>NC_092672.1:16629236-19419902 GCF_964355755.1 Antedon mediterranea | reverse complement strand
AAATAATAGAATAATCACTGATTATGCAATACACTGGCCTGCTTACCCTTTTCTGTATTTGTGACATATATATGAAGGTTAATGTATTTTTTTAAATCTTGTAAAATTAGTTATTAGAGAGCTTTCGCTATCTCGATCGGGAACGAGCCGCCGAGAAAGTAAGGGTTTTTTGTGTATGACGTCATTAGTTTATGTGAAATTTTAATTAACTAATGCTCGTAGCCCGAGATACAGGAGCTGGTTCTCGTTCCCGATCCGAGATAGCGAAAGCTCTCTATTATATTTTATAAATAATGAGTTTACTGAAGCCAGAAAAATATGGGTTTGTCACAAAAAAAATATTTGCATACTTGTGTCAATAAATGTTGGTTGGTTTTGACAGTATACTTGGAATTATATGTACTACAAACAATTTTTTTAACATCTATGAACCATTATTTCACGCATCTTAATACTTACATGTGTCTGGTAGTTCTTCTTTCAATGTTGTTTCATCGACATCATCTTGAGTGCACACCGTTGTTGTTGCTATAGCGTCAGTTATGTCATGATTTGGATTGAAACTATAAAAGAAATGTTGATTATAAAATTAAATATCGAATGTCAAAAATGACAAGAAAAAATGCTTTCTTGGTAGAGAATACTGTATTTGTTTATACTACGTCATATTATATTAGTTAAGTCCACAAAATATGTTTTTTTTGTAGAAAAGGCAAAATTACATTAAATTGGTATTTATGAATTCTTGGTATCAATGTCCGATGACTTAATGTGTTTTACACTCTTTCGTCAATCAATTTCACACTTCAGAAAAATGTTTGTATATTAATAGGAAATGTGGTAAAATGCGATGGTAATGAAATGGTATTTTTATATTTTCAGTGTTTGTAATGTTCACAATTCAGTTCATTAGTGGAAAAAACTCTGGTTTTCAGATGGAGGCACACACATATTTAGTGACATGATCCTTTATTTTTCTGGCAGCTATTGAAGATGTTAAGTTGTTTATAATTTTGTAAAGTGTATCTTACATATAATGTAAATAATAATAACCTTTAAACAATATTGTAACATGAAACTAAAAGAAAGTGCAAATACTTCTTTTGAGAAGTGTATTTTATTGTTACTTTATTTGAAAATCACTTTTAATTGTAATTGTATGTGTGTGCTATCTTTTAATTTGACTTGACAGTTTTAATAGATTTGCTTACCTTTTCTTTAGCAAAGCATTGATAGTAGAAGTTTTTCCTACTCCTTCAAGACCTACAAAAATAACTCTGCCTTGTTTAACTTCAGTTTTCCCTTCTTTCAGAGCTTCATTGAATGCTCTAACTGCTTCTGGTCCTCGAGCCTGTATCTCCACAGGAGTTAAGTCTTGAAAATAAAACTTATTAAAATTAGTACACAATCAATGTAATTTACCAAATGGGGCATTCCACAGTATTTGGTCCGTGGGTTGAACAATTGTATTTACTTATTTTATTAAATAACATTTTTTTTATTTTTCTGATATATAGTTTCTAAGTTATTGAATATTAAATATGAAAAAACCATATTTCACGGATAGGACATTTTAAAATTCTATTTATTTCATAAACTATGCATCTTATTACTGTTTTATCAACAGATATAATTACTTTATGTCTCAATAATACATAATTCAAGTATTTAATTAAAATGTTGTTGTTTATTAATTCCATACATGCATTTCAAATTCATAAATGTCCATGACGTTTTAGGCGGTTTTTTTACATTTATTTTAATGATGCCAAAAATCTTGATATTTCATTTTCTCCTGAGGTCTATCATTAGATTATTAACACAATTTTTGAAAATTTTATATTTTGATGAAAATATATTCAAAAACATTTCAGGACATTTTTGTTACGGACGAGATATTCAGTATCACTTAAATCCTTATTATTTCACAAACCATGAATCTTTTGAACATTTTTTTGCCAGATATAGTTATTCTTTGTCCCTATTGTACATGGTAAAGCATTTTATAAGACATATCGTGTTTATTAAATTTCCTATATGCATTTAAAAATTCATAATTGTCTCGTCCACGGCATTTTAATAGTAGTTTTATTTTGACTACGTTTTTCCTCACTTTTCCTCAATTATTGAAGTAATGGCTAGAATCTAAGACCACAGCGTTGATATTCATTTTGTGTTACTTTTTGGTAACTTTATAGAACAAAACTGTAATACAAGTTGCAAAATGGCATTGAAATCATTCACTAGAGCGTTAAAATTATAGATTAGGTTAAAAAATATCAAATTGCGTGCGATGCATGCAGGTATGCATGGCAGGCCTTTTAAATTATCAGAATCGACTTATTTATTTATATCGTTTAATAAAGACGAAACATTATAGACCCTAGTATTTTTACATATAATGCAGTTTGTGACCTTATTAGATCTTTAAAACGCATATGAATGCTATTAAATAAGTACAATACTCAAAGTGAATTTGTAACACAATGTTGACTTACAGATTGCAGTAACAGAATATTCACTTTAAAAAAAAAAAATTAAAAAACATACTTTCTGTATTGCTTGATGGTGCAGCTTCACTTCTTGATTGTTCACTTCCTAATTTTAGTACAGTATTACAACATCCGTTTTGATGAATATAAAATTATATTTTTTATCAATAATATAATTTGTTTCCCTAAAACCATTCTACTACAGACCTATATATCAAGTTATTTCTGCTGTATTTATGAATGAGCTTATACTGCTTTACCTTTTAATGTTGTCAATGCCTCCACTTCTTTCGTCATCTTCATATCTGTAAGTAGTTTAATGAATTTGTCCATCTTCTCTCCTTCTGCAAGTGTGCCTTTCATTTCCAATTTTAAGATTAATAAAAACGGATCTGTGTCTTCGTTGACCTCCTTAATGCCTTTAAGGCGGCCAATAGTTACCATGTTCTCTGGATTCAATTGCTGACCAAACGCTATCAATTTTCTTCGATGCTCTGAAAAATGTTTGAATGGAATGCATTTGAAGTTTGGTAATTTCACAATTTTCGCAATCACGTCTTGCACCCCTTGAAGTCCGCATATATTAGTAGCTTCAATGAGGATCCCAATGTCTGCCGGTTTGAGAAGTCCAGGACCCTTAAGTAAACTAATCAGATCATAGGGTATATTTTCATCCTCTATTCTTTTCAAAGTAATGGTTGTATCACGATTCGTGAACTCGCTAAGTAACACTTTCAGCATGTCAATGTTTCCATGTTTCTTCCACCAGTCTGATACCTCTACAAGCAGTTCATTGTAATCATCCTCTTTCAATTCTAATAATAGTAATAATATGATTCATTAATGATAATAATAATATCATTACGTGTTAAAGAGTCAAAACTGTACCATATAATAATAATTTATTGATTTTCTATTTATTCTGCTATTCTATTAAGGAATTTGACCTTATTGATTAAAAAGTATTTTAACAAAATAGGGAAAAGTGACAACCGACTAAACTACTATCAAAAGTTAAGACTGAAAGAGCAAAGAAATTCACCACCAATGTGGATGACCGAAAAACATGCGCATCATCCACAGTTCATAACTCTTCTAAGAGAGTTTAAAGCCTTAGAATTCTTCAGTTTCACTGACTCTTCTAAGACAGTAAGAGAGTTTAAAGCCTTAGAATTCTCCAGTTTCACTGACGCCAGTGTTCGAGTGCGGAGCTCAGTGCCATACCTTTGCTTAACATGTCTGTGAAGTTGGGTACTAGTTCCTAGTTCCTTATTCAAATTCAATTAAAGGGACAGTCACAAATAATATAAAAAAAAACAGATTTTAATTTGTAATAACTGTCTAATTGAGTTGTTATTGCATCAACTTGTTGTTGCAATACGGCGAATAAGTATTACTGGCTTTTACGAACGTTATAACACTTGACCTACTTAATTTTTTCAGAATATTTTGGTATGAATCGATCACCCTTGACCTACTCTACCATTTGCCACCCCAGTTCCGCGAACTTGTTTGCGTCTACGCCCTCTACGGCGAATAAGTAACTGGCTTTACGAACGTTATAACACTTGACCTACTTAATTTTTTCAAAATATTTTGGTATGAATCGATCACCCTTGACCTACTCTACCATTTGCCACCCCAGTTCCGCGAACTTGTTTGCGTCTACGCCCTCTACGGCGAATAAGTAACTGGCTTTTACGAACGTTATGATCTACTTAATTTTTTCAAAATATTTAGGTATGGATCGATCACACTTAACCTACTTTATCATTTGCCACCGCAGTTCCGCGAACTTTTTTGCGTCTACGCCCTCTACGGTGAATAAGTAACTGGCTTTACGAACGTTATAACACTTGACCTACTTAATCTTTTCAAAATATGTTGATATGAATCGATCACCCTTGACCTACTCTACCATTTGCCACCCCAGTTCCGCGAACCTTTTTGCGTCTACGCCCTCTACGACGAATAAGTAACTGGCTTTTACGAACGTTATAACACTTGACCTACTTATTTTTTTCAGAATATTTTGGTATGAATCGATCACCCTTGACCTACTCTATCATTTGCCACCCCAGTTCCGCAAATTTTTTAAATCCTTTTTTTATAGATTTGGAAACAATAGCCCTATTGTGGGGCATTGAAATTGAAGAATATTCATACCTGACGATGTCATTTCGATGTAAGGTAAAGGTCCACCTAAACAAGTAAAATGAATGTGTATATTAGCTTTTTAGTGCAGAATTACAGATTGCAAATAATGTAGGATATAAAGGACAAACATATAAATTACCTTTGGGACCAACATATAGATATTTATAACAGAGTAGCACACGAAATGGAAGACAGGATAAAATGCACAACTGAAACCATATTACATGAAGTACCGTACGCCTTGTGCTAGATAACAAACCTAACGCTGTGAGTCTCAACAGTACTACTGTACCAACAGTAGTTGAGATGAGCCGCTATTTGAATCAATCTACTTTTTTTTTTTATAAATCATATTTTTTAATTTGTTTGATTATATGACTGACTACAAATACTACAGGATAAAAAGTGATCAATAATTCTATTTTTAGAAGTTCATGCTTTTATTTGAGGCACAATGTGTTTTTTAACTTACCATTCAAAATTGCAAGTATTTCTGTTTTTTTCTGTTCATTGTATTTATTGCGCACATTTTCATTATAGATATCAGATGCAGACTTTCCATTCTGACAATCAAAGTGTTTGTGATTTAAAATAACAATATTAGCAATTATAGTTATAAGCATAATTAGTTCTGATAAATCCCTCAACTACTCTTTTAAAAAAAATGTAAAAATTCAGCTTAATTTCATAATTTGCAAGAACATACTAAACCAAAAGATAAGCCAAACTAAATAATACTAATAGGTAAAATAACCCTGGCCATTAAAAAAAATCAAATTATGACAGACTAAATAAATATATTTCATAATAGTTATGCAAATTCTAGATATTTCAAAGGTCAATGACTTTACTATTGGCCATATCTTGGAAAAAATATGCCACTGGACTAAATCTACTTCCACTCAGTGCGATTTTATGCATTAATATCACTAAAACCATTTTCCACGATATTTTTCCCAGGGTGCCGGACAAGTTAATCCAAAGCACGATGTGAAATCAGCTGAAATGAAATATTTATGGGGTTTTTGGGCCAAAATCATTTCATAAGCCAAATAATAACCACACATGCCATTAGATTTAAACTAATTAAATACATGCTCTGAAAGAATTTGAACAAAATAAATCATTTTTGGTCTAAATCATGTAGCTTACTAATAGTCCAAAAGTAACCTGCAACTGAAATAAATGTTAATGATGAGCAACTGAGAAGATAAATTTAATATCAAATGATATGTCAACTATAATTTAAAGAAATATAGAACAAATACTTAATGTAGTTTCAATATTTATATTATATGTATTTAATTATATAACGTATACTTCAGTTTCCAGTAAAATATGAGACTAAAAGTAAAAATAATGGAAGCCTGCTGTTTAAACAATTCAATTTAGATTTACAATTTAACAATACAATGTGAATACTGTAATGGAAAAATAAAAAAAGAAATGTTAATAACTATAAATATATACTAAATTCATTTTAATATTTCTGTAATTAATCATTCCATCAAACAAATATACTGTACATGTGAGGAGGTGGATGGGCAATAGACTGCTCCGAGGGTCAGACAATAAGAAAATAGCCTGTAATATTTTTAATGATAATTCTCCTGAGGAAGATCAAAGCATATTGATTGAAACGTCAAGAAACTCAACAGTTTTTTTCAGAACTAATATACATGGTGTACCACAAACTTGATATCAACAGATAATAATAAACCTTTTTGTTTCTATTTGTTATGTTTTATATAACTTTAAAAAAAAGGAATAGAACTAAACTTTATTATTAAAATAATTGTATTACAGTACTTAATAACAAACTAACCTTATTTTTCTTGCTAATGTCTATACGTCCTTCCTTTATGAAGAACACAAAGGCATTTTTGTGTTCTTCATAAGTAAGCTTTGATCGAGCAATCATATGCAGAGCATTGTCTCCATTCTTGAAAAAAGTGAAAAGTGCACAAGCTGTACTAATACTGTGAATATTATATTTTGATTGTACATACAACCCTTTAGTAAAAACTCTCCAATTTCATTTACGAAACATGGATGATTTATAAATGATATAATCAAAACCTACTAAATGTTTACCATTACTTATCTATCATTTGATTGATTATATTGATTGATTATATTTACTGAATACAAAAAGAGCATATTTATTTAGCAAGATATCTGGAGAGAAAAAACCTTTTCATTTAAAGGACAAAGTTCTTTAGTGAAATTTCAATATACTCTGCAAATTGCAGACGATAAAAATGGTATACTTGGATATCAGTTCTAATACTTTATGATTGATTCAGCTTAGAATTTTATTCATTATAATGCTAATATAAAAGCTTCTTGTCAGCTTTTTAAACTATTTTACATCAAATCTTTTTGAATCAAAAGATAAAATATTTGGTTTTATCTTAATATCTCTATGGTTTTATATACTTTTTGCTTTAAGATTCTATAAATAGGTTGGTGAGATTACAGTGGAATCAATAATACCTACAATAATATCATGGCACCAGCCAGGTACAGATATAGGAAGTTTGCATAGAGTTGTGGTACACAAATAGAATGCACTAATTTGAGGATAACAAATATAGGCCTAAAGAACATTTAACATTCAGGATTGAATGGTGGTAGCTGATCAACTTGGATTATAATATGGTAAAAAAAAATACAGATTATTCTGTCCTAGTGATGGAGCGAAAGGGTGAGGGGGTAGGTGCAGTAAATAGTATAATCCTCACAGTATTGTGTACTACCTGCATACACTGTGATATTTACAATTATGCAATAATACATGCAAACTATGTGAAATTACTAGATAGACTGTGTATACAACTTACTTTGTTTTGCTGGTTCACATTACAACCAGCATCAACTAATATCACACAGCATGCAGTTTGACCATTGAATGCAGCTAACAAGAGTGGTGAATATCCATCCTAAAAAAATTGATAATAATATGTCATACAACTATAACAAACCTCTTTAGCAATGCACAGTAGAAGCATGACCATTAATAATTGTGGTGTAATTAAAAATATTTTTCAATATATATATTGTTATTATTTAATTTAATCATGATCATAATAAAAAGTTTACACAGTGAACATTATTGAATATTCATCACATAATTATATTAATATTTTAATGTTTATTGTGCAATTATATGCACTATTATATTGTAACTATCTATATATTTTGGTATTAATATGTTATACGTAATATAAATATTCAAAACACAACTGATATGACCATTGTAAAACTTTTGATGAAGTTTTATAAATTGCACTAAATGAATCAATAGTTAAAAATGTCTAAAATGGCATTTCAACTAAGTATTAAATAGGCTGTGTACATCATAAGTTAACAGTTTTTAGTCTCATTGAGCTTTATAGCTCCATGATTTGGTAGACTGCAATTGTATTTTAAGAACAGCACTTAAAATTAATAAAATATAATATAAATACAATTGAAAGTTTTTAATGTAAATGATTTTAATTAAGATAATTTACATTGGCAGATCTCACTCTGAATGCATTTAACCATTTCACATTAAACATCACTATGGTAAAAGACCTACTTAACAAACAATAAATTATATGGACACATTTAATATTAAAAACTCATTAGAATCCAGCATTTAAGCAGAGAAATATTATTGAGAAAGATTTTCATTTAATTTTCTCCCTGTTACCTTATTCAAGCTGTGACAATTGTATTTATCATGGCTCTGCACAACCATTAACAAACATCAGAATGGTTGTCAATATTATAATTATTAATAAAGGACAATTATATAAAAACAATCTGATCCCATCCCATGATTTGGTAGACTGCAATTGTATTTTAAGAACAGCACTTAAAATTGATAAAATATAATATAAATACAATTGAAAGATTTTAATGTAAATGATTTTAATTAAGATAATTTACATTGGCAAATCTCACTCTGAATACATTTAACCATTTCACATTAAACATTAGTGTGGCAAAGACCTACTTGACAAACAATAAATTATATGGACACATTATAATCCAGCATATGAACAGAGAAATATTATTGAGAAAGATTTTCATTTAATTTTCTCCCTGTTACCTTATTCAAGCTGTGACAATTGTATTTATCATGGCTCTGCACAACCATTAACAAACATCAGAATGGTTGTCAATATTATAATTTTTAATAAAGGACAATTATATAAAAACAATCTGATCCCATCATAATGCACTTTTATATGATGATCTAGCAAACTCAAGTAGAATATTATAGGTGGTGTCTGAGCAGCATTGTGTTGAAATGCATTGGATAATAAGACACAAAGGTGTACAACTGGTGTCTTTAGCTGTGATTGACACGCTGCACTATCATAGACGGGTAGATGTTATTGTGTATTAAATAGTTAAAGAGATGATAGCATTCGGTTTATTCTATTAAAAAAAGTGGTAGGTTATATAGGTTATACGATAATGTTACTATTGTAGTTTTAATGGAATGAAACTATGTTATGGAATGAATCTACAAAGGCATAGTATTATGCGCTGTTTAAACACTGTATTCATGTTGGATAAGGTAGGAGGTGTGGCGCAAACTCATACTCTCATTCCAATATATCAGTTGTGAAGGGAAAGACCTGGTGAGAAAGACCAGAAACATAACATGCTTGGAAAGCTCATTTAGCCTAGCTAGCGTATCTTAATCTGGTGCTAGGCCTACTGCACTTTTGCACCTTCTCTCGAATTTATTTAATTTAAAAACATTCACTTGCTGCGCGGTAAAGTCTTATTATTATGCCCAGATTTAGGTGCAAAAGTACAGTGTGCCTCTTGACTTTTAATAATGTAATGATGAAAAAATAGAGTACTAATAGTACTAGGCTAGGCCTGCTATCTAAACATACTAATCATGGAGGTTTTATACCCCCATGTATTATTAATTAAATGCACATCAATTGTATGGCCCACTTTACAACCCCGGGAGAGGTTTGTTATGGATGTGTCATTTACAAATAATTATTCATTTATTGACGCAGAGGTGCATCGAAAACGTAAACGGTACCTCATATCAATGAACAATGGCCGTCAATTTACCACGTACACCAACCATATCTTGAACAACACGTTCGCAATGCATCAAAATGGGTGGGTTATGGTAAAATTTTTTTTACATCATAGGGTATGACGCACCTCTCCTGGGTCATATGGTGGGTCATACAATTGACAAGTGTATAACAGTAAGTTTAAAGCCAAACTAGAAAATTTGAAATAAAATAATTGAATGTACTGTTACCGGCCATACTAATTACGCCTAGCACAGAACCCGGTTTCACTAGGTAGGGACCCGATATCGCATGGTGGGGTTTTATGATAAAAGATAATGTCAAATACATGTTAGTAATGATGTAGTCGTAAATTTAACATATATTTTTTTTAAAGTTATGTCAAAATCAACCTTTTCATTCGTTACACCGTATCAACAACAAAACGTCACTTATCACATAGAGGGCGATCTTCAGTTTTGGAATGAACAATCTGTATTTTGACCGTTGTGTACATATACAAAGTATAAAACATAAATTATGTTAATATCACAATAACATTAAATATCATGTATTTTTTATATATTATACATTTTATCGTAAAACACTACAGGGCGATATTTATAGTATGACTTACTGTTACTACTAGCTAGGATGATTGTTAATAATATTTGTAGAAAAATTTTACACTTATTTCTACATACCGTAGGCTAAACAAACCTTTTATGTATAAAGCATTTATAATAACTAAACTATATTTCATTTTCAGTTTTTGTGTTCAGATGCTGACAGTTTACAAGTGATCTAAATAAAAACATTTTAATGGCTCATTACCATGGCTACCCACGTCAAAATGAACACAACGATGGTTTTGGAAGCTTACACGAAGAAGAAGCCGATTACGGACTTCCGTTCAATAACATTCGCACAATGGTGGTGGGAGTGTCGAAAGACGTAGACCGGCAAAAAGAAACTGCGTATATAAGAACGTCACCTCGAATTAAACGGCTACCGTTTGGTTTGACATTTTTGCTGGACTCAGGAGGCTATTTTCCATTAGGCTTTATTTTTTTCAGTTGGTTGTACAATTCCATATTTGTTCCATATATAGTACTTCATCCTCAATATAATGATGGAAATATTAATATCTACGCAGTAATTGGTAAGTTTGTATTTATGCTTGGTTCCCACTAGAGACGCAACGCAAGGGCATCGCGCAACACAAGCGAGTCGACCAATCACAAGCGATGAATTATTCGAACAGTTGCTTGCCATTGGTCGCTTGAACCGTTGCGTCTGCGTGTTCGCGTTGCATTCATGAAATGTAAACCAGTAAAGTTTGAATGTTTTAAGCTCTGTCTACACTATCAAACTTTATGTGACAAAGAAATGTGATATGCACATATATGGACATGATGATGTCATATCACTACCATATTTGGGAATATTACTACCATATTTGGGCACATCACACTTTTTGTCAAACTAGCTTGATAGTGTAGACAGAGCCTGCACAATCCTGCTATAGGATGGGTATAAGGTATTATCCTCAAGCTTAACTTAAAACTGAGGAATTTCGGATTAGGCACCCTCTATGGACCCACCCAACTATGCAGCGTCTACTGAGATCAACACCTCGGGAGACGATCGATAATAAAGAATTTCACCCAATCTGAAAAGTTTATTTCAAGTTATTCTACCCAGAAAAGAAATCTTAACAATATATTTCAATCATCCATTTTGTTAACCATTCATTTTTTTATTCTTTTCCACAGTTTATTATTTTTTCTCTCTTTTCACTTTTGTGTCGTTGTTCCGAGCAACTACAGCTGATCCTGGTCGAGTGGATTTTGAAGGAGGTCCAACGCCCCCTTACGGTAAGTATTCAAACTCTCTCATTTGTCATGTATTTGTTATGCAATTACAGTAACATACATTTTCTCCAATTTCAAGATACTAATTGCATTTTTTTTTCAACTTGTGAATTTTTTGCAAGGTCTGATAATTGCGCGATGTTAAACTCGTAAAGTGCGCCCTCTGTCTGTCACTGCTTCTATAGCCAAGATCATTGCCAGATTTCTGCAAGGCCTTTACTGTTACACCTCATTCAATTAAAAAAGTGGTTGATTGAATACAATTTTTGGATAGTAGTTGTCATATATACAAATATACAAATATTTTGTATTCGTTGAATGAGGATGAAATTTCTGTTTTATTCAACTCGTGGAAATATTCTCCCCATTCAACTCATAATTTTCATTTGTATACTATTGTATTGTTGGCTGTAGTTAAGCTTGGTTCCCACTAGAACGTAACGCAAGGACGTAAACGCAACGCAAGCGTTTTAACCAATGACAAGCGAAGTTATAGACAGTTAGCAATCACAAGTGAATAAGCCATCGCTTGTGATTGGTCAATTCACTTGCGTTGCGTTACGTCCTTGCGTTGCGTCGCTAGTGGGAACCACGTTTAAGTAGCAGAATTAAAATGTCATTATTTGAGATGATCCTGTTCTATGTTAATAATAGTAGTTATAATCCATCATGTGGTTCTGGTCTATTTAGGTGCAAATGATTGGTCTCTTTGTAAAAAATGTATGGTTCAACGGCCAATCAAATCTCACCACTGTAGTCGATGTATGCGTTGTATACGTAAGATGGATCATCATTGTCCGTGGTAAGAAAAAATACAGTACATATAACTGTTAAAATTTAGGCTTAGTATTTAGTAGGAACAAGCTCAAATCAAGGCTCAGCATGTGAGCCGTGATTGTAAGGTAGGCCTAGGTTTACAAATGTGTAAGTCTAAATTTGCTTGAACTTTTTATGCCAGTCTTATTAGATTTGACTTGTGCTGAGTCGACTGTACTTAAAGTACTGTTACTAAGTATAGTATTGTTATAATAAACAATTTGTATTTGCTGCCCTCATGAAAAATGAATAACTATCATGGCCCGTTTTTTATTTGATTATGTAACAATAATTAAACATGTTTTGACTTGTAACGATGACTCATTTGAACAAGATGTGTTTAGAATTGATAGACTTACAAAGTTTAATTGTGTTGTTATTTGTGTAGTTATAATTAAGAAGCACATGACATATTATATATGTGCATATTAATCACATTGTGTTAGTTACAGTCATCATCACATGCCGATTATTGCTATTTTTGCAAATAATAGCTTTACATAAATTTAAGACTCAAATTCAACTTTGCAATAGTTGTCATTATGCTGTCTTTAGACACTATCATGAACTATTTTGACAAAACAAAAGTGTGATGATGTGCCCAAATATGGTAGTGATATGCCCAAATATGGTAGTGATATGCCCATAATCATGTAAATATATATGGGCACATCACATCAATTTTGATAGTGTGGACCGAGCTTATGAGGCCAAGAAAAAGCAAGGTTTATTTTATTGATTTTTAAAATTGAACTTTAAAATGTGAACAGATAATAAAGTAAGGTTTCTGATTAATTTTAATAATTTTAAATCAAAATTACATAAAGTATCTTTTCTTGTCATTTAATAATGGATAATTAAAACTGTTTGAAATGCAAGTCAAGAACATGATTAACATTAAAATTATATTAAGTATACAAATCTGAAACATCATTTCATTTTTACAATTGTACATTAAAAGTAATCAAAGAAATTGAGAGAATGAGATAAGATATAAAATATTAATAATAATTAACAAATATTTATTACTTAATACTTAAAGTATTATTTATTCATTGTTTCGTAGGATTAATAATTGTGTCGGTGAAGACAATCACTGGTTGTTTTTGTTGTTGGTCTTTTACGCAGCGTTGCTTAGTATTTACACATTTACACTTCAAATCTTACATTTCTACTATTTTCCACCTTGTGTATCATGTGATAAGGTAAGTAATTCATAATTACAATTATAGAAATTTGATGTTTGTTTATGTGTTATTACTTGATTTGAAATATTGTACTTAAACACCCCGCTTACACCTCCCTCGAAGAAAACCCCCCATAGAACATCATTTTGAAAAAACATCCCCCCCCCCCTACTTATTTGAATAAATATGGTAAATAACAGTATATACAGTATATAGTTTAATGGAAAACAATCAGAGCACAATATAATATTGTCTTTTTTTATGTGCCATATCAAATATTTTTACAATTTGTCACAAATCAAATTAAATTTCAATAATTGTGCTCTTTGGTCAGAGTCAAAGAGTCTAAGCCCTTGTCTGCTCTCTGTAGGCCTGTTCCTTTGCTTTTTTCAATCCATCTTTCCTTGTCAAGTCTCTATGTTATCTATACAATCTATCACAGATTTAGGTGTTTATCATGCTATCAAATATAACTACCTTATGTTTCTGTTGTCATGTGACTTCAGTCTCAAGAGGAACATTGTTTTTTTCCTGCTTTACTGCTTAAATGCAGTAAAAAGTTAAACACTGACAAAATATATAGCTTGTATTGTAAAATTTATTTTTTTTTTAAAGCAAAAACAAGTTGTTTATAGTTTCCGAGTTTGTGCAAGTTTCTTGTATACAGTATACTGTAGCTACATTTATAGAAATTGGAATGTACTTTTATATATTTGTATTTATTGTTATATATCTTGGGGTAGGTCAAACAAAGTCTTTCTGACTTATATGACCCTCCCCCACATGATTACTTCACTGTATTTATTTTCCTATATGCAATTATATTGTGGAAATAAATTAAAATTTAATTAAAAAGCTTCATTATTAGATAATAACAATTTATTTTTCAGTCGTTATTCATCCACCACAACAGTCGTTGGTTTATGTACGTCGTCTTCGTTCTAGCAATTCTACTGACAATTATTTGCGTTGGGCAAGTGTATACACAGGTTATTAACATAGCTACCGTAAGTTGACATCATTTTTATAATTTAACTTTACTTTACCAGCACAATAGCTTTAACTTTAATCTTTACCGTTTTGATTGATTGATTTTTATTCTGTTTAATTGTAAAATTATATAGTGCACATGGTGTGACCTAAATTCAAGCTTCCAATGATGGCGTTTTTGCTGTTTTCATCCAGATTAATATACTATTTGCTTGGGTAATTTAATAAAGCCATTTTACTTTAAGTATTCCTTGATGTGTCATGCCATTTATTTCATACAGTATAATAATATATTTATGAGTGCAATAGAACATTGGTTATCATCACTGATTATTAATCGACTACGACCCCCAAAAGGTGTTCTATATACAGTAGAACTACCAAGTCCTGTTTTGTAAATAGCATTAATATATACAATTCTAACATTCAACGATAACTCATTGCTGTAATGTAATATTTGTTTTGAATTTTTAATGAACATTATTACTGCAATGTTAAATTTCAAAAAAAAAAATGCTACGAAACTAAATTCAATCAGACTTAATGTAACATAAAAAATGAGAAGTAATACATTCTGTAATTAATCTTGGTAAAGAAAGTAGAAATACACCTCATGTTTAACAAATTAATGATGAATATTTTTAGCATACAAACATAATTAGCCAGAATTTAGTGATTATTTTTCATAAATTTGTAAAACTCTGTTATTCTATATTCCTAAAAATACCAAAGACCTAATCTCTTAATTACCACCTCCAATAGCCCCTCATTTATATCTGAAACAGAAGTGCTTAATATAATTAATAGTTTGGATTCTAGTAAACGTTCAGAGCATGTCGATTCTTAAAAAGGTTTCTCCATTATTATAAGCCATCTCATGCCATTAATTAATCATTCATGATGGGTTCTGTACCTAATCATATTAAAAGTAAATCCTGTATTTAAAAACGGATAGTTTTATACCAATCTTAATTTTACACATTTTTTTCAAAAAATAATGGAAAATGTATGCATACAATATCACTTTTGACATACTTTTCTTGAACTCACTAATTCTGTTAATACTGCATTTGAAAACAATTAATTTTATGAAGTACTTTTCTAGATGTATGAAAACTTTTTGATGTTGTTAACCATGATATTTTCAAGTTGTTTCGCTATGGTATTTTTCTTAGATTGGTTTAAAGCTATTTTACAGACCGAAATCATTATTTCAAATTAATAATTAGTAAATCTTTCAGACAACCTTTTTTATGCAGATGATACAGTACAACTTTATTTTATTTTAATAACAATATTGATGTCTTGTTGAACTTTTTACTAAGTTTAGAGTTAAGTAAGCTAGTGAATGGTTCACTACAAACCAATTATTAATTAATACGGCTAAAACAAATTGTATTAGATATAAACTTACACACAACTATTGTTATATTTTTTTTGATGGAAAATTAATAAGTGAAGTATCATTCCTTGGTCTTTTAATTGGATTTTTGGCTGCCAACAATTTTGATCAAATAAAATATCTAAATATATTAGTATTCTAAAGAAATTAAAATAAAATTGTTTAATTATACAGTACTGTAACATTGTTTGGGCTGGTAATTACGTCCCCTTTAATCCAAGAGTGAAGGTTTAGCATTTATTTTTTTCAACCAAACAATAATGCTTTATGGCAAAATAATTAGTTAAACAAAAAATATATTTAAATTGTTTTTTTTTAATTGACAAACCAAGTGAGTTGTGCACTACTGAGTGAATCACTTTTATGTTGGTTAAATGAGGTTTGCTATGTTTTTGGAGGATTGCAGAGTTTGGCAATTATTTTAAACAAAAAAATAATGTTTTACCCCAAATATAAGTGGAATAGTCTTGATTCAACCATTTATCGTATTCAAGGATTTTACAAAGGTTCTTCACCTATTAGTGATGTATTGGATCCTAGTATTTTTGGACGATGGTTGGTAAGAGAGGTTCCCATGCCGCATGTACTAAAGTCTCTAACATTGTTAAAACGTCAAAAAATCAATATAGGATCTAAGTCCGGTTGTAACCTGGCTATGGCTGGTTTAGGTTCATTAGAGGGTCAGGGTCTCCCTCACTATAGGTCCAGAGATTTAGTGGGGAAGATAATTTCCCTTTCTCAAGTTGTGGCATTTTATTACTACAGCGAGTGGGGGTCTAGTTATTGAGGAGATATTTTTCTGGAAGCAAAATATTTTTTTTGATTATTCAATTACATTTACTGACGCTAGTGGAGTGAATTGTGGAGCGAGGTCTATGACCGTTTGCAGTTTGTCTCGGCTGGAATCAGCATGAGTCAGTCAGAAGCTGTACGTGGAGAGAACTGAGAGGTGTGTTATTGGCATTGCAAGTATTTGCTCCTAACTTAAAAGAAAAAGAAATTAAAATATTTATAGATAACAGAGGTGTTGTTTCAATGCATGCATGAAGACTTGAATCAGTTGGCTTTCGATTATTAATCGACTACGACCCCCAAAAGGTGTTCTATATACAGTAGAACTACCAAGTCCTGTTTTGTAAATAGCATTAATATATACAATTCTAACATTCAACGATAACTCATTGCTGTAATGTAATATTTGTTTTGAATTTTTAATGAACATTATTACTGCAATGTTAAATTTCAAAAAAAAAAATGCTACGAAATTAAATTCAATCAGACTTAATGTAACATAAAAAATGAGAAGTAATACATTCTGTAATTAATCTTGGTAAAGAAAGTAGAAATACACCTCATGTTTAACAAATTAATGATGAATATTTTTATCATACAAACATAATTAGCCAGAATTTAGTGATTATTTTTCATAAATTTGTAAAACTCTGTTATTCTATATTCCTAAAAATACCAAAGACCTACGGTAATCTCTTAATTACCACCTCCAATAGCCCCTCATTTATATCTGAAACAGAAGTGCTTAATATAATTAATAGTTTGGATTCTAGTAAACGTTCAGAGCATGTCGATTCTTAAAAAGGTTTCTCCATTATTATAAGCCATCTCATGCCATTAATTAATCATTCATGATGGGTTCTGTACCTAATCATATTAAAAGTAAATCCTGTATTTAAAAACGGATAGTTTTATACCAATCTTAATTTCACACATTTTTTTCAAAAAATAATGGAAAATGTATGCATACAATATCACTTTTGACATACTTTTCTTGAACTCACTAATTCTGTTAATACTGCATTTGAAAACAATTAATTTTATGAAGTACTTTTCTAGATGTATGAAAACTTTTTGATGTTGTTAACCATGATATTTTCAAGTTGTTTCGCTATGGTATTTTTCTTAGATTGGTTTAAAGCTATTTTACAGACCGAAATCATTATTTCAAATTAATAATTAGTAAATCTTTCAGACAACCTTTTTTATGCAGATGATACAGTACAACTTTATTTTATTTTAATAACAATATTGATGTCTTGTTGAACTTTTTACTAAGTTTAGAGTTAAATAAGCTAGTGAATGGTTCACTACAAACCAATTATTAATTAATACGGCTAAAACAAATTGTATTAGATATAAACTTACACACAACAATTGTTATATTTTTTTTGATGGAAAATTAATAAGTGAAGTATCATTCCTTGGTCTTTTAATTGGATTTTTGGCTGCCAACAATTTTGATCAAATAAAATATCTAAATATATTAGTATTCTAAAGAAATTAAAATAAAATTTTTTAATTATACAGTACTGTAACATTGTTTGGGCTGGTAATTACGTCCCCTTTAATCCAAGAGTGAAGGTTTAGCATTTATTTTTTTAAACCAAACAATAATGCTTTATGGCAAAATAATTAGTTAAACAAAAAATATATTTAAATTGTTTTTTTTTAATTGACAAACCAAGTGAGTTGTGCACTACTGAGTGAATCACTTTTATGTTGGTTAAATGAGGTTTGCTATGTTTTTGGAGGATTGCAGAGTTTGGCAATTATTTTAAACAAAAAAATAATGTTTTACCCCAAATATAAGTGGAATAGTCTTGATTCAACCATTTATCGTATTCAAGGATTTTACAAAGGTTCTTCACCTATTAGTGATGTATTGGATCCTAGTATTTTTGGACGATGGTTGGTAAGAGAGGTTCCCATGCCGCATGTACTAAAGTCTCTAACATTGTTAAAACGTCAAAAAATCAATATAGGATCTAAGTCCGGTTGTAACCTGGCTATGGCTGGTTTAGGTTCATTAGAGGGTCAGGGTCTCCCTCACTATAGGTCCAGAGATTTAGTGGGGAAGATAATTTCCCTTTCTCAAGTTGTGGCATTTTATTACTACAGCGAGTGGGGGTCTAGTTATTGAGGAGATATTTTTCTGGAAGCAAAATATTTTTTTTGATTATTCAATTACATTTACTGACGCTAGTGGAGTGAATTGTGGAGCGAGGTCTATGACCGTTTGCAGTTTGTCTCGGCTGGAATCAGCATGAGTCAGTCAGAAGCTGTACGTGGAGAGAACTGAGAGGTGTGTTATTGGCATTGCAAGTATTTGCTCCTAACTTAAAAGAAAAAGAAATTAAAATATTTATAGATAACAGAGGTGTTGTTTCAATGCATGCATGAAGACTTGAATCAGTTGGCTTTAGAGCTTTGCGAAAAAAATTTATTCAGAGACGTCCAATGGGTGCATAGAGAGCGCAATTGGGAGGCTGATCTGCTCAGCAGTGAGATAGATTTTTATGAATGAGAATTTTTCTATTATTTGGAATGCCATTTGGGGTCCACTCACTTTTGATAATTTTAAGATTCCTCGGTTTAGTAGCTCAGTGTTGTTTGCGTATAGACGCTTACCAATTGCCAATTGGGAATGGTTAAGTCAAATGACTAAGGAAAACTGAATGGCTACAGCCACAGACCAAGCGCCCATAAACTTATATTTCAGTATTAAATGGGAACATGATTGCAGTCTAGGAGAAGAAGACAATAACTCAAGTGTAATTGCACATGATATTGGAAGGTGCTAAGCGTAGGTGCAAAGGCGTTGTGCGTAAGAAAATGCAGGTATAACATTTTTACTAAATGCTTGATCTAGTGCTTTCTTTATTTGGTTTTATGAGAAAAAATAAGGTTATTCATTTGAAGGTGGGGGACATATCGTTCCATGATAATCATGTGAACATTAGGAGCATTAGGATTAGCATTAGGATCAGCCTAGCGAAGGAAACAGTGTAGTTCTAGCCACAATAAACAATAAAACAAAAATAAAAATTTGACCATAAAAACACCAGAAACGTAACGTTATATTATCTATATTATAGTCATCTGATAATATTCTTTACAACACCGTTTATTTTTCCAATTTTTGTTTAAAGTGCCTCTCTATCATTTATGTACAAAAGAATAGAGATTTTACTGTGTAATTTGAACTTTATTGTAGCACAATAAAAATCAAAATTATTATGTGATTATGAAACAATTATGGATAGATTATTAGGATGTATGATTAATAGAAATTGTTTGCCTATTAAGACATTTTTTGCCTTTGACTATTATATTATATGACAGACAGAATTTAGCTTGTTAAACCCATAACAAAGCTAATAAATGAATTGTATAATAGTAGTAAAATGAACAAAATATTTCTGGATGTATAAATGTGTATGAAATTGATCTGAATCAAATCAATAAAGTAAGAATAATTCCATTTTATTTATTTTATACAAGGTAATAAATATTAATATATTATTTTGATGAAGACAAACAGTGGAATGATATACATTGTGTATAGGATGTGAATAATATTCACTGAGGCTAAAACTTTCATAGTAGACCATGGTCGCCAGGAGTATACCAATAAACGAATAAAGTGCTGTATGTTCCATAATTATATGCTTATCCCATCATCATTTTTTATACTTCAGTAAATCAAATAAATGCAAAAGTTAATTTTCAAAAAATAAACAATAATTTTCGCGCCACACCTTTAGGCAGTTATATTCAAGAGAACAAAAGTATTGGGAAACATTTACCATGGGGAAGCTAAGTTTACTAAGGCGGAAAAAAATGTTTAAAGTTTACTAAGGCTGAAAAATGTGTATTTGGAAACATGGAGAGGGAATGGAGGTAAAAAAAAATAGTTTTTTACCTCCATGGACTGGGCATGTGGATACCTCAAAGCAAGTCTGGGAATAAAGTCTAAATGGTAATTTATAAACTCAAACTGAGTATGTACACAGAGAGTCTATAAGATATGTATGCAGCTTTTAACGTAGAGGCCGAGTATAGTACTATCAGATATATCAATAATGTTCAAATATTTTTGCCGAACGGGGTGTGTATAGATGAGGAATTGTTTGATTAGTGAGTACGTTTGTCGGCGGCTGTTGTACGATGAAGGCTCATGGAAAATTATATATTTTTTGTTCACTGAAATGTTTGGGGGTATGAGTGGGTCACTCAAACCTTACAGAGTAATGCCACTCAGAATATGCATAGTACTATTGTCTATAGTAATTCAAACTATTTTATGTTACACAAAATGTTTACTACTGATTTTTAAACAAAAATAATTGATAATAAATCTTTATTTCTAAAATTATTAAATAGAATATCAATTTATAAAATATCATTTAATGAAGAAAGAACAATAATTAAAACTTTCTTTAAAAAATATTTTTTTATGTTTATTTTTATTCATTGTTGTCTGAATTATTGGAATTGAGAAAGTTATTTGCAGACAGAAAGCAGCATAGAATCTCACCTTTTTAATAAGTTTCGGAATTTATTAAAACAGTGAGATTGCTTTGTAGAAATAGCAGTACCAGTATCATGTAGTGAAACAGAAAGACCCTGTGGGCCCTGTATGTGTACCAATTTAGAATCAGGAGAATGTGTAGAATATGTCTGGCAATTTATCTATATTTTGTTTTATTGTGGTTATCAACCACATGTGTATTCATACTTTATAGGGTATTTAGATACGCAAAGAAAAAATAATGTAAAGTTTATTAATGCTTACTGTACATTATACAAATGGAACATATTCTTGTTGAGTAGATAATATTTAAACATTACATTCAATCAACTGCTGATGTGAACGATGAATTAAAGTATGACATCTCAACTTGAACAAATGAAATATTGAGAGGTTTTATGACAGTATGTCCACACTAATAGCATGCACTATAACATTTTAGGAAAATATCAAAACATAGAGGGCACTATTAAAAAAGGAAAGATATTAATGTATATAACAGTATAAACATGGGTATTGCAAAGACCGAAAATGCGGTGGCAACGGTATAAAAAAGCAATGATGTACAACAACAAAAAAAGCGTTAATAGGAACCCTAGCAAGAGAGGATTACCTTGTGTTGGATAACAAACCTAACGCTGTGAGTCTACCCTTAGGTATTACTATTAATACCAACCTTTAGTCATCCCAATGAGCCATTAATGTAATACCCCTTTCACACCAAAACTCCGGAGTGTCTCCGGAGACACCCCGGGGTTTATTATCATTCAAAACGTCGAGAAACTCCGGAGATACCCCTTTCACACCAACCTAGCAACTCCGGGGTTTATAAAATAAAATTGTAAATGTCGCCCTCTATTTTGTTTGTTTACATAGCGACGATCATTAGAATCATTTTAATTAATAATATGTTTAATTTAATAATTACTTTCAAAAGTCTCAGAAGTAATATAATATTTTATTGATACTACTTATTATTTTCTAGACCCGCTATATATTTTTTACAAATATTTAAAGTATTTTGAAATAAAACTAAAGCAATGAGTGATCGTGTGAGGATGACCTTTTGACCCGAAACACTCCGGAGTTTGATGTTGGTACCTTTCACACCAAAACTCCGGGGTGTCCCCGGAGTTCGCTCTCCGGAGAATGTTCAGCTGTTCAACCCCGCAGTTTTAAACTCCGGAGTTGCTTGATTTTACCTTTCACACCAAACAGCGGGACGTCAACTCCGGGGTGTCTCCGGAGTGTCTCCGGAGTTTTGCTTTTGGTGTGAAAGGGGTATAAGATAGGCCCTGTTTCTGCTACAATATGTACGGCATAAACATAACGTAATAATATATTAGAATTATAATTCGGTGACCCGTTTCCTTTGAAAACTACTTTGTGGGATTGTATGGATTGAGGAATAGATAGCTATGGTTCAATCCCGTAAAATCCCATATGGGACCGGATAACCCCGTGTCTACCTAACTTTCAGTCATTGTCCATTGCTGTTTTGTACTGCTTACTGTTCACTTGTTTTGACGACAACCAAACCCCACATCTCCTATTACCCTGAAACCTCGGTTCTATCACATTTAAATAGAGCAAATATCTTAAGATTTTCAGTCCACTGTGACATTTTAGTAATTGTTCTAAGTAGGGTATGCTCAACAAACCTTGTGTTATGGGTGAACAATATAGATGGTATATTCATGACGCAGCAGAAAGGTGCAAGAAATATACAGTATGATAAAATATCAGAGATAACGATATCGATAATGATCAAGATTATACGGTATATTTATACAGTATATTTTTTATGAGACCCATTTCTGCTGCCACAAAAAATACCATATAAAATAATATACAGTGTGTATATTCTTGGCAGAAGAAACAGGGCCATAGTATATATTATTTGAAAACTTCCATGCGATAGTTTAATACAATGCTGATTTTGCCATAAGTCTGTAACAAATAAATTCTCTAGCATTAGTGGTTTTACATTTTGGTATGAGCAACAAATATGAAAATTGGTGAGTACTGCCCATGTGCTATGATTTTAAAGTTATAATAATAATAAACAATATTTGTCATTTATTTATCCATTATTATTATTATTTTCCCATTCTTTATGAAGGACATATTGGGACCACAATTGGATTGACCATTGTTTCTAGCAGTGTAATTGTATTAAAATTTCTTGATTTGATGTAATGCAGCTGACATTATTACCCCTGTCTAACTACATAATTTGCTTGAATACAAATTATATAGTAGTATAATAATTGCAATGATATTAATGCAGGATATAATTGCAATAAATTAACTGAAAATACTGGTAAGTTAAAGAAAGCTATTGCACGTATTGTGCTCCTTCTCTTATAGAATTGTTTAATGGAAATTATATTCAACTGAAGTATGATCATAACTGTAATAATGACCATATACACTTAAAAATACAATTTAAAATAAATTATGTAAGATTTAGCCTAAGAATATATTGGTTTTTTGTTTTTAAGAGAATAGCAAATCTCAATTTAACTTAAAAATTTGGCACATTATCAATATTATTAAATTACAGTATTTGATTAATAAAATTTAAATAAGTGTGAGGAGTATTAATGATTAATCAATAACTTTATTGTTCCGCATGTAATTTTGAAATAACATAATTTACATGCAGAAAGTAAGTATATCAAGTGTAAACAAACTTAGTGATGACCGGCATTTGTAAATAAGAAAGTTTGTAATTAAGAATTACAGTGCGTAGGTGGAAAGGTTAACTGTATTATAATTATTATTTTTGACAATTAAGTTTAGCTTTGATCATTTGACATTGCTCCAAACTGGCGTTTTTTAATTTAAAATAAAGAAGAAAGAACACTGTCATACCCCTTTCACACCAAAACTCCGGAGTGTCTCCGGAGACACCCCGGGGTTTATGACCATTCAAAACGTCGAGAAACTCCGGAGATACCCCTTTCACACCAACCTAGCAACACCGGGGTTTATAAAATAAAATTGCAAATGTCGCCCTCTATTTTGTTTGTTTACATAGCGACGATCATTAGAATCATTTTAATTAATAATATTTTAAATTTAATAATTACTTTCAAAAGTCTCAGAAGTAATATAATGTTTTATTTATACTACTTATTATTTTCTAGACCCGCTATATATTTTTTACAAATATTTATAGTGTTTTAAAATAAAACTAAATAAATAATTGATTGCGAGGATAACCTTTTGACCCGAAACACTCCGGAGTTTGATGTTGGTACCTTTCACACCAAAACACCGGGGTGTCCCCGCAGTTCGCTCTCCGGAGAATGTTCAGCTGTTCAACCCCGCAGTTTTAAACTCCGGAGTTGCTTGATTTTACCTTTCACACCAAACAGCGGGGCGTCAACTCCGGGGTGTCTCCGGAGTTTTGCTTTTGGTGTGAAAGGGGTATAAAATACACAAGCTGTATTATATATAAATTATAGATTAATAACATATGAAAGATAAAATAAATAAAAACAAAATGTTAATTAGTTTCATATTTCCTTTATAATCAAATTTTGTAGATGGAAGACTTTCTAATCTATTAGCTACATTGTATCTTTTAATAGTAATAAAAAAATAATAAAAATGAAGCATTTATTACACACTCTAAGGTATGTAAACACAACTGAACTGTAAGACCATCTTTCACATATTTTGTACATTTCTCAAATAAAAAATAAAAAATTCAAATCCTGGACATGAAACAAATTTGGCCTATTCAGTTTTCTTTAAAACTGTATTAACTATGGTGATATAAACAATGGTTTGCAATGAAATTACCTTTGTTTTACTGTCAAATTCATCAGAAAGGCATTCAAACAATGTTTTATCTCAGAAAAATGAAGAAAACTAAGTTTTAGATTTAGGAGACAAGTTTATTTAGCACTGAAATTTAAAATTGATCAGGACATGCTTACTAATATGAGATTAATATTAGAGGCCTCAAATTGAATGATTTTCACATAATTAATAGCTAAAATTAGAATATTATTTACTTATTTCACAATATTGGATCATTTATTGACAAAGTTGGGTACATTTTGAAATAAATTAAGAGGCCAGTTACCATTTGCGACTATTGAAGAAATGCATAATTGTTTTCATTAATTCATTTTAAATACTGTATCAAATATTTCTTTTTTTTAAACCAGTGATCATCGACTGAATTTTCTGAAAAATTTACATATAATTATATTCAATCAACTTTCTTTCTATAGCTAGCTGTTGTTGAAAAACATCAAGATCCTACTTTAAATTGAAGAATATAATAACATTGCATAAAATAAGATAATAAAATGTTTTCATGGCATGCTTAGAATGTTTCACAATTACATATAAATGAAAGATAATATATAAATGAAGTCAAAGAATAAAACAAATAAAATATGTATGCCAGCACAACAGATGAGAAGTGAGAGAGGATTCTTGGAAAGTACTTTACCCACATCTAGGATGTTAAAAAGGTACAATAAAGAAGACTACTGTACCTTCTAGGTACTTGTTCATTATGTTCAAATATAATTATATGCTTGCAAATTATTCTCTGCATTTCTTTAAATTTAAAACAATCTAGCTATCCATTTTTTTATTTGAAGCAGGTAAATATAATATGAATTAGTATACATGGATGCCTTTAACATAGACCGGGTAGTGGGATATTATACTACAAGCGATGGGGTACAGAGGATGATAGAGCAAAGACCAAAGCCTTCAAGGCACACTCCGTAGAACAATAATGCTTTTATGAGCAAATTTAATTTAAACAGGTTTTATCTACAGTAATTATATGCGGCAATGTGCCACAATTATATTTGGCAAACCTGTCATTAAAAAATATAAACTAATGTATTGTAATTGTTGTATATCATCATCCATCATCATCTTTACTACTTCAATTTGTAGATTTTATGAAAAATGAAGCTAAACTTTTTAAATTTGAAGAAAAAGTTAAATGACTGTAACATTTACATCTGATCCTGCCTCAATCAGGCACATACATGTGCTGCTATGTACAACAATTTGTAATGTATATTCTTTTTTTTTTAATTCAATTTTCTTGTTCATTGGATCTATGTTCATGAAAACATCAGTTTGCATAAGATTTATATTGTATTTGTTTTGTCAAAAGTTAATATTAGACGAAATTTCAACTTTTATTACACTTCTATGACCTTCTGACCTCTAATGTTGTCAATAATTGTTGGACTTGCAAAATTACACTACCACCTACCCCAAGATTTTGTGTTGCATATTTTCTGTAGGCGGTGTTATATAATCATAAATTATTAAGCTGTACAATTGGCATTGCTATCATGGATTTCTAAAAAGTAGACATACTAAGCTTTCCAAAAATGTATGGTAGCATTTGCCACCAATTTGATACCAAACAATGTCTTTTTTTTTCCAATTGTCAAATTCATCTATCAAAAATGATATCTTTGCGATGCTACAAGGGTATTTCATCTATGATATCCAAACAGAATTCCAGTCTTGGCATTGCTTTTAAATTTAATACCTTTCAAATTGGTAGCACTACGCACAATTTAACGATTTAAAAGACAAAATCAACAACCAATTTTAAATAACCCAAAAATAGGTAGAATACTTCAGATTTTTAATAAGACAAAAATAGGCAAATATTGACCAACAATGACTAATATGAGTAGCAAGCCAATCTATATTATACAACTTAACATTTGTTACTGTGACTCCTCCTAAACCGGAAGACTGATAATAAGCGCCTTTTGAGCTGGGGCATTGTTTGATTCACCTTCATCTATTAAGCTATGTCAGAACAGCAAATTTGCACGAAAAATGTGTTTTTCAATTTCTTTGCAAGCTGTCGAATGCTGCATTTGATAATGTAGGTAGAATCATAGTGTTTCAAAAGTTATTAAAACATTTTGGTAAAAAAGGAACTTTTAAGATATACAAAATCATAATGATCTAAAGAAATATTAAAATTTTTAAAAATTGTAGTGTTCATAATACTGTTTAAATTACTGTATATCAACACTTTGGAATAAGGATGATATATTTCAATTGTGCATATAGCATGTTGCTGTAGTTTAGTTAAGTAAAATTGACACTATCATTTCCATTGTTTTAATTGTTCAATGGAAATACATGACAAAATGTTAATGTAGTGTCATAGCAATTTTCATGACTAGTATCAGAGAAAAAATATATTGATCTTCAAATTATGCCAATTTCAGCATCAATGGAGTTTTATACATTAAATATTATTACCCAAAAGATCATTATGTTTAAAATATAAAATGTTATATATTTAAAAATGACAATGAATAATAATGAAGATGACTTACTTTGCTTGATAGATTGACACCTGCTCCTGCATTCAACAGCAGGCTGCAGCAGGCTGTGTGTCCATTAGTTGCTGCTGAATGCAAAGCTGTCCAACCACCCTATAATATGAAATACATACAATATTGGTTATACTGTATATATCTTACAGTTGCACATATTCATTTGGTATGTAATTTATACAGAGGGTTACTTTACAAAAATCAATTTGCAACTATTTACTGCATCATCATACGCAATGTAACCAAGTCAAATTAGTTTTCAGAATTTGATTTCTACTTTTGTATACATTTTTATAAAAATATGATAATTATGTTATACTTTTATACAATTTTGTATTATTTCAATTTTAATGTCAAAATGTTGTTGCTGGTATTTAAATTATCAATCACATTTTAGTTTTATTTATATAAATTTTTTTAAATATTAAATTATTGAAGGTTTGGCATACAAACTTTTACTTTCAGGAACATGTTTTAAGTAACTTAATTATGTTAATTATCCTTTATGTGATCATAGAGCAAAGAAATAGTTCATTGCTCTATGGTGTTGTGGTGGAGTTTAGCTAGTACAAGTTCTTGCAAGTGTAGCATATTAGTCTCAATATTGATTGTAACAATGTTAATCTTGAGTTTAATCTGATAAAAAAAAATGGACAATTTAATTGTAGACATCTTTTTAACCATATTTGTTTCATTTTTTAAAGTTGTTAGATCAAATGGACAGTTTTTAGAAATACCATGACCATTTTTATACCTCCCTGAATAGCTCAAGTCTGTCAGAGAATTAAAATGGGTAAAGGTTTGGCTGATGCCAGAATACCAAGAACCTAACAAATCATATCGATGTGAAAAATATTGAATCTGAAAATCAATACAGTACATAAGAAATGCAAACTTAACATTTATACAGTTTAATAGATTTTAAGATCTTTATTATTTGTGTTATACTTATTGAATTGACTTACAAAAAATTAATAAAATTTACATTCAAACAAATTCATAAAAATTGTTGTTCTTTTTAATTCAAAGATATAAAAAAAAAATCACTGGAAATAAGTCATTATACAGTAATTATAACAAAGAAATAAACATTATTGATTCACATGTATATATACCAACATTTGAAAAAGATTCAATGCAACTAAAAATTATCTATACTATAAATCCTATAACTAATGATTTTATAACAAGCTAATAAATATTAATATATTATTTTGATGAACATTGAAGACAAACAGTGGAATAATATATATTGTGTATAGGATGTGAATAATATTCACTGAGGCTACATACAACTTTCCTAGTAGACCATGCATACTGAGTATACCAATAAACAAACTAGACATGAAACTCGTCACTTTGACGAGTTAGTTATCCGCACGACAGATGCCACGTGCACGTCATACGTTAAAAACTATAATAAGAGGTGGTCCTGTATTTTCGCCTTGTATTATAATTATACAGTACACTGTGTATAAAAGGAGACATTAATTCTACATGATACAGAGGGCGGCAAACAACAATTTGCTCACATCAGAGACTATGCTGGTGTACATTGTACTACTGTATATTATATGACATATTAACTGAATTATGGGACCTGCCTTTAATTCAAATATTTAACATGATGACGTCATAAAAAAAACAACACAACGATAGCAATTTCTGAAGAAAATTATCTTAGCAACAACATATTAACGTGTAGAAGAAATTTGAATACGTAAAATGTTGGTGCGCGCACATTTAAATGTGATGAACTATTACGCAAAATATGAAAATACGACTTTTTTTATTCAACTGGCAATATGATGACGTCACAACATCCGATTGGCAAAATGTTTACATGAATTCGTATCTACAATCCTATAGCTTCCAGAAAACGTTTTAATCGTGATTATCACATTTTATTCTTACGAGCTATTACAGAATAAAATTTACTGTAAAGATGAAATTAATGACCCACGTAATTAAAATTTTTAGGCATGATGACGTTATAAAAATTTAAATATTTTTATCTCATGCTAAAGAAAGTTGATTGACCTAGACAATATATAAATATAGGAGAAAAAGGAATACAGATAAGCGTGATGCACTCCATTGAATGTGATGAGCAATAACGAAACAGACAAAAATCCTATATTTTACATTCGCGTGGCCATACGATTACGTCACAATGTTTTTTTAGCCTTATCGATGCATGATCCGATATCTGCAACTCATCAACTTCTAGATTTTGTAATAAAAATAAACGGTTCACGGTTTACTTTAGAAACTATGACTGTTTAAAAAAAGACATTATTTTGATGATTTTTTAAGCTTTTTCATAAAAAACGCGCACAAATTGTCAAATTCAACGTGTTCGTATGTCGTTATTTAAACTGGAAAAGGTCTAAATTGTTTTCAAAATTACTAGGAAAGGCTTGAAAAATATAATTCAAGAGAAAAAAATATGTTTTTATCGCTACGTGCGCACCGCGTGCGTAAAAAATTGCGCGCCCGTGGGAATTTTTGACATGCTCAAAGTGACATGAAACGCGTAAAAAGTTGATTAGAAATTAATTTTTGCACATTTTGAAATTTTAAATGCGCGTGCACGTGAATCTACAAAGGCATAGTATTATGCGCTGTTTAAACACTGTATTCATGTTGGATAAGGTATTAAGGTATATGTATATTCAGATGGTTAGTGTAAATCCCAAATTATTTTTTAAGTAATAATTGCATGTAATAAGTTTGTTTGTCCCAACATTTAGTCTGTCCATTTGTCTGTAGTCTATGCAATTTTTTTGTAAATTAAATCAAGCAAATTTACCAATCAGAATGTGATGGATTATCCAAACTGTTGCTTGTTATTGGTCAACGCACTTGCGTAGCACCTACATTGCGTTGGCAACCAAAGCTTTATTAAACCAAGTTTTATTTCTGGTTGACTATTATTTACTTTTAACAAAAAGCAAATAATCACCGTCAACTAGCACTGTATGTTTGATAGGCTTTATAACAGTTTTATGTATCATCATCTCCATCAAAGCAAAGAACTTATAACACAAGAATCTCCTGTTCTTTAATTTGCATTTAAAACACAGTATCGGAAGTACAGGGTTAAAAGGTCAAACTGGGCGACGCCATTTCACAGCATGGAGCAGCGCCCCCTCCAAACTAGGAAGTCAAAACTATTAATTCCTATAGGGCTCAGTCAATTACTCTATCCCTCTATAGTATTAGCAGATCCCCTCTATGATTTTGACTTTCTAATTTGATGAGGGCACGCTACTCCATGGCTCACAATGGCGCCACCCATTAGCTCTATTCTATCTGACAATGCCTTTCAAAATTGTTACGCGCTTCGGACGAACAGGAGATGCTTGTGTTATAAGGTACAATAGTATAGAAATATACCAATTTATTTGTATTTTAGTTATTCTGTTTTTTTTTTAGGCTTCATCATTCAAATGTATTTATTCTGAATTCATTTGAATGTTAATGTAAGAGGCTGAATGTAATGACAAAGAGAGTATTATTGTTTTACAATAGAATGAAACTATAAGTATAAAATTGTCAGTCATAAATGAATATATGATGGAAAGAAAGACATTTTAAAAATACAAAATTTTTGGTAAAGGGTGAATGAGTAGAATGTATGACTTACCGATTCTAAGAGGTATCTGTTGACTATTAATTTACAATAGAAATGAAAATACTGACAATGATTAGTACTACTGTTTAGTATACAGTAGCTGTTGCTGTTAATTTACAATAAAACCTACTAGTGACTTTATGACAGTATGGTAGACAAAGGTGGACGGTAGATGAAAGGATCACGGTAATCTACACAAAATATTAATCTGCGCATGCTTAATGCACATTATACTGAGCATACTCTGTTCTGTTCATTATCAGGACTTATTTTGGACGATTTAACATTCAATCCAATGGACGGAGTAAAGTTCATTGCATCATTTTGAAACCTTGCAACAATAAAAAATGGCTGATCAGTACGCAAAGGGAATACACATTGTAGTTTTTCATTTTTAGTTAAACTTAATTAAAACATCATATTTTGTCATTAATGTATATTATAATATGTGGTGGCTGTTAATTCAATTCAATTTAATTTCAATTCAATAACATTTATTCAATAATGGTAAGACAAGAAAAACAAGCATCCTCGTAGCCTCTTTTTAAGGTTATTATTAGGTGTTTTAATTCATCCTTTTGAACTTTGCTAACTAAACTTTAAATTTTAGTTAGTTATTTTAGTTAAAATAGTGTCAATGACCATGCAACTAAAGGCACGATCACTGTTTTAAATTTTTTTCATTTTTGAAACAAGTTTATTTTTAATCTTTGATATTTTGTGGATAAATAAAGTTTGAATTTAAAAGAATGAACAGTATGTTAACAAATATTAAGCTTTACAAAATCATAATAATAAAGTTGATCTTTTTATCTTGTGATTTTCAAATAGTATACTGTTGACATTATTGCTTATACTTGAATGAATGCTATAAAGTAAGCATTGATAATCTGTCATTGTTCTAAAATATGAAAATCTGTAGCAACACCAACATTACAGTGGGTAGATTTATATTTAAACGAGTTTGTTTGTTATTGTCTTATAATGATGAAGAAGATGAATAAATATAACAATGATAGAAGATGGAATCATTTTAATTATACTACAGACTGTGCAAAGCACTGGTGCTCACTGCTGTTACCTATTTAATAAAGCATTCCATAATAATAACAATAATGCTTACATTTTATCATCATTCCTGATGATGATCAAATAAAGTTTGAAACGTTGAATCATTGTTATTTGGAGTCAGTTTTATACTATGTTGTATTTATTATTATTTAAATAGATGATTAACAAGGCCGTATACATGACTTTAGTCACGTGTGCAAATTATACGGCCATACTGCGTTGAAACACCGGTTCTCGTCAGATCACCGAAGTTAAGCAACGTTGGGCCCGGTTGCGTTCTGGATGGGAGACCGTCTAGAAATAGCGGGTGCTGTATATACACCAGAGAGTGATGGTGGAAAGGTAATATCGAACTAGCATGTGATAGGCATGGGTTCGAGGTTATCTGTACCATACTAATTGCATCCTTAGGCAAGATGCTTTACTCTCATTGCCTCGTCCTTCAGATGGGACGTAAAGCCGTTGGTCCCGTGTACTTAACAGTGCACGCTAAAGAACTTGGTACACTATTCGAAAAGAGTAGGGGATCGTCTCCCGGTGTGCTGATCTGGTAGGCGCTGCACTGCTGGCTGCCGTGGATCCGTGGAGGGCCTAATCCGAATTTCCTCAGTTTCCAGTTAAACTTGAGGATCAGTAATAATACATTTTATCATCATTCCTGATGATGATCAAATAAAGTTTGAAACGTTGAATCATTGTTATTTGGAGTCAGTTTTATACTATGTTGTATTTATTATTATTTAAATAGATGATTAACAAGGCCGTATACATGGCTTTAGTCACGTGTGCAAATTTGAGTTAGTGTTTACCGACCGACCTACCGACCGACATAGTGAGCTTAGAGTCTCAGTGATTAAGTTCACTTAGGTTGACCCTGGTCTCCCCAATTTCATTTTTTTTGTATATACTGAAATAGACCGAATAATGAAATGAAATCATCATCTAGTTTAATGCTGGTAATAGTTTTTTTAAAATTTAAATGCTATTTCAATAAAGTTGTTTTGTAAAAAAGGTCTAAAAAAATTAAATTAAATAAAATTTTGTACAGATTTTTGGGTTTTTATTGAACAGTACACTGGTACTGAAAGTGCTAACAATATAAACAGAATTTAAGTAAAATAAATGATGAGTGAGGGCACTGTGTAATATAAAATGTATAGGCCCTTGTAATGTATTATGGAAACAATAATTACAAACTAAAATTGGGTCTAATATGGGTCTAAGTTACATCCTTTAATATCATTGCTCTTCACTATTTAATGATGAGGAGATGGTGGACGGAGTTGGTAGTGTGTTGATAATAAAAGAGTGTATGGCAAAATGCATTACTAAAAATGATGAATAAAACATGTCATTACTAAAATATTCAGTACAACTAGCATCTTTGATCATTATAATACACAGGGATCATAGGGCATTTAAGTGACTTGTTTAAAAAATTGCGCTTTTAAAATACAAAATCATGTAAGAACAATTGAAGCTTTGTGAAATTTTTTTTGTTTTTGAAGTTTTTTTGTTAAAAATGCAATGGCCCCTGAAAAAAAAATTTCAAAATAAATAATTTAAAGAAAAAATGTTCAAATTGGCTGCCAGCCAATGGGTTTTTGTTGAATTTAACCATTTATTTGTCATTTTATAAGTGAAAACACCATTAAAACCCTACAAAATAACATACTATTGATTAAATACTGTTTAAAAAAATATTAATTTAATAAAATGGTGAAGGCACTATTGTTTTCAATGTTTTATAAAGTGTTTCAAATGGAAATTTATGACCATAGCATGAAAAAACATAATGTATAGCATTATGTATTGATAATAATACACATTAAAGATTATATTTTAAATTAGAGCATATAACTGTACACTGTTGCCACAAAAAACTGATATTGTTTTGCACACAGTAACAACTATATTTAAGCCTAATTGTCAACAAGCACTAAAGTGGAACACCAACAATATTAAACGCCCTGACTTACTAAAGACAAGATAATGGTGAGGAAGGGTGATACTCATCCGACATAATTACTTTTTACTTATTGCACTTTTAACAATATCTTTAGTGTTCTCTTTAGTTCCTATTATTCTTTAAGCTGTTTTACTGATTTCATTAAAATACTTGATTGTATAGAATTAAAAGAGGACGAAAAATCTAGAAATAAAACCCTAGCATAAGTATTTAGCACAATCAAGATGAGCAAGCAAGTTATGTATTAATGTAGTAATAGTAATGTTCATAAACACCAAGCTAATTGAATTCAGCTATCAAAACTAATTTTTTATTATGTAATTGAATAATAATTACTCATTTCAATAATAAATATTCAACTCATTTTATCTTAATTTTTTTAAACTTTAAAGCTTGAATACCACGATACAGATAGCAGCACTAGGCAGAAAAACTAACAAAGTGATATATCACTCTGTGTGTGTGTGTCATCCATGTGATACCAACATATTTTATGTTTTTAAATTATCCACTTTCAAATAATCAATAATCAGTATTTTGTTTCACATGCTTAGAATTATTTACAGGGGCGGTAGCAGGACTATCGTAAGGGGATTGCCCAAATGTCCAGGGCCTTAGCCAGGATCTGAAAAGGGAGCGGGATTTAAAGCAAATTTTGTTAAATGACACCTCTAGATGGCCGGAAATGCTCTCACACATGAAATTCATAAGTGGCACAATGATTGATTGCTGCTATGTCAATTCAGATGGAAAATCCACAGACATGCAATACTGGCAATAAAACTATTCCAATGGATGACACACTTTTTCAACAGCCATGTTGGAAAAGGGTGGATTTAGGGGGTAATTTGCTAATAATGTAGTGAATATCCTCAAAAAACAAATTGCATGTTGGAAAAGGGTTAAGACTGAGGGCTGGATTTAGGTGTAAATTGCTAATAATGTAGCATATCTTTAAAAACTTTTTAGTGAAGAAGAATTTTGATTGATATTTCTGTTTACATAATAAGGTTTACAATATAAATTATTAATAGAGAGATCATATGCTCAGTCAGTCAGGGAAGAGGACAAAGGGCTTCCTACTTTCTAGGAGTTTTATGTGATGGAGTTATCAGCCTTTGATTAATCACCTTTATTTTTAAACATAGTACTGTTCAGTGTCTTAGGGTATGTTCAGACTCATGGTGGCGTTATGTAAGCAGTGTACATACTTTTGTATGTGAACTAAGCTGCAGATTACCGTTAGGAAGCTGTTACGCCTCGCCATTTGCGTTAATAGGAACCCTAGCAAGAGAGGATTACCTTGTGTTGGATAACAAACCTAACGCTGTGAGTCTACCCTTAGGTATTACTATTAATACCAACCTTTAGTCATCCCAATGAGCCATTAATGTAAGATAGGCTCTGTTTCTGCTACAATATGTACGGCATAAACATAACGTAATAATATATTAGAATTATAATTCGGTGACCCGTTTCCTTTGAAAACTACTTTGTGGGATTATATGGATTGAGGAATAGATAGCTATGGTTCGATCCCGTAAAATCCCATATGGGACCGAATAACCCCGTGTCTACCTAACTTTCAGTCATTGTCCTTTGCTGTTTTGTACTGCTTACTGTTCACTTGTTTTGACGACAACCAAACCCCACATCTCCTATTACCCTGAAACCTCGGTTCTATCACATTTAAATAGAGCAAATATCTTAAGATTTTCAGTCCACTGTGACATTTTAGTAATTGTTCTAAGTAGGGTATGCTCAACAAACCTTGTGTTATGGGTGAACAATATAGATGGTATATTCATGACGCAGCAGAAAGGTGCAAGAAATATACAGTATGATAAAATATCAGAGATAACGATATCGATAATGATCAAGATTATACGGTATATTTATACAGTATATTTTTTATGAGACCCATTTCTGCTGCCACAAAAAATACCATATAAAATAATATACAGTGTGTATATTCTTGGCAGAAGAAACAGGGCCATAGTATATATTATTTGAAAACTTCCATGCGATAGTTTAATACAATGCTGATTTTGCCATAAGTCTGTAACAAATAAATTCTCTAGCATTAGTGGTTTTACATTTTGGTATGAGCAACAAATATGAAAATTGGTGAGTACTGCCCATGTGCTATGATTTTAAAGTTATAATAATAATAAACAATATTTGTCATTTATTTATCCATTATTATTATTATTTTCCCATTCTTTATGAAGGACATATTGGGACCACAATTGGATTGACCATTGTTTCTAGCAGTGTAATTGTATTAAAATTTCTTGATTTGATGTAATGCAGCTGACATTATTACCCCTGTCTAACTACATAATTTGCTTGAATACAAATTATATAGTAGTATAATAATTGCAATGATATTAATGCAGGATATAATTGCAATAAATTAACTGAAAATACTGGTAAGTTAAAGAAAGCCATTGCATGTATTGTGCTCCTTCTCTTGTAGAATTGTTTAATGGAAATTATTTTCAACTGAAGTATGATCATAACTGTAATAATGACCATATACACTTAAAAATACAATTTAAAATAAATTATGTAAGAATATATTGGTTTTTTGTTTTTAAGAGAATAGCAAATCTCAATTTAACTTAACAATTTGGCACATTATCAATATTATTAAATTACAGTATTTGATTAATAAAATTTAAAAAAGTGTGAGGAGTATTAATGATTAATCAATAACTTTATTGTTCCATGTAATTTTGAAATAACATAGTACTTTAAATATTATAATTTACATGGCAGAAAGTAAGTATATCAAGTGTAAACAAACTTAGTGATGATTTTACCAGCATTTGTAAAAAGTTTGTAAATAATAATTACAGTACATAGGTGGAAAGGTTAACTGTATTATAATTATTATTTTTGACAATTATGTTTAGCTTTGATCATTTAACATTGCTCCAAACTGGCGTTTTTTAATTTAAAATAAAGAAGAAAGAACACTGTCAGATACACAAGCTGTAGTATATATAAATCATAGATTAATAACATATGAAAGATAAAATAAATTAAAAAAAATGTTAATTAGTTTCATATTTCCTTTATAATCAAATTTTGTAGATTGAAGACTTTCTAATTTATTAGCTACATTGTATCTTTTAATAGTAATAAAAAAAAATAAAAATGAAGCATTTATTACACACTCTAAGGTATGTAAACACAACTGAACTGTAAGACCATCTTTCACATATTTTGTACATTTCTCAAATAAAAAATAAAAAATTCAAATCCTGGACATGAAACAAATTTGGCCTATTCAGTTTTCTTTAAAACTGTATTAACTATGGTGATATAAACAATGGTTTGCAATGAAATTACCTTTGTTTTACTGTCAAATTCATCAGAAAGGCATTCAAACAATGTTTTATCTCAGAAAGATGAAGAAAACTAAGTTTTAGATTTAGGAGACAAGTTTATTTAGCACTGAAATTTAAAATTGATCAGGACATGTTTACTAATATGAGATTAATATTAGAGGCCTCAAATTGAATGATTTTCACATAATTAATAGCTAAAATTAGAATATTATTTACTTATTTCACAATATTGGATCATTTATTGACAAAGTTGGGTACATTTTGAAATAAATTAAGAGGCCAGTTACCATTTGCGACTATTGAAGAAATGCATAATTGTTTTCATTAATTCATTTTAAATACTGTATCAAATATTTCTTTTTTTTAAACCAGTGATCATCGACTGAATTTTCTGAAAAATTTACATATAATTATATTCAATCAACTTTCTTTCTATAGCTAGCTGTTGTTGAAAAACATCAAGATCCTAATTGAAGAATATAATTACATTGCATAAAATAAGATAATAAAATGTTTTCATGGCATGCTTAGAATGTTTCACAATTACATATAAATGAAAGATAATATATAAATGAAGTCAAAGAATAAAACAAATAAAATATGTATGCCAGCACAACAGATGAGAAGTGAGAGAGGATTCTTGGAAAGTACTTTACCCACATCTAGGATGTTAAAAAGGTACAATAAAGAAGACTACTGTACCTTCTAGGTACTTGTTCATTATGTTCAAATATAATTATATGCTTGCAAATTATTCTCTGCATTTCTTTAAATTTAAAACAATCTAGCTATCCATTTTTTTATTTGAAGCAGGTAAATATAATATGAATTAGTATACAGGGATGCCTTTAACACAGACCGGGTAGTGGGATATTATACTACAAGCGATGGGGTACAGAGGATGATAGAGCAAAGACCAAAGCCTTCAAGGCACACTCCGTAGAACAATAATGCTCTTATGAGCAAATTTAATTTAAACAGGTTTTATCTACAGTAATTATGCGGCAATGTGCCACAATTATATTTGGCAAACCTGTCATTAAAAAATATAAACTAATGTATTGTAATTGTTGTATATCATCATCCATCATCATCTTTACTACTTTAATTTGTAGATTTTATGAAAAATGAAGCTAAACTTTTTAAATTTGAAAAAAAAGTTAAATAGTTTGTTAAAATTATACAATTACTTGAGACACTTAAATACAAGTGTGCATGACTGTAACATTTACATCTGATCCTGCCTCAATCAGGCACATACATGTGCTGCTATGTACAACAATTTGTAATGTATATTCTTTTTTTTTAAATTCAATTTTCTTGTTCATTGGATCTATGTTCATGAAAACATCAGTTTGCATAAGATTTATATTGTATTTGTTTTGTCAAAAGTTAATATTAGACAAAATTTCAACTTTTATTAAACTTCTATGACCTTCTGACCTCTAATGTTGTCAATAATTGTTGGACTTGCAAAATTACACTACCACCTACCCCAAGATTTTGTGTTGCATATTTTCTGTAGGCGGTGTTATATAATCATAAATTATTAAGCTGTACAATTGGCATTGCTATCATGGATTTCTAAAAAGTAGACATACTAAGCTTTCCAAAAATGTATGGTAGCATTTGCCACCAATTTGATACCAAACAATGTCTTTTTTTTTCCAATTGTCAAATTCATCTATCAAAAATGATATCTTTGCGATGCTACAAGGGTATTTCATCTATGATATCCAAACAGAATTCCAGTCTTGGCATTGCTTTTAAATTTAATACCTTTCAAATTGGTAGCACTACGCACAATTTAACGATTTAAAAAACAAAATCAACAAACAATTTTAAATAACCCAAAAATAGGTAGAATACTTCAGATTTTTAATAAGACAAAAATAGGCAAATATTGACCAACAATGACTAATATGAGTAGCAAGCCAATCTATATTATACAACTTAACATTTGTTACTGTGACTCCTCCTAAACCGGAAGACTGATAATAAGCGCCTTTTGAGCTGGGGCATTGTTTGATTCACCTTCATCTATTAAGCTATGTCAGAACAGCAAATTTGCACAAAAAATGTGTTTTTCAATTTCTTTGCAAGCTGTCGAATGCTGCATTTGATAATGTAGGTAGAATCATAGTGTTTCAAAAGTTATTAAAACATTTTGGTAAAAAATGAACTTTTAAGATATACAAAATCATAATGATCTAAAGAAATATTAAAATTTTTAAAAATTGTAGTGTTCATAATACTGTTTAAATTTTAATACTGTATATCAACACTTTGGAATAAGGATGATATATTTCAATTGTGCATATAGCATGTTGCTGTAGTTTAGTTAAGTAAAATTGACACTATCATTTCCATTGTTTTAATTGTTCAATGGAAATACATGACAAAATGTTAATGTAGTGTCATAGCAATTTTCATGACTAGTATCAGAGAAAAAATATATTGATCTTCAAATTATGCCAATTTCTTTCAGCATCAATGGAGTTTTATACATTAAATATTATTACCCAGAAGATCATTATGTTTAAAATATAAAATGTTATATATTTAAAAATGACAATGAATAATAATGAAGATGACTTACTTTGCTTGATAGATTGACACCTGCTCCTGCATTCACCAGCAGGCTGCAGCAGGCTGTGTGTCCATTAGCTGCTGCATCATGCAAAGCTGTCCAACCATCCTATAATATGAAATACATACAATATTGGTTATACTGTATATATCTTACAGTTGCACATATTCATTTGGTATGTAATTTATACAGAGGGTTACTTTACAAAAATCAATTTGCAACTATTTACTGCATCATCATACGCAATGTAACCAAGTCAAATTAGTTTTCAGAATTTGATTTCTACTTTTGTATACATTTTTATAAAAATATGATAATTATGTTATATACTTTTATACAATTTTGTATTATTTCAATTTTAATGTCAAAATGTTGTTGCTGGTATTTAAATTATCAATCACATTTTAGTTTTATTTATATAAATTTTTTTAAATATTAAATTATTGAAGGTTTGGCATACAAACTTTTACTTTCAGGGGCATGTTTACCTAACTTCATTATGTTAATTATCCTTTAGAGCAAAGAATAGTTCATTGCTCTATTGTGTGGTGGTGGAGTTTAACTAGTACAAGTTCTTGCAAGTGTAGCATATTAGTCTAAATATTGATTGTAACAATGTTAATCTTGAGTTAATCTGATAAAAAAAAAAGATGGACAATTTAATTGTACACATCTTTTTGAACCATATTTGTTTTAATTTTTTTAAGTTGTTAGATCAAATGGACAGTTTTTAGAAATACCATGACCATTTTTATACCTCCCTTGATAGCTCAAGCCTGTCAGAGAATTAAAATGGGTAAAGGTTTGGCTGATGCCCCCGGGGGGGTCACTTGTATATAAACCAAACGGGGAGGTGCAGCAGCCACTTCAAGACATGAGGCACTTGCGCTACCTGTTTTACTGAAAAATACTACGGACTTGAACTACCATTTACCAAAATCCAGTGTTCTCTAAAAAAAACGGTAGAAACAAGGCCACGCCAGAGAGGGCGCAAAATAAATTTGTACTGGTTCTTCCCAGCATGATCTGCGCATGGCCAAAGAGACCGTTCATGGAAAAATCACGAACGTGCATGACGAGTCGATGATCAAGAGTGGTCACAGTTGAATGATTTTGTCCTAGGCTGGATGTTTCGTGTTCTTCTGCTGATGCGAAAACTCTAGGCCTATTCAAAGGTATTTAGCGATAGGCCCCGCGATGGGCTTATAGCATCCAGTATGCTAAAATACCTGAAAAAATTTGGCGATAAATAATGACATTTTGACACGGGTGGGCGGGCTAGGGACTTAAACTACTAATTTCACCCTGTCATTTCCCACACTTGTGCTACCAACTCTTCATATTTTCCCACACTTGTGCTACCAGGCCCTCGAAAATATACCCGTAAATGCGGCACCTCCCCGTATGGAAATATTTAAAAGTGACCCCCCCCGGGCTGATGCCAGAATACCAAGAACCTAACAAATCATATCAATGTAAAAAATATCAATGTGAAAAATATTGAATCTGAAAATCAATACAGTACATAAGAAATGCAAACTTAACATTTATACAGTTTAATAGATTTTAAGATCTTTATTATTTCTGTTATATTATATACTTATTGAATTGACTTACACAAAATTAATAAAATTTACATTAAAACAAATTCATAAAAATTGTTATTCTTTTTAATTCAAAGATATAAAAAAAAATCACTTGAAATAAATCATTATACAGTAATTATAACAAAGAAATAAACATTATTTATTCACATGTATATATACCGACATTTAAAACAGATTGAACTAAAAAGTATCTATATAAATCCTACAACTAATGATTTTATAACAAGCTAATAAATATTAATATATTATTTTGATGAACACTGAAGACAAACAGTGGAATGATATACATTGTGTATAGGATGTGAATAATATTCACTGAGGCTAAAACTTTCCTAGTAGACCATGTTCACCAGGAGTATACCAATAAACAAATAAAGTGCAGTTTGTTCCATAATTATATGCTTATCCCATCATCATTATTTATACTTCAGTAAATAAAATAAATGCAAAAGTTAATTTTCAAAAAGTAAACAATAATTTTCGCGCCACACCTTTAGGCAGTTATATTCAAAAGGACGAAAGTATTGGGAAACATTTACCATGGGGAAGCTACAGTAAGTCTACTAAGGCGGAAAAAAATGTTTAACGTTTTCTAAGGCTTAAAAATGTGTATTTGGAAACATGGAGAGGGAATGGAGGTAAAAAAAAAATTATTTTTTACCTCCATGGACTGGGCATGTGGATACCTCAAAGCAAGTCTGGGAATAGAGTCTAAATGGTAATTTGTAAACTCAAACTGGGTATGTACACAGAGAGTCTATGAGATATGTATGCAGCTTTCAACGTAGAGGCCGAGTATAGTACTATCAGATATATCAATAATGTTCAAATATTTTTGCCGAACGGGGTGTGTATAGATGAGGAATTGTTTGATTAGTGAGTACGTTTGTCGGCGGCTGTTGTACGATGAAGGCTCATGGAAAATTATATATTTTTTGTTCACTGAAATGTTTGGGGTATGAGTGGGTCACTCCAACCTTAGGGAGTAATGCCACTCAGAATATGCATAGTACTATTGTCTATAGTAATTCAAACTATATTTATGTTACACAAAATGTTTACTACTGATTTTTAAACAAAAATAATTGATAATAAATCTTTATTTCTAAAATTATTAAATAGAATATCAATTTAAAAAATATCATTTAATGAAGAAAGAACAATAATTAAAACTGTCTTTAAAACATATTTCTTTATGTTTATTTTTATTCATTGTTGTCTGAATTATGGGAATTGAGAAAGTTATTTGCAGACAGAAAGCACCATAGAATCTCACCTTTTTAATAAGTTTCGGAATTTATTAAAATAGTGAGATTGCTTTGTAGAAATAGCAGTACCAGTTTCATGTAGTGAAACAGAAAGACCCTGTGGGCCCTGTATGTGTACCAATTTAGAATCGGGAGAATGTGTAGAGTATATCATGTCTGGCAATTTATCTATATTTTATTTATTGTGGTTATCAACCACATGTGTATTAAAACTTTATAGGGTATTTAGATGCGCAAAGAAAAAATAATGTAAAAGTTTATTAATGCTTACTGTACATTATACAAATGGAACATATTGTTGAGTAGATAATATTTAAAAATTACATTCAATCAACTGCTGGTGTGAACGATGAAATATTGAGTGCCACCTAATTATTACAAGTCTTTAAATAAAAAACGTGTTTGGCCAAAAATGTCCAATTTACAGAGCAAATGTACTTATTTTTGTGTGTGAATAAAATTTGCTCTTTGTTTTGTATTTGTATGACATAGAAAATTGTAAAACAAATCAGTTCTATGTTTGCTAATCGTTATATGGTTTTATAGCACTCTAATAATAGTGCTATGTTACAGTAGGCCTAAATGTAGTGATTAAATGTAGTGATTATTGCACGGAAAACAAAATAATCCTTGCATTATGATTATTAGTAATATGTATACTTCAGTCCTCCCAACTCTTCTAATGACTGCAGAAGATATTTCATGTCATCTCTTACTTTCCCGCAGAAATGCAATTTCCTCCGATTTTTTGTATCAACAATAAAATATCCACATAATCAGGGGCGCAGCCAGCAAAGAATTAAAGGGGGGGGGTCAACCAATATGTGAGTATTTTGCGAGCGAAGCGAGCAACCATGGGCTGGGGGCCAGGGGGCCGCCAAGGGCCCCCGGTTGGGGTCCAGGGGGCTTCGCCCCCTGGAAGCTTTGGCGGTCTAGGGCAATCTAGATCATTTGAATCGGTTTACGCACAAACAAATATGACAATGTTAACACTAATAAACTGAAACAAAGAAAACAAAAAACAACATTTTTATATTCCAGGCTGCCACAGACAAACACTTTTTTTCTTGCTTGTTTGTTGATTTGTGTAGAGAGGCTGTAAACTCAGGAGGAATTATTTGAATTCCTTCCTTTTCACCAATACAAAAGTTGCATGAAATGAACGTAGAGATGCAAAAGTTTGAAAAAAGATATTAGAATGATAGCATGGAGTGATATTATTGAGAACCGTAAGGTTATAGAGTTCATACACTGTGCAAGTCCAAGAAGCTATCTTGGCTCCGTGTGTATGTGAGACGCTTATCATACCCAGAACATATACAATATTTTGTTTAAAAATATACCTATTTTGTTCGAATGTATAGTATAGGTGATACTTATACATAATTGTAATAACTAACTTCTAAATTATTATCATACATTTTACGTTAGTTACTATAACAGCGCTCTAGACATCGCGTGATGCATCTTTAAACATAAGTTTGGAACATTCTTCTTGGCTTGGAGACAGAATTCGCGAATGACATTCTCTGTATTATTAATTAATGTTCATGTTAAAGTGTATGTTAATGAGGCACAATCCCGAAAGCTGCTCATAAGACATGTGATTTTGCAAACAGGTTTTCGTTCTCCATAAAGTCGAAAAACTCCGCTCAGCTTCAGCAGACGTTACGGGCATAGGGCCTACGCGATTAGAAGAAGTGCACGCACATTCGGGAACACATCTGGATCCGCTAATTTTACACAGTCGCTTCCATCACTGAAGCTCGGAATGAAGATGTTCGTGTCTTGGCAGATCATCGTACCAAATTCAAGTTCCTTGAAGACTTCTTCAACATTACACTTCGATAGACTTGGGTGCTACGCCAAATATGTTAGAGCATGGCCTGTTATCGGCAGAAAAACGGGTTTTTAACTCGGTTTGTTGATTTGGTAATACTGCTCGGTAGTAATCATCACTACCATATTTGGATATACCAGTCAGAATATTAATGCTTGAGTTACAGTTGTTAAAAAGAAGAGGTTAAAAGCGAAGCTTTTTTGCATTGCTTCAACATGTTAGATTTGCTCACTGTGTGTGTAGTTTATGTGAGGCCAATAACCTTATATGTTATCAATTAATAAATTTTAAACACTTTATAATTCTAATGGTATAAAAAAACCAATGATGTACAAAATGTGTACAAATAGTCTTAATTTCTTATATTTTAGTATAATAATTAATTTGCATAAGGGCACAATTCGGTAAATCGAGCATTCTCAGGGTGCTAATTTTAGTTGACTACATAAATCATCGTGTCTATTTATTCGTTTCTGTAAACGGCAATGTATTATAGTCCTACGGTAGGTACATTTGAAATCGCCAGTTTTTTACGCTGAAATTACTGTGTATTCGAGAACCATCTGTGGGGACGACCTAGATGGTAATTAGGCATACAACTATAAAAAATTACAGCCTACTGTGTTAATTAAATCATTAAAAATACTATTAAACTAATATGTTTCTAGTACAAATACTTTTAAAACAATATAAACAAGAATTAACTATTATTACAAAGAAACTAAAAAGATTCACAGACTAATAATAAGCAAAACTAATTTCTGTTGTTGTATTAGAATAATAAATATTTTAAATAATATATTCATTTTTTTTTGTCTTGTGTGGGTTCGTCCCACTTTTATTATAGTTCTATAAATATAAATAATATATGTATATATGCACATTTATATAATTCTCTTATTTATAAGGTACATTGTTAAAAAAATACATATCTTTTGAACAGTATATACATAAGACTAAGATTATTTTGATGTTAAGAAGTAACCACATTTACATTCATATACATTTTTAAAAATACAATTAAATAAAATATGTCGATGGCAGTAAACTGACGATAAAAATTGATTTAAAAAAAACGTACTTATGAAAAAGTTCAAATAATATATTCATTAATTTTTGGTATTTTATTTAGTAAAACTATGATTATTTATAAAAGCAAAATATTATTAAACAATACACTTTTTTTTTATATTAGTAAAATGATTATCCAACAGGTTTGGTATTAATATAAAATTAAACTGTTTTTATAATTAATACACAGCCATACGTAGCCATGCATAATTTAAGTCTATAGAATGTAATAAACCATTATCATTAACATTTACTTTTACAACTATACTGTTAAATACATAAAAGTGTACAGCCTAAACAGAGGCTCTCATTTTGTTTTACAACTATACTGTTTAATACATAAAAGTGTACAGCACAAACAGAGGCTCTCATTTTCATCATTTTCTTATAAATTCTTTTAATCAAATATTCATTTTAAATTTCAAGACCTAAAATAAGGCAAGTGGACAAAAAAAACAGAAAAAAAACTTCGCTCTTTTGAATAATCCCCCACAAATAAACGCCCCCATAGTACATAATTTGGATTAAACAACCCTCCCCATTCCTCCTACTATTTCCTTGAGTAAACGAAAATATACGGTAAATGAAGTCAAAGAATAAAACAAATAAGATATGTATGCCAGCACAACAGATGAGAAGTGAGAGAGGATTCTTCTAAAGTACCTTTACTCACATCTAGGATATTAAAAAGGTACAATAAAGAAGACTACCTTTTAGGTACTGTAGTTGTTCATTATGTTCAATATAATTAATATGCTTGCAAATTATTCTCTGCATCTATATATAAATTATGGTTAATTCTGACATATGCGAGCACAATGCAAAAACTTCGGTACAAATCTCCGCCTTGGATACCTACCTTATCTATCCGAGATGTACCGCGAAACGTAGATTTGATAACATTAGTGTTCACGGCGACGCTATTGATCCATGTTTATATCTTAGGAAGATATTATAAAGAGTTTTTTAACAACATTTATGATTTCAACATTAGATTTTCCTCTCAATTTCAATTCTTCCCGGTCAAAGTAATTTCCGGGTTTAAGATAAGTTCACCTTGCAACAACCTTAGTTTCAAATATTTTCTCTCTTTTAAACACAAGGGAGCAGTTAAAATAATAGATTTGACCCTAAAGGTGACTGGAAACAGGCACTTTCCATCAATCAATACAGTGTCCCTTTGGAAGACGAAAAAAAAAATCAGATAGTAGGAGTGGTTGGCCATTAGTCATAGCCATTTCAGTTTTTTGTTTATTTTAAAACATACCGCGCGCGTGTGTGAAGGTACAGTAGTTAAATAATAGGAATTATACTGCAAATTAATAAAGATCAAATTAAATATACGCCATAAAGAATCAGAATATATTGTGGGGAATAGTATTATAAAATTACATAGGGAGATTTGATGATAAGACATTTTTCGAGTGAAATCCCGATAGCTGAGTTTTATTGAGTAAGCTTGCAGGAATAACTGTAGGCTATCTTCCTGTGTCCCGTTAGGACCGAGATGTCTGCCCATGTTGCAAGCCGTAATGTCTTCTTTCTTGGGCCCACTCTGTCACGGCAGTTAGTTTCAAAAGATGATTAAATTAAATAATGTATTAATAATTATTAGGATGGTATTCATTTGAATAAACGCCTCTCCAATAAAACATCACTTTGAATAATAAACCCAACCCCCCTCCAACCCAACTATCTAATAAACGTCCATCCACATATTTATAACAACACAATTATACTATTTGTAGTAGAATTCACCGCACTGTTATCTACAATTTACCAAGCATTTGTTATTCTTTTTTAGCACTTTTCATATATATTAGAGGATTTCATTTTATTATAAATGTTACCATATTATTAAAACTACAAAATTTAACATATATCCCTCGAATAAGCACCTCCCTCAAATGACCTCCGCCTCCCCAAAGGGCCCTACCAAACAATAAAAACTGTACTTTAAAATGTTATTAATCATCTAAAACACTGTGAAACAAAGTAGTATAGTTTTACGAATGTCAAGCATTTTCAATAATGGTAACCGACAGAAAACGTATAAGGAGAACATTATCATTCCGAGAACCATCGTCTACACTTCCTAGAGGGGGAGCGAGCGAAGCAAGCTCATCCTCTAGTTTCTTTAAATTTAAAACAATCTACTGTAGCTATCCATTTTTTCATTTGAAACAGGTAAATATAATATGAATTAGACATGGATGCCTTTATATTTAACACAGGCCGGGTAGCGGGATATAATACTACAAGCGATGGGGTACGATAGAGCAAAGACCAAAGCTTTTAAGTAGAACGATAATGCTCTTTTGAGGAAATGTAATTTGGTTTTATCTACAGTAATTATTATATGCTGTAATTTGTTGAAATGTGCCACAATTATATTTGGCAAACCTTTTTATTAAAAAATATAAACTAATGTATTGTATTTGTATGTATTAATGTAAATCATTAAAATAATGAATAAGGTTTTAGATGAGTGAAGATTTTGTATCTATAATTACAACATTAAATCAGACAATCTTTACTACTCCAATCAGTAGAGAGTTAAATATGCCAAAAGCATACAATTTAAAATTAACAGCTACTGTATGATCATCTGTTGTTTTAGATCTCTATTTTAATTTTTCATTGATCTCTTCTAGATGAAATAAATTTACCATGTTTAATATTGGTATTAAAAAAATAAAAAAAAATAAATGAATTGCTAAATTTGTAAGAATTGTTTTTCTATGGGAATTTGTAGATAAGCTCCAATTATTATTTTAAATTCATATTTATAGACATATTTTGGGATACCTGATCAATTCAAGTAATACAGTTATACCTCAATAGTCAAATAAGACAAACATCTCAATTTAAGAAAAATTTTATAGTTAAACCATTATTACATTTAAGCAATCTATACCCTACATATTAATACCAAGAAAACGCAAATCTGTTTACTAAATCTTAAGTTAATTGGAACAAGGCCAACAGCCATTAAGTCGCGTGCTACAATGCATAGTGATACCGGACCGACAGACAAACAGACCGACAGACAGACAGACCGACAGACAGACGGACCGACCGACATAGTGAACTATACTGACCGAAATTACTGAACATGTTTAAAAATGTTGAAATGTTTAAAAACATTTATATTTTTTTAATTTACACGTGCGTAGCCTGTCACTTTTGACGTGCTCGTATAACGTAATTTCGAGTTGAAAAGTCAAGAAAACAGAAATCGGGCAAAAAGAGTGCGCAATAACATTTAACGCGCAGTGCGCGCGCAAAAATCTGCGCACTCATGGCAATTTTGTAAACGCTTAAAATTGCCTGAAACGTACTCTTATTTCATCGAAAATAAATTTTGAAAATTTTAAGCGCGCGTACGCATGCGTTACATGCGCTACGCACGTAATTGTATTGCCATATGATGATTTATGCCCTGAAATTTATGAGTACCAAATTTTATTTAATTGTGATTCATGGTTGTTAAGATATGATTACAAACGTGATTTCGTTAAATCGTGCGTAGACCGCGTAATTTTTTATTGCGCACCGTGAAAACATAACCACATCGATTCCTGGCCATAAGGAATATTCTGTGAAAAATTGACTTAGCTAGATTAAACTGATATCAAGATAAGGTCATAAAGCAATAAAACGCATAGTGATACCGGACCGACAGACAGACAGACAGACCGACAGACAGACCGACCGACAGACAGACAGACAGACCGACCGACCGACATAGTGAACTATAGAGTCGCTTCCACGCGACTAAAAATGTTATCCCCTACTCCAAAATTGTCAACGATTACAAATTACTAATGACACAATTTTGTGTTGCATATTTTCTGTAGGCGTGTTATATAATCATAAAATGACTATTAAGCTGTACAATTGGCATTGCTATCATGGATTTTTAAAAAGTACAAATATTAAGCTTTCCAAAAATGTATGATAGCATTTGCCACCAACTTGATACAAAAAAAAAATGTCTGCCCCATGAACTTGTATTATTATTATTATTATTATTAGTGGTGTTATTGTTATTATTATTATTATTATTACTATAATCTTGCTACTTCGCGCCAATTTGCGTTAACAAGAATCAAGTCACGATTGAAACCTGCGTTAACATGCTGATAAGCATCACTAAATCGTCAATCGTAAAAATATTGATTCATATTTCATATCAAAGCAAAAAAAAAATGTCGTCGGCAAACTGAATGAAAACAATTTTTTTTAAACAGGATTTAAACGTTATTTTCGTATAATATAGACAAATAAGTAGAAATAATTACAATTTCACGCACTCTAGTATACCACGTGTATATTCATCATGCGAGTTTGTTGCCCAAACACCGAACGAATGTTGTGAAATTCCATTTGATGTACATGTACCCCTCTGGTAAGAATTTACCACATGTATATTCATCATGCGAGTTTGTTACCCGAACGCTGAATGACTGTATTGTCCCCTATTAAGCAAAGTAGTTTACTCAAATATCTTACAAGTCAATATTCTTGTTTTTTATTATCTTTATCTATATCTATTCTCATATTAGTAGTAGAAATATACATTCTCATGACATTTTTTGAATTATCCAAAAAATCAGAAATCTTTTTTTTTTTACGGAAAAGCAGATGAAATGAAATATCAAGAAACTCCCGTGATTATCAGGAGAGGTCTGAATTTGAAACTGAGTGGTAAATTTTGTTTGTAATATAGTGCATCAGCAACAAATTGTAAATTTTTTAGGGTCGGTTTCTGCTGAAAAAATAAAAATAATTGATTTTTCCTAAGTACCACAAACCACAGAATTGATTGCATTGTAACTGAAAATGTTCTCCACCGTTAATCGGTTATCTGGTAATCGCTTTTTAACAATCATGTCATCAATTCCCACAACGCAGTTCAAGTTATGGAAGGCCGATGAGAGTTGGTTTGTTTACATCCTACAGTATTGCTGCCTAAAACTCTCACATATACAGTACAGTAGGATTAAAAAGTAAAAATTGAACTCTTACGTAAAGCTATATTATTTGTAAAATAAACATCTAGGCCTACTACCGTACCACATACAACAGAATAATGATGTATTAATAAGGACACGTCGGCGAGAAAGTTCGTTTCGTTGTTGGTTCTACTCTGCCTAGCCTAGCCTAGTAGCTGGGATATAATTTCTACCGAAAACAACAGGCGTAAAAAAGGACATGCAAAACACTGTTAGCCTGGACTGGGTGGGATGTAACGGTGTACTTGTAATGCAGAATCCTCTCGGTATAATTCTCCCCTACAAAATAATAACAATGAAATGTTCGGTCCACATCATTGTTTTGTTGATCGTCGTCGATCGCGCAAATAAACAGCATGCACTGTGAGTGAGGGTTGCCATACTCTAGAGGACAAAGTGTGGTCAATAATCGCTTTTTGTGTTGCAGCTCAAAACTGCTCCGCAATAATCGGTTAAAACAAGAAATAATCGGTTAAAACATGCAATGGATTGAGTGTTTTTAATCGGTTATTTTTAATAGGTTATTTAATTTTGCGACGTTTTTGCTGCCCAAAAATAATCGATTAATAATCGATTATTTCTGCTCAGCAGAAACAGGCCCTATAACAAATAACTATTTGTGTATAAAATTTTCCCAGTTTAAGCTTAAACCTAAAATAAGCAAGGAGGCGACACCATTTTTTATTGTAATGTAAGCGCGGACTGTGTCCGTCGTTGGAAAAACATTCCATTGTTTTATAAGGATATGTTAAACGCTTATTTCGAATTAATACATCCTGATACAGTAAACGAAGGGTCCCAATATATATGGTTTAATAGGCACATGCATATACATGGCAAGCCATTTTATTACAAGAGCCTCAGAGATGTTGGGATATGTTTAGTAAACGGTAATATCATTCCCTTTAATACGTGGATAAAGAGAGGCTTATCGACAAGTAATTTCATGCACTGGAGAATGACGATATCTGCAATACCCCCACAGTGGAAAGCAAACATGAAGCTAGGGTTTTTACGAAAAAATTATAAAAAGAGAGGGTTTATAGTGGAAGTAAAGAATGAAGAACAAGAATTAGAAAGTATGAGTACAAAAAATATATACAGAGCCTTAATTAAAAAAATCTTTAAAATACCAACATCTCAAAGTAAATTGCAGGATGAATTAGGTGTAGATAGCGATAAATGGGAAAATATTTATGTATTACCATTTAAATGTTCTCAGGAGGTAAGAACCAGAATATTTCAGTATAAACTTAATGTGAATTGCTTGTCAACTAATAGTAGACTACATAAAATGAATATTGTACCGAGTAATATGTGTTCCTATTGTGAATCAAATAGTGAAATTATGACCCATCTTTTGGTTGAATGTAACATTGCAACCAAACTATGGGATGAATTCACGACTTGGTGGGAAAACATTTCAAAAACAAAGATTAACCTTGATAAAACCTCCATATTATTTGGTTACAATACAGAAAATCCTGATATGTTATTAAATCTATGTATTTTGTTGATTAAGAAAATTATATTTAGTTACAAATTAACTCACAAAAAGCCAGTCTTCCAGGTTTTCTTTAATCGGTTAAAATTTAATTATAACGTAGAAAAAAACATTGCTTCTAAAAGAAGTACATTGTATTATTTCAGACAAAAGTGGAGATTAATAGAAGATTATATTTAATAACTTAATGATACTGTTTCTCGAGAAATGACTTACTTTTGTGTATTATTATTATTATTACGCTTGCTCTTTATTGTTGTATTATGAATTAAAATGTAAACCAGAAATTATTATTTTTCACTTGTTAGATATTTTTAATTATTTATTATAGGCATACTATTAGTTCCTTGGTTAAAATACAGATAATTAAAAATATATTATGTATTTTTTTAAAGAAACAAAAATGGTTATGTTGTTAAATGTAGTTATCTGATTTTAATTAATACAATTATATTATAGTTCTTTGGTTAGAGTACAGATTCAGATATATTTGTGTGTATGCATGTGTATGTATATGAGTATTATTTATTATTACTATGTAAAGACAAAAAAAAATTAATATGTTAGTAAATGTATATCTCTGGCTAATTTGATTAATACAATTATATTTAGTTTAGATTAGTTACATAATTGTGGAAAACACAGCATTTACCAAAATTAATTAATTATTTACTTTTTAAAAAAAATGGAATTAATAATTTATAGTTTTTAATATTGTTTGATCAATGTAAGTTATTTTATTTAAACGTTCATATCATTTTGATACCTATTACTTTATATTTAAGTGATTTTGTGTTATGGTTGTATTTTTTTGAAATGAATAAAAAAAAAAAATAAATTAAAAAAAAAATAAATAAAAAATAAAGGGCTCAAATAAAAAATACATTTTATAAATAAAATATTTGAGATCTAAAACTAAAATCAAGGTATTACTATTACATATATTTAATTACTTTGTTTATCTTTCCTCATTTGCATACTTTAATTGAATTAGTATTGTTTCCCTGATGATGATCCAATAAAGACAGAAACATTGAATTATATCTTTCCTCTTATTATTTGGAGACATTTAAATGTTTAATAATTAAATTCATACATTGCTATATATAAACATTCCTTGCACAACTACAGTATGTTTGGTAGAACAAATGTTTAAATACAACAAATAGTGTAATTTTCTTAAACTATAGTTTTAATGTACAGACGTAATCATTTTCATATCTGTAGTTATACATATCAGGGAATAGTAAACATGTTACTATTGATACTACTCTGCCTTTTCTTACAATAATGTAGCTGTCAAAATATGCAGTGAATTAGTATTACATTCACTTTTACTTGTTTGAAATGTTAAATAATATAAAATGACTTACTTTACTTTGGAGGTTCACTTTAGCTCCAGCACCCACCAATATTTGGCATATGTTTAAATTACCATATACTGAAGCCCAAGCCAATGCTGATGTGCCATTCTATTGAAATATTAAAACATTAAAATGTTAGAATTGTGTTAATCCTGCAAAGTGACTGAGCTATCATATGTTCTGGTCAATTGATCTTAACAAACTTATTTTCCATCAAACAACTGAATTATTATTTTTAATATAGCAACATAATAAACATTTTGTAGCCTATATTATGTAACCAAGCATACATTTTAGTAAATCACTAAAATGTTGAAAATTACCATAACCATTTAATTGTCCCCATACAAAATACAGCTTTGTAATTGTCTAAAAGTTGATTTAAAGTGAAAATACAATTCATACTGCCATTATTTTTACTGCCAAAAATATCACTTCCAGGTTAATGAATAGTTACTCAATATATTTAATTATTTGTAAACGAAATGTACATTAATTCTCCTGTAATGATGTAAAAACAATTGTTACTAATCATAAAAACATAAGATGCAAATACTGTAAAATACTGTAATAGTAAAGAACAGTACACATTTAAAATATATACGGTATTATATTATTATCTGAATGTTACACATAGGAGGAAACCGTTATTAGTGGTCATCAATCACTGAAACCATACTAAGAGACCAAAAGCATAGTTTATCAAGTGGGTGACAGAGTGAGCAGTGCTTTAACATTTGTATCACAATAAATCATGACAACAACATCTTGTTAATTTTGGAACAAAATGATCAAATAACAACTTTTGTAGCCTACTTATATATCCAGCCCCGTAGCCAGGGGTTTTTTTAGGGTTCGGGCGAACCACCCCCCCCCCCGCCCCTCCATCACCTTTTGTGCGAACCCCCCCTTTTACCAGCGAACACCCCCCTTGAAAAACAAAGGCCCCACTTCCAAAATCGTGCAATTAATTATCAACTATAGCAGATTTTTTGGTCATTTTACTTCTATTGACCATGTTTAAATCGATCGAATATACAGAGTATCCGATGTCAAAGTCACTGCTGAGCGTCAGATCTAGAGATTGTTAAGAGATGATGGTTATAAATATTATATTATCACAGAAAAATGGACTGACCAATCGCATGCTTCGGCTGGGTTTTCCGGGACGCACAAAATCACATTCAGTTCAATCTCTTTGGGCCCAATTGTACTTTTATCTTGCATTGTAACAACATAATTTATGTATTTATACATTTTTCCTGGAAATATTTTTCATTAAACCAATTAAGAATTTCACTGTGTTTAACTTGAATAAAATTGGTGCCGAGTTAAATTGGTACGTGTACGTACAGTAGGCCTCCTACATGTTTGTTTTTTTTAATGTTTATAGTAGGGCAAGAAATTATTTAAGGGCCTAATATGTTTGTGTTTCTGTTTTGTTATCTGTTCAAAGGTTAAACGTGGATAGATGTGCTTGCCACCTGTTCATCACTTTTTTTTCACTGAATTGTCCCTTGTATTTTTTTTCAGTGATAAATTTTAATAAATGAAAGTATATATTTCTACTACTCTAGTATGATGTAATTAAAATTTGTTTAGTTATTTTTCCAACAGATGAATAATTATATCATTGTTCAGATTCTGAAATTAATTACAATTACAGGGGATTGAGTTACCAAGCCATTATTCAAATCCGGTATTAGCCAATCAAATTGTCTAAGCAAATTGTACTGAAAGACTAATGTACTAAATTATATTGACAAACCATCTAACATACAGCTAAGATAAGATATAAACACACAATATACAAACCATCTAACATACAGCTAAGATAAGATATAAACACACAATATACTTTAACACTAAAAACTGAAGAAGAAAGAAGTGAAACAATTATGTTGGAAAAAAAATAGTATTGATGTACTTTAATTAGTGTCAAGTACTTTAAGGTTGTATTATCAAATTCATTGCAAAGGAAAACAAATTGATGTATACCTGGTTCTGGATGTTGACAGCATTGTTGCTAACAATGAAATGGCAAATTTCTTCAGCAGTTTTTTCCTCTGCAATCTATGAAATAAACATATAGATCAATATGCATTCAGTTACATTTTTCATTAAAATACATACTATAGTAAACATAGACAACATACATTCCATGTTGTATTAAATTACAACCATTATATTATAATATTATCATTATAATAATATTAGATTGCCCAAATAAATAAGTTTTTTTCTGCTTGTCTTAAATTTTGTATTTACATTAATTTTGTAGACATATTTTTATAGAAAAATTTTGATGAAATTTTTATTTATTTATTTTTTATATTTATTTTTGTATGAGGGGTAGCTGACTCATTTGATTTACAGCAATGTATTTTGTTTAAGCTGCCCCTGCCCAGCATTTTGTATGAGGGGTAGCCGACTCATTTGATTTACAGCAATGTATTTTGCTTAAGCTGCCCCTGCCCAGCATTTTATATGAGGGGTAGCTGACTCGTTTGATTTACAGAAATGTATTTTGCTTAAGCTGCCCCTGCCCAGCATTTTTCATCTCTATGTTGTATTATTTAATGTGTTGATATATCATGCTGGTCAAATAATTAAAGCAAAACAATCACATCAAACGAGCCAACAGCATAGAAGCACTATACAGTGATTATTTTGATCCATTGTAATACTGTAATTTGTTGTCACTATTTAATTTATTTAGTTACTTGTTTTAGTTCTCTTTTGTTTCCATATCATAAGCTAATAGAACAATTTATTAAGTTGTTAATGTGATAGCATTGCTATAATTGTTGCTGGTTAAATGCTATTATCCTAAAACATTGTAAACTTGCCTACCTTAAGACCATTATTTGCACAAAGATTAACCAGCCATCCTTGGAGCCCCATTGTATTGCTAAACTGAAAGAAAATACAAAAACAATGTATAATGCTTGTTTAAGTTATAAAAAAAAACAATTTTTCAATTCAAATAAAAATATTTTATATTAAAGTAAACTGCATTAATAAATACACAGCTTCTTTTCACAGACATAAAAACATGATGATAATATTGTGAGTTATTTGAATACTAGTGGTAGATACTTAATGATAAAAAGAAACTTGTGTGACAGCTCATCACAATGGCAAAGAATGAAGCAATCATTAGGATCATCAGCAGATTGTGGCTTTAAACTTTACTCCATGCTAAATACTATCCCTTCCTCTAATGTTGACAGCTCATCACAATGGCAAAGAATAAAGCAATCATTGGGATCATCAGCAGATTGTGGCTTTAAACTCAACCTAAATACTATCCTTTCCTCTAATTTGACAGCTCATCACAATGGCAAAGAATGAAGCAATCATTGGGATCATCTGCAGATTGTGGCTTTAAACTCAACCTAAATACTATCCCTTCCTCTAATGTTGACAGCTCATCACAATGGCAAAGAATGAAGCAATCATTGGGATCATCTGCAGATTGTGGCTTTAAACTCAACCTAAATACTATCCCTTCCTCTAATGTTGACAGCTCATCACAATGGCAAAGAATGAAGCAATCATTGTGATCATCTGTAGATTGTGGCTTTAAACTCAACCTATATACTATCCCTCCCTCTAATTTTGACAATAATCAATATAAATACAGTACTAGGACTAAAAGTACTGAACATGATGTTGAGTAAATAAATGTCTCATCTATCAACACTTTCCTCAACCAATGCCTCCTCTATCAATTAATAATATATTCATTCTAGCTCTACAAGTAGGTAATGCTGAAATACAAACAAATCTAAAATATATAATGCTTTTTCTATATTAATACTTGAATGCAAATTGTTGTACAAAAGACCAACACTTTTATCTGATAACCAAGGCAATTCAATATATTCTGTAAAATTTACACCATAGGTTGTCCTTGTTTTATCATATAGTTGATTAGAACTACAAACGCATACTGTCTCATGTACAGTTAAAAACAGGTGCAAGGAAATAAAGTACAATGCGATCCAACATAGGTTTCTTTAAAAAACATAACCGTTTTATGTGTTTCAAGAAATACACAAAAATTACTTTAGCATTTTTATTAAGACAATTTTACATTTCGTAAATCTGCATGCATGATGAATAATGATCTTGAAACAGGTTTGACTATAAAACCAAATACAGTATAATGCAATTATAAAATAAAAAAAGATGGTAACAGTAATTTTCTTACTCTATGTAATTAGGTATTGAATAAATCCATTATTAAACAAGGCATTAGTAGTTAATAATCAGAGACAAGACAAAACCAAACCAACTGAATGTTTACAGGCAAAACCAAAGAAAATGATCATAATGAATTATTAATACAGTTGTGTACTATGAACTATTAATACAGTTAATGAAGTTGTGTTGTTGGTACCCATTGAAATAAATGATATACAGTATGCCAAAATGATTACTATACCTACAAACAACAAAGTAAAACTAAAACGTATACATTAAATAACCAGCTGCTGAATCAGCCAATAAGCATTTCGAAAAACAACTTTGGCTTTTACTATTAATAAATTAATTAATGCATTCCAGGGGCGGATCGAGGATTTTGTGAAAGGGGGAGGGGGCGCAACTGTAGAGAGTCCACACCAACTCAGCCCTACCTTGGTTGGGGTTGGGGATGAGTTGAGGTACTAGCCTACTATAGGGTGACATTTTCCCCAATTTCCGTCACAACAGGGCGCTTCGAGCAAGTTAGCGTTTGCACATGGTGGAAAAAGGTGCTTGTCCAGGGCCGTCGACAGGACCTATGGCGAAGCGAACTTAAAATGTTAAATGACGCCCTAGATGGCTGGAAATGGTACTCTCGCACATAAAATTCATGATAAATGGCACCTCTAATTTGCAGGAAAAGACACTCTCATATGTACAGTAGCATGCTACCAATGAGCAAAACAATCATACTTTACCCCTCCAATAAACACATGTGACTAATTGCAGGGCGATATAACATTTTGTTGCCGATTTCATTCACTCAGTATTTAGTTCATTGCGAACGTGCATCTAGGGGAAGCCCCGAAAAAAGCGCAAAATGTAATGCTTATTATAGCTCAATATTTATTTACATCAATTTGTTGAAGAAATTAAATATATAAATAGCCTCGGTATTGATACAGTTGGGTGGATGGCCTTGAAAAAAAATAGGTTGCTATAATGTATACTACAGTACACAGTTACCACAGTTAGTGTACTATATTATTATTAACATATCCTCTATGATGATGATATGTAGGTAACCAAGGCGTTCCATTTTTGACGTATATACACTTTTATTTATGCTTACTGACTGTCAGCTAAACAATAGGGGTGGTTGTATGGCGGTTGTATGGCGGTGTCCTTTGTAAGAATCGTTACGAATGAGATGCGGAGGGTGTGCCACTGCATTCTTACTTTGCTTGATAATAATAATAAATACACTAAGTCAGAAAACGACCTAACAAAAAATGATTCTGACGCTTAGGAGTTTTGGAAGGTATACAATCTATGACTTAATTCATGAAATTACAACATCGGTTTTAATATTGGTCAAAGACACTAGATCTGCAATTGTTGACGTTTTGTAAAAATAATGCATATATATAACTTTAAAAAGATTAAATGTGCATTTTAAGGTTAATTATGATAAAAGAGACAATTAATGCACTCCCTAATAGGAATTTGTGTGTGTTATAGGCCTATAGGCCAAAATTTAAAAGTGCAGTAAAAAATGTATAACATAAATATCCATTGATAGATAGATATAACTTTTATCATATTGTTTATCATAATATGTGCAATAAAAGGGGGACTGCCCCAACAAAAGAGAAAAACAAAATTAAGAAAATGAATTCAATCTCGGCATCTTTTACATAGAATCTGTTGCCGTTCAAAAAAATGTTTAATATGACAATTTTACATTTGACTCATACTTTTCTGTCCAATTTAATTGGCTTTGTAAATCTGTGATGCATGGTGACTGGATAAAAAAACAATAAAGCCTAGGGATTGCCCAGATTTTAGGCTCTGACATTCCTAATTAGGGGTGAAAGCACATGCCCCTCCCATACTCTTAACACCATCCCACAATTGTGTAATTTTTACATTTACAAAAATGGTTTGCACTCTGATCCAAATCAATTATTTCAGTGTTTATTTTCAAACCTACTCATTGCAGCCTTCCATACTACACTGTAAATTACAAATCAGATTTGTAAATAAATTAATCTGATAATAGTTAGGGTAGTATTTCTTGCTTTAATATGAACTACAGTGCAAACTGACAAATTATGGACTCAACTTGGACAAGAAATCTTGATAACTATACTGACTTTACCAATCAACTCAAAATTAAACCAATTTGTAGCACCAACTGCCTACCACTCCTTACAGTCTATTTTCATATTTAGTGTTCATTCACATAATATGCTTATTGACTTTAGCTATGATGTCACAACAACTTTTGCATGGTCTATGCACTTGTACAATTCACAATACTCTGTGGAATTTTCTTTAGAATTCTGTTATTAAATGTCCTTTGTATGAATCGTTACGAATGAGATGCGGAAGGTTCGCCACTGCATTCTTACTTAGCTTGATAATAATAAATACACTAAGTCAGAAAACGACCTAATAAAAAATGATTCCAACGCTTAGGAGTTTTGGAAGGTATACAATCTACGACTTAATTGAAGAAATTACAACTTCAGTTTTAATATTGGTTAAAGACACTAGATCTGCAATTGTTGCCGTTTTGTAAAAATAATATATAACTTTAAAAACATTAAATGTGCATTTTATGGTTAATTATGATAAAAGAGAAAATTAATGCACTCCCTAAGTAGCTCGCTTCGAAAGTTCTAGACGTTTGATCTAGCTTAATAGTTGGGCTTAGTTTTGCAGGCAAGACCAGGTATTTTAGCTGAAAAGTTACAGTTCTTTAATTTGTTTACCTTTTCATGTGACCGATCATCACCTCACAATATGAAATATCAATCCGCACGCGATGCATGTTGGGATGTAAAACAGGCCGCTAAAAATAGCTGCTATAGCAGTAACACTTAACCCTCAGACTTCAATAGCATATTAACAAATCAATAGCAACCATAACTGCTTTTCCAGCTATAGCAAAAATAGCTGCTATAGCAGTAACACTTAACCCTCAGACTTCAATAGCATATTAACAAATCAATAGCAACCACAACTGCTTTTCCAGCTATAGCAAAATAGCTGCTACAGCAGTGAAACACTTAACCCTTCAAATTCAATAGCATAATAGCAAATCAATAGCAACCATAACTGCTTTTCCAGCTATAGCAAAAATAGCTGCTATAGCAGTAACACTTAACCCTCAGACTTCATTAGCATAATAGCAAACCAATAGCAACCACAATAGCAGTAAACACTTAACCCTCGGACTTCAATAGCATAATAACAAATCAATAGCAACCATAACTGCTTTTCCAGCTATAGCAAAAATAGCTGCTATAGCAGTAACACTTAACCCTTGGACTTCAATAGCATAATAGCATATCATTAGCAATCACATCTGCTTTTTGAGCTATAGCAGAAATAGCTGCTATAGCAGTGAAACACTTAACCCTTCAAATTCAATAGCATAATATTAATAGCAAATCAATAGCAACCATAACTGCTTTTCCAGCTATAGCAAAAATAGCTGCTATAGCAGTAACACTTAACCCTCGGACTTCAATAGCATAATAACAAATCAATAGCAACCATAACTGCTTTTCCAGCTATAGCAAAAATAGCTGCTATAGCAGTCAGACTTAACCCTTAGACTTCAATAGCACAATAGCATATCATTAGCAATCACATCTGCTTTTCGAGCTATAGCAGAAATAGCTGCTATAGCAGTGAAACACTTAACCCTTCAAATTCAATAGCAAACTAGCTTATCAGTAGCAACCAAAACTGCTGTTGGGATTTAAAACAGGCCGCTAAAATTATTAGAATCAATTTTTTTTCCGCAATATGTCTATATAGTAATAGTATTTATTTTTACAAAAAACCTAGGTCTATATATACTGTCTTTAAGTTTATCAGATTTGTTTTTTCATTTTCAATAGACTGGTTTAAGATATTATTTTGTAGTTTAATACAGAGAGCCATTGCGGGGATCAAGGGCTAGTTTTGGTAGGCCTAATGATCTACTGGTAAATTTAAATTAGCCCACGTACATGGTTCAGGCTAATGCTGGAAAATTTTGGGAATTATGGAATCTATCCGGAAATTGCACTATTATTCCAAACATTTTACTAAGTACTGTTTTTATTCAGAGGATTCAAAGTTCGTGTCCAGGATGAACCAAGACACAACTGGTGCTAGCTAATAAACCTGGCTAGCAACGAGGGCGTATGTCCATACTTCGGTTTGGGTTTAGTTTTGCAATTAGTTTGTTATTTTATCATATAATTCATGTACATCTTGAAAGCATTATGTTCAAAATGTCTTTCTTTATCAATTTAAAACTATACCATTTTATCAAAGAATTAAACAAAACATCTTATAATTATTATTATTATTATATTGAATCTAAATTTATAATACTGAATGTTTTTTATATCGTTTTAGCTCTGTAATATAAATTTTCTCTGTATACTTGTTTATCATATTTAGATTTCAACACAATATCACAATATTTCCTATACTCTTATAACCTCAGGATGTGTACTACTGTATCACATAAATATCCAATGATAGATAGATATAACTTTCATCATTATTGTTTATCATAATACGTGCAATAAAAGTGGGCTGCCTCAACAAAAGAGAAAAAAAAAATTAAAGAAAAATTAAGAAAATGAATTAAATCTCGGCATCTTTTACAAAGAATCGGTTGCCGTTCAAAAATTGCCTAGAGACTGCCCAGATTTTAGGCTCTGACATTCCTTATTAGGGTTGAAAGCACATACCCCTCCCATAATCTTAACACCTTCCAACAATTGTTTGCACTCTGATCCAAATCCAGTATTTCAGTGTTTATTTTCAAACCTGCTCATTGCAGCCTTCTATACTACTGTACACTGTAAATTACAAATCATATTTGTAAATAAATTGATCTGATATTTTTTTATTTTTTTTTTATTTTTATAATATAATAATATGATAATAGTTAGGGTAGTATTTCTTGCTTTAATATGAACTACAATGCAAACTTATAAATTACAGACTCAACTTGAAATCTTGATAACTATACTGACTTTACCAATCAACTCAAAATTCAACCAATTTGTAGCACCAACTGCCTACCACTCCTTACAGTCTATTTTCATATTTAGTGTTAATTCACATAATATGCTTGTTGACTTTAACTATGATGTCACAACAACTTTTGCACGGTCTATGCACTTCTTTCTGTTGATGTACAATTCACAATACAATGTGGAATTTCCTTTAGAATTCCGTTATTAAATTTCTATAAAACCCCTAAAAAGTACTAGAGGGAAACAGTTTTTATTAGTAAATAATTGCTACTTTAGGCAAAAAAAATAAATAGTATTTTAATTTAATTACTACACATTTTAGGAAAATTCTCAGTATGGTAACTACAGGACTGAAAGTTAAGACAGAAAAAATAATAAAACATTTAACACATTATATCTAGTATACCAATTGATTTCTGTAGGTCTGTTGGTATACTAGATCTAACCTGTTACCTGTTTAAAAAACTGACAGACCAACAGGAATAAATTGGTATATATTAAGATCTAATGTGATAAATGTTTACAAGACTGACAGACCTACAGAAATCAATTGGTATATCAGATCTAACCTGTTACATGTTTAAAAGACTGACAGACCTACAGGAATCAATTGGTATATCAGATTTAACCTGTTATATGTTTAAAAGACTGACAGACCTACAGGAATCAATTGGTATATCAGATTTAACCTGTTATTATGTTTAAAAGACTGACAGACCTACAGGAATCAATTGGTATATCAGATTTAACCTGTTATATGTTTAAAAGACTGACAGACCTACAGGAATCAATTGGTATATCAGATTTAACCTGTTATATGTTTAAAAGACTGACAGACCTACAGAAATCAATTGGTATATCAGATCTAACCTGTTACATGTTTAAAAGACTGACAGACCTACAGGAATCAATTGGTATATCAGATCTACTAACCTTCTAAATGTCTAAAAGACTGACAGACCTACAGGAATCAATTGGTATATCAGATTTAACGTGTTATATGTTTAAAAGACTGACAGACCTACAGGAATCAATTGGTATATCAGATTTAACCTGTTATATGTTTAAAAGACTGACAGACCTACAGGAATCAATTGGTATATCAGATTTAACCTGTTATATGTTTAAAAGACTGACCGACCTACAGGAATCAATTGGTATATCAGATTTTACCTGTTAAATGTCTAAAAAACTAATTTAACAGACCTACAGAAATCAATTGGTATATCAGATCTAACCTGTTACATGTTTAAAAGACTGACAGACCTACAGGAATCAATTGGTATATCAGATTTAACCTGTTATATGTTTAAAAGACTGACAGACTGACAGACCTACAGGAATCAATTGGTATCAGATTTAACCTGTTATATGTTTAAAAGACTGACCGACCTACAGGAATCAATTGGTATATCAGATTTAACCTGTTACATGTTTAAAAGACTGAAAGACCTACAGGAATCAATTGTGACCCGATCTGTCAAAACCCTCTCTTTGTCGGCAATTCAAAATTCACGTAATCAGTCAAAATACGTCCAAATCGACTACCCTGGCAGATTACATGTTTTTGCATTTTCGAAATATTTCACTATCTAAGAATACGTCTACCTGATTTAAACTCCCGAAATTTAACTAAAATTATGAAAAAAGAGAGTTTTAAAAACATATATTTTCCTCAAGCCTAACAATTTATTCACGATCTACGCTAAAATTTTGCGTAAATTCAGTTGAAAGTTGCCGAGTTTTACGACATTTTGATCGCCAGTTCGCTGCACAATGTTGAAAGGTCACACATCAAAATAAAGCTCATCCATTTGACATTCCAAATATGGAAGTTTTAGGGCGGAGTTTAAAGAAGGAACCAATGAAAACTTTGATTTACTATGACATCATTTCAGAAAATTCGGTTCTTCGAAGTTTCTGGAACAGCGAACTGCGAGTGTTGCTATGGCGCATCATCGCAATAACAAACGTTATTGGTCAACGCGCTAGATGTTATACGCTCTACGCGCGGAAATAAAAAGTTGTTTACATTTTTGTGAGGTTATTTTTATTTTACACACAGCATGTCTTAAATTGGAATAAAAACGATTTTAATATTCAAAGTAAAGTGTTCTGCAATAGCTGTAGTGTGTATTTGTTTATTCCATAGTAAAATAGACAAGTCAAAAACAATTCACGTCATAAATTCAATTGTATTTTCTATATTTTTTTGGGCTAGTATGCCCTAGGCCTAATTTTACTATGGTTGTAGGCCTACTACTACTGGGCCTAGCTTTATATTATTGTCAATAGTTTTATTTATACATTTTATATATCCAATCGGCTCTTAATTATTTATTTAATTTATTGTCCATTCCTTTCATTATTAAATGTTTTTTTAAATCATTGGATTCAAGCCCAAACATCACAGCGAATCTTCCACGTTATAAAAAAAAACAAATGTAATCGTCAATACAGTGTAATGTTAGCTTGCAATTAGCTTTGACTCTGCAAGGCGCATAACTTGTCTAGACTAACGCTAGCCCCCGTGTCGATGCACCGCTGCCATACACGGCCTGATGAACACCCATCATCAGTAGGTCTTAACACAGGCGATGACGGCGAAAATCTGAATAGGCGCGCCTAGGCCTAGGCCTGCTTGGTTTTTTGCCGTTGATATCGTAAACACTTCCGAAACCAGTTAACATTAGCTTGGTAGTTATAATGCTGCTTTTCAATAGTGCAAAATAGTTAATTCGAGTGACTAAAGAGGTTAAAACGGCGTCTGAAATCAGTCAAATTGACCATAGTGTCCACGCTGCTGCTATATCGCACACACTTCCTGGTATGACGTCATTGTGCCTTAGACCAAAATAGCGCGTTGCTACGGAGCGAGTTTTCAGCGCGTATCAAAAAGAATTTCATTATTGCAAACTTCAAACGCGATTTTCTCGTAAACTAATTGAATGATTTGTAAGTTTTTAAAATGTAATAACTTTTTAAATATTTACTCAATTTTTATGAAATTAACACCACTACAAAGCTTATGATTAAAATAATCCAAATATATAAAAAAATAAAAAATGAATATTTCCGACAAAAGTAGGGTTTTGCCAGATCGGGTCACAATTGGTATATAAGATCTAATGCGTTACATGTTTAAAAGACTGACAGACCTACAGAAATCAATTGGTATATCAGATTTAACCTGTTACATGTTTAAAAGACTGAAAGACCTACAGGAATCAATTGGTATATAAGATCTAATGTGTTACATGTTTAAAAGACTGACAGACCTACAGAAATCAATTGGTATACCAGATCTAACCTGTTATATGTTTAAAAGACTGACAGACCTACAGGAATCAATTGGTATATAAGATCTAATGTGTTACATGTTTAAAAGACTGACAGACCTACAGAAATCAATTGGTATATCAGATTTAACCTGTTATATGTTTAAAAGACTGACAGACCTACAGAAATCAATTGGTATACTAGATCTAACCTGTGTTACATGTTTAAAAGACTGACAGACCTACAAAACAGACCAAGCAGCTTAAAAGATACAGTAGGCCACTCTTTACTTTGACTAAGACGTCTACAAAACTATCAGGCTATCACAAATGTTATGTTAAAGAAAATAGAGTTAAACTATATTAAAGTGTTCTCCTAAACCTACAAACTGGTGATCATTTTCTCTTTTAGGCTTTATGTTGTTTTTTTTTCTATACTGGCATTAACAACAGATGTTTCTATTAGCTAGCATTGTCTGAATTTAATAAAACTGTCAATCATGAACCCATTTAATTTTCTTCTCTTGTATCCAAACATTTCAATTCTCAACCAGCTTATTTCAGCTTCCTTCTACCTTAAAACTCTTAATAATCAAAATTATAAAATAATATAAATCAAATTTATAAAATTGATCTATAAAACTAGCAATATACTGTATTTCTTACTGTACTTCACATCTACATTGCAAACTTACATTATTATTGGCTAAACTGGAATAATCTGGTAATTCACAATAACTGGACTGACTTTCTATTTGTCTGAAATCAATCAATTCATAGCACCAACTGTCTACTCGACTTTAAAGTATTTTTATATTATAGTATTCACAATGAATAGTACCTGACCTGACACAAAAACGTGTCCACGGTCTGTGCACAAGTATTCTATTGAATTTCACTTTAGAATTCTATACAATTCATTTACAAAACTCGATTTGATTTTCTTTGGAATTGTAGTACAAAACACAAAAAGCTGTTAAGTGTAGTATATGGAATCTTAGGCCCTGTTCAGACCCATGGCGTTAGACCGTTTTAGCGTACAACGTTACTATCAAGGTCACGTTACAAACCGCAGAGAAAAAAACGAGGTGTTCAGACCCATAGCATACGATTATTGTTACAACGGAAGTACGTCATCCAGGTTGTTTCTAGTTGCATATTCATGTGCTCTTACCCACGTGTTTTCATCATTATTTCCACTGTATATAGGCCTAGATCTCAGCCCTACAATTATGACAAAATTTGCCATAAATAAAACATACCTCAGCATTTATTTAAGAAAAATATAGTAAAGCCGAATTTCTGTTTCTATTGTTTTTATTTTGTAGTAAAAAACATTTTCCCCAGGCTCTTGTGTTACGAAAATAAAGCAGGCCTCGTAATAATGATGAAGAAAAAAATGATTGTGATTAGTCTATCCAGTCCAGTCAAAGATATATATTCTTTGGTCCAGTCGGTTGAAAATAACCCTTAACTTGCTAATAAAAGGGACACAGCTCCCCTTGTTTGTTTACTGATCTTTTTTAGGAGTTAGGGGGTTTCAGCATTAAACTTGTCCAGTCTAGTCTGCCTTGTATGAATGAGTGACTTGATGTCCCACGCTAGTTTTTAGTTTGAATGAAATGCGTGAATGGCTCTAGGCCTAGCTAGGCCTAAAAGCGGATGGGATCGTAGTCCCTATGTTTAAATACAAGGTGCATGTATTTATGTCATTTGTTAGAAAATATAATGGTAATCAGTTGATAATAGTTTGTAGCCTTTGTAACAGTTGTATTTGTAGTGTAGTTAGGCTTTATTTATTCTGGCCTTTTTGTTATTGAAATCCATTACACACAGTGACGATACAAGATGTCAGCCTAGGTCAAACCTTGTTTCGCGTCATAACAGGAAACGTTCTGATTGGATACAACGTTGACTTACAGTAGCGTCGTACGCTAAAACGGTACTATCAACCGTTTTCCACTACAACGCTACAACCGTTGTACGACGCGTTGTACGCTAATCCCCAACTTTTCAGACACACATTCTTTTAGCGTCGTACGCTAAAACGGTCTAACGCCATGGGTCTGAACAGGGCCCTAATAGACATAATATCAATCTTAAAAACCTATGATGCAGGCAAATGCTAGATCAATAGAGGAGAGGGATACAGGGGCAATGGCCTCCCTTCTATAGCTCCATGTCTAGACCTATTAATTATTATGATTATTCTGAAAATTACTCTTATTCTGCAGTGTGTGTCTGATAGATGTGTATGTGTTACATCACAGTGAATATATTCATACTTTTACATTTCTAATTTACAATACTTCTGTAGTTTTCCATAATTAATTATGATAGAAGTTAGTAATTTATTATCTTATTAAAGATGTATTGTCCCTTTGACTAATTCTAAAAAAATAAAAAATAAAAGATTTCGAAAAAAGGTGTGTCATTTTGAAGTATCATAATAGTTATTAAATATCACCAACAATTTTGTGAAAAAAAAAAATTAACATTCAGTCAAAGTTTTCAATCAAAACATATCCCATAATGAAACGCGCTTGTTTGGCTACTCTGTATGCATAATCATAAAACTTCCTCGCGATCTGTGTGAAAATACCTTCTTAACCTTGACGAGTTGTAAACAATCCTAATTTAGCATATGCATAATGCGTACTAATGGTTTGAAATCTTTGTTTACTTTCGCTCGTGACGATTTTCCAGATGAAATGTAATCAAACTAATTTACCTGTTAATTACGTAAACTTGTTGTTTTTGGCTAAAATTTTTGACTTAAAGTGAATAACTTTAATATTACTTTGATATGGCCACTTTAAATTTAGAATATTTTGACCTTCATTTTTTTGTGTTTCAAGGACAATACATCTTTAAGTATATTATAAACAGTTATATTCTGTACTTTGCTTGATATAATCAATTAATACAGCAAGTTCAAAAATTCGCAAATTTAAAAAAAAGCTAAACGTTCATTGTTTGTTGCTTTTGTAAATTCTACAATAATAATAATAACCAAACATTTATATAGACCAATTTCAAAAAGATTATCAAAGGCCCATTCTATCATGAAATTTCTATCATAAATAAGTTTTATTTGATACTATATGAGATTGCATGAATTTTTTTAATCATAGCAATTGCATATAATAGGGTGTTGTAGTAATAATTTATTTTTATAATATTTCGAGATACAGTAACCATAAAATATGTTATTAAATGTTTAGAAAAAATATAAAAGTTGTTTAACCACATTCGGACAATAAGAGGGATCATATGACTTCATGGCACGTCCTTTAATGATGGTATGCAATATAGTGGACAATAGGTGCACCAATGTGTTCATGACAAGCACATCAAAGTTCAACTGCGTCAGATACATTTAACATCCTAACAATACATCCCAGATAGATGCACCAATGTGTTCATGACAAGCACATCAAAGTTCAACTGCGTCAGATACATTTAACATCCTAACAATACATCCCAGATAGATGCACCAATGTGTTCATGACAAGCACATCAAAGTTCAACTGCGTCAGATACATTTAACATCCTAACAATACATCCCCGATAGATGCACCAATGTGTTCATGACAAAGCACATCAAAGTTCAACTGCGTCAGATACATTTAACATCCTAACAATACATCCCAGATAGATGCACCAATGTGTTCATGACAAGCACATCAAAGTTCAACTGCGTCAGATACATTTAACATCCTAACAATACCAGGGGCGGATCCAGGATATTGAAATAGGGGTGGCGTAGCTTTGCGAGCGAAGCGAGCAAACATTGGCTGGGGGCGAGGGGGCCGCCAAGGGACCCCGGTGGGGGTCCAGGGGCCGAGGGCCCCTCCCCTGGAAATTTTGGCGTTCTAGCGCATTGTAAGTCGTTTAAAACGATTGACAAACATTTCATAATGTCATTTACCAAACACTCTAAAGCTCGCAAATCACGACATGTGGCACATGCAGCTGATACTTAAGGCTGGTTTCCTGTCGACGTAAGAACATCACTTTTGTTGCGACTACGTCGATTTGTCGTAAGAAATGCGGATTTTACAGGAAACCGATTACGATCGAAAATTTATAAAATCGACGTAACGTAAGAAAAATGGTAACGACAAACGATTTTACAGGAAACCGATGACCTAACAATTGTTGCGTTACGACGTTTTCTTCCGATTTTACAGGAAACCGGGATTTTTTATCTTACGCTTGAATGAACGCCCTTGCGTCACGTTTCTTACGTCTCTTACGAAAGTTGACTTGAAGTCAACTTTCGCAAGAGACGTAAGCGCAATCGTAACAAGCAACCAATGAGCGACAAGAGTTATGACGTAATGTGTATGACCTTACAGTGAAATATAGCCGGACAATAACATTTGTATGTATTTACCGTACTACCACAATTTTAGCCCACTTTACGATGTTGTACAATGTACATACTTTACAAATGCACAGTAGTTTCAATATAATATTGTTCTAATCAGGGAGTTTACAACTCATATCAAAATATAATACTCTTATTTATGGACGTGCAATAAACAATCCGCATTGAAACATTCGACATTCTTCTGTTCTATTTGTCGGTAGAAACGTCGCGAAAATGAACATTTGCAACAAGATAAGATATATATATAAGATATAGAAATGTTTGCTTGATTTTGTATAATTTATATTGTTTTGTCAATATAAATTATATTTTGGTATGCCTGGGCCCATAGGTAGGTCTAATAATAATAGGAATCCCGAAATGATTTGCCGTTTTTTAATTTTGAAAACTATTTAAGGCTAGGCTTACTAAGGCCAAAATAATTAATTCATATTTTGGTTCATACAATAGTGCATAGGCCTAGCCTATTAGCCTGGCTCCTTGGCTAGTTTGATTATATTTTGGTCAAATCCATTCCTATTAGTACAGTATTAATTAAGTATTATCACTAATACTAGGGCCTAGCCTATCTACTAAAAATAATATGTTGGTGTGCTGCACTGACACTGAGTAGCTACAGGTACAATAACAACATTCAACATTTCGCGCGAAAAATGATAAAACCCGCTCTAAAAAGAAACACCAATCATAGATGTTGTTTCAAATACGTCATAAATCCGACCGACGTAAGAAAAAAATTTCAACTTTCGTAACAACACTAAAATCGACGTAAGCATACGACGTGTGTTTCACAGCCAAAATTTCAACTTTCGGGAGCAGCATAACTACAGATGTTTCTCTGTGGCCCGACACGATCTTGACTAACGTCAACGACGTCAATTTTTTCTCAACTTTCGTAAGAGACGTAAGAAACGTATGAAACGCAAGAATCGTTGCAAAATTCGACTTCTTACGTCGACAGGAAACCAGCCTTTACCTAGAGTAGGCCTACCAAAAGCAAGCTAACAACTTGCCTGTACTTTACATCTACATTTTTACAACGCGACGATGTTTTTCAGCTTTTATAAACTTGTCCTAGCCTAGGCCGCCTGTATTATTTTCTTACACGCGCGCCGGATTGATCGCGGTGACGACTACTTCTTCGATCGCATGCAGCTAAAGGCTGGTTTCCTGTCGACGTAAGAACATCACTTTTGTTGCGACTACGTCGATTTGTCGTAAGAAATGCGGATTTTACAGGAAACCGATTACGATCGAAAATTTATAAAATCGACGCAACGTAAGAAAAATGGTAACGACAAACGATTTTACAGGAAACCGATGACCTAACAATTGTTGCGTTACGACGTTTTCTTCCGATTTTACAGGAAACCGGGATTTTTTATCTTACGCTTGAATGAACGCCCTTGCGTCACGTTTCTTACGTCTCTTACGAAAGTTGACTTGAAGTCAACTTTCGCAAGAGACGTAAGCGTAATCGTAACAAGCAACCAATGAGCGACAAGAGTTATGACGTAATGTGTATGTCCTTATAGTGAAATAAAGCCGGACAATAACATTTGTATGTATTTACTACTATAATTTTAGCCTAATCATGTTCTAATTAGGGAGTTTTAGGGTTGAGGGATGGGAAAGCGGATAGGTGCAAAGAGGAACAATTTTTAAATATATTCTTTATGCACTCAGTAACGAAATATTTTTTTCATGTTTTATAGGCCTATAAATAATATACCTCTAAATATATACAGTAAAACATTTGCGATTTAATACTTTGTTAAAATTGTCACTGTCATAATCGATTGAAATATAGTCACGATACACCACTACGACGTTTATATTTTTGGTAATTATTAATTAATACAAACGTTGAGAAGGAACTGTCAGTATAGTTTATTTGTATATAATAATGTGTTTATATATCTAACAGTAGAGCCTATCCACAATCTCAGTAATAAGTTTATTTGTATATATTTTTATATTACATCTAACAGTACGAACATTCACAGTAAGAAATGTTCGATTCAAATGAGGACCAAAAATAGGTAATTATAATAGGTATTTACAGTATTGTTCAAGTTTATTCTCAAAGGGCCCATATATTTACCTACCGTATGTGTTAAACCAAGGGCTCATAAATGTACCTACTTGTGTTAAACCAAACTCTGGCAGACTGAGAGATTGGGATGTTCCATTCATCGCAAATCAATACATTTGTATAATCATATATTAAATCAAAATAGTATTTTTTAAAGAAAATCGGCCTGTCTTCAACATTATGATGCTGTACTCTAGCTGTTCAACCGGTTTTCAGCTATTAAAAACAATTATCGTAGGAGGAGATAGGAAAATGCGAAGCCTCCTCGCATTTTTGTGGCGGGTATTTTTCCAGCTGGACATCCATTATTAGACAGTGTATACCACGATCGGAAAACACCCCTATTTGGGGCAAATCGTTGAACCTAAATTCGTTTTAATCGTCAATAACTAATTATCTAACTTAATTTAATTAGTAAACAGGGTTACATCAGGTGGTTAAAATCAGTACCGAAAGTACGAACCAACTTTATATACCATCGAGTAAAAATTCTAGAAGTAAAGCGCGATTTACCGAATTTTGCCCTTACGTAAATTTATATATAGATTATAGGCCTGTAAATAATGGGTATCTTACTGCGGTAGTACTATCTCATGCTCGATTAGATATGCTTATAGGCCAATAGGCCAATGCCTAGTCTAGGGTAGGTCTAATAATAATAGGAATCTCGAAATGATTTGCCTTTTTTTAATTTTGAAAACTATTTAAGGCTAGGCCTAGAGGGCCAGGATAATGAATTCATATTTTGATTCATACAAATAATACATAGGCCTACTAGCCTAGGCTAGTTTGATTATTTGGTCAAATCAATTCCTATTAGTACGGTACCGTACAGTATTCATTAAGTATTTTACTAATACTAGGGCCTAGCTTATCTACTTAAAATAACATGTTGGTGTGCTGCACTGACAGGTAGGCTATACAATAACAACATTCAACATTTTGCGCGAAAAATGATAAAACCCGCTCTAAAAAGAAACACCAATCAGAGATGTTGTTTCAAATACGTCATAAATCCGACCGACGTAAGAAAAAAATTTCAACTTTCGTAACAACACTAAAATCGACGTAAGCATACGACGTGTGTTTCACAGCCAAAATTTCAACTTTCGGGAGCAGCATAACTACAGATGTTTCTCTGCGGCCCGACACGATCTTGACTAACGTCAACGACGTCAATTTTTTCTCAACTTTCGTAAGAGACGTAAGAAACGTATGAAACGCAAGAATCGTTGCAAAATTCGACTTCTTACGTCGACAGGAAACCAGCCTTAAAGTAAAATGACGTCACGTTAAAGCGGGTCTTCACAGAGTCTCATATTAATGAAGCAAACTTGCTGATAGTGTTTTCCACCACCACGCAACACATGCGACGCGAGATTTATCGAAACTCCGAGCCATCGACTGACATCATGTTTTTGACAATTAAAATCACGGCATATTCAACGACCTGGTGGTTTAAAAATTAGCGGTCCGGCTCGATCATCATTACATTATATTTAGTGATTTGAAAAAAACAAAACACCTCTTTTGTCATCGCGATTTGTTTATGAGAATCATCGACGGGAAAGCAAATAAAACAACAAGGGTCATGAAATGCTGCAGCATTGTTAATATTTTAATAGTAATACGTTTTAATAAAATGTAGGCCTAACGGGATAATTTTCATAGGCACTTGACTATACAGTAGGGGCGGACGCAGGGGTGTTGCCCCAGTTGCCCGGGCAACACCTTTAATTTCATATTAAATATTTTTTTCTGCCACTAAATTAAAATTTAGATCCCATTTCATCATATATTTATATTAATCATTAACGTTATAGAAGTTCAGGGTTGGAAAACTAACGTTTTTGTTGTGTTTGTTGACCGTCTGTTTGGATTGCTTGTGTGCGTGAGAAGTGCCACTACACACTGTGATCGTGGTAAACCCCCGTCACACGGGTCGTTGATTTAGCCATAATCATTACATTTTGCCGGGGATTCCCCATCATTCGTAGTACCCTAGCCCCTATGTGTCTTCATTTCTCTACGTCCGTAATAGTTGGGCGAATTTCCGTAAAAATTACGAACGTTCCGAACTTTGAAATAGTGTTTTATAATATTGCTTCTTTCTGCAAATTTCGATCATATTTTCTTTTCTGGAGTGTCCGTGGTTGTACAGTTTATATAGTGGATAAATGAAAATGAATTCTGGAAATTGTATGTCACGTGATAACAAAAAAAAAGACTACTGTATAGCACTACAGTATGATATAATGATGAATGAAACTCCACGCACTAATGCATTATGGGAAGGTCCAAATGAATCTGCAATTAGTATTACAAGTAACATTTTAAACACAACACGCGCGCGTCAACAAACTACAAACACGATTCAAACGGAATTGCCTTCAAATTACTGCGTGTCAATTGCATACAAGTAATTCCGGTATCTTAAAGCCTGTTTTCCTGTCGACGTTTTTCGACGCTATCGTTAACAATAATCGACGATCTTCTACGTAAACATTGAAATGTTAACGATTTACAGAAAAAGGTACTCGGTATCGTTATCATTTCAACTTGATCGTTTTCAAACGATCGTCGTTGAACTGTTAACGATCAACGACGACGGACGATAGCGTCGAATAATAACGTCGACAGGAAACAGGCTTAATTAAGGCAACTTCCGTCTTATCGCTATTGTGTTGCTGTATATATGAAAAATGTTTTATAGGTAGTACCGTGTTTTGTAATTTCTTACCTTTACGTAAATCAGGAGGCAAGTGAGTTAGTACTCGTATTGACTGCCCTCTCTCTTGGATGTGTTAATGTGTTTGTCATATGATTGTTTGAAACTATTTTATAGTAGCCTGTCTATAACATGTTGTTGTTATAGTGCGTTCATCTTTATGATTCTTGTGTCAAAAAAAAGTGTCTCTTGTTTTGGTATTGTGCCTGGATTGTGATAGTGTTTGTAAGTGTGTGTGTTTTAATTAACTCAATGATTGGCACCAAATAATACAATTTCTTCAAAAGGTCTATAACAGGTAAGGTATTGGTAATATATACATTTAAATCGAGAATCCTGTGTGTTTTTCTAAAATAGTATCTGTGTAATTTTGAGTGAATAAATATAGACTTCAGTAATATCCTATTGTCTACAGTACAGAAAGACCTGCACTAACTGAGGAACAGCTTTTGTAACGTCACGGCCAAAGTCAATAGCGGCATGTGATCGTGATATTAAAGTTGACCTCAAAGAGAGGTGCGCAGTTGTTGCTACGAAATGAATATTGAAATATTGAAATGAATGTATAGTTCTTTGCAAGAACCGGATCTTGATAGGCTTAAAGTAGTTACAGAGTTTTGTTGTTAGCTTAATTGTTAAAATTGGTAAAAGAAGTAATGCTGGCGCCAACGAATTTAACGACCTCCACAACCAAAATATTTCTTTGTAACAAAATCTATTTTAAATGGAACTCTACAAAATTAATCCTCCGCTTCATCAGAGCATGAATACCTAATAACCAGACAAGAACGTATCTTTGTTACGTTTTACTATCAATTCATTTTCATATCACGCAATCCATTTTCAACAATATAGTAGTAATAATACAATTTTAATTGAATAGCGAGGGATTAGTTACAGTGTTGAATTTGAATAAACCATTGGTAATTTACTAATTTACGGGGACTTCCCCGTGACGTTATCCTATATTGTTAGTCGCGTATGTTATAGGCTACAATCCTCTGTTTGCTAGCGCTATAAGTGACATTTCCGGCGAACTAGAGGTGCAATTTATCATGAATTTTACGTGCGAGAGTACCATTTGCGGTCATCTAGGGGGTGTCTTTTAACAATTTGCTTCGCCTGTGGCTCAAATACTCAGTGTCTACACAGCCTTATAGACTCTTTGGGCAACTCTCTTAAAATAGTCCTGCGACCGCCCCTGAGTCCTAGCCTTTGTTTTTATTGTACTTAATAAAGGGGCGCGTAGTATAGTAGCACTGACCATGTGGCTTCATCAACTCTACTGATCGACGGAGGTACCGCTACTCTACAATACGGGAGTGACGATCACAAAGGATGCCGACCTGCTTAGTGGAACGCGACCAAGCTCACCACGTGGCTTTTATCATCTTGCTCCTTTTACACTTAAGGCTGGTTTCCTGTCGACGTAAGAACATCACTTTTGTTGCGACTACGTCGATTTGTCGTAAGAAATGCGATTTTACAGGAAACCGATTACGATCGAAAATTTACAAAATTGACGCAACGTAAGAAAAATGGTAACGACAAACGATTTTACAGGAAACCGATGACCTAACAATTGTTGCGTTACGACGTTTTCTTCCGATTTTACAGGAAACCGGGATTTTTTATCTTACGCTTGAATGACCGCCCTTGCGTCACGTTGAAGTCAACTTTCGCAAGAGACGTAAGCGCAATCGTAACAAGCAACCAATGAGCGACAAGACTTATGACGTAATGTGTATATCCTTATAGTGAAATAAAGCCGGACAATAACATTTGTATGTATTTACTACAGTACTAAAATTTTAGCCCACTTTAAGATGTTGCACATACTTTACAAATGCACAGTAGTTTCAATATAGGCCTAATAATGTTCTAATCAGGGAGTTTACAACTCATATCAAAATCTAATACTCTTATTTATGGACGTGCAATAAACAATCAGCATCGGTAGAAACGTCACGAAAATGAACATTTGCAACAAGATAAGATATAGGAAGCCCCTTTGTAAGCAATATAATATTATTATGTAACTTTAAAAAAAAATTGTTTGCTTGATTTTGTATAATTTATATTGTTTTGTTAAATTTATTCTTATTATAGGCCTGTAAATAATGGATATCTTACTGCGGTAGTACTATCTCATGCTCGATTAGAGTATGCCTGGGCCCATAGGCCAAGGCCTAGCCTAGGGCCTAGGTAGGTCTAATAATAATAGGAATCCCGAAATGATTTGCCTTTTTTTTAATTTTGAAAACTATTTAAGGCTAGGCCTAAAGGGCCAGGAAAATTCATTCATATTTTGATTCATACAATAATACATAGGCCTACTAGCCTAGGCTCCTTATAGGCTAGTTTGATTAGATTTTGGTCAAATCAATTCCTATTAGTACATTATTAATTAAGTATTATTACTAATAGGCCTACTAGGGCCTAGCCTATCTACTAAAAATAATATGTTGGTGTGCTGCACTGACACTGATGCTGAGTTGCACTGACACTGATGCTGAGTAGCTACAGGTACAAATACAATAACATCATTCAACATTTCGCGCGAAAAATGATAAAACCCGCTCTAAAAAGAAACACCAATCAGAGATGTTGTTTCAAATACGTCATAAATCTGACCGACGTAAGAAAAAAATTTCAACTTTCGTAACAACACTAAAATCGACGTAAGCATACGACGTGTGTTTCACAGCTAAAATTTCAACTTTCGGGAGCAGCATAACTACAGATGTTTTTCTGCGGCCCGACACGATCGATCTTGACTAACGTCAACGACGTCAATTTTTTCTCAACTTTCGTAAGAGACGTCTCTTACGAAATTTGAGAAAAAATTGACGTCGTTGACGTTAGTCAAGATCGTGTCGGGCCGCAGAAAAACATCTGTAGTTATGCTGCTCCCGAAAGTTGAAATTTTAGCTGTGAAACACACGTCGTATGCTTACGTCGATTTTAGTGTTGTTACGAAAGTTGAAATTTTTTTCTTACGTCGGTCAGATTTATGACGTATTTGAAACAACATCTCTGATTGGTGTTTCTTTTTAGAGCGGGTTTTATCATTTTTCGCGCGAAATGTTGAATGATGTTATTGTACCTGTAGCTACTCAGCATCAGTGTCAGTGCAACTCAGCATCAGTGTCAGTGCAGCACACCAACATATCATTTTTAGTAGATAGGCTAGGCCCTAGTATAGTATTAGTAATAATACTTAATTAATACTGTACTAATAGGAATTGATTTGACCAAAATCTAATCAAACTAGCCTATAGGAGCCTAGGCTAGTAGGCCTAAGTATTATTGTATGAATCAAAATATGAATGAATTATCCTGGCCCTTTAGGCCTAGCCTTAAACAGTTTTCAAAATTAAAAAAAGGCAAATCATTTCGGGATTCCTATTATTATTAGACCTACCTAGGCCCTAGGCTAGGCCTTGGCCTATGGGCCCAGGCATACTCTAATCGAGCATGAGATAGTACTACCGCAGTAAGATACCCATTATTTACAGGCCTATAATAAGAATAAATTTAACAAAACAATATAAATTATACAAAATCAAGCAAACAATTTTTTTTGAAAGTTACATAATATTATATTGTTTACAAAGGGGCTTTCTATATCTTATCTTGTTGCAAATGTTCATTTTCGTGACGTTTCTACCGATGCTGATTGTTTATTGCACGTCCATAAATAAGAGTATTAGATTTTGATATGAGTTGTAAACTCCCTGATTAGAACATTATTAGGCCTATTATTGACACTACTGTGCATTTGTAAAGTATGTACAACATCGTAAAGTGGGCTAAAATTATAGTAGTAAAATACATACAAATGTTATTGTCCGGCTTTATTTCACTATAAGGACATACACATTACGTCATAACTCTTGTCGCTCATTGGTTGCTTGTTCGATTGCGCTTACGTCTCTTGCGAAAGTTGACTTCAAGTCAACTTTCGTAAGAGACGTAAGAAACGTGACACAAGGGCGTTCATTCAAGCGTAAGATCAAAAATCCCGGTTTCCTGTAAAATCGGGAGAAAACGTCGTAACGCAACAATTGTTAGGTCATCGGTTTCCTGTAAAATCGTTTGTCGTTACCATTTTTCTTACGTTGCGTCGATTTTGTAAATTTTCGATCGTAATCGGTTTCCTGTAAAATCCGCATTTCTTACGACAAATCGACGTAGTCGCAACAAAAGTGATGTTCTTACGTCGACAGGAAACCAGCCTTATTTTGTATTTGGCGACGTCCATACACCGAATACACCTACCTTTGATCATAACCAAGCTAGGCTAATATACGCTAGGCCATATGAGGCCTAGCCGTCCTGTTTTGTTTACACTCCATCGCGGTCGAAGATCGCTTCACACACGACGCTACATTCACAAGTCGCCAAAACGGAAAACCACTATTTGGTATCGGCTGCCATAAACAAGCTTATTAAATTTCTTTGGTACATTTCTATTTAACGAACATTGTATACTTGCTTTTCTGCTTGATAAATTCTTGTTAAATTGATGTTTAAAATAAGATATTCTACGATAAATTACACGAACTATAAGCTTAATTTTCCGGCACTCTACACCAAAGATACTATAGCGCCACGAAGTGGCGCAAGATAGGGAACTCCTATCTCTTATACACTGCGCATGAGTGAAATTCCATGGGCAGCCATTCCGGCAAGCAAGTTACGCGATCACATACCCCGGAAGTGTATAATAAACCATTGAACCACATCCACGTGTGACGTGTTATTGTTTGTTCGGGAAGTTTTCTCGTGTTGTATTGGGCAGGGAGTTGTTGTATTGGGTAAATTGTAGTGGTAAGTTTTTAGAATATATATTTTTTTGTTAGTAAACATTAACAAAATTATTAAATTGTTGTTTAAATTTAGTTCAGGCAGGCGTTTCTGCGCAATCCGATCTAGGGCCTAGTACTAGTAGTAGTAGGCCTGGGCATATTTAATGCCGAATACTAGGCCTAGTTTAGTTAGTATGATTAATAAAAAAAAGTCTGGGAGGATGAATGATATTGATTGGCGTCTTGATGATAGATGGATCAAACAAGGCTTGGATGGATGGAAGATTAAGAAAAAAACTGAAGCTGTTCGGGAATTAGGAATTTTTAATAAAAATGTACAAGACAATATAGCGTTTTATTAATAATAATAATAACATTAACAGAAATAATTAAATGTAATGAAATCAAAAATCGTGAGGATGTTGTTATTGTTGTTAATTTGTCGTTGTCTTGCTTTACATGTTTGTTTGTCTTGTTTCTGTTTGTTTAAACTCCAATATGATTACAATTTCTTAACTGGCTACCCGTCACAAGTTTTTTTGGAGGGAAACCTCCAAATGTTATTACTTTCTGGGTGTTGCCTCTTAATTATGTATATTTAAATTGTTATTTTGTTTACTTTGAAATGATAAGAAATAAATGTTATTATGAATGAATGAATTGTTTGTTTTTTTTATTTAATAAATTTAAATTATAAATTTGATCCTCATATTTATTTTGTTCTTCATCTTTATTTGAAAAATATTTAGTTAATTAATGTAAACATTTTTGAATACTTACAATTATTAATAAATAGTATATTGACTTTTGTTTTGAATTTAAAAATGTATAGTATTTTAAAATACTATAATAAGTAATCAAATGATTATGTAACAGTTCGAAAAGTGACCTAATAATTTAATGATATATTTTTCCCTATTTCAGAAAGATATAAGTCTGTCATCATACTGTAAAATTGAGAAGATAGATGATTGAGTGCAAAGTGGTATTTTACACAAGAATTAAATACAAAGGCCAGAACTGATGGACAATTATATTTCAATAGTAATAATAGTTTATATTTTTGATTCTTGAAAAGGAGCAGTATCCTATGGGATTACAAATAAAATCACTATTTTCACACACCTCATACTTTTAAGTGAAAGGAAATAACCAGAATTCAGTTATTATCAGTACTGTTGTTTAGGCCTATTGGCTTCTTTTGTAATACAAGAAATCAAAATAATAGAATTTTCCTTGTATTTAAGAAGGCTAAAACCATACATTCGTAATTTATTTATTGAGTGTATTTAATTATTCCATCATTATTTATTAATATTGTATAAAGTGAGATTTTTCAGTATTTTTATTGCATTTTAATCCTGTCTGTAATATTGAAAGTTGAGCTAATAAAAGTGGGTTGAAAAGAACAAATTATGATTATGAATTTTTAAAATTAATATTTAATACTTTTACTTTTTTGAAATTAAAAAAATGTAACAATTGTTTTTGTATCTAGTAATGTTTGTACAGTATACTACAGTTGTGGCAGATCGTAGTAAAATTCCCCTTGCAATGAAATAACTTTGTAGGCCTGAAGCACACAAAATAGAAAGAGAGGGTCCGAACAGGGGAAAGAACATCCCCCTGCCCATTAATTTTTTTTTTTTTAAATTAAAAAGACAGTTTTGGACAATATATTTGGCAATTATTACAATTCATCTCCAAAAAAATGCTTCTCTCGCACATAAACTAAGCCATCATCCCAGCCTAGGCCAAACGCGGCCGACCTTGGGCGTGAAGTGCGTAGCATCGCGCTGCGCCCCGCGACACTATTTATAACTATGCCTCAACCGACTGCCTACAAAATTCGTCCTCCATACAGTCAGTGTTTATTCTGTAGCCGTTTGAGGTTGGACAGTGATATACGCATATGTAAGTGTAATATCAAATGGAGTAAATGTAGTATATGCACGCGCACATATATAGTATATGTAGTAAAGCGTTTAACGCGGTAAAGCGAATTATTAGCGAAGACATGATGTTGACGCATTATGACCCATTAAAACCACTGGAACTATACACGGACGCATCACCATACGGAGTTGGCGCAGTCATTTGCCACGTAAACGAGAACAATATCAAAACACCGATCGCGTACGCATCGCGAAGCCTGCATAAACACGAAAAGGGTTATGCACAACTAGACAAGGAAGCCCTAAGCATCATGTTTGGACTTCAAAGGTTTAGAACATACTTATACGGACGGAAATTCACGATAAGAACTGATCATAAGCCACTTGAACGCATTCTAGGACCTAAATCAGCTATTCCGACACTGGCCGCACAGAGATTACAGCGATGGGCAATCGTGCTGTCAGCGTTCGAATACGATTTAAAGTTCATTCCTGGAAAACAGAACGTAATTGCCGACGCACTCTCACGTCTCCCAATGCCATACGAAGGACGGGAAGACGATGCAGTATATAACATAGCGGGGCATACATTAGACAATTTGCCAGTCACGAGTACGAACGTACAACAGCATACCAGGAAAGACCCGCTATTGAGCAAAGTGTTATACATGGTACAGACAGGTTTATGGCAGTCAGAAAACGACGACGATCTAAAACCATTCCTACACCGAAGAGACGAATTGAGTGTAGAACAGGACTGTTTGCTGTGGGGATACAGGGTAGTGATTCCACCGAAACTCAGAGGGGCAGTTCTGGAGGAGCTTCATTGTGCTCACCCCGGAATCGTGCGTATGAAAGAGATTGCGCGAAGTCATGTCTGGTGGCCCCAGATAGATTCCGACATTGAACGATTGGTGAAGCAATGTCAAGCATGTCACCAAACACAAAGTCGACCAAGCGTAGCACCAATGATGCCCTGGATCTGGCCAAATCAGCCTTGGACACGAATACATATTGACTATGCGCAGAAAGATAAACGAGATTATCTAGTAGTGGTTGACTCATATTCGAAATGGCCAGAAGTCGTTCAGATGAACAGTACGACGAGTGCAGCGACCATCAAAGCGATGAGAGAGTTGTTCAGTAGATACGGATTGCCTGTTCAACTTGTAAGCGAGGGACCTCAGTTTGTTAGCGACGAATTTGAATTCTTCTTAAAGCAAAACGGGGTGAAACATGTAAAGGTTGCACCTTATCACGCCGCAAGCAACGGAGCAGCAGAACGAATGGTTCAATCTTTCAAAAGATCGTTAGCGGCAAGCCGAGCTAATGGGAAGGATTTCCAACAATGTTTGGACAGATTTCTTTTATCGTATCGCACAACAAAACACGCAACTACGGGACAAACGCCAGCAAAGTTATTCATGGGCCGTGAGTTGAGAACGCGAGTATCACTTTTACATCCCAGTACAGAAAACAAGGTACTTAACAAGCAGAGTGATCAGAAGCTTCATCACGACAAAACGAAAGATCTACGAGAATTTTACCCAGGTGAAATGGTATTAGTGAAAGATTTCCGACAAGAGGGAAAGTGGTGGCCAGGTACCGTGATAGAACGTACCGCTCCAAAATCATACGTAATTAGTGTTGAGGATGGCCGAGTGTGGAAAAGACACATTGACCAGTTGAAAGCGACAGACGCGGACGCTTACGCGAGTAAAACCCCTACCTTACATAGCGAGTTGGAACACAAGATTAAACAGACAGTACCAATAACGATTGCGAGCGAAACGATTGCGAACAAAGAGCAAACATCCACCAACCAACCGGTTGAAGAGGAACATAGATTGTCTTCATCGCCTGAGGTTATTCCACGACGCTCCACGCGACTTCGAAGGAAGCCAACACGACTTATCGAAGAGATATAGAACTTGTGAACAATGTTATTATTATGAACGTTAAAGTTATGTTGTTCATGTTTTTACACAAAATTATAATGGTGAGAATTACTCACATTTGTTAATTATTATGAGGAACCAAATAAGAACTATCTGGAACTATAGAAGCAGTAATTTAATCACGATGATTAACCTATTTGATTAACAAAATAATTAACGAAAGTTTATTGTGCTTATTGATATAATGTTAACGTTAAAATAAGAAAGGAGGAGTGTAGTATATGCACGCGCACATATATATATGCGTACTGCGCATATGGTCTGATGAGGTTAGCCTACAAAACGTTCTATACTATTGTTCATGACTACTAGTTGGTTTCATTAAATACGTTCATTATTATACTCATCTCAACGTACTTATTAATTTGTCTACGACGATACACGACAGTAAATTTATATAATCGAATTTTATATAGATGTTCTTTCATTTTGACGCGAAAGATAAAATAAAGTCGTACTGTTTATCGCGTAGATGTAAATCCTATTTGTTTTCATTGATTTGGTGGCGTGCCGCATTGCCTACTGGGTAATCCGCTTGCCGGAATGGCTGCCCATGGAATTATCATTTTTCGAGCGTCAGTTCCATATCTTGCGCCACTACGTGGCGCTATACGATCTTTGCTCTACACCTCGTGTATTTAGAGGCAACGTCGTACACGTGAGGGCGCTCGCTCGCATGGTGGAATACACAGTGTACATGTGCTGTTTTTGACGATCTGCATTTTTAAATCCTCGGGTATAAGCCCACCCCCCAAACTTGACGTGATTTCATGTTCGAGGGGGGTGGGCTTATACCCGCGTCAGTACGGTACATCATCTGAACCGTCAAGTCCAGAAGTAGGTTTAAGACAAAGGCAACGAGGAAGGGGAAGAGGACGAGGTAATGGAAGAGGAAGAGGAAGGAGAAGGAGAGGAAAGAAAGATGGAACCCATATTGTTCTACAACAGAGAGAAGAAAACATTTCTGTAGTGTAAGAATTTTTTATTTTGTGGATATATGTCTAGAATGGAGATTTAAGAACGTGACAACAATGCATGAAAGTTTTATGATTATTTTTTTAAGTTATGTATCATGGAAAACCAAAACATAGGAAAGTTATTGGATACCAGCATCCCAAATAAATAGCTTTAAAAATGAAAAAATTGGTTTTGTAAATTACTATATTTATATGCAGCCTGTATTTAATTTGCAGTCAAAAATAGATGCACTTAATGAGAATGAAGTCCGGAATCTTTTAAAAGAGGCAGCAAAAAAACATCCTGGCTTGATTCTAAGTGTTTTGGATAGGCAACAGCTGCCTGAAAGAGGACATCACCCAGATGCTGATGGAGCTGCACCAGACTGGTGTGTGTGCCACGCCTGCCGTGAGATGCCGACACAGGTAGAGCGAATGTGTTGTGGGTATAATCCCGATAATTGCACATCCCTACTTCCAGTAAGTACAATATTTTAATTTTTTTTAAAGAAAAATTGCTTTACATTGATATTAATTTTTATTCAAGTATTTATTTGATTTGATATTTGGTATTTTGATATGAAACCATAATCAATAGAAATTGACTGTGATCAAACCAAAAGTAATTATGTCACACATTGCTTTACATAACATTGATATTAATTATTCAAGTATTTATTTGATTTGATATTTCTAGTTTTAGCAACTACTTACAAAAAAGAAGAAATATGACCAACCCCCTTATTGTAAACAATTAATCCCCCATTTGTATCACTTTGCAACATATTTAATACACATAAATATAGTAAAGACATTTTTAACATTTAACAACATTTTTTTAGGACTTTGAACTGCTTGTTCTGAATGAGGCAGTGTTAGACATTGCGCGGGCATACCGGCAAGATGTTTTAGTCGCCCCATTAGACAACAACTGGAGCAGAGGCCATAAGCATACTGCCTACAGACAGTATATTTTGTGGCAGCATGGCAGACTTGGCATAGGAATTTGCAGGACTATTCCAAGTTGCTGCGTTTTGAAAATACGAGACCGCTATCCTGATGAATTTGGCCAATACGTTGGGTTCCAACCAGCTCGTATATAAAATCATTGTACATTATTTATAAATAAAACAAAAATATTTTGCACTTAAAGTTCATATATGATGTAATGGGAAACAAAATATTACAGGAAATATTTTGAAATTGTAATACGAGTACATAATAAAAAATGAGGTAATTAATATATCTATTATACTACTGTATAATATATTATACTACTGTATATCAATCATGAATTTCTGGATTATTTAAAATCGTGATAATTTGTCATCAACTAATTGCTGTGTTGGTGGTGGCTGAACTTGAGCAATTGTTGGGCAAATTCTTCTAGGATCATTTACATCTAAATCCAATGCTGCCTTCAAACTGGTATCGTCCATTAATCGCAGCTCAACAACCATTTCAAACAAGGTTTGGATGTACCCATACGTTTTCTCTTCTTTGACAGGTACCACTGTCCACCTTTTGCTTTTTTTGTTGAATAAACGTTGATACCTATAAAGAAAAGCAGAACATTGTGGGCCAAGTGAATTACAATTTCACATTGTTTAATTATCACTGTATATAACAATGTATCCTTTATTGTGAGAATGTTAAATCGATCATGTTTATATGGAATTTGGAAAGCAGATCACATCCACAAATTGCTGGCAGTTGAAACAAATATTAAATTAACTAGAAAGTATACCGTGTGGTCCCATCATTATTCTTTTTTATGGGTCTCTGGTGGATTGATGTATAATCCAATGCTGCTATTAGATTTCTTGCCTTGTAAACTGGTGGGCTATAGGAAAAACGCTTAGCAGCATACATCAGAATGCACTGGTGGAAATTTTCCAATTCAGCTGTTCCTCTAAATATAAACAATACATTGCTAATTATTACTAAAAGCATAATTTATAGAACAATTTAACATTTATTGTTTACTGTAAAAAGAATAAAAAATCCTATTTCAACACAGTAGGTTCTCAATACAGTTTTTTTCTACATCCTACACAAAGTACTCACCGGAAATTGAGCCAGTATGGAATCTTGTTGAGGAACCTTTTGCTCAAAACAATGTTCCTCAATGCATTATGTGCTGGATCGCCTTTTGCTAATCAGCCTTTATCTCTATCTGTTTCTAATGGGCCATGGCTGCAACAGGCCGTTCCGCTATCACTGTACGACAACATCCATTCATGTTCCAACGAACACCACACCAAATACCCTTTTATTGTATAAACCACAAAGAGAAAATTATAATAAAAAAATTATAATCACTGACACTGGAATTGCCAAGATTATTAACATATGATACATCCTGGTACAGTTAAATGCATTTCTGTTATTCATCATACATTAACCATAGGCATACTGTACTTACAATGAATTCATCATATGTGTTTGCAACCTCGCATGTATGCCAGAAATGGTTCACAATGTCCTGGCTCCAACTTAGTAATGCTTTGCACTCTTTTTTCTGTCCTGCCTAGTAACATGTATTCAGAAAATAAAGTTAAGAACATGAGTTTACAGCAGGAATCTTATGACTACATATTTTCTATGTATTTATTTGTATTAGTTGAACTTAAGATTGCCCCTGGCATTAATCTGTCCAGCTGGAAGCGTTACCCTCTATAAATAAAACAAAATAAAAAAAATAATAAATACAGTATTCAAACTTACTGCAATCAACTTTTTTGCCAGATTTTTTGCAGCATGCCAGATATCATGAGAATGAATGTTTTATCTCTGGATAATCTTTTTCTGATAAAAAAAATACACAATAGCACATTTTATATAATAGATATACAATTCATGCAATTTTAAATAGTGTGAAAATTTTACTTTAATAACATTGGCATTATCAAGTATAATCTAAGTTTAATGTCATAAATTTTACAGAAAAGAAATACATACTCATTATTGCACCAATTTGCATATGTGCATCTGTAACACATTCAATCACCCTAACATTTTGTTCCTCAAGACATTTTAGGCTGTCTTGAAATCCGACCTTTTCCATTGCTGTACTCTTACCACCGGTTTCACGCTTGTCCAGGGTTATAATTGACAGAATGCTTTTGTTCATCATGGTGTAGGTACAGAATTGTGCGGAATGGCCTGGGCTGTCCATTCTGCCGTCTCCTAAATATAAAGATTTATTAGATTTCATGGTTTGCAAATTAAACCATTTAACCCTTGATATTTTAGAATTTAGTGTTAATTACAAAACCTACCAAGCAAAACAACCTCCTTTCCTTCATGACTTTTTAGAATCTCCTCCTGTGTTTTATCCCAAAACTTGTTTATAGATGGAACCAGATAGCGTCTTTGTATTCTGTAAAATGTGTTACAATTTACTATGTGCAGTTTCATAAACTTGGCAAACAAAGCTATCTTTCCATAGTTGTTCCCAGAAGCCAATATAGCAGTTGATGTTAACAGGTCACCTCCATGTTCAAAATTGGTTGGGAACACCACTTATTGTTTAGATGTCCATTAACACATATCTTAAAAAATATAACAAGTATTAATTAATAGATACAGTACTATAGTGTCTTTTATGAAAGATCACCACTAGAACAAGAAATTTAGCAGAAACTTTTTTTACTGTTCTTTGCTATTCAATCATGTACATGGTATGTTCAAAAGTGATGAAAGTGATGTCCTACCCATTTAAAATATATTGCTGATCCAATAAATTTTGTGTTCATGTTGACAGGCTTGTTGCACGTTTGCTTGGAACAGTTTTTATTTACAGTCATGGACGCCAAAGATTTTAAACAATTTGCATACACCAAACATGTCTCATCATTGAGGAGTATTGGAGAATCTTCCATAATATTGACATGTTTAATATTGTCAGAAGATTCTTTATCGGTTTCTTCTTCTTCCTCATCATCACTGTAAAATTCCTCCTCAAATTCCTCTTCAGAAAAAGTTGTTTCTTGCAGATCAAGAGCTGCAGTGGGACTGTAATAAAGTACAATGAGACTTTATTCAAACTTAATTGCTTTACATGAAATTAAGATTACTTATTTTATCAAATTACAATTAATTAATACACAATTTTAGTTTACTACCAATGTAGACTAGAATTTAGTTTTAAGTTTTGACCACAGATTCTTTATGTAGAATAGTATGGTATATAAATTAACCATTTCCTTCGACTATAAAATAAAAATAAAAGCACACTATTGTCAAGTCACTGGCATTATGAACGGCAATAATATGTAGTACAGCTTTAGTAATTGCATGTGAATAAAATTTAAACAGTAGTCTTAAAATAGGCATTACACAATGACAATGTTACATGTAAACTTACCACAGGAAGATATTAAAAGGAGGGTCGTAGTCTGGATCATCATCATACTCATCCTCATCATCATCTGATTCACTTATGTCAATTTCAATAATAGTGATACTAGGAAAACAAGCATAACACAGTTTTAATTGCAATACAATTGTCTACCCAACTTGACATTGGTTGATGGATATTAAATGATTTGATTTCTATGGAAATTGAATTCAATGTTTATGTACTGTACAATCACCATAAACTGTTCACCATCAGTACAACATGCATTCTTTGTTATTGCAAAATATATTTACTTTGACTTTCCAGCATTGCTTTCATATTCTGCCTTTCTTTCAGTATCTCTTTCACTAAAAATAACAAAATTTCATTTAAACCATTGAATATTCACCCAATTGTAAAATATTGTTTAAATAAATAAATTACATTGTATAGTGCATCATTACACATTTACTGTACATTCACTTGTCAGTGACCTTACAGAAGGAGTTATTATTTAACAATTTACATTGAGTGCCTTTGAAGCCCACCATCACATACCATTCCCAGAAGTATCACAAGAAACATAGAAAATGTAATGATTCTTAACAAATATAATATACCAATGCCATCTGATAATGTTACTGTTATTTCAGCAATTCAGTAAATTAAACATTGACTTACAATTCATTAGAAGATGAAAGTGCTGGTGCTGGTGAACTGGCTGAACCATGACTAGTAGTAGTGCTTAATTGATCTATTCCAGATATACCTGAAAGGCTGAAAGCAAACCAACAATGTGTTGTAAACTGATTGACTTGTTGATTACCAATTCACAAGTAACAATTTATTACAATTGTTGTAATCATGGTTATTTTTGTATTATAATATAATTAACACAGGCCTAATGGCAAACTTAATTACAAATCATATTTAGTTTGAACACATCATATTTTGCATTATTTATTTGATGTTACTTTTGAAATTGAAAATCATAGAATCTTACTGAATTTCAGTTGAATCTGAACTATGATGTTGTGTCACCAATTTTGTTTCCACTGCCATCATTGGAGTGGATGTCATTGCTGTTGCAAACTGGGGATATACTTGTTGCAAACTCCTACTAGTACCTAGTACCACTAGGCATAGTCCTAGCAGTAGTAGTACTACAAGCAGGGAATAATTTCACCAGTGTAGCATAGCAAAAAGCTATACAAAACAACCTATTTGCTACACATTTCGCAAATTGTGTAGCAAAAAATGCAATACAAAACTATGTTTCTCGACTCAACAATCAGTTTGATTAGCAATTTTGCTAAACAAAATTTTTAAATGAAATTTTTCCCTGACAAGGCCTACTAGTACTAGTTGTAGAAGTCATTTCATTAGAAGAAGGCATTGTCATCGTTGACTGCTTTGTTTTTTCATACCTATAATCGTATTAATAATTACTGTATAGACAGGCCTAGTAGAATTTAGAATAGACATGCATGATGGCTAATAAATATATTATGAAGGCTCCATGACTAGCTATAACGAGTGGAGTAGGCCTAGGCCTATATAAGATAGGCCTAGCCTAGCTAGGCCTACCTATCTTATTTATATACTAAATAATTTAACATATGTTATTAGTTTGTTAATCGCGAACTTTTCATGCATTTCATCATAAATAAGAGTTAGGCCCCCAGGGCCCAGTTAGAATAGAAGGGCTAGCCTACTTTACTAGAGTAGTATGCCTAGCCTAGGAGGAGGTAGGACGGACGGCCCTGGGCCCACAACCACCCAGACAGTCAGAATACGGGTGTCACGAAAGCTCAGACCACGAAAGCTCAGACCCCCTAAGACCTAAGATCACGAAAGCTAAGACCCAACACCTAAGATTACAAATACTAAGATATACTACAGATTAAAAACAATACTTGTTTATCCATACATAATTTTAAACACAGTAGGTTTCATTTATTACCATAAATATAATTTAATACTACCGCAAAACATAGATAAACTCACATTATTTTCGCCCGTTGAGTAAATGTATATTTTTTCTTTACAACAAACAAACTTGACGGGTTGTTTGTTGGTATATATTTACTCCATTGTGTTGGTTCAGAGGATGTTTTTCTTACGCACCTGCCTTTCTTGTATTTTGACTCCAAATTTGTTGACTAACTTTATCCTGAACACCACACTTTAAAATTAGGACTTATAAGTACTTTCAGAAGGAGAAACACATAATAACAAATAAATAAATCCTTTAAATTGATGATTTTACATATGTGTTTCTTTGTATACTGTAATGTAACTCCTCGAGCTCCCACCATGCTCAATGTTTTTGTTTCAATGGAGCGCCAAAAGAGCAACAATATTATAGTACAAGCATAAAAACAGAAAGAAAACGAAAGAAAAAAAATTTTTCATGATTTTTAAATTAAAATTTATTTGCCAGTATTTATTTCTTCGTACTTGCATGATTATACTATTATCATTACAATTATTTTTAATTTTACATTGTTCTATATCCACACTGTAGATGGACTCCACAGAGTTTTCAGCCCTCTATATAATTTTTGCTCTTTTGACGTTCCATAGAAACAAAAACATTGAACATGGGGTAGGCCTACTGTAGTACTGTAGGCTAGTCATTTTGTGTGCGAGAAAAACGTCTGTAAAATCATCAATTTAAAAATGTATTTGTTACTTTTTATGTGATTCTTTTTCATGAAAGTGCCAATTCTAAGGTGTGGTATTCAGAATAAATGTTGGGAGTTAAAATACAAGGCAGGTGCGAAAGATAAATATTTGTAATCTTAGGTGTTGGGTCTTAGCTTTCGTGATCTTAGGTCTTAGGGGGTCTGAGCTTTCGTGGTCTGAGCTTTCGTGACACCCGTCAGAATACTCACATATCGAGTAAAAATGTTGCAACTTCAGTCTTGCTCTCGAGATTGTTTGAATCCTGAACTGCTGTCCATCTTACAAAAACTTCCGGACTTAGCAGTATTCTGCGATTATTGATATTGGTATTTATCCTACTTTTCCGTCTCTTTTTTTCTGAATTTGTGACCAAAGCACCAGGACGCTTCTGACCCTTCTGACTCGCCATATAAGAATGTTTTCTGTCCCCGCGCGCGAGAGGTTGTTGTTCCTCCGGCAGCCGGCAGTGCAATATAAGTTTTGATCAAGTGTTTCCCCGCATGGGGAAATTGAACAATTATGCATATTCATGAGCAAATCCAAGGGCAAAGGTTAAAATCAACCGGAAGTCGGTTGGCTGCCAGCCAACCGACTTCCGGTTGACTATTTTTTACTTTAAATTACAATTTTCTTAGGTAAATAATTTTTTTTTGGATCCAATTTTTTTTCAAACTTTTATGTATCATTAAAATGGCCTTTAAAAAAAAAAAAAAATTTTCAGGGGGACAATACATCTTTAAACCCAACCTAAATACTACCCCTCCCTCTAATTTGACAGCTCATCACATCATTCATGGATTAAAGAATAGAAGGATATGCATCGACGTGAGATCAAGGGTTCCTTGACTCTCGCCGACAGACCGCGGACCGCCCACAATGTTACAGTTTAATTAACCGCATGGTAACGACGAAACGGTCGCGTGCCTAATATATTTTTTTACTGCACATGTGCAACGACATTTAACCTTGTTGGTTACGCTTCTTTCGCGCGTTCTTTGTTGCATTGTATGTATTCATACATATTTGAACCGTATAATCACTGGCGTTACTGGCTAAACCCAAAGGCCCTGAAGCTTGGGGTGGGGCCCATGAGCAGTGCCCAGAGGAACAGGCATAACATATGTCGAAAATGCTAAAAACGTCCGAGGCCTCGATCTTTGAAACTTGGAGGGCCACTTAGGTTTCACCAAGTGGCTTCAGGCCTCTGCCTCACGCCACTGAGTATAATGTTTATTGAAAACAGTTATTAAATTACATTGTAATTTGTATGTTATTGTGAAGACCCTAGTGTAGGCCTACTTCATCAATAGGCTATACCAGATAAAAACAATACTATTGTTATTGGCTTAGAATTGTAGATGCTATAATTGTAATTAGTATAGGTTTCTGCCGCGATTGATCTACGCTAATGTTTTTATGACAATAAAGTAGCATTTTATGACCTGTCGTAGCCCTACATCTGAGACAATAACTATTTCTTGTCTCAGCCTACATACATGTAAAATTACAAAATCAGCAAGGATACTAGGCCTAGGCCTTCTAAGCTTAGGCCTACTATTAAACGATATGATTTGCCGACATTGATACATACTGCCTAGGTACCGTAGGCCTAGGCTAATATTAAGTGTAGTAGATACAACGTGTAATCATGATCTATATACTCACCGTTGTCTTACTTCTTGTGTGAATAATAATAGGTACTTCGTGATTTCCCGAAGTTTTCCCTGCGTGTACTTTTCAAACCGACCGCTAGGTAACGTATCACAACTATACATAGCCAGCCAATCCCGGATGCGATTTTTTTTTTCGTACATAAGTTGGGGACCCCTCATGAAACGTCACAAAATAAACATGAATAATTCATCAGTTAAATTTGTTGTTCCGTGTGCACCCAAGCGTATAGCAACAAGAAGTGATTACACAACTGCGATACGATACTTTCTACAGTAGGCATACACACACACCACTATGCAAAATGTGTCGAGTCGAGGCTAATCGACAGCTAGGCAAGACATTAAACTAAGTAGTAATTCATTGGACGTAGCCCAAAGAAAGCTTAGACCCACAAGAATAAAGAATGTGTATAATTTGTGTACTGTAATTTTTAGTCGCGTGGAAGCGACTCTATAGTTCACTATGTCGGTCGGTCGGTCTGTCTGTCGGTCTGTCTGTCTGTCGGTCCGGTATCACTATGCGTTTTATCGCTTTCTGACCTTATCTTGATATCAGTTTAATCTAGCTAGGTCAATTTTTTACAGTATATTCCTTATGGCCAGGAATCAATGTGGTTATGTTTTCACGGTGCAGGCCCGTATCCAGGGGGGGTGCGTTGGGTGCAGACGCACCCCCCCAAGTCCCAAAAGGTCCACTATTTCCTCGGTTGGTATTTTTTCTTGTCTTGTTTAACTAAAGACAATATCATTATATATATACAAAATTTACATTATCAATGGTATACAAACAAAAATATGCTAATATAAAATGAAAAAATACCGGTAATTAAATTACGGAATCTGAACTGACTACAAACTCGATGTAAAACATGCGCAGTCGATCATGTGACGACAAGCAATAGCTTAGCGCTTCATGTACGCGGTACGCGGTAAAGTGTTTGCTGGAGAAATACAACTTAACGTCAGGGAACACGTGTACTTTTTGTCGGGGAATATAATATACAGTAAAAAGCGTTCGCGTTCACTTCGTAGCTAGCTTCAGCGCCTAGAAAACCGCGACGTTTCATTGACCGTGAGAGTACGTCAGAGTGATATTATGCACTTTATATGCATTCATTATTGCCAGCGATCTAACTTACTACTAAACAATAGCTAGGTACGCACTTGTCTGGCGGTATCCCTTTGTACGAATCGTTCAACGTTGGGTCGAGACGCGTGATATCAAGTTTCATCCAGGTACCAAAATGTGTAATGTGTTATTTTCCAGGCGAAGTTTACCGACGGTTACGTCGTGTACTGCGTCGACGTACGCTACACTACAGCAAAAACGAATTATGTTAATTGTTCGTTTGTTCACCAATTTTTTAATTTACAAGTAACCTTCTGTACCGTGGGGCACCTAAAATAAATTTTTCATCCATTACTAAACAAAAAAACATGCCATTTTCGCTTAGCCAACATTATAGCTATAGTTATTACATTTTCAATATCCTGTATGTCATGAATTTCTCACCACTCGGAAGTCCAGATGGTACGCATGCATACACCTGGGAGGAATAAACCTTTTTCCCCGACTGAAAAAGGTCTACGCTTGCGTTTTTTAAGCCTCTAGGCCTGATGTTTCCAAAGTATAAAATGCAATTTTTTGAAGACCTGCAGCTCTAGTTTTAAACATTTTCTTAGCTCAGCCCCAACAATAAAGCTGGTCATATTTCGAAGAACAAGAAGTACATTTTCCGGGACCTAACATCTCTATTTTTCAAACATTTCTTAGCTCAGTCACAACCCATGATAGGGACTTATATATATTTTTTCATGTTTTGAAGTATAATAAGTCCAATTTCCGGGACCTCCAACTCTATTTTTCAAAATTTTCTTTGAACTTTTATTTTTTAAATTGAAAAATATGGATTGAAACAGTCATCGCGCATCGTTTTTTTGCACGCAGTATTTTATTTATGCATTATAAAAAATGGAAAAAATGGCTACCCTAAATCTGATTAAAAAGACCTCAAATGACGCTAGAATGCGTTGCTTCCGGGGGCTTCGCCCCCTGGACCCCCACCGGGGGCCCTTGGCGGCCCCTGGCCCTCAGCCTAGTGATGATCGCTTCGCTCGCATAGCCCCCTCGTCGGGGAATGTAGCCCCCGCGTCGGGAAGATCCTGGCGCCACCCCTGCTGAGTTGGCCTCATCATGAAAGCGTTAAGTTCTGGTGTCCATCGTTCAACTAGCCCAAGCCACAACAGAGAGTCTTACATCAGTCTTTAGAACGTCAAATAACGCAAATTTTTCCAGGGCCTTCGGCCCCTGGACCCTGACCGGGGGCCCTTGACGGCCCCCTGGCCCCCAGCCATTGTTGCTCGCTTCGCTCGCACCCCCCCATTATAAATGCTGCATACGGGCCTGCGGTGCGCAATAAAAAATTACGCGGTCTACGCACGATTTAACGAAATCACGTTTTTAATCATAATCTTCACAACCATGAATCACAATTAAATAAAATTTGGTACTCATAAATTTCAGGGCATAAATCATCATATGGCAATACAATTACGTGCGTAGCACATGTAACGCATGCGTACGCGCGCTTTACATTTTCAAAATTTATTTTCGATGAAATAAGAGTACATTTCAGGCAATTTTAAGCGTTTACAAAATTGCCATGAGTGCGCATATTTTTGCGCGCGCACTGCGCGTTAAATGTTATTGCGCACTCTTTTTGCCCGATTTCTGTTTTCTTGACTTACTTTTCAACTCGAAATTACGTTATACGAGCACATCGAAAGTGACAGGCTACGCACGTGTAAATTTAAAAAAAAAAATGTTTTTAAACATTTCAACATTTTTAAACATGTTCAGTAATTTCGGTCAGTATAGTTCACTATGTCGGTCGGTCGCTCTGTCTGTCTGTCTGTCGGTCTGTCTGTCTGTCGGTCCGGTATCACTATGCATTGTAGCACGCGACTTAATGGCTGTTGGCCTTGTTTAATTCTGCTTTTATTATCAAACAAATATGCATGTACTCAAAGGAACTTTAAAAATGCGCGACATATGAACACATGAGATGGGAAGATTTGACCCACGAGAATAAAAAATTTTTTTTTGTGTAATGTTTATTGTTTAATTTTGCTGACTTATTACTCGGATAGTTACACTATCTTTGGTCATACCTAACACACACACGTCACACACATCCACACAGCTACTACTAGAATAGACATGGGTTTAGAGACTAAATTAGGCCTAATAGTATTAATAGAAACTATAATTTTAACACGTAATTCTTTAGTAATAAATTATATTAAAAACACCATAAACTAAAGGCTGATTATTTCGACAATCCACACAAAACGCCGCTATTCTTCTATGAAATTGCACGCCGCAACAACAGCGGAGATAGGCCTAGAATCGTACCGCACTTGTGTGTAATCACTTCTTGTTGCTATACGCTTGGGTGCACACGGAACAAGAAAATTTAACTGATGAATTATTCATGTTTATTTTGTGACGTTTCATGAGGGGTCCCCAACTTATGTACGAAAAAAAAAATCGCATCCCGGATCAGGGATCGCTGTTTTCAGTCAATTAGGCCCAGTGATTGGATGTGATGTGGATGACATAACCACTAGCCAATCACCAGGCACTAACATTTAAATATAATTACATCGATAATTAAAGATGTATTGTCCCCCTGAACAATTTTTTTTTTTAAAGGCCATTTTAATGATACATAAAAGTTATTCACTTTGAAAAAAAATTGGATCAAAAAAAAAATTATTTACCTTAGAAAATCGTAATTTAAAGTAAAAAATAGTCAACCGGAAGTCGGTTGGCTGGCAGCCAGCTGGCTTCCGGTTTAATTTAACCCTTGACCTGAATTAGCTTATGAATTATGCATATTGTATGTATGATTCTTGTGCGTGTATGTGACCTCTAGGTCATCAGAAAAAAAATACGACGTGATATGGCGAGACGACGATGTGGGAAAGTTCTGTAGTTTAACAAAAAAAAAAAAACTCCTACTTGAAGAAAAGACTATGGCTAGGCCCTAGCAGATTGGTAAGTAAGAACTGTAGTTTCTATGGTGCAGCTTTGTTAGTTAGTATAAGAAGCCTAGCTAGCCCATTACAGCTGTACTGGCTATCTAGTGTACTATCCCCTATCTATTGGCTAGGCCTAGAGTAGTAGCTAGTCTAGTAGTAGTGTACTAGGCCTGAGTGAGTAGCAGGCCTAGCTAATACTAATAGATACAACTTGTAAGCCTTATTAATAGTTATTGCCAACCTAGCTTTAAATAGGATTAGGCCTATAACATTCATCTGTGAGCATGGAGTAAGGAATAAGGTTTTAGCATGGAGGTATAAAAATAAAATATTTTATACCTCCATGGTTTTATTGTGACTTGTGTGAATTTCGACACCACCAACTCGTCTTATTTTTAGTATAATACTATAATATTAATAATAGTCTTTAATTTATCATTATTCATATCACTTTTCATTCATTTTAAAACATTTAATTTTCTTTTCTATGTAGAGTTTGTGATTAAAAAAAATTATACATAAGAGCAGCGAAACTCAAAAAGCGAAAACTTGTGAATGGCTGCCAAAAGTAGAAAATAAGGTCACCACCAGGGCCAGGAGAGATTATGGTGCTTGGTTTTTCCTTCATGATTAATTAGATTTTAATGCTAATATAAATTTGTGAAAATTGTAACTAGGCCTATACTGTACATCCAATAATGTTATTATTTTAGAGAAAATGACCAAATAATCTAAGTTAAATATTTTTTGGAATGTGTACTTTACAGTACTTAGTACCGTTATGTTGAAAATTCTTCCAAAGCAATAACGTTCAAACCAACATTCACACAATTAAACTTTTTATGTACATATTTTAATAAATAATGTCTTTCTTTTAATAGGTATTAACACACTTGAATGAACAATATGAGCAAGTAGTGGAAAATGGTGAAGAAATCAACACAAAATGTGGTAGCAACATTCACAATATTTATTTGAACGTTTCTTACTATGACACTTTAAAATGGATGAACAATCACAGAAGACAAGCTATTGCTGTAATGCCACAATCAACACATCAATTAATAGTTGAAAATAAATTGTCAACAATAATGCAGAAATTCAATGAAATATACTAGTAATTAACTAATTTTTTACTGTACTGTAAATCTTCACACATTACAATTATGGTGATTTTATCTCATGTACTGTAGTAGTATTTTTTATTTATTTAATGCTGTATACAAATGTTATTGCTCGAATTATGAAAACTATACAACATTTTAAAAGCTGGAAAACAACCAACACAATTTGCCTAATGCTTTATGATAGTCATCCAATATTTATCTTGTGTTCCACTACCGAGTCTACTGCCAGTTGCCTTTAAAATGCTGTATGGGTGTAACTTCTGTTCCAGTCTTCATTAGCTTAAGTCTATAAATTGAAACACAATGATGTATAAATACAAAAGTCAAATAGAAAAGTTAAATATTTCACAATTTATTGCATACATATAATTATTATTTCTGTACATGAATCTGAAGGTTTCAATTTGGGGTACTAATGTACAGTAAGGAATCCCTGAAAAGTGCATCTCCTCCCTAAAAAAGGCCTAGTCTAATTACTAGTGTTTTCGTTTTGGTTGCTATCAACAACAATCTATTCTACCGTCAACTTCTTTGGTACTGTATGCTGATCATTTTCCAAATGTTCGTTTTTTGTCACCAGTTAGTCTTTTTTTAGACTTTAAAATTAATTCGAGCTCCAAATGTATATCAGTGGTACATCAACATAGTACAGGGATGTCACCACGCTGGTCGGCCCCGACCAGCACTCAACATTTCCGACCAGGATTTACAGGCTGCCGACCACCACTATTATTTATTAATCATTACGATATTTATATTAGGCCTAGGCCTAACTAAAATTCGTACTAAAACATTTTACCTAGCACATCGTTAATAACAGACAAGCTAGCCTCATACAGATAAGACAAAAGACTACAGCAAATGTTTCCGTGGTTACGTACGTTACTTTATTTGTAACACAATACCAGGCCTACCCTGCCCTGCCCTGGTATTCATTGTTACAGCTTGTGAGTCATGGCGAACAACGTGCTACACAGCACTGTACAAGTTTAAAGTTCACATAGCGACCATTCAAGCGTTTTATTTTGCACAGATTAAAAATACAAACAAGTACGCAGTAATTAAAAATGTACAACTACATAGACCCAAACAAAATCATTTTTAATTGCTGAATGTTTTGTCACCCTGCTTTAATTATATTATGTTAGTTGTTACTAGTTTTACATTTTTGTACTCTACGAACTATTAAAAAAAAATAAAAAAACATGCGCATGGTTCAGTGAGACCGGGCAAGTTCGTTCGTTTATGATCGCCGAGCATGGTACAATAATTACACGTCCCTGGGATAACTTCAGGTTGCTGAACTTCAGTTAACCCATAAACACGTGTCTCTGTTCTTGCCGGCCATGCACTACATACACGCTAGCCGCACAGTTGTGAAACAAAAAATCCGGAATTCGCGAATACGCTAAAAAACTCTCGCGCAAAAGAACACGAACATTATATCGAGCAACAAGTAGTAAGGTCTAGGGTAATAATTTATCTACATTATTTGATTAGGGATTAGGCCTAAATAAAGAAGCGCCCGTTTTTGTGGAATTCAGATTTTGGGTTTTGGGCATCTATCTAAGCCTTGGCTAGGCCTATAGTGGTCGTAGTGTCTACAAGGCTAGGCCTAAGCCTGACGCGATCTATTGCTATTCATTTCGTGAGCGTTTTTTTTTGTTTTCGCGAATAATAACGGCGACTCCCCGGTGGTACATGGTTAGGCCTAGACCTGACGCAATTTGTTGTTATTTATTTTCATAATTCTTTATGTTTCGCTGAAATAACGACAACCCCCCCCCCCCCCCCCCGGGAAATTTGCCGACCGGCACTCCAAAAAGCTGGTGACATCCCTGATAGTAGGCCTATTTCCTGTAGCTAGTTGTGGAGTGATGGCTTAGCTAGGTGAGTACGATATATAGGACCTAGCTAGGCCTCAAAGTGGGTTCCCGTCTACTTTTCTGACCCGATTATCTGCCTGCCTACAGCTGCTGCTACACTACACTACACAGTAGTAAACTACAGTACTAACTAGGCCTAGGCCTTACTAGATAGTAGAAGTAGGCTTATATTATAGCCCTAGCCTAGATAGCTAAGCCTATAACTATACGCCAAAAACTATTATAGGAGGATGTGTCATTCATCTAAAATAGAATTCTACTTACCAGCAAATTAAACGGCAGAGCTTTTTACATCATACGATCAGGGAAAGCCCAGCACTTTCTTCTGTTCTTCGCACATGTTTGTTTACGTGGTGAACAGATCGGATCTCCCCTGTTTGGATACTCATTAACATATCATGCATATATGAGCTGTTAGCTAACCATCGTTATTTTGGAATTTCTGAACTTATGAGTTCGAAAAAATGGTAAACTTATTTTGATTTTTTATAAGCGAAATCAATATTTTTTCCGGATTTTTTTTCGGCGAAGTGAATAACTTTATTATAACTACAAAATGGTCTATTCAACATAACGGTACTAAGTATACTGTAAAGTACTCATTCCAAAAAATATTTAACTTAAGATTATTTGGTCATTTTCTCTAAAATAATTACATTGTTGGATGTACAGTGTAGGCCTAGTTACAATTTTCACAAATTTATATTAGCATTAAAATCTAATTAATCATGAAGGAAAAACCAAGCACCATAATCTCTCCTGGCCCTGGTGGTGACCTTATTTTTTTATTTTTGGCAGCCATTCACAAGTTTTCGCTTTTTGAGTTTCGCTGCTCTTTTATAATTTTTTTTAATCACAAACTCACTCTACATAGAAAAGAAAATTAAATGTTTTAAAAATGAATGAAAAGTGATATGAATAATGATAAAGGACTATTATTATAGTATTATACTAAAAATAAGACGAGTTGGTGGTGTCAAAATTCACACTACTAAAACCTTATTCTTTACTCCATGATCACAGATGAATGTTATAGGCCTAATCCTATTTAAAGCTAGGTTGGCAATAACTATTAATAAGGCTTACAAGTTGTATCTATTAGTATTAGCTAGGCCTACTACTCACTCAGGGTGAACCCTCACTCAGGCCTACAACTAGGCCTAGGCTAGTACTAAGGCTAGAGACTAGCTACTACTAAGCCTAGCCAATAGATAGGGGATAGTACACTAGCCAGTACAGCTGTAATGGGCTAGCTAGGCTTCCTATACTAACTAACAAAGCTGCACCATAGAAACTACAGTTCTTACTTACCAATCTGCTAGGGCTTAGCCCTAGTCTTTTCTTCAAGATAGGAGTTGTTTTTTTGTTGTTAAACTACAGAAATTTCCCACATCGTCGTCTCGCCATATCACGTCGTATTTTTTTTTTGTGATGACCTAGAGGTCACATACACGCACAAGAATCATACAATATGCATAATTCATAAGCTAATTCAGGTCAAGGGTTAAATTAAACCGGAAGCCAGCTGGCTGCCAGCCAACCGACTTCCGGTTGACTATTTTTTACTTTAAATTACGATTTTCTCAGGTAAATATTTTTTTTTTTCGATTAAATTTTATTTCAAAGTGAATAACTTTTATGTGTCATTAAAATGGCCTATTCAACAAAAATATTGTAAAAAATTATTTGTTCAGGGGGACAATACATCTTTAAACATAGACATATCCTGTCAACCCATTTAATTTTCTTCTCTTGTATCCAAACATTTCAATTCTCAACCAGCTTATTTCAGCTTCCTTCTTCCTTAAAACTCTTACTCTTAATAATCAAAATTATAAAATAATAAAATAAAATTTATAAAATGTATCTATAAAACCAGCAATATACTGTATTTCTTACTGTACTTACTTAACATCTACATTGCAAACTTACATATTATTGGCTAAACTGGAACAATCTGGTAATTCACAATAACTGGACTGACTTTCTAGTTGTCTGAATTCAATCAATTCATAGCACCAACTGTCTACTCGTTAAAGTATCTTTCTATTATATATTATATAACACCTATATAAATTCCTGTCATTTGATTGGACGAATGTGGGTCACATGGCGTGCAATAGTACGCACTATTCAACGATCGTTAAATAGTACTTTTTGAAACATTTTTGTGTACGAAAAAAAAACGTCTAGATGTTATATAAAACAAATAATGAATATTTTGTATTCGTGTAATGGTACAAATAATGGCACTTGGTGAATGATGAAAGGTTATATCAACTCGGCTTTGCCTCGTTGATATAACCTTTCATCATTCACCTCGTGCCATTATTTGTACCATTGCACTCATAAACATTCATTATTTGTATACTATTCACAATGAATAGTACCTGACTTTGATATCACAAAAACGTGTCCACGGTCTGTGCACTTATAAATATAGAAGCACAATACACAAGTATTCTATTGAATTTCACTTTAGAATTCTTACAATTAATCTATAAAAATCCTATACATAATTTCTTTTTGGAAATTATAATAAAAAAAAACAAGAAGTTGTCAAGTGTAGTATATGGAAACTCAATAGACATAATACGATTCATACAAGTATCATTAAACCCAGTTTCAATAGAAAATCGTTGCTATACTGTAGGCCTATATATAGCAAAAACATACCGTACTATGTTCTGACATTTCCTGGTTGACGCATTTTTATGAGCAGTCTTCTTCAATGCTTTGCTATTTCTGCCTTTGTGGTAAGGCAACAACCACAAGAGGCACTGCTGCCCAGTTATGAACCTGCAAAATAAAATAGTTTACAGTATTGGCAGCTGTCTATGGAAATTAATGTTATTATGGCTTGGCACTAATGCAATTTATTAGTATGCAAATAATGAATGTTTGAGTTGTGATGAGAAAATGTCATGAATTGAAAGATTGACTATTGTTAAAATAAGGTTGAACTGAATTTTTAAAGGTTTGTTTAATCTTGAAAAACCATGATGCGGGCAAATGCAAGATCAACAGAGGGCGGATACAGGGGCAATGGCCTCTCTCTACTCTACTATCAAGACCTATTAATTACTATGATTATTCTGAAAATTACTCTTATTCTGCAGTGTGTGCCTGATAGATGTGTATGTGTTACATCACAGTGGATATATTCATACTTCACATTTCTAATTTACAATATCCCTGTAGTTTTCCATAATTAATTATGATAGAAGTTACTAATTTATTATCTTATTAATCTTTACCTTAAATGAAAAAAGAGGCAAATGGTAAGACTTAGTACTCGTCTAGGCTGACTACGCTCATATATTTTATGTGTCAGTCGTTTGTTAAATGGTGTGTGTTTGGCTTGGAACAGTTTGGTAATGTAGAGAATGTGTTCATGATACAAATACCTTCAAGAAACAAATGTAAAAAATGATGCTCTGCTAAAGGTATTAAACCGAGCTTTACAAAATTAAGATGACTGGAAAAATTGTGGAACTAAAAAAATTAGAGAACAAAATATTTACAAAACCATGTAATCTTGTCGTATAGTGGGTCATACCAAAATAAAAAATCTACAAAAATCTGATCAACATGGACTGAAGACTTTAATTAAGTCAGAGGTAACTGTAATACTTTTAGTAATCTTTTTAGTTAATATAAATGACGTCATGGTGTAGTGGTATTTTCACTGGTCCTCATTTTGCAAAACCATTTTATGAATACTGTTGCATATTTACCACCACTCAAGGAGTATACAATCATGGGGAAGTCTGTCTAAAGTCCCATTCCCTACGTTTTTTAGATTTAATTTAAGAAGGTCACAAATTACATTCATCTTATCCTATTGCGATAACTTGTTTTGGCTTTAAATGGTTAAAAATGTGAAAAATAATCGATTCTAATAAATTTAGTAGTGCATTGTTTTTTTTCTTTTTATCATATTACCATAAAACGTACATTCAGTGGTTAATTACTTCAAAACAATTGCAGTACACAATGTCATTATTTTTGCTACCAAGATATTAAACAGATTTAGGCCTATTGCTTCAGTTGTAGGCATTCAATCTTAAAATTATCAAGTCTTGAATACCTCGCCAGTCGGAAAAGCTGTGATAGACTGCTGTTACAGTAAGAAAGACAGGTACCTAAATCTCAGCTAGCTAGGCCATAGTGAGTGTTATATATGCATGTTGTAACGACGCCTTTGGCGTGCCATAATTGTTCTCTCTCCTCTGAATAAATGTTGAGTTGTACACGCTGTGTTTAGAGCTCTTACTTTGCATTATAATTTATTATATACAACATAAATTTTGGCGACGAGAATGAGCATGGCAGTTATAATAGGAAAGGTTGAAGAATTTGATTCATCTTTAGAAGCTTGGGATTCGTATACCGAACGGTTAGATCAATATTTTGTAGCCAACAAGGTCGATGATGATCGGAAGGTACCGGCATTGCTTGCACTCATCGGACCGAAAACGTACACGCTACTAAAGAATTTGTGTTCACCGGAGAAACCAGCGACACTGTCTTACGCAGATTTAATTACAAAGCTCACGACACATCTTTGCCCAAAGCCATCGGAAATCGCTGAACGATTTCGGTTCTACAAAAGAGAACAGCATAGCGGGGAAAGCATTGCTTCATACATTGCTGAACTACGAAGGTTAGCCATTCATTGCAATTTCGGAAACACTTTGACCTCGACACTGCGAGACATTTTCGTCTGCGGGTTGCGTCAAGAGAACATTCAGAAACGTTTACTGGCGGTTCATGACCTTAAATTAGATGATGCAATTAAAACCGCTGTAGCTATGGAAACAGCAAGTCGTGATGCTACAGAATTTCAGAAAACAAGGACACTGTTGTGATTTTAGGTCGGTGCTGAAATGGCCTGATAATGAAAGCTACTAGGCTTACTTTAACAGTCCCGCCTGTCCTAAATCACACAAGTATCCGTAAGCAGTAAATCCAAATATATTGGTCAATTCCGGTTGCGTCCGTTTCTCCTTGGTTCCTGCTTCGAATAGACCAGCTCGGGCGGCGTCGAGGTCCCACGTTAACATTTGCATACCCCCTGTAGGCGGTGGCTACGGCTTCCGTGGAAGCGTAGTCTGCCAGAAGCAGACGCTGTTCCTTTGACACACGACTTAGACGCAAGATGTCCAAGACGCGATAGTGGCACTCCTCCCCAGTGACATCGCCTTGAACTCCAGAGACTTCAAGACACAGGATGCGGTGGTGGCGGCCGTCCAAGCAACGACCCAACACCCTCTTTAGCAGCAGATCTTGTCTCGGCCAATCTGTAGGCGGGGCCGAATGGTCCAATCCCACTCTCCCGATTACTCGAACATCTCGAGTTCGGGCTAAGGCCAGGAGCCTATCGAATTGGACCGTTGTCGGCGAGTAGCCAGGAGCCACTCCCAAGCCCACCGCACAGCCGTTCCTCGCCAGTCCACCAATCTCCCGTTCAGTGGGGTAAGTGGTTGGATCGCCAAACAGGGCAATCCCGCCTACCACTTCCACAGGCTGTGTTCCACTCCTCACCCGCACCGCTCGCTCCACGTCCCAGAGGTCCGCTCGTCTGGAAAGCTGCAGGTCCCTCTGCAACCGGTCCAGGTGAAAACAAGCATCGAACACTTTGGGTGCCGAACCAAGCGAAGCCGATGTACCCCGCACAATCGGTGGCGCCGCCACTGATCTACCATCCTTCGGTGCCGGGGCATCGCGCTTGGTCGGTCGCTCTCCATGTTCTTCCTCTGCCGCCCTTCTCTTTGTCGACTTTTTGGCGATCTGGTCCACTGCCGGCTCCTCCTCCTCAGCCCGACGACCACACTCCTTCACCAACTCCTCACCAAAAGAGGCGATGAGAGCGATCACACAGCGCCAGTGTATGAGAGCCGACGGGTGACTGATAACCGGAGCTATCGTGAGAGGCGGGGGCCTCTTTCCCCCAATCACCCGTGTCAGCATAAGGATGGCACTACGAGTTTTCCTATCCGGAGGTAGGACATCAGTGCCATCCCCCATAAGGTGCTGGGCGTTCAGGAGACATCTTAGGTCCTCTGGTGTTCTGCCTTTACCAAGGCCCTCCGCTGCCAAACTGGTGAGTGCCCGCCACTGCACTCGTGCCCTCCGCCAAGAACTCCGTTCCAGTGGCCGGAAACATGCCGGGGCATGCGTCTTCGTGACGTGGACCCGTATGTTGCTCACTGGACCACATCCCAGATGGCATTTTAGTTTCCGCTCGGCTGGGGTGCTCGCCACCGGGCAAGCCCCTCTCGTATCCCCAGCCGCTGCCTCTTCTTCCTGTACCCCCGGACTAGCCAAGAGCACATCCTCCTCCATCTCGGAAATCTCCGTATCACTTCCGTCAGCAAACGGTAACTGATCCATATCTGAGGAAGAAGAGAAGGTAAACGTGAGTACTTAATTGTTAACTGAGGACTTGCAGTCCGCACATCGATATAAGTCAATGTCCCGGGCCTCAGATAGTGCAATATTCACACATGCACCGTGGTACCACACCTCGCAATAGTCAAATTGTATCATAAACGAGCCGGCCCAGGGCTGGCGACATAGACAATACAACGGTCCTGCATCCGGATCTGTAGGTGAAGAAAGAGGAGGTAAATTAAAATCAGCCAGCTTGTCATGATTTAAAACCACCGTCTTATTTCTCAGCTGCACCTGAAAAAAACAAGAACTATTAACCAGCCTATCCTGGTGGGGTCAACCCTGCATTTCAACCAGCTGATTTACATGCAAATGAGCAAACGTGACAGGATATTCAAGCGTGAGACCCCTTTCACAACACACCTCCCCATTCTAAAAGGGAAGCATTCCACCTTTCTCACACTAGCTTGAATACACCGGGGAAACTCCCTGAAATGTGGGTTCTGTACGTCTTCTTCTACATCATTATGGTAAGTGTGAAGCTCAGGAGGCATACTGATGTACAGATATCAGCTCCCGCATCACTATACTTACCATCTGCAGCAACTTCCAAGATCAACCTGAGTTCAACAAATGTACATCACATTGCCACGAGCAAAAGTAATGCAACCATTTGGCAGGTTGATATTGATGTGAGCTAAGTTGAGGTTTCCAGTAGAAACGAGTCAACTCAACTGCTCCGTCGTCATGGGCACAATTCCAGTTTGATCCCGTCAACATTCTTGTAGACTACACTCAGAAAGCGCAGTCAGAAGTGACAGCATCCATTAAGTTTCACCTCCTGGATCCCACGGAATCGTCCCAGGTAGCTTGGGGTCTACTCTCTCAGCCCTGCTGTGTAGAACCCCAGGTCTAGTCGGGGTGAGTAGCCAAGAGTGTAACCGTTGAGAGCTACGGGCTTGCTTTCTGATAGGAAAGGAAGATGTCACCGTAAACTCTGTACCTGAAAGACAAAGCATACTTACCTTGTGTTCAGGGGGTACTTCAGTTACCATTCTAACCTGGGGTTGGTCTGTCGATACGGTAGTAACCTCCACTGTAGTCGACCCCACATCTTTCGCAGCCTGTTTACAACTAGTCCGATCAGATCCAGTTGTGACCAAAGTCACTGGAGTGTTACAGACTCCAATACTGGCAGATCGGATATCAGCAACAGGAAGAGCGGATATCACAGTTTGTCTTTCTTTCGGAACGGTAGGTAATTTCCGTCTTCGTCGAGGTAGTTCAGGCTTATCTACCAGATTGGTAGGTAGTTGCGGCCATCGTCTGTGTTGTTCTGGAGTTTGTGGACTCCATGTTGGTTCAGGCCACTCTACCGGAATGGTGGGTAGTTGCCGTCGTCTACGTGGTTCTCTGGTACCATCAGGTTTAGTTTTTCCTGGCCTCTCCCCTGGATTAAACACTTGGAAATCAGGCACTGGTACCTTAATCCTCTCTTCTAGGTCTTCAACAAGGGTGGCTAAACATGATTCAACCACTGTGAAGTCAAGAGCTGTGGTGTGTGCTGTATGTGTCTTTTCCTGACCCGAAATGCTAGCCGACCATGAGTCAACCACTGGGAAATCCAGATTAGCACGGGCAGATTTTGACACTGATTCCTGGCTTTTCTTCTTTCTTGTCAATTCACTTGTTGGTGTGACAGGGTTAGGCATTTCACCAGTGGGTAAAATGCACCCTCGTTTTGTGGTCTCTAGTTGTTCCATGATAATACATGGGTCTGCTACAGGAAGCATGTCCGATGTTGGTGAAGAGTAAGATGCCAAAAGTTGGAGTTCATCGGATGTGCCAGGAAGTCTGTTTTTACCTTGCCGCCCTGCAGCCTTCATCATGGTAAGAGATTTCCCATTGGGCACGTCCTCTTCTCCAATTGATGACTCCGCTTTCGGCCTACTCCAGATTTCAGAAGCTTGATAATGGTTTTCGGCTTCATCTTCGTGTGAGGATATGTGATGATGGGTTGAGCTACAGAGAGTATAAGTCATAGACCTAGTACGGGGCATTAAATCATTTCTGACTTTTCTCCCATGCTCTCTGTACAACCCTTTGCGGCGACAGTCAAACCTCCTATATTTTTCAAGAGCTTCGGTGATAGTAGCACAATGTTTCCGTGAAACATACTCACCAGCCTCCTTGTCGTGACACCCCATGCAGAACCATTCCATCTGTAGCTCCTGCACTCTAGATCTAGGTAGATCACTACAGGCTTTCTCGGTTACAGTCATGACTCTACGTCCCCATTTTTCTATAGTTTCGTGTCGTTCCTGTTTTAGAGACCGCTCACCGTCTCCGAAACGTACACTGAGGACATCCATCATCTCTTTGAAGTCTAATGTTGGCTCCATCCTTAAAAGATTGGTTAAGAACTTCGCCGCAGGTCCCTCCATACACCAAAAAAGGGCATTTTTACTATCCCCGGTGGTAAGGTTCTGCGCCTTTGCGAAAGATCTGAATCGTTTCTTAAAAGGATACCAGTCATCATCCCAGCCATTAAAAGTTAGAGACTTGGGAATGTCTTTTTGTCTCAATAGTTTTTGTGATCGTTGGGAATGCCTATGCGAGTGTCGTCTTCTAGATTGAACACTCGTAGAATATTTACCATAAGCCCTATCCTGATCACTATCTTCGTCACTTGTACAACTCTCATCATTACTAGAGCTGGAGTCCATAAGACTAGAGCTACTAGAAGAGTCACTGAAACAATCCTCTGTCAGTAATCTACAAAGCTTAGACACAGATCTAGTTTTTGAGGTTTTACTACCTTTAGTGCAATGGTGACCCCGTACACTAAGACTAGAGTCTAAAGCTAACAGTTCAGATATTGGTCGACATTCTGCTTTGGTTGCATACCTATAGTGAGTATTCCTACAACCTGAATCTGTCTTTTCTCTGTGGTCAGAACTAGGTTGGTTGGTACTGGTGTGTCTCCATGAGAAACTACCACCAGGTAAATCACCAGAATAAGTTCCAAATGGAACTTGTGCTGCATGGAACAGCTGAGGAGTGCTAGTGTTCTGAACTCAACTACTCACTAATTGAGGATTCGGTGTGAAATCCCAGTGAGTCGTTTTGGATGACGAGCACTTGATTCAAGTTAAATATTCTAAGTCACAGGCTCTAATATTTCCAAATCTGGACCTCCAATCAGTAATTTTCCTAGCTCTCTTTCCTAGTAGATGGACAAGATCTGGCTCTGTCCAGAAATTTATTGCAACATGAGGCATCCTTTAAAACATACGATACACTTAAAAAGTATAAAAGTATTGCCAGAGGTCAAAGACTTTCATTAAAATGTATCTAAAGGTATGTTGTGCCACTGGTAATTGTCCGGTTTAAGATGAATACTGTGTATAAACTAGGAATGTAAAATGCCATAAAATACCAATGCCTGGAATATTAAAATGGGCATAAAACTATTAAAACATTTGTGATACATTCACCAATTGCACAGCATTCAAATGATGACGATACTTCAAATCCAGATCTTGGTAATGCTCAACGAACACTGATCACCAAACCACTCCCCTCCACAGAAAGGCAGTGAAAATCAGCGTGTGAAGTTGAAGTCACAAATCACGTGAACAGTCTTCAAGCTTTCCAGAAGAAAACAGACTGGCACGGAATAAAAGTTGTAGTAACACTTTACGATCTTCAGTATGGTAAAACTAGCTGCAGTGTGAGATAACAGATGTTATCAAGCAAAGAGTACGATACAAATTAAAATACCGCCAGACGTAATAAAAATTACAGGCCCAACAATAGAATAAAATATCGTCAATGCAGTAACACACACACAATATTGCAAAATGGTTGTTGGAGATGCAAATATAATAAAATATTTCACCAGCAAACCTACAATGAGAAACAACTAGATTATTCAAAAAGACATCAATACAGTTTAACAACACTTACCACTAAACCTTCCCCCGATGCAAAGAAAGGAGAGCGATAATGCCACCGTGAGGTTAACACAATAATACGCACAGCCAATATAATTTCTCAAGATGAAAAACCTGACTGACGGACGAAAAAGATGTTATCAATAAAAAACAATCAAATTTAAAATTAGTGGTGCCACTCAGTTCAACGGCCACGCCTAGTATCCCACCAGGTGATACGGCCTAGTAAACTGCCCACTAATCCTTCAACTATAGCAAAATAAATACAACTCCCGGTACGCATCGACTACCCCGTCGATACGCTAATCAGCAAGTATCCAAATGCCACAATAATGCGTGATTAACTTTACCGGTATGTTGTAATCTTCAATAAATATACCAACTTCAATAAACTAACAAATGCACCGTAAGTACAATAAGTTAATAGTTTCAGCAGAGGACGAAATACCTCGCAATCAACCCGATCACGTTAAGAATGCCAGCTGGCAATCAAGGCACCCGCCTCCCCACCAAAAAAAAAAGATTTCCGAGCTTTTGCTCGCAGCGCCAATGTTGTGATTTTAGGTCGTTGCTGAAATGGCCTGATAATGAAAGCTACTAGGCTTACCTTAACAGTCCCGCCTGTCCTAAATCACACAAGTATCCGTAAGCAGTAAATCCAAATATATTGGTCAATTCCGGTTGCGTCCGTTTCTCCTTGGTTCCTGCTTCGAATAGACCAGCTCGGGCGGCGTCGAGGTCCCACGTTAACATTTGCATACCCCTGTATGCAAATCAAGCTATCGGGGCGACGCCCTCGTTCGGTCGGCGGGGTGGTCTGTTTACCCAGCGGGCGCCGTTCACAACAACACCAAATACTACAGGTGAGAGCAATGTAAATAAGTTTACTACAAAAAATTACCAATCTAAAAGACACCAAGGTCATAAACAAAGTAAAGCATCTACACACTGTTACAGATGTGGTAATACAGGCCATAAAGCTGATCACTGCAGGCACATACATACTGTTTGCAATTACTGTTCCAAGGAAGGACATCTAGAAAAAGTATGCATGAAGAAAAAGAAAGACAATAATGTGTCAAAGCCTAACACTGGTAACCTTAAAAAGAATGTACAGTATGTACAGGGAGAGGAAGTCAACTATGAACCTATGCTATATGCAAATCATAAGTCAAAAGTGGAGCCAATTATAGTGGTTGCATCTATAAATGGAAAGAAAATCCCTATGGAATTGGACACTGGATCATCAGTATCACTGATTCCAGAGTTGACCTACAAGAAAGCATTCCAGTCGTTACCATTACAGAAAACTACAATTAGGTTGAAAACATATTCTGGTGAGACTATTGTACCAATAGGCATGCTAAATACTAAAGTGTGTCTTAACAATCATGAAGAACTTGCAGAGTTATTGGTCGTTCCATTGAACGGACCAGCCTTATTCGGACGTGATTGGCTAAAGAAGTTTAAATTAGATTGGCATGAAATAAAAGCCATTGATGAGGCAAAAGCAACAACTAAAGGTCTGGATGAAATTTTAGAGAAACATAAAGCTGTTTTTAAAGATGAATTGGGGAAACTGGAGAATATTAAAGCTAGTATCTACATAACTGAAAACAGCAAACCACAGTTCCACAAGCCAAGAAATGTCCCATATTCAATGAGGGACAAGGTCGAAAAAGAGCTTGGACGACTACAAAATCAAGAGATTATTAGCCCTGTGAAATACAGCGAATGGGCAGCTCCCATTGTACCTGTACAGAAGAAGTCAGGGCAAGTTAGAATCTGTGGTGACTTTAAAGTTACAATTAATCCTGTGATGAAAGTAGAACAGTACCCATTACCTAAAATAGAAGATATCTTTGCATCTCTAGCAGGAGGTCAGAAATTTACAAAAATTGACCTTAAACAAGCATATTTACAGATGGAAGTAGACGACACTTCAAAGGAACTGTTAACTATTAATACGCATAAAGGGTTATTTAGATATAACCGACTTCCATTTGGTGTAGCCTCAGCTCCTGCAATCTGGCAAAGAGCGATGGACCAGGTACTGCAAAATGTACCCTTTACATCTTGCATATTGGATGATATGATCATCAGCGGAAAAACAACTGAGGAACACTTAAAAAACTTGGACACAGTTTTAGAGAGATTAGAGAAATACAACCTAAGAGTAAATCGTGAGAAATGTGAGTTTTTCAAAGAAGACATCACATACTGTGGTCATGTGATAACTGAAAAAGGGTTACAGAAATCCCCTGACAAGATACATGCAGTTATCAATGCGCCAAAACCTGACAACAAACAGAAAATGCGATCATTCTTGGGTTTAATAAATTACTATCGTAGGTTTTTGCCAAACTTATCGTCCATAGTCGCACCCCTGAATGAACTCTTACAAAATGAAAAAAACTTGGAAATGGACAAATTCATGTGATGAAGCTTTTAAAGCGGTCAAAGAACTTATAACTTCAGACCAAGTTCTATGCAACTATAATCCTGAACTAACAGTTAAACTAGCCTGTGATGCATCGCCATACGGCCTTGGTAGCGTTCTTTCACATATTATGCCAGACGGAAAGGAAAGACCAATTGCATTTGCTTCTCGCTCCTTAACAAAAGCTGAAAAGGGCTATGCCCAAATAGATAAGGAAGCATTAGGACTTTATTGGGGAATACAAAAGTTTCATACTTACCTGCATGGCCGACATTTTACTTTGGTTACAGATCATAAGCCGCTAGTAAGCATCTTGCATCCACAAAAGTCAATTCCAGCAATGACTGCTGCAAGACTACAAAGATATGCCCTTTACCTATCTGGACATACATATGATATCGAATATCGCAACACGCACGCTCATGGGAATGCTGATGGATTGAGTAGATTGCCTATACCTACAGATGTGATTGATTACGTTGATGAGGCATCTACATTCTACACCTCCCAGATTGAAAGGTTGCCGATATCAAGTACAGAAATACGGAAAGAAACACAGAAAGATCAGATTCTGTCACACGTATTAGATAATTTTAAAAGGGACTAACAAACTTCCTGACAAAGAAGCGTACACACCCTACAAGCGCCGTCTTACAGAACTTACTTGCCATCAAGGGTGTTTAATGTGGGGAAATCGAGTACTAATTCCAGATAGACTTCGTGCTGCTATTCTTAATGAAATACATGATGGACACATTGGGATTGTTAAGATGAAAAACTTAGCTCGCTCTTACATCTGGTGGCCTAACATTGATTGCGAAACTGAACAAGTTTGTAAATCTTGTATCGGTTGCCAGCAAACAAGCAAAATGCCAAAATCCGCACCAGTACACCCTTGGGAGTGGCCATCTGCCCCATGGGATCGCTTACATATAGATTTTGCAGGGCCATTCATGAACTCTATGTTTTTAATTGTTGTTGACGCCCATAGCAAATGGCCAGAAGTTTATCCAATGAGATCTACTACAGCACAACTGACTATTGAGAAATTGCGAATTATGTTTAGCCAATATGGTATTCCCAGACAAATTGTATCGGACAACGGTCCTCAGCACCATGCCATACAGGGTGCCAAGTTAACAATATGATCCCCAATCCCAAGAAATGTAGTATAATGAGAATTAATTTTTTGTTAAGGGAGTTACCGCCTCCTAGCTTCTCTCTTAGTGGCACTGAACTCCAGGTTGTGAAGCATATTAAGCTATTAGGAGTTTTTATCCAAGACGACTTGAGGTGGAATTTACATGTTAATGAAATAATTACAAAGGCTTCCCGTAGGTTATTTACACTCTGTATTTTACGTAGGGCTAATGCCCCAGTTGACGATATGAAATGTATTTATTTGAGTTACATTCGGCCTATATTGGAGTACGCCTGCCCTGTATGGCATGGTGCCATTACACAATTTCATACCCAACTTATCGAAAGGGTTCAAAAAAGGGCCCTAAAAATTATTCTTGGCCTTAATTACATTTCATATGAATTAGCTTTAGAATTTTTAAATTTACCTTTGCTAAAAGTCAGGCGTGATAATCTTGTACTGACTTTTGGCAAGAAGATGTCGAATTCGGACAAGTTCAGTTATTTGCTCCCCCCTATCCGTAGTATTCCTCGTGTTCTCCGAAGCAACGGCAAGGTCAAATATCAACAATACAAACCGAGAACCGAAAGATTTAAAAATTCACCAATCCCTACAATAATCAATTTGCTAAACAATAGTTCATGAGCCAAAGAGTCAGAGTGATATTGTTGTTATTTCATTTTTTACATCCTTTTTATTGTTATGTAAGTTTTGTATAGTAATTTTGTAATTGCAACGTTTTTAGCCTTGCGGCTACTTGTTGTAAGTTTTATACCAGAATAAATAAAAAAAAAAAAAAAATAAAAATTTAAGTCGGAGGAATTTACAGATTTCATGAAAGCAAATGGTATTCGACATACCACATCATCCCCATATCACCCTAGAACAAATGGCCTAGCAGAGAGATTTGTGCAAACGTTTAAATTGGCCATTAAGCAAGCAAGAGGAAACAGTTGTCGTTCATTACAGCAACATCTGAGTACATTTCTGTTTAAGTACAGAACAACTCCTCATACACTTACCAAGGAAACACCTGCAAAATTACTCTACGGACGCAATCTACGAACGCGTTTGGATCTTTTGAAACCGGATCTAACAGCTACTGTCTTGAAAGGTCAAGATCGTATGAAGTTTGCAAAACATTGTGGAACCAGTATCCGAGAGTTTCAACCCGGACAATCAGTAATGGTCCGTGATTATCGTAACACAAACCAGAAATGGATACCAGCTCAAATACAAGGAAAAACTGGTCCACTATCTTACACAGTTGACACAGGACTTGGAACAGTATGGAGGCGTCATGCTGATCAACTACACCCAACTATGGTGAATGTCACTCCTACAGAAATATTCACCCAGGATGACCATGTTCCAGAAATACTAAATCCAACAGACGCTCCACAATCAGATAACCTTACTCGAAATGTTAACACCGACACACCTGTTACAACTGGCAGCGCATCTCTTACACAAGAAACTGCACCCATACGTCGATATCCAAAAAGAAATAATATTCGCCCACCAAAGAGACTAGACTTGTAAATAGACATGAAACAAGAAGTTGATTTTAGTTGAACTTTATTATTCATTATTGCATTGAAAGATATTATACAGAAAACTTTGATTGAAACATTATAATTACGAATGATTACAGAACAGTACAGAACTCTAGAATCTAGTCTTTACTATTCTTAAAATGGTAGGGAGGATGTGTTATATATGCATGTTGTAACGACGCCTTTGGCGTGCCATAATTGTTCTCTCTCCTCTGAATAAATGTTGAGTTGTACACGCTGTGTTTAGAGCCCTTACTTTGCATTATAATTTATTATATACAACAGTGAGGCCGGATCGGGGGCTTAACTTTAGCCCACATACAGTACTTACTACACAGCTTACTATAGTAGCCTAAGGCTAAAATCATTCTTGTCTTATTAGCTTATAGTCCAAGAGCATTAGGGTTTGACCCGGACATTTCTGGTAACAAGCTAATTTTTTCAGGAAAGGTCCAGAACTATGATTGGAACATCATACTAAAAGTCCTGAAAAATCCTCCTTGTGCTCTCCGAGAAATTCAAGATGGCGTCCAAAATGGCTGCCATTTTAATTAGTCTATAACTTTGTAACCGCTTGTCGTAGCGTATTGATTTTGGTGTCAAATAGTTCACGATATATACATTCCTATTTACTCTAAAAGAAAATGTTGTCAAAAAATGGTCGCTACTGCAGTTTCTGGCAGTTTGACCTTTGACCTGGTCTTATCATATCTCGGTAATGGCTTATCATAGAAAATTGGGATTAGGCCCAAATTGTTCAGAACATGCATATTTTTATTTGGTGTAATGAAATATTTTATCCCAAAATGACTGGAAGTGAGGTTATTGACCTCTTATTGACCTATTCATATATCTTTTACCGTATCTCAAGAAATATTTATCGTATAGTGTTACTTTTGGTGTCAAATTGTTTGTAACATATACATTTCTATTTAGTCTAATACAACATTTTGCCCTAAAATACTCGAAAGTAAGTTAAATTATTGAAAATTAAACAAATCAAAGAGCTGCATAGTCAATAACTAAGTTGGTTAATCAAAAAAAAAAAATGGGTTATTCCACAACAAGCGTTACATTTTATTGGGTAGTTGAAGAGTGTTTTGTTGTTTTCAACAATAACCTTGAGGGTAAATTTTACTTTGATAGAACAAAGAATATCGGTAACACTTGTTACAAAAAATGGACATGACCTAAAAACAGGGAAACGTAAATTCTCATAATAGTTATGGTTGAAATGTTATTGCTACAAAATATCACCCATATGTAGATGTCATGAATACATTTTAAATGCTTTATTCGTCTTTAACTCGCATTACATACGCGAATTAGTGCTTTGTTGAAATCACGTCGTTGTTTTTGTTATTTTATTATTTTTGTTCATAAAAGTATAACTTTTATGTAATTTAGGAAATGTATAGACTTTATGATACTGTGAAAATGAAATGTTCAGGTCATATACATTTCGCATGAAAATTCCCAATTGGCAAACACTACAGTATGTACATGACATATATTATACTCAGGATTGTCAGAAACAAATGTAAAGACCATTTTATTTGTAAAAATAATGTATTTTAAAACATGAAACCAGGTCATTCCTTGTTTTAAAAGAGAATGCACTCTTGAATGTTCTCTAACTGGCAAGCCTAGACTTTAACCTTTTAACTGTTTAAAGATGAAAACAAATTAACGTCATAACTGTTTTGGGCAAACATGCAACAACACCTACAGATGAACATGATAATGATGTGAAAAAAGCAACAAACACCAAGATGTTGAAGTTGCAACATCAGATGATGAATGACTGTAACAGAATGCTGCTGATCAATGTTACAGAGATTTAAAGACCCGTATTTTGCATTATTTTCAATATATAATAAATATATATATATAGGGCAAATGGCGATAATTGTAACTGGGGGACTAGCTCAAATGGTAGAGCGCTCACTTAGTAGAGGTACTGGGATCATTGCCTGTGTCATTCAATCTATTTTTTCATGGATTTCCACAAGTACCAAATAAAATCTGAATCTGAAAAAAAAGTCTATGCATGCTTGGTAAAGGGTGTTTGATGCGAAATACCTAGGGTACATTCACTTTTTATCATAAATAAACCATATAACGAACATTTAAAACAAGGAATGTTTCAAAATGCATTATTTTTAATAAGTCAGTCCATATACATGGCTGCATGCGCGTGTGCAAATTTGAGTTATTGTTTACTGACCTACCGACCAACCTACCGACCGACCAACCGACCGAAATTGGTGAAAATGTTGATAAAATTTTTAAAACATGTATATTTTCCTCCAAGTATTAATATCCACTGTCAAAATAACGAAAAAATAATATGAATATGAGTTAGTCTTTACCGACCGACCGACTAACCGAAATTGCTGAAAATGTTTAAAAATGTTGAAAAATGTTTAAAAACATTTATATTTGCCTCCAAGTATTAATATCGAGTGTCAAAATAACGGGAAAATATGAATATGAGTTAGTGTTTACTAACTGACCAACCGACCGAAATTGCTGAAAATGTTAAAAAATTTTGAAAAATGTTTAAAAACATTTATATTTGCCTCCAAGTATTAACATCCAGTGTAAAAATAACGAAAAAATATGAATATGAGTTAGTGTTTACCAACCGACATCGTATTGCAGATAAAGGGTCTTCGACATTTGTTTTTGACAATCCGGATATGTGCCATGTACATAGGTATTTTCCAATTGTCTTTTGTTTACTTAACCAACTTTGATTAGCCACTGACAGTTGTTCTTTGTAATTTATTGACTTTATATTTTCTTTTTGTAACAATTCACTTTACCTGATGATGTGCTACGCCAAAAACATGTTTTAAGGCAGAGTTAAAATTTTGTTTTTGATTTTATCTACAGTATTCATATACTCTGCCTATGCAGCTCTTTGATTTTTAAAATGTTCAATAATTTAACTTACTTCCGAGCATTTTAGGGCAAACTTTTGTATTAGACTAAATAGAAATGTATATGTTCCAAACAATTTGACACCAAAAGTAACGTTATACGGTAAATATTTCTTGAGATACGGTAAAAGATATTTGAATAGGTCAGTAAGAGGTCAATAACCTCACTTCTGGTCATTTTGAGATAAAATATTTTATTACACGAAATATAAATAGCCTACTATCTAATAATTATTAATAGTCCAAGAGCATTAGTTCATAAGTATAGGCAGACCCGGACATTTCTGGTAACAAGCTAATTTTTTCAGGAAAGGTCCAGAATGCCTATTGTTATCCTTTACAAAAGTCACTGATAGCTTAACTTTACCATAAAATATGTAAAATATTACCGGGAACTAAAGTTCAAAATATGTCAACAGTCATGATTCCTGAAAACTTTTTTGTGCCACCACATGTAGTACCCTTATTCTTTACTCCATGCATAGAGATATTATCTCTATGCTCCATGGTAGTACACACACGTGTGCGACCTCTACCGACGACTCACAAGAATGAGTAATCCGCGATTTTCCTTGTCCATGTGGTAGGGCGCCGCCATGAGTGAGGATGTATCTGGGATGTATACAACTTTTTGTGACGGTTTCACTAATCAAAGGCTGGACCACCTATTGCTGTGTTAGGCCTTTTTTGTGAACTAATTTAGCATGTTAGTAAATAATGGCTGGAAAGAAGTAGTCAAAAGAATCCGAGCAAGCTCGACGCAGTAGTAGTAGTAGTAGTAGTAGTAAATAATTGTCTGTAAAAGTGAATGTACACTAGTTTGTTAATAAATATGTATTATAAAATAGTTTACAATTGCAAAATATATTATCATAATTCTATTTAATGTGACATGTATAATCTATTAAATCAAGTCTTATTTAGTATGTATACATTACTCTCTCTGGAGCTCTCTGTTACAAATTTCTCATGCAAAAATCGCGGAATACTCATTCTTGTGATATATATTCTTTGGTCTAAGTCTAAAGAGCCTGGAATCTTTTAAGAAGACGTCCCTGGGAAATTACTGAAATGACGTGATGTTAATAAATTTAAAAAGTAGGCCTAATAATACGAATTTATCTAATTTCAACAACAAAAAATCATTCTAAAACAGGATCATGGTTGAGATCATTGCAAGTCAGGATATACTATTGTGTAATAAATATTGCAGACCTAGGCCTATGGTAGGGATGTGACCCTATTCATCAATCGATCATCAAGCAATCGACAGCTTTTAGGCCTGGAAGAACAAACCATGTCTTAATCATTATAATCTATTAACTAAAAGCCGCAAGAAAGATGTAATTTGGAATGACTGTGATCAAATAATTCATACATCATCAATAATCATCTATTTATCATCAAATAATCAGAGATATCTTTTACAACCATAAGCTAAAGTTGTCTTCCCAGATCGTTTCGTATTAAGTGGTGATAACGTTTTTTTTAAGTTTGTTTAATGTCATATCCTAATCCTGATTTTTTAATCAAATTAATATCGCAATATATATTTTGTTCATTATTTAAGGTGTCAACATAATCATCGAAATGTAATTTTGGCCACGTTAATTACAGATGCCATTTTAATGTCACATTAATAGTTATCCACTTTGACAAAAATTGAATTTACGTGAAAAACTGTAATTTTAAAAAGAGTCAAATTGCTACAAGTAAATGGGTTTTTGAGAGAATTTAACCATTTTATTTTGTCATTTGTCGTTTTTTTACGGAAGTGATTAACTTATTAAAACTAATAACCTACCGTATTTATTCGAATAAACGCCCCCGCTTTGAATGACGCGCCGCGTCCTCTTCATAAAACATCATTTGAAATAAACGCCCACCCTTCCACCTCCTCAAATAATAAATGCCCCGGGGCATTTTCCCTCAAATAACGCTCCGTCAAATGCATACACACAATATTGTACCAGGGCGTTTATGTCGTGTTTCGGTTTCAACTACATACAATTCCCACACATCTTTTTTTTATTAGGCCTTCTACTGTTTGTTCAATAAATAGATCTATCAATATATCATTTTCAAACTCAGATCTCTTGAAACAATCTCCTCAGTATTCGTATCACATTTTAAATTATTATGAATAACAATATCGAGTAATTATTTTCAACACCTTTAATACTGAATCATTTTTACTTCAAATTTAATAACATCTTAATAGTTGTAACGACATCACCTTACATTTAGATAGTTTCGGTGTCATATTACCAGTTACATTGCACCACTTGTTTAAGTAACTGTAACCTCCACAGCACACAATGAGTGCATCATTGAATAACACCAGGAAAAGGGTGGGTGCTATTAAAGTAGGCTACCATGAGGTACTCCACAGTTAATTGGTATGTATCAGAGACCACTCCCGCAAATCGAGTATTCATGATGTGCCATTGACGACCAAATCCTAAGCTCAATTAACCTATTGATACATACAGAGTGACCTACACGATGAACACAACTATTTGCATCAAAGCTATCTCTCTTAAAACCCTTCAGGATTAGTCAATGACGCTGATAAGATGGAAAGTTGTCGAGCTCTGCTTGCAGCTATTGCCTCTTATCCGTCACTGTTATTCTAGAGAATCCATTGAAAAATGAAATATTCAAACAAAAATGGAGAGAGCGAGATAGGTCTAAGCACATTTAATTAATTGATCAGTTTTTTAAATTTATCTTAAATTAAATTTAGCAACTTAATTAATTAACTAATTTTCTTATGTTGTGCGTCAGTTTTATTTGTAACCCGCTTACTGCTAGAAATCACTGGGAAATGCCCATTGTAAGTATCATGCATAATTGAATTATATAAATTAGTTTTGGCATTTACATTACCATCCGAGAGAAAAGGATCATCTCCATTGTATACATTGGCCGAAAGATCTAACTGACGAACTCTCGTAGAACTGTGTCTTCATTGTGATCTTAGTGTTTATCTCATTCGTCGAGCAGATAAGAATAAAGTTGTGATGGTTCGACCGATTGGTGCTAAAGAGTTTGCACATTTTTGGTAATGTAACTTTAATCAAACGGCATTCAAAAGGGCAGTTGTTGTGGTCGGTAAGTGTCTCACATAATAGTTCCGTTGGCAATATAGACCCCCTCCTTTTGTTGTGGTCGGTAAGTGTCTCACATAATAGTTCCGTTGGCAATATAGACCACCTCCTTTTGTTGTGGTTGGTAAGTGTCTCACATAATAGTTCCGTTGTCAATATAGACCACCTCCTTTTTGTCTTTCTATTTTTTGTATTAAGTTGGTAATTATCAAATTCTGCAAACTCACTGGTCTCATCATTAAGCGTTTAACTCCTATCTAAACTTTATATTTATTTAGAGTAGCTTCATCCAGTTTATTATTTATAACATTCATGAGGAATAATCTAACTATTTAATGTTGTTGGTTACGATGATTATGACGTATTATCATATTATTGTATTTATGGTCAACTGAGCAATTTTGTATTACACACCAGTTATCGTGACCTTTTTTTACTCATGATGTTTGCCTACTATTTTTAGTCGCGTGGACGCGACTCTATAGTTCACTATGTCGGTCGGTCGGTCTGTCGGTCCGGTATCACTATGCGTTTTAGCACGCGACTTATGGCTGTTGGCCTTGTTCATGTTCACTTCACCATGATGAGTTGTTTTTTTTCGGCGTGCTTAGAGTTCCTCAAAGTATTTGGATCTCTTTCTGGAAGTTACTGATTCCTGCACGGTGCATTTAATTATGTACTTTTGAAGTCTAGAGATAATTTAAAGACACGCATTCGTACAAATTGCTCCACAGAATTCCGAAAAAATATGTTGCATTTTAATATGCAGTTTCGAATGATGGTGACAAATGATTTGATAATAATGACGATAGTTACAATGATAATGAACACGAACGGCAATGATGATGAACGATGACGTGATATTTAAACGGCAACCAAAGAGACGCGGATGCAATACTTGAGGTGTTCTCTTCTTACAACGACACAGATTTAAAATGAATTAAGCTCAAAATATACAAATTATTATCACGGTATTCAAAAATATTTCATGGAAATATCATCCCGCTTTTATTCATTTATAATATTTTATCATACAAATATAAACAATTTAGTACTGTAAATTAGATACTTTAAATTCAAAATAGTGATATAAAAATATTTAAAATGTGTTTTATAATTTTCCTTTCGTAATAAAACGTCCATAGATATTTAACTACATCACAAAATACATCTGCTTTGGAGTACAAAATAACCGACAGATAGTTAAACACTACATTTTATAAACTGATTCCTATATAATACGGTCTCTCATAAAATATTGTAGAATCGTAGAATAAATGGTTTTCATTTTCTATCTAGTAAGTTAGTTAGTTTCTTTTGATATAATAAAGGTTTGATTTAATATAAAGGTTTCTTTATTCAGAAAAAAAAGTAAAACAAACATCTAAAAACTAAACTTAATTATATGGCAGTAAACAAATTAAATTTAAAAAAAAAGTTTACAAAGTGGCGTTAAAATTGCAGAATATTCTTATTGTAACTAACATTTATACTTAATTATGATTAAATGATCGACACTTTATAATGTATACATTATTTTGTTTCCAAGTGAATGTTAATAAGTTTGAAACTGGAAATGCACATATTCTGTATTATACTAATAATAAAGGACAACAAGGATATACAAAACAAATGATATTTACAAACATACTGTTGTACAGTTTGATTGGTTGCAATTGTAAATCTAAAAATCCTTCAACTTCCAATCCATCAATGTGGTTGTGTACTGCCGCCATAATTGTTGATATGATTTATCCAATTCAAGTTGCAACATACCAATATTTTAACGAATTCATATGAACGTTGTAAATTGTAACTTATGGTATTGCAGGTGCTCATATTTAACTTTTAAATTGTGCACACAACTGTGTATTTGTTTTCAGTCTACTAGCATGAGTTGGAAAGTAAGAATAAAACCAAGAAGATCAATCAATGCCTTGGTGAATTACATTTAATTGATTTACAATCTATTGTGAGACTGTTGAGTTATTGTAAACAATACAAATGAACTGGAAGGTTAGAATACAACCAAGAAGACCAATCAATGCCTTGGTAAATTACATTAATTGATTTACAATCTATTGTGAGACTGTTGAGTTATTGTAAACAATACAAATAAACTGGAAGGTTAGAGTACAACCAAGAAGACCAATCAATGCCTTGGTAAATTACATTTAATTGATTTACAATCTATTTTGAGACTGTTGAGTTATTGTAAACAATACAAATGAACTGGAAGGTTAGAATACAACCAAGAAGACCAATCAATGCCTTGGTAAATTACATTTAATTGATTTACAATCTATTTTGAGACTGTTGAGTTATTGTAAACAATACAAATGAACTGGAAGGTTAGAATACAACCAAGAAGACCAATCAATGCCTTGGTAAATTACATTTAATTGATTTACAATCTATTGTGAGACTGTTGAGTTATTGTAAACAATACAAATGAACTGGAAGGTTAAAATACAACCAAGAAGACCAATCAATGCCTTGGTAAATTACATTTAATTGATTTACAATCTATTGTGAGACTGTTGAGTTATTGTAAACAATACAAATGAACTGGAAGGTTAGAGTACAACCAAGAAGACCAATCAATGCCTTGGTAAATTACATTTAATTGATTTACAATCTATTTTGAGACTGTTGAGTTATTGTAAACAATACAAATGAACTGGAAGGTTAGAATACAACCAAGAAGACCAATCAATGCCTTGGTGAATTACATTTAATTGATTTACAATCTATTGTGAGACTGTTGAGTTATTGTAAACAATACAAATGAACTGGAAGGTTAGAGTACAACCAAGAAAACTAATCAATGCATTGGTGAATGACATTTAATTTTAATATACACAATAGAAAAATGCACAAGTCAACATTATTTAAATGGCAGTGACGGTGCTGATACTGCTGGTTGTAGGCAGTGACATTCAAACAATCATTGTTTTCATAGCCTGCATTTAACTTCATCTGCTAAGTCATTTCTGTTAGCTTGTTTAAGAGCTTCAATGAGTTGTGATATAGTACCTGACGACTTCCTGTACCATGCATCCAGCATACTGAAGATTGCTCCTAGCAAGTAACCATGATCGTCTTGCTTAAAGCGATCAAGGTCAGCCTTTGCAAACCCTAGGAATATTGCAACTTGTTCCCACTCACTGCCAAGTTTTTTGGCTAATTCCATTAATTCTTTAGATGCTTCATCTAAGAAAACAAAAAGATTTTTCTCTTATTTCTTTCACATTTGAGATTTCACTGATATTAAATTTAATGTAGGCTAATAGGAATAACATTTTTTCATAACGAGTTGAATGTGGAGAATACATTGTCTTACTACAGTATTACTTAAACAAAATATCACTGAATTACCTGCTGGGCAATTGTATATATTCATTGAAAATCTAAATAGTTGTTCATTATCAAACCAAATATATGGAAAATAATTGAGATTCTTTATCTAAATTGTAAGCACATGAAAATGAGTACAAAAGTATAAAAGTATAAAACAATCAATGTTTTAGTTGCTGTTGTTGGAACAATGTTTTATTTATTTGTTAAAATCATACCAAAAGCTGCTAAGAAACTTTAATATAATACAAAATGGAATGGCATGAAGAAAACTATGTTATAGACTTATAATGAAACGTAAAAAATATTAAAATACCAACAATGGTGTTACAAAAAAAAGAAATGTATTGTATGAGAAGTTGTGAAAATAAACTATGTTATAGACATCAACTCTATAATGAAACGTAAAACATATTATAAAAAAAATGTATTTATAAAAAATTGGAAAGGATGCTGATGATAGGGCAAAAATGATTAGCAGTTTCTAGAACACTGTTTATAGCTTACTTTTGACTTCATCTGCTAAATCGTGTCTATCAATTTCTCTGAGTGCTTTAGTAAGTTGTATATTCCATGACTTGCTAGTACCTGCCTTCTTGCAGCAAGTGTCTAGCATGCTGAATATTGCTCCTAGCATGTTATGATTGCCATATTTAAAGCCACCAAGCTCTGCCTTAGTGAACCCAAGGGACAAAGCCAGTTGTTCCCATTCATTGCCTAGTTTTTTTGCTAGCTTCATCAATTCTCTTGTTCTTTCATCTACAAAATAAGAATACACTTCAGAATTACAATTCTTATTATAACCAATTAGAAACAAACCACAACAAATACTGTACATACATGTAATGCGACTATACTAATGACGAAATGTTGTAGTATTTCTGAGTAAACATCCTTGTGTGATGACAGCAGTGGCTTTTGAATAAATGCTAGGAATGCTTACTTGAATGGACACTTTATTTTCTGGCCTATTTATTGATACACTATTATGAAAAGTGCATTTATAGTGATGATAATGATGCTGATACAAATAAACAAGAATGCATGTATTTAACTAGGTAGTTTAAATAGTAGTGTGCAAATAGTACACACTATTAAACGATACTTGTTAAAAATTTTTGTTTACAAAAAAAAAAAACGTTTCGCGGATGAAAACAAAATCTAGTGTACAAATTACTGTGAAATACAACAGAGCCAAATTCTTGCCTTCCGATTTATGCAGCAGCAAGTTTTTTGTGTACGATTTGGAGATATATATATATATATATATATATATATATATATATATATGTACTAATTTCATTAAAAAGGGCATTTAAATTAGCTTTAGATCATTATAGGATTTTGATTAATTAATGGGGACATCCCAACAAGACATGGAATCGTTGGAAAAACATAATTAGCCTAGATGATTTCCAGTTGAAATTTAGATGTTATATAAAACAAGCAATGAATGTTTTATATTCGAGTAATGGTACAAATAATGGCAATTGGTGAATGATGAAAGGTTAAATATCAACTCGGCTGTCATCTCGTTGATATATAACCTTTCGTAATTCACCAAATGCCATTATTTTATAAAGGGTGATGATGATGATGATCTTGTTCCACGTGTTTTAACCTCTTCATGCTTATTATTTTAAATTCTATTGAATGTAATTCGTTGAATCATTACCTGTATGTGTCTACACTTCTATTACAATAATAGGTAAGGCAGCTTTAAAAGTATACACTTAATGCTGCTTATGGCAAATGATCCCAAAATCTAAAATTGTTTTCATCAAACCCCTTCCCATGAAATTTAATCTGAAATACAATGCACCAGTGATTTGTATAATTTGTACTCTAGTATTGCTGAACTTACTGCCAAATAGCCTCTTGTAGCGTTTAACATTCATCCGATCTCCTTTGCATGGCAACATCTCATCCTGGAAATCTCCAAGAATTTGCATATGTTTCTTCTCAGATGTCTTACTACAATCACACGGAATGCATCGATGGAATGCAATGCCTCTTCTACCACCATCTTTAGAATGTTTGAAAGACATCTCAAGCGTTGACATAACCTGTAATGTTTCATTAATGTTTTTACAAAAACTTCTCTACTATCGAATATTTTATTTGCAGTTACTTTAATTGTATGAAAAAAGGCCAAAAAAAAGACAGCGTCGTATGACGAGGCCCGGCGAAACGTCTTGACTCGTCGGTGCTGTCTGAGTTGAATCCCGACGAGACGAGTTGTCTTGCGATAGCTTTTTAGTTTGTTGCGAAAACTTGAAATGTTTAATTTTCTTCCGTCCCCGACGAGTCTTCTTGTCTGAGTTGGACATAATACTGAATCAGTTGAAAGAAGGTGATTAAAAAATAAAAGACTCTTTTAGACTAAAATTACTGCTATGTATTTTGAAATTTTCTGTTAAATAATTGTAAGTTATTTTAATAACATTCTTGCCTATATCATTTCATTTAGTAAAATGTTGTATAAACAATGGTAATGGTCTCAACATACCCATTTACATGCTTCTGGAGAAGGTTCACATTTTGTGGTAGTTGTTTCATCAAGAGCTTTTCTACCTTGAATTGTTGCCTAAAGATATATACATTAGAATGTAATAATATAATACTGTATATAAGTAGCCAATTTCAGATAGTGTCTTGAGTATTCTGACTTAACCGTTAAATTGTATTGTCTTTTATACATATTTTGTAAATTGAAACGCAATTCAGCATGTTTGCTGCCATGTTTTGTTTTATGAATAAATACCAATGAATACATTGTGAGGCTACTTGGTGGAATATGAAACAAGGAAGACTGACGGGTTGACTAGTGGATTTGTGAGTTCAGGACAAAGTGTCTTTAGATTGATTAGATATATCCCCATTTTTAATTTCAATATAAAATCCCCAACATTAAAACTATATAAGTCATTGTGTTCATATACATGGCTGCAGTCACGTGCGCAAATTTGAGTTAGTGTTTACCGACCGACCAACCGACCGACATAGTGAGCTGTAAAAAAGGTGATGTATGATCGAGTTTTTTTGAAATTTATTAAATTATTAAATTAATTTATAATAATGAATTTCAGCAATATACACGCAGATGCCATAATAATAATGAAAGAAAAAAACAAGAGAATTATAAGCAAACGTAAAACAGAGAGATGGAATACAATCTCTTAGTTTGAACAAAAACGATATTTCTGGCGACAGTTTTACATAATATGGTCTCTATGTGCGTGTTCCATGCAATATGACCGAATACAATTTTAAAGCCTATAATTGAATATTACTATGTTATGTTACCTTTAACAAGAACTTTCGCTCATCCTGTTTTGTTAAAACTCTGACGAGGGTCAAAATCACATTATGACATTGGTCGACGTACAGTTCTGCATAATTGTGTAATAATATTGGGTCATCTCTTATTTTCGTTTGATATTCATTAAGGCAATCAATAACTAAATATGGAAACAATACGTCAGGGAGATATCCACAAAGGTCGTAATAGATGCTGATAGAATGGTAGTCATTATCATGTACAGATTTCACTTCACTGGATGACGACGTCTCAAAAGCAAGTCGCATTGCCACCAAAAACGATCGCTTGACAACTGATTTCTGAAATAATGTTCACAAATACAATAAAATTCAAACGTTTATACACGTTTGATTTTTTGAAAATCAATTTTACCACATCAACAGTTACCACTATCCTAGAAGGGAGTACGGAAAATAAATTAAAAACAATATAGGACTTACTGTGGATGTACTTGCTTGCTTAGTGGAGGTCATCCTCTCACATATGAAACCCAATCGAATCATCAGATCTACAAAGTATTGGAAGTTCTCACTATCAATACGCTCCTTCCATAATTTCTTTAATAACATTTCATCAAGTATGCCCTTGTCAAGGTTTCTGAAAGCTTCGCGAAACATGGCTGTCTAAAATCACACATACAGTAAAAACAAATTTGTGAGTTATTATTTATAACATGAACAGATATACATTTAAATCTATCTAAAAGAGACCGGAACAGAGTAAGATATGTATTAACGGGTTAATGATACTATGAAAGCATTCACAAGGCTAGTTACTGCAATAATTTCAGCACTGGTATAGAATAGAAATAGAGGTGGAAACAACTACTTAATAATTATTAATACATGTAAAAAAGGTCATCTTCACAGATGGTATACACCTATTAACATATTTATTGTCATAAATACCAGACTGAAAAATTGAATTGTTGTCCTTTAGGTTATGATTCTCTTATTCTTTTAAGAGTTTAAAAAAGGACACTACTGTATAGATAGAACTATACAAATGTCATGGAGTTGAACAAGCTGGTCACTCTGGCGTACCTATGGAACGCCAAACCTGCAAAAACCAATCTTTGAGGAAATAGAAATATTAAGGAAACTTACTGGAAACTTCGGTGGAACAACAGTTATAAATGCTGTAACGAGTGTAACCAAACTCATTGGATCTAACACCACTTGTCTTCTTAGTAATTTATTATCAGGCAAGTAGATGATGTCACCGAGATCGTACAAAAAGTTAAGCAGTATTGATTGCTTGTTTTCATCAATTTTGTTCTTTCTAGCCAACACTTCAACCTGAACATTAACAACAATACAGGTGATTAAAATTTATAAAATTCATATTTTAGCAATAAAAAGCAATAGCCTTTTTGATTTATTACTACAAATAATTTTTGGTAATGAATAAATAACGATCAAGTATTTCATAAATAAAATGAACTATAACACTATAAGTTCTTATTTTATTTCCAGATACATCAACCAACAAAACAACGAATGATATAATAGGCAGATTGAAACAAAAGTGAACCAAATAAATGGAATAAAAGTCTGTGAAAATTATCATCTCAGTTTACATAAATCACAATAATAATTATATATTATAACTATAAATTATTTTCAGTAACGAGAGTTTAAAAGTGGAATTTAAGATTGTTTAAGAATACGGAAAATGAGTAACATTAGAATTTAAGTAGGAAAGTGTTACTAAAATCACAGGAATTCAAGGATAGCAGAAAGATACTGGCTTTTGAAATATGAATATATGACGAACAATAAAAAATGTCTGTAAAGACAGAATTAGAAATGAAAATATTTTAAGAAAAACTGGCACAAGGGCACTAGTGTACTTAATTAAGAAGAAGAAGTTAGAATATTGTGGCCATCTTTTAAAGAAAGAAGCATTACAGAAATAACAAGAATGGACAGGAATAAGTTATGAGAAATGCGTTAGAATGGCGCAAAAGTGGCAGCCAATCTGGTTTGAGCACAGGAAACAAATAAGTAACAGGTAATAACGATAAAGACAGTAGTTGGTTCTAGATTGTAAATGAAGAGTTAACAATTATTTGTTCATGTTGATGTTGACATAAAAGAAGATATTTTCTATAATCAGATATGCTTCAAATTTCGTAGATCATCATTACACATTCGACTTTTATGTATTAATGTGAGTCATTCTGCTATGGTCGCCTTTAATTTTATCCGTTAGTTTGTACGTGTGGAGTACCATATTCGGATCCACGAAAAAAGCTAAAAGTAATTGTTTTAATAATAGTTAAAGCACTATGCATATTATTATGCCGTTTTCTTGTCTACTGTATATTTAAATTACAGTTTTTAGTTGCATTGCAATCATTTTTGTATATTTATCAAAGCTATTGTGGTTTTAAAAATTGTATCCTGTAATAGGTACTATGATTATTTGCTTAAAAAGATAAAATGATTACGCTAACTTTTACCTCGTCTAAAGAACATATCAATTTGTCCTCCCTCATATTGTATAATTCACATCTAAAACGCATCCACTTTAATGGAATAGGCCTTTTTAAATGGTTCATAAGATCTTGAATTACTTCTTTCAGATCACTAAAGCTTTCATCTGTAGTTTCTCTACTGTTTTCAACTGCAAAGTATCCATAGACATGTTTTTCATATGGTTTCCCTATCAGGACATCTTCAATCTTCTTTAACACCTTCTCGGCCTGGTAAAAAAATTGCGTAAAGTTGTTTTATACCTTTTTTGCAAGAAATTAAATATCATACCTATTATTTTAAATAAGGAGTAAATCAACATAAAGTATATTTTTAATTAATATATAGTAATAGTAATATATAGTGATCGATGATGTCAAGATTAACACATCTATAACAATACATTAAAAAAAACATGCTGTACTGTTATGTCAAGTGAAAATAAATGTAAACCTATTGAAAATGTAAGTGCATAAACGTCACTAAACTAGAATAGGAAAATGAAAAGGATGCCATGGGTCACAGTGTGACCTACCCCTAATCTTTAAATAAGATATTAAATTGTAATTTATTTTATCAAAACAGATTAGCATTAAAGTAGCCCAAAATACAGCAATGATTACATCCTGTACAAAACACCAATAATAACGTTTTTAAAAATAGTTCTAACCTCATCATTTTGTTCTTTTTCTGTATTCCCAAGCTTCCCCTTATGCGTACCCACAATAAGGATAGCCGGAAAATTAACTTCTTTCTCTATGCTCTCAGTCAAAATACGACTATGGGAATAAACCGAAAGTATCGAAGATAATATGAACTGAAGATTTGTCCAATGATGATTACGCTCTTCCTATAAAATGAATACAAATTATATTATGGATTTTGAATATTACTATTCTACTACCAAACCAAACCAATATATCAAAAGATATTACATTATCCGATTAAATTTTTTATATAAATAAAACATTAAACCAATGCAAGTTTTTTTAAAATAAAATTATGCAAAATGGGTAAATCATAATATTACTGGTTCTATTCTGCTATGAAAAGTATAATTATCTTATTATTTAATATATTTTGATACTATAAATACATTGCAATGAAAGAGTTTTTTTTTGTTTCATCACCCAAATTCAAAACCTGAAATGCTTACCCAATTAGAGTCTATGAATTTAGCAGGGTCTTCAAGGTTTTTACTCAAATCAAAGACAACGACATAAACTGCCTCTGATGTTATGAAGATCTGCAAAAAAAAAACAACAACAGAAAAAACACAATAATTTGTAAATAGTTGTTTTATTGACTGTGATAACTCCAGTGCTTTAATATTAAAAATATATCGCTAACATTAACAACATAACAGAGACAAATCTAGCAGATTAAAAAATATATAGCAAATATAAGAATAATGAATTACTGTAAGAATTTTATTTATTCATTTCATTTTATATCCATCTATGGACCAACATCAACCCCAGAAGAACATCTCCTAAACTAAGAACTAAAAATGTACCGGTAATCGACCTTTCATGAAATACAATGGATATAGCTTGAATAAAAGAAACATCTTGAAATAATGTTGTTGTTGCACTGGATATAAAAGAGATTTGACTTTCTATTTTTAGCAGGCCCGCAACTAGGATTTTTATGGAATTTATAAAAAGTGGGGAATTCGCCAAAAAATTCATTTTATTGAAAGTTAAAAATATAAAGAGGTGGCAAATGAGAGGGTCACCACAACCCCAGCCCCACAATGGGTGGGGCTGATATACATTTTGAGAATATGAAAATGTAGATGAACCTGTTGTATATTTAGATGGTTCAAGATATCATGTAAGTAAAAACCGTAGGGCTGATGCAAGATTTGGTAGTCGTGAGGTTGAACATTATGTTCAGAAAAATAAAATAGGTTACAAAAAAGGTTAAACAAAAATTGTCAAGATTTCTTTCAACAAAAACTAGCGGTTGAAGAACAAATGGCTGGTTCGATCTGGCTCACAAAGCTTCAGAAAGTTAGTCGTGTACAGGGCCACTTATATTCTGTGAATCACCCAATTACGATGGCTGCTTTTTTTTATGATTTTGCTGTTTATTAATTTACAGCGTTCGCACTTTCAAATATACCACTGGTTATCTTTGGTGATTTTAACATTCATGTCGATGTTGCCAATAACCATGTTATAGATCATACAGGTCACTCAAGAGCCAGGGTTTAAAAGTTGTTTTTCTTTGAATAATCTGCGAAATAAAATCGACAATTGTCAAAGCAAATTCACTAAAATTATTTCAACTTACACGATGTATTCCTTGGTAGATTACTTGTCCTCCGTGATCCCAAATGTTAAATGTATTTTCCACAGGAGACTGTTCTATTTCTTGGTTTGCAAAAATTTTCTAAATAATATCTTTATCCCACTCTTGTTCAAGTGATGCTGTTTCAGTACCTTTTCGGTCATATAAAAAAGACAAATAAATCCATAAAAACTGTAATACTGAATACTTTATTATTACCCTCTAAAAAAACTGTTATCATTATTACTATTATTATCAAAGCTTCATCATTATCTTCACACAAACACGTTTGAAATTCTTACAGTTAAATATATTAAAACTAAAAATATTTATTTAAATTTGAAGTAAAAAACACACCTTCAGCAATTGACATCTTGGTGACCTGAAACAAAGAAATAAAAATAACAAACATTATAAAAGAAAGAAGTAAATTGAATTAGGATATCGAGTTAAAATAATTATATAGATACCAAAATACATAAATTAGCATCACATCTAATTTTTGAAATAGAAATTATAACTCGAGTCATGCCTTTATTTTAAGTATTGATCTGATTGTATTTGATTTTTTAAACAATAAATTATAAAATAGCACTTACATCTTCAGTTCTTGTAGATGTTCCGGGTTTTCCAGGTTGTTCAGTTGTTACTTAAGAAATAAAAAAAAAATAAGAAAAGGTACTAAAAGGTAGCTTTGTTTATTTTGAAAAAGAAAATAACAGAATTCCAAGCAATTTATAAAAATATACTTTGTGGCATTCGTTTTAAAACATTAGACTCGTTTGTTTAAATAATTGAATTTTGGATAGGTCTAATGACCCCATAAATGAATGCTATTTAATGTGCAATAATATGTAAATGCACCGTGTGCCAAAAACACAATTATTTATTGGAGTGAAATAATGCTGAAATAATATGAAAGGTAATGAGAGAAAGTCACAACATATTTGTAATAACAATTTTCATTATTCAATAACTCAACATTATCTATAGGAAAAATAGTCTACTTCTAGAGAAACGATTAATATTTTTATAAACAAATTAAATTACCGGTATCATTTTTTGTGGCTGTTTTTACCTAAAAAATAAAAAATGATTTGTCAAGCTGTAATAATTATCTTCATGTATCAAATCAAATATTTACATCATTTCTGTGATTATTAATGATGTTGCTCTTGTTAGCACATACAGTTGACGGTAATAATATTAATGTTTTTTTATTTCACAAAAAATGGCCCCTAAAAACCCATTATTAAATTTTTACATGTTACAAGTTTACCTTTTTTCTTATCATACCACCCACAATGTTACTCTCCTCTTTCTTCCTTTTTCTTGCGTTCGAAAACTCCTGCTAACAAAATGTAAGTATATTTTACAAAAGCCAAGAAAATGTCATTAACACAAATTTCAAATTGTATGTTCTATTTATTTATAAACAAATATAACATTAACACATATCAACATAGGATGGTTAAAAAGCATTCTTTCAAGTAACAAAAAGAAGGGAGATGGAATAAAAATATCATTCAATTTGAAACTCATTTTATCCAAATTGCCAATCGATGAATTGAGAATACAGAGGGTTCGCTCGCGCACCCTCTAGTAGGTGTACCCGAATGGTTCTCGAAAACATGACCAACTCCTCTGGAAACTTGAAGCCTAGGGCATTATAACGCCCCAATACGGCGTCATAACGCCCTAATTACGGCGTCAAAACGCCGTATTATTATAAAATAATTGTTTTCTTTGTCGAAAATCCGCCACAATTAGAGTATATTGTGGTAGGGCAAGTTATAAGGTAATGTGGGTCTATGTGGGACTGTTGTTGTGAAATGCCATTAACGTTCTGATGAGGTAGTAAGAATGTCTCAATAGATTTAATTATTTGTAAACAAAATGTACATTAACTCTCCTGTAATGATGTAAAAACTTTACAACAATTGGTATTACAAGTTACAACAAATTGGTATTAATCGTAAGAACGTAAGATGCAAATGTGATGAATTGGATTAATTGTGTATTGAAGGCGCTGCGTAGTCATTCTGAAATTGGAATACAGGTGACACTGTGTGATAAAAGACCGTGCGTAAGCAGAGCGGGTCTTTTGTTCGTTGTGTTTCAGGCTCTTGCTGTGTTACAGTTTTGTTTGAGAGTTTGCTATGTTCTTATTTTGTAAGTACTCAGCTTAACTTGTATATGTATAAGCAACTGATTTACCATATGTTAACTATAATCATGCTTACAATTAATGAAACTTGCATTTACAATATTTATCTTAGTTTTGCTCGATTGGAAGTATAATAATCAGGAGTTGTTATCTTGTTATTTTACATAGCCTATGTAAATACGCGAACGTGATTGGTTGAAACTGCATCACATGACTACCGCTGCGAGGATCGTAAATCGTATATATCCTCGAGAACGATGATATTGACTGTGTAATTTTCGCGTAATTATCGTGTCCCCTGTCATTAAACATATAGATTCTCGAGTTCGATGATATTGACTGTGTAATTTTCGTGTGCCAACACTCGCGTTGCCGATAAATAAACAAAAGTCATCAACTAGACTCGATCTTGAACTCTGGTGGAATTGTCACTCCATCGCAAGACAACGCTTCAACCGCTGCGCCACTGAACTTGCTTGAAGAAATTAATCTTCTAAACTATTTAAGCTATGCATACATAGCGCCCTCATTTGTTATTAGTCCACCCTAAATAGGATGAAACACCGTTTGTGATTGGTCAATACTCACGGTGTAGTAACCTAGTAACTAGTACGCGCTGAACATCGGGTGATTCGGCTCCTCGAAGAGAAGTTAAGAAGACGAATTTTTATTCGGCCTACCTGATTATAATATTATTATTAATAGGCGTATTGATGGAAATTCTTCTGTTAATTTAAACGACCTAGGCCTAAGTGAATATTTTATTGCCAAGGAATCATTAATTAGTAATTATCTGTATATTATTCTTCGCAAGGTAAGGTGTCTAGGCAGGCTTGTTTAAATACAATACAAATATAGGAGGCCTAGCCTAGCTTTACCCAACCCAGCAGACTTGTTCTTGGCTATATAATATAACAGATATTGCCTTTTATATCGGTTAAATATAAGATTTGACATCCCCGAGGGAATGATATTAAGTTCGAGGGAATATATATTTCCCGAAGCGCCAGCATTCCCACCAACCACAAAAATTGCACTATATAAATCCCTTATCCAACCTTCTTTTGTTCAGTTATCTTTTTTATTCATTATCTAACGCACAATCTTCTCTAGAATTGAAAGAATCCATAACAAGTTTTTACGAACCCACACAAGACAAAAAAAGGTATTTAATTGTGTTTGATTGTCAATACTATCTGCCTTCACATGATAAGGTTTTAGATTTATTTCATGGCATTTACAAAACATAACATATAATTATGTTTCAATTATAGTGTATGAAACTAACATTTGTTCCATAAATGTAATATATATCATAAAACAAAATAATATAAAATGTTAATACGTACGTTTTCCATTGAGACGTAATGCTTACTTTCTGCTGCTGCACCATCTTCTTCAACTACACTTTCTTCATCAACTTCTATTATTTTGCTGATATTTTCTTCAGCAAGTTTTCGATACAATGAGTTTGGATTACCTGCAAAATAATTTAAATTTCTCCTTATTATATTTTAAGAAAAAGTATCCTATAGGCCTACTAAACTATGAATCATTTTACCAAATTCTCAAACCCATAGCATTATTCTAAAAAGCTACTGGTGTATGGATGGCAACTTAGCCTGCATTTGGTAGACTACAACAGATTTCAAATTTCATGGAATTAGTTACCAAAAGTAATTTACCAAATGCATTTTCCTCCAAAGCCACATTTACTGATTCATTAAACAAAAATTAAATTTCTGTCCTATTTAAAAGATGTACTAATTTTAATACATCTCTTTTGACATTTCTTTATGAAAATTTATATATTTATTCACAAACTGTATTTTCTGTGAAAGAATTATTATTATTATAAATTAGGTTTTTAGTCGCGTGGACGCGACTCTATAGTTCACTATGTCTGTCGGTCGGTCGGTCTGTCGGTCTGTCTGTCGGTCTGTCTGTCGGTCTGTCTGTCGGTCCGGTATCACTATGCGTTTTATCGCTTTTCTGTACTTTTTGAACTGTTTTGATGTCAACATGTGGGCATTTACGTGAAATTGTGCACCTCCTATTGTGAATGACGTTAGAGTTGCGCAGCGTGATTTACACGCGATTTAACGATTTTCTCGTATTTAACATAGGCCAAAAACCAAATAACATTTTAAATTGAAACTTTGCAAAAGTTTAATTTATATCAGGCGCTAACTTTCTGTTGAGAAAAAAAATGTGTGTTTTACACAAAGTTACGCGCGCACGCGCATTTCAAATTTTAAAATGCGCAAAATTAATTTTTAATCAACTGCTACGCGTTTCTTGTCATTTTGAGCATGTCAAAAATTCCCATACGTGCGCAATTTTTTACGCGCGCGGTGCGCACGTAAAGTTAAGCCGATTTTCCACTAGGCGAATTTGTTAGCGCGAATCAAAAGCGTCATGCTATGCACATGCGTATTCGCGTTTCTGTCATACTGCCTTTTTCGACAAATTTTAGTTCTTCTGATTTTTCGCTTCAGAATACATACTTTTTTCGCGTGATTTATGTTTTTGCAGCCTTTTCTAATAATTTGACCAACTTTTAAACAATTTCGACTTAAAATTACGTCATACGAGCACGTCGAATTGGATAATTTGCGCATGTTTTTGATGAAAAAGTTCAAAAATTCGTCAAAATTATGCCTTTTTAGTCGCATGGACGCGACTCTAGAGTTCACTATATTGGTCGGTCGGTCTGTCTGGCGGTCCGGTATCACTATGCATTGTAGCACGCGACTTAATGGCTGTTGGCCTTCTTAAATTAAATTTTGATTTTTATTGACATACTTTAGTAATTAAAGATGAAAATATAACTTTCTGGCCATGTTTTTGCTAGATATCAATATGACCATTTTCTTGACCAGCGGTCAAAACAGTTTTTCTTCACTGTTGGCAAATATTTCTATTCGAGCCAATGGTATAGGTCGTATACGTAAGGTCGTATTGTTTACCATGTTGACTGCTGTTAGACCAAGCATGCCAGCAGCAAAGGAAAATGCGGGTGAAGGAAAATGCGGGTGAAGGCAAACCCTTTCCGACTCCTAAACTAATGCTTAATTCATTCATTCATTTTACCACAATCTTCAGTAAGATCCTCTGCCCATTTTTGTTCTTCCGGCTTGGTTCGTACAGTTTTTATCACAGCTATACCATCAGTAATGTCATGGTTATTGTTAAATCTGGAATATAAGTTGTAGAAGAAGGGAAGAGTGTAATATCAATTTTACTTGAACAATGTAATAAAACTGTGCGTTTAACTTATACTTACTTCTTTCCAAGACAAGCATTGATTAGGCAAGTTTTGCCCACACCTTCCTGACCAATCACTTTAAGCATTCCAAGATTCACTTCAATGGTACCCTCTTTCAATGCTTCAATGTAAGCTTTTTCAACACGTTTGCCACGAGCAGTAATTGCATATGGAATGTCTAAGTCTAACATGAACAGAGTTTAGTTATAAAGTAGGCCTGCTATTCAATAAATGAATATTGAAAGTGTTGTTGTATAGCATTATGTTCAGAATAGGTAAAAAAATAAAATAGTAAAAACAGATACAACAGAAATGTATGGAGTTTTGTGTGGAAGAGGTGACAGACAAGGACATTCCCATATTGACATTATTCAAACACGTTTAAGTTTTCACGTGGATGACACATTTACACAACTAATTGTATTTTTTCTTATATATAGTAGCCGTAACAGTACCGTATAATCTTAGTCCTTTTCCATAACGCCACTTTTTCAGTCTGTTTATTTTTCTCAATACTTACAGTTTTTACAATGCATATATATTATCTGCTGAATATCAATTAAAGATGATTAAAAAAGACAAAAACAAAATCAATTTAAAAAAAAAAACTAAAATCAACAACAATTTGTCTTCGTTAAACTTTGATAAAATACTATTCATACCTGATGATGTAATATCTGTGTCTGGTAAGGATGTACCTGAAACAAAAGTAGAATAAGATGTGTAAATACCTGCAGTATTGATAGAGCTTTTTATTAGTGCATTCTCACTCCTCATATTGATCGAAACGTCGAGAAACTCAACAGTTCTTTTAAGAACTAATATACGTGTTTTACTGCAAACTTTATATCAATATTCAATATACTTCATTAGAAACTTACTTTTCAATAGTTGAAGTAATTTTTCTTTCTGAGCTGACCGAAGGTCATTATCATACTTTTTGCACATGTTTTTATTATACAAATCAACTACAGATTGATCAGACTGTAAATTAAAGGTAAAACAATGTTATGTAAATAATACATATTGTGATTACAAAATGCATTAAAAAACAGCCAGTCATTGAAATGTATATATATATATAGTTCCCAATTTAAATTTACACTTTGTTGCCTGACCCTCTGATGTCATTTTTATGATATGCACGTTACCATGGTGACTGGCCAAATTAGATAACTTGTTCAGTGGCAATTTGCCCTTCGCTCTCTCTCTCTCTCTGACATGTGTAGTGGACGTATGACGTTATAACACGGCAACAGTTTACCAAAATCATGGCGGAGATTAACTCACGATGATTCTGAGAATGTTGTAAAGTTAGTGCATTGCAGTTAAATTTTATTTACTAATTGTGAATTATCGATTTTTATTTTTACATGTTGAAGAGCTTCGAATATGTAGAATATAGATGCGCGCTCTTTTAATTATGATGAACCATGACGAACAGCTTCCAGAAAACATTTTAATCATGTGTATTACTTTTCATTCTGAGAAGCTATAACAGATTAAAATTTAAAGTAAAGATGAAAATAAATCAAATTTTTTGACATGATGACGTCATCAAATTAAAAATGTTTGTAACTTTTTATGAAGAAAATTGAAGGAGCAAGCAAATATTTACAAATTGAGGTAGGATAAGCGAGATGCGTTCTATTAAATAGGCTGAGCTATGACGAAAGAGACAAAATTCATATATTTTTTTTCCTTTTTCGAGTGGCCATACGTGGTCACAACATTCATTCAAAATAGGCATGACTTTGACAATAGTTTGTACATTTTAAACTAAAAGACGCGGAAATCGTCTAATTCAACGTATTCATATGTCATGATTTAAGGAGAGATGTTTTTTTTTTAATTACTAGAAAAAGCTGGAAAAAATATTTTGTTCATACCCCGTAGAAAAATTCGCGCGCGTGGGAATTTTTTTGACATGCGCAAAATACGTTAGGCGTAGTGCGTGACAGTAGTGTAGGGGCATAACTAGCGCATGAAATAGTTTAGTTGCAGCCGCAATCTTGTTGGTTCCCTCTCTATAAAGAATCACTTTTTGAACTGCGATAACACTGGAGTCCGCCCTCTAGCCAATCTATAATACCTCGATGAAAGTGAAAACATGTTTTTTTCGTCAAGTGATTAACTTTTTTAAAACTACAGAATAACCAATTCGAAGTCGGATTTAATTGACCTTCATTTTATGTTTTGGGGTACCATACCTTATACGTATATACAATACACCCTTAACTTAAAAATATTACTCTATTAATTGTATTTTACTTTTTAAAATAAAACAAAATATAACATTTTATCTTAATATTTTTAATGTCAACCTACCTTATTTTGGACATGGACAGATTTATCAGCACATTCCTTCATCAAAAACAGCATGGTATTTCTGTGTGCATCGTAAGTAAGATCACTCCTGGCACATGAATGAAGAGCTGTGTTTCCTTTCTAATAAGTTAAAAATATTAACGTGCATAAATCATACTGCATGTTTTAAATCAAGAAAATAAAAATGCAATTATACCATTTAAGAGGAACGAAACAAAGAATTTAAACTAGCAATATAAGGATAAGTTAAAAAAAAGTGGAAAATTGCTCTTGCAAAATAAGTTTACGTCTAACCAATTAATAATGTATTATAACACACATGCTTATATGCTTGTCATTTGATTGTTTAATTATGCATCACGCGTTGTTCGGTTTGTTCTACCTAATATAAAACTGAAATCTAATGGTGATTAGCCTGTAAATATGTTGTGATTTTTTTCCACGCGAGTTTGTTGACAGATCCGCGTTTTTCAATGGCCTAACATTAATGATTTTACGATTGATAAAGTAGGTGTGTTATAAAACAAATAAGTAGACTGCTTTCATTTTATCTCGGCTCTGCCTCGTTAAAAATAAGCACTCAATCTTTCAACTAATGAAATATTCTCACCATTCAACTAATATAATAATAATGGCAATAGAGCTAATAGAGACCAGGTTACCGTCCAATAAATGCAAAGGTATGCATTTTAGAACCAAATAATGAAGTGATTTATTTTGAAAATGTGTATCTAAAGCTATCTACTGTTGGTTTGCCAAAACAAATCATTTAACAACTATATCTCTTTACATACTTTGACAAATTACTATTTAAATTTTTAGAATTTAACAAAATCTATTATATTCTTCAACAAACATTTTTAAAGAAATATATGGTGTAACTACACCAATGTGTACTTACGTCTGTTTGATGATTCACATTAGCTCCTGCTCTCACTAAAGCCTTGCAGATATCAAAATTACCATAAAGTGCAGCCCCAGTCAGAGGCGAATGTCCCTTCTGAAAATATAGTTCATAATACATTATACTACTATATTATACTACTACCAATGAATACATTTGTACTCTACAGGTTAAACTCCCTAACTCCATTTCGTTGCAATTTCTAGTAGTTTGAATTATCGACCTAATTACTGCTACCCAATACTATAGCTTAAAAAAACATTCCCTTGCATGAAACGTTATCCTTTTAACGTAACATTCAGTTTTCAATACTTTCCAACTACGACATTCATTCATTTATTTATTTTTTAAATAGTATGTAGGCCACTGGCCCAAGTACAATAATCGATAATAATACACATGTTTAAATTTACATAGTCCTAACAGCAAAATAATTAATTCTCAAAAAGCACATCTTACCAGGGTATTAATTACTTTTTTCATTTTTTTTTTCATTAGTAAAGTACACTTTATTTTTTGGTGATTAAAGTGATTTTCAACCTCATTGCATTTGCACATATTTAATAAAGTGAATTCTTAACTTTTTGATAAGAATCTTGCTTTACTAGTGTTTAAGATATAATAGTAATTAATATGCAAGTTACATTTATCGAAAAACGCCCATTTCTGAAAGAACTGAAAGAGTTGTGACATTACTTCCGATTACAAGGGCATATCTACAAAGTGTATACATTTTCAACAATAATACCAATTAAACTATATAAAATCCGCTTATTTCTGAGACATAATATTTTTATTACTTTCAAATCATTCATTAGTTTTGTTTGATGCTAAATTTCATTGAAAATATAATAGATGAATATAATAATGCATTTTTTTTTTGGCTAGACAACAGTTAGTATCTATTGTATTATTCCACTTTCCATTTTCGCTGAATACAACCACAAGCTATCTAAACGAATCAACAATTTCATTGGAGTTTCCATTATAAAACCATTTTTCAATACTTTCATTTGCCTTTTTGTTTACATTTAGGGGACCGTTATACCCAGTCATCTCGTCTGCATATAATATGTGATTAATTTCACAGTATTTTTATTAGATTGTTTTGTGGAATTTAAATAAACACTTAAGTCTTGTAGAAAGATATTAAATAAAAGAGATGATAATAGTGACCATTACCAATTTCATTATTTAGGAAGTTCGATAATTTATTTTTAATTTTAACAAGACTTCAGCTTTGAATAGAGTAATTGACGTTTGCAACGTCACTTTGAAGAGCTAGTTTCATTTGAATCAATAAATATGTTGATACATGTTCAAAATAAATATATTATCAAGGGTTCGATATACTTTTCTAAACCCGGCTTGTTCCTGATTCAAAATGTTACTCATCTGCCCAGTCTATGAATCTATTATTATGATATAGAGGAAAGCCTTAGCTATTGTTGGTATCAGAGATATCCCTCTATAATTTTGAGATTTAGAAGTTTTCCTCTTATTTTGTATATCTATATATAAATTATGGTTAATTCTGACATAGGCGAACACAATGGAAAAACTTCGGGACAAATCTCCGCCTTGGATACCTACCTGTTATACCGCGAAACGTAGATTAGATTAGAAACATTGATTTTCACTATTACGATATTGTTCCATATTTCTATCTTAGGAAGATATTATAAAGGGTTTTGAAACAAAAATTCTGATTTCATTGGTAGATTTTTAACTATGCGCGGTAGAAGTAATTTGCAATTTCCTGGTTTCAACTAAGTTGGCCGTTGGTGGCGGGAAAGCCATTTTAGTTTTTGTAGCAAAATAAAAAAATTATACTGCAAATGAATAAATATCAAATTAAATATACGCCATAAAGCATCGTATAAAGAGATATTGTGGGGAATAGTACAATACTGTTTGTTGTTTGTTTGAAATCGAGTGAAACCCAGATAGCCGAGTTATTGAGTAAGCTGACAGTTATAACTGTGGGCTATCTATGTCCCGTTAATATAAGACCCTGAGAAACTTCTGCCAATGTTGAAAGCCGTCTAACGCGTCTTCCTTCTTAGGCCGAAATGGCCCACTCTGTCGCGGAAGTTAGTTTCAAAAGATGTTTAAACTAAATAATGTATTAATTATTAATTAGGATGGTAACGCCTAAAACACCATCCCAATAAAACATCACTTAGAATAATAATATAATAGCATTTTGTATTATATTTATAACACAATTATACTATTTACCACTTTTCATATCTATTAGAGGATTTTATTGGATTGTAAATGTTACCATATTATAAAAACTAAAAAAATCAAACGTATTCCTCGAATAAGTACCTCCCTCAAATGAACTCCGCCTCCCCACCTCCGCCCTACAAGGGCCCTACCAAACAATAAAAACTATACTTTAAAATGTTATTAATCATCTAAGACACTGTAAACAGAGTAGGTTTAGTTTTACGAATATCAAGCATTTTATGATAACCGACAGAAAACGTCCAAGGGTCCTTCTACAACCTTTTTACCCGAGTCATTATCATTCCGAGAACCATCCGTCTTCACTTCCTAGAGGGGAAACGGGCGAAGCGAGCTCACCCTCCAGTTGGTATAATTACATTGGTGGCCAAACGTTGAGGAAAATTCCCACTGACAAATATTAAATTGAAGAGAAGCTTAAAGATGTATTGTTCCTTGAAACACAAAAAAAATGAATGTTAAAATATTCTAAATTTAAATTGGCCATATCATAGTAATATTAAAGTTATTCACTTTAAGTCGAAAATTCAAGCCAAAAGCAACAAGTTTACGTAATTAACAAGTAAATTAGTTTGATTACATTTCGTCTGCAAAATCGTCGCGAGCGAAAGTAAACAAAGATTTCAAACCACGAGTACGCATTATGAATATGCTAATTAGGATTGTTTACAACTCGTCATGGTTGAGAAGGTATTTTCACACAGATCGTGAGGAAGTTTTATGATTATGCATACAGAGTAGCAAAACAAGCGCGTTTCATTATGGGATATGTTTTGATCGAAAACTTTGACTGGTTATTTTTATTTTTTTTAACAAAAAAACGTCTGTATTTCAGTTAAATGATTTTTTTTTCGACAAATTAATTTTTGGTGATAGTTAATAACTATTATGATACTTCAAAATGACCCACTTTTTTTCGAAATCTTTTATTTTTTATTTTTTTGGAATTACTCAAAGGGACAATACATCTTTAACTTTCTCATATCTAATAGACATTTTAATATTTCGCTCATGATACAATCAATATTGTAGTGGAGCTGTGGCTTGGTGGTTATGATGCTTGGCTATCAATCTAAGGGTCCTGGGTTCAAGTCCTGTCATATGTCAGGGTTTTTTTCTCATGACAATTTACAACTCCACTCCCAAAGACTTAATAATAAGTCTTTGTTTATGTAGAGCATCTTGTGTATATGTTTGTCTTGTGAAATTATTAAATAGTTTATCCATCCTGTAATTGGCGGGTTACTCGCTGTTGGATGAGTATGAAATAAAAAAAAAAAAAAATCCGGGCTTTACCCTTTTTTGTGCTTTTAATGCACTTATGACTTCATCTAATTTAATTTCTGTGTTCAATATTTGATTGACGTAGGGCAAGTTGTCCACTACGTTTACACTTTTTGGAAGTGTTTGCGATCGACTGCTACCTTTGATAAAATATAAATTACTAAAAAATATAGATGTCGATGCCATTCCATCAATGAGATTTCTTTCTTCTCAGAGGTTTAGCCAGATATTATAACTTAATCTTCTTTTGAAAAGCTAATTAGGCCTATCACGAAATAAATTTACAATAAATCACATCTAAGCTAAGTAAGTATCATGGTGACTATTTGGTGTAGGGCTAATTCGTAATCACACACCTGAATACTGTGAAATCAGGATGATTGAGAGCAATGGAGTATGAGAAAATGAGTATTTGGAGTTGCCGATTGGATGGAAAGTTGGCATGGAAAATCACGGAGTTAAGTGGAATGTTGGCTAAGGTTAGACAGGCAGTGGTGAAATAGAAAGCACAGAAAAGGTTGTTTTTAAACCTAGTCATGTCCAATTAAACACTAATCTAAATTAATGAAGTGGTTTATACAGCATTAGAACAACAAACAAAACATTTAAATCTTAAAATTGATTTATTTAACAAATGCAGGCCTATTGAATGATTTACAACATTAACATATCAGACAAAACGATTGATACTCTTCATTGCTCCAAATAAATTAATGTGAAGTTAGTTTGTCAAATTTAATATTAATTAAACGGACAAGGTTAAATATTTCATTACTACTGTATGTTATTACTGTGCATTACCTTAAATTAAATTTAAAATCACATCAAAGTATATCTTACAAGAAACCTAATTTAACCTAGTTTTGTGTAACTTACATTGTTTGGAAGATTCACATCAGCTCCTGCTTTGATTAGAATGTCGCATACAGATCTATGGCTATGGGCTGCAGCATAATGCAAAGGTGAACCTCCATTCTGAAAACATTATTCAGGTTATAATATGTCATACCAATGTAAAAAAACACTTGTGGTACTTTTTCGTTATCTTTCGTTATTCGATTCTCCTTTTTATATACAATAACATAGTATGTTATTTCCCACCCGAACATTATTGTTAAGTGTTGTCTTGCTGTTGTCAAGTACAGATAGGAAAAACACAAAACTATTATACCATTCAGGAATCTTACGTACAATGAGTGCAGAGTAACGAAAAAGTAAAATTCATTTATACTTTATTTACCAAACGAGGTCTGTTTTTTTGTGAACTTTTATATTTATTTATAAACTAAAATGCTAACCACACAAAAACATCAAAATAGGTGTGTCCTTACGGACTCAAGTGTATTTTATACAATTAATTTATGTTTATAAGTACGGTGGTACAAATAAATTCATGAGGGAAAAATATAACAAATATTTATTTCTCACCGAATTTAATGTCATAACACAAACATATAACATTCATTATTTGTTTTATAAACACCCACTATCATTAATTCTGCCCTGTACAGTATCAATCTATTTTTTAGTGTATATTTTCTCTATTATTATTTTGATTACTCTTTGTCTTTACTTTATTATGTTTGTTATGATATTTCCAATTACTTTACCACTTTGAAAATCAGTGCACTAGTACTGAAAGTGCCTGCAGAATAAAGAAAGAATAAATAAATAAATCTATACTGCCCTACTTTGAGAAAAGGACTAACTACATTTATTTTTCGAAAATAAGATTTTTGTCTTATTATCACTTGAATTGACAAGTTATCCCAAAATATGTCTATAAACATGAAATTTAGAACAATAATAATTATTATTGGGGCTTAGAATTTGATAAAAGGCCTCAATTACAGCAATTGGCCAATCAGATAACAGTATGATAAATAAATAATGAGGCAGATAAATGCTCTTAGGAGAAAAGCCTTTTTTATATATGTAAATTGTTTACAAATTACCTGATCTAAATTACAAAATTATTTCAGATATTTGTTAATAATGTACTTTTGAAATATATTTATTTGAAAATAAAATACTACATGAACTTTTGCAATGAAAAACAAAAACATGTTTTGGTCAATTATTCAAAAGTAGCTTTTTGTAGATAAGCCCTTTTCTCAAAGTACGAAAGTATAGCTCAATCTATAAATAGCACTTTTGAGTTACTCAAATTTGGATTTAATTTATCCAAATAATAATTATAATGTATGACTTACTTTATCTTGTAATGTAACATTTGCTCCCGCGTCGATCAAACTCTGACATATACTGACATTACCAAATGAGGCACCCAAAATCAATGCTGTATCGCTATCCTATTCAAATATCAAAATCAAAATGTTACAAATAATTCACATTGTTCAATTTATTAAGTTCAGTAGGGTACTATGATTCCTTAAAAAAATCATTCGGATCAGTATGTCGCCTTTCAAAGTTTGGTGTTACTCTAAACAAAACTCGAGACTGAGAGGAACAAGATCGTAACGGAGATTGATAGACAAGTAGTAACGTAATATCAAACCATGATATACTGGTTCAATCAGTGTCCTTGATCAATCGACAAGAACATCAAAATGCTAGGAGAAGAGAAGATACCAGGCAATATGTATTTGTCTGTAGTTATTGTCTTTTTCATGTTTAGTATTCCAGTGGGCGTTTCGATTTTTGTCGGGAAACTATACATTTCAAGCTGGAGTATTATATCCATTTGAAACGCAATGTGCGCCAACATATTTATTTTATACAGTCTAGAACCAAATGAATTTTATTCTTGTCGTAATGTATATGTCATTTTATATACAGGTCAAAGCCTTTGTTTTCATATTTTGAAAGATTGAGTCAAATCGATCCCAATCGGCCCCTGATGAAAGATGTCTACCTCATTCTTACTGTCTTGCATGTTCAACTGAATCAAATGTTGGCAGATATCAATGGCATCAAATTGAGCAATATTAGGAATCTATAAAATATGAACAGAAAAATAGATATAAATGCCCACTAAATGTGTTCGTTGTCATAGCCTAGGGTTTATAATTCACTTATTATTAATATTTATTATCATACTAAAAATTAAAAACACCTACTTGAATACCATTGCAAGCACATATTTTAGAAAAAAATTCCTTGAGACCCATTTTATTTCCTTGTGCTATTCAAAGAACAAACGTTAAAACAGATGTTTAAGAACCAAGGGTTTAGGTCTATAAAGTAAACTTTTAGTAGATTATAATACGAATAGGCTTACAATACAAACAATAAAAGCAGCTTAGGGCCTAATTCTATTAAATCAACCACCATAAACAATTAAAAACAGATTGGTCGACATAGCAAATGTAGTACGGTTAGAAAAACATTTTTAAATGTTCCTTAACAGGAAACATATTAATGAAATCAACGTAGAATTAGTTTTGTTTTTACTAGAAATGTAAAAACAAATGACAGAATGTTGTGAAATTACTAATTTAGTTTTCAGTATAATTTTGTAGCATTCTTGCATAATGAACAATTATTTATCTGACTTAACCTATTTCATATACCTAAAATGCTCTAGGAAGCGTTGGCAGGCCCCAGTCAGAAGGGTACTCAATCTTGTGTTACTCAAAACCTTGAATGAAAGCCATGTGAAACTTGCTAAATATCTGCCCCGCCCCGCGACATTATTTGTAAATTACAATCTCACCCATGGCAGAACTGTTGAGAAATCATTGAAAACTTTTCCAAAGTGAAGCTTGTTGTTTAGCTTTGTATATGTGATAAGGATGTATGGAATAATACGAAAGTGAAAGAATAACATGTTGAAAAGAATCCTAGAATAATGAGTCATGCCAATTCATTATTCAGTTACCTATTATTACTTTTATTTACTTAGTGAACAAATACCCAATACTGTATGGAACCAACAAAAGTATTTTATTTGCTATTAAGAAGTACAGTACACTAAAATCTTAAAGCAGCTACCCAAGGGTTATGAAATTCAATTTTCAAATTACTATCAATGTACGTTGTGAGTGGAAGACATTACTTCATACAGCTGTAACACTGTAGACTTACCAATATGATAATTAGGTTCAGTTAAAATTGTCAAAGCATTAGGCCTAGACATTCTTAGATTCATAATGACCCATTTGGAACAATTCTGTCTACAACTCTGTCTACACTATCAGACTAGTTATTGGCAAAAAAGTGTGATGTGCTCAAATATTGTAGTGATATAACATCGTGTCCACATCACATTTTTTTTGACATACTTTGATTTTGTAGACAGAGCTAGTAGTATAGTTAGTTAGCATTTAACATGTTAGAACTTACCTAACACTGATGAAGTTAAGTAATTTTTCTGCAAATTTCAAAAGAATAAATTGATACAGTCAAAAAGTTATATTGACGTGTTTTTGTTTATTTATGTAAGGTGAGTCCCGTGTTCTCTGAACGTAGGGGAATGAGCTGTTAGGAGCTCATTGTACCAAGCCTCGGCATTATGTGGTAAGGTGGCCAGTTCCTTTCCACGCCGCCTTTTTTCTCCCTAGTATTTTCAACCAGGTACTCATTTTACAGCTGAGTGAGCTGGGAGTTGTCGGGCATTGAACCCGGCTATCCAACTCCTATTATTTATGTACAATCTTTAAATTACTGGACTGAATTATTTAATAACTTCAGTTTGATAACAAATGGCTCAGTGGGTACGGTATCTATAGTTTGTAGTTGTCTTCTATAACTTGAATTAATTATTGTAAAGCTGATAACTGAGTGTACAATGGCTCGTTGTTTGATCAAATCTGGACAGGGGTAGCTTAATAAGCAAAATACATCGCTGTAGATCACACGAGCCAGCTACTCATATAAAATGACTTTCAAAATTAACTAATTCATTTCAACAAATTTCATTAAAACATAGTACCTTATTTCATGCGGAAACTTGTAAAATGATAAACTTTCAAAACTTTTCATAAATTAATCAGGTCTAATGCTGTTACAGACTAGATTTTCAGCTACATTTGCTCAAACGGAGACCCAAAAGAAAAACAAAAGCTTAACTATTTTGGCGAAACTAAATGTAATTCATACTGAGAGCCAAATCAACTCACAAATAAAGCACCTATTAACAAATAAAAGGATTACACTTTATTTGATATACACCAACGCAGATGATTCTTCACGCTAACAAATAATAAGCATGCGCAATCCATTATATTGTGGGACTGGAGCTAGCAAAACATCCACCCGCCATTTTAAAAACACGATTGGCTAAACTGAAATTCTCATAAATTGTAATAAACTGGACTTACAGTTCGATTTCTCTTACAAGAGTGCAAGTCTGTCGTTGCCGCCCTACATGCCAGAAAGCATAATGGTCGTTAAGTACTTTTCGATCTAACGCTGGTCAAAATCTTAAAAATTCGTACAACTGCTTTAACACTATACTCATAGCAAGTGCTCATAGTTAATAGTAGGCTTTCTCTGCTCACAACGTTTTCATGGTCTATGAATTTCTTTCATAGACGCACAATGCATATTAATTCTATAGAATTTAATTATAGAAATCATTGTTCGACATCTATACATATTATTACATACTACATGGTATTACTTGGACGCACCTTTATCATCAAAGTGTACCATGCACTGTTGTGTAAAAGTGAAGTTTCCAATAAATTATTATTATTATTATTATTATTATTACATACTAATCTTCCATTCGATTTCTATTATTAAACTCCTATAACAATCCCAACAAGTTGTAATGAATACTAGAAGACAGGATGTTATCTGTACAGACAGGATGTTATCTGTACAGACCAGTGGTGGCGCCAGCGGGGGGGCTACGGGGGCTCTATCCCCCTCGTCGGGGAGCCTACCCCCCCCCCCCCCACCTCGTCGGGGAACACGGGTACTTTTTGTCGGGGAATATAATATAGAGTACAGTAAAAAACGTTCGCGTTCAATTCATATAGCTTCAGCGCCTAGAAAACCACGACGTTCCATTGACCGTGAGAGTACGTCAGAGGGCTATTATGCACTTTTATGCATTCATTTATTGCCAGCGATCTAACTTACTACTAAACATTAGCTAGGTACGCACTTGTCTGGCGGTATCCCTTTGTACGAATCGTTCAACGTTGGGTCGAGACGCGTGATATCAAGTTCCATCCAGGGACCAAAATGTGTAATGTAGTTATTTTCCAGGCGAAGTTTACCGACGTTTACCGAAGGGAACACGGGTACTTTTTGTCGGGGAATATAATATACAGTAAAAAGCGTTCGCGTTCACTTCGTAGCTAGCTTCAGCGCCTAGAAAACCGCGACGTTTCATTGACCGTGAGAGTACGTCAGAGTGATATTATGCACTTTATATGCATTCATTATTGCCAGCGATCTAACTTACTATAGAAAACAATAGCTAGGTTCGCACTTGTCTGGCGGTATCGATTTGTACGAATCGTTCAACGTCGGGTCGAGACGCGTGATATCATGTTCCATCCAGGGACCAAAATGTGTACTGTAGTTATTTTCCAGGCGAAGTTTACTGACGGTTACGTCGTGTACTGCGTCGACGTACGCTACATTACAGCAAAAACGAATTATGTTAATTGTTCGTATGTTCACCAATTTTTTAATTTACAAGTAACCTTCTGTACCGTGGGGCACCTAAAATAAATTTTTCATCCATTACTAAACAAAAAAACATGCCATTTTCGCTTAGCCAACATCTTATTATAGCTAAGTTATTACATTTTCAATGTCCTGTATGTCATGAATTTCTCACCACTCGGAAGTCCAGATGGTACGCACGCATACACTTGGGAGGAATAAACTTATTTCCCCGACTGAAAAACGTCTACGCTTGCGTTTTTAAAGCCTCTAGGCCTGATGCTCTAGTTTTAAACATTTTCTTAGCTCAGCCCCAACAATAAAGCTGGTCATATTTCGAAGTACAAGAAGTGCATTTTCCGGGACCTAACATCTCTATTTTTCAAACATTTCTTAGCTCAGTCACAACCATGATAGGGACTTATATATTTTGTTTCATGTTTTGAAGTATAATAAGTCCAATTTCCGGGACCTCCAACTCTATTTTTCTAAATTTTCTTTGAACTTTTATTTTTTAAATTGAAAAATATGGATTGAAACAGTCATCGCGCATCGTTTTTTTGTACGCAGTATTTTATTTATGCATTATAAAAAATGGAAAAAATGGCTACCCTAAATCTGATTAAAATGACCTCAAATGACGCTAGAACGCGTTGCTTCCGGGGGATTCGCCCCCTGGACCCCCACCGGGGGCCCTTAGCGGCCCCCTGGCCTCCAGCCTAGTGATGCTCGCTTCACTCGCATAGCCCCTTCGTCGGGAAATGTAGCCCCCGCGTCGGGAAAATCCTGGCGCCACCCCTGATCTGTACAGACAGGATGTTATCTATACATACAGTGTATGTAATAGTAAAATTACATAAGACTAGATGGTACGCTCGCTTCGCTCGCGTACCATCTAGGTCGTGCCCACAGATGGTTCTCGAATACACAGTAATTTCAGCGTAACAAAACTGGCCATTTCAAATGTACGTACCGCAGGACTATATACATTGTCGTTTACAGAAACGAATAAATAGACACGATGATTTATGTAGTCAACTAAAATTAGCACCCTGGGAATTACTTCCGATGGAGAAACTTATCACAAAATCAAGTTTTTGATTTGGACTCATTTAAAGAAACCCAATTTGTGTTTTGTATGTAACATTAGGGTTGAGGGATGGGAAAGCGGATAGGTACAAAGAGGAACAATTTTTAAATATTATTATTCTTTATCCACTCAGTAACGAAATATTTTTTTCATGTTTTATAGGCCTATAAATAATATACCTCTAAATACAGTAAAACATTTGCGATTTAATACTTTTTTTATTTTATTTATTTATTTATTTCTTTTAAATATTCATTGTACACTAATTTTCCCCGTGTATGGCAAGAGATTCCTAATTATATTAGAGAACATTCTTTATTTAGTTTAGTTAACACTGTCACTGTCATAATCGATTGAAATATTAAAGTACCATGTCACGATACACAACTACGACGTTTATATTTGGTAATTATCAATTAATACAAACGTTGAGAAAGAACTGTCAGTATAAAGTTTATTTGTATATAATAATGTGTTTATATAAAAAAAGTATTAAATCGCAAATGTTTTACTGTATTTAGAGGTATATATAAATATTTCAAGAGCCTATCCACAATCTCGCAAGTTTATTCTCAAAGGGCCCATATATTTACCTACCGTATGTGTTAAACCAAGGGCTCATAAATTTACCTACAGTACTTGTGTTAAACCAAACTCTGGCAGACTGAGAGATTGGGATGTTCCATTCATCGCAAATCAATAGATTTGTATATCGTATATTAAATCTATCAAAATAGTATTTTTTAAAGAAAATCGGCCTGTCTTCAACATTATGATGGTGTACTCTAGCTGTTCAACCGGTTTTCAGCCATTAAAAACAATTATCGTAGGAGGAGATAGGAAAATGCGAAGCCTCCTCGCATTTTTGTGGCGGGTATTTTTCAAGACGGACATCCATTAGACAGTGTATACCACGATCGGAAAACACCCCTATTTGGGGCAAATCGTTGAACCTAAATTCGTTTTAATCGTCAATAACTAATTATCTAACTTAATTTAATTAGTAAACAGGGTTACATCAGGTGGTTAAAATCAGTACCGAAAGTACGAACCAACTTTATATACCATCGAGTACAAATTCGAAAAGTAAGGCGCGATTTACCGAATTTTGCCCTTACGTAAATTTATATATAGATTATTTCGTTCATGTCTTGAATCGTTGGTTTTCTTCAACAATTTTTAACATTATTTTATTTAATTTCTTATTAATCTTTTTAAAACTCAAACCAACCAAACAATTCGCCAATAACAGGATTAACATATAAATACAGTAACGGATGATACATATTACGGTATACATTATTGAGACTAATAGGGATGATGGAAAAGTAGAAAATTATTATTTTTTGCTCAACTTTTAAATATTAATTGTGGTGCAATTATGCCACGGCTGCGTGAAAACATGGGCATATGTCACAAAGGCATAGGATGAGTTTTGAATGGGAACTGAAATTGTGGAAATTGCAAGATTGGTGTCAGGGGGTACATCAGAATTTTAAAATAACTCTTTAAATTAAATTTCTAAAAATCCTTAGGCGCATGTCTGGAGTAAAACAATTGAGAATATGTAGGCCTACTTTCACTTAACCCGGAAATTGCATCCTTGAATTAAAAATCTCAGTACGGTTACTATTAGGAACTAATGTTTTTCATGCCATCAGTTTTGCGGTCTGCGGCTGTAAGGGCCTGTGTCAGAAGCGGGTGATGGTTTTCCATGGGAAGGCGCACATCTTATGGGGATGGTATACAAGTTAGGACATTGCTGGGACGGTTGGAGGGTTTTGTGTCAGGGATGTAAGAGAATAATATGAGATTATGAATTTTATAAACGAAAAACCTTAGGCCTACCATGGTTACACTTCGGTAGGAAACAATTTCAGAATATGAACATGCAGCCTACTTGCCCGGAAATTGCATTAAAGAGAAGGTGAAAAATATAATTGTGTAAAAAACATAATAGAAATAATTATTTCACTTATAAAATGTATAAAATAAACGGTTAAATTAAACCAGATACAGTAATTTGCTTTAAATTCAGTCGATTCTTGGTACTGTATCTATTTCCAAAGTATCATATAGTTCACATGTGTTTCACATCTAGTACTAACTAAACCCTTAACCTAACCTTATTATACAGGCACTACATGTGATATCAATGCAATGCTGGTATTACAAATATTCCTGTGATACTTACGGAAATAATAGTAGGCCTATGTGGAGATTTCCAGGAAATCTATGAATAAAAGGGTGTAACCAAAAACAAATTGCAATAGTTTTCAAACCTTTTTTATCTGATTCAGTAACTAGTAGGACACTTTCTTTTCAAAATCTACCAAAATCTGGTTAGTGGAACATATAATTTAGGGGTCATTAGATGTCAATTATGTCAAATTTGGTATTAATCACTTTTTAGACTGGTATAAAATATTTTATCAAATGAAGTATCATATAATAGCTATTTGAATTATCTATCTAATGATAGCAAACTTATTAATTTTACATGCACACATGATATAGTTTTTGGGTGAAAATTGAATTTTTTGTTCATTTTTTTCAACAATTTTATTTTAGTAAAAATATAACTTAATAGCATATTATAATAAGAACAATTTGGTATTAATCACTTTTTAGATATAACTTATGACTGATGTAACATATTTCATTAAATAAAGTATCATATATAGCAATTCTAATTATGTATCTAATGATACCAAACATGATATGTTTACATGCAAAAATGCAAAGTTTTTGGGTGAAAATGGTAATTTTTGAATTTTTTTATCAAAAATTACAATTTTTCAAGAATTATATTTTTAGTAAAAATGAAATTTTATTACATATTTTTTATAACACAGTTTTACAATATTTTGCCTATATATAGTCATTTTAACTTTACAATATCAAAGGTGAAACGCAATTTGGTACGGAATTACATAAATTTAAATAGAAACACTCAAAATTTGAAAAAAAAAAATGTTACACTGGTCCAACCCAGGATAAAACTCATGGCTATTTTAATAATGAAGATGACATATCCACTTTAAAAAGTTGGAAAAGAACTTTTAAAAATGTTCTTTCCAAACTTTTTAAAGTGGATATGTCATCCTCAGCAAGCATGTATCTTTTAATTTAGAATGTAAGTTCGAATCCAAGATGCCCTTCAAAATCCAAGATGGCCACTATATTCATGAATAGTATGGGGTAAGAAGCGACTAACATTCTTAATAAATGTATCTATTTCTTAGGTTTATCGAAAACCGAGACCACCCTATAGAACATAAATATTGAGAAATGTTGGTGAGGTCTCTAGTCTATAGAACAAATATATTGAGAATTTGTAGTGGGGTCAGTCTAGTCTAACATAACCACCCTATTATATAACTAAATATTGATAAATTTGAGTGAAGCCACTCGTTTTAAAAAAATCTCAAGATTTATTTTTTTTAAACAGAGACTATCCTCTAGAACACAATATTGTGTAGGGATTTTACAATTCATTGCAAGCAGAGACGAGACCTCTCCCTCTAGAACACACCTAGAAAAATGTTAATGGTGTCTTTGCTTTCAATACATCTTGATAATAGAGACTAATCCTACTGTTCTAGGCTGGACTCCCTCTAAACATTTGACCCCGGGGGAAACATTTCTCGTGGAAAATGTCCATGGGAAAATGTGCAATGGAAAATGTCCCAGGGAGAAACCAGCCTGCTCCCCCTACTGTACTGTATAAATTACATAATATTGACAGTTTAGTGGGCCGGGGTCTATGTTTTTAAGTAATATTGAAAACAAAAGGCTCCACCTAAAACACAATTATTTTTAGTAGGAATCTCTGTTTTCATTATTTCACAGAAACAGAGAAAACCCAACCTCTTGAAAATAATATTGTGAACTTTTTGTCGGGGAGGGGTCTCTATTTTCAAAAACCCAAAAACAGAAACACGGTACAGAATACAATATTGAGAAGATTTTTGAGTAGAGATCTTTGTTCACAGTAAAAGTTTTCAATAATTGTGTTAAGTTGGTTTCCCTGTTTAGTTAAGGTCTCTCAAAACTCCTACTGTGTTTTACGACAAAACAACAAAAATCGTAAAACTTAATATTGTAAACTTTTAGTGGTAGTCTTTGTTTTCGAAAACCGCACAACAGAGACCCAGTATGAATACAATATTGAAATATTTTTAGTGGGGATCTTCGATTTCAAAAAGTCCTGACAATAACGACCCCCTCTTAGACTGCACAACAATGAGATCGGTCATTAGGTTTAGATTTCGATCCAAGTCGGCCCTAAACCGTCTCGGCCAAAGTCAAGTCGGCCCCAAGTCAAGTCGGCCCCAAGTCAAGTCGGCCCCAAGTCAACTCGGCCTCAAGTCAACTCGGCCTCAATTCAACTCGGCCTCACGTCAACTCGGCCAAAATATAATCGGTCAACTCGGCCCCGTTAAATTATGGAATGCAAAAGGTGCAAAGGAAGGGGATTGATAAAATAATATTTCTTCACATTTTATTACCTATGAATAATTCTGACTTTTAATGAATATTAATATTTAGACAATAATACTTTTAGCAAAAAAAAAAAAGAAGGATTTCACCAATTTTTCTTTATTACGTTTAATAAAATTTCAAATTGCACAAATTGTTCTGAAATTGCGCATAACAAACAATTGATTAATAAGCTAGCATTCATACTATTATTAATGATTACAATATGAACATTTTGATAATAAATAGGAACACATTGTAGGCATACACCCAATATGATGATGCACGTACGTGGGCGCGTATGTTCATTCGTGCGTCAAAATTCAATAAACATGTCCGATATGAGAGTACATATATTAGGTGTAATAAGATTGTTTGGTTGGATTGTTTGGTTGAATCATTGAGGTATTAATTAATGTTAACGCTATGGTTGAATCACGCGTAGATTTCTTCAGTGTATGCATTTGATTAGGCGACAACATCTGAAACCTGAAATCTGAATTCGTAGCTGCGCCTCCCTGTGCCTTTGGCAGCTATTTCGATATCTACAACTGCTACGACGTGTTTTCACTGACCGGGGGATTCCCCTTTTTTAAAAACGCAAATCATGGACAAAAACGATATGTACAGTACGATAATTTTTCTATGGCCAAATGGTGGAACCATGGAGCTATAATAGCTCCATGATGGTCTTCGATTTACTAAAATGTGGTACCTGCACGTGTTTTTGTAAAACGCGGGTACTTCTATTCATATCGGCAATGATATCATTTTTTTATTTTCTTATTTCTTAATTTTTTTTAAAGAGTGGATAGTAATAATCATAATAATATTAAGCACTTTTTGCGTTCCATACTTTATTGTGGCCGAGTTGACCGATTAGTTTTTGGCCAAGTTGACGTGAGCAGGGGCGCAGCCAGCAAAGAATTAATGGGGGGGTCAACCAATATGTGAGTATTTTGCGAGCGAAGCGAGCAACCATGGGCTGGGGGCCAGGGGGCCGCCAAGGGCCCCGGTTGGGGTCCAGGGGGCCCTGGAAGCTTTGGCGGTCTAGCGCAATCTAGATCATTTGAATCGGTTTACGCACACACAAATATGACAATGTTAACACTAATAAACTGAAACAAAGAAAACAAAAACAACTCTCATTTTTATTACAGAACATTTTTATATTCCAGGCTGCCACAGACAAACACTTTTTTTCTTGCTTGTTTGTTGATTTGTGTAGAGAGGCTGTAAACTCAGAGGAGGGATTATTTGAATTCCTCCTTTTTCACCAATACAAAAGTTGCATGAAATGAACGCAGAGTTGCAAAAGTTTGAAAAAAGAAATTAGAATGATAGCATGGAGTGATATTATTAAATGAGAACCGTAAGGTTAGAGTTCATACACTGTGCAAGTCCAAGAAGCTATCTTGGCTCCGTGTGTATGTGAGACGCTTATCATACCCAGTACATACAATATTTTGTTTAAAAATATACCTATTTTGTTCGAATGTATAGTATAGGTGATAGCTTATACATAATTGTAATAACTAACTTCTAAATTATTATCATACATTTTACGTTAGTTACTATAACGGCGCTCTAGACATCGCGTGATGCATCTTTAAACATAAGTTTGGAACATTCTTCTCGGCTTGGAGACAGAATTCGCGAATGACATTCTCTGTATTAATGTTCATGTTAAAGTGTATGTTCATGAGGCACAATCCCGAAAGCTGCTCATAAGACATGTGATTTCGCAAACAGGTTTTCGTTCTCCACAAAGTCGAAAAACTCCGCTCAGCTTCAGCAGACGTTACGGGAATTGGCCTACGCGATTAGAAGAAGTGAACGCACATTCGGGAACACATCTGGATTGGATCCGCTAATTTTACACAGTCGCTTCTTCCATCACTGAAGCTCGGAATGAATTAGATGTTCGTGTCTTGGCAGATCATCGCACCAAATTCAAGTTCCTTGAAGACTTCTTCAACATTACACTTCACGATAGACTCGGGTGCTACGCCAAATATTTTAAAGCATGGCCTGTTATCGGAAGAAAAACGGGTTTTTAACTCGGTTTGTAAATGATCAAGAAGTTGATTTGGTAATAGTGCTCGGTAGTAATCTTCCACAGTATCTCCAGGATGATTTGATCTGTATTGTTGTCTCATGTTTTTATTTATTTTTTCTAAAAAAAAAAGGGGGTCAGGACCCCCGTGACCCCCCCACTGGCTGCGCCCCTGGTGAGGCCGAGTTGACTTGAAGCCGAGTTGACTTGGGGCCGACTTGACTTTGGCCGAGATGGTTTGGGGCCGACTTGACCTGCACCCGGTCTGTTGTATTTTATATTGCTTGATCAGTTGTTGTTGTTAGTTCCAAGTTGATCACGAATGTAAATAGTATGTGTGTGTTGTTATGCCTGTGTTATCCTGCCTAGAAAACAATTATCATTATACTATGTATGAACATGGAGGTATAAATGACTTAATAAATCGAATCTGAAGCCGTGTCTACACTATCACACTTTATGTGAGAAAAAAAATGTGATGTCCCCATATATGGACATGATGATGTCATACCACTACCCTAATTTAGCATATCACTACCATTATTTGGGCACATCACATACTTTTTGTCACATAAAGTTCGATAGTATAAACAGAGCTTATCCCAATATTGAGAATTTCTAGTATTGCCTCTGTATTTTTATAGATTTCTCGAAAACAGAGACCACAATATTGAGAAGTTTTAATGGGGATCTGTGTTTTCGAGATTTCTTGAAAACTAATCACTATGTCATTAATTATTAATATACCCATACTAAATATTTCAATGTTTTATTCTATAAGGTGGTCTCGGTTTTCAAGATTTATTAAAATCAGAAACCTTTGCTAAAGAACATAATATCGAAATCTCTGGGACAGACCCTAGAACATAAGATTGAGAAGTCTTAGTGAGGTTTTCATGAAATCTCAAGAACAGAGACCACCCTATAGAACACAATATTGAGAAGTTTCAGTGGGGTCTGTGTTTCATGATATTTTATGGTCCCTGTTTTTGAAATTTATTTATAGACCTTTCTATAGAACACAATATTGAAAAGTTTAGTGGCGAACTCTATTTTCGAGAAATATCGATAATCACAGAATCAGAAAAAACCAAGTTTTGAAACTATTGCAATTTGTTTTGGGTCAATCCACAGATTGCCTGGACTTTTTAGACCTAGAGCATATACAGGTAGAGGATAATTATATCTTTCTTTACGTAATAAATATTTTTAAATTGTTGAGCCAATATCTACAAACCCTACGAAACAATATCTTGAAGAAACAAAATATTTGAAGGGGACGTTACTATTCCGAGACTATTCCGAGTGAACAACAAGTTTTGAGGAAAGACATCACATTTTGACTAACGATTTTAAAGGAACAAAACATATATACATTTTAACGTCTCATCTTTTGCTATCTTTTTGCCTACAAAATAAGATTATAAGAATACACTACATATGATACGAGTACAGACTTCATCATTTCGGGGTCAATATTGTATCTATTGAGTTTATCCCATTTATTATAAATGACTGATGTATTGTTCATTTAAACACAGAGTTGTTGGCCAGAGTTTATTTTGTTCACTGTACGTCATTAACATTAATTCACTTACAATATACCAATATCAATACTGTATTTGAAAATTAATCACACCCAAAAAAATTGCCTGATGCAAATAATGTGGATTAACTCTTTGTAATTTGTATGGTCACATAAGAATTTTTAAATTAATGATTATACAGCACAAACTGTCAGAATTTAGTAGAGGTCTATAGATAACATAGAACCTTTGTATCAAAGTTAAAAGTGATATACACTGCCATAGCATGAGCATCTGCTTCTGATGGGCATGGGTACTGTACATAAAGTGATATACACTGCTATAGCATGAGCATCTGATTCTGATGGACATGGATACTGTACATAAAGTGATATACACTGCCATAGCATGAGCATCTGATTCTGATGGACATGGATACTGTACATAAAGTGATATACACTGCCATAGCATGAGCATCTGATTCTGATGGGCATGGGTACTGTACATAAAGTGATATACACTGACATAGCATGAGCATCTGATTCTGAAGGACATGGATACATAATAAGTTTAAATTATTATTCATACATATTAAACGCTTTGACTATTTATTACTGACATTTCTGGTAAAATATTTGAAAATCTACTTCAAGTATTTGAATACTGTCTTACGATTTCGAATTTTTGTCGTTATATAAATCTCTATTTTATATACACTTGCACATTATTTTAATGTGTACTGTAGGGTATATGAATGAATACACTGTAGATTTGCCTTCCAAAATTCAGTAGCAAACTACACTATTAATCAAACTTTCTGTTGTGAAGACATAAGAACATGACGTCCTCCATCAATGGCAATAGATTCTCCTGTGATGTATGAGGATTCATCTGATGCAAGGAATGTAACTAACTTGGCTACTTCATCCACTGTTCCTGGGCGTCCCATTGCATGAGTCTCTTTACAATGTTCAAGGAACTAAAAATAGAATTCACATCAAACTATTAATGTAGATGATGCAGAGCTTCCTCAAACATGGTTTTTGTTGTTTAATTGGTGTCTGGTAACACTATGTCGGGGGTTTGAACGTAATACAGACTAGTTCATTCTCATGTTTTCTAGATTGGGGGTTTGAACGTCATAACTGACTGATACATTCTCATGTTTTCTAGATTAAGGGTTTCAAATCCATAACTGACTGATACATTCTCATGTTTTCTAGATTAAGAGTTTCAAATCCATAACTGACTGATACATTCTCATGTTTTCTAGATTAAGGGTTTCAAATCCATAACTGACTGATACATTCTCATGTTTTCTAGATTAAGGGTTTCAAATCCATAACTGACTGATACATTCTCATGTTTTCTAGATTAAGGGTTTCAAATCCATAACTGACTGATACATTCTCATGTTTTCTAGATTAAGGGTTTCAAATCCATAACTGACTGATACATTCTCATGTTTTCTAAATTGGGGTTTCAACTCCATAACTGACCGATACATTCTCATGTTTTCTAGATTGAGGGTTCTAACTCCATAACTGACTGATACATTCTCATGTGTTCTAGGTTTTGTGAATTTCACAATTGAAAACCACTCTCCCAGGAAACAACTTTACATTTAATATTCACTCTTAGTCTATCATTAAAAAGATTCATTTGGTTGGTATTACTAATAAAATATAAAAGTTAATTATATCTCAACCGTAATAGTAATAGTAAATAACGATTATTTTATTTACCTGACGTTTCGCCAACTATCAGTTGGCTTTCTCAAAGTGTAGTGACACGTATGTCACCGTTTACCTCTAGATGACGGGGTCAACACATTGGTCCACACTTGACTGAGTTTGTAACCGGCCTCATCTCTATTAAAATTGGGGATCTTCCTGATCCAGATGGATTCCTTAACTCAGCGTCATCTAGAGGTCAACGTGACATACGTGTCACTACACTTTGAGAAAGCCAACTGATAGTTGGCAAAACGTCAGGTAAATGAATAATCGCTAGTAACTATTACTATTACGGTTGAGATATAATTAACTTTTATATTTTACTCTTAGTCTAGTCGTACATGAGGTGTAATATCTTAGGCGTGCATTACATTACACATTGAACATTAGTCATTATTTAAATCTTGGAGAGGCCAAAATATTATATGTGATTAATTGAAGCGTGTGAATATTTACCTTAGCATACATCTCATCAGACATTCCACCTCTTTTGTGTACTTCTGTTATAATAACACCAGGGCTGAAAAAAGTTTCAAAGTGACTTTTAAGCAATCTAAAACTAGTTTTTGTATACTGCATAATATACAATATTTTTTAAGAAAAGGTATACTGCAAATATCTATATAATAAAATAGAGGATTTAAACTGTCATTTTTTAGAAAGTTTTTCACTTGGCAGAGTGGTATTCCACTTGGTGAATGCTTGTGCTTTGTCAGCAATAGAATGTAAATGTTTGATGCTTGCTATCCAATCTATTGGTCCTGAGTTCATATCATGTCTCAGGGTCAGAGTTTATTCTTACAAACAACATAAACTAAAATAAACTTGCTATTTAGTGCAATCAGGTCTAATTACCTTACTAAGGCAAAAAATGTTTTGGGATAAATTTGATATAGGAAAATTATAAATTACTGTAGGTGGAGGGATACACTCTCCAAGTGCCCTTTAATTTGTAATATGGTTGTAAATACTTACTTTACAGCATTTACTCGGACTCCTTTAATTGCAAGTTCTTAAAAAAAAGAGTAATTATTGATATGGTATGTTGTTGAACTAGTTTAAGGGCATGTGACTAAAGATCTGTTTATGATCTATTAGTACATTTGGCCCACAAAATAGGTTTTCAAGCTCTGCTTGACTAATGAAAAAGGAAGTAACAATGACATACCGTAACCTAAAAAAGCCACACTCTTAAGTGGGCTTCTTTTTAAAATGGGCTTCTTTTCTAGATTACTTTTGCAACCTAATGAAGGTGGCTTCTTTTCAAAATGATTGTTTAGACATTACCTGCCAATTTTACATATTTGTTATCAAAACACCATTATTTTATACTGTAAAATGAATGTACAGGTATGATATACACTTGATTATATACATTATATATGCATCCCAAATTATTTGCCATTAAATCACCTTGTTCCTTTGATATTCAAATAGTTTATCTTCACAAAAAGCATAGACAACTTGATTTCAAGATTAATTTTACAGACAAAGGAGGTGGGGCTTCGTTTTTTCCAACTAACTTTGGTTAACTTGATCAGCAGTTGTCATTCAATAGTTACACTAATGTTGCAACTTACCTTGAGAAGCACATGCAGTCATGTGATCTATAGTACTCTTGGACATACAATAAGAAAGAAGGCCAGGAAACTGAAATAGAAGATAAAAACAGTCATGTGATCTATAGTACTCTTGGACATACAATAAGAAAGAAGACCAGGAAACTGAAATAGAAGATAACAATACACATTTATCATCTCAACTTTTAGTGAAAAATAATGATGAAATGAATAATTAAAATTAGATAAAAAAATATTAGATGTCCTGAATGTACTTACAGCCCTTTTACCAGTTACACTTGAAATATTTACAACACTTCCTAAATAAAAGAAAAGATTACAATTACCTTTGAATTTAATATTGATACTAAGGCCGTGTTTCCCCAGTCATAAAAAAATTATCTGGTAATTAATTAAAAATAAAGTGCACGGTCAGTCATTACCTACCAAACAACTAAGTGCACAAATCAGAACATAAAAATTTGTCCTTCAGGTCAAAGGTTAAACATTTATTCAATAATAATATTGGTTAATTTTTCTTGAGTAGAACCGGTTAAACCCTGTTTTTTGCGGAAACACGGACTAAGTACATATTGTCAAAAACTATTGGTTGGAATAAGGGAAACATTTGTAGCTCCCTGATACAAAGTTACTTGTTGGTTCTCAGTACCTGCTGCTTACTTGGGCTCTAATCTAACCATGGAGATACCTCCATGATCTAACTAACCCTACACATCAGCACAAGCTCATTGGAATATTGAATTTGTTTAGTTAGTTGTAGCTGACCGATATTCTAATTATGTATAAGATATTGTTGTTATGTTAGCCATACCAAATGTCTGGACAGAATAGTTAATATGTTGAGCTTTTTAATGTCAAAAGGATTTCATACCCTGAACAAGGGCATATTGTCATTGTTCAACCTAAAAGTTACTTGAAATTTTGTTTAGCTTTAATGAGGTGCAGAACATTTATATATACCTTTAGCTTTAATGAGATGTGGGCTTGCCAGTTGTAGTAGTTGAAAAGGTGCCCGTACATTAATACTAAATACAGCATCAAAATTTTGTAGTGTTATCGTCTCTATTGAATCAGGAGTAACAATTCCAGCATTGTTTATCAAAACATCAAGGGAGTTAAAATGTTTGAGAGTTTTTTCTAATACTGTTTTCATTTCAGCTTCAATTGTTAAATCTGCCGTTATACACAGCACCTGAAATAAAATGTTTTTATTTTCTTATTGCATTTTATCAGCAACTGAATCAAAACATGTTTCATCATAGAGTGTATGTTATCAAATGACATAAGTGAGTGGGTTTTCTTTTTTTAAAACCATTGAGATAAAATTTTAAAGTCAAGAACACAAGCACTCCAGCATCGAGAAGTACCATTGAATATGGATGCATCGCATTGGCCCAATACTCTCAGTTATGCACCACTATGTCATTATGAGAATATTCTGATACGATCGGATAACCATCGAATAAATATAAAAGTAATAATAATTTAATAATTACTAAAAACCGCATCAGAACAGTTTAATTAATGCAGTACAGTTTTTACAATAATTTTTAATGGCGATAGAATGAATTAATTTCTTGGTAAATTATTTATGTGAAAATGTTACCAAAAAATAAATTCAATTTATCGCCATTAACAATATTGTAAAATTATTAAATTATTATTATTACTATTTATTATTTATGTTTTGAAGAGTTCCTCCCCTGTTCACATCACTTAGCTGTCTAGTATTATAACGAGTAGTATCTATGGTTAAAGCTAACCTTGTCTTGAGGAAGTCCATTTGCCTGGCACACTTGAGCAGTCTTTTGTAATGCACTACTGTTTCTCCCTGTTATGGCTAGGTAACAACCATAAGATGCAAAATGCTTTGCAACTTCTGCTCCTATTCCAGAACTTGCCCCTGCAAAATAAAGTGGTAGTTTTATTCATTCATTCATCAGTGGAAAATTACTTTTATTTATTGTCATTTGCATATAAAATATCATAGAAATTATGTTTTCTCGGAGATATACAAAAACAGAAATAAAAAACAATTACAAAGTGTCACATCACTCTTGTACAGTATACTGACTGACAAGCATTCAGTGCTCCAATGGCAGCTGTCACGAAACCTGTACAAGAGATGATGGACCGGTAACGTCTACAGCTACCTGTACATAAAACCTGGTAAATAAAAGGTTGTTTTTTATACCCTTTTTACACTATCGACTGAGAGAGGAACACGAGTTGAACTCGGAGGCAATTTCCATTTACACTAGCCAAAAAAACTGCGAGATGAACTCGAGTTGCGCCCATTTACACTACATCGATCACCCCGGTGCTGTCAATCAAATTACTATTGCAAGCGCACACGTGGAACTTAACTGACTATGGTTTAAACATTTAAACACTGGAACATATCGACAAATCTCATATAAAAACATAATAATCCGAATTTACACACAATTTATTTAATTTTGAATATAGTTCAGGGTTATATTTTCTTTGTGGCTATTAAGATTATCATTTATTATTTTAAAAATTAGGGCCTAACAATTATTTTTCTTTTTAAAATGACTGCATTTCCGCCTTGTAGACTGTACGTACATTAAATAGGCCCTAAATTGTTAGGTTGCCGTAAAAATAGGGTAGGTACGGTAAGTATTTAAAATAAAAAATGTATTTGTTAATTAGCATAACAATCAATGAAGGAAAATTAATATATGGTACTTTTTCAGTTCCTAAAAAAGATATCATTTTCATCCATTGAGACGTCAGTATTATATATATTTTTCCCTTTTTCAATAATTAGGCCTACTAGAATCGGCCAGGGTAGAGTTACACCAATATTACATTATTTTAGGCTTTCTGGTAAGGTAGAATGCACACAAACATTTCAATATTTTCAGCAGAAATTTGTTTGTGCCTTTAAAAGAAAATAACGAACAGCACAACATATCGTACAATTATTGTTTTAAGCAAAAAAGGTGTATTTTAAGCAAAAAAACCTATTTTGTTTGCATAATATATTGTATTTCTGTAACAACATGTTACATTCTCACGTCAATGACCTTTAACAGCTCGGTGTTGAACCACAAAAACCGTTTACACTTCGTGTCTCCGGTGTACATTCGACTACACCAGAGAAGGTACACCGGAAAACCGTTCAGCTTCGTTTCACCCCGGGGAGAGCACACCGGGGTGGTTGGATTTTCGGTGATAGTGTAAAAGGGGTATTATTTAATCAAGGTACTATATGTTTTTAAAATATTATTAAGTTTGCTCGGACTGTACTACTACTACTAAGTTAATTATGGCCATATTGGCCCTACAAGTTACAACACCAACTAATGCAATTTGGGGATCATGTTTGTTGGATACTGTATTCGTTCACACATATATTATTTATATTTATTTGTGATAACCTTTGTTTTTGGGCAACAATTTTTTGTTAAAAAGATTATTAAGAAAAACACAAATGATAAACGATACTCATTGTTCTTAATCTTCTATAATTAAAGGCACGATGGGCGTGTCATAATAGATACTCTCGTTTGGTTAAGTTTGTGTTGCTAAATTCATCGTTTTTAACATAAATTCGGAGGATTTTTTCTATAAAAGTTGGATTTTTATAATTAATGAACAAAAACTCTCGTTTTATAGGTATTTGCAACATTCCGATTCTCGTTTGTTTCCGTTTGGTGTTTAGGCTAGTAGTAGGACCGGGCCCTAGTCTAGGATGCGGACTCCTAAACACGACAAGCGAATCCGGGACGATTCGGCCCACTCTTGGGCTGAAACTTAGTAGTACGCCAGGTAAGGCCTCCAATAAGCATCTGTAGCTACTGAATCAACTTAAATTAAAATATTACCGGTAACTAACGCAACTTTTCCATGTAAAGAAGTCATCCTTGTAAAAACTGTGTGCGTCGTTCGTGTTTCTCAGCTCAGCCAAAAAGATAGTGTGTAGTCAGCAAGGAGTATGGTCGAAGCGGTCGAGTATGGAACGCCATGTGCGCTTTAATCTTTGATTGTCGTTGTCAACGCCATGGCCTATGGCGAGTTGAGTTACAGCTAAATAAATATAAGCCAACTCATGTACTATCAAATCTTTATATTTCTATAATAATTAAGTTTGCCTGCCGATAAATCAATGTATATTTTATTTGTATTTACTATTAACTAATACATATATCGAAATATATTTTGCCGAACCTTTATATCTCGTTTACATACTATTGAATCCTTATACAGTATTGCAATAATAATTTACGTATACGGTATTGCCGAATCTTTATATCTCGTTTATATGCAATTGAATCCTTATACAGTATTGCAATAATAATAATAATTTACGTACGGTATTGTCGAATCTTTATATCTCATTTACATACTATCGAATTTTATACAGTATTGCAATAATAATTTACGTACGGTATTGCCGAATATTTATATCTCATTTACATTTAACTATCGAATTTTATACAGTATTGCAATAATAATTTACGTACGGTATTGCCGAATATTTATATCTCATTTACATACTATCGAAGTTTATACAGTAGCCTATTGCATTAATAATTTACGTACGGTATTGCCGAATCTTTATATCTCGTTTACATACTATCGAATCTTTATACAGTATATTGCATTAATAATTTACGTACGGTATTGCCGAATGTTTATATCTTGTTTACATACTATCGAATCTTTATACAGTATTGCATTAATAATTTACGTACGGTATTGCCGAATATTTATATCTTGTTTACATACTATCGAATCTTTATACAGTATTGCAATAATAATTTACGTACGGTATTGTCGAATATTTATATCTCGTTTATATACTATCGAATCTTTATACAGTATTGCATTAATAATTTACGTATACGGTATTGCCAAATCATATCTCGTTTACATACTATTGAATCTTTATACAGTATTGCAATAATAATTTACGTACGGTATTGTTTATATCTAATTTTTACATAATATCGAATCTTTATACAGTATTGCATTAATAATTTACGTACGGTATTGCCGAATCTTGATATCTCATTTGACATATGTACTATTGAATCTTTATACAGTATTGCATTAATAATTTACGTACGGTATTGCATGCCGAATCTTGATATCTCATTTGACATACTATCGAATCTTTATACAGTATTGCATTAATAATTTACGTACGGTATTGCCGAATCTTTATATCTCGTTTACATTGAATCTTTAAACAGTATTGCATTAATAATTTACGTACAGTATTGCCGAATCTTTTATATCTCATTTTTACATACTATCGAATCTTTATACAGTATTGCATTAATAATTTACGTACGGTATTGCCGAATCTTGATATCTCATTTACAGACTTAATCGAATCTTTATACAGTATTGCATTAATAATTTACGTACGGTATTGCCGAATATTTATATCTTGTTTACATACTATCGAATCTTTATACAGTATTGCAATAATAATTTACGTACGGTATTGCCGAATATTTATATCTCATTTACATACTGTACTATCGAATCTTGGTTTTTATTATTAGTAATAGGGTGTGTTATACATTTAAGTGTTATTCCATTGTAATACATTGTCAGCAAATGGTTGTTGTTGGACTTGCTGACGGTTCCAGGACGATTCGGCCATGAGACGATTCGGCCATGGACGTTTCGGCCCGTGGGCCGAAACGTCCCACTTTGTGGGCCGAATCGTCCCACATTTAGACAAAACCAATGATTGTTAATTATAATGTTATACAGGTTTTTTTTTCGGTTTTTATCAAGTTTTCAAAGGTGTTTATTTAAACTAAACAACTATGTATTTTAATGGAAACATTAGTCTAATATAAACCACAGCATGAGATTATAGGATCAATACGTATCAGCGGTCTACGAAAGCCTATTAAGGCCAACAAAAAAATAATATTGCTTTCACAAATTCGAAATAACGAATTATTAATTCGTTTTTTCGAATTATTAATTCGTTATTTCGAATTTATTTAAGTAATTTGAAATTTCGAATTAATAATTCGAAATTTCGAATTATTAATTCGAAATAACGAATTACTAATTCGAAATTTCGAATTAATAATTCGAAATTTCGAATTATTAATTCGAAATTTCGAATTATTTATTTCGTTATTTCAAATTATTAATTCGAAATTTCGAACGAAATTTCGAATTAGTAATTCGTTATTTCGAATTAATAATTCGAAATTTCGAATTAATAATTCGAAATTTCGAATTAGTAATTCGTTATTTCGAATTAATAATTTGAAATTTCAAATTAGTAATTCGAAATTTCAAATTAGTAATTCGTTAATTCAAATTTTTAATTCGTTATTTCGAATTAATAATTCGACCTCTGCCCTTTCTAATGACATCCCAACCATCCCGGATGACTTTAGCTAATGCAATCTGGTCATCATGCGTCCTGAAAACCATTGGATTAGATTATATTTCAATCGTAGCTTAAATTATCAAGAGATTATTGAAATGTTAGCAGAAGATCATGATAATTTTATAAGTAAACGGACATTAAAGCGAAGGCTGAAAAAAATGTGCCTTAGTCGAAGAAAACGGCATTCTGACGAACTGGAAGTCGCTGCGTTCATTGAAAGCCAATTACAGACGTCAGGGATGCTACATGGGTACAGGTGGATGCACATTCGTTGCACACAAAATGGGTTAAACATAGATAAAGAGACGGTCAGAATAATTTTAAACCTTCTTGACCCAGAGGGTGTCGAAGCAAGAAGGAGACGACGACTACACAGAAGAATTTATCATGTACCTGGCCCAAACTATATCTGGCATATCGACTCGTACGACAAACTTAAGCCATACGGCATTTGTATAAATGACGGATTCTCTAGACACATAATATGGCTAGTCCCAAAGTTATAGCCGGCTATTACGTAAATTCTGTTCGCTAAAAAATATGGGTTGTCCCGGGGGTTTTCCAAAGTCTATTAGAACAGATTTCGGAGCTGAAAATTCTATTGTTGGTCCAATGCAACAATTTCTTTGTAATGAGAACAGCAGTTTTATACAAGGAACAAGTCAGCATAATCAACGAATTGAGAGTTGTTGGGGCATTCTCAGAAAATTATTATTAATATCGCATTTAACTAAAGTGTCCGCCAGAGTAAGATTAAGGGCCTCTTTACATACATTTGTTTTTAAATGTATATGGATCAATTTTAAATATAGTGTAATATAATTGGAGACGTTTTAGACTGATGAGCCCGGTATTGAGACTTTACTCGCTTGGTTGCAATTGAGTTCGTATATACGATACGATACGATAAATACTACTACAGGGTATCAGTCGATCGGTGATGATAGATGATGATGTTGTGAATGAGGTGTGTCTCTGTAGGTGTGCCTATGATGAAGTGACTCAGTGAGGTGTCTCTGGGCTCTGTTGAGACTGGGGGTATATCGGCTTCTGTTCATTGCATATGTCATCATTAATCGTCTTTGAGCTTAGATATAAAATTGGTCCTAGTTGATCCACGATCTAGGTATAGGCAAGACAAAGTAGTTTGAGAAAATTGTATATCTCAATGATAGATATCGTTGTCAATTCTCTACTTAAAAACTGTCATTCTTGAATTGTTTTACGATGGGAAAGTTCTCTAAGGTTAGATAAACTGTTATTTTAGAGATATATTGGTTACAAGTAGTATTCATGAAAAACATCTGGTCAGTTTCTTACTGGACTTTTGTGGGGCAATTTTTTGAACTCAGTTGGTGTGACGTGTGGTAACGTTAAATATTGGAATTGTATATAACTCTGATACATTACAATAGCAACAAGTCGTTGCAGCTTAGCCGTTGATTTCATCGATCATAACGAGTTTATGGGATTACGATATTCTGTCAATGAAAATAATATGATACATTTAATATTTAAAATACTGCCATGGACTGACAGATTATGTCTTGCACCAGTTATTTAAAAATATTATAGAGGAATGCAACTATAGCTCTATAACATGTTGATAACACAATATACGCATATGGCAATATTATCGCATAATAATTGTATTTTAAAAAAGGTGATATTTTGGCCATTTTCAAAAAAATTCCTGTAGGCCTACTATAGTACACGGATTCTTTTTTCAAACAAATGGTATACAAAACGTACAATACTCAGGGGCGGATTCAATTTACGTCCGAGACGCGAAATGACAAATGTTGTTGGAAATTGAAATCTTATAGCCGGGAAATTTTACCTTCCTCTTTTTTGTTTGCTTCTCAGTTGAAATGAACATGTCATATTGATAAACATTACCTCTACTCCCTCTCCCCTTCTATTTTAAATTCTTTGACCCGCCCCCTCATGGACTTGCCAAATGGCATATGACAAGGTAGTAGACCCGCCCTTGATACTGTATTGATATTCGAATCAATATGACAATACTTTCTTAACGTTCAACTTTATTGTCAAACATAAGAGTGTAAACATTATAAATTAATGACAAGGGATGATAGATTAGCCAACAATGAATATAAAGAGAGGTGGGGGTGTCAACCTTAATGTGAGTTTGTGAAATTTTGATTCGCCGACCGTTTCAATTTCAATTTCAATTTGTTTTATTGAAAAAAGAAGGGGGAACGACAGCATCCCCCCCCCCACCCAACCCACCGGATACGCCCCTAGATGATAAAGTACGGTATAGTTTAAACAAAAAAAAACTAATCACAGACCATCTAAGTAAAAACAAAACAGTTTAAATCAAGAATTGTACAATAGTTGAAAATTGAAGATTTAGTATAGTAAAACGAACAATATACGTACTGATGTTATTTTATTATTATATAATTTCGTAAGGTGGTTTCCCGATTAATCGTACGATCAAAACGGTACTGGGTATGATCAACTAGCGTTCGTGTTCCCACCTAATCATCCATTCATAGAAGTACTGATGAAGATATCAATCTGTGGCGACAATAGAATGGACCCGAGACCTGGCTATCTTCGACTTTTAAATAATAGAAAGTTTAGTTTAGAAAAATGTTTTTGTTAAACTAGAAATGTACGTTGTATGTATATAGGAAAATGGTTGTAGTTTTCAAAATTACGTTGTATAAGTTGCGATGTGAAAAACTGTTATTTGATCGTTAGTTGTCGTGTACATAAAGCAAAAATATAAATAGCCTATAATAAAATAAAACTAGATTTAATTCGTCACTATGACGAATTATAGGTTATATGCATTGATTTTAATAAAGATAATTGATTTTTAAAAGATATTTTGATTCATTGATTTTCTCAGATTCTTTAATTATTTATAATATATGATAGGACCTTGCTAACGCGAATACAATAGCCGGTATCACAATCCGATCAAAGATCCCTCTGCGTATAATGTCATAAACCACATTTGCTGTTACATAATAATAAAGACATAAGTTATTTTTTATCTAGATTTCATTATAAATCATGTGTATAATATATACACTAAGAAATAAATTTGAACAAACAATACGAATAATAAAAAAAAAATCTTATTTCGTTTCCAAAGGTGAGACTCGATCTCGGTACCTTGAGTGCCATAGACACGAGCACACACCACCGAGCCATACACAACTGTCTAAAAATTGTAGAAAAATTCCTCCGTGTATTTACTATGCAGTAACCACTTTGGTGCAGATAGATTATTACATACCGCAATGAATTATAATTTTTTACTATGATGACATCTCTAAAAATGTACAAAAATGATGCACTGTCAAACTATATACTTTTAACTTTAATATATGAACTTTTGGAGGAAGAAAGTTAATGTTAAGTTTGTTATTTTGGCCTAAGAAAATGTCATAATTTGTTTGATTGTCGAAATGAATTTTTTTTAATTTAATATGCAATTAATTATGGCTTAATCAACTTTTGTTCTCTTAGTTTAATAATAAATCATACATAAGATACATACACTTCAAGAAAATGAAATAAAAAATATGTGTTCCCGAGCATTCTGACGATCTATATTAATTTTAAAATTTAGCATATTTTCACCATTTTGTTAACTTACACGTGCGTAGCCTGTCACTTTTGACGTGCTCGTATAAGGCAATTACGCGTTGAAAAGTGAATAAAATATGATGATATTATTAAAGAAAGGTTGTACAACCGAAATCGGACAAAAAGAGTGCGCATTAACGTATAACGCGCAGTGCGCGTGCAAAAATCTGCGCACTCATGGCAATTTTTTAAACGCTTAAAATTGCCTGAAACGTACTCTAATTTCATCGAAAATAAATTTTGACAATTTTGAACATTTTAAGCGCGCGTACGCAAGCGTTATATGCGCTACGCACGTAATTGTATTGCCATATGATGAAATATGACCTGAAATTTATGAGTACCAAATTTTGTTTAATTGTGATTCATGCTTGTGAAGATATGATTACAAACGTGATTTCGTAAAATCGCGCGTAGACCGCGTAATTTTTGATTACGCATCGTGAAAATATAACCACATCGATTCCTGGCCATAAGGAATATACTCTGAAAAATTGACTTAAATAGATGAAACTGATATCAAGATAATTCACGGACAAAATAGTGCTAAGGAAAGAATAAATAAATAAATAAATAAAGATTTTGACAGAATCAAGAGGTTATATGCATGATAATGCATATAACCTAATAAAAATCGTTAGTAAAACTTTTAAAAAGAGTAAAGATATAAGGAAGAAAAGCAAAGAGATCATGGAGCGGCTGTACCAGAATATACAACACTAAGTATTGTAAAGTTAAAAACTAAAAATTTAGGCGATCTTGTCAAAGGTCAAGCGCCTTCAGCCTGCCACGTTCCGTGTGCACCCAAGCGTATAGCAACAAGAAGTGATTACACAAGTGCGGTACGATTCTAGGCCTATCTTCGCTGTTGTTGCGGCGTGCGATTTCATAGAAGAATAGCAGCGTTTTGTGTGGATTGTCGAAATAATCAGCCTTTGTTTATGGTGTTTTTAATATAATTTATTACTAAAGAATTACGTGTTAAAATTATAGTTTCTATTAATACTATAGGCCTAATTATTAGTCTCTAAACCCATGTCTATTCTAGTAGTAGCTGTGTGGGTACGGTGTGTGTGTGTGTGTGACGTGTGTGTGTTAGGTATGACACAATCCGAGTAATAAGTCAGCAAAATTAAACATTAAACATTACACAAAAATACATTTTTTATTCTCGTGGGTCTAATCTTCCCATCTCATGTGTTCATATAAGCGCATTTTAAAGTTCCTTTGAGTTCATGCATATTGCTTGATAATAAAATAGCAGAATTAAAAAAATACAGTACACAAATTATACACATTCTTTATTCTTGTGGGTCTAAGCTTTCTTTGGGCTATGTCCAATGAATTACTACTTAGTTTAATGTCTTGCCTAGCTGTCGATTAGCCTCGACTCGACACATTTTGTGTGAAGAATAGTGCGCGAAGGCAATCACGTGAATTGACCTAGAATCCTAGGCCTACTGTAGAAAGAATCATATCGCAGTTGTTCGTGTAATCAGGGAGTTGACAACTCCCTGGTGTAATCACTTCTTGTTGCTATACGCTTGGGTGCACACGGAACAACAAATTTAACTGATGAATTATTCATGTTTATTTTTGTGACGTTTCATGAGGGGTCCCCAACTTATGTACGAAAAAAAAAATCGCGCCCGGGTTGTTGGGGTCGTCCAATTCGAGGTTGTCGCTTTCTACACACCCTATCTGATTGCCATGGCCTAGAATCGTACCGCACTTGTGTAATCACTTCTTGTTGCTATACGCTTGGGTGCACACGGAACAAGAAAATTTAACTGATGAATTATTCATGTTTATTTTGTGACGTTTCATGAAGGGGTCCCCAACTTATGTACGAAAAAAAAAATCGCGGCCCGGGGGGATATGACCGGTTGGGCCGCCGACAAGTTGAGCCGCCGGTAATTTCTATGAAAAACGGCCAGTGCGTCTTTTATGACATTTCGCGTAGTGATAGAGTGGTGTCCTAGTAGGCCCTACATAAGTTCATGCTCTTTAGGTTTATTGTGTCATGAAAATAAATAATGATTACATACTACAATTTTGTTGGTTTGAAACAGCAAAGGAAAGTAGTAATATTTAATAATTTAATTGTTTTTAATCTTTCAAGGTAAAAATGCAGTGCACTCCATAATATTTTTCTCGCGTGTATGCCTACCACGTAAAATCACGTTGTCTCTCAGGACTAATAGAGTATTGATATTCTTCGAATGAGGTTAAATAATTATTATTTTTTATTTACTATCTTTTAATATCATATTTTATTGAATTTTACAATGTTAATACACAAAATATTTTACTAAAAAACGGTGATTTTATGCAATTATTTTACTTCAACTGCCGCCTGAGGGGGCAACATGTTTACGTCATTTTTGGCTAAAAACGATCATTTTCGGTCATGTTTTAGGCCTTATATTTTGGAATCTACAAGTCAGATATTCATAATTATTTCTCTTTAATTACAATATTTAATAATATATACTAAAAACCGTGATATATAAACTTTGGAATATACATCGTTATATCTAATAATTAATATAAATAGAACTTCTATTAAATAGTAACGAGCACCGGCGAAAGTAAGCATTTGGCGTTTCATAGAAAATAACGTTTTTCTGGCGGCGCCTCAACTTGTCGGCGGCTCAACTTGGCCTAATCCTGCATGGGGAGGGCCATAAGAAAGCTTTACATTTCGCACATGCATTGTATACGGTCAAACCATGGAGGTATATAAAAATATTTGTATACCTCCATGGTCAAACCATGGAGCTGGTCAAACCATAGAGGTAAAATAGATACCTCCATGGTAAAACCTTACCTGCCGCTGAAAAAAAAAAGGTTTGCCATGTTTATGATATTTCGTGTGCTAATCGAGTCGAATGCAGTTTTAATGATGCACTCTTGGCGTTCCATATCTGTTCGTTTGTTCGTGTCGACACATTCAGTATCAAATGGCGATATTTCTGTATTTTTTCAATCAATTGCTTGCTTGCGAGTATTATATAAGGTATGGTTTAAAGATCTTTGGTTATGTTCGGCTTCGGGATGTTATACTCCATGGTTATACCATACTTAGGCCTAGGCTAGGCTATTATAGGGGTCGTCGGTTTCGTGTTATGGGTCGTTCAATTCGAGGTCGTCCAATTCGAGGTCGCCCGGGTCGTTGGGGTCGTCCAATTCGAGGTCGTCGCTTTCTACACACCCCAATCAGATAAGGTTGATAATGACTATATAGCAGTAAGCGGGTTTAATGTTTTTACTACGACGAGAAGTGGAAAGCGTGGGGGTGGAGTGGCCGTTTATGTCAAGGACAACCTACCTGTAAGTACATTAAATAACATCATTGTCCCAGATGAATTGGAATGCATATGGCTTCGAGTACGTCCTCATCGTCTACCACGCGTCGTGTCAGCAATTTTCATTTGTGCAGTATATATTATTCCTCCAAACTCAGAATTTAAAGAGGTGTTGATTGAACATATTATAACATCTTTGGATACTTTAAAAGCTGCCCACCCAGAAGCAGGCGTTCTGGTTTTAGGCGACTTTAACAGACTAAATATAAATCCGCTATGTAGAGCTCACTCGTTGAAGCAGATTATAGACGAGCCTACCCGGGGTGATGCCATATTAGATTTGGTAATTACTAATTTAAAGAACTATTATAAGAAGCCTATTGTATGCTCTCCGATTGGAAGAAGCGATCATAATACCATCTACCTGCCACCAATCGGATGTAGTAAAACGGGTAAACAAATTAAACGATTAGTTAGGCCATTACGTAAACATTGTATTTATGAGTTTGGAAGATGGATAACCAATCATCCTTGGTATGAAGTTCTTGATGCATCCTCTACATCTGATAAGGCTGATGCATTTTACACTACCGTTCAGGATGCAATTGACAATCACTTCCCTACTAAATTAATTAAACATCATTCTCAGGACAAACCATGGATCTCTACTGAGATAAAAGACTTAATTAGAAAACGACAGATTGCTTTTGCTGAGAAAAAGATGTTTCTCTGGCGTTTCTTGCGCAACAAAGTTATACGAATCATAGATCAGGCAAAGAAATTCCATTACAGAGATCGCATTCAAAATCTTAAGTCAAGTGACCCGTCTGGCTGGCACAAAGGTATTCAACTAATAACAAACAAATGCCAACTGCGAGCCATTATTACTGTCCCAGGAGTCCAACCAGATGATAACAAAGCAATAGCAGAAGCTATAAGTAATGAATTTGCTTCTGTCACCCAAGGTAGACCCCCAATCAACTTAAAACGATTACCTACCTTTCTACCTGCAAATGCTCCACCTAAGATTGAAGTGTGGGAAATGTACAATAACTTGAAAAATTTGAAAAGTAAGAAAGCGGCTGGACCCGACGGCCTCCCTGGGAGACTTCTTAAAGAGTTCGCGTGCGAGTTTAGCGTTCCCGTTTGTGACTTATTTAACTCATCTCTAAAAGAGGGAATTGTTCCTAAAATGTGGAAGGATGCCACAATTTCCCCTATCCCAAAGACTACCCCTGCCTCAATCTCTAAATTAAGACCAATATCTTTGACATCGATTCTTGCAAAGGTATGCGAGGGATTTGTTTCCAACTGGGTTATGGAAGATATAGGTAAAGAAATTGATCGTAACCAATATGGTGGCATAAAAGGATCATCCACTGATCATCCATCTTATTGAAATACTTGATTTGTTTTTTAAAGGTACAGACAAGGGTAAGAATGTTGGCACCCTTATTGTGACGGACTTTTCCAAGGCGTTTGACTGTATCGATCATACTTTAGCTATTCAGAGACTCTTCGAGCTTGGTGTCAGAAGCGAGTTACTGCCATGGATAACAAACTTCCTTACATCTCGTCGCCAACGAGTGCAATACCACTCTGCCTTGTCACGGTGGGAGACGCTTTCCTGTGGCGTCCCACAAGGCACCAAGCTAGGCCCCATAATCTTCATGGTAGTTATCAATAATGCCTCTGAGGAGTCTCTGGCTGAAAGCTTTAAGTATGTTGATGACCTCAGCCTTGTAGAAGTTCGTCCCGCAAATCAACCCAGCCAGATTGGAGTGGATGTTCAGGATCTGGATGCTTGGGCAACGGACAACCGTCTCGAGCTCAACCCCAGTAAGTGCAAGGCTATGCAGGTTTGTTTTATGAAGGAACCGCCTAACATTATGGACAAACAACAGCGCCCTCTAGTCCCTATTATGGACAGAAAGTCCCCTATTATGGACAGAAAAGTAACCTATTATGGACAGATTTCACCAACCCTATTGCATTATCGTGGGTGCGGATTACGTATCATACACGGAATCACTGAAGCAGTTGGGACTCCATACCATGACTGAGAGACGTTACCAACTTTGCATTGAATTTGCAAAGAAATGTGCTAATGCGTATAGATATGCTGAGTGGTTTCCGAGAAATATGAGTACGCATAATATGGCCTTACGGAAAAGTAATACATACCAGGTCCCCAAAAATAAGACAAATAGATATGGAAACAGTGCAATCCCGTTTCTCACTCGCTGCCTCAACAGTATTGATTAAATAATAAAAGAAAATAAATGTATAATGTAACCAGATATTAATTAATTTGACATATAGGCCTAGTAGAAATTTCTTGAATTTGACTCATTTTATTCTTAATTCTCATTTAATTTTGTATTTAATGTTTTTGTAAATGTATAATTGTAATTATCTATTTGTCTGAAGTCGACTTTAATTAAGAAACCAATGTAAATACTGCAACTTAAATTTAAGATTATATTTTTATACTGTAATTAAGTAATAATGTATATACTATATCCTTGCAATAAGACTATTTTTTTTTAACGTTATGTTTACATTTACATATATTTTGTAATTGCGATAATTTTGTTTAATAATGACTATTACTTTACTTGTCTTTTGAATGTATATTGTCCCTTACCATGCAATTCAGCAGATTTGCTGCCAATTGGTTTGTTTTTAATAAAGAAAGAAAGAATAAAGAAAGAAAGAAAGAAAGACCTACAAGAGAAATGTTGGGTTTGGACCTTTATTGGACACATTACTGATATCTATGTGCATGCTCAACTAAACATTGTCTTATATTGTTAGTACTTGGTGATTATTCTTGCAATGTACTATAGTGCTATTTGTATAATTTTTTTTATAAAACTCCCTATAATTAACACTATATACAGTGGCGTAACAGGCGGGGCGGGTTCCAGATACGGCGGGTTCCAGATACCCCCTGACGGATGTTGAACCGTGCGAAACAAGCCTTCGCACTTGGCTGGGGTACTGGCCGGAATGCAATTGTAGACAAAAAATCTAGTTAATGACAAAGGCGTATCCCTCATACTTTTTGGTTTGGACGTTGTTGGTTACTTTTTTATTTTTTTGTATCTTTGGTTTCGTATGCCCAGTGTATACGCACGTATGTATGTATGTGTGTATTTTATTGTTACAGTAACATTTTGAGCAATATTTATTTTAAACAATGTATACTGGTTGCGCTTTTCTGATAATTCTTATTGTGCACTTTGATTTATATAGACTACTAATGAAAGCAGTTTGCGAACAGTTGGGAGTGCTGGAAGGAGAAGTGGGGAAACAAAATTTTACCCATAACATAGAGCTATTAGAGCAACGCAAATATGCTATGGCTGGTAGTTTCGTTGCATGGAGTCTATTGCATGGAGGTCCGGGCTTACCAACTTTGCAACCAGAGCTTTTCAAGCTAATGTGTGGGTTAAAGTCAAATGGATTTTCGGACGTTAATAGTGTGTGTGACATAGATGTCCGAGGCAAGATAGCAAAGGCAAGTGATTTTCGTTTACCATTCTAACAAGGCATCAAATAACTTATGGGAATATTTGTTATGTTAAAATATTCTATACGTTACCTAACGGACTTTTTATTTATAACATTTTTAAGAAATGTTATTAATTTAACTTTTACTAACATCGGCAAGGGTTCGAGGCCGACTCGCTCCTAGTTCTGGTGGTGGAACAAGTCTTCTCGGATAAGGACTATAAACCGTAGGTCCAGTGTACACAGTTATAACCTGTGTGTACTTTAAAGAACCCAGTTCATTATTCGAAAAAGAGTAGGGGGTTACCCCGGTGAACTGGTTCACACAATAGCCCCTGTATCAGGGGGATTACCACCTATCTGATAGGACAGTGATTAATTCACTATTGGTAATCCTTGGCCACATTGCCTAAAGACATAAAATAAAAATAAATAAATAAATATTAAAATAGCAAAAGTTAAATTAATACAATTTCTTTTTTACATTTTTTTAAATATAAATTTTGTTATTTACGGTCTGATTATTTTTTAAAACACGTAGGCCTACAGAAACCACAATAAACTTATTTAACCCAAACCTAATAGGCCTATAATACACGCGGCAAAACGTGTAGACCTACATTGTCTTTTATCACACGTGTAGGCCTAATAGGCTTACGATGAATTTGTATTTAATTTTTGTATATTTGTAAAGAATTTGATTACAGTATCTTTTTATCCAGATTGCAAATTGCCAAACGACGGATGAGTACCGTACTATTTCACATGAATTATCGGATTGGGTGGCAGATCAAGGAGTCATGACGTTGTATAACTCGGATTTCAATCAAAAACAACAAGTCGTGTCAAGTCTGTTGAAGCATTTTTTGTTTTACAGGTAACGTAACAGGCCTAGTAATGATAATATATTTTAAGCACATGGTTATTCAGTGTTAGACGCGGGTAAACTAGATATAGATATGTATGTATGTAAACAATAGTTACTAGCCCTTTTTAATCCAAGAAATAGTACGGTATCATTATGCATATTTCCTTAAGAAAAATCACAAGGGGTTAAAATGGATATGAAAGGGTTCCTAGCAATATCATTTTATTGGCTCAACGTGTAGATCAATCAGTTTTAAGCTTGCCATAGTCATACTTAATGTTTTGGAGGATGACAACGCCCTCAAAACGCCCCTGAGAAACCTGTGAAAAACTTTTTGTGACGTCACTAAAAGTTATTTTTGTATTACAGAGATAGGAATTTAGCAGTAAATCATTGATTGATGCAAAAGCATGGTAGTAATTACTTATCGCTTTGATATTTTTATTCTTGGATAAGTATGTTAGCCTAATCGAATAAAATTAATTCATATTATCAACCATGTTTTTTTTTAAACGGATTTTAATTTCGTTTTTCAAGGCCATCTTTTACGAAATTCATAGCCAAATGCCTATCTTGCTGGGTACACGGAGTTATTTTGCGCATGCGTGAGAATCACAGAGTCGACCACCTTGGCCTCACTCTCGACCCTCACCCTCCTCTCGCGAGCGATGTTTATTTCGCTATACACGTATTATTGAAACATTCATTTTATTATTATTTCGTTGTAATTAACTGAAATTGATGGAAATTCGTCCACATCGTCTTGTTAACACGGGTGTTAACATCGTTTTGAAGAAACGGTTGGACGAGTAAATGGTGTTTGACAATGCCATGGCCTGGAGCTAGCTAGGCCTAGGGGCTAGGCCTTTTTAGTAGTGATGACTGCTGGATACGGTGTTTAGTCGCCCGGCCAGAGGTGAGCTGAGAGCGTATGCTCCTTGATGTATCGTTGAGGGTGTTAATGGTAGGCACAATTGTGTTACTGTATTATGTATATACACATTATTTATAAGTACGTTTATTAATATTGTTGTGTGCTGTAGTGTCCTGACTAACGCATTATTAAAATATTTTTTTGTTATTACAGGCCGCCCTAGGGCCTACCTAGCTAGGCTAGGCAACACTGAATACTAAATATTATGATTCCCAATAAAATGAATAGAGGTGGATTTTCTCTAATGTAGTAATAAAGGTTATAACAGGCCAGGCCTAGTTAGGGGTATTTCAGCTTGTATCATATACAGTACAGTATACAGTAAATAAACAATTCATTTGTATTTTTACCTACCTACAGGTCTATAATTGGAGTGCAACTATGATAATTGATGGACGGGATAAGCAAATGTATTTAGTGATTGGAATGGAAATTATAATATTAAGGTAACAGATACTGAGCATTGCTATTTTAAACTGTTGATCAAACCTACATAATACATTATACTAAATTATTATTTTGTTTTGAGGGCAGATAAACATGTGCTTATTCATTTTCCTTTTTTCAGGTGAATAGAAAGATGCCCAGCGTACTTTATAATAGATGCTACTTGGATCATGCTTGCACGATACATTTATGCAGTATACTAAGACACCAAGTATAGAATGAGCGCAGACAATTAAAATTACAGAACTAAATATTTATGAAGAATAGTAAAATATGCATAATAGAATTCTTTAGACGCGAGTGCTAGGGTTACAGTCATACTGTAACTATGGTAATGTACTACCAGACAGTACATATAGTGTTTGTTTTTAACCATCTAAATGGGTCTGGGTATGTAAACAAATAAACCACTACTGTACTTCTTTTTTTATTTATTTAGCCAAATACTATGTACAATGGACATTTATGAAAGAATCCATCTCTTGAATATGATGGAGCTGGCTGGTGTTGATAGAATTAAAATGTATCACTCAGGTCTCAAAAGTAATTTATGTCCCGTTTGAAAAATCCTGCTTGTTCCAAACTCATTATGATACATATATTCAATAAAATTCATTCCACACACTATTTCTGCCATATAATTTGATGTTTACAATTTTATTACTACAGTAGTACTATTACAGTTCTTCAAAGCCATCTCATGTACTGTTGATTCCATAAATCTGCAAAGATAAGACCAATAAATGGATGGAAATGAACTATTATTTTTATTCAATCCTACCTCTAGGCCCTATACTATTATACAGATATTGACTGCTTAGAGGTTAAATATAAGATTTGACATCCCCGAGGGAATGATATTAAGTTCGAGGGAATATATATTTCCCGAAGCGCCAGCTGAGGGAAATATATATTCCCCGAGAACTTAATATCATTCCCGAGGGGATGTCAAATCTTATATTTAACCGATATAAAAGGCAATATCTGTTATATTATATAGCCAAGAACAAGTCTGCTGGGTTGGGTGAAGCTAGGCTAGGCCTCCTATAGTATTTGTATTGTATTTAAAACAAGCCTGCCTAGACACCTTACCTTGCGAAGAATAATATACAGATAATTACTAATTAATGATTCCTTGGCAATAAAATATTCACTTGGGCCTAGGTCGTTTAAATTAACAGAAGAATTTCCATCAATAAGCCTATTAATAATAACATTATAATCAGGTAGGCCGAATAAACAATTCGTCTTCTCTCGATCTTCGAGAGGAGCCGAATGGGTGCTGGTCAACCCGTACCCAAACCAACCCGTACCCATGCCAACTCGTACCCAACTTGGCTAACCCGTACCCAAATAATTGGTCAACTCGTACCCACTTTGGCTAACCCGTACCCAAACCAACCCGTACCCATGTCAACTCGTACCTAAATATTTGGCTTACTCGTACCCAAGTATTTGGCTTACTCGTACCCATTTTTTGGCTTACCCGTACCCATTTTTGGCTTACTCGTACCCATTATTTGGCCTACTCGTACCCAATTTGAATAATTACTTGTAATGATTTGATCGGCGTAAAACTAGTGGTATGCTTTTGCCGTATGAATATTTTTATATTTAAATTGTTTTTTTATTTTACATACAGGTCTCGGTGAAATGTGTGCTAATAAAAATGACCATTGATTTGATTGTAGACTTCGTTTAATTAGGCATATATTTGTTAACATTTATTTAAATCTAGTATTATAGTTTTATAAACGTATGTTTGATGTGTCTTTTTTATTTACGTAAGAGAACATTAATTAATAAAAAAATATTTTAACTGTTGTATAGTTAGTATTACAATTCAATTAAGCCCAGGTAAAGTACCAACAACGTATAATTTTATACTTATCAATTTTTATTCTTTTATTTTATTCTAATTATCTTCCCTGATTACATTCGATCAAGTAATTATTTCTATTGTATTTGGTATATTTAAAATTGGTTGAATTAACAACACCCTGTTTTAAGCGAAAAGCCTGCCGGGCTATGGGGTCGAATTACTCGTAGATTTCGTGTTACGTGTTTTTTCTGACCGGGATTAACCTTTTATTATAAAAAACACGCATTTATAGGGCCGGCGTCAAAGAGACGACTTAGTAATGACGTATGATCATTTTCCATATATTTTATTTATTAATAATTCAGTGAAATGATCATATACACGTACTGTCGTACTGTAGCCTAAGGCAATTAAACATTTTGGCAGATTTTCTTCTATAACAGCTACGTGTTTTTGCTGAATGGGGATTCCTCTTTATTATAAAAAAAAAAAAAACGCATTTGTACGGGTCCATTTGTAGTGTGTCCAAAAGGTTCAATGTGGCGTATGATCGTTTTCTATTTATTTTTTTTCTTAAATAATTCAGTAAAATTATCTGTTTGTTTACGGTAATTAAACATTTTTGGTAGATGTTTCCTCAATAACTTACAGCTACGTGTTTTTGCTGACGAGGGATTCCCTTTTTTAAAAAAAAATACGCATTCTATAATGTGTCAAATAAGACAAATGAAATGAACTACGATCGTTTTTCCATGGCAACGGATGTCGTCTTATTTACTAAAATAATATAAACGTTCTGAAGGCCTACCTACACGTGTCTGAGTTCTTACGTATCTGTCAGCGATAAGATGATTTTTTTAAGTTTTAGTAGTATTTATTTCGGTTTTTAGTCATAATAATACAGTAATAATCATTATAAAATGAAAACGTAATAACAGCAAATGTCGTCGTTTGTAATTAAATGTTAAATTATTGGAGGTTAGTACAGTAGTTACCTTTTATTATTACTCTTACATCCGTCATTGTATACTAGATAAACGGCAATAATCTAATCTACTACTAAATGCTCATAGCAGCAATGAGGCTGGTATCCACTTAAATAGTTTCGTGATTTTAAAATACGAGTGACTATTTAAAAATGTATTAAATATTTTCGAAATGTTAAAACAGTTTAATATTTTCCAAAACTTGCAAAACAAAACAACAAAAACCATTCGTTTTAAAACGATTTTCAAAAAGCACATTACTTCATTATCTGTAAAATAAAATGAAAATACAAATTATGTATAAAAGATATTTATGTTTACTTTTAATAATTCAAGTTTTCATCATCACAGACTAGTGGGTATTTCAATTCCGTGTACTACTATTCGTAGAAAATAATAGATTAATAACTCATAAATGAAAAAAAAATAGAATGCAGCACAGCCGACCACTGACATCTTCCACAGAGCCATATAAAACAGCGCCCTCAAGTATTAACTTTACCAATAAATACGACGTACGCAAATACGATGAAAGCTGTGCTTTTTACGTACGAGTCTGTACATATTATTATACATTTTAGGTCAATAGTTTTTGCCATTATAATATCGAACATATGATTGGTATCTAAAAATTTAATAAAACTGGGTTTAAATGTAATATAAATATACTTTAAATAGCATTAAACTTGGGTACGGGCCAGCCAATGATGGGTACGGGTCAGCCAATGATGGGTACGGGTCAGCCAAAATTTTGGGTACGAGTAAGCCAAAATTTGGGTACGAGTTGGTGGGTACGAGTTGGCATGGGTACGGGTTGACCTGTATTCGAGCCGAATCACCGGATGTTCAGCGCGTACTAGTTACTAGGTTACTACCGTGAGTATTGACCAATCACAAACGGTGTTTCATCACATTTAGGGTGGACTTATAACAAATGAGGGCGCTATGTATGCATAGCTTAAATAGTTTAGAAGATTAATTTCTTCAAGCAAATTCCGTGGCCCAGCGGATGAAACGTTGTCTTGCGATGGAGTGACAATTCCACCCGAGTTCAAGATCGAGTAGATGACTTTTGTTTATTTATCGGCAAACTCGAGTGTTGCACACGAAAATTACACAGTCAATATCATCGTACTCGAGAATTTATATGATTAATGACAGGGGACACGATAATTACGCGAAAATTACACAGTCAATATCATCGTTCTCGAGGATATATACGATTTACGATCCTCGCAGCGGTAGTCATGTGATGCAGTTTCAACCAATCACGTTCGCGTATTTACATAGGCTATGTAATATAGTATTATATTTTATGACTTGGTAACAAACAGAAAGAGGTTATTATTTAATTACACTACAGTTCCTAACTAAACTATAATAATCCTCTCTGCCTCACCTCTGCTCTACTTTAATTATTAGTATTATTATATTACTATATTAGTCAATAACAAAAGTCAGAGCCAAAAACAAGTTCAACACAAGCTTACCTTTTTTATTTACGTCGCCTTTTACATACGTCTACGCCCGCGCCTTGTCCACTTCCTGAAGGTTCGTCGGTGGACCGGCGACTACTACAGTACTCTCTTGTACTGTAGACCATGGAGTAACTCCATGGACCATGTGTAGGCCTAGCCTACTACTAGCGAATTTAGAAGAAACTATAGTCTACTAGACCTAGCCTAATTTGTAGTCTGCGTGAGTGGTTTAGTGTGAGAAGTACAAATACACACTTTCTTCTTTTCACGTACAATCTTTGCAGACATAACTTTTTATTGATTTGTGAAATATCGATATTTTCTACGACTGCAGCAACAGGGAGCTTGCAACACGCGAGTCTCGTGTAGGAGGATGGGTTTGTTTACACCACACACAGTCCGCGAACGAGACAAGGCGGTGATTGGACTGTATTAAAATTCATTAACCAATCACAAAACGACTGCTGCCGTGGCTACAACCCCGGGTGTTTCAAACTCTAAATTTGACGATCTCGTACGTGCGTATAGAACGTTCATAAAATTAAGATGGCGTGCCAGTTGGTCGGCCATTTTGCGGACGTTTTATACCAAAATTTAATTTGTTTATTTCTCAATTTCTACTAGGTATTTGAATCTAATTTTTTGTGTGCTGTTTATTAACATTAAAAGGATTCATACAAAGTAATTTTTGTGAAATTTTAAAATCCTTTCATATCCATTTTAAGTCTAGTTCAGGACAGGAGAAACATTTTGGCATTAGGATTTAAAAGCATCGTGAAGGAAAATCCATCGAAATCCATCCAAATGAAATTCTCCTTTGGTTTTTATTTGTCGGTTGACGGCTGCTCTGGGTGATTCTTCTGTAAAATTGCTGAACTTTAAATCAAGGCTTGGAATTATTGTGCAGGTCGTATGAATGTGAACACATTTTATTTGCTAATTGTGATTATAATTTACATGGTGCATTCATTTTCTCCTAATCTAGAACACATAGTGAAATCCGACAGTTCACTGAAGGATTGGGAGTACTTTGAGAAAACGTAAGAGATTACCCAAACCAATTTGTCCCACTTTTCACTCTGGAGGGGAAAAGACTGACACGGCAAGTACTAAAGACACTAATGACAGTTGAATATTCAGAGGCAGGCTCCAATTTACGAAGTCAAGAGGAAGGCACAGTGTATTGTCTGGAGGTTTTCTTACAAGAGTCGGAAGGTATTGTATACAGTATTTATATCTTTATTTTAATGTAAACTAAAGTAAACTCTAGATGGGGCGTTACATGCAGGGGGAGGGGAGGGGTGTTGAGATACCCCCCCCCCCCCCAATCCTTCGGGCTGAGAATGAATATCCAAAGTAAAATTAGGTACCCCCAGGGCTCGAAACGAAACGATACAATACCGTATTTCCTTACAGTTATATAATATAGCCCTTCGAGAGAGAAACAAGGTTGTGTGTATTCACGAACAAACTTTACCTTGAAGAACTATACCGCTATACCCTATTTGTAATTCCTTGTACCAAAACGAAAGTATGCTAATAAGAGCGGTGAAAGGGTAAATGGTAGACGAAAAAAGTATACATTTTTTATTTCATAATGTTTAACATTTTTATTTTTATGCATTTTAGATAAAAAGACCAAGACATCCCTTGGAGACTTCCTAACATTTGTTACTGGTGCTGACTCAATTCCCCCTCTTGGTTTTAGCAACCAGATACATATAAATTTTTTTAGTAAGGAGCGAAAGATGAGAGGTTACCCGACAGCCAGTACATGTGGGTTGGATTTACACCTCCCCCGTGGATATGTCGATCCATTGGAATTCACAACTCTAATGGAGGAAGCCATCATAAATGGCAAGGGTTTTGGAAAACTTTAAAGATGTATTGTCCCCCAAATTAAGGAAGAATAAAGATTTTTTAAATCGGACTTTGAATAGGCCATTTTGCAGTTTTAATGAAGTTGTTTCCATAAGAAAAAAAACGAGAAAAAAAAATTATTTCACCTATAGAAAGACAAAACAGTTAAACAGTTAAATTACCCCAAAACTCATTGTCTTCCAGCCAATTTGACCATTTATTTGCTTTAAATTACAGTTTTCTTAGGTAAATAATTTTTTTTCAGACCCATTTTTTTGTGAAAGTGAATAACTATTATGTGACATTAAAATAACATATTCAACAAAACAATTAAAAAAAATATTTTTTCAGGGGGACAATATATCTTTAAATTATGATCAAATTTTAGTAGCCAACAGTTTTGTAATTGTTTCAGAAATAAAATACTGTTATTAAAGTTTCAATAAACAAAATGTTGTTGTTAAATTACATCTGTTTTACTGTATTGTACAGCTACATAACACAATTCTGTCTGATCATCACCAACTGAACATAATACTATAAATATAATTGTTTATATTGTATTCATTACATTGTGTTCGTTGCAATTCTAACTTTGTATTGGAAATAATATCACAGCGACAATTAATTAATAAAAAAAAAACGATTTATAACATGATAATGTGATATCACGTGCTTGCTGTGGCAGTTGATCAGATGACGTCAAGAAACATATTTCTAAGACTGCTGTATAACTGCAAACCTTCATCACATGTTTTCGGCATCGATAGCTGCTTTTCTTCCAAGAATATGGAACATAAGTCGAACACGTCCTTATCGCATGGAATCTGGCTTTTGAAGATGGATTCACTTTCACAAACTTCAACTTTAGCCACATCAACGGGAATAATACACTCTTGTCCCCCGAATAAGTATGGTACATTGTACATCAATGTCGGGCGTCCAAACGGACCATGGCTATTTCTCGATTTTGAGATGCGATGGGCATTCCACTCATTTGCAACCGAGTCCAGTTCATCCTTTAAAAAAGGCAAATATAATACAGTACAGTAAAAACAAATAGTTAATGACAGTTTATACCGTGAAAAAAAAAACAATATCGTAAATAAAAGAGGAGTGATTTAATTCTAGGCTAATATTGTTTGCTTTTCAAATTGTTGCGAAAGCCCAAATTATTATTATAATTGTCGTACTTGGGGACTATAATGCATAGCACACAATGTAATTGCTGTACTGCTTACCTGGATAATTTTCATAAAATTGGAATAAAGATTTGTCTATAAGACCTCCATCATATCTACCGTCATTCTTTTGTTGTTCAAAGGCGTCCATCCAAAACTGAGTAAAGTGTTTTCTGAGAATGCCCCACCAACTCTCAATTCGTTGATTATGCTGACTTGTTCCTTGTATAAAACTGCTGTTCTCATTACAAAGAAATTGTTGCATTGGACCAACAATAGAATTTTCAGTTCCGAAATCTGTTCTAATAGACTTTGGACAACCCATTTTTTGGCGAACAGAATTTACGTAATAGCCGGCTATAACTTTTGGATTGCTGCTAGTAAAGTAAGCTTCTAGCCATATTATGTGTCTAGAGAATCCGTCTATACAGCCATTTATACAAATGCCGTATGGCTTAAGTTTGTCGTACGAGTCGATATGCCAGATATAGTTTGGGCCAGGTACATGATAAATTCTTCTGTGTAGTCGTCGTCTCCTTCTTGCTTCGACACCCTCTGGGTCAAGAAGGTTTAAAATTATTCTGACCGTCTCTTTATCTATGTTTAACCCATTTTGTGTGCAACGAATGTGCATCCACCTGTACCCATGTAGCATCCCTGACGTCTGTAATTGGCTTTCAATGAACGCAGCGACTTCCAGTTCGTCAGAATGCCGTTTTCTTTGACTAAGGCACATTTGTTTCAGCCTTCGCTTTAATGTCCGTTTACTTATCAAAATATCATGATCTTCTGCTAACATTTCAATAATCTCTTGATAATTTAAGCTACGATTGAAATATAATCTAATCCAATGGTTTTCAGGACGCATGGTGACCAGATTGCATTAGCTAAAGTAATCCGGGATGGTTGGGATGTCATTAGAAAGGGCAGAGGTCGAATTATTAAATCTAAATTTCGAATTATTAATTCGAAATAACGAATTAAAAATTTGAATTAACGAATTACTAATTTGAAATTTCGAATTACTAATTTGAAATTTCGAATTATTAATTCGAAATAACGAATTACTAATTCGAAATTTCGAATTATTAATTCGAAATAACGAATTACTAATTTGAAATTTCGAATTATTAATTCGAAATAACGAATTACTAATTCGAAATTTCGAATTATTAATTCGAAATAACGAATTAGTAATTCGAAATTTCGAATTACTAATTCGAAATTTCGAATTATTAATTCGAAATAACGAATTACTAATTCGAAATTTCGAATTAATAATTCGAAATTTCGAATTAATAATTTGAAATAACGAAATAAATAATTCGAAATTTCGAATTAATAATTCGAAATTTCGAATTATTAATTCGAAATTTCAAATTACTTAAATAAATTCGAAATAACGAATTAATAATTCGAAAAAACGAATTAATAATTCGTTATTTCGAATTTTTGAAAGCAATATTATTTTTTTGTTGGCCCTAATAGGCTTTCGTAGCGGTCTTTCAAAGTTTGCTATAGAATTATTATGCAAAGCAAAGAATATATATCACAAGAATGAGTAGGCCTAATCCGCGATTTTCCCTGTTACAGTAATATTGTCCACAGAGCCATATATATAAAGAGTTACGACATTGGATTTAAGTCACGTGATATGCAGATCAATTTGTGTCAAACTTGTCTCCGTTAATGCATGTAAGGCCCTGTTCAGACCCATGGCGTTAGACCGTTTTAGCGTACGACGCTAAAAGAATGTGTGTCTGAACAGTTGGGGATTAGCGTACAACGCGTCGTACAACGGTTGTAGCGTTGTAGTGGAAAACGGTTGATAGTACCGTTTTAGCGTACGACGCTACTGTAAGTCAACGTTGTATCCAATCAGAACGTTTCCTGTTATGACGCGAAACAAGGTTTGACCTAGGCTGACATCTTGTATCGTCAATGTGTGAGATGGATTTCAATAACAAAAAGGCCAGAATAAATAAGGCCTAACTACACTACAAATACAACTGTTACAAAGGCTACAAACTATTATCAACTGATTACCATTACATTTTCTAACAAATGACATAAATACATGCACCTTGTATTTAAACATAGGGACTACGATCCCATCCGCTTTTAGGCCTAGCTAGGCCTAGAGCCATTCACGCATTTCATTCAAGCTAAAAACTAGCGTGGGACATCAAGTCACTCATTCATCAAGGCAGACTAGACTGGACAAGTTTAATGCTGAAAACCCCCTAACTCCTAAAAAAATCAGTAAACAAACAAGGGGGAGCTGTGTCCCTTTTATTAGCAAGTTAAGGGTTATTTTCAACCGACTGGACCAAAGAATATATATCTTTGACTGGACTGGATAGACTAATCACAATCATTGTTTTCTTCATCATTACGAGGCCTGCTTTATTTTCGTAACACAAGAGCCTGGGGAAAATGTGTTTTACTACAAAATAAAAACAATAGAAACAGAAATTTGGCTTTACTATATTTTTCTTAAATAAATGCTGAGGTATGTTTTATTTACGGCAAATTTTGTCATAATTGTAGGGCTGAGATCTAGGCCTATATACAGTGGAAATAATGATGAAAACACGTGGGTAAGAGCACATGAATATGCAACTAGAAACAACCTGGATGACGTACTTCCGTTGTAACGATAATCGTACGCTATGGGTCTGAACACCTCGTTTTTTTCTCTGCGGTTTGTAACGTGACCTTGATAGTAACGTTGTACGCTAAAACGGTCTAACGCCATGGGTCTGAACAGGGCCTGAAGTATAGGAGCAAGAAATTACTTTAAACTTTTTCTTATATTAAAAAAAATGTAATTGCACATTTTACGGTGGAATATCGACGTGCACAGCGAACAGAACCACTTGCGCCAAAGAATATTGCGCGCGCGTACGTTAGTACATTATAACGTTCGATTGATTGATTTTGGAACAAAACATCCCATAACTACGTCCCATTAATAACAATTATGTAATATTTTCAATTCATAATGCATGCTTTGATGACTAAATAAAATAATAAAGTGTCGTGGATATATTTGTTAATATATTGAATAGGTATGAACAATATTAAAATAATAAAGGCAAATTATTACAAATGAAATGATGAACGAGTCTCTGAAAGTTTGTGTCAAAAACACACAGAGAGCCATATACTGTATAAAAAGAGGGGTGAATTTGTGTGTTTTTTGTATTGGTTCATGCTTTGATGTATCCTGACTTGCATGTAGGCCCTAGCATTTATTCTTTTGTTATTATAGACACAATATATATATGTTACCAAATTAATACCATTACTAACTTTATTTACTAAAATAAAAACGGAATCTAAGCGTTATTTCATTGACAACAAAATCTAAAAATAATGCATGGAACTACAGGAAAACGCTATACAAAAGAGACGCGCGCGCCCTCAGCGTGCGAATTCTTTGACACAAAAATGGCTTCTAATTTTCAATGTCGTAACTCTTTATATATATGGCTCTGATTGTCCATGTGGTAGGGCGCCGCCATAAGTGTGGATGTATCTGGGATGTATACAACTTTTTGTGCTGAACCACCGGTAGTTTTTTCATGATAAAAAATGTTATCAACTACATGCCAACATCATGTTAAATACTATTTGGATATTTAATTGTTCGTTTTATGCAATTTATATAGTAAAAACTGCCGTATAAACAGTTTGCTTTATCAACCGGGCGCTACGATAGCGTGTGACCGGGCGTGTTGGTGTTTACGCGTTTTCACGAAGGATAGTTTAATAATATTCCTATATTTAACTTTTTTCTGGTAAAACAAATAAATGTTAATGACATTTAACATTTTGTCCTATTAATAACATGTATTTTATATTAATTTATATCATAAAAACAATACTTAATTTACCGGGCGTAGAGTAGTACACGGCAATGGTAAAGAATCAAGTAACGATTCGTTTATTTTTGGTGTTGCTGTGTTAGGCCTTTTTTGTGAACTAACTTAGCATGATAGTAAATAATTGTTTGTAAAAGTGAATGTACACTGGTTTGTTAATTAATATGTATTATAAAATAGTTTACAATTTCAAAAACTATTATCATAATTCTATTTAATGTGACATGTATAATATCTATTTAACAATACTTAATTTACCGGGCGTAGAGTAGTACACGGCATGGCAATGGTAAAGAATAGGCCGTGTGAGTAACGATTCGTTTATTTTTGGTGTTGCTGTGTTAGGCCTTTTTTGTGAACTAACTTAGCATGATAGTAAATAATTGTTTGTAAAAGTGAATGTACACTAGTTTGTTAATTAATAAGTATTATAAAATAGTTTACAATTTCAAAAACTATTATCATAATTATATTTAATGTGACATGTATAATATCTATTAAATCAAGTCTTATTTAGTATGTATACATCCGCCCTTATGAGGGCGGGCATCACTCACTGGAGCTCTCTGTTACAAATTTCTCATGCAAAAATCGCGGAATACTCATTCTTGTGATATATATTCTTTGTGCAAAGTAACAGTAATAAATCAAATTGTATCCCTTTTCAAATGAAAGCCCATGGGCCAATACCCCACTCTGCAACAACTCAAGCGATATCGCAACGTTAAAACGGAAGAACTGACCAATCATCTTGGCGATATAATACACGACGTCATCACATATAAATTGATGAAAAAAATCCCGCTGACTACATTAATATTTGTTGCATCGCGGCGCGGTAAAAGCTGCAATGAGAAGAGGTGTGGTAGGCCTATTAGGTAGGGCTAAGTCTTAAGCCTAGTCCAACATTCTATTAGACTTAGGCCTAGAAGAACAAAGAATCATCAGTAGGCCTATAGAGATAGTAGAGAAGGCCAGGCTGCGTCTCCTGCACTTTTGTGAGCCAAACTAAGCAGGGGATTGTTTCTTGATATTAAATAACAAGCAATTCAACATGCTATCACAAGTGACTAGGCTGACCCCAGGATGTAAATCCCTTTTAGATAGAGGGCTATCCCCGGTACCTGTCAAAATGATTTTTGTATGGTATCGAAATAAATCAAATCAAATCAAAATAACGTTAATATTATTACAAGAAATTAACACTGTTACAGTTATAGAATATGCTTATAAACTTGCAAAGTAGCCTATATGCCTATATCTATTTTCCGCTTGATTCTCAGCTTTATATATATTTTCATTTATTTGAAGACATTTGATGTGTAAACTACATCATCAAGATATGTTCTATTTTACCTTTAAATGGCTGCTGTCCGATCCCCAGTAGATAATATTCTTGATGAGAGAGTAACGATAGGCCTACTTACCGTATGTTTCTAATAACAAGATATCTCTCAATGGGTCTTCTATCATCAGTAGATGGCAGTTCTATCAACAGCTTGTCACGGATGTTTACATTTTCTTAAGAGTTTGGTGGTGTAGGCCTACTATCATTGATGATGTATAGTAATAAAAATGCCACAGCGTTTCTCACACTACCTTCCTCAAGCAATTGCTGAGGAAGGTAGTGTATTTTTTTGTTGGAGAGGCGTGAGCGGCTTGTGTGGCACGAGATGATTGCATTCAGACTGGATAAGGTTGATTTTATTTGTGGTTTTGTAAAAGATAGGACGCAACGCAAGGATCAACAATAATTGCTTGGTTCCTAGAGACGCAACGTAAGCGCAACATAAGTGATTTGGCCAATCAAACGCGAAGGATTATTCGAACAAAAGAAACACCAAACAAAAAAGCAAATCCAAATAATCTTTTCCTTTATGCCTTATATTGACCCCGTTAATGATTGACGAGAACACGGAGAAAACCAATTAGTCAGAATTTTAATAAGAAAGTGGAAAAGTTAATAAAACCTTTTCAAAGAAATACCGTAACGTAGTGGAGGTTCGCGTGGATACGTTGATGGTCCATTATTGATAAAACGCGTTTATAAGTTTAATATGTTAGTGGGGACGTGTCATTGGGTCAATCAACATCATGTCAATCACAGAAACATATATTATAACTCTTAAAATGATCCAAACAGCAATAAGCTAATACGCTTTTTGGCTATCCTGGAAAATATTTTATAAATATATTCATCTGTAGTTAGTGTTTTCAGTAATTAATGTTATTACTTTGTATGTATTTTTTATAATGATTTTTCTAACAAAATAAAATAAAATCAACTCATAAATACAACATAGGCCTAGATAATATTCCCACGGATGAATGCGGTACGGTACTGTAATATTGAATGCCGTGAGTATCAAAAGCATAAACATTTATATTATTTTATAGCCACGTAACACAATAAACTAAGTGTATTGCCATGAATTTTGCCATAAACTTAATAAAGATGTATTGTCCCCTTGACTGATTCCACAAAAAAATTTTTTTTAAAGGGACAATACATCTTTAACTGAGATCATTTTAGTATAAGTCAGACTAGCTTGCCCAATTCCAGTTACCCATTGAAAACGGTATCTTTGATATTGTAAATCTAAACATTTTGATTTTAAACTGGTGGTCTTCAGTATTTTTGTATAAGTGGAGTTGGACAGAAATGTTAATTGACAAAACGTATCAAAATGTTAAAGCGCCATCTATAGTTTATAAAACTTTTGTAATTACGCGCGCTGGACTGTCTCTCGATTCTATTTCTAACAAGGAACCAATTCAGTGATTGTGATACATTCTGAAATCTACTAACTTTAAAATACATGTTGATCATCTATCCAATTACGAATAATTCTACTAAAAATTAATATTGTGATAATAAAATGGTCATTGTCATGTGAAGATGTTTTAAATATAACAATGCAGCCGCTTTCGACATATTAATTCTTTTAAAACTAAATACGCCGGCCTTATATTACTGACAACTATTCTATATTTGGCCAAACAGTAATAAAGAAAAATTATTATGGAAGTTCACCAAAATACTCGTGGGTATGGTGTGAAATAGAGCGGAGAAAGTCTGTGCTAATCGACACTAAATGTAGAAAATAGGCGACTTAGTTTCCCGTATGAATTCAGTTATTTGCGGCTAATGTCACCAAAATTAAACACGACAATTTTAGTCAACGACGACACAAAATTGACACATGGAATAGAGTTTCAAAGTCAGCGTAACGTCACAATGGTTTTTTAGATTACACTGTTTAAATCAAAAACCGAACGAGATCATGATGACAGAAATGTAACAGACTGATATGGGTTTAATATCATAGCGAACTACTTTGTAGCATTTAGGGGGTAATAACGGTAAAGATATACTGCAGCAAACTCTATGCCTATTTCTATTCCCCATCTTGTAGGTAATTCTGCAGCAACAAATCTAAACTCTAGGGGTATATCTATTCCCCATCTTGTTGGTAAATCTGAATAAATCGATTGGTTGATTAGTAAGATTGTGTTCTTATTCTGTTTTTCCCAGCATTGTCTGCAGGTGTTCTGATAGAAATGTGCATGCTGGTAATGTTCGTTAATAATAACCATGACATAAGCCTAAAATATCTATACAAAATATTGAGGTATGTTCTGAAGCTTTGTCAGTGTCTACACTACCAAACTTTATGTGACATGCTAATGTCATATCACTACAATATTGGATGTACTTTTAATAATTCCATGAACTTCAAGTTTGTGTCGGTTTATTTCATTTAAAGGGGGTTCCGGGTTTAGCCTAAAATGAATAGTAGAAAATATGAAATATTGTTTGTATCATTTACGATATACACGGCCATAGGCAGTGGATCTATATAACGTTTAGCTGGCCTTGAACAATTTCTGATTTTGTCAATAGAGTTGTATGTTGCGTTGAATTGGATCTGATTGTTTTTACTACACATTTTTAACACATTTATATCTAAACCATTCCGTATTAACTTGTATTGGCTCACTTAAACATTTAAACATTACCAACTGAATACTAATTAGGCCTAACTAAGGCCTCTTGGTGTTTCTTTGTAGCAATCCATACAATAAAATTGCAACCAAAGTAGGAGTTGTTATCCTAGTTATTTTCGTCTATTTCTTAATCCATAGATAGTTTGAGAGGTTATTGAAACATCTAACATTCAGAATTGAATACAATGTTTTTAAAGTTGATGTTATGTAGGTAATAAAATTGGACTTTTCAATTGTGAGTTTTACACAGTAAGAGAAAAGTCCTAACCCAAACAATCTCTATATACTGTCCTCATATAAATGTTACGAATTGAGACTAATTTATTCTAACTGTTAAAGTTTTTATTCGTTCGCTTAGATCACATGTTTATTAAAACTGATTTGAGTATCTCAACTATGTTTATCAACAAAACCAAGCTAATCAGTGTTCAACTAAATCATTCCGCAATGTTCATCTTACTTAGGCACGTTTTTGCTTCGATATTTCCTAGATTTAATTAGTTAAGTAATGTGGCAGCGCTCAAAAGGTATTTTGACAGAGCTGTACAGGCCGCCAAATTAAGCCTAACATTTCGAAAAATATAAATATATAGCTCTTTTTCACTACTTTTGACGAATGAATGGCAAAGCCCACGTCATGAGTTGTCAAAATCCAGTAGTCCTATCGATTGTTGTCATACAGGATAGAATGATAACAACTTAATTTCTATAATTTTTAATTATAAAAGTCAAAGTATAATGGTAGGCTATTCAAATACCGAGCAAAATAACAAATGTATATTTGTACAACTTATAGTCGTTCATTTAACAATTATTTTATGGCGATAATTCCATATGAAATACCGAAAATAAAGAGCTATATTCGATCCAAGACAGAATCATTAACATGGAGAAAAGAGAAATACTTACACCAAGAATAATCAAACCTTAACACTAAACGTAACCCTAGCATTAATTCTGACACTACAATAATCTTAACCCTCACTAGTCCTAACCCTAACACTACTCCTAACCCTAACATTAATCCTATAACCCTCATTAATCCTAGCCCTTACTAATCCAAACCCTAACATTAATCCTAACCCTTACACTATTCATAACCCCGGGTCATAACCCTAACACTAATCCTAAACCCTTACACTAATCCTAACCTTACAGTAATCCTTAACCCTAACAATAATCCTAACCCTTACACTAATCCTAACCCTTAAACTAATCCTAAACCCTAACACTAATCATAACCCTAACACTAATCCTAACAACTTAAAGAGCCATGTGATGCTCCTGTCTTCATTCTGACGGTCAAAACATATCTGGAGAAATCTGAATCGGCGTAGTCAGTGGGGCTCCCTCTGTTTGAAATAATTTGTATCCAGCATCAGTAGACATTTTAAATGATAGCAACCATGCATTCATAAAGTACATTAGTAAACCTCAACCCAATGAGGTGACGAGAGCATTTTTAATTTTCCTAAACGAACAATAAGTGGTGAAAAATTTACGATCTGGTAGACCAAATCAGGTGGTAAAAGTCGCTAATACTCTTGAGATAAAAAATAATTTACGATCGTGCCTTGTTATGAAGCATCCGTCTCAACAAGCCCTTCTCTTTATTTCTTAAATCTTCCATGCCGTAAAGTTGATCAGACTTTTTTGGTGTTTTTGTTTTCCAAATAGTTTTATCATTTTTAATATCCATTATTCTATAGCTAAAAACAACTATTTTATTTATAGAATGATAGAATTTAAAGACTTTACGTATGATTTTTTTAAAAATAAGTAGCAGAACTCATAAAACTTTTTAAAAACATAATTACCTTTACCGAATTATTTTGCCTGATAATGTATCTTTTAGTAACATATTATTTCATTAAAGAACATTTTTCATATACAAAGAAACACTTTTGATGTAAAATTAAAAAGATACGGACTAACAAAATCACCAGCGATATACCTCCACCAAGACAACTTCGTCGATTTTGGATGCATATGAAAAAGATGATCATCTTGTCGACGTTACTTCATGAAAGACGGGCGCCAAACAGAAAACATTTTTTCGGTAAAGTCGTAAATTTGTGATTTTTTTTGTTACACCGATAACAGACATTCTTTATATAAATCCAAAATAATGAAAAATGACAATATTGTGGGTATCTGTGGATGTAAATGGAGATACAAATAAAATATGCGAAACCTTAATGAAAATAATAAAATAAAACAGCCAGAAAAAAATAAGGAAAGTTACACACTTTTGGAAAACACAATTTATTCGTCATGACTATATTTTTTATATAGATGTTATATTCTAAATATTAATGTTGTGGTATGTTGGTTGTTGTAACGAGCTGCTCTTTTTAGTACGTATACAATTCGAGCATTGCACAGATACAATGATTAGGACATTGTTGATAGAAATAATTTAAGATTTCAACAAGATAATAACTCTCATAGACTGTAGACAGAAACAACAAATCCGTTTAAAAACTAAAGCACAATAAAAAGCAGGTCGTTTTCCTCTTCGCTTCATAGAGGACAACAGAAATACGATTTTTTTTTTATTGAACATAAATCATGTAAGTACAGTCGTATTGGGCAGACACAAGCACCTCTGTATCAATTACATTCTCATTTTAAAGTGAGGCTCATGTATCCAGAGCTCCGGCAATTATATCGAGAAAAATTGAACTATTTTACGTAGGTCTCGTTTTATTTTACAACGTAATCTTAAAATGCACTTTTTAAAAAATGAATAAAATGATGAAATAATTGAGTTCATTGCGATAATCTGATTCAGCATTGAAATTTGAGTTTCTTGTGCGGATTTTGTTGTATCATCTTGATTTAAACGCGTCCATTATTTTTCTAAACCGTGTCTATTCGGTTTCTATATTGACTAATGTCTCAAATTTACAATATAATTTAAACTACAGTATACATTTCCAAAGACATATTTTGCAATCATATTTTAGAAATTCTATAGTTTCCTTTAACTTAAACCCTATAAATAATAGGCATACAACTTCTGATTTAGATGATTCGTGTACGACAGTGAGCAAAAAAAAAAAGTGCGTATGGTTGTGTGTAATACAGGACTATCACACCAAGGCTTTTGTGTTTAGTTTTAACTATATAAAAAATGTTAATTACGACGAATCAAATTAGTTAATTAACAATAGATGTTGGCCTACTAATGTATAGGCCTACATTATTTTTGTTTGTGTATTTATTGCGGTACATTACAATAAAATTACAAAAAGTAGGAGTGGCTAAAAATAGTAATCACAAAAAAAGTACTGTATACATAAAACTACTCTAATAATAATGCAATAGAAAGAATAAAAGTATAGAAAAATACATGGCTTTCTTCGTTATATCGTTTATATATTAGGCCTAGACGGCAGATTTAATTATCTTATTACTGAAACTACTTAATGTCGATCTTGATACTGTACTAAATAAGAGAAACAGTACTACAAATAATTATAAAGGTAAAACGAATTTGGATTCATGTATTGCTGATTATGCAAAATAATCGATGATTATTAAATTGGCCTACCGTACATAATAACCATAAGAATGATACACATGATAACGATGGTCATGACCTGATGTACAAAATGTTGAAATCTATTATTTCTATAAATTATTATCTAAAGATGTCTCCTAAAAACATGAAAATAAAATCATACTTTAAAAATATGAATATATTGTTTGCTTAACATTACGGTGGCATACTCAAAAAAATGTTCACACAAACAATATTCTATGTTTAAGTTAAAATAATTTCAATCCAGACTGTCGGCGTATTTACCTGCAAGTGAACCTCGACATGTTAGGGAAGAAGGATATTAACTGTTTAATCTCTCAATATCGTCGCAAAAACTAGTTCGGTAAATTTTGTGCATAGAAACTATTGCTGATTGGGATTTTGATTTGTGAGATGTCTCTACAATCCATCTGTTCACATTGCATAAATGTTGATACATCCCAAATATGGTTTAATGATGTATATACTGAGCATATCTATAAGGTAACTCTATGAAGCAACATACTAACTACTTACTAACACAATGTATTATTTTTAAAATATAGAAATTGTCCGATACTTATTACTATTACTTTCAGTAAAAATGTCTGTTACAGTGCCAATGAGTTATGAAATATATTGAATTTAATTAATAACACAGCAAGGATGACATGATTTTTCAATTACAGTAATATTGTTTGAATGTATGATGTACTGTAATAATAATTATGAAGGATTTGTGATGTGGTAATTAGTGATGTGTGTTTGTGTATTCACGACAAGATAATTATTAAAACTTGTTATTCATAAGATAATTATTAAAACTGGTTAAACTTTTTTGTCATTGTCAACTACAATATGATGGAAATCCAATATTTGAAGACTGGAAACTGGATTATGATTTTGATTGTATAAAATAAGAAATAGGAATAAAACCATTGCAAGAGATTGACGAGGTAGGCCCACATATCCCTACGATATTAAACAAAAAACTTGCACACATTTTTTTTTCTTTTAAAATTGTAGATATTTTATTTGCCAAGAGTGACTTTAAATCATCACAAATGTTTCCTTAATAAATAATAACACCTATTATACATACTTTGTTTAAATTGTTAATAATTGTTCAGATTATTAACAAACTGTTCAGCCTAAAGTTAATTTAACTGTAATGTTTTTATTTTAATAATGTACATTGAGTAATTGTCATATTAAAAACCTCTTATTTTGTTCTTTTTACAGATAAACCATTCATAATATTAATATGCACCATTAATAAGACAACATTCTCGTATGCTAGGTGGGTCTATTTAGAAACCACAACGCGTGGGGCTAGGACCATGAAAACACTGTGACAGATAGATCATTTGACATTTCTAATTTTGAAGAAAACCAAAGTGGTCATTCAAAGAACGTAAACGTGATACAGTAATTTGAGGAAGGCAGACGCGGCAATCTAAAGTAAATGGGAGGAAGATCAAAATTGGATATCGAGAGGGAGCGAGATAGAGAGAGAGAGACGCGAACGTTTTGCTTTGAAGAAGACGACTGGTTGCTTAAATTAAGGAAGTCCCAAGTTAGGCTTGAGAAAGACAACAAAGTAATTCGAGGGTGTTTCTAAGATCTGCTAAAAGTAGTTTGAGTTTGGAACTAATTACACTATTTTTCTATCAAAATCAGTCATTCCACCAATATCAGTGGTCTTTAGCATAGGCCTACTGCCAACAAAATCCATACGAAACATTTACAACATATTGATTCACATTACTTGGCACAATCTGACAATTATGAATAACATGACACCCTATCCGTAGATCAGTGATTACCGAATAGTAATACCACATTATTCATACGTAATTAGGTTGGTGAAACGCTAGACAGACAATAATGAGAACGTTTGGTGACCCAGAAACAGTTAATGATGACCAACATAATCCTCATACTATGTATGCCGGTGATGGCGTTAAAATAAAACCCAGCCTAATTGCCACTTAATAGCACAGTTTCGTTCGCTTATTCATGCACTCATTGCCCTTGATCTGTGGGCAATTTAAAATCCTTAATACAGTACAAAAATTGAAATTCCCAAAGGACTTATTCAAACACTGCGACGTATCCTCTGGCTTAACACATTTATGCCTACATAATAACCCTAATTTGTTAAACTAGTACTCGGTCAAACTCATGGAAATCCATAATTAACTTTAATATAGACATTGTCTCATTAAATTCTCACCTCTGGTAATTGCAAGGCTCATTTTTAAATTTTTCCAATTTTAGATATGAAGGATGATCAACACTCCTAATATTAACTAGTTTTATAGTATAGATATATGTACAAAATTAAGTATATAAAAGAAAAGCAAGGTAAATTAAAATCAAGAATGCAATTGTGTACGACATGTTACCAGCCAGTACCAAATAAATATTGAGTGTATCCAAATGTGACGAAGAGCTTACAAACCAATTGGCGTTTCGATAGCTTCCACTACAATGCCAAACTCGGATATTAATCTGTGGTAGTCGCAGAAGTGTTCTTTTGAAATTCTTTTGTTTAGGTATGGTTAAGCAAACAGTTGAGAATGGATTATATTTTCGTATTTGTTTGGAATTTTTGGAAAAACTATTATGAAAATACATTAATTCTTCAAGCAATATTGGCCTTGGCTTTTAATTATTGTCAAGCATGCTTCAAAATCATCCTGACACAAAACAAAAATACTCATGTTATTTAATCCAATTTTGACCATCTTGTATTGATGATGTACAGTTTTCAATTACCTTAACACTTTGACTGCCAGAGGTTTTTCCAGTTAGAAACTGCCACCGCCAGTGTTTTTAGCCCAATTCGATGTTTTTATTAAAGCTGATTGAAACCATGTATGTGATCTGATTTATATGTAATTTAGACTAAAATAATCATAAAGATTTTAGCTTTACAATGGTACCAAGAACGATTTTTAAATCGCAATATGTAATTCGTAATAGTAAAATGAAAGTAACCCACTTTTTGAATTTTTCGTAGTTTCGCGCAAGAAAGTCGAGATAATCGCGATTTTGTGCAGAACATCACAATATGAAAATATCGCCCGGTGAGATCATCAACAAACAACGAAAAAGTTACTTACACGGCACCGATAGGCCTATAAAAACAAGTTATCACTATCGAAAAATGTATTACATTTTATAAATCATAAATCTTACATCAATGTTTCGCCAAAATCCACATAGTAAAGACACCAGGCCTAGTTAACCAGGCCTAAAGTTGGTCCGGAACCGTTTTACGACTAGGGCTAGGCTAGCCTAGTACTACTAGCCTAGGCCTAGGAGATAGTAAACTGATGATAATAACCATACCATTTCAAAACAAGTTTGTTGCGTGAAACTCGGTCACTTTCAGTAAAACACCAAAACAATTAGGGTATACATACAATAATAAAATTAAAGACTTCATATTGAAAATGACTCCATTATTTTTTATTCAGATAACAAACAAACATGTCAATCCACAAAAACCTTTGTAATGCTTCGGCGGCATAGCTAGCGCGCGACCGATACACAATGCGCCAAGCCATCGCTCTACGCGCTACTGTGATGCGCGGTGTTTGTTATTTCGACAGGTACCATTTTGACAGTCGTTCGTAACCAGATTAGTTACTTTCAAATTGTAAAATATTGACGGTCCAGACCGAATATAGTGTTCATATTTATAGTATATACCAATAATTAACCTATCTACCGGATTTCGTAAAAAAACGCAAAAAACGAAGATCTTCGTTTTTGGCAGTCAAGCGTTGTGTTTCCAAAAACGAAGATCTTCGTGTTTGGCAGTCAAAGTGTTAATAAAATTTAGATAAGGTGATACCTAATATAAACTAATAATAGTTATACAATTGTCCAACCATGAGAGACAATTAGCCTATCCAATCATTTTACTCGTTGATAGATTATTAACCAATCTGGAAGTCATGTTGAAAGACTATATAGACCAATCACATGGAATTTCTGTTACGATTATTATAATATATAAAAATCAACAAATTGTGTTTATTTGCTCCAATAAATGCTGGCATATTATATTTGATTATTGGTCTAATAAGATACAAAATACATTTGGTTTGTCTTAATTTGTTCCCACAATACCATATCATCACAAACCAAACAAAGCATTGGAGTATATTGAATAAAAAAACATTCAAAAACCCATTAATTTAACAAAGAAAAAATTATTGCTTGAATAATTCATTTCATACATTCTTCTTTAATTTACAATTTCGTTTCAAATTAATACCTTTCTGGAAAATTTAATTCAAACGGTGTTAAAATAACTATCAACACGCCATTCTGAGAAAAATACATTTCGAACGTGATTGGTGGTCGACGATTTTACATATTTTGGATTAAAATATCCTATTTATTTGGACATTTTCAATCAGGAAAATTCGTTTACAGGTAACAAACATGCAATACTCCGGAATTATTTTCGGTTTTCCAGCCTCAATTTGTCAATGTCATTACACATTTTGTACGCGTGCGTAAACATCATGGGAGCTTACTATAATTGATACTTTTTATAATAATATAACATTATTTAATCTACACTAATACTATTATATTGAAATAAATATTTGAAAGAGATAAATTTGTATAAAGATTATTTTGCAAAATCTTTCTTTAGCAAATTTAGTCAAATTTATACATCTTTACATTTTAAACGTATATACTTGTGTATACCGTGCTTAACATTACTTTTTTCGCTTAAAAACAAAATGTACAAGTATATAATAACTTATAAGATCATAACACATTGAGGTGAACAAGTTTTTGACAGACTTAGATGTCTGAATACACACCGTTAATCTGGCAAGAGGAAGTGGTATTGGCAATGTCAGCCTACATAATGTACCGTACAAACATTGTCAATCCGATCTTAACAAAAGCAAGTTTTGTATACTTGAATAACTTCAATACTTGTAAGAATTTTTCAATTGGTGAAAATAAAATACTGTTTTCATCAAACAATTACCAAAATAGAAAAAATATTAGCCTACAATGCACTGATTCTTGAATAGATGTACGATCTTATAATAATAATAATAATGATAAAGTGTAAAATAAAGTTTTCAATTTATTAATACTAAAATATAATTGTGTTATGCCCTTAAATTTCGTGATAAAACCAAATCGCAACAATTCAGGTCTCACGAAAATAAAGCGCTCCCCATTATTGTGAGGTAAAGTAAATTTCGGCACTCTTATAATATATAATATTACTCTATAATAATATAAAATGTAACCCTATTTAAACTAAGTATGCTAAAAATGACATAATGGCAACTACGTTACACCATTGGTTGTGGAAAATTTCGCCTTGGATCGAGACCAGTCATCATGGTTGTTGGATCGTACAATTGTGTGTTTCCACGACCCATATAACCGATTCCATTCGTACAATAACGACTATCTCTCATGTACGGAGAAACATCTCTAGAATATGGTGTCGGACGAGTGTTTGATCGGAAGTAACAACTTGGACTATAGTTATATTGATTGTCATGTGTGTAACTAGAGAAAGGAGCTTCTGCGCATGACCCATTTGAAATAGGTGCAGTGAGTTCTGAGAAACTTGGATTGGAATTCAGTAAACTGTTTTGAACTAACGTGTCCGATGTTGCTGATTGTGTATTCGTTGACGGTACAATGTTTCTATTCTTCTCATCTGTTATATAAATAAATAAAACAAAGAACAACATATAAGTTATGTGAATTAATGTAACCTTTTACTTGGGAGAACACCATGAGCACATAATTATCAATTCAATGATATAGGAAATCGTTGGATTCTATTAATTACAGTTTAAAGCATTTTAAGTTATAAAAAAAGTTTAAGTTCTTAAATCAGTTATTTTGTTTAGCGCAAACACCCGAAATAATTATTTAGACCTCACCTCTAAACATTTAACAGTAACAAGGGACACTGAAAGTAACTAGTAAAACTATATTATGCAATTAATTTCACGAACACAGTCTGAAACTAGGCCTACTTACGTTGTTCCTGCCTGACGCTCTTGTTTCCTGCCCTAGCTCGAGCTACTCCGTATATTTGTAACGAACTTGGCCGATGATGGTTCCTACTTCGAGGTCCGTTATTATGTGGTATAATTTCAATAATACTTGAAGAAAAACTGAAATTAAGTTTTAAATTGTTAAAAAAACCCGCAATGGTGTTTTAATCTTTATCAATTATGTTCTTCATTGAATTATATTCTTCTTTTTTAATTAATTTATTTTTTATTAAAGAAGAAGAGAAAGTACACATTCATTTGGAAATATGCTAAGGGTGATTTTTATACAAAAATAATATTTCAAATTGATTATCATACCAATCGTCTGGATCGCATTCTCTGAAGCCCTTAGCAAATGGGTTACTTGCAATCTTTAGCTGCGTAATCTAAAAAAATGATAAAAAATATTTAAAAGTTGTTTTTAATTACGGTTCGGATATCTCTATGTTGGTATAGGCCTAAAGCGTATACCATATATATGTTGCATATGCTGAAAACAAGAATCTAACATTTCACTTCTTGGTAAAAAAAGTATTACAGATTTTTAGTAATAAAAAAGTATTAAAATATTTACAAGAAATATTTGGTTTAAAAAAAGTTGTTAAAAAAAATAATAGAATGATGCTTATTTTTGTATCTTATTCCGGGGTGATAATCAGTTCAATAAGGCATTCCCCAAAATGTTTAGAAAGATGAACTAGATAAGATAAGATAATAAGATTTATAAAGCGCAAATATCTACAAAGTGCTCAAGATGTATTATAGTGTACGTAAAGGGATATAAAAGAATTGTATAATCATTTCAATACGTTTTTGGACATTTCGGTCCATGTCCTTATTTTTGGATTCACACAATATTTTAAAATGGCGAAGTAAAAAAGGCTTTCTTTATTATTTTCAAAATGTTTGTGAATGCAATTCATATAATTTCATTAATTATACTTAAAACACGGGATACATAGTACAAAGAATATTAATAACACACGTTTTGAATGTTACCCAAGAAGTCTAGACAATACAGATTTAATTTGTTTTATTTGTGTTCAAATGAAAACTAAATATACTGTCGTTCTATAAATAAATCGACATTGAATGCAATGTGAATGTAATGTAAGGTATAATATATAATTATTCAAATCGCAGTTATATTAGTTATATTAGTTATATTAGTTATATTAGTTATATTAGTGACAAAATGTATTTTCTAAACAAAATAAGCAACATTATATACTTGATATGAGGCAAGTCATGTGACATATAAGCACTAAAAAATCGGTAAAGATCAGATGATGGAGTATGAAAATATTTAAGTAACTACACCGCGACTTAAGCCATTACTTTTCTATAAAGTATCTAAAATACTATACAATATAATCCCTTATAAGAAGAGACACCTTTTGGGTGCAATTAAGTATCCCCCTTAAAACACCCTGTCACCTGAATAGTTGGTCATAGTTTTAAAATATTGCACCTCATTAGTATCTCATTAATAAATAAGGGTGAGGAATCTCATGGTTTTTCAAAGGATGGGATTCTAATCTACTCTTTAGAGTTTGCAATTGCTGTAACACAGTTGATGGAATTTCTTAAAACATTTGTGAGATAGATACGGTAACGCGAGAAAAATGTCTTTAAAACAGTTTCGGATCTAAATGAGTGAATTCGATTAGCTACAAAAGATGGAGATTCTTTTAAAGATTACACGAACATGTTAATTATCTACGTTTATTTTTATTTTTCTAAAAACTATAGGCCTATAACTGGCGAACAAATTGTCTATCTGCAGCACGATATAATTTCTTGGATAAATTGAGAAAAATAAACAGTATAACATAAGTTAATTAGAAAAACATAAATAATATAATACACGTTATTTGTGACAAATAGTTCTTCATTTTTCTTTCACGTACGTACATAAAATATATCATTAAAATTTAATAGAGTTCGCTTATCTTTCGCTGTATTAACCATTAAGCATGTTGTAATTACTGATATCTCACTGCGTGTTTCTATTTTTTCCTTCATCTCTTGTGGAACTAACGCTGTTGTTAATTATAGTCAGTGACGCTTCAATTCTCTCAGATAAATCACGTCAACTGTACGTCCATATCTACATGTATTTTTAATTGGGTTTCACTTGTGAATATTCTCACAGATAATAGGCCTAGGCCCGTGTTTTATGATTGATTATAAGCGCCAGGTTGATTATCAGAGGCGATAAATATGATACACACGCCCTACTTTATATATTATTACTAACTTGCATTAGCGTGTCTTTTTTAAATGTTGTAACGTGAATTTTATTTCATAATCATTCTATTTCTATATAACTTTGTTTTAAATGTTAAAAAATACGTCACAAATTAATGATTATATTATACAGTAAATTAAGTGAAGCGCTCTACATTCTATACCCTTCACGACACAATTTGATTTGTTTTTACGTAATTAATTAATATAATTTATGGTACCATTAATTATAATATAGAAAGAAATAAAATAAATTTAAGAAAAAATAAGTAATGTTTTTTCTTTGTGTAGGCCTACGGATTATCACTTACAATAGAATAATCAATAATAAAAATAAAATAAATTTGGTGCAAAAGTGTTTAAAGATTTGATCCAAATTTTCAGTATCATCATAAAGAGATTTAAAATCAAGACGCATGGTGATAAAATCTGTGATTTAATAATGCATTTAGTAACCAGATTTGATTTGTATATTTCTATTCTTGTTGAGAAACGCTTAGGCCTATTTGAGCATCAACACTAATACTCAACGTACTCAAAGTCCTCACAGATTTACTTGTTAATTTACGGGTCTTTACAGGTTGAAAACTTCTTTCAAAAGTGCTAACAACATCACGTTTAGTTTACACTCTCTTACTAATGCGTCACTGCACCATTATTATCATTTTTAACATATCCGAAGAAATATATCGTTGCTTGATCAAATTTAAATTAATAAGGCAAATATTTATATACAATCAATGGTAATTAAATCAAATAATTGAATCGTATAGTAATTAGCGCCAGTCTCACGTGATTGTTATGTTTTAGATGCCTTTATGACCACTTATATTGCAAGGACATGTTAAATTAAGTCATTTTGTATTGTAAAATGGGATTAGTTTTGAACATGGTGTATATCATGTATCCAGTCGTAATGTCCTTGTAGCAATGTAACGGAATTTACATGATTATTACGATTAAATGAGATTTTAATCCAGACACTCTGGAGAATCCACACTATTGGTGAATTGTCAGTAACTCCTCAAGAGACACAAACCCCACGCTTACAAAATCCGTACCAATATTAAATCAAAAGTTTTATGGGAAAGCAGGATCGTATAGGAATACGGTTACTAAAATGTATACCACTTTAAAGTTTAACAAACAATTGTTTGAGCTTTCTTTAGATGAATTTTTGTCGGGAACCTATAGGCCTAATTATAATTTCCATTGATGCCATCTATGGGTGCGTCTTGGCAAACCAAACTACAGCCGTGTCAAGTCAAACTCTTTTTTTAAACGTTTAGCAGAAATGAAATTAATTAAAGAAACAAATTAGAAAGGACAAATGCTTGTATCTAATTGTATCGCGATTTGTCTGATGAAACTAATTTAATGTAAGGCTTAAGTCTTAACTATATCGAAATTATTTCAGCCTCAATTTGTGCTTAGTCTTTTAATTTAACAAGGTCAAAGTTCATGTTTAAAAAATCCTATACAGATTAACAGTTCAAAGGATTGTCCAAAAAGCAGCCAATACCATGTGTTATTTTGTTTATGCATAACAAATGTTGTCTTTATTCCTACATAATTAAAAGTTACATAATTCATTGTGCTAGTGTGCAGTTAAATAAGATATATTATAACAATAATTTAGTTTGATCTCATATTAGATTCAAACCCATTCACATTGGTGGAATGAAGGTATGTGTATAACAGTCGGCGTATGTTAATATCATTGAATCATTGCATCAAAATATGACTCTCAAACTGCTCTCAGACTTAGAACTAGTTCAAAAGGTCTCCACAATCCTAACCCAATGACCCACTTTTATTATTTTTATTCGCTGCTTGTTTTCTCTCAAATTAATATACTTCAAGTTTGTATTCGATACAATGTTTTTTTCTTTCTGTAGCTACACTTGTTAAATTATTTATCTTTATTAATATTAAGTGGCTATAATTATTTACTCTCTACAGGTACCGTATATGTTGAATCTCTTTCTGTAGCTTCTATTTCGAGAGGCGCTACTTAAGGTCCAAATAAGAATAAAATATCAATTTATATAGGCCATATTATTTATTCATTACTCATCTTTACATCTATTCATCCAAACTTGAATATTTTATTGTTTCCCAATAGTAAAAGAAATAGGTCAATATAATAATAGTTCGTGTTTTTCATCAACAACATTATGTGTGTAGTAGAATTCTGTATATAATATTTGGGTGATGATAAGAAACCGCCAAGTACCCAGTAGAAAGATCTTAATCACATCTTACAATGCATAAAGATAAATCGATCGGTCATCGAGTTCTAAATTTGTTGATTATTATTCTCCAATTTTCCAGAAATTCCGGTCCAGTCTGGCGTAAAATAAGCAGTTCTTATCCCCCTTAGTCACCGACTGGGATTTAGGCACACAAATACGCATGTTTCATTTGGCCTAGAATAGCCAGTATTTCTATACGGATAATGGTGACCCAATTACACGTGCTACGGTACGTGTTAGGAAATTAAGTTTATTGTCGATATAGTTTTAAACCAAGAAGGGGACAATATAAGCATCATTAATTAGGAATCATTTGACACCTTTATTGTCGGTTGAATCCTACTGTCTTTTTTCTTGACAAGCACGTTTTAGGGATGACAGATTTTATGACAAATCACGTTATGAATCACCAGAGATCACGATAAACATGTATTCTATCAATTTCATAAGTAGTTTTCTTATAAAACAAGACCTGTAGGCCGACTGATTCAATATACTGTCCATGGGCTTCAATGTGCAGTATTTGTTCTTTTTAAATGAACACAATTTATGTAACAATATGCCTTATAATAGTGATGACTTAATTATACAAGTTATACAACCGTGCATGCATTTCACCCATTTTAACTCTAGACATTAATTGTTTTAAAAATGTTATATTGATAATTTTAATTTTGTAATATCTTGACTAATTTTACTGATGAGCGACCATTATGTAGGCCTAGACATGGTTGATATTTTATGTCATGTTACAGCAGTGATGTACCGTTAACTGCTTTATGTTGTAAATAGTGTGTCAATTCAGTGCTTGCGCTGTGAGCACAATATAAATAAACCTCGAATAATAATATAATGCTACCTAATACATAAATGAGAATGTTTTGGATTGGATATCACTCAAGTCCGAATGCATAACTAAAAGTTTTTAAGTTATTACAACTTACTCGATGATTTTGATAAGCTGTCACTGCCGTAAACTGTGTTTCTGAAAATACAAATGTTTTAAAATCTCTCTCAGGCTCCGCATCAAAGTCCTTCTTACCACTGACGTGAACTACGTGAAATCGAGGCTGGTAACGGTGCATTGAATTTAAAATAATCTAAAATGTAAAAAAGAAACAAAAGTAAGTAAACAAATATCTTCATAACTTTGGGATTCGTGGAGAGGGCGGTATTGTTGTTATGGTAGTTGGTACAATAAATGTGTAATGGTCATGAAAATAATAAATTTGCACAACAAAGGCGGTGTGCATCGAGTTACTGGGGTGAAGCTGTAACGTCAGATTTGGTTGCATAACATTTCCAATATTCTGTTTATTGCTTGAAACTTTAAAGTTCAGTATTAAATAATACATTCAATTAATATCTCAGAAAGTTCTTTATTTCTTTATTTAATTGATTTACTTTTTCTATTACATTTAAAGGTTAAATCTTGATTGGAAAGGCAGGTAGAAAAATCAAAAAGTTTAACAACAAAGCCATATACATGGCTGCAGTCGCGTGCTCAAAAGTGTTTACCGACCGACCAACCGACCGACAAAGTGAGCTGTAGAGTCGGGGTGCACACGACTAAAAATAGAAAATGCAATAATGCTATAGTCTGGTATTGTTTGAATTATTTTCACAGAGGGATTTGAAATTCGGTGAGACGGGAGCTAACACTTTAAACAATGTTTTGGTTTGTTCTCAACCCCCCTCCCCCAGCCCCCTTCTATGGTTGATTTCCATTCAAAATTCCATTTGAACAAATAAAGATTAAATTTACTAAGACTATTATTTTGAATTTGACTAGAATAAGAAAAAATCTATACAATATAACGTAGGAAAATGTAGGGCGCGATAGAAGCAGGGTTATGAATTCAGTGATAATGGGAATAGAGTACAGTGCACTAAGGAATCGTACTCTAAATCGTTGCTAATAAATCACTGTAAAAAACAAAGGCTTTCCGCACTCATTCGGCACTTTGTCATTATAAAACAAAGTTATGAATTGACTTTAATGCAATGTGTCCTAATTGATGTGGTTGGGTGGAGTTTTAGAGCTTTGGAGAATTCAGTTTATCGTGATCTCTAGGCCTAGGGGGGTTAATATATATTAATGGACGGGGCTCAATCGACGGGACGTTACTTGTCATAACTCACAAGCCATGATACAATGTGCACTACATATACACCCATAAGGCACGATGATTCGACATTGAACTTCAAACCGTGTGAACCGAATTGAATAAACCTCCGTTCACACTTACGTGCCTTATCGATACTTGTTGGCTTTAAGTACAATCTAAGAACCGAGTCCAAAGCGGGTCAACCTCTATAATATAATTTGATAATCAAGTAACAAATCACAACCACATTAGATACTTCCAAAATTTGCAAAACAGCTTTTATGTAATGTTAGTAATGCTATCCCACCCAGCGTCGATATTGGTCGCATGTCACATATCATATCAAACACAATAATTTAGACAAGCGAACCATCTGTTTGTTTATCATCTGTCGTCAGTTTTTTAAAATTGTATTGGGGTGCTGATGAAACCCAGTTTTAAAAAAATCTTGTTTGTTTCAATGATTTTTCTTTTATTATGATTTTTGGAAAGAAGCGTCCAAAGATATTACAGTATTAGGATTTTTGTTAACCGAACCTACTGAAATTTGCATTGCTAAGATTTTGTATTGTAACATTTTTTTGCTTCATTGACATTCTGAAGCTCAAGTAAAGATGTTTTTAAAGAAAAAAAATGTTAAAGCCTGTAGCCAGTGTGTCGCAACAAAACCGAATAATATGCATTGTTTAAACACAAGCAGGCCTAGAATAATAACACCCCAAACAACATATTTTCACAAACAATGTAATTATTAATAAAATATAATGGTTAATTATATCTCAACCGTAATAGTAATATGTATTTGTATGATTGTAACACCATTTAACACCATTAAAAAAAAAATTTGCAACTGACGTATGAAGTTCAATTAAAACACTGCCTCCTATTAAGAGAATTTAAACGTATAAAATGGCTCATATACTGATGTTTTGATTTTTAATATTAATTTGTTACTTTTTGTTTTGGTTAATCGAATCTTTAATTTGGTGATTTCAGTCTTAGCGTTTGGGTACTGCACATTGATGTGTAGAGTAAGGGTAGTCTGTCGGTCCGTGTAGAACATTCGTTAGTCATTAAATGGTAATTGGTGGTGGTAATTTCATTTCGAGCATTAAATTAAAATTCCATGGACAACATATTGATATGACGCAAGCTTGGGACCTCTGGCTTACAGGGATGAACATTACATAACACTTACATGGCCATTATCATCCATCAAATTGTTTGTAAGTTTAAGTTTGTCAAAAGATACGATTTGTTTCATCCACATGGCTCCTCTGGCTGGCGAGTCGGGGTGAACGTGTATACGACCTGGCATCTCGGGGTCTGCTTTCCCGGCTACTAACCAACTTGAACTGTGGAATGCATATCTGTAGCGCTTATCATCCACCTATTAATATTATGAAAAAGAGGAACTGTCATTATTCAATCTGGAGAAGGAAGTAAGTTCTGAGTTATTATTAATATTATCTGTTAATTATTTAATTATTTATTACGCATTCAACAAACTCGCCTTAAATTTGGGGCCTGCAATAAAATCGTGTTTATAGTCTAAGTCTCGTTTGTGGGTTAGTATTAAGGATTTAAGTAAAGAGTGATAAGTTACAGCCCTGGCGGCACAGGTACCGTACGTCAGGATTGAACCCTACAGCCCTGGCGGCACAGGTACCGTACGTCAGGATTGAACCCTACAGCCCTGGCGGCACAGGTACCGTACGTCAGGATTGAACCCTAGATTGCAAGAAAAGCTCCACTGTTAATATTTTGGATTGGAACAGAAAACATAATCATCGAAATGAGACTGTAGGAACATACGTTGTTGATTGTGGCGTTAACGGTTTTCAAAGTTAATCGAGTAATTTTTTAGTGTTCCTAGTAAAGGATGTAAACAGAAGTCAAAGATTGTATATTGTAATGTCTGCAGAAATAACAAGATTGGAGCAGTTTGACCGATTGTAAGCGTACGTGACAGTCTTACCAGTTAGGCCTACACGAACATTTTCAAGCAATGATTTTAATAACATTGAACAATCGCCGTTTATCATTAGTACTTTTATATTATATTTTTTTTTAGTCAAAGCGTGTGATATAGTGGATAAAATATTTATCTGTTATCATCATTTTTCTGTTGTTTCTCTAAACAATCAGAAATCAGTCCTTGAATAATGTAACCAGGAAAGAGGGGAATTACGTAACTCTTACCTGATATTACTATTTTTAGAACTAAAATCGTTTTTGTTTTTGTTTAAATTTTCAATATACTATTATATTTTGTTATGCATGTATGTAATCTTATGTATTATTGATAGAAATTAAATGTTGAATGTATGCATGTAAAGTGGTAAAAATAACTGGTGTTGGTAAATGTACAAAAACAAAACAAAAATAATTAAAATCGATCAATATAAAAGTATTGTACTCTGGCTATACATTTATCGCACAATTTCTCATTATATAAAGATGTTTTGACCCAAAAAAATTAAAAATATGCCTGAAAAAAAAATTTTAAAAAATGACTATTTTTCTCTTTAAACTACAATTCTTTCAGGAAATTTTTTTTTTGTATTCGATTTTTTGTGTGGCATTAAAAAAAAAAACAGAGGGACAATATTATATCTTACTAAACAATTAATAAATTTTGTTTTAAATTTACCACATACAAATAAATGCTTATTTTTATAAGAAATTTGATAAAGAATTTTTTTTCAATAAAATAATTTGCTCTCAGCCTAATGATCAGCTGAAAAAATTGTGATTAGGGTAAATATAGCAGTAGCCGTTAGACATTAGGCTATATATAGTTTATATTTTACACTTATACTTGGTCTATGTTCAATGGACATCATATAGTTCTATGTCGCTTATGTTTGTGTTATTAGCTTTGTCGTGCAGAGGACCCATGAGAATCAGTGCATACTACTTTTTAAACGAACCTAATATAATGTTATGATTTGATTTATTGGCCAAGATATCGCTGCTGAAAGACAAGTAAAAAATAATCATCACCCAGAACAACACAGTGTGGATAGCCTGCCATAATCACTAATGAAGACAAACGCCAGCCACGGATGCTAGTGGGTTATGTTAAATAAACATTGCTAAATCGCGACTAATGTGTCAGAAACATCCACTTGATAATCGTTATATTGAGACTAAAATGGGAGCTAATAAGCGCTGACTAATAGGTCAGTACCCGCGTATTGATTACCATAGCAACAATTTATGAATTTTGGACCAATATGCTGTCATTGGTTAATGCTTTATAGGTCGGTGTACACGCATCGATTTCCATGGCAACAACGAGTGCACTGATTACGGGAAAATAAACAATAGATTGTATACTGTATACTGTATGACAATACGACGTTGGACACAAATTTTGATAAGCGTAACGTTACCGTCAAAAGCCAATACACATTTAATGTAATCATTTGTACTCATAAAACATATGTATGTAATCATTTTTCATGTAATTTAAATTATTATATTCTCTTACTGGTACAAAATCCATGAGAAGAATGTATTCAGCCATCGGATCCATCCCAGTCATTTTTACTTGAAAAGTTGGAAACATTCGTCTGAAAATAAAAATAAATAAATTGCGATATTATTTTAGTGCAATTCTTTTATTCAAACTTGAAATAACGTGTTAATGTACAATATCTCACATGTCGCACTTCAATAATATTATCACCTTCGTACTTCAAAGACTTCCTCAACGTGATAAACTAATCTGCAACATTCACCAGATGTGTCTATCGCATCATAACTTCAACGTAAATCAGTGGTCAAGTCTAATCAGGGAATGAAATGAGTTCACTTACTAATTTTGCTTCAGAATACCCGGTCGAAAAAGCCCATTATCCTATTTTTGAAGGGTCATTGTGTTATATGGTCTACATAACTGGGGGTAAAGTTCAACGGAAGTAGTTAGTCGGTCAACTCATTCTTTCTTTGTGTACGTTGTCATTCACGTATGTAATCTTTAATTCAATTATGATCAAAATCAACAGTTAGTTTTATTTTAATTTGCATTCGTTAGGTGTGATGTTGCACGGGCTCATGTACATCATCACTGCCAATAATTATAGGCCTAATTTAATTGCTTTGCAGCTTGAACTGGCGGACATTGCGCTGGGTAATTATCGTTTTAAACTAATAAATATAAAAATATATATTTTAAAATCCACATTATCGGAGGTTTTCCTATCTCAAAAATTCCTGTCTTACCATAAAATAACAGCAGAACCAGTTTTTAACGTAATAAATTATTATCAACGGCATACAATTAAGTTTTTTTCATTATGATGATATTATTATCAATAATTTGAATAGTAAAATCAATGGTTACCGTCTCTCTGAAAGTTTCCGTCATACATACATGCTTTCCACGATTTGTTTACATTTGTTTCTGTTTAGGGCAGATGGTTTTTAATGGTCTACATTTAAATATACATTATAACTTAAATAATAAGCCTACTAATTTCAGTTATTAATATTTACTGTAATAAAATGTTAAATGTTTAATTATAAAACATTACCGGTAATGCAAGGTGTGACGCAATAACAGAATTTGATTTTTATGCGGGAAATATATCACGTTCACTGCAGACGATATATATTGACGCGTTAACTGTCTCTGTCATCGTATCGATGAAGGCGCTAGATAAGTGGGTTGCAGTACAGTATCTTTGGCCAAAGAACCCAATGTCATCTCTCCCCTGTGCATCTATACAAAGTCGGTTGCCTCCAATTTTTGTCGTTTAATGACACATTTTTGAGGATGATTGTGATTGGATATGCTGTTCACACCAACAATCTAGTCCTATGACTTACCCCTTCGTAAGCAGGTTAAGAGGTCCACTACTTTGAATGCCCCCATTTTGGTGGTGTCACGTTCCACTAATGGGTGTCGATAGTTTCAAGACATATCATATACGTGTGACCCTTTTTAAAGATATGTTATTTCATTTGGAAATGAACTGGTTTCCTTGTTCCTTCAACAAATTACTAAAATATTTTTGCAATGAATGACGGACTCAGAACAGATAATTAAAGCGTAAAATTAACCCTACAATAATCAAATATACTAAATTAAACCACTTAAGGTCACTCGTAATATTTAAAAATTAGTGATAAAGATTTCTTAAATGTTTAAGTAGGATCCTTTAAGGAATAACAATAATTAACTAACTAACTAACTGACATTTAATTTAGATTGAATACAATTATTCATCACTTTATATGTCTATTTTTTATTATACTATATTTAAGAAAAATGTTGCTGTTTGTACCTTTTTATATCTGTATTTTTATATTAAACATTACATACTGTTGTTTATATACATATTCCTTAATTTTTAAATGTCTTTTATAATAGGACTACTGAAATTTCAAATTCCTAAACTGTTGCCAATAAAGTTATGAAAATGTTAGTTAGATGGACCGCTATATACTACTTAGAGATTAGGCTGTTTTTTTTTCAGTGGATCTGTAGCTGGGTGGCTATCTTTAGGCATAAACTTGTGATGTCTGTCGTATTACGTCTCTGTTTGCAGTGTTTAATGCACAGGTTGGTGAAGAAGAAAAATTGAATATAAACATTAAGTGTTGTGCGTATTTGGTTTTTAATACATACTACCCACGTCTTTATCTTTGCTAAAGTTTGGAATTTACTAGGGTACATGGAAAATGTCTTTCGTGAGTTCATTCAGTGCTAACAAGAGTTGATTCATCAGTACCAGAATAGGCGCCTTTAGATTGCTGAATATCATGGTGGGATTTGTTATTCGTAATTAGGATCAACTGTGTTCAAATGATGAGTCAGATCGATGAAGCTTTTATACTACCAGATACAGACGACTTTCCCAGAGTCGATTCGTCCCAACTGAGGCCCGTCATGGCGCCACCTACACTAACATTTAAAGGTTAAGCAAGTTCAATAAAAGTGAGATTGAAAAGTGCTAATTAATGCTTCAGTGTCACTGAAACGTGTTTCTAATGTAAGGATAGATTCTAACAATCCGTGTTTTAATTAATTACAGCGTATAATTATATTAGCAGCTGAGTTGATGTGATTATCCATTTTTGCTTTACGGTGATCACTTTGACAATAAGCAATGGTACCGTATATGGCCATTTGATTTCAATAAAGAATGCACAAATAACCTCGTCCTAAACTTTGAACTAAAAAGTGTTTTATTTTTATTTTGTGAGTTCACTTTGTCCTATCAATAAATGTATATAATACAATCTACTAATAAAACATTTAAAAAGGAAAAAAAAACTCAATTTGGTTCCAGTAAAGCATTAGGCCTATTGCCTAAAATGTTTCATAATTGTGACATCATTGTATACTTTCTATTTTTTAAGTGTCTCTCATTTTTATGTTTTTTCCCTTTAGTTTATATTTGTTGCTCTATTTACAAATATACAGTATTGAATAGGGTATTTAGGCCTACAGTTACATGCACATTATACAATAAGTAGAATCCATGCTAATGAGGACATGCAGCAGAACAATCTTCTTGTTGTATAGAAACAATTGTGTTATTTCGAATTTTTTTAAAGATCAGTTAACAATTAGTTTGTTGTTCTTCTGTTGTGTATTTATGGGATAATTTTTAATTATCTAAAAAAAGTATTCTTCCGGGTAAATTCCTCGTCAGCGTCGTTCTATATGACAACATTTACCTCTTATCCTACGTACACTACTTAAACAGTAATCATGTTACATCTACTAGATTTATAGACTTATACTTAGATTGTTCATGATTTACAGCAAGAAAATCAGATCAAATTGACGTGTCATACCTTTGACATAGTTAAGTACCACTTCCATTTAAGTAATGCGATTTAAGCAATTACCTAAGTTTGAAGTTCACAAAAAAACTCCAACGTGTTAATAAATTTCAGCTATGAAAAACGTCTAGTTGATATGAATCTCGTTATTAGAGACACGTTTAATTGTCATACTGCAGAGAGCGCACAAAACAAAAATGTTAATAAAAATTTTGTAACGTTAATCACTTTAAAAGCCAAAACCATTGTGTCATGCATGTCTTCAAATAGTGATGACATTGGTTCAACTATTTATGTGGTCGTTCTGGGCTTCTTAGTACAAACATGCATAATAATTCCTACTCGGAGGCATTGTATCATACTGATGTCATGGGTTCAATTCCATATGTGGTCTAGGTTTAGTAGTGTGTATAATAACCTACTCGAAGCCATTCTATCATGCCTTAAAAATAATAATGACATCGGCTCAATTCTGTATGTGATCTAGACCTAGTACCATGATGTGTATTACAAGTCTCACACCATGATGAGATGGTAAAGAAGATCATCCATTTGACGATTTAAAATGTTGAATAATGATCACGAAGATAGGCTATCACCTTATGGTTTTTATATAGATTTAGGCCTATGACGCAATTCTGATTTGTTTTCCCAATCAAGGTATGTTGGACCAAAAAACTATTGCCTACCTATGCTACAACAAAGAATATTTCGTAGGCCTAGACAGAATGAGATCGACTAAACTATACTGTAATTCTGTATTAAATAAATGAATGTAAATATGTAAAGCAGGACAAGGTTTTCAACCGATATTCAAGTCATCTGATATTTAATAATGTAAAATGTTCACCACCATAATTACAGGTCTACTTTTGGGACTTTCAAGGTATATGTATGAGTGGATAACACAATGTTTAATCTGACTTAGTAAAAGGGTTTCTTTCTACCCAATAGGTCTATTATAAATAACACATATCAGATGAGTTGAATATATCGTAAAAAAAGTTAACTGAAGGGAAGGAGTCTTGATTTTTCAGATAAAAGCTGTAAAAAACGTATGTTTAGCTAGAGTTTAGTGCTTTATAGATTGTTTCCATATCAGTTAAAAATGTAGTTCTAAAGGTTTCTTAAATTTTGTTTTTAAAAGTCTGCTGGCCCCCTAAATACACAGAAGATATGGAAGCTCAAAATAATTAACAACAAACAGTGATAAAAAGCGACACTAACAGGTTGAATCAAACAAACATAATATATGCACATTATTTGAAACAGACACATAAACCAAAATTACAATATTTTACCCTTAAACATGAAATGTACCTGTATAAACATGGTAATGAGGCTCAGAGTCGCCTATTGAGCAGACGGTGCCAGGACGAGTGATTATTATATCAATTTCACTTATTTTGACAGTACTATTCTTTTTGGTATTACCGGAAATTATACTTAAATTACAAACAAGCAATTTTAAATCCAGAGCTACCCTTTAAGATAATAAGAATGTGTGCATATAGACAAAGTTGATATTAAGTGTAAAAATCATAGGAAGTCTTTCAACAAAATAGCATAAACTGGGTTGCGACTCCTTTACACATCCGTTAGTTTATTAGGCAAATCATTTTCCATCGCTTACAGCAACACTGTTTAAAATGTGTTTATTTTATTTGGATGTCTATTAATGATGTAATACATTAACGACTGGTACTCTCAATGTAATACATTAACGACTGGTACTCTCAATGTAATACATTAACGACTGGTACTCTCAATGTAATACATTAACGACTGGTACTCTCAATGTAATACATTAACGACTGGTACTCTCAATGTAATACATTAACGACTGGTACTCTCAATGTAATACATTAACGACTGGTACTCTCAATGTAATACATTAACGACTGGTACTCTCAATGTAATACATTAACGACTGGTACTCTCAATGTAATACATTAACGACTGGTACTCTCAATGTAATACATTAACGACTGGTACTCTCAATGTAATACATTAACGACTGGTACTCTCAATGCAATACATTAACGACTGGTACTCTCAATGTAATACATTAACGACTGGTACTCTCAATGTAATACATTAACGACTGGTACTCTCAATGTAATACATTAACGACTGGTACTCTCAATGTAATACATTAACGACTGGTACTCTCAATGTAATACATTAACGACTGGTACTCTCAATGTAATACATTAACGACTGGTACTCTCAATGTAATACATTAACGACTGGTACTCTCAATGTAATACATTAATGACTGGTACTCCAATGTAATACATTAACGACTGGTACTCTCAATTTAATACATTAACGACTGGTACTCTCAATGTAATACATTAACGACTGGTACTCTCAATGTAATACATTAACGACTGGTACTCTCAATATTTTGTGCAATAATTTATAACATACTATCTACATATAAAATGTTATTGAATCTAACAAGAAGGGACTGGTGTTGATCAGTAATGTAAAAGAAAAGCATAGTCGTTTGAGGTTAAAGAACCCGATCCCACGGGAGTTAGGTGTCGAGTTGTCGACAAAATTAATAAGGCAAGTGTATTTTTTCTATCCGTTACTTATTTGCGATATGTCGCATTGAATTGACGATATATCGCATCGAATTGGCCAGAAAACTTGACAAATACTTTGCTATGACAGGTCACATGACTGGTCTTGATAATATTGGTAAGACTAATGTTGTTTCAAATTGTATTTGCGTAATTTTTTTTTTATGCTAATAGTAGGCCTATCAATGTCATTTTCAAAAAGTTTGACTGGGAGAGCAAAATTCAACGACGGTAAAATGTATACAGTAGGCCTATTAGTTCGAAACATATCCTCTCATGTACTTTACTTTATCATTATTTCCAATGCATACAATTTAAACCACTGTCTACCTTGCATTACTTTAACAGGCCTGATCATTTGACTTAGTCGTAACAAAACTGGTGTTCATGTTGTTGTGCCGTGTGCCTTTGTGTTGCCTTTGTGTATTGAGCGCTCTCTAGTTGATATTAAATAACGCTCACGTATGATTCGAGTAAAATATAATGAATCAGAAATTAAAATCAATTAATTAATTAATCCGTTTTTTAAAATCTCTCAGAAATCAGGTCAATATAATATGTTAAAGTCCGAAAACAATTACGGCGGACATATGTAAAGGCCTTATATAGAATAAATAAATACAAAATAATATATATTTAGTGTGCTTATAATGTTGTTACGAAACGAACAAATAAAGCATGGCTTGTTTTCATTTTGCATTAATATTGTTTACGTATTTCAGGAAGCAATATACAGAATAACGCAATGTTTTGGTTGCATAGCAATAATCTACGTGATATAGAGGGCGGGTGGAGAGACTTGCTTACAAAGGTCGCATTTGGCAAGTGCAACTGCTGCCAGACAAGAAAGACGGGGAATTTTGTCTGTAATTTAAAGATATATTATAATATAAACTAGGCCTATCTAAAAATAGAGTAAATAATATTATAGTTGCTGGTTTTATTTATTTTATTTTGAAACTTTTATTTTTAAAAAAACAGTGTATATAAAAAAAACATATAAATAAGGGAATAATATCAGTATCCTGATTTAAAAAATGGTAAATAATCACAAGCGATAGTTCCATAATCTATAACTTTGTGATTGGTCAAAATATTTGCGTTGGATGGAATCAAATTTACAGAATGGACGGTATCGTACGACGGTATCGTACGACGGTATCGTACTTGCTTAACACTAATGTAAAAATATATTCTATTTTATTTATCGCCAAAAGTTCATAGCGTTTGATTAAACATAAATAATGTATTATATTTGTTCTTGCTATCCACAGAAGGAGCATAAAATATTGACGTTTTATTACAAGCTATGTTCGTAAAAATTCTGTTCGCTTAAATCTTGAACGATATCAAGGTCGCTCCGTTATCCATCAAAACGTAATTTGTTTTATGTCCATGTTGCGTGAGAGAAATAGGAAATAAATTGGAAATACATTTGAATGTTTATTAGTCCATTTTTAAACCACCGAATGGGTTTAATTCCCTCGCATTTTCTGAATCGATTCAATAAATTGGAGTTATATTTACATCATCTCTTTTCACTAAAATGTCAAGCTTTCCTGATCGATGGTTTGCAAAGGTGTCTTACCGGATTTATCAATAGTTATCAATACTTATAATTACGGTGAATACCATCATTAAAAAAATGAATAAATAACATGAAACTATATGTTTGACAGTACAACACTGTGCTGGATACATCTTTGGCACAGTCCTCTTCTTTTACTTTTGTCATCCTAACATATATAATCGAATTTTGATATATTTTACAAAGAATCTATATAAATATGAATTTTAAATGTTTATAATAGTATATTTAGTATTATGTCGTTAATTATCATTATTTACATATTATTTACGAATGCGATATTTTCTGGATCCACGCACACACACCTATGATAAAGTATAGCAATTTTAATGAGAGCAAACAATGGATCCGTATAAGAAAAGGTTGTCTCTAATACTATGACTGTAACAGTCATTAACAGTACTGTACTGTACCGTACTAATAAATCCTTCAACTATTTCAATCACACTTGCGCATGTGGTTTGCGAAGGTAACACACAGGAATAGGGTAATTGTTACAAATAAGGAAATATTTAATACAGGTATAGCAATCAACGGTTTCTAAAAACAGCAGAACTAATTAATTGTTTCTTTAAATACATTTAAACATTAATAAGGTTCGTCCTATTCATTATTACGACCTGTTCGAATCGCGTGCAAAGTACTTTACGTTGATGGGTGTTTAATGTTCGGGACCTCGAGTTTTTCCTCCGGGCATAATTCATTAATCGTTGTTACAGCAGTTGCGTAATAATACAAATGTCATATACAGGTATACCGCACTGGTAGCGTGACAATTATTTTCACCTTAAAACTCTACAACAAGATGTGTATATATTTAAGTACATTCTTCATGGCCAACTTTAATACGCAATTTCCATTACAAGTTTTAAAAAAAGAGTTGGATGCAAAAATTCACTTCACATTGTAAAAACACAAACCTTTGTCTAGTATAATGTAATATACGGGGAACAAACGTATAATATTCTGTTTAGTAATAGGCCTGCGCAATATCGATACACCCATTAGGGTCACTCTCAATAATAAATATAGCTTTACATAGAGCTATTAATATTAATATTTTTTCCGATTGACGTATAGTTATAATGTTAGATATTATTATTTTAATTTATCATTGTTAGTTAAATTCATCATATTTCCACTTGTATCCAACAGCAATGTGCTAATTACAGGATGTCCTAATATAGACAAATGCATCAATAAACACAATTCTGTATTCACATTCAAAATCATTAAACTATTTTGTTTTAGAATTGGATTTTGATTTGTTTTTAATTCATATTATTAATTTACTTTTATGCTACTAGTTGTGTATCGTCAATAATGTTGCCTATAATTTGTCATGCTTCAGTAATTTGCCTCTTGATTGTTTTAACCTCAATTTAAAGTACTGTACAGTATCTCTCTTGTTACTTTTTTTGTTTTTCTTAATTTTTATTTTTTTTTGTAATTGGTTAGTTTTTCAATTAATTTTTAATAAAATAAATACAAAATTGGTTCAAGATATCTTTCAACGATGGTTTACGTTAGTATCATCCATGGTATCATTGGTAGACCCGCCTTAATTTGATTGACAGGTGGTACTGGATTGCGTGCGAAGTACAGTGCACTAAATGTTTTGAAACTCGAGGGCTAGCTTTAGGCATAACGGACTAATCGTTGTTACATACGTTACATCATGAACAACCAATAAACATTATTGATGACCACTTGATCAACTTTGACAATCAATTTAAAGTTTAACTTTAGGTTTTTTTTTTAATGTTTCAGCAAAGCTATCGATACATGCACCATTTGGGTAGACAAACCTATAAACATCAGTACTATCCCTATATATATAATTATATATATATGTATATAACAGAATCCTAGCCTATACGTTTTAGTTACTAAATAGCCTAATGCAGTAGTAGTATTAATTATTTAATGATCAAATGCTATTTTTCCATGAAGAATTATTTAGTTGTTAGTTAATCGGCCTAGGCCTAACTCTATTGGATTTAAGGTACGGTATTTTTACTGAGAAAAGTTGTGTAAATATACAGACAAAATGAAAACTATACGCTTGGAAGTATCCAACAATAACAAAAACTGACATAAAAGGATAATACAGAAAATAATCACCAATGATGTACCATATGCCCCTTATGTTTGTTTTGCGCCTTTTACTCAGCAACTTTTTGCTAGTGCTAGTGTGAATTAAATTTAAATTGAAACGAATAAATAACAATGCTTAAGCGAAAAATGCCACAAAAGCATACCGGTATCGATAGTAATCACATAGGATCGCAGTGAACCTCATTATACAGATGGCTATACTATATGGCTTATTTTTTGCATAACATTTTTTTGTAAACAATTTAAGATTTACCTTAAAAAATAGTATTTACATTTACAGAATACAATACACCAAAATACCCAGATTTAGTTTTACTTTATCCTCTCCAAGTTAAAATCAGTTTTAATTCACTCTATTCTCAAGATAAAACAGTTATTTTCAAACACGTTAAAATATTATAGTTTAAATTTACGAAGAATTTTTGTTAGAAAATACAAATTTAAAGCGTTGAAAATAATGTTTAATGTGTCAAAATGGTAAATTGGCTCATTGAATACAAGAATTAAAGAACGTGTCAGTACACACACTAACTAATACCTTCTTAAGTATATTAATTCTTTGTGAAGTCACAAAACCAGTCATCTAAAAAGAGCAAGATGAAAGTATTAAAAATTGATTTGAACAGAAAATAAAAGTCAGCCAAGCTGAATAAAAACTAATGAAAGACATATATCATAACGTTCGGTGGATAAGTCGGATATTGTGCTTAAGAGCCCTGTGTGAACTGGGCCTAGCCAGGCGCGACTTTTCGTGCCAGTTGATTGGTTTACAAATCCCAGGCTGCACTGAGCGCTCAACTGGTCTCAGTTAAATCGGAGGCCTGAATGTCCCACGTCACCCGAACGCACTCAGTCGCTATACAGGCCTGGTGCCATCAACCGTTTTATGGAATCTTTATGTTATTATGTTCGGTTTTTTTAACAATTAAAAAATCTTCGATAATCCTAATTGTATGTGAACATAACTGTTACAAAACTAGTACACTAAAAGACAAACCGCGAATCAGGATTCAGTTTCAGAAGTGGTCTGTTTTTTACATCAATGTTTTTGTTGTCCATTTTTACTGAACGTTGCCGCAATTGAGAATGCACTTTTGCTTATTAGTACACTGAACCTAGGTTACCGTACTTATTTACTAAACTTTAAAATGTTACGCTTAGGCCTAATTATGTTTTATAATTTAGAAATTAAAATTGGATTAAAGTATGAATTTGGCTAATAATAAGTTTATTATTTATTTGGATATATCTTTAACCAACGCTTAAATTAATTATTATAAGATCAAAAATGTCATAAATTGGTAATTTCTACAAATCAAAGTTTAACGTAAGAATAACTATGATGGATATGTTTTAAGCATTATGTCTTATGTTGCTTTTCCAACTAAGTCATCAGTTTTATCAATACATTATATTGGAAAAAAGAAGAAATTAATAGACAATTAATTATTTTAAAAAAAATGTTTACATATTATTCAACAAGAACATTTCTCAGATTTAGTAATATTTTGCGAGTATAAGTTAAACTGAACGACATAGACGTACGTAGCACCGGATGAACTTGACTTGAGTGAATAAAGCTGTACGACTAATTACCGGCCAATCAGCTTTGATATGTAAAACAAGGAACAGACTGCAAAACTAGGTGTAATTGACCTAACGAGCACCCACATCAATGTCACCGGGCTATATGTCCAACCTACCTACTTGCCCCGAATATTGGGACGTCCGAAGCATACTAACGTTATAATTAATTAATGTACAGAGGAACAACATCAACCATTTAATAATATTAATAATAATCATTATTTCACTTTCATGCAATACCACCATGTCGAACATTTCTATTTTATTTATAATATCCAAATGTGGTGGGTGGGTCTAATTATAGGTATATTCTAAGTGTAAAGTATTGACGAAAAATAATTGTCGTAATATTGTTAGAGTAATTATGTTTACGGTGACATTTTCGGATTCTCATTATGCTTTCTTAGAAGATATAATTAGACAAAGTATCACGTGATCACTATTAGGCATGGTTTCCGGTTTACAAGAACAAGTTCAGTTTCTAGCGTTTGTCATTTTTTATATGAAATCTTTCAAAATTAGTGTTACAATTATCTCTATTAACTTTGATTTCCGTTCAGTAATTGTCGCAATAACTGTCAAGAAAAAAATTTTCTGTAGAAAATTATTACACGGAGCTGTAATATAATAATTTGATACTCGATGATTTTTATGATCTTATCATATATAGACTAACTGTACGGTACACGTTAAATTAAAATTACTTCGGCCAAAACAGTAAACATGCGTGTCAAAACATGATGTAAGTAAAATAAACGATCCACATCTTTTAAAGTGATTTATTTCCAGTTGAATTAAGTTATTGTACAAACATTTGGTGGAGGCCTATAGTAGATTTATGTTGGTCAAAACTATGCTTCTTTATCCCACTCTCATTATAGAGCAAAAGGCATAGTTAATATTATACGCGTAGACTTCGATTTAATAAATTATAAAAATTGTAATTATCCGTTTTTAATTTAAGACATAACAGCTGTTTTGTTGATTGCTTGAATAATAATATCAATGATATTGAGTAATTATGGAGTTTCTTAAATCAATATCATTTCTAAGTTTCGCTTGATTTGTCACCAGTGGATTTGTGAGAGCCCTGTAATAAAAGCAATGATAAATAAAAAATACAATTTAAGCTTGTTTTGTGTTCATTCTGCATGCTAACACAATGTATATAGCCGTGTGCAATTTAAAACTCTTGCATTTCATAAATGTTAAGATTGAGGAAATCAAGCGTATTTTTAAAAGAAATTACATTAATTTAATAATAAAATTTTAACAATCAACGAACAAAGATAGTTAATAATTTCTGATGTCTATAATTAACTGAAACATGTCTGTAAACAAATTTAAAAAAGTTTGCTTTTATTCGATGCCCTGCGTTTTTTTATTTTAAGTCGTCATTTTGGCAACTTAATATATTTATAAATAAAATAGTTTACAAATAATGACCCATGCAAATGGGAGAAAACATCAACTAGACTAGTAGGCCTACGTATATGAAATATACAAATTTAAAAAAAAGTATCCTTTAGACAAAGATTACCAATAGTAAATTACTCACAGTAGGCCTACTAATCAGATCAGATAGTTAAATCATTTTTTATTTTACTTACTGTATTATGGACGCACCTTCATTCAAGAAGTGCGACACTGTTTAAAAAGTATTACTTTTGTTAATGTTATTTTTTTAATATCTTGTACATAATTTATTTTAAGTTTCCTTGTAAATAGGCCTTTTGTTAAATCATTTTTTTTCTCTAACTTTTATTTTACTTACTCTGGAAGAAGTAAGAAGAAGTGCCACTGTTTCAAAAGTTTCCAAATAAATTATTATTATAGGGATATTTTTTTGTAAAACAGTTCACCGGAGTAACCCTCTACTCGTCTCATGTGATGAACTGAGCTCTCTAAAGTGTGTGCAAACTGTGTACACTGGACCTACGGTTTATTTAGTCCTTATCCGAGAAGGATAGGCCTCGAACCCAAGCTGATAATGTTGGCTCTTTAGGTAAACGACGCCCCTGCCTTAACCTCTTGGCCATTTGAATCGACACTCAAATGGCCGAGTGATAGCCGAAATGATACAGTTGGTAAATAATATGACGAATACTGCAAGAAAGCTGTGGCTTACATTAATATTTTTCGTTCCTGTATATTTCTAATAATGAACGTGATTATAATACAGTAATGTGATTTTTCGCATCAGTGATTTTTATTTCTCATCAAAGGTTTGACAAAAGATTGTATGATCTTTGACTCTAATGTTTGACGTTCACTCAAATTTTGATGGCGTCACAGTTAATATACGACAGTGAATAACGTTATAGTCACTGTTTTAACGACAGAAAATGTACGATTGTTCTTTTTAAAAAGCATTTAAATACAATTTTTGTAAATTTGGATTTAAAAAGTTATACTATACAACACACACAAGTGGTGGAAACATTATAATAGTCCTATTTTCAAATTAAACTAACCGTCCTGAAGCTAAAAACTACACTAAGTATAAGACAGAGTTACGGTAGTTCAAATATTAACTGTTCATTGGATCCTTTTTTTCCTCCATATACCGTAATGTAATCGTCGAATTATCAAATGTACACACAATTATTAAAAGTCTTCTAATGTTGAATTTATTGAGGTTTTTATATCATTTTAACATTCATTTCTAGTGTAATATGCTTCTAATCTTGTTCTTCTAAATACTCTTTATTGTTATTGGAATTTGAATTGAAATTTTGACCAAATATCTAAATGAATCAATTAATGAATGTCATTTTAGGATTTATCATTATATATTCCCCAATGTTATTTTCAGTTTAACAATAGGCCTACTTGATCCACTACTTGTGAAAACTGTATAGGCCTAAACATGCTTTTACTTGTTTTAATATTAAAATATATTCAGAGAAAATTCTCACGTTCTAATATTTCTATTATCTACCTAGATTAAGGATAGGAAGTCCTTAATAATACCGTGCGTTTGATCAATCGTACTATAATAGATTGGATTTAGTGTAATATTTGCTTATCATCCTGTGTTAGAGGCTTTAATTTAAACGCATTACTAATAAACATGGTCGCCGCATTTTTCTACAAACTGGCTATAAATATCCGTGTTGAAAAATAATATAGAATTAAATATTTGTTGACTTTGACATGTAGGACACAAGTTCGGTACAGTCTATAATCACACTTCTTTAACATTTAATTTCTTATTAAAGTAACAGTATTTAGTGAATTTTTATTCCAAGCATTGGCAAAGAATGATTGTAAAAAAGAGAATCAACAAAATATCCAAGTGGACATTATAAAATAGGTCTTATAATATAATATTGCTTTAGACAAATCTTATATCCAACTTGTAACATTCAAATAAATCAATAAGCCTAATTTTAATAATAAACATTATTTAAAAAGCGTCATTATAGCTGTCAACTTTTATTGATTTGCATTGTTAGGTTGAACATTGTGTTTTTACCACTCTATTTGTCTCTGTATTTTGTTAAATTTGATCCAATATCAAATGAGCAATTTAATTACGACTGTAATTAACTATACATAATATTATATTCTTTAACGGGAAAAACACATCTACGTTATGTATCAGAACATAGCCTATAGTTCCTAATACGCTATAATTTTTTTTTCAAATTAGTTAATTGTATGAACGAAGCTCTAAAGTTCTAAACGTGAAAAAACTTGTCTTTTACTTTCCGGTAGTACATAATCCTACACGATGGTTCAATGTTTGCATTTGTTGAAATTTTTAAAAACATTGATTTTAAAACCAGGCCACTGGTAGTCTTATTTTAGATTCCAGTTGGTGGTGTATTTGAAATAGTAAATCAAATGTACCACTTTGCCGTAATTATCACGTTGTGGTCTTCAAACAGCATGAAAGGTCGTAAAAATAGTGTACTTTAATTGTTCAATTTGGAGTTTATTCGATGTTTTTGACCGCTAAACTCATTTAAATTTGTTAAATTGTAGTTTGTGGTGACCATTGTCATCATTACAACTGTCACTTATATCCGATATTAAACAGTTATTTGAACACTATTATTGCCACCGAGTAGTACCCAAATGGTCACAATGGTTTTGGTAAGTATACAGACTACATTCTCTTTCTTCCATGTTTCTATACACGTTTTAATTATTTATTTAAAAGACAACCTAATAGTAGATCAATAAAATTATTATAGAACAAGGCCAACAGCCATAAGTCGCGTGCTAAAACGCATAGTGATACCGGACCGACAGACAGACCGACAGACCGACAGACAGACCGACCGACATAGTGAACTATAGAGTCGCGTCCACGCGACTAAAAATGGGTTGAAATTAGTTTCCACATTATGGAAAAATAACTAGGGAAAAGTTAATGGAATAGGCCTTATTTTGCATTTGTGTTATAGGCCAATTAGACCTATAAAATGTTAATAAAAATAACCACATGTGATTTTGGTATTATTTCATATTTCAGTAGACTGATAAAATCCATTAACCATTATTGAACAATATTTTTGTCATATTATCTGGTTTTAATGCACGTACGGGATACGTTACTCGGTAATAAATGCGTACCCTGATACTAGAGATCGATGCAGAAAGTGGACTACAATTATGTCAAAGCCTTATAAACTCGAGCATAAGGAGGTCAACTATTTCAGATGATACGATGAATGCTACAACTCTGTCACCCATGAACGAATATTGAAATAATAGTCTAGCAGGGAGACAAGCTATTATGAAAACAAAGCTAGAATTGGAAATATAGTACTGTAGGCCTAAATAGAAATATATATATATATAAACATCACAGGTACAGAATAAATTCTAAACCAGCCGGTGATATACTGAAATTTAATTAATTAATTTAACACGATAAAATGAGGAAATCTGTGCCCCAACCGAATAGGAACCTTCTGCTTGATATGTCCTAACCATTAGACCACTGGGGCTTTCATGGTATTGTTCAAACTCGATTGGATAGTAAATCCAAATGCAAAATACTGAAAAAAATTACAATGCTGTGGGTATCAGTGGCTGGAACTCAGTGGAGATACAAAATAAAAAGCGAAAAATTAAATCAAAACGATAAAGTAAAACAGCCAGAAAAGTTAGCAATAGCAGAGCTTTCGGACAGCACTAGCCCTTCATCAGTATATACCAGGTGGTTTAGAATAAAATGTTCTATGATGCCTAATGTACATTGCAATGTAGACATTTGTATTAATATTATTCAAACTTACCTTCCTGCTTTTGTGACTATCATCTCGGTTCCAAGAGAATGGAATTCGTCCCACAAAGCCTTCATTTCAAGTTTTGCTTCTACATTGCAGACTTTAACACTCATGGGCTTTTCGTCAAGTTTCCGCTTCCTTGGACTTGGCGAAGCCATATTTTCACCATCACCATCACAGTCATCGCTTCGGGTTTTGATAGAATTAGGCGAATCGACTCGATCGTTTTCGTCGTCGTGAACTAACCGTGGGCTAGAATCAGTAGTGATGCACCCGTCATCCATATTACGCGTCTTTTGTGTATCTAGAAAACAAGTGAGTTTTATAAGAAGAAATCCCACACCCTCTTACAAAATCATGATTTATTAATCAGTGATTTATAGTATTTCTGATTAAACTGGCAATAGGGCTAAAAAGATTTAAACTCAATATAACAAACTTGAATTCAATGAACCCTTTTCTATTGTAGAAAATAATATTGTTTAGGTAATGGGCAGAATAAAATCCTTCTCTAATTCTGTGGGGTTGAGTAACTTCAAACGTCATTCAATAGCTCATTATAAGACAATTGAAAATCATAAATCTACTCATTTCTGAATACCTTTAGATTAAAACAACAGTGCAATTATTTTCAATTCATTTTCAAGCAAACATCGGCATGGGGCGATGATATAATGCTAAAAATGATAATACATTATTCGGAAACATGGGAATTAATTCTCAAGTACTCTATGGTTCAAAAATGAGAAAATAATAAATTGTTAGGGGCGAAATAAAACAGAATGCTGAAATAATCAATGAAAAAAAAATTGGCAAAATATATCCTACCTATAAACCAACAGTTGGACTCGAACTAAACAAGCAGTTGGACTCGAACTAAACAAGCAGTTGGACTCGAACTAAAGCAACATTTAGAATCGAACTAAACCAGCATTTAGACTCGAACTAAACCAACAGTTGGATTCGAACTAAACCACAATTTTAAATGATTGATTGATAGAAATCAGATTATTTACCACATGACATAATTCAAGATGAGACAAAGTATAATCAATATGAGACATTCATTGTAATAATACCTATTCCGTTTAACATTATGTATAAGGTAATTATACACGAACGTAGTCTACTGAATAGTTTGACTTAGATATTAAACAGCTTGTTTTTTCATTTGTTTTAGGCCTAATAGTGAATTTTTGTTTTAAAACTTTTCAACCAATCATAAACCTCTGAATAAGTAGGTACTGGATTATACAAATTAACTTTTTTTAAATTTTAATTTTATATTCTAAATAATTCTAACCACCTGGATGAAGGATTTAGCTTTTCTATAATACTTTGTTAATATAGAATTGTAACGGTACATTATCAGACCTATTACTTATTGAAAATTGAATTCTAATTAATACCTTTCACAACAATTGAATTACTTGAGTCATTTGGTAAAGTAATCCACGGTGGCTTTGTAAAGGCGTAACGACTTATAGAAAAGATTAACGAAATCATACAGCATTTAATCCCACAATCCATAGCGCATCACGCGTCATTGAACAAATCCAACCGGTATCTCACGTGAACTTGAAGTTGCTCGGGAACCAGAGTAATAGAAAGTCATGGAATTGTTACATTTGAGTGTTAGGGAACTGGAGTAATAGAAACTCATGGCATTATTTCATGAATAATGCGAACCTGAGTAATAGCCAATTATGGAATTTATACATGTATAAACCAGAGGAATATGAAGTCATGGAATCGTTACATATAACGGGAACCAGAGTAATAGAACGTCATGAAATTATTACCGTACATGTACAGTAACTATAAGAGTAATAGACAATTATGGAATGTGTATAAGGATAATATAAAGTCATGGTTACATGTAACGGGAACTAGAGTAATAGAAAGCCAGATTAAATTAGGCCTGATAGTGTTTTCAATTCTTCTGCAAACAGATAAATATCGATTTTTTGCATATGTACCGGTTCAAAACAGTTTTTGATATTTGTTATTTTAGTAGATTTTGTGGCATAACGTATTTGTAATTATTTTTTAATATAATAATAAAGAATTTTTTTAAACATAAATTTCTAAACAACTGAATTTAATGTTTAAATTTAAGTTTTATACAATTTTGTAAGAATAAATGGAAGAAACAGCATTTTATACTTGGTAAGAAGTGAGCCTGTCACCTACCAGTAGTGGGTTGCGATGTTTGAGCTTATGCCATCAATTATAGTGCCAATTTAAGTATTGTATCCTAACCTACTGACAGCTGAACCAAAACATTACGATGACGTAGTGAAACCAATACCAATGGCTTGTTAATAACTACACCATGTTCCCATGCATAATTAAAATTAAAATTCCTTTGTACTACTGTAGTATTCCTTAAATGTCAGTTTCAAACTTAATGTCATTCAAAAAGACGAACACATTGTAGTGACGTACTTGTTTCTTATTGAATACAATGCGACTCCAAACAGGAAGCATGTCCAGATAATTATTTACAAATAATGTAATAATTATGCTAATTGATTTTAGTAGAGCTTTACACCACAGCACATTATTATTACAAGTGTTCATTTCTTGAGCAGGGAATACAGATTTCCAATTTCGAAGCAAAGTACAGTGTATGTAATGGCAAAACTAATCGCAAGAATCAGAAATCAAAGGCAACGCTTGAATATAAAACACAATATACCTAATAAAAGCTATCAACGTAATACAAGAAAATAACATCACTATTAACAGATAAGTTTACGTAATCAAAAATCAAAAACTTAAAACCTAAATAATCGGTTTGTTTAGATTATAGCAGGCATACTGTATGCGTGAAACAGCACGCGTTCACACTATTAACAGTTCATTAACTTTTATCCAGAATCTTTACCTTAATTAGGTTAAGAAAACTTGTATTCAGATTATTGCAGGCATAACTGTTATCACGCGTACACCATGGAGAAATAAGTTAGAAATAACTTATTTCTCCATGCGTACACCAAGTTTACGCGTACACACTTTATCATTTTGCTGAAAACGTCTTATTATTTAAAATCTAGCAAATTGAATATGCCTCTCCGTTGGTCAGAATAACCAATTTCTCTTTGTAAATATTACAGATAACGGTAAATTTACTGGAAATGTATTGTTACCAGTCTCTATCCAATCGAATACAAAAATAGCAGCCCCAGTGGTCAAATGGTTAAGACATCTGCATATCAAACAGAAGGTCCCCGGTACGAATCTCTGTAAAGTGGATTTTTTTCTCATTCTTAAATCTTTCTTCATCTTTATCGTTTCAAATTAACTAATTAATTCAGTATATCACTAGGCTGTTTACTTCAAAATATCTGTAAATAAATGCATCTATTATCGAATGGTTTGGTTTTACTTATCTAGTATAATTTACTTTAAAATGTCCTATTGTAGAATTATTTAATCTATATTGTTTGTTTGTGTTTGTTTTTTAAAGTTTGATTAATTCATTCATTTGTATTTCTATGAAGAGGAATAAAGCTATTTGTATTTTTTATTTGAAATAATTTCTGAGGGCATATGATTTCACAATTGTTTGACAAGTTGTGTAAGGTATGGCAATTCATAGACCGATTAGACCATGAGAATGCATCGCAAACAAACTAAACGCTAGAATATGTAGGCCTAGCATTTGAATTATTATATACGTGCCGCCGAACAAGTGACGAAAATGGTCGAAGCACTTTACGACAAAATTATTGCTTACCAATTGATAACATAATATTCAGTCAATTCTTTTTATTCAGTTCTAGTTTATCCAAAATAAACTACAGAACTAAATGATGCCTACATCATTTTCAAATAAATGATGTATAACAAATATTAATTTCCATTTAAAAGTTCAAATACAAACGTTATATTCAGAAATATGAGAAAGGTATAAAAACTAAAATTTCATCAAATAACAGATAAATACATTGAAAAAAAATTAAAGCTAACTTAACGTTACGGTAGCGTAGTTAGGCTATATATGTTTGTTAGCGTAGTTAGGCTATATATGTTTGTTCAAAATGTGTATAGAATTATTACAAACACCGGCAACTTACTTATGTACGCACACATTATTCTAAACTTTAAAAAAAGCATTTCTTATATTTTATATTATATAGGTATATTTTATCGAAAGCAGCACTAGTATAATTATTATATAATATTACACGTACCATTAGTTAGAAGAAAATATAATTTACAACCATTCTAAAACCTAACCAAAACATAAAATTAGTATTGATATTCATTTTTAAACAAATTATGAAGACATCACGTTTTAAATTAAAATCTTTATGTAGCATTTAATAGCTATTATAGTGTTAATATTATCCAAACCTTCTAAATTAAAGCGTGTCATTAATTTTGAGGAAACTCCCTGGAATGGGCCTACAGGGAATATCACTACTAAACAAATCTAATATGATTTACACTTTGGGAAATGCAATGCGATATGTAGAGTGGTGACTAAAGTCCATAATACTTAAATAATAAGTTAACAACATATACTGACCATATGACGTGCTAATTATATATATTGATATTTGTATGTTTTACTAAGACTTCGGCAGCTGGGTATTGGATACAAGCCGGATTTTCCAGTCCGACGGTTAGTTCCTGCCTTGCTCACTATAAAATCCTCTGTTATTTAACTCCATCAACGCACAAGTAGAAGGCTAGGATCCTACTGATTGCAAATTATTGAGCCTATGATAGGTACATTCCGAGAGGGAAAAAAGAAGCATCACGCACTCAAGTTCCAGAGTTAATAATAGGTTATCTTGGGCCAACAAGAGGACTCGCCTGGTGAAATCGTTGGTTAGCTAATTTCAAGCCTAGGATATATACATTTTTACTTATAATGCGAGACTGCAAATTGATCTAGACACACGTCAAAGCATCGAGCGACACCTTAACATTGTCAAAATAAACACTAATGTGTAAAAACAACCACCACCAATAATAGATGGGCCTAGAAAAGAGCCAATGATTACTTAAGCTGAGTAACGAACAATACTGACAGACAGATCATTATAAAGTTTGATGTGAAACAATTCAGCACTCCTTAAAATAACCTAGAAAATGGACTACATCGATGAGTGTATGAAGTTAGTGACATTTTGGTAAATTGTTAAAATACTAGCATATCAAAGACAATCCTAATTAACTCACTGTCCCATCTGTTGTCAATGAACTGCATGATACACGGGTAATTACTGAACGACACTTTCGTATGGCAATGACATTAACGTAGCGTAATCATAATAATATAAAAATGGTCGAAACATATTGTAAACAAAGCGTGTATTAAAACAATATCAGTAATGATATAACATTTACGTGATTTAATATTTGCTTTGTCATTTTGACTTGTATGTTAGTCGTATGTATTTTATTAATTAGTTATAAAGGTAACTATACCGGCATATTTAAAGAATTAAAATAAAAACACAATTAAATGGTCTCGTTCAATGTATTTATGACTACATTTCTAATTGAGCACTCTTGACTGATCAAGTCTAACTTGACTGATCAAGTCGGTACACATCACTCTCTCTGAACTTATTTAGGCCTACAAGATCAATCTACCAATAACTAGTTCAATTCGCGCGTGAGCCTGTCGAATACTCAAACACGTCTCTTAAATTTGTAACTAATTACAGCATAAACTATAACTATTATTCTAATCTTTTAGACCTTGATATTCACTGTTTTACACTTCTTTTATTGCACTTACAATAATTGAGATGTAGGCCTAATATATAAAGTAATAATGTTATGATGTTTTAAACACTTTTCTCTTGTTGCCAATACATCAAGAATTTATGTAATGTATAATATTGATGTCATCATTAAGAAGGATGTCGTGGGCTGGACATTATTTCAACAACTTTTCCTAGTGTCTTAAACAATCTAGTTACTAATCATTTAAATGTTGGTCTTCACTGATAACAGTTCTGGACACAACTAACTAGCATTCTAAGCTGAAACTTACATATACTCATAGAAAAACATGTACATAATAGGGACTGATCTTAAATTGTCTTTTTTATATGATAGAATAATACACAATAACACTAATTATGTATTGTCTGCACAAAATGTTGAATGGTAGAAATGCATGTAAACGAGCTCTAGTAAACAACATAAACTCTGAGTTAACAAATAAGACTGTCCACGGAAACATGAGTACAATTAATAAAGAATACAAGTATAGTAAATTATAGCAATATGTTTTAAACTAGATAAACTTAGTAGAACAAACCTGCAGAGTCCATGTCCTGAAAATCGGAAGTATATCGTAAGGTCCAATCCGGAGTGTTATCACCTCGACTGTTGTCTGATTCTGAATCTTTTCGGTCAGTTTTGTTGTTGGAGCCCATGATTAGTGTTTCGTCAGATTCTCTCTGATCCTCATCAGGATTTATTAATGATGCAATGCTAAAGGCGTTTGCCCGCGGAGATAAAGGGTTTTGATCCGTTTGGTTTACAACATCCATGCCTCTCCGAGGCAGCCTAAGTATAAGTACAGACCGAATAAACGGTGTTTGACAGCAGAAAATGATCTTTCACTTCTTTTAACGTGCAGAGTATTCTTTCATATAACGGTACACTTTTAACACAAACACGATAACTTGCTAATTGTTTAAGCTTCTACGAAAAGTAACTTCTCAGTTAATTTCATTTCTTCAGTATAGCTGGAATGTAATTTGCTATTGTTTTGTAACTAACGATGTGAGGTATCTAGAACTGTTCTTAATGAAACATCATCAAGTTCCAATATACATAAGTGCCAACTGGTATTCTGTATTGAAGTTTGGTCTAATAAAAACAAACCACCATTCCCCGGACACACAGGCCTGGCAGTATAGGAAGGGGGCTGGACATTATTAGTTAATTAATTCTACATATACACCGAGCAATCATTGGCCGTTGGTTTGCTACGTCACTGATGACGGTGACCTGCCCAGTGCAATTATAGTGTCACTTACTCGATTGCAATTCAAAAGTTTTTTTTTTAATTCAACGAATATTGGCTGTTGATAAAGAGTGGTGAACAAGCTAACATATTATAATGTATCATCTTCCGTCGAAAGCCGCTGAGTGGGCTGGCTTAAACTTCACGGTACATCACGTTAGTGGATTTCCGCTTTAAGTACCAATATTAACTTAACAGCAACCAAACCACACGGAACTAAATAAATCTGATTACCGCCCTCACCCGGGTATTATACCTATATTTTGTAGGCACTTGATGGTACTATCTTACCCCTCGTTGGAATTAACACTCAAAAGACAACGTAGCACCACGTAGTATACATAAACTTAAACGAATATATTTTCATATTGAAAATTTAAAACAGTAATTGCACGTATGTTATGCTCCCTTTAAAATTAATTTGTTATTTTTATTTCTTGAATAAAAATTAGTATTTCCGGTCTAATTTCGCCGGATCCTTTTTACTTGTGCTATAATCCGTATAACAGTTTAAAAATAAGATGAGATAAATATGCTAGAAATTTATATTATTATTTTTACGAATTACTATAAAAACGTGGGAATGTTGCAGTAGGCAATCTGTCGTTTGAAGATTGCGCCCCATTTTCGATGGATATAGAGATTGAGTTGTATTAAACATACTAATCGAATGTAAAATCTTAATACGTAGGCCTATGGTGATACGTAGGCCTATGGTGATACGTAGGCCTATGGTGCTAGTTATTATTATTGTTCATAATAAATAAAAGAAGTAAAGGAAATATATATAAAAAAACAAGTTGTAATACCGGTAAACTTTGTAACAAATAGCACTTTGAATTTAGTATAGTAGCAACTATACTTACTAGAGAATATTTTTTTTTATATTAAAAACAAATTCTGAAAATAATATGAATCTTGGATTTTGGAGTATATATATATATATATAATATAAAATGTATTGGTCTCTCGTACTGATCTTATTTAACTTTATATTTTGGTTTGCTTAATGTAATCATCATTTCATAGAACTATCAAATTACCCCTAAATTAGGCCTACTGTAACTGATTTCCTTTTTTAAAATCATTATTATTATTTGTGTATATCAATCGATTGCACTGTATAATATTATGTTTCGCTAAACTTAGTTATAAAACATGTATGTTTTTGGTGGCCTATTGGCTTGGTTGGATCAACTTAGTTATAAAACATGTATGTTTTTGGTGGCCTATTGCCTTGGTTGGATCGTTAAAAAAGCACCGACCAAATTAATTACATTCTCATTATGATCCCATTATAAGTTTGTATTTGCCATTCGTTTGTGACTGTGACATCACATGTCATCTACACCATATAAAATGACCAAACTACCTTGGAAATGACAACATCTTCGCACGCAATCCCGCAATTCACAAATTCACCAAACAAAAATCTCTTAATTAAAACCTTTACGATTTTTTATTACGTCATTTCTAACTTATCAATGAGGTTAACTGCGTTCAAAATCAATACATGATCTGCTTAACTAATTAGAGAATTGTATGTTTCCATATATAACGAAAAATAACAATATAAAATATTAGTTGTTATTCCAATTGTTTGTAATACTTTTTATCTATTATTATAAAAATATTATTAAAAGTCCATCGTCATCCCTAAAGTACGAATGGACGATTCCGTATGTAAATATTGCATGTGAAGCACACACACACCCTAGACGTAATGTTTGCTTGCATTTTATCTTTAATGTTAAAAGATTTAAAAACTTTCAACACAACCCAAGTGTTTAACCTTTAATCCGAGGATATAAGCAAAAGCTTGGTTAACATAACTAATTAACCACTAATAAAAATCCTATTTTCAAAACACTAGAATTTAGTTAACAAGATCACTTTGATTAAAACTTGAGCAACGAGTGAGGTTCTAAACGCAATACAACCATTATATTTGCTTTACCCAATGAAATGGTAAGATTATTATTTTAATTATTTATACACAAAATGTTACATGATTCTGAATTTGTTAGTAATATACTTTTTAATTTATTTCTATTATGTTCTTCCTCACTGGTTTGTATAGTTAATTTGTTATTTATTTCATTATTATTTTAGTTTAGTCAACAGTTTACCAATGAAATTAAATGCACATTTTATAAAAGATATGGTAATACTTAACTGTATTTATGCACATAGCGCATATACAGTAAAGCGTCTCTTGCGCTTAAAAATTCCACAACTAAACTAAATTGAAAGATTAAAAAAAATGAATAAAAAATTATAAAGAAAAGAAAAGATAGCTTTGTGTGATAAACATGTAAATTTCATCTTTTAAAAAACTATTGAACTGCATTTAATAAATTTGAAAATCAAAAACAGGAGCCTATGACATACCGTATGTGTTATAAACATGTAAATTTTATCTTTTAAAAAACTATTGAACTGCATTTAATAAATTTGAAAAAATCTAAATCAAGACATACCGTATGATTAGATAGGCTTACTCTTAGGCATACTGTTACTAATGTTAATCATTACTTCCCTCGCCTCCCCTCTATGAATCAAGTAACCAATACGACATAAAAGGGAAATTATTGGTAGGGAATAATGTAATCGAAAATTTGACATAACCATATCATTATACCCTTGTATTTTTTTCGTTTTCTTCATCCGTCGGTCAGGTGTGACTAGATAGATAAAACTACATGAACATTTCGTCACAGTCGTGTTCGACCCTGAAGAGGTTCCTTCCTTATTCATCACACGTCCCGCCACTATTTTTAGTCAATCAAGGGCTATAAATTATAAAAGTAATTAACTAGAAACTATTCAGCTATAATTATTCCAATAATATGATTAAATTCGTTGTTTAAAAAAAGAACGTGATGATATAAAAAAGGAAGCCTAGTTGGGATTTTAGGTAAAACCTATAAAGATTATAATTTCAAGATTTAGTAGGACTACCTAATCTAACTTTTCCATCTTTTCACCATCATGCTAGGTATCGTTGTGTTAATTTGTTAAAGTATATTTAATATAGATCGGTATATTAATTGAATTGAATAATATCGTATCGTGTAGGCCCCTACTTGTTATTGCACGCACCACACAATGCCGTCCGTAAGCCGCCCACAAAAACGTAAACGACGGTGCAGCAAGTGCTGCTAGTCTGACAGTATTATATGCTGCAGTATTTTACTATTGATTAAACAAATACACATTATCAAGTTCTATCAATGTGAATTTGATCATAATGTTATATTAGCATTTAATGATAATTTATTTATAACATTAATAAAGTGTCAGCAATATAATTCATAATGGTACCAAAAAGGAGCAAAATTAGACTAGACTCTGAAATAAATATTAGTAGGCCTACCTTCGACTAAGTGGTCACCACTTATCATATAATACAGCAACTAAGATGAGTTTATATAATCATTTATTATCCGTATGCCAATGTAGATTCGTTTTCACTTGAAAACTTTTTTTTTCCGGTTTTTATGCCGCTATTCCTATTTACGATATAGTTACTTTGAAAAATACAGTAACATTTCATGGTAGTCTTAAAATCTAAACGTTCGATCAGAACAGAAGATAATATAAACTTGTACCTGGAAATATTTAATTGACTATAATTACCAAAAGAATTGTTATAACCCAATGGCATTTTGAATATAAAAGAACGTGTGATTAAATTGTTTAGGCCTAAGTTAAATAGATTCATTTTGTACAGGTTGTGAAGTATTCCAGTCAGTTTGTAAACAAGCTGATAGTATAGTTTGATAAGGAAAAATAACCACCTAATATAAAGTTAATTTTGTTTTATTTAAAATATTATTAGGCCTAAACGAGGTGTTTTTGGAATTAAAATATAGTATTTTTTAACACAATGCACCGGTATGCAACAACTAACTAGACCTACTCGGGGACCTACTACAACTTTTTTTTATAATTTTACACTTAATTTAAATTAAAACTAAATTTGGTTTTTATAAATGTTAACTTTTTTCAAACGATAACTGATAACAACTTAGATCGAACAACTAAAGTTACAATTATTGATATGATTTGACGGACATGGTTTGTATTTGGTTTGTATTTTGTTACGGTATATTCAATCTCGAACACCTGAGCTGTTTGTATTTTGTTACGGTATATTCAATCTCGAACACCTAAGCTGGAAATACGTACACTTCATTTCTGTTTAAAATAGCAACGCTTACGCTAAGTTGTAAAGTTTAGTGTAAACAATATTTAAAAAGTGAATTCGAATTTCATTGAAACTTTCAATAAAATAGATTAAAAATAATGAATATAATTACTTACTTTTATCGTCTTTCATTGTAATCAAAACAAAGTAAAACCAAAGTTAATGAAGATTTTTACTAAAGTGTTTTAGCCACGAAGTGTGTTGTGTGTTTGACCCGATCACCAAAACATTAAAAACTTTACGGACGATACCTGTGTAATATGCGACCGCGGAGCATTGTGGGATTGTCCGATGGCCATGGCCATTTTGAAACATCTCAACCAACATGACACCCGTTATGAAATTAATTGTCGAGTGTACACTTCATTCCTTTGATATACATATAATAAGGTAGGATGATTATATTATTGTATTTACTTTAAAAAAATATGTTTACGCTTTAAACGGTAATAACACGCAACGATATTATACGGTAGCCATGTCGAAGCCCCAGACAACTATCAACTAAACAAACGAATAAATAGTTTTAAATCAAAATTCTGTAAATTATTTTCACAATATATTTCATATATGCTTATACCATTCCTATTGTATTTCTAGAATTATGTGTTTAATAATAAACAATAAATTATAGGATAATCATTTTTAATAATTTATATTATATTTTAGGTTTTTTTTACCAAAAAAATAAAAACACCGAGACATTTATTAAACAATCAAAATGGTTCAAAATTGAGAAAAAAAAGTTTATAATTTTAACGTTTTGTATGGGTGTAGGCCTAGTTATTGGTAAGCATAGCATATAAACAAAAAAAGTTGAGTCACATCTGTAAATTGGGTTTAACAGGCTTACGTGTAGCAAACAAAAGAAATGTGCAATAATTATTTAGATAAAGATGCTTTAAGCAATATTTATAGAACAATGAGTGGTTTGTACGCCAGAAATAGGCAATTTCATCGTAGTTATAAATTTGAGGTTTAGTTTTAACTTGAGGTAACACCGTATTCGGGGTGGTCATAACGGTAATACAAAGTTATTACCGAAAGCGGTATATCACCAATTGACTTAACAGTGCTAGCGCCGCAGGGATTTCTGCGTTTCGTCAGCCAGATCTTTGCACTTTTGTGCCGTTTTCTTGCCTGACAAAATACCACGGGTACAATGATAATAACAACAACGGATGAACTACTTTTACATTACTAACCAACCTAAAACATAAATCAGTTACCGGAAGACAGTGGCAAAGTTTAGATCTAATTATTGGTTATACTTTTTTAACAGGACCATTAATAATATTTGTCCCAAACTGAATTGGGTGTAGGCCTATAATAATTTTTCCAAATACTACAACGGTTTCCTATAATGTGTTTGTTCGCACACGTAGGCCTAAGTACTTTTTAGATATTACGGACTACTCCTAACAATTCCAATCAACTTTGGTTTTCTTTCTTTACCTTAATTAGTCCTAAAAAATATATTTTTTATTTGCGGAAAAATGTTACATACACTTCGACGATAACAGATCTATACTGTTATAAGAAATCGTATCTTTAACACACGGCTTTGTTGCGGCTTTCTTATTAATGTTTTTGCATTATTGACTTAATTATAGACCTATGTAGGCCCTATTGTTTCATAACTTCCAAAAATGATTCCACTTTATATTTTTCTTATCTGTCGCCTTTTCCTAATTGAATGTGATCCACCCTGTTATTTCTATTTTTATCCATTTTACTCTGATTAAAGTATTTTTTTTTTATTACAGTAGGTAGGCTATGTCTATATAATCTGTTTTTGTTTTATTTTGTTCTTATGTGTTTAAGTTTATAATAATGTTTTATTTCCAAACACAACAGTTTCCTTTAAAATAAAAAAAAATAAATAAAATGACACTATAGTACATAACAAATCCTCACTAGCCTAAACGAATACGTCACTTGACACGCCCTAGGAATCAACGTTTCTAATACTGGATCCACAAGATGTTGATATCTACAGTATAGGGCTAGGTTTTAGAGTGCTACCGTACTCGGATAGGGTCTCAGTATTTAGCTTAATAATGGTATAATGTAGGCCTACATATTAACAATAGACATTTACTAACATGATAGGAAATACACACGAAATAATTGATTAGTATAAGTTTCAATTGTTTGTTATGAGAATTAAATTTTAAATATAGGTATAGGCCTAATCCATTATATAAATGCCAAGGAAGCTAACAGTAAAAAACAAAATTCTTTTAAAATGTGCCTACAAATTAATCGTACACTTAATGGATTTTGTTGTAAAGTTTACTTACAGTAGATCTACTAAGCAATTCTATAACTTTTAATTTAATATAATTAATAACTAACTAGTTTACTAAATTTAGGTTTAAACATAATAAATTGTAATTGTTATCAATTTGAGCACCTCACCAACGATGGCACTCATCCTGTGGTTCGTCAGAGCTCACATAGTTATTGAATACTCAGAAGATACCAACAATAATAAGCTGCATTTCCCTCCTCTTTTATTTAAGTTATTTAGATTTGTCTGATTTGTCGACAAGTTATTCTTATTTTAGGTATTTCTTTAGTAAAATTCATATTGCAACTAACCACAGCGTACGGTATGGGTTACAGTTTATATGCCTCCTGACGTCACTACAATGGTCGGCTGGGCAAACTCAGTACGTACTGTATTATTAGTATCAACACTAACATTTGTTGATGTATGTTCCATTATGAAGTATGAAAATGTATGCCTGCTCAATAGGAGGCGACAACACCTCCCATTATAATTAATTATTTCGGAATACTCTATCTTGTTTTATATCGTTAATATTTTAGTTGTAAACAGAGCATAGCGCATTACAATGTCATCATTGGGAAAAAATAGAACCTGATGTTTGTTTCGGCTTTGATTATTAATGCGAATATTACATAATGTTTAGTTGATGAGGTTTAGATGAGTGTCTAGTATTTTGTCGTTTTTAACAACTAGAGCAACGAACGCTTTTCCACCAAAATCTCTTTGAAGGTTGCAAAGCTCATTTTGATAGACTTGTTCAAGACTGTGTACAAAAATATCATTCAAATGATATGATGCGTTGTATAATCATTGACTCTATTTGTAAAAAGTACTTTGGTCTGTAACTATTTTTTTACATATATTTTTTATTTTATTCAAGTACAAACTTTAAAACTTTAATAAGACTTCTTATATGCATAACAACACTTTTTTTAAACAAATTTTATATAAGAACACGTTGTACAACTTTAATAAGAACACACTTTATATAAGAATACCTTAATGAGAAAACACTTTATAAGAACAACTTTAATTTTAAAAAAACACTTTATATAAGAGCCTAAGAAAAACAATTATAAAAACAAACTTTATAAGAAAACAGTTGATAAGAACAAACTTATGGGCATTTTAAGAATCATATCGTATAACTGTTATTTGTAAATGTTCAATAAATGAATAGCAGACCCTATTTATATATTATTCAGATATACAATTTTCATTCATTCTATGTTTTTTCAAGCCATAGAATTTTGTTTGCGCCCAAGTTATCTCATTTGAACTTAGAGGCGTGTATGAAGTATGCACTTTGATCCGCTAGCATAGCAATTTGCACACATTAGTATTGTCATCAGTGAGTGCTGAAAGGAGCCTTAACACATAATCATTAATACAACATTCACTAATAACACTTCGCAACATTACAAAGTACTTAACACTACATTCTTAAGCATCATTTAGTTGGTAATAACCTGAAAAGTAAGTGGAGCATGCACCGATTAACAGTGATATTTGTTGTTCAAAATATGCAAAAGGAATTATTGGAATATGATATGGATGCGTTTTATAATTATCATTTACCGTAAATGACGTCAGCGTGTGTTAAAAACGATAAAGAAGCACTCCAAGACCAGTTTTGTAACTTGAGGATTGCAATTTATTTGCTGGTCTAGGTGAAAAGTAATTGTAGGTCAATTGTATTATATACCTACACACATTATTACTTGCATGGTAGTCGTATACACGCAGTTTGTAGGTATACATATACTTAATATTCACATAATTCTCGGTACTGTATCCCTAGATTTAATAAGTATCATATGACTATTGGTAATACAGCATGTATTACGCGTACCGGTATCGCTTAGTATCATAGACAATAACATAACCCTTAACCTAACCTTACATGATACAGGCTATTCCTATTCCTAGGCAAATATCACACGCCGTATGTGAAGATACAGCACTGAGAATCGGGTATAATATGAAAAGTGTCATGCATGGTGTCTAGGTATAGATTATGAAAAGTGTCATGCATGGTGTCTAGGTATAGATTATGAAAAGTGTCATGCATGGTGTCTATGTATAGATTATGAGTACAAAATGAAATGTTTACAATATTTACTATATGAACAAAGATAATTAAAACTCTTGATATACAAACATGTGTGCACGTAAGACCAAGAAAAGAAATTGTGTGTAAATACAGCAGTGTGTAGACTGTATACAAAAAAACAGCAGTGCTAATTTCACTCGTTTGAACGGAGATCAACATTGGCCGTGATGTAGGCCTATATCGCCACAAGGCTTGACATTGAACTATTTTGTATTAAATTTTACGCATCAAAAGACAGCTTTTTATCTCGTTTCAGGAAATTAATAAGTATCCTATCACGTGTATATTTACAAGTATACTTGGAAAGAAAGATAATTAAAATAGACAGAATAAATAGGTACGTACATTAACGAGTTGGGTGCAAACATGAGAGTCCTTGATCAGTCACCGGCGATTTCAAAAAATAAATATATGATCATTGATATAGAATTTTAAAACATACTTATACTGAGACTCATTAAAGTCTTCTTCTTCTTCTAAACCATTCTTTCCCATGATATTATATAATTTTTTTTTTCTATCTGGTAGAAATGTAAGTGTTAAGATGCACTTATTTTACTTCATAACAAGTGCATAAATATAAAGATGTATTGTCCCCATGAAAAAACAATTATTACAATTTTTGTTGTTGAATATGCCATTTTAATTTCACATATTAGTTATCCACTTTAACGGAAAATTGGATTTAAAAAAATATTTACCTGAAAAAACTGCTATTTAAAGCAAAAAAAATAGTCAAATTGGCTACCAGCCAATGGATTTTTGGTTGAATTTAGTCATTTATTTTGTCATTTTGTAAGTGAAAACATTTTATTCCCCCTTTTTTTCTACAGAAGTGATATAACTTTATTTAAACTACAAAATAACCTATTCAAAGTCTGATTTTATTAATCTTAATTTTTCATGTTTTTGGGGACAATACATTTTTAACGGTACGCGGTCCTGTGAGTTTGTTGTACTGCGCTCATAAACTAGATACTAATGGAAATACGTTTTTATTTGTGTTACTTTTTAAATATCGTTTAAAAAAACTTATAGATTGTTGTTCCTTTAAAATGTGTAATAATATGTGTGATATGTGTGATAGGCCCTAAATACATTCAAATCAAACAATCATCGTTTTGATTACAATTTCTGAGGTGAAAACTCTATAAAATGAATAATGTATAGAGGGAGACATATCTATTATTATGGCGTATTACCGTATCGAATTTACCTAAATCTCCATCACATTAATATTAACATTGTTACTGACTAGAATAAATAGAGGAAACATGATGATAGTTATGTATCATAGTTTATTTATTTTGTGGATCTGGTTGCCATAGAGTTTCAATTCAGTTTCATTGTTTATCGAGTTCAATAATGTGATTTATTATTATAATATAACGTATACCGGTATAGGTTGACATTCTTAACTGATATTTATATATGATAATGTTTTAGAACAAAAAATAGGCTAACCTTCTTCCTAATTCAGCTTTTAAGTGTTTTTTTTTTATTTTTACAAATCTGTATCAGCTTAAACTGTGGACGTATTGTTATTACATTGCATTGCAATTTCTTTAGTCAACCTTTCTCTTCGTAGATGTTTTGTTTTTGCGAAGACCAGGAGATATGCAAATGAGGTGATCATTATACTCAGGTCATCAGACATGTGACATCACAATCAATCGCATGCGCATATCATTTCCCGTGACGTCCTTCTAGGTCCTGGTAAAACAAACTAAAAAAACCCTTTGTAAATGATGTTCAACAAGTAATTTGGGCGTTAAGCAGGAAATATTAAAATGCAGTTTAATGAATCCATAGGAAATAGCAAATTAGTTAAAATCAAAGGCAATCAGCAATACAATCTTAAAACAAGCTTATTTAACCTATACACGTACATATCTTGCAATTTCCAAAGATTATTGCACGTAAGAAAGTTATGACCATGTATTTTTCTAAGTATCTACGCAATGAATCACCAAAATAAATAATAAATAAAAAATAAAATACACCTTAAAAACGATTGAAAATGTTCATCTGGTTTGTAGTAACTAAGGTTAGTTTATATACTAATTTTTGGTTTGGAAAAAAAAACATTTCAAATAACACCTTCAAAACTGTGAATATCCATGATATGCTGACACGAACGAACAAAATGTGTATTTTGTAACTTCTATTTTGTTTTTATTAACAAGTAGCTTTCAAGTTCAATGAAAAATAATAATGTTTTTTTTTTATTTCTAGCCGAAATGAATTTTAAATATTTAAGAAAACCTTTATTTTAATCATTTTTTAGACGATAAAATTCAATATTAGCGGTCTAGTGGTCTAATGGTTTAAACATCTGCATAATAAGCAAAAAGTCTGGGTTCGAATCGCGGTGGGTTCGAATCGCGGTTGGTGCGACTTTTTTTAATTCTCACAGATTTCCTCATCTTATCCTTTTAAATTAATTAATTAAATTTCAGTTTATCACCGGGCGGTTTAAAATTAATGTTCTATGCCTAATGTGTCTACCCTGGGCTATTATTCTTTGGTTATTTTTATGGGTTGGTTATTATTAGAAGGGAGAGCGGGTGGTGGGGGGGGGGGAGCGGTTACTATTACAGTAGTGGGTTACTATTACTAATCTTAAATAGGCACTGAATAGTAACCCACACCGCAAAATAATAAAACAGTACGAATAAAGATATTTTGAACTCTAACTTTATTTTATAAACTTAAAAACACTCAATACTCCTCCACTTCCGAGATCAACATGCATTATCTCCTTATTTTCAAGTTACGGCTGCATCATAAACGACCAGTCTTCATAATGTCATTTTGTCAATAGTTTTGTGACTCTAATAGTAACCCCCATGTGTTACTATTAGAGCAGTGGGTTATTATTATAGATTGACTTATAAGGTGGGTTACTATTAGAAGGGGTGTTACTATTAGAGTGTGGGTTACTATAGAAGATTTACGGTAAGTATCTCTCCGTAGATACCGCTTCGTGGCAAAAAAAAAACACTGATAGATGATGGCGTATCAAATTGATCTCTGGTGTGCGTGCGTACAATTGAGGGACTAAGTGCTGACATTTTTTAAAGATACATTTTACTTTATAATACCAATATACGGTAATACTTCTTTGATGCTTAGACTTTTTAAAATAATATAATGATGATATAAATGTATATACAATTATTATATACATTGATATAATATCATTATACGTATTTCTTTAAAACAATATTACTTAATACTCAATCTTTAACTTGTTAATAAATATTCCTAAATACGTTTTTATAAACAATTCAAATTGCAACTAGTTATGTTTTGTATATTGTACTTTTAGGTAGGCCTAGTTTCGATGTGTTGTGTATGTGTTGACTGGATTCTGAGCCGTTGTAAATAAAAGTTAACATACTATATGGGAACTATTAATAGAAGCTAGATGCCAACATGTAGTGAAAATTATATCTTAATATATCATTTTAATGAAATCAATATTTTAAAACCAAATGTGAACAATTCAAGTTTTAGATTTATTCGTTTTTCTATTGCTCTCTATCTTGCTTTCATTTTTATTCTGTTTTTTTTTAACATATATGAATGTTGGACTCAAGTGAAGACAAAATGTCCATTCTTGAATTGTGTTAAAGAATAAACGAAATTCAAATAATGATGATTTTAACTGCAAAGATGATATATGTATGGTAGAATGTTTTTGTTAGAATGAAGTTTAGAAATATCTTCCAATCAAGATAATTAACAAGAAGAGCGAATGAAATGTTTAATAAATGCCAAGTGTCCACGAAGACCTAACAGATAATCTATCAACGACAAGGTAATGACCTTATTGCGAACTCACACCAAACTTTGATGCTACCAAATTCCATCACAGATGATTCACCAATCTGTATATTACAATATTTCACCTCTTTCTTAGTATTATGACCACCTACTACAGTTACATCATAAAATTACCAAATTGTGATTCATTGAGGTTTTTCTTAGAACATGTTTTTTGCATCAAGATTTTTTAATGAACGAAATATATTTGTTATATTTCGTTTTATTTATACTTATATTATGCCTATGCCTGTTGAAAACTTTATCAGATGTCTAAATATTCTGGAATTGTTTTGGTATAAGACATAAAAACAATGAAATTTGAAAATCATTTATTCATTTATAAGAATTCGTTAATGAAAAACATAGCACGTAATTCATTCATTCAATGTTTTATTTCGAAATCTCTGGTCCATAGAAAGTAAAAATTACATATAAATGAAATAAAATAAAATAAACAAGACTAATTACTACTAGCGTACTCATCTCAGGATGGCATTCCACCTGGAGAGCATCTTCGACTTAACTAAGACATTGTTTATAATCGTTGAGACTAAAACAAGAATTCGTTAATGAAAAAAAATAGCACGTAATTCATTCATTCAATCTTTTATTTAATTTTTATTAAGTAAAAATTACATATAAATAAAGAATATGCATGTGATGTTAAAGTTGCAATTACAAATGTACACTCCAACATAGACAACATCTGAACACTATGAGATAGGTTTAGTAGTTTTATTCAAAAGAGGTTTTATATGGGTTTGGAACGAATACAATTATATTTCTTAAACCACTTTAGGAAAAACCTTCGCATTAAGGTCGATGTAGTTGTTGTAATTTAGCGCAATAAAGACGTGATCTTGTAGACAACAGTAACACCACGTAATGGCGAAGATGAAAGACAGCCATGCTTGTGCGAATGGTCATGATCTTACCAAATTTTAGAAACCATTTTGTTGTAAATCTGTCAAGTGCAGAACAGAGGAGTGCTGATGTTTATATTCCTGACACTTTGTGCATAGTTTCTCAGTTCACAAGCTCTAAAAATGTTGATACGAATTTATCGTTTACTGATTTTGTGCAAACGAGCATTTTTATGCTGCATTCTTTATCATTATTTAAGATGGAGGCTTGTATATTCTAGTGCTACTACAAAAGCAACATTTGAATGTTAAACAAAGGTGTGTTATTATTAAATGAATTAGTAACCGAGTACAGTTTTGTATTTAACTAACGAGCATATAAATGTATATAAAATCAACATACAATGAAAATCAAAACTATCGAATGAGGAATTACTTTATGTCTGCATTTTTAATTTCATAACACATTAATTGAGTTTAATTGTATCATAGTACCATTTCTTTTTTCTTAGATTGTTTTAAACTCAATCCTAACCCAATCTTTCATTAGCAATTAAGAATCACCCACCTTCTCGAACTAGTAGGCCTAAACATCATTTTAATAATTACACTAGAAATCTGTATTTTATAATGTATATTTGTGTTAGTTACGTCGACCTGAAATATACTGTAATCATCTTCTTGTTTTGATTCCCTGGCTAATACAAGTTCACCTTCTACTTAAACACACGTTTTTATAGTCAGTTTTCTGTCATTACTTGAAACTCAGATGTGTTAACCTATTTGTTTTAAAGTTATCAATGTTTCTGTCATTACGTAGGATTTAGATAACCTATTCATAAGTAACCAGTGTTATTTGATTTACACACTGTAATGTTTCTTTAACATAACATGTAGGCCTAGTCAATGTAAAATGATGTGAGAAGGTGTACTTTAAAATAATCTCCTGTGAATGTTTACTCAACCAGTGCCTTAGATGGAGGACGGAACAACACTGGTGTGGACATATTCGGTATTTCAGATTTTATATTTTATTTTCAGAACAAGTATCATCATGTTATTTTATGTACATTATTTGTTAAAACATATTTTTGCTAAAGGAACATAAAGGAGAAACTGAAGCTGAACCCGGCCAAAAGAAACGTTTAAGCCTGTTAGACTTCTGGTAGTTATAATAAAAACATGCTTTTGTTTTATTGATCAAAATTATTCAAATATACACTTTTTTGCATGTCTGTTATCTGAAAATGATAAATAATACACTATTTTAATCCTACTATTTTAGTTATTTTAAGTATTTTATCTTTAGCATTGGACGTCTTTTTTGTAATTATACGGAAAATGATAGACAGACCACGTAAAATTGTACAAAGTATCATTTAACGCCATGTTCACTGATTTACGAGAAGTGTATCTTAATGTAAAAGTTAAAAATACTAAGAGAGATCCTACGCACCCGCTACATTACTGTTACAATTTTAATAGATCTGACATTAGACTACGACCCCAAACGCCAATCTATGTAGAACAGACTAACAGTAGTGAATGAATCAAACAAATTTAGAAGTTCTTTGTTGTAAATAGCATTAATAATATTATGTACAATTCTAACGTTCGACGATAAATATTTGTTGTAATTTTTATTTTAAATGTTAAAAATGTATTGTCCCCCAAAAACATGAAAAATTAAGATTAATTAAATCAGACTTTGAATACCTTATTTTGTAGTTAATAATTATAAAATTAATCACTTCCGTAGAAAAACAACGAACAAAAATAATGTTTACACTTGTAAAATGACAAAATAAACGGTTAAATTCAACCAAAAATCCATTGACTGGCAGCCAATTTGACCATTTTTGCTTTAAATTACATTTTTTTAGGGAATACATTTTTTTAGATCTAATTTTTAGTCAAAGTGGATAACTATTACGTTACATTAAATGGAATATTCAACGAAAATGTTTTTAAGAATTATTTTTTCAGGGGGACAATAAAATCTTTAAGCATTTTAACAGTATTTTTTGTTTTTCAATCTGCATTTTTAATAGTTTTTAACATTGCCTTTTGCAATTTGATGTAATTTTCAATTTTGGTTTATTGTCTTAATTATGCCAAGCAAAACGAATTTCCATTTTAAAGTGGACCAATAAAATGTTTTGAGTCTTGAATATTTGCACTAAATGTGTATAATTATTTCAAATTTACTATTATCAGTTTTACTTAATTAACTGGCTGTTGGATAGTAATCATGAAAAGGGTAGCAGGTAATTTTAGAATTTTCTGACTTACTAAGAGTTAATGCTTACTGGAGAATATCTTATATAACAGCTTTAAATCAAATGGTAATGATTCATCCTGATTCGTAATATCGATATTTTAGCAGTTTTAACACATTTTGTACCAGATAGTACAACATAGTTATGCTGTAAGATAATGAATATAAAACAATAGACGTGTAACATATTTATTAACATAATTCGATGATAATTTAAATTAACAAATACCTTCCAAAAATAGTTTAATGGCAAAACTATTACTATAATTATATTTAAATTCACTTTTTAAAATAACAATACTATAAAAGATGTTACAACTTGTTTGTCATAATTAATACATTGAAATAAGTTCTAGTTTATTATTATATCCTTATCCCATACAAATAATCCTGATTCGATATACATTTGATGTTTTGACCTCTCGTTAAATAAAAGTATGTGCTAATCAAATGTTGGCATAATTTGGCAAAATGTAGCATAGTTTTATCCTAATTCTAAAATATTTTTTTTTTCTAATTTCAAAAGGAGATTTTAAAAATCAATAACTCAATAAACTAAATTTTAAACTAAATCATCCTTTATTAAAATCCTTAATAAACTCATATTAATTCATAATGCATGCAAGTATTATTATATACAACTTAGGATTATGAACTACGGTATAACACGGTATTACGATTTAATGTATTACTGCAAGGTTTTTGTGGGGTTGAACTCGGCCCGTGCAATACGCTAAAAATTAAAGACGTGTCCAAATTTAGGGTGTTGTATAAACACAGCCTAAACTTTGCCTTTGCTAAATTATAAGCCTTGTAGAATTACAATATCTTCCTATAATGCTATTGACGTCTAGTAGTTGATATATCTATGTTGGTCCTTCTATATGAAAGCAAACACATTAATCACAATGATATATTAAGCTCAGGATTATCTTACTGATTATTAATATACTTGATGAATTGTCGAACCTCTCGGAAGCATAATAAATCGTTAAATTATAAACCTTGTTTCCGTACTTTGATTTAATATCCAACCATAAAAAAATAAGTCTCAACGGACCTATTTCAAAATTGTGAATCTACGAGTTATTACAAATTGCATAACGTAATATAGTTTATCGACAAAGTATAACCAAGCTAACGTAATAGAGTTACATACTTTCAATTATAGTCTTTCACTTTTGTGTTCATTTCATCAACTCAGTCTTGTTTTTTTTTTCACTTTATTTGTAACCATGAATGTTCGAAAATAGAAGAAAAACTGTAAGAATATGCCTAACGTTTTGTTTCATACGCGTTTCCTCACATGATATATTTTAAAGTATACTGGTCATGTTCCCATGAAGGATAGATACGTGACGTCGTTCATTGGATCAAATCACTATACAAAAGCCATAATTATTATGGTCTCTTTCATTTTCCAGTAATACTGTTTGTCAAAAGTTCGACATGAATCCGATCTTTGTGGAACGTATCTTGAAGAGTTTTTTAAAGTTTTGTATCATTATAAACATTATGAAGGTTGAGAAGTATCAACTGAGTTTTAAAATGTTGGTATTCGGTGATATAGGCATGTAATATTTCAAATTGGTTTTAGTACCTTTCACTATTAATCTCTGGGTCTAATAACGGAACAAATTAATTATTTGTATTACTTTACAATAAGTACTATTTCCATTAGAATGTACTGCATTACTGTTTTTTTTTTATTATGCCTACTACTCTCATGTTGATGTTGAAACCATCGTACTTCACCAAATTTAAATTGTATTTATATATGTATATATTTTTCTTTAGTCGATTCTCGTAATTTTCTCTATTCAATTGAGAATTTAAGATAAACTGTATTACAGAAGGTTGACGTTGTCACCTATTTCGATTTCGTTGTTAATAAATAATTCTACTTGAACTTGAAGAAACGGTCTAAAATCATGATTTTTTCCATCTGACCTAACTGCCTATAACTTATTTAATCTACGTCAGAAAAGTGAATGTGCCTTTTTTCCTACCATATAATTTCATTATTTGTAATGAAATGTCAAACTTTTCACGAATGATATATCTAGTAGCGCTTACTTGTCTTGTTAAAATAACTAATAAACGCAAGAATTATTGCTTTAGTTTAATGTTTTCTCTTTTAAAAACATTGCAGTTGGACTGGTTTAACCAATCAGTTCTAGCTTTAAAGCAATCAATATAAATACATTTGCAAAAGCCAAAGATTGTGATTTCAATCAACATACAACATAAATAAATAGTTTCAGAAGCAACATTGCTATATAATGATTGACTTGATTTTGAAACATCTGTTAGGTCAATTAACTTAAGGAATAAAAGTATTTGGAATCCAACTCCGAATGTTGCGATTGTACATATTATAGTTAAAGATATATTGTCTCCCTGAAAACAATTTTTTTAATGTTTTTGTGGAATATGCCATTTTAATGTCACAAAATTGGATCGAAAGAAAATTATTTGCCTTAAAAAAACTGTAATTTAAATCTTTAAAATTGACTAAAAGTACATATGGGGTTTTAGTTGAATTTAACCGTTTATTTTGTCTTTTCGTAAGTTTTTTTTTCTACACAAATGATTAACTTTCATTATTCATGTTTTTGAGGGATAATACATCTTTAACATATGCCTAGCTTTTTATAGTATTAGGCTGAGAAGATGATTCTGTGCATTTTGAATGTTCTTGTGTATTTTTAACAGAATTAAAAATGGTACTCTTGATAGAAATTAATGATGTGTAATTTGTAAATTCTTTTTATTGTATTCTAGCCTAACCTAAACTATTTTATATTGTTATAATGGTACTCATAGATGAACATTGTTTGTGCTTTTGTAATTTCTTTCTTGTGTATATAATATATGTATTGATATTTTCCTACAGTACTACGTCCAAATGAATTGAAACATTTGGGATAAAATAAATAATATACTAGTATAATTGGCCTAATTGTCATTACCGTACCCTACTAATAAACTGTAAAGTAAATTATTATTTTTTATAGAAACATTATAATAATCAATATAATTATGTAAACATTTCTAATCCATTATTGCTTTCGCAGAGCAAAAATGCTAGTGCTAGTGTTTGTGATGTTTACTTTAAAGTATCAATTTATTGTAATAAGTTTAACACAGTATAGGACTACTAGTAATTAAATATTTCTCAATCTTATAAACTTCACTCAGCCAATCTGTACTTTTCATAAAACAAAACAAATGAAATAGCAGATTTGTTTCTGAATTTAGAATAGATTGAAGTTGTAATAAAAAATAATATTAAATGTTGGTTATTAAAGTAGTTGATGGTTTGACTGTGTTGAAGAATCCTACCAAAACGGAATAGTTTGCTATTCTCTTTAACTTATATCACAGAACTGTTCAGAAAAAAAATTAAATTAAGTTACAAGACTAGGAATTCGTGGACATAAACCCAGGGGCTCAAAATAATTTATAATGAAAATGTAATTAAGTTAATTCCGGCCAAGTTAATGTTTGCCCGAGTATTTTCTGAAATAGTCATTAGGGATTCACAAATGAAAGAAAACATTTGAGACTGCTTTCAAACATGCTGTAACATGTAATTCAAATTTGCTGAATGTTATAGGTCAAATGAATTTGGACCATGTTTATTTAGGCTTATTAAGTGTTCCTAACTCACTTAACCTTCTATTATGAAGTTTAATTATTAAGTTAATTGGTAAATAACATTCGAGATAATAAATGTTGCAATAATAATTCACATACTTCAAATAGTTATGTGAATTTTTACTATTTCCTAAACCTGTTATGAAATATCTTACAATAGAACACAGATATGAACATTACTGACAAAGTAAGTAAATAATAATTTGATTGCTCATAAAATATCTTGATAATTTTCAGCAATATCCAAACCAGAGGAAGGGTTTAAGCTTATAACACTCCCGACTCGCTTACGGTATAACACATCAATAACAGCACTGTGCGAGATCGTTTGGATAACAGACATTTTGGAATGTAAATCTTATTTTCAGCCATTTTAAACGTATTTTTGTAATCAACAACAATCCACCGTTTTAAACTAAAAAGAAGACACCGGTTTAAAAAAAATTACATTTTATTTTAATTATGTTCAGCCTATGCTACAATGTTACATTTTATTTTAATTATGTTCAGCCTATGCTACAATGTTACATTTTATTTTAATTATGTTCAGCCTATGCTACAATGTTACATTTTATTTTAATTATGTTCAGCCTATGCTACAATGTAACATTTTATTTTTATTGAGTTTACTTTTACAGGATTTTTTTTAACTGGAAGTTCATATTGATTAGTATTACAAATTAATGACAAGGAAAACTGTAATACACTGTTTTTACATATTAATGTTCTAAAGAAATGTACGGATCTTATGTTGAGACCACATGCTAACTTAGCTTTATTAATTTTTCCTAAATCATTTAACCTTATTTTGTTAAATATAATTAACCAAGTCAGGTCCAGTTTAATATTAGCCACAGTTTTCAAAAGTGCTCTTTTGGGATTTATAAATGAAAGAAAACATTTGAGACTGGGTATAGCATTCTGTACATGTTATTTAAATATGCCGAATGTTATAGGTCACCGTGGAATAAGACTACATGCAGTAACATTTAATTGTCCGTATTCATAATCTTTTTATTTAATTTGTAATCTGCATACACCATGGGACAATTTCAAATCTAATATAGTCAGATTATGCTAATTATATAAAATACAATTTCAAATTGTATTAAATTTGGTATGCCTACTGTGACAAACAGGAATTTATTTAAGAGATATACGTTTGTCATTAATTGAACTTGATCGTGGCAACGTGTCTGTCGATACTCGTGGATATCAATGTCTCTTTTCATTACCTAAAACATATCATTATACTAAATAATCATGAGTTGTTTGATCTCTCAAACTCCCACTGGACATTTACATTAAAGGAACATATCATAAATGTAGTAGGCCTAATCATACAATAAGTTAACCAATGCATAATACTTAATAGTATGATTAAATCAAAATAATTCAACTTGTATTTATTCTAAAAGCGATTTTAAAAGATACATACGCCTTGTTACAACGTCATCGACAACCAATTTGGATGTCACTCTTAGGCAGTTAAACTAAATAATACATGTGTTTACATTTAATTTTAAGTTAAGTTTATATAGTATCTATTGAATGTCCTAAACCGGTAAGTCCTATTACAAATAATAAAAATTACTGGATAGATAGAAGAACAATAAAGTGTATAGGTTTTTATTATTATTGATTCCAAGCTTAGAAACTTGTACCTAACAAGACACTATTTAGTTAATTTAGATTGTGTTGTCATCAACTGTGTATCTGCTACAGCTGACCACTCTAAGTTAGTAGTCATCTATAAGGAACGACATATTTTAGACGATAAGAAGGGAAATTGGTTTTGGATTGAATAACGTTCCGCATTGTCACAAGTTATTATATTGAACACACGCCAGAAAGTGATTTGGGCGCTAGAAATATGACTGACTGTCTGCCTAATACAGCTATTTCTCTATAGTTTCCTTGAAACCACTATTTGTATCACTGGGAATTTATAATTTTCATTGCAAGTTTCTAGCCAAGAAAATATATTAACCTTTACCCTCGTCCTTATTTCACCTAAGTCTAAAGTTACTTGTACATATTATTTCTTTCTAAATACTTACTACATCCAAATGATAGAAAATGTAAGTTGTTGAATGCTCTACTACATTGTGTATTGACTTTCTTTACAAAGTTTTATATAATAGATAACTTGATGTAACTTTTAGAACACATGTTTGTATATAGTCCAGCATGTTTAGTTGTTACGAAATTGTTCGAGTGTAATTTGACTAAGGATTCCAGTTGATATTGTTAAAACTACACACAATTAACTAATATTCACTAACTAACACTAAATGAAAAGAAAAATGTGCTTATCAAATAAAATTACATAATTCTGAAAAGCGTACTTTTCTAAAGTTTTCAGTAAAGTTCACTAAAGCCCATTCCGTTTTAAACAAAAACCTCGTAGTTGTGTATAACCAATACTTTGTAATACTTAATTGATCAATTTATTTGAATTCTTAAAAATTAGTTGTCTAAATATCTTCGTTCACTGTACTTTTATTTCAATGTACTGATTACATATGGCATATCCGTCAAATGCATTGCCTTTTTGGATGAACTGGAGCGTAGCAAATTTGTTATCTTCCGCCGGTACTTTGTAGAAGTGATTGCGACTAGAATAGACTCACTCAACAATCTAGTGAATTCACATGTGTAATCTATACAGTCATTGATTAACATACAAGTGCATCAGTCTTCTCGTTAGAGAATCAAATATGTCTAATTGCTTCGATGAAGGAGCTTCAAGCCCACAAATTACTAATACATTTATTAGGGTTTTTTTCTGTTTTTTGTTGTAAAATGTTGATTGTGTGTGAAACTGAACAAGTTATGAGTCAAGCTAGACCGTGATAGTTGAACCGAAACATTCTTTTACGAATGTTGCTACATCCTGCGTTGTTATTGTATTTCTATTAAACTGACAATTAGCATTAAAACAGGTTATTCAAGTGTAAGGCAACCCTCAGGATTGTTTTAATTTGTTTTATTTTTTTTTTAATTTCAAAACATACGGTGGAAAATCAATAAAAATACAGACATTTCATTTTCAATCGATAATTGAACATGACAATATTGAAGAAATAGATTTGAACAAAAGCATGCATATTTTGTAGAAAAGTTGTATCGAATTTCAGTTAAAAATAAAAGTAAAGTTCATAATCAAATCTTCCCGACGAAGACAGGTGGTGGATAAAATCTGTCTAATTCATCAGATGAAAATTGTTAAAGTTACTACCTAGTTATTCTGAGTGTTTAATCTATTAGATAGGCCTAACGACGTTGTTGAACATGGTTCTACGGGGTTATTGTATGTACCACTATGAGATGATTACAGTATGTATTATTAGTGGTCTTGGAATGTAAATAATTCTGAGTTTATTTAACAATGATATAGAAAATGACTAATCAATAGGGTAAAAATGAGTTTGCCTAATATTTAATGTAAACAATCTAGTAGCATAATCTATACTGTAGACCCTATAAAAGAATTATGCCTTTTTTCGTTTAAATTATCTTTGTTAAGTGAGAAACAATATAATGACTACGGTATTCACAGGTATTTAATTGCTTAACCTATAGACCTATATCTCAACGTTATACTAAAACTGTATCTGGTTTTTTTATGATGTTGCATGACTCTAAGTTTCTATTTTTGTTAGAAAATTTAGAAGTAAAACTTTCAGTTTTATAAACAGAATGTTAGGAATTCTGTGGGTGATATCAGAAGCATAATCTATTGCAACTGAAGCGATTCATTCCAAAGCTATACCTATGCCATAAAGCATTCAAAAGTTGCCACACATTGACCCGTGAATGAGCCCAAGAGACACTTCAAATTTAACAGGTTCAATTAAAATCAACTAACAAAAACGTAAGAAAATCCACTGTTACCATTATGATGATTGTTTATAGCTTTTAAATAATTAAAAGATGATATGTATGTGTTTATACATTATTTGTTTTATAATTATGGCCTAAGCTCTGTCAACAAATTTCATGTAAATTTTATATGACAATAATATCAATTTTACCGAATATATGTTTCCTTTTATACTGTTATAAAAACAAATTGAAAATGGATTGATAAGTTTTACAATAAAAGAAAAAAAAATCATGTTAAAGCCTTTATTAGCGATTTTGTTTCTCTTTTGTGATAAACGATGGATATTTAAATGATATTATAGTCTGGGATTAATAAAGTTAATAGATAATAGATAATACTTTGATATTTTATTAAAAATCTCTATGTTTAAAAAATACATTACTTTTATGATAATAATTTTAAAATAATGTAAAAATATTCATATTGCGTTGGCACTGATTGATGTGTTAAAAATGTTATGTTCGTTATGTATAGTATTTTTAGAACATTTGGTTTTGCTAAATTTGATCTTTGCCTATATTATATATTTATAACTATACAACGTAAAATAAAATTACTTTTAACATCAGTCTGTTTTTAAATGTTATAATTATTCTTTACAGGTTAGAAATATAGACTGGAATCCTGAAAGATAAGATGGTCAACATGCCACCGGCGCCAAGTCAATCAATGTTTCAGATAAGGTCAAAAACAAATTACTATGAAAGAGGGTCTTTGCAGGGTTTCACCACTCAAAAAACGAGCTCATAAATAAGTGACATCTATGAAGACCGACGTGTCGTACTTAATGGTATATATGAGTGTATTGTATATGCCTAATGACAGAATTCACCATCGGTTTGTTTTCTTTACTCTATTATAACGAAACTTGGACACAGCTTGTTAAACTGTTCGTGCTATCAATATTCTTATCAAGACACATTTGAAATACCTTAAGTCCACGCTCTCGCACGCCAATGTAAACTTTAGTGAAAGAGGCCAAATGGAGGCATTTCTTGTAAAATTAAAAAAAAATTCCAAATTTCAATAAACGAATTATCAAAATCTACTTTCATGCTAATAATATTTTAACGGGTATCAGAAAAGAAATTTATTATATTATTTTAAATATATAATAGGCCTGTAAAAGATTCAGAAAAATACGTTACATGAACGATAAACTGTTGACTGAAAACTGAAGCTCACAATTTTTCTTTGATTAATTTTTAAATAAAAAAATATCAATAACTGATAACATTATTTGATCATTATTGATATTTTTGTTATTTTTACAGATATGTCCTATAAAGTATTATGTCTCCAACGTGAAATCCATTGTTAAAAGTAGATTCAGTATAATAAAACGATAAAAAAGACTACTACAAAATGTTTGTAAATTAGACAAAAATAAAAATAAAATGCGTAAAAAAAAGAAGCAGTATCCTATGTAATGTTATATTTCTTTAGAGAAATTGCAATTGCGTTGCTGCGATACAACGCGTTACTTAACGTGTTAAACTAAACTGGTAATAAATGTCAACGGTATTATTACAAAGCAAGAAAGTGGGTGCTGAAATACATAGATGCATTCTATAAGTAAAAACGACGTTACCTTACAAAAAAAACATGTACATTTCAACAAGTAAATAGGTTCAGTAAAATACATAATGTGTAACTGGACTAAGCGTTGATAACTTTAAATTTGATTGCTTTTTTTTTTGTTCTTCTATCACGTCATTGTTGGTCGGAACGTATTGTACTTGGAAGATGTTGTTAACGGAATGTAAATAACAACTTCGTTTATGTTTGAAACATTTGGTTGTGTTGTTGATGGTTGGTGTTACGGCTAAAATTATGTCATGTCTTGTCGGAAAATTAGCAAAACGTTTATAACAAATATTTCTTTACACAATAATATGATTTGTAATAAATTCTCTCAGCGTTATTGGTAAAATCATGGAAATTCCATGTCTGCAAATCTACTTTGTTTTTTACATTTACTATATAAATATATCATTTTTTATATATATATATTTTTTTTAAATTTAACAACACTGAAATCAGATTTGTTTTGCTGTTCCGTTCAGCAATTATATTATTGAACTGACCTAATAGATAATCATTTAATTATGTGTATTATAGATTTATTAATAGGCCTACATTCGTTAACTGATTTTAAATTTATTAAAATAAAAAAATCGAAACTACAACAAAACAATGACAAACTCCTAAATATTGCAATACAATGTGTTCGTTAAGTCAGTGTTCCATTACCGAATATATTTGCGCGAATAGAACATTCTTGAGTTATGATTGGTTGCTCATTTTTCCACGTCACAAAAAGTATAGATGAAAATATTAATACGCATAGGGCCTACACAATTTCGATTCGCGCGAATCAAATCGCTTAAGCCGATTTCCAACTAGGCGAATTCGTATTTGGAAGATGAAAACATGAATACGCATGCATTATAAGCTGACGCTATCGATTCGTGCGAACAAATTCGCCTAGTGGAAAACCAGCTTAAGACGGATATTAAGTCTTTTGACTCAATACTGTAGTGAATTCTAATTTTGTACTGTTTCGATATTTGTTTTTTGAATATTTTAATATGTAGGTTGAGATTTGAAATGGTTAATGGTTTTGTTTGCATCACCTGTGATTGTGAATACCTCCCCTCAAGTACATTAAAAGTATTAAGGTTCAATAAATATCACCTGTTTAGATTAATACAACTCATGGACAGTCGGTGTATGTTGAACTTACATCAACACCTTGTCGGGGTTTTACAACTGCTCTACCACAATCACTGAACTCTTAATTCGTGGGCTATTGTATTATCAATTAAAACGAATTCCCAATTAAACCGCAAGGTAATAATTTATCATTGATATTAATTGTAAGAAGGACAGTTTCGTATATTCAAAGATAGCAATTCATCTACAAATGTAAGTCAAGTAACCGTATTAATTGACCAGAAGTAATATAACTGTCTATAATTAGATTTGTAAATTACATCAACAATTATTGTATCGATATAAAAGAAAAGATTCAATTTCATTTGTTTTATTACCCAGTCACATTTTGTCAAAAATCAGATGTTGTTGTTTTGTTTGTAAGGGTCAGCCACAAAATATCCAGTATATAACTGGCAGTATATAACTCTATGCCTGTGTTAATTTGTCCGATTATCATCTTTTCATACAATATAGATAGGCCTGCCATATTGAATATAGTGAATATTGAACTACTTAGGCCCTATATACTAATTTGTCCACAATCTTCATAAAATAACAACATTGTCAAATATTAACACGATAACAAACAAATGTATGTATAAACAATAACACAATAATGATTGCACAAAACTCAACTTGTATTGTAAAATACGGTTAAAATAGGTTAAAAAAAGATAAAAGCTGAAAATATTAAAAAAGTTTTATTTTACATAGTCTTATATTATAATTTATAGCATGTTATCGATGGTGAAACATACTTAACATGAAATGCCTATTCATCTATCACGATTTGTTGTAGTGTATCTCTGTGTGTGTTTGTATTGAGTATTTTATTTTTATAATCTTTGTTCTTAAGCTAGATTTCTATTTCAGCTTTGTTTCACAAATAAGACGTTTCTATATAAAATAGATTATTAAAGTTGTATCGACGGGTCTTATTTTATATTATTCAAGTACGTTGTGATAATCCTTTTTTAAAAAGAATGCAGGACATCTTTATGGGACAAAATGTTAAATCGTGAACTCGACCCAGGGTCATTAGCGGGTAGCAATTGCTGTGTTGAATGATATGAATGGTGACTTCAACTTGGATTCGTTACTGGTTGTTTATATGAGGTTGAATTAATCAGGTCTGGTTTAATCAAAACTGACTTTTAACCCTTAAGAAACCTTCAAAATATAACAAAAAATAAATCCACCCATTGTTAACTGTTTTTAGAATTTTCTAAGCAAGGTGCTGACATAAACACAGCAGATTGTATATCTTGAAGATAATAATTGTCGACAGCATCTTAGACCTACAATTAACAGAAAACAAGTGGCTAAAATAAGGTTTACGCACTAAACAACTGTAATCATTTATTACTGTAATAACCAGTAAATAAGGCATTTTATAATTTATCTTAGTTATTTTTTTACTTTATATAGGTAATCAAAATACATTTCCCATCAATGACTACAGACATGAAACTGTGCTTATGTTTCTTTCTGTTTAGATTGATATTATATCACAATCACGTCACGTAAATATATGAAAACAAAAGAAGTTTGACAGTAGCCCTATAATAATAATAATATGTTTCCATATAATCACTACAATAGTGAAATGGCCTGAAAGTTATAATAAAAGAGCGTATTGTGAAACGCCGACTCTCATTGTTTGTCGCGCGCTCCAGAGGCCATGTGAGCGCTAAAATTACTGGATCTTGCCGGCCCTATATCTGGTCTGGTCCAAAAGACTATCATCTAGATTTCCTATCAATAGAGTAAGACCACTTCTAGTGCCGGTCTTTAATTAAAGGGATTCTAATTAAAGACCAAAGCTATATTTAAGACCTCTAAATCTGAGTCCCAAAAGTGTTGTTTAACTGGAGGGAGACCTTGCTTTTATATATGTTTTAGAATGGAGGGATGTGCATCAAGAATTGCTTGTATTATGTTAATGGATCACCAATAAGAAACTGTGGTGGATCCACAATATTAAAATTGGTAACTTTTACTATATATGCAGTTCAAAACAAAAATTGTTATTTGTTTGTTTATTTCAAAATCCTTATACAGGATATCTATAATTAAATGCAATCCGTTTGGCATCAATTTATTTTACATTTTAACATTTTTTCCTCAATTTTTTAAAGCTTAATTAACATATAGTTTACAATAAATATACTCTCAAAATGGGAGATAGGCCTACATATTTATTTTCACATCCAGGGATATTCAGCTTTAGAGTTTGAGATTAAAAAAAAAGTTATTATGGTCGAATTACCAAGTTCATTAACCTTTTGAAAATACGACTACAGTTGAACCCCGCTGATAGAGGTCCAAAATCTCAAAAGCTATGTACGATATTTTTTGGCGTTCTTAACGCAACAGGCCTCTAAATTCTCCAGCTAATTGTATTTTATTGTTTACTGGTTAAGTATTATTTATGATTTTCAGACAAGTTTTAAAAGCTTTTATCATATGAAAATGTGTGTAGTTTTTTTATTTTATCTAGTAATAAAAATATTCTAAAGCACAATAAGTATCAAAATTGTATTTTTGTTGTCAAAATTCAATACGAATTTTCCGGGTGGCCGCTTAATTTACCATACAAAAAAGAATTTTTAGTTTAAAAAATGGCAGCGGCGGCTTATGGAAGGTGGCCGTACCAAATTATTTGATTGGAAGGTCACGGAGGTTCAACTGTAATTCTAATCAAATACCAGATGTAATTAATATTAATTATCACTTAAAAATATGGTTTTGTTATGTATATATTTCCTGATTGATAACTGTTCCATTTGTGATCAGAGCATAATGTGAAGGAAAAAGAAAAATAAATAAATAGAACACTGACAAAATATAAACCAGTTAAGATCTTTAAATGTTACCTTATACACTAAAAATAATAAAAACTACAAAAGTAAGTTTGAGAAAGAATTGTATTATAGATGTCATTTCGTGTGTTACCATGCCTTAGTATTAGTAAGTTGTGAAGTTCATAATATCAAGCACCGGTGTAAGATCCTATGTGTGACTACATTGACTAAATCTTTAACGTTGTCGTTCTTTGTAACGCCCTCTAGACTTCGGCTTATGTTATCCTATGGAAGGCAATCACCGCCAAAAATACAATTACAAACATACAATATATTCGTGGAAATATACAACGTACACGCAGAAACGTACAACGTACTCGCACAAACGTACAACGTACTCGCAGAAACGCACAACGTACACGCAGAAACATACAACGTACTTGAAGAAAAGGACAACAAAAAGACATTCACAAAAACGTAGGCCTACAACGTGTTCGCTGAAACATTTCTCCATGCTGAAACAGACAAACACAAAAACGTACAACGAAGTCGCGAAAATGAATGCGCAGAAAATAACCATGGAATCGTCCATTATAAAAAGGGTATGGACATTTAGGATGAAAATAGTATAATATTCAATCAAGCATTTCAAAGATAAAGATAACGCGGGGTTTTTTTATTTATCATTTTTCTTATTTGCAAGATTATCACTTCTGCAAAATGGGCCACTTCCATGTTTCCTATCAGAATCAGAAATCGACCGTATAAAAATAAGTAAACATTTGCATTTTTCCTACCGTTGTTGGGGTCAGCTGAGTGGTCAATTGGCCACGCAATAAATGTACCGCTACGGCCTCATTAACATTGCTTCTTTCCATTTTTTTTTTTATTTTTTAAGAAGAAAACGACAAGAAAATTGTGCAACACGTGTTGCAAAACCACGCACGTGCACATACGTAAATAAAACTAGTTGGACAGTAAATAGTTTGGATATTATACGTTTGTGGAACCAACCATGATTGAGGAAGGTGCATCTATATAATAAAGAGAAAAAAAACCTCGTTATCTTTATCTTTGAAATGCTTGATTGAATATTAGTAATCGAATTGAAAAATTAAAACACAATTGACCTGGTATTTCTATTGTAACGAAATGTAAGCCCACACATGAGTTGGTGGACATAGCTGTGCCAGCGAACCAAAACATCATGAACAGAGAGAAAGAAAAGGTAGAAAAAAACCCAGAAACTGGCTTTGATATCAATAGAATCCACAGAGAAAAAGTTATTCCCATCGTAATTGGCGCTCTTGGAACAATTTAAAAAAATGCAAAAACCTATTTTTATTATTTTTTTAAACACCTAATCATCAATATTATCACTACAATATCACCCATATCTAAGCTCTATCTCATTTAAGAAATAATTGAAAAGGCCAGGTTTTGAAGCCTGTTCATAAAATGTCAGTCTAAATTTGTAACAAAAATTTATCAATTTTTGTGTTGATTAATATGAGTATACATAAGGAAATAGCAATGTCTGGCAGTTTTAACTTGCGTAAAAACAGCTAAATTTTCTCCAGAAACTAACTACCTCCGTACATGAAACAAACATTTGATTCTTTGTTACAGAGTTTACATAGGGCAGTATTAGATCATTTCCATTTAAACAAATTTTTTGACATGGTATAAGTCTGTAAATAAACTTAAAGCTAAAATTCATCAACTTTCTTTTTTTAATTTGGTAAAGCTTCAATAACCGTACATTATTCCAGTATTCCAGTGCAAAGTGATTTTGTAAAGGTGACTGAATAGATATCTATAACCATAAAAATGTATTAAAAGACCAAATTGAACTTTAATAAATTGGTTATAGACACGTATATATAATACATTGTTATAATTGGTAAATTTTGAACGTTGAAAAGTTGGATGGCAAAAAAACCACCCGTCTCCTGCCACCGCACTATTGCATCTTAGGAATAGTAATTAATAAGAAACATAGCCTAGCCTAGTGTTATCACTGCATTTGATGTTTGGAAAATGGTGCTCAATCTTATGTTTGGCAGGAGCGGCGTGCGCATGATGTAGAAACATGAGCATGAATTCAGTAGTGTACTTACCGCCCGTGAGATTAATTTGAAATGGTGGAAGCACTGCGCTGATCACATGTTTTGCTATCTTGATGTTGCTAATGAACCGAGTGACCAAATTGTGACGTAGGAAAATGGCCAAGGAGTACTGAAGAAATTGGTCTAAAAAACACATTTTCGTATAAACTTGCCATTCTAATATAGACTAATGGATAAAGGGGAATTAAAAGGTGCCCCAGCTGAAACGGCGCTAATATCGGACTTGCGGTTTAAGAGGAGATAGAGGAACACATTTTGGCTTAGTGCTATTATATTAATATTAAAATAAATAAAATAGATAATAATAGAACGTAAAAGTTTCAAAAGAAAACTCTGCAACATGAAAATATAATTTTATAAACAAGCTATAAGCTTATTCCTTATCAGAACCTTTAAAACACACTTAATTGTATTAAACTATCGTTAAAACCTCAAAAAATAAGCCAATGGGCTGCCACTTTTAGAACTCTTTTTTTATTTCTTTTTTATTTATTCAACTTCTCACTAACACTGTTAGTGAAGGATCGGGACCAACAGGTGGTAAACACCTCTAAAACGGTCCAGTCCCAATTGCACAGTTTCTGTGTGTGACAGTGGCTGTGTTTGGTTGGGCTACTTTTTAAAATTAAAATTCTTTCCAGATAACTTTTGCAAACTGAAATTAATGCTGTACATTTTGTGAATTGCTATTACAATAAATATGGTTTTTGAGAAATTCTCTGCTAATTTTACATATTTGGCAAGGAAGAAGACAAAAAGAGGATAAAAGATGAAATTTTGAAATATTTAGAATAAATATATAAAGATTGTTCTTTTTCATTTTCGATTTAATAAGATTTTACTGTTTAATAGTTCCACAACATCATTTTACCATACATTTTAATTCATTTTATCATGGACATTATAGCTAAAAGGATATTGATATAATAAAAGCATCTTATAATGAAATGCAATACACAGTAATTACGTTCTTACATAAAGTTGATTGACAAAATAAACCTATTGTATATGTATCGATTGTCAGAGGTTTATAAAAGTGTTTTTTAGCATACACCGTAATATTTCAGCGTAAATTTTTTTTTTTTAAATGCACGTACTGCATGACTATAATAGTTATTGTCGTTTTACAGAAACGAATAAATAGAAACAATAATTTATCTAGTCAACTAAAATTAGAATTACTTTCGAAAGAGAAACTTGTCACTAAATGAGTGACTTTAAACATACCCAATTTTTGTTTTGTGTTTAGCATTAGGGTTGAAGGATGGGGAAGAGGATATGGGTACAAAGAAGAACAATTTTTAAATATATTCTTTATCTACTCAGTAACGAAATATGTCTTCATGTCTTATAGGCCTATAATTAATATACCACTTGATACAGTAACACATTTGCGATTTAATACTTTGTTAAAACTGTCACTGTCATAGTCGATTGAAATAGCATAGTACATGTAACGATACACCACTACAACGTTTATATTTTTTGTAATTTTAAATTAGTACAAACGTTGAGAAGCAACTGTCAGTAATAAAGTTTATTTGTTTATTGTGCGTTTATATAATATAACAGTAGGGCCTACTCACACTCACAGTAATACGTTTATTTGTACATGTGTTTAAATATATCTAATACTAACAGTACCCACACTCACAGTAAATTCAAATGGCGACCAAAAATGGTTAATATGTATTTACAGTAATGTCCAAGTATTGCAATACTATATCGAAAGGTCTATATAGGTTTTAGGTTAATTCCTCAATACATTTACCTACAGCTGGTGGTACTTGTGTTAAACCAAAGAGTTATATTGGAATGTTCCATTCATCCCCAATCAATACATTTGTATAAACGTATATCAAAATAGTATTTTTGAAATAAAATCGGCCTGTCTTCAATTTTATGATGCTGTGCTCGAGCTGTTCAACCTAATTTCAGCTATTTTAATAAAACAACTATTCTCGTAAAAGAAATTATACATCTTCGTATTATTTTGTGGTGGTATATTTCCAGATGGATATCCATTCATTAGACAGTGTATACCACGATCGAAAATCGCACCTATTTGGGGCAAATCGTTGAACCTAAAATCGTTTTAATTGTCAATAACTAATTATCTAACTCAATTTAATTAGTAAAAAGGGTTAAATCAGGTGGTTAAAATCAGTACCGAAAGTACGAACCAACTTTATATTTATTTATATTCTAGAAGTAAAGCGTGGTTCCCACTAGCGACGCAACACCGTGAAGGACGTAACGCAACGCAAGTGAATTGACCAATCACAAGCGATGGCTTATTCGCTTGTGATTGCTAACGGTCTATAACTTCGCTTGTCATTGGTTAAAACGCTTGCGTTGCGTTTACGTCCTTGCGTTACCTTCTAGTGGGAACCAAGCTTAACGCGCGATTTATATATAGATTAAAGAGACTACATTGATACAAGAGATTAAAATTGTTAGTATCAATAAATCACTGAGTGTTCTTTTTTAAATTCAACTTTATGCTATCGAGTAAATTAAAAGCATCAACCGTAAAAAATGTTTATATTCAATCACATTATTCAAACAATTCGAACTTAAGCGCATGGCTTCAAAAATTTAAAATATACATTATGAAATTAAAGGCTTCTGAAGATTTACTTTGAACAGTGAATGGATTTCATATAAAGGTATTGCTTACTGTAAGCTATTAGGCCCGTTCTGAATGGCCAAGTACACACATTTCCAGAGTGACATGCTTCAGAAAACTTAGACATTTACATTTACGACAATTCTTTCATTTCAACAAAAGTTATGTGATTAGACCTATGTTTCTTATATTATCTCTGAAAATCCGGCTAATAATTACAAATTAGCATATTGTGTTGATGATAATGTGTTGGTATGTTTCGCCCACTAATAACGAATTTACAACGAGTGTGTAAACTCAAGTATAAGTTCTTTATTATTAACGATTTGTATAATAATCGTTTAAATTGAATAAAAGGTTTTTAACTTACGTTTTGTCATTTTTCTCTAAAAATTGTCAGAAACAGTTACTCGAGAAAAAAAATTACATCATTTTAAACTCAAAACAGTTCGGTGAACTATTAATACTATGATTTGTTATGACCTTTTTGTTAAATGACCTATATTTTGGTTGTCTGGTTAGCCAGGACGCAGCTAGTCGGGAAACGGGGGTAATTTTCTTTTCCGAGAGCTGCAACAGGGTTTGTATCTAACTGGACTGTTGTAGGCATTTCGGTAAATTGCGCTTAAGAGTTCGAGGAAAAAATGATTCATAAACACTCGCATAAACACAATTGTCGACAGTAGTACGGTATTCAGGTGCTGGGTTAGTAATGATATTTTACAACATTTTATAGGACCAAGTTTATTATCTAAACAGCAGTCAAATTGTAGAATTGTTGTAATTTGTTTAAAGCCTAATGAGCCAGCTTGGAAGTGACAATTAATTAATAATTTCCAAAATCCCCATTGAAAAAAGATAAAGTAAATTAATATTATAGCGTCTGCTTCTGCCAATTCTTCTGTTTGTATTTAATTGGTTGGAAACCTAGAATGAAGCTGTGTCAACAATATTCATCATTATCAAGCATTTGTTGGATGTTTGTTTCTTGTATTTTTTATAATTGTTTAATTTTTATTCTTTTTTTAAACTGAAGAATCTCAACTTCTGTTGCATTTTGAGTATCTATACTGAATAAATAAAATATTGATTAACAAATTTACATTTTGTTCAACATTATACAATTATATGTGTCTCTTGTGGTACTGTATATCGCAGTGAAATTTTTATATTTTATTTGAAAACATAATTATACCAACAAAACTTAGCACATACATTCTTAATGGCAGAGGAAATGTCTTGTGGATGGAGAAGAAGATGCAGAGGAAGCCAATTCGGTTCTCCGGGTTTGTATATTGAGAAGCTCCCTTTCTAATTTATATTGGTAATCAAAGAATCGGTAATTGACAAATGAATGTGGGCCCATGCAGACCAGAAGAATGTTTAACTTCTGGTCTGTCTGAGTCTGAGTGAGTGGCCGAGCGGTTAGACAGTGGAACCGTAATTACGTAGCCATAACATCGGCAGGGGTTCGAGGCTCACTTACTCCATTGTTCTGGTGGTAGAACGAGTCTTCTTGGATAAGAACTATAAACCTATGTCCAGTGTACACAGCTAGCTCGTGTGCACTTTAAAAACCTAGTACATCTTTCGAGACGAATAGGGGCTACCCCGGTCTATTATTACATCACAGCCACTGATCATAACTGGGCCCTCTGGGAGACCAGTCTTTGACTGAAGAGGTCGCTCAGTATAAATAAAATATTTCAATTCAATTCAAATGACTTAAAAAGTACGTTTGGAGATAGGCCTATATCAGATACAACCTGGAGCATAGCAAAATAGATCGCTGATATATTGTTATGTTTACAACGTAGTTAGGCATGCTAGACCATATAGAGGATGTCCACTGTCAAAATCTTGATAATGATAAGATTGGATTGGATAGCTACTTTAGTACAAGAAATAGGAGCAAGTGAGCATAATTCCTGCTGTCATAAACGATTTGCCAACAGGGCGTGTAAAAGCTCTTTTAACCAATGGGGTGTACCTAACTTAACGCTGATTCATCTTATTCGGCTCATAGTTCCCCATCAACGTGCATTTTTTAGGAATTCGTCATCGTTTCAATAAATTCAACCGAATGAAAATTGAAAATATCTTTACACTTGTTTTTGTACGACCATACTAAACCATTTCACTTAATTGTTACGGATGATTTAATGTAAGTGGAGTGCACATTGGCAAGAATAGCATTTTTGATTATTTTTTTTATTATTAAAAGAAAATTTTATAAACTGCAAAACTATGTTTGAAATAATCAAAAAGGTACTGTAGATTTAGTTTGGTTAGTGGGAGGCAGGTTAGACATTTTTCTCGGTATTTTTTCTTAGGTTCTCTTAGAAAACAGAAACGTAGACAATTGACTAAGACAATATATGACTGTAATAATAATAAAAACAGTGATGCATTTCAGTAGAATTTAAGTGAATTGCTATTCCTACTACATTTAATTTTCTTTATGGTTACATATAAATATAATAATGATCATTTATTAATCGATTTTAGTGGATAAGTAGGCAGTTTTTGTTCTCATTTGATTTTAGAGATAATAGAGATACTAGTTAATTATAATGAATACCGTAGTCATTATAGTGTTAAATCATGTTTGGTCATGTGTTATAAGAAACAAAATGCCTACGTGTTTAACGTTTCATATGGAAAGACAGTAGTTATGTTCAGACGGCACTAGGTCTAAATTTACGTCAAACATGAAAGTATACGGACGCGTTACTTCCGATGAGCGTCCAGCACATGATGCTTAATAATATCACATATCATTCAAAGACCGTTTTCATGGACACTACCCATAATGCTTACCAAAAAAAATCTGCTACTTCAGAGCTTACATAGGACTTGTCTACACGTCCCTCGCAATATTATTTTATTTAGTATAACCGAGGCTCTTCAGTAGTCTATATTTTTGACATTCATTTGAGGGCGTTATAAGTTTCAAGCATGTTGGTTTGAGGAACGGCAGAGTCAAGATCAGAACACATGGCATAAACAATGACAGGAAGTTTAGAACAAATTTGGGTATTCATACTACACACAAGTTATTTGAATAGAAAAAACAAAAAACTGCTAAAAAAACTGACAGTTTTGACAGAACGAGATTTTACAAAATACAAAAGAACATTTTTATTCTATTAGGCCTATAGGATAACCATTTATGTTGTCTTCGAAAAAATATTTTGTTTTTTTAATCCAATCAATAATTGACGTCACGATCAGTAAGAACAATAAAATCATTGTATCTTTTGTTTTACGTAAGAAAAATGCATAATTTCTAGTTATAATCGATACTTATCGTGCTATTGTTGTACAAGGCCTTTCCACAAGAGTCATGTTGACGAAATTTCTGTTTTGCCCTTCTCGTGATCGTTTACCTTGCAAAGCCTTCCAGTTTATCCAGTACGTACTGTACGGTACTTGTTAGTTCTCCTCTCCATCCACGAAATCAGCAATATTCGTCGGTAAAAAGAAGATAAAAATGAATTTTACACCCTCTCCCCTCCAACAACAAAAAAAGGCATAACAGGCGCACACTACGTGATTCCATAGGGTACATTTATGTTGATTCGATAAGGTTTTTTTTTTTTTATATGTGAACTTTATTCAATCAATCGTACATTTGTTATAATGGTAACCACAATAAGGTATAATATTACAGAAGATTTTTACAAACAAAAAAAACAAGACCAATATAAATATAAATTATAAAATATATACAATGATTATTTACAGTAATGATAAAAATAAAAATTAATTGTTTATTACTTATATTTTTGGAATTTTGCATGTGTTTGGAGTATACAGCCTATTCTTACAAGTTCTATCCATTTCTCGTTTAGTATTTCCATGGAGAAATATTTGTTTCCATGTTATTTCAAAGCAATTTCTTTTGTGTGCTTGAAGTTACGTTTCAATTATAGTTTCGTAAGAATAATTCATTTACCAAGCCGTAAATGTTTGGTTATCGCAAGATAAAGTACTGTATGGATTCTAAATGTGAATATTATTATAATGTGTTTTATTGTGATTATTCCTGTTGGGTGGACGACGAAACCCATTTTATTTCGTGTCCTTTTTATAAGGAACTAAGAAAGCTATCCCCAACCTAAAATGATTTTCATAATGTTTATAGAATACGTGTAGGCCTATATTATTATTATTAATTTATTTAGATAAAACATTTTTAAAAAAGAACATGTCCGTCCGAGCATATGATTTTTAAAATGGACAAGAGACTGGTTAAAATAAAACAAAGAACAACATCTTAAAACACAGATTAACGTACATAGGGAAAATGGTTTATTAGCAAAAAAAATATAGTTTCGATACTACTTTACCTACATATCGTGAGAATTTTTAAATAATATATTAAATGCAATTCTACTTGATTCAGCCCATGGAACTGTCAATATATGCAGGTCTGAGTGGATGCAGTCTTCAAGGTACCGGGGTAGTGGTAACCAGTCTGTAAAACTTTCTCTGTGAATTGGCATAGGACGTATATTACGACGAATGACACATCTACATAGACGCTGTAAAGAAGCTGGTTCTTGCGACTCTTTTAACAGGATTGTTTTAAGTGCTTTCAGCATCGGTGATTGCAGCAAAGGAGGAATGTTCCCTTGGTGAATGTGAAATTGTGATGTGTCATTCATTAAGTCAATGAGTAAAGTAGGTTTTTGTATATTACAAGGATTGTTAAGAAACGCTTGAAATGGACTAACACCATAACAGTCTTTAATCATGACGTCACCACCAAATTGCAGTAACAGTTCCGTAGTAAAATTAAGTCCTTTTTCTGCTGCAAAATGCAAAGCTGTCCTTTGATAAATATCCTTAGCGTTTGGATCTAGTCCAAACTCAAGAAGTAACCCGACTATATTTTCCTTGTGACTAAACGAGAAGTGGCAGATGTAGTGAAGTGCTGTCCATCCTTTAGACGACTTTGCCATTAAATTTGCATTACACTCTATGAGTGCTTCAATGGCGGCAAGGCTGCCATTTTGAGCTGCTACAAGAAGAGGTGTCTGTCCATCTTCGTCATCAATTCGGTACTCTAAGTCTGCACCGCATCTCTGTAATGTTCTGATGGCATTAGGCACGTTGTACTTACAAGCCCAGTGTAATGGCGTGTACTTTCCATCAACTTTGGTATCAAAATTTGCACCATGTAAACATAGGTGTTCAACAGTTACACAACAGCGACGGTCTATAAGTCTCAAATACTCCACGTAATTTAACATATCCGGAGAGCAATCCTCAGGTATACTGTCGTATGATATAAGTCCTCGTGGCCAATAGAGAACAGCTAAATGCAAAGGTGTTCTTTTATGTTTATCCAATGCATTTGGATCTGCACCTTCCTGAAGGAGTAGCTTTATGATCTTTGGACGACGGTAGACAACAGCAACATGAAGAGCTGAACTTTCACGAACACTTTCTGCTGTTGGTGAATGAAATCCAGAAGGTCCAAAACATTCTTCATATTGACTGATCTTCTGTGCCGGATCAGCAATTCCGCCAAGTTGATGTTCATTGATATTTATTTTCCGGTGGTTTTCAAGAATGTGCTTGCATTGTTCAAACTCACCTTTGATTATAGCAATGCGAAGATGTTCAATTGAAGACAATTTAAAGTTCGGCTGTTCTATTATTTTCTCGTTTACTTGTATTTTTTGACCGACACCATCGAATCGTTGAAATGCCATTTTATCAGAGGATTTTGTAATGTTCGTATCTTTTGCCGTTGAAGATGGAACATCGTTGTTCTTGTTGCAGATGAGTAGTCGGTAACATAGACAACGTGTTGCCAGCGACGTCATGTCTACGCGAGCGTTTGCTAATAGGTTCCCAACGCAACGTACGCGCGTATACAGCTTCCACCAATGAAAACGTTAAAGAGGGTAGTGGTTAATAATAACAGCAAGATGCTTTTCTCTTTAATATCATGACAACATCCAAGAAATATTTAACAACAAAACTATTAATCTATCAAAAGGAAGTATCAGTATACGAAAATTAGTGATATCCTTCAGATTACAAGCAAGGCTCACTACTGGATGAAATATGGATCAATAATTATTCATCATTTCCTAATAAAATTCTCCACAAATTTGAACATGAAAATTCAGATTGCTGATACAGTACTCTTTATGCAAAATAATTATACAATTACAAACATTTTTGAAAATCATGAAATAATAAACAATAATGTATATTGATCTGGTATGTACATGTACTTTGATTTATACATTTGTAACTTATGATAAGCACAAGTTATTTCTTTCCGCTTTTCTTTTTCCCCTTTTTTCCTTTCTTTTTGTTCTTTGCTTTAAGGGCTTTTCTGCATTTGTATGATCTCCAGAAAGCTTGTACAACAGTTGCTGCTTTGATCATCAAAGACAGCTCTCGTTCCTCTCGTTCTTTTTTCTCTTTTGAAATTCGTCGCTCCTCTACAATTGTGTTGTATTCTGCCTCAAGTGTTTTGAATCTCTCTTCAAGTTCATTCAGTTGCGATTTTTCTTCTGTATAAACAGCATCTACGTCTTCATATTCATCCTAAAAAAATAACAAATTAAAAAATATCAGGATTAAGGAGCTTTCAATTTGTAACAACCAGAGTCATGTTAATCCACTGTGAGCATGCAGGAATATTGTGACGACAAGAGTCATGTTAATCCACTGTGAGCATGCGAAAATATTGTGACGACCAGAGTCATGTTAATCTACTGTGAGCATGCAGGAATATTGTGACGACCAGAGTCATGTTAATCTACTGTGCGCATGCAGGAATATTGTGACGACCAGAGTCATGTTAATCTACTGTGAGCATGCAGGAATATTGTGACGACCAGAGTCATGTTAATCTACTGTGCGCATGCAGGAATATTGTGACGACCAGAGTCATGTTTTATTTATTTATTTTATTTTATTCAAACTCATTCAACAGCGGGAAACCCGCCCCTTACAGAATGGAATAAACTATACCATATAAAAATATATATAAATCTTAAAATCTAGCAATACAAATTTATACAATTTTACTAATTTTATTACAAAAACAATTATAACGGTCAAAAAAGAGATCAATAGAATTATCTTTAAAAACACAATTATTAAAAAGAAGACAAATACGTGAAATAAATCCATTCTTGGTAACATTAACACGACAATACGGCACATAAAGAAGATTACATTTGAAATTACGAGTACGACAACCAACAGCTTTAACATGAAAGGAAAACAAGGAGATAAAATTACAATTGAAACGGGAATTCATACATTTATACAAAAACTGAAGATCGAACATAGAACGACGAGAGACAAGCGAAGGAAGAGAGACAGACAAAGGAGGACAGTGACAAGTAGAATACACAAAACGAACAAAACGATCTTGGACTCTTTGAAGACGGGTACTATGAACAGACGAAAACGAATTAGACACAACACTACAGTATTCAAGATGGGGACGGACAAGAGAAACATATATGTTAATCTACTGTGAGCATACAGGAATATTGTGACGACCAGAGTCATGTTAATCAACTGTGCGCATGCAGGAATATTGTGACGACCAAAGTCATGTTAATCCACTGTGCGCATGCAGGAATATTGTGACGACCAAAGTCATGTTAATCCACTGTGTGCATGCAGGAATATTGTGACGACCAGAGTCATGTTAATCAACTGTGCGCATGCAGGAATATTGTGACGACCAGAGTCATGTTAATCAACTGTGCGCATGCAGGAATATTGTGACGACCAGAGTCATGTTAATCTTCTGTGAGCATACAGGAATATTGTGACGACCAGAGTCATGTTAATCAACTGTGCGCATGCAGGAATATTGTGACGACCAAAGTCATGTTAATCCACTGTGCGCATGCAGGAATATTGTGACGACCAAAGTCATGTTAATCCACTGTGTGCATGCAGGAATATTGTGACGACCAGAGTCATGTTAATCAACTGTGCGCATGCAGGAATATTGTGACGACCAGAGTCATGTTAATCAACTGTGCGCATGCAGGAATATTGTGACGACCAGAGTCATGTTAATCTTCTGTGAGCATACAGGAATATTGTGACGACCAGAGTCATGTTAATCAACTGTGCGCATGCAGGAATATTGTGACGACCAAAGTCATGTTAATCCACTGTGCGCATGCAGGAATATTGTGACGACCAGAGTCATGTTAATCAACTGTGCGCATGCAGGAATATTGTGACGACCAGAGTCATGTTAATCAACTGTGCGCATGCAGGAATATTGTGACGACCAAAGTCATGTTAATCCACTGTGCGCATGCAGGAATATTGTGACAACCAGAGTCATGTTAATCTTCTGTGAGCATACAGGAATATTGTGACGACCAGAGTCATGTTAATCAACTGTGCGCATGCAGGAATATTGTGACGACCAAAGTCATGTTAATCCACTGTGCGCATGCAGGAATATTGTGACGACCAAAGTCATGTTAATCCACTGTGTGCATGCAGGAATATTGTGACGACCAAAGTCATGTTAATCCACTGTGCGCATGCGGGAATATAGTGACGCGTTTCGTCACTACACTTCTCGACACCGTTTTGATGGTTTAGGTCCAGGAAACTACTGACGACACATCAATTTATTTAACCTATGTCGTCGAAAATTGAAAGCTCCCAAATATTTATCAGCTTTGGTAATTATTTCATAAGGTCACCTTGAAACTGATCAAGGTTTTTTTTTTAATTGATTATTGCAATTTTAATTTGTTTACAGAATGAGCACACATTTTTAGGTGGCTGGGAGCAGGATTTTTTTGGTCTAAAAGTTATTATGCATATTAAACATATCACAAACAGTATTTAAGCCTGTTTTCCTGTCGACGCAACGTTACAGCGAGTTGCTTTAAGTTGAAAATCAAATAACGTTGGACCGCTAATATTTACACATATTTACGTGATTGTGTAAAGTTTCTTGGTTCTCCCGAGCGTTGTTGGGACACACAAACAAGAAATGTTGCAAAACCAAGGCCGGCCACGTGCAGCTGGGTCCGCATGAAAATTGGAAAAGTTCTGAACTTTGATGCTTCAACCAAGCCAGGACATGCTTTCGCTGATATCTTAATCTAGACTTACACGAAAGACAAACATTAAATTAAATTGTTTTAATATTATAATTTGACTTATACATGTTGTTTTGAAATATCAGACCTTGCATCGTTGCTTTGTAAAAGTTTTCAGTGCGTGCCTATTTTTTCACAAACTGCAATGATGTAAATTGACCATTTGATTGGTCAGTTGTGAGTGATGATGGTATTAACATTGATTTTTACCCCCTTTTCCTGTAAAATCGTTGAATCCTGTCAATTCAACGCAACTCGCCGTAACGTTACATCAACAGGAAAACAGGCTTTAACTCCAGTGCATGTGAACACAACCATAAGGGATTTTAAGACTAATAGCTACACTATTTTAAAAACTGCTGGTAAAAGAAAGTTGTTTCATCCTAACTCACCTGTCTCTCTCCCATATCTTGATCATATTTTTGAATCCAATTCTCAACTTCAGTTTCAATTTTATATTTTCTCTGTAATAATATAGAAATGTGTGATTTAAATTACAATTTTGTGAAAATACAACATAAACACAAGAGTTATTTTTAGATAACTCACAGTTAACTCACAGTTTATAGAAAAAAAAACACCATCACTCAAAAATAAAAACACTGCAAACTAAACTTATCGGTTGCGAGAACTCTGCGTCAAATAAAGGCAGAGGTTTAAAAATATGAATGAAAGCAGATTGTTGTTGTGCATACAGTAGGTTGTACACTAAATAACAATAGAACATTGTGATCAGTGTTACCAACCAATCAGTGTAACAGTGTTCTGATAGCTTCCGAGTCTATGACAAATTCTCAAACAGTAGTCACTGACATTGACAATGTCAACTGGTCTGTAAAGCTGCAGCGGAGGATTATTATAATCATGATGCATCTACATTGGAATCATAGAGCAATCAAGTGCATGTTAAGGTCATATTGTTTTATAACATACCCAAGTAGATTCTTGTTATTTGATTGGAGGATTGTGGGTCATGTGATATTCAATAAATGTTCTATTATTCTCCTCTCTCTTAATTACCTTATCGAGAGTGCAATGTCATCATGCGAGTATTGCAGTTTGCGTGTTCATTTTTGTTACACAGTAAGCAACCATGCACACATCATAAGGCTAACCTGTATGCTGTCATTGACTGATCATGTTCAACCATACACACATCATAAGGCTAACCTGTATGCTGTCGTTGACTGATCATGTTCAACCATACACACATCATAAGGCTAACCTGTATGCTGTCGTTGACTGATCATGTTCAACCATACACACATCATAAGGCTAACCTGTATGCTGTCGTTGACTGATCATGTTCAACCATACACACATCATAAAGCTAACCTGTATGCTGTCGTTGACTGATCATGTTCAACCATACACACATCATAAGGCTAACCTGTATGCTGTCGTTGACTGATCATGTTCAACCATACACACATCATAAGGCTAACCTGTATGCTGTTGTTGACTGATCATGTTCAACCATGCACACATCATAAGGCTAACCTGTATGCTGTCGTTGACTGATCATGTTCAACCATACACACATCATAAGGCTAACCTGTATGCTGTCGTTGACTGATCATGTTCAACCATACACACATCATAAGGCTAACCTGTATGCTGTCGTTGACTGATCATGTTCAACCATGCACACATCATAAGGCTAACCTGTATGCTGTCGTTGACTGATCATGTTCAACCATACACACATCATAAGGCTAACCTGTATGCTGTCGTTGACTGATCATGTTCAAACAACCTTTAGTGCGCGCCGTCTATTGTTCTACTATGTGGCCAAAATTGAAGTGCTGCCTTTTTTAATGGTTTAAGTGTTTGCCTCTTGTTAAAAGCAGTTGTATTATAAACAAATAATGAATGTTTTATGTTTGTAAAATTGAAAAAATCAGATAAAAATTTGTTCTACCTTTAGTGGCGTGTAACGCGACTCTACAGCTCACTACAGTATGTCGGTTGGTCGATCCGTACACACTAACTTGAGCACGCGCTTGCAGCCATGTATATGGCCTCGTTACCTTTTTTATTTGTACCATTGCAGTCATAAAAATTCATTATTTTTACAGTATATCATATGCATTACCTTTCGTAGTGCAAGTTCACTCTTGCGATGTTCAGCTGTCAGATTCGTTAACTGAGTCTTCAAACCTTGTAGTTCACCAGTTAGCTTGGTCTGTTTGCCTTCAGAGTTCTTCAGATCAGCTTGCTGTTGCTTTTCAGCTTCCAGTTTGGTTCTCCTAATATGCTCCTCGGAGAATTTCTCTATTTGGTGTAGATCTGATTTCAGCTTTCTGATTTCATCATTTCTTTTCGTAATCTATATGAATTTAAAATGATCCATTATTTTCATTGATACAGTACTGGCTTTATCTTTAAGTACAGTCACAGTAATTGAAATTTTTTATTTTTACTGTAGTTTGCACTACTAACTATACTTTCGCACCTCTTGAAATCACTGGGCAGCGGGTGAATGTTTCTAAATTTTGTTTAATAAGCTCAAGAGATTGAGGTGCAAAAGTACAGTTGAACCTTGTAGTCCACATCCAAAATACCAAGTAAACAAATAACTAATAATGACGTCGCATCAATTAAATTAAACTGTTATAAATTTTAAATCAGTCAAAAAAAACTTCTAAATCTGAAGAGGAATAAGTCCTTTTCTCACACACACACACACAGTAAACCAACCTCAGGAATAAGTCCTTTTCACACACACACACACAGTAAACCAACCTCAGAATTAAGTCCTTTTCACACACACACACAGTAAACCAACCTCAGAATCTTTTTCATCAACTGCTTTGTTTAGATGTTCTTCTAACTTCTTGATCACTTCTGCATTCTTCCTTTCTCTAACGGTTATTTCTGTGACATATTCTTTTTTCTCTTTATCTTCAAGAGGAGTTGTGAGCAGTTTCTCGAGAATGAACCCTTTTAGTTCTACCAAATGAGTGATCATTGTATCCGACATTTCATCTCTAAACTGTCCTTCAGAACGTATGCTTTTCACTGCAGCAGGATTCATACTGAACAGTCGTAAGATGTTCTTACATGAGAAGTGTAAATGTTTCTCGAGAAGTTTTACAGTATACACAAGCTCATGGTCTGCTTGTCCTGTTACTTCATAGCCCGCTTCACTCATCGTGATATGGTCAGAAGAACTTTCATTATTTTCTAATTTGGAATGCATGCTTTGTTGAGATGACGTTATGCTTCTCTGTGAAAATGGTGTAGATCGCCCACTTTGTAGGGACGAAGTACTGTCAATTGTTTTTAGAAGTGAAGATTTCTCCAAATAAGAATCTTGTATCTGTGCATGTTCTCTAATTGCATTCACCAATTCAGAACCAAGAACAACACTAAATCTGTCAATATTTTTCTGAATAAAAGGTAGCAAAGTGACAATTTCAACTCTCTTGATACTTTCATCAAGTGATGCCAAAACACGTTGAGACTCAACTGTTGTAAGTTTCTTTTTGGCTGGATCAAGAACACGCAATGGATCAACTTTATGGTGTTTTTCCTTTAGAGGTTGCCTAGGCCTAGGTCTAGAAGCTGGTTTGACATGTGGTAGCTCAACACTCTCTGCTGTACGTGGTCCCTGAGACCGGACTTGATTTAATAGTTTGAACGTCTCCATCACTGCCATATCTGCAAACGACATCTTGCTTCTTCCCTGATGATAATATTAATAAGGTTAAAATAAAACATCATACCTCCTAGCTCTAGCCTAGCTAGGCTAGGCGCGCCTACTAGAGGCCTAGCTAGGCTAGAGGCCGAGGCCAGACTGATACTGATAGATTAATTTGGTTAAACTAAACAGAGTATAAATGTGCAAACATCTATCTAGACTAACTTTTAATCTAGTAGGGCCTAACTACTTACCTTTTGTGTTCAAAGAACGGGTAAATAATGAAATACAGTTCACAAACCAAACCGGCAGACCTCTCCGAGTTTTTGTTAGAGGCCGATTTGTTTACAACAAAAAAGAAGGTAGGCCTAACAACTTTCTTACGCGAGAACTACTTTGTATTTTCTTTAAATAAAAGTCACTTTTAAAGTGAGAAATGTTTACAAACATGACCTAATGCACACATACACATACTTTTAAAATGATAGACCTATATTTAATTAAAAAACGATAATATAATAATGATTTAATAGGTTTAAATGTCTAGGCCTCCTAGTTATACAATTGTGAAAAGGCATCTCTTGGTGATCAGTGGTTGCTAAGGAAGTAAAATCTAGCTAGCAAAGATGCCTCACTCAGAGGCCAAAGGTTAAGATCTGTCATTGAACTTTTGTTGATTACGTGATTGTAAATTTTAAAAACAGACACACACAAGCTGCCTGACAGAGTAGTAGAGTAGTAGGCTGGGCGATCATTATATGCCTCTAGTTTTTAGGCCGCTATATAATTTATATTAAAATGACAAGGGCTGAAGAAGAACGCGAAATAGAAAGTCCATTACTTGAAAGAAGTAATGGTGTGTTTGGTAGGTATTTGTGACAAAACGAACGTAGGCCTGGCCCTACTAGCCTAGCTAGGCCTAGCCTGCCTAGGCCTACTAGCCTACTACTAGCTAGGCCTAGGCCTAACTAGCCTCTAGGCCGAGCAACAGACGATCGGGACCACGGACAATCGGACTCACATTTTGCGGTCCCGATCGTCTTATGTGACGATTTCTTACCAGTTGGTCCCGATCGTCCAGTATTTTTAGCACCACGTTGTGCCCGATCATCTTACCAGTTGGTCCCAATCGTCTTTTGTGTTATATAAAATAATATGCCACATTTCATTCCTAGTGCTTAGTGTCAACGTGCTTTGCAGAATTGATTTTCAATGAAGTTAGTACGTTTCAGGCAATTTTAAGTGTTAAAAAATTGAGCGCGCAGAAAAATCTGAAAAAAACGTTAATGAGCACTCTTTTTTTACGATTTCTGTTTTACAATCTTTCTTTAATAATTTCATCATATTTTAATTATTTTTCAAATCAAAATTGCGTATATGAGCATGTCAAAAGTTATTGTCAACGCACGTGTAAGTTAACAAAATGGTGAAAATATGCTCAATTTTTAAATTAATAATAATATACTGTAGATCGTCAGAATGCTCGGGAGCCCCTATTTTCAGGGAATTCCCTGCTATTTTGCATTTCATTTTTTTTTATCGTATACAGTTATATTATGATTTATTATAAAATTAAGAGAAAGTTGGATGGATGGCTGAATGTGTAGTACTCTACTGTAGTAACGTTAGGCTAGGGTTCGAAACTTATAGTTTTAGATCTTCTTTATTGACCATTGTCTTTTAGATTTTCTTTATTGACCATTGTCTTTTCTCACCATTTTCCTAAAGTGATGGGTTTTTTTTAGGTTACAAGGGACAGAGGCCCGAGAAAGAGGGCCTTTGTCCCGATCAGATCAATAGGCGTAGATATAGAATCTAGCTTAGATCTACAACTACTGTGGGTACAGTAGAAGTAGATGCAGCCACTGCGTTATTTATTTTCAAATAAAAATATATAATAAACTAAAAATGATTAAAAGCTGAGTATTCTAACCTAATAATCTTTACTCATTGTATGAAATTAAATCATTAAAACTGAAACATATGATAAAAATGCGGTTTTATTGTAAAAAAATGAAGGAACTTAAAAAAATTGACATGCATGCAAGACCCCTGTATAAGCAGCTGGAAAGGAGAATAATCGCTATAGTGCCAAATACCATAACATTACTTTAGGCCTATATAGAACATAAACAATTGCATTATGGAACCTAATTTTGCAATGTCATCTTGTTTGTTCATATGAATCATATCATATTATGATGTGGGAAAAATTAAGTTTGGATGGAATAGGCATGCTAAATTCATAATAATAGTTATTTTGAGGTTGGGAACAGAACATAAATTCTAAGTAAGCTTTTAATTAAACATAACATTTTATTACTTCAAAGTTGTAAACATTATAATTTAAATTCGCAATAATGGGATGGAACCTAATTTTGCAATGAAGTCATCTAGTTTGTCATGATGTGAAAAAAAGTTTGAATGGGGTGGACGAAATTTTATACTAATACACTAACTATGTGAAGTCGGAAACATTAGAATGTAAATTCGCAACTATGAAAAATAATTTTGCAATGAAGTCGTGTCATCACATATTATGTTCATTCACGAAAACACAATTTGGATGTGGTGGACGAAATTCTAAGGAAGCTATATACACTAATTACTTTGCGGTCGGGAATATTAGACCTAAATATAATAGTAGAGTAGGAAATGGGGGTTCCCATGCACCCCTGAGGTATATTTTTTTAATGTGATTTTTTATAATCTCAAGTATGTCTAGTAACCAGATCAGGTTGTTAACATTTTCAAATCGTGTCCCATGGGGTTGTTTTTGACCCATTTAGTCGGCCATGTTGGTTTTAACAAATTAACATTTTTTCGCATTTCTCAGGAACCAGAGGTCGTAGAAATATAATTTTGGTACCAAAGTACTCAGTATATGTATGTTTGTATATGCTGTAATGAAAGTTTTTTGTATACAATTACGAGAAGTATGATTTTTGACCTATGACCTTGTTTTTAAATGGTGTCCATATCTCAAAAACCGGTTGTCATAGAGACTTTATTTTAGTCTCAAATTATGCAGAATACCAATATTTATATTCATGGTAATGCAAAAGTTTGTCCGAAAATGATCGGAAATGATATTTTTGACCTTTGACATAATTTCATTTACATTTTTACACAATTTTGTCCATATTTGAGGGCATTAGCAGTTCTCGATAACTAACAGACATCGAAATATAATTTTTGTGTCAAAGTACTCGCGATATGCATTTTTATATTCACACTAATGAAAGTTTTTTGTGAAAAATGACCGGAAGTAGGACTTTTGACCTATGACCTCAACTTTAAATATTTTCATTATCTCAAAAACCAGTTGTCATAGAAACTTGGTTTTAGTCTCAAATTGTTCAGAATACCAATATTTATATTTATGATAATAAAAAAGTTTGGCCAAAAACGACCGGAAATACAATATAATACATTGTAGTTTAATACTATCTTCAATATGTTTACTTTATATTATATAAACTGAATTTTAAAAAAGGATAATGGAACTTACCTAATGTGCCACATTAGACACCAAATTAATTTTGGTACCTAATTTGACAATAGAACCTAATTTAGCATGACACCTGGCAGCCTGTCTGTAGTCCAATCCATGCTCTTGGCTTGGCTAGACTAATCCTTTCACGTTAATTAGAGAAGAGAAGATTCTTTAACCTATTCTGATGGTTGAATATGACATACTTACTCGTTACTCTCTCTGACTGGATTGAAACTTGCTCAAATTTAACATGATTGAGTTTAAATTTCTTTTATAATATAAAAATGAAGGATATCATTGTTCATAATGTATCAAAGAAAAAAATTTTCTCAATTAGTTATGAAGCTGAAAAGTGAGATCTAGTTCACTTTCCATTTACTACAGTGTCAATATTTCACTCCACTCAGGTATAACTTAGGAACAGTCATAACTGACCAGTCTTAACTGACCAGCCATAACTGACCAGTCTGTTGCCAGAATGTCATTCTATGACACCGACCAATAGAATATTTGGAAAATTTGTATGGCATGTGTTGTATGCGATTTTAACAATTTGCGCACTTTAAATTAGGATTTGCTTGTGCGATTGGAATCAAATACAGCTATAGTATAGGGTCTAGGGTTTATGATAAGCTATTAATATTTTTCAACAATTAATGCTTGTTCATGACATCATTTTTAAGCATTCTTTTCTTTTTAATGACTCCATTCATTCAATTTAACTATTGCATATTCCTATACCATGTACAGTACCAATGCCTTAGTGTTTAACATTCGCTTCAGTCAACCCAAATGTTGGAATAATAGTCCTGATGAAATTTGTGTTATCTAACAAAAAACTTTTTTCTAGATATTAATTTCTTTTAATAATTTAAGAAAGTTTTTTTATATACATAATTTTACTAATTACATTTCATTGTTATAGATTATGTTTCTATCTTTGCTGCAGTTGGAGTAAATACATTTTTATTTTTATTATTTGATATATTTAAATTCTTTGCGATCATGCTTAAGGCAAATACAACCAGTAACACGCAAACCGTTTAAAATTAGATTTGATTTAATTTAATTTTTATTCATATTATTGATTATAGGTATTTTGGAAGATGAAGAAGATGAACCAAGCGTAAACAACAGAATTAAAGCTATGAAAAACCGATGGCAACTAAACTATCAAGAGGCAGCAATTTATTTACAGGAAGGAGAAAATAACGAAAGATTTGATACTCATCCTCAAACCCAAGATGCACTGCCTGCGTACTTAATTGTTCATAACATTTGGTTTTATATTATTGATATGCTTGCTTCTATTTTAATAATGGGACTTGCTTTATGTGAGGCTCCTGCAGTAAAAGTCTTTGAAGTTACTGAGTATGTAAGTCAAGTAGTAAATAATATATTTATTTAATAATATGTAACTTGTTTCTTTTTAGACTAGGCTATGAATGAGGTAGGTGCCACCCGGAGAGGTAGAAATTCTCATATGACTTTTCTAGACCAGTTTTTTCTGGGGAATCCAAATATATTGGGTAAACGGGCTGTAACCTGAGAACTTTCGCGTGAGGGCGCTTTTTTCAAAATGGCTGCCAGTTACAGTAGACTATGATATCTTGGCAACCACTGGTCATAGAGAGTTGATTTTGGTGTCAAATTGTTTGGAATGTACATGTTCCTATTTGATGTAATAGAACATTTTGTCAGAAAATGGCCGGAAATACCTCTATTGACCTTTGACCCAATATCTAACAGATATCATATCTTCGTAACTACTCGACACAGAAAGTTGTAATTGGTGTCAAACTCTCCAGAAAATAGATGTTTATATTCAAACTAATAGAACATTATCTGTAAAAATGACCGGAAATAACGTTACTGACCTTTGACCCAAAATGCAAGACATTTCTCCCATCTGATCACGTTAATCTTGTCAATTAATTCATTTTGTGCCAATTGGAGGTTGACATTCTCATATTATTTTCTGGACCAGTTTTTTATGTGTAATCCGAATATATGAGATAAATAAGCCATAACAAGGCCAAGAATTTAATTCTCTTTTACTACATACATGCTTCCCTTTAGTGTTTCAGACTGTATGTCGTGTATTAATCTTCAAGATCGCTCACATCACTGCAATCTGAAAAGTCTTCATATTCATTATGTGTAAACAGTTCCTGGACATCAGTGGGAATCACTGTCTCAATCCATTTAGGCTCCATTTGTTCGTTCCATCCATTGTGTGTACTGTTGTTGACAAAATCATTGATGTCTGCTGATTGCCATTCTTTAGTAATGAAGTTTGCTCTAAGTATATGAAACTCAAGGGTCTGCTGACATAGTGGCAGTAATGATATATCTGTAATCTTGTTGTGTCTGGAAAACTTTCTGTTGAAGGTATCATATCTTGCTTGATTTACACTTTTCCCCTTCACTCCATACAATAGTGAAACATACTCTTCAAATTCCTCATACAACTCTTTTGATGGAACATCTGACACTCCAAGGTTGCAGAATGCGTCAACAAATTTTGCTTTTGATTCCAGAAGCTTCCAGCAGGTACGTTTTCCTTTCCGAAAGAAAGCGGAGTTATAATCGTTACCTGTGAAAGCATGGAATCCAATAAGGGATGATTTCTGCGCTTTTGTTAAATCAATGTCACTCAATTTCAGTACCTTTCGGTATTTCCCAGTGTTTGTATCAATAATTACCCTCTGCCCATCATCTATGAAATGAGATAGTGCAATGACTGGAATATCAATGTCTCCAGAATGGGAACGAATTATTGCTACGCCTTGATTGTTATTTGTTAAAGCATGCTTTGCATGCAGGATGACTTTCGTGTAGGCTTCTTCTTCCGGCTACTATTAAGCTCCGGAACCAATACTATACTATATTATATATTCTCTTTAATATACAATACTATGTATTATATTTAATTAAGTTTCTCTTTTGTATATTTTGATTAAGACAGGACCACAATGTAAAACAGGTACACTGTTATCTGATTGTTTTATCCTGTATAAATATATTATTTATTATTTATTATAATACAACATCTCAGTTAGTAACGTAGATGCATTCTTTGTACGATGAAAAGTAGGTAACATCAATCCTCATATCTGTTAGAATGCTTTCTTTCTTTGACACTAGTACACAGCGAATAAGCTCAATCAATCTGGTCTTGTTCTCGCCGTTGGCAAGGAAATTGTTGAAATTACGGCCAACTTTGATATTGTTGAGCTTACAATTACTTTTGGTGCAATACCGCGTATGTTTCTCTCAACAGACTTAATGCTTTTTGGCAGGTATGCATCGGTAACAATATCAACACGCTTGTATCCTTTAGGGATGCTGTTGAAAACCTTTGCTACAAGATCCTCGTACGTATCAGGGTAAGATGTAAATGTTCTGATTAATGCCATCAAGTCAACAACATAGGCAATGACAGTAGCCTTTGCTGGCAGTGCCCGACCAGGATCTATAACATCTGTTGAACTTTCGATGAGAATTTCCATTAGGACACTTTTCTGAGTTGTTCGTCTTGTCCCATCTGCATTAGCAAGGCTTAGCGGGACAGGGGTAAGTGGATACTCAAAGGCTTTCTTAAAGTCAATTATTCTACCATGCTTTGTTGAGGTGGCAAGAAGCTTTCTTAAAACATCCCGATTAGCTTTTATTACTTTTACTTTCCCATTTGCCTTGATTTCTAGTTTCTTCCCACTATTCGAAAATAAAGTGAGATGATGTTATGGATCCTGGTCGAGCACTGCGAGAAACAGACGCGGTATTGCACCAAAAGTAATTGTAAGCTCAAAAATATCAAAGTTGCCCCGTGATTTCAACAATTTCCTTGTCAACGGCGAGAACAAGACCAGATTAATTGAGCTTATTCGCTGTGTACTAGTGTCAAAGAAAGAAAGCATTCTAACAGATATGAGGAGTGATGTTATTTACTTTTTATCGTACAAAGAATGCATCTACGTTACTAAACTGAGATGTTGTATTGGTTCCGGAGCTTAATAGTAGCCAAGAAGAAGCCGACACGAAAGTCATCCTGCATGCAAAGCATGCTTTAACAAATAACAATCAAGGCGTAGCAATAATTCGTTCCCATTCTGGAGACATTGACATTCCAGTCATTTCACTATCTCATTTCATAGATGATGGGCAGAGGGTAATTATTGATACAAACACTGGGAAATACCGAAATGTACTGAAATTGAGTGACATTGATTTAACAAAAGCGCAGAAATCATCCCTTATTGGATTCCATGCTTTCACAGGTAACGAGTATAACTCCGCTTCCGTTCGGAAAGGAAAACGTAGCTGCTGGAAGCTTCTGGAATCAAAAGCAACATTTGTTGACACATTCTGCAACCTTGGAGTGTCAGATGTTCCATCAAAAGAGTTGTATGAGGAACTTGAAGAGTATGTTTCACCATTGTATGGAGTGAAGGGGAAAAGTGTAAATCAAGCAAGATATGATATCTTCAACAGAAAGTTTTCCAGACACAACAAGATTACAGATATATCATTACTGCCACTATGTCAGCAGACCCTTGAGTTTCATATACTTAGAGCAAACTTCATTACTAAAGAATGGCAATCAGCAGACGTCAATGATTTTTTCAACAACAGTACACACAATGGATGGAACGAACAAATGGAGCCTAAATGGATTGAGACAGTGATGCCCACTGATGTCCAGGAACTGTTTACACATAATGAATATGAAGACTTTTCAGATTGCAGTGATGTGAGCGATCTTGAAGATTAATACACAACATACAGTCTGAAACACTAAAGGGAAGCATGTATGTAGTAAAAGAGAATTAAATTCTTGGCCTTGTTATGGCTTATTTATCTCATATATTCGGATTGCACATGAAAAACTGGTCCAGAAAATAATATGAGAATGTCCACCTCCAATTGGCACAAAATGAATTAATTGACAGGATTAACGTGATCAGATAAGAGAAATGTCTTGCATTTTGGGTCAAAGGTCAGTAACGTTATTTCCGGTCATTTTTACAGATAATGTTCTATTAGTTTGAATATAAACATCTATATTCTGGAGAGTTTGACACCAATTACAACTTTCTGTGTCGAGTAGTTACGGAGATATGATATCTGTTAGATATTGGGTCAAAGGTCAATAGAGGTATTTCCGGCCATTTTCTGACAAAATGTTCTATTACATCAAATAGGAACATGTACATTCCAAACAATTTGACACCAAAATCAACTCTCTATGACCAGTGGTTGCCAAGATATCATAGTCTACTGTAACTGGCAGCCATTTTGAAAAAAGCGCCCTCACGCAAAAGTTCTCAGGTTACAGCCCGTTTACCCAATATATTTGGATTCCCCAGAAAAAACTGGTCTAGAAAAGTTATATGAGAATTTCTACCTCTCCGGGTGGCACCTACCTCATTCATAGCCTAGTCTATTTGCCTTTTAAATTGTTTAACCTTTCAATTGGTATTATTTTTTTTTAAAGAATAAACTACAAGTTTGTTGATAATCCTACAGTACAATGCATTTGCAATAATGGATGTTAATTAAATGGATATTAAGCTATCAGCATGGTCACCCGTGCAAGTATTAGTTTTATATAGGTACCAAAGACCATGCATGTAGCATTTACTATTGGTACTGCTGACTGTGCAAATAGCCAATAAGGTTATCAGCATGGCTGACTGTGTATTCAATAGTCAATAAGGTTATCAGCATGGCTGACTGTGTATTCAATCCTTTTTTTAAAATTATTAATTGAACTGTTATCTATCGGAATAGTCAACCATGCAATATTTATTATTTATTTATTATTGATAAAAAAATGTAATATTTTTGCATTAACATTTTATTACATGATTGTATTCTTTTAGGTGCATGGTTCATTGGAACTTTTTGGTTTATCAATAATTGCTCTTGGTTTGGGGATGAAAATAAGATGGCTGGGATGGAAACAATTCTTTACTCACAAACGAACAGCTGTTAAGGTACAGAATTTTTAAATTAATTTCTCTACCAGAATCATACATGGGGGACCCCCTTTATATTTGCATTTTTGGCTTGGATGCGGCACCTGTTAACCAGATGTTATCAGTTTGTAATAGAATCTTAAAATATAATTTAAAGAATATCAATTTAAATGTTACATCATTCATACAGCTTAGCAAAAGCCAATTTGTTAACGACCTATGAACATACTTGCTAGTTTACCTCTTTTTAAAAGAAATATTAAGTCCCAATTGTATTATTAATCATATTTAATTCATATTCAATTAATATAATATAATCCAAGCCATGTGGTCACATTATTACGTTTTTTCATTATGCGCCTTTTTGGTTTGTATTTCGTTTGTTTTGTCCATAGGGTCCTCATGAGACAAGGCAATAGGCACTTTTAGATTTTCATGTCGACTGCTAACCTATTTCATATTTTTATGATATGCGCATGCTCTAGGTGACTGGCACCTCAACTGGCAAATTTGAGCACTTTGTTCAGTGGCATTTTGGCTTTACTCTCTGGAACTGTAAAAGTTTACCAAATTCATGGCGGAGAATGATCTTGCGATGATTTTCTGAGAATGTAGCACAGTAAAATTATATTTATGAAACTGTGAATTATTGATTTTTATTGGTTATTTTGAATGAAGCTTTTAATAATACAGGTTATGGCCTGGATCTTATCACTAGGACACCAGCCTTCGTTCAGGATCTAGGCTAGGCCTAAGCTACACACTTAGCCTGGCCTAAGTATGTGTACTTCCACTGGCCCAAATATGGAATAACTCCACAGTCGAGCGCTACTAGAGATTGCAAAGTCAGGTGATCCCAATGTCATTACTTCATATGTTCAGTGGCACTTAATCTAAATGTTCATATCTGTCTAGAGTAACAGTTGACTATGACCCATGTGGACATGGACTTTACTAAAATCTAAGGGCCTGTTTCTATAGAGCAGAGAATACGGTTTTGAATACCGTTCTTTTCAAGAACCGTTTTTTCTTGCCAGCAGAAATGGGTCCCCACAAAAAACCACAAAAAAGAACCGATCTTAAAAATGGTTTCAAAAACCCCAATTGATTGCGGTCTCGATCGCAGAGAACCGTTCTGAAACCGGTTTCCGCGGAGCAATTTTTAGCTGCAACACAATCGCGGTCTCAATTTGACCCCAAAAACTGAACTCTGCAGTCTGCTGCTGCACTGGGATGATTGCGGTCAACTCGCAGTCAAACTCGCGCGATAGGACCTAGGCCTAAGTCATTTTTATTTCTCTAGATAGTGAGTATTTTATTTAACTAAAAAATGTTGAGCGATGCCATTACGAGGTTCGTAAAAAATATGTGAAGGAAAGAAGATGAGGGGACTTGTCGGGAGTCGGAAGAAAGACTCACGTATTATACTAATAGGCCTACATGTTTTTAAGAATATTGTAAAGCGTGTGAAAAATAGACGAGTTCAACTTGACAATATCAGAGGGTGCGACGTACCTATACTTTAACCAAGGACCACAATAACGTTTCAGGTAATAATTCCCCCTTCTATGATGAAATGGATGCTATTTCTTGGGGATCGCGCTATGCGAAAAAAAGTAAACATGACCTCGATCAAATCGCGCTTCCGCCTAACGAATGCATTGTGGTGTATATAATGACGTCATTCATAACGAACGCACATGGACGGAACCGGTTTTATTGGAGTAAAAATTGAGCTGCAACGCGATCTTTATTTATAAACAACAGCCGAAACCGGTTTCCAAAAAACCGTTCTTTTTTTATTTTTCAATAGAAACAGGCCCTAAAAGTCCCTATGCCTTCTAGTCAGTGACCCCTATCAACAGTTTTTTTACTATTATTTTGTGTATGTCATGCCCAGATTTATTATTTAAACTTTACATTAAACAAGCAACCTTCTGTTTTTGACTTGACTTAAGGCATCGGCACTGGTGGTAATTTAGTCTGCATTGCCATCTGTTTCATGAGAGAGAATAATGTGTTTGTGTGTTTTTTCTTCAGGCAATGTGCTTATTCATCATGTATTTAGAAGCTATCGTTGTAATTATAAGGCAAGCATCACATTTTCGTGTAACAAGAGCATTGCGGCCAATATTTCTGATTGATTGCCATTTTCTTGGTGGAGTACGCCGCGTGCTCAGGCAGATTTTCCAGTCACTTCCTCCAATCGCTGATATGTTGGTTCTTCTCTTCTACTTTCTTATCATCTTCTCGGTTCTTGGTGAGTTTATTTCCTTGGTTTCTAAAATATTTAATTCTAAATATAATGATGATATGTTCTGATGATAGTTTTGTATTGTATTTAATTGGTTATATCAAGCCCTACCAAGCGCTACAGTATGAAGTTGAAATTATGCAATAGGATATTAGGCATTGATTAACTTTATTTGTCATACTTGTAAAACCATACAAAAATTGTCTTCCTTTTTTAGCAAGATAATAGAATCTTAACATACATTTAAGATACTTTAAAATACTCATAAAAACAATATATGTTGAAATATTTAAAATACTGAATTAAACAAGTTTTCTTGAATTTCAAATTAATGTGAAATAACACATTTTGTTGTGAACGAGCCTCTGTTTTAAAATAAAGATTTTGTTATTATTATTATACAATGCTAATGCATATTTTTATCAATAAATCCCACTTTTTCATGTCAATACATCATGTCTGTTTTCAACATTTTTTTTAATGACAAAATCAGTTTAATTTAAAGGAGAGGGTTATACTTCCTATAATAATTTACACTTTACACTGGTATTGTTTGTTTATTTGATTAAACACAGGTATGTGCAGCTCATGTGTATGTTAATTACCATACGCAGTATTAAATAGTTTTGAATTTTTCCTTTCATCTGCCCAATTTACAAGGTTAACAGTCAGCTGTGGTGTCTAAAATTATCTGTCCATCTTCATAATATTTCATATTTAAGTAAGTAAAGCTGCGAAATGAGACATTAGAGGTTGGATGCGAAAATGTAATGCTTACAATACATTTAAGACAAAATAGTGGCTTTGCCATGCCATTCTAAAATTGTTAAATATTTTATAAATGAGGTAATAAATCAACACTGCACATGTACCTGTAGTATACATAGCCTAAAGTTACCAGCTCTTATAAATATACTAGCAATTACACCCGCCCCAGGGTGGGTTTCAAAAGTTAGTTAAAAGCCGTCTCAGTGCACCCTACACCATTATCTCCCTATACTTACCAACTTTCACCCCTCTTCAAGAACACCCCACACTCTTTTTTTTTTTTAAACAAATTCTTCCCAGGACAAATTTCAATTCAACTTTAGCTTTAAAATGAGAGGGGTATACATAGCTATGATAGGTCTATGATTTAAGTAAGTTGTAAACTGTGTCACACTGATAATTAAAATATTTAATTTTGATAATGCGATCCCAGCCTTCTTTCTCCTCTCACCATCCCAGCTATCAGCAAACCTTAACTCCTCCACTGGACAGTTCAAATGTAGTAACTTTTCCCAGTACATTTCCAATTATGTTCTTCTTCTTCTATTACCTCAAAATTCCAGTATCTCTACCCTTCCCCCTCACAGCACACACTCGTTTTTGGTGATGTGTTTAGGACGAAGTGTGTTAAGCTATTACTCCCAACCCATAACCCCTCAATGGCAGTTTTCAGTGACTTGCCCAGCATTTGCGGAGCATGCACACCTTGTGCTGCCCCCTGGAAAACACCTCACATTTTCTATTTTTACATTAAACCTTTTCCTTTTTTGTATAGGATTTTACTTATTTGCTCCAATGCCAGGTAACCACTACTTTAGTACAATAACAGAAAGCATTATCAGTCTGTTCGTCCTTTTTACAACAGCAAAGTAAGTAATATGTCAAAAATAAATGTTGCCTCATGTTTTACTGATAACTGATAGAATATCAGGATAACTGACTGTACACTAATATTAACCCCATATTTGTTTTTAATGACTTAATATTCCGAAATAATGTTGAATTGGAGTTCATTGTGAATATTGAAGATTATCAACCATTATCACCCAATTCAGTCCAGACATCTAATTTAGTTTACCTTTTTTGTAGATGTTCTCATAAATACAATAGGGTTGGTGAAATCCAGTCCAAAATACGCAGAATTTTTTCCAAAATACGTCAAGTTGAGGGCGCTATACTAATCCAAAATACGCGAGTCTTTCCAAAATACGTCGACTTGGGGGCGCTATTCATTTTCCAAAATACGCGAATTGTCCAAAATACGTCAAGTTGAGGGCGCTAGTCATTTTCCAAAATACGCAATTTGTCCAAAATACGTCAATTTGGAACCGCTTGTAATTTTCCAAAATACGTCAACTTGAGAGCGCTATTCATTTTCCAAAATATGCAATTTAAATAACTCCTTTACTTCTTCTAACCAATTAATTATTGATATTATTTTAATCACAATACCATATGCTTTTTATTATTATATATTATATGAAATAATTATTATGTTAGATTTCAGATCAGGTAACTTATTAGACCATAAGTACTGTACATTAAATTGAAAGCGATGTTTGTCTGTCGAGCTCGGGAAAAATATTGATTTTGTAGATCACCAAATATATAACACATACCTATGACTATACTTAAATACTATATACGTACATGCTGGTTTTGTAGCCGGTTTATGCCGCATTTAAACTAGCTACGTCTGGCAATGTAATCGTACATCGTTCAGACATTATTAACGTATATTATAGGCACTGTCTATTGACTGATGTTGGCACATATTTGTTGTTTTTCAGTAATAAATGATTACATTGAAAAATAATAATTGGCTACTCTATGACATTTTATTTACAAAAAATTCTGCCTTCCAATACTTTCATTTATAATTAAAATGTACTTGTTTGTTTTATTCCAAGAAACTTTTTTTGAATACATTAAACTGTAATTTTACCTTACACTCTAAATATGATACATTTGGAAAGGCTCTCGTATTTTGGAAAAAAAGTTTGCCGCCCTCAAGTTGACGTATTTTGGAAAATTACTAGCGGTCCCAAATTGCAAATTGACGTATTTTGGACAAATCGCGTATTTTGGAAATAAATAGCGCCCTCAATTTGACGTATTTTGGACAATTCATGTATTTTGGATAATTTATAGCGCCCTCAACTTGACGTATTTTGGACAATTCACGTATTTTGGAAAATGAATAGCGCCCTCAAGTCGACGTATTTTGGAAAGACTCGCGTATTTTGGATTAGTATAGCGCCCTCAACTTGACGTATTTTGGAAAAAATTCTGCGTATTTTGGACTGATGTTCACCAACCCGACTCCATAAATAACTCCCTCTATTTGGTTATAAAACACAACAAGGATGAACATTTGGAAAATGTTCTGGTTTTATAAGAGTGTTAAACATTTTTCTTTTCTTTCACTTAATATTTTCACTTTCAAATTAGATAGTATTCATTTACATGAATTTTAAAATGTTAAGGGTATTTCCTTTAGCTTTAGTGGATGTATATTCACATTGTTTCAATTTGCAGTTACCCTGATGTGATGATGCCAGCTTATCACCATTCACGTTGGAGCGTCATCTTCTTCGTCATCTTTCTTGCTCTTGAACTTTACTTCTTGACAAACCTGGTAAGAATTTAAAGATATCGTTTATGTAACTAAATTAATAAACATGCCTCTTGCCTACCTTAAAACTATACGTACTAATACAGATAATAAGGTATTCTTACGGCCAATTTACACAGACGAGCGGTAACGGTAAGCAGTAATAGTAAGCGGAAAACCACACGCGGTATTTTAAAAAAATCAAATCTGTTTTTATCCTGAGCGGATTTCAGCACAACCGGCCGTCCGCTCTGTGTAAGGCCTAAAAAATTACATAGATTCTATGTTTTCCGCTTACCGTTACCACTTACCGTTACTGCTCGTCTGTGTAAATTGGCCTTTATTGCTTTATGGACAAGAAACATTTGTATCTGTTACAAAATGAATTTTATTGCTTTTATTTGTTCAAAGATTGAACAGGCACTTTTCTCCACATTAAACACATGTGTACACACCTTTTCAGAAAGGAAAAAATTATTTTTTTCCAATATAAGTATAGTGCATGTTGTTGTTATGATGATCTTGATTCACATGAACAGAACATGCTGAGCATCCTTCATTCAAGTAAGGGATTATCCTGGTGTACTTTTTCATCTCGTCTCCTTAGCTGTTGTGGACTGACAAACATAGAAGAAAAGTGGATTGTGATATCATCTATACTAGTCCGCTGTGCTTTATATAGCGCATTATCAATTTTGGTGAAGTGCCTTTATTTAAAGCCCTATACCAACATCCAGTAGAACCCTCTATTGGCACACCTCTATTCAGGGGACACTTTCCTGTGAAACAACCAACCATACACAGTGGATACCTCTATTCAGGGGACACTTTCCTGTGAAACAACCAACCATACACAGTGGACACCCCTATTACCGGGACGCTTTTGAGTGTGCTAAATGACAATTTTTACATGTAGGTTTTTTGTATTTCCCCTTAATAGGGATACCCTATTCTGGAGCACTCTTATTTAGGTAGACAATTAGTTTGGGTCCTGAAAGTGTTCCCTTAGTACGGGTTGTACCGTAATTACATACGACTAGCAGGTACATGTGGACGTGCATCATCTTATCAAAAATAATATACTATATAGTACAATGCAGTATACACAAATCTATAAATGGATGTATAGTGAATTTTTGAAAAAACTGCAGTAAAAAAAAAACACATCAGAATCTCTCTCTTATGTCAGTTATGTCATGTTTGGTATAGGACATAAAACTGCATTTCATAGTCGTCTGGTAAATTGTCCTATTTTGTAAAATCTACCAAAGTATGCTAATATCATTTCCAACTGGACTGGAACAGCGACTTAGCTGAATCTGGTTTAATATTCTTGTAGTCTCCTGTTGTTCAGTTAAATGTCTTGATTTTGGTGGTAAGAATGTTTGGTGTTTTTTCTTTAAGATGAACAACAATTTATGTTTTCTGGTGGTGTAGGCCTAATTAGAAAGAAGTAAATATAATTGCAACTTCATCCTTCATGTATCTCATTGTATTGTAGGCTTACATCCCTTGAAAATAGATTACATTAAACGAACTATTCAAAATCCCCAAAAAATAACAAAACATAATGTTAGCATAATGTTCTTCACAATATTTCATATCATAAAAACCTTCCAGGAGCTATTAAGAAATTAGAAGCCGCTCTTAGTCAGACATTATATTGGCCTAAAATTGAGTCGATTCATCCCATTACACCTGGGCTGAATCATCCCGCAGCTATTGCCTATAGAAGCTTAGGAATAGTAATTAGCAAGATGTAACATGATTAAGAATACTTATTTACCGCCCGTTTTATTTGAAATGGCGCACGGCAGCACTGTCGCTATACTATAACTGCAGCTGCTGCGCTGATCACATGTGCTGCTGTCTCGTCCTGCTTATCCTAAAAAAACACATTTTTCGTACAAATTTGTTGTTCTATTATAGACTAATGGATGGAGGGAAATTAAAAGGTGGCCAGCTTGAACGCTAGTATTGGATTTAGTGTTTATTAGAGGAGATAGAGGAACAAGTTGTGGCTTAGTGCTATTATATTATAGATTGGCTGATACTATTAGTGTACAGTAGGTAATGTAGTAAAGTAGCGATAGGCCTGACTTTTATTCTAAAATGAATATTAATGTTTAGTACCCCTGTATACCCTACAAGTAAATCTAGATAGACAAATACAAACAGCTTTTTTACCCTAATAATTTAATTGATTTTTTTTTCGTTTTTTACATCCAAAAAATGGAAGAAATTGATCACAAGTTTGTAAATAAATTATATACACGATGAAGGAAACTATGTATTAACAGGTCCTTGGAATAAAACATATTTATAGTGGTACACTTTTTTACCCCAATATGTATTAAATTATGGGTGCCATTAGGGCCAAAATAGACAAACGTTGCCGTACGAACAATTCCGCTCCCGTAAGCCAAATTAATGGCATTAAAGACATAATTCCTCGATTGACAAAACAAATATTGCCATACGGACACACACATTGCCGTATGGAAAAATGGGCGTAAGGACAAAAATTGGCGTAAGGACAAATTGGCGTACAGTCAAACTAAATTTAAATGTTGAGGGCAGCATAGTATTTTAAAACCACGTGAATAAAACCACTCTGATGTGGGCCGGGGGTATGAGGGAAGTTAACAAAATAATCATGAAAGCAAGAATTATAACAAACTTTGGAAACAGAATTCAGCGCCATGCAACTTCTCTCGAAAATGAGGAAATTAACCATACGTCAAATTAACCATACGGCAATTTGTTCTTTTACCAATGTGTTCATACGGCAATGTGTGTGTCCGTACGGCAATATTTGTTTGTCAATCGAGGAATTATGTCTTTAACACCATTTGTTTGGCTTACCAGAGCGGAATTGTTCGTACGGCAACGTTTGTTTATTTTGGCCCTAATGGCCGCCCATATTAAATACCAACTACTAAAAACAGTTACCACAACATTTATATTAACTAAAATATCTCATCAGCATGCAGTGTATAGATATTCAACTGGTTTTAAATTCAGAGAAAGAGTTTGAGTTTAATAGATCTCCTCAAAGTAGGTCATTGAGTATTTTTTTGTATTTTGTAAAAGTTTTGTTTTGTTTTACTGCTTTTTATATTTAACCATTATCTTTTCAAAATGTGTGTTGATGGGAAAATATTTAACAACAGACCATTGCAAATTTCCTCAAATTAGGACGTCACTCAACAGCCCCTTACTGATGCTCCTCTAGACCGCCGTCCACTTCTAGTATGGCCTGACATGATTTGATTTGATCGCATTTAGACCAATTTGGTCAAGGTTTTATTAACTGGAACTGAGAACTGGTGAGAGAAACCAGTCAAAAATTGGCCAGAAAATGTCTATTAGTGTCAGATCCACTAAAAACTGGTATGTTGAGGAGAGATATATTTATTAGGAATGTAATTGCGTTTAGGATTGTACTTTTTGTAGTTAACAGATTACTGTATTTATTTTCGTTTTTATAATTAGTTATCTTGTCTATAAACATTTGCTATCAGAGAACTTTCACTATCTTGATTAAGAAACGGTAAGCTGAGAAATTTCCGTTCTCGCTCTGTGTACATGGATAACTTATATTATCTGTACTTTTTTATTGTTTTTAATATTGTTAATGTATTTTAACTGCAGTGTATTAACAAATATTTTAATTTTTATATAAATTAGACCAATAGAAGATGAATGAATGAATAAACCGCGCAGACCTAGCACCTACTGCAAGTATACACTCACTAAATTCCCTACAGTTTGCAATAATGTAACAAATTCCACAAATAATAATGCTTTTAATGTGTGAGGCTATGTGAGTATTTCGTGAATAATTCACTGACCTGATGATTCATTTGATTGACAAACAGTATTGTTTGTTATTTTTACAAAATCTGTAATGTGGAGAAACCTTTGCCAACCAAGTATGAAAAAGAACAAAATACATCCAGAAATTAAAAGAACAAGTTACGAGAATGTAGCAACTAGTAGAATCATTATTGCAACATATCACTTTCTAACTCGCAACTCAAATTTTCCGACTTGCAACTCACATGTTCAAACTTGCAACTCACATTTTCAACACGCAACTGGTATTTTCTGACTTGCAACAAAAAAAACATGAACATGGTTTCTCCCTTGAATCAACATCTAAGGGTATGTTCAGACTCACGGAGTTACGGTGGAGTTATCTACGCAAGGCGTACGGTAATCCGTGGCGTTAAAAGCCAAGGTGACACAACGATCAACATTCCAATGCCTTGCGTTTAAAACACTCTGATCAGGTCAAAGCAGATAGAACTATATGTATACATTCATAACAATGCATGAAAGTTTACATCGTTTACATTGTTTTTTTTCATTTTTATTTTATATAATGTTTACCTTCAAATATACTAATTTGTTCTTACTACTTGTAGAATTTCATTTTAATTCAAAATAATTTAAAACGTAATTGTTACATGGACAATTATCTGATTAATTGATTTAATTTATGAAAATATCATATTACTGACGCCAACTTTACTGTTCTTTAAAATCTGAACCTGAAAATACATTTGACATAGCTATTTTGCTGTCGTATCATAGGGTACGGGTATGTAGTTGCTGTCTGCTAATCGTGGTCGTGTATTTTCATTGGTTAAGGTTAAAATCACTGATGCATCACTGGATTAGCGTTATGAAATCTACCCTCTCCCGCTAGAGTTATTAACGCCACTGGCGCGGAGTAACAGCTTCCTAACGCTAATCCGCGGCATGGTTCAGAGACAAAAATATGTACGCCACTTACATAACTCCACCGTAACTCTGTGAGTCTGAACATACCCTAAAACAGGTAGATTAAAAATACAAACAGTATTGTTTAATAAAATTATGTAAAGTGGCGGATCCAGGATTTTTCAGATGTGGAAGAGCTAATATATAATATTGATAGTCTGTCTAAAAACAATAAAGTTTGGAACAAATAAAATGTCACAGTTTGCAGATGACATTTTTGATATGGACATTTATTTAGTATCTTTCTTTTTATGTTGGGACATTGCCCTTCTTCACATTAAATGTTGAAACGTTTGCCAACTTCAGGTTATTCATTCACACTTAGTTATTTCCTATGTTCATTTATTTCCAATCATTCATTAAATTAATTATCTAATTACCTTGAAAGTGTTGTATCCTTTGTGGATGAATAGTATTTAATTAGGCTTCCTCTGGCAACCTTCTCTATACCCATCTTGTTGATATATTCACTCATCTAAGTGTAGGCTTGTCCAAGGTTACACACCATGTTAACATGCAATCTAGCCTTTATCCACACCATTGCAGCAGGTATATGATAATATCTAATAGGGTGTAGACAGTCTACTAGCTGCAATGGATTAATGATACTAAATATAATGTCATGAATGGTTTAATTGCGTTCTAAATAGACATTGCTAGTATCGCTTCAGTATTGAGTATTATATTCAAGTATGATCACAATGTTTAGTTTTTTTAAGCCTCGATCGATCACACTGGACTTACACTTACCTTAGTCGTCAGCTAAGAAAGTTGACCAAGAAAAGTCCAATCAAAACACTGGCTACCATTCCCCTTAGGTTTAACTTTACCCTGCCTGTCCTGTAGAACTTTCTATGGTCTTGGTAAAACTATTCAAGCTAGTGGCTAAAAAAATCAATCCGAACAAGTGACTCTGATAACACATAACCATCATGTGATTTAATCAGAGTATTTAACATCACTGCTAAATTTATGTACAAACCATGGTAAAACTAACTGTGATGTAAATCTATCCAAGTTTGAACAATGGGCGCAAATGAAAAGGCATAACAGAGAATGCAAAAGCCCACAGAACCATGATTTCAAATGTTGTCCTATAATTATAGACAGTCTTTGAAATAATACTTTGGGTTTTTCTTAAATCTAATTACAGCTTTTGGCCGTTGTGTATGACACATTTACAGGAATTGAAAAGAATAAGTTTAAGAAGTTGTTTATGCACAAGAGGACAGGTGCTGCCAAGGCATTTCGTTTGTTGTGTAGTCGCAAGGTAAAATGTATAATATGTATGTCTTTTAGAGCTCAACAATATCTTTCACCAACTCTCATATGTTTTTTTTTTAAATCAGCTCACTACATTCGATATTGCTAGAAATAAAAGAAATTTAGATTAAGTTAAGACCATCATGGCAGCCACGGTAAAAAAGCAGTGTTTGTAACGCATGAGGCAAAGCCAGAGTTGTCCAATACTCTGTAGTTGCATTGGGTTGATAATGCCCATTAGTTTTAGGACCATCTTGTTTAGCCATAAGCACTCATAGTCGTTATGCCACTGTGCAGAAGGCTGTCCAAAAAGTATGTTTTCCCCCAGAAATTCTGATTGATTAAAATAGAATGCAGTTTAAGATTTCTTTTTACCTTTGAACCTTTGGAAAATTCTGTTGAGAAGTTTCTTGTTCTCAACAATTTTAAAGATAAAGATTTTAAGATTGCAATTATTAACTTTACAAATTTGTTCCCTACAGCATTTGGGTAAACTAAGCTTTACTCATTTTCAAGGACTGTTGCGTTACTATCGTCCAAGTTTGAAGAAATACTCTGTGTTGCTGGCTTTCAAAACACTTGATAAATCAGAGTCTGGTATTCTAAGTCTTGATGACTTTTATGGTGTGTACGAAGTAACTAAACTCAACTGGAAATCTGTGGGAAATCAACGAATGTGGTTTGAGACGCTTCTAAAGCCTTTGGATTTTCCATTCAGATGCATCTACAGGCTTATCAGTTCCAATATTTTTAAATTCTTTATTTGTAAGTTTTGATTTGCCTTTGAAATAACTTGGTGGTTAACTTGTTTGTCTTGATCCCAGTGTAACCAGGATTGTTATAGGGTTTAATTTCTTCTTCAAAAGGGGCAAACAGTCTCATGAGCTAGGCTAGTTAGGCATGTTTACACTGACAGTCACTTCCATCCAATTACTACTTCTTATTACATACAATTGCTAATCTTTACTAGTTTTAAATGGGCACTTCAGGAAATAGGATTTGTTTGACCTCCCACTTACCACTAAATGTTTGTAGAACTAGCCTATCAGTATTTTTTCCCATGCCAACATCATCACCATGCATTCTTTAACTATATATCACTAAAAATATTGAAAAATAGAAAATGTATTACCATCTTAAATTTAAATACGTTATATATACTGTAAATTTTGTAGCCAGATGCTTAGAAAATGTTTTAATCTTGTGGAACATGTATTTGATCAATGACTTGCATATATTATTATTTAACTACAGTATTTAATAACATTAGACCATTAATAATATTAATGGTCTAATAAAAAATAATGAAAGTGTTAGATATAACAATGTGTATGGTACAGTTAAATTTTATTTTATTTGTAGACTTGGTGATTGCCAGCAATGGTATCCTGTTCTTTGTTAGGACTATCCTGATATCATGTAAGTTTTAAAGTGTCAGTTTATTGTAGGATTGTTCGCCAATTGATGTTAGCCATAAAAGTCACTTGTTAATGTTAGCCAGGCTACTTTTCAATTACATAAGCCAATACCCTTTTGAGGTGTACTAGCCAATCAAATGATAGCTCTATATTTTAATCAACCAACCAAATAGCTTTTAAATTTACACTAGTAGTGTGATTGACCAATAAGAATTCAACCCTTTACTTTAGTAGCAATAATTAGTTCCCACATCTTTTCTATTGAATAGATTAATTAATCTAATCAACTAATTTGATCACATTAATGGTAGTTCTGACACATCATATATTATAATTATTATTTTTTGTTTATTTATTAAATTATAGTGCCATATCATATAATGACAGTATACTCCCATGGTGCCATGTACAATAAATGTTTACTTTTGATATAACATTTTTTTTTTAAGTGAGGCAAGCTATGATTTTACCTTTCAAATTTGTTAATAATGTATTATCTTATTTTTTACAAATTGCTTGTTCAGTCACAAAAAAATCTTCAAATATAAAACTTGAGGCCAAATGAATCAATGTTTAGTTATAAAATGAATGAAGTTACTTGATAACTATAATGAATGTGTTTTTTTTATAAGTTTATAAAGATAGTAATGATCCTGATTATATTAAGAATCAACTGAGCCAAGTCATGTGGTATGATTGGATGTTTGTTGCCAGTAAGTACCAAATAATTTGATTGATTCTAAATTCTAATGCCTGTTTCTCACTAGACTTTTCCAAAAAAATAAAAAATGTCAATAACAATTTGCAATGTTACTGGTATATAGCTATAAAAAAAACAATTACTGTTAAAAATTTCAAATTAAAAATAAATGAGTATCTTAAACGATTGAATGCTGTATTCAATTAGTTGAATATGAAACATGAATAAAAAACTGAAAATATTCTTTCCATTCAACAAATACAAAACATTAATTATTTGTTTTAAACTACATCCCATTCATTTGATTTCAGTTCTGATGAGAATAGTATTCTCGAAACATGTTACAGTATTTTAAGGCAGTTTGCCTATTCATCAAATGCCTCACAATTTTGATTTTATCTCTAAAGTAAATATGTATTAAAATAATCCACTGCTTTCATTTGAATTTAACATTCAAACTGAATGTAATATACATATAAATTTTACAAGCAAACAATTCTTATGATTTTTTTTCTCTAGTTTATGCGGCAGAATGTCTTTTGAAAATAATTGGCCTAGGGGTTAAAGGTTACTTCAGATCTGGATGGAATGTGTGAGTTGTATATTTCTTATTAAAGTAAAATAATTGTATGTTGGATAGTATGTGTCATCCTTCTGAAGGCATTTCTGAATACAAATTTTCAGATGGTATTTAAGCATTTGTGCCACTGTACCATTGGTTCAACTCAACATGTTCTGCTCTATCAACCTCTTGAAGGATCTCACTGACAGTATATAAATCTATTTTATTTTTTCCTGCATGTACTAAATACTAAAAAAACAAGAAACTGGTTGTGAATTGGTTACTTATCGGCCATTTTCATGACATAAAACTTTTGCGAATTAATACAAAAAAATAAAGTACAAATAAATACTTTACTGTAAACATGTTATGTTATAAAGACTGACGCATATACCATAGTATATTATTAAAATACACATGTCATGGAAAAAACCAGAATTACAAACCAAATTACATTTACTGTATATAGTAAACGTGTCGTGTGATAGAATCAATGATGTGAAGGGCTATATGTTACTGTATACAGTAAACGTGTCGTGTGATAGAATCAATGATGTGAAGGGCTATATGTTACTGTATATAGTAAACGTGTCGTGTGATAGAATCAATGATGTGAAGGGCTATATGTTACTGTATATAGTAAACGTGTCGTGTAATAGAATCAATGATGTGAAGGGCTATGTTACTGTATATAGTAAACGTGTCGTGTGATAGAATCAATGATGTGAAGGGCTATATGTTACTGTATATAGTAAACGTGTCGTGTAATAGAATCAATGATGTGAAGAGCTATGTTACTGTATATAGTAAACGTGTCGTGTGATAGAATCAATGATGTGAAGGGCTATATGTTACTGTATATAGTAAACGTGTTGTGTGATAGAATCAATGATGTGAAGGGCTATATGTTACTGTATATAGTAAACGTGTCATGTGATAGAATCAATGATGTGAAGGGCTATATGTTACTGTATATAGTAAACGTGTCGTGTGATAGAATCAATGATGTGAAGGGCTATATGTTACTGTATATAGTAAACGTGTCATGTGATAGAATCAATGATGTGAAGGGCTATATGTTACTGTATATAGTAAACGTGTCGTGTGATAGAATCAATGATGTGAAGGGCTATATGTTACTGTAATAGTAAACGTGTCGTGTGATAGAATCAATGATGTGAAGGGCTATATGTTACTGTATATAGTAAACGTGTCGTGTGATAGAATCAATGATGTGAAGGGCTATATGTTACTGTATATAGTAAACGTGTCGTGTGATAGAATCAATGATGTGAAGGGCTATGTTACTGTATATAGTAAACGTGTTGTGTGATAGAATCAATGATGTGAAGGGCTATGTTACTGTATATAGTAAACGTGTTGTGTGATAGAATCAATGATGTGAAGGGCTATATGTTACTGTATATAGTAAACGTGTCGTGTGATAGAATCAATGATGTGAAGGGCTATATGTTACTGTATATAGTAAACGTGTTGTGTGATAGAATCAATGATGTGAAGGGCTATATGTTACTGTATATAGTAAACGTGTCGTGTAATAGAATCAATGATGTGAAGGGCTATATGTTACTGTATATAGTAAACGTGTCGTGTAATAGAATCAATGATGTGAAGGGCTATATGTTACTGTACTGTATATAGTAAACGTGTCGTGTGATAGAATCAATGATGTGAAGGGCTATATGTTACTGTATATAGTAAACGTGTCATGTGATAGAATCAATGATGTGAAGGGCTATATGTTACTGTATATAGTAAACGTGTCGTGTAATAGAATCAATGATGTGAAGGGCTATATGTTACTGTATATAGTAAACGTGTCGTGTGATAGAATCAATGATGTGAAGGGCTATACTGTATGTTACTGTATATAGTAAACGTGTCGTGTAATAGAATCAATGATGTGAAGGGCTATATGTTACTGTATATAGTAAACGTGTTGTGTGATAGAATCAATGATGTGAAGGGCTATATGTTACTGTATATAGTAAACGTGTCGTGTAATAGAATCAATGATGTGAAGGGCTATATGTTACTGTATATAGTAAACGTGTTGTGTGATAGAATCAATGATGTGAAGGGCTATATGTTACTGTATATAGTAAACGTGTCGTGTAATAGAATCAATGATGTGAAGGGCTATATGTTACTGTATATAGTAAACGTGTCCTGTGATAGAATCAATGATGTGAAGGGCTATATGTTACTGTATACAGTAAACGTGTTGTGTGATAGAATCAATGATGTGAAGGGCTATATGTTACTGTATATAGTAAACGTGTCGTGTGATAGAATCAATGATGTGAAGGGCTATATGTTACTGTATATAGTAAACGTGTCGTGTGATAGAATCAATGATGTGAAGGGCTATATGTTACTGTATATAGTAAACGTGTCGTGTAATAGAATCAATGATGTGAAGGGCTATATGTTACTGTATATAGTAAACGTGTCGTGTGATAGAATCAATGATGTAAAGGGCTATATGTTACTGTATATAGTAAACGTGTCGTGTAATAGAATCAATGATGTGAAGGGCTATATGTTACTGTATATAGTAAACGTGTTGTGTGATAGAATCAATGATGTGAAGGGCTATATGTTACTGTATACAGTAAACGTGTCGTGTGATAGAATCAATGATGTAAAGGGCTATATGTTACTGTATATAGTAAACGTGTCGTGTAATAGAATCAATGATGTGAAGGGCTATATGTTACTGTATATAGTAAACGTGTTGTGTGATAGAATCAATGATGTGAAGGGCTATATGTTACTGTATACAGTAAACGTGTCGTGTGATAGAATCAATGATGTAAAGGGCTATATGTTACTGTATATAGTAAACGTGTCGTGTAATAGAATCAATGATGTGAAGGGCTATATGTTACTGTATATAGTAAACGTGTTGTGTGATAGAATCAATGATGTGAAGGGCTATATGTTACTGTATACAGTAAACGTGTCGTGTGATAGAATCAATGATGTGAAGGGCTATATGTTACTGTATATAGTAAACGTGTTGTGTGATAGAATCAATGATGTGAAGGGCTATATGTTACTGTATATAGTAAACGTGTCGTGTGATAGAATCAATGATGTGAAGGGCTATATGTTACTGTATATAGTAAACGTGTCGTGTGATAGAATCAATGATGTGAAGGGCTATATGTTACTGTATATAGTAAACGTGTTGTGTGATAGAATCAATGATGTGAAGGGCTATATGTTACTGTAATAGTAAACGTGTCGTGTGATAGAATCAATGATGTGAAGGGCTATATGTTACTGTATATAGTAAACGTGTCGTGTGATAGAATCAATGATGTGAAGGGCTATATGTTACTGTATATAGTAAACGTGTTGTGTGATAGAATCAATGATGTGAAGGGCTATATGTTACTGTATATGGGTCACTCCATCAGGTTGGGATACAGTGTGTTACATGAAAGTGAAAATTTCAAGATGCTAATAAAGACAATCTTTGACACTTTTTTCATGGTACAACTATCCAAGTTTTATTTTCAACAAAAATTTTAGTCAAAAAATCACAAGTATTTAGTCGGTACTTGATATTATGACTTAACATTCTGAAAAAATATGGACGTAACATTGACGCCAAATTTGAATTTCCAATATTCTTTAATTAATAAAAATTCAAATTTCATCAGTTCAAATTTACTTTAAAAGAATCATTTTACAATAACTTCTTCCAATAATTAACTTTTTAACAACATTTCTATGGGTATAATGAAAAATGGAGGTATATACAACATAATCATTCTTGTCATTTTCAATAAAGTGCAGAGTTTTATTTTGAAGTTTCCTAAAGTTACACACACATTGAAAATATAACTATTATTGAGTAACATTTCCCTCATTTACAACAGTATATCATTGATTGAAACTTTTTGTAAGCTCCAAAGTGCCTATTTTTTTACGCTTATTGATTTAAATGAATTATTGCGGACGTAACATAATGTAACATTGACACCGTGTCAATGTTACATAATCATCAACATAGAAAATGAACCCAACTGTAAGTATAAACTACAAATATGTAATTAATAAATTAGTCCTATGGACATTTGTAAGTTATATAATAAAAAAATGTATTTCTAATTCAACTTCTTGAGATGAATTAATAAATATTTTATGCAAAGATTACCTTTTGTTCAGATCATTCCATGAAAAAAATGCAGTGTTTATCATTTGATGGTTTCTACAAGTTACATATTGAAATATAACTATTATTGAGATGCAGTTCCTGTATTTACAACAGTATATCAATTATTGAAGCTTTTGGTAAGCTCCAAAGTGCCTATATTTGGACACTCGTTGATCTAAATGAATAAGTGTGGACGTAACATTGACACCATGTTTATGTTACATAATCAACAGTAAGTATAAACTACAAATATGTAATTATTAAATTAGTCCTATGAACATTTTCAAGTTCTATATGCTAAAAATGTATTTTATGTATTTTGTATTTTATATATTTTTTTTGTATTTTATATTTTTTGTTGTATTTTATGATTTAACTGAAATAATGTTTGTGGACGTAACATTGACACCATGTTTATGTTACGTCAGCATTATTTAACATCAACATGGCAAAAGCCATTAAAAAATCAGCAGCTGGAAGACACTCACTCCTATTTTCTGTTTGCTTTCAGGTAGTTGTTCACTCTAGATGTGATGGAACTGACATTTGCTGAATCAAAGCCAAGGAAACGACTTGTAACTGGCATAGGTGGAGAAGGAATCTTAGCAAATATACGGCTCTGTGCAATCCAATCTTTCTCCACTCCACAGGCCATATAAATTTGTTTTCCCCCTTCTTTTCCAGGAAGCTGATGCAGCACATATCACCAACTTCAAGTACCTGTCCTGGCCACCAATCATCATTATATATCACAGCAACATAGTCACCAACTGGAAGATTAAATAAAACAAATTTAAATAAACACCCGTATACGGTATGGAATCTGTTCAAAGAGGGTGTATTAAACAAAAAGTCTACAAATGATGTCCAAGTGAACAGATGATGATGATGCTATAAATTGTACCTGACAAAGTACATATTGTGGTTTCATTTAATACTAATAGTACTGTACACTACATGGACTTTCCAGAGAAAAAGCAGCTGTATTTCATAAATTGCACAAATGAGCAACATACCTACTACACCAGAAGATATACAGACTGAGTCCTTGTTTATTTCTCTGTTCTCATCTGTGCTGTCTGTTCCATCATCATCTTGTACACTGTATGTCTCATTGTCATGTACACTGTCTTGTTCATCTTCATCTGTATACATATAAGTAAACCAGTTAATAAATTGCATTTTGTGGAAACCACCTTTACAATAAATGTACTGTACAGTGATTTAATTTCGTAAGATCATGGCTAGGTGAATAATTAATATTAAATTATATTGGAATACCTGAACTTGTTGCTTCTTTTGTTTTACTATGTTCCTTGGGTCCCACAGCAGCTTTAATTTCTGTCTGTAAGACTTCAATAAAGGTTGACCAAAACCGGGTGTTGCTGACAATTCACATGTTTTAGGGTCTTAAGGCACTACAGGTACTACTGTTTTGCTTGACTTAAGTCAAATCCGTAGCCTCAGCGGTGGTGGCATTACTGTAAAAGAAAAAATTAAATTTAAAAAAAAAAAAAAAAAAATGGGGGCGGGTGGGGGGGGGGGGTGTTTCGGGGCGTTGGCCGGGGGAGGGGTTATTGTGCGTGTGGGTGGTATTTGCTGTAAAGTATTGACAATGCGATAATGCGTTTTTAGATTTTTTTAAAGCTTGGCCAATCTATCAAACTTGGTAGGCAAGATCGTCCTTAAATGGGTCCAAACGTCCATGCCAAGATCGCCAGGTTGGTCCGTTGTGGCCCGAACGGTAAACTACCACAAGATAACAGTGGAAGACTAGGGCCTAGAGATCTAGGCTATACTGAGCTTTCTCACTATGTATTCATTCTTACACGCATTATGAACTTATGAAAATACACGTAAACCGAAAAACAACACCTAAATATTACCTCCTGAACATTACAGGATGATATTTTAAACGTTAGCACTAAAAATCTAAGCACTGAAACGTGGTAGTTCGATGTAACATTGACGCCGTATACATACGTCAAGGGCTCCCACTTGACCGTCTCTGTGCCTGTCAAATTATGTGACATTTCTAATGTCGTATCTTACTATGTAAAGTAATAACATACCTCGTAAAAATTACAAATAAAAAGAGAAATATACTTACACACTGTTGACGTTGGCCACAATTATCAGGAATTCGACGTAACCTAACCACTTCGACGTAACATGGAGTCGTTAACTCCTGACAACAGTATCGAGAAACTCCGCGAAAGCAGCGAGAAAACTTTTTTATTATTATTCTTAGAACTTCCCTGGGTATCACCACAGGACTATTCCACTTCACACAGTAGGGTATTTAACTATGTATTTTGTGGATAAGTACTTCGACGTAACAGAAATGTCGGTTAACACCATCGTTATATGCTGTTTTTCTTTTGATCGATTTTGAATTTTTTTCAAATATTGTATATTTCTGTTTGTATTATTTTGATAACAGACACATATTAAAATGTGTCAAGCATGATATAATTATGAGTCTATTGTAAGAATGACCATTATAACACCCCTTTATCGACGTAACATACTGTGACCCAAATTGACACCAATGTTACGTCGAAGAGGGGTTTTTTGGTAACCACAGTCTGTCAGTTTAAAGTTTTGAGACGTGAAAATTTGCTTTTGTATGATAAATTTGGGATATTTTAACATTATAAAATGAACAAAATAAATCAACATGGCGATGTATTCGTACATAAAAACATATTTATATATCCATCTTCTTTATTGTAACACAATTTTGTGTTAAAAACGTCTTAAACACCATAACTTATTCATAAAAAAATATCACAAAATTGTATCCGATTTGATCGTGTTTGGTCTCATTTTGTAGCTTATTAATAGGTCAATCTGATTGTGCTGTATGTTGAACAGGAACATTTTCATAATCATACAATAATGATTTAAATGAGCTGCATTAGTATAATTACCCTGTATCCCAACCTGATGGAATGACCCATATAGTAAACGTGTTGTGTGATAGAATCAATGATGTGAAGGGCTATATGTTACTGTAATAGTAAACGTGTCGTGTGATAGAATCAATGATGTGAAGGGCTATATGTTACTGTATATAGTAAACGTGTCGTGTAATAGAATCAATGATGTGAAGGGCTATATGTTACTGTATATAGTAAACGTGTCGTGTGATAGAATCAATGATGTGAAGGGCATAATGTTCGCCGTATTTACACTACACTAGATAGCTAGCTATTTCATCTATGCTAGACCTATGTGTATTCTATATATATTTGGATTTCAAATTGTGCATGGAGGTTTACTCATCTACTGAAAGTTGAAACAACAATTGTAGTTAGTTAGTCATTGCACACACTCCCACATGCGGACATAACTCATTTTACTGCCAAATGATTTACTGCACCAAATGTGAACCTTTGATAGCCTACAGTTTCTAGTACAATGCCTTCTGTGTGAGTTTGATTCTCCAGCACAGATAAATGAGTAATTCATTAATCGTAATTATTGTTACAAGACTCAGTACATGTTCTAGAATTGTTTACTAATTTCTATTTAGTTAAGTTTATCAGTTCTTGTTTAAATCAAGACTCACTTTTAACCTCTACAAAACAATCATCCTAACTTTGCCTTAAATCATTAATTTTTCTTCATATCAAGTAATAAAGCATACCAACCAGAATACTGTTGGGAATTGTTATGCATAAGTAGGTAGTAAAACATTTCTAATACAGAACTTATATATTCTTCTAATAAATATTTTAGCCTTTTAAGCAAAAACAGGATTCTGAGGAGGATCATTCCATATGTTTGAAGCAAGATTTAATCTTTTCTCCAAAAATCAGCAATTATATGAAAACATACCATTACCACCAACTAAAGAAGCCCTGAACAACATGTTAAACATTATTTACTCTTTCCTGGTTCAACGGTCTGCCTACAGTATCATCAAGCTGGTTTTGTTTGGCCCTAATCAATTGCCTAAACACTTATGTTATTTAAACAATAAATGGGTCATACATTGTTCTGATTATTCAATCATACAGTAGCTCCACCTTGCCCCCACACATTTTTGAGGGATGGTCCCCTTATTTTCAATGCAAAACACCATGTTTTATACAGTATATTTGCTGTAATATTGATTACGAGTCCAATTTCTAGCAATATGGAGGCGTAGTTTTCTCAAATTATTAAAAACAAATATTATTATTATGTGAATTTATCACATAATAATAATGATGACCTCGATTATACAAAAAAAATTTTTTAAATTTCTTTTGTATAGGAACCATTAATTCTATAGATAATGCAGAGTTCAACATTGTAGTAGTGTAATTCTTATCTTTGCACATAACTTTGTAGGCTACATTATAGGCTACAGTTTGTGTAATAAAAGGGAACCCCAGTCTACTTGACAAAGAGCTAATTTTAATCCCCTGAAAAACATTATACTGGTATCATAAAATGATTACATTTTTCAGGTCTATATTCCAAAAGTTTGTCTAAGAAGAAACAATCCTTAAACACAATAACACCATTTCATCCTTACGTAGTCTTATATCATTCCTTCTGAAGGAAGTTCGGTACAGAGATTTTTTGTGACTAAAAGAGATTTTTTACCCAACCATGGTGAGGCTGAGGTAGTAATGTCTCTTGCACCAACCATGGTGAGGCTGAGGTAGTAATGTCTCTTGCACCAACCATGGTGAGGCTGAGGTAGTAATGTCTCTTGCACCAACCATGGTGAGGCTGAGGTAGTAATGTCTCTTGCACCAACCATGGTGAGGCTGAGGTAGTAATGTCTCTTGCACCAACCATGGTGAGGCTGAGGTAGTAATGTCTCTTGCACCAACCATGGTGAGGCTGAGGTAGTAATGTCTCTTGCACCAACCATGGTGAGGCTGAGGTAGTAATGTCTCTTGCACCAACCATGGTGAGGCTGAGGTAGTAATGTCTCTTGCACCAACCATGGTGAGGCTGAGGTAGTAATGTCTCTTGCACCAACCATGGTGAGGCTGAGGTAGTAATGTCTCTTGCACCAACCATGGTGAGGCTGAGGTAGTAATGTCTCTTGCACCAACCATGGTGAGGCTGAGGTAGTAATGTCTCTTGCACCAACCATGGTGAGGCTGAGGTAGTAATGTCTCTTGCACCAACCATGGTGAGGCTGAGGTAGTAATGTCTCTTGCACCAACCATGGTGAGGCTGAGGTAGTAATGTCTCTTGCACCAACCATGGTGAGGCTGAGGTAGTAATGTCTCTTGCACCAACCATGGTGAGGCTGAGGTAGTAATGTCTCTTGCACCTACCATGGTGAGGCTGAGGTAGTAATGTCTCTTCTAACCATGGTGAGGCTGAGGTAGTAATGTCTCTTGCACCAACCATGGTGAGGCTGAGGTAGTAATGTCTCTTGCACCAACCATGGTGAGGCTGAGGTAGTAATGTCTCTTGCACCAACCATGGTGAGGCTGAGGTAGTAATGTCTCTTGCACCAACCATGGTGAGGCTGAGGTAGTAATGTCTCTTGCACCAACCATGGTGAGGCTGAGGTAGTAATGTCTCTTGCACCAACCATGGTGAGGCTGAGGTAGTAATGTCTCTTGCACCAACCATGGTGAGGCTGAGGTAGTAATGTCTCTTGCACCAACCATGGTGAGGCTGAGGTAGTAATGTCTCTTGCACCAACCATGGTGAGGCTGAGGTAGTAATGTCTCTTGCACCAACCATGGTGAGGCTGAGGTAGTAATGTCTCTTGCACCAACCATGGTGAGGCTGAGGTAGTAATGTCTCTTGCACCAACCATGGTGAGGCTGAGGTAGTAATGTCTCTTGCACCAACCATGGTGAGGCTGAGGTAGTAATGTCTCTTGCACCTACCATGGTGAGGCTGAGGTAGTAATGTCTCTTCTAACCATGGTGAGGCTGAGGTAGTAATGTCTCTTGCACCAACCATGGTGAGGCTGAGGTAGTAATGTCTCTTGCACCAACCATGGTGAGGCTGAGGTAGTAATGTCTCTTCCACCAAGTCCATCAATCCCAAAACACAGAAACCAAGTACTAGTAATTCCAAAGTAACTGAAGTAATAATATTTGGAATAATAATAAATTTCCATTTAATTTCCAAATAAATAATTTCCATTTATATTACTATGGACAATAAAATAGTATCAGTATATTATATTCTTCAGATCAGGTCATAATGCCATAATTATTTTCTGTGGGCAATATTCCAACGTATGATGTGCATGTGGCGTTTGTCGTGCGGAACTAACAAGTTCATATCTTCTTGTCAATTTTTGTAATATTTTCTTAATACAATGACCATCATCATCACCTTTAAACCTCAGCATTCAACTGATACATGTATTTTTGTTGTAAAACAAATTATTAATTGATACAACCGTTATGGTGGGTATCCCAGTATATGCTTGTTCCCTTGACTTAAGCAAAGCCTTTAACAGAGCTAATAACTGGACGTTCTTCTCATCAGATGGGGTGACTATCTGATAGTTTCCCTGCAGTTACTCTCTCAGTATTTTCCTTGGTAAGATGATCTTGTTCTGTTAGCTCTCTCTGCTTCAGCACTTCAAGGGCTGGTTGACATGTGTGTGGGCTTTGTGTCGAACAACAATGTTATTTTAAATATAATAAAAAAAAAGTCCAACTGTATGCTGTTTTGCCCTTCTACTCCTAGATGAATAAGCCTCCCAAAACAGTATTGGATGACAAGGTGTTGCATACTTCAGTCACATATTAACTTCAAATTTAAGAAGTTGAGTGAGTGGCCGAGCGGTTAAGACAGTGGAACCGTAATTACGTAGCCATAACATCGGCATGGGTTCGAGGCTCACTCACTCCATGGTTCTGGTGGTAGAACGAGTCTTCTCGGATAAGGACTATAAACCGTAGGTCCAGTGTACACATCTAGCTCGTGTGCACTTTAAAGAACCTAGTACATCTTTCGAGACGAGTAGGGGGTTACCCCGGTGTGTTAGTACATCACAGCCACTGATCACCAACTGGGCCCTCTGGGAGACCAGTCTTTGACTGAAGAGGTTACCCAGTATAAATATATATTTCAATCAATTCAATCAAACACTATATATGAGGATGGAGAATGGTTTCTCCGAAAATATTACAAACAAATTTGCAATTATAGTGAGTGTTCGTAGAACAGTGTATTAACCTTTATTTTAATTGACACTATATATCTTATGTATTAGAGGAAATATCTTATGTAGACAATTTTCAAATTGTGCAATCCAGTTTTGAACAACGTTTTAACATCCAATCGATTGAGTTTCTATGTATCCAAGTTAACTTCAAGTAATTTGTTTCCAATTACAGCAAATGAAAGTATTTTTTTAATCATATTGCTATTTAATTTTAGAATTTAACCGATTCAAATTCATCAAATTACTGCAATATATTTAACATTAAGTGATCAGCTAATCTTTATTTTACAACAATATGTCTTAAAACTGTTAAGTATATCATGTAATTTTATTTAAGATCTGCGTATCTCTAAATTAAGCAATTAATTTAGGTCCAATTGCAAATAAATTAAGTTCCATTGTCAATGAAGTAGAGTTTGTCATTTATTTATTATTATGCAATTAAGCCTCGAGCCCCAGTTAGCGCTCATAGCCGTTACTCCACTGTCCCCAAGTAATTTGATGAAGAGTACGTATATTTGTTTTAAATTTAACAACATTGAAAGATCTCATCAATACTGCAAGCAATGTATTTGACTTGTGATCAATAATTTCTATAAATTAAATATTCTTATCAATAACATTAAGATGCTGTTTAGTCAAAAGTTTTGCATTATGTACAGTATGTTTAAATCTACTTTGGTCATTTGGTTCCAATTGAAAATGAATGCCCTTGTCATTGAATATGCATTGCAGATACACTTTTTTATTGTGCTGTGCTAGTTCACACAGTCACTGTCATGAACAGAGTAGTGAGTGTTGGCTGCACTGACAAGATGTGACCCTAATGAGAGAAGTCCATTCATTATTTAAGGCAGATTTTAGCATGAAATGGGTGCTATAAATATGGGGTATTATTATTATTTGTTAATAGTAATTTTGACTTGTATTTGTGAGTTTAAAGTAGCTATACAGTAGTATTTTCAAGTATTGTAATTTCAAGTTTTAAGCATTACAGTACATTTTGGAATTAACTTCATCCATTTGAAAATTAATGAAGGCCCATTGTCAATGAAAGTATATATTTTTTTTAATTACATTTCTCAATTCTTTAACCAATATAAATGTTCACATCAATACTGTTTTTAAATTAAGTGATCGATGGTAATCTTTAATTTACTGATATATGATCAACCGTATTTAGATCTATCTCCAAATTAGCCAAGTTATTTGGTTCCAATTGTAAAATAAAATAGGTTCAGTTTCATTGTCAATAAAAGTATATTTTCTCATTAAAACTACAATGCAGTTGATGCAAGTTGATCATTTACAAATTACCGCCTCTCAAACACACACAACAAAACATTACAGGTTAACTTGTATTTGTTTCGCAACAGTTGGCTCATCATGGATTTCTTTTTATTAAGCAAAGGCATTTGCTTAATATTATGCCTTACACCAATAGTACACTCTGCCCAGTATAGTATTGTTTCGAACCATGCTCTTTTGGGCTGGAAGTATGAATTACAAAATATCAACCGCGTTCAGTGTTTATTGGAGTGTTCAAGAAAAATCTACTGTTTGTCGGTCAACTACAGAGAAGACAATTTAACTTGTCAAATCAACACACTACAAAAAGATGAAAACAAGGTTGACAATTTCAAACAAGTTGATGTATATAGATACTTTGAAAAGGTAAGATTATAGATCAACAAGTAACATAGTAGTTAGAATGTCATGTCAAACATGTTTTTCTGTTTTGTGTGTGTATATAGGCATCAAGGACAATTTCATGTTCAACTTATTGTGGTAATGACAATAAAGATTTATCTTATCTTTATCTGTTTGCTTTGTGCATAAATATTATGCATTATTTTGCCAACATCATTTGAATAAATGTGTTGTGTACCATTTTAGGATAAAATTTCAAAACTTATTAAATAAAATATTAGGAACATTTCTAACTGTTTTTTTTTTTCTTTTTATGAATTAAAACAAAATAATGTTTTAAATGCATGCTTAATGTATTAGTTTTGTTTTTATTTCAGGTCTTGAATCAAGATTTTAAGAAACGTAAGTAATAATAATAAAATGATTTATTTTTTAGAGTTCAGTCCCATAGTTTCTGTTTCTAATACTACTATTACTATAACATTACTGGTATATTGTTTGTTGAAACTTATTCCTTGTCATATTTCAGATTATGTGTATCACAATTCAAATAACTTGGTTACACTTGAAGATGCCTATGAGGTATGTAAACAAAATTTGGGTACTCTAGCATCCTACCAACATCTTGAAATATTTCAAGCTCAATTGGACAACTGTACTGAAGGCTGGCTTATAAGTGGTGAGATTGCATTCACAGAATTGACCGGTGACAAATGCACATTGAAAATACCAAATCTACATGCTAACGTCTTTCCCTGTAAGTCGTATCTCAGCGGATACTATTGTTACAAGGAGTACAATCACTCTTTGAATATTGCTGATAACATTTCACCTGACCAGCGAATAATTCGAGTGACCGTAAACGAATCAAAAAAACTGACCGCTAGTGAATCTGAGGAGTGTTGTACAAACCAATTTGGTGGTCGGCTGGCAACTCCTTTTGAAGTTTATGAAATTTGGAAAAAAGGTGTAGATGTTAACACATTTGCTTGGTTCTCTAGAGGTCTGGCAGGAAACGCTGTTTCTCATAATATTCCCTCTGAATACTGGCATTATAATACTGCTAATCAAATAATATTGGAAGACCCTGAACAAGAATATTTTGGCATGTGTTACATTCCTATTGAAGGCGAGATCCTTACAAATCCATACCCTTTTCCCGCTCATGGTGTTGTGTGTGTCAATAGCTTTTCTATTTGCAGTCTTGATTATTATGAGGCACAAAACAGATGCATTGGCCATGGAGGTAAATTAGCCACAAGAGCACAAGTTCAGGCTGCTTATGAATCTGGACTTGATGTTTGTCGATTAGGGTGGGTTGAAAGTGGAGAAGTGCTTTACCCTGTTACGGTTTCTAGACAAGAATGTGGTTCATTTGTAGGTATTAGTTCATATGGTGTCCGACCACTTAACGAAAGCTACTGTGGCTTTTGTTATTTCTAAACAAACACTGGATTCCAGAATAACTATACAATAAAAGTATATAGAAAGTTTACATATCTGCATGTGGCCTGAATGATTTCAAGACAGTACTGTGTGTTGTCAACTAATTCTATCAACCAGTCATCCATGAAGATCTGATGATGACTTCCATAACCAGACTGTAGTTGACAATAGATTGCTGTGGAAGATCTGATGATGACTTCCATAACCAGACTGTAGTTGACAATAGATTGCTGTGGAAGATCTGATGATGACTTCCATAACCAGACTGTAGTTGACAATAGATTGCTGTGGAAGATCTGATGATGACTTCCATAACCAGACTGTAGTTGACAATAGATTGCTGTGGAAGATCTGATGATGACTTCCATAACAGACTGTAGTTGACAATAGATTGCTGTGTAAGATCTATGATTTTCAAATAAAGACTTTCAAAAATACTGAACTTAATCTAATAGCCTATCGCTCGGAATAGAATACAATGTTTATAGCTTTAAATGTCTTTGTCTATAGGTTGTGAGAGGTTTGAATTGTTTTTTAATTTATTCAGGAATTATACATAATAAAAAATTGTGTATAAATGTACAGTATAGTAGTTATTATAACCAGGGCCGTAGCCAGGATCTGTCAAGGGGGGGTTCGGACATTAAATATTTGGGTCAAACCCCCCCCCTCCCCCAGCCTGATGCGAAGCGAATTTTGTTAAATGACACCCCTAGATGGCCGGAAAAGACACTCTCGTTCAGCATGCTATATAACCAATGAGCAAAAAGATCGTATTGTTTTCCTCCTCCTCAAACACGTCGATAATTTAAATGACGATAACTATTTGTTGCCGTATGTTAGATGCGCGTGCTCTGTGCGGAACCGCCGATTGTTTGATCATTTACTCCGTATTTTGTTTTGCGTTCAAGTTCAATGCGAACGTACATCTAGGAGCAGCCCCGAAAAAAGCACACTGGGTGAAGGCAAATGCTATTTGCTAGCTCTATCTATAATATTTATTTACAGCAATTTGTTGAGGAATATAAATATGTAAATAGGTGATATTGATACATTTTAATACGTATCGGCTGGTGGTCTAGAAAAAAATAATCGGATGCCATAATGTGAACTACAGTACTTGATACCATAGATATTATAGTGTAAAATATTAATATTCACTATAATCCTCTATGATACATTATACTTCATTAGTCACACATAAATACTGATGTACGTCGGAAGGCTATATACTTTATGCATGCTGCCTGACTGCCAGTGATCTAAACAATTATAGGTACGCAGTTGTTGTCTGGCGGTGTCCTTTGTACGAATCGTTCGTGCGCCAGCTCGCTATGAGACGCGTCAATATCATGTTACATGCAGGGACCAAACATTTATTTTTCAGGTTAAAATCGGCAATTCATTTGCAGCTTTTAGAAATTTACAGACACGTATCACTAGTTGACGCTCATACAGAGAAGAAGGAGGTTCACGAACAAGTTTACGAATTTTTCAATTTACAAACAACTTTTTGTACTGTGGGGCACGTATTTGGTGGATTTTTGGAGATGAGGGTAAGGTATTGGGCATGTCGGGGATGGGGGTTCGCAGTTGGTTAAGGGGGGTTCGCTGTAAGGGGGGGGGGGGTTCGGCCGAACCATAAAAACCCCCCCTGGCTACGGGCCTGATAACACACCTGAAGTTTTGCCATGCGACATTGTTGACTGATCGTGTTCGGAAATCAACTTATTGTGCTTTTTTAATGACCTAGCTTCCTGGCCTAGCATTAATCAATGATTTACAATGGATAAATTGAATAAAATAATATTGTTATGAAACAAATAATGAATGTTTCGTTTGTTGAAAAATTGACTTGGGAAATGTTCTCACCATCCAACTCATAAACATTCATTATTTGTAACAGTAGTTCAATGCAATTTCAAATTAAAATGTCATTGCAGAATAACTGAGGCAAATGTACATTAAAACTTTCACATATATAAAAGATGTAAGAATTAGCTAGAACAACAAATTTGAAGTCTAAAATACAAAAAAAAATACATCATCAATATCATGAATATACAAACAATATATCTGGCCATTACACCCTCAAAGGTGTAGTACTAATAGACTAGGAGATTAATCCACTCACAAATCAGTGTATATTTACAGTATAAGGGTAGCTTTGACCATGGAGAAATAAGTTAGTTTGTCCATGCTTCGACCTGTACAATACCTTGCTATATTTGTGTATTTAAAAAAAAGTTTATCTATTGTTATTACTTGGTTTAGCATCAGGAAGAATTTTAGATTTCTTTCTTCAAAAAATATCTTGTATTGTAAATGCACAGATTGTAAACAATTAATTAAGCATAACTTTGTTTGGATTAGAAATAAATTACAATAAACTGTTGAAGACGTCTTTTATTATTCTATAGAGTGATAAAACAAAAGAAATTATAAAGGTTTTTGTTCTTAGATAAAAAAATATTTTTTAAAACCCAACCAAATGACGTCATGATTAATAATTGCCACGATATTTTTGCTCTTATCAATCATGACGTCATATGACATATGGATGTGTGAAAATATCGTTTTCAAGGAAGCATATAGATTAGTATTCTCTAGTTATTGGATGCAAACTTGTTAGTTTTCTTTTGTTTTATATATGAAAAGTACATGCATATCTACAGTATTTATCGTCGACCATTATCGCCCTAGTGTAAATGTGCCTTTAGAGAATCAACGAACGCTATTTAGTTGTCTTGTTTTTTTTTCATAAGTGAAAAAACCCATCCCCACCATATATGACAATTAGACAGAATTGGCGGTCAGTCTGCAGAATGCAGTTTTGTGGGTTTTTGTTCTGGATTTGGTAGATTTTAGATTCACGGATTACTTTCCTAAACGCTTAACAAATCTCATTTTAATTGATCATTTGATGTTTGTATTTATTTCAGTTATCTGCAAGTTTTTAAATTATAAATAAAATGAAGAGTACAGTATGTATGTATAATGTTTTTTGACAGTCGCATTTCTTTTGATTCATTTGCCTGCATATCATCTTTGTATTGGATATATTTCTTTAAGTAATGAGCATTGGCTAGCCTGAGTTTTCAACAAATCCATACAATATAAATCATGATTATGTCCCTTAGACTTTGGAAATGATTCACTTTCTAGAAGGTTAGTGAGTTTTGAAGTTTACATAAAAAGTTGTATTTATTTGTTATATTATTTACTTAAGTTCCATATCATAAATCCATACACATGATGTATAGTATTCCAATAAAGTTTTATTTCATTCTGTAAAAATCTAAATATTTGGTTCTTAAATCAATTCATTGCTGATTTGTTTTATCTTTATACTGGGTGACCTCTTCAGTCAAAGACTGATCTCCCAGAGGGCCCAGTTGGTGATCAGTGGCTGTGATGTACTAATACACCGGGGTAACCCCCTACTCGTCTCGAAAGATGTACTAGGTTCTTTAAAGTGCACACGAGCAAGTTGTGTACACTGGACCTACGGTTTATAGTCCTTATCCGAGAAGACTCGTTCTACCACCAGAACCATAGAGTGAGTGAGCCTCGAACCCCTGCCGATGTTATGGCTACGTGATTACGGTTCCACTGTCTTATTTGGTAAAGCATGAATATAGGCAACTGAATGCATACATAACTACTTGAGTGTTTTGTTTCCAGATGTACTCAATTGTGCACTTGCAATTTTTAAAATGAACAAATTTATTTTCGACTAAATTATAGCATGTTTCAGACTCAAGTGATGGTTAAACTCCGCTCCTACCAACTTAGTGTTGTGGAATGTGTGGAAGGGGCTTCGTCCTTAGTAACCCAAAAATGTGTGCACTTCTTGCATGAAGGCATTGATTGATGATGCATTTATGGCTGGTGTCTGGAGTTTGTTCCAATTTAAAAAAACATGCTTTATGACTTAATGTAAATTTTCGAACATGTACCCTCATGTGTTTTCTTAGGTTGACTATGTGCGTCCAAGGAATGGTTACATTCCTTTGATGGATTTGTTTTCACTGAATCGCATCTATGCGAATTGTACCATTTCTGTATGAGATACATGACAATGTTTTGTTTTAAAATTCAGTTTTTTTAAAGTTTTTCTCTAGCATTTGATTATCTTACCATTGTAATTTTGTCTAGCCTACCTCTTGTATTCAGACTAACTAACATGAATATAGAGAGAAAAATAATAACAAATAAACAGTGACAGAGAGTGGAAATTGATCATATGGCAAAAAGATTCTTTTGGCTTTAATAACAGTGTAGCTAGTGTTTCTCGTCTCAATTGATGATTTTTTTGCTGTTGGATATAGTATGCTGATAAGTTTTACTTTGGAAAAGGTGTACTATACAAGTTTTACTAGACTTTCCCTTATAAGTCTCTAGTTGTTTTCTATTTTTTAGGCAGATAGAAATATGAAATGCCGTATGTGCCCAAATATTTATCTTTTTACCAATATTAGGTTGAATCACTGTCTATAATCTAATCATGCTTTAAATTTTTTTCCAGATTTGATTTTGTGATCACTGTATCTGCGATTGTTGGTGTTTTGACTAACATATTTGATACTGACCTTTATTATGTTGTGGTTCTACGACCTTTGAGGTTGCTAAGGTAATAATGACTATAATTATTCAAAATACAGACAATAGTCAATTTTTACTGTTTTGGTATCGTTGGATACCAACACAATTTATTTTATGTAGGCCTATTGTTAAAATATAAATAAAATTAAATAAACTAAAAATCATTCATGAACTAATAAACTGTAAGATAATGTCAAGATGAGAAAATGTTCTGCAGATAAATGATAAAAATACTGATAAGAATAATGGCAACATAAAAATTATATGGATAAAACATTCAGATTTTACTAGGCATTCTTTGTGATAAACATATTTTATCATACAAACCTTTAAACATGTTACATTTTTAAAGGTTATTCAAGGTAAAAAAGCGTTATCGAGATGTCTTGGCGACTGCGTATGTGTTGCTTCCCAGATTGTGGAGGTTTGTTCAATTTTAACAATTGTTTATTATTAATAAAAATATTGCACATGCCACTAAACATCAATAAGAGGCAATATGGATATCTTGTTAGGGTTCCTAAATTTGCTTTCAAATATTAATATATTTTTATATATCAATTGGACCATACATTCATAACAGCAGAAACATAGCCCTCTTTGGTAAGCTAATCATTTACCCAATATACTTCATCAATTGGACCATACATTCATAACAGCAGAAACATAGCCCTCTTTGGTAAGCTAATCATTTACCCAATATACTTCATCAATTGGACCATACATTCATAACAGCAGAAACATAGCCCTCTTTGGTAAGCTAATCATTTACCCAATATACTTCATCAATTGGACCATACATTCATAACAGCAGAAACATAGCCCTCTTTGGTAAGCTAATCATTTAACCAATATACTTCATCAATTGAACCATACATTCATAACTGCAGAAACATAGCCCTCTTTGGTAAGCTAATCATTTACCCAATATACTTCATCAATTGAACCATACATTCATAACAGCAGAAACATAGCCCTCTTTGGTAAGCTAATCATTTACCCAATATAATTCATCAATTGAACCATACATTCATAACAGCAGAAACATAGCCCTCTTTGGTAAGCTAATCATTTACCCAATATACTTCATCAATTGAACCATACATTCATAACAGCAGAAACATAGCCCTCTTTGGTAAGTAATCATTTACCCAATATACTTCATCAATTGGACCATACATTCTTAACAGCAGAAACATAGCCCTCTTCGGTAAGCTAATCATTTACCCAATATACTTCATTGGACCATACATTCATAACAGCAGAAACAGCTCTCTTTGGTAAGCTAATCATTTACCCAATATACTTCATCAATTGGACCATACATTCATAACAGCAGAAACATAGCCCTCTTTGGTAAGCTAACCATTTACCCAATATACTTCATCAATTGAACCATACATTCATAACAGCAGAAACATAGCCCTCTTTGGTAAGTAATCATTTACCCAATATACTTGGACCATACATTCATAACAGCAGAAACATAGCCCTCTTCGGTAAGCTAATCATTTACCCAATATACTTCATTGGACCATACATTCATAACAGCAGAAACAGCTCTCTTTGGTAAGCTAATCATTTACCCAATATACTTCATCAATTGGACCATACATTCATAACAGCAGAAACATAGCCCTCTTTGGTAAGCTAACCATTTACCCAATATACTTCATCAATTGAACCATACATTCATAACAGCAGAAACATAGCCCTCTTTGGTAAGTAATCATTTACCCAATATACTTGGACCATACATTCATAACAGCAGAAACATAGCCCTCTTCGGTAAGCTAATCATTTACCCAATATACTTCATTGGACCATACATTCATAACAGCAGAAACAGCTCTCTTTGGTAAGCTAATCATTTACCCAATATACTTCATCAATTGGACCATACATTCATAACAGCAGAAACATAGCCCTCTTTGGTAAGCTAACCATTTACCCAATATACTTCATCAATTGAACCATACATTCATAACAGCAGAAACATAGCCCTCTTTGGTAAGTAATCATTTACCCAATATACTTGGACCATACATTCATAACAGCAGAAACATAGCCCTCTTCGGTAAGCTAATCATTTACCCAATATACTTCATTGGACCATACATTCATAACAGCAGAAACAGCTCTCTTTGGTAAGCTAATCATTTACCCAATATACTTCATCAATTGGACCATACATTCATAACAGCAGAAACATAGCCCTCTTTGGTAAGCTAACCATTTACCCAATATACTTCATCAATTGAACCATACATTCATAACAGCAGAAACATAGCCCTCTTTGGTAAGTAATCATTTACCCAATATACTTGGACCATACATTCATAACAGCAGAAACATAGCCCTCTTCGGTAAGCTAATCATTTACCCAATATACTTCATTGGACCATACATTCATAACAGCAGAAACAGCTCTCTTTGGTAAGCTAATCATTTACCCAATATACTTCATCAATTGGACCATACATTCATAACAGCAGAAACATAGCCCTCTTTGGTAAGCTAACCATTTACCCTTAGAATTAAAACATTCTCTAATATCTAATTGATAAAGGACATTATTTTTCACTTATTCCGCCCTTTAACCTATATAAATCTAGAAGAAGAGTTTCCATTCATATGACCTTACAGTGCACCCATTAAATTCCTATTTTGACACTAACAAACCTCTTTTTAAATATTTTCCACAGCGTTTGTATTGTGTTAGTAATTATGTTTTACTTTTATGCTATTATTGGAATGGAACTTTTTCATGATCTTCCTCTTGAGAACTGTTGCCAGTAAGTATACAATTATTATTCTCTGTTATTTTATCGTTTTTCTCTAGACAAATGTTGTTTTGAAAAAGGAAACAGAAGTGATGTGCCTAAATATGGTATTGATATGCCCATATACAATAGTGAAATGACATCATCATGTAAATATATGGGCACACCACATTTTTTAATAAATGTATTTGTGTACCTACATGTACATTAAAATGTGAATCTGTCAAATTTCAATTTACTAACAACGATTGTATACAGCGGAAATATTGTTTTATTAACATACAAAAGTGCTATATCGATCCTTTCCATTTGATTAGTTGATTTTGTATCTTGTGCCATTCAATATTTGGTCTACTTAACAAGTGATTTTTAATGGTTCAATAAATGGTCCTATTGCACATTTTTGTATGAGTTTTGAGAAATGTGTGCAATTCATGCGAGAGTTACTTTTGGGTGTAACAGTCAACCATACAATTTATTGACAATTTTGGACCTTAGAAAAGTTCTGGTTGTTTTTTAGAGTTTCTGATTTTAACTGTTTTAACACATGATTATATTATTGACCATTCACTTCTTTTTTGGCACCATCTGTCTAATAAATGGAAATAGAAAAGTTAGTCGTATTCTGTCTTTTTATTATTTTTTTTATTTTATACTTTTTTTATTTTTGTGTTTTTTTATTTCAGAAATACGTCTGTAGAAAATTACTACAGCAACTCAACGCAGTTTATGGAATATTTTTATCTAAACAATTTCAATGATATTATTTACAGTTATGGTAAGATTTAATCAATCATTCTATCAAAGAATATATATCACAAGAATGAGTAATCCGCGATTTTCCCTGTAACAGTAATATTGTTCATGTGGTAGGACGCCGCCATAAGTGAGGATGTATCTGGGATGTATACAACTTATTGTGACGGTTACACTAATCAAAGGCTGGACCACCGGTAGTATTTTCATGATAAAAAATGTTATCAACTACATGACAACATCATGTTAAATGCTGTTTGGATATTTAATTGTTCGTTTCATGCAATTTATTCAGTAAAAACTGCCGTATAAAAAGTTTGCTTCATCAACCGGGCGCTACGATAGCGTGACCGGGCGTGTTGGTGTTTACGCGTTTTCACGAAGGATAGTTTAATAATATTCCTATATTTAACTTGTTTCTGGTAAAACAAATAAATGTTAATGAAATTTAACATTTTTTCCTATTAATAACATGTATCTTATACTAATTTATATCATAAAAACAATACTTAATTTACCAGGCGTAGAGTAGTACACGGCAATGGTAAAGTATAGGCCGTGCTGAGTAACGATTTGTTGATTTTTGGTGTTGCTTTGTTAGGCCTTTTTTGTGATCTAATTTAGCATGTTAGTAAATAATTGTCTGTAAAAGTGAATGTACACTAGTTTGTTAATAATTATGTATTATAAAATGGTTTACAATTGCAAAATATATTATCAATTTTATTTAATGTGACATCTATAATATCTATTAAATCAAGTCTTATTTAGTATGTATACATCCGTCCTTACGAGGGCGGCATCACTCTGTTACAAATTTCTCAGGCAAAAATCGCGGAATACTCATTCTTGTGATATATATTCTTTGATTCTATGTAAAACTTTGAGCAGTAGCAAGGTAATTCTGATATTTGGTCCTAAATTAAAAAATGTGTTAATTTTATGAAAAATGTCTTCTTTAACAGTGACCTTATTTGAACTTATGGTTGTCAACAATTGGCATATCATTATGGTAAGTAAATTTATTAATTTTAATACAATAATGACATTTTTGTAAATTATGTGCTTATTTAAAACAGGCCTATTGTTGCTCATTATACAAGTGAGGATTTAAAATATAGGCTATGTAATCTGGAGACTGTACTATATGTTAAAATGGAGTCAAGGAATATGTATACATGTATCACAGGGAAATGTCTTCAACAACATTTGAACAGTAACATTTTAACCAATACATCGTAAACCACATCCCACCAAGTTAAAGCTGGCAACATTCTGTACCCTGAATACAAATACTGCTTCATGTCTGCAGTTGACAATTTACCGTGTCTATTAACCAATCAGTTCAAACGTGGCATATTGTATTTAAATACTGGTTTAAATATATTTGTAAACAACATGGCATTGAAAAACCAATAAAAGTATGAGATAATTATATTTGATATGCTTTAACTTTATCCATCGCTATTTATTTTTCAGAATGGTGTAGCTGAGGTGAGGAGTGAATGGAGCAGAGTGTATTTTATTGTCTTTTATTTGTCTAGTATGGTAAGAATTTCAAATTACAAAACATTAGAATCTTTAATATATGCACTATACTATTTTGTTTATCAATTTATTTTTAAGGTACAGATAATTTGATGAAGTCCAATCAATTATAAGTTTAATGAAGCCACTAAAAATTAGATATAAAAATATAACTGCAGATCATATTGTCACATAGAAGTACAATTTAATTCATATAACTTTCTATATTGTTTATGCATTAAAAAATGCTTAAAGTATTAAAATGAAAACTACTGTATAACTGACAATGATTTGAAAGTGATTGCTTTATTTGATACTGTTTACAGTATTGATACTTGTTTACAGTATTGAAACTTGTTTACAGTATTGATACTTGTTTACAGTATTGATACTTGTTTACAGTATTGAAACTCGTTTACAGTATTGAAACTCGTTTACAGTATTGATACTTGTTTACAGTATTGATACTTGTTTACAGTATTGAAACTTGTTTACAGTATTGAAACTCGTTTACAGTATTGAAACTCGTTTACAGTATTGATACTTGTTTACAGTATTGAAACTTGTTTACAGTATTGATACTTGTTTACAGTATTGATACTTGTTTACAGTATTGATACTTGTTTACAGTATTGATACTTGTTTACAGTATTGAAACTCGTTTACAGTATTGAAACTCGTTTACAGTATTGAAACTCGTTTACAGTATTGATACTTGTTTACAGTATTGATACTTGTTTACAGTATTGAAACTTGTTTACAGTATTGAAACTCGTTTACAGTATTGAAACTCGTTTACAGTATTGAAACTTGTTTACAGTATTGAAACTCGTTTACAGTATTGAAACTCGTTTACAGTATTGAAACTTGTTTACAGTATTGAAACTTGTTTACAGTATTGAAACTTGTTTACAGTATTGAAACTTGTTTACAGTATTGAAACTTGTTTACAGTATAGAAACTTCAGTATTGAAACTTGTTTACAGTATAGAAACTTGTTTACAGTATTGAAACTTGTTTACAGTATTGAAACTTGTTTACAGTATTGAAACTCGTTTACAGTATTGAAACTCGTTTACAGTATTGAAACTCGTTTACAGTATTGAAACTCGTTTACAGTATTGAAACTCGTTTACAGTATTGAAACTTGTTTACAGTATTGAAACTTGTTTACAGTATTGAAACTTGTTTACAGTATTGAAACTTCAGTATTGAAACTTGTTTACAGTATAGAAACTTTAGTATTGAAACTTGTTTACAGTATAGAAACTTGTTTACAGTATTGAAACTTGTTTACAGTATTGAAACTTGTTTACAGTATTGAAACTTGTTTACAGTGTTGAAACTTGTTTACAGTATTGAAACTTGTTTACAGTATTGAAACTTGTTTACAGTATTGAAACTTGTTTACAGTATTGAAACTTGTTTACAGTATTGACATTTTTTTACAGTATTGAAACTTGTTTACAGTATTGAAACTTGTTTACAGTATTGAAACTTGTTTTCAGTATTGAAACTTGTTTACAGTATTGAAACTTGTTTACACTGCAGTATTGAAACTTGTTTACAGTATTGAAACTTGTTTACAGTATTGAAACTTGTTTACAGTATTGAAACTTGTTTACAGTATTGAAACTTGTTTACAGTATTGACATTTTTTTACAGTATTGAAACTTGTTTACAGTATTGAAACTTGTTTACAGTATTGAAACTTGTTTACAGTATTGAAACTTGTTTACAGTATTGAAACTTGTTTACAGTATTGAAACTTGTTTACAGTATTGAAACTTGTTTACAGTATTGAAACTTGTTTACAGTATTGAAACTTGTTTACAGTATTGAAACTTTTTTTGATCTATTTTAGGTGGTTGTTACAATAATAATTGCATTCATCTTGGAAGCGTTTATCTTTAGAATGCAGTATAAACACAACGCAGAGAACACAACTGAACAACAAGATATTAACACCAATGGTATTAATTTACTTTATTTATGCATCTTCAATCTTATCCACATTCCTTATTCCGAGAAATTGACTGCAAGGTCACATGACTACACAATTATGCATAATATTACCTGTTTGTTTTTCTCTCCACCATGGGCCTACACTTTACCCACTCTAAAACAATACAACAACATGAGAAACCTATTCAGTAATTTTTTTTTATATTTCAAAATCACCATTTTCCTCTAAATACCACTACACAGTGGTGAGATTAACACCATGTGTTATTATCATTTTACAATAAATTTATAATATTTTCTTGTTTAGCTGACGCAGTTGTTGAATTTGAGGCTTCAATCACTCCGACAGAAATTGAAAAACACTTTCCAGATGCCATAAAGGACCTTAACCTGATGCTACTTCTACAGCAACTTAGAACAACAGTAAGTTAATTTTATAATTCTCATCACTTGATTACATACTTTTCAATTTACCTTTATTTTGATCATGCTGTGTTATAATACACCTGAGATTCATTTGATTGGAGGATTGTGTGTCACATGATATTTAATACAGTAACTGCTCCATTAAAATCCTATGTCATCAGATGTGTTATATGCAATTTGTTTGTTATAATTATGTGTGCTCATTCTTGTTAAATTGAGCAACCATGCGCAAAAAAAAACCTGTAGTGTGCGCTGTCTATAATTTTACTTTTTCGATTGGTTTAGGTCTTTGACTTTAAACTAGGTGTGTTATAAAACAAATAATGAATGTTTATAACCAGTAAAAGATTTTCACCTTTTCATAATGAAATGTACAATTATTGCACACATAAACATTCATTATTTGTATAATGTCTGAGTATTAAGTGACAGTGAAACTGTTTCATCATCCAAAACAATGCTTAAGCTCTGTCTACACTATCAAACTTTATGTGAAAAAAAGTGTGATGTGGCTAAATATGGTAGTGATATGACCTCATCATATATGGGCACATCACATTTTCTTGTCACATGTAGTTTGATATTGTAGACAGAGCTTTAGGTCATTGTAAACCAGATAATCAGCCTATAGCCAAAATGTTACCAGGGGTTTATTTTTCCACAAAAGGGGAACAAATTTAGGCTAATTTCCTTATACAATCATTGCTGCTCTAGTCAGAAAAATATTCTTCATGAAAAGGTATACAGGCCTGATACAGTATATCTACGATTTAACATCAAAGACATATAACATGTAATATATAGATATTTCTTTCTAAAAATATTTTGCAGGTTCCTCCTAGTGGGACTTAAATCCCATAACGTCCAAGGCCACCAAGCCTCGCTCTGATGGATGAACCAAATTTATGATATTTTTATGGGTTTGCATCATCAGAGGTTTCGGCCAATGTTTTATCTAGCCAGATAGTAAAAATTTGATTAAAAGTATTCTCTAGTGTATTCAGTTCAGTTACATCACAGAAGGGCAAAACATTTGAATACTTGATTCACTGTTTAACCAGTTTAAACCAGTTTAGTTAGTAGTCGAATACAATAATAATATAATAGCACCCAACTTTACATACAATTGAGCTCAAATCTAGCCCTATAGTCAGGCCATCATTGTGAGATCAGTGATCCAGAATGCTAGTTGATTTTGATGATTAAAAGTGTTATTTTTTACCAGGGGATAACTACATTCAAGGGATATCGACAGAGAACCAAAGCTGACTTAAACAAAACAATGTATGCTGAAGAGATGAAGGTATTATTTTATTATTACATCACCTTTACTTCTCAATTGACAATTGCTTGGCCTACAGTAATATTGATTACACACTCCTCCTTTGGAATTCATTCTATTATTTATACTATTTCTCTCTTTAACAAATAAACCAAATGGATCTCATCAGCAACAGAAGAAGTTTTCCTAATCTTAGTTTAATAATACTGATCTGAGGTCATTGTCTGTGTTGACAGGATTGGGCCATATACTTTTCTGGCTGTTTTACATTATCGTTTTGATTTAGTTTTTCGCTATTTTTAGAAGGTTGTTTATGTTATGATTGGAAAAATCCCATCCTCTAACTCCTAATGTTATATATTGTTGGATATTGATTTTGTACACAGTTATAAAAATGACCTCTGTATGTATTGACATGGTAGCAGGTTATGTGCTTTATGTAACTAAAGACCAACTTTGTTCAATCAAATGATATTCTGTGTATGATAATTATCCATAACAGGAATGGATACAAGAGAATGATAGAAAGCTAGGCCAAGAACTGCGAATATTCCTTGGAGAGCAGATCAATCTACAGTCACTTAGGCCATCTCCTGAAGGTAGAGATCGTTCAGATAGCCCAAGTCATTCAACGTGTATGAGGCCTACAACGACACAAGTCACAGTGCACGCTCATCATTCAAGTATTGACCATGAACAATCGCAAGTCATTTAGCAAGAATCTAAGCAAAAATTCTCGCTTATTGAATTGAAAACAATCACTTAAGCACATGTATTGTATATTCATATATAATAATGTAGTCCGTTAGTATTCAGTATATTTGCACTTGCATACATTAATTGCAGTTGATATGAGTGCTACCATTACTAGTCTTTTCAAGACTGGTACAGGTGTGTGCTATTGCACTACATCTATTTTAATAATAGACTATTTTTTTCAATGCAAATTGTGCTTCTAGTATTACTGTCTACCTGTATTCATCCGTCAGTAAATAAAAGTAAGTGTTTATTCAATGCATTTCATTGCATTACATCCCACTTTCCTAAAAAAAACCCATTGAATCCTATCCTAATTTACTTTATTAACCTAATTGTGTAACACTGGATCCACCCATGAACTGTATTCAAATAAAATTTTCTGAAATATTTTTATTCAGCTCACATTTTCACCATGTCAAGCATTATGTGCAAGTCACTTTGCAGATGATTAAAAAATACTTTTAAAACCTTTTAAAACAAAATATAAATACATTTTGGTTTATTAATTTTATGAAGGAGGTTGTACTGTAGCTTTGCATAGTGGAGTTGTTGCTTGATTTTTAATATGCTTGGCTACCTTCCCATGTCATACAGTAGGTCCAAATCCTGACAGGATTTTTTTCTCATGACAGAAACAAATTTTAATGTACTTTAGAACTTGTGTTTATGTTGCCAAAATAAAATATTGGGATGTTTTATAAAAAAAAAATTGTTCAAACTATAAATCTAAAGCATCTATAGTATGTATTGTAATAATATAAAGTAAACTTTATTATAAGGTAAAAGGTAGAAATATGTTTTGTTAACATTCCATGTATTGTTATTATTTTCTTTAAGCTTATAATTTCATACATTACAATCCCGTTTTAACATTCCCTTTTAAAGCCTATTGTGAAAATCTATTAGAAATTAATTTAAAATGGAAATGATATGACTTATACTGAATGTGTGGTAAAATAAAACACTGAAATGTTTCCTAAAAAATTATAATATAAAAAGAAAGGAACACCCAAAATGTTTTAGGTCAGTAATTTATATTGAGAAATATATTACCTTTTGTTTTTTTCTTTTTTTTTCTTTTTAAAAGGACTGACCAAACCCATCGACAACAGAAATTAAATTTAGCATGCACTAGATGTTATAATATATTTTCACTAAATGGTTTAATAAGAATTTCATATTCTAGTTTTATGATACCTTTATAAAATAAGGCCACGATATAATATAGGCCTACTGTTTTAATACAGCATACTATTGTGTTTTGTTTAAAATGCATTTTTGCCACGTTTTTGTCTATCAGGCCTATCACTACAGTGTTATTGAGGTTATTTACCATTGTGTGCCCAACAAATGGTATATATGGTATATTGAACAATATTTCCATGTGCAATATTTATATTCTAATGCTAAAAAATATTGTTACATATTGGACACATTTACAAGTAATATGAAAATAGTTTTTAGTATCACAACGTGTATAAAATGTATGTATGTATTCAGTGAAATAATTTAGGCATAGGGCAGCCTATAGACTCTCCAATTATGTGTATCCATGTAATGGATAGAATTGTGTACTGTTAGCCTTCTAGGCTGATATAGTTTTGTGCTCTGCTAGTTTCATATTGAAAATTTAAGTTATGAAATGGAATTCAGTAACAGAAAGAGAGAATACATACATATCATAATTTGTACAAAAACAAAAGAGAGGGATTTATTTATTTTTCAATAAAAAGTGCTTTTGCTATGCCGCAATATTGGTGTACCTGTTGTATGTTATAGTCATGTGATCCATATCATAAATGTCAATAGCAATATTTATGAGGGGGAACTAGTAGAATGCTATAACCAAGTTCTACACATCCACAACTAGCTGGCACTTGTCGACTGCTATAACTAAGTTTACACCTCCACAACTAGGTGGCACTAAGTTCTACACCTCCACAACTAGCTGGCACTAAGTTCTACACATCCACAACTAGCTGGCACTAAGTTCTACACATCCACAACTAGTTGGCACTAAGTTCTACACATCCACAACTAGTTGGCACTTGTCGACTTAATGTAAAATATATCAGTTTATTTATTGATAAAAATATGCAATGCACAAAAAAAATGATTAGTAAATTTATATTAGAAACTGAATGGGAAAAGGTACTGAAAAGGAAGTTGGCCATTTAAATCTATTGTCCAGTTTGAAGCCTTACACAACATTTTTTAGAACCGTGCATTGGAGTATGATGATCAGTAGGACCTCTACCAATTGATGTGTGGAGTGGAGTAAATAATCACAACAAAATACAAACAATATGCTCGCTCGAGTCGTCAGCAGCTGGCTGAGCTATATATCCAATACCAAATTGGCGAGTAAATCATGTTTTACTTTAAATTAAATTTATACGCTCTTCCACAAGGTCAATTGTTAGTTATACATACAGACTATATTAAAACAATGATTTTGAACACGTAGGGCATTTCTTTGAATTCTTTCCTATTGTCGTTTTGTGGTAATTTACAGCTTTTTATATGTTTAACAAACGTACATAATCAATTGCGTCTGCATCATGCTAGACTACAACTTCCGGTAGTGACGTAATCAGCATATTTTTGGTAATAAAACTTTTTCACTAAGCTAGGGAATCTTCTGATATCAATATTCATTAGACCGTACTTTAGTTAGCCAATCAAAATAAACGTATAAACAATTTTGCGGCGATGTTGTTGAGGTAAAATATACTGTGTTTTACAATAACCAATTTGGTTAGAGTAAAACACAATGATAAAGAATAGGAAACATTTAATAATATGATAAATGTCATTTTACATAGCAATTTAGCACTGTGTTTTACTATAACCAATTTGGTTAAAGTAAAGCAGAATGATAAAGAATAGGAATTTAATAATATGATATATGACATTTACATAGCAATTTAGCACTGTGTTTTACTATAACCAATTTGGTTAGAGTAAAACACAATGATAAAGAATAGGAAATATTTAATAATATGATAAATGACATTTACATAGAAATTTAGCACTGTGTTTTACTATAACCAATTTGGTTAAAGTAAAGCAGAATGATAAAGAATAGGAATTTAATAATATGATATATGACATTTACATAGCAATTTAGCACTGTGTTTTACTATAACCAATTTGGTTAGAGTAAAACACAATGATAAAGAATAGGAAATATTTAATAATAATGATTATTTACATAGCAATTTAGCACTGTGTTTTACTATAACCAATTTGGTTATAGTAAAACACAATGATATAGAATAGGAAACATTTAATAATATGATAAATGACATTTACATAGCAATTTATCACTGTGTTTTACTATAACCAATTTGGTTAGAGTAAAACACAATGATAAAGAATAGGAAACATTTAATAATAATGATTATTTACATAGCAATTTAGCACTGTGTTTTACTCTAACCAATTTGGTTATAGTAAAACACAATGATAAAGAATAGGAAACATTTAATAATATGATATATGACATTCACATAGCAATTTAGCACTGTGTTTTACTATAACCAATTTGGTTAGAGTAAAACACAATGATATAGAATAGGAAACATTTAATAATTTGATAAATGACATTTACATAGCAATTTAGCACTGTGTTTTACTATAACCAATTTGGTTAAAGTAAAACACAATGATAAAGAATAGGAAACACTTAATAATATGATAAATGACATTTACATAGCAATTTAGCACTGTGTTTTACTATAACCAATTTGGTTAAAGTAAAGCAGAATGATAAAGAATAGGAATTTAATAATATGATATATGACATTTACATAGCAATTTAGCACTGTGTTTTACTATAACCAATTTGGTTAGAGTAAAACACAATGATAAAGAATAGGAAATATTTAATAATAATGATTATTTACATAGCAATTTAGCACTGTGTTTTACTATAACCAATTTGGTTATAGTAAAACACAATGATATAGAATAGGAAACATTTAATAATATGATAAATGACATTTACATAGCAATTTATCACTGTGTTTTACTATAACCAATTTGGTTATGGTAAAGCACAATGATATAGAATAGGAAACATTTAATAATATGATAAATGACATTTACATAGCAATTTAGCACTGTGTTTTACTATAACCAATTTGGTTAAAGTAAAACATAATGATAAAGAATAGGAAACATTTAATAATATGATAAATGACATTTACATAGCAATTTATCACTGTGTTTTACTATAACCAATTTGGTTATGGTAAAGCACAATGATATAGAATAGGAAACATTTAATAATAATGATTATTTACATAGCAATTTAGCACCATGTTTTACTATAACCAATTTGGTTATGGTAAAGCACAATGATATAGAATAGGAAACATTTAATAATATGATAAATGTCATTACATAGCAATTTAGCACTGTGTTTTACTATAACCAATTTGGTTAGAGTAAAACACAATGACAAAGAATAGGAAACACTTAATAATATGATAAATGACATTTACATAGCAATTTAGCACTGTGTTTTACTCTAACCAATTTGGTTATAGTAAAACACAATGATAAAGAATAGGAAACATTTAATAATATGATATATGACATTCACATAGCAATTTAGCACTGTGTTTTACTATAACCAATTTGGTTAGAGTAAAACACAATGATATAGAATAGGAAACATTTAATAATTTGATAAATGACATTTACATAGCAATTTAGCACTGTGTTTTACTATAACCAATTTGGTTAAAGTAAAACACAATGATAAAGAATAGGAAACACTTAATAATATGATAAATGACATTTACATAGCAATTTAGCACTGTGTTTTACTATAACCAATTTGGTTAAAGTAAAGCAGAATGATAAAGAATAGGAATTTAATAATATGATATATGACATTTACATAGCAATTTAGCACTGTGTTTTACTATAACCAATTTGGTTAGAGTAAAACACAATGATAAAGAATAGGAAATATTTAATAATAATGATTATTTACATAGCAATTTAGCACTGTGTTTTACTATAACCAATTTGGTTATAGTAAAACACAATGATATAGAATAGGAAACATTTAATAATATGATAAATGACATTTACATAGCAATTTATCACTGTGTTTTACTATAACCAATTTGGTTATGGTAAAGCACAATGATATAGAATAGGAAACATTTAATAATATGATAAATGACATTTACATAGCAATTTAGCACTGTGTTTTACTATAACCAATTTGGTTAAAGTAAAACATAATGATAAAGAATAGGAAACATTTAATAATATGATAAATGACATTTACATAGCAATTTATCACTGTGTTTTACTATAACCAATTTGGTTATGGTAAAGCACAATGATATAGAATAGGAAACATTTAATAATAATGATTATTTACATAGCAATTTAGCACCATGTTTTACTATAACCAATTTGGTTATGGTAAAGCACAATGATATAGAATAGGAAACATTTAATAATATGATAAATGTCATTACATAGCAATTTAGCACTGTGTTTTACTATAACCAATTTGGTTAGAGTAAAACACAATGACAAAGAATAGGAAACACTTAATAATATGATAAATGACATTTACATAGCAATTTAGCACTGTGTTTTACTATAACCAATTTGGTTAAAGTAAAGCAGAATGATAAAGAATAGGAATTTAATAATATGATATATGACATTTACATAGCAATTTAGCACTGTGTTTTACTATAACCAATTTGGTTAGAGTAAAACACAATGATAAAGAATAGGAAATATTTAATAATAATGATTATTTACATAGCAATTTAGCACTGTGTTTTACTATAACCAATTTGGTTATAGTAAAACACAATGATATAGAATAGGAAACATTTAATAATAATTATGATAAATGACATTTACATAGCAATTTATCACTGTGTTTTACTATAACCAATTTGGTTATGGTAAAGCACAATGATATAAAATAGGAAACATTTAATAATAATGATTATTTACATAGCAATTTAGCACCATGTTTTACTATAACCAATTTGGTTATGGTAAAGCACAATGATATAGAATAGGAAACATTTAATAATATGATAAATGTCATTACATAGCAATTTAGCACTGTGTTTTACTATAACCAATTTGGTTAGAGTAAAACACAATGACAAAGAATAGGAAACACTTAATAATATGATAAATGACATTTACATAGCAATTTAGCACTGTGTTTTACTATAACCAATTTGGTTAAAGTAAAGCAGAATGATAAAGAATAGGAATTTAATAATATGATATATGAAATTTACATAGCAATTTAGCACTGTGTTTTACTATAACCAATTTGGTTAGAGTAAAACACAATGATAAAGAATAGGAAATATTTAATAATAATGATTATTTACATAGCAATTTAGCACTGTGTTTTACTATAACCAATTTGGTTATAGTAAAACACAATGATATAGAATAGGAAACATTTAATAATATGATAAATGACATTTACATAGCAATTTATCACTGTGTTTTACTATAACCAATTTTGTTATGGTAAAGCACAATGATATAGAATAGGAAACATTTAATAATATGATAAATGACATTTACATAGCAATTTAGCACTGTGTTTTACTATAACCAATTTGGTTAAAGTAAAACATAATGATAAAGAATAGGAAACATTTAATAATATGATAAATGACATTTACATAGCAATTTATCACTGTGTTTTACTATAACCAATTTGGTTATGGTAAAGCACAATGATATAGAATAGGAAACATTTAATAATAATGATTATTTACATAGCAATTTAGCACCATGTTTTACTATAACCAATTTGGTTATGGTAAAGCACAATGATATAGAATAGGAAACATTTAATAATATGATAAATGTCATTACATAGCAATTTAGCACTGTGTTTTACTATAACCAATTTGGTTAGAGTAAAACACAATGACAAAGAATAGGAAACATTTAATAATAAGGATTATTTACATAGCTAGCAATTTAGCACAATGTTTTACTATAACCAATTTGGTTATGGTAAAGCACAATGATATAGAATAGGAAACATTTAATAATATGATAAATGTCATTACATAGCAATTTAGCACTGTGTTTTACTATAACCAATTTGGTTAGAGTAAAACACAATGATAAAGAATAGGAAACATTTAATAACATGATAAATGACATTCACATAGAAATTTAGCACTGTGTTTTACTATAACCAATTTGATTAGAGTAAAGCACAATGATAAAGAATATGAAACATTTAATAATATGATAAATGACATTTACATAGTAATTTATCACTGTGTTTTACTATAACCAATTTGGTTAGAGTAAAACATTTTAACTATGATAAATGATATTTAGCACTGTGCTGGATACAGTAAAACACAAATTAAGAATAGGAAACATATAATAATATGATACATTTACATACAAATTTAGTATTGTGTTTTACTATAGCCAATTTGGTTACAGTAAAACACAATGATAATGAAACATTTATTATATGATATTATTTACATAGCAAAATATTATATTAAACATATCTTATTATCTAAACGTTATGAAAAGAATAGGATACATATAATGTAATAATATAATAAATACAAGTTACATAGTTTATCATCTTGTTTTACAGAACCAATTTGGTGACACAGTTAAACACAGTGATAAAGAATAGATACTGTTTTAGGTTATATAACCCTAACCCTAGTTTGAAGCGACATAATAAATTCATCGCGAAAAAGTACGTATCGTATTTAGAAACTTTTGAAATTTGTTAGATATGTTTAATAGGTTCTTACGTCTATAAAACAAACAAAAAATATAAATTTCACAAAAAATTCGTGATTTTAATAATTTGCATTTCTAAAAATGTACACTTATGAAATACCATACATTTTCCAACAAATTTTTACTTCATTGATGATTCCCAGAAATCAAAATAAAACAAATTATGATATTTCTTTTACATTATAGATGTAAGAACCTATATTGAACATGTACCAAATTTCAAACGTTTTTTAAGACGATACGTATTTTTATCGATGAATTAAGTATGTGATCGCTTCAAACTAGGGTTAGGGTTAAATAACCTAACAGTTCATTCTTTAACACTGTGTTTAACTTTTAACCAAATTGGTTTTAGTACAACACAATGATAAACTATGTACATTTTATTTTTAATATTACATTATAGGATACATATAATGTAATAATAATAAATACAAGTTACATAGTTTATCATCTTGTTTTACAGAACCAATTTGGTTACACAGTTAAACACAATGATAAAGAATAGACACTGTTTTAGGTTATATAACTCTAACCCTAGTTTGAAGCGATCACATACTTAATTCATCGCGAAAAAATACGTATCGTATTCAGAAACATTTGAAATTTGGTAAATATGTTCAATAGGTTCTTACGTCTATAAAACAAACAAAAAATAAAAGTTTCAAGACAAATTCGTGATTTTAATAATTTGCATTTCTAAACATTTACACTTATGAAAGACAATACATTTCCAACACATTTTTACTTCATTGATGATTCTCAGAAATCAAAATAAAACTATTAGGATATTTCTTTTGCATTATAGATGTAAGAACCTATATTGAACATATCTACCAAATATCAAACGTTTTTTAAGACGATACGTATTTTTAGCGATGAATATTAAATAATGTGATCGCTTCAAACTAGGGTTAGGGTTAAATAAACTAAAACAGTTCTATTCTTTATCACTCACTGTGTTTAACTTTTAACCAAAATGGTTATAGTAAAACACAATGATAAACTTATATGTCAATTTTATTTTTCATAACATAAAATGTTTGATATTCTTTATAATATTTAATATTATATTTTAGGCCTACTATTAATGACGTATAAATGCACACTACATCTGAAATAACTTTCTACTTCATTGGCGATTCTTACCAAAAAAAAGAACTAATTTTGTTATGTATATAGAGCAACCTATTATAACATGTCTTGTATGATTTTTATCTCGTTTCAATGACATTTTATACTACAATTCAAATGAAAAAGCATCACAAAAAAATACGTCTGGTATTCAAAAAGTTTCTAAACTCGGTACACAGAAAAAAGGAAATGTTGAAAATAAATGGTCTTTCATAAGTGTGAATTTTTTGAAATGCAAATAATGGAAATCATCGATTTGTCTTGAAATTTATAATTTGTTTTGTCTTATTGAACATATCTATACAAAATGTCAAACGTTTCTGAATACGATACGTTTTTTTTCTCGATGAATTTATAATGTCGCTTCAAACTAGAGGGTAGGGTAGTAACCTAACAAGTATCTATTCTTTATCACTATGTTTAACTGTGTAACCATATTGGTTCTAATAAAAAACAATGATAAACTATGTAAATTGTATGTTTCATATATTACATTTTTGCCAAAAAAAATTATTGGGAATGTCAAATTTCTTTTTCATGACATATATCTACAAATTTCAGAAGCTTTTGAGTACGAGTATTTTACGCGATGTTTTTTTATCCTCATTTTAATATTTTGGTAATGTAATTCACATAAAGTTTTGTATCCAAAAATTGTTTATTCTTGGGTAGAAATGAGGAAATAAATAGTATTCCTGTATAATATAATAATCAATAATAAAGTATTAAAAAAAGTGTTGTGTAAACGAACGTTTTTTACGCTTCGAATTTTCTGTTACATTATGTTTGAATTGAAGCTACAGATATTGAATCATGGACCTATAAATTAGTAATTGATAGGTCCATGATTGAACATATCGTCACTCACCACACATTTTTTGTTTTGTATTTCGAAAGTATTTATTCTAAAGAACAATTGATGCAAACATCAACTGCGTATCTTATTTCATTAATTAATTATATTAATTATAATTTGGCGATTATTCGTCACACGAAGAGTCGAATATCGATTCGTCTCGTCATGGGAAGAAAACGTGCATTGCGCACACTGTTTACGCGCCTCAACAATAAACGGCGAATATGCGATTCGTCACTTATGGAACGCCGTTTTACACAAGTTTTTGGCGATGATAAAAATTGCGTCGATGATGAAATTGCGTCGATGAAAATTGCATCGACGCAATGTAGATTGCGTCGATGCAATGTAGATTGCGTCGACGCAATTTACATTGCGTCGATGAAAATTGCATCGATGAAAATTGCGTCGATGAAAATTGCGTCGATGAAAACTGCATCGATGAAAATTGCGTCGATGAAAACTGCATCGATGAAAATTGATGTGATGAATTTAATTGATTATGAAAATTCCAAATGGTTTTAATTCAATCAATGATGAAAATGACTACTAGTAAAGTAAATGATGATGTTAATAATGATGTTAATAATGTTATTATGTTGCTAAAAATTGACGGTTTCTGAATATTTTGATATGATAAACATGTTTACCGCTTGCGCTAGCGCGCGTTATAGACAAGCGCACAGTGATCGCGCACTAAAACAATGTTGAAATATATGCACTGATTAACATTTTAGTGATTTATTGTCAACACATTTTAGCAATGGATCCATTATTGTCCTTTCGGACACATTATATCTTCTAGCTAATTGCTTCCGTTAATCCACCAGTTCAGTACATAAAATCCAGATGTCCAGCATCCATGACATCATATTCAAATCATACCGGCAGGGAGATCGCAATTTTCATCGATGAAAACTGCATCGATGAAAATTATTATTTTTTTCATCGATGCAGTTTTCATCGATGCAGTTTTCATCGACGCAATTTTCATCGACGCAATTTTCATCACATTAACGCAATTTTCATCACATTAACGCAATTTTCATCGAGGCAATGTTCATCACATCATTACATCAATACTATATTCATCGACGCAATTTTCATCACATCGACGCAATTTTCATTGCATCATCGACGCGATTTTATCATCGCCTAAACTGGCATTCCATACTAATTGCGTGTGATCTGATTGGTGTATTATAAATAAATTCATCGCGATGAATTTTTCAGTAGATGTAATGAGACAGTTCAGTAGATGTAATGACAGTTAATTTAATTGTTCTGCTCTTTTTGTACAAATCTATACTATACTTTATATTATGGATTTTGTAGTACTGTTAAAATTATTAAATCTCTGGAAGTGTGTTTTACGAGTATGTCCGCAAATTTATGCGTTTACGGTTTTAAAATGTGAGTTTTAAATAGCGAACATGATCTTGTTAGGTGCACTACGCACGCAGTATTCCAAAATGTCTTACTAATTGGGAGAAAATCATATTGTATCATATCATATTATATCCATTCTTTAAATTCATATTCTTTATCCAAAACTAAATTGGTATAGTAAAACACAGTGCTAGCAATTTATCATATTATTAAATGTTTCATATTCTTTATCATTGTGTTTTACTCTAATCAAATTGGTATAGTAAAACACAGTGCTAAATTGCTATGTGAATGTCATTTATCATATTTTTAAATGTTTCCTATTCTTTATCATTGTGCTTTACCATAACCAAATTGGTTATAGTAAAACACAGTGCTAAATTGCTATGTAAATGTTATTATCATAATTATTAAATTCCTATTCTTTATCATTGTGTTTTACTCTAACCAAATTGGTTATAGTAAAACACAGTGATAAATTGCTATGTAAATGTAATTTATCATATTATTAAATGTTTCCTATTCTTTATCATTGTGTTTTACTCTAACCAAATTGGTTATAGTAAAACACAGTGATAAATTGCTATGTAAATGTAATTTATCATGTTATTAAATGTTTCCTATTCTTTATCGTTGAGTTTTACTCTAATCAAATTGGTTATAGTAAAACACAGTGCTAAATTGCTATGTAAATGTTATATATCATATTATTAAATGTTTCCTATTCTTTATCATTGTGTTTTACTCTAATCTGATTGGTTATAGTAAAACACAGTGCTAAATTGCTATGTGAATGTCATTTATCATGTTATTAAATGTTTCCTATTCTTTATCATTGTGCTTTACTCTAACCAAATTGGTTATAGTAAAACACAGTGCTAAATTGCTATGTAAATGTCATTTATCATGTTATTAAATGTTTCTTATTCTTTATCATTGTGTTTTACTCTAACCAAATTGGTTATAGTAAAACACAGTGATAAATTGCTATGTAAATGTAATTTATCATGTTATTAAATGTTTCCTATTCTTTATCGTTGTGTTTTACTCTAATCAAATTGGTTATAGTAAAACACAGTGCTAAATTGCTATGTAAATGTTATATATCATATTATTAAATGTTTCCTATTCTTTATCATTGTGTTTTACTCTAATCTGATTGGTTATAGTAAAACACAGTGCTAAATTGCTATGTGAATGTCATTTATCATGTTATTAAATGTTTCCTATTCTTTATCATTGTGCTTTACTCTAACCAAATTGGTTATAGTAAAACACAGTGCTAAATTGCTAAATGTCATTTATCATGTTATTAAATGTTTCTTATTCTTTATCATTGTGTTTTACTCTAACCAAATTGGTTATAGTAAAACACAGTGCTAAATTGCTATGTAAATGTAATTTATCATATTATTAAATTCCTATTCTTTATCATTGTGTTTTACTCTAACCAAATTGGTTATAATTTATTTAATTTCATTTCAAAAGACATTTACCTAAATTGCTATTTAATTATAGTAAAACACTGTGCTAAATTGCTATTGTATTAAGGACGAGTTCCGAGAAGATGTATTCAAAGCTACAACCAATCAGAACAGTGTTAATCAATATAGTCCATGGCTACAGCCAATCAGAAACGTCCAAATCGCAATAACCCCTAGGCTAATAGAAATTATTGGTCCGAGTAGCCTTTTCAACCAGACGTTGCGAGGTTTAAAAAGTAAAACATGATTTACTCGCCAGTTTGGTATAGTCAAAGAATATATATCACAAGAATGAGTATTCCGCGATTTTTGCATGAGAAATTTGTAACAGAGAGCTCCAGTGAGTGATGCCCGCCCTCATAAGGGCGGATGTATACATACTAAATAAGCGTATGTATCTAAAAAGATATCTAAAGTAATTGGCATCCTTTGTAAATTAACACAATTTTTTCCACAACATATCTTACTCTTGTAATATAACACCCTTATACAACCTCATCTTCTTTATTGCAACATTATTTGGGCAGCCGACTACCCATCAAATTTAGAAAAACTTAATAAACAAATTAAACGTGCTGCCCGTATTATTACTTTCTCTCACTATCTCGCCCCTTCCCAACCTTTACTTAAAAAACTCAATATTCTTAGTCTACATGATCTATTTACAACACAAATTGCTTCCTTTATTTTTCAATTCTTTAATACCAAACTCCCTGTGACAATGTCTAATCTATTAAGTCATCATACAAAATCACACAAGTACAATTTACGTATCGACAATAAATTTCAGTATCTTGATGTACCTCCTTTTAGACTGAAAATTTTCGAATATTTTATTTCTGTTTCAGGAACGCGAATCTGGAATGATCTTGATGACAAACTAAAGCATTTTAAATCTCTTTATACTTTTCGTAAAAATTTAAAAAAAAAATATCTTATTTCTTTATACTAATTTTAATATTATTATGATTGTAGTACACTGAAAGTATCTATTTTTATTTCATCGTTTTTATTTATTATTTTATGTAGTAAATTGTATTAGTTTAAATGACGTATGTGTATTGTTTCTGGGGTCTTTCTCGAGACAAGAAACTTGATTTCTTCTAGAGAAGACCCCAAATGATGGCTTATTACTAATGTTTTCATTTATGTACACATCTATATATAATTATTATACTGTATATAATGCCATTGTTGAACAAATAAATGGTTTTTTTTTACTTGATTTAATAGATATTATACATGTCACATTAAATAGAATTATGATAATAGTTTTTGCAATTGCAAACTATTTTATAATACATATTTATTAACAAACTAGTGTACATTCACTTTTACAGACAATTATTTACTAACATGCTAAGTTAGTTCACAAAAAAGGCCTAACACAGCAACACCAAAAATCAACGAATCGTTACTCAGCACGGCCTATTCTTTACCATTGCCCTGTACTACTCTACGCCCGGTAAATTAAGTATTGTTTTTATGATATAAATTAGTATAAAATACATGTTATTAATAGGACAAAATGTTAAAAGTCGTTAACATTTATTTTGTTTTACCAGAAACAAGTTAAATATAGGAATATTATTAAACTATCCTTCGTGAAAACGCGTAAACACTAACACGCCCGGTCACGCTATCGTAGCGCCCGGTTGATAAAGCAAACTGTTTATACGGCAGTTTTTACTAAATAAATTGCATAAAACGAACAATTAAATATCCAAATAGTATTTAACATGATGTTGGCATGTAGTTGATAACATTTTTTATCATGAAAATACTACCGGTGGTCCAGCCTTTGATTAGTGAAACCGTCACAAAAAGTTGTATACATCCCAGATACATCCACACTTATGGCGGCGCACTACCACATGGACAATATTACTGTTACAGGGAAAATCGCGGATTACTCCTTCTTGTGATATATATTCTTTGGTATAGTTTATATACCTGGCTGGCTAGAGTAGTGATGATGAAGAGTAGTGAGGAGAGAGAGGCCGAGAGAGGGTGTATACTTACGGTAATTATTAATAATCGATAACAAACTTGATTGCTACATTAGTTTCCAGCTTTTAAACGGTAACATGAAGTACCGCTAAATTGTAGGTATACTATTATCTCTTTTCTGTATTTGTAAAATATTCGTTTTAGGCCTAGGCCTACAGGACTGTTGGTGTCGACGCTAATTTTTTAGATGATTGGCTAGTAAGGAGCCTAGGCCTAGGCCTACTTACTATACTGATGTGATACTATTTTATGCCAGCCAGGCCTAGCCTAGCTAGCTAGTAGGCTACCTCCTCTACTTACTAGGCTACTAGGCCTATAGGCTACTCCTCCTAGCCTAGCCTAATAGGTAAGCTAGGCTAGGCCTAGCTTAGTTATCCCCTTAGTTAGGCCCTAGCCCAGGCCTACTTAATTACTTACTAGGCTAGCTAGATAGATAGAGGCTAGCCTAGGCCCTACCTAGAGTAAGCTAGGCTCTAGAGATCTAGGCTAGGCCTAGTAAGTAAGGCCTATAGACTAGAGACTAAAGACTAGCCTACCCTACCTCTAGCCTAATAATATAGGCCTAGGCTAGGTAGCTAGTAGTAGGAGCCTAGCTGAATACCTGCCTCTAGCTAGCTAGGCCTAGCCTGTGAGTGTGGGCCTAAATAAAGAGAGCCAGTCAGAAGCTCTGGATGGAGGCCTCGTCACAGTGCATTTTGGCCAAACAAAGGACAAAATATAATATGTTCATTACGGCCAAAAACATGGTGCGCCAATGCTAATGCACTTTTCAATTGTATGACCCACTATACGACCCCCAGGAGAGGTGCACATCGGACAAATGACACACCTCTCCCATCATTTTTCGGGCTCGAGTCTCACTCGGTCCATGGTTCTGGTGGTAGAACAAGTCTTCTCGGATAAGGAAAGGACTATAAACTGTAGGTCCAGTGTACACATCTGGCTCTGTGCACTTTAAATAAATAACCTAGTACATCTGTCGAGATGAATAGGGGGTTACTTACCCCCGGTGTACTACTGTAGTATACGCACAGCCACTGTCACACACACTTATCATAACTGATCATGAGGGCCTCCTTGATTGTAAGCATACTGTTTAGGGTCACCTATAAATAAGGTAAAATAAAATAAATAAAAATAAATGCCTTGTGCAAATCAAAAAATATTTTTAAATTTCTTTTACACAGTTCTTTGGAAGTCATTTACTCAGATAAAAAGTATCGTGCTTAAAAAAAAAGTTGTTTTTTTCAAAATGGCAAATATCATCGAAGATGATGATGTTGACGTTATTGAGGATGACTACATGAACTCTATAATTAACTTACCTCCAGAGGTCCAGCAAGCAATACAACAGGTAACATTTAAATTATCCATATAATATTTATAATGAATTCCCCATTTCAGTTGCTCCTAATTGACTTACAGTAAGATTTTTTATGTGAACATCATAATTTGAATTCAATATATGTACCACAAGGGGAGACAAATGCAAAATCTACAAACCATTATTAAATACTAGAGCAAGGAAGATTTTTTTTACACTAAGACCAATTAATAAATGGAATATAATTTTGTCTGATGAGTTTTCAATGCTCCATAAATGTTTCAAGAATGAACAGGACAAATTTTGGTCACCAAACAATATAAACACTGAATAGTTTCACAATTTTGCCATCCAGGTAAGTACTAAATCTAAATATAGTGCACAGCCTCTCTATATTTTATTTATTTATTTATTTTATTCAGTCGAAACCAACAGCGATAATTACCAGGTTTGATACAAACAAAGCCAGGACTGTTTAGAGCACCTTGATTGGTTCTAACATTGATCAAGGGCTCTGGAAATCACTTTATCAAAACTTAATAATTCAAACTGCATTTAAAATCAGTATTCACTATTTTCAGAATGTATTATCTAAATAAAATTATTATTATATCATAAAAAATGCATAAATTTGTTCGAAATCAGGAGGCGAATCCAAATTGTTCTTTGGTGGTAAGCAGGTGATCTAGAATTGTCTATACTGATAGTAGAATCCTTCCTTTAGGCCACCTCTATGCAGGGGATATGCCATATTTAAGAGACACTTTGTTGTGAAATGAACGTGGGTGTCAATTTCACAATTCAGCCACAATGTACCATTATGAAGGACACCTGAAGGTGTTCCCATAGAGTTCTACTGAAATAACAGTAATTGATAAATCAAGGACAAAAAATAAAACAATAATTTGTTAACTTTCAACAGGTATTACCAAGCAATGATCCGTTGGACAGTCCTGATTTTAATGCTGTAGAATACATTAACACATTATTCCCTACAGAGCAGGTATGTATTGGAATACAGACATTTTGCATAAAGTGTATGGAGGGTCGCATGTATAAGATTAAGATAGAAAATGTATAATTCATTCAGAATTGAGAATTATTCTACAGTTTTAATCATGTACAGTTTAACATCTTTTCATACCATTTTGTATGTTTTAAATTCTTTAAAATGTTAAATAGAGAGTAATACTGAAATATTGTTGCTTAGTGTTAGGTAATTTAATTGTAATCCTTTTTAAATATTCAGTATATTTTACTATATTACTTTAATTATTTTAGGAGTTCTGTGGTAATGTATAATACAAACTGAAGTATTATGTTAATGTTAAAAATGTATTAAAATAATTTTATGTAAGGTTAATTAAAATTGTATCATGTTAGGATAAAATATGACCAGTTTGTTGAACTTTGAATTTGAATACAAACTTAACCTTTTACACACTTGTAATCAAAATATTAAATTGTAAGTAATCCTTTGTTTGAAGTAATTTACCTCCGCCAAGGAGGTATATGTAATCGATCGCATGTGTTTGTTTGTCTGTTTGTTTGTTTGTTAGCAGGATTACGCAAAAAGTAATTACAAGATCTTTACCAAAATAAATATACAGATAGATATGTGGTCAAGGACAATTCCATTAAATTTTGGGACCATGGTCCCAATTCTGGACCACTTTTTAGTATACTTTTTTAGACCTGCTAGTGTTAAAAGATAGAACAGAATTTTTCAAAAGCCGGCGAGCAGTCTTAAAGTAACAAGTAAACTGAAATTGCATTTTCTCGAGAACTACTTGTCCAAAAAACTTCATTTTTGTACAAGAGGCAAGAGTTATAATTTGTAATTTGATTTGATGTGGTGCGAGTAGTTTAAAAAATCTATTCTTTTCAAATTTCACTCGTTTGATTTGTGAATTTTACAGTAGGCGGAGGTATGCACTCTTGGAGTGGCTTTCTAGTTAATAAATAGAATTAATCATCCATCATGATATATATTTTATTTTAGTCTCTTGCTAATATTGATGAAGTAATCAACAAAATGAAAACCAAGATTTATCGGCTAGATGACAACATTCGCACTGTAGTGCGTGGACAAACCAATGCTGGTCAGGATGGTAGAGAGGTATAACATTTTTTTTCTTTTTAATGTAATTTATATGCACTCTGTGAAAACAAGTCTAACTTTAATTGTCTGAATGGTCAAACAATCAAAGTATTACTACTATAGATACAGTCAACCTGTGTTTAACCATCCTTCAAATTTACTTGAAACCTAATCAGAAACAGTGAAATAATAGTAGCCATAGTCCCAGTAATGGAAGCCAGTTGTTTGTGTTTTGTGATCTTATAGAAACCAGTAAACAGTGAAATGAGAGCCAGTTGCTAGGCTAGTAAAACAATGTAATGTTCATGTTTTGTATTGATGAGTTGGAGATGAAATAAGCAAATAGTTTTACTTAGTTTCTTGAGCAATTATGGTTGCCAACATATCTTCCTTGAATCGATACGAATACCCATTGCTACAGTCAGTGTTGAATCAGCAGACTCGATACGAATACCCATTGCTACAGTCAGTGTTGAATCAGCAGACTCGATACGAATACCCATTGCTACAGTCAGTGTTGAATCAGCAGACTCGATACGAATACCCATTGCTACAGTCAGTGTTGAATCAGCAGACTCGATACGAATACCCATTGCTACAGTCAGTGTTGAATCAGCAGACTCGATACGAATACCCATTGCTACAGTCAGTGTTGAATCAGCTGAATGCTTATACGACTTGGCATTATTATGTACAATATGCATTTTGTTTATATGGTGTTTTTACCAGTTATCAATGGTGTATTATTTATTATATTTGTCTCTCCTTGTCTTGACTCAGTTCCACAAATAAATAGAGAGAGCAGATTGCAAATCTATTGATAGCATTACTCATTGGTATTTGATAACCTTATGTCCAGCAGCCCAAAATCTCAGAAGCTTAGGGAATTTAGTAAAAAGAGTTGAGTTAAATCTCTGACACTAGGTAAGAATTGAACCTTGAGAGTGAAAGGCAATCATGCTGACCACCAAGCTACAGCTGTTAATGTTTTTTTTTGTTTTTATAGGCCTTAGCCGAGGCACAAAAAGCTATTCAAGAACTATTCAAGAGAATTAAAGATATTAAAGAAAAAGCAAATAAATCCGAAGAAATGGTAAGTAAATGTTGACCATTAAATAGAGATCTTATATTGGTCCATAGTTTTCGCGATCTATTGATCACATGAAATATATTATTTTGTTAAATCCGAAATACATAAACATGGTAGGTTGTCTCTTGGTCATTCATACCTTCGTTTAAAGATTTGAGATACCAATATATAGTTCAAATTATTAAGGAGCTCTTCCACTTCCATTTACTCACGTTTTAAATGAGATTTTAATTCGAGATAAAGAATGTTTTTTTCAATTATTCATAATACCATTGATGCTTGGTATTTTCAAGATAGGGGTTTTTTAAAGATATAATCAATTTTCTTTGTATATAAAATATACTGTTACTCTTTTTGCAGGTAAAAGAAATAACAAGAGACATAAAACAACTTGACCATGCAAAGCGCCACCTAACAGCATCAATAACCACATTAAATCACCTACACATGCTTGTAGGTGGAGTTGATACTTTAGAGTAAGTAGCAATAGACATCCCTGCTTAAATCAGTAAGGATTCAGTGTTTTTGATACTTTAGAGTAAGTAGCAATAGACATCCCTGCTTAAATCAGTAAGGATTCAGTGTTTTTGTTTTTATACATTTAGTCAGTTGCTGATGACGATGACCATAAGCAAATTCATTCACTATCTATAGATGACATAAATTAAGCAACAATGTTGGGGGTTTTTTCAAGATATAATCAATTTTCTTTGTATACAAAATATACTGTTACTCGTTGGCGCAAATATTTCAGGTTTTCGCCAATTTTTAATGCCCAAAAATTGGTTATTTCCCCCTAAAGATCTGGATGATTTAGGCCTAGGCTAGCTAGGCCTAGATATTTGTCATCTAAGTTCACTGAAATGAAACAACATTTTCCTAAAAATAACATGCTATTTCACAATTAACACTTATGAACAAAAGTGGGTTATTAGATTTTAAGACCAGGAAATTAGTTATTTTACTTAAATAAATGTTGCAACTTTGGATACTTGTATTTTATAGGTCTTTGACAAGAAGAAGGCAATATGCAGATGTTGCCAATCTCTTACAAGGAGTTGTCAATGTTTTAGAACACTTTAATAAGTATATGGCCATTCCTCAAATTCGTCAACTCGCTGATAAGTAAGTTTTAAAGATGTATTGTTCTCCAAGAACATGAAAAATGACGATTAATTAAATCAGACTTTGAATAGGTTATTTTGTAGTTTTAATCAAGTTTATAATCACTTCTATAGAAATTGAAGCAAAAACAAATGATGTTTTCACTTATAAAATAACATAATAAATGGTTAATTTAACCAAAAATCCATTGGCTGGCAGCCAATTTGACCATTTTTTGCTTTAAATTACAGTTTTTTTGGTAAATAATTTTTTTGTTGAAGTGGATAACTATTATTATTATTAAAATGGCATATTCAACAAAAACAAATTTAAAAATTATTTTTCAGGGGGAAAATACATCTTTAATATACTTCAATTCAATATCTCATGATTAATTTTTATTTTTAAAAAAGAGATGCACAGTCAATATTAGAGAAGGGGTAGGTGCGACTAGCTCCAATAAAATCAAATCTTGAAATTCCTAGCACTCCAGTATTTTAAACATTTTTTTTTTAAATAAACTACTTAAAATTACTAATCGGATGTATTCCTCTGCAATCAAATGAATAACGTCAAGATTGATTCAACACTTCCATATTTCTGCTTCAGGTAATTTGCACATATTAACCGTGGGGTAGCACACAATTAGTGTTGATGAAGATCTACAGATATTAGATCATACAGTAATAATTCAAAATCAATTTTTAGAGTAAAGAAAATACAAGGAGAACTTGGTGTGCAGATTTTATCAGATTTTGAAGAAGCATTTGCAAATGCTAGTAAGGTAATTTTACAAGCTCTTTGGTTTCATCCTTACTTTATGTTTATGACTATGAATGTATAGGATTTGATAAGAAGTGTCATTGATTTATGTGAACTGGGAAACCTCCCGGTACTATCGTGACTATGTCTTTCACAGACATGTTGCCAGAGATGTCAAATGTAATGTACTTTCTTAAACTCGGAAATTAACAAGAACTAATTCATGTTCATCATTTCTTTTCAGCCAATTGGAAATCAGAAGCAGCTTACTGAAGCATGTCTTGTTGTCAATGTTTTAGAACCTAAAGTCAAGTAAGTTTAAAATCAGTATTGAACCCTCTGAAACATTCATAATATGTAATGATGTAAAGAGAGCATGCTGGTGCAAAATGAAGCTTTGAGAATCATAGCATAGTTTTGAATCTTGTTGGTAGAAAATAACAAATTACTGTACAAGCTTAGTTGATTATGCTGATAGTCACTTTCTAAATTTAAACTTTAATATATTTTACTCATCTCCTGCTGAAATGCAAGGTAATATAACTGTACTGTCTGTTTGTTATACTAAAAATTAATTAATATTCTATATCAGAAAAGATCTTTTAAAATGGTTTGTGAAGCTCCAACTGTCTGAATACCTTCACTTGTTTCAAGAAAACCAGGACATAGCTTGGCTAGATAAAATAGACAGACGATATGCCTGGATCAAGAGGGCGCTAGTGGAATATGAAGAGAAGTATGGACGGATGTTTCCTGCCGAATGGGAAGTCAGTGAACGAATATGTGTAGAATTTTGTAATATCACAAGGTAAAAATATTAAATTAACTTTATAATGAAATTCATTACATTACAGTACAGTTGATCAATGGAAGGTCGACGATAAATATATTTGAGAAATCAAATATTAATTATTTCAGGATTTTAAAAATTGTACAAAGACATTGTGTGTGTGTTAAGTCTACAGCGGATACTAAGTTGACTAATTTGATCAAGCATGATTTTTATTAATTCAAATGCCATCTTTATGTCAATGGCTACCAGATGTCTTTATGAAGACGGTTACTTGAACCAGTACCAGTTATGTGATATGTCCGTTTTTACAGATGTGTTATTGCAGAGAGGTTAAGGGTATTTTAACCTAATTTAAGGTGACGCACTACATTTTATGTAAAAATAAATACTACATGGACCGTTTGCAATTTTTTCGTCGTTAAACAGTTAAAAATGTGAAAAATAAGTTGATTCTCATAATTTTAGTGGCTGGCTATAAATCTCAACATGCATCGCGCGCGGATTGATATTTTCATATTGTGATGTGATGCACCCACTTCGACCATAAATTTTCAGCGAAAATACCAGGTCTTCCTCAGTTTGCAGTAACAGATTCTGCCAAAAAAACAAAAGACAATTAATTCAGCACGAGACAACATCAGGCCTACAGCTAGCGTACCATGTTCGTATGTTACCGCTTTTTACCAGTTAGGCCTACAAAACTAAGCCTAAATAGGCTAGGCCTAGAAACGTCAGAGAGAACTTTTTGACACGAGCTACTTAGGTAGTGCATTGTTTTTCTCTTTTTATCATAATTAACCTTATAACGCACATTTAAGAAATGACCTGGTTGAATATTTTTAAAGGATTAATTTTACTGGAGCTGGAAAATCACAATTCAATAGAAAAAAACATGATTTTCATGCTCGCAACATTTTTCATGTGCAGGGTATTTTTGACATGCACAAAATGTAGGACATGTAGGTACACAGCATTGATTGCCATGATTTCGTATCATCTCTCAATGCATGGCATGTGAAAAATGTGTGCACCGTTCCAGTCGATTGTGCTACACACGGTTCTACCACTTTCGCTTGCAATTGTGGCACAATGTAATGATTCAAGGCAGAATTTCATCAGTCCTATTTAGTTAATGATATGCTTTGTTTATCATTGGCATATTATCTTTCTTCTTTAAGAGATGAGCTTTCTAAATTAATGCAGAAACGTTCAACAGAGATAGAAGTCAAGTTGTTGCTTTTCTCCATACAAAGAACCACAAACTTTGAGACGTTAATCACCAAAAGATTCTCAGGTACGACACTGCTACCACCAGGAGAGGCAACCTCACCAGTTGATGTCAATGTTCTAGAGGAAACCAAAGAGGATGAGGATGCTGGTGTAGACAATCCATTTGAAGAGGGTCAAATTGAGATGAAGGTCAGTACATAATTCAGTTGTATAATATACCTCCATTAATTTCTTTGGTTTAATGAAATGATATACAGGATAAATATATAAGCATATTGCAAGTATTTAATTTTTATATATACATTAATGAAATATTGTTATTTTCTTTAGACTGCCATGAAAGCACAACAGTCACCATTTCAAGGAATTATTTCTGGATGTTTTGAATCGCATCTTCATATATACATTCAGTCACAAGATCAGTAAGTATACTTAATGGATAAATAATCTTCCCATTGTTTAGATTAAATGTGAGCACCCCAAATTTTTAAACTGGTGTAGTAAAGCTATCACAATAATAAATTGTTATTTTAAAAGATTGTAATGGTAATAATTACTCGGAAACAACACTAAAGTTGTTGCTGCTTTCAGAATACGTACAATTCTATTACATCAAATAGTTTAAATAAATTCAAATTGAAAAAAAAATAGTTATTATAGTAATTAAATATATTTGCATCACAAGATCTGACCTGTGATTATGATATAAAATTCAAGAATGATAAAGTGAACGTTCCAAAACATTTTTGGCCAACCCAAGGGTAAAAGATTTTGAGATAATAGTAAATGCCAGTGTTTTGTTTTTAAAGAAATCTTTCAGAGTTGATTGAAAGGTTTGTAGCCGACTTCAAAACAAATGGTCCGCCTCGAGTAGAGTCGGAACAGGGAGGAGCTATTTTTCCAAGTTGTGCTGACTTGTTTGTTTATTACAAAAAATGCATGGTACAGTGTTCACAACTAAGTACAGGGACACCTTTGCTGTCTCTTACCTCAACATTCCAGAAATACCTGCGTATATATGCCATGAGACTTCTAAGTGGAACTTTACCAAAGTGAGTATTGAATGGTCAATAATTATGTTACCTGTACCATGATAAATTGTAGGTAGTGATACCAAGGCAATCAAACAACAGGATGCTGAGCTCGCTTGCAAAGGCTATCACAACAGACTTTAGTATGTGAATTTATACGTCAAATTCTTTTATTGCTATTTAATTTTACTTTAAAAGGTGATCCTACTGTATGTGTCTGATTTTTACAAATGTGAAGTTTAAATAGGCATATCATTTTTTTAATTGATTTGAGCAAAGTAGCAGTATACGAATCGTATACGTTTAAAACATATACGGTGTATACGGATCGTATACGTTTTCACTATTTACATTATTTCCACTCTGTTGCTAAACAAAGAGTTGGTGTTGTATACGTTTATCATACGGACGTATACGTTGTTTATTCATGATAAAAATGCCGTATACGGAACGTATACAAATTGTATACGAACTACTGTCGCTCCCTGAAGACGATCAAAGGAGTGCGTCATAAAAAAACATACAAACAGTATCTCGTATATTTATAAACCAATATTATAGTTTACATAAAGTAAAATCAATCAATAAAATAACAGTAATGTCCATAAACTGAATTATTTAGTATGTAAGACAGCAAAATGGTCACTCCATTAAAGGCAATCCGGATCACAGTCCCAGTTCTGGACCACTTTTTAAAATTTTCAGACCTGCTAGTCTTAAAAGATAGGACAGAATTTTCAAAAACCGGCGAGCAGTCTTAAAGTAACAAGTAAACTGAAATTGCATTTTCTCGATAACTACTTCATTTTTGTACAAGAGGCAAGAGTTATAATTTGTGATTTATAATTTTAAAACATAATTAGATTTTATTTATAAGTCTTTTAATACGAGTAGTTTTAAAAAACCTATTTCTTTTAAAATTCACCTGTTTGTTGACGTTTCTATTCTATTGTTGTCAACTGATACTATTGTTGGTTGAAAGGTTGGTTACATAACCATTACACCAAATTAGCATACACATGCTTGTAGTGAAATTAGCCTAAATCACACACAGCATTAAGAAGAAATGTTTTTGTGGGAGAATTTTGGAGTGGCTTTCTTGTTTAACTTGTATTTTTGTGATTTTTTACACAATCGCTTACATTTACAACAATAGTACAATGATTTCAATGTCAAATAGTATCCACATTGTTTTAAAGTTAAAAAGTATTAAAGCAAATAGTCATTGTCTAAAAAATAAATGTTTTGCTGTATCAGGAGAACATGATTCAAGTCTGTTTACATCTTTGAGCAACAATACGTACAAATGACAGGTCCGAGGATTGATTGTTAATAAAGGGGAGTTTTAGTTTCCAGCCGGTCTTGAAAGTCTATTGATGCGATTTACTGTGCATGCATTTACATGTAATCTATTGTATGGTATTATTCAGACAATTCCCATGCAATCACTACAACAATTAAATTAAACATTTTAACTAAAAATAGGCTTATATTCAATATAAAGTATAACTGTACTATACAAAAATTAAATGCAAAATTCAGGTTACAAACAATCGCCCACGATTGAGCCAATTCAACTCGCAATCATTTCCCATTAACACTTAATTAGCATATCAATTAGTAGACAAGAACTTTAGATTAATAAACAATGTCTACCAGCAAAAAAAAGAACAATTGGACAAAATGTGAACATCCAATAAACAGGAAAACACATAATAACTGTACTGAATTGTTTTGCATTTCATTACAGTAATAATTTATCAATCATCAACAATATTATTACTAAACTAAACCTAAATACATATTACAAAAAATCAATAATGTTAGACTTGATATGTTGTCTAGAACTTAACGTAAAATGATAAAAATATATTGTTTTGCAAATCGAATTACTTAACATTTTTCATCATCAACAGTATAGTAGCTAGCTTGCTCAGCGGCGATTTTGTTAACAGAAATTAAACAACGCTTGATTTACGCCCAGGATTTACCATGTGTGCTTCGCTTTCTAGTCGAATTCCATTACCGTATCGACAGTTTCACAATCCCTTTTGTGCTATTAATTTATTACGTAAACTATTCAGTACAGATTTGCATGCAGGTATTATTTCGTGATATTTTTTTTTTTTTTGTTGCAAATTACCATCATACATTATTAAATATATACAAAATGAACAATAAAGCATAGTAAATTGAATATTATTATGCAAAAAGTGGGATATTCCCTTTTCGCGTTCGTTCTCGTATATCACGATGCAGCATATGGGTCGTATACGTGTCGTATAGAAATTGTATATGGAGGAACTTGTTTATAAATGATCAAATACGCTCTCGTATACGGTTCGTATATGGCTTTTTTGTAAAGGGCAAATTTCAGATTGAAAATTATATGTACCTTAAAATTTCATTTTGACAATGTTGACATTAAAATGCATAAAACCAGATGATGTGTTTACTCACTTTATTGTTATGTTTCCCTAAACAAGTGCCCCTCATAGTCTCATTAATTCTAGCATTGATTAATTTATATTGAAAGTGGGAAGGGTTTTAGATGAAATCAAACCATTTTGGTACTATCAGTCACATAGATCCTAATGAAATGTTGTGGAAACCAATTGGCTAATGGCAAAGCAATTGAACGTGTATGGGCTGGGCATAATCGTATCAGAAACCAACCTTCCTGTTTGATCTAGGAAAGATAAATTGAGTTGCAGTACGTGTAAATGTATTATAACACACCTGATTGTACTCTTGCAATTTGCTGTCTATAACTGTTTTACTCCGCGTCCAAAGTCGACTGCCTTTTTTAATTACCTAGTTTTCCCTGCCTAGTCTTTATCAATGATTTTCAATGGATACATTTAATATAGGTTTATTTTAAAACAGTAGGTGTGTTATAAAATAGATAATAATTGTTTTTTATTTGTTGAATGGAGAAACTATTTCATTTGATGAAAGATTGACTGGTCTAATTAACTCGGTTTCACCTTGTTAAACACAGCAGTATATCTTTAAACTCATGAAATGTATTCACCATCCAACTCATAAACATTCATTATTTGTATATTATTTTCAGAGCCGTAGTGAATACACCAAGTGTGTCATCTTTGAACATTTCAACATTATTAAAAGAAGGACTTAAAGACTCTTCTACAGAAGTGACAAGATTTACAAGTAAAGAACAGTTCCTGGTTTGTAGCATCTTGTGTACAGCTGAGTACTGTCTTGAAACTACACAACAGGTTAGATAACTTTGAAATTATTAGTATAGTTATTTAGGACACCTCCACACTATCTACTGAAACATATATTTGACACTAAGATCAACCCCTATTCAGTGACACCCCTATTAGGGGACACCTTGTTAGGTCCTAAAAGTGTTTCCTTAATAGAGGCTTTATGTACTGAATTTAAGCATAGAGTGTTTGAGTATTTGAACAAACATCCTTTTTTCCAAAAGTGACCAGCAGCAATAGTAAATTGGCTGAAATACTGTAGCCTAGCTTTTGGGGAAAAAACGAACCCCTGTCAAAATCTTGGCTTCAGGCTTAAATCATTTGTTTGAATGCATTTGTTACAGCTTGAGGGAAAACTAAGAGAGAAGATAAATACTGATCTACGAAACAAAGTGGATCTGACAAATGAGGTTGACCTATTCCACAAGTAAGCATTTTGTTACACCTCCATAAACGAAATACACAAACCAATAAAATAAATGTATATAAATAAAATAGGAAAAAACGACAAACTTTAAAAAATTCTAATGGTCTTCATCTAATATATGTCATTTGGTGATTAATGTCAGGGCTCGATTTTTGAAATTTTACTAGCTAGACCACTGGGCTTGTTCAATGTGAGTTTCACTAGCCCACTGGATGTTTCACTAGTCCGCTTATTGACTAAATCTTACTGGGTATATACCGCACACCTGAATCAAAACTAACTAAACTACTGTAAGTTCTAGTTAGTTTATACAGTAGGCCTATGCTGTAGTTCAAAGGTCAATAACCATACTATCGGCTATTCTTGTACAAAATGTGCCATTAGACTGGATAGAAACACACATGTTTTAAACAATTTAAAACGAAAAAAAAATTCGTAAGACCACAATTTTCAAAGTTATTATATTATTATATTTGACTAATAGTTCAAAGGTCAATAGTTGTAGAATCGGCCATTTTTTGTAAAAACATTTCATTATAATAAATATGAATGTATAGTTTTTGAACAATTTGAGCCCTATTTCGTGTCTCTCCGATTATTGGTTACTGAGATACGATAAATCAAGGTCAAAGGTCAAAATGCCAGAAATAAGACTTGCATCCATTTTTTGAGAAAATGTGTCATTAAAGTGAATATAAAAACATATATTTAAAACATTTTGACACCAAAATTAATTATCTGTGACAAGTGGTTCTCGAGATATAGGGTAATTATAAAAAATGGCCGCCATTTTTAATTATGCAAATTAAGGGCTTAGATGGCCGAATTTCGCCTGGGATCCGCCATATTCGTAATCAGCAAGGTCGAAATATCCTAAATCAAGTGGATCCCAGCTTCTACCCAAAAATGCTTCTTGATTCGTTTTCTAGGCTGTTTTTTCAGAAATGGAACCTGTCTACTACTAGGCCTATAATAAATAATATAGGGCTAGGCCTAGAAATTAAAAACAAAAATTAAGTACCTGTATTTCACAAAGTAATACAAAAAAAATATTAATGACAAGTTACTAAGTATCATTTGAATATTACATCTTAAAAATGTAATTAAGGAAAGGGTATTTGGCTGTGTTTACATACGGCGGTCACACACACGCGATGCTTGCTAGAAGAGCTAGACCAGCTGCTGGGATGGTGAGACTAGAGCACATGTTTTGTCACTAAATTTGGGTAACCAAATTGGTTGATTTTTTTCGGAGAAAAAAATTAATTAAAATTCCAAAGACAGAAGTGAAGCATCTTCCTCTAATTAATAAAAATAGGCCTACTTCTATTAACATTTTTTTTTTATTAACTATATTTTATACATTAAAATTGATTTGTTCAATAAAAGCAACCATTTGGTTGTACTTGTTCTGGCTTAAAAGACTAGTTGAGGCATTTATCTGACACCGCACTGGATACACTGTGAGGTGTAATGGAAGTAAATTGGCACTTGAAAGCAGACAGGGGAATCCCCTTATTGGTGACTTGACACGCTGATTTAAGGAGCGTGATTAGTTGCTCTCCTTCGTTAACGTTAACGAGGAACGTGATTGCGAAGGCGCTCTATAAAAATGATGGACTACAAACAATTAGGCCAGTGGCTAGAGTATTTTAATAATGCATTTTAAAAGTCTAGGCCTAAATATTCTCTAGGCCTAGCCTAATTATTTACACACTAGACACCCGGGCTTGTTGGGTGGAAGATTGACTAACCCAGAGCAGTTTTAACTAGACATTGTACGCCGGACTAGTGAAATATCGAGCCCTGAATGTTTATATTTTCATGAGATGAAGCAAAATGAAAAGGTTTTCATTTTCACTGAAAGAAATTATTTGTTCCACAAACATTCATACATCTAGTTTTAACAGAGGTTAAAACATTTGAAAGCATTGCTCCAATTTCGAATGCCGAGTATAATTATAGATGACGCACACAATAGGTTGATAGAACAGGATCTGTCACCCTAACCTCTTATTGCATGTGTGGTTGGTCACAAATGGTTACACTTTTTTGTTATATTCACAGTGTTATAGCCAACTGTATTCATCTACTGGTACAAGATCTTGAAGCTCTTTGTGAACCTGCCTTGACAGCTATGAACAAAGTCAACTGGTCAGTGGTGGAGGCTGTAGGAGATCAAAGTAGCTATGTCACCGCAGTCACCTCGCATATTAAGCAAGTTCTACCAAACATAAGGGATAATTTAGCATCGGCTAGAAAGTATTTCACACAATTCTGTATTAAATTTGTCAAGTGAGTATTTAACTTGTACATGTATTTATGAATGATCATGCAAATGTGAGAGACATCAAAAACACAATATTGAAAACAATTCAATGAATTACAAATCAAAATTCAATTAAAAAATAGGGTGACTGTATGGTTAATAACAAGGTAGAAGGCTTCACTGTGTTTCCATGCCCTTTTAATTAGGAACTTAGGAAATAGTATCAGCTTGGACCAGGTCCATGGTATCAGCATCAGATAGCTCAAATTGTTTATTTCACTTACCTTTTTATCAGCCGCCTTTTGTTGCTTATTGCAATTTCCTTTTGAGTTCTTCGGTGCTGACGCCACGACGGTAGGTGGCGCTGCGTTGCTAGTCAACCAAAAAATACGTTCAACCTGCCTGTGTGACTTCAAGGTCACCAATGGTTTGGAATAGGCTTATTAAAGTAGTCATTTTAAAACTTTTAAATTTTCAATAATTTTCAATAAAAACAAACTAAAATTTCAAAGGATCAATAAATATTTGTTTTTAATAATCTATTTATTCTTCAACTACAGTTTAGGTTGAAAAAAAAATCAAGCTAAGATACATAATTTGATAGAAACAAATTTATAATGTTTATCAACATAGTAGCGTTGAACAAATTTTTGGTTGCGATAGCAACCATGCAGCTCCATCTATCGTTTATTATTTACTCCTTTTACATATGGTTCCTTGTCTGCCTTTTTTAAAAAAACTTCCTCTCTCATTCTCTTACAGTAATTAAACCATGAAACTATACTTTAAAGGTTCATGATTAAACCTTTTATTTTATTTTTTGATCTAATATCTTCTAATACTATATACTAATGAGTGTGCATTTTTCTTAAGGTTTTATGTATGCTGTACATAATGTGTAGATTATATTTTACTAGTATTGTTGAAATAAAGTTAAAATTCTCAAATTTACAGTGGTATTGAAAATATATATTGTACAGTATCTTATACATTTTAGAAACAAGCCAAACGTCTTTTGCACTTTTTAAAAATAGCTTACATCAGCTGCTGCTGCTGCGGATTTTGTTAAGGGCTTTCGTAAGTCCTTGATTGACACCAAAATGTTTAAGGTGATGAAATTTTGTTTACTGCATTGATCTAGGCACAAAGGAATTCCTTTTGATCTTAAATCCATGTCATCTATAAATTTAATTGTGGGGGCTGTGATGCATCTTACATCAGGGAAACTTTCCAACATCTAAAGACAAAGACTCAAGAACATATGGGTGGGGATTAAAATTCACATACAAACACATTAAAAATAATATCCTAGGTCAATAACTACAAATTAAAAATAAATGTATAATAAGTATATATAAAACAAAATAACCCATCTCTTAATAAACAAATAACTTATTACAAAATCCATCTGAATATTTAAATACTCAGCTGTATAAAGGTATATATAACTAAAACGTATTAAATTGCACTGATGATGTTGTTGTGCGGGACAAACTCAAGTTTATTTTAATGTTTTTAAGTTGTTGAAAGTTCGGCAACCTTAATCACCTTAAACACTTCGCTGTCAATCACAGACTTACGAACGTTGGAAAAGCTCTCGAAAAAATCTGTAAAGCAACAGCTGATTTAAAATATTATAAAAAAAAATAGTATTGTATCGTTTTCATATCAGAGAAAAGAAAATAAAATGTAGAAAATAAAAATGATAGGTAGTATGCTGTAACAGTGCAATACATTATATAAGTAAAAAGTGGATGAAATCAATTAGCTGTAACAGTGCAATACATTATATAAGTAAAAAGTGGATGAAATCAATTAGCTGTAACAGTGCAATACATTATATAAGTAAAAAGTGGATGAAATCAATTATCTGGATGTACATTTCCCAATTGTTCCTAAATCTGTCTAGAAAATAAATTTTAAAAAAAATAGTTTTATGTTTGGTAAAAAATACATTACACCTTTCCACTATTAGATTTGCGTAACAATTTTGAAGTGGCAAGATTTTAAAACAGTACAGTACAGTAGGACGTGTTGCTTAGAATAGAGTGGGTACTAGGTAAACAGAATTTAGACTAAAAGATTTGTACAGTGACCCTCAACTACTTTTACACAACATAACTTGATACAAAAATTCATATTGAAACTTAGATTTATAAATATTTCACTAATTCATTCTACAGCTCCTTCATTCCTCAATTTGTAAACCACTTGTACAGATGTAAACCTATCAGTACAGTTGGAGCTGAACAGTTACTCCTTGATACTCATTCTCTAAAGACAGTTCTACTTGACCTTCCTTCCATTGGGTCACAGGTCGCCAGAAAAGCACCAGCTAGGTAAGTTCAAGCCAATACCCTTTTCTCACTTCATAAATTAATAAACATTTTGATCTTATGATTTATTCCACATTTTTCGTGCCTCTCCTTTAGGCAATTATATTCAAGAGGACGGAAGTATTAGGAAACTGTATTACAGAATTATGGAATTTGTAAACTTGGACTGAGCATGCTCAAACCCCATATAGTCCATGGGATTTAGCTAAAAAATGACCCTGGGATTAATAATACATGTTTGTTGGCCCTGTTAATAGTGTCAACACCAACTTTCTCCTAAGTAAGATGTAAGACCTAATTTAAAATGTATTAATAATCCAAACCTATAATGTATGTATACATAGTCTAATATTTTTTTCTTAAAGTGAATATTTTCAGTAATTTGTATATCTCTGATTAGTGGTTGCTGAGATATGAGAATTCAAGGTCAAAGGTCAATAATGTTAGAAATAGCACTTCTATTCATTTTTGGACAAACTTTTTCATTACAGTGAATATAAAAACATATATTCTAACGATTTTAACACTATAATTAAGTATCTGTGACTAGCGGTTTCCAAGATACATAGTACGTTATTAATGGCGGCCATTTTTAATTATGCAAATTAGGCTACTTCCCGTTGTCGAAAAATGTCCTAACGTTGATAAATGTGTTCAGTAGGGTCTAAAGAACACATTTCATCAAAAAAACCTTTTCTTGCAATTTGTGTGAGTTAAAAGTCTAAATCCCATGGACTAATAGTACATATGGGAGAAGAGAGTCTATGAGATGTATACAGACAGTAGACTTATTCAATAAAAAAAATGTTTTTGTTTTGGCTGTCAACATAGCCATTTATCATATGTTGATAATATTCTTCAGTATTTACTTCAAAACCATTTTTTTTATAATATAATTGGTTTGTGTTCCAAAATATAAAAAAGAATAAACAAATTCAGTTTTGTTAATTTTTTTTGTTTTATCTTTCAGTTTTACCAAGATAGTAGTCAAAGGGATGACAAAAGCAGAAATGATTTTGAAGGTTTAAATGTTTTCAAATCACATTTTTGATCATATATCATTAAAAAAAATAAATAAATAAAAAATAAATAAAAAAAAATAAAATAAATGTTACTTACACTACAAAAATCAAACAAACTGAAAATGTGACTCTTTCTGTCCATTCCTTGTGTGCCAGCAATTTCTCTAATTCGTCAACTTAATGTACTACAGAGAAACACAGATCTCTGGTCAACTAGAAACTCACTCAAAATCCTGAAACAGAGGAGTTTTGCAGTAAAAAGATAGTAAATACTGCTACAGTATGTGTCTACCTTTCAAAATTACGTCCCAGTGCATTTCACCAGAGTGGAGTGCCTTTAACCTGGTGTTTTGAACGTATTTCACCAGAGTGGAGTGCCTTTAACCTGGTGTTTTGAACGCATTCCACCAGAGTGGAGTGCCTTTAACCTGGTGTTTTGAATGCATTTCACCAGAGTGGAGTGTCTTTAACCTGGTGTTTTGAACGCATTCCACCAGAGTGGAGTGCCTTTAACCTGGTGTTTTGAACACATTTCACCAGAGTGGAGTGCCTTTAACCTGGTGTTTTGAACACATTCCACCAGAGTGGAGTGCCTTTAACCTGGTGTTTTAAACACATTCCACCAGAGTGGAGTGCTGTGGAGCCGTGAAATGTGCAAAAAGTCACATTTGTGCAAACAACCACATTTGTGCAAACATTTTACCTTCAAATGTGCAAACAACCACATTTGTGCAAACATTTTACCTTCAAATGTGCAAATCTGTAAAAATGTATAACCTGCAAATGTGCAAACATCACGACGTTAAATGTAAAAACGATCCGTTTTGACGTTAAATGTGCAAATCATTTATTCAGTCAAATTCCTATTACATTTTATATTTTTGGTTCGTAGGTCTTTCAGAGTAGAAATAACAATAGGTAAAAGAGTCTAATAAATTTAAAATGCTCAATATCATAATAACTAGGCTAATTATACTGTTGTATTTTATTATGATCAAAGGCTTTAACCCGTCTAAGTCAAATTCAAGTCGACCCCAAGTCAACTCGCCCACAAGTCAACTCGCCCTGAAGTCAACTCGGCCTCACGTCAACTAGGCCACCTTAAAGTATGAAACGCAAAAAGTGCAAATGAATGGGACAAAATAAGTCTACTGAACAGAAGAAAAATAATAAAAACGAAGTGCGCATGTTATAGGGATGAATATTAGAATGAATATGAATGTTAGTTGACCGATTAGTTTTTGGCCGAGTTGACTTGAGGCCGAGTTGACTTCAGGGCGAGTTGACTTGGGGCCGACTTGAATTTAGCCGAGGCGATTTGGAGCCTTTGATTATAATAAAATACAACAGTATAATTAGTTATGATATTGAACATTTTATTATACTCTTTTTCCTATTGTTATTTCTACTCTGAAAGACCTACGAACCAAAAATATAAAATGGAATAGGAGCTTGGTTGAAGAATGCTTTGCACATTTGTAGAATACCTTTTGCACATTTAACGTCAAAACTGATCGTTTTTACATTTAACGGCGTGATGTTTGCACATTTGCGGGTTATGAATTTTAACAGATTTGCACATTTGAAGGTAAAATGTTTGCACAAATGTGGTTGTTTGCACATTTGAAGGTAAAATGTTTACACAAATGTGGTTGTTTGCACATTTCACGGCTCCACAAGTGCCTTTAACCTGGTGTCTTGAACTCATTCCACCAGAGTGGAGTGCCTTTAACCTGGTGTTTTGAACACATTCCACCAGAGTGGAGTGCCTTTAACCTGGTCTTTTAAACACATTCCACCAGAGTGAAGTGCCTTTAACCTGGTGTTTTAAACACATTCCACCAGAGTGGAGTGCCTTTAACCTGGTGTTTTAAACACATTCCACCAGAGTGGAGTGCCTTTAACCTGGTGTTTTAAACACATTCCACCAGAGTGGAGTGCCTTTAACCTGGTGTTTTAAACACATTCCACCAGAGTGGAGTGCCTTTAACCTGGTGTTTTAAACACATTCCACCAGAGTGGAGTGCCTTTAACCTGGTGTTTTAAACACATTCCACCAGAGTGGAGTGCCTTTAACCTGGTGTTTTAAACACATTCCACCAGAGTGGAGTGCCTTTAACCTGGTGTTTTAAACACATTCCACCAGAGTGGAGTGCCTTTAACCTGGTGTTTTAAACACATTCCACCAGAGTGGAGTGCCTTTAACCTGGTGTTTTAAACTCATTCCACCAGAGTGGAGTGCCTTTAACCTGGTGTCTTGAACTCATTCCACCAGAGTGGAGTGCCTTTAACCTGGTGTTTTGAACTCATTCCACCAGAGTGGAGTGCCTTTAACCTGGTGTTTTAAACTCATTCCACCAGAGTGGAGTGCCTTTAACCTGGTGTTTTAAACTCATTCCACCAGAGTGGAGTGCCTTTAACCTGGTGTTTTGAACTCTGCAGTTTATTATATTCATTCTTATTTTTTCCATTTGTTGTTCATTCATTTAGGTTGTGATGTCTCCAGCTGATCCCATTCAAGCATTTGTTGATAATTACCTTAAATTACTAGATGATACAGATACATCAAATTTCCAAAAAGTTCTTGAGATGAAGGTATGATTGTTGAATTTATCTTATTTTTAACTTCTTTGTTAATCACATAAGGTGTGTTTTTACTGGGGATAGAAAAATATGTTTTAAACAGCTTTTCAGAGTGTGTTTTTATCCAAGTGTTTAGAAATGCGTTTTGTTTTAAACCATGTTTTGTGGTACACCTTATTGCTACAATGCAATTAATTGTGCTATGGTTGTCACCTACACTTACTTCTTTTGCTTTGATATGTACGTAATATCAGTAGGATTATGCAGGGAAATGTAAAATGACATGAGATAATGTCAATTTCCAGTTGCCAAAGTTGTTTAGGTTGTAGTTGATGGAGACAATTTTACTTGTAATCATCCAGTGAGGTCTGGCCTACATTTTAAAAAAAACATTCCAATATTTTTTTGTTTTGGTTTATAAAGGGGCTTAAGAGAAGTGATCAAAACATGATGTTGGAGTTATTTAAAACTAGATTACCATCACAGACAACCACTGGCAGGGGACAGCATGGAGCAACAGCAGTTCGTGAAGAAACTAGCAGAATTAAAAGATTGGAAAAATTGATTAAAAAGAAATTATAAAAAACGTCTCTTAGAATACTGAAATAATAAAACTGGAATTGTTGAAAGAAATTTGTTAAGGAAGTTTCATTGGGTCCTAAATTCTTTCCTGCTAATTGAATCTTTACGGGAAATATTGTTTGAACCAGAAGAGCTTCCGGTTTTTTATATTTGACTCTACTCACTTTACTTTCTCCATTGTCAACTTTTTTTGTTAAACATCTACCAATAAAGTAATTTTGGACAAAAGAGTAAATATTACAGTCGTAATTTGCTTTGCAATTAAAGAATTGAATGTATTTTACAATTTATTATTGTATTCGATTGCAAATCATTCATCATTAAATGTAAATAAAACAACTAAATTGTTTAGTTATATATTTATTATAATGCAGTTAAGTGGTCATATAATATATGTGTATAAGAATTACCAAAATTAGTCTTTCTTAACATAAAACTAACCCTCCCAATATCCCACAATAATAACAAATGAATGGTGAATAATTTCGGACCTATATACCTCTTACCAATTAGGTACAGGGTAACCAGGATACCTGTGAATGTATCATCATGATTGCTAAGGCCAAATAAAGTCCTAATGTCTTAATAATGAAATTAATTGTAGGCCTACAGTATGTATGTGTAATTGATAAGTAATTTATGATTATATTAATAATGCATTAAAAGTTCTAATTCTGTTAAAATTCATATGAATACTTTTTTTACATATACTTTTTATTTTAAATGTGGGAAATGGTTATTGGAATAAACAACAGTACATGTATTTTTTTGTTTTATTTATTTTGTTCCATAAAACAAACTGCTTCAATGATGTCCAAAAAAAAAAATTAGATTATGATTATTAACTTCCAAGTAGGGCTATATAGTGTATTTCAAATAAGATAAGTCACTCATACACACATTCCCAAAGAATCTACAATTATAATTAATCAGAAAGCTACCAAAATGGAAAGAAATCACGTAACATAAATATTGAGTAAAGCTGCTTTCACTTCATGCCCAGATTCAGTTCGGTGCCCTGAGAAAAATATTGTGGAAAATGAGTTCAGTGGTAAAGCATACAGTAGGATCGTTACACCAAATTTGTTTGATTTGAATCTGGTAAGAAAAGCCATTTGTTTTCTGAAATTGTATGATTTTATTTCTTTTGTCCAATCGGCAGAACATGAGCATGAATAACCTTGCTTGACAATGGATAACCAAATTTGTGCTCGATGTGCAAGCACGCTCAACGCTCACGACATTTTTCTCAGGGTGCATGCCAGTGCAAGGAGAGATGTGAAAGTAGCTTAATGTTTACAAAAATTATCGACAATTGTCATTATTTCATTATCTTTTTATAATTTATTATCCGTTTGATAATGTAAAGAATCTATATGTCCAATGCAGAGTATAAGATTATTTTGTAAAATGGTTAATTCTTCCATTTGTATACAATCAAAATGCTTTATGTTTATTGCAATGGCTATAGACAATGTTAATGTAAATTGACAATCCATCAGTTGAGAATAATTAAAAGTCGCCCCCAATTGAGATTTGAACCCGGAACCTTCTGCTTGATATGCAATTGTCCTATAACTATTAGACCATGGGGCTTTCATGGTATTGTTCAAACTCGATTGGATAGAGACTCTTTAACACTCTTGGTGTGGTACGGCGGAACAGCACTAGTGCCTTCATTTTACGCACACGCACCAGATATCAAATTGATACACCCTTATCTTTTAGTTTTTAATTCACGAAGCGGGATCTCCAAAGAGATACTTTTATATATATAAACACCACAGGCACAGAACAAATTCTAAACTGCCTGGTGATATACTAAAATTAACATTGATTAATTTGAAACGATAAGATGAGGAAATCTGTGAGAAAAAGTCGCTCCAACCGAGATTCGAACCCGGAACCTCCTGCTTGATACAGATGTCATAGCCATTAGACCACTTGGCTTTGTGAATGAACAGTTGGTTAAAAATGACAATGGTAGATTGCCAATAGCAATTCTTTCACTTTGACATTTAAAGTACAATCATACTCTACATCTTATGACAAGGATTTCAACACTGGGTTTTAATACAGTGAGTAAGCAACACAAAGCTACGTCTGTATAATGTATTTATTTGACCAAAACTTCAACAAATGAATCAGAAAAGATCACTATTACAGTAACTCAAGGCAGTAATTCCAATCATACAAATATAAAAATACATAAATTTAGTATCTAAAAATAAAATGATTTTAATGGAATATGAATGTAATAGCTATACTATAATTTTAAAATATACAAAATATAAATCTTAGTATCTAAAATATAATTGAATATTATCAATTATATAGAAACAGCAAGATTGTATAGCACACTTGTAGCAACTTTAAATTTTTTACTACACAAACAATACTGACTATGCCCGGGGAAGAGTGAAATTACAATTGAACTCTTCCCTGCCAGGCGTTATGGTCAAAGATAGTATTATATATAATACTGTAGAAAGTAATTTATTGTACAAAAGTTAGCCTTGTATACGTTTTGTTAATATTTTGTATATATAGGCATACAGTACTGTATTCTACTGAATACAATTACATACACAATATTGATAAACAAAAGCATTTTTGTAGCACACCTACCATCATGCCAATTAAATTCCATCTCATATTTCTTACAAACAAAAATATATTTCGTTAGATAAAGTATAAACTAATTTATTATTTTTTTTATTAAAAGAAACATTTCTTTTTACTGCACAAAATAGCAGTAATATATATATATAAGTCATCTCCCTAATTATTAGGGGTACTTTCTATTTATTTATATTTATACTGTATTTGCTATGTTACAGTGCGACCCAGCACATTTACATTTATCTATGTTGACATTTATTTATAGCAAAATAGTATTATTACGATGTACTGGACATATCTGTATGTATTTGTACCACAAATTGTTATCACAAATATTAATATTTATTCTAAGGAATGTTTAACATTCTAATTGATTTTAAACAAGCCATTTCACAAGAAACTGTAATATGTTCAAATAGGCTATCAATTTAATTTAAAGCTAGATACCATAGTATAGGGCTATAGTCTTGAAATACGCCATAAATGACTGTATGTTGCTACCTGATGCGTTATAGACTGTTAATAGAATATGTACAAAGTACTTGTCTTGCACTAGGGACTTGAAACATATCTACGATAATATACCAAACTTTTATTTAAGGATTCCTCATATGTGTATAGAGGTTTATATCCCAACTCTAATTTGGCCAAGTTAGAATTGAAATATACAACTGAATTAATAAATTGTACCACACGTCTAGTGAATATAGGACGGAATATCTTGAGTGGTTTCGTAATCCAAGCAGCTAGCTCAGTAATAAACGCCAGTAGGTATAAAAACCAATAAGGAATTGTGTATGAATACGTCTTTACACCTAAGTTTTCCAAAAATGGATGTAAAAATGCATTCAAACTAGAAACTGGCGTGTCATCAGTAATGAAGTAAGCTTGACCGGTAGGACATACAGGATTGCGAAGTGCATTTGCAGCAACAACATGGGCATAACCAACATTACCCGCATATATGTGTTGTAGTTTTGACGACTCGTTTGAGATACGCATCATCTTTCCTTGCTTTTTGGCAGATTTTAACTGCTTGCTAAAATTTGGATCGCCTTCGCCATAAACAGGTGATATGCGCAACGCACATGTCTTTAGCTTTTTTTCATTCGGGAGAATGTGATTGTTTGCATGTAAGATGACTTTCTCTGCTTCAGATTTGGTGTGGGCGTATGGCCCAAAGTGGTGCGATGATGGAATCCAAAGTGTTGATTCTGTTCCATTTATGATTGGTTCTTCACCAATAACAACATCAACAGTACTTGTGAACACCAAAATATTGATACAGTTGTCAATACAAGCTTTAACAACATTCTTTGTTCCTTAAAAATAAAAAATAAATATGCAAGCATATATATATATAAATTATCATTTTTAGATAGGTGGACACAATGCAAAAAACTGTTTAGTGTAAATAACTATCTCGGATACCTGCTACCTTATCTTACTGTAGATATTTCGCAAAAAATATGTTTGAAAACATTATATAGTAGTTGAACTACTGTATATGGTATTTCCATATTTGTCTTTTAGCAGAAAACAAATGTATGTTTTTTTTTATTGTATGTAAAATTAAATCAATAAAATGAATACTGTAAATTAACTGATTCTTTCATAAAGTCACTTTGAGGAATTTGTAAATTCACATTCGTATCATTTAAAATGGTTTTAATTGTATTAAGGATACAAATAATGATATACCTGTTAAATTAACCAAATTGAGTGCCTCGACATTTGGACATGCAGTAACATCCACTTTGCCTGCAGTGTGGATAACCATTGTGGCACCTCTGCATGCTCTACTGATATCGTTCAGCTGGGTGATGTCTCCACAGATGTGATTCACAGGAGTATGACAATCTTTCACTAGAAGCAAGGTACATTATAATGATTACTATTAATTGAGTAATTAAACACCACTACAGTACTTACTTAATTACAGAATAACAGCACTCACAGCACAAATGTAATCAAAATAGTGCATACTTGTTTTAGAGGCCTCTATACTGTAGGCTTTGGGCCAGCTGCTTTAAAAAGTAAGTCCAAAAAACATCCATTTTTTCAATGAGTAAAATGAGACCAACAGAACAAATTTGATGTTCTCAAAACAATGTTACAATTTTTGTCTGAAATGTTGTACCGTATTCAATTTCCAATTTTTCAACTGCATCCAGCCTCTTTAAAATTCAGGATATTCCAGGTATGTGGAAAACTACCACAAGAGCTTGATGCTTTAGAAAAATTCAGAAATTTCCCCAGACACAACATTCCAGTTAATAAAAAGACATAGTAAAGACATTATTTAATGGCATACCGTTTAATTCATTAATGCAGCAAAATTGAGAAGATAGGTCAAATACTCGAACCTCTTTAACTGGAAACATTTCTTGAATTAGGAGATGTTTGATTACATGTTGACCAACAAAGCCACATCCACCAGTAACCACGACAACTTCTTCATCTTTACCCATGTTAATATTTACTGTAATGGTATTAAAATCTAAAAAGGGGAAGTAATTCTGTGTATTAACATAACACTCCTGTTAAACTGATCTGTTGTAGGCAACATCCACCATTACAGACTATTTCAATGGAAAAAGACATAGGCCTAATCAAATAGCATAAGGTGTTTACAATTTCCAATGTAGTTAAACAAGTTGGTGCAATAGGTACAACATGGTGACAGATAATCACATAGGTGGCACATTTGAGAACAGCTACTTTAGGTAGCACTCAGAAACAGTGAGAGCAACCCTGGCAACTACTGTTTCCAATGTTTGATAATTTATTGTTTTAATGATACAACATTGATTGCCAATGTTTTATTTGGTGAACGTAGAACAGTATAGATTGATTTGGTTCCAGGACGATTCGACCCTGGACGATTCGGCCCGGGACGTTTCGGCCCGGGACGATTCTGCCCGGGACGATCCGGCCCGGGACTACTACTACTACTACTACTACTACTAGGGATAAAGATGCAATAAAGCAAACAGTTTGGAAACATTGTCGAAAATCATAATTTTTTAATCACGCGAACGATGTTAACAAGTTACGTCCTCTGTTGGCCACTTGACGAATGCACGAAAAAACAAAGTTTTCGCAGTAATAAATTGAATATAAAAAAAACGTTTTTCTAGTAATTCATTTTATATATTATATCAACATTGTCAATATCAACAAAATACGGATTGTTAAACCCCTTTAAAAACTTGATAAATACCAACAAAAATGAATGTGAATTTGGTCTAAAGTGGGCCGAATCGTCCCGGAACAGATTGATTTAGGCACTGTATTGTGGCATTTGGGTACTCGAATATTGCTGAACTGATTTGGTTGATATTTACCAGGTTTTTTTATTTAGTGGCAAGTAACCTCATTCGGTCTTGGTATCACTTTATGATATTATTTGCCATGAATGCTGTACTGTTGGATTAGACTGGACCACCCACAATGTATTAAAATCATTTTTTGCATTGCTTTACCTTAATGTGCAATTTTTATATTGATAATATTGTATATTAATTATATTGTGTTGTGCTTGTATTTTATATTCCAGACCATCAATGTTATTGTACAGAATGAAATGAGTGCGATAGTACAAATAAATGACAGTGAACAACCATTGCTTCGCTCGCGTACCATCTGCAGTAGGTCATGCCCACAGATGGTTCTTGAATACATAGTAATTTCAGCGTAAAAAAACTGGCGATTTCAAATGTACGTACCGCATGACTATAAAACATTGTCGTCTACAGAAACAAATAAATAGACACAATGATTTATGTAGTCAACCAAAATTAGCACCCTGCGAATTACTTCCAAATGAGAAACTTAAACTTAACCTAATTTGTGTTTTGTATCTAACATTAGGGTTGAGGGTTGGGAATGAGGATAGATACAAAGAGGAACAATTTTTTAATATTCTTTATATTAAATTATTCTTAATAATTCTTTATTATCCACTAAGTAACGAAATATAATTTGTATAGGCCTATAAATAATTTACCACTAAATAGAGTAAAACATTTCCGATTTAATAACTTTGGAACTAGATTATTTATGTGGATATTTTTTATTTGGTTAATAAATATCTCCAAGACCTGTGGAATAAAAAAAAAATAATGATTGACAATAAATATTTATAAACCAAATAAAAAATATCCAAATAAATAATACAGTTCCTAAAAAATATCAATTAAATCTATATAAACGAAGAAAATGTATATCCCGCTAGTATGCATCCCGCTCCATACAAATAGCGCGACCAATGTCAAACGCGGCCGATATCATCAAAAGTATAGCTCTAGTAGCGCACCATATAAAATAGCGGAAGTTGTGTTTATCGCGACCGATTTCAAACGCGACCGATTTCAGACGCAACCGATTTCATTAAAACCGTCATAACTGTGGGCAAAAATTACACCTCCAACTATTTTACACAACAATTTTGAAATAAATAGGCCTACAAATCACACAAAGACAAAAATGTAATAATAGTAATACACTACCTTGGGCCTAGGGCCTAAATACATTACATACTGGGCTAATTTTATTAAAAAGGCTAATTTTTTTTAAAAGACAAATTAAGTAAAACATGTTGGTACTACTACGGGGCGCAACGGCGACACCCTATTAATTTTAAGGTGTGGTATTTACAATAAGTTACTTAACAAGTTTGGAGTCGAAAGGAAGTTGATTCATCTCTTCTGCATTGGCATACAAACATAGGCCTAGGGCTAGGCGTACTAAAATTATAATAATACTAATACTAATAGCCTAGCCTAGGCCTGGGCCTAGCTAGTAGGCCCCAGGCCTAGCCTGGCCTGGCCCTGAGTGGGACGTACAGGACCAAATAGGCCTAGGCCTAGGTAGGCTAATAGTAGGCCTAGCCTAGGCTAGGCTGTATGTAATATTAGGCTAGGTGTGACCAAGACAATCAAACAATTGATTGATGGGAACTAAGCTAGTACTTACATTGGTAATAATATCATCTCAAAGTCTTCTCAAAATCCTTTGTACTACTGTACCAACAAAACCGCAACTGTCTGTTTGCGATAGACAGATTTTGTTTTGTGTTTGCGCCCCGTATTAATTTAGTATAAAATTATTAATTAACAAAACATCAACATCGTGTCGTCACCAAAATCTGTGAAAATGACGTTTACACAAGGTTTGCTTTAAATTAAGTTATATTTCATGTTTCAACAACTCCAAACAGCAATGGACCCTGCAAATGGGGAAAGAAATACATTTATGGTATGTGTCATAATGTGTGGTGTAATTTATTTAGCTAAAGTTGTCTATGGTAGAATCCTAGGCTTGTTGTGTCCAGCCTCTTGAGTTCATCTCCACTTCAAGTATGCAGCCAAAAGGGCTTCTAGGCCTATACCTCTCTGCTGGGAAGAAGCTTGAACTGGGTTGTGGGCCTAGGCCTAGGCCTAGGGCCTAGTTCTTCTAGGTTGGAGGGGGGAGGGTGGGTGGACTAGGAGAAACGGGATGCTAGTCAAGTCGCCCAAAAACAAATTCGGCCCGGTGATACTAAACACCACCAGATACCACCAGATACCTACTACTAGAGCAATAAATCCTACCACCAGACAGACAGAGAGCAGCCACCTGTTGAAATTGATTATTAAGGGTATATTGCAAATTTCAAAGCTTAATTCTTTCAGAAACTGATAAAATTGAAGTTTAAAGTTGAATTTCTCGCCGTCGTATTCCAGAACCGAATGCGTTTGATAAACATTGTAGCAATGAAACGAACGCATTCATTCGTGTCTCTTGTGTATTGTATTCAACGGTCAACTATATGAGGCGCTACCGATGCTTTTGTTACTTAGTCAGTCACATAAAATACACCAATCGATTGCGCGATTAGTCTTTCTTTTGACATTATGTTTTTATCATGTTTTGTATGTCAAAATCGGTAACAATAACATAACAAATTATAATAGCATACGATTTTTTTTTTTTGCACATTAATTTTAATTATTTCCCTTTGTCATCGTTTTCGTGCACTCTGGGTGCTGTACGAATTGGTTGATGTTTCATTTCGCGATTTCTATCATTTTTTTTTCATAATGTTTTTATCATGTTTCGTATTTCAAAATCGGTAACGATAACATAACAAATAACATACAGTACGATAACATAATAACGGATACTGTTGGAGAAACTGTGATAGGTATAGGCACAGATTGCATGCATATTATACTGTGATAGGTATAGGCACAGATTGCATGCATATTATACTGTGATAGGTATAGGCACAGATTGCATGCATATTAATTATTATACTGTGATAGGTATAGGCACAGATTGCATGCATATTATACTGTGATAGGTATAGGCACAGATTGCATGCATATTATACTGTGATAGGTATAGGCACAGATTGCATGCATATTATACTGTGATAGGTATAGGCACAGATTGCATGCATATTATACTGTGATAGGTATAGGCACAGATTGCATGCATATTATACTGTGATAGGTATAGGCACAGATTGCATGCATATTATACTGTACACCTCGTTCGGAGTACCTTTGTATCAGTTTCATGGGCACACGAACATTCATTATATCACGATACATAGACATTAAATACAATAGTAAAACAAAATCAATGCAGTGGCTTTTCTTAACTTTTAACTTTAAATTTTAACTTTTTTTTTAGCAACAATGCAAATTAGCTCTTTTTAAACTCCGATCTTTTTTCCCAGGCAACTTCAAGAAAATGTTTACAATATTTATCAATGCTGCCAAAGACAGCTTTACTAAGATCCATGTTAATGTCCCCCCTAAAACTAAAATTGTTTTTTCATTAACATTAGCATTTATAAAATATTCCCATGTTGCAGACTCATCCAAAATGTCAAGGTCATTATTTAGCTTTACTAATTCAATCTCTCTTATAGCATTAAGAAGAGCTTGGCAATTAAATAACAAATGTTGTATGTTTTCTATTTCACCACTCTGACATAGTGCAGTGGCCAGACATAAAATACACGGTAATATCAAGTTTAAACTTCTGTTTTTATTTTCTCTTTCCACATTCCTATTCTATAATGAGTTTACTCTATTTTAACATACAATTACCATCACTGACAAAAGGTAGCATTAAGTTTTATTTATTTTTAATAAATGTTATAGTGTACAGAAATGAATTTCTGATTTTATTTGACCAAATAAATTCATCGGTAGCACCTCATAGTTGACCGTTGAATACAATACACAAGAGACACGGATGAATGCGTTCGTTTCGTTGCTACAATATTTATCAAACGCATGCGGTTCTGGAATACGACGGCGAGAAATTCAACTGTTTCTGAAAGAATTAAGCTTTGAAATTTGCAATATACCCTTAATAATCAATTCCAAAAAGGTGGCTGCTCTCTGGTGGTAGGATTTATTGCTCTAGTAGGTATCTGGTGTCAATTCGGCCATCGCAAAGACACCCAATGCAAAATCCCCCAACACAGTGACCCATCGCAAAGTCCCCTCCTAACAGTTAAAATAGCTTACACGTGCATAAATTACCTAATTGATATTCTTGCGCAATTTGAACACAAAATAATACAGAATTGTACAGTAGGCTGCATAAATAAAGGGGATGCCCCTCTCCCTTCGTGTAGTACTGTACTTTTACAGTAGTAGTAGTCTCTGGTCACAGTACATCGATTTTGTTCTGATCACAGTACATCAATTTTGTAAAGCGTTGATACAGTAGTCTTAACCATAATAATAATATTAAATAACAATAGACATACTGTATACTTGTCAATTATGCAAATCAATAAGTAGCCTACTCATTGTTTTATATAACACTGTTTGTTTTAACTGATCGATAAGATATGCCTATATCATTTATACATTTATCATTATATTATCCTAAAAAATGAGCTGCCAGAATAATACACTTTTGTTCCATTTCAGTTGCAAAGGAAATTATCAAATCGGTTGATTTTATTTTTGTGTTGACATTTTTTTTTAGGTGTGCTACGGCCTATCCTCTATATATAGTAATTATTTTGCTATCAAGTTAACTTTTTTTCAAATAATATATTAAATTTTCTCTGAAACCATTTTGAGAAACTTTTAAAGTAACAAATTGACAACAACTTTTTTTACAATGTCCATTTCAAAAAGCTTGTTATGTCCTTTTTTCAGGACCCATAAAAGACAAAAAGAATCAATTAAATTGGCATTATGATAAATTTTCATATACCCAGAGAAATAATCTACCTAATAAACACATTTTTAAAAATACATAATAAATGGCGAAAATATTGCAGATACCTAATAATACAAAATAGCACTACCAAACGAATTTGGTAAAACTTACTATAGTTGGCGAATATCCATACAAAATACCGGAAGTTAATTTTACCGCAACCTAACTAACCATGAATTGCACCAGGCCTTTGGGATCCAGGGCACCAGAGATACAACTTAGAACCAAATATTAATAACTACACATGTCAAGTTTTAGGTAGATCCCACCTCTAACTAACCCCCTGTCCCCAACCCTCAATTGTGACAAAATGAAACATTCCAAATTCATTAACATACTGTACTACGTTGTTGTGGCCTAGGACCAGTGATTATAGGTAAAATCAAACTATTTCAAGAAATTCAACAAAAAAAGATTTGTGAAAAAGTGAAATTTTAGGTGCACGGCGGGAGAGTTTGGGTTAAATAAAAGCAGAGCCAAATGCGTGGGACTTGACATGTATGTAATTATAACAATAGACAAGTAAAAAGAGAAACATTTAACTATTTTTATCATGATGTTGAGACTTACTAAAAGAGCTGTTTGAAATGTTGCTATATTTTAATAGACACACCCTTCTGTTCGAATCAAAGGCACTGAGCTAGAATGGGCAGCAGGAGTATGTAGGATGGAAGACTGCGAGGGTAGCACTTCAAAAGGACAACATATGCATTGTCCATTTTGTCCTGTCAAGTGTGTTTTTACTGACATGTTTATACTGAGGGCACATTATAGAGTAAAACATGTTGATAAAGGAGTGGACTTTGCAGGTGAGTATATAAACAAGAAAGAACCTGTTTCTGTCATCAAATGACCTAAGTACTACTGTAGTGTAAGTACTCCAGAATGTATTATTTGTTTCCCCTATCATTCTAATAAAGCAGAAACCATGAGTAATTTATGAGATTATATAGAGCTGGATAGAGAACATGTATGTCAAAATTGTTCTGTTGCATAAAGCAGATGTCAAATAATGAATGTTTATGAGTGGAATGGTACAAATAATGGCATGAAGTGAATGATGAAAGGTCTATTTATTTCAGTTTTGTCTGGTAAAAAATATTATTTATAACAATAAAATACCATATATTTTTTGAAACCAATACAATACCAGTAATAGAATCTTGCAAGAAGAGATTACTTGTCATGTAAGACCCATAAACGATAAAAAACAAAATCCACTTCAAGAAAAGAAAAGGAGGTCGTGACAACAAATGTTTAAATTCGGGGGACAACTAACAAACAAACTGAAATTGTCTCTTTATAGAGATTTTTGTGAGAAAAAACAAGTAATAAAAACCAAAATGTAGAATATTGCGCTGTGCTTTGCATCAAGTTCTATTGTCTACTGATTCAAGCTAATAACCTATACTGTTACAATATTATACTCTAACTATATTACATACAGTATAATGTCAAATGTTATTATTTTGATGAATTGGGAAGCAATCCCTACTTTTTTTGAGGAGTGAACTTTTTTCTTTATTGTGTACATGACCTACAGCTTAAAGACCCTTCCCTGCAATTTTGGACGTTTTTTTGAAAATAATACATATATATCAATTATCACTTTAAAAACATTAAACCATGTCATTCCTTGTCTTAAATGTACGTTTTATGGTAAATTATGATAAAAAGTGAACAACAATGCACTACCTAAGTAGCTCGCGGCGATCGACCTCTCGTGGACGGTCTTAGGCCTAGCCTAGCTAGGCTTAGTTTTGTAGGTCTAGCTGGTAAACATCGGTAACGTACGAACATCGTACGCTAGCTATATACCTAGCCTGACGTTGTATAGTTGCTGCATTAATTGTCTTTCTATTTTTGCCAGACTCCGTTGATACAAATTGGGGAAAACCCGGTATTTTCGCTGAAAAGTTAGGAGTCTTCCATTTGTTTTGGCCTCACGATCGATCGAAAAGTGGGCGAATTACAGGTGAAAAACAAAAATATCAATCCGCGCGCAATGCATTTTGGGATTTATAGCGGGCCGCTATAATTATTAGAATCGACTTATTTTTCACATTTTTAACCGTTTAAAGACGAAAAAAGTTATCGCAATAGGACCATATAGTATTATTTTTACATTAAATATAGTTTGTGATCTTAAATTAGATCTAAAAAACGTAGGGAATGGGGCTTTAATATCTTATCTGAAAGAGTGTGCGCTATCAACTATGTACCACCATTACTACAACCAGAGATTTAGCATACTACGCAATATGCTGCGGCTCAAATGTGTATGTCGGCATATAAGATAATCTAATACATGTTAATGTACAAGCAATTACTTATACAGTACAGTATATTATAAGTAATTGCTTAGCTTGAATAATGATAAGATTTTTTTTAAATAGGTCTCCGAATACTACGCTGTTCCAACAACTGCTTTATTCAGGGAGTTATCAAAGAAGAGAAAAAGTTTAAAGGTGCTCACTGGCATTGCTTTCGATGTAAAAATGCATTCAATCGTAAAGATGAGGCACTCAAACATTTCAAGACACATTTTAAAAATCCTGCAACTACATTCCAAATACAGATAGCACAAGTATGAACTAAATAGATTTTTGTTTGATAACAAATATGTAATTAAATGTTATTTTTTTATTATTTATTACCCAGTATATATATTTCTTTTGATATATTGATCACAGTCCGAATAAAAAAAACTCATGAGTAGTAACATTTAAAAACGCATTTCAATAAACCTAAAGCTCATTTGTTAGAGTGCACTACTGAAAAGTTTTCTGTTATAATACAACATACTATACAATAGTTTATCATCTAAAAAATATTAAAAGAAAGGAAAATGTTTAAAAGTGTGTTGCTAATGACACATTGTTCATGTTATCTTTGTTGATGTGTTATACTCATTCATCTTTCAGGATATTAACCAGCCCAACATTATTGACATGTACAACAAACAGAGCGGTCCAATGAGCTTTAAAATGTATGCTAAGATGAACGCACGGTCCAACTTACAACATGGATTAAACAGCTTTTTTCATGTTGAGCCTACCACACTTGAAATTGATAAAGATGAATACATTATATCTGAAACACATGAAGGAACTGTTGGTTAGTTAATAGGAAGGCTTCGCAACCTTGCTAATATGAATGAATCGAATTTATCACAAGTACCTCTTGGTCTTCATAAACCAGTATTCACATAGATAGCAAAAAAATATTGAGCGTGCACTTGTATTGTACTTGTCTTACTAGTTCTAGTGTAAAATGAGAGTGAGCAAGAACTTCTATTTTTAAAAAAAAGTCAAATTGACAATTTTTAGTAAATTACTTCCAATAAATTGTTTATTGTAATCATATATTCTTGATTCAATGCAAAATGTGACAAAATAGATCTGTAATTACAAATAGGCTGATATTCAACAACACAAATACACATTTACAGTACAACTCAGGGGATCAGCTTAAAAGTTTGACAAATGTAGACGCATATCTATTTTCATATTTGTAAGGCTGCAAAACTTCCCCATTATTTATCAAATCACCTTGATTTCTTACAATAGATAGAGTTATATTCACATTAAACAAAAAAAAACTACTGTCAACTCTCAATCAACCAAACCCATTTCTTAGGTCCAACGTCCAAAACTTTTTTTTAACATTAAAAACACATTCGGAATGCCGAAATTTCTGGAAAACCTGACATTGGACCAGCTTAAAGGTGTCCGGTATTGGAAGAGTTGACTAAAATTTACAAATTTGTTTTTTTATTTTACAAATTAAGGCAAAGTGTTTTTTTTATTTTTTCATTTTGTAGTAATATATATGGAATACATTTTTTTACAAATGTTTTTTAAATAATGTATTTTAGTGTATTTATTTTTTTAATTACTGTGTTGTTTCAGGTAGTAATGGTGAAATAGTTTTGATAACATCTGAAGAAACAGGTGAAGTGAGAAAATCAGAGAGAATAATAGAAGAACTGCAAAAGCAGATAAGCACATTAAAAGAAGAAAAAGCAGAAATGGAAAGACAATACCAACATAGGGTACTTTATGACTTTATTATATTAGGGAGTTTTTTAAACAATAACTTATAACTTTTCTAATGTTGTGTTCTTGTTGTAATTAAAATGGAAGACAAAAGCAGACCTCCCAACTCTCCTGATAATGGCAAAGTCTCCCAATATTTCTTGTAATTTTCCGGTCTCCTAAATCTGATAAACCAAAAGAAAAAATGTATAAATTTATAATCGTTACTACTCCAGATATTGATAAGAGAATATAAAACATACTAATATCGGTCCGTAAGATGTTTAAAATCACTTAAATCGTTGTTCAATAAGTGAAATAATGAGTTTACACATTTACAGCTCCCAATATACAGTACCCATAGCCAAAGAAATTAGTAGATTTAAGTAGTCGTAAGTAGAAATAGCTCTATTTTTAGTAGCCCTAATAGTTTTTAAGTAGACCTTTTTATCTCGCCTACTAAGGATTTTAACTCAATGAGTCAACGATGGAATGACTACTTCCCAGCTATATAAAACAGATAGTTGATTAATAGTTACTGGCTATTAATTATTTGTTAACAGTCTATTGATAGGTTATTGGTAGCCTTTGTATAGCTATTATAAGTAGACAGTTGATAGATATGATACTCATAGATTTCTAATAGCTATCTGGTAGTCCATATATTGTATAAAATAGATTGTTTATTAACAGTTACTGGCTATTATCAGTTTGTTTATGTCTATTAATAGGTTGCTGGTAACCCTTGGTATAGCTATTGTAAGTAGACAATAGATAGATGTATACAACTGTGTTACTCACAGATTAAAAATAGTCAAAAATCTATCTAATACTATTAGTGAGGATTTTGAATTATGCTAATGAGGTAAAACCTATTAGGACCTATCTAAAATCGGCCTAAAATCTACTTATTAGTAGGTACCTTAATAGGTAATAAAGCTATATCTATTAAGGCGATAACTTATAAGGCTAATAGATATAGAGCTATATCTACTAAGACTTTTTGTAGCACCCTCAATGGTTTGACCCTGTTTTCTTAAAACCTCCCAATATCTCATATTTCCAAGTTTGGAAGTCTGTAAAAACATCACTATTAAATTGTATGGGTACAATCTATGGGTACCGCAAGCACTACCGCTGAAGTGCGCACAAAGTTTGTTTTCCATAGACAAATTTATTAATGTGAATCAGACGCATAGCATTGGTATTTCCATCTTCCTTTCTGCAATGACTTCTAGTTCCTTAAGTTTCTCCCTTCAGTAAAATTAGTAGGTCACACAATAATTTTGCCAATCAGTGATCAGGAAATGAATTGTCACATGTTCATAAGCAATCTTTCAAATCAAAAAGCTTAATAGATAGGCGATGGAAATGAAATTGCAGTTACTTACTCTTGTAATAACAAGGCCAACAGCCATAAGTCGCGTGCTAAAACGCATAGTGATACCGGACCGACAGACAGACCGACAGACTGACCGACATAGTGAACTATAGAGTCGCGTCCACGCGACTAAAAAGTGTAATGTGATTTTTTTCTCTGCGAAACATTGGATTTATGTGACTAAATACACTTAGTGGAAAGCAGGCTTTAATGGCAAAACTTGCAAAGACACTTTTTTGTATTATTGTTTAAATAATCTTACTACAGTACTTGTTTATTCATAAATTTTTCACAGATTGAAATATTATATGAAGAAAAGAAGTTGTTACGTGAACAATTGCAATCACTTCAACAGGGGATCTTGAGTAAAATGCCAGCCTCTGTTCTTCTAGAGTCACAGTTCATTGCTCGAAGTTTAGAGCAACAATTCAAAGACTTTGTACAGTTTAATATGAGTAAACTTAGTCAATGCTTTCTTGGAATGACATCATCTGACATGACAATGAACCTCATTGACAATAACCAAGAAGGACTTTACAATGTTACCATACAATCTCAAGAGCCATGTCAGGAGTTTGTTAATTCAGATAGCGAGCCTACAGATGATCTTGTTCAGAATGTCATTGAAACTCATGATTGCGTCCACATTGGTGGTGCGACATCAAATGCTATTGGTCACCAAACTGGTGATACTACAAACACAGTAAGTCAGCTTGGAACCGATGGGAACATATCTGTACAGCATTTTGTACAGAGTGATGTTATTACATCAGAAGAACTGGTACCATCTGTGTTGACATCAAATTTGCAGCAAGTTGAGGCATCTCAAGAATTTGAGCATGATTCCAGTGAAGGAACTCAAGAACAACCAAATATAGCAATACATCAAGATCCGACAATTGTTTTGAATGTGGGGACAGATCACAATAATCCAGTTGAGAAAAGTACAAATAATATGAATGTGATTACTCCATCTACTGAAAATGGAAGCATTCACTACATTCATGAAGAAATCATTGACATTTCGTCACAGTTCCAATTGTCAAAGACCAATCAAAAAGAAGGAACCATGCAAAAAAGAACATCCAAAGGTAGAAGTACACCACCTTTGACAAGAAAAAGATGCAAAATTAATTAACTCGGATAACAACACAGTATGCTTAGAAAATTATCATTTGCCAAATTGAATAGTTTACAACAATGGTGTACTTTGTCATGACTACCATAATTATTATCAGATGAAGAAGAGATTTAAAAACAAAAAGAACACGTCTAGACCACTGGATTGCATTTTTGTGTATTGAAAGTTGAAATTTTGATACAAAATGTACAGACCTTGCAGCTGTGGAACTATGCATAATATTACAGTATTAGTTATTAAAAATAGTTTGTTTGATAGTTTCATTGTTATTTTGTGTGTACTTTTCGCCCGTATACAAAAACTATTCCACACAAGTTGGGTAATAACTGGATACAGAAACTATTCCACACAAGTTGGGTAATAACTGGATACAGAAACTATTCCACGCAAGAAGCCAGTGATAAGCCTGTATACAATACTATTCAACGCAAGCTAGTCATAACTAGATTTTGTACTTCCCACCCCTATACAAGAACTATTCCACACTAGCCATAACTGGATTTTGTACTTCCCGCCCCTATACAAGAACTATCCCACACTAGCCATAACTGGATTTTGTACTTCCCGCCCCTATACAAAAACTATCCCACACTAGCCATAACTGGATTTTTTATTTCCCGACCCTATACAAGAACTATCCCACACTAGCCATAACTGGATTTTTTACTTCCCGCCCCTATACAAGAACTATCCCACACTAGCCATAACTGGATTTTGTACTTCCCGCCCCTATACAAAAACTATCCCACACTAGCCATAACTGGATTTTTTACTTCCCGCCCCTATACAAGAACTATCCCACACTAGCCATAACTGGATTTTGTACTTCCTGCCCCCGTTCCTGCCCCTATACAAAAACTATCCCACACTAGCCATAACTGGATTTTGTACTTTCGGCCCCTATACAAGAACTATTCCACACTAGCCATAACTAGATTTTGTACTTCCCGCCCCTATACAAAAACTATCCCACACTAGCCATAACTGGATTTTGTACTTCCCGCCCCTATACAAGAACTATCCCACACTGGCCATAAATAGATTGTGTACTTCCCGCCCCTATACAAAAACTATCCCACACTAGCCATAACTGGATTTTGTATTTCTGGGTCAAACGAGCAAGGTACCAATATCAGATCTGCATGTCTGTCGCGGTCTCTGCTGCATATGAAGCCATGGTGTCAAAAAAAAGAGAGGATACAAATTTGCTAGACCAAAACTTGTACAGTATTGGGATACCACATGAAACAAATTGAAAAGAGCCAACACATCTCACTGAGCATTAAGTCGTCACTGCCAGACACATTTTCCTCTGCATATGGCCCACCAGACCTGATCCTAAGGAGGTCCCTCCTCTGCATATGGCCCACCAGACCTGATCCTAAGGAGGTCCCTCCTCTGCATATGGCCCAGCAGACCTGATCCTAAGGAGGTCCCAACATTTGCGCTGGATTAAACATAACAAATAAAAGTATAAGTGAATTAGGATATCTTGTTGATGCGTCATCGAATGACCAATTTTCCTCCGTGAACATTCATACTATGTACTAAACTAAGCCAAATACAATGAATTCGGTTTTGCCCATGTTTGTTTACCTAATTCACATTGTTGCTCATTTCATTTATACAGTTTTGAAGACGTTAAACAGCAAGAATGTTTCTCCTTGTTTCTTGGTGTTATATTCACAGTATATTTGAGTCTCATTGGCATAAATATGGAAAAGTAAATTTTGCTTGCGAATGATTATATACAAATTAGTGCAGCCATTACAAAAATCTTTTTACCCCCTATTACCACCAATACCAATGATATAAATCAACAAACTCAGTACGTGTCTCCCATTTTTCATGGTCAAGGATCGTTTGAAGCACACATATTATTATGTAAATGACAAGTTAGGCCTATATTAATTGTATTCAAATTATTGCCGGAATTGTGGATTAAAAAAAATATGCAGTAGGCCTCCATACTGTATAATTATGTTGGTTTTATGCAAATTATGGTTTCCATTAAACCAAATAAATCAAGATATCTTTACCAAATAAAATTATATCTCGACCAATCCCACTCTTCCTCATGGTGGTTAAGATACAAACGACGGATAGGTTTAACTACATTGGTTTGTTTTTTTTGCATTAACTTGGCACGGACAACGTTAGAAGATAAATTGCTGAAACGCATGAGAGGTACGGACCATTTGTCAGTTCTGGTGGGCCTACGTCGTCCATGCTAAACTACAAACAACAAATTGTTGGGGAAGGCAAATTGTTGGGGAAGGTGCAGATTTGACTTCCTACCAGAAGTTGATCTTCGCCTTACTCTCTGTCGTGTGGATTTAATTAAAGACTAACATCGATCATGTTAAGCTCTGTCTACACCAACAAAAAAAGTATGATGTGCCCAAATGGTAGTGATATGCCCAAAAATTACATTTTGTTGGCACATAAAGTTTGATAGTGTAGAGATAGCTTTAGTCACCGTGTTTATACTTCGTATAAATAATACAAAGCCGAAGCCGTAGGCCTATACGAGGAAGAATTGGATGAAAAGAGACACCTGAGGATTTTTGGAACCAGTGTTCCACCAAACTCGTTAATCTTTTAAAGCATGATGAAGAGGAGAATGTAGAAATTAAATCATTTTGGATGAAAATAGATTTAGAAAAATTTATTACATCTTGATTTTAAATGTCATTATTTTATTGCAGTATATTTAGATAGGAGGCCTATTGTCCTTTCAGTTTCTCCAAATTGGCAACTTATTGGCTCAAAGTTTTTTAAATGTTCACAAAATCATTCTATTCTTTATCATCTTATAACGAAAAGTTTATTTTTGCGTAATAATATCACTAATTTGCATAAAACTGATATTTGTTAGTGAGATATATAATGGATTCACTCCAACAGTGGTCTTAAATGGTTGTTGGCATTGAAAACACGGGTCTAGAAAGTGTTTTGACCAATCAATAGAGAAAAGTTTGTTTTGTAATGGAATCACTAACTTTGCATAAAATCATTCACTAGATTCAAGATTCAATTTATTGTCACATAATATTGCATACATGATATTTGTTTACCTGAGCTTAGAAACATAGAAGCTTAGAAATACAATTTAAAACACAATATGGAAACGTAACTCTTTTACTAATTATCTTGAAAAATGTACATTATATAGATATAGCCTATACAAAAAAGTATACGACGGGTGCAAGAAGCTATTCTACTTCGGCCAGTTCAATTCTCTATACAGTAATTGATCCATCCGGCGTCGTCTTCTCACGTGTGAATAGCTGGATGGTTTGTTGTTTGCAGGTACGGTATTGCACCATAACTTGATGACCTTTAATTAATTAATTAACAGTATACACAACTCCATGATAAAGGCCTCCGATTACTAAATTTATATATTATTTATCAATATGTTAAAATAAACAAATTTTAAAAACAAATCATGATTACAACAAACAGTACAGGAGCTGTTTTATGTTTGTAGGTTATGGGCCTACAAATGGTTGCCAGAGCACATTGAGAACTGTTCAATAATTAAATATGCAGACGATACTGTTATAACTGGATGATGATACATTAATTTCTAAATTGATAACTTTGTACGGTGGTGTGATACCGATTGTGAACAGGCACTTCTATTTTAATTCTATATTTAATGAAATGTACTGTGACTTCGTGCTCCTGTCATCAAAATCAAGGTATAAAGTACGGTACATTACCTACCACCACGTGTAAAATCAAGATTTGTCTAAATTGCGCCGGGAAGTCAAATTCCTCAGAAAAAGCTAAACGCACCAATGTTATAAACCACTCTTTATTTTATTTATTAGTGTTTATTTAATTATTGACTGTAGCCTCAATGTAATGTTTTTATATTTTGTTAATGGTGTTCAATTCTCTGCTTAAAGTCTATTCCTATACTTATTGTGACCACCATGATCCAGTACATAATATATATTATACTGATTTATTATTTGCGAACTGGAACTTTTATAAATTACATAGAAATAGAGAACGATATCAGGTGACATCTTCAAAGAGATTATTCCCATTCTTCTATTGCTAATAATAGAACGGATAGTAAGAAGCTATGGAAAACTTGGAAAGAAATTGTAACGAGTACAAAAGGAAATAGTGTAATAAATCTCATTAATGAATCGGCTAACGGAAACATTACCACTCAGATATTCATCGGATTATTTCTGTACTATTAGAGAATCAATATTAAAATAAAAATCATAATACTACTTATAGACAACCAATTTTACAACTCACTCAGAAATTACACGATGCAAAGCAAACAAAGCATTTTTAAAGAAAACTATTAACGTAAAAAATGATTTTAAAATTAGTAGTTGTCCTCAGCATTTTAACTTTAATTTAAATTGTAGATGACGAAAAAAACAACAATAAAACTTGAAAACTTATAATAATAATAATTTGAACGTTCAATATTGAAGCTGCTAAACGTAGGCCTTAAAGGGTTGTTTTTTAACCTTAGAAACAATTTATACCAGATTATTCAAGACAAAACAAATTCTCTAAATTCATTACAGTTATCAATTTTATAGAATGGCATATTTAAATTATTGTGTACCACCTCGTACTACTAAAATTCTTTTTACACAAATTCAATTTTATTCAACAATCAATTTTTTGATAGGCCTAGCGCCATTCTAACAATCGTTGCTCAGATGCTGAAGTTTTTACAGCGGTAATTTTATTATTTACCGTAACGTAGGCCTACTCATTTGTATTTAATTTACTTTTACTGTTTTATGTATGTAACTGTATTTTAATGTGTCAATGCAAAGGCACACATTTCCAAAAATTTTCACTAGATGCCTAATTATTATCGTATAAATATATATAAATCCAAAGGCAAATTACTGAAAAATGACAATGCTGTGGGTGTCAGTGGCTGGATCTCAATGGAGATACAAAAAAAAAGCTAAATCAAAACGATAAAGTAAAACAGCCAGAAAAGTTATAGCAGAGCTTTCGGGCAACTAGTTCATCAGTTCAAGTGAAGGAATTTGGATAACGTTAGTATAAAAACTGGCAAGTGCTGCCGTATAAATATATAGGCCTATATATATATAATAATTATATAAACACATTAGGCAAAGGACATTAATTCTAAACCGCCTATATATTATTGTCATTTGTAAAAATGTTTTGTAAAATTTAAATAAATCATAATTTAATGAATATTACAAATATATAGGCCTATTTTAATTTAGCAAAATCTTCTGATATAAATTTAATAAAAACAATTTAAAATATTCACACATAAATACTAGATTATCATTATTTTTAAATAAGGGATAAAAAAAGGTAAACGCATCAAATTCAGTACAATTATTATTTATACAGTAAACAACTACTGTATAAATATTATTTATTTATTATGATAAATAGACTAAAAACTATTCAACCATCACATGCGCAAGTTAAATTCACTTTTAATGGGCTATGCGCACACCCAGTCGTCGTTTCCCTGTCTAGCTGCTGCGCGCTGCATGCTATGTGTGTGTTTGTTGTTCCAAGAATTTCTCTCATCTCCTCTCGCGTTTTTGCGAAATAAAAATACCAATTGAATTGGAAAGCAGGAAGTAGGTTAGCCTAGGTTTACTTTATTATCCTAACAATTTTGGAATATTTAAATGTGTGTTAATTTAGCTTGAAGAAAGGTGGTTAGACATATTGATTTATAAAGATGTAAGTGTGGTCGTTACTTATAGTAAAAAGCCAAAATTGTATTGCATGGCGGAGAAATGCTTCGTGAGTACTGCACTGCTGCTCTGTCTAGCCTCGGCTCGAAGGATCGCGAATTCGTAGTAGGCTAGGCCTCACATGTCAGGCTAAGGAGAGGCAGAGCGTAAAATGGATATGGCGAATGGACATTTGTCGGATCCTGGTGGATCAACGACTGTCAACAATATGGATTCAAATGATTTTGTCTCCCCATGGCCGCAATGGCCTGCATTTTGTGAGACTGAAGCTCATAAGTCTGCAGTTATTTTTGCCAACTGCTTTGGAGAATATGTAATGGATCAGCCAGAACTGAGAACGAAAGATAAGGCAAAACAGTATGCAAACAGATATATTAAACACTTCTTAGAACACTTTGAACATGAAATAAACAAAACTCTGGGTAATGTAATTATTGAAAATCATCAACCAAGTCCACATTTCAACCGGAATGAGATTCCACGCTCTCGACAAGGGAGTTTTCAGTCATTATCACCATCTTTGCCCCCTCCAGATTCATCCTCACTTTTAAATCACCCAAATGGAAATGGAAACGTGATAAACTCTGCAATTCAGTCGTCACATTCTCAAGATGACCTTTCTTCTGGAGCACGAATTAAGAAATCTGCGTCACGTAAAATGTCATTTAGGAAATTTGGACATAACATAAGAAATAGATTTCGTAAACAAAGTTCAGGTGATGTTGATACTAGTCGTTTTCATCGTACTAAGGATTCAGATATTGTTGTAAGAGAAGGAATTGTAAATAATTTAACAGGAGAGGATCAGCAAGGTAGAAGTCAATGGGAAAAGTCTCGACTGCTTCTGGTAAGCAGACCAGAAGGACTAACGTTGGAATTTTATGCACCGCCAAAGGTAGGATTTTCTTTTTTTTTAATTTGCTTCTGACATCACAGTTGAAAAGATTTTAGTAGAGACTTTACGCAGATATTTTGGTTTTGGTCTACAGGCTTCCTTTTAATCATGCGCGTACCAAATGGTCTTTATTTTAGTAGTAGTGGTGATGGAATGTACCATTAGCTGATATACATAAAATAACTGTTTATATTCGAGTCATGGCTCTTTTATCAGACATTATAGTAGGTAGGCCAATATCGGTTTATCCAGGTAAGCGGCACTTGACTACCAACACCATTTTTGGTTTGTGCAATTCTTTCTATTAGTGTCCAGTGTTCTCCCCAGGATTCACATCAAGCGTCGCGTCACTCAATCTGTCTGTCTATGATGATTCTTAATAAATGGTATAAAGCAAAGTTAATCATGTATTATGTAAATTAAATATTTATGTACCAGTTACTATACCTAGTCTACATTCACACTATGTGTATTCTGTATACTGTAGGCCCTACAGTGATACCTGACCTTATACCAGCCCACCATTTCCTGATCTTTCCAACATTTAAAAAGGCAATCCTTGTGCTCTAATCCTTTTTTTTTCCAAACTTTTCCTGTTCTTAGGTTATTCAAGAATATTATCTTAAAAGGAAGTGAACTATGAAATATTTGTCAAATTATTATTTTTTAAACTTATTATTATAATAACTGTAGTGTTAGGCCATATAAAAAAAAACAACAGTTGATCGTCCCCGCCCGCATGCTTTTTTCAGGCCGCATCAATTTTTATTTTATTTTTTATTTCGATATTTTGTATAAAAAACATTGATTTATGTTGTACCTTTGTCGAAAGCTAGGCCTAGCTCTTTCTTTTTTCGTGATCCACAGCCGTCGGGAGCCATCGATACACATCGTCGACTGCGATAAATTTGAGGTCATATTCTTTGATTATAGGTCAGCGATGATAGAGGTATCACTGCCGTTGAATGTATGAATATTTTGAATTACACTCATCATGGGTATAATATTTTACATAAACGTCTGGATCTAATTAGAATTTTCACAGCCGCTATATGCTCGCTACTCCTTAAAAATGTTGCCGTGAAGCAAAAAACGACTGGATTTGGAGAACACATGTTTTTGGTTCTACCCTGTTTCTATCGCTATATTCTATACATTTTGAGTTACAGTATACACTAGTATTAATATTTATAATTATTGGTTCCTTGGTGGGCCTACTTTTTAGTCCTTTTATCAATTGTTACATAATAATTTGATCTAGGATAGTAGGATACTGCTAGACTAGATAGTAGATAAACAACATGGTTTTTATTTGTGTTTCGATTCGGACTGCAACAAAAATTGTGAAGCCGGCCCTTGGCTTGGTATGCGAGAACGGTGTAGTGGAGGGCCGACGTACTCTCGCAGACATTTTCTCTGATTTTGCAGGCGGCGAATTCGATCAAGGTGGACCAATAGATACCAAACTACGGAGGTGAGTAATTGTTCGGTAAAAATGTTCATATAGAAGTAACAAAACTGTAGGCTAGCATATTGTCGCGAGAGAGTGTAGAGTTTGCCTATCCATAGAGGGGCGAATCGACCCGGCTGGGTTGAAACTGTCCCATATATATAGGCTAGATGTTTACGGACGTGTTCGGGTACATGACCCACGTCCTGTTTTAAAATATGTGTGTATGCATTGATATTCCCTCCCTCTTTGGATGTCATATTATCATATTATTGTCATGTTCAGAATTCTTTCAACACAACTGAATTTACCATATATTTACCCCTACTCTTTTTCATTCTTTATTCTATCTAGTGTGAAGAATGCCTCAAGTGGCGAGTATGTTATGCAGCACATGTTCTGAAGCGTGACCAAGGGCAGCTCTTGGAACGAGAACTGGACACACTGTCGTATTCATGTGGAACTTGTTTTCAAGACATCCTGGGAGAGGACGATTCTATTGTTTTTGTCAATGACAAAATGACATGTGCCCTGCCTATCGAAGCAGCTTATTACATAACATTCACAGACCCCCTGTGCTTTTATTGTGGAACTGAGCACAATGTATCAATTGAGAACATGAATTATCCACTTTGTAGTGAATGCAAGAAATCAGGCAAAACACCCAAAAGGAAAAACACTAGAGCATTTGTGCCACAGTAGGCTAATAATATCCAGAAGTTTGATATAAAGTCAAAGTGTACAAAAAGGACTTTTATTGTGACCCCCTGATAAAATAAAAAAAAAGGTGTATTTTAATATTTGCTGTTCTGTATACTTATGTTTGTTTAGACATCTTACAGTACTTACCATATTTATTTGAATTGTCAGGAAGGGTGTATGCGAGGGGTGGGAGTGATTTTTATTCATAGCGGCATGTTTATTCAAGAAAATACGGTAGTGAGTCGCCATCTTGGAAAAATAAAAAATAAAAAATAAAAAGAGCCTCTTCCTTCCTTTTTTTAGAAAACCAGGACGATCAACTGTTGTTTTTTTTTACATGGCCTTAGTAAAGGTACATAATTAAACATGCCCACAATCTACTGTACTGTACACAAATAAACTATGATTTTAATGGATGCTTTGAAATAGTAGTACTGTAGTAGTAACATTACAAGCAGAATGTCTACTATACACTGTTAAGTCTAGACTTTACTGTAAAATGAATCAATTTTCATTTACAGAGTGAATATTATACACTTAAATAAAGTGGATCTAGCATGATTTATTTTTTATGACATAAAGGGCCCTTGGTGACACAGTCTATCTGGGTGAACCCCTAGAAAAGTGGCGTTCTGGAGGTTTCTGTTTTAATCGGTTATTGGTACATTCGTAAATACAGTAAATTTTAAGTAAGAATTTGATTTGGAAAGCTAAATTAAAAAAAAAGACATTATCCAGTACTGTATGTTTGTGTGTTTACCGATTATGAACCTCAATGTGGTTGTGGAGTTTTCTTTAAAAATAGTTTTAACTTAGGGTATGTTCAGACCTACGGAGTTATGCTTTCGTATCACAGCCAAGGTCATATTTTAATGAGCGTCGTAATAGCAAAGTGTTCAGATTCATTGCAACGAAGTTGTGTTACAAACGGATATGATGTCACTCGCTGGCGATTAACCAAACTCTAACGCACGTATAGACCTAGGCCTACCTTCGTTGTTATTAAAAGTAGTAGTGGTTGGGGTAAGAGTTACAGGCCTAGACCGAACACTTGGGCTCGGCATTATCGATGGGTTGTCAGGCATACCAACCAGCCGATCGTTTTGGGGTTTGTTTTTATATTTGGTCTAGGCCTAAAATATCATTTATGGCAGAAAAATGTTCAAATCCCGTACTTGCACCGGCTCCAGACTTATTTACTCGGTCTTTCGCTGCTTTATACGACGACCCCTTCAATTTCGTTTGGATATAATTTAAATCCTTCTTTATTATGAGGATGGCCCATCTGCTATCTAACGTGTCCGCCATCTCGTTGAACACAGACATCTTGTTGCCGGTGCTTTTACGCCAGTTTTTCACTTCCAACCGATCTCTAAACTCAGGGCTTCCCACCAATGAAATAAGGTATTTTACTTCGGTTTCTCGCCAATGCGCACGCTTCGATGACATTTAAATTAATTAATATAATAATATTAATAATAATAATACTGTATACCTAGTGTAACAACAAACAAAAGGTATGATTTTTTCGCACGTTCACCGATCACAACAAATGGATCAGCTTGGCTGTACGATGAGGAGCACATGTCACGATGTGATGTGGCGAATATTGTAATTTGATTGGCTAGATATCTAACCTAGGTCATATTCATCGATGCGTGACTTTCGTATTGTAAGCGACGTCCACTAAACTCATACCTTGAGCTTTCGTAGCGTACGAAATATCAGTGTCGTACGAGGTGGCTTCCACTAATCTTTTCCTGGTTCAGACCTATGGACTTGTACGCCGCGTACAATACGAAAGCATAACTCCGTAGGTCTGAACAGGCCCTTAAAATTCAGTTTTAAGTGCAATTGGATGAACACTACTGTACCTGTTGTACATTCCATTTCCACACCCAACAGAGATAAGTAAAGACTTGACACTTGATACAAAGCTTTCCCCCATAGTGTGATGGAATCAATGTCTTTATTCACTTGCAAATTAAGATGGTATGCAAACCTTTGATCTTCATGTAAATTTTAAGTTAGACTGATATTAGTATACTGTACATTTTTGTGCAATAAATGAATGAAATTTATATTACAATTACAATTTTTTTTTCAAATAATTTGCCAGTTCTACAGTACTTTACTAACTGTATAGCGATTAATTAGTAAAGTTTAGTTATATATTGTATACTGTAGGAACTGATCCCAGATTTCTCAACTTGCTATATAATTTCTAAGTTCAAAAGTCTTAATCATATTCATAGTAATTAAATAACAGGGCTCGCAGAATCGCTTGCCCGACGTCCCGCGGCAACCAAATAAATACGTCGGGCAACTAAAATTTAACATGTCATGTCCCGACGGGCAACCTCTTAAAATCACCGAAAATGTCCACGATGTTTTACAGGGGTTGTGAAAAACTGTAACAATGAAAATAATAGTCGCGCACGAACGAATTATCTTGACGTCGAGACCAGTGTAGTGTTTGTTAAGTAAATGTATGGATCGGAATTCGGTGGTATGGAACGTTATCTCCAGGAGCCAAAACACGTGTTTCTATGCAGTCGGGCGTATCAAGTCGTTGCGTATAGAGTTTCCAGGTCTGTCATATAGCACGCGGTCTCTTGCGGCATCCATTGATCGCGAAATAGGAAGCGTTGAACTCTCGGCTCTTATTTGAAGTTATTATACCAGGGAGTTTCTAATTAACAACTCCCTAGTTATACTATAAACCAAATAAAATAGGGGCTAGTATGTTTTTGGTTTTTGTTTTTCTCAATTATCGACATCATTTTACGGTGGTAATAAAATCTGAATCTACTACTTAGTATTAACATTTACTCCATGGTATTAATTATGTGGCCTACAGCCTGATAGTAGATTAGGCCTATGTTTAATTACATTCATGTATGTATTTTGTGTGTAATAAATAATTTGCTGAATTACTGTAATTATTGTTCAAATGTACAATACAGTATATTATTAAATTATAATAGATACGTCATTTTAATTGTCTGTGCCAAATAGGCGGCGGCCGATGTTTTTAACACAGGCAAGTAGGCCTACCATTTTTTTAATAAATATTACAGAATATAAATTTAATAGGCCTAATAATTTATTTAATAAATACATTGAATACTTAAATAGTTACAGTATATTTTTTATTATCAACATTGAAAATAATACACTTCTTCGGGTATCGCCGAGAGTTGAACTTTCAAAAACTCCAACTTGGCGGAGCACGTGGTTTTCACCACAATTCGGCACAGTTCCCTTGTGTTGTTTTCAATCACCAACTTGTGCGAGCAGATGGTTGTTTTTATCCAACCTGTGCGAGCTTCTACTGAAACAACAAGTAAACCTCCACAAGCCCGCACTCTCCACACACCGTACCCATGTGCTCCTACTACGTACGGCAGCTGCTGTGAGGTTTTTTGCTATACGCATGCGTATTGTTACACGTCACGTAGACGGACGTCAGTTGATGTTTGTTTGTTTTTTTCTTCTCTATGATTTCAACTAGCTCATCACCTTCATAAGTACTTTGTTTAAACTTTTTAGGCCTAGGCCTACATTTCTATAGGCAATATTTTAGATATATCTATTAAATAATTGTAAGATAATTAGTGCCATGTCTAGGCCACTACATTTTAAATATCGCAAAATAGCTTGATTTCGGAATTTCATTGCACAATAGAAGCAAAACGTTTTTGCTCCCAAAGTAAACCCACGTGAATACGCCTTTTTCATTCACGAAACGGAACACATCTTCGATCGATGACAAACAATGCCGTGCAACGAAGCGTAACCAACAGAAATAACATAGCGTTTTCAAGGGATTTCAGGACACCATGTTAATTAAACAATCGCAACTCTTGTACGGAGGATCGTATGAGAAAATAAATTACTGTAAAATGTTCTTAAAAGATTGGCCTACATCACTGTGTAATTGAAAAAATTTGAAAAATTGTTTTCACTACTTTAAAATCCATCGAAAAAAACACCACAGTGTATTAAGCATAGGCGTTTTTCACCGACGTTTTTTCGCGGTGCAGTCGCGGTATAAAACGTTAAAATTAAGTTAAAATAGTGGGCAAGTAAAAAAATGATGAGGGCAACCAAAATCTAAAACCTACTTGCCCGATGGGCAACCAAATATTTTAGGATTCTGCGAGCCCTGAAATAAAAATTTCAATAAAAATGTAATTGTAATGGTTTTCATGAGTTAGACTGTGTTTTGACACTACAGTGTACAGGATTAGCAGAGCCGGGAAGCATGATTTTTCCCATAACTTTAGGCCAAATCATAATTTTGCATACTGTTATATACTGTAGTGTAGTAATTGGGCAAAATTGTCTGAGTTTCCGTAGATGTACAGTTGAGAAACCTTCATACAAAAAAAGATAAAGCCTTCATCCTACAATATTTGTATGTACAGTACAGAGGTCCTGTATCTGACAGTATATGTACATCAAGACACTTGTATGTACAGTACAGAGGTCCTGTATCTGACAGTATATGTACATCAAGACACTTGTAACAGTACAGAGGTCCTGTATCTGACAGTATATGTACATCAAGACACTTCTTAAAATTCTCTATGATCAGTTAAACCAGATACAGTACGGTACATACTTCTGTACAGTACAACCTTCATTGAACATACAGTACACCTAAGTAATTACTTACACTACTCTTGTTTTGCATATTACAGTAAATTTTATTGCAGTACACAAAGAATACTGCAATTGTCAATAAGGATGTCTAAATAACAGCAAATATGCAAGAAATACCAACATGTAGAAGCTACTGTATCAGTGTACAACATTATGATCATTTCTTTCATTGAATGAATGTATTACAGTTTACTGTACTGTATGTCAACTGAGACAGAGACTATGATTGTTAAAAAATGCAGATTGTGACACTATGTTATTGTTTAAACATAAAACGAATGATGATTTTGTTAGTTTTTTATGAATTTGTTAGCATTTCTAGATATTGGATTGGAAATTTGATATCTTTCATCCATAACTACTATTACTACAGTAATGGTAACTATTACAATATGCTAATTTAAATATTGTTCAAGTCATTATGACCCGAACAATTATAATGACGTTGAAGCCTACAAGATGCCTTGTGCTTATACACAGTGCACCATGCATACATTTTAAGAGCTCAATTTAGTGGTGACTATTGTGAAATGCTAACTGTGCATAAAGAAGCTTTGGGATAAACAAAATGCATTGTCACATTGCATGTTTATTTGAATAATAGGGGAATGCCCAAGTACTATTATGAGTATTTTGAATTACTTATTGATATTATATTACAAACACTATAGTTGCATGACATACAGTATGTTGACAATACTGTATGCTTTCTATAAGTGTAGTTCAAAACAATATTTATAATTGTATCCAGATTTCCTTGAATTTACTATATAATTTTTAAGTCTACCTCGTGCCTCTTTAGTATATGATGACTGTATGATTAAATCTATCGTTCCTTTCCTAAAGATGCTACTGTTTTAGCAATCTTCTTAAAATTATAAATTACTTTAAACTATTGCTATTAAGCATGGCATATGCTTATCTTTACAACAGTGCGTCATTCATGTTGTTTCTAGTTGCATATTCATGTGCTTTTACTGACATACTGTACTGTACCCAAGTGTTTTCATGAAGGAAACAAATTTATTGTGCTTGGTCAGTTGAAAATAACCCTAACTTGCTAGTTTATCAAATTTGTTATTGGTCGCCTGTTGTTCAGTAGGTAGGAATTACTGTGGTCGCTGGCCTGTTGTACAGCAGTAGGTAGGAATTACTGTGGTCGCCTGTTGTACAGTAGGTAGGAATTACTGTGGTCGCCTGTTGTACAGTAGGTAGGAATTACTGTGGTCGCCTGTTGTACAGTAGGTAGGAATTACTGTGGTCGCCTGTTGTACAGTAGGTAGGAATTACTGTGGTCGCCTGTTGTGCAGTAGGTAGGAATTACTGTGGTCGCCTGTTGTACAGTAGGTAGGAATTACTGTGGTCGCCTGTTGTACAGTAGGTAGGAATTACTGTGGTCGCCTGTTGTACAGTAGGTAGGAATTACTGTGGTCGCCTGTTGTACAGTAGGTAGGAATTACTGTGGTCGCCTGTTGTACAGTAGGTAGGAATTACTGTGGTCGCCTGTTGTACTGTAGGTAGGAATTACTGTGGTCGCCTGTTGTACAGTAGGTAGGAATTACTGTGGTCGCCTGTTGTGCAGTAGGTAGGAATTACTGTGGTCGCCTGTTGTGCAGTAGGTAGGAATTACTGTGGTCGCCTGTTGTACAGTAGGTAGGAATTACTGTGGTCGCCTGTTGTACAGTAGGTAGGAATTACTGTGGTCGCCTGTTGTACAGTAGGTAGGAATTACTGTGGTCGCCTGTTGTGCAGTAGGTAGGAATTACTGTGGTCGCCTGTTGTACAGTAGGTAGGAATTACTGTGGTCGCCTGTTGTACAGTAGGTAGGAATTACTGTGGTCGCCTGTTGTACAGTAGGTAGGAATTACTGTGGTCGCCTGTTGTACAGTAGGTAGGAATTACTGTGGTCGCTGGCCTGTTGTACAGTAGGTAGGAATTACTGTGGTCGCCTGTTGTACAGTAGGTAGGAATTACTGTGGTCGCCTGTTGTACAGTAGGTAGGAATTACTGTGGTCGCCTGTTGTACAGTAGGTAGGAATTACTGTGGTCGCCTGTTGTACAGTAGGTAGGAATTACTGTGGTCGCCTGTTGTACAGTAGGTAGGAATTACTGTGGTCGCCTGTTGTGCAGTAGGTAGGAATTACTGTGGTCGCCTGTTGTACAGTAGGTAGGAATTACTGTGGTCGCCTGTTGTACAGTAGGTAGGAATTACTGTGGTCGCCTGTTGTACAGTAGGTAGGAATTACTGTGGTCGCCTGTTGTACAGTAGGTAGGAATTACTGTGGTCGCCTGTTGTACAGTAGGTAGGAATTACTGTGGTCGCCTGTTGTACAGTAGGTAGGAATTACTGTGGTCGCCTGTTGTACAGTAGGTAGGAATTACTGTGGTCGCCTGTTGTACAGTAGGTAGGAATTACTGTGGTCGCCTGTTGTACTGTAGGTAGGAATTACTGTGGTCGCCTGTTGTACAGTAGGTAGGAATTACTGTGGTCGCCTGTTGTACAGTAGGTAGGAATTACTGTGGTCGCCTGTTGTACAGTAGGTAGGAATTACTGTGGTCGCCTGTTGTACAGTACTGTAGGTAGGAATTACTGTGGTCGCCTGTTGTACAGTAGGTAGGAATTACTGTGGTCGCCTGTTGTACTGTAGGTAGGAATTACTGTGGTCGCCTGTTGTACAGTAGGTAGGAATTACTGTGGTCGCCTGTTGTACAGTAGGTAGGAATTACTGTGGTCGCTGGCCTGTTGTACAGTAGGTAGGAATTACTGTGGTCGCCTGTTGTACAGTAGGTAGGAATTACTGTGGTCGCCTGTTGTACAGTAGGTAGGAATTACTGTGGTCGCCTGTTGTACAGTAGGTAGGAATTACTGTGGTCGCCTGTTGTACAGTAGGTAGGAATTACTGTGGGTGGTTTTCAGCATTGTCCAGTCTACTGTAGTCTGCCTTATATAATTTTATGAAGTGACTTGATGTCCCACGCTAGTTTTTAGTTTGAATGAAAGCGTGAATGGCTCTATAGTAGCAATTCTTAAGAAAGACGGGATAGTAGTCCCAATGTTTAAATACAGTACAAGGTGAATTTATTTATTTCAATTAAAAAAAATAATGGTAGTCAGTTTTTTACAGTTGTATTGTTTGTAGTCTACAGTAGTTAGTCCTTATTCTGGCCTTGTTTGTTGATGATACAGGATGTCAGCCTAAGTCAAACCAACTGTTCAGACACATTTTTATCGTACGCTATAACGCCATGGTCTGAACAGGGCCTAAAAACATTTTTCCTAAACTGGTATGTCCAGTAGCGTTGTATAATTATGTGTCTACTGTATATGTAGTAACTCTGATTACTGTGCAAAAATAAATTTAAAAAAAAAAATTTTTGTAATTTCCATTCCTTTCATTTTGTTGGTTTAATATAACTAACCCCTCTAGGAAGTGTACTGTAGAGAATGGTTCTCGGAATGATAATGACCAGCCCTTAAAATTAACGTCGGCATTGCCGACGTAAGGTCGCCAGACGCCGGCAAAAAAAATCGCAGACGTGAGCCTGCAGTATAGGCCTAGCTAGGCCTGATAATTAAATTAATATCTATGCGTCGATCGTAGGGTTAGTAAACATCATTGTCCTCGCCTTTAGAAGCATGGACAATGCAAACAAACAATGTATTGTTCGCTATTTAAAATCCTATCTAAAGCTAGAATAAATGATTTTCATTTTTGTAGAGCTGTCCTACGCATCGGTTATCTTAATTTGGCCGGACGTCCGCCGACGAGACGACATCAGCTCGCGCAGAGAGAGTTTTGGCAGCCTACACTATAAATTATTTAATCCTACCTAGGGTTAGCGTATTATAAAAAACAATGACACCTAGGCTAGGAACAACAAAATATGCAAAATAAATATATATTCCCATGTTAAGATTTAAGATACTGTAGGCCTTTTAAATAATTTTTACATGTGTAAAAAAAATGCCCGACTAGAATTTGGATGGAGGGGGAAAAACATGTGAATCGTGGGAACAGCAGCTAAGAGAGTATTATATTACGTTTCATGTCATGTACACAAAATCCAGGTACACGATCTTAATTAGCCACCCCTCGTACCGAGTTAAAAAAACATGTGAGAGGTTGCGGTAAACAGAGAGTATCGTGTTTTATGCCATGTGACCAAAAAAAACTAGGTCTGTATAATTACGGTCTTCTGTCGGCAGTCTTTTTGAGCGACCGACTGAATGTTCTGATACTATTTTTAGAATGAATTTTTTACGATCTTTTTGTCGAGGTCGTTTCTGGATCGACTGGACGTTTGCTATATTATTTTTATTAGTTAGCCTAAATCATTGTGTTGGATGTGACTCTACATTCGTTTACATCGTGAGAAATTTATATTCGTCGTTGAGTAGGTAAATTGAGTTGTTAATCCCATGACGACGATGAGTTGGTATAGGGCCACCAATAGGTCCAAAAGGACGTGCCCCCTTCTCCAATACAGTAGTTGATCATAAATGTGTGACAATTCGTGGGCTCCTTCATCTCTGTTCATGATTTTTCCATGTTTTCTGACCTATTGGTGGCGCTATACCAACTCATCGTCGTCATGGGATTAACAACGCTAGACGATGAAACGCCAGTTGAGAATGAAACCTGATAGGTTTCGAAACGTACTGTAAGTTCGTTTATACTATTCTTTGGTTGTTCAAAAAGAAATTTCATGTAATACCTATTCCACAACCAGATGAAATTCTTCCAACAAGCTTTTAAGACTGTTTTAAAACTCCTTCAAGTACTGTAGGCTTCAATTTTAAAGACCGCTTACAGGTTAGACCGCGGTATAGCGCTAAGACCGTTTATAGAACACTTATTTATAGCAATCCATCCCAGGTCTTTAATCAAACTTGGTGGGTGCAGCTCGGTATAAGGGTCTGTTTCTGCTGCATAGCGCCCAATAAACTGTTTATTTCCAAATAGATTAAAAATTTTACTGCATTTCTGCTCACTTTTTGCTCCAAAATAACCGTTTAAATCAGTGGCTGGTCGTTGACAGAAGTTGTTAGCATTACCCAAATGTAATTATTTAGATAATTATCTTCAAAATAGTTATCTTTATATGTCAATTTGATGACGTCATCATGGTTAGAAATTGGATTTAAAAGATGGGTCTCGTAATTTCAACTATGCTACACTGTATACAGTATGTGGCACATGCAAGGGAAATCAGAGAGATCCCTTACGAGAGATGGTCTATTATTAGAAGCGTTCCCTTAACAGAGATGTTTGCTTACAATGTGTGGTCGTTTTAGAAAGTTGGTTGCTTACAAGAGGTGGAAAGACTGAAACTAAGTAAAGATTGATGCATTTGCACATGATTTAGACATTTTTGTAAAATATATAACATTTTCTACATTAGGTGGCGATTGTAACCACATAAGCTGGGAGGCAATTTTCGTTAATACATACGGTTGACGGTTTCTACATTAGCTGGTGGTGATTTTTTTTTACTACCTGTAGATAAGCGGTGGATTGTTCTACATTAACGGTTGCTTTGACATTAGCTGGCGTTTTCTACATTAATGGTTGTAACAAGCCCTATGTACAGAATACTATACCAGCATATACTTACTGTAACTTGTTTATTACAAGATTTTTTTTGTGAATAATAAAATTTCACATTAAACCTTCATTTTTAGTTAATGCATCCATCCGGTGCATCGGATTAATACACATATCAGCTTTTACAATTTTATTATAAAACAGAGGTCCCAACTTGAAAATGTGAGATCTCGGTAATTAGAATTTATGAAATCATAGGATACTGTATGTTCAGACTCCCCATGGTTCATTTATAGGCTCTAGAAACTAAAGATCATTTGGATTGATTCATAAAATGGTCATACTGTACACATTTACAAGGTATATTTAAATGTTAGTGAGGTAGGTTTCGCAACGCTACAAAGACGAATATGCCACGCATACTTGTTTTCGTTAGCCAGTAAATGGGAATTATATTTCGCATGGCATTGAAATATTAAGGCCACCGTCCAAAATATAATTTGAATGAAGCGCATTTACAGTATGTGTTGCTTGGCTGCCTAGGCCTAATGTAACATCAAAGCGAGTGAGGACTAAAAAAAAATGCTATTATCAAAATTAACGTGGTATTTTCACGCTGCTGCTTTAGCCCGCTACGTCCCAGGAGGATGACTCATTAAGAAACCGAAAGTAAAGCAGCAGTTATAAATCTAAGGTTGACAGTTTTGCTAAAATGTATACTCAACTGTAATTTATAGGTACCACCAAAAAACGTCTGGGAAAGAGTCTAATGGTTGAATGATAATCCCAAAGCATTTGTGGTATTTATGAGTCCCATGATATTATATAATTCACTGTCAGAGGATACTTCACACTTGAATGAAGTATCTAAGCATGATGAAGTGACCCCCAGACTTGACCTTAGCAATAAAATAAACTAAAGTGTGACTGATATGAAACACAGACTCTGTAACAAAAAAATAATATTTTTTCACATAAAAAAAGAAAAGAAACGTTTAATTACAACTCAAAAACCATTGTCTGACAGACAATTTAAGTATTTTTTGCATTAAATTAAATTTTTTTTAGGTAAAATAACTATTACCGTATATTTCGGTGTATAAGTCGCACTTTTGACACGCAAATTTGACCTCTAAATTAAGGGTGCGTCTTATACACCGAACATAAATGCCTCACCCCACAGATTGTACATCATAGGCCTAGGCCTAGGCTATCGTCACCTCGTTTGCTAGGCGTGAGTAGGCTAGGCCTGGCCCTAGCTACAGTAACTAACTAACGTAACGGCAACCTGCTTCTGCCTAGTTTTCAAGGCATTTTAGCATGATGTTATACTAAATATGATGAAAAGATTTGTTCATTATAGCGATAAAATTTCATTTCTAAACGTTTACGTACGATTGGAATAGTATTTATTTATAGTAATACAGTAGTTATACGCACGATCGCCGTACCCCCAGCGCAAGCCCTTCTTGGCGGCCACATGGTGTACGGTATTCGACTAGTATATTCTCCCAGGTGATTATAGCATGGACCTAGCGTACACACTTCTCGGATACACAGATACTAATCGAATACGATTGTCCGTGAAAACGTGCGCCCTCTCGAAATGATCGAGCGAGGCTAGCCCACACGTACGTGTTACACACACGGTCATGCACTCGATGTTGCGGCTGTTGAGGCTGGGTGCGGCCGAGCCTAGGTAAGAAAAAACCTAAATAAAGGACGCCGTTGCAGATATAACAAAATATATTATTACAATAATATTGATTACAATTTAAAAAAACATTGTTTTGATGAAATATAAGGTGCGTCTTATACACCGACGATATAAAAAATACCGATATTTTACTCTCAGTTTGGGGGTGCGTCTTACTGTATACACAGGTGCGACTTATACACCGAAATATACGGTATGTGACAATAAAATGACACATTCAAACACAAATTTAAAATAAAAAATATTTTTCAGATGGACAATATATCTTTAAAACTGTTATGTCAATAAGCGAGCAGAGTTTTTTGTAATCACTTTTATTTTAGTACAGTAATACTTTCAATAAATCTATAATTAATAATTCCTGATGACTCGTTTTGTAGTTGAATGAATAGTGATATTCGTCAACACAAATACGCTTTACGAATGAAATGTGGATCTGCTCAAAGGTTTCACAAATGTGTGACATCTCCGTTTTTGAAACCATATTTGAAGCAATGCGAAACCTCACTTAACACTTTGACTGCCAGGGCTTTTTAGCGTTAGTAACTGCCATCGCCAGTATTTTTAGCAAAAATTCAAAGATTTTACAAGCTCCTTGAGAGTACGTATGTGATCAGATTTATATGTAAAAAACACTAAAAGAACCACAAACATTTCAGCTTTACATTGGTACCAATCTCGATATTCAAATCAAAATATATCAATCGTAATTGTAAAATAAATTCTACCCACTTTTGGCGTTTTACGCATTTCGCACAACAAAGCCGAGTTATTCGCGATTTCGTGCAGGTCATGCATGAATTACCCCGACCCGCCGCTGCACACAATATGAAAACCAAAAACCCACACTCACAGCGCGGAGAGGCGGCGCGGCGGCGATTTATCCACACACAAACAGCGTGGAGTAAAACACTACTTCCAAAAACGTAAACACGGCACAGCTAGGCCTAGCCTAGGCCTAAACAAATCGCCAGCTTCATATACTTGTATTATATTTTATAAATCTTATTTCATAATATCGCAAAATAAAGAATCCACACCAGGTCTAGTCAGCACGGCCTAGTTCATTTATTTAGGCCTACAACTTTATACTGTATATATTATTATTCCGTAGCCTAGGCCTAGTACTACTAGGCCTAGGCATAGCCTAACGGGCTAGTCTGCCTAGGCCTAGCCTACGGGCTAGGCCTAGGCAGACTTTTGTTGACTCCGAGCTTAGAAGGTAAATTTCCCATGCCAACCATAAATAAAAGGTTCTTTCAGTGAAAATAATCTTTCTGTGATACTGTACTAGCAAACTACTGATGGATGGAATATAAGACTGACCAGAATAAATGAAAAAAATACTTCATTTCTTTTTCACAACATGTTATGTTGTTTATTGATAATTCAGATAATGCAATATTTTCCTATTTAAACTCAGCACCCTCCTAGGCCTAACTCTACATATTACATCTGCATTCATAGATATACTGAATACTATTAGTTACACCCTCCTTGTTTACGGAATACGGGAAATATCTACATTCTGGTTCCATATTCCATGAGGTCGAACCCATAAGCCCTAAAGCTTGGTTCCCACTAGGACGTAACGCAACGCAAAGTGATTTGTCCAATCTCAAGCGATGAATTACTCGAACAAACGCGTGTGACTGGTCAACTCTCTTACGTTGCGTACTAGTGGGAACCGAGCTTTAGCGTACACATATAAGCAATTGGACCATATTCGGTGGTTGAAATCACAACTAAGCATGCGCTCAACGATAAAAATACAATACATAAACAACGCGCGCATAGAAACATCGAACAGGTAATACGGGATATATTACCCTTCTGATCCGCTTGACTAAGTAAATGGGCGTAATACGGAATTATATCTCATACATATTGACCAATCAGATTACAGAATTCATGTACACTAAGAGGTAATATTAGTTGCACCCTGCTTGTTCACGGAATATGGGAAATATCTACAATCTGGTTCCATATTCCATGAGGCCGAAGACCGAATGGAATATGGAATCAGAACGTAGATATTTCCCGTATTCCGTAAGAACAAGCAGGGTGCAACGATTTTATCTCTTAGGCCCTGTTCAGACCCATGGCGTTAGACCGTTTTAGCGTACGACGCTAAAAGAATGTGTGTCTGAACAGTTGGGGATTAGCGTACAACGCGTTGTACAACGGTTGTAGCGTTGTAGTGGAAAACGGTTGATAGTACCGTTTTAGCGTACGACGCTACTGTAAGTCAACGTTGTATCCAATCAGAACGTTTCCTGTTATGACGCGAAACAAGGTTTGACCTAGGCTGACATCTTGTATCGTCAATGTGCGAGATGGATTTCAATAACAAAAAGGCCAGAATAAATAAGGCCTAACTACACTACAAATACAACTGTTACAAAGGCTACAAACTATTATCAACTGATTACCATTATATTTTCTAACAAATGACATAAATACATGCACCTTGTATTTAAACAAAGGGACTACGATCCCATCCGCTTTTAGGCCTAGCTAGGCCTAACTAGGCCTAGAGCCATTCACGCATTTCATTCAAGCTAAAAACTAGCCTGGGACATCAAGTCACTCATTCATACAAGGCAGACTAGACTGGACAAGTTTAATGCTGAAAACCCCCTAACTCCTAAAAAAATCAGTAAACAAACAAGGGGAGCTGTTTCCCTTTTATTAGCAAGTTAAGGGTTATTTTCAACCGACTGGACCAAAGAATATATAATCTTTGACTGGACTGGATAGACTAATCACAATCATTTTTTTCTTCATCATTACGAGGCCTGCTTTATTTTCGTAACACAAGAGCCTGGGGAAAATGTTTTTTACTACAAAATAAAAACAATAGAAACAGAAATTTGGCTTTACTATATTTTTCTTAAATAAATGCTGAGGTATGTTTTATTTACGGCAAATTTTGTCATAATTGTAGGGCTGAGATCTAGGCCTGTATACAGTGGAAATAATGATGAAAACACGTGTGTAAGAGCACATGAATATGCAACTAGAAACAACCTGAATGACGTACTTCCGTTGTAACGATAATCGTACGCTATGGGTCTGAACACCTCGTTTTTTTCTCTGCGGTTTGTAACGTGACCTTGCTAGTAACGTTGTACGCTAAAACGGTCTAACGCCATGGGTCTGAACAGGGCCTTAGTGTACACAACCAATTTTGACCAAGAGACGTGTTCATATTCGATGGTTGAAATCACAACTACGCATGCGCTCAACGATAAAAATACAATACATAAATAACGCGCGCATAAAAACATCAAACAGGTAATACGGGATATATTACCCTTCTGATCCGCTTGACTAAGTAAATGGGCGTAATGCGGAATTATATCTCATACATATTGACCAATCAGATTACAGATTTCATGTACACTAAGAGATAATCGGGTATATCCCACCTCCCACTTATTTTTTACATCCGATTTTATGAACCATAGTCTAATCTACAGTCTCTCAAAAAGTAAAATTGAGTGGGAATTACACCAAACGATACGGTATAATCTATGTATAAAATCTATAATAATAATTATAATAGTAACATAAAAAGAACAGTATAATTAACAATTTACAAAAGAACAGAATTAAATTTTTGATGTGGTCACCAGAAACCAAGAACGTCACAAAAAAATATGAACATTTCATAAAATTATATAATAAATATTGAAAAATGAATATGGAAACACAGCAAGAGCTAACCTGACTACATGAGACTGGCTAATGTTTTTTTTTTTTTTTTTTTTTTACTTTTTTTTTAAATTTTCAATATATTTTATGATCTACAATTTACTTACCTTATATTCTACTGTATTTTATCAATTTCTAATATTGATTTATATTTTTTCAAGGGAGAATTTATTTGATCAAACACGTTACACCCAAACAATTAAACACCTATAAGAATTAATTACACCTTATACACTGAATCAGTAATATTTTCTTAGCGAGTGGTAGTTGGTGAAGCATGCACCTTTGTGAAGGGGTATGTTGCATGATCCACAGATATATCTTGTCTCACTTCTTAGACCCTTCTTTTTACAAACTCTGCATACTCGTGTGTGATAAAGCTTATTTCCATTTCCAACTATCAGTTTAAGCGAGTGGTTACGCATAATACCATCTAGTCGTGTTGCAGGGTCATTTGTAGGCGTTCGTGGAGTTATCACCGCTGCATCTTCATCTACAGGTACAATATTTCCTTCTTCGTCTTCCATTTTAATCATGGACCTAATGACACTTGTAATGAAATCGGATAGTGATTTGCATTGAGGACTTTGAAGTTTGCATTTGTACAAAACATATGCGTTGTACATTGCGATTTGCAAAATATAAAAAAAAAACTTCTTCGTCCACTTGACCGACTTTCTGGTAAATGGATAATATCCAATGCACTGGTCTAGCTTATCAACACCATTCATATATGTGTTGTAAAGTGTAATGCAGGTTGGCTTCATCTTGGCTATTCGACCCCCCGGTACCCCTCTTTGCTTCACATTTACCTCCACCATACCATTTTCTCCTATTGTCGTGATAGCCTTCACAACACGTTTATCACGCCAGGCAACACACAACACGTTCTCTTTGTGCAAAGCAATTACATCGCCCACTTGCATATTGCTTGTACTGGCGTTGTGCACAGCAGGTGGCTCACCCCTATTCTTTCTAAGTGTGCCGCACACATGGGTTCCCAATTCTAAAAGTCTCTTTGATAATCTTACGGAGTTGTAGAGGTTGTCCATAAACAGATGATACCCCTTATTTGTTAGGTTACCAAGCAAAGTAAGAATGGTTTCCTCGAGAGAAGCGGCAACTCCACAATAAGTCTTAAGCTGCCAGCAGTAGCTTGTGGCTGAATCCGTTAAGACATATGACTTAATTCCGTATTTGATCGGTTTCTCTTTATTGTAAACCTTAAAACCTAATCGGCCCCGCCACGACAACATCCCTTCGTCTATTGATATATTTTGGCCAGGAGTGTATAGCTCTCGAAATTTGGTCAGCATGTGGTCCAAGATAGGCCTGACTTTATAAAGCCTGTCTGTGCAATCTGCTGGGCGTTGACTGTTATCGTTAAAGTGGAAATATGAAAGAATAATTTCAAAGCGATTTCTCGACATTACCTTACTGAACATTGGGGTTAAAATGAGTTCGTCAGTGGACCAATATTGCTGGAGCTCTGGTTTTGTAATGATGCCAGTTAGGAACATAAGTCCAAGAAACTTCCTTATATCTTGGACAGTAACTGGTTTCCATGCCTTGGAGCGTGAATGTTCCTTCTGTGCATTAAGGCGTTGTTGTTGTTCGATGCTTTGATCAGCGTACAGATTGGTCTGATCTACAAGTTTCAGGACAAATTCATCTGTCAAGAAAAGTTCAAAAAATTTGATTGGCTCATCCCTTTCTATATTGACAGAATCCGTTGGCCCTGGTACAGAAGTGAACGGGATATATAATGGTTGCCAGTTGTTAGCTTCCCAATCACCATCTTGATGTTGATTCCCAATCACATCTTGTCCACCCATGGCACCACGTCCTCCTCGCCCACCGCGTCCTCCTCGCCCACCGCGTCCTCCTCGCCCACCGCGTCCTCCTCGCCCACCGCGTCAATATCCTCTTCATCTACCTATTGAGAATATAAGTACCAAACTCAATAAATATTATGTGTGTAAAATACAAATTCATTTTATTTTATTCATAGCAAAATGTACATCATGATTCATAATTTATTCACATTTTTTTTGTAATTATTTGAAATTGTTTGTATGTAAATAAATATTTAATAAATAAAAGTACTTACTGTACATCATATTCTAATGTACACCATATTCTAATGTACACCATGATTCCCTCACACATGATCACGCATTGTGAATAATAAAAATTAAAAAATATTTTAGTAAAAATAAAACAAATGAAACATATTATGTCTACAATTCAGGAGCGGATCCAGGATTTTTTGAATGGGGCAGCGCTAACATGTAACATTCATAGTCTCTCAAAAATAGGTACCAAATAATAATTCATAATTTTATTTTAGCTGTCAAAAGCGAGGATTGCATGAGTCAAGAACTATCACCTAGATCCGACAATTGCATTATGTTATATTACTAATGTTACATTACTATATGTTATATAAAATATGTACTTACATTTTATTCCAATGCACATCATCATTCCATCTCACAATAATAACAAATAAAAAATTGTTATAGAAAAGAATAACACAAAAACAACATATTATTATTGTACTTTTTGTTATTATTATTGTACTCATTTGTTATTATTATTGTACTCATTTGTTATTATTATTGTACTCATTTGTTATTATTATTGTACTCATTTGTTATTATTATTGTACTTTTTGTTATTATTATTATAATTTTTGTTATTATTATTATTATAATTTTTGTTATTATTATTATACTTTTTGTTATTACTGTATTTTAACTTTTTGATTTTGTGTAATATTAATTTTAATACGAAAAATACATAAGTAATATTATTATTATTATTATTATTATAGAAAAATACTTTTTTGTGTAAATAAATACTCTACTTACATCATATTCTATTTCCAAACTACCTCCTTCATTTACATCTTTTTCTTCTTGTTCAACAACAACACCGCCACTGTCCGAATCATCGTTTTCTGCTGTACCACGATCCTCCTGTTGAGAATACATTTTAATATGTGTGTAAGATAGGCTACCCTACGTACTAGTGGGATGACTAACACATTGCATATTCCAATGTACATCATTCTTATCTCATTCAATTTTAGGCAAATTGCCAAGGATAACCATAATTGAACTCAATCACTGTCCTTCTCTCAAAGGTGGCTCTCCAGTTCACAGAACAAACATATACACAAGATGCTCTACAAAAACTTATTACAAGTATTTGGGAGTGGAGTTGCAATTAATAGTTATGAGAAAAAATCCTGACTTGAACCCAGGACCCTTAGATTGATAGTCAAGCATCATAACCACCAAGCCACAACTCCACTCCAATTTCCTCTTGTATGCATTGTGAATAAAAAATAAAATTATCTTTATTGAGTAAGGAATAAAAAAAAGAAACATATTACTTTATGTCTACACTTTATAAATTTGTGGTACAAACAAAAACGGTTGAGTTTACCAACATTTTGATAAATATACTTTGATTGTAAACACAAAAGTAATTTTGTGTAAATAAATACTCTACACTTACATCATATTCCATTTCCAAACTACCTCCTTCATTTACATCTTCTTCTTGTTCAACAACAACAACAACACCGCCACTGTCCGAATCATCATTTTCTGCTGTACCACGATCCTCCTGTTGAGAATATATTTTAATATGTGTGTAAGATAGGCTACCCTACGTACTAGTAGGATGACTAACAAATTGCATATTCCAATGTACATCATTCTTATCTCATTCAATTTTAGGCAAATTGCCAAGGATAACCATAATTGAACTCAATCACTGTCCTTCTCTCAAAGGTGGCTCTCCAGTTCACAGAACAAACGTATACACAAGATGCTCTACAAAAACTTATTACAAGTATTTGGGAGTGGAGTTGCAATTAATAGTTATGAGAAAAAATCCTGACTTGAACCCAGGACCCTTAGATTGATAGTCAAGCATCATAACCACCAAGCCACAACTCCACTCCAATTTCCTCTTGTATGCATTGTGAATAAAAAATAAAATTATCTTTATTTAGTAAGGAATAAAAAAAAGAAACATATTACTTTATGTCTACACTTTATAAATTTGTGGTACAAACAAAAACGGTTGAGTTTACCAACATTTTGATAAATATACTTTGATTGTAAACACAAAAGTAATTTTGTGTAAATAAATACTCTACTTACATCATATTCCATTTCCAAACTACCTCCTTCATTTACATCTTCTTCTTGTTCAACAACAACAACACCGCCACTGTCCGAATCATCATTTTCTGCTGTACCACGATCCTCCTGTTGAGAATATATTTTAATATGTGTGTAAGATAGGCTACCCTACGTACTAGTAGGATGACTAACAAATTGCATATTCCAATGTACAGTACATCATTCTTATCTCATTCAATTTTAGGCAAATTGCCAAGGATAACCATAATTGAACTCAATCACTGTCCTTCTCTCAAAGGTGGCTCTCCAGTTCACAGAACAAACATATACACAAGATGCTCTACAAAAACAAAGACTTATTACAAGTCTTTGGGAGTGGAGTTGCAATTAATAGTCATGAGAAAAAATCCTGACTTGAACCCAGGACCCTTAGATTGATAGTCAAGCATCATAACCACCAAGCCACAACTCCACTCCAATTTCCTCTTCTATGCATTGTGAATAAAAAATAAAATTATCTTTATTTAGTAAGGAATAAAAAAAATAAACATATTACTTTATGTCTACACTTTATAAATTTGTGGTACAAACAAAAACGGCTGAGTTTACCAACATTTTGATAAATATACTTTGATTGTAAACACAAAAGTAATTTTGTGTAAATAAATACTCTACTTACATCATATTCCATTTCCAAACTACCTCCTTCATTTACATCTTCTTCAACAAAACCATCACCAATGTCACCGTTTTCTGCTATATCATAATGCTGCTGTTGAGAATATATTTAAATATGTAAATAGTACACAAAAAAAACCAACATATTATATTAATTAGCGTGTATGTTATTTTTCCTAGTATAGTAGGCTAACATTGTTTGGGTTTGACATACAGTGTATTATACATGTCATTTCTCAACTATCAACTGAACCTAACCTACCATTAGCTTGTTGCGAAGATCGCCATTCGTATTAGATGGCTATGATGTAATGACATTTACCATACAAGTAGAAGATATATATACATGGTATATGGTATGTGGTACCGTATTTCTAGCTAGGACGTATATGTACTTACAGTACAAGAGGATACTACTTTACTTACATCATGTTCCATTTCAAAGCTACCTCCTCCATAATTTACATTTTCTTCCATATTATCAATATCATCTCCACTATCCAAGTCATCATTTTCTGAGGTACCATGATCTTCCTGTTGAGAATATATATTTTTTTATTCGTCTACCTACCCTAGGTAGCTAACCAAGGTCTAATAGAGACTAGGACGACAATACTTGGCCAAGAGCTACCGGTAGGAAGGCCTGCTAGTCCACTAAAGCAGAGAGACTAACAAGTACACTTATTAGAATGCCTACTATAGTATAGCTATAGGCTATGTCGGAGTGTGTATAGCCTAGTAGTAGGCCTAGGCATACCTACTATTAGTATTACTAAACCACAGGCTGGTATCCCTAGGGCCTAGGCCTATATAGGCTACATTTAGTATTCTAGGCCTAGCCTATCTGTATCTCTCTCTGTCCTATGCTAGCTAGGGCCAGGCCTAGCCTAGTATCTTGGGCCATCGACAACTAGCTAGAGGCCTCTAGGCTCCTACTAGGCCTAGTTGACGATGGCCCAAGAAGTAAGTTTCTACAGGCCTAAAAAGGGTATTATTAGTAGTAGGCCTAGGCCTATACTACTAGGCCTAGCTAGGCTATAGGCTTCTTAGGCCTAGCCTAGCCGACCTAGCCTAGGCCTACCTAGGCTAATCCGTCCTAGCCTAGCTAGCCCTAGCTAGCTAGGCCTATAGAATAGCCTAGGCTAGTAGCCTAATATAGGCCTAGGCCTAGGCCTAGTAGGCCTAGCTAGTAGGCCACCCTAAAGGCCTAGCCTACAGTTTATATATTTTATAAGTGTTATATATGCATGTTGTAACGACGCCTTTGGCGTGCCATAATTGTTCTCTCTCTTCTGAATAAATGTTTAGTTGTACACGCTGTGTTTAGAGCCCTTACTTTACATTATAATTTACTATATACAACATAAATTTTGGCGACGAAGATGAGCATGGCAGTTATAATAGGAAAGGTGGAAGAATTTGATTCATCTTTAGAAGCTTGGGATTCGTATACCGAACGGTTAGATCAATATTTTGTAGCCAACAAGGTCGATGATGATCGGAAGGTACCGGCATTGCTTGCACTCATCGGACCGAAAACGTACACGCTACTAAAGAATTTGTGTTCACCGGAGAAACCAGCGACACTGTCTTACGCAGATTTAATTACAAAGCTCACGACACATCTTTGCCCAAAGCCATCGGAAATCGCTGAACGATTTCGGTTCTACAAAAGAGAACAGCATAGCGGGGAAAGCATTGCTTCATACATTGCTGAACTACGAAGGTTAGCCATTCATTGCAATTTCGGAAACACTTTGACCTCGACACTGCGAGACATTTTCGTCTGCGGGTTGCGTCAAGAGAACATTCAGAAACGTTTACTGGCGGTTCATGACCTTAAATTAGATGATGCAATTAAAACCGCTGTAGCTATGGAAACAGCAAGTCGTGATGCTACAGAATTTCAGAAAACAAGGACACCAAATACTACAGGTGAGAGCAATGTAAATAAGTTTACTACAAAAAATTACCAATCTAAAAGACACCAAGGTCATAAACAAAGTAAAGCATCTACACACTGTTACAGATGTGGTAATACAGGCCATAAAGCTGATCACTGCAGGCACATACATACTGTTTGCAATTACTGTTCCAAGGAAGGACATCTAGAAAAAGTATGCATGAAGAAAAAGAAAGACAATAATGTGTCAAAGCCTAACACTGGTAACCTTAAAAAGAATGTACAGTATGTACAGGGAGAGGAAGTCAACTATGAACCTATGCTATATGCAAATCATAAGTCAAAAGTGGAGCCAATTATAGTGGTTGCATCTATAAATGGAAAGAAAATCCCTATGGAATTGGACACTGGATCATCAGTATCACTGATTCCAGAGTTGACCTACAAGAAAGCATTCCAGTCGTTACCATTACAGAAAACTACAATTAGGTTGAAAACATATTCTGGTGAGACTATTGTACCAATAGGCATGCTAAATACTAAAGTGTGTCTTAACAATCATGAAGAAATTGCAGAGTTATTGGTCGTTCCATTGAACGGACCAGCCTTATTCGGACGTGATTGGCTAAAGAAGTTTAAATTAGATTGGCATGAAATAAAAGCCATTGATGAGGCAAAAGCAACAACTAAAGGTCTGGATGAAATTTTAGAAAAACATAAAGCTGTTTTTAAAGATGAATTGGGGAAACTGGAGAATATTAAAGCTAGTATCTACATAACTGAAAACAGCAAACCACAGTTCCACAAGCCAAGAAATGTCCCATATTCAATGAGGGACAAGGTCGAAAAAGAGCTTGGACGACTACAAAATCAAGAGATTATTAGCCCTGTGAAATACAGCGAATGGGCAGCTCCCATTGTACCTGTACAGAAGAAGTCAGGGCAAGTTAGAATCTGTGGTGACTTTAAAGTTACAATTAATCCTGTGATGAAAGTAGAACAGTACCCATTACCTAAAATAGAAGATATCTTTGCATCTCTAGCAGGAGGTCAGAAATTTACAAAAATTGACCTTAAACAAGCATATTTACAGATGGAAGTGGAAGACACTTCAAAGGAACTGTTAACTATTAATACGCATAAAGGGTTATTTAGATATAACCGACTTCCATTTGGTGTAGCCTCAGCTCCTGCAATCTGGCAAAGAGCGATGGACCAGGTACTGCAAAATGTACCCTTTACATCTTGCATATTGGATGATATGATCATCAGCGGAAAAACAACTGAGGAACACTTAAAAAACTTGGACACAGTTTTAGAGAGATTAGAGAAATACAACTTAAGAGTAAATCGTGAGAAATGTGAGTTTTTCAAAGAGGACATCACATACTGTGGTCATGTGATAACTGAAAAAGGGTTACAGAAATCCCCTGACAAGATACATGCAGTTATCAATGCGCCAAAACCTGACAACAAACAGCAAATGCGATCATTCTTGGGTTTAATAAATTACTATCGTAGGTTTTTGCCAAACTTATCGTCCATAGTCGCACCCCTGAATGAACTCTTACAAAATGAAAAAACTTGGAAATGGACAAATTCATGTGATGAAGCTTTTAAAGCGGTCAAAGAACTTATAACTTCAGACCAAGTTCTATGCCACTATAATCCTGAACTAACAGTTAAACTAGCCTGTGATGCATCGCCATACGGCCTTGGTAGCGTTCTTTCACATATTATGCCAGACGGAAAGGAAAGACCAATTGCATTTGCTTCTCGCTCCTTAACAAAAGCTGAAAAGGGCTATGCCCAAATAGATAAGGAAGCATTAGGACTTTATTGGGGAATACAAAAGTTTCATACTTACCTGCATGGCCGACATTTTACTTTGGTGACAGATCATAAGCCGCTAGTAAGCATCTTGCATCCACAAAAGTCAATTCCAGCAATGACTGCTGCAAGACTACAAAGATATGCCCTTTACCTATCTGGACATACATATGATATCGAATATCGCAACACGCACGCTCATGGGAATGCTGATGGATTGAGTAGATTGCCTATACCTACAGATGTGATTGATTACGTCGATGAGGCATCTACATTCTACACCTCCCAGATTGAAAGGTTGCCGATATCAAGTACAGAAATACGGAAAGAAACACAGAAAGATCAGATTCTGTCACACGTATTAGATACTGTTTTAAAAGGGACTAACAAACTTCCTGACCAAGAAGCGTACACACCCTACAAGCGCCGTCTTACAGAACTTACTTGCCATCAAGGGTGTTTAATGTGGGGAAATCGAGTACTAATTCCAGATAGACTTCGTGCTGCTATTCTTAATGAAATACATGATGGACACATTGGGATTGTTAAGATGAAAAACTTAGCTCGCTCTTACATCTGGTGGCCTAACATTGATTGCGAAATTGAACAAGTTTGTAAATCTTGTATCGGTTGCCAGCAAACAAGCAAAATGCCAAAATCCGCACCAGTACACCCTTGGGAGTGGCCATCTGCCCCATGGGATCGCTTACATATAGATTTTGCAGGGCCATTCATGAACTCTATGTTTTTAATTGTTGTTGACGCCCATAGCAAATGGCCAGAAGTTTATCCAATGAGATCTACTACAGCACAACTGACTATTGAGAAATTGCGAATTATGTTTAGCCAATATGGTATTCCCAGACAAATTGTATCGGACAACGGTCCTCAATTTAAGTCGGAGGAATTTACAGATTTCATGAAAGCAAATGGTATTCGACATACCACATCATCCCCATATCACCCCAGAACAAATGGCCTAGCAGAGAGATTTGTGCAAACGTTTAAATTGGCCATTAAGCAAGCAAGAGGAAACAGTTGTTGTTCATTACAGCAACATCTGAGTACATTTCTGTTTAAGTACAGAACAACTCCTCATACACTTACCAAGGAAACACCTGCAAAATTACTCTACGGACGCAATCTACGAACGCGTTTGGATCTTTTGAAACCGGATCTAACAGCTACTGTCTTGAAAGGTCAAGATCGTATGAAGTTTGCAAAACATTGTGGAACCAGTATCCGAGAGTTTCAACCCGGACAATCAGTAATGGTCCGTGATTATCGTAACACAAACCAGAAATGGATACCAGCTCAAATACAAGGAAAAACTGGTCCACTATCTTACACAGTTGACACAGGACTTGGAACAGTATGGAGGCGTCATGCTGATCAACTACACCCAACTATGGTGAATGTCACTCCTACAGAAATATTCACCCAGGATGACCATGTTCCAGAAATACTAAATCCAACAGACGCTCCACAATCAGATAACCTTACTCGAAATGTTAACGCCGACACACCTGTTACAACTGGCAGCGCATCTCTTACACAAGAAACTGCACCCATACGTCGATATCCAAAAAGAAATAATATTCGCCCACCAAAGAGACTAGACTTGTAAATAGACATGAAACAAGAAGTTGATTTTAGTTGAACTTTATTATTCATTATTGCATTGAAAGATATTATACAGAAAACTTTGATTGAAACATTATAATTACGAATGATTACAGAACAGTACAGAACTCTAGAATCTAGTCTTTACTATTCTTAAAATGGTAGGGAGGATGTGTTATATATGCATGTTGTAACGACGCCTTTGGCGTGCCATAATTGTTCTCTCTCTTCTGAATAAATGTTTAGTTGTACACGCTGTGTTTAGAGCCCTTACTTTACATTATAATTTACTATATACAACAATAAGGTGTGTTTACTTACATCATCTGAAACTAGGATGTCATTTTCAGAGTCAGAATCAGCAAAATACTCTGCAAATGCTTCGTCCGCACTCATACGACGCGCCATGGTTATATAATACGCTGTATATAATAGCTCAGTATAGTGATCGGCTTGCGGCTGTATCTTCCCGCCGCTTCTTGCCGCCGACCAACCAAACAAATCGTCGTTAGGATCGTTACAGTGTATCCATTTTTATCGTCAGGTACTTTCAAATAGTAAAATATTTGTGGTCCAGACCGAATATAGTGTTCAAATTTGTAATATAAACCAATAATTAACCAATATATCGGATTCATTAAAAAAACATCAAAAACGAAGATCTTCGTGTTTGGCAGTCAAGCGTTGTATTTCTAAAAACGAAGATCTTCGTGTTTGGCAGTCAAAGTGTTAACAGTATGCAATGAAAGACGTACATGAGGGTTAGCCTCACCACACAGTGCATCGTAACTGAAGAATTGTGGGGATTTTTATTTTCGTGGAACATTCACTTTATAGTAGAAGACCCCTGATTATGATGTAATAAAAAAGGCAATCAAATAAATGAAATTATATCATCTTGAACAAAAATACGTCTGAAGTATCATTATTTTATTAAAAATACCAATGTTTTGATTGTAAAATGTTTAAATTCCGGCCTAGAAATAAGTGTATCTTATAAATTATATACTGTATTACGACAAAGAATAATGTTTTGTTATTATTTGGGTGTGTTTTATACACAGGTGCGACTTGTACACTGAAATACACCATACAGTAATATTCTTATACTGTAATGCTTACTGAAAGACCTAACAATATTACAGTAATAGTAGACCTTTTTTTAAATTTTGATAATTGATTAGCAATACTTTTTTTAAAGTTTTTATGTTGAGATGTTATTTCAGAGCTACAGTACATCCAGAGAGACAGTGTATACTTTTATAGTATACCATGCCATACCATTAGAAAATGTAAATGATTTATGATGATATCAAATGTTGCTTCAATATATTCTTTACAATACTGTAGTCAGTCTAACAAACATATCCTACTAACTGTTCATTAAACTTTATTGCACAAAAATGGTTGGTGGTAATATTAATGGTGGCCCAATGGCAAAATTAATTATTGTGATACTGTACATAAACAAGATATAAATCAGTATAAAAATTACTTTATTATTTTTTACTAAATTTTGCTTGTCCACCACAGTGGCTGCATGAGCCAGTACACAACAGTACAGGGTAACCTCCACTCATATCCAAAGATGTACTTTTTGTTATTTAAGTACACATGAGTATAAATATGTGTACACTTGACATATGGTTTATACTTGTTCTATCACCATATTTGTTTTAGTGAGGCTTGAACCATTAAAGTTATAAATACGGTTCCACTATAAGATTAAATGTGCACTTATTATAACTCAACGTAACTCAACTGAAAGAAACTACAGTACTTACTGTATGTCAACTTTCTAGCAACTGGAAAAAATAAAACATGTCAACTAAAAGTTGCATTCAGTTGAGGTCAGTTGCAGGCCAGTTAAGGTCAGTTGCGTTCAGTTGCAGCAACGATGAAGATGAAAAAAGCTGTAGTGGTTCATTTCACATTTACTATCTATAAAGATCATCGATAATTGGTTCTTTTAGTGTACAATATCCCTAGTCTAGTATACAGGTTACTGTACTGTACTGTATGTGATTTTTTAACCCCAGCGCCTTGTGTGTGCAGTTGTTGAATAATATACCTTTTCACGCTGCTGCTCTAGCCCGCTACGTCCCATTAGGACTACTCAATCAGAAGCTAAAGCAAGCAGCAGTTATAGTTCTAAGGACGACAGTTTTGCGAAAATGGAAACTCCACTATAATTTATTGATTCCAGCTGCTACAGTAGACCCAAAAAACGTCTGGGAAAAGAGTCTATTAGGACATGTCATGCTAAAATTACAAATCCCAAAGCATTTCTGGTACTGTCAGATATTCATTTAATTATTATCAAAACAGTCCATTAAAGTTTGTGTTTGTAATAGGATACTTCACACTTGAAATATCTAGAGTTGTGAGTGACCCCCAGACTTGACCTTAGCAATAAAATTAACTAAAGTGACAGAAATTGAGTATTTAAAAAAAAAAATTATATTTATTCACATATAAAAAGAGAAAAGAAACCCAAAAACCATTGTCTGACAGACAATTTAAGTATTTGTTGCTTTTAATTACATTTTTTTCAGCTAAAATAACTATTATGTGACAATAAAATGACACATTAAAAAACATTTGAAATAAACAATATTTTTCAATAAGCGAGCAGTGTTTTTTGTAAGAAATATTTCTTGTTTAAAATGTTAATCTATTTTTGCCCAACAGTCATCAAAACCAAAAGCAGGAATATACTGCTTCCTGATAGAAGAAGTTAGAGAAACAACGGAGCTTGAATTACCTGGAACGAAACATGCTTTTGCTTTAAAGGTAAATTTACTCATTGTCATCCAGAAATGTAAATGTCTACTGTATATCATGCCTAGCTTTACCTGGATAAAGTGAAATACAATTCAAGATGAAGTAAAAATCTTATGTTGTAAATTATTGAGAAATAATTTTTTTTCAGTTAAAATTGTCAAAAAGAACCAAAAAAAATCCTCCATTTTCAATATTCAAGAACAGTATTTTAATTTTTTCCAAATTGAACAAAAGAAGACAAATTTAACATAATACTCATTATTAGCAACTTGACAATAAAACAAATAAAGTTTAATTTTAGTTTGTGTTACTTTTTAAATTTTTAATTAAATTGGTTTGATCAATTGTACTTTACAAAAATTAAAACGTGTCATGAACATTCAAATTACTCTTGGTTAGTGTCTCATCTTGGTCAATCTTGCCAATTAAATGCAAGTTTAATTTGTATGTTCACAAATGGGTGACACCTTTACTACACATGCTTTAAATATTATAACAGTACAAAAGACCTTTTGTACAATGCTGTATTCACATCAAATGTCATTCTGATTGGTTAATATCTAATAACCCTTTCTAGAGTATGGATCCCTTTATGTCACTAATATTAGTAATTTGCAAGACTATTTTTTGCTTTAATTTACAGTTTTTCGGGAAAATTATTTTGTTTCGATCCAATTTTTGGTTTAAAAAAAAGGAATTTTTACTATTAAGTGACATTAAAATGGTATATTAAAAACTATTTTTTCCAGGGGGAGAATCAATACATCCAACCATGCCTCATTGAAGTACAGTAGGAAAAAAAAAGTGCCTGCAAGATTTTGATTATGCCAGGGCTACTGTATAACTGTACACAATTCAAGTACATCACACAGACATACATTTACATATAAAACATTTACACACACGGTTTACAAATTACTTCACATTGTTTCACATTCATGAAAAGCCAACACAATGCACAGAGGTCCCAACTTGGGAAAGTCCATTTGCAGGAGATTTTGTCGTGAACCACATTTTCGTAGGGGCGTCAAAAGTCAACGCGCGGGGAATCGAAAATCAACGCGTGTCGTTTACGTCTCTTAATTAACTAAATATGTTACTTACATATAGTCAGTATACAATATTTACACATAAGTTGGCTTAATTTTTACATAGGTTTATCCATCAGTATTTTTACATTCTTATTTTTTTTATGGACACATCCTCAGTACAAAGAATTTTAAAAATATATACTGCATGTATTTTATTAACTAAAATTCAGTATATAAAATAATTTAACTTAATTACATAATGTACAATATTTACACATGATAGTATTGCCCAATAGAATTTACTCATTTTTTTTAGGCACAGGCCTAGCCTAAGGGCTTCTACTTCTAGGTCCTAGCTAGCTACCATTTTAAAACTCAAAAACAATCGAAATAACTATTCCGAATCCGTCTTATGCTACATTACGCGAGTTAACATATTATTTCAGATGAAAAACATTGAGTTTTATATTGTTTTATCCATACGTAATTACACTGGCATTAAAGATAACATTAAAATGTAGGCCGTTTATGAGCTATTTCGCCGATTTCTTATCGCCGGGAAATTTTCCACCACCAGCGACATCGATCGATCGAGGAGTAGGCCTAGAGGCTAGAGCCAGAGGCCTAGCGTGCATGCCGGAACGGGTGGATTATTGCTATATAAATAACAAGTTTGAACAAAAGAGCTTACGAAAATCTTAGGTAAATTTTTATTAAACGTAGGCCTACTTGCTTGGCGAATCCATGCCTTTTAAATCATTTAACATGTTCCTATTATCGAATCGTACAGTAAAACCAAATAAAACACCGCCTCAACAACCTCGTGCGATGTGCGATCTGTTGTTCTTTGCAGCGGATCAACATTGGTAGAGTTCATTAATTATGAGGGTGTTTAAAAATGTAATAACTATTAAAAACGTGTCTCAACCACTGTGCAAAGCGTTTATTTAGTTAAAACTTGGATCCTCCCCAAAATTGATAATCGCGTATTCCGGTTACCACGTGATTGATTCACGGTTCGTTGCACGCTTCTTTTTTTCTACGTCCGGCGTCGTGTAGTACCGTGCATGTTTATATTATTGTTACGGTTTAACAAAGGCAGTGCATACAAATAAATATACAATAATAGACCACGGAGACTGCATGAATAGACATTGTTTCAACATCCTGCCTCACTTTTGTATTGTTGATCTGGGCTGAGCCTGGGCGTAACCGTAAATCAATTTGGCCAAAAATATGGGGAAATTTGAAAATGCTGTAAAAAAAATCAAAATGCGGTAGAAAACGTCGAGATAGCGGTAGCGCGGTAGACTACCGCGAGTAGCGGTAGACTTGTTTATTTTTATTGTTATTAATATTATATTATTATACTGTTTATTTCACTGGTCAGACCTTGATTCATTGTAAGTGTAGTGAATCAATAGAACTTTGAACTTTTAATTGTAGCTTTATTTACTACAGTATAATACTTTACAGTATCTATTTTTTTGTCAAACTTCCTATTGCATATGTATGGTAAATTATTTTATGTCCTCAATACTAACATTTTGATTTCATAAAATTAAAATCTAATTTAAAAATTCAATTACTGTAAAATTCAAATTTATATTAAATATTACATACGGTGCAGTACTACTAGTCATCTGACGTCGTTTTATATTGTCATATATTTCTGCTGGGTACTGTACGTCAGTACTACCTCCACCCACTGATTGATTTTATTATCTGTATCTTTCCTATTTTGAATTTTTTTCTTTAAACTTTTCTCTAAACTTAACATAAATGTTGCAATGGAACAGCAGCCGGATATGTCGTCCATGAGGAGACGGGCACAGCATACAGGAGCCATACACGGATTACTTCATGTACTGCAGTAATAATGTGTTATTATACTGTGTATTGTAATAGTTTGTTGTATTTACTGTTGTTCCTGTCTATGTTTTGTCGTGATCAATATTGTATAGTATTTTTAATTTCATTTAAATTGCATTTAATAAAGTGTCCTATATTTTTAAACACTTTTTATTACTTACAATTACATGTAGATTTTGATGGAAAACCTACAGTATAGTACTCACTGATTTTGGGTGCCCATAATATAAATCGCATTTTAATCTTTAAAGCATTTAAAAAATCTATTTTTATGTGGTACTTTAAAGGACAACTTTACCGATATCGTTGAGTGAATCCATCACATCATCACATACGTCATTCTTTTAGCTACCTCGGGGGTCAATACCAAAGTGTGACAATTTCTAGTAAACACACGTTTTAATAAATAAATCGTAAAACATATAAATGTTGAATTTTGTTGTTTTTTTTTTTTTTTTTTTGCCTATCTGCATATTGAAGTGTTTCTTCAAAATAACATGTACTGTACACTAAAACATTTTGGCAAATTTAAGCCTAATGCAGGTCAAATTAGCAATTGAAATATAATTAAATAATATGAATCTTGTACATTAACAACAATGAAAACTCATGAGGTAGATTTTGCTAAGCACACTTGACGTCACAGCAATTTACAGCTACGGCTGTATGGCGAGCGTGTGTTGTGATATTGTAATGTAAATCTCACAATTGTTCTGAGATCATATACATACTGTACATCCCTAAGTTGTCAAAATAATATTTTTCTTGGTAATGTTGTCCTTTTAGTTTCAAAATGTCGTGTTCATACATTATCATACTTGTCTTATCTTAAACAAAATTTTAACTCCTACTTTAGTATTAAATTAAGCATTAATTTATAATGTCCTTAATATATTGTATATTTTTAGAGATGTTTTGATTGATATTGGCAAAGATGTGTTTGTATAGTAATGCTTGACTGTAGAAGGAAAATGCATGTTTTCGCATTATATTTTCAGCAGTTGTTTTTTTTTTTTTTTCAAACAAGGGGGAAAATACACCTTCAAAGAGACACTTTGTTTAGGTTTCAAATAGGTGTTCTATGTACTGTAGTACAGGTACAGCATAGTTTATGATGATGGGTGGGAGAATATTTCTATGTGTTGAAAGATTGACTGTTCTATTCAATAAACAAGACTATGAGATTAGATTGAAAATATTCTTCCCATTGAATGATACAACACAATTACTATTTGTTCCATAACACATCATTATTTAACTTTTATTCAGCTACGTCCATCTTAAATTGAATGTAAGCTACACAGTACAGTAAGCCAAACATTTGGCTTTAGAAACAAAGCAATTTCAGATGGTGCACCTACTGGTTGGATGTTTATATTTTCACTACCCTACCTACAGTATAAAATTCTCTAAATTTCAAGGCTCTGTCTACAAAATGCATGTGTTATAATAATTTATTTTTACATATTTTTATGTGTGTATGTGTGTTATTACATTTTTGTTGTGTTCATAAAAATTGTCTAATTTCCTTTTTTCGCACTATTTAAATGATGCTACTTGTTTTATGTTTTGCATTTAATTTGGATAATGATGAAGGGTAGGGAATTCTAAAATTTCAAAATATAAATAAAGGTACCCATTGAGAATGCACTGCTGTATGTTCAAAACTGTACAGTACTTATATGCCAATGAAAATGACCAATTATTCCAAATTTGACCTGAAATTGAAAGTTATTAAACTTCTTATCGTAATCAAAAGATGCTGTGCAAATAGATTAATAAGTTATAATGGTTAAGGAAATACAGTTATACAGTACTTCAATGACAAATTTAAAATGATCTTCTTCTGTATAGCTGCATTCGCACAGACTAAGCACCAGGGTGTATGCAAACCCAGGTTCATCGAATCAAGTGAGTTCACACAGATGTAAACCAAACTCCCATTCTATTTACTTTTTATTTGTGAATATTATAATTGTTTTATTATAATCTGGTTATGATGAAGTTTTGTAATGCTTATATATATTGTAAGATTACAGGATGTTCTGTGCAGTATGGTATGCTGTAAGCACCAGTGCATCTTACTGTACTTACTGTACTAAACTCATAGTCTATTTCGTGCCTAACTTACCTGGATAAATCAATAGCCCTTTCTACTCGAAGAGCAAGATATGCCTTGAAAAGTAGAAATTTTTATTGAACACCCCTTTCCACAAATGCTTTAGTCCACAAATCACTATCATTTTTTTTTTATTTCGAGACATAAAGAGTAAACATGTCTTCAAGAGAGCTTGTATGTACAGTGGTATGCTGTTGCAATATATATATATTACATAGCCTATGTAAATACTGTACGTGAACGTGATTGGTTGAAATTGGTTTCTGAGGGTCCGCCCATTGTCAGGAGTTACAATTTGGACTAGACGGATGGTCACGCTGTGAGGAGTTTGTTGCTTGAGCGTGAGGGGCCTGCGGTAGAGGACCTAACAGGCACTAATTAATCGCAGGCTATGGCGGTGCTGCTCATTCATTCGAACACTGCTCCTCCATTAAAAACGCAGGATAATGGTGACCCATGAGAACTCTTCCAAGAAAGAAGGTTCCTCAGTATTCCTCCCCTCATATCATACCAGTTGGTACTGCCTTCCCATATTATATCAATAATACAAGTGTTGTCGCTGGTATACGACAATTACAGGATCTTTCCATACAAAGATTAGAGGAATATCATAGTGAGAAGACTTGCAGGTTACTTGCGGGGTTTGTGCGGTGCTTGACCAAATTGTCATCCACTGCAGGGACAGGTGGAGCGTCGTGTTGGTACTACCGTCCCTGATGCTTAATGTCGTCCAGCCGAATTTCTTAAAGTGGTGCACATGCCAACTAACCTGAGGCGGTACCTCAGGCCAATTATGTGCTGCAGTGTCCATGTGTGAGCTGATGTGCTCATACTCGTAGTTTAAACAAAAGCAGAAGGCCTGCCACCTAGGTACCCTGTTCGGTGTACCTAGTTCAGAGTGTTCGGACGGTTCCAACAGTTCTCGAATTCCTACTGTATAAGTCGACTGCTGTACGTGCAAAGTCAACAACTGAAAATTGAGTTATGCGCTTTATCGGTCCCTCCTCCACCACCAATTCACATGCATCAGTTGCATAGGTGTTGTATACAGGTAGTGCCAGCTAAGTGGCAACACAGTCAACATTCACCCCATCGTTATCTCCATCTATCTTGTCGGTTTATCCAGATAAGCTAGGCATGAAATAGACTACACAAACCAACAGTGGTGTTGGTAGTCTATAAGTGCCAGCTTACCTGGATAAACGCCCTCCCACCGTCCCCTCAGACAAGAAGTCTGGCGATGGGGAGGCTCCCACCTGAGGACATAGTTCATGTACTATACCATTTGTGGAGAGGGGTGTTCAATGAAAATTTCTACTTTTCGATGTATATCTCGCTCTTCAGGGAGAAAGGGGCTATTGTCGGTTTATCCAGGTAAGCTAGGACTTATAGACTATCAACACCACTGTTGGTTTGTGTAAATTTAATCCTGTATTACTTTATATTGACTTTTATAAAGACTACCTAAATTTGCCATTAACATTACAATCTAAAAAATAATCATGTAAGAAGTTGATCAGAGAATTATTTATTACCAATGTATGTACATTGCATGCTATACTGTAGCATGCATCTCAAATCTATAGTAAAGTACTATAGATTTCTAATATTGAAAAGTTTAAGCTATGACATGCTATTTGTAGCATTCAGTAATCATAATTACGGAGCTTTCAATTTTTTGAATTCTGCTAGTTTATTAGTACACAAGTGCAATTCAACCTTTTTTAGGTGTATAGGGTCATCGGGCAAACAAGAGTTGTTGATGTCATCTGTAAATGTTTTAAATGTCACTAGATTTTCAAAAATCGAAAGCTCCTTATTATTCAAATGTTGGTTTTATTATTAAATGAATTCATATGAACATGTTTTTAAATGAATAACAACGTTGCCTTTTTAGGCTGAGAATAATCTTGAATTTGTGATGGAAGCTCAGAGTATTGAGGACATGCAAGCATGGCTAGCCAGTATACAAGAGTCAATGAAAGTAGCACACAGAGGAGCTAGCTTAGATCGAAGGTAATTTTACAATTTTCTTTTATTAATATTAATTACATAAATTATCAAAAAATGATGAACACTACTACCTATTACACATCACCCACACACAAGATATTATACAAACAAATAATTACTGTTTATGAGTACAGTGGTACAAATAAGTGAAAGGAACTAATAGCAATTTTGTATCCTTGTTTTATAGGCGACCACTTCCCTCTGTTCCCGTTGATGAAAACCATCACATGGACTCACAACTGATGAGGAACAGCTTAGCAGTAGAAATTCCTACTGATGGTAAATATAAAATCATCTCATTTTTTAGTTTGGTCATGTACAAAGTCTCAAAAAGTTTTTGTCGAATTTTGAGGACATTTTGTTGATAGGTTAAGAGGGCGGGTGGCTCTCAGATAAAATGAATATGTTTCTTCTAGTATTCAACTTGAGCTCATCCATCGGTGTGAGAAGTATTCATAGAACAGATCTCTTGCACATCTCCAACAACTGATGGGGGCCGATGTCCAATTATTGTTTTTCTCATAGACATACAATATCTTAACAAATTTCAATTGTATTTCCGTCTTATAGGTTCAAGTCCAGATCGAAGTCCTAATACATCACCCCCACCACAAATACCACCCAGAGAGCCTTGTCCGCAACGGGCATCAAGCAGTGCAAGTTCAGAGCAAGCTATTACACCTATCACAGCCCCAGGTATAGCATGATACACTAAACAAAATGTTGAATAATCAACTTGAAAGTATTATACATATTCCATGCAATGAATTATATATCATGGAAAATTAGGATACTGCATGTATTCAATGGGTTGGTGCATGTAAAACTCAAGACAAGGTATAGACCAAATTGTATAGAGAATCACGGTGCTGACGTCATGACGATAAGTGGCGCTGCGTGGTTGCTAGCGCAACCAAAAATGCGTTCAGCCTGCCTGAGTGACTTCAAGGTCACCAATGGTTTGGAATAGGCTTATTCAAGTAGTCATTTTAAAACTTAATCATCTTGAATAAAAACAAACTAAAATTTCAAAATATCACTAAATAGTTGTTTTTAACAATTTATTTATTTTTCAACTACAGTTTAAGTTTAAAAAAATCAAGCTAATTAGATACATAATTTGATAGAAATACAGATCTTTACTGTTTATCAACATAGTATTAAGGCTGAACGCATTTTTTGGTTGGCTAGCAACCATGCAGCGCCCTGTATTGTTGTGACGTCACACCGTGATACTCTATAGTATTTTCGTGATCATGAACAAAATGCAATTAAACTGAAAACTTAAATAATAATAAACTTAAACGGTTTTGAAATGGTAACCACTCATGAGCTACAATTTCTGATATCAAAATATTGACTAGGTTTTTAAGACTCCCTTAAAACTTATAAACATACAGTAGTCAATATTTGTTGTATGTACCTCGATCATACCATCATATGAAGCTTGTTTTGCCACTACGTGAATTTATTCATACAAAATCAAAAAAATATAAGACTAGAACGAATAATTGAGATTTTCATTTATATCAGTCAGGTGATGCTTGTTTATGATAAAAATTCTTTTTGTTTGACTCCATGAAAAATATCAGGATGGAATTATATAAAACAACCCTCTAATTTGAACTTTACACAAGTTTAACTTGTAGTTTAGTACGTTTCTAAAGGCCATAATAGTACTTTTAATTCAATTAATATTTTATTCAAAATAAATGTATTTCTCGAGAAAATACCATAGAAAACTAATATTTAACAATAAACTACATCCTGAGAAAAATGAGGGATCCAAAAGTTAGCTACAAATTATACTTAATTATTAACAAATAAATAAAATCTAAAATGTTGAAAAAGACATGAAATTTGACATTTTTTTAATCAATTGTTTAATAACAGAATACAACAAGGGTATACAGAAAAAAGTACAATATAAAATGATTGTTTTAGGCATAGTAATTACAATAGCAATGATAGATTATTGAACTACTAGAAGGCAAGCCTTGTCTAATTGGTATATTTTACTTAATTATTAAAGAAAACAAATGAAATAGATTAATAAATATTAAGTTGCATAAAGTTAGAACAAAAACTTTAGAAACAATGCTTGAGTTTATTTTTTAATATCAATTGAGCAATAAATACAGAAACATGGTTTACATAAAATTTGAACTTTAAATTTGTTACATTAAAGTAATTATTTCTAATTCGTGAGATAGTGAGTACCATGTTTTAGGACCTTGGAAACCTATCATGCCTGCTAATTGTCTTTTTGGGGGCTTAAAATTCTATGATTCAGTAGGTTAAACCACGTCATTCAGGTATAATTTCCTATAACTTTTTGTTACACTACCGGATGTAGTTATCAGGAAATCAATTGACAGCAACTTGCACATTTTGGTATTACTACTAGGCCAGTAGTACTGTACTTCCTGGTTTGATAATAATATTTAAGTTTATTGTTATCACCGAGGTCTCTGAGTTTCTAACATAAACAATAGTGAAGTACAGTAGTCAGGCCTTACAAAATTAAACCCTATACGAATATGGTGCAGTCCACTCATGAACCATACAAAATATAAACGTGACCCTTGTGGGATTGTTAGCTTACCAAATTTACAAAAGAATTTTTTTTCTGACTATTTTTATCTAATATTTGTTTTGAAAATAAATTGGCTTACAGTATTCAAGTAGCTTCTAATATTTGCCATCTAACACAATCCCTTGAATGCTAAAAGTCAAATAAATAAATTAATAACAATAATGGATGGTTTATACTGTAATGTAATCTATATAATACATTTGTAAACTTTTGTTGTTTTGATTGCATAATTTAGCATAACTGTCCAAAGTTATGTACAGTATTTACGTTAGTGCATCAATATTGAGATATTCATAATAGAGGGCTCACTTCATCTAATCACTTTTATTGAATTCTGTACATTACTCATTTCTGATTTTCAGAAAGTGTTGTATCATCAGAAAAATGAGAATGACAAAGATATCTCTGGCCATGTTGAAAATAAAGAGTATTTAAGTTTTTAGTTTTATTTAGAAAAAAAAGTTGGATACAAAGAAACTTGCCTTTATTTACAAATGTACAAAGCAAGTACAGTTCATTTTACGTACTGTACGGGACCGAAAGGCATACGTAAAATCCAGGTTGACCTTAAATTGACCCCAAATACGTAGATCGTAGCTAAAAAGTCTGCCGTGTTTGCCTACTTTACTGTGTACAGCATGCAGGCAGTTGGTCCATAGCTAGGCCTTGCCTGGGCTAATCTAGGCCATGCTAGCAGGCCTATAAAGATGTGAGGCCTAACTAGAAAAGTACAGTATATACTGACTGTGATGATGTTTAAATAAAATATCAATGTTCTTGTTTTTTCTATAAATGAAAACATTCGCTGCTGTAGAAGGAATGTATGTGTGTAGCTTGTCTCACAGAGTTCCTCACACAGCCATGGCTTTGTGCTATGTTGTGACATCATCAGTCATTTTAGCGTACGTAAAATCCAGAGAACGTTAAAATCAGGACACGTAAAACAGAGGTTCTACTGTATTTGCTATATTGCATTATACTCTTGTTGTTTTGTAGAAGGCATGGTGTTAGTAAGTCCAGAGAATGACCATGTGTTAGCTAGCTACCCATGGTTCCACGGTACCTTGTCACGTATTGATGCAGCTCAGCTTGTACTACAAGGAGGCCATACATGTCATGGTGTGTTCCTGGTACGACAAAGTGAAACAAGGCGGGGCGAGTGTGTGCTTACATTTAATTTTCATGGCAGGCCCAAGGTACAGTATTACTTGTTATCAATTCATATAAAGAATATATAGTAGAATTTAGTGGGGAGATTCTAAAAGCTTAATGCAAGATACGCATGATGCAAGATACAATGTAAATTAGCTTCTGTTGTTTAACTAAAGCGTGGAAATTGATTGACTTCTATCCACATCATTGACCAACTCGCTTCCTCCATCCATTTCAATTAATATTGTTTTTCTTTTGAATTGGAACTCTTCTTTTTTTATGCCCACAACGCAAGAGAAGATTATTCTTATGCATGCATACTTTAAAGTAGGGAAACCCATTTTGGTATTTCTATAGAAGGTTTTGTTGCCCTACTATTCACTAAAAATGAGTCACAGTAAGCCAAATTTTAAATGCTAAACTGAATAAAAAAACAAGGAAAATTGGATTGCTGGATTCACCATAAGGCCTAGAAAATTTGCTATGTTCAAGCACTACCCTCTAATACTAATCAATTTTTGGGACTATGCTGAATAACAACATTTGAAATTTCATAATCTATCATAATAATAATAAATAAATATGAATAGATGAACAAATAGAGATGATATCAAGATGAATTTTTTTATTTTTTATCAATCTTTAGCATTTACGTTTACAACTTGATCCAGATGGAAAATGCAAAGTTACACACATATGGTTTGACAGTATATTTGATATGCTCGACCACTTTAGAACACACCCTATCCCATTAGACAGTCGTGACGGATCCAGTCAACCGGATGTTTCCCTCACAGTTTACGTACCAAACACTATACGTCCAAGAACACCGAGTTCGGCGGAAAGCTCCGATGGTAACGTATCATTCAATCCTGACGGCATGCCAATGTCGGAATTCACGGCACCTGGCAATAGCTTCTTCTTACCGATCAATGATCCGATGGCGAGGCCGCCGGCAAACGGTATAAATACAGATGCTGCGGATGACAATCATAGAGGAGGGCGTGCTGTGCGAAATCAGTATGCATTTGTATGATAGTGTTTTTCTAAGTGTGTGGGTTTTATGTAATTTGTTGCCATGCTAGGACATATTAGAATACATTGAATGTATTAAAACTGAGTTTGGAACGGACAGACAGACAAGGACGGGTCTATGCATCAGTTGAGGTTGGTAGGATTGCTCTTTGGGTCGTTTAAGGAATAATCCATCTATTGGCTTTATCAACATTTAATTTTACTATAAAACATAAAGGACAATTTATTGAAGATAATAATAACGGTGTAAACATTATTAATACTGTTATAACATCTTATTATTATTATTATTATTATTATGTGAGGACTCATTGTAAAGTGAGCAGCATTATTGTTGAGGTGCAATTGAATGTTTGTGTTCACCAACTTCCCACAGTTTGTTTTTGTATCATGTAGTTTGTTTCCTTTTAGTGATTACATTTATTTATACAGTATTTTAATCAATTTACTGCTAATCTTTAGACCAAACTACAGATTAAAGTTTAGTCTAAGAACGTATTGATTTTAATATGAGACATATTTTAGTAATGAAACGTTGTGTTCTACACTACTAATTAAACGCTGCTTGTAACAAAAATACTGTAGCATTTCTGTTACAAAATACATCCTGGCAAATAATTCTTAGAATACACATTTTGGTAATTTATTTGTGCATGCATTTTTGTTTGTGCAGTGGTATTTATTTAAATACACTCAAACATTTAAATAATAATAATACCTGTAAATTCTTACTGGATAGAACATGTTTACAGGGCATTGAAAATTCCAATACAGTACAATTTTATTTTTACAGTCTGAGAAATTATTAACTTAAATATTATAATTTTATCATAGCAATTGGCAGCATACAAAAATATTAAATTTTAAAATAAAAATATAATAAATAAGTATTAAATAATTAGTTAAATTTTTACAGGTAAACATTCTTTTCGATATATGTTGTGATCAAAAAATGATTGGTTATATGAGTGAGTTTTCATGCTAAGAATAAGTATTGATAAGATGTGATCATGGATATTAATAACATGCAATTCAATGCAAGTATTGATAAGATGTGATCATGGATATTAATAACATGCAATTCAAAGCAAATATTGATAAGATGTGATCATGGATATTAATAACATGCAATTCAAAGCAAGTATTGATAAGATGTGATCATGGATATTAATAACATGCAATTCAAAGCAAATTATTTGAGAATGTCAAGTATTGCTAACTTTGCCTCTTTATGGTATATCCCAAGCAAAACTTGAATTTCAAATGCAACGTAAAAGTACTTGGACCAATTACTAGTGATACTGTAGTTCAAATGATCTGTCATTGGTTGCATTGTTAGTATATCCTAGTTGTCAAGTTAAATCATCATTTCATTAGATTTCATTAATCACCATCAAATACCAAAATCAGGGAATTAGAGACCTCTTTTTACTGACGACACAAATTCACTGATTATCAAATATGTCAATATTGCTTATAACAATCAAAATCAGGCTCATGTAAACAATATCGCAGTTTTTGTTGCAGCTAAAAATTGAAAATTAATACTTGGAATATTTTCAATTCAAGTTCAAATACCAAATTTTATTTAATATTTACATTTAACACTCAATTTCTACTGCCCATAAATAAAAATTAATGATAAAAGTTTGCAAGTTGAAAGAATAGGTGCGGGTGTAACATTTCTATTATCTTTTCAACAATATTGATTATAACCAGACTTATTTTCTGACAATAGTAAAGCATGCTTCGTCCCTTCTTTTTTAAAGTGGTACAGTAGTACCAGACTTTTTTCTTGCCTTAAAAGTCCTTTAAAACCATTTTTTTATAAAGGGCTTGGTCTGCTTCTCCACTGTCAGAAAGTATTAGTGTTGTTATGAATGTTGTTGCAAAGGTTTGTATTTGATAAATAAACAATAGAAATGTTAAACCCAGAGCTAGCTACCCTATTAACTTAGATAGCACAATAAGGTAACATTAACCACAGGCTTAAATTGTATTGATAACAATAGTAGCAATTTAATATTACCAAATCACATAGAATTTGTTACAGTATGTATAATAGAAAACAATTAAATATTGTAAAATGATATATATTATCTATTGGCAAGGTTAACACCCATAGTGAATAAATATTCATGTAATTATGTTTTTTAAGACATTAAAAGCAACTATTAAATCAGTTACATTACGCAAAACAATTTGATTAGCTTTATATTTTATTTTAGCATTCATAAGCCACAGTACTTTTGAATATTGGTTATCTCATGATATTGATAGTTATACATTTAATCGAAGGTTAAATTGCAAAGATATTGTACGTATTAATATATAAATTAATTATTGTTTCATAACCTGAAATATAAACATAGTTTTACATAATATGCCCATTAATGGAGTTTCCATGTTATATTAGCTTGTGAATGTTTTAATCATCATCCTCATTAGTCATGTAAATCATTGTCATCTTTAATCATCTTCACCATCATAACTATCTAAATCATCTATATCATAATTATCTTTACCATAATAATCATCTCTATCATAGTCATCTTCACCATAGTCATCTCTATGGTAGGTATTATAATATAGTAACATCATCATCATAATAATCTTGAGATATCATGATATAAAGTCATTCAATCTGTTGTTATTCACAATCTTTCCATGCTATAGATTTTATATTATTTATAGCAATCCATTATTGGCTATTTAAAAATTAGAAATCAAATTGGTTCAGGTAATTGAATAAAATACAGGAAATAATTGTTGTTTTATTTGGCTGATGAAAAACAATAAAATAAATTAATTTACATTAATTATAATGGTATTAAATTTAGTTTCTTTTAAAAATTAAACTATAGCCAAGATCTATACATATCAAACAATGTTCCCACATACATGAAAGAAAACATATCAAATCAGACTGTGTTTTTGTTATTTTTAAATACTGAAAGTTTATATATAATAATATAAGTGTTATTATTAATATTTATTACAAATATTTTTTATTGTGTGTGTCTAATATATAATGTTATGTTATTTACCATTAGTAGAAATATTAGTATTAAAACTATACATATTTTTGTATTTAACCTAACTTGTTACAACTATTGTTGCTAAACAAAGTGGACATTTTGTCCAATAAGCAATTGCAACTCTGTAGAGGATAATTTGGCTTTAAAGTGTAATTCATATGTTTTCCTTCTAAAAGTATTAGTTCTGTTAATTATTATAGATTAATAAAACATTTATATAAAGTTTCATGACCTAAAAAATGCTTTCACACCAATCCCACATCTGGTCTGGTGACCCGACACAAACAATATAAAAAAATAAGAGTTGTTAGTGTGGAAGTAAGTTTAGATTTAGCTTGCAAGTACACTACACATATTTTTATTTATTTTGTTTTAGTTTGTGTATGCTATTGTTATAATTTTAGGCTTTTTTTTACTGAAATATTTATTTTGTATGTCCCTTTTAGTTCTTTTAAAAATACAAATATTTTTCTTTGAAATAAACTAATAAGCTGCAATTGAATTTGTTATTACATATTAAGCTGCTTTCTTTAAAGCTATTTTGTGTTGATTTATGAAATGTATGATTTTATTTAGATGTAAAACATTTTTATAATGTTTTCTGAGTTTGTTTAAATATATAAATTGCAGAATGATGAATCGAAATAACATGTGGACAAGTATGGTGAACGTAAACAACTCAATCAGTATATAATAGTTTAAAGAAGTGGTTCATTTGAGCCAACATAAGACAATAAGTAGAAGTGCAATTAGCCTATAGAATCCACAATACGGTTTATCGTATACATATCTGTTTCATGTTATTTTAATTATTTTATAATTGTGTTTAAAAAGAATGTTTCGTTTTGGTTGTTTTTTGCATTCCTCTATTTGTCAACAGTAGTCAATATAGAACAGAAAGATATTTACCTTTGATCATTAACAAACTCTCTGAAATGTCTCTTTCACCACTTAAGATATCTGGATGTCTGCAAAGCTTTGTCCAATTGATCCCTCTTAAAGTTCTGTGTAGCTTTGACCACTACAAATCTATCTGAACAGTATACATGACTTTGAGCGCTACGCATCTTTCAGGAAGGTCTTCAGTAACTTTAATCACTAAAGATCTTTTTTGGTAGTCTTCAGTAACTGTGACTACTAAAGATCTTTTTTGGTGGTCTTCAGTAACTGTGACTACTAAAGATCTTTTTTGGTGGTCTTCAGTAACTGTGACTACTAAAGATCTTTTTTGGTGGTCTTCAGTAACTGTGACTACTAAAGATCTTTTTTGGTGGTCTTCAGTAACTGTGACTACTAAAGATCTTTTTTGGTGGTCTTCAGTAACTGTGAATACTAAAGATTTTTTTTGGTGGTCTTCAGTAACTGTGACTACTAAAGATCTTTTTTGATGGTCTTCAGCAACTGTGACTACTAAAGATCTTTTTTGGTGGTCTTCAGCAACTGTGACTACTAAAGATCTTTTTTGATGGTCTTCAGTAACTGTGACTACTAAAGATCTTTTTTGGTGGTCTTCAGTAACTGTAACTACTAAAGATCTTTTTTGGTGGTCTTCAGCAACTGTGACTACTAAAGATCTTTTTTGGTGGTCTTCAGTAACTGTGACTACTAAAGATCTTTTTTGGTGGTCTTCAGTAACTGTAACTACTAAAGATCTTTTTTGGTGGTCTTCAGTAACTGTGACTACTAAAGATCTTTTTTGGTGGTCTTCAGTAACTGTGACTACTAAAGATCTTTTTTGGTGGTCTTCAGTAACTGTGACTACTAAAGATCTTTTTTGGTGGTCTTCAGTAACTGTGACTACTAAAGATCTTTTTTGATGGTCTTCAGTAACTGTGACTACTAAAGATCTTTCTTGGTGGTCTTCAGTAACTGTGAATACTAAAGATCTTTTTTGGTGGTCTTCAGTAACTGTGACTACTAAAGATCTTTTTTGATGGTCTTCAGTAACTGTGACTACTAAAGATATTTTTTGGTTGTCTTCAGTAACTGTGACTACTAAAGATCTCTTTTGGTGGTCTTCAGTAACTGTGACTACTAAAGATCTTTTTTGGTGGTCTTCAGTAACTGTGACTACTAAAGATCTGTTTTGATGGTCTTCAGTAACTGTGAATACTAAAGATCTTCTTTGGTAGTCTTCAGTAACTGTGACTACTAAAGATCTTTTTTGGTGGTCTTCAGTAACTGTGACTACTAAAGATCTGTTTAGTTGTGTAAAGCCTCGTAAACTAGCTCACTTGGAATTTGTTCAATGTTTTACGGTATATTAACATTGAAGTGGAAGTTATGTACACCTAAAATGTGTTACTTTTTAAAAATTAAAGCGAGAGTAGATTACGTTAAATGTGTTGTATTTTGACCAAAATATATAATATATAAAGTATTATGCATTGATATTCCAATAAATGTAGGTAATTTAATACTCTGAGTAATGGATATTCAGATTTAATTTTATTATTTTTTGTTAAAATACAGTATTTGACTATTTTATGGAAATATTTGATGTATTTGCTCTCTGTCTTTGGAGTTTGTTGATCATACACATTTAAAAATAATTATGTGAAACCAGCTATACAGAATTAGACATCTATGTGAACCAAAACATAATTAATTTGATAAAATAAACCGTTTTTAACAATAGCTAAGGAAAGGTAAAAGGAAAAAGTTGTTTAGAAATTATAGTGTATTCAAGGTAAATTTTCATTCTGTTATTGGAATTTTATCTATTTTAATTAGTAGTAAGTAACAATATTAGTTTAATCATAATATTTTCTTGTAGCAGATTGTATTGCCAACAAAATTGTAACTCTTAAAATGTATACATTATACTGCAATGGAGAGAGCAGGGCGGTGATGGTAAAATATGGTTCGTGTTATTACATTTTTACTAAGATTATTAGTGAACCATTGTAAAGTGGAAATTATAATAGTATCATCGCTATTGTTAATATTCATATTTTTGTTGAAATTAAACTAAATTTGAATATAGTATCACTTTTCTCCAAGTATTCGTTTGTAGTGTGGTATTGATTTTTGCTTATACTGTATCATTATAGCATAATTGATTAACTGAAAATAATATTGATATTAAAGATCTTTTAAAAATTATAACGTATTATTTTATGAATGAATTTTGATTACAGGTTCTGTTAGCACTGGTGCTGACCCGCATACAAATTTATGTGAGTTGATATTGATAACCAGTCGGGCTTCATTAGGCATACCTCATTCACGCCGTTTGTGTGTGGAAAACTTCGGGTAACACTTCCAATTGTAGTGTGTACAAATGGAGCGCAATGTCTTGAAATTAAATGGGTTTCATTTACAATCAATTGGCGTTAAGGAGCGGTGGTTCCTATCCAGTAAAAAAAGTGGTTGTAGTACGTAATACCATTTCCAGGGTTTCCCTCGTTTATTCATTCTTTCAATCTTTTGTTTCGAAACAGAAAAATAACATAATTACAAAACACAATTTATATGACCCGCTCTCATCTCAGGATACACTATTTCATCTGGAGAGCATCTTTGACACTTCAAGACATTATCTACTAACGAAAGTCTACACATGAGGCAATGTATTGGTTTTCTAAAAATGTACTGGTACGTAAATTAATAGCCTGCTGGTTTTCCTCCCTTCCTATCATCACAATAAGCAGTTAGATAGTTGTTGGATTTCCTCTTAATTCCTTGTACAACACTTGAACTAGAGGATTGCTTCACTTCGTGTAGTCTTGATTCCAGACCATGGAGTATTTCCTGTGGAAAAAGTTGTAATCGACATTTATATTTAGGATAGATAGATCTGTAATCCCTAATAACGAGTCAAACGTCCTCAATTACCTTTTCCTAACACCGTAATTATTTGCTACCGTTTAAAACATAGTGATGAATCATTTATGCGTTTGTTAAAGTAACCTCCATTTCTTGTGTTTTGAAGTTGCAAGGAGTTGAGGGTTAATTTACTGTCTCGCTGAATTGGCGGCCTAGTTCATACAGGAAGAGTCACTTTTAAACCACGAGGAACTGTCACAACTCAGAGATGTTGTTATAAATAAATAAGGGTTGTCCGAAAGAATGGGTTCAAGTTTTTATTCTCTTATTTTTGTATTTATATAATGTTTTATTAGGCCTAATTATAATTTTTTTGTAATATCACGAATTGGGTAAAAACAATCGATGTTGATTAACCGATTTGTGCTGTATACTTCAGTCTCGTGAATAAATATAGTTTATATAAAACTAACATTAATAATATTACAATGCACTGATATCTAGTTTAAGAATTACCGCATTTACCTTGCTGAATTCCTTCTCGTATGCAATGTAGATCGGCACCAGTTGGTGGTGGATTCTTGGTTCTTTTATTGCATTTTCAATGTTTTTGCCAAACCACAAAGTATTCATTGTCGCCTAAGATCGAAATCAAATATCAGAAGAGTTCTAAAACTAAAGGCAAAAAAACACACTACCAATAAACTCGGTGACAATCATTTATGTCAGCAGAACCGCAAACATATAATGTTTCTTGTGTATATTTATATGTTTAAAGTCTCGGTTTTTAATCATTTACCTTTTAAAAATGTAACTACTCACATTTTCTGATTTTTATGTGGCACCCCAGTGGAAATAAGTCAGTAACTTGTTATGCCGACTTAACGGACCACAACCTCAACACAAGTGACATCCCGACAGACTTACAGATAAGTAACGGATCACCACCACAACACAAGTGGCATCCCGACAGACTTACCCATAAGTAACGGACCACCACCACAACACATGTGGCATCCTGACAGACTTACCAATAAGTAAAGGATCACCACCACAACACAAGTGGCATCCTGACAGATTTACCAATAAGTAATGGATCACCACCACAACACATGTGGTATCCTGACAGACTTACCAATAAGTAACGGACCACCACCACAACACAAGTGGGATCCTGACAGACTTACCAATAAGTAACAGATCACCACCACAACACAAGTGGCATCCCGACAGACTTACCCATAAGTAACGGACCACCACCACAACACATGTGGCATCCTGACAGACTTACCAATAAGTAAAGGATCACCACTACAACACAAGTGGGATCCTGACAGACTTACCAAATAAGTAACAGATCACCACCACAACACAAGTGGCATCCTGACAGATTTACCAATAAGTAATGGATCACCACCACAACACATGTGGTATCCTGACAGACTTACCAATAAGTAACGGACCACTACCACAACACAAGTGGGATCCTGACAGACTTACCAATAAGTAACGGATCACCACCACAACACAAGTGGCATTCTAACTGATGTACCCATAAGTAACGGACCACCACCACAACACAAGTGGCATCCTGACAGACTTACCAATAAGTAACGGACCACCACCACAACACAAGTGGCATCCTGACAGACGTACCCATAAGTAACGGACCACCACCACAACACATGTGGCATCCTGACAGACTTACCCATAAGTAACGGACCACCACCACAACACATGTGGCATCCTGACAGACTTACCAATGAAGTTCCAGTAGTTATCCTTGTACCTCCCGACGCTCCTATTATCAAACGCACTTTTTCCTCCTCATCAATAAATATGGATGGGCACATAGATGACATAGGCCGTTTTCCAGGCTTGATAAAATTTGATGGTGAGGCAGGTACACCAAACGTGTTCCGTGTACCAGGTGTTGAAAAATCATCCATCTCGTTGTTGAATATGATTCCTGTTCGTGTCCCACGAACTTTAGAGCCAAAACTTATAACAAACATATAGAAGCTATATAAGTAACTTGCAACTTGCAAGTTCGGGACAACTTTATGGTGGTATTAAAAGTATCGCTTTTATTTGCATAATTTCATTATAATTTATTTTGTTAATATGTAAATAAACCACCAAATTCAAAAGGAAGATACATTTGTAAATATTAGTGGAAACATGAACGTAACGAGAATAGTCAATATTGTCTATCGATGTGAAGAGATGGGAACAATTTTGTATATTATTTTGTTTATTCCAGCTTTATTGACTTTTTTTTAATTTAAAATAATTTTCCGTTGGCCACTTTTGGTGGTTCTATTTGCTTAAACTGATTTCTCTGTGTTGGATTAAAGCGAAGATTGTGGATTAAGGGTACCGTTTTTGGTACCCTTGGTGAATTACTAAACATTTGAGGAAGCCAAATGGCCAATCAAAATTCAGTCAAGCGTTTAGGGGGCGGAATGTGATTCGAAACTAGAGGTAAACCCTTTGATCTGGGTGAGCTCAGCGTCATGTTGTTAGATTGCCTTGTTTTCTAAGGTGACCTTCTTTCATGTTTAGTGTAACTTTATTTGTGCAATTAAACTTATTTCTTTACCATGGCTACGTTTTGATTTTGTAAAATGTATTTGATGAACCAATACTGGCCGTTAGAGTGAGCGTTACTTTGTTTTAGTATTACTATTAGTATCAAAATCGTCTTACTGTGTGTTAATTGTACTCGTCACTGACACCGCCATGCCATCTTCATCCACAACAGATAGATGCGCCGTCCCGAAATCTTCATTATTTGCAAATAAAGGTCCATAGTATGACGTGTTGTGCGTGTAGTATGTTATCTTACTTTTCAACTCTTTTGCATATATGTCTGAAGTCATATTCTTAACGAGCTAAAATTAGAAAAATTATAAATTTATTGTTTTTTTACTATAAGACTTATCTAAAAAAGGAAGTTAAAGTTAGTGAAATGTAGAAATCATCTATATTTCATTATTTTGACAACTTCTATAAGCCAGTTTAATTTGAGGCGTTTTTTATATACAATAAGTCAGTCAATAAAAAATAAAAGCAGACTATGCTACAACATCGCCAACGATACAAGACCACTCAAGATAGTACTTCTAGCAGAAACGGGGGATTAAAAATACGGTATGAATACCGTATTCTGAGGATATATTTATGCAACAGAAACTAAATGTAAATATATACCTCGACAACGTCAACATAATCCTCATCTCCAAGTGCTGATCGCTTAGCGTATGCAAATTTAAATGCTTCTACAATGTGATGATATATTTCCACCTTATCTTCCAAACTGTCTTCATTAAATTTGTATTCTAGAATATGAAAACGTTAATTAGTTGTATAAAACGATGGACTAAAGAATATTCTTTCATTCATAATATTCCTCCAAAATCAATACAAATAAAATCAACATTTTGCATAATATTGAAATCTGGAATCTCTAATTCAATTTATTTAAAAAGAAATAACATGTGTGTGAATTGGACCAATGTATTCTATCAAGGGTTTATCTTTGGCTGCGACAAAATCATTTCCGCACTCCATAGTACACAGTACTGCTGGAATTCGTATTATCAAACTAGTTTGACAGAAAAATGTGCCCAAATATGATAGTGTCATAACGTCATCATGTCCAATAGGTATATCATATTTTTTTGTCGCAAAAAGTTTGATTGTGTACACAGAGCTTAACACAGTCATATTTGTACCGCGAAAGTTCTAAACTATATTTAAACATCATCTGTCATATAGGATCCAAGTTAGGGGCCAAAATGGCACACTTTTCCCCACTTTCGATGTTTGTTCGGTATACAAATTCCTGTTTCTGTACGTAACCATACATATGGGGTATCAAAAAGACCGAAATTGTACCGGAAAGGTTTTAAACTACATTTCAAAAGGTCAGAGGATTTGGTGGGAGAGGGGGTGGGGAAATAGGGTGTGGGAGTTAGGGTTGAGAGGATAGTGGGGATTTTGCTTAGGCTAGTAGTAGGCTATCAAATTGACCAGAATTGTGGTATGAAGTATTTTAATTATCCCTGGGAAGGGGCTGGGAGTTTGGGTGGGAATGTAGGCCTATCACCATGACCGAAACTGTACTATATTTGAAAACTGCCACTGAGGGAATATTGGTTGGGCGTGATGGCTAACATAATTTGTACTGGAAACGTCTTAAACAAATCACCCTGTATCTGGGGTGTGTTGGGAGGGAGGAGGAGGGGTGTAAATACTGGCGTAATGAAGTATAACATGATTGGAATTGTATTAGGAAAAATTACTACATTTTATCTGTCCAGGGGAGGAGTTAAGGTTTGTTAATTGTGACTGGGATGGTGATAAGAGAAAGAAGGCTGGGGGCCGCATTATCAAAATTAGATATTTTAATTATCAGCCTATATGACACCTATTCATTTACACTGTTTACAACGTACTTAAACCAGGCCCCTCTTGAATTGAAATTTGACCTGGGAAGAATTTGTTTATAAAGTGTGTGTGGGGTGTTATTGAAAAGGGTGGAGGTTGGTGAGTATAGAGAGGTATTGGCGTCGGGTGTTATGTACTGAGAAGGTATATGGCCTTGTTTTATTATCATCGAAAAATTTACAAATGCCAGTAAATTCAGCTGACCACGACAATTTTCGTATATCGAGTTCAAGAGAGTTTGTACGGGCTTTAAATTTGAGGTTGATACCCAAGACATTAGTCTGACCTAATAAATACTTTTCACAATTTGGTTCTCGTTTATATTTTACACAATCACATCAGGTTCAGTGAATTAATCCAACAAATTACACCTACAAAGATTATCTTTTATAATACATGGTCATTTCCATTTTAAATTATCCTGAACTTGCATAATGGCCTTAAATAATAACTAATATACTATACGATACAGCAGGTCATATAGCAAGAATAGAAGACAACAGATGTGACCAAAAAAGATTGATAGAATGGCAGCCGAGAATAAGAAAAATAAGAAGAGGAAGGCAAACACGAAGATGGAGGGACGACATCATATCTTATACAGGTACAACTTTGGTCAGGACAGCACTGAACAGAAAGAAATGGCAAAGGTTTGAGGGCCACATCCGACTAGACAGGGGATGCTAAAGGTAAGGTAAGTATACGATAGGGGATGCTAAAGGTAAGGTAAGTATACGATAGGGGATGCTGAAGGTAAGGTAAGTATACGATAGGGGATGCTAAAGGTAAGGTAAGTATACGATAGGGGATGCTAAAGGTAAGGTAAGTATACGATAGGGGATGCTGAAGGTAAGGTAAGTATACGATAGGGGATGCTGAAGGTAAGGTAAGTATACGATAGGGGATGCTAAAGGTAAGGTAAGTATACGGTAGGGGATGCTAAAGGTAAGGTAAATATACGATAGGGGATGCTAAAGGTAAGGTAAGTATACGATAGGGGATGCTAAAGGTAAGGTAAGTATACGATAGGGGATGCTAAAGGTAAGGTAAATATACGATAGGGGATGCTAAAGGTAAGGTAAGTATACGATAGGGGATGCTAAAGGTAAGGTAAGTATACGATAGGGGATGCTAAAGGTAAGGTAAATATACGATAGGGGATGCTAAAGGTAAGGTAAGTATACGATAGGGGATGCTAAAGGTAAGGTAAGTATACGATAGGGGATGCTAAAGGTAAGGTAAGTATACGATAGGGGATGCTGAAGGTAAGGTAAGTATACGATAGGGGATGCTGAAGGTAAGGTAAGTATATGATAGGGGATGCTAAAGGTAAGGTAAGTATACGATAGGGGATGCTAAAGGTAAGGTAAGTATACGATAGGGGATGCTAAAGGTAAGGTAAGTATACGATAGGGGATGCTGAAGGTAAGGTAAGTATACGATAGGGGATGCTAAAGGTAAGGTAAGTATACGATAGGGGATGCTGAAGGTAAGGTAAATATACGATAGGGGATGCTAAAGGTAAGGTAAGTATACGATAGGGGATGCTGAAGGTAAAGTAAGTATACGATAGGGGATGCTAAAGGTAAGGTAAGTAAACGATAGGGGATGCTAAAGGTAAGGTAAATATACGATAGGGGATGCTAAAGGTAAGGTAAGTATACGATAGGGGATGCTGAAGGTAAGGTAAGTATACGATACGATACGGCATACACTTACTACACATTCTCAAGCTACCGTAACTTACATCAATTGTCTGAGAAACATGCTGTATTGCTAAAAACCAAGAGGACAACAACATGAAAAAAAAATCTAGTGAAATTTGAGTTGAAGATGTTTACACTATTATATAACAAGGCCATATAGATGGCTGCAGTCGCGTTCTCAAGTTAGTGTTTACCGACCGACCAATCGACCGAAATTGCTGAACATGTTTAAAAATGTTGAAAATGTTTAAAAACATTTATATTTTTTTTAATTTACACGTGCGTAGTCTGTGACTTTTGACGTGCTCGTATAACGTAATGTCGAGTTGAAAAGTGAGTTAAGAAAACAGAAATCGGGCAAAAAGAGTGCGTATTAACATTTAACGCGCAGTGCGCATGCAAACATCTGCGCACGCATGGCAATTTTTTTAACGCTTAAAACTGCCTGAAACGTACTCTTATTTCATCGAAAATAAATTTTGACAATTTTGAAAATTTTAAGAGCGCGTACGCATGCGTTACATGCGCTACGCACGTAATTGTATTGCCATATGATGATTTATGCCCTTAGAAATTTATGAGATTAAACTGATATCAAGACAAGGTCATATACAAGTTAGTGTTTACCGACCGACCAACCAACCAACCAACCGACCGACATAGTGAGCTGTAGAGTCGCGTTGCACGCGACTAAAAATAAATTCTTAAAGTCTTTTGTTTTTTTTGTGCAAGCCTTAGGCCTACTCTACCTGATCTGTTACTAGGATATCTCTATGGAGCAGATGTGTGTGGGATTTTGTAATAAATGTTGAAATTATCAATATATTTGACAGAAATCAAACCCTTTACTATCTTATTTAATTTATATTTGTCATTTGAATCAAGATGTGGAAACAAGTAACGTGATAAAGATAGAATAACCGATGAAAAGAACATTATAAGCCTACATGAGTGACTCTGAATAAAACGGTGGAGAAAATACATTGTTTATTTATTTATTTATTTATTTAATACGTTGGCCTAATTCATATGGTCCCGGTGAAGTTGGTTGTCTGTAATAATGGTTGTCTGCAATCTTTATTTTTAATATTTTTATTTATCTTTCACATCATTATCGGAGATAAGGTTAGTAAGATTCGCAAATTTCTTATGATAATCTTGATAAACTCTTTGGTTTTGTATCATATTTAGTAATGAAAATAATAACATGTAAAAGTTAATATAGGAGGTAAAGGGAATAATATATTTAGCTTTTAAAAAACTATTTTTCTTAATTGCACTATAAAGTAAGTATGTAAGTACTTTATCAACCATTTTTTGTTATCTTAAAAGCAATATGATCTGTAGATTGTTAGCTTAGTGTTGTTATTAATAAATCTAATTTGACAAAGTTCAATTTGGTTTTGTTTAATAATCAGACTAGACGTATTTAAAAAAATATATAGTTTGTATCTGTGGACTTAGTTCCAAAACAACCAGATGAGAATGATCCTAGAAATAAGTTTAATAAAATGAATGGCCTTTCTGCCAAATTAGATTTGGTTTGTAAAGCGATAGCCCTCTAATAAACAATAATGTCGGAAGGATAAAGTTCAGACAGATATAGACCTACGGGTGGAGTGAACGTAACGTCGTTTCACTTGACCTAATACAAATTTATTGGGAAAACGTCCTTCAAATATATTTAGTGCCAAGTTAAATATTTGATATTTGATTAAAATGTTTATTATGATATGTTTGTATAATAATTGGGCTAATCTGACTAAGTTGTCGATTTGGCTCCTCGAGAACGTACCAATAAGCATTGGCCTACTGTTTACTCACTAAATAAAAGTATGTTGCTCAGCATAATCACTCAAGTAAAAAAGAGAAGAAGATATCAGCTGCCAATTAATGCAGTCGATATCATTCAGGAATACTCAGGCTATGTATTAAAGTTATTCAGTTTATACACACAGAGTATTCTTAAATAATAAATATAATACATAAAATAAAGATTATACAGCGGGTTTCCGTTGTGTCTGAAACTTTAGCACTGGTTCCATCAGAAAAAAAAATTAGAATCAAACTTATGGACAGAGACAAACAAGGGTTGGGCTACAGGAGGCACACACAAGAGACAAACAAGGGTTGGGCTACAGGAGGCACACACACGAGACAAACAAGGGTTGGCCTACAGGAGGCACACACACGAGACAAACAAGGGTTGGGCTACAGGAAGCACACACAAGAGACAAACAAGGGTTGGGCTACAGGAGGCACACACAAGAGACAAACAAGGGTTGGGCTACAGGAGGCACACACACGAGACAAACACGGGTTGGGCTACAGGAGGCACACACACGAGACAAACAAGGGTTGGGCTACAGGAAGCACACACAAGAGACAAACAAGGGTTGGGCTACAGGAGGCACACACAAGAGACAAACAAGGGTTGGGCTACAGGAGGCACATACACGAGACAAACAAGGGTTGGGCTACAGGAGGCACATACACGAGACAAACAAGGGTTGGGCTACAGGAGGCACACACACGAGACAAACAAGGGTTGGGCTACAGGAGGCACACACAAGAGACAAACAAGGGTTGGGCTACAGGAGGCACACTCACACACGAGACAAACAAGGGTTGGGCTACAGGAGGCACACACACGAGACAAACAAGGGTTGGGCTACAGGAGGCACACACACGAGACAAACAAGGGTTGGGCTACAGGAGGCACACACACGAGACAAACAAGGGTTGGGCTACAGGGGCACACACACGAGACAAACAAGGGTTGGGCTACAGGAGGCACACACACGAGACAAACAAGGGTTGGGCTACAGGAGGCACACACACGAGACAAACAAGGGTTGGGCTACAGGAGGCACACACAAGAGACAAACAAGGGTTGGGCTACAGGAGGCACACACAAGAGACAAACAAGGGTTGGGCTACAGGAGGCACACACACGAGACAAACAAGGGTTGGGCTACAGGAGGCACACACACGAGACAAACAAGGGTTGGGCTACAGGAGGCACACACACGAGACAAACAAGGGTTGGGCTACAGGGGCACACACACGAGACAAACAAGGGTTGGGCTACAGGAGGCACACACACGAGACAAACAAGGGTTGGGCTACAGGAGGCACACACACGAGACAAACAAGGGTTGGGCTACAGGAGGCACACACAAGAGACAAACAAGGGTTGGGCTACAGGAGGCACACACAAGAGACAAACAAGGGTTGGGCTACAGGAGGCACACACACGAGACAAACAAGGGTTGGGCTACAGGAGGCACACACACGAGACAAACAAGGGTTGGGATACAGGAGGCACACACAAGAGACAAACAAGGGTTGGGCTACAGGAGGCACACACAAGAGACAAACTAAGGGTTGGGCTACAGGAGGCACACACACGAGACAAACAAGGGTTGGGCTACAGGAGGCACACACACGAGACAAACAAGGGTTGGGCTACAGGAGGCACACACACGAGACAAACAAGGGTTGGGATACAGGAGGCACACACAAGAGACAAACAAGGGTTGGGCTACAGGAGGCACACACAAGAGACAAACTAAGGGTTGGGCTACAGGAGGCACACACAAGAGACAAAGTAAGACATATAATAAGGTAAAGTTAAAAGGAGTTTGAAAATGCTAAAGTTAGAAGTAAAATATTTATATTAATTTGTGCTTTGATAATTTGTTTTCGTGTATTTTGATTTAAATATGATTAAAGTTGATTAACTAAAGACTTGTGTAGCTAACTGTAGCAAACAATCATCCAAACAGGGAAATGTGTTTCAAAATCATATCATAAAACACTAAGGTTCCTTAATTAATTTAGGTCAATTGATTGCACTAACCATCCAGAATATTTAGTATCAAAGCCATGACTGCTCCACTTGACGGTGGTGGCAGAGAAAACATTCGAAGTGACTTCTCTTCATTTGTCGTAGTGATGGTGATTGATATAGGTTTTCGTTCTTTACATGAGTAGTTATTCAAATCCTCTAAGGTGATAATTCCATCTGAAACAAATAAATACGAATTATTTATAACTTTGGTAAAATTTGGTGTTTTGCCACCTACGCGGTAAATGAATAACAGGTTGAGCACGCGTAACATTTTATGTGGGATCTAGTTGAATGTTTCAAAAGTATCACACCATCTTCCATATATTACATTTCATCAAAAGATGAACTGGTGATGAACACTCAATTCTTTAAAGAAACAAGTGTCCGTGTTCAAATGCCTGGTCGTAGCATATACAGGGGACCTGGATTGTTTTTGCTGTTTTCTGTTCCGTTTGTTTTTGATGGATTTTTTTATCTTGTTTTGTCAAAGAGCTATGGAAATGGCGCCTACAATAAATAAAAGCAAAATGAGTGAAAGTTTTTTCAGAGCCATTAAAACCTACAAATACGAGCAATACCTCTATCATTAATATCTTTTACAATGTCTTCAGCTAATTCTCCTTGGTAAAATTCATCCCCTCCTTCGTTTGCAATCCTCTCGTACGTCCTTGCTAATTTCAATCGGTACATAGTATCTCCTTCCTCAAACAATCGTCCATCGGGGTGCACAAACACTTCACTGTAAAAAGAATGTCAAAATAGGAATTTATAGCAAATGCACATAAACTAACCTTTTTAATAAATTAACAGTGATGATGTAATACAATCTTACAGTGAACATTGAGATAGAACTAATTTAATATAACACAGGATAGTAAAAACAAAAAACACAAAACACAAATAAACACTGAAAAGAACCACATTCATACAAATGAACGCTGAAAACAATCACATTATACCAATGAAAACATCAAAATAAAGCACAGAAATGAATCGATCGCACAAATGAACATGGAAAGGAATCGGTCAAACAAAATGAACATGGAAAGGAATCTGTCACACAAATGAGCATGGAAATGGAAATCAATCGATCGCACAAATGAACATGGAAAGGAATCGGTCAAACAAAATGAACATGGAAAGGAATCGGTCACACAAATGAACATGAAATGTAAATTTGCTAAATTTTAGATTTCACTATGAAAATTTATGTTTTGTTTGTGAATATTAAGGTCATCTATATATTAATGCTACTAATGTTAACAAAAAGCACACACACATACAAATATAATGATGATTCCGAAGTCGTGTTTTCACAAAATATCAGATATAAAAGTTTTTGTCTGACGAGCGCATCATCTAATTTCGAGTAGTGAGTGCACATTTTGTGTTGATTTTGAAGTCCGTTTTATTATTCCAATATTCTTAATTCTATAACTTAATTCATATTTATATTTTATCTTTAACATGTTTTAATCTGCCAACTGATGATGATGCGTACCCTAATTAATATTCACACAGCACAAAGTGCAACATCCAGTATTGCGCTTTTATAGGCCTAATACTTAACCATCCCATTCGAATGATTATTAAGGTAGACAAGACCGTGTGGAGCACAGGCTATTTCTAGAATACAAAATCACCCAAACCAACAAAAATTGCAAAATATTAAAACCATTGAAATAACAAAAAATGGAAATGGAAAAAAACACACACACAAACAAACAAAACAATTCCAAATTGTTAGATACATTGTTGAACATGAAAATCAAATAATGAATACACCACGAAAAACACGAAACGAAATATAGTTTGATATTTTATACTTTCGTTAGTGTTTGAGCGCATCATCTAACTAATTCACACAGCACAATTTTTGTTCAGCGTCTTTTATTTTCGTAAAGTCTGAACAGTAAAAAGTAAAGTCTAAAGTTCCATATCCAGTATTAATCTCATTTTTAAAGTGAAGGGACAGTGCATACAAAAATTAATGGCCATAAAACAGTTCCGAAATTGATTCTTGATAGGCCTACAAGTTTTTTTTATTTTGATAATTTGTCAAAGTACTTTTATCAGAGTGCGCTTTTATTATACATGCAAAGTATAGGCCACATATTAAGGCAGAAAAGACCATGCACTGGTTACTGCTAGTTGTTTTTTTATTTGTACAATATGTTCATTGCCTGTTACGTGTCTGGCTAAGATAAGATAAGATAAGATAACTTTTATTGATCCTCAAAAAGGAAATTCATTGCTCATCATAATAACAAAGAAAACACAATAAAAACAAATATAGCATAAAACTATTCATATAAAAACATCTAAAAAATTACAAGATAAAATTATCTTCTTGACTTTCTGTTGTACCATGGAGTAATTACTCCATGGTTGTACTGGATGATATCGGAGGGAATAAAGGATTTAGCAAATCGATTTGTTTTCACACTGAGGAGCCTCAATCTACCACTTGGATTAAGTTGGTCTATGATAGACTAGTACAAGTACTTACCGAGATAATTTGGGGTCTAAGGTTATCAGTTTACAAGACTAATAGAGATAAGTCCTGATTGTTTGTAGACAAGCTTCGGTAATGGTTAATTATTGTAAAAGATACGAGGTCTACACTTTGTAAATGTGATAATTACAGATGAGGTCGTAGAATAAACCGACCTGTGGTATTGGTTTTCACCGTGAACTTTTTCCATTACAATAAAAAAAAAACAATGATTTTTTCTTGTTGATGTCACAATAATAATTCCATCTTACGGCATGCCAATTTGCCAACAATACTATAGGTCTATAACATTTATTATTTTATTAAGGAACATTAACATGAATCCTCCACCTACCTCAGACTAGGATCTTAATAGTTTAATGATATGCTAACTTACCAACAACTACTCTGTAACATTTACTATTCTATTAATACAATTATCAGTAGTTGCCTTCTTACTCCTACTGTATACCTACCTTAGGCTAGGATCTTCCTCTATGATATCTTTTTTGCCTCTGATAGCATTTGCAAGGGCCTTATTGACGGTGAAACCATTTCGAGCTAATTCAATATTAGGAACAAATAAATTCTTCCACGGCAGACGACCATGCTTCTTGTGTACAGTCCAATAGCCATTTACTTCACCAGGAACACCAATAGCTAGGCCACCTAAAATATTTGATTACAATTACGATATTTGATTATTATTTATAATTGTGTAGATTGTTCGATTAAAATGGATCGATTTAAATACGAAAATATGATATGAGTAATGAATGAATGAATCTGCAGACTTTGGTTCACATAACTTAACGAAAAGTTGAATCTCAAGTTATTTAAATCATAAAGATCTAGTTCAATTTAAAAATGCATATAATAGACTTAATGGAAATTTGAAATGGAAATTAAAGTTATAATAAACATGGATTGTTTAAAGATAAGAAGCTTATATGTATAATAAAAAGGTAATTTACGAAGATTATCGTTTAAAATAAAAACATTATGTTGTCATTGTTAAACTGATCCTTACCATAAACTGAAGCATCTGTTGTATCGTTGACAAACATGTTTTGGTTTGCTTGTCCTGGCGCTTCTTCACGGAAGTCAAATGCGTACATTCTGTAAGACTGGTCTTCTTTCTTCTTGTCTGCAATGATCATGAAACTACCACCCCCAATGCCAGCACTATGCGCATTGTGGAGTCCTACACATAACAGTGTTGAGATTGCTGCGTCAACTGCATTCCCCCCTTGTTTTAATATATCCCTATGTAAAAAAAATAGACTTTACGTTAGTATGATATGTGTCCTCTGCAAATACTATTAACTGTTGACGTTAAGTCTGTTCATTTTCTGGGAAACTTTAAAGAAACGATATTACGTTCACCGTTTTTAATACTATGAAGAAAAATTTAAATACTAATAAAAAAATAAATATAAATAAAGAATAATAATAACAAATTTTAAATTTTGAAGAGAAATGTTATGAGTTTGTCTTTTAGGCACATGCCATTTTTCCGGATAAATCAGTGAGCCGTCTCAAAATTCGATGACAGATTCTCGAGTATTATATATTGTTTAAATGGTTTTTACATGTAACACCGTACATTGAACTATGTCACACACGCAGTGTATAAGAACATGTATGTTAGTGGTGCCACTACGATTTGATCGTTATGATCACGACTTACTTGCCTATCGTTGAGCACTGTGGATTGTCTGAAGCAACCGCAGCATGTTTGTATTCGTATGATTCCCATTCACGTGCAAATAACGTTCCAATAATGACACCAGCAATCACTCCAAGACACAATAAGATAAGAACTGCAACTTGCCATTTATTTATTTCTTTTTTCCTAAGACAATAGCAAACAACATTCATTAATCACATTTTGTAAAACATCATAGATCCCAGATAAGAAAATAATTTCCATCTGTGAGTTTGTTGTGTGATCAAAATGCCTCAACGATCGACGAGAGCAATTGATCGCAACGTCGAGAAGCTCAAAAGTTCTTTTCAGAATTACTGTACATAACTGCCAGTACTCCTCCATTATAACAAATATTAGGCCTACTAGCTGACAAACTGACAATTCCTCAATTAAGCAAAATCAATTGACTGACCTCTCGTTTTCCGTTGCTGGAACAAAATCTGAAATAATTTGCTGAATTAAAGACTTTTTTTTTAATCATAGAGGAAAATAAGTAAGACTTATTTATTTCCACCATGTTTCAACCAATGTATGATTGTAAAGCGCTGCTGATTAGGGCCTATTCTATGACATATCATAGAAATGTGCGCTATATAATAAAACTAACTTTGGGTCCTCATGTAATATCATTTTTTTATAATTTATTTGATTTTGAATATAGTTCCATGATGGTTCTGATACCTCAATCTCTTTCTTGTCATTGAATTTTGTATTGAACATTTTTTTGTTAAATCATTAGTCTATCCGGGATATTTAATCGGATTTTAGCTGACTCACTCCACGCTGACTCACTCCACTTAAACCAACACTAATAGAAGTTAGACGTGTTGTATCTGTTCGTATCAATATTCAACCTCGTGATTTTGTTTTTCATTTGTAAGTTTTGTATATCGTAAACTCATTAATTTATATATTGCCTTTGGATATATATATATATATATCTGTGCCTTTGATGTATATATATATATATAAATCAAAGGCAAATCACTGAAAAAAATGACAATGCTGTGGTATCAGTGGCTGGATCTCAATGGAGATACACAAAAGCAAGAAACTAAGTTAAAGTAAAACAGCCAGAAAAGTTAGGCAGAGCTTTCGGGCAACACTAGCCCTTCATCAGTGCAAGTGAAGGAATTTGGATAAAGTCATAGTATAAGAACTGGCAAGTGCTGTCTGGGTGGACAGGAATAAAAGAAATACAACAAAGGGTGACAGGGTGGAATCTGAATAAAAATAGAAAACAAAGTAGGTAGCTTGGTAGAGATATAAACAATTTTGGAATGGAACTAAAAACAGCTAAAATGGTGGTTAATATTGAAACTTAAATGTTGGTAGTCAATGGAATAATTTTACCGATCTGGGAGTATGTTCCTAATGTTAAGTCCAAAAGGTTTTGTGGTTTTAAGTAGTAATACGCAGTGGTTTTCTTTGTCTTTGCGAGTTTTGTCGCTCCATTTTACATCGTGGTCTATTACAATAACTCTGAAATTTACAATCGAGTGACCAGCTGAATTAAAATGTTCGGCTACAGGTTGATCAAACTTTAATGTTTTGCTAGCTGATCTGTGTTGTGTCATTATTATACGGAGAGTGTTTTTTGTTTCCTCGACGTACTGTTTACCACAAATATTACATTATATGAGATAAATGACATTTTTTTGTAGATTGTCCTGTCCGAAAAATGCGGCCAGTTTGGTTACTGTTAAATTTTTCAGTAGAATCAACCAATTAACATGTTTTGCAAGATTTGCCGCAAAGGCGACTGCTCAAATTGTGGCTGTCATGAGAGTTAATTTCACTCTTAAATTTGGATCTGACTAATATATCACGAAGGTTTGGAGGTCTACGAAATGCAATAATGGGTGGTTCCGGAAAAACAGTCCTGAGACGTTCTGTGGACTGTAGAATGGGCATATGTTTCTCAATAATAGCCCGTAATGGAGGCAACCTAGGGTGATAGGTTGTGACCAATGGCACTCTGGTCGAATTTGGCTGACGTGGTTTGTACGTCGAGGAATATCTTGCTTTCTTTATAGTAGTTTTGATGTATTTCTTCTTGTAATTTCTATTCCGGAGATGTCCGGTTAGTTCTTCGGTACGATTCTGAAGATCTAAATCTGAAGAACAGATACGTCTGATACGTAATTCTTGACTGTACGATATGTTTTTAATACAGTGTCGGGGATGACAACTGCTAGGGAGCAGGTACATATTTTTATCCGTGGGTTTACGGAATAGGTCAGTTTGAGTGTACCATTTGCTATGGTCACTATAGTGTCCAAAAAATTAACGCTACTGCCTACTAGTGGATTTAGTAGCTGTAAATTTGATAGTTGAGTGGGCTGAATTAATATTAAGAAGAAAAGATTCCAAATTATCTTCACCATGGGTCCAGATCATGAAGATGTCGTCAATGTATCTAAACCAAACAAGTGGTTTATTGGGTTAGAGGGACAGAAAATTGGCCACAAATTGTCCCATAAATAAATTTGCAAAAGATTTGAAGGTAATGGTCATTTCCAAAAACAAAATTGTTGTTGGTTAAAATTAACATGACCAGTTCTCGTACATGAGCTTTAGTAGGCGTTTTGACTGGAATTTGTTTCTAATTTAAAATACATACGTCGGCTCCTTCTTCGGATAGTAAACAACGATAAATCATCTAATGTAGCCAGAACTAACAGAATCATTAGGTAAATTTTGAATTTGGTTAATTTCCGGATGAAGTCCGTGGAGTCCTGTGTATGAATGGAGATCAGTCACATATGGTCTAAGTAAGGACTCCTTTTCATAAAATGTGATGTCCATAGCAACAGTGGCAGAACCAAATATATATTTGAAACGATAAGATACGGAAATCTGTAAGAATGAGAAAAAGTCGACCCAACCGAGACTCGAACCCGGACCTTCTGCTTGATACAGAACTAGTCGCTCAATTGTACGCACGCGCACCAGAGATCAAATTGATATGCCCTCATCTTTCAGTATTTTATTCACGAAGCGGGAACTCCAAAGAGATACTTTTATATATATAAACACATCAGGCATAGAACATTAATTCTAAACCGCCCGGTGATGTACTGAAATTTAATTAATTAATTCATTTGAAACGATAAAGATGAGGAAATCTGTGAGAATGAGAAAACCCGAGATTCGAACATATCTACTTGATATGCAGCTGTCCTAACCATTAGACCACTGGGGCTTTCATGGTATTGTTCAAACTCGATTGGATAGCGACTCTTTCACATTCTCGGCGGGGTACGGCGGAACAGCACTATATTATTATATAAAGGTCTGTGTATATGACTTTGAATATAATTATATCATAATAATATTTTTTAGATTTTATTTGCTGGCGGGTAATGAATCACACAAGTCAGATTATGGCTGCCATTGACACAAGTGATAATGTTAATAATTATTTTTGATTGTATACAAATGATTATTGTGCGGGCCATGGCTACCTATTTTTCTACGTTAATATCTTTTTATGTACAGTGTGTTGTTTACTGATTGCAATAATAAAGATTATTTGAATTTAAATCACTGACAACATGTGATACAAGAAGTGGAATTTGATTAAAGAATAGCTGTTTGGATTTATGTGTTTATTTTTGGTTAAATCTTCACCTCCCAATATTGTACAAAAGTAGTCGCAAAATAATATTTGTTTTAGGCCTATCCGTTTAAAATGTATATTTACATCATATACCATGTAATGTATTTTTTTTTATGCTTTTCAACTTTATATATGATTTTAACCATATATTTAGCCTTTATTTGAATAAACCATAATAACTTCCACTCGGACTTTCTATTGAGGCGGGCCATGTCACGAATAAGCTTCAAGTATCGACATCATTCTCTATTTAAGGCCTAATAATATACCAATACAAATTTGTACAAATGGAAATAAACAAACTTACTTATTATCTCCGTCGCCAGTCTCGTTGGCTATGTCTTTCCCCATGCTCGAGGAACTATTTCTTTTGATCTATTGTCCCATTCAAAGTATATCCTTAAACACTAGGAACTGATTGTTAGTTTTTGAAGGTGTTCTGTTAATAAGTACATAGGCTATATAACCAAGAGTAAACGTAGAATACTGTACATAATTTGGAACATGAAGGCGCCCTTCTGTTTTAATATTTATCATTTACGGCGTTACGTTAATAATAAAATATAAAGGTAGTTGTTCTTGTTGAATGTATATGAATTACTTGTTCTATACTGAAGATTATGGTGAGACAGACTAAATTAAACTGTGAAGTGAAGAAAAATCTATATATAGATAGTATAATATTAAAATCTGCGAAATTTTAAATTATATTTAAATGGTTGACAAGAAACTACTTACGTGTTTGAATAAAATTAGCCGTTTTATAAATACAGGTTATTATTATAATTATTACATTAATTATAAAACCCCTTAAAACAATAGAAAGTTGAACCAAATCAAATAAAATAAAAGTACTAATATATTAAAGTAAACAGTATGTGCATCTGTGCCGTATAATGTAGGCTACGCGTCAACAGTATGTGCATCTGTGCCGTATAATGTAGGCCTACGCGTCAACAGTATGTGCATCTGTGCCGTATAATGTAGGCCTACGCGTCAACAGTATGTGCATCTGTGCCGTATAATGTAGGCCTACGCGTCAACAGTATGTGCATCTGTGCCGTATAATGTAGGCCTACGCGTCAACAGTATGTGCATCTGTGCCGTATAATGTAGGCCTACGCGTCAACAGTATGTGCATCTGTTCCGTATAATGTAGGCCTACGCGTCAACAGTATGTGCATCTGTGCCGTATAATGTAGGCCTACGCGTCAACAGTATGTGCATCTGTGCCGTATAATGTAGGCCTACGCGTCAACAGTATGTGCATCTGTGCCGTATAATGTAGGCCTACGCGTCAACAGTATGTGCATCTGTGCCGTATAATGTAGGCCTACGCGTCAACAGTATGTGCATCTGTTCCGTATAATGTAGGCCTACGCGTCAACAGTATGTGCATCTGTTCCGTATAATGTAGGCCTACGCGTCAACAGTATGTGCATCTGTTCCGTATAATGTAGGCCTACGCGTCAACAGTATGTGCATCTGTGCCGTATAATGTAGGCCTACGCGTCAACAGTATGTGCATCTGTTCCGTATAATGTAGGCCTACGCGTCAACAGTATGTGCATCTGTGCCGTATAATGTAGGCCTACGCGTCTTCTATCTAAGAGAGTTTGTAGGAATGTGGTTGTTGATTACAAACATTATTACGAATATTATTACTGCTTCACATGTACTCAATGACCAGAATTGTATTGGAAAGGTTTATCAGTATGACATTTCCCACCCTCTCGAATCCAATAGGAACAGCACTGCGCCTAAAATAGCGTCTAAATAAAAATGCGCAATTGTACTGGGAAGGTTTTTTTAACTAATTAATTTATTCGCGTTATGACAACATGCGCGCTCTATAGTAGGTATCTATCTATCTATTTTTTGGTGCACCTGTATTTTAGAAATCCTGATCCGTTACACCCACAACCGTAGCATCACAATTCTGCCACTACTAAATGAAACCATTCTACAGCATACTAACAATTGTAAAGAAATCAATGTATATGTATTTCATTTAATCACTGTTCAAACAATTTTTATTTAATATTGCTAGATTTTGGCACAAAATATATTACTTCATAATAATTATTCAATCAAAATTAAACTAAAATTTCAGAACATGGTTTATACGATAAAACTGTCAAAAGTCATTGTAACAATTAACAACATTTTGGGGAAAACCTATTATGGGAAGTACTTTGAAGAAACTGTATGTAAAAATTCTATTTCAGATAGGTTACATAATGTTTTAAACGTACATCCCTGACACAGTAAAAGACAATTGTTATCTGTAAGACATGGATTAACTTTAAACATAACATTATCATATTCGGTCTATGTTTTCTTAACATTCAAGGTTATTAATAAAAGCCGCACTTTATTATAAATTAATTCATATGCTCAGCACCCATCATGCATAAGCTATAATTACTTATTAACTTGTTATAACATTCATCAATTGTTTTAAAAATATCAATAATCATTGCAAATTTCCACTAATTAATAATTATTTAATCACAAACCTATTAAATATAAAATAATTTAAGTTTAGCACCCTTCAACCCCTAACAAAATCAACATTACAAATAATTACTCTATACTAACTAATACTACTAATTATTACTACTAATATATTGATATATAAAATCAGGCAAAGAACATTAATTCTAAACCGCCCGGTGATATACTGAAATTTAATTAATTAATTTGAAACGATAAAGATGAGGAAATCTGTGAGAATGAGAAAAAGTCGCCCCAACCGAGACTCGAACTCGGACCGCCTGCTTGATATGCAGATGTCCTAACCATTAGACCACTGGGGCTTTCATGGTATTTTTCGAACTCGATCGGATAACGACTCTTTAACACTCTCGGCGTGGTACGGCGGAACAGCACTAGTCCTCAGTTGTACGCACGCGCAACAGAGATCAAATTGATACTTTCAGTATTTTTATTCACGAGGCGGGATCTCCGAAGAGATACTTTTATATATATAAACAAATCAGGCAAAGAACATTAATTCTAAACCGCCTGGTGATATACTGAAATTTAATTAATTAATTTGAAACGATAAAGATATATATATATATATATATATTTCTAATAATCATATTATTCATTGCACAATTTTCACCATACCTATTAATTATACTTTATATTCAGCACCCATCATGCTTTGCAATTCATATATTATACAATATAAAATTTCAACCATAAAATATTTACTAATGCTCTAATTCATATAAAAAATGAATGTATTATTCTAAAATAGATTGATAAATTGCACCATATTCAAACTCAAGTTTCTAAAAAAAAAAATGCTGGGTGGGTAATCATGACACAACTCATTGTTGTTAGCAAAATTAAAAAAAAAACACACAAAAACAAATAAAAAAGAAATTTAAATGTCTGCACCTGTCACTGTGAAATAAGCAATAATATCAATTACATTTTTTCCATTTGATATAATTTCATTTATATGTCAACGTGCAACTAACCAAAACTAGTTGCAATTTTACCCATACATAACACAATCTTTCAGTTGCATTTAGCTCTTTCCAGTTTCAGAAATTTAGAGCATGTTCAACTCAAATAAACTGCGCTTATGTCGACATATTTTTCAGAACTGTGCAGTCAGTAGTGGTGAGTTGCTTGGAATGCTTACTATTAACAAAGTTGACAACTGTGCAGTCAGTAATGGTGAGTTGCTTGGAATGCTTACTATTAACAAAGTTGAGATATTTTTATTTGAGTTGGTTTCAGTTCTGTGTTATCCAACTTTAGTTAGGATGGAATATGTTTTGGACAAAACTGCAATATAAAGTGGAATTAATTGATTCTGTATATAATAGTTATAATAGTAACTGTACATATAGTACTACATAATGTTGCACTAAGCTGAGATGGCACAAAATGTTGCATTGGATTGCAAAACAGAAAAATCATTTCCAAAATTTACTCTTCAAAAGTATCTTAAATAACTAATTATTCATAACAATTTAACATACTGTATAATTACATTGATATTATTATATTGCAATTTCTTGGCAAGTATTCATTACTAATAAAATTATTAAAAAGATTTACAGTAACCTATCAATAAAATGTATTTATATATTCGGAATCATAAAAGTGTTGTTGATTTAATACTGGTCAAATAGAAGCACAACAATTATTTTCAATTATTAATTTCCAAACAAGGTGTACACTTTACATGGAACATGTCAGAAACACCAACATTTACAAATTCCAAGGCCATAGTAGATAGAATTCTTAGTTCTTATCAGCCATTCGTATGCATAATTCGGCCCTTTTTTCAATACTGATTTAAAGATGTATTGTCCTCCAAAAACATGAAAAAGAAAGTTTAATAGAATCAGACTTTGTATAGGCCTTTGAGCAGTTTTAATGAAGTTATTCACTTCCATAGGAGAAAAAAACGATATAAATTAATGATTTCACTTTTAAAAAAAATATCAATGATTCATTTGATTTTTTTTTTTAATTGAATTACAGTTTTTCCAGGAAAATAATTTTTGTTTTGATCGATTTTAATTAAATCCAACTATTAAGTGAAATGGCATAATCAACAAACCAAATAAACAAAAAAATAATTTTTTTCAGGAGGACAATACAATATATTCCTTCTCTTCAGTTTATATATTTCACAAAGCGTGACTTGCCCTATATGTTAATGTAAAAGGGTCTAGATTAGATACTTGACATGATGATGTACAGTACCTTTATAAATCTATAAGTTAATCATACAAACATAGATTTTCAATTTTATCAGGATCAACTTGATATTGAGGATCTTCGTCAATATCATGTGGCTCAAGCAATTCAATGAAGAAGCTGACAGTTTTGGTTTTGGTCCAACTGTATGTGTTATCAAACTTGACTACATCTGAAAATATAAACATAAAAGTTTATAGAGATATTCTAAGCCTGTTTTTGAAGGTCATTGTAGTCATTTCGGTGGCAGGTTATGAATGCCCAAATTAATAAATTTATAATTTACTGACCATAGTTTATTTATTAAGTACAAGGGTTAAGCTTTATTATAACACACCTACATGAATTCTTGTCAATTGATTAGACGATTGTGGGTCACATGATATACAGTAAAACTAAACTTGATGCAGCACACTGGATCGTGCCTTGTTATGTAAATCAAGTACTGCAATTTTGTTTCGCACGTTCATTTTTGTTGCACAGTAAATCAACCACACACACTAGGCTGTTATTAACTGATCAGTGTGTGCCGTCTATAGTTATTGTACCCCATGTCTAAAATTGGAGCGCTGCCTCCTCAAATGGTTTAGGCCTTGATAGCCTTTCATTAAAAGTAGGTGTGTTATAAAACATGTAATGAATTTTTATATTCGTGAAATGGTACAAATAATTTGATTCGGTGAAAGATGAAAATTACTAGCAGTACAGCGACATAAGGATTCTACTTTTAAATAATTTACTTTATTTATTTCAACAATATTTTACGAGGGTGGTCCATCCAGCCGAAGCTGATCATTAGTGACCTTCACAAAAATAGACAATATAGACAACAACAGAATTTAATTCTGTAATTTTTGAATAACTTACATTGTCCTGGTTCATCCAGAATGACCTCTCCATCTTCAGGCACCATGTGACTATTGTAACGTTGAGTTTTCTGTATAACAACTTTTTCATTTTCTGCACCTACACGTTTGATGCCAAATGCGATGTCATGATCATGTGTTTTGAATTCATATCTAAGGTTGGTAAACAGATGAAACAAACATTTGTTTTTCTTAGGATCAAAATAATAATGCCTAAATGTAATGTTGCCAAAATCCAGTATCAATAGAAAAACATGGTTGTTTTTTTTTTTAGCTGATTTTGTTTAAATTGACCACAAATGTATTATACTTTAATTAGAGGTAGCGACAGGAAAATTACTTTACAAAAAAAGTTGACCCTTGATTTGATCAAATTTGGGGTGATCAAGGCTTGACTATGTTTCATTTTCAATGGAAGTTCAATTTTGGCAGGATGTGTGGGTTAAAAAGGAATAAAATAGTGCCACTATATTAATGAAATACAGTACTACTATAAGTTACTCGATATTTTCTTTTTCTTTGCAAAGTGAGATCATTGGTTTTTCAGTAGATGCAAAGAGGAGAATATTATCATGTATAGCATAGTTTGACTGTTTTCCTAAGGTTTTAAAGTTATCAATGACATATTTAGTACTGTGGATTCGTAAACGTTTTAATATGTGTTTGATTCCGATGGTGGTGTTCTCGAAATTATGAGAACACCACCTTTACTAAATGTTGTATGAAGTGGGGCATTCTTCATATGTGAACATGTACTGTGTTTAGATCATCAATTGATACCTACCTGATAACACTTCCAGGTTTGGCCACATTATACTTCAGCTCAATCATAGATCCTCTAGATATTTCTTTGGTAATTAAATTTTTGCTTGAAAGTTCACGATCCTTTAAGTAATATGACTTAGGAACATCTCCACCCATCTGAATCTAAAAAAAAAGAGTGTGGTGATGATAGAAGTGTATGAATCGCAAACAATTCAAATACAACTATGATGCAGTGCAGGAGCTTTCAATTTACAACTGAAAACATAACTGGGTCAGGTCAATTGATGCATCTTCAGTCATCACCTGGACCTAGAAACCATCAAAACTGTCTCAAGGTGAGGAGTGAGGAAACACATCCTAATACCCCTGCAACGTACGTTGGTCATCAGTCATTGGTTGTCGCAAAAATACTTCCTAATACTACTTGCAGCTTTTTTTGTGCATAAAAGTAAATGAGTGAGTCGCCAACAGTGAAACGCAATCTATAGCCATAATAGAGGCAACTGATTTTATTGTTCTAAAATATGGACTATAAACTGTAGATCTATTATGTGCATTATAAAGAACCTAGTACATTTTTCAAGATGAGTAGGGGTTTACCCAGGTATACTTGCACAAAACCATTATCATGGACAGAGGAGAGAGCTCCTTCATTGGCTCCACTTACACAAATGAAAAAATAGTGGAGAAGTATGTACTGTAGTTGTAAGCTGAAATAACGCACATAATTACAATGAGTTGCAACTGAACTGTACCTTGCTAGCACATGTCATATTGCCATCAGGATCTGTAGCCTTTCCACCCCAGAATGCTGGCAAAACAGCTTCATCAACTTGGGTTAGTAACACTTCCTTCCAATTACCTACACAACATAATCATAAATATGTCAATTACATACACAAAAACCTGAATAATCGTTACATTTAACCATGGATTAAGAAATAGAAGGATATGCATCGACGGTGACATCAAACGATTTTCCAATGCGCTTGCCTATGCTGAACAATTCTGTTTTAATTTCATCACAATCGGACTATGGAATGTTCACTTTCTTACGACCGGTAATTTTAAGTAGTTGGTAATATTAATAAAATATACAATTTTTATATTTGAATTATCATATTGGCCTTCCACTTCTGCCATTACAAATTGCGTTAATCTATAGAATATTAAATTATGCATTTGACCATGTTGTTACCGTGTCTTCAAGTACAACAAACATGTTTTTAATATATGGCTAAGCAGTGGTTTCTTCATAAATCTCATAATTATCGATGTGATTATATTTAAATTGTAGTGCCTTGTGATTGGCTAGTGGTTATGTCATCCACATCACATCTAATCAACAGACCTAATTGAATGAAAACTGTGATCCCTGATCCGGGATTATGGCTGGCTATGTATAGTTGCGATATGTCACCACTGACTCTACTACTCTAGGGCTCGTTTCGTTTTGAAAAGTAGACGCAAGGCAAACTTATTACTTAACCATGAACAAACAAAGCATAAAAGTACCTTTTCTATTACTGTATTATTATTATTATTATGATTACACGTAGCTACTACACTTAAGATTAGCCTACCAATAGGCCTACCTAGGCCTATATCAATGTCGGCAAATCATAGGGTTTACTATACTAGTAAGCCTAAAGGGCCTTGGCCTAGTATCCTTGCTGATTTTGTAATTTTACATGTAGGCTGAGACAACAACTAGGTAGGGCTACTACAGGTCATAAAATGCTACTTTAAGGTCTTAAAAACATTAGCGTAGATCAATCGCGGCAGATTTCGAAACATGGCAAAATTAATGTTTTTTAAACCCAAAGGGTACTACAATTTACAAACAATTTGTATTTATTCTTGTAATTACATTTATTATTAATCTTGTAATATTTCTGGGAGATCGTTTAATTTGAATTCAGAAAAGTTAATTAAATTCGTCGCATAAAGTTTTGTTCGTCGCCATAGCAGCTAGCGCTAAAAATATAAAATATTAATCATGCCACCAAGATAAGAGTGCGCGAAAGCATAGCCAACAAGGTTAAAAGTTGTTGAGCATGTGCAGTAAACAATATATTGTGGCGGTCCGTGCTCTGTAGGTTAGAGTCATGGAAGCTTTGATCTCAAACTGATGCATATCCTTCTATTCCTTAATCCATGATTTAACACGCTACTGACGTTGAATGAAGTTTTGATGCTGCATATTACATATTCAATCAAGTCGGGTTGCCAGGCAGATAGGGTAGGGGCACTGCAACATAGCCAAAAAATCGACACAAAATATAAAAAGAAATGAATTAAAATCGAGGCTTTCCTCGACATAATAATTTGTCTTCTTCGAGCCGAATCCCCGGATGTTCAGCGCACCGCGCATACCAGGTTACTACCATGAGTATTGACCAATCACAAACACTCTTTCGTCGCATCTAAGGAAGGTTAAAGACACTTACTTCCAAGAACATGTATTTTCTTTCTTGTGTATTCCTGTAGGAATGGTTTTACAAGTGAATAAGCCAGAGGAAAGAACTTGGGAGCTTTAATAATGTAAACACTTCGAAGTGTTTCAGGATAATGCTGCTCAAACATTGTGATTACCTGCAAAATAATGGTATTATAAAAAAAGATAAGAATTTAATATTTAAAAGACAACACAGTAGTAAGTAAATAAAGAGAGTCAACTTTGAAAACTTACATTTAATGATACAATACAATATACAAATGGTATAAAAAATAGTGGGTGCTTGTTATTTAAACATACAGAAGACATTACAAAACAGACAAAAACAATGTGAAATAAATATGGTTAATAGCGACTCTGTAAAATTAAATTGTAATTTACTAAATCCAATCTTTAAAACATTAGATCAATCTAGAACAATTAATTGATTCATCATTATTTAACATGTTGTATTGTTGGAAAAGTTAGATGGATGTGAGTTTTGAGTGGTATTACTAATCAATATGACAGAGTTCACGTTGAAATGTCAAAGGTCTGGAAAATGCGATAGAAAAATGATAGAAATAATATTTAAAATGTTAGTCTAGTTACAAACTTCTGAAATAAGTCTAAGACTCTACTGACTATTAATAGAACAATCATATTTTGTTAGCTGTTGATGTTGGTACCATACCTGGTTAAACAAATCAATGCCTGGTTTCCAAAGGTGATGAAGGCCAAGTCTACCAAGATCCATAATGTATGTCATACCTTCAATATGTCTACCAAGCTAAAAAATGAACAAGTAACTTTATGTAATTAATTAAACTATATTCTATTAATCACAACGGTAGATAATACATATTATTTATCAAAAATATGACAAAAAATGTAGTCTCAAATTGAAATCAACTTTGTATCTGTTTTACTGCTACTATGGAACACGGCAAGTTGCAGGGAGTCTGGTTAAGACACAAAGCTACCTTTGAATGATAGAACTGCAAATTGGAATATTGATAATAATAAAAAATGTAAATTGTGCGGTACAAATTCGGACGAAGACATCCATCATTTCATCCTTAATTGTCCAGCTTTAAATAATATACGTAATCAGGAATTATTTAATTTATATGTGGATATGTATAGAAATGGCAGCAAAGATATGTTTGATACTTTTTATACTTCTCATGAAAATGACAAACTTAAATATATTTTGGGATACTCAGATAATTTAATTTAATTGATGAAGAGTGTGAAAATATTTTGGATAGTTTTTGTAAAAGATACCTAAAACAAGCCACTTTTACTATATCTTGTTTTGTATTCATTGTAGGATAGGGGTTGATAGTTGCTTTTGCCTTTTTTTACTTTTCTGTTAATTGTTATATTTTATATTGTGAAGGATGCACCTTTGTGCTAAGTGTGCCACCGATCTAAAGGTGTAATTCCAAATAAATAAATAAATAAATAAAAAGTGATTCAGGGCAAGTTGCAGGGAGTCTGGTTAAGACACAAAGTGATTCAGGGCAAGTTGCAGGGAGTCTGGTTAAGACACAAAGTGATTCAGGGCAAGTTGCAGGGAGTCTGGTTAAGACACAGAGTGATTCAAGGCAAGTTGCAGGGAGTATGGTTAAGACACAAAGTGATTCAGGGCAAGTTGCAGGGAGTCTGGTTAAGACACAAAGTGATTCAGGGCAAGTTGCAGGGAGTCTGGTTAAGACACAAAGTGATTCAGGGCAAGTTGCAGGGAGTCTGGTTAAGACACAAAGTGATTCAGACAGCTAGGAAGTTTATCAAACAGTGAATAGATACTATAAAAATAAATGCTCATGTAATCCCATGAGTCATTTTAACTTTACCCTTGTTGACTGTTCTTCCATATCTCTGTACAGCTTCTCTAGCATGTAAACATTAAACTTAATGAGATCACTCCCTTTGCATGAATAAACAAGACCTGGTTAAAATATGAAAAACAAATGTTGATAAACTGAACTTTCAAATTGGTTTGGATTCTCCCTTTTTACTCACCATTGCAAGGCTAGAGACAAATTCATGATAATGATTCTAATTTACATGCCTACCCACCCATTTGTTGTGAGACTCACATATTTAAGGAACTCAAATGGACCCTACTTTTTCCTGAAATGCCCTTTTTAAACTGGAGACCAGCAGTGATTAATAGTTCCAACAATCGTAGCTTAAATTTGTTCTCACTTTGTGAAAAAAAAAACACGTAAAAGTCCTATCAAATCAAAGGCTTGCCTTTCTCACACTTAAAGCCTAAAATGTAACATATTGCTTGAAAACACAAACATGATATAAGGTAAATTAAACAATAACAATATAAGGAGTTATATACTTGTTTCTAATATATATATATATATATATATATATATATATATATATATATATATATTATGTTTGGTTTCCACTAGAGACGCAACGCAATGACGTAATCCCCAGGTAAGCGATTTGACCAATCAAAAGCCATGTCACTGTCACTTGTCATTGGTTAGCTAGCTCACGTTATGTCTACATCATTGCATTGTGTCTCTAGTGAGAAACAAGCTTAACTTGGCATGTATGTTTATTTGACCTCTCAATAGTAAAAAAATATTATAAATTATCGACCTTTGGCATCAATGTTTCCAACGGGAAAAATCCAGACTGGACATCCATGCTTATCGTAACCTGGACTACCTCCAATATAGTATTTTGCAATAACCTACACCATGTAAAAAAGACAGGAATATTTTATATAACACATGTTATTGTACCATTAAAGCCTTTCGGTTAACAGTCGATGTATACAGTATTTTTAACCATGTCCAGAAATAAATTTAAACACCAACCTCTGGAGTGGTATAGGTGTCCACTATTGTGTCTGCATTCATTCTAGCTCTCCATTCCAAATTCTGTAAAGAAATAAAATATTCTTTTTTTTTAAAGAACAAATTCATATTCACACTTAAAAATTGTTTGTTTATTTTTTCTTCTGTTTGAAAGATTATACTTTTTTGCCATAGCTGCACGGTATAAAATAGTTCTTATCCTTGTACCAATTTCAATTTTGATGAGAAACATTATTGAAGAGCATGCTTGAATTTCCAACTTATTATTGTAACAATAATAACATTCTGGATTTATTAAGCGCTGTACATATTATTACCCGGTCATTTTTGGATTTACGCGTATGGAAACATACTCCCATAATACAGCTAGTAATCAGTGCAGTTATGCCTTAACCTTACAAGGTACTCATTTGCACACCTGGGTGGAGAGGGGCAAACGTAAGTAAAGTGTCTTGCCTAAAGATAAAGAAATATGACGAGCATTGAATTCCATCAGTAGTCTAACACACTGTGCCACATGCCCTTATTTGATGGTTTGATATTTTTTCTAGAGGGTTGTGTACTTAAATAATTCTTATAGTTTGCTTATAAGCTTAAAAATACCATGCCTTGTCTTTTAAAAATTGCAGATGTGCTACAAATTGCACTCAACACATTCATGGGTGTGCTACAGTAGTTGTGCTGTCTGTATCTTAGAGTGAGTATGGGTGTGCTACAGTAGTTGTACTGTCTGTATCTTAGAGTGAGTATGGGTGTGCTACAGTAGTTGTACTGTCTGTATCTTAGAGTGAGTATGGGTGTGCTACAGTAGTTGTACTGTCTGTATCTTAGAGTGAGTATGGGTGTGCTACAGTAGTTGTACTGTCTGTATCTTAGAGTGAGTATGGGTGTGCTACAGTAGTTGTACTGTCTGTATCTTAGAGTGAGTATGGGTGTGCTACAGTAGTTGTACTGTCTGTATCTTAGAGTGAGTATGGGTGTGCTATAGTAGTTGTGCTGTCTGTATCTTAGAGTGAGTATGGGTGTGCTACAGTAGTTGTGCTGTCTGTATCTTAGAGTGAGTATGGGTGTGCTACAGTAGTTGTGCTGTCTGTATCTTAGAGTGAGTATGGGTGTGCTACAGTAGTTGTACTGTCTGTATCTTAGAGTGAGTATGGGTGTGCTACAGTAGTTGTACTGTCTGTATCTTAGAGTGAGTATGGGTGTGCTATAGTAGTTGTGCTGTCTGTATCTTAGAGTGAGTATGGGTGTGCTACAGTAGTTGTGCTGTCTGTATCTTAGAGTGAGTATGGGTGTGCTACAGCAGTTGTACTGTCTGTATCTTAGAGTGAGTATGGGTGTGCTACAGTAGTTGTGCTGTCTGTATCTTAGAGTGAGTATGGGTGTGCTATAGTAGTTGTGCTGTCTGTATCTTAGAGTGAGTATGGGTGTGCTACAGTAGTTGTACTGTCTGTATCTTAGAGTGAGTATGGGTGTGCTACAGTAGTTGTGCTGTCTGTATCTTAGAGTGAGTATGGGTGTGCTACAGTAGTTGTGCTGTCTGTATCTTAGAGTGAGTATGGGTGTGCTACAGTAGTTGTGCTGTCTGTATCTTAGAGTGAGTATGGGTGTGCTACAGTAGTTGTGCTGTCTGTATCTTAGAGTGAGTAAGGGTGTGCTACAGTAGTTGTGCTGTCTGTATCTTAGAGTGAGTATGGGTGTGCTACAGTAGTTGTGCTGTCTGTATCTTAGAGTGAGTATGGGTGTGCTACAGCAGTTGTACTGTCTGTATCTTAGAGTGAGTATGGGTGTGCTACAGTAGTTGTACTGTCTGTATCTTAGAGTGAGTATGGGTGTGCTACAGTAGTTGTGCTGTCTGTATCTTAGAGTGAGTATGGGTGTGCTACAGTAGTTGTGCTGTCTGTATCTTAGAGTGAGTATGGGTGTGCTACAGTAGTTGTGCTGTCTGTATCTTAGAGTGAGTATGGGTGTGCTACAGTAGTTGTACTGTCTGTATCTTAGAGTGAGTATGGGTGTGCTACAGTAGTTGTACTGTCTGTATCTTAGAGTGAGTATGGGTGTGCTACAGTAGTTGTGCTGTCTGTATCTTAGAGTGAGTATGGGTGTGCTACAGTAGTTGTGCTGTCTGTATCTTAGAGTGAGTATGGGTGTGCTACAGTAGTTGTGCTGTCTGTATCTTAGAGTGAGTAAGGGTGTGCTACAGTAGTTGTGCTGTCTGTATCTTAGCGTGAGTATGGGTGTGCTACAGTAGTTGTGCTGTCTGTATCTTAGAGTGAGTAAAAGATTACCAAATGTAAAGTTGGATTACTGCGGAGGCATTTTAGGCTAGTACTCTGTAGAATTTTAGGAAACACTCAACTAGTAAGTAAGTAAGTAAGTAAACATTGGATTCTGTTCCAGACTTAAATAAACAAAATCTACTAGTGAAAAGAAATCATATCATTTTATTTAACAACAGATTATGGTAAATTAAAATGACAATGTATTTCTAAATAAAAAATTTAAATGATAATAACTCTCTTTATCATTGCTGGTTGCAAATTGTGGATACACTTAATCAATAGATAGCTTTTATGTCAATACAGATACAATTTACATTGTATACTCCATAGTTAATCGCTGCACTTTGCTCAACATTATAGGGCGGAGACAGGGTTTAAATCTGATAAAGTTTGGCAATACTTATTGAATGCTGACGAGTTATACATTTATTAAATTAAACAGTATATAATATAACTCAAAAAATGAATATAATGAAAAATACAATTATTGTCAATTACAAAATGCAGAACTTACTTTCCTAAACATTTTCTCTGAACCTTTTAAATCAAAACTTCTTGCTAAAATAAAAAAAACATTTTAATCAATAAAATTAATATTTTATATCTTACTAAAATCAAATTTGAACAATACCATGAAAGTCCCAGTGGTCTAATGTTTAGGACATTTGCATTTCAAGCAGAATTTTTCAGGTTTGAATCTCGTTTGGGGCGGCTTTTCTCATTGTCACAGACTTCCGTATCTTTATCGTTACAAATTAATAATATGAGGCAGTTTAGAATTTGTTCTGTGCCTGTTGGTTTAATAATTAATAAAAGCCTTTTGATATTTGATCCTTATTTTAGGTTTTCAGCCACTTCATGAGCAAACCTCTACATTTTTAATATAATTTAATAATCTTAGATGGTTTTAAAATTATCTTACCTCTCAAAAATCGAAGCAATGTATGATCATCATGTTTCGCTTTCATCACATCTTTAACATTTTCTTTAAACTGAAAATAAAAGTACATAAACAAATATTTTAAAAATATTATGCATGCAGCAGTTAGGTGTTTAAAGTACACAAACATTGTAAGTTCTGTTAATTAATGTTATTGCGGAATTTATTTCAAATTATGAGGGACTATTTGGAAATTACAAGAGGAAATTGTAATTGTAAAATGTGCAAAGTGGTTCAGATATAGTAAATAGAAGTTGAAGTCAAGCCATAAATACAACTTGAGGTCCTAAATTAAAACCACTTTGTTGTCATTTTTGCCAGCTGTTATTTAATTCATTTCATGACGTACCTGTTGCAAACGCTGACTTTGTTTTTCATTCAAATCTCCTAGTCTTCCACTCATTGTCAATATCTGTTCCTTCTTCAAGAATTGTCAAAGATAGAAAATATTGTAAAATATTTGTTATTTTCTTAATATGTGTTTTGAATAACCTCAAACAACCAGCTGCTAGATCTAGTCTAGGCTAGCTAGGCCAATTTAGATAGGCCTAGCCTAGGCCTAAGTTAAGTAGCTAGCTGATTAATGGATGCTGCCCGTCTGCAGTGCTAACAAAAGCACTTAATGTGGTTGGTAGAAAAACAATTTTGAAGAAAAGTTGTCTACGATCTAACTTTCATAAATAACTCTCCACACCAGAAAACAAACACAAAAGACTCTACATTTCCAAAATCAAAACAAACCCTGCAGGTTGGCCACAAAAAAAAAGTGCCTGGGTTTTTTTGGAACACACCACTATGTTGGAGGAGGTTTAAATAAAATTGTTTGCAAATATTACAAGAAATAAGCAAACAATTTACTTTATTAAATTTAAAATTATAATTTGTTATAACTTTTTATATTAAGAAACAATATAAGACAGGGTCAAGGTTAACATACGTACCTCTACTATCACGAAATAAGTACAAGAACCCTCTTTTTCTTTTATGTCACTAGGCATTCCCTGTTTGTTGAGGGCGCCATCACAAAACATGTACGGTCCGGCGGAAATCGCGCGAAACTTAGTTTATTAGTACTGTAACAAAAATACAAATCCCTTGTAAATTCCCAAAAGTTATGGCTACTAAGAATACTGAAGAAGGTACTTCTAAAATGTCAGGAAAGTCAGGTTTACACATTCCATGGTAAGAAAGTCACAAACACAGTGACACCGCTGTCTGTGACTAGGCCTCCTCTAGGCCTAGTAGTAGGCCTAGCTAGCCTAAAAGGCTATGTCACATGTGTGTGTAGATAGTGTAGTAGTAGGCCTACTAGGTCTAGCCTAGGCCCTAGCCTACTACTAACTACTATAATAGGACTAGTTTAGTTACGTTAATGTTGACTAGATAGGGAGGATCCTTGAATTCAAGGTAAATTCAAGGTACTTACCGTACACCACTCTAAATGAGTGGTGCAAGAGGCTTGTGGGCCGGTCGTGGCCCTCTCTCTATATCAGTAATCTTTTCCATTGATTGTAAACCTCTAATGAAACTTTGTATTTATTCAGTATTTTATAATAATAATAATAATAAATTAAATTTATAAAGCACCTTCATAATGACAGAAACAAACTCTAAGCGCTGTACATAAAAATAACTGTAACATCTGATCAGCGTAATCTAAAACAATCAATACCAACTTTTTTTTTCAATATTTTATTAGTCAATATTATAATTCAATTAATTTTTATTGTTATCATTACTGTAAATAATCACTGTTCAGTATATATTTTACTAACAGTTACCCAAGTTCACTCTTCCCTGGTACAATACATTACGAGTGTTGACAAAGTGCGAGGCAGCGAGGCAAGCGAGGCATGCCAAATATTTGTGCGAGGCATCATTTTATCATTTCCAAAAATGCGAGGCATATAGTTTACAATTTCAAAAAGGTGCGAGGCATATCTTAACGTGCTATTATGCTATATTATAGGCCTAATAATCAATCGATAAAAGCGTATCTAAATAGATTCGTGTATACACTCATCATGTTGTTTATTTTTATGTACGATTGTTTTTTCATTCAAGTCATATCGTGTCAAATTTTTCTTTTACAAAAGTGCCCAAACTATGGTTCAAAAATCTGAACGACAGTCTTCAACTTTCGATAAACAATAATTGTTATAGCGACACACTCATCAAATGACTGCAATGTTTGTTGGCATTTCGAGCGTGTTCACTCACATGTCTCTCGAACATAGCAGAGTGAAAATAATATTTTGTCACACCCCTGCGCCTAGATCCGGTAGACCCGAGAGATGGAAAATCCCTCTTTACTATTTAGCAGGTAGCGGAATGATTCAGCCCTCAGCTCAGAGGATTGTGGTGCATTCCCCTCCTATAGCATGTGGTTTCAGCAGCAACGCACAGACTTCTCTCTGAGCGGCGTGCCAAAGACATTTTTGACATTCCATTCTCTAGGAACAACACGTGTACCTCTCTCGCAAATAAGGTGAACACCGATTGCCAGGACAAGTTCAATAACTGGCGGTGAATAAAAGGTAACTGATATGGCGATCCAATAACATGCCGCAAAGAAAAAATTGCGACAGAATTCTGGAGCGCGTGTGAAAAAAGACTTACGTCCGACAATTGTAATACTAGGCCTAAAATTAAACTTTAGCTAATATGCTTAGCCCTAACCTAGATAAGAGGCCTATGTAGAAAATAATTTAATCAATTTTGATATAATAATAATTGGTGTAATATTTAATAATGATACACTATTCCTGTTTTAGTAAGCTAGGTATATTACGAACGATTTTTATTTATTGTTGTCCATGTACGTACTAATAAACCTGGCGCTAGTTTCCTTCGCTTGTATTTTTACTCCAAATTTGATAACTAACTTTATCGTGTGAATACCACACCTTAGAAGTATACCTCATGAGTACTTTAATGAAAGAATCACATAAAAAGTAACAAATAAATCCTTAAATTAATGATTTTACAAATTACAAGCGTGTTTCTCGCACACTGTTCGCGAATTTCACTTATTCAATGTTCAATATTTTTGTTTCTATGGAGCGCCAAAAGAGCAACGATAATAGAGGACTAAAACTCAGTGGAATGCATCAATTTCTCATGCATTTATTGGTGAAAAACACGTTTTATTTCAATATATTTGTTAATTTGTCAATAAAAATGCTGTAATATGTTACTGCTGATACTGTTCTGTTTTCAAAGAATAATAATCGATCCTAAATCAACATCACTACCTAGTCTAGACCTAGGACATCCTACTAAGGATATTATGATGAATTTTTCTATTTTATTCTTTAAAAGGTTAACGAAACCGTGTACATTATCAACAGTAACATTTTTCCTTACTGACAGTGACAAAATCTATTGAAATTGTACTTGATTTTCACCAAATAATGCGTTAAATATAAATGGATTCCACAGATTTTTTAGCCCTCTAATTAATTTTGCTCTTTTGGCGTTCCATAGAAACCAAAATATTGAACATTGAGTGTGCGAAATCAAGAAAAACAACGTCTGTAAAATCACCAATTTAATGGATTTATTGTTACTTTTATGTGATTTTTCTTCATTAAAGTAGGCCTACTAATTCTAAGCTGTGGTAATTCAGGATAAAGTTGGTTAAAATACAAGGCAGGTGCAAAAGGAAACTAGCCTAGCGGGCCTAGGCCTAGGCTACTTCAATTTCGGTGATTTCCTGCCTTGCAATTTTGAGAAATGATAAAATGATGCCTCGCATTTTTTGATGATGGTAAAACGATGCATAAATTTCTGACTTGCCTCGCATGCCTTCCCTGCTTCGCGTGCCTCGCTGCCTCGCACTTTGTTACTACCCATACACAAATCTATAAATGTATGTATAGTGCTGAGAGGTACATTAATAGACGTTTATTATTTTATTTTTTTTTGTCTTGTGCGAGTTCATCTCACGTTTATTTAAATTCTCAGTGATGAATATATTGTATACATATAAGTACATTTGTGACAATTAAAGTAAGTGTTTAAAGTAGTTAAAATACAGTTATATTTACATAATAAGATACTTGAATTCAGTATTAACCATATTTGTTTTCATTTGAATTTTAGATATGATGTTAATTAAAATGTACAAATGTAAAATGGCGGTAAAATACATGATTAAAATCTTTCTTGTTAAAACTATCTTTTTGGACAAATCGTATTTCTTTTTTTTTTTGTTATTATTTTTTTGATGAATATTGTTATGTCAGTTATTTTACATTTTTGTATAGGGCATAATACTGCATTTCATAATCGTAGATAGTCATGTTATTTTCCACTGGAGAACAGTGACTTAGTTGAATCTGATTGATATTCTCCTTCCTTGTAGGCCTACACCCCTTGAAAATAAATTACATAAAACAGACAATTAATAATCCACAAAAAATAACAAAACATAATGATAGCATAATAATCTTCTCAGACATTACATCGACCTGAACGTGTGCCGAATTGTCCCGTCGCACCTGGGCCGAATCGTCCCGTCGCACCTGGGCCGAATCATCCCGCATTCATCAATTACTGCCTATTATAGAAGCTTAGAAATGTTAATTAGTAAGAAACATAACCTAGCCTAGTGTTACAGTATCACTGCATTTGGTGTTTGGAAAAGGGTGCTAAATCTTATGTTTAGCAGCGTGCATGAGATAGGTAGAAACATGAGCAAGAATACAGTATATCAGTATTGTACTTACCACCCGTGAGATTCATTTGAAATGGTGTATGGCACCCCTACAAAATAAAGTACATAAAACGAACAAAAAATCCCCCCAAAATAACAAACATAATGTTAGCATAATAATGTACTACAATCATGAGGTAGAGACATGAGCAAGCATACCGTATTGTACTTACCGCCGTTGAGGTTCATTTGAAATGGTACGCCGGCTGCACTGCGCTAATGACACAAGTGTGCTGCATGCTGTCTCGATATTGCTAATGCCCGCGTGACCAAATTGTGACATAGGAAAATGGCCGAGGATTACCGATCGCAAGCGTTCGGCAGTTGCAAAGAAATTGGTCTAAAAAACACATTTTTCGTACAAATTTTCCATTGTAATATAGACTAATGGATAAAGTGGAATTAAAAGGTGGCCCAGCTCGGCACTAATATCGAACTTGATGTTTAAGAGGAGATAGAGGAACAAATTTTGGCTTAGTGCTATAATATTATAGATAATTAATATTTGTTTGTAAAAATCACTGTAAATACACGTTATTATAATACCAAAAAAATGTACGATTGATTGAATAAAGTTCACATACTGTATAATCATCAACTAATAAATAGGCCTAGCTATAACATTCTAATTTAATTACATATTTATATATTGAGAAAACAGCACTATTGTATTGTAGTGCAAAAAATAAATGATAAAAATGTAAAGCCTAAGTTTTTTAAAAAAATGCTTTCATTTTTGTGGAAAAAAAATGCTAATCCTAGTGTGGGTAAAGATTTGTTTATGCTGTTCCGGCCTAATCCTCCCTCCTGTGTATTGAAAAATAATCTTTCTTATTTAGGGTGGAGAAATATAGACCAATCAAGCTGTCAGATGTAATGGGTAACCAGGAAACAGTAAGCCGATTAGAAGTGTTCTCTCGAGAAGGCAACGTTCCAAATATCATCATTGCAGTAAGTATAGTTAAAAGGGTTTACAATCGAAACCCGGTGAAATGGCCGCCAACTGAAACGGCTGCCAATTGAAACACTGAATTAAAGTGTATGAAACGCTGCTGCAATCAAACGACGTGTGGTTCAACACAAAATTGTTTTACATTTAAAAAAAAATTGAAATGACTTATGACATGTAAATTAATAAATATTAACAGATATATGTTTTTAATTATTTATGTATATGTTTATGGTATAATAAATCATTTTCAGAACATTGTCGGCAACTCCATTCAATATAACATTTTCCACTCCTCTTAAATACTCTGCTCGCTTCACTCCACTCGTGGAGGTATAAAATACCTCCATGCTCCACTATCACACTTGCGATGTTGCCATCTATCACACTCACAGTAGTCCTTCATTCTCGATAACAGGTTGTTAGCATTCAATACAAGCGTTCATGTTGATAATTGTATACAATGTAATGTTCACTTGGAAAAAAAAACATTTTAAGCACCAAAAAGTGTATGGAATTTTTATGTGCAAATAATAAATTATTGTCTTTATGTAAATGTTAAATGACGCCGATACGCGGAGCTCCACAGATAATATGACTAGGCACGGTTAATGCGCTAACATCTAGTAACATAAATTAAAAACAATTAGCCCCGCGAAGGGTGTTGTTGATACACATAATAGTAAAACAATAGGACGCAACTTTATTTAAAATGCTTTATTGGCATAATATTAATACATATATAGCATGTTTGAATATTATTACACAATTTCATATGTTATTGAATTCACTATGGACCTAATAAATAACAATAGCTTTACTACATAACATATATATATAAATATTATTACAGTACATTCATATTTGTTTTGCCTAAATTTAACTTTACAATAATTGACGTACATTATTTGTTTTATTAATACATTAATAAAATTTATATTGCACTTTGAATGGTAAATGACTATAAACATTATTTTAATAGAAACGTAACTAAAAAAATATGTTTATTCTTAGATTTTATTCTTAAACATATATTGGTTGGTTTCATAGGCTTTAATGTACGTTCATAATACACCAATTGGCTTGTTGTAGCTGCGGCGGTGTCCCATAGAAAATATTGGCGGCCGTTTCGGTCACACACCGTTAAAAGTTAGCACTAAATACTCTACCAGACACATGCTGTAAATTTGTACAGCTGCCACATGTGATACATATGTGACGCTGTATTACAGAATTTGCCTATGATACTGGACATACTATATAATGCCATATGTGGAGGACAATACACAAACAAGAATAGAACAAGGTTATTAACTGTTTGAAATTTGTAGAGAGTGTTTGGTAGGTGACGGGTTACAGAACAGTGCAAAACCATGTGTGCAGGACATTTTCCTAATCAATTTGTACACAATCTTTTTCGCAACTTATGTGCTTGTCATGGAGATACTGTATGATCCAGCATTTGTAACGATACATGCTTTTGTAATTATATGCATGCTAATACATTGGCAATATATTCCAATAAATAGCATGCATTACCGCATTTTATGTTATTATGGATCTTGGTTTTATCATTCATTTTTCTTTGTCAAAAAAAAAAATCAGTAATAAAGAAGTTATACTGTAGTTTGAATCGATCTTGTTTTTATATTATTCTATAAAAAACCTTGCAAAATAGTATATACCTTGTTATTGAATTGACAAAGCACCAATGTTAATTTGATTGTTGATCTTTTCTAGGGTCCTCCTAGAACTGGTAAAACCACAAGCATTCTGTGTTAATTTGATTGTTGATCTTTTCTAGGGTCCTCCTGGAACTGGTAAAACCACAAGCATTCTGTGTTAATTTAATTGTTGATCTTTTCTAGGGTCCTCCTGGAACTGGTAAAACCACAAGCATTCTGTGTTAATTTGATTGTTGATCTTTTCTAGGGTCCTCCTGGAACTGGTAAAACCACAAGCATTCTGTGTTTGGCCCGAAAATTGTTAGGAGTAGCCTACAAGGAAGGTGTTCTGGAACTGAATGCATCCAATGATAGGTAGCATGTTTGTTTTTCTTGTGCATATACATTTTCATAATAGAGTACTGTAAATACAATAAATAACATTATCACTAAAAAAGTCACATTATTTAACCATCCATACACAATAATAATATTTAATAATAATAATAACAACATATATCTGTCATGAAGCTTAGATGAATGGACTTAGGTTAGGTACTATCAGTGGATGGAGATTAGATCGGGCCAGGGTTACTCTACATGGAGCGGATGTTATTATGATTTCATCCATAAATTGTTATTGTAGTGAAAGTAATGCGATGGCGTGGTACACCCCTTGGGCTATTTTTTAATCCAATACACAAAACGATGACACAAACTAAAATTGGTAAAAGGTTAAAACACATGTTACTAACATTTGCTAATGCAAAGGCTGACTTGAGCAGCACCACCGAAAAAACAAAAAACAAAAAAAACCACTCAATAATAGTCACAGAAAAGTGTGAGTTGAATAATGCATTAAAAAAAAATTTTTAAACAAGGTTACCAAAATCCATTCCAATTATCTTCATACTTTATATCATTTGATGTATCTTGCAAGAATTATATTTTTTCACAAATGATGGGCTAGGTTAATTTAGGCTGGTAATAAGGTGTTGGTCAAAGAATATTGGTTTTTTTTTCCTCCAGAAACATTAATGACACTACTACCATTTTGTTTTGTTTTCAGAGGTATTGATGTTGTAAGAAACAAAATCAAAATGTTTGCACAGAAGAAAGTGACTTTACCAATAGGAAGACAAAAGATTGTTATTCTCGATGAAGCTGATAGGTAAATTAGTCAAAGAAATAACCAAAAAGCCTATAGGCCTACAGCCTTAAGTCATTTATACTGTGGATGTTCTCTTGTGTCTCTCTCTAGAGTAAATTGTCAACTAGACTACTGGGAATATTACTTTAAATTGTGCAACAGCTTTTCTTGCACAATTGTAAATTGCACAGGAAAAGTTGAACAAGTTTAATATTTAGTAATTGTTTATACCTGTTACCATTGTTATTTCACTGTGTTTGGTTTCTGGTTCCATTCAGAATCCATAAATCCTTGATTTCATCTTTAAATTGCATCCATATCATACACTTCACACATTACTTACAGTATATTAAAAACAAATGTCAACTTAAACTGCAAATTCAAAAACCAAGAAATTCAATGTAACACCATCATTGGAATAAAATAAACATTAATATTATTTGCAGTATGACAGATGGCGCTCAACAAGCACTTAGACGTACCATGGAGATCTACTCCAAAACAACACGCTTTGCGCTAGCCTGTAATACTTCTGATAAAATTATTGAGCCAATTCAATCCAGGTGTGCTGTTCTGCGTTACTCAAAGCTTACAGATGCTCAGCTCCTCAGTCGATTATTAGAGGTATGTGAGGCAGAGAATATATCGTATACAGATGAGGGATTGGAAGCTATCATCTTTACATCACAAGGTGATATGAGACAGGTATAGTGTAGAGCAATCATATTTCCATAATTTAATATCAAGTGAAAGAGAATATTGTAAAAATTAACCTTTACTTTATGCCTAGATTACCTGGATAAACCGACCTTGGCCTATCACTCTAAAATGAGCATTAAAGGTGGAATATATATATACCCTATCACACATTGGTGTATTACATGGACCTTACCAAGATGGAGTAACTCAACACAGTTTTTAGGCATTGTTCTGCTTAGCTGAGATGAGAGACTGTAATTTTAAATATCTGACAGTTTATAATTTTTCTTTGTCAGAAAGAAAGAGAAATTGCATTTTCTTTGAAAAGAATTTGGTATTGTATTGTATGCTGGAATTAATAGTTGTTTAGTTTTGTGTGTCTTCTCTATTTGAAATAGAACCTAAATAACCCATTACATCTGTTAACAATGAAATCTTGCAGTATTTTATGTATATTTATTTGTTGTAGGCACTTAACAACCTCCAGTCAACCCACTCAGGATTTGGGCATGTAAGTCCAGAAAATGTATTTAAGGTATGTATGTTGTTACTCTTTTGTGTTTTTAAGTTTCATGATAAAATAGATATACATGTAAAGTATAACTTTCAACAATAATAACATTTAATCATTTAATTTGCAATAAAATATCATTACAATAATTACCAATTTTATTACCATTAAAGATATATTGTCCCCCTATTTTTTTAATGTTTTCGTTGAATATGCCATTTTAATTTCACATAATAGTTATTTACTTTCACCAAAAATTGTTGGCGAGTGTTCTCAATGTACTTATTACATGAGAGTAGGAAAAAACATCTGACTCCGTGCTGCAAGCTCCAAACTCCACAGTAGTTGACCACAATTGCAATTCTGTTAGTGCAGTACCTGCTGCTAAAGCGTGATTCCCACTAGACTGCAACATAATGCAGCGACGTATTGATGCAAAGTGTTGTATTGCGTAATCACAAGTGGGAACCGACGACGTAACAGTGCTGCAAACAACGCTACGGGAAATCAAATCAGTTTAATTTCACGCAAAAAAACGCAAGGCAAGCTTTACTTGGGCTCGAATCTAACCCCTAGACATCAGTGCAAACTCGGTGGTCTAGATTTACAAACGCCAGGCTAGTGATATAGAGCTAGTGGGTTTGAGTCCCAGGCTAGTGATCTAGAGCTGGTGGATTCGAGTCCCAGGCTAGTGATCTAGAGCTGGTGGGTTCGAGTCCCACCCAAGAATTACTTACTTGACATGTAATTATGTCTACCTCAGAACACTTTTAATTCAATCATGTGTGTTCATTATTATAACAGGTTTGTGATGAGCCTCATCCGTCTGCCATACGAGACATGTTAGATCATTGCATAGCAGGCAACATTGATGAGGCCTACACCATAATGGCTCACTTCTACCATTTAGGCTATGCATCAGAGGACATCATAGGCAATATTTTTCGTGTCTGCAAAACTCACAATATGGCTGAGTTTTTAAAACTAGAATTTATCAAGGTTTGTATTTTCTTTATTTAAAATATTGTAAAATAATCTAAACCATTCTTTATTTATATATTTTTGTATGTTATCAGTATGAAGGAATTTGATTCAACTTCAATTCAAGTAAACTAGTATTGTAAGCAGAAGTAAATTGTTTACTTGAAATACCTAACAGTTCCAACCTCAACTTATCCACGCCCCCATTCAGAGACTAAATGCTTTCTGTAATTGTGTTTAAAATTGGAGACTGTAAATTTACTTTTTAACTTGTGTGAAATAACACTCCAGCTCTTAGGTCGAACATAAAAATTTACAACGGGGCTTAAATAACAACTGAAGCTTGGTTCCCACTAGAACGTAACGCAAGGCAAACGTTTTAACCAATGACAAGCGAAGTTATAGACAGTTAGCAATCACAAGCGAATAAGCCATCGCTTGTGATTGGTCAATTCACTTGTGTTGCGTTACGTCCTTGTGTTGCGTCGCTAGTGGGAACCACACTTTATCAGAAATCAAATTATTTATCCAAATACTACTGTTATGTTTATGACCTTCAGCAGTTTATTTAAAATGGAGAACATTCATGAGAAGGCAAACTATTTTTAGATAAGCGAAACATAAGCAAAGCTATCTGTAGCTTATTCAAATCATAAATGTTTCGAACGTTAAACAAAGTGTATGCAGTCGATCGCATGTGTTTGTCTGTCTGTTTGTTTGTTAGCAAGATTACTCAAAAAGTTATTGCAAGATCTTTACCAAAATAAAAATACAGATAGATACCACTCCATTAAACTTTAGAGGCAATCTGGACCAAGGTCCCAATTCTGGACCACTTTCTAGTATTATTTTCAGACCTGTTTTGTTAAAAAATAGGAGACAATTTTTAAAAGCTGGTAAGCAGTCTTAAAGTAAACTGAAATTACATTTTCACGAGGAACTACTTCTCCAAAACACTTTATTTTTGTACAAGAGGCAAGAGTTATACTTTGTGATTTGTAATTTTAAAACCTAATTTTATTTAATGTACAGGTTTTTTGATTTTTAAAAACAGCATTATTAAGACACGAAAATAAAAAAAAACATTTTTCCGGTGAAAATTCATGTAGGAGAATTTTACAGTAGGCGGAGGTACAGTATGCACTCTCGGAGTGCCATTCTAGTTTGAAATGTGATCTATAAGATTGCCCTGCACAAATATGTAAAGCATGTTTTTGTACTTTAAACAGGCCGTCAATATGGGTAGTCTCATTACTAAGCAATGGGCACAATGTGTCGAAATTATCTAAAGTATACAACTTAAATTCATATAATTATGAGAACCTTTACATTTTTGCTTCATAGGAAATTGGATTCACTAATATGAAGATAACAGAAGGAATGAACTCATTACTTCAACTTGCTGGGATGTTAGCAAGGTTATGCAAGATATCAATGTCAACAGAACAGTTATGATAAATATACAATGTATAATACTGGTGGTGGATGTTGCCTCAATTACCTATGAAAAAAGAATGTGAACACTACTGATTGAATAAGTGAACCACTTCTAAACTGTCCAGTCAAATGTGCTATCAGACTACAGTATATAAATAGACTTTGCCATGAACGTTTCTGGTTAAAACTAAGAATAAAGGTGCCAGAAATAGAAGGCCTACTATTTCAGAGGCACCAAGGCCCATAGTTTTTATCAAAAACCAGTACATTTGCTTAATATTATGGAGAAAACATTTAAATACTCTTCCACTTAAATCATATGTGGAAGAAAAATGTGGCCATGTAAAAATGCAAAGTTTGAGTACAGGTGTTATAAACGGTACACTCAAAGTTGTGAGTAATTTTTCGAGAATTAGTGAATACAGTACCTAGTATCTAGTATTTATTATTATTGAAAGTGCTGATGTACTCTCCTAATTCCAAACTTATTGAGGTTCAAAAGGTCCTAAATTCATTTTTACCATTAGAAAGCATTTCTAATACCAGATACCATAAATATTAGGCCAGCCAAAGGGTATTTGGTATTGGGAAAGTTGACTAGTAGAATCTACATTTAATTATGTGATGCTTTATCAAACAATCACTAGATAGTAGATGTTTGAGCCAAAATATATAACTATTTGTATTTGGTGTAGAAGATGGTCACAAGATTTCCAGAAAAGTTTTACTACTCATATCATGAATATACAGATATTCAATACATAATACTCCATATATAAAACAATTAATGTATGATATTGTAATTAAGCTTATCTCTATGACTGACCAGACAATGAACTGAGTTGTAATAAGGTAAAGATGTCATGGAAGGCCTACAGTAAACTGTCAACATGTGTGTATTAAAAACTAATAAAAAAAATACATTCTTTACTGAATTTCTACAGTGTTTAATAGATTAACCGGCTAAGATCGAGAACACATTGCTTGTACATTGAAGGCGGGCGTTCTTCAAATGTTAAGAATAAACATTGTATCTTTATCTCATATTTTGTTAAGGCATTTCTTGTGATCGCGGATGATCGAAAGGTCTAAATTTCGCAGCATCTTGTAATTATAAATCGAACATAGTCCAGTAGATTGGGGTGCCGTTAACATTGTCTATTATCTGATCAAAATCAATAATAAACAAGAAATATTTCTTACAAAAAACGCTGCTCGCTTATTGACGTAACAGTTTTAAAGATATATTGTCCCTCTGAGAAATATTTTTTATTTCAAATTTGTGTTTGAATATGTCATTTTATTGTCACATAATAGTTATTTTACCTGAAAAAAATGTAAAGCAAAAAATACTTAAATTGTCTGTCAGACAATGGTTTTTGAGTTATAATTAAACGTTTCTTTTCTTTTTTATATTATTTTTTTTGTTACAGAGTCTGTGTTTCATATCAGTTACTTTAGTTTATTTTATTGCTAAGGTCAAGTCTGGGGGTCACTTCATCATGCCTAGATACTTCATTCAAGTGTGAAGTATCATCTGACAGCAAATTATATAATATCATGGGACTCACAAATACCACAAATGCTTTGGGATTTGTCATTCAACCGTTAGACTCTTTCCCAGACGTTTTTTTGTGGTACCTATAAATTACAGTCGAATATGCATTTTAGCAAAACTGTCAACCTTAGATATATAACTGCTGCTTTACTTTCGGTTTCTTAATGAGTCTTCCTCCTGGGACGTAGCGGGCTAAAGCAGCAGCGTGAAAAAATACAGTGCATGCTATGAATGGGGAAAAAGTGGGACAAAAACCATAAAAAAAACCACAAAAAAAAAAATACAGCTACAGCAAATGTGTCATGTGATAGCTTAAAGATCAGGTGCAGCAGAGATATAGTTCACTGTAATATCTCTAAATATCAGGTGCAGCAGAGATATTTTAGTTCACTATAATATCTCTATATGGGTGCAGGCAACTACAATTTCAATTAATCATTTCTATAATTATCAGTAGTTTTCCAAATAAGATTTTATAATTACTGTTTGTACATTTCTGTGACTGTGTGAAATCCTGCCGCTGAGACTATATGATATAGTAACGGATACACTAAAATACCACCGTTACAATAGTTCAGAAGTACTCATTGAAAACCCAAAAATAAAATGGCCCGGCACCACTGTATTAAATAATGTGGGAAACCAGAGAAGAGTGAACACTCTTTCCTGGGAAACGAAACCTGGTAAGCCTCAAATAAATATCTTCGTTACTATACTGACATGGTGAGAACATGATAGGTGTAGATGTTGTGCATTTTATACACACTTTATATCATTAATTCTATCAACATTTTTGATGAGTATGATTTTTTTAGTTTGTACCTTCCGCATTGTTCCTTCACAATAATTGAACCTCTACTACTAGAGCCATGTGTCAGGACCACGGAAATCACTTTGGAGTGAGAAGATAAATAAAGTGTTTTTTCTTTACAAGGACGTAGGCCAAACTGTGGGTAAGTGCAGATCTTTGTAGGTAGAACTAACGTTTAATTATAAGTTCAAAGAATCTGTGCTGATTATCTAAACTTTATTTCCTTTCTCTGATATAAAAAACACAATCAAATTGGTAGAAATCAAGACATTTTTTTTCAGGATATTATTTATGGTCATATGTTTTCTCCACTTGTAGGTGCCCTTATCTAGGCTTATTATATATGGAATACTGTATATGTAAATCCACGAAAACCATTTTTATTTTGTTAGGCCTCAAGATACTTCCTTATTGTCTTTATCGAATCACATTACAGCAATAGAATATTTTAGAATCTCTTATTGAGAAATACGTTTTGTGTTTGTATTTAAAATAAAAGAAGAAAAAAACAGAAAAAGACGATCGACTTTATTTTTATATTATTCTTTTATCTGTAAATAGGCCTACCCGTTAAGTGCATTATAAAATTAAGTTCTTCAAAAGTAAATCTTAAATAGGTTGTGGTATTATCACTTCTGATTGAATACCTTACAATATCGGAGACAAAGACTATCCAATACACACAGAATAGGCTACTTGTCAATACAATAGGAACAAAGCGTCACAGGGCGTGTGAGATTCAAAGCCTCAGCTGATTGGCTCCTTAGATCTCGTAGCAAATCCGTAAACGCTAATAACGCATTCTGATTGGTCTAAACGCCTTAATTAATACATACATTTGGCCACTTTGATAAAAAATGTAACACACACTTTAGCGTTCTTATTTCCAATGTTTTAAAATGTTATACTTCAGAAATACCTAGATTTTCGTATCTGTACGTTTTTGGTGATTCATATTTACTTGTAATTGATAATTTTCCTTCATTTTTATACATTCTTTTCCTGTATTATTGCCTTTATTGATACCAATATCTTAATAGCTATGTCGCCCTCTTTATATTGTGACGTCATCATGACATAGCGATACAGTTCACCAATTTGTTAATGAATATTCATACAATATTAACATCATGATGACAAAGAAATAATTTTGTCAATAAAATGGTCGCTAGATATCATAACAGAAATATTGATATATATAGTGAGTTAAAAGGGCAAAAACAGGCCTTATTAGATAGAAAATAAAATAAACCCAACAAACACGATAATAATGATTTGTAGTTCACATGATTTATTTACTAGCAAATCACCTATTACATATGAAATTACCTGACCTTTTATAGGTCACTGTGTTACCATGTATCAAATATGCATAATATTTTAAACTAATATTATTAGATAAGTCAAAACATAATACAACGATCATGGATGTTTATTTCCTAAATGTATTCATTTCTAATAAGTATAAACAATAATGAAACTTGTGATTGTGAATTCTGCAAAATATGAAATATAAAAGAATAAACTATATATTTCTATTTCTATTTCAAAATATTTTTAAATCTAAAGTTATTCTTTTACCAACAAATAGTAAATTAATACATAAAAGCATTATGCATATTATTGATAAAAACAATAGGCCTATATAAATAATAAAATAAGGTGTGGTGTGTAGGGAGTGGGGGTGGAAGAGGTTTATTGGACAAACTGACCCATCCTGATATCGTAACAACAAAAAAACAATTAGATCCCACAAATTGTACACACCTCCCCCCACCCCCACCCTGCCCTCTTAATATAGGGTGTCCCCGGAATTGGTGTTAAGATAAGACTAGTGTTATTCCTTGCGTGCCCTTAGGGTTTACCTTGAATTGTATCCCAAGGTAAAAGGAGGTGTTTTACAGTAGGCCTACATTTTCAGTTTACCTACAACTGTATTATATAATTGTAATCTTTGGTGTAGGCATAATCTTAAACATATTATTGAGATAATTAACACTCCCTGATTATAATTTAGGGGACTAGAATGAATAATTGAACATCGCCTTTATTTATTTCTATGGCGGCTTAGCGTTCAATAGAATTTGCAATGAAAATAAACTGCAGTACGACTCTTTGTGTGTCATGATCATTATGCAGGGAGTTCGATGTGAATTCATTAAATACAACGATAGCGTTCTACGATCGATAAAACTCGTGAAATACTCCATGCTAGATTAACTTCGTTCGCGTGCCCTTTGTCAGCTCCGAGACAATTGCCAGGCGATGGATAATCGTAATAATAATAATGCTGTTTAAGTATGTAGCCTAAATACATACAAGTATATACAATTTTCTGATTTATCTTATTGATGTTAATATAGCGAATTAAAAACTTAACATTATATTTGACATTAATATATATTTCTATTATGATGATGATGGTGATGACGATGATGATGAAAATATGTAAAATATTGAATCATAACATCATATTTTTATTTTCATATTTTCAGAACTAATGTTAATCTACAGAATATCCTTGTTAGTATTTTCCCCTACATTAGATATTATCATCTTCTTACCAGCACTTATTTTTTATTAAATTCTGTGTAGGAATTATACAGACATCTTATTTAAATATTATTCTCTGCCAAAAACCATGACAACGTGTATGGTATGCCTACTATATAAATATATACATAATGTACATTAGCTCCGGCGAAGGGAAGCTTGACATTTCACTCTTGTTGTTTACGTTATTGGTAACCAGCAACTAATAAAACGCAATTTATTGATTTATATTATTATTATAGTTATTTGAAAATTATCTTTTATATATAGGCCTAATTCTATTGTTATATTTTTGTTTTTATTATTTCTTATTTATATTTTTTAATTTATATTGATAACTGCATCAGCATCATCATAATTTAGGCCTATTAATATTCTTATTATTTGTAGGAATATTACTGTTGATACTATTGTTATTTTTATTAGAGTAATAATAATAATACATAATACACACGATTGCTTAAACGTATGTTAGTATGTTGGAAGCGATTGATTGCAATAAATTCATCTATTATGCATACGACGATTCTGATCGTAATAGCATCGTACATGCATCAGCGAATCCTGATTACTTTGGAGGTTAATTGCTCTATAGGAAACTGCAGAGAAACGGGAAATACAGTGACGTTTAAATAATCACAAACCAAATTATATATGTATGTATTGGTAGGCTAGGCATTAAAGTGGGGGTCCATTTTTTGTTAATAGCTGGCAACCATTGTGGAATATATCCCTTATGGGATGACAAAAAATATAGCGGATGCCACTTTCAAATTTCTGGTCAAAAGGTAATTTTCAAGGTTATTAGGTCAAATATGGTAAAATATGGCTTTACTCTTTTCAATAAATTATAAGCTAATTAAACAAATGCAACCAAAATTTGATCATTATTGACATTGCGGAAGATGGTCAAGTTCATCAGTTTTTCAACTTACAAGTTTAAAGGTCATTTTCAAGCACAAACCTGTTAAATAATCGGTATTAATAATTTAAATAAATATAATTTTCATGAGGATAACCTGGTATAGTGTGGTGTCAAAAAGATCAGAATTGTACTGGGAAATATTTTAAACTTGAAAGTATTGGAATCACTCCTGGAAGTGTGAGAATGAGTCCTAGAGATCTAAATAACCGGAATTGGAATGTTTTAAATTACATATTTAAAAACCGTCACAGAGGGGTCGTGGGTTGGGAGTAATGGGCCCATTTTAATCGTGTTTCCCTTAGTGAATACAAGGGAAATACAGTACTTAAATATTTATTGAGTAAAGTGAAATACTTAATATTTAAGGGAAATATATCACTTGTGTGATTGTTGAATACGGCCACTGAGTCTAGTTAGAGGTAGCATTTTCAATTTCCAAAGCCGATGTGTATACTCAATTGTATCAATACCACCTATTTACATTGATATATTTAATTTCCTCAACAAATTGCTGTAAATAAATAAAGATAGAACTAAGCATTGAATTTGCCTTCTCACCCAAAGGGTGCTTTTTTCGGGGCTTCCCCTAGGCGTACGTTCGCATTGTAACTTGAACGCAAAACAAAATACTGAGTGAATGATCAAACAATCGGCGGTTCCGCTCAGAATACGTGAGTGAGGAGGAGGAAAAAAGTTCGATCGTTTTGGTCATTGGTAGCATGCTGCATGAGAGTGTCTTTTCCGGCGAATTAGAGGTGCCTTTTATTCTAAATGTTATGTGCGAGAGTAGGCCCTACCATTTCCGCCCATATAGGGGTGTCATTCGCTTCGCCTCAGGCAGTGACTCAAATACTAAGTGTCCGATTTACACCTGGTAATGTTGATAATGATGTTGATGATGATGAAGATGATGATGATGCAAATTTACAAAAATTAGGTTTCTTTGTAGTGATTTTTCTTATGCAAACTCTGTAGGGCATTTAAACAATTAAAAACAAATAAAACCGAATTAAAATTTATTCTAAAAATAAATAATGTAACTAGGCCTAGTGTTATGTGCAAGATTACCATTTCCGCCCATCTAGAGGTGTCATTTAATACTTAGTGTTTGACCATCTCTGAGTATTTCAACGCAGATTTGGCTTAATAACACTGGGCTATGATTATACATACATAATACTCAGCAGATTTCTGTCTGATTTTGTTTTTTTGTTGTAAATTTTGTTTTGATGTACTTTATCAAAACAGTTGCCTTATAGAAATTTTCAAAGGTTTAGAGCGATGCTTTCTCAGTGGGTCAGTTCTACTGTTTTCTTTCTTTCAATAAGTTGTTGCACTTCCTCATCATCTGTCATGTCAAAACAATATTGTGTATTCTGTGTGATTTGTGATCAGTCTGACCATGTCATGCAGAACCTACCAGTAATCGTTTCTTTTTTGGATCTATCGATCATCCACTCAGTGTTTAAAATATTTGGTTCTGATTATTTAAGGAGCTGTTATCACCGTCCGCCAAGATAACATAGATGTGAAGACCTCAAAAAGTAGAACCCAATTACCACTCTTTCCAACCTTGATAACGTCCAATAGTTAGAGTTTTTGAAATCAAAAACTCGATACCCAGGTATCTCTTTCGAGATTTCTTCAACAAACTGTTTCAATATTTACATAAACCACAACAAAAACATTTCAACATTAGCTCATATATGTAGCCCACAATTCTCAATCTTACGTCATTATAGTCATAATAATGAAGATTGAATCACCTAACTACCGAAGAAAAGTCTAAATTATGCAACATTTTTTTAGAAAATTAGGTTTCTTTGATTGATTGAAATATATATTTATACTGGGTAACCTCTTCAGTCAATGACTGGTCTCCCAGAGGGCCCAGTTGGTGATCAGTGGCTGTGATGTACTAATACACCGGGGTAACCCCCTACTCGTCTCGAAAGATGTACTAGGTTCTTTAAAGTGCACACGAGCCAGATGTGTACACTGGACCTACGGTTTATAGTCCTTATCCGAGAAGACTCGTTCTACCACCAGAACCATGGAGTGAGTGAGCCTCGAACCCCTTTGTGGTGGTGATATTTCTTGTACAAACTCTGTACTGTAAGGCCTCTGTACATTTAAACGATTATAATAAAACTGAATTATAAAAATGAATTATGTAACTAACTCACTCACTCAAGGAGACCCCCAATCAACTTAGAAAGATTACCTAACTTTCTACCTGCAAATGCTCCACCTAAGATGGAAGTGTTGGAAATGTACAATAACTTGAAAAAGTTGAAGAGTAAGAAAGCGGCTGAATCCGACGGTCTCCCTGGGAGACTTCTTAAATAGTTTGCGTGCGAGTTTAGCGTACCCGTTTGTGAGTTATTTAACTCATCTCTAAAAGAGGGAATTGTTCCTAAAATGTGGAAGGATGCCACAATTCCTCAATCCCAAAGACTACCCCTGTCTCAATCTCTAAATTAGGACAAATATCTTTGACATCGAGTCTTGCGAAGGTATGCGATGGATACTGGGTTATGGAAGATATAGGTAAAGAAATTGATCGTAACCAATTTGGTGGCATAAAAGGATCATCCACAGCCCATTGTCTAATAGAAATACTTCATTTGTTTTTTAAAGGTACAGACAATTAAGGGTAAGAATGTTGGTACCCTTGTTGTGACGGACTTTTCCAAAGTGTTTGACTGTATCGATCATACTTTAGCTATCCAGAGACTCTTCGAGCTTGGTGTCAGAAGCGAGTTATTGCCATGGATAACAAATTTCCTTACATCTCGTCGCCAACGAGTGCAATACCACTCTGCCTTGTCACGGTGGGAAACGCTTTCCTGTGGCGTCCCTCAAGGCACCAAGCTAGACCCCATAATGTTCATGGTAGTTATTAATACTGCCTCTGAGGAGTCTCTGGCTAAAAGCTTTATGTATGTTGATGACCTCAGCCTTGTAGAAGTCCGTCCCGCAAATCAACCCAGCCAGATTGGATTGGATTTTCAGGATATGGATGCTTGGGCAACGGACAACCGTCTCTGGCTCAACCACAGTAAGTGCAAGGTTATGCAGGTTTGGTTTATGAAGGAACCGCATAACCCCCCTCAACCTCAGATCGCAGGTTGCAAATTGGTTTGTTTGTTTTTTTAATAAATAATAATAATAAAATAAGACTTGTAAAAAAAAACTTTTATTGAGGTATAGTTTAAATTACCTAGCAAATCCCCTATAGTATTGAACAGAATGAGATACTTGAAAACAGTTATATAACTTGAATTATGTTTTTAATGTTGTTATTTAATTTAATATTTTCTTCATCAGTAGCATACCTGAGTAAGTAAGTTTATGTTTTTTTATCGTCGTGATTTATCTATTATAATGCATACACATAACCATTGTATCTAAAATTGAAATGTACCATGATATCAATCATTTTCTGTGTCAATGTAAGTATAACTATGCGATTCAAGATCATTAGGAACCTGTGAAGCTGTTGAGTGTCTCCAATGACCATATACTTCTGTAGTAGGTACACGAGGTAATGAACGATCTTGTACTGTATGTCTTAAAATAACTCCCTCTCTTGTCTCATAATAAACTTCAGGTTGAGTTACTTCTTTTCCTAAAGAATCAACTATTGTAGTGTTATCATTACGACACAAACAAAAATGATATACGGGAACCAGAACAACAAGTACAATAATGATAACAACACCAGCAACGATGATAATAACAACATCTAAAGATAAACTAATTCCTTTTTGATAATTGTTTATATTTGTTTTACTCGATGGTTCATACGAATTATCTGAGTTAATGATAGTATTTGAAACTGTTAATACTACAGACGACGATACTTGTCCAATTTCATTAGCAGCAGTACATGTTATAGTTGTTCCACTTTGGTCTATTGAAGGTCGTAAAAGTTTAAATGTTTGTCCAGTTTTGTCTACAAAAATATCTTCATCTTCTATTGGAGGCACTAATTTCCAACGATATCGTGAGACAGGTGGATTAGCAAACGTTTGGCAGAATAGAATCGTCTCTCGTCCAGGTAACACTGGATTAGTGTGTTGTATCTTTACCTCAGGTTTATATTGTATATTCAGAGGTTTCATTGAACATGATTTGTGATAACTTGAATCAAATGATGAATACTGGTGACATTCGTAAACTGCTCCATTATCATCTTTTGTAGCGTTCATTGTATGTTGAACTGTCACCAAGTTTTCTGTGTTTGGTTTTGATATTCCATAATTTCGGTTTTGTGAATTTCGAGTAAGTTTTAAAGTTACAGGTGGAGTAACCTTCTCTGAAACACACGACATTGATATAGTAGAACCTAAGAAAATATCAGCTGTAGGTTGGTTACAAATAGGATATTCCAGAGAAGGCAGAGAATGTACAATTAACTTCGCTTTTTGTGAACGTTTCAATACAATTCTAGAGTCCAATGACATAACAACACATTGATAAAAACCGGCATCACTTTGCAATACATCTGAAATAACTAACGTCGTTATGTTTCCGAATGACAATTCGTCGTGAACTTTAGTGATTCGCGAGTTTTTTTCATCGAAGAATATTTCTGCGTCATCTTTATACCACGTAAGCTCTTCATTTATTAACCCACTAACCACGCAATTCAAAGACTGATCCTTCCCGAGATCCACATTTCTGTTTACGGGTTCATCTATAAACTGGATAACAGAATCACAAATTACAATACACGTTGTCAGTAACAACCAAAATCTAAAAGGTAGCAACATTTTTAATCTTGATTATCTTCTTACAAACAGACAGAAATTGACGAAGATATTTAAATAACTCACCGGTTATGACGTTGTACCAATACTTTTTAAAGTTATGTTTCTCGTTTCTCCAAAATATATGCAATTTCTTTTGTATACAGTGATTCATTTTTTGTTTTCTCTTTTATCATTAAAATAATAAATTTATCCTAATTGATCTAAGGAGGTCCTTCAAAAGAATTATGGACATTATAAATGTTTTAAGAAGTTGTGAAGTTTTAAAAAGTAATAACAATTAAAGTTTTAGAAAGTATTATTAAGGTATTAATGAAATTAAATATTTTAAAATAAGTTTAATGATGGATATGCAAGAATATGCCCTTTGTGTTTAATGATGGATATGCAAGAATATGCCCTTTTGCCACACAAACTACTGTAGTGTTTGAATAGTCCAGGAAATCATGGATGGATTTATATATTCACTGGGTTGATAAACCATGTACATATCCCGTGGATATGCTACTATGCTCCAATTGCGTTGTAGATGAAAAAAGTGACTTGTTAAGCGCAAATTCACCAGGCTCCTATGAAAATCCAATGAAAACTAATTCGAAACCTAAAAAACCACTACAGTACCAAATCTAAACAACAACCACATAACTGCATTCCGTTCTTAGTTAGGTGAGTACCTGGAAAATAAAAAAAAAAGTAATATTGCCAACATAACAAATTAGATAAAATCAATCAAGTTCATTGCTTCAAAAACGAATATTGCAGCTCTGTAACTATGTTCTGACCAATCTTTGCAAATTTTTAAAAGCTTTATGAGTTTTGCAGAACCATTTATTTTATTTAAAGTAAGCCTAACATTTTAAAAGTCTGATTATTAATTTGATTAATTTATACAGTATTATAATTAATAAAAATCATACGAAATGTCATAATATTACTGATCAAATAATAATTACTATTACTATTATAATTACTTTTATATTCATCGATCTCACATAGTTGGGATACCTTTGCATATAATATTTAGTAGACCTAACTACCTGGGTGCGATGTATATTAAATGTTGACCTTTGATCTTATGTCAACTGATGAAATGATGAATGTGCTCTTTTGCATTGCGTATGATTGATTAGATGTCTTAACATAATAAACCATCGAATTTTATGTAAAATGTCAGTTTTTATTTGGTTTTAAAGGCCAGGTGTGGGCAAAAAATTTCTATTGATCATACATTCCAAGAATTATCGATCTATAGTTTCCCATATGTTTCATAGTTTTTTGGGATTTTATTTGTGTTACACGAGCTTGTTGAAAATAAGCACTTTCTTATCAGTCGGGGGATAGTTCAAATTACACAGTAAAATCTCTATTCTTTTGTACACAAATTTTGTAAATAAAGAGGCATTTTAAAAAGATATGAAAAATAAATGGTGTGGTAAAAAATGTTATCAGATGACTAAATATAGGTAATATAACTTGAATATTACATTTCTGATATTTTTATCCAACTTCAGATTTTTATTTTCATGCTATAGCAAAAATTATCCACCGTATATCCACCATCTTTTTTCACCTTCTAGGGAGTCACAAGACATGTTATTACATTAGGTTAATTACCTAACTACTGAAAAAAAAATCTTTCTGGTTTTTATGGAAGACTTTTGCCAAATTTTGTATTTGACCATATTAAGAGAAATTCATGTTTTTTCGTCTTGATTTATGTTGCAAATATTTGATTTATGTACAATTAACCAAATATTATATTTAAAATTCAAGCCTGTACCTGAGCTTTATCGACATATTCTATTATTGTTGACATTTGACCCCTAAACAACCTATAACTATAAAAAAAGAAAATATATAAGGCCTTTTGCATCCATGTCGTTTTTCAGATCAAGGTTTTTTTTTATAATAACTGTTTAATGTTTTTAATATTTTGGTGAACAGTTGTTACTTGTAATTATTATGTATGTCTGTTTTTTATTTTTATTTTAGTTTTGTAATTTTTTTAATTAAATTGTAAATGTTGATGCAATTCAGTTCTCGAATACACAGTAATTTCAGCGTAAAAAAACTGGCGATTTCAAATGTACGTACCGCAGGACTATAGTACATTGTCGTTTACAGAAACGAATAAATAGACACGATGATTAATGTAGTCAACTAAAATTAGCACCCTGGGAATTAGGCCTACTTCCGAAGGAGAAACTTGTCTTAAAAATGAGTCCAAATTTTTTATTTGAACTAATTTAAACAAACCCAATTTGTGTTTTGTATATAACATTAGAGTTGAGGGATTGGGAAGAGGATGGGAAAAACAATTTTTAAATATATTCTTTATCCACTCAGTAACGAAATATTGTTTTAAATGTTTTATAGGCCTATCAATAATATAACACTAAATATTAAACAAAATTAATGCTGTTGTAAAATTTAATAATATTGTGTATTCAGAACCAACAACTTTAATAGAAATAAAAAATCAACAATTATGGGAAAATAAGTTTATACTATCTAACAATAAATCATTGTACTTCAAATCATGGTTATATTCTGATTATAAAATAATTTGTGACATATTTATAAATGATAGAGTATGTACTGCAGGTGAATCTCAAATTTGTATAAAAAACATAATGGTTTAATTGAATATTTACAGCTTATGAATGCCAAATGGGTGGAAAGAAATTATTAGAAAAGACAATACAAATAATCAAGATGTAGGTAATAATGATTCATGGTTGCATAAGAACAATAAAGGATCTATCTACTATAAATATTTTATAAACAAACGTTCCAATTAACCAGGTTCACAAAGAAAATGGGAATGTGAGCTAAATAACGTAGAAATAGATTGGAATAAAGTATGGTATTATAAGGTATACAAGATGAAAGATATATTTAAAGTTGCTCAATTCAACTTTAAACTCCTACATCGAATATTACCGTGTAAAAAAAGATTAAAATTATGGAATTTGGCAGAAAATAATTTATGTGACAATTGTATAAATCAGATAGAAAATGAACAGCACATGCTGTTGGAATGCAATGCCATTCAATGAACATGGCACAAATTTAAAGGTGTGCTGGCTAATTGCTTTCCAGCTGAAGATAATATAACTTGGTTTAAAATTGTTACAGGAACAAAAAACAATATTGTAAATAAATTGATTTCTATGTTTTTATTCTGTATATACAAGGTACACATAATATCCAATGCTGGAAGAAACGATAAAGATGATAAAAAAAAGATCTGGATTCTTTTCACTGCTGAAGTTAAAAATCTACTAGAAAATGAACATATGTGTAACTTAATTAAGGCACAACATAAATGGGGTGCAAAAAAGGAAACTCTGCTACAGTTGATAGCATAAATATAATTTGTATGAAGTGTTTTTTTCATATTTTCTAAAATGCAAAATTGTTTGTTTATTTCCCAATCACAAATTGTATACAGAAGTAGAATTGGTATTATAATAAGGTGACATCGGGTATGAAGCGTCTCACATACACACACAGAGCCAAATTGGCATCTTGGACTTGCACAGTGTATGGACTCTAACCTTACGGTTTTCATTTAAATATATCATTCCACTCTATCATCCTTATCTAGTTTTCAAACTTTTGCATTCCTCTTTTTTCATCTCATCCTTTTTGTCTTGGTGAAAAGGGAGGATATTTTATATTCCTCCTTTGAATTTACAGCCTCTCTACCCGAACATGAACAAGATTTTATAAGTACGTTTTTAATGACAGTTCATAGACTTTTATTACCATCTTTTTAAAATTGTAAATGAAAGCATGGTTATTATATTGAAATCAATCATCTTTTAATGTAAATGTCTACATTTTAACTAATTTTAACTTGTAACAATCTTAGTAATATACAATAGAAAGAGAAATATTCATACAAATAATTAATTGCTACAATATACCTTTATTTTTATATATAATATATATACATATAAATCTGAGAATTATAATAAAAGTGGGAAGACAAACATTTTGATTTTCGGAATCGTACCGAGGAACTAACCGGAAGGTAATTTTGGTCTCAAATTGATCAGAAGGTATAATTATATTTATATTCAGTCTAAGGGGAAATGTTAGTTAAAAATGACCGGAAATGCCATTTCTGACCTTTGACCCACACCCCAGGGCATGTATGTATCTCCGTAACTACTGGTCGTAGACACTTGAATTTGGTCTTAAATTGTTTGAAATATACTTTTTGTTATTTGTTGCACATTTTTAAAATGTTACAAAAGGTCAAAGGGTCAGGGTCAAGGGTTATATGAACAAACACAAATAGATACTTGTATCTCGGCAACCACTCAATTTTAGTCTCAAAATGTTCAGAAAACATGCATTCATATTCAATCTAATGGGACATTTTAGTCAAAAATGATCAGAAATGCCATTTCTGACCTTTGACCCACATATCAGGGCATCTTCATATCTCTGTAAGTACTGGTCATAGAAACTTAAATTTGGTATGAAATTGTTAGAAATACACATATTTACATTCATTCTAACAGAAAATTTGGATAAAAGATGATCAGAAATACTATTAATTACTAATGTTTTAAACGAAAAACATATCTCTACACAACTTATCCTTAGACAGTAATGTTATGCAATAATTAATGCTTTAATGGTTTCATTATTGGAATTAAAACAATCCTTTACTGTTTGTAATTGTACCTTTGCTTATAATAATGCTAGAAAGTATTGTTGACCTCCGATCAAACATTTTGATAGAAACGTCGAGCTCAACAGTTAAGAATGCTAGAAGTAACTTACCGTAGTTACCCGAATAAAAGGCCCGGGCATTTATTTATTCAGGGATGGCGTTTATTTTGTTTGGGTGTAATAATGGTCACATGTATAATCAAATAAATACACCCTAGATATAAAAAAAAAATACAACACAATTAATATAATAATAACTAGATTAAACCTCATTCTATCCGGGTGCAAGTACAATCATGTAATAAAAGGTATCAGAGACAACTATAATAGACCAATTCATTGTCATTATTCCGTAACACTGTTGAATATCATTTTTAATGTCACTGACAAAACTTATACATATACACGTCTGTTGCCAGTGTAGATAATAAAACAATATATATTTCTCGAGATTTATTATCAATACCACTAGAAACTTTGACATGTTTTAGGTACTGAATGCATTGACAATAACAAGTATCAGACTACAACACTGTACTACAGTACACAAGGGTGTTTTCAGGAAAGCTGGACATATTGTACAATAGAATGAAACTATGTATTGGCATTTAAAATTATGCAAAAGATTGTTGTCAAATTGTAGTCACAAACAAACAGCTATGTGATTCTTATTGGTCCTTTTTGTATTTTTGTAATGTTTTATTTGATTTTTTGTATGTTTATATTGTGCTGACTACTTTTTAAATGTAATGTTCTAAGCAATTTGGCCCTTAAGCCACTATTTGTAATAGATATTTGATGAATTAAAAAAAATTGATGAAAAATGATAGAATGAAGATCCATTGTGAGTGCAATTGTGTCAAGATAATGATGTGTCATTGTTTTATATCATTATACTGTTGGCACCTGGAGGAGAAGATCCATTTAATGGAACCTATGACAGTATCAATTTTATTTAAAAAGACAGAAACATTTCGTTAAAAAGTATAAAGAGAAAAACGAATCATGTAAAGCCTGTTTTCCTGTCGACGTTAGTCGACGCTATAGATAACAATAATCGGCGATCTTCTACGTAAACATTGAAATGAAACGATTTACAGGAAAAGGTACTCGCTATCGTTATCATTTCAACTTGATCGTTTTCAAACGATCGTCGTTGAACTGTTAACGATCAACGACGATAGTGTCGAATAACGTCGACAGGAAAACAGGCTAAACAGTACCTTCAAGTAAATGCAAATTGTCGTACATTATTATAATTGAATCGGAAACTAATTTAATAATTATTATTTTATTGTATCTCATTCTAAATCAGGATCTCTTATTAATAATGAACTTCATAAACTACTTCGTAGTAAGTATCAACAACATGTTGTTCAAAACCTACAAAAATTATGCTTTATTAGTTTATTAATAACTTATAAGCCTAATTAATTGTAAACGTTATTTTCGGGTTTTCTTTCTTTATCTTTTTTCTAATTCTCGCTACTTTTTTATGAAGTCAAATTTTCAAAGCGTAATTTACGCGCGATGTTATGAAATGCTATTATTTAAAGAAGTTTGCCTGGATAACCTCCTACAAAATGAAAACTTCAAATCTAGTTGAGATTTTGTTGCACTTTCTAATCATTTGGAGTAAATAAGCACGTTGTATCAGTGAGATGTAGTTAAAATTACCTAGGTAAATCCCATATTGTTTTAAACACAAACGTTGTTAATAGAGAGTGTATAGAGAGAAATGGTTGATTTGAATCAGTTTTTTATTCAAGATTTTTATTTCTGCGCTATCAACAATTATCCACCAACAGTTCGTTTTTTTATCTTTATCAGCAGCTTACCAAAATATCGAACAAAGTCCGACTGTTTTAGTTAGTTAGTGAAAATATGTGGAATTCGGTATTTTTTACCAAGAATTTATTTTTTCGTCGTGATTTCTCTTATGTCCATTTTTAATGTATGCACGTTTAACCAACTATTGTATCTCAAATTCATGTTTTCCATATATTATCGTAAAGGTGACGTCGTAAAATTGATTACAACAATAAATAATGTAACTTCAACCCGATTGTACACGTAATCAATTGTTGACATTAAGAAAAGACAGTCTTGCAAAACATTTCAGAAAATGAGTAGCATTACTTCGTTACCATAATATATACGCGAAAACGTTGAAGCATAATATAATATGGTAATTTATTTTATTCTACAGAAAATATATGTTCTTGACATCAGAGATACCTACACGGAGAATAATTAAATCCAATTTGAATATTGCATTTAAGTAATTAACAATATCAAATTAATAGTAAATTTATTATTACATACTAAAGTTTTTCTTTAGAATGATGCTTAAATGTGATTTTTTTCATTATTAGTATTTTTCAAGATCTACCGTAAATTTGATCTTAGATTGTGCCATATACCCCGAAATCAGTCATTTTCAGTATCAATATAAGTATAACTATGTGATTCAAGATCATTAGGAACCTGTGAAGCTGTTGAGTGTCTCCAATGACCATATACTTCTGTAGTAGGTACACGAGGTAATGAACGATCTTGTACTGTATGTCTTAAAATAACTCCCTCTCTTGTCTCATAATAAACTTCAGGTTGAGTTACTTCTTTTCCTAAAGAATCAACTATTGTAGTGTTATCATTACGACACAAACAATAATGATATACGGGAACCAGAACAACAAGTACAATAATAATAACAACACCAGCAGCGATGATAATAACAACATCTAATGATAAACTTATTTCTTTCTGGGAATTGTTTAAGTTTGTATTACTCGATGGTTCGTACGAATTATCTGAGTTAATGACATTATTTGAAACTGTTAATACTACAGACGATGATACCTGTCCAATTTCATTAGTAGCAGTACATGTTATAGTAGTTCCACTTTGTTTTATTGAAGGTCGTAACAGTTTTAATGTTTGTCCAGTTTTGTCTACAAAAATATCTTCATCTTTTATTGGAGGCACTAATGTCCAACGGTATTGTGAGACAGGTGGATTAGCAAAAGTTTGGCAGAATAGAATCGTCTCTCGTCCAGGTAACACTGGATTAGTGTGTTGTATCTTTACCTCAGGTTTATATTGTATGTTCAGAGGTTTCATTGAACATGATTTGTGATAATTTAAATCAAATGATGAATACTGGTGACATTCGTAAACAGCTCCATTGTCATCTTTCGTCGCCTGTAACGTAAATTGAACTCTTACTAAGTTTCCTGTCTCTTGCATTAGTATTCCAGAGTTTATAATTTTAGAATTACGTGTAAATTGTAAAGTTACAGGAGGGGTAACCTTTTCAGAAGCACATGAAATTAATATAGTAGAACCCAATAAAATGTCACCTTTGGTTTGATTACAAACGGGATATTCTAGAGAAGGAACAGAACGCACAATTAATTCCGCTTTTCGTGAACTTTCTAATACCCTCTCAGATTCCAATGATATAACGACACATTGATAAAAGCCTGCATCACTTCGCAATGTTTTGTCAATGACCAATGTTGTTATATTTCCGGTGGATATTTCACTATTACCTTTAGATATCCGTGAGTCTTCAACAAAAGCTATCAATCCACCATTTTTAAACCAAGTAAGCTCTTCATTAATTAACCCACTAACGACACAATACAAAGAGTGGTCCTCACCAAGATCTGCTTGTCCGTTTAATGGTTCATCTATAAACTGAATAACCGCATCACAAATAACATAAAACGGTGTTATAACCAACGCAAAACTCAAAGATAACAACATATTTCAAATCTTTTATTTTTATATAAACAGGTACAAGCTAATGCAGAAACTGATTATTAGCTATTTATTCATAAATAAGATTAACATAGACATGTTCAGATAATGGTACAAATTTGTGCCTATTAATTTATAAGTTATGTTTCTCGTTTTTAAGATATTGTGAAAAACATTATTTCATAATTTATAAACTATACCCAAAAGAAGATTTTATAAATTTCTTCGATATATCTTAAACGTATATAATAATTAAATCCAATTTGAAAACTGTGTTGAGGTATTTAACAATATAAATTCAATAGAAGCTGTACATATATTATTCATAAATATACTAAAGTGATATTTAAAAGGATGCTGAAATGTAATTTGCTTTCATAATCTTACAATAATAATCTAATTCTAAGGCACACTCATTCATTTATTTTTGTTGTGTTTTGTTAATGTAAAATAAACGATTAAACAATTTACATGTGAAAACATGCATTTGGTTAGTTTTGACAATATTGAATAAAATTAAATTGATGAACGACATTCATTTCTATTTATTTAAACACAGTTCATTTTTCCCTAAGTCGGATGTGTTAGTTATTGCTTAGTAATAGCTGCTTTAAATTCATCAACGAACCACAGAATGAAAACGTAAACACATTCTGGTTGGGGCTAATAAATCTAAATAAAAGAGAATATCAAACCATCTGTATAATGCTTCCGGTTGTCTCTGCCAATTAGTAAATCAATGTGCTGCTTTACGAATATAGACAATAATTTATTAGTGCAAATAACACAATTTATTCAATTATTATTGTTCAAGATCAGTAACAAAAATACAGGAACCTAGATCGCTATGTACCTTGACATCAATCGTTTTCTGTGTCAATATAGGTATAACTATGTGATTCAAGATCATTAGGAACCTGTGAAGCTGTCGAATGTCTCCAATGTCCATATACCTCTGTAGTAGGTACACGAGGTAATGAACGATCTTGTACTGTATGTCTTAAAATAACTCCCTCTCTTGTCTCATAATACACTTCAGGTTGAGTTACTTCTTTTCCTAATGAATCAACTATTATAGTGTTATCATTACGACACAAACAATAATGATATACGGGAACCAGAACAACAAGTACAATAATGATAACAACACCAGCAACGATGATAATAACAACATCTAATGATAAACTTATTCCTTTCTTAGAATTGTTTAAGTTGGTATTACTCGATGGTTTGTACGAATTATCTGAGTTAATGATAGTATTTGAAACTGTTAATAAAACAGATGATGATACCTGTCCAATTTCATTAGTAGCAGTACATGTTATATTGGTTCCACTTTGTTTTATTAAAGGTCGTAACAGTTTTAATGTTTGTCCAGTTTTTTCTACAAAAATATCTTCATCTTTAATTGGAGGCACTAATGTCCAACGGTATTGTGCGACAGGTGGATTAGCAAATGTTTGGCAGAATAGAATCGTCTCTCGTCCAGGTAACACTGGATTAGTGTGTTGTATCTTTATCTCAGGTTTATATTGTATATTCGGAGGTTTCATTGAACATGATTTGTGATAATTTGAATCAAATGATGAATGCTGGTGACATTCGTATACTGCACCATTATCATCTTTCGTCGTGTTTTTTGTAAGTTGAACTGTTACCAAGTTTCCTTCCTCTGGCATTGGTATTCCAGAGTTTGTACTTTTAGAATTACGTGTAAATTGTAAAGTTACAGGTGGGGTAACCTTTTCAGAAACACATGACATTGACATTGTAGAACCTAACAGAGTGTCAGGTTTTGATTGATGACAAAGGGGATATTCTGAAGAAGGTAAAGAACGAACAATTAATTCCGCTTTACGAGAACGTTTCAATATTCCTCCATACGCTAATGATATAACAACACATTGATAGAAACCGGTATCACTTTGCAATGTATTGTCAATAACCAATGTTGTAAAATTTCCAAATGATACTTCATTTTGGACTTCAGATATTCTAGATTCTTCTTCATTTAACATCATCAGACTTTCATCTTTATACCATGTAAGCTTCTCATTCATTAACCCACTAACAATGCAAGAAAAAGAATGATCTTCTCCAATATCAACATATCCGTTTATGGGTTCATCTATAAACGTAATAGGTCCGTCACAAACTACACAACCCGTTGTCATAATCAATGTAAGAATCACTGTTAGCAAAGTGCTCATTTTACTGTATCATTTCTTACGAACAGGTACAGAATCATGCAAAGCTATTATGCCAGTACCTACAGAACTGTTCAATAGTCTATCGGTCATGACGTTGTACCAGTATATTACAAAGTTGTGTTTCTCGTTTTCTCAAAAACTTTATAAAACATCATTATCACATTATATACTTAATTAAAATGAATCTAAGGAAACGCTTATAAATTTTTTTCTATTAGAAGTTAATATAAATCTTAAATATTGTATTGAATTATACAAAATATTACTCTTTAAGATAGAATCTACCACAAAAACAACCCGAAAATATCAATTCGCACCAACGCTGATGCAGGTTGGATTTTGCATTGACTATTGTTTTAAATAAGCTATTATTACAATTGTCATGAATTCAGTAAAATAAGGATGGAGTTCTCAATATTCATAAATTGGGGGAACGTAATAATTCTTAACAACAAACATTATGCTTGTGCTATCATTGTAACAGGTAACCCATTATTAAAGCAAACTCTAAATGAGTTCACAGTACCTTTCACCTTGAATTTACTCAATGGAGTCATACATTAAGGAAATACGTTTTTAAATAACTAATTTGGAAAATGTCCTGCATAATATATTAGCTCTGATGCACAAAGCTCAATACTCTTTCTTAATATCAGCATTAGTTACAAATCACATATCTAACTAATATGTTATACAATCAACAATTTCGAGGACAGTGTGGTTCGTAACTTACAATAATAAGAAATAATGCCATACACTTGAGTTTTATAGAATTATACAACATATATCAATCCATAGCAAAAAGATCACACACACATTAATGAGATTATTATATGTACACCAATAGCAGAAGGAGCAATGGGAACCATGTTATCAGCGTAGCTGAGACAATTTACCTTTTTATCACAAATAGTAGGCCTACCCCAATAATTGGACTCTCTTTAAGTTGTGCATTAAGATCGTCATATATACTGTAAAGCAGCGGAGACATTACACCCATTTGACGCACACCGCTAATAACAGAAAAAAATGGTGAAGAAACACAAAATTCCCATTTAACAACAAATTATTGATTACCATACCAGTGTCGTAAGATATTACCTACAGAGATACACCTCTTTCAATTAAAACTTTAAACAAAAGTTCAAGTTATATTTATACAAAGTATGGAGGAAATATTTATGATTCCAACATGTATAAAGTATGTCTCAACAGAACATAAAATAACACAGTGGAGATTAATAAGCTATATTCAGCAGATTTCTGTTAATTGAAAATAATAAATGGTACGCTTGCCTCGCTTCGTACCATCTAGGTCGTGCCCAAAAATGGTTCTCGAATGCACAGTAATTTTAGCGTAAAAAACTGGCGATTTTTAAAAGTACGCAATGCTAAGTTGGTACCATAGGACTATACATGTCATTTACATGAACGAATAAATAGACACGGTGATTTATTTAGTCAACAACTAAACTTAGCATCATGGGAATTACTTCCGAAAGAGAAAACAATTTGGTCAAACTTAAACAAACCAAATTTGTATTTTGTACATAATATTAGAGTTGAGGGATGGGGAAGTGCAAAGAGGAACAATTTTAGATATATTCTTTATCCACTCAGTAACGGAATTAATTTGTTTTCATGTTTTATAAATAATGTACCACTAAACACAGTAAAACATTTGCGACGTAATACTTTATTGAAACTGTCACTGCCATAGTCGATTGAAATAGTAAAGTATTATGTAACGATACACTACTAAGACGTTTATATGTTATATATTATTAATAATAGGCCTAATACAAAAAACTGTCAGTAATAATGTTTATTTGTATATGTGTTCATGTATCTAACAGTACCCACACTCACAGTAAGAAAAACAAGGAAATATAGATGGCTGCATTCGCATGCTCAAGTTAGTGTTTACCGAACGACCGACCAACCGACCGACATAGTGAGCCGCATAGTCGCGTTGCAAGCGACTGAAAATGGTTTATATTTATTGTCAACATTTGTTATACACTATTTTAACTAACTTTTGCAATACTATTTATGTCTGCTATTAAAATGTAGGTCTAGGTCTTATCTATTTGTGTTATACCAAATAATGATGGTAAAAAAAGACTAAGAGATTAGAATGTTCCATTTATCCCTAAGCAATACGTTTCTATAAACGTATGTAGGTCTAAATCTATTTAGTACATAGTATAGTATTTGTTTCACGCTGCTGCTTTAGCCAGCTACGTCCCAAGAGGACTACTCATTCAAAAGCTGAAAGTAAGCAGTAGTTATAGTAGAGGCCGACGTTTTTTCTTTATTTTTTACTAGGACACGTCATGCTAAAATTACAAATCCCAAAGCAAAGCAGTCAGATAATCATTGAATTATTATCAAAACAGTCCATTAAAGATTTTGTTTGTAATAGGATACTTTACACTTAAAGTATCTAGGCTTGATGAAGTGACCCCAGACTTGACAGTGACCGAAATTGAGTCTGTTTCATATCAAAGTAGGAATTCTTGTTGTATTTTACTTCAGAAACAAGTTAATCACTTCTGTAACAAACAAAAAATATTTATTTAGTATAATTAACGTAACGAAACGTTTAATTATAACCCAACAACCATTGTCTGACAGACGATTTAAATATTTTTTGCTTTAAATTACATTTTTTCAGATAAATAATTGTTTGGTTAACGTGAATAACTATTATGTGACAATAAAATTACACATTCTATAAAACTCCCAATTCTGGACCACTTTTTATAATTATTTTCAGACCTGCTAGTGTTAAACGATACGACAGATTTTTCAAAAGCCGGCGAGCAGTCTTAAAGTAACAAGTAAACTGAAATTGCATTTTTTCGAGAACTACTTGTTTAAAAAACGAGTTATAATTTGTTATTTGTAATTTTAAAACATAATTCGATTTAACATGCACCTTTTTGATGCGAGTAGTTTTAAAAAAACCTATTTCTTTTCAAATTCACTCTTTTGATTTTCGCGTTGCTGCTCTATTGTTAGTCAACTGAAGCTATAATTAATTGAAAAGTTTGTTATACCTTTACACCAAACTCGCATACACATCTTGTAGTGAAATTAGCCTAAATCACAAACAGCATTAAGACACACACAAATATATTTTTTTTCCCCGGAGAATCTTATGTAGGAGAATTTTACAGTTGGCGGAGGTATGCACTCCCGGAGTGGCTTTCTAGTTTAAATATGGGTTTGTCTTCAACATCATGATTCTGTACTCGAGCTGTTTTCAGATTTTAAAACAATTATTTTTAGAAGGAGATAGGTAAATACGTATTTTTTAGCATCGACATCCATTAGACAGTATCCCACGATCGAAAAACACCCATAATTGGCGGGAAATCGTTGAATCTAAATTCTTTTTAATTGTCAATAACTAATATTATTATCTAACTAATCTTAATTTTTTTTTCTCTTTTGTGGCGTTAACCACTATTTTATTCATTTCATTCTCAAATGATCAATACAATGATTTTACACTTCATCCAAATATACATTCCCTTGTTATTCTGTTCTGTTATTTTCTTGTACTTTCTTTTATCTTTAGTACGATTTGATCGAAACAATTCGGTCAAATATATATATATATATATATATATAAATCATACTGTAAATTATAGAAACAGTGCTCATATTCGGAACATGATCTCATAATCGCGTCGAGCATAGCTCATTGGCGAAAGTTCCGTATTTTTTTAGTTGTATGAAAAAATGTCTCTGGCGGGATTCGAACCTGCAACCTCTGTGATAATACCATACATGGCTCTGTGGTCTAGTGGTATGATACTCGCCCTGTAAGCGAGAGGTTGCAGGTTCGAATCCCGCCAGAGACATTTTTTCATACAACTAAAAAAATACGGAACTTTCGCCAATGAGCTATGCTCGACGCGATTATGAGATCATGTTCCGAATATGAGCACTGTTTCTATAATTTACAGTATGATTTATATATAATTTACACAGTGCTACGCAACATCATTGAAAAAAATGACAATGCTGTGGGTATCAGTGGCTGGATCTCAATGGAGATACAAAAATAAAAAGCGAAAAGCTAAATCAAAACGATAAAGTAAACAGCCAGAAAAGTTAGCAGAGCGTTCGGGCAACACTAGCCCTTCATCAGTGCAAGTGAAGGAATTTGGATAACGTCATAGTATAAAGCTGGCAAGTGCTGCCTGCACTTTTATATGTATTATCCACTTTTTTAATTATTTTCTTTTATTTTAACTATTCCTTTCTACAATAGGTCTATGTCTCTGTACAAAACACACAAGTGCATACATATATTCGAGTACATGATTGCACACATGCAAAAATACATACCCACGACAAAGGTATATAAATAAATAAATATTTACAATATATAAAATGCAATACAATTATTATTCTTAATTCTGTTTTTTTTTTTTTTTTACAATAAGAACATAAATAAAAATATAAAATTCAAATAATTATAGTGAGCTTAAAAAAATTCTTTCCTTACTCTTGTGTTTTAGTTTTATGTCTCATGGTTATATTTGTTGCTTACTTATATGTTACGTTTCGTTTTGTTTTTAATATTTATTTCATTTATTTTCATTTTTTAAAAATAATTCTATATAAAGATTTAACCACCTATTGGCATTGTACAGCGTTATATAAACCTCTGTAGAATATACCGTATTATAATAGTCGGTTAAGGTATAACCTATTATTTTTTTTCTGCCAAAAAGAGGCGAGAAAGTGAACCATAATTCCATTTCTTTACTTTTTTCAAAATGTGTGCTTTATAGATACAGAATCATCCAAGAGAGAACATGTGGTCAATATATCTGTTTCCGGTACCGAGTGCAATATTTTGAAAGTTTGCCTCAATTCCAAACTTATATGGGGTATAAACATTAATGTATTTCCATAAATCATTTGCTTCAGTACATTGGTAAAAGAAGTGTTTATCATCTTCTATTACATTACATTGCAGGCAAGTGTCTGTATTATTAATATTCCATTTAAAGAGCCTTCTATTGGTAAGAATAATACAATGCAATAGTTTGAAATTTAGCTGTTTAAGTTTATCTTTAATATCATTTACTTTTCTTTTCCATGTCAGTGTCCAATCGTTCGCTATATTAAAATGTGTTTCCCACTTTGTTTTACTCTTGGTTGGTTCTTTACATTTTTTTTTTGATAAAAAGGAGACGAATGTTTTTACAACTCATTTTACTATACTGTATTGATATAACTTCGTTAACTTTTACATTATCAATTTTTGAATAAATTATATCTTTCCATTCTCGTGGTATTGCTTTTAGTAGACATGACAATTCAGCAATCCAATTCGATTTGATATTTAACAAAAATAGTAATTCATTTGTATTAATAAATCTGTTATCAATTATAATATGTTTCATCTTTGTTATACCAGATCTAATCCAATTCCTATAAAGGAGTGAGAAACCATTGTGTGTTATCAAGTTGTTGCCCCATATAGGTTGTTCTATCATTTGTTCATAGGAAAGTGACATTTTGACAGAATATTGATTGAATTCAGCTAAATACTTTAACATTGATTTATATAATAAAGGCATACTACTGTAATGTGTTTCTTTATATTTTACATATGATATATTTTCAATAACCTCTCTTGGACCTATTTTGTTAAAATACATTTTAGGTAAACACTTCCATTTTGAAGTGTCATCATTGTACAATATTTTAAGCCATGACATTTGTAGTGCCTTGACTTGACATCTGAAGTCTGGAGCATTTATTCCACCACTATTATAATCATTGATTAATGTTAATCTTTTTATCTTTTCTGTTTTATTATTCCAAATAAAATCGAATACAATTTTATCGACTTCATTTAAAACGCATTCAGGGGTATCTATAATACTTGCGTTGTAGATTAACTTTGCTAAACCCAGTGTTTTTAAAATCATAACTTTGCCAAATATCGAGAGGTTTCTTTTGTGCCATGTATCAAGCATTTTTTTAAAAGATTGAATTTTTTCAGACCAGTTTTTAGTAAAACATATTTCTTTGTCATGGCCAACATGTATACCTAGAATCTTAAAACTACTGTACACCCAATTGATGTTGAACACATTTTCGTTCTTCTTTCTGTTTTTCCAACGCCCTGGCATTGGTTTTTTCTTTGTTTAGCTTTAAACCTGATACTAGACCAAATTCAACGATTTTATCAATGCTATTCTTTATACTGTTTTCATTTTTTAGAAATAAAACTGTGTCATCTGCTAATTGTGCAATTTTGACTTCAGTTGTATAGTCATCCTTGCCTGGAAGGGCAATCCCTTCGATATTTTGATCACTTTTAATTCTTATAGCCATTATTTCTGCTACTAAAATTAATAGTAAGGCAGAAAGGGGACAGCCTTGTCTGATCCCTCTATGCATTTTGAAGCTTTTTGAACACCAACCGTTATTCATTATTACACATTCTGTATCTGAATACAGTACGTTCACCCATGAAATGAAAGAAGAACCAAAATTGAAATAACGCAAGGTACGTACAAGAAAATGTCTATTTACAGTGTCAAAGACTTTACTAAAATCTACGCTAACAAGAGCTCCTGTTAACCTGCCGTTATCCATATACTGAATTGCATCATTAATTAATCTTACATTGACACCATAATCTTAATTAGTAAACAGTACCGAAAATATGAGCCAACTGTATATACCATCGAGTAAAAATTCTGTAAGTAACTGACGATTTACCTAATTTTTCCCTTATGTAAATTAATATGATCCTAGACTTACTTTTAGCTACCTTCCTATCAATCATTTTCTGTGTCAATGTAAGTATAACTATGTGATTCAAGATCATTAGGAACCTGTGAAGCTGTTGAGTGTCTCCAATGACCATATACTTCTGTAGTAGGTACACGAGGTAATGAACGATCTTGTACTGTATGTCTTAAAATAACCCCCTCTCTTGTCTCATAATACACTTCAGGTTGAGTTACTTCTTTTCCTAAAGAATCAACTATTATAGTGTTATCATTACCACACAAACAATAATGATAAACGGGAACCAGAACAACAAGTACAATAATGATAACAACACCAGCTGCGATGATAATAACAACATCTAATGATAAACTTATTCCTTTCTGGGAATTGTTTAAGTTTGTATTACTCGATGGTTCGTACAAATTATCTGAGTTAATGATAGAATTTGAAACTGTTAATACTACAGACGATGATACCTGTCCAATTTCATTAGCAGCAGTACATGTTATAGTTGTTCCACTTTGGTCTATTGAAGGTCGTAACAGTTTTAATGTTTGTCCAGTTTTGTCTACAAAAATATCTTCATCTTTTATTGGAGGCACTAATGTCCAACGATATTGTGAGACAGGTGGATTAGCAAATGTTTGGCAGAATATAATCGTCTCTCGTCCAGGTAACACTGGATTAGTGTGTTGTATCTTTATCTCAGGTTTATATTGTATATTCAGAGGTTTCATTGAACATGATTTGTGATCATTTGAATCAAATGATGAATACTGGTGACATTCGTAAACTGCTGAATTGTCACCTTTCGTCGCGTTTAACGTAAGTTGAACTTTTACCAAGTTTCCTTTCTTTGTCATTGGTATTCCAGAATTTATATTCTTAGAATTACGTGTGAATTGTAAAGTTACAGGAGGGTTAACCTTTTCAGAAACACACGACATTGACATTGTAGAACCTAACAGAGTGTCAGGTTTTGATTGATGACAAAGAGGATACTCTGGAGAAGGTTTAGAACGCACAATTAATTCCGCTTTACGTGAACTTTCAATTATTCTCGCAGAATTGAGTGATAAAACAACACATTGATAAAAACCGGCATCACGTCGCGAAGCATCTGTAATAACCAGTGTTGTTAAATTTCCTAATGATCTTTCACTGTGAACAACAGATTTTCGTGATTCTTCTTCGTTTAAATATATTTGTCCACCATCTTTAAACCATGTAAGCTTCTCATTAATTAATCCACTAACAATACAAAACAAAGAGTGGTCCTCACCAATATCAACATATCCGTTTATGGGTTCATCTATAAACGTAATAGGTCCGTCACAAACTACACAAACCGTTGTCATAATCAATGTATGAATCACTGTTAACAAAGTGCTCATTTTACTGTATCGTTTTCTTACGAACAGGTAAATAATCATGCGAAGCTATTATGCCAGTACCTACAGAACTATTCAGTAGTTTATCGTTATTACGTTATGACGTTGTACCAGTATATTACAAAGTTGTGTTTCTCGTTTTCTCAAAAACTTTATAAAACATCATTATCACATTATATACTTAATTAAAATGAATCTAAGGAAACGCTTATAAATGTTTTTCTATTAGAAGTTAATGGAAATCTTAAATATTGTATTGGATTATACAAAATATTACTCTTTTAGATAGCATCTACCACAAAAACACCCTAAAATATCAATTCGCACCAACGCTGATGCAGGTTGGATTTTGCATTGACTATTGTTTTAAATAAGCTATTATTACAATTGTCATGAATTCAGTAAAATAAGGATGGAGTTCTCAATATTCATAAATTGGGGGAACGTAATTCGTAACAACAAACATTATGCTTGTGCTTTCTTGGTAACCCGTTATTAAAGCAAACTCTAAATGAGTTCACAGTACCTTTCACCTTGAATTTACTCCATGGAGTCATACATTAAGGAAATACGTTTTTAAATAACTAATTTGGAAAATGTCCTGCATAATATAAAATTATTAGCTCTGATGCACAAAGCTCAATACTATTTCTTAATATCAGCATTAGTTACAAATCACATACCTAAGTAATATGTTATACTATCAACAATTTCGAGAACAGTGTGGTTCGTAACTTACAATAATAAGAAATAATACCATACACTTGAGTTTTATAGAATTATACAAAATATATCAATTCATAGCAAAAAGATCACACACACATTAATGAGATTATTATATGTACACCAATAGCAGAAGGAGCCATGGGAACCATGTTATTAGCGTAGCTGAGACAATTTACCTTTTTATCACAAATAGTAGGCCTACCCCAATAATTTGGACTCTCTTTAAGTTGTGCATTAAGATCGTCATATACTGTAAAGCAACGGAGACATTACACCCATTTGACGCACACGGCTAATAACAGAAAAAAAAATGGTGAAGAAACACAATTTTCCCATTTAACAACAAATTATTGATTACCATACCAGTGTCGTAAGATATTACCTACAGAGATACACCTCTTTCAATTAAAATTTTAAACAAAAGTTCAAGTTATATTTATACAAAGTATGGAGAAAATATTTATTCCAACATGTATAAAGTATGTCTCAACAGAACATAAAATAACACAGTAGAGATTAATAAGCTATATTCAGCAGATTTCTGTTAATTGAAAATACTAAATGGTACGCTTGCCTCGCTTCGTACCATCTAGGTCGTGCCCAAAAATGGTTCTCGAATGCACAGTAATTTTAGCGTAAAAAACTGGCGATTTTTAAAAGTACGCAATGCTAAGTTGGTACCATAGGACTATACATGTCATTTACATGAACGAATAAATAGACACGGTGATTTATTTAGTCAACAACTAAACTTAGCATCATGGGAATTTCTTCCGAAAGAGAAAACAATTTGGTCAAACTTAAACAAACCAAATTTGTATTTTGTACATAACATTAGAGTTGAGGGATGGGGAAGTGCAAAGACGAACAATTTTAGATATATTCTTTATCCACTCAGTAACGGAATTAATTTGTTTTCATGTTTTATAAATAATGTACCACTAAACACAGTAAAACATTTGCGACGTAATACTTTATTGAAACTGTCACTGCCATAGTCGATTGAAATAGTAAAGTATTATGTAACGATACACTACTAAGACGTTTATATGTTATATATTATTAATAATAGGCCTAATACAAAAAACTGTCAGTAATAATGTTTATTTGTATATGTGTTCATGTATCTAACAGTACCCACACTCACAGTAAGAAAAACAAGGAAATATAGATGGCTGCATTCGCATGCTCAAGTTAGTGTTTACCGAACGACCGACCAACCGACCGACATAGTGAGCCGCATAGTCGCGTTGCAAGCGACTAAAAATGGTTTATATTTATTGTCAACATTTGTTATACACTATTTTAACTAACTTTTGCAATACTATTTATGTCTGCTATTAAAATGTAGGTCTAGGTCTTATCTACTTGTGTTATACCAAATAATGATGGTAAAAAAGACTAAGAGATTAGAATGTTCCATTTATCCCTAAGCAATACGTTTCTATAAACGTATGTAGGTCTAAATCTATTTAGTACATAGTATAGTATTTGTTTCACGCTGCTGCTTTAGCCAGCTACGTCCCAAGAGGACTACTCATTCAAAAGGTGAAAGTAAGCAGTAGTTATAGTAGAGGCCGACGTTTTTTCTTTATTTTTTACTAGGACACGTCATGCTAAAATTACAAATCCCAAAGCAAAGCAGTCAGATAATCATTGAATTATTATCAAAACAGTCCATTAAAGATTTTGTTTGTAATAGGATACTTTACACTTAAAGTATCTAGGCTTGATGAAGTGACCCCAGACTTGACAGTGACCGAAATTGAGTCTGTTTCATATCAAAGTAGGAATTCTTGTTGTATTTTACTTCAGAAACAAGTTATTCACTTCTGTAACAACAAAAAAATATTTATTTAGTATAATTAACGTAACGAAACGTTTAATTATAACCCAACAACCCATTGTCTGACAGACAATTTAAATATTTTTTTGCTTTAAATTACATTTTTTCAGATAAATAATTGTTTGGTTAACGTGAATAACTATTATGTGACAATAAAATTACACATTCTATAAAACTCCCAATTCTGGACCACTTTTTATAATTATTTTCAGACCTGCTAGGGTTAAACGATACGACAGATTTTTCAAAAGCCGGCGAGCAGTCTTAAAGTAACAAATAAACTGAAATTGCATTTTTTCGAGAACTACTTGTTTAAAAAACGAGTTATAATTTGTTATTTGTAATTTTAAAACATAATTTGATTTAACATGCACTTTTTTGATGCGAGTAGTTTTAAAAAACCTATTTCTTTTCAAATTCACTCTTTTGATTTTCGCGTTGCTGTTCTATTGTTAGTCAACTGAAGCTATAATTAATTGAAAAGTTTGTTATACCTTTACACCAAACTCGCATACACATCTTGTAGTGAAATTAGCCTAAATCACAAACAGTTTTATGTTTGTGTCTCATGGTTATATTTGTTGCTTACTTATATGTTACGTTTCGTTTTGTTTTTAATATTTATTTCATTTATTTTCATTTTTTTAAAATAATTCTATATAAAGATTTAACCACCTATTGGCATTGTACAGCGTTATATAAACCTCTGTAGAATATACCGTATTATAATAGTCGGTTAAGGTATAACCTATTATTTTTTTTCTGCCAAAAAGAGGCGAGAAAGTGAACCATAATTCCATTTCTTTACTTTTTTCAAAATGTGTGCTTTATAGATACAGAAGCATCCAAGAGAGAACATGTGGTCAACATATCTGTTTCCGGTACCGAGTACAATATTTTGAAAGTTTGCCTCAATTCCAAACTTATATGTGGTATAAACATTAATGTATTTCCATAAATCATTTGCTTCAGTACATTGGTAAAAGAAGTGTTTATCATCTTCTATTACATTACATTGCAGGCAAGTGTCTGTATTATTGATATTCCATTTAAAGAGCCTTCTATTGGTAGGAATATTACAATGCAATAGTTTGAAATTTAGCTGTTTAAGTTTGTTATCTTTAATATCATTTACTTTTCTTTTCCATGTCAGTGTCCAATCGTTCGCTATATTAAAATGTGTTTCCCACTTTGTTTTACTCTTGGTTGGTTCTTTACATTTTTTTTTTGATAAAAAGGAGACGAATTTTTTTACAACTCATTTTACTATACTGTATTGATATAACTTCGTTAACTTTTACATTATCAATTTTTGAATAAATTATATCTTTCCATTCTCGTGGTATTGCTTTTAGTAGACATGACAATTCAGCAATCCAATTCGATTTGATATTTAACAAAAATAGTAATTCATTTGTATTAATAAATCTGTTATCAATTATAATTATTATTATTATAATGTTTCATCTTTGTTATACCAGATCCAATTCCTATAAAGGAGTGAGAAACCATTGTGTGTTATCAAGTTGTTGCCCCATATAGGTTGTTCTATCATTTGTTCATAGGAAAGTGACATTTTGACAGAATATTGATTGAATGTGTTTCTTTGTTTATTTATATAATAAAGGCATACTACTGTAATGTGTTTCTTTATATTTTACATATGATATATTTTCAATAACCTCTCTTGGACCTATTTTGTTAAAATACATTTTAGGTAAACACTTCCATTTTGAAGTGTCATCATTGTACAATATTTTAAGCCATGACATTTGTAGTGCCTTGAGTTGACATCTGAAGTCTGGAGCATTTATTCCACCAGTATTATAATCATTGATTAATGTTAATCTTTTTATCTTTTCTGTTTTATTATTCCAAATAAAATCGAATACAATTTTATCGACTTCATTTAAAACGCATTCCGGGGTATCTATAATACTTGCATTGTAGATTAACTTTGCTAAACCCAGTGTTTTTAAAATCATAACTTTGCCAAATATCGAGAGGTTTCTTTTGTGCCATGTATCAAGCATTTTTTTAAAAGATTGAATTTTTTCAGACCAGTTTTTAGTAAAACATATTTCTTTGTCATGGCCAACATGTATACCTAGAATCTTAAAACTACTGTACACCCAATTGATGTTGAACACATTTTCGTTCTTCTTTCTGTTTTTCCAACGCCCTGGCATTGGTTTTTTCTTTGTTTAGCTTTAAACCTGATACTAGACCAAATTCAACGATTTTATCAATGCTATTCTTTATACTGTTTTCATTTTTTAGAAATAAAACTGTGTCATCTGCTAATTGTGCAATTTTGACTTCAGTTGTATAGTCATCCTTGCCTGGAAGGGCAATCCCTTCGATATTTTGATCACTTTTAATTCTTAAAGCCATTATTTCTGCTACTAAAATGAATAGTAAGGCAGAAAGGGGACAGCCTTGTCTGATCCCTCTATGCATTTTGAAGCTTTTTGAACACCAACCGTTATTCATTATTACACATTCTGTATCTGAATACAGTACGTTCACCCATGAAATGAAAGAAGAACCAAAATTGAAAGAACGCAAGGTACTTACAAGAAAATGTCTATTTACAGTGTCAAAGGCTTTACTAAAATCTACGCTAACAAGAGCTCCTGTTAACCTGCCGTTATCCATATACTGAATTACATCATTAATTAATCTTACATTGTCGCCATAATCTTAATTAGTAAACAGTACCGAAAATATGAGCCAACTGTATATACCATCGAGTAAAAATTCTGTAAGTAACTGACGATTTACCTAATTTTTCCCTTATGTAAATTAATTTGATCCTAGACTTACTTTTAGCTACCTTCCTATCAATCATTTTCTGTGTCAATGTAAGTATAACTATGTGATTCAAGATCATTAGGAACCTGTGAAGCTGTTGAGTGTCTCCAATGACCATATACTTCTGTAGTAGGTACACGAGGTAACGAACGATCTTGTACTGTATGTCTTAAAATAACCCCCTCTCTTGTCTCATAATACACTTCAGGTTGAGTTACTTCTTTTCCTAAAGAATCAACTATTATAGTGTTATCATTACCACACAAACAATAATGATAAACGGGAACCAGAACAACAAGTACAATAATGATAACAACACCAGCTGCGATGATAATAACAACATCTAATGATAAACTTATTCCTTTCTGGGAATTGTTTAAGTTTGTATTACTCGATGGTTCGTACAAATTATCTGAGTTAATGATAGAATTTGAAACTGTTAATACTACAGACGATGATACCTGTCCAATTTCATTAGCAGCAGTACATGTTATAGTTGTTCCACTTTGGTCTATTGAAGGTCGTAACAGTTTTAATGTTTGTCCAGTTTTGTCTACAAAAATATCTTCATCTTTTATTGGAGGCACTAATGTCCAACGATATTGTGAGACCGGTGGATTAGCAAATGTTTGGCAGAATAGAATCGTCTCTCGTCCAGGTAACACTGGATTAGTGTGTTGTATCTTTATATCAGGTTTATATTGTATATTCAGAGGTTTCATTGAACATAATTTGTGATAACTTGAATCAAATGATGAATGCTGGTGACATTCGTATACTGCACCATTATCATCTTTCGTCGTGTTTTTTGTAAGTTGAACTGTTACTAAGTTTCCTTTCTCTTTCATTGGTATTCCAGAGTTCACATTCTTAGAATTACGTGTAAATTGTAAAGTTACAGGAGGGTTAACGTTTTCAGAAACACACGACATTGACATTGTAGAACCTAACAGAGTGTCAGGTTTTGATTGATGACAAAGGGGATATTCTGGAGAAGGTAAAGAACGAACAATTAATTCCGCTTTACGAGAACGTTTCAATATTCCTCCATACGATAATGATATAACAACACATTGATAGAAACCGGTATCACTTTGCAATGTATTGTCAATAATCAATGTTGTAAAATTTCCGATTGATACTTCATTTTGGACTTCAGATATTCTAGATTCTTCTTCATTTAACATCATCAGACTTTCATCTTTATACCATGTAAGCTTCTCATTCATTAACCCACTAACAATGCAAGAAAAAGAATGATCTTCTCCAATATCAACATATCCGTTTATGGGTTCATCTATAAACGTAATAGGTCCGTCACAAATTACAAAACCCGTTGTCATAATCAATGTAAGAATCACTGTTAACAAAGTGCTCATTTTACTGTATCATTTCTTATGAACAGGTAAATAATCATGCAGAGGGTTGCGAATCTATTATATCAGTACCAGCATGGAAATCCTGTAGTCTATCGGTTATGACGTTGTACCAGTATATTAGAAAGTTGTGTTTCTCGTTTTCCTCAAAAAACTTTACAACACACCATTTTCAAAATGAATCTAAAGGAGTCATTTATATAATGATTTTTTTCTATAGGAAGCTAATAATAATTTTAAATATTTTATTGAATTTAATCGGAATATTACTATTTTTGCATTATAGCGATTGAATACAATTATTGTAAATGTTAAAGATGTATTGTCCCTTAAAACACAAAAAAAATGAAGGTCAAAATATACTAAATTTTAATTGGCCATATCAAAGTAATATTAAAATTATTCACTTTAAGTCGAAAATTCAAGCCAAGTACAACAATTTTACGTAATTAACAGCTAAATTAATTTTATTACATTTCGTCTGGAAAATAGTCGCGAGCGAAAGTAAACAAAGATTTCAAACCATGAGTATGCATTATGCATGATGCTAATTAGGATTGTTTACAACTTGTCACGGTTAAGAAGTTGTTTTCACACAGATCGCGAGGAAGTTTTATGATTATGCGTATGTTTTGATTGAAAACTTTGACTGGAAGTCAAAGTTATTTTTTTAACCAAAAAACGTCTGTATTTCAGTTAAATGATTTTTTTTTCGACAAATTTTTTGTGAAAGTTATTAACTATTATGATAGTTCAAAATTACCCACTTTTTTTCGAAATCTTTTAATTTTTATTTTGTTGGAATTTGTCAAAGGGACAATACATCTTTAAATAAAGTCATCAATTCTTATTAGACGCAATGTTATTAACAATGGTTGGTGTATAAGGTTATTTATGTAAAGTATGTCTCAACTGAAACATAATAACACAATAGAAATTACTAAACTAATTTCAGCAGATATCTGTTGATAATTACAAAAAAAATTGAAATGATCCTAGATTTCTAAGTACCTTGACATCAATCATTTTCAGTGTCAATGTAAATATAACTATGTGATTCAAGATGTGAAGCTGTTGAGTGTCTCCAATGACCCTATACCTCTGTAGTAGGTACACAAGATAATGAACGATCTCTTTACTGTATGTCTTAAAATAACTCCATCTCTTGTTTCATAATACACTTCAGGTTGAGTTACTTCTTTTCTTAAAGAATCATTGTATGTATCTTCACAATTGTCCTGTATCAGGAATATTCAGTAATATAAGATATCATGTGTATCACATTTGGTGCTTGTATCATGTAAGGTTACAGTAGTTAGGTGTTAGGTTATTGTCTATACTATAGGCAATATACGTGACACACTTGTGAAGTTGTATTGCCGAATATTCCTACGATATAGGAGAAATCTAGACACAATACCAAGAATCGGATTATAATTCTAAAACTGTCGATCACTAATTAACAGTCACGTAGCCTTAATTGCTTGATGTACCCTGTTTATCATTTGAAATGTAATATATGTTTTCCTATTGGAAGTTGTGTTTAATTTCTATCAATTAAAATGTCCATTCAATAGAAGATGTAATAGGAATTATGATACTTGAAAGAACAAGCATGACAACAAGAAAAACATTTGAAACATATACTTAAAAATGAATGATACCTTCAAAATAATACATATAAAATGTCGATATCAAGAACAACATAAAGTAAATAATTTAATAATTTATTTAGCAAAAGTGTAATAATCGGAACCAGTGTTGTTGCTCTTATAGATGCTTTGATATCAATCATTTTCAGTGTCAATGTAAGTATAACTATGTGATTCAAGATCATTAGGAACCTGTGAAGCTGTTGAGTGTCTCCAATGACCATATACTTCTGTAGTAGGTACACGAGGTAATGAACGATCTTGTACTGTATGTCTTAAAATAACTCCCTCTCTTGTCTCATAATACACTTCAGGTTGAGTTACTTCTTTTCCTAAAGAATCAACTATAATAGTGTTATCATTACCACACAAACAATAATGATATACGGGAACCAGAACAACAAGTACAATAATGATAACAACACCAGAAGCGATTACGATGATAACATCCAATGATAATTTTTTTCCAGTCATGTTATTACCTGAATTTTGATTTCGTAGTTTGCCATTTTGCTCATTACTTTTTAAAATATTCGGAGATTCAACTAATATCGTAACGGTTGATGATGATTTACCGATTTTATTTACAGCGGTGCATGTAATATTTGTTCCGTTGTGCACTATCGAAGGTTTGATTAGTTTTAGTACCTGTCCAGTTTCATCAATACTGTAGTCACTTTTTGCAAAATTTGGTTCAATTTTCCAATTATAAGTCCCAACAGGTGGGTTAGACGATGTCTGACAAAATAAAATTGTCTCCCTTTCTGGTATAACAGGATTGGTGTATTGAAGCTGTATTTCTGGTTTATATTGAACATTTAACGGGCCAATAGAACACGTAGATTCTGATTCGGGAGCTAGTGGTGAAGTCTGATGGCATGTGAAAATAGCTCGATTATCTTCTTTTCTTGTTTTTAATAGCATTTGTAACTTTTCATTTTCTACAAACGAGACACCATTTTTAACTATATTCATGTTACGAGAAATTGTTAAATTTACAGGAGGTTCAACACGTTCTGAAATACAAGAAATTGTTATAACTGATCCAATGGCAATGTTATCTTCATGTCCAGAACACAGTGGATATATCGATGACGGTTGAGATAACACTGTAAGTATAGCCTCCAATGAGCGTTCCTCTATTGAATTTGTTTCAGTTGATATAACGACACATTGATAACGTCCCCTGTCAGATTTTAAAAGTTTATTTAAAGTCAAAGTTGTTAATTTTCCAATCTTGATATTGCTATATCCAATTGTTATTCTAGCTTCCTGAGTTCGTATTAGTACTCCATCTTTTAACCAAGCCAAATATTGTTGATTATCCATACCATTAACTATACAGGAAAAAGTATGATCCTTTCCAAGATCCACGCGACCGTCAGAAGGTTGCTCTTTGAATTCAATCGTAGCCTTACTATGGTGTAAACATAATAATAAGAACAAAAATAAAACGTTTCTTCTCATTTTGAAATGTTCAAAAGTTCAAGCTATAAAAGATTTGCGCATTTCTTACCTATGTAAGAGGTAATAAATAGCGTATGCCCTGTATTTTATAAAGTACTGGTATTCCGAAAGGACACAACAATAAATAAAAATGTTACACGTACTTAAATGTCTTTGAAATTAAATAATACTTAAATTTGTCAGTTTGTAATATTGTAACTATTGTGATATTCAAGGCCACGACATCTTTTGATGTTTTTCAGATTATTACCTTAATGTGGAAGTGGAAAACAACATTTAAATGTTTATTTTATTCAGTTCAAAATAAACATTACTTTTACCTATTTTCAAGGTTTTTAAATATTTTTTATAGGCTACATGGTTATTATGAAAAACATCAAAAAAATGCCATTTGGGGGATAGCTATAATTACACACATGTTTCCCTATTCATTTCCATGTAATTGCCAAAATCGATACGTTTTAAAAAAATCGTAAAGAATTAGATTTAAGCTTAACAAATATTCTATAAATATGTTTTCAGAGTCTTCGTTAGACTTGCCTCATGTCTGTATTCATTGTCTTTTTTTTTTATTTATTTGTTTTTATTTCGATTTTTGTCAAATATCCAAGCTCAAGTAGTATACGTGTGAAACGCCATATGTAATGTACCAAAATATTTATCTTTTTTCAGTCTACAAAAACTCGAAGCAGATTATTAATCAATTAGTACGGTTAGAAGTGTTGCCAAACTCTTTCGTAACAGTATTGGATAGTCAGTACATGTACTGAGTATATTTAGTGAAATTACTGTACGTCGGAGTATTGAAAAACATCTGACAAATACATTGTTTTATTTGTTAAAATGATATTTTTTAATCATTACTAATGATTAGAAAAAACAATTGTTGCATTTTAATCATTCTACAGAAAGTCGGATTATTATTATCATTATTAAGATTACATCCAATGACAAACCAATATCGTGTTTGTTACTTGAAATTCGTTACGATTTCCATCACCTGTCGTCGATCCATATTATCCACCTGGTTATATGACACATGCAAATTTATAGATGATGACCCGTAACCTACTTCGTTTGTGGCAACATAGGTTATATTAGTTCCAGTTTGCTGGATCTAATGGATTGGATTTAATAGTTTTAAATTTTTTCCAGATACATCCTATTTTGTATTCAGACAGTTGCGTATCAAATAACCAGCGGTACAAGGTTACAGGTGGATTTGAAGAGGTTTGACAAAATACAATTGTCTCACGACCTGGCAGTGCTGGACTAGCGTACTATCTGGTTTATATAATAATATGTCCCACTTTCATTATTCTGAATAGTTATTCTTGGTTTTTCGTTCAACCTTTTTCCATTTTGAAACCATTGCAGTGATTGATCACTTTCAATTCCATCAGCAACACAGAGAAACCAATGATTTTTTCCTTTTTAACGGTTTCATCTAAAGGCTCTGTTGTAAATATTCCTTTACAATTTTCCAAATGCGACAATAATATAATAAAAAGAATTAAAATGGAACTCATTCTTAAAACTACTTGAAAAGTAATGACGATTGCCTGCAAAACCGTATGTCATTATTCTTTGATACATAATACATACCTGCATAATACCTTATTATACACATTGTTAACTATTCATGACATGACATGACATGGCTCTACAAACTGACAATATGATTACAAAGAAAAGGATTAGCATTACTTCGTTACCACAATTAGGTGAAAACGTGTAATTATCAAAGCATACTATGGTCCTCGACATCAGAGATATCTACACGGAGGATAATTAAATCCAATTTGAATAGGCCTATTGCGTTAAAGTAATTAACAATATCAAATTAATAGAACATTTATTAATACTTACTAAATTTTTCTTTAGAATGATGCTTAAATGTTATTTATTTCATCTATCGTATCAATTGAAGAAAATTTGATCTTAGATCGGGCCATAAACCCCGATATCAATCATTTTCAGTGTCAATATAAGTATAACTATGTGATTCAAGATCATTAGGAACCTGTGAAGCTGTTGAATGTCTCCAATGACCATATACTTCTGTAGTAGGTACACGAGGTAATGAACGATCTTGTACTGTATGTCTTAAAATAACTCCCTCTCTTGTCTCATAATATACTTCCGGTTGAGTTACTTCTTTTCCTAAAGAATCAACTATTGTAGTGTTATCATTACGACACAAACAATAATGATATACGGGAACCAGAACAACAAGTACAATAATAATAACAACACCAGCAACGATGATAATAACAACATCTAATGATAAACTTATTCCTTTCTCAGGATTGTGTAAGTTTGTATTACTCGATGGTTCATACGAATTATCTGAGTTAATTATAGTATTAGAAACTGTTAATACTACAGACGATGATATCTGTCCAATTTCATTAGTAGCAGTACATGTTATATTTGTTCCACTATGTTTTATTGAAGGTCGTAACAGTTTTAATGTTTGTCCAGTTTTGTCAGCAAAAATATCTTCATCTTTTATTGGAGGCACTAATTTCCAATGGTATTGTGAGACAGGTGGATTAGCAAAAGTTTGGCAGAATAGAATCGTCTCTCGTCCAGGTAACACTGGATTAGTGTGTTGTATCTTTATCTCAGGTTTATATTGTATATTCAGAGGTTTCATTGAACATGATTTCTGATAATTTGAATCAAATGATGAATGCTGGTGACATTCGTATACTGCTCCATTGTCTCTTTTCGTTGCGTTTAATGTAAGTTGAACTGTCACCATGTTCCCTGTTCCTGGTGTTGGCATTCCAGAATTTATATTTTGAGAATTACGCGTAATTTTTAAAGTTACATGTGGGGTAACTTTCTCTGAAACACATGACATTGAAATTACAGATCCTAAAAGAATGTCAGATTTTGATTGATAACAAAGTGGATACTTTGAAGAAGGTAAAGAACGCACAATTAATTCCGCGTTACGTGATGTTTTCAATATCCTTCCAGATTCCATCGATATAACAACGCATTGATAAAAACCTGCATCACTTCGCAATGTATTGTCAATAACCAATGTTGTCAAATTTCCAGTTGATATTTCACTATTACCTTTAGATATCCGTGATTCTTCTTCGTTATTGAAAAGTATTCGATTACCATCTTTAACCCAAGTAAGCTGCTCAGTCAATAAGCCACTAACAACACATGACAAAGAATGGTCTTTTCCTAGATCAACTTGTCCGTTCGAAGGTTCATCTATAAACTGAAAAAACGCGTCACAAACAACCAAAAAAAATGTAAGCGTAAGACTCAATGGTAACACCATATCAATTTATTTTATTATTTACTTGCAGATAAATGGTACGGTAGACAATTATAGTTCTATTTTTTATATCAGTACCAGTAACAAGAATATTGTCAGTAGCCTACCGTTATGACGCTGTGCCAATATATAACAAAGTTGTGTTTCTCGTTTACATTTCAAATCTGTTTTTCATAGTCAGATCTGACAAAGTATCTCGAATCTATGACATTCGTATATACAGTAGCTCAATTTTCATATTTGTTTGCGTTCAATTTAAATTGAACTTCTACTAAGTTTCTGTCTCTGCAGTTGATATTCTAGAGTTTACATTTTGATAATTACTAGTAAATTGTAAAATTACAGGGAGGGGGAGGTGGTAACGTTTTCAGAAACATTTTGTAGAACCTAAGATAATGTTACCTTTTGATTGACGACCAATGAAGGTAGTGAACACACCAGTAATTCCGTTTTACGTGAACTTTACAATACTCTTCCAGATTCCAATGACATAAGAGCGCATTGATAAAAATGCATCTATAGTAACAAAGGTAGTTAAATTTTCGAATGAATTTCTGTGGATTACAGACATTTGTCATTCTTCTTCATTGATATATATCTGTCCACCATTTTCAAACCATGTAAGATTTTTATTCTTTAATCCACTAACAATACAACGAAAAAGAATGATTCTCTTTCATATATAAACTAATAGCTTCAACACAAGAAGGTAAGAATTACTGTTAACAAATAATATTGTCATTTTACTGTACCGTTTTCTTAAGAACAGGTAAATAACCATGCAGAAGATTGAAAAACTATTACTATTTTTACATTGTGGCTGTTGAATTAAAATATAATAAGTAAGGTATTTAAAGATAACAATCTATGACGTATGTTTATTAACAATGATTGCAATGGTGCATAATGTTTTTGAAAGTATGTACCAACAGAAAACATAACTACATAAAGGAGATACTAAGCTATCTATTCATAAGATATCTGCTGTTTATTGAAAATAGAAATGATTGCTAGGTGCCTTGGTATATCAATATTTATCAATATAAGTAAAACTATGTAATTCAAGATCATTAGGAACCTGTGAAGCTGTTGAGTGTCTTCAATGACCATATACTTCTTTAGTAGATACACGAGGTAAATGTTGTGATTTTAGGTTTTTGTGATCGGTGGGAATGCCTATGCGAGTGTCGTCTTTTGGATTGAATGGTACTCGTAGAATATTACTATATTACTATACTATATTACTATAAGCCCTATCCTGATCACTATTTTGTCACTTGTACTACTCTCATTATTACTAGAGCTGTAGTCCATCAGACTAGAGCTACTAACAGAGTTACTGAAACAATCCTCGGTCAGTAATCTGCGAAGCCTAGACATAGATCTAGTTTTTTAGGTTTTACAACCTTTAGTACAATGGTGACCCTGTACATTGAAACTAGAGTCTAAAACTAACGATTTAGATGTTGGTTGACATTCTGTTTTGATTGGATACCTATAGTGAGTATTCCTAAAACTTGGATATGCCTTTTCTCTGTGGTCAGAACAGAACTAGAGAATTGTCTAGGTGTGTCTCCATAAGAAACTCCAACCAGGTAATTCATCGGAAGAAGTTCCATAGGAAATTTGTTCTGAACCTAACTAAACTCACAAATTGAGGATTTGGTGAGAAATCCCAGTGAGTCTAATATTTTTTCCAAATTTAGACATCCAATCAACAATTTTCCTAGTAGATGGACGAGATCCTATTCTGTCGAGAAATTTATTGCAACATGAGTCATTCTTTAAAACATACAATACACTTAAAAGTATAAAAGTATTGCCCAAGGTCAAAGACTTTCATTAAAATTTATCTAAGGGTATGTTTTGCCACTAGTAATATCCGGTTTAAGATGAATACTGTGCATAAACTATGAATGTAAAATGTATAAAATACCAATGCCTGGAATACTTAAATGGGCATAAAAATATTAAAGCATTTGTGATACATTCACCACAATTGCACAACATTCAAATGATGACGATACTTCGAATCCAGATCTTGGTGATGCTCAACGAACACTGATCACAGACCACTCCCTTCCGTAAAGGCAGTGATAATCAGAGTGTGAAATTGAAAAAAAAACAGAAACTAGGTAAAATTAGTGAAAATATTATTGCTATATATAAGTGCTATTTTAGACTCTACAACTCACTATGTTGGTCGGTTGGTCGGTCGGTCGGTTGGTCGGTAAACACTAACTCAAATTTGAGCACGCGACTGCAGCCATGTATATGACTTTGTTATGCTTACTGTCCTGTTTGTGTGCTATGCTGGACAATGTTATTCCCAGTCAATAAAGAATAATAATTATAATAATACCCCGATATCAATCATTTTCTGTGTCAATATAAGTATAACTATGCGATTCAAGATCATTAGGAACCTGTGAAGCTGTTGAGTGTCTCCAATGACCATATACTTCTGTAGTAGGTACACGAGGTAATGAACGATCTTGAACTGTATGTCTTAAAATAACTCCCTCTCTTGCCTCATAATATACTTCCGGTTGAGTTACCTCTTTTCCTAAAGAATCAACTATTGTAGTGTTATCATTACGACACAAACAATAATGATATACTGGAACCAGAACAACAAGTACAATAATGATAACAACACCAGCAGCGATGATGATAACAACATCTAATGATAAATTTATTTCTTTCTGGGAATTATTTAAGTTTGTATTACTCGATGGTTCGTACGAATTATCTGAGTTAATGATAGTATTTCAAACTGTTAATACTACAGACGATGATACCTGTCCAATTTCATTAGTAGCAGTACATGTTATATTGGTTCTACTTTGTTCAATTAAAGGTCGCACAAGTTTTAATGTTTGTCCAGTTTTGTCAACAATAATATCTTCATCTTTTATTGGAGGCACTAATGTCCAACGGTATTGTGAGACAGGTGGATTAGCAAACGTTTGGCAGAACAGAATCGTCTCTCGTCCAGGTAACACTGGATTAGTGTGTTGTATCTTAATCTCAGGTTTATATTGTATATTCAGAGGTTTCATTGAACATGATTTGCGATAACTTGAATCAAATGATGAATACTGGTGACATTCGTAAACAGCTCCATTGTCATCTTTCGTCGCGTTTAATTTAAGCCGAAATTTTACAAACTTTTCAATTTCTTGTTTTATCGTTCCAGCGTTTAAACTTTGAGAATTACGTATGAATTGTAGAGTTACAGGTGGGTTAACTTTCTCAGAAACACATGACATTGATATAGTAGATCCCAAGGGAATGTCAGCTCTAGGTTGATGACAAATGGGATACTGTGGAGAAGGAAAAGAACGCACAATTAATTCCGCTTTACGCGACTTTTTCAAAATTATTCCAGATTCCAATGATATAACAACACATTGGTATAAACCGGTATCACTTCGTAAAGCATTTAAAACAGCCAATGTTGTAATATTTCCGATTGATATTTCATTGTTGGTTTTAGAAATGTGTAATTTAACGTCTTCGTCCTCAAAAAGTAACTGTACGCCATTTTTATGCCATGTAAGTTCTTCATTAATTAACCCGCTAACAACACAAGTCAAAGAGTGGTCCTTTCCAATATCAACATATCCATTTAAAGGTTCATCTATAAATTTAATTAAATCACCACGGACCACAATAAACGTTATCACAAACAACTTAATACTCAATAAAAAAACCATTGCTAATGTAGTTTACCTTTTCATACATACAGATACACTATCAGGTTTAAAATGAGAAATGTAACTATTATATAAGTGCCTTTACAGTACCGATTAAGACATTGTATCAATATATTAAAAGTTATGTTTCTCGTTTTCTAATTTTCTTTAAAATACTATTTTGAATTTTTGAAACTATAAAACATATATCTAATTTCGTTCATAAAGTTGTTCCTTTCGGATGGTAGTTAATAATAACTGTTTTTATAATATTATAATAATTTATTGAAATATTAGACACTTATAAATAAACGCTATATTTTAATGGGCAAACATTGTATGAGGTTAAACATTTTTTTCCCTGTTGACCTTAGATTATGATGTTGGTTTGTAAATAGTTAATCAGCTAAAACATAGGAAATTATTAAAATATCTTTAAGATTATAGTAATAATTTTCCCGTCACATATCCGAGTTGTGCTGCGTTCAAATTAAAGCATATTTTTTCGTTCTCTTCAAATGAATCATTGTTCTATTACAAGTCATTCATGGTTTCGACATAATATGATATTGATATTTAGACCTACCATATCGGCATTTTTTATACTCAAGTGGCATGGATAGGTTTTTGTACAAATTCACTCAAATTTTAAATCTGCACTTGCCTAAAAGTTGGGAGAATTTAAATCAACACTAAAAGATTAGAAGTCGTTTATTCATTCTGACGATTTGAGTACAACCAAATGTTGGTAACCTGGTTGAATAACAACTGCCCAACTTACAATTATTTTACATTACATGTATTGGGTGTTTGTGTATTTATTTGTAAAAATCCCACTGTAAAATATCGTGTTTATCTATCTTAGGAATCACTGTTTATTGAATTAATAAATACAGATAAAAAAACACAACAATAATCATTTGGTTAATAATAATTATAGCAAAATATAAATGTTATCAGCTGAAACAAAGTTCATAGGTACAGTACTACTCAATCATTTTCTGTATCAATGTAAGTATAACTATGCGATTCAAGGTCGTTAGGAACCTGTGAAGCTGTTGAGTGTCTCCAATGACCATATACTTCTGTAGTAGGTACACGAGGTAATGAACGATCTTGTACTGTATATCTTAAAATAACTCCCTCTCTTGTCTCATAATACACTTCAGGTTGAGTTACTTCTTTTCCTAAAGAATCAACTATAATAGTGTTATCATTACCACACAAACAATAATGATATACGGGAACCAGAACAACAAGTACAATAATGATAACAACACCAGAAGCGATTACGATGATAACATCCAATGATAATTTTTTTCCAGTCATGTTATTACCTGAATTTTGATTTCGTAGTTTGCCATTTTGCTCATTACTTTTTAAAATATTCGGAGATTCAACTAATATCGTAACGGTTGATGATGATTTACCGATTTTATTTACAGCGGTGCATGTAATATTTGTTCCGTTGTGCACTATCGAAGGTTTGATTAGTTTTAGTACCTGTCCAGTTTCATCAATACTGTAGTCACTTTTTGCAAAGTTTGGTTCAATTTTCCAATTATAAGTCCCAACAGGTGGGTTAGACGATGTCTGACAAAATAAAATTGTCTCCCTTTCTGATATAACAGGATTGGTGTATTGAAGCTGTATTTCTGGTTTATATTGAACATTTAACGGGCCAATAGAACACGTAGATTCTGATTCGGGAGCTAGTGGTGAAGTCTGATGGCATGTGAAAATAGCTCGATTATCTTCTTTTCTTGTTTTTAATAGCATTTGTAACTTTTCATTTTCTACAAACGAGACACCATTTTTAACTATATTCATGTTACGAGAAATTGTTAAATTTACAGGAGGTTCAACACGTTCTGAAATACAAGAAATTGTTATAACTGATCCAATGGCAATGTTATCTTCATGTCCAGAACACAGTGGATATATCGATGACGGTTGAGATAACACTGTAAGTATAGCCTCCAATGAACGTTCCTCTACTGAATTTGTTTCAGTTGATATAACGACACATTGATAACGTCCCCTGTCAGATTTTAAAAGGTTATTTAAAGTCAAAGTTGTTAATTTTCCAATCTTGATGATGTTGCTATATCCAATTGTTATTCTATTATCATCTTCTTGAGTTCGTATTAGTACTCCATCTTTTAACCAAGCCAAATTTTGTTGATTATCCATGCCATTAACTATACAGGAAAAGGTGTGATCCTTTCCAAGATCCACGCGAGCGTCAGAAGGCTGATCTTTAAATCCAATCGTAGCCTTACAATGGTGTAAACAAAACATTGCAAAATTATTTACTAAGAGAAAAAATAAAACGTTTCTTTCCATGTTGAAATGTTCAATAGTTCAAAACTATAATAGATTTCCTCATTGCTCACCTATGTAAGAGGTAATAAATAGCGTATGCCCTGCATTTTATAAAGTACTGGTATTCAGAAAGGACACATCAATATAACAAATTGTTACACGTACTTAAGTGTCTTTGAAATTAAATAATACTTAAATTTGTCAGTTTGAAATATTGTAAATACTGTGTGGAAAACAACATTCAAATGTTTATTTTATTCAGTTCAAAATAAACATTACTTTTACCTTATTCGAAGGTTCTTTTATATCTTTTTATAGGCTACATGGTTATTATGAAAAACATCAAAAAAAGGCTATAATTACACATATGTTTCCCTATTCATTTCCATGTAATTTAAAAAAAAAAACATACAATGCGTTTTTAATCGTAAAGATAAAGAAAAATTGTAAAGAAATAGATTTAAGTTCCAAATAATATTACATAAATATGTTCTTCGATATGAGTCTTCGAAAGTGAGAGGTTGACCCATTAATTTTTTGCGTACTCTATATATAAATTATGGTTAATTCTGACATAGGCGAGCACAATGGAAACACTTCTCAGATGTACCGCGAAACGTAGATTTGATAACATTAGTTTTCAGTTCGACGCTATTGTTCCATATTTCTATCTTAGGAAAATATTATAAAGAGTTTTTTAACAAAATTTATTATTTCAACAGTAGATTTTCAGCTCAATTTCAATTCTTCGCGGTCAAAGTAATTTTAGGGTTTACGATGAGTTCACCTTGCAACAACCTGGTTTCAACTATTTTCTCTCTTTTATACACAAGGGAGCAGTTAAAGTAATAGATTTGACCCTAAAGGTGACTGGAAACAGGCACTTTCCATCAATCAATACAGTGTCCCTTTGGAAGACAGCAGAAAAAAAACAGATACTAGAACTGGAGCTTAATTTGGCCATTAGTCATAGCCATTTAAGCCAAAGAGTAGTTTAGTTTTACGAATGTCAAACATTTTCAATAATGGAACATTATCATTCCGAGAATCATCGTCTACACTTCCTAGAGGGGAGCGAGCGAAGCGACCTCACCCTCTAGTTAACGTAATTTTTTTTTAAATTGGCTTTGAAATTATACAGCGCATTTTCGATATTTTCTCATATTTTTTCATTTTTATAATTTCTCAGAAACTGCTTATTTTATGCACATTTTTGTAGCTTGGAGATCCCCAGAAACTTCAACGTGAAAGGGCGAAAGAAACAACATACATTGTACACATGCGTTTTAGATTTTCATTAAGTTACCTCCGCCAAAGAGGTATGTAATCGATCGTTTACCTCCGCCAAGAGGGGTATAGGTAATCGATCGCGTTTGTTTGTTTGTTAGCAGAATTACTCAAAAAGTAATTACAAGATCTTTACCAAAATGAAAATACTGATAATTATGTGGTCAAGAATTTTGGAGGCAATCCGGACTACGGTCCCAATTTTGGACCACTTTTTAGTATTATTTTCAGACCTGCTAGTGTTAAAAGATAGGACATCATTTTCAAATGCCGACGAGCAGTCTGAAAGTAACAATTAAACTGAAATTGCCTTTTTTCGAGAACTACTTGTCCAAAGGAGTTGTTGATAGCCGAGTGGTTAGGACACTTGACTGTCATACAGATAGACCCGGGTTCAATTCCCGACAACTCCCAGTCCACTCAGCTGTAAATGAGTACCTGGTTGAAAAATACTAGGGAGAAAAAAGGCGGCGTGGAAAGGAACTGGCCACCCTACCACATAATGCCGAGGCTTAGTACAATGAGCTCCTAACAGCTCATTCCCCTACGTTCAGAGAATACGGGACTCACCTTTACCTTTTTTACTTGTGTCCAAAAAACTTTTTGTACAAGAGGCAAGAGTTATAATTTGTGATTTGAAATTTTAAAACATAAATTGATTTAAATTACAGGGTTTTTTGCTACGAGTAGTTTAAATAAACTATTTCTTTTTAAATTCACCCGTTTGTTTTTGGCGTTGCTGTTCTATTTTTAGTCAACAGAATCTATTTTTAGTTGAAAGGCTGGTTACATAACCATTTTACAGTAGACGGGGGTATGCACTCTCGGAGTGACTTTCTAGTTCCCATTTGTTTTGAGTGAATCCCAAATCCGTCTATAGTTTGGTAAGATAGATTTAATGAAAAGTAATAAATCGTTTAAATGAGAAATCTTTTAATTTAATATTGTAACAATTTTTCTGCTAGCATATAGCCCACAACGGCTAAAGTCCAATAATATAGTTTGATAAAATTCCTCTGTCAAGAACCTCATTGAGTCGAGCGTCATAGACCACAGATCGTAAGATGAGTTACTATGCGACCCGTGGCATACATTATGATTGAGTTCGTCCTCTAAGAGGGCGGATCTAAACTAAAGTTATTGACTTTTGGTTCTTCGTAGGAAAATTAATAGTATAACAACAATTCACAAATTATGGATACTGGCCAAGTAAATTTAGCAGTCAACGTCATTTGTAAAGAAACACAATCAGGTCATGTGTCTGATATATAATACATTTCAATAATTTTAGTTAATAAATAAAACGAATTATTGAAATTCTCTTTGTAGAATTCGAAAAATAATGTATGCTACAAATAAATTATTTGTAACACAATTATATTCATAGTATAACAGACTACCTAATAGAAAATGTATCAAACAATAATCAAATTAATATGCCAACTTAAACGTCTGTATAATTTTTCCTACCGATCCTAATTTGTTCAACTTCAGTCTACAGAAACTACGAAGCGGATTTTTAATGAATCGGCACGGCTATAGGTGTTGCCAAACACTTCTAATAGTACTTACGTAATATTATTGGATAGTCAATACATGTATATTCAGTGAAATTACGTCGGAGTATTGAAAAACATCTGACAAATACATTGTTTTATTTGTTAAAATAATATTTTTTAATCATTACTATGATTAGAAAAAACAAAAACAAACTGTTTATTTTAATCATTATCAGTGTCAATGTAAGTATAACTATGTGATTCAAGATCATTAGGAACCTGTGAAGCTGTTGAGTGTCTCCAATGACCATATACTTCTGTAGTAGGTACACGGGGTAATGAACGATCTTGGACTGTATGTCTTAAAATAACTCCTTCTCTTGTCTCATAATATACTTCAGGTTGAGTTACTTCTTTTCCTAAAGAATCAACTATAATAGTGTTATCATTACGACACAAACAATAATGATATACGGGAACCAGAACAACAAGTACAATAATGATAACAACACCAGCAGCAATGATTATGATTACATCCAATGATAAACCAATATCGCGTTCCTTACTTTGAAATTCGTTACGATTTTCATCACCTGTCGTCGATCCATGTTCAGAATCCACCTGGTTATATGACACATGCAGATTTACAGATGATGACCCGTAACCTACTTCGTTTGTGGCAACACATGATATATTAGTTCCAGTTTGCTTGATTTTTGGATTTAACAGTTTTAAAATTTGTCCAGATTCATCTATATTGTATTCATCCTTTGACAGTTGCGGATCAAATAACCAGCGGTAGGAGGTTACAGGTGGATTTGAAGAGGTTTGACAAAATACAATTGTCTCACGACCTGGTAGTGCTGGACTAGCGTACTGTACAGCAGTATCTGGTTTATATAATACATCCAAAGGACCCACAGAACATAATGTGTAGTTATTTTGTACTAAAGTTGATTCTTGTTTACAAGTAAACACAATACCGTTATATTGTTTTTTAGCTGTCATGCTTAACTCTAACGATATATTTTTTCCATCTTCCATAAGTTGTGTGTTTTTATATCGAATATCTATTGGATAGATCCAATCTAACGTTACTGGAGGTACCACTTTCTCCGATAAACATAATAATTTTAAATTTGATCCAGCAATGATCGGTATTGTTTCTAAAATACAATATGGATACTGGGACGAGGGAAGTGATTTGACAACGAGAGTTGCAGTTCTTGATGAAGCAATTGTTTCATCCGTTGATGATTTTACAACTGCGCAATAATACTGACCTGCATCACTTGGGATAGTTCCAGCAATATATAACAAACTTGTCCCACTATTCTTACTATTAATTGTTATTCTTGGTTCTTCATTCAACCTCTTTCCATTTCGGAACCATTGTAATGATTGACCACTTTGAATTTCGTTAAAATCACAGGAAAACCAATGGGTTTCTCCATTTAGTACTTCACCATCTGAAGGTTGAGTTCTAAATAATCCTTCACAATATATTCTTTTTAAACACGCTGACAAAATTAGAAACAGAATAACACTCATTATCGGTACTAATTTACAATGTCTGTATTTTATACATAAAAAGATATCAGTGGTGACCTTATAATCGTATTCAAGATTTCCTGCATGCACCTATTATAACCAAGATGTAGGCTCTACAAAAAATGTGTTGTGTTACGCCTTCTAGTTTTTGTTTTAGAAAAAAATCTCTAATATTTGTATCTGTACATTTATGTAATTTTGTAATTCTATTTAAGATTTTATTACAATAAAGTTACAATTCTAATGTCAATCTGAATACTAAACAAATTCAATTAATTTTAAATATAGACTTATAAACTTGACAGGAATGTATACTATAGTTTTTATACAACAATAGAAAATTTAATTTCCTATCCCATAGTTAGTTATCTTATTATTTGTTTTATATTACAATAAACGTGACACCGTTTAAAAATAAAACTGGCTACAAAATTGAAAGTTAATATTTAGGAACACAGGTTAAATTATGATGATTTATCGAGTGTTATATATTTTTTGTCTGACACTGGATACTTTGAAATGTTTCTCAACAAAAAATGTTTTGGGTGTGCGTACAATATTCTAGATGAACATTATGTTCCACAAAACTACATTTCTCGTAATTTTGATCACATACAAAATATTTAAAATAAACTGTTTTTGAATTTGGATTTTTTCTCCAAAAGTAAATTTTTGCGATTGCATTCAAACAATCAAAAAGAAAACTTGAATAATCAAAGCAATCTATTAGAATGATTATACTTCAGGGAAAAAATAAAACAAGTCAACAACATTTACCAGTTATTTGAAATATTATTATTTCGGCCATCATCGTTTAACAACTGTGTTCAAACTGAGGACGGTTGTTGATAACACAGACATGTTCACCCAAACTAGTAAGTGTTCTTTAATTGTATTTGTATATTACCAATGCATACAAACCATCATTCCTGATTATAGTAGGGCCTAATTTTGCATTAGATTTCAATTGACATAAAAAAACACATTTCAATTATTTATTTAAACTAAATTAATTATTAGAATGTACAGTATGTTCCCCGAACTTTCATCATACACATATTTATAATTAATTGTTTTCCAATGTATTATGTAGTCAAAGAAATTGGATGTCAATCATTTTCTGTATCAATGTAAGTATAACAATGTGATTCAAGATCATTAGGAACCTGTGAAGCTGTTGAGTGTCTCCAATGACCATATACTTCTGTAGTAGGTACACGAGGTAATGAACGATCTTGTACTGTATGTCTTAAAATAACTCCTTCTCTTGTCTCATAATATACTTCAGGTTGAGTTACTTCTTTTCCTAAAGAATCAACTATTATAGTGTTATCATTACGACACAAACAATAATGATATACGGGAACCAGAACAACAAGTACAATAATGATAACAACACCAGCAGCAATGATTATAATTACATCCAATGATAAACCAATATCGCGTTCCTTACTTTGAAATTCGTTACGATTTTCATCACCTGTCGTCGATCCATGTTCAGAATCCACCTGGTTATATGACACATGCAAATTTACAGATGATGACCCGTAACCTACTTCGTTTGTGGCAACACATGATATATTAGTTCCAGTTTGCTTGATTTTTGGATTTAACAGTTTTAAAATTTGTCCAGATTCATCTATATTGTATTCATCTTCTGACAGTTGCGGATCAAATAACCAGCGGTAGGAGGTTACAGGTGGATTTGAAGAGGTTTGACAAAATACAATTGTCTCACGACCTGGTAGTGCTGGACTAGCGTACTGTACAGCAGTATCTGGTTTATATAATACATCCAAAGGACCCACAGAACATAATGTGTAGTTATTTTGTACTAAAGTTGATTCTTGTTTACAACTAAACACAATACCGTTATATTGTTTTTTAGCTGTCATGCTTAACTCTAACGATATATTTTTTCCATCTTCCATAAGTTGTGTGTTTTTATATCGAATATCTATTGGATACATCCAATCTAACGTTACTGGAGGTACCACTTTCTCCGATAAACATAATAATTTTAAATTTGATCCAGCAATGATCGGTATTGTTTCTAAAATACAATATGGATACTGGGACGAGGGAAGTGATTTGACAACGAGAGTTGCAGTTCTTGATGAAGCAATTTTTTCGTCCGTTGATGATTTTACAACTGCGCAATAATACTGACCTGCATCACTTGGGATAATTCCAGTAATATATAGCATGCTACTTGTCCCACTTTCATTATTCTCAATAGTTATTCTTGGTTCTTCGTTCAACCTCTTTCCATTTCGAAACCATTGCAGTGATTGATCACTTTCAATTCCATCAGCAACACAGGGAAACCAATGATTTTTTCCTTTTTTAACGGTTTCATCTAAAGGTTGTGTTGTAATTATTCCTTTACAATTTTCCAAATGCGACAATAATATAACTAAAAGAAGTAAAATAGAACTCATTCTTGAAACTATAAGAAAAGTAATGACGATTGCCTGCAAAACCGTATGTCAATTATACACATTGTTAACTCTTCATAACATTAAGATAGTGGCTCTACAGTAATTGTGTTGTGTTACGCGTTTTAGTGCTTGCAATGTTTACTCATGTCACAGCCTTCATAATTATTTGTATTTTAGGGTATTACTACTTCTTTTCAAGATATTTTTTAAATAATTTTAAAACATGAATTTTCAAAGTAAAGAAAAATACATTTAAAAACTTAACACATATGAAAGGAGAACAATGACAATAAACACGACTATAGAAACCTCTTAAATCCATTGCCTATTAATTGACTAGCCTGGAACTTGTATATTTATAATTATATAAATCTAGTAGTGAAACTTGACAAATTGCGAATGAATTAAGCATAAAGCTGATATTGAAACTGTAATTGTTTTTTAAAAACAAATAACTATACATACATAATAGTATAAATATAGGTAAAAAAATATTTTTAATAGGCTGTGAACGTAATAAAGATCTTTCTGGTAAAAAAAATAATAGGTCAAATGCCTTTAAATAAGAAGTCATGTTTTCAATTTCCAATTAACAACTCTGAATGAATCATTCTTGACTATACATGTTGCTCCTAAATCCAGACGTATTTCAAAATCTAAGGCATGGTTTCCACACTAGAGACTCAACGCAATGGCATAGACGCAACGCAAGTGTGTTGACCAAACAAGGGACAGTTCGAAAAATCAATTGCTTATGATTGGTCAAATCACTTACATTGTATTTACGTCTTGGGTTGTGAGCCTAGTGAGAACTACTTGATTTATAAAGATAACAGACTACCAATAAACGTAACACTTTCATTGTTAAATGGGGCAAATCCTTTTCGGAGCCCTTTCATGTTGTATCAAATGGTGTTAGACTGGGAGGAGTGATGTCTCCCCATCTGTATAATATATATATAAATGATCTTATCATTAAGCTTAGCAACAGCAAAGAAGGGTGTGAGTTAAATAATATTAAATTTAACAACCTATCGTATGCAGATGACATGGTGCTTATATCACCTTCTGCATCAGGGTTGCAACATCTAATTGAAATTTCTGAATGCTTTGCGGCCAAAAATGATATTGTTTACAATGCTAAGAAATCATCTTGTATGATAATCTGTCCTAAGTCACGGAGGATTCAATTGAAACATAGTATTACCATTAATGGCAAAAGCTTAGAATATGTTGACTCAACCACATATCTTGGTCATGTTATATCCTTGGATGTATGTGATGAGTTTGATATAAAGCGGCAATACAGATCTTTGTGTATCCGAGCCAACTCCTTGGTCAGAAAATTTAGTATGTGTTCTATCAATGTGAAATGTCTCTTATTTAGAACATATTGTGTAAATATGTATTGTGCTACATTATGGTGCAACTATAATCAAGGTACCTTGCGATCTCTCCAGGTATGCTACAATAATGGTTTAAAAATGTTGTTGCAAAGGCCTCGACATTGCAGTGCCGGCCTCATGTTTACGGAATGTAGAATTCCCTCTTTTTATGAATTGTTAAGAATATCAATATATGGCCTGATGTGTAGACTTAATGCAAGCAAAAATATTTTAATCTCAACGATTATAAGCAACGTCTTAGTTAAGTCGAAGATGCTCTCCAGATGGAATGCCATCCTGAGATGAGTAGTAGTAATTTTGTTTATTATATTTATTTCATTTATATGTAATTTACTTTCTATGGAACAGAGTTTTCGAAATAAAAATAAAATGAATAACCATCTAAAATACAATGGTGTTTATGTCCCTAAAAAAGACATAAATATAATTATTATATGACTTAGAAATAGACCTTAATTTAGAATATATAGGAAATACTTATTTTTTATAAGAAATCAAGTTACTGTATTAAAGTTTGGTTTGGATTATGTAGGCCTACTGACCAAAATATAAGAAATGAGTGAATGAATGCTTCATAATCAAGACCAGATAATTCATAGCTGTACTTATTTCTGAATAACTTATAATAGATGGAAAGATGACGTAATTCAACAAATCTCAAACGTATGTACAATGCTAAGGATGAAGTTCTTTAGTGTGAATAAATTAGAATAAATACAATTATATTGTTTCTCATAATGGTAGGCACATACGTTAATCATATTCCCATTATTACGTTCTTCAAATTGAAAGTTGCTATCAATCATTTTCTGTGTCAATATAAGTATAACTATGTGATTCAAGATCATTAGGAACCTGTGAAGCTGTTGAATGTCTCCAATGACCATATACTTCTGTTGTAGGTACACGAGGTAACGAACGATCTTGTACTGTATGTCTTAAAATAACTCCCTCTCTTGTCTCATAATAAACTTCAGGTTGAGTTACTTCTTTTCCTAAAGAATCAACTATTATATTGTTATCATTACGACACAAACAATAATGATATATGGGAACCAGAACAACAAGTACAATAATGATAACGACACCAGCAGCAATGATTATGATTACATCCAATGATAAATCTATGGTTTCACTTGACTTTTGAATTCCAGATGAATCTGCATTACTTGCTTTCTCATTAATATTCGACTTTCCAATGTGTAACCGAATTGTTGACGAATTTTCACCAACTTCATTTTCCGCCAGGCAAGTTACAGTAGTTCCATTCTGTTGAAATGTTGGATTTGTTAGAGTTAAAAGCTGACCTGTTTCATCTACAAAATACTGGTCTCTGTTTAATTTAGGACTAAATATCCATTTATAATTAGTAACCGGCGGATTTGCAAAGGTTTGGCAGAAAAGTATAGAATCCCTACCTGGTAATATCTGGTCAGTATGTTGAATAATGATAGTAGGTTTATAACGAACGGTGATTGGTCCGACAGAGCAGCTAGAAATGTTTCTAGGTACTAATTCAGAAGTTTGCTGACAAGTAAAAACATCATTATTTTCTTCTTTTTTCACAGATAATATCAGTTCTAATATGACATATTCATCGTCTTTAAATGTATGAACTCCATCATTTATTGCATTACTATTTTGGTACCATTTTAAATTTACTTCAGGAAAAACGTTTTCACTTTTACACGAGAGTTTTATTGATGTACCAACAAGAACATCAACGCTATCGGCAGGCAAGCATACTGGAAACATTGGCCTAGGTAACGATTTAACTGTCAACCTCGCACGTCGAGAATCAAATGTTTTCATTGTTTTTAACTGTACAACAGAACAATGATAATACCCTTCATCTTCTATTTTAACGGCTTTAATATTTAGAACAGAAACGTCATTGCTAACAATATTGCTTGTAAAAATAAAATATCTTCCTTCATATATATCATCTTGATCTTCTATGAGCACACCATCTTTGACCCATGAAAATGAATGTCTTAGTATAGTACTATTAGTAGAAACTGTACACTTGAATCTATGTTCTGTAGCAAACAATACTTTAACATCCTCAGGTTCCTCAAGAAAATCCTTTGCTGAAGCCAAGCACGTAAGGCCTATATTCAATAATATTATCGTACAAAACATTGAGACACGTAAAAGGTTCATATCGATATTGTGAACAAAAATACTACCAAACTTCTACTAACGATGTCAGTTGCAGTGTTGTAGTAGCAGTGGTCGGAAATTAAGTATACCAATCATTATAATATTATCTGGTCTTCTTGTGTGGCCATACAGTTAAGAATTTGTGTTTCCTGTATTTATAAATTTTTTGTAACTTTTATGGCATATTTTAGTTATAATAAGTAAACGCCAATAAGGTTGGTCGTAGTCAAGATGAGTTGTACTATGAAAGTAGGTATACTAATAACAATGTATTAATTGCGAATTCAGGGTTCTAAATTGAAAAAGTGCTGTATCTAGCAAAATAATGAGAATATTGTATATTTGATATGATTTTTAAAGTTGTTTATTCTTTCTTTTTACTATTTACCTAAAGTGATGTTTTAATATAATATTTTAGGTGTTAAAAACAAATATAATAAGTCACTGCAATAAATATTTTTCCTCGATAACGACATCTGCGTCATATAAATTTCCTATGAAAAATTATGTTAAAGTTTTAAGTAGATTATCTACATATAATTATTATGCTCGCTTTTGGAAATAACTACACAATGCAAACTATTCATTTGAGAAATGAAATGTACCTCTCCCAAAAACTGCCCAAACATTGATGACCACAACTATTCCTAGGAACTACAATACAGTTATTCGTCCATTTCTCATGCTGATTGTCGGGAAGCGGGGTGGGTTGAGTGTAGGGATATTTTGATTTTGTCACCCGACGATTAGACACGTTTCATATCGAAAATAAAAGATTGATTTTCATGTATGAATCTCGTTCGTACACAAGTTAGTGGGCCTACCGTATTCTAGCGGGTTTTTCCTCGTTCAAAAATTATCCGCAGGATTCATTCTAGGGCGCCAAGAGTGGACTCACAGATTCCGATCACAAAAGGAGTCTTGATTAGGCTACTCGGTGCATTGCAATTTATAGAACCATTACTATCCCATCGTCAGTTGCTTGAAGCATTATTTCTTACAGCGTTTCAGGGTTTTTTCGGCTCGGAGAGTTGGCATCAAAAGCCAAAGATTCGAAAGTAGTACAGCGCAACTATTTAACTATGAACGAAACAGGGGCTTTAATCATAATACGGCACAAAAAAAAATTCTTTTAAATTCAGCCAAATTTAAAAAGAATCCAAATCGAATTTCATACAAAAACGTTAATTAAATTTTAATAAACACTGCATGTCCTGTTCATATTTTATCAGCTTTTACTTGAATATTAAACATTTTTACATTCTTATAAATTGATTATTCAAATCTTGGTTTTAACTGACTTCAGTAAGGCCTTCAAAACAGTGTAGAATACATAATAGCAGTTTCTAAATTAGTAACACTTGCCTGTAGACCTGAAATTGTACCCTAGATCATTAGCTTTTGGTCAATTAGAACGCTATAAATTTGTACTATCTAAGATTGTTAATCTAAATTTGAATAAACTATATGTAAAGTTACGCCTCTCTCTGTGTATCTGCCACTACTGTAAAAGTTATCACAAAAGAAACAATCTCTCTACATCATGTAAATACTTATACAAATATTGAATAAATTCATCTGGTTCCAAATGATATTTTGTGGATTTTTACTTTATGTTGAACCAAAGAAACGAAAAGGAATAAATTACCTTCGTGACATTTCGTCGACAATCTGTCGACTGCTTCATACTAAAGCCTGGGTTGGAATGGTCTGGTTTTTTGTAAGTGACGCTGAACAGCGCCACCAGCCGTCTGGTTGGTATTGACGGTAGAGCTCTACCGTCAATACCAACCAGGCGGCTGGCTGATTGTCGACGAAACGTCACGAAGGTAATTTATTCCTTTTCGTTTCTTTGGTTCAACATAAAGTAAAAATCCACAAAAATATTATTTGGAACCAGATGAATTTATTCAATATCATCAGATCGAAATACGGTCAAGATACTGTAAAATTAGTGCGTGCTCAAAAAAAGATCGTGAGGAAGGCAGCCCGAACACGAAACCACCGAGTGTTTGCTTTACATTGTAAGCGGCTCAACATCACGCCGAAGGGCCTACAATTAAAATGCCCTATAAATCCCAGCAACGCAGAAAAGATAATAAAAGATGCGGAAAAGAGATTAGTAAGAGAAAGTATTCGAAAATCGACAGAATCAATAAAAGTATTAAAAAGGCAGGAAAAAGAAATGGAACAAAGGTTAGACGAGAGTTTCAACGACGTGCGTAATAATAATAATAACAGGCCTAAGCCGATATTGGCGTCAGTTCAAGTAGCCATGTCGTTCGCGACAACACCCGGAAGCATTTAAACAATGTCAAAGAATTGGAATTTGCACGTGTTAAAGCCAGACAGATAAAGAAGCTAAAATGGTGGAGACAAAGCAAAGAAAATATATACAAGTTTACAAACGGAAATCGATTTAAGTGGAAAATTGTTGAAAGAAAAGTGGGTGGTGCTCAATAAGGGATAGACTTGCCCCAAGTCTGTATTTATTGTCTTTTTTTTTTTTATTTTTTTTTATTTCGACCGCGATTTTTGTCTGAAAATACAGACTTGTGAAACACGTATAGAAATCGATTTGCAGACCGTAAACATCCGATAAGAATGACGTAGGTTATCATACCGTATTTGGCTATATGGGGCGGGCGGTATGTAAATATGGATTTCGAATCAACCAATGATCATTTTGTTTCAAAATGAAAAAGATCGAGTACGTACAGTGCTGAATGTACGATCGAGACTGAACAACTGTTGATGAAATATAAAATCGTGTTGCCAAGTTGTTTTGTTTATTAATTGTTCAGTCCTGGCCTAGGCCTCCTTCGTAGGGCTACTCAACTCGTACGTATGACCTGCCAGATAAAACGCCAATAAATAAGGTACATACCACCACCGACCGGCACACAACAGGGCTACACCACCACAAACACAGAACAGGACAGGGTTTGGGTGGGAATTATAAAATCAAATTATCTCCGCATAATATGATCCATTCAATGTTTGATTTGGCGGAGAAGCTATGCCTATCATATCAAGACGAGTTTTCATGTTCTTGGGAAAAATTCCATCAAATGTTTACCAGACTACTAGGCATATAAAATCATTTATAGCCTTCAGAAACTTTCATCAATGTACCCAAGTACACATTGTCTAAACGTAGCATAGCGCATGCGTATCACCTTAGATGTTGAGTCTTTGAAATTCTGAAATATGAATATTAAAACTGCCTGCGAGTGAGTAGCCAATGGCATGCGGCTGAAACTAGTCAACTGGATAATTTATGCACCAAGAATTCTTGGTGTCAAACCACGTGACTTATGCGTGTTTCTCCAGACGGAGTATCCAAACTCAAGTAATACACGTATGAAACGCCATATGTGCAAAAATTTATATTTTTACTAATATTAAGACAAAACTCCGTCTGGAGCCCAGACTAAGTAAGGGATTGAACTACGCGGTTAGCGGCGATCGAAACAACAGCAGGTCAATTGAAGAAATAATTGTTTCAACGGAAATGATATGTAAATTGGATAGCATACCATTGGATGAGAAGGATACCATCAGAGGAAAGGTAACTAGCATTCTTAAATCATCTAAACCCCCACTCCCCAATTTAAGTAGAACAGAAAGAAATGCTTTTGAAGGGTTAAAAAAAGATAAAGAAGTTATGATATTGCCAGCTGACAAAGGCCGTGCAACGGTGGTGATAAACACAGAGGATTATGTAAATAAAGTCAATCGAATGCTGAGTGATAAAAAGGTATATGGAATTTGACTACCAATCCGACCAAGAAATACAAGGATAAACTAATACAGACACTGGGTAGACTTCTAAAAGAAGAAAAGATCACATGGGCACAAAAATGTAGTTTGTACCCCACCGCAGAAGTAGTACCTAGAATTTACTGTCTGCCTAAAATCCATAAACCGGATTGGCCTCACAGACCTATAGTTGACAACATCAACTCTGTTTATTATCACGTGTCTAAGTTTATCGCAAAGGAGGTGTTAAGCCCCTTGGTTGGTCTAAGTAAATATCATGTGACCAATTCGAAAGAACTGGCGGAAAACCTAAAACAGCTGAACCTCTTCGAAAATTAGGTGATGGTGTCTTTTGACGTCATCTCCTTGTTTACAAAAACACCCACAGGTCAAGCCTTGGAGGTTGTAAGATCATAATTGGAAAAAGATACAACACTACATAATAGAACGAAATTCCTGGTTTAAGCTAAGAAATGATTATGGTGATGATGCATCTGATGAGGTATTGTGGTATAAACAAAACATTAAAATTAATAAGAAAACTAAATTTCATAGATCATGGAGCTTAAAAGGTGTAAATTATATTTCAGATGTAAGGCTTAACAACCAACACTTTATGACATATACTGAATTTAAAAATACCTATGCTATAAATTGCAACTTTATTCTTTTTTTTTTATTTAGTTAATGTTATCTCTCAAAATTACCGGAAAAAATTAGCTAATCCCAACCCTACAAGAGAATCGCCAGTTTTAATACAATTAATGGAAGTTAAAAAAAAAACAACAGCCTTTGTGTATGATTTGCCCAATAATATATTTAAGAAAACCCCAAAGGCTTATAGAAAATGGAGTAATGAATTTAACCAAGAGCCTAATCTTGTTAAGGTTAATTGGAGTTCAATTTATAGGATGCCTATGAATGTACTCTTGATACCAAAACACAGTACCTGCAATTCAGATTTATACATAGAATTCTTCCTACAAATAAGTTATTACACAAAATTGGCCTGATTCAAGATAATAAATGTTCTCTTTGCAGTAAGGAAAAAGAAACAGTAGTACATCTAATGTGGTCTTGCGAGAAAACTTCTAAATTGTGGGATGATGTGTTTTATTGGTTCAGGAAATTAGACATCTCTTTTAAAACAAATTATATAGACATATGCTTTGGTATCTTTGAATATAAATTTTCAACTTTTATCAACATGTTTTTACTTCTTACTAAGAGATATATATAAATGCAAGATTAATGAAATTCCTCTTAACTTCATTCACTTTAAAAGATGGGTACTCTTTACAGAAACTGTGGAGAATAATATCGCACAAAAAATAAAAATAAGTATAATGTCCATATTTAAAAATGGAAACCATTATTAGAAAGAGATAACGACAATTGAAATGAAATACACCCACAAGCAACTGCAATAATGATGAGGTATTGTGGTATAATCAAACATTGAAATGGATAAAAAAAAAAGAGAGAATGACGATTGAGATAAACGTCTTAATGTTAATTAGAGTTTAATTTATAGGAGGCCTTACGAATGTAATCTTGATACCATAAAACACAGTACCTGCAATTCAAATTTATACATAGAATTCTTCCTACAAATGAATTATGGATATGGGGGAAAGGAAAGGATTTGACTTTGTAAACCAAATCAAGGTATAGGAGTTGATAATGCAAAACTTTGTAACTATTATTGTCAATATGTTATAATAGCCTGGTTTAAACTAAGAAATGATTATGATGAGGTATTGTGGTATAATCAAACATAATAATGTGACGTCCTCACACCTCTTTGGTTTTCTTTCTTCTTCTTTTCTGATCTTTTTAATGTTGATTGTCTTGACACTAAAACACAGTACCTGCAATTCAGATTTATACATATAATTCTTCCTACAAATAAGTTATTGCACAAAATTGGCCTGGTTCAAGATAATAAAATGTTCTCTTTGTAGTAAGGAAAAAGAAACAGTAGTACATCTAATGTGGTCTTGCGAGAAAACTTCTAAATTGTGGGATGATGTGTTTTATTGGTTCAGGAAATTAGACATCCCTTTTAAAATAAATTATATAGACATATGCTTTGGTATCTTTGAATATAAATTTTCAACTTTTATTAACATGTTTTTACTTCTTACTAAGAGATATATATATAAATGCAAGATTCATAAAAGTCCTCTTCATTTCAAACACGTTAAAGACTGGGTACTCTTTACAGAAACTGTGGTGAATAATATTGCAAAAAATAGAAATAAGTATAATGTCCATATTAAAAAATGTATTGTAAACCAAATCAAGGAATGAGAGTTGAAAATGCAAAACTTGGTAATCATTTTTGACAAGATGTTATAATAGCCTGGTTTAAACTAAGAAATGATTATGATGAGGTATTGTGGTATAATCAAACATTGACAGAGATAAGAAAAAAGAGAATGACGATTGAGATAATGTGACGTCCTCAAACGTCTTTGGTTTTTCTTTTTGTTTCGTTCTGTAAAGTGTAATGTTTTTGATAAAAGGAAAAAAAAATAAAAGTTTTTGAAAAAAAAAACCGAAATTAACAGTGGAAGACATCATGGAACTCATATACCAGTTGATTGATGCAACATATTTCACATTTCAACAACAGATATATGAACAGCACGAAGGTATTGCAATGGGATCTCCGGTAAGCCCTCTGATAGCGAATATCTATTTATAATGGTTAGAGAAGATGCCATTAAAAGCGCAGATGGAACCATCAAACCACGTTTTTGGAGACGGTATGTTGATGATGTTTTTGCCATTGTCCATACAAATGCACATCTCCACCTCAATAATCGCCATCTTGATACCATTGACCCGTCGGCAACATCAAGTTTACCACAGAAATAATGTCAGAGAAACAAATACTATTGTTGGACATGATTATCAGGATTAAACATGAAGGAACACTCGCTACCAAGGTATACCGAAAACCGAGAACACAAACTAAGCGTGGTTAACACGTTGGTGAATAGAGCAAACACAATTGTTAGTGAAGAGGAAGATAAAAAACAGGAGTTGAAAATTTGTAACTATCCAAAATGGTCAGTGGACAGAGTCGTAAGCAAAAGAAAAGAACAAAAGTCAAAAAACAAGCCAGAAGAATGTCAAAGAAGGGAAATGGAGAAGATGAAAGCTCACATGGATCCCATACATACACGGAATTTCTTAAAAGATTCGACGCACATTTGCTAAGCACAAAGTAAACACTTTCTTCATTCCAAGTAATAAATTAAAGAATGGACTGGTTCACCCAAAAGATAGAATAAAAACGGAAGACATGTGCGGGGATATAATACGAAGTGAACTGTCTAAACTGTGAGAAAGTATATATAGGAGAGACCGGAAGGGCACTAAATACAAGAATTGGGGAACATAAGAAAGACGTATCAACACACAACCAAGTTGTTAGAACACGTGCAAATAGAAATTCTTCCCAGGTTTTACATAAGTCCGCCATAACAGACCACGCTATAGGGAATGACCATATTCCAAATTGGAATGCGAGAGTGATTGAAAAGGAAGCACAGACAGACAAAAGAAAGATAAAAGAATCTATCTGCATAAGAAAAAGACCACATAACATCAACAGAGACATTGGTGGGTATGACCACCACATACATATGATAGTTTGCTGGAAAAAGTTGAAGCAGGAGGGGGCCAACGGAGACGCTCTACCGTCAATACCAACCAGACGGCTGGTAGCGCTTTTCAGCGTCACTTATAAAAAACCAGACCATTCCAACCCAGGCTTTAGTCTGAAGCAGTCGACAGATTGTCGACGAAACGTCACGAAGGTAATTTATTCCTTTTCGTTTCTTTGGTTCAACATAAAGTAAAAATCCACAAAAATACTTATACAAATGTTTTTCAAATTGACTACTAGATGGAAACAAAGTACAGAACTAGGTAAGCGATAGAAATGACGTGACACACCTTCTAGTAAATGATATATATTATTAATATTTGCCATTTATAGATGTGTGGTAGAATTAGGCCTATACTCAGTAGTTTAAGTTCTTTGATTTTGAATTAAGAAACTATTAATTGTGTCCAATGACTTTAAACTGACGGGTGCTATCTTTGATATCAATCATAAATTAGAATAAATACAATTATATTGTTTCTCATAATGGTAGGCATATACGTTAATCATATTCCCATTATTACGTTCTTCAAATGGAAAGTTGCTATCAATCATTTTCTGTGTCAATATAAGTATAACTATGTGATTCAAGATCATTAGGAACCTGTGAAGCTGTTGAGTGTCTCCAATGACCATATACTTCTGTAGTAGGTACACGAGGTAATGAACGATCTTGTACTGTATGTCTTAAAATAACTCCTTCTCTTGTCTCATAATAAACTTCAGGTTGAGTTACTTCTTTTCCTAAAGAATCAACTATTGTAGTGTTATCATTACGACACAAACAATAATGATATACGGGAACCAGAACAACAAGTACAATAATGATAACAACACCAGCAGCAATGATTATGATTACATCCAATGATAAATCTATGGTTTCACTTGACTTTTGAATTCCAGATGAATCTGCATTACTTGCTTTCTCATTAATATTCGACTTTCCAACGTGTAACCGAATTGTTGACGAATTGTCACCAACTTCATTTTCCGCCAGGCAAGTTACAGTAGTTCCATTCTGTTGAAATGTTGGATTTGTTAGAGTTAAAAGCTGACCTGTTTCATCTACAAAATATTGATCTCTGCTTAATTTAGGACTAAATCTCCATATATAATTAGTAACCGGTGGATTTGCAAAGGTTTGACAGAATAGTATAGAATCCCTACCTGGTAATATCTGGTCAGTATGTTGAATAATGACAGTAGGTTTATAACGAACGTTGATTGGTCCCACGGAACAGCTAGAAATGTTTCTAGGTACTAATTCAGAAGTTTGTTGACAAGTAAAAATATCATTATTTTCTTCTTTTTTCACAGATAATATCAGTTCTAATATGACATATTCATCGTCTTTAAATGTATGAACACCATCATTTATTGCATTACTATTTTGGTACCACTTTAAGTTTACTTCAGGAAAAACGTTTTCACTTTTACATGATAGTTTTATTGATGTACCGACAAGAACATCAACGCTGTCGGCAGGCAAGCATACGGGAAACATGGGCCTAGGTAACGATTTAACAGTCAACCTCGCACGTCGAGAATTAAATGTTTTCATTGTTTTCAACTGTACAACAGAACAATAATAATATCCATCATCTTCTATTTTAACAGATTTAATATTTAGAATAGAAACATCAATACTAACGATATTGCTTGTAACAATAAAATAATTTCCTTCATCTTGATCTGATATAAGTGTTCCGTCTTTATGCCAGGAAAATGAATGTCTTAGAATAGTTTCATTATTAGAAACTGTACACTTGAATTTATGTTTTGTACCAAACAATACTTTAACATCCTCGGGTTCCTCTAGAAAATTTGTTGATGCCAAGCACGTACGAAGGCCTACATTCAATAATGCAATCCTACACAACATACAGAAAATTAACAGTTCCATATCGTTGATGTAAAAAATACTAGTACACTTCTATAGTGTTGTGGTTGTCACACAATGAGAGTATGCGGCTACTATTCATTAAACAGTATTTGATTTTCTTTTCTGGCCAAACAATTACTAATTTATGTTTTCTGTACTCTACATGTGTAACTTTTTTTGTTACATATTTGTATTATTTAAATTAAGTCAGCGTCAATAAAACCTGATTAGTTCAAATTGAGCCGTACTGTGTATGGTACAGTAGGTATACCAATTATTATTATATTTTGTATGGTTTTTGTATTGTTTATGGTCTCTTTTTTTTTGGCACTAACTATGCTACTTAATAACATTTTTAAAAACCAATAATTCAATTTTATAGCATATTTTAGATATCAAAAAAGCAAATATAATAAAAACTTAAATAAATTTAAAATGTTTCTTTTTGATAATTACCAGTCTGTGTTAGGTAAATTCGCTATTAAAAATAATGTTTATTGTTCTAGGCCCGCAGTAGGCTATATATATATATTGCTTATTTTGAAGACATAATATTTTATTTTTATATTTTATCTCCAAAATAAAAAGACGGAAGTGTGGTTATTGCATGCATAAACGCCAAAGAGTCCTTTAATTTTTAGTAAAGTACGAAACGCCACAATGTATTTGTTGCTTTTTGTTTAGTTGGTATTTTTAAAGTGCCCTCAATTCTTTATATCACCTTTTACTTTGATTGATTATTCAAACCTCTTAGACAGTTGGTTTTAACTGACTTCATTAAGGCCTTCCACAGTGAAGAACACATAATAGCAGCTTCTAAATTAGTAGCAATTGGCTGTTGACCTGAAAATGTACCCTGAGTCATTAGCTTTTGGTCAATTAGTACCCAACAAGTACGCTATAAATCTAATTAATTATCTATTAATCTAAATTTGAATAAACTATATGTAAAGTTACGCCCCTCTCTCTCTCTGTATCTGCCACCACTTTAAAAGTTATCAAAAAAAGAAACAATCTCTCTACAACATGTAAATACTTTTTACTTCATGATTTACAAATAATAATGAATTATTCAAATCTATATATAAATATACGTAAGGGCAAAATTCAGTAAATCGCGCGTTATTTCTAGAATGTTTACTCGATGGTATATAAAGTTGGTCAGAATCTCGGTACTGATTTTAACCACCTGATGTAACGCTGTTTACTAATAAAATTGAGTTAGGTTATTGACAATTAAAACGAATTTAGGTTCAGCGATTTGCCCCAAATAGGGGTGTTTTCCGATCGTGGTATACACTGTCTAATGGATGTCCTCTTGAAAAATACCTGCACACAATAATACGAGGTTGCTTCGCATTTTCCTATATCCTCCTACGATAATTGTTTTAATAGCTGAAAACCGGTTGAACAGCTCGCGTACAGTATCATAATGTTGAAGACAGGCTGATTTTCTTTTTAAAAAAACACTATTTTGATAGATTTAATATACGTTTATACAAATGTATTGGTATGCGATGAATGGAACATTCCAATCTCTCAGACTCCCAGTTTGTAGGTAAATTTATAAGCCCTTGGTCTAACACAAGTAGGTAGATTTATGGGCCATTTGAGAAATAAACTTATATATAGTATTGCAATACTTTGACAATAATCTATATATAAATTATGGTTAATTCTGACATAGGCGAGCACAATGCAAAAACTTCGGTACAAATCTCCGCCTTGGATACCTACCTTATCTATCTCAGATGTACCGCGAAACGTAGATTGGATAACATTAGTTTTCACATCGACGCTATTCAATTCAATTCAATTCACTTTTATTTCAGAACAAAGTCCATATCGTAATAAATAATAATATTCAATAAATAGATGCAAGTAAAGTAGTATACCACATGTCGCACTATTGTTCCATATTTCTATCTTAAGAAGATATTATAAAGAGCTTTTTAACAAAATGTATGATTTCGAAAGTAGATTTTCAACTCAATTTCAATTCTTTGCGGGTCAAAGTAATTTCCGGGTTCACCTTGCAACAACCTGGTTTCAACTATTATAAAATTACATAGATTTGATGATAAGACATTTTGTTGAAAATCGAGTGAAATCCCGATAGTTGATTGAGTAAGCTGGCAGGAATAACTGTAGGCTATCTGTGTCCCGTTAGGACCGAGATGTCTGCCCATGTTTCAAGCCGTAATGTCTTCTTTCTTGGGCCCACTCTTACACGGCAGTTAGTTTCAAAAGATGTTTACATTAAATAATGCATTAATAATTATTAGGATGGTATTTATTTGAATAAACGCCTCTCCAATAAAACATCACTTTGAATAATAATCATTATACTATTTGTAGTAGAATTCATCGCACTGTTATGTACAATTTACCAAGAATTTGTTATTCTTTTTTACCACTTTTCATATCTATTAGAGGATTTCATTTGATTATAAATGTTACCATATTATTAAAACTAAAAAAATTAACATATATTCCTCGAATAAGCAAATGAACTCCGCCTTCCCAAAGGGCCCTACCAAACAATAAACACTATACTTTAAAATGTTATTAATCATCTAAAACACTGTGAAACAGAGTAGTTTAGTTTTACGAATGTCAAGCATTTTCAATAATGGTAACCGACAGAAAACGTACAAGGAGAACATTTTTATCATTCCGAGAACCATCGTCTACACTTCCTAGAGGGGGAGCGAGCGAAGCGAGCTCAACCTCTAGTATTGTAAATACGTATTAACCATTTTTGGTCGCCATTTGAATCGAAATTGTCTTACTGTGTATGTGGTTACTGTTAGATATATAAACACAAAAATAATAAACATTTATTACTGTGACTGTGGGTAGGTTCTACTGCTGGATATATAAACACATATAAATATACATATACAAATATAAACTTTATTACTGACAGTTGCTTCTCAACGTTTGTATTAATTAATAATTATACAAACATAAACGTCGTAGTGGTGTATCGTTACATGTACTTTACTATTTCAATCGACTATAACAGGGACAGTTTAAAAAAAGTATTAAATTGTAAATGTTTTACTGTGTTTAGTGTTATATTATTGATAGGCCTATAAAACATTTAAAATAATATTTCGTTACTGAGTGGATAAAGAATATATTTAAAAATTGTTTTTCTCATCCTATTCCCCATCCCTTAACTCTAATGTTATATACAAATTGGGTTTGTTTAAATGAGTTCAAATAAAAAAATTGGACTCATTTTAAGACAATTTGCTCCTTCGGAAGTAGGCCTAATTCACAGTGCTAATTTTAGTTGACTACATTAATGATCGTGTCTATTTATTCGTTTCTGAAAACGACAATGTATTTATAGTCCTGCGGTACGTACATTTGAAATCGCCAGTTTTTTTACTTGATGCTGAAATTACTGTGTATTCGAGAACCATCTAAGGTATTTAAATATTTTAAAATTGACTACTAGATGAAACAAGCACGAATGTGCGATACTCGTATAGAGTACCATCTTCGAGACGTGATATGGCTGCATCCGGTTTGAAATTTTAAAATCCGGCTCTATATAGCTTTGAGGAAATGTCCCTGTAGTATATTCATGCCAAATCCCAGCTCAATACTACAACGAATAAGGGAGGAATAGTACTTTATAAATCGCACTTTTTACTCAATAGTGTCCAGATGGAAGAAGAAGAAGAAGAGGAGAAGATGAGAGAGTACTAGACTCGGGTACCTCAAGTAAAAAAGTACAGAACTGTACTGTATACTATATATAGGTGAGCGAATAGAAGTGACGTGACGACATACCCACTAGTAAGTGATATATTACTAGTTCATATTTTTTATGGATTTGTGGTAGATTTAGGTCTATACTCAGTAGTTGGTTCTTCGATTTTGAATTAAGAAACTATTAATTGTGTCTAATGACTTTAAACTGTTGAAGGTTACTTTAACATCAATCATTTTCGGTGTCGATATAAGTATAACTATGTGATTCAAGATCATTAGGAACCTGTGAAGCTGTTGAGTGTCTCCAATGACCATATACTTCTGTAGTAGGTACACGAGGTAATGAACGATCTTGTACTGTATGTCTTAAAATAACTCCTTCTCTTGTCTCATAATACACTTCAGGTTGAGTTACTTCTTTTCCTAAAGAATCAACTATTATAGTGTTATCATTACCACACAAACAATAATGATATACGGGAACCAAAACAACAAGTACAATAATGATAACAACACCAGCAGCGATGATTATGATTACATCCAATGATAAATCTATGGTTTCACTTGACTTTTGAATTCCAGATGAATCTGCATTACTTGCTTTCTCATTAATATTCGACTTTCCAACGTGTAACCGAATTGTTGACGAATTTTCACCAACTTCATTTTCCGCCAGGCAAGTTACAGTAGTTCCATTCTGTTGAAATGTTGGATTTGTTAGAGTTAAAAGCTGACCTGTTTCATCTACAAAATACTGATCTCTGCTTAATGTAGGACTAAATCTCCATCTATAATTAGTAACCGGTGGATTTGCAAAAGTTTGGCAGAATAGTATAGAATCCCTACCTGGTAGAATCTGGTCAGTATGTTGAATAATGACAGTAGGTTTATAACGAACGGTGATTGGTCCCACGGAACAGGTAGAAATGTTTCTAGGTACTAATTCAGAAGTTTGTTGACAAGTAAAAACATCATTATTTTCTTCTTTTTTCACAGATAATATCAGTTCTAACATGACATATTCATCGTCTTTAAATGTATGAACACCATCAGTTATTTCATTCCTATTTTGGTACCACTTTAAGTTTACTTCAGGAAAAACGTTTTCACTTTTACACGACAGTTTTATTGATGTACCAACAAGAACATCAACGCTATCGGCATGCAAGCATACTGGAAACATGTGCCTAGGTAACGATTTAACTGTCAACCTTGCACGTCGAGAATTAAATGTTTTCATTGTTTTTAGTTGTACAACAGAACAATAGTAATATCCTTCATCTTCTGTTTTAACATTTTTAATTTTAAGAATAGAAAGATCGATATTAACAATGTTGCTTGTAACAATGAAATATCTTCCTTTATCTTGGTCTGCTATTGGTATTCCGTCTTTATGCCAGGAAAATGAATGTCTTATTATAGTACTATTAGTAGAAACTGTACACTTGAATCTATGTTCTGTAGCAAACAATACTTTAACATCCTCGGGTTCCTCTACAAAATCTGTTGATGCCAAGCACGTACGTAGGCCTACATTCAATAATGCAATCCTACACAACATACAGAAAATGAACAGTTCCATATCGTTAATGTAAAAAATACTAGTACACTTCTATAGTAATTGGCTGTTGCGTTTGTGGTTGTCACACAATGAGAGTATGCGGGTACTATTCATTAAACAGTATTTGATTTTCTTTTCTGGCCAAACAATTACTAATTTATGTTTTCTGTACTCTACATGTGTATCTTTTCTTGTTACATATTTGTATTATTTGAATTAAGTCAGCGTCAATAAAGCATGTTTGGTCCAAATTGAGCCGTACTCTGTATGGTAAAGTAGGTATACCAATTTCAAAGTGTTAATTCTCGGTATAGGGTTTTAAGTTGAGTGCTGTTGCATTAAAATAATGAAATATTGCTAAAATATTTGTTTATGGTTTTTGTATTGTTTATGGTTTCTTTTTTGGCATTTTTTTTACTTAATAACATTTTTAAAAAGCGATAATTTAATTGTATAGCATATTTTAAATATCAAAAAAGTAAATAAAAAAAACCTAAATAAATTAAAAATGTTTCTCCTTGATAATTACCAGTCTGTATCATGTAAATTCTTTATTCAAAAATAATGTTTATTGTTCTAGGCCCGCAGTAGGCTGCTATCTATATATATATATGTAAGGATGTGGACGACAACACAAAAGGAAAAACACGCCTTTTCTCACTTTTACCATGGTCCGGTGGTGTATTTGGGTTTAATTTGTTTTTAGCATAACAATAGAGATCAGTATGGTCCTGAAAACCACAAAATAAATACAATGAGAAACAAAAGTAAATAATATTCTAAAATACAAGCCAATTCTTAGTAACGACCTCAACTTAACAGGCGACTCTAATAAAAAGGATTCTCTCTGAGGACTGCGACTATTACATCAAACGGCACGTCTACCTAAACAGCCTCTGTATACTTTGTTAGAGTATACAAATACCTAATTAATTACCTACACAATTGCATCATAAGTGCCTAAATATTACTATTATATTACTAGAATAAATGCATGTTGGAATTTACTCACACTATTTGAATACTAAACTTAGTCTATTCATTGAATCAAGGAGTTATAATCTTAGGTTTGTGTAAAATATATAAACAATAACAAATCCATGGGCGCAGCCATTTTGTATGATAAATAGAGGGCGCACTACATGACGATCTATCACGAGCATGGTAGCCTCGTGTGTACAAATTAATCAAGTGTGAACTGTAGGATGAACTATTTTATACAAACTGTTAACTAGAAACTATCTTCTATAAACTAAACATTACTAAATCTATCTAAACATATTTTGTTAATACAAAGAAGGTTTATCACAAAAGTATATATTATAACATTATATGGCATAAAATTCTAGTTCAAAGATTGTAACACAATACTATTCAATAGGCTTCCTAACTGCACATTCCATGAGTCAAGGTTAACCCAAAACAAATGTCTAGGCCTATGAATGCAATCATCTTAAAATACAACATTAATGTTTCTTAAACATAACAGAATCTTATAAATGTATAACAAAGTAATATATGTATAAAGTAGAGTAATTAGCTTTTAATCAGATCTTTAATTAAGTAAGAGACAAAACTATCTGTTTCCTTGACCGGTTCATGAATACAAAAGAAAGCAAATCATTTGAAAAAGACTGTTACAATTATAGGGGGCAGTAACACCTATAGGGGCAGTATTTAATTATCACATGATTAGATTAATCCCCACATATATATATATATATTGCTTATTTTGAAGACAAAATACAACCCCTTTTATCTCCAAAATAAAACAATGAAAAGACGGTGTGGTTATTGTATACACAAAAGAGTCCTTTAATTTTTAATAAAGTATGAAATGCCACAATATATTTGTTGCCTTTTATTTAGTTTGTATTTTAAAGAGCCCTCAATTCCATTCAATTCACCCAAAAGTAAAAAAGAATCCAAATCTTATTTTATACAAAAATCTTTAATTTTTTTCCGTCTTTTTTAAAAAATTGACTACTAGATGAAAAAAGGTACAAAACCGTACCGTATACTATAAATAGGTGAGCGAATAGAAGTGACGTGACACACCCACTAATAAGTGATATATTACTATTTCCCATTTATAGATGTGTGGTAGATTTAGGTCTATACTCAGTAGTTTAAGTTCTTTGATTTTGAATTAAGAAACTATTAATTGTGTCTAATGACTTTAAACTGACGGGTGCTTACTTTGACATCAATCATTTTCTGTGTCAATATATGTATAACTATGTGATTCAAGATCATTAGGAACCTGTGAAGCTGTTGAGTGTCTCCAATGACCATATACTTCTGTAGTAGGTACACGAGGTAATGAACGATCTTGTACTGTATGTCTTAAAATAACTCCCTCTCTTGTCTCATAATACACTTCAGGTTGAGTTACTTCTTTTCCTAAAGAATCAACTATTATAGTGTTATCATTACCACACAAACAATAATGATATATGGGAACCAGAACAACAAGTACAATAATGATAACAACACCAGCAGCAATGATTATGATTACATCCAATGATAAATCTATTGTTTCACTTGACTTTTGAATTCCAGATGAATCTGCATTACTTGCTTTCTCATTAATATTCGACTTTCCAACGTGTAACCGAATTGTTGACGAATTGTCACCAACTTCATTTTCCGCCAGGCAAGTTACAGTAGTTCCATTCTGTTGAAATGTTGGATTTGTTAGAGTTAAAAGCTGACCTGTTTCATCTACAAAATACTGATCTCGGCTTAATGTAGGACTAAATCTCCATCTATAATTAGTAACCGGTGGATTTGCAAAAGTTTGGCAGAATAGTATAGAATCCCTACCTGGTAGAATCTGGTCAGTATGTTGAATAATGACAGTAGGTTTATAACGAACGGTGATTGGTCCCACGGAACAGGTAGAAATGTTTCTAGGTACTAATTCAGAAGTTTGTTGACAAGTAAAAACATCATTATTTTCTTCTTTTTTCACCGATACTAGCAGCTCTAACATGACATATTCATCGTCTTTAAATGTATGAACACCATCAGTTATTTCATTCCTATTTTGGTACCACTTTAACTTTACTTCAGGAAAAACGTTTTCACTTCTACACGACAGTTTTATTGATGTACCAACAAGAACATCAACGCTATTGGCAGGCAAGCATACTGGAAACATGGGCCGAGGTAACGATTTAACTGTTAACATAGCACGTCGAGAATAAAATGTTTTCATTGTTTTTAGTTGTACAACAGAACAATAATAATATCCTTCATCTTCTGTTCTAACATTTTTAATTTTAAGAATAGAAACATCGATATTAACAATGTTGCTTGTAACAATAAAATATCTTCCTTTATCTTGGTCTGCTATTGGTATTCCGTCTTTATGCCAGGAAAATGAATGTCCTAGTGTAGTACTATTAGTAGAAACTGTACACTTGAAGCTATGTTCTGTAGCAAACAATATTTTAACATCCTCGGGTTCCTCTAGAAAATCTGTTGATGCCAAGCACGTACGTAGGCCTACATTCAATAATGCAATCCTACACAACATACAGAAAATGAACAGTTCCATATCGTTGATGTAAAAAATACTAGTACACTTCTATAGTAATTGGCTGTTGCGTTTCTGGTTGTCACACAATGAGAGTATGCGGGTACTATTCAATATACAGTATCTGATTTTCTTTTCTGGCCAAACAATTACTAATTTATGTTTTCTGTACTCTACATGTGTGACTTTTCTTGTTACATATTTGTATTATTTAAATTAAGTCAGCGTCAATAAAGCATGTTTGGTTCAAATTGAGCCGTACTGTGTATGGTAAAGTAGGTATACCAATTTCAAAGTGTTAATTCTCGGTATAGGGTTCTAAGTTGAGTGCTGTAGCATTAAAATAATGAAAATATTGCTAAAATATGATTTTTGTATTGTTTATGGTTTCTTTTGTGGCACTATTTTACTTAATAACATTTTTAAAAGCAATAATTTAATTGTATAGCATGTTTTAAATATCAAAAAGGCAAATATAAAAAGAAACCTAAATAAATTTAAAATGTTTCTCCTTGATAACTACCAGTCTGTGTCAGGTAAATTCCTTATTAAAAATGATGTTTATTGTTCTAAGCCCGCAGTAGGCTACTATATATATATATATATATATATTGCTTATTTTGAAGACCTAATAAAAACCCTTATCTCCAAAATAAAACAATGGAAAGACGTAAGTGTGGTTATTGCATACACAAACACAAAAGAGTCCCTTAATTTTTAATAAAGTATGAAATGCCACAATGTATTTGTTGCTTTTTATTTAGTTTGTATTTTAAAGAGCCCTCAATTCCATTCAATTCAGCCAAAAGTGAAAAAGAATCCAAATCGAATTTCATACAAAAACGTTAATTAAATGTAATAGTTTCGAAAAAATAAAGACTGTATGTACAGTGTACTCAGTAAATATTTTATCAGCTTTTACTTGAATCTTAAACATTTTTACAGTCTTATAAATTGATTATTCAAACCTCTTAGACAGTTGGTTTTAACTGACTTCAGTGAGGCCTTCCACAGCGAAGAACACATAATAGCAGTTTCTAAATTAGTAGCACTTGGCTGTTGACCTGAAATTGTACCCTAGAAAATTAGCTTTTGGTCAATTAGAACCCAACAAGTACGCTAATCTGTACAATCTAAGATCGTTAATCTAAAATATGTGTAAAGTTACGGCTCTCTCTCTCTCTGTTTCTGCTACTACTGTATGAGTTATCACAAAAAAAACAACCTCTCTAAATCATGTAAATACTTACACACATGTTTTAAAATTGACTACTAGATGGAAACAAAGTACAGAACCGTACTGTATACTATAAATAGATGAGCGATAGAAGTGACGTGACACACCCTCTAGTAAGTGATATATATTATTAATATTTCCCATTTATAGATGTGTGGTAGATTTAGGCCTATACTCAGTAGTTTAAGTTCTTTGATTTTGAATTAAGAAACTATTAATTGTGTCTAATGACTTTAAACTTACGGGGGCCTTACTTTGACATCAATCATTTTCTGTGTCAATATAAGTATAACTATGCGATTCAAGATGATTAGGAACCTGTGAAGCTGTTGAGTGTCTCCAATGACCATATACTTCTGTAGTAGGGGTACACGAGGTAATGAACGATCTTGTACTGTATGTCTTAAAATAACTCCCTCTCTTGTCTCATAATATACTTCCGGTTGAATTACTTCTTTTCCTAAAGAATCAAATATTGTAGTGTTATCATTACCACACAAACAATAATGATATACGGGAACAACAAGTACAATAATGATAACAACACCAGAAGCAATGATTATGATTACATCCAATGATAAATCTATTGTTTCACTTGACTTTTGAATTCTAGATGAATCTGCATTACTTGCTTTCTCATTACTATTCGACTTTCCAACGTGTAACCGAATTGTTGACGAATTTTCACCAACTTCATTTTCCGCCAGGCAAGTTACAGTAGTTCCATTCTGTTGAAATGTTGGATTTGTTAGAGTTAAAAGCTGACCTGTTTCATCTACAAAATACTGATCTCTGCTTAATGTAGGACTAAATCTCCATCTATAATTAGTAACCGGTGGATTTGCAAAAGTTTGGCAGAATAGTATAGAATCCCTACCTGGTAGAATCTGGTCTTTCTCATTAATATTCGACTTTCCAACGTGTAACCGAATTGTTGACGAATTGTCACCAACTTCATTTTCCGCCAGCCAAGTTACAGTAGTTCCATTCTGTTGAAATGTTGGATTTGCATCTATAATTAGTAACCGGTGGATTTGCAAAGGTTTGACAGAATAGTATAGAATCCCTACCTGGTAATATCTGGTCAGTATGTTGAATAATGACAGTAGGTTTATAACGAACGGTGATTGGTCCGACAGAGCAGCTAGAAATGTTTTTAGGTACTAATTCAGAAGTTTGTTGACGTTTTTCGTACTATTAGTTGGGAAAGCCACTCGACAGTGTAGTTCTTTTGAACTGATCCACTTTTGGTTACCCGCAGGTGCTGATAGTACTTTTGTTCTGTTTTATTGAATGATGCCGTACCTTGTTTATGATTTTTGTATGTTACCTGGAAATTGAATAAAATAAAAAAAAAATTAAAAAAATAAAAGTAAAAACATCATTATTTTCTTCTTTTTTCACAAATAATATCAGTTCTAATATGACATATTCATCGTCTTTCAATATTTGAAAACTATCAGTTATATACACATAACTTTCATTTCTGCAAAAAAAAAAATCTCTGTAATAATGTACTTTTTAATTACTGTAATAATCTAGGCGTAGATTATGTTGACCAGGCCAGTGAGAGGACGATCGACTGTACAGTACTACCATAAGTCCTCTAGGTGGATACAACTTATTTCTTGTCTACAAAGTGTACAGTAGTATGCTAATAGTACTATTATTAGATTAGGTAGTTGGAGTAGTTTGGAGAGATACATCTATTTATAAGAGAGTACTTTATATTTATAGATATAATACTAATAGGTACCATGTATTGGGATGCAATTCAACAGTTATGAATAAAACAAAACAAAAACTCTGTATGCTTTTGACTAGCTGTGAAATAAATTTTGGGTGATTATTCCAGTATTTACAGTCTAAATTTGATCTTTATGCACCAATAGGCATAAATGATTTTTAAATTAACAGGTATAAAAGCAAATTAGAAGCCCTACGTACTCTGTATGTTAGAGGAAATAAGCATAAGAGCAAATAAAGCCTTGACCACAGGATGGAATCAGTAGTACACGACTGTACTTATGTGTGGGCCAGGAATGATGGTAGTGCCAGTATACAGTGTAATTTTAGCCTCAAGGCAATACCATGTAGCTGCATTAGCTTGCAGAAATACAGTAGAGATTTCATGAGACTTGGTGTGTGATGATTCAGTATGATAATTTGTGCTGTGAAAAAAAAAATTTCTGAATTATGAAGAAAATATTGTAAAATATAACAAGGAAGTTATACTATAGTATAATTAAGGGGTAACCGTAAAATATATAATAATAAATGCAATGGGAATTACTAATATTATGTAAACAATACAATATTAAGTTAAATTCATAGGCCGATATTATTTTATTATTATAAGGAAATCTGTTTTTGAATCAGAAAAAGCCGTCCCAACCCAGATTTGAACCCAGTATCAATAAAGCTATAAACAGAATAGACCATTATTGTAGCCGGAATTTAGGGTAGACCTACTCGAGGCCTAGTAAGATTAGCTAGAAGAATACAGGTCAACCGGGTGTCACGAAACCTAAGACCACGAAAGCTAAGACCCCCTAAGACCTAAGATCATGAAATATTCATGATGGGCTGCTAAAAAGGTAGATGAGCTACTAAACTAATTACGTAATTCGTATAATAATAACAATAATTGACAAGAAGGCCTAAAAGCGACGGGAAACACCTATCCATTCTTGCATGGCAGTACGAAAACCTGCCTATGGTTGTACATCATTGTAAATTGTCAACAGACACTGTGCTACAGACAGTGTACCGTGTGTTAAAAGTACAGCATTTACAGCAGACAGCAACGTGTTTAACTTGCTATAGTTTTACAGATAGCACCTATGGACAATAGCAGAATCGGGTGATTATCTACATATAATTATTATGCTTGTTTTTGGAAATAACTACACAATGCAAACTATTCATTTTTGGAAATGTACTCTACCTCTCAAAAAAACTGCCCAAACGTAGATGACCACAAATATTCCTACGAACTACAATACAGTTATTCGTCCATTTCTCATTCTGATTGTCGGGAATCGGGGTGGGTTGAGTGTTGGGATATTTTGATTTTGTCACCCGACGATTAGACACGTTTCACATTGAAAATAAAAGATTTATTTCCATGTTTGAATCTCGTTCGTACACATGTTAGTGGGCCTACCGGATCCTATCGGGTTTTTCCTTGTTCAAAAAATTATTATCCGCGGGATTCATTCTGGGGCGCCAAGAGTGGACTCTTAGGCTACTCGATGCATTGCAATTTATAGAACCATTACTATCCCATCGTCTGTTGCTTGAAGCATTATTTCTTACATCGTTTCAGGGTTTTTTTCGGCTCGGAGAGTTGGCAGCGCAACGATTTAACTCTGAACGAAACAGGGGCTTTAATCATAATACGGCACCACAAAACTGGAAAAAGGACTGCCCAGTGGCCGCACTAACCAACTGCCGTGCACACTGCCAACAGTTCACATGTCCCCTGTTTCAGCACCTTGATAGCAAGGCAGTTACACAACAGTTTGTGGCGTGCCGACTAAGAGCAGGTGATCACTATAATTATGGTAATGAGCAAATTATTTGAATAACGATATTTTGTGTAGACTGCGGTGTAGCGCATACAGTGTTTTTTTAGACAACGGGGAGCGAATGAGCATTGTCACCATAAGACAATGAAATTGGGATTTGCGTACGAGTAATGAATTAGGCTGCATTGTAAGTAGAATAGTTATATTTATAAAATAGATTGTTGATCTAATGAATGTTATAGGGTACCGTAAATGAACTGTATACTACGGTAATATTTGTCTGTGTTACAGTGCCACTTGAGAATAGAGAAGTGCCAAATTAAGAAGATTAAGCTTAGAAAACATCAGAGAAATCACCGAAGAAATTATGGATAAGATGGAATGGAAATATGGGAGTGACATGAACAAAGAGTACTGTATTTCAACGTAAAATTGGAAATGGACTCATGAAGATAATTCACCTGTAATTTGTATTATAGAGATATTTATATACCTCAGATTGGGTGCACCCTTGTAATAAAAAGATAATCTGGATATATATATATTAGTGTTTTATAAGTATATTATTCTTGTCTTGAGTCCACAACACACCAAACCCACTAGCAATGTTGCCGTGACAATTGGGTTGAATCCGATCCATTACACAGTTTTCGCATTGGGGCAGCAACACATGCTGCGTCATTAGGCATGTCAGATAGCCTCATTCAACAATTTGGTAGATGGAAATCTTCCATTTTCATGAAATACATTCGTATTTCATCGTCCGGTTCATAAGGGTCAGGCCAGTGGTTTTTGTTTGCTCTAGGTGGGAACCCATTCAAGGCTGGGTTTTTGGCGCTGACACCCAGACTCTTGTCTTACAGTCAATTTTATATGTTATTGTATTTTAATCAGAACTCAAGTAGATTTACAGATATACAGATTTGATGCTTAAGTCAAATTTGTTAACTTAATAAGTATTGTTTAGTAAGTAGAGTTTAATACTTTGATTTATACTTTGTTTTATAATAGTCTACTACTACTGATATCAGTTATACACTATTTTATTTATTGTTTCAGATGACATAACGTATAGGGCGTAAGCCATTTTATATTATGTAATATAATTCAGTTTTATACTATAGGTGATTTGTGTTAAATATGTCATCTATGTTATACCAATTATACACATTTAAGTATTCGTCATTATAATACATGACATTTCCACCCAATGATGGTTTATCTGTGTTTTTTATTTGTTGTCCTGTCCGGTCGCTAGACTAACACAAATACTGTGCCTTGATAATGACATCTGCGTCAGATAAATATCCTATGACAAATTATGTTCAAGTTTTAAGTAGATTATCTACATATAATTATTACATTTGTTTTGGAGATAACTACACAATGCAAACTATTAATTTTTCGAAATGTACTCTACCTCTCCAAAAAACTGCCCAAACGTAGATGACCACAAATATTCCTACGAACTACAATACAGTTTTTCGTCCATTTCTCATTCTGATTGTCGGGAAGCGGGGTGGGTTGAGTGTTGGGATATTTTGATTTTGTCACCCGACGATTAGACACGTTTCACATTGAAAATTGATTGATTTTCATGTATGAAACTTCTCAAATTCGATATTATGGACAGTTTCATATTATGGAAGGCCATAAATATATTTTTATTTATTTTTTAATTCAAAGCGCCTTCAATTCTTTTAAATTAAACAGAAAGCAAAACAAGATATAAAAATATAAAGCATCAAAACCACCATTTTGTTCTAAAAACGTTGTAATGTAAAAGTTGAATTGCTAAAATATTTGTTTATAGTTTTTAGATTGTTTATTGTTTCTTTTTTGCTTAAAAAGCAATAATTCAATTTTATAGCATATTTTAGATATAAAAGCAAATATAGAAAAACTTAAATAAATTAAAATGTTTCTTCTTGATAATTACTAGTATGTGTCAGGTAAATTCTCTAGTTAAAAATAATGTTTATTGTTCAAAGCCCGCAGTAGGCTACTATCTATATTGCTTATTTTGGAGATACAATACATGCCCTTTCATCTCCAAAATATTATTATTGCATGCATAAACACCAAAGATTCCTTTTAGTAAAGTATGAAACGCCACAATGTATTTGATGCTTTTTGTTTAGTTTGTATTTTTAAAGCGCCCTCAATTCTTTTAAATTCAGCCAAATTTTAAAAGAATCCAAATCGAATTTCATACAAAAACGTTAATAAACACTGCATGTACTGTGCATATTTTATCAGCTTTTACTTGAATATTAAACATTTTTACATTCTTATAAATTGATTATTCAAATCTTGGTTTTAACTGTCGACGAAACGTCACGAAGGTAATTTATTCCTTTTCGTTTCTTTGGTTCAACATAAAGTAAAAATCCACAAAAATATTATTTGGAACCAGATGAATTTATTCAATATCATCAGATCGAAATACGGTCAAGATACGGTAAAATTAGTGCGCGCTCAAGAAAAGATCGTGAGGAAGGCAGCCCGAACACGACACCACCGAGTGTTTGCTTTACATTGTAAGCGGCTAAACATCACACCGAAGGGCCTACAATTAAAATGCCCTATAAATCCCAGCAACGCAGAAAAGATAATAAAAGATGCGGAAAATAGGTTAGTAAGAGAAAGTATTCGAAAATCGACAAAATCAATAAAAGTATTAAAAAGGCAGGAAAAAGAAATTGAACAAAGGTTAGACGAGAGTTTCAACGACGTGCGTAATAATAATAATAACAGGCCTAAGCCGATTGGCGTCAATCCAAGTAGCCATGTCGTTCGCGGCAACACCCGGAAGCATTTAAACAATGTCAGAGAATCGGAATTTGCACGTGTTAAAGCCAGACAGATAAAGAAGCTAAAATGGTGGAGACAAAGCAAAGAAAATAAATACAAGTTTACAAACGGAAATCGATTTAAGTGGAAAATTGTTGAAAGAAAATGGGTGGTAAATTTATCGTCTAGGCCACTATCGTCAGACGAACAAAACGTGCTCAGTAAGGGATTGAACTACGCGGTTAGCGGCGATCGAAACAAGAGCAGGTCCATTGAAGAAATAATTGTTTCAACGGAAATGATATGTAAATTGGATAGCATACCGTTGGATGAGAAGGATACCATCAGAGGAAAGGTAACTAGCATTCTTAAATCATCTAAACCCCCACTCCCCAATTTAAGTAGAACAGAAAGAAATGCTTTTGAAGGATTAAAGAAAGATAAAGAAGTTATGATATTGCCAGCTGACAAAGGCCGTGCAACGGTGGTGATAAACACAGAGGATTATGTAAATAAAGTCAATCGAATGCTGAGTGATTAAAAGGTATATGGAAAGTTGACTACCAATCCGACCAAGAAATACAAGGATAAACTAATAAAGACACTGGGTAGACTTCTAAAAGAAGAAAAGCATAAAAATGTAGTTTGTACCCCACCGCAGAAGTAGTACCTAGAATTTACTGTCTGCCTAAAATCCATAAACCGGATTGGCCTCTCACACCTATAGTTGACAACATCAACTCTGTTTATTATCACGTGTCTAAGTTTATCGCAAAGGAGGTGTTAATCCCCTTGGTTGGTCTAAGTAAATATCATGTGACCAATTCGAAAGAACTGGCGGAAGACCTAAAACAGCTGAACCTCTTCGAAAATGTGGTGATGGTGTCTTTTGACGTCATCTCCTTGTTTACAAAAACACCCACAGGTCAAGCCTTGGAGGTTGTAAGATCATACTTGGGAAAAAGATACAACAATACATAAGAGAACGAAATTAACAGTGGAAGACATCATGGAACTCATCTACCAGTTGATTGATGCAACATATTTCACATTTTAACAACAGATATATGAACAGCACGAAGGTATTGCAATGGGTTCTCCGGTAAGCCATCTGATAGCGAATATCTATTTAGAATCGTTTGAAGAAGAAGCCATTAAGAGCGCAGATGGAACCATCAAACGACATTTTTGGAGACGGTATGTTGATGATGTTTTTGCCATCGTCCATAAAGATGCACCTCTCCCCCTCAATCGCCATCTTGATAGCATTGACCCGTCGGGCAAGATCAAGTTTACCACAGAAATAATGTCAGAGAAACAAATAACATTCTTGGACATGATTATCAGGATTAAACAAGATGGAACACTCGCTACAAAGGTATACCGAAAACCAACTCACACCGACCAATACTTGGACTTCCACTCTAATCATCCCTTAGAACACAAACTAAGCGTGGTTAACACGTTGGTGGATAGAGCAAACACAATTGTTAGTGAAGAGGAAGATAAAAAACAGGAGTTGAAACACATTAGAAAAGCATTGAAAATTTGTAACTATCCAAAATGGTCAGTGGACAGAGTCGTGAGCAAGAGAAAAGAACAAAATTCAAAAACAAGCCAGAAGAACGTCAAAGAAAGGAAATGGAGAAGATGAAAGCTCACATAGGTATCCCATACATACACGAAATTTTTTAAAAGATTCGACGCACATTTGCTAAGCACAAAGTAAACACTTTCTTCATTCCAAGTAATAAATTAAAGAATGGACTGGTTCACCCAAAAGATAGAATAAAAACGGAAGACATGTGCGGGGTTATATACGAAGTGAACTGTCTAAACTGTGAGAAAGTATATATAGGAGAGATCGGAAGGGCACTAAATACAAGAATTGGGGAACATAAGAAAGACGTATCAACAGACAACCAAGTTGTTAGAACACGTGCAAATAGAAATTCTTCGTCCCGGGTTTTACATAAGTCAACCATAACGGACCAGGCTATAGGGAATGACCATATTCCAAATTGGAATGCGAGAGTGATTGAAAAGGAAGCACAGACAGACAAAAGAAAGATAAAAGAATCTATCTGCATAATAAAAAGACCACATAACATCAACACAGACATTGGTGGGTATGACCTCCCACATACATATGATAGTTTGCTGGAAAAAGTTGAAGCAGGAGGGGGGCCAACGCAGACGCTCTACCGTCAATACCAACCAGACGGCTGGTGGCGCTGTTCAGCGTCACTTACAAAAATCCAGACCATTCCAACCCAGGCTTTACTCTGAAGCAGTCGACAGATTGTCGACGAAACGTCACGAAGGTAATTTATTCCTTTTCGTTTCTTTGGTTCAACATAAAGTAAAAATCCACAAAAATACTTATACACATGTTTTAAAATTGACTACTAGATGGAAACAAAGTACAGAACTAGGTGAGCGATAGAAGTGATGTGACACACCCTCTAGTAAATGATATATATTATTACTATTTCCCATTTATAGATGTGTGGTAGAATTAGGCCTATACTCAGTATTTGATTTTGAATTAAGAAACTATTAATTGTGTCCAATGGCTTTAAACTGACGGGTGGTATCTTTGATATCAATCATAAATTAGAATAAATACAATTATATTGTTTCTCACAATGGTAGGCATATACGTTAATCATATTCCCATTATTACGTTCTTCAAATGGAAAGTTGCTATCAATCATTTTCTGTGTCAATATAAGTATAACTATGTGATTCAAGATCATTAGGAACCTGTGAAGCTGTTGAGTGTCTCCAATGACCATATACTTCTGTAGTAGGTACTCGAGGTAAAGAACGATCTTGTAATGTATGTCTTAAAATAACTCCCTCTCTTGTCTCATAATACACTTCAGGTTGAGTTACTTCTTTTCCTAAAGAATCAACTATTGTAGTGTTATCATTATGACACAAACAATAATGATATACGGGAACCAGAACAACTAGTACAATAATGATAACAACACCAGCAGCAATGATTATGATTACATCCAATGATAAATCTATTGTTTCACTTGACTTTTGAATTCCAGATGAATCTGCATTACTTGCTTTCTCATTAATATTCGACTTTCCAACGTGTAAATGAATTGTTGATGAATTTTCACCAACTTCATTTTCCGCCAGGCAACTTACAGTAGTTCCATTCTGTTGAAATGTTGGATTTGTTAGAGTTAAAAGCTGACCTGTTTCATCTACAAAATATTGATCTCTGCTTAATTTAGGATTAAATCTCCATATATAATTAGTAACCGGTGGATTTGCAAAGGTTTGACAAAATAGTATAGAATCCCTACCTGGTAATATCTGGTCAGTATGTTGAATAATGACAGTAGGTTTATAACGAACGTTGATTGGTCCCACGGAACAGCTAGAAATGTTTCTAGGTACTAATTCAGAAGTTTGTTGACAAGTAAAAATATCATTATTTTCTTCTTTTTTCACAGATAATATCAGTTCTAATATGACAAATTCATCGTCTTTAAATGTATGAACACCATCATTTATTACATTACTATTTTGGTACCACTTTAAGTTTACTTCAGGAAAAACGTTTTCACTTTTACATGATAGTTTTATTGATGTACCGACAAGAACATCAACGCTGTCGGCAGGCAAGCATACGGGAAACATGGGCCTAGGTAACGATTTAACAGTCAACCTCGCACGTCGAGAATTAAATGTTTTCATTGTTTTTAGTTGTAAAACAGAACAATAATAATATCCTTCATCTTCTATTTTAACATTTTTAATTTTAAGAATTGAAACATCATTATTAACAATGTTGCTTGTAACAATGAAATATCTTCCTTTATCTTGGTCTGCTATTGGTATTCCGTCTTTATGCCAGGAAAATGAATGTCTTAGTATAGTACTATTAGTAGAAACTGTACACTTGAATCTATGTTCTGTAGCAAACAATACTTTAACATCCTCAGGTTCCTCAAGAAAATCCTTTGCTGAAGCCAAGCACGTAAGGCCTATATTCAATAATATTATCGTACAAAACATTGAGACACGTAAAAGGTTCATATCGATATTGTGAACAAAAATACTACCAAACTTCTACTAACGATGTCAGTTGCAGTGTTGTAGTAGCAGTGGTCGGAAATTAAGTATACCAATCATTATAATATTATCTGGTCTTCTTGTGTGGCCATACAGTTAAGAATTTGTGTTTCCTGTATTTATAATTTTGTAACTTTCATGGCATATTTTAGTTATAATAAGTAAACGCCAATAAGGTTGGTCGTAGTCAAGATGAGTTGTTCTATGAAATGCAGTAGGTATACTAATAACAATGTATTTTAATTTTTTTTTTAAATATTAATTTTTAAAAAATTAAATTAAAATTGCGAATTCAGGGTTCTAAATTGAAAAAGTGCTGTATCTAGCAAAATAACGAGAATATTGTATATTTGATATGATTTTTAAAGTGGTTTATTCTTTCTTTTTACTATTTTACCTAAAGTGATGTTTTAATATAATATTTTAGGTGTTAAAAACAAATATAATAAGTCACTGCAATAAATATTCCTCGATAACGACATCTGCGTCATATAAATTTCCTATGAAAAATTATGTTAAAGTTTTAAGTAGATTATCTACATATAATTATTAGGCTTGTTTTTGGAAATAACTACACAATGCAAACTATTAATTTTCGGAAATGTACTCTACCTCTCTAAAAAAACTTCCCAAACCTTGAATATTCCTAGGAACTACAATACAGTTATTCGTCCATTTCTCATTCTGATTGTCGGGAAGCGGGGTGGGTTGAGTGTTGGGATATTTTGATTTTGTCACCCGACGATTAGACACGTTTCACATTGAAAATAAAAGATTGATTTTCATGTATGAAACTTCTCAAATTCGATATTATGGACAGTTTCATAGTATGGAAGACCATAAATATATTTTTATTTATTTTTTAATTCAAAGCACCTTCAATTCTTTTAAATTAAACAGGAAGCAAAACAAGATATAAAAATATAAAGCATCAAAACCACCATTTTGTTTTAAAAACGTTGTAATGTAAAAGTTGAATTTCTAAAATATTTGTTTATAGCTTTTGTATTGTTTATTGTTTCTTTTTTGGCACTATGTTACTTAATAACATTTTTAAAAGCAATAATTCAATTGTATAGCATATTTTATATATAAAAGCAAATATAGAAAAACTTAAATAAATTAAAATGTTTCTTCTTGATAATTACTAGTATGTGTCAGGTAAATTATCTATTAAAAATAATGTTTATTGTTCAAAGCCCGCAGTAGGCTACTATCTATATTGCTTATTTTGGAGATACAATACATGCCCTTTCATCTCCAAAATATTATTATTGCATGCATAAACACCAAAGATTCCTTTTAGTAAAGTATGAAACGCCACAATGTATTTGATGCTTTTTGTTTAGTTTGTATTTTTAAAGCGCCCTCAATTCTTTTAAATTCAGCCAAATTTAAAAAGAATCCAAATCGAATTTCATACAAAAACGTTAATTAAATTTTAATAAACACTGCATGTCCTGTGCATATTTTATCAGCTTTTACTTGAATATTAAACATTTTTACATTCTTATAAATTGATTATTCAAATCTTGGTCTTCAACAGTGTAGAACACATAATAGCAGTTTCTAAATTTTTTTTTTTTTTTTTTTTTTTTTTTTTATTTCATCATATAATACATTACAAAGGAAAAACATAATCAAATAAAAAATTAAAATAAAAAGCAACAAACAAAAACAACAAAGATATCCATCTAACAAATTAAATAAAGGTTCATAAAAATTATTCTACTCTCTAACCATTTCATATTTGATTTATAAATTCTTCTAATTTTATCCATTTTCTATTAAAAATACTGTCCTCAAAATTCTGATGATAAATAAATTTTTCTGTTTCATAAAACCTTTTTAACTCGTTCATAACCATTTTGATAGTTGGCTTACATTTAACTAGTTTACATTTATAAATAAATGATTTTACAATTAGAATAATTGCATTAATGGCTTTTAAATTAAAGTTTCTAAATTAGTAGCAATTGGCTGTAGACCTGAAATTGTACCCTAGATCATTAGCGTTTGGTCAATTAGAACGCTATAAATCTGTACTATCTAAGATTGTTAATCTAAATTTGAATAAACTATATGTAAAGTTACGCCTCTCTCTCTCTCTGTATCTGCCACTACTGTAAAAGTTATCACAAAAAGAAACAATCTCTCTACATCATGTAAATACTTATACACATGTTTTAAAATTGACTACTAGATGGAATCAAAGAAAAGAACTAGGTGAGCGATAGAAGTGACGTGACACACCCTCTAGTAAATGGTATATATTATTACTATTTCCCATTTACAGATGTGTGGTAGAATTAGGCCTATACTCAGTAGTTTAATTTCTTTGATTTTGAATTAGGAAACTATTAATTGTGTCCAATGACTTTAAACTGACGGGTGCTATCTTTGACATCAATCATAAATTAGAATAAATACAATTATATTGTTTCTCACAATGGTAGGCATATACGTTAATCATATTCCCATTATTACGTTCTTCAAATGGAAAGTTGCTATCAATCATTTTCTGTGTCGATATAAGTATAACTATGTGATTCAAGATCATTAGGAACCTGTGAAGCTGTTGAGTGTCTCCAATGACCATATACTTCTGTAGTAGGTACTCGAGGTAAAGAACGATCTTGTAATGTATGTCTTAAAATAACTCCCTCTCTTGTCTCATAATACACTTCAGGTTGAGTTACTTCTTTTCCTAAAGAATCAACTATTGTAGTGTTATCATTACGACACAAACAATAATGATATACGGGAACCAGAACAACAAGTACAATAATGATAACAACACCAGCAGCAATGATTATGATTACATCCAATGATAAATCTATGGTCTCACTTGACTTTTGAATTCCAGATGAATCTGCATTACTTGCTTTCTCATTACTATTCGACTTTCCAACGTGTAACCGAATTGTTGATGAATTGTCACCAACTTCATTTTCCGCCATGCAAGTTACAGTAGTTCCATTCTGTTGAAATGTTGGATTTGTTAGAGTTAAAAGCTGACCTGTTTCACCTACAAAATATTGATCTCTGCTTAATTTAGGACTAAATCTCCATCTATAATTAGTAACCGGTGGATTTGCAAAGGTTTGGCAGAATAGTATAGAATCTCTACCTGGTAGAATCTGGTCAGTATGTTGAATAATGACAGTAGGTTTATAACGAACGTTGATTGGTCCCACGGAACAGGTAGAAATGTTTCTAGGTACTAATTCAGAAATTTGCTGACAAGTAAAAACATCATTATTTTCTTCTTTTTTCACAGATAATATCAGTTCTAATATGACATATTCATCGTCTTTAAATGTATGAACTCCATCATTTATTGCATTACTATTTTGGTACCACTTTAAGTTTACTTCAGGAAAAACGTTTTCACTTTTACATGACAGTTTTATTGATGTACCAACAAGAACATCAACGCTATTGGCAGGCAAGCATACTGGAAACATGGGCCGAGGTAACGATTTAACTGTTAACATAGCACGTCGAGAATAAAATGTTTTTACTGTTTTTAGTTGTACAACAGAACAGTGATAATATCCTGTATCCTCTACATTAACCTTTTTAATTGTTAAAATTGAAACATCATTACCAATAATGTTGCTTGTAACAATATAATATCTTTCTGAAGGAAAAACATCGGTTATTAGTGCTACGTCCTTATGCCATGTAAATGAATGTAATATATTTGAAGAATTAGAAGCAACAATGCACTTGAGTTCGTGTTCTGAATCAAACACTACTTCAGCATCACTAGGTTCTTCAAGAAAAACTATTGAACAAACGCATACACAATAAATATTCAATAACAGAAACTTTAAAAACATTGATCCAATAGTATATTTCATATCAAGCTCTTTATTAGTGCTTTGTAGAAATGAATTGAAGATTCCTAACATATTTTGGTCATGGATGATGTTGCGCGAATGATTATAGCCAGTATAGTACTGAATATGTGGTCTAAACGTTATAATTTGTTTAGGCCATACCATTTTAACTCTTGTTTCTCGTTTCACTCACAATACGTATAAGTCATTTCTTTATTGTCAATTGTATCTGTTTTATAAATGTTTGTGAGTTACGTACTGTGTGCTCTGGGGACTATTCTTTGTACTGGAGATGCTACAAATAATAAAAAATTACAAATGTGATAAGATGTCTTTTAAAGATGTATTGTCCCCCAAAAACATGAAAAATGAAGATTAAAATCAGATTTTGAATAGGTTATTTTGTAGTTTAAATAATGTTAATCCTTTCCGTGAAAAAAAACCGAAAAAAAACCCAATGTTTTCTCATATAAAATGACAAAATAAATGGTCAAATTCAACCAAAAACCCATTGGCTGGCAGCCAATTTGACTATATTTTGCTTTAAATTACATTTTTTCAGGTAAAAACATTTTATCGATTAAATTTTTGTTCAAATTGGAAAACTATTATGTGACATTAAAATGGCATTATCAACCCAATTGTACAAATTATTTTTTCAGGGGGGACAATGCATCTTTAAGTTTTAGTTCTACTTTAAGTGATATACGTAGTCCTAAATTTGTATAAGATATATTAAACACAATCATTCAGTAGAATGAGGTGTTCTATTATTAAACAAAATTTAAGATTTAAGATTCAAGAAATGTTATTGGTCCACTTAAAAAATAGAAATTAGATTAAAAAATACTTTGCAAAAAGCAATATAAATACAAAGACAAATGTTGAAAAAAATTGACAAAAAGTAAACGTCAACAATATAATGACATGTGTAGCCCAAAAAACGTATAAATTATCCACGGAATGATCACATTCGAGGTTGATACATCGAGTGGTGGCGTCATATTCACTTTTGCTACAGAAAAGAGTTACGACATTCCGCTCATGAATTTTAGAAAGTCACGTGGTACACTGCAGCCATATTGTGTCCAACTATTCCTATGTAGTACATGGTGTTGAATCCGTTCACAAGGCTTTAATTTATTTTTAAGACCAATCAATTTTGTTATAAAGTTACTGAACTTCATTTTAACAAAATGTAAAAATGATGCCTTAAGTAGAAAGTATGTATGGAGCGCGCAATATTTTGGACACAAAAATGTCTTCTAATTCATTCAATGTCGCAGCTCTGATTCCATTTACCACTAGACCAAACATTTCGGTTGGCAAACGCTGTTTACATAAGGTATTTAATCTATTTCCATGCTTATATAGCGTCCTCTATAATGTCCAATATTATGTCATAATTATTCTAATTAATTAGTCATGATTTCTGCCTTAGACCGGTTTCGGTCACAATGATTACATGAAGGCCCGCAATATTGAAAATTAACGCGTTAAAAGGCTATAGAGCTCCCGTTAATAATAAGTAATACATACATTTTTTCTGCTCAGAAACCATATGACATTAGGTGTTTGTTATGCATTGGTTTTATGGATCGAAAGAAGAAGGTTAAAGTGTACCAGTGTTTAGAAGGTGGGGCGACCTAGGCTGCTAATCACATATTCACAAATGTAAGCTTTTCTTTTAGAATGCAATGATCCAAATAAAATGTGACATAATTTAAAGTAATGTTTAACTATGCATTTTTTAAATACAATATCCGTATAATATTTGCCTCAGCTCCGTAAAGAATATTAGGCCTAGCACCTAACTGTGCTGAAACTGATCAATTTACACTGTGGTGGACGACATCACCAACAATTAGCTAAATACCATTTCCTCTTTTGCGTTGTACGTTTTTGTGACAATAAAAAAACTACCTGTACCAGCCTACTACAGTATTTACAATGAATATATTTTCCATTTAGGCCTATGTTTCCAAACTTCAAACATGTTTTAATTAACCAATATTACAATTCGTTTAGGGTTTTGTGTTCTTATCAGATCTGGTCATCTGGTGCTTAATTAACCATGGAGGGCTAGGGCCTTAGACTTTACTGAGATGTATTTTTAATATAAATAATATGAATGACATTAATTTTATCAACTAACAATAGTTTCAGTTGACTTCCAACAATAGAACAGATGATCTGCAAATGTTACGAATGCCTATACATTTAACATTGGATGAGTTTGAGATGTTTCTTAAAGAATTAAAAATAACATGTCATTTTAGGTAATTAGTTAAGCATAACACAATGCCGAAACAGCCATAAAATCGGTTAAATAATAACAGAGTTGCATTGAAAACCATCCTAAAATAGCTTCTTTTCTGGCTCTTTCTTCCAAGACCAAGTCTTTTGAAAAATTGGCCTGTGCGCCAAGGTTGTCAGGACAATCTTTATTTTTTAACGATTTGCGTTTATTTATTTACGGGAGAATTCGACAGTATATTTGTTTTTGTTACATAGACGGTCTCATGATAAACTAGCCATATCTTACGAATTTAAAATAATAGAAGATTGAAATGTATTGCGCAGTATCAATTATGAAAATCCAAAACAATGATAACAAATAATTATTGTAAAAACTGTATGCGTTACGGAAGGGATAGCAAACAGACGTGATTTTTAAGTTTTTCATATTCAAATATTTCTCTTCATTCAAAAATACTATTTTTGTATAATTAGGTCTATCTTGCCATAAGCCCTTATCTACAATTGTTGACGCTTTAAAAAAAATAAAGTATATAATATAGTACTTTAAAAACATGGTCATCTCTTCTTAAATGTACCTTTTATGATACATAAATTATGAAAAAAAGAGAGAAACAATGCGTGGAAGGTTTAGGCCTAGCCCAGCTAGGCTTATTAGTTTTGTATATGCTTAGCTGCTGGTAAACAGCAGTAACGTACGAACATCGTACGCTAGCCCAGCCTGACGATGTCTAGTTGCTACATTAAGTATTGCCTTTCAGTTTTTTTGCAAGAATCAGTTACAAATGAGCAAAAACCTTGTATTTTCGCAAAATCTTCCATTTGTTTGAGCATTCACGATCGATGAAAATTTAAAATGGCATAAACAAATAGATCAGGTGAAAAATAAAGTAATATCAGGTCTGTACTATCTAAATGCAGCAATATTTTCCCTCAAAATATTCAATCATTAATGTACAAATCTATCATAGCCCACCATTTTGACTACTGCAATGTAGCATGGGGTCGTTGTAACCAAACCCTCAAATATAAACTCAAAGTACTCCAAAATAGAGCGGCTAAAATAATTACAAATACATCTAGGTATGACTCTAGCTCACAGGCGCTCAAAGATTTAAATTGGCCTAATTTAGAAGAAAAACAATATTACAACGAAGCAGTCACAATGTATAAAATAATGAATAACTTGACCCCATCCTACTTAAGAAACAGATTCTATGAATGCAAACAAACATAATTATACTAGATCAAAAGATATTCTAAGTTTACATAAGGCAAACACTGAGTATAAAAAGAAAAGTGTCTCGTATTCTGGCGCAAAGCTATGGATTAGTTTAAATGCTATAAACTCAAATGCAATTACAGCTCCTAATATACATATATTTAAAAAAAATTATAAATGACCAAAGATAAAATATTCTTTTTTTGTTGTTGTTGTTTTTGTACTGTAAATTATAACTTGTGTAATAGTATAAATAGTTTTGTAGTAAGTAACGGCCTTGTGAAAAACACCAATATGGTGATTCAAGTGTTGCATCTGTTTTTAATAAAGTTGTTATTATTATATTATTATTTTAATAAATAAATTGGGTTTCTGACATGTGGCAAAAAATCAAACTACAACCTTTGAAACTCTGGTTATATAGGCTAACAAATGTAGCATATTATGAGCGGGACAAAATTGTAGTTTGTTCAGTTTTAAATGAAAGTATATGTTGTCCTGATCACGTACAACAAAATGTATATGAATAAGTTAGAGATACAGTGTTAGCGGCGATGATTTGCTAAAATAACATATAATAGTAAATTAACTATACATACAGTAAAACCTCGAAAAGAAGCCCATCTCAAAAAAGAACGCATCCCTCGAAAAGAAGGCCTCCTTCTTAGGGCTGCAAAAGTAATCTCGGAAAAAAGGCCCCATCGCATTATCATTTTGCTGAAAAGGTTCATTTGGCATATTCCTCAATTGTAATGACTCCACAAAAGAAGTAACTTCTCGAATGTCCCAGTACAGACATGAAACATGTTGATGTCAACTCCAAAAAACCATTTTGGGGACTTTTTATGCCTGTCTGAATGGTCAATACATCATAATAACCCTCGCACCTGATTGTAGTGATCCCTTATGTCTCAAGATCGCCCTTTAATATACCAATTATGAATCTTTATTTGTGTCAGTCAGGAACCGTTCTTGATGATTTTAAATGTTATGTTTTAGTTTTAATTAATTTAATTCATGTAATATGTACATTTTTGGTTAACAACAAAAATAAATATTTCACAAACATATATATTATATATTTTTATTTTATTTATTTATTTTTTTGCATTAGCAGTTCCAAAGATTTTGCCTATGTATATAAGGAATAATTTAATAATAATTTGTCAGAAAGTACAATGTTAGACTAACATTTCAGAAGGGTTAGAACACTAGTGTCAAATTCATAATTAATTTCATTTACACTCAATTTCTAATACTATAGTACGTAGGACACGGCTACTGTTGGCGAGTATTTTTGTAGCAGCTACCCTAGCACTAGCAGCGCGACGAGAGATCATTTTTTATTACGTCGTGAAAACTATTTCCAGAGTTTTCCGTCACAGCATGAATATTTATGTATGGATTCAGGGCTCTTTATAGTTTCTGCCTTAACCTAATAGAAAAAAAATAATGCGACCCGGCAACAATATTGATTATTGAATCTTTGCCAAATATCTACATTGTAAGCCCATCAAACATTTTGTGGCTTTTCATATGAATACACTTTCTGGGCACCTGGTCTATTAATGATGAGTTACATGTGTCTGTGTGTGACAGTGGCTGTGTGTCTCGAAAGGTGTACAGTACTAGGTTCTTTAAAGTGCAAATGAGCCAGATGTGTACACTGGAAACTGGAAACATAACAACCAAGTGAGTATAAACATCATCTGATTTAATGCATTAAATGTCAACATTGATATATATATAGCCCTAATAATAGGAATGATTCTAAATGTTATGATAAAAAATCACAAAAACAAGAAAAAATTTTGCATATTCTCCTAATGATGACGATTTAGCTACCTGAAGTATTCTGAATAAATGATTTAAAACTTATTAGAGAAAAAACGTACTCAAAATATATCATGCTACGATGTGTATAAAATGTATGGCATGACTTTTTACATTTGGTTCTTACTTGCAGATTGCGTTTTATTTTTGTGTTTTTTTTTTTGGCACATCCTTTGACCATCTTCAGGGAAAGGTTTTTGATGTGTTATAAGAAGGAAAATAAGGCTAGAATAAAAAGATCGACAATAAACAGCATACAATATTGATATCTACCAATGGAAATCTTTGTTTAACATAGGTTACTCTGTTTGTGACAGTACAACTAAATAATTTAAAATACCGTAGGCATAACATTACTGTAAAATATTTAATATAAATCAATAAAGTTCTCATGGGTAATAACACTATGCAGTAACACTCAATTGTTTAAATCACAGACTGCAATCGAATTATGCCAACATTTATCTCGCTCTAATAAACAATAACCGGAAAAATACAATACACCTCAACAATAACAACAATCAGTCGCATTTGTCGCCTTCGCCGCGTATTGGCAGTTTTGTACTTTTACTTTACAAAATAATAAAATAATAATAATATAATAAAACAGTGGAAAAGGCATAAACTACAAAAATACTACATCATATCTTAGAGAAAAAACCTAGGCCTATTTACATACGCAAAATATGTAATATGTAATTGGAAGCCCATATTATGTGCTTACAGTTATAATTAATATATACCAAGTCAAATAAAGAATCCGGGTGATATGAATCTAAAATATAACTAGAATTTGTTTTAAAAGCATTATAGTTTATAGATCACAGAACTAGCTATAGCAATGGTCCAAACACCAACGATAGCTGTTTAATAGATATACAGTTCAGATTAGTATAAAGATGATTTACATTGTTAGTCAGAATAAGATTGGAGACGATAACAATTGTGATGGTGATAAAGATTAGACGATAGAAATTGATTCTGATTTTAATGAGGTGATGATTATGATGATTGTGAGTAATTCACTCACAAACTCATTTAAAAGCGCATAGGATTTAATGTATGATAGTGCCGATAATGTTCAATATGCCTTGAACGCTTAGGTTCATTCAGCGTCAAATACATATAGAAAGTAGAAGCTATATCATAATTATCATCAGGAACTTGAACACCAATATGTTTTTTCCAAGTGAACTGTCTGTCATTATCTGGTACTCTAGGAAGAACTCGATCACGTGGTTCGAAATAATAATCAGGTTGTAATATTTCTTGCATTTCAGTTATATTGATAGGAACATTTAATTCAGCTTCTGTTTTCCTCCCTTTTTTACATATACACAGAAAATATAATGGTACAATAACAGTTATAAGGATAAGAACAATGCTTGTGATAGCACATGCAATAAGTATCGGTAATGGTAGGCTTATTCCAACAGATGATACATTTTCTGGTAAATTTTCAGGGTGTGATTCTTTCACTTGTTCTTTGCCTTCGACAAAAAGCTTAACCTGATCAAATCCACTTCCAACTTCATTTTCTGCTGTACAAGAAACAATTGTATTGTTTTGATCAGTTGATATATTTACAATTCTTAGAACCTGTGTAGACTCCTTATCAATATGAACATACTTATGCGGCATATCTGGTGATATTTTCCATTTATATTCTCTAACAAGCGGATTGGCGTCACTATTACATGCTATAAAAACCTCACGTCCCGCGATAACTGTATTAGACGTACTGTGTATTTTTACAGTTGGTTTGTATAGCATGTTAACGGGACCAATAGAGCAATTCCTGGAATACATTAACATATCCGATTTCAATACACACAGAAAAGATTTACGGTTGTCGGTTTTCATAGCACGAAATTTGTACTGAATTGTTTTTATTTTATCAGTAATATATATTTCACTATCAACAATAGTATTGTCTAGGCTCCAGGACAGACTTACAGTCGGTTGAATTATTTCTGTGCTACAATTTAGCGAAACCAAGTCATTGACTATGAATGTGTCTTGTTCTGCTCTGCATTCGGGGTAACGTTGCCGTGGAACTTCCAAAATTATAACAGAAGCGTTTTCAGACTCCAGAACAATATCTGCATCAGAAACTATTTTGCAAGTATAAACTCCATTATCGGATCGAGTAGTTGGATAGATTTGTAAAACATAGATAGAAGTAAGGCCATCTGGAAAAGAAGTAACAGTATAACGAGAATCTACCGGGTCTTGCAAAATAACTCTTCCATGACTCAGTTCCGAAGTATTCTTGTACCACCAGACTTCCTGGTTCTCTCTTAATCGTCGAATCTTACATGATAGCTCCACTTTGTCACCCTCTCTGACCGTCACATCGACAGGATGTTGAGAAATGCGAGTTGCTAAGGAATTAATAACAAAACAAACAAATACAGCGATCTCCACGTGTATAAAATAACGTTTGTGTCTTGTAAACATTTTAGTTTTTATCTAAAACAAACATTGGGAACGGAAAATAATGAATGACTGCATAATGCGAATTTATTTACTGATAACACCAACAATTATCGATCTGTGTGGACGATCGATACTATATTTATTAGGATATAAACGTTATGCGTGATTGCTTTGTATGAATATAGTTTTCAGTTATTTGTATGCTGTACTTCATCGTTTTTGCTAAATCTGCTTAAAAGGTTAAGTTTTCATCCCAATGTATGTGTAATCATTTAAATTAAAAATAAATTGGCTGCTATCAATGCAAACATTTGACAATAACGGAGAAACGCAAAAATTGAGATCTGCATATATGAAGCGGTGGCGAGAACAAGAAGATAAGTGAGAGAGAAAGATAGAAATATCTCTCTTTGTGAAATTGCAAATGCATTGCAAAAGCATGCAAATGCAGAAGAGGCAGCCGTAGCTGTCGATAAACACCATGAATCAGTGATATTAAAATACAACATCACAGAGTAGAGAAACCACCCTGGTTAATGAACCTACACATGTTTTTGGTAATTGTATTGACCTTATTATTTCTAGAAATGTATCAGTGTGATTAGTGTCACACCTGCCATTTCCGATCATTGTTCTATAATTTGTAATCTTTGGTGTTCAGGTCACCAGAGATAAAATTTTCCCATACATCTAAATGATTGATATCGATTAACATATATTCTAATTTGGTATATTCTTCAATCCTTATGCCATTGAGTTGGTTACATGTGAATAGAAAATATTGAATGTCTTCTAAACCATTCTTACACATTTTACAGATACCATCATATTCAGGAAGCCACTTACAACTCCTGTGACCTAAAGGAAAGGTGTTAGAACGTAGTTTGAATTTGAAGCTAGATCATAGAAAGTCTGTACAATCCAATAAATATTTTTCAAGGCACGGATTAGACTTAATAAGAGAGTATGTCTGGAGTGACGATTTTCTTAGCATTTCATTTTTCCAAAAATGCAATGTTTGTGTCATGCATCAACTCTTTAAATCTCTTAACCCAATGACTATCAGAGTCATTGCCAAGGTAGGAAGTTTCGAAAATTGAGTCGATGTCCATATTAATAGACGCACACGTCTTAGCAAAACTGGGAATCAGTTTATAGCGTGGTTCTACATTTGTAGTTGAACTTAGACACGTATTAAGCATAAAGTTAGGCCAACGGTGTTTATCCATGTTCATTACATGATTAATAAATTTGGCTCTAGATATATCTTGAATAACTTTAATTGGAACCCACCCTAAATCCCCATACAAGGCCTCTTTAGGTGTATTTCTACTAGCTTTTAAGATGTACCGCGCCATTTGTAAATGAAGTGACTCAATTTTATAAATATCTTTCCTGCTTTGGCTGACCCACACTGAACAAGCATAATTTATTGTAGGCAGAGCAATTGTTTTCCATAGAATGTCACCATAGAAAATTCTACTAAAATTATCAAATCGGTCTATAATTGACTTAATATAAGCAATGACTCTATTGCCTTTATTGATGATTTGGTCGATGTGAAAATGATCTGAAATATTTCTTGATATGTAAGTACCAAGATATTTATAGGTTTCAACCTCAGAAATATATTGTATCGCCCAATTTCCACATCTTATTGTTTATGCGCTGTCCAATAATAAGGACCTTCGACTTTTCATGATTAAAATTTAATTTCCATGACTTTGCAAATTCAGATGCTAGATTGAGCATCTCACTCAGATCATTTTCATTGTTTGCCATAAGTACAACGTCGTCTGCCCAAAAAATGCTACCCATACATACATTATAAATACGAACACCTAGATCATGTTTTTTGAGTAATTTGGTAAACTCGTGCATAAGAATACAAAACAAAGTCGGTGATAAGACACATCCCTGTTTAACTCCTCCATCGATAGTAAAGAATTTAGTGTCTATTTTACCAAATCTTACTTTACCTTGCACATCGTGATATAAACTATCGATTAATTTCCATAGCCTACCTCTAATCCCAATATTCCATGCTGCCATTAGCATTCCTTCCCTCCAAACTGTATCGAATGCTTTTTTTAAATCTAAGAAGGCCATGAAGGTTTTTTTCCCTTCAAGCAGACGACAGGAAGCTATGCTTTTGAGGGTAAATATGTTATTCTCACATCGTCGCGAAGGTCTAAACCCTCCCTGTACTTCTGACAACACATTTTTATCTTCCAGAAAGTCAGAAATATTGTTTGAAATGATTCGGTTAAATATTTTCGAGATACATGGAGTAAGTTATTAAGATCCCTGCGGTCCCCTTTTTTATGAACGTGTACAATAATACTTTTATTCCAGTCATTTGGAACTTTTTCTAAAGCAATTATTCTATTTAAAAAAGAAAGAATTGACATATTCAAACATTTACCACCATTTTTTAACATTTCATTAGTGATCGTGTCTATTCCAGGTGATTTATTGTTCTTTGACCTTAAAATTGCGGTTTCAACAATATCTAAATTCAATTCAACATCTGAGAGAAATTCATCATTGTCGTCGTGGGCATTTTTTTGTGGTTCTAATGTTATTAATAAAGGTATTAATTTGTTTAGTTCGTTCATCAATTTCGGCCAAATTAGTTTTACCTAATGTTTTCCAGTAATCAAGGGCTATTTGGTTCATTTCCTTTTCGTCGGAGACTATTTCACTAGAATCTGGTCTTTTGATACAACTAACACGCTGGTTGCGATTACTGCCTTTTAACAGTTTCCAAAAATCGCTACAGTTACGTCCACCTTTGTTTGCCAATTCAATAGACTTATTCACACGCATTTCAGTTATTTTAGTTTTAATCAGTTCTTTAGCATAAGACCGTTTCTCTTGGTAAGATTTCCATAAATCATCACCATTGTTATTGGGGTCGAGACCCTTGGCCCATCTACGATGAAGATGCGATGCTTCCCTTCTATCTTTAATAGCCGCATCGACATTTTTATCAAACCAAGAGTTGCATTTAATGTTAACATTATTTTTCTTATTCCTAATTCCTATACCCTTTGTCGCGGCCAATATAAGGTTATTTTTCCATGAATCCCATAGACAATTAACATCATTAAAGGAATCTGCATCCCATTCGCGAAATAATATCCGATTTTGTTGCTTAAACAAAGAAAAGTCTTGATTCCTTTGGATATTCCAACATATTTTGCTATTTTGATAATTAATATTTTTATGATAGTTATTATTAATATATAATTTAAGGAGAAGGACATTGTGGTCACTCCTCCAAGACCCATCACCCTGTCGTCATCAATAATAAATTCATTTACACAATTGAATACACTATTAGAGCATAACATGTAATCAATTGTACTTTGCAAGTTATTCCTGAACCATGTAAATTTCCCCAATGATCACTACAATTTAAAATAGCTAAGTTTGAATTATCACGAAAATTCAATAGCCGTACACCATTAGAGTTTAAAACAGGATCACCGTTGGATATTTCCCTACCGATTCTGGCATTCATATCCGACATCACAATAATTTTGGGATCAGTATTATCATCTTCAATACGTAAAAGAAGCTGGTTGTATAATTCGTCAGATTACTGTCAGAACCTTCAACAGGGAAATATGCAACAGCAACGAATAACGTTTCGTTTTGGTTACCCTTGTAGCATAATTTTAACCAAAACCTTTCATAAACATCAGACAGTTAAATCACATAATAGACTGGACACAACCTAAAATCATCGACAGGGAACCAGATACAAACAACCGACGCATCAGAGAAGCCATCTGGATCCGCAGACGAGGAAACCAAATCATCAACAGAGACGAGGGCACCCACCAACTCAGTCACGTGTATGACCCTGTCATTAAACAGAATAGGCCCTCTAGAGGTCAGTCTGTTTGATGATAGATCGTCATTATTTCTGAAGAAGCTGTCCGGACAGCGAAACTGTCAAGGTTAGTTTTTACTAATTATTGGTTTGGAAAAAAGAATAATTTCAATATATTCATACCTACAAACCAGATGAACATTTTCAATCATCAGACATTGAATTAAAAACATCATCATCAAGAACAGTTATACAATCAGAGATGAATGCACCAATACCACCACCTCCTTTAATTTTCCTACTTTTACCAATTCAACGAAATCCGTTGACATAATCAATTATTTACATTTCCCTTTAGAAATGTTTCTGCCACGCTAAAAACATGTATATTACAATCGTGTAAAAACTTTGAAATGTCATGCAATTTAGGACGCAGTCTATTAACATTATTAAACGCAATATTTATGCTTACATTTTGGTCGCATGATACTTTGCGCCTTGGCCTAATTGCCATGTCCGCGTCTGTGACGTTTAAATGTTGTGTTTGCAACAGAAATGTGTTGAGTTGGTAAATCAGTAGTAATAGTTTCATATTCGTTATCTAAACTTGTAGACCTAGTAGTATAATTAGTATCTTTGACAAAATTAAGATCTTTTGAAAATGTAGGGCTTAAATAGTTGGTATCGCCTCCATCCTTGTTGGCTATGCGAATTGTCAAATGTAATCTGACTCAGATTTCGTTGGCTACTAAGCGAATTATCTAATGTCATTTGGCACAAAAAAAGGTCGCGAACCATTGAAGGCTTTATTTCCGAATTCATGACAATCATTACATCTCACTGGATTATGATGGTGGCAGTCATTAGTTTCGTGGTTTTGTAGGCCGCATTTTTGGCATCTAGAGTGCCGAGTGATAAGCGGAGGTTGATACTGCCATCTACTAGAGGTGCGTCCTAGTGAATGTCGTTTCATTGGCGATGGAGCGTGTGGTGCTGGATGTCTCTTGTGGTTGCTACTGTTCCTCCTCTGTATACGTTCGTTCTGTTTGACAATTGTGTGCACGGCGTTGATATTCCTTAAAAGTTGTCGTGTGCCGAGTTTATTAAGATGAAGTCCTTCAGAGTTCAGCAGGGAGGTCTCTGCAATGCCATTATTCATGAAGTTCTTATCGTGATCAACCAGAGCACACCCTTTGAGAACGGCTATATCACGTATGAAAGAGTTCATTCTCGCAATTCGTTCTTGGTTGCAAATGTTATCACTCCTTGGAAATACACTTGACAAAACGATTTTGGTATCAGGAGAACGTTTATTTATTTATTTTTATTTTATTCATTTCGGCAATAAACATAAAATAATAATTACAAAAAATTAGAATTAGAAAAAATGTCTCTGGCGGAATTCGAACCTGCAACCTCTCGCTTACAGGGCGAGTATCATACCACTAGACCACAGAGCCACACATTTTTTCATACAACTAAAAAATACGGAACTTTCGCTAATGAGCTATGCTCGACGCGATTATGAGATCATGTTCCGAATATGAGCACTGTTTCTATAATTTACAGTATGATTTATATATAATTTACACAGTGCTACGCAACATCATTGATTTATATATATATATATATATATATATATATATATATATATATATATATATATATATATATATATATATATATATATATATATATATATATATATATATATATATATATAAATCAAAGAGCTGCATAGGCAGGATATAGAAAAAAATCAAGATCAAATAAGTTAAAACTGCCTCAATATAGATTTATTTTAACGACATGTTTCGGGCATAGCCCATCATCAGGTGAAAAGAATTGTAATAAAATTGTAATATATATATATATATATATATATATATATATATATATATATATATATATATATATATATATATATATATATATATATATATATATATATATATATATATATATATATATATATATATATATATATATATATATATATATATATATATATATATATATATATATATATATATATATATATATATATATATATATATATATATATATATATATATATATATATATATATATATATATATATATATATATATATATATAAATTATTTATATATATATATAAATCCAAAGGCAAATTACTGAAAAAAATGACAATGCTGTGGGTATCAGTGGCTGGATCTCAATGGAGATACAAAAATAAAAAGCGAAAAGCTAAATCAAAACGATAAAGTAAACAGCCAGAAAAGTTAGCAGAGCTTTCGGGCAACACTAGCCCTTCATCAGTGCATATATATATATATATGAAATACAAGACACGAGGCCGAGGAAAGACAAAAGCATTAAACAAAACGCTGTCACCGGTAAGGTGTGTCTCTCCATCCTTTATGGATGCTTTCTATTAAATCCCATAGATCCTTCTCTGCTGCTTGCTGTTTAAGGTCTGTGGTGCAACTGTTAGTTCCAACATGAGTTATGATGGTATTGTATTCACGTACGTCAAGGTTGACAATGGTTTCATAGACTTTATGTATTTCTGCACCCCGTAAACATTGTACTTTAGTGCGTGAGAGGCCATTCTCATTCAGGTCCCGTATCATTGAATCGCCAATAACTAGAGTGTCAAATTTCGTTTGATGAGACTTAGTGCTAGGTGACGATTTTGGCGTAGACGGTTTAGTAAGATTCGTAGGGATAGGCCTACCCTCGTGTCTTATTCTTTGTACCGAATCAAGAATACTTTGCGAAATTGATATAGATTGAACCTCCTCTAGATCACTAATACGAGATTGCTTGAACTTGTTTAATTTGTTATGGACAGCTAAAGCATGATTCGTGATTTCTGTTTTATCGAAATAAGACGGGTAAGGCAAGATAGTAGATATCAATTATGTTTGTATAATTAAGCTCAGAGAGCCTTAACTGTTTCAGCAGATGCATGTTTGAAGAGAATACAGAGTCTGCCGCTTCGATAATTGAAAGTCCAACAGTATCAGTAGAAGGAGGCAAGCATTGAGATTTTGACGAATTCATTGTGTCTAAATTAATACTCTCAGATGGGGGCAAGCCAATACGTTTCAATTATTCATAGTCCACACACAGTTGAGGGTTTTCATAACGGGCGCAACATTAGTTGCAATTCGACCAGTAAAAGCATTGAAGGAGCTTCTTCTTCGTATGATGTTTTGCAGTCAAAGCCTTCGGGAAGCTGTGCAATGGATGAATGTAATAAATCTGGTCACAACGGGAAAACTGAAATCAATATATACACTTATAATGTCAGAACTTTGAGAAACGAGAAAAATATCGAAAGCCTATAAGAAGAACTAGATGGATTCAAATGGGATGTCATTGGGCTAGCAGAAACCAAGATACATGGTGAAGGATTAACTGAACTTGAGGGAGGTGTATGGCTTTACAACAGGAGCAAAACAGAACAGGACAAAAATGCAAAAGGAATTGGATTCCTGATTCATACGAAATATGAGGACTATGTCAAAGAAGTTAGCTTACATGATAGTACAACTGACATCATACAAGTTTATGCTCCCACAAGTGATTATGATGATGCAGTGGTAGAGGAATTGTATGAAGACATCAACAAGATCATGATAGATTTTAGCTGCGCGCTAAGGGTAGCCATCTCTTGTGCAATAACATTACTTATTTTAGCAGGAGACATAGAGTCTAACCCAGGGCCTAGGCCTACCGGTGGTACTCAAACTCGGCAGTCAACTTTAGACGAGATAGCCAGAGAGCCTACATTAAAAGACATTCTTAAACAAATGCACGATATGAACGAAGAAACACAACAAAGTATAGCTAAAAATACAATTGAAGTCTCAAACAAAATTGACAATTTGAACAGGAAAATAGACTCTGTAAATCAACGATTGAAAGATATTGAAGAAGAAAATAAACAAATCAGAGCCGACAACATATATTTACAAAAGCAAATGGACATCATTGAAGCAACAACTTAGTTTTCTACGGCTTTACAGAGGAGGAAAAGGAAACGTGGGAAATAAGCGAACAGAAGGTAAGAAACTTTATAACAGACAAGCTTGGACTTAATGGAGAAAGCATCGCAATAGAAAGGGCCCATAGAATCAATACGAAAACAAACCCCAGACCCATTATAGCAAAATTTAAAAACTACAAGGAAAAAGAGAGTAGATTATTACAACAAAATACCAGAAGAGTGAGAACCATCAGAAATAAACTACAACCAAAAATCAAAGAAGCTATAGAAAACAAGAAAAGATTTCGTTTAAGATATGATAAACTGATCATCAAAGGAGAGGCTTTTACCTACAATATTGAAAAGGAGGAATTGGTTAAACTATAGGGGTATGGCCAAGGCCCTAGCGATAGGAGAACAAATAAACGCACTTCATTACAGATCATAACTTGGAATGTGAACGGTTTACAGAATAAAATAAACGACTCTGATTTTGTGAACTATATTAAAAAATATGATATTGTATGTTTAGTAGAAACATGGACGGGACCTGTAGAAAATTGTTATATAGAAGGATATGACTGTATTAGTAAATTGCCCATAAGACATAAAGCAGGAGGTAGAATGAGTGGCGGTATTATTATTTATTATAAAACAAATTTATACGTTAAAGAACTTCCCAGTACATCAAATTATATATGTTGGTTATCTATCAAGCATAATTCTGAAAACATCGCCTTAGCAGTGGTTTATAGACCACCAGTTAATTCAACACATGCTATGAATAATCAAGATTTTGTTGGAACTATTTCAAATGACCTAACGAATTACAAAAAAAAGTTTGGAAATAATATATATGTAATGGGAGATTTTAATGGAAGAACAGGTATAATGAATGATTTTATTACAGAAGATGAATGTCCACCCAATTGGGATAATGATATATATAAAGAAGAAAATGAAATAGATAGTAATATAGGTGTTAGAAGTAATGAAGATCAAATAGTCAATGAATATGGAACTAATTTATTAAGTCATTGTAAAGAAACAGGGATGAGAATAGTAAATGGTAGGATAAATAGGGAATTTAGTAGGTGCTTTACTTTTTTAGGAAATTTTGGCAAAAGTGTTGTTGATTATATTATTACTTTTCCAGTTAATTTTGATAAAATAATAAGACCAAAAGTGGATATTAGGATAGAATCCGACCATATGCCTTTACATTTTGAAATTTTATTAGAGACTGAACAAAACAAAAAAGAAATTACGAACGATTTAAAAAAAAGAAATATGGAAAACACATGAAACATTTCAATGGTCCGAAACAAAGGTGAATAAAGCCAAGGACAAATGGAATGATGAACAAATTTTCAAATTTCTTGATGATATTAATGCAAATGTTGAAAAAAGGGATATTGATGAAGCCCTAATTAACCTTTATAGAACTTTAGAATATGTTTACATAAATACAAAAAAACAAACACAAATACCAAAAAAATGCACAAAATTGCCCAAGAATACATGGTTTGATCGTCAATGCATAAAAAAAAAATTATTATTCGTAGCATTCTTAATAAATATAGAAAATACAAAACTAACACCCTATTAAAGGAATATCTGTTAAAGAAAAGGAGTTATACAAAATTAATAAAATTTTAAAAAAATAAACATAAAAATTCATCCCAACAAAAATTAATCAGGTTAATAAAGGAACATAACAGTACAAAATTTTGGAAAAACCTTAAAACCAAACGACAACAAAACGTGACAAACATTACACTTAACAAATGGCATGATTACTTCAAAACTATGTTCCAAAATCAAACAAATAATATACAAGAAATCAATATAGAAGACGATAACGATAACAATTGCGAACATAATGATTGTTACAATGAAGAAATCAGCCGGGAAGAGGTAATTTATGCAATTAAAGCACAGAAAAGGGGTAAAGCTCCAGGTATTGATGGATTCCCAATTGAATTTTTTACTTGTATGCCAAATGCTGCTATTAGCGCAATTACGAAAATGTTTAATAGTATTTTTACCTCTGGAAATTTTCCACAACAATGGGCAACAAGCATTATTATTCCTATATTTAAAAAGGGCAAAAGAGATCAACCAGCAAATTATAGAGGCGTATCCTTAATATCCACTTTAGGCAAGGTGTTTTTATACATTATAAGCAATAGATTAAGCAAATGGACAGAAGAAAATGAAATATTACATCAAGAACAGGGAGGGTTTAGAAAAGATTGTCGTACTATTGATAACATATTTATTTTAGACACAATTGTTAACAAATATCTCTAAAAAAAACGAGGAACTGTGTACATGGCGTTTATAGATTTAAAACGCGCTTTCGATTCTATTAGACACGATTTCCTTATAAGTAAACTAAGAAAATCTGGTATAAAAGGTAAAATAATCAAAGTTATAAAAACAATGTATAGTAAATTAAAAGGGCATGTAAAGGTTGGCAACAAAATTGGAGAATCCTTTAAAATGTGAAGTAGGAATACAACAAGGGTCACCTTTATCTTCATTATTATTTAATATTTTTATTAATGATATAACTGAGTTATTACATACTGCTGAAAATCGAAACAAAATAAAAATTGATAACATAAATATTAATCACCTACTGTATGCAGATGATCTAGTTTTAATCAGTGATACAGTGTACTCATTACAAGATCTTTTAAATAAACTAGCATATTATTGTAATAGGTGGGGATTGGTAGTTAACATTGACACAAGTAGAATAATAGTATATTAAAAAAATGGAAAACTTAAGAACTACGAAAAGTGGAATTATCTTGGTAAAGAAATTGAAATAGTAAAATCTCTTAAATATCTTGGAGTCACTTTCGATTGTTCAGGAAATTGGGAAAAGGCTAGAGAACAAAATAATACACAGGCTAATAAAGCACTTTTCTCACTCAAAAATATAATATATCAGAAATATGGACATCTACCAGTGAATATTTGGAACTACTTATTTGATGTTAAAATAAACCCAATTTGCTCTCGTTACAAGGAAATCAGAAAAAAATTTATACCTTCTTTATTTTTTGAAAATCCAAATACTTTTAAATTCTGCCGTTTAATGTCATCACAGGATCCAATAATTATTGACAATCTATCTAAATATATTTATCATGCTTATAAGTTAAGATATATGTTTTGCTTAGAGAACGAAATTAATTAATTCATTTATCTTGTGACCATAAATTGCTTTATTTTTCAATGAAATTATTATTTTGTTAATTACTAGGGGCCAGAGGCCTAAAGTAAATAAAGTCAGGCGATAAGCCTGAATGAATGAAATGAATGATTTTCCAAGTACATATACAATACTAATGGGTGACTTCAACGCTAAAATTGGACAAAGAGAAGAAGGGGAAGAAAACATAATGGGAACATTGGATTAGGAGAAAGGAACAAGAGAAGAGTTAGAATGGTAGAATTTGCAATGGAAAACAACCTAAATGTGGCAAATACTTATTTCGAAAAACACAAGACTAGGTACTGGACTTGGGAGAGTCCCAACAGAAAACACAAAAACCAGATTGACTACATACTAAGCAACCAGCGGGGAATAATTCAGAATTGTGAAGTAATAACCTGTGTAGATATTGAAAATGACCATAGAATGGTCAGGGCAACTCTCAAAATCAAAATCAACGAAAGACTATAGTAGTAAATAAAAAGAAGAGAAGAATTAACATCATGAAGTTTATAGAGAGGAATTTCAACTGAAAATAAACAACCGCTTTGCCGGTTTGGAGTTGGAAGAGTTGGATATTGATGAGCAATGTAATATGGTGACAACCATTATGTTAGAAGAAGCCAGAGCTGTAGCTCCAGCAGAAAAAATAAAGATCCAAAGATCGGAGGAGGATAAAGAAATAGAGGAATTAGATCAAAGAAGGAAAGAACTTAGATTAAAAGAAACAATGTCTGTATATGAAAAGGTGGAATATGCTGAAGTAGTGAAAACAGTGAAGAAGAAGCGCAGACAGAGAAAGAGGCGGAGAACTGCTAAACTCATCTTAGTATCACTGGAAAGATGAAGGGGGCCAAAGACAATACAAAAAAAGCAATGCAAAAAATCCAGAATGAGTAAACTAAAGAAAAAAGATGGAACTGCAACTTCAAAGAGATCTGAACTGCTAGATATTTGTGCAGATTTCTACCAAGATCTCTAAAAATCATCAACCAACAGTCTGAACATATAAACATTCCATCAAGAAATACAGATATACCACCGATACTGGAAAAAGAAGTGGAGGAAGCATTAAAGGGCATGAAGGTTAATAAAGCACCGGGAAACTATGAACGTACAAGCGACATCATCAAGCAAGGAGGGGAGGAGATAATCCAACAGCTAATAACACTTTGCAACCAAATCTTAGTGCTACAGAAGATACCAAGAGCATGGAAAGAAGCCAAGATCATTTTTTTGTTCAAGAAAGGGGACAAAGCAGATGTTAAAAACTACCGTCCCATTAGCCTCTTGTCTCATCTGTACAAAATCTTCACTAAAATAATCCATAACAACAACCAATCTAGAGATCAAGCAGGTTTCAGAGCAGGGTACTCGACAATAGATCATCTACAAGCAATAAACCAGCTAATTGAAAAGGCAAGTGTATACCAACTCAAACTCTGTCTTGGCTTTGTGGATTAACAAAAGGCATTTGATTCTATTGAACACTTGAATATGTTTGAGGCGCTCCGAAAAATATATACATTGATGCAATAGCCAGAATCCATATTGATAATGATATATCAAGAGAGGTTCATATACAGAGAGGGGTACGACAAGGTGATACTCTGTCCCCAAAGATATTCACAGAAACCATCGAAGAAGTATTCAAAAAGGCTCAGCTTAATGGAGGAATAACTATTGATGGAGAAATGCTTACAGGCCTCCGTTTTGCTGATGACGTGGCATTGATTTCAACATCAGTTACAGATATGAAAAACTAGCTCTCAAGTCTGAATAAGGAGAGTAAATCAGTCGGACTAACTATGCACAAAGACAAAACAAAATACATGACTAACTTTGACACACAGGAAGACATTGAAATAGAGGGCCGGAAACTATAAAAAGTGAAAGAATATAAATATCTAGGACAAACACTGAAAATGAAAGACACCACGAGGGATGAAGTTCTGTTAAGAATAAAAGCAGGGTGGATGAATTTTGGCAGACAAAAACACATGCTGACTGACAAGTATACCAATGTCACTGAGAAAGAAATTATTTAACCAATGTGTGCTATCAACTATGACTTATGGTTCAGAGACATGAACAGAAACTTACAACTACTCAAAGAGCAATGGAAAGAAAGATGATGAACTTTTCGCTTCGAGACAGGGTAAATCATACAATCATCAGAAAAAAAGACAGGTGTTACAGATATAATGGAGAAAGTAAGACAGTCAAAATGGAGATGGGCTGGGCATGTGGCAAGATTTCAAGATGGACATACAGATTAACAGAATGGCAACCAAGGGTAGGAAATTAAACTAAAGAAATTTAGACAAGTTGCCAGCTTTCATCACAAATTGAACACGGGACACTATTTTATGCCATCTTTTAATCATTAACTATTCGTCGCATTCCCGGTAAGGAATTTATGTCTAATTTTCTCGGTAAATCCCAGATTTTAAACGAATAAACATCAATAAATGAGCTTTACAATATATTCTGAACCTACGAGGTTATGCCACGGTGAGGGTGATTTTTGTAACTTTAATTAGATTATATATGAATTGGGCTAAATAAAATTCAATTAATTAAAATTAATGGTATTTAAAAATGTGAGAAATTAAGAATAGAAAAAGTGGTATTCTAAAAAACAATAAGATGCTACTGTAAACTAACTACAATATATCAGGGGACAGTGAGATTTAAGCATTAATGAAATTCCATCAAACAAATTTGTCATTTTGGAATTTCGCCTTAACGTCTGTTTTTTTACATTCGCCATTTACATCGCATTATAAATGGTATTATTATTATTTTTATAGTAGATTTGGAATAGATACAAAATGTGGGGTAGTAGTTTTGACTACACACTATATAAATAAAATAAAATAAACTATAGGGTCTATTATTCTATTCTAGTATTATTCTTTTTATAGTGGATTAGCTAGAACATGTGTGATAGTATACTAAAATATCAGAGAAGAGTGAGATTAAAGCAGTTTTCGTTTTCGTAAAGCCTTTCGTCTGTTTTGTTTACAATCGCCATTTACATCGCATTTATATTCCGTAAATAAAAGCGACACTCGCGCGCTGTCGTACACCTTGAAACGTGGCCAAATTGTGCAAAAATCATCATTATTTTATTAAAATTTTCTCCATTATTAATCGTCGGAATTATCTGGTTCAAACGGTAAAATGTGTAGAAATAAAAGCTTCATATTAGGCCTATTTCATAAATCAAATCCCTTAAATATGTGTTATCTCGTCGGAAAATCTAGTTTTTAATCACAATTTTGCTACCTTTTACAGTGTAGCCACCCATACTTCGTATAGGGTCCATGTACTTCCAACCATTGTAGTTTGAAAACTACTGTTAGGATTTCACTTGTTCAAGCGGAATTAGATTTTTAAATAAATATTCATGAAAATGATATAAAACTTATTTCTATTGGTTGAGAAATGACGTCGGAAAAGCCTTTTTTTTGTATACATGATTTAATGAACAGGATTTTAGAAGCCTGTAGAGAAAGGATAGGGAAATTATAATTGCGTATCCATCGAGGGACTAGCAGGTCTTCAACCAGATTGTAAATTGGCTATACAAATATCACATCTTAAGATACAATTAAAATCACATATCATTTTAAAGTCAAAATATTGAGGAAACTGAAAAGTCTAATTTTGTTTTATTTTATTAAACAAAACATGATATTTCAATGCAAAAACAAATGGGTGTCCATGTAAATTTGAATAGCGTGACAGATCCGCACGGTTTCGCTGCGTGATTAGGTGTACGCGCACCGCGCCTGGTAACTACTTATACCCTTTTTACACTATCGACTGAGAGAGGAACACGAGTTAAACTCGGAGGCAATTTCCATTTACACTAGCCAAAAAAACTGCGAGATGAACTCGAGTTGCGCCCATTTACACTACATCGATCACCCCGGTGCTGTCAATCAAATCACTATTGCAAGCGCACACGTGGAACTTAACTGACTAATGGTTTAAATGTTAAAATACTGGAACATATCGATAAATCTCATATAAAAACATAATAATCCGAATTTACACACAATTTATTTAATTTTGAATGTAGTCCAGTGTTATATTTTCTTTGTGGCTATTAAGATTATCATTTGTTATTTAAAAATTAGGGCCTAACAATTATTTTTATTTTTAAAATGACTGCATTTCCGCCTTGTAGACTCTACGTACAAATAGGCCTTAAATTGTTAGGTTGGCGTCGTAAAAATAGGGTAGGTATGGTAAGTATTTAAAATAAAAAATATATTTGTTAATTAGCATAACAATGTATCTATGAAGGAAAATTATTATATGGTAGGCCTACTTTTTCAGTTCCTAAAGACGTCAGTATTATATATATTTTTCCCTTTTTCAATAATTAGGCCTACATATAGAATCGGCCAGGGTGGAGTTACACCAATATTACATTATTTTAGGCTTTCTGGTAAGGTAGAATGCACACGAAACATTTCAATATTTTCAGCAGAAAAAAAAAATCACAAATTTGTTTTTGCCTTTAAATATAAATAAATAAATAATAAAATAACGAACAGCACAATATATCGTACAATTATTATTTTAAGCAAAAAGGGTGTATTTTAAGCAAAAAACCTATTTTGTTCGCATAATATATTGTCTGTGACAAAATGTTACATTTTCACGTCAATGACCTTTAACAGCTCGGTGTTGAACCACAAAAACCGTTTACACTTCTTGTCCCCGGTGTAGATTCGACTACACCGGAGAGGGTACACCGGAAAACATTCAGCTTCGTTTCACCCCGGGGAGACCACACCGGGGTGGTTGGATTTTCCCATTTACACCAGTCGTCAATAAAAACCACAACACCGGCGTTTAACGACCCGGTGTACTAACAACTGCGGGGTTACACCGCTGTTACAGTGATAGTGTAAAAGGGGTATTATACATTATGTCAGATTGTAATCGTAACACAATTAGTGGACATAGGGTTACTATGTAACAACGGTTATCACACATGTACCATCTGCACAGTATATGGATTAATAAAATTGCTTTACTGTACTATTAAACTTGTGTTTTAATTATCTGATACCGTTTTCATGACACCGCTATAATGTGACTACCTTATCAATAATAGAAGCGTCCAAATCAAGTGGTAAACAGCTGCAGCTCGCGTACGAAGTGAGTGTTGACAAAGTGCGAGGCAGCGAGGCAAGCGAGGCATGCGCGGCATGCCAAATATTTGTGCGAGGCATCATTTTATCATTTCCAAAAGTGCGAGGCATGCGAGGCATATAGTTTACAATTTCAAAAAGGTGCGAGGCATATCTTAACGTGCTATTATGCTATATTATAGGCCTAATAATCAATCGATACAAGCGTATCTAAATAGATTCGTGTATACACTCATCATGTTGTTTATATTTATGTAACGATTGTTTTTTCATTCAAGTCATAGGCCTATCGTGTCAAATTTTACTTTTACAAAAGTGCCCAAACTACGGTTCAAACATCTGAACGACAGTCTTCAACTTTCGACAAACAATAATTGTTATAGCGACACACTCATCAAATGACTGCAATGTTTGTTGGCATTTCGAGCGTGTTCACTCGACCTCACATGTCTCTCGAACATAGCAGAGTGAAAATAATATTTTGTCACACTCCTGCGCCTAGATCCGGTAGACCCGAGAGATGGAAAATCCCTCTTTACTATTTAGCAGGTAGCGGAATGATTCAGCCCTCAGCTCAGAGGATTGTGGTGCATTCCCCTCCTATAGCACGTGGTTTCAGCAGCAACGCACAGACTTCTCTCTGAGCGGCGTGCCAAAGACATTTTTGACATTCCATTCTCTAGGAACAACACGTGTACCTCTCTCGCAAATAAGGTGAACAGCGATTGCCAGGACAAGTTCAATAACTGGCGGTGAATAAAAGGTAACTGATATGCCGATCCAATAACATGCCGCAAAGAAAAAAATTGCGACAGAATTCTGGAGCGCGTGTGAAAAAAGACTTACGTCCGACAATTGTAATACTAGGCCTAAAATTAAACTTTAGCTAATATGCTTAGCCCTAACCTAGATAAGAGGCCTATGTAGAAAATAATTTAATCAATTTTGATAAAATAATAATTGGTGTAATATTTAATAATGATACACTATTCCTGTTTTAGTAAGCTAGGTATATTACGAACGATTTTTATTTATTGTTGTCCATGTACGTACTAATAAACCTGGCGCTAGTTTCCGATCGTTTGTATTTTTACTCCAAATTTGATAACTAACTTTATCGTGTGAATACCACACCTTAGAAGTATACCTCATGGGTACTTTAATGAAAGAATCACATAAAAAGTAACAAATAAATCCTTAAATTAATGATTTTACAGGCGTGTTTCTCGCACACTGTTCGCGAATTTCACTTATTCAATGTTCAATATTTTTGTTTCTATGGAGCGCCAAAAGAGCAACGATAATAGAGGACTAAAACTCAGTGGAATGCGTCAATTTCTCATGCATTTATTGGTGAAAAACACGTTTTATTTCAATATATTTGTTAATTTGTCAATAAAAATGTTGTAATATGTTACTGCTGATACTGTTCTGTTTTCAAAGAATAATAATCGATCCTAAATCAACATCACTACCTAGTCTAGACCTAGGACATCCTACTAAGGATATTATGATGAATTTTTCTATTTTATTCTTTAAAAGGTTAACGAAACCGTGTACATTATCAACAGTAACATTTTTCCTTACTGACAGTGACAAAATCTATTGAAATTGTACTTGATTTTCACCAAATAATGCGTTAAATATAAATGGATTCCACAGAGTTTTTAGCCCTCTAATTAATTTTGCTCTTTTGGCGTTCCATAGAAACCAAAATATTGAACATTGAGTGTGCGAAATGCGAGAAAAACAACGTCTGTAAAATCACCAATTTAATGGATTTATTGTTACTTTTATGTGATTTTTCTTCAATAAAGTAGGCCTACTAATTCTAAGCTGTGGTATTCAGGATAAAGTTGGTTAAAATACAAGGCAGGTGCAAAAGGAAACTAGCTTAGCGGGCCTAGGCCTAGAAACTACTTCAATTTCGGTGATTTCCTGCCTTGCAATTTTGAGAAATGATAAAATGATGCCTCGCATTTTTTGATGATGGTAAAACGATGCCTCGCATAAATTTCTGACTTGCCTCACATGCCTTCCCTGCCTCGCGTGCCTCGCTGCCTCGCACTTTGTTACTACCCGTACGAAGTCTGCAGTGAAATTGCGCACTGCAGTTTGCACTGAATTAAAATTTAATTGCACTAAAATAAATGTAAAACGATAAAATTGATATGATAAATGGTACTATTATTTTTAGGCTAAAGTAGAATTGGATTAGCTAGAACATGTGTCATAGTAGTTTTAACTACACTATCACTATCAGGGAAGAATGAGATTAAAGCAGTCGTGAATTAATATTTTTAAGATTTGTTAGCAAATAATTATAATTTTTCTATTTCGCCTACGTCTGTTTTTTTACATTCGCCATTTACATAGCATTATAAATGGTATTATTTTTATAGTGGATTTGGAATAGCTAGAACATGTGTGATAGTAATTTTAACTACACTATCAGGGAAGAATGAGATTAAAGCAGTCGTGAATTAATATTTTTATAAAATTTGTTAGCAAATAATTTTCAAATATAATTTCATTATTTCGCCATAATGCACTGTTTTTCACATTCGTCTTTGCATTAAATGTAATTATTTTTACAGTGGATTTGGAATAGCTAAAACAACAGCAAGCTATATACCGCATTATATCATTACATTTTCTAAACAAAACACATTTTTCAAAATAATATAAAAATGACAATGTTGTTATACATATGTATCTGTTACTTTATTTCATAAAACAATACAACACATGGTGGCTCAAAGGGCCAAATTGCTTGTAATGTAATAAGAATATTTACTATTAAAAAAATTACAATATAAAAATTACAATTTAAATATCAATGAATCAAGGAGAAATACATAAAACAGTAAACTTAGAGGCGTATGGCATCATCCTTGGAAGATGGCCAACAACAACACCAATCAGAAGAGTGGCTGCTCTGTGTAGTCACTACAGGTATACAATATATAATTCATGAGTCATTAAGTAATTGAATATAATATGGAATTGGGCTATTAAAGAATCAGGTTTTGTATAAATTGAGTGATTTTATTACAATTAGGTTTTGTCTATTATGTGTTTGGTAACGAGCGGGAGGTACGAGGTCAGAAGAATGAGGCTTAGTTATCAAACCCTTTAAGAGCAGAATGAATTTCTAGGACTAGTTTAAATTCCAAGGATAATACAACATACCCATTTCTGTATAGTTTCAATAGTATTACTTAGACCTGGGTGCCACACAACATCTGCATCTTCTTATATATCCTTTGTGGACGGTTGTTTTGTGAAGCCCAGATTGTTTAAGGGTTCGCAATATAAACAGTTTTCTACAATGTTATGACTGAGATTATTCTGAAGGGTAACACCAAAAAATACAGTCTAAACAATAGTAATTGGTTTATCATCAAAGCAAAATTGTATTTATGGTGTGTTTTTTTGCAAAGCAGACCTGCAATGCATGGCTTTTTAGGATTAAGCACCAATCAAATAAAACATTAAGGTCATATATTAGTCGTGAATTAAAATTTGTTTTGTCAACATATATGTTTTTTATTTTGCCTTAACATACTGTTTTTTTTACATTCGCCATTTATATCGCCATAAATGTAATTAATATTATTTTTCACATTGCTGTTTTATGTATATAAATATATATATCTTTTCTATTTTCTCTAAATCTCGCCTAAATACGCGAGGAATTAGTCTACGGGCTTGCTATGTTGACGTTGCTACAGGTTACTGCTGGATAGCCATCTGTATACATATTTTTGTCCACACCAAACGCTCAGCTTTTTGAAAGATCTAAATGAGAAAACAATAATTTATAAGTTATTTTATTGTATATTTTATTTATTTATTGGTTCTCCTTTAAAGCAGAGAAATGCTATTAATTAACGATGAGTCAGTTTGGTGCAAAAGAAACACCCAGACCGTGTTTGATGTTACTATGGGTTACTTTGATGGAGCAGAAACATGCAAATTAATTGGTTTATTCATACTAGCCAAACTTGAGACGAAATATGGTAATAACATAGGACTCTACAGAGATGATGGACTTGTAACACATTCAAAGAATACAATTTGAAAATCACCATCGAGGCAAACAAGAAGATAAGTAACTATCTAGATGTTACACTCAACTTGAATGACGGAACCTACAGACCTTTCCTGAAAGAAAATAACAAACCCTGTTATGCCCACTGTAAGAGTAACCATCTGCCTTCCATATTAAAAAACATCTAACGAAGAGGTCTTTAACATCACAAAGAAACCTTACCAGGAAGCCTTAAATAAAAGCTGATTCGACTACAAACTAACATCTAGCCCAAACACTAACAACACGCGAGAAAACAAGAAGAGAAACAGACACCGGAACATTATATGGTTTAAAACTAGAATCGGCCATGAACTGTAGAGGCATATAGATGGGAAATGCTTAAAAAGTGGTGTAGTATACCAGGCCACTGTCAGAAGAAACGACACTTAACAAAGTTGAAACATATGTTGGACTGACAGAAAATACTTTTAAGTGTAGATACAAGGGGCATATAAGCTCATTCCGTAATGAAAAGTATAACAAATAGTATATGGCGGGTATTAGCCAAATGTAAGCCTTATTCAAAAAAAAATATTTCATTATATATAAGCCTGATATTTGCTCTCTTAAACAAATTATTGAGCACATGCAGGCATAGAAGAACATTCTTATTGAAATACCACGATCGCTTGCATATATTAACTACTAGCAATTATACCCGCCCCAGGGCGGGATTCCAATTTAGTATAAAACCATCTCAATGAAATTCCAATTAATTAGATGCACCTCATAACCCCCTGGATGCAAGTATCTCCCTATACTCACCAACTCAATCACACCCAACACTCGGGTGATCAGTACAAATATTACTTCAAGAACTTTAGCTTCCTAATAGGAGGGCGATACATAGCTGGTAGGCATGGTTTAAATACTTTGCAAACTGTATAAATGAATAGGTGTCATATTGGGTAATGATTAAAATATCTAATTTTGATACCGCTGAATTACCTCTTCAATAGCCTTCTTTTTCCACTCTCCATCCCACCTCAATCAACAAACCTTAACTCCTCCGTAGGACAGTTCAAATGTAGTAACTTTTCCAAGTACAATTCCAATTATGTCGTACTACATTACCCCTAAATGCCAGTATCTCCACCTTTCCCCCTCCCAACACACCCCATACTGGGTGATGTGTTTAAGACTTTTCCAGTACAAATTGTGTTAGGTTATTACTCCCAACCCATAAGCCCTCAGTGGCAGTTTTCGAATGTAGCTTTTACAGTACATTCCCAGTACAGTTTCGGTCGTGTTGAAAGGCCTACGACCTCACACCAAGTCCCTTCCCAGAGATAATTAAATTCTTTTAAAATTTCCTAAAACAATTCTGGTCAGTTTGATAGCCTACTACCCCAAGCCCAAGCAGAAATCTCCCTATACTCACCAAACTCCACCCCTCTTCAATAAAACCACACACTCTCTTTTTTAAAAACAAATTCTTCCCAGTGCAGGACAAATTCAATTCAACTTTAGCTTCAAAATGAGAGGGGTATACATAGCTATGATAGGCATATAGTACGTTGTTAACTGTGTAAATGAATAGGTGCCATATTGGCTGATATCTAATTTTTATACTGCGGTCCCCCAGTCTTTCTCCTCTTACCATCCCAGCCAGAATCAACAAACCTTAACTCCTCTGCTGGACAGTCCAAATGTAGTAAATTTTCCTAGTACAATTCCAATCATACTACTTAATTTCCTCCTCCATCACAACACACCCCAGATACTGGGTGATGTGTTTAAAATGGTTCCAGTACAAATTATGTTAGCCATCACTCCCAACCCATAATCCCTCAGTGGCAGTTTTCAAATGTAGTTTAAAACATTTCCAGTACAGTTTCGGTCATCGGAAATAGGCTACATCTCCACCCCAAACTCCCAGCCCCTTCCCAGCGATAATTAAAATACTTTAACATTATTCAACCACAATTCTGGTCAATTTGTTTGATAGCCTACTATCCCTAACCTAAGCAAAATCCTCACTATCCCCTCTACCCCACACCTGACCCTATTTCCCCACCCCCTCTCCCACTTGAATCCAAGATGGCGGATGATGTTGAAATATAGTTTAGAACTTTCCAGGTACAATTGTGGTCATTTGATACCAAACATTTTAATTCTTCTTCGTCTTAATAAGAGGGTGATGCATAGCTGTTTAAGGCATAGTTTAAGTACTTTGCAAACTATGCAAATGAATAGGTGTCATATTGCCTAAACCTACAGCCCCACCCCAACCTCCCATCCCCTTCCCAGAGATAACTAAAATACTTTAATAATGTCGTTTACAATTCTGGTCAATTTGATAGCTTACAACCACTAGCCCAAGCAGAAATATCCCCACCATCCTCTCAAACATGTGATGGGTTTTTATACAGTAGCTGTATCGGATATGTCATAAAACCTCCAGTTACAGCTGCCAAATTAATATGTCTTATTTGAGATGAGACTGTGTTGGACGATTCTAAGAGTTAGATGGACAGAGGGAAAAACTAATGAATGGGTGAGGGGACAGATTTATGTCGGAGAACCAAGGTTTCCTACAGGAGGTACAAAGAATGAAGGCTAGAAATACAGAATTGGAAGAGAAGAGGAGGGCATAAGGTGTTGAATTCCATTGAAGGAAAGATGGAAAGGAATTGATAAGCAATATCATTACTCAGGGGGGGCGGATTTATATATATACATATATATTATGTATCCATTTACATACGATTTTGTCAACGCTTTTACAGGAAAAGGGTGTACAAATCAACATTAAAAATCGTTTAAATCTGAGTTCAACTTCAACATTACGATCGTTAAAAGACTGACGGATCAAATGCTTCATAAATTGAAGTTGAAGCATCAAAACCCATAACTTTTCCAATTTTTACGCGGGCCCCGCCGCACATGACCGCCCTTGGCTTCGCAAAAACTTCACATCTATCTGTCTCAGCAACGCTCGAAAGAACCAAGAAACCATTAACGATCGCGTAAAAAATGTGTAAATAGGCTATGGTCTATAAAACCCACTACATTCAGATAATTATATGACAAGAATCGACTGGCAAAAACACCTCAGATGCTACTGTATCTCCGGGCATCTAGAAAAACGATTATTTTCCCATATCGGCCCCCCCACCCTATTTATCAAAATCCTAGATCCGCCCCTGTTACTTGGGAAGGAAATAGAAATGCCTGGGAAAGAAGATCTCCATTAGATGGCTATAAAAAAATGAAAAAAGACTACAATTATACTAGTGAAAGACTGCCACAAATATTGTAGTATTACATGATATCCCTTTGTCACAAGAATGCTTGCTTGCAGATGGTAAAACAAAAAAGGTGGAATCATTTACCATTACCAATCAGGTACAACAATATCACTAGCTAATACTGGTTTAGTGCACATCGGACACAGATTAACAAGGAATACCATATGTTCCCTTGAAAAGAAATAGGCATCTACTGTATTTAATTTTTTAAGTTACCCTTGTTCACATTTTCACAACATATTTTGGGGCCTTCCTGCCAATTTAATCTGAATAAACAAAAACGGTAGTTAGAAACCCAATAACTGATAGGAAGGATGAGCAAGGCTAAGAAAAAGGTGTAATATGCCAGCAATCTGTGAGTCTTCAGGCATAGATATAGATATCAACTAAAGTAGGTTACGTATCTAGGCAGCTGGTTACATAAGGACAGAGAACTGAAGAAGACTGCAAGGAAAAGGTGAGTGAATGATATATGACGAGATGCCAAGGAAGCTAGAGCCAGGTATAAGACTACATGACTAGACCAGTAGGCATGCATGGGGCGGAAACTCGATGGCAGATAAAGAAACTGGAGGCTGTTGAGATGAGACGCATGAGAGCTATCAAAAGAGTGAAACTATAAGTTAGAAAAATGAGGGATAAAATTCAAGAATGCAGGCTCTGATATTATGGATATATGAAAATGAGGGAGAAAAATGCTATAATCGGATGGATTGCAGAAAGAGTAGGAGTGGGTAGAAGACCAACAGGGGGTGGCGAGAAAGAGATGGATACACTGTATTAAGCATAATGGAAGAGAAGTGGACCAAGGTATAGTACTGTAGATGGGGATCGAAAAAAGGGTGGAGGACAAGAAGGTCTGGCACCATAAGTGGACAAACGAGATTATGATGATTAAGATATTGCTAAAGAAACTCTTTGATAGTGGAAATTGCAACACACTATAAATTAAAGAAATACTGACAGCACAATAATATTTAGTTTGTTGTATTAATAAAAGTCAATTTAAAGTTGTGACTATAACTTCTAAATTACTTCTATACTGAGAAAAGAATGAATTAATAAAATTCTTTCTGTATTTAGGGAAATTGCCAAGGATAACCATAAGCGAATTCATTCACTATCCTTCTAAAAGGTGGCAATCCTATTCAAAAGACAAACATACAGAAGATGCTCTACATAAACAAATTAGTCATTAGAAAAAATCTTGACATCTGACAGGACTGAAAACCCAGGACCCTTGAATTGGTACAAAATCATCATAACCACCCAGCCACAACTCCACTCCAAAAGAAGGCTGTGATCATTCGTTCAGCATTACATAGAGCAACTAACCTTAAACTCAGTTTCACTATTTTACTGCACTATGTAATTCCGGACAAATATACAAGGCGTAAAAATGATTAATTTTGAACACCTATTGTAACAGAAGATAAATTGTAAAATGAACTTGATGAATTACCTAGGATTCTTTTTGCCAGAGATTGTCGCAATTGATCTGGAAAACACAGACGATCGTTTGGTGGACACATCTGCTAAACAATCGCCATGTTTACGTAAAACATCTGGCAGATCTACAGTCCAAGAAAATAATAAACAGAAAAACACATGTATGTGAATATGTACACAACAATAGTCAACATTTATAATAACAGACAAATCCCAGAATTAGGTAATTTGCTGACAGTAATATCCAATTAAAAAAAATATGAAATAGGAGTACTGTATATCAAAACATACATCACATGAATATGGGTGGAATTTATTAGTTTCAATGTTAAATATAAATATTAAACATGAAACTTACAATTACACTCCATACAGCAACCACTTCATTCAGTTTGTCAATTTGTTTGAGAAGCTTTTCATTCATCAACTCTGCTCAGCTCCACATTTTCTGATTCATATCCATATCATCAATCAATAAAGAACAAAAATATATCAAATCATAGTTTGGCAATTAATAGGTTTCCTGTGTCAAGATACAATGACACATTACTACACCTACACCCAAGTTACATAGCAGCATTTTAATATAGCATTTGTATTTGATATTGACTATGATCAGCTAATATGATTTACAATCAATTCATGCTCCTGAATATTGTAATGTTGTAGAGAAAACCAAAAAACAAAACAAAATGAATTCATGCTCATTATAATGTGACATTTAAACAGAGAAATGTATATCAAATGAAAACTACCTTGAGATGTTCAACTTCATATCCATCTGTCCCAGCAACGCTCGAAAGAACCAAGAAACATTAACGATCTTGGTCCGGCTCTTTCCAACTTTAATGATTTGAAAATTCGACACAACTTAACGCAACTAGTCGAAACGTTTCGTTAACAGGAGAACAGGCTTTATGCTATTGGCACAAAAGAGAAAAAAAAAACAGTTTCGTATATATAATAGGCTATGGTCTATAAAACCCACTATATTCAGATAATTATATGACAAGAATCGACTGGCAAAAACGTCTCAGATGCTATCTCCGGGCATCTAGAAAAACCCCCCTAGATGATTATTTTCCCATCGGCTCCCTATTTATCAAAATCCAAGATCCACCCCTGTTACTTGGGAAGGAAATAGAAATGTCTGAGAAAGAAGATAAGATAACATATTTTCTAAATCAAAATGAAAAAAGACTACAATTAATTATTCTAGTGAAAGACTGCAACAAAAATTGTAGTATTACATTACATGATATCTCTTTGTCACAAGAATGCTTGCTTGCAGATGGTAAAACAAAAAAAGGTGGAATAGACATTTACCATTACCAATTAGGTACAACAATATCACTAGCCAATACTGTCAATGGCTTTTGAGGTACACCCACTGCTTTATGTTTTCCTTACTTTTAACAAATATAATATACAATAAAATATATGTTTACAATTTAACAAATGCTGGAAAAAGAAAATTTAATTATCAATATTAACAAATTTTTAAATTAAAAAATTTTCTTTTAATAAAAAAAAAAAATGAATTATATATTATATGAATAATGAAATACATTTTAAAAATAAATCTAAAAAAAATACAAATCTTGTTAACATCATATTTTCTTTCTGCTGATTCATTGTGAATATGTTTACTAATTACAACATCAACATTAATTGTCTTAGTTGATCAAATTAGCAATTGAAATGACCTACCTGTATGTCTGTTTTAGCCTATCTTTACAACAGTAAGGAGATTACAAATGCCCCCTCTACATCATCATCGATTTACAATTGAGGTTGTACTGTAATAAAAGTTTGTGCAAAATAAAAAATTGTGAACACTTTTGAACAATGTATTTACATTACATTTTTACAATAAACTTACTCAGTCAATTTCCCCTTTAACATAGAAAAAACCACTGTGCCTGAGAACTGCTTTCTGAAATTCCTCATGGGATGACGAATATTTCTTTTTTTTCTCCTCATTGGTTCCTATAAAAAACAATCAGTCAAGTAAATTAGGAATACATGGCCAAAATTTATACTGTCAATGAATTTATACCGTAGGAAGAGTTTGAAAACAAGACAGTGTTGTTGCTTATCTCATTCTCATCTTCACTTGATGAATCCAAGAAATGTTTGTTGGGACTCTTCATTCCATTTCATTTACTAAGGGGTGTTAGTAATGTTTTTGGTTGAGGCATACTCTTTCATCTAAAAACACACTGTTTATTTGTAGTACTAGCTTAGTAGCTAGTTGGAAGTCTTTGGTAATGTACAGTACTTTCATTTAAAAAAAAGAAGCACTTATTATAATGGAAAGGTTTGTAATTGGATGGGTAGGGTTAAATAATCCTAAAACAATGGCATGTATTATGTTGGCAATAAACAAAATGAGAGAAAACAACAGTCTTGTTCACATGTATCGCTGATTGTGAGCCACACTTGACCAATGGATTATTTTAGGAATCTGGTAAAAATAAAGAAAAATGTTATTGAAAGGTTATTGTGGCAAATTATCTTAGGCTTTAATTGTAATTCAATTTAGCATTGAAATAAAAAAGTCCAGCAAAAAAAAAAATTAAATGCTGGCAAATTACTGTAATAACAAATGTATCTATTTCTTAGAACTAGTTGCTGAACTGACAACTTGAAATTATCAACAATTATAATTAACAATTTATGGAACATTTCATTTAATTATAATATTTTGTAAATCATGGTTAGCTCAGTGAGTAAAGACTTTTGATATCAATACTCACTCAGTTAGTACAGTCGAGTTCGAATTTGCGAAATTTGTAAATAATAAAATAAATGCAAAATGTCAAAAACCATCAAAATTTAAAAAAATGTAAATGAATAAAAATAATCATTACACAAAAAAAACACCACAATTATGGAAAACAGATTATTTAAAATTATCAATTGTGAGCAATATGAGGTCATTTGTATAATTTGCTTCTTACCCTTCTATTCGACATGCATGTTGTCACTTTCTAATGCGCACCCTAGATTAATGTTCACACAGCACAATTTTTCTTTATTTTCTTTTATTTTTGTAAATTCTTACTGTAAGACAATGAAGTTCCACATCCAGTATTGCTTTCATTTTTAAATTTACAGACATTTCAAGGTGAAGGAACAAAAAATCAATGACTGTATTGTAAATAGTTCCGAATTTATTCTTGATACAATAGTTTGTCAGCGTACTTTTATCAGGGATATTATACAGTACTTACTCATCCCATGCGAATTAGTATAACCAAATATTAAGGCAGATGGAGCACAGGTTACTGCTAGTTACTGTACTATAATAGTGCTAGGCTTAAAATAAAGCCATACACACTTTTTCTACATAAACAGTAATTATTGGATGTTATTAAAGTAAATGCTATCTAGCAGACTTAGGCTTAATACTAGACTTAGAGTTACTAATTTCCAAGTTATATATTATTATTAGTATTATTAGTGTAAATATTCATCTGGATCTCTGAAGAGTATTCATAAAATTGTCTTTTTTTAAAGAAATGTTATGAATATATTATATTATTATATTAATGAAAGAACACTACTGCTTTATTTTTAACTCGATAAAGGTTGTGCCTTTTTTTTCTAGGCTAGTAATCCCATTCCAAACAAAAACAAAGCCTACTGCATATAGTAGGCTTTCTTAGTTAGAGTTGTTTCGCTAGGTTCCAGATTTGTGTCGACGTTCGGTACCACCTTCATTAGCCCACTTAAAAATAGGGAAAAAGACGATCAGGTCCACTCTAAGTTAGATATACAGTATACTTGTTCAAAAAGAAAACACTGAAAGGTTTAATTAACTGATACAGTATCTAGACCATATCACTTTGTGTGTGAATTCATGTTACAGATATTTTTTGTATTAAATATATTTTTACTTGCTTGTAACTAGGCCTAGGATAGCCCTGCATCTATAAATACTTTGTTTAAACAGTAGGCCTAGGCTGTATATGGTCATTGAGGCAGTGACATTTTAATTATTTTAGGGTTTTGGATAAAATAATTTTTTTTCAAATTAAAATAGGTCTTTTTTTAACTTTAATAAATAATGATTATGTACTAGGCCATTAATTCATGCACCTGATGAAGTGAGATTACACACATAGCATATAATTTGGCACATTTTATACCATTTAAAACACTGAATTAATTGAGCTATGGATTTTTGTATGAATTCATTTTACATACTGTATGTCTTTTCCAGTATGTAACATAAATAAGTAGTAGCGCCTAGCTTATTATTTGAATACCACAGTATCTATCAATTTCATTTGTTTAAAATGTACCGTATGGAATTATGCACCTAGGCCTACCTGGTGAAATATATAATAATATATTATTTTATAAATACTAAGCATCTTTTTAATAACAATTAATAATAGGCCTATGAGGCTATGTTGTTAAAGGGTGTCTTTGTGGGTATTCCAAGCCTCTCAAAAGATGACCGAAGTAAACACCCAACTTTTATTTTATATTTGGAAAGAGTATACTGTAGGCCTAAGCCTACTAGATACAGTAGGCACATACAGTAGATACAGTTCATCACATACAGTATAAATCAATCAAATTCAGTACTCACTACATTATGAACTTCATGTCATATAGGCCTAGGTAGGCCAGGGAGTTGTCTAATTAACAACTCCCTGGGTAGGCTAGTCCTACTACTGTAGCCTAGCCTATTCACTATTATAGTATAGGCCTAGCCTAGGCCTAGTATTAATCTATTGTCCGATTGTGTGTCACCATAATTATTAAAAAAATATACAAAGATTCACAATCATAGTTGGATAATAATTTAACCATATTATAGAGAAAATAAATAACATAAAATGCCTAGGCCTAGTTAGAACGGGTAGTAACAAAGTGCGAGGCAGCGAGGCACGCGAGGCAGGGAAGGCATGCGAGGCAAGTCAGAAATTTATGCGAGGCATCGTTTTACCATCATCAAAAAATGCGAGGCATCATTTTATCATTTCTCAAAATTGCAAGGCAGGAAATCACCGAAATTGAAGTAGTTTCTAGGCCTAGGCCCGCTAAGCTAGTTTCCTTTTGCACCTGCCTTGTATTTTAACCAACTTTATCCTGAATACCACAGCTTAGAATTAGTAGGCCTACTTTATTGAAGAAAAATCACATAAAAGTAACAATAAATCCATTAAATTGGTGATTTTACAGACGTTGTTTTTCTCGCATTTCGCACACTCAATGTTCAATATTTTGGTTTCTATGGAACGCCAAAAGAGCAAAATTAATTAGAGGGCTAAAAACTCTGTGGAATCCATTTATATTTAACGCATTATTTGGTGAAAATCAAGTACAATTTCAATAGATTTTGTCACTGTCAGTAAGGAAAAATGTTACTGTTGATAATGTACACGGTTTCGTTAACCTTTTAAAGAATAAAATAGAAAAATTCATCATAATATCCTTAGTAGGATGTCCTAGGTCTAGACTAGGTAGTGATGTTGATTTAGGATCGATTATTATTCTTTGAAAACAGAACAGTATCAGCAGTAACATATTACAACATTTTTATTGACAAATTAACAAATATATTGAAATAAAACGTGTTTTTCACCAATAAATGCATGAGAAATTGACGCATTCCACTGAGTTTTAGTCCTCTATTATCGTTGCTCTTTTGGCGCTCCATAGAAACAAAAATATTGAACATTGAATAAGTGAAATTCGCGAACAGTGTGCGAGAAACACGCCTGTAAAATCATTAATTTAAGGATTTATTTGTTACTTTTTATGTGATTCTTTCATTAAAGTACTCATGAGGTATACTTCTAAGGTGTGGTATTCACACGATAAAGTTAGTTATCAAATTTGGAGTAAAAATACAAACGATCGGAAACTAGCGCCAGGTTTATTAGTACGTACATGGACAACAATAAATAAAAATCGTTCGTAATATACCTAGCTTACTAAAACAGGAATAGTGTATCATTATTAAATATTACACCAATTATTATTTTATCAAAATTGATTAAATTATTTTCTACATAGGCCTCTTATCTAGGTTAGGGCTAAGCATATTAGCTAAAGTTTAATTTTAGGCCTAGTATTACAATTGTCGGACGTAAGTCTTTTTTCACACGCGCTCCAGAATTCTGTCGCAATTTTTTTCTTTGCGGCATGTTATTGGATCGGCATATCAGTTACCTTTTATTCACCGCCAGTTATTGAACTTGTCCTGGCAATCGCTGTTCACCTTATTTGCGAGAGAGGTACACGTGTTGTTCCTAGAGAATGGAATGTCAAAAATGTCTTTGGCACGCCGCTCAGAGAGAAGTCTGTGCGTTGCTGCTGAAACCACGTGCTATAGGAGGGGAATGCACCACAATCCTCTGAGCTGAGGGCTGAATCATTCCGCTACCTGCTAAATAGTAAAGAGGGATTTTCCATCTCTCGGGTCTACCGGATCTAGGCGCAGGAGTGTGACAAAATATTATTTTCACTCTGCTATGTTCGAGAGACATGTGAGGTCGAGTGAACACGCTCGAAATGCCAACAAACATTGCAGTCATTTGATGAGTGTGTCGCTATAACAATTATTGTTTGTCGAAAGTTGAAGACTGTCGTTCAGATTTTTGAACCGTAGTTTGGGCACTTTTGTAAAAGTAAAATTTGACACGATAGGCCTATGACGTGAATGAAAAAACAATCGTTACATAAATATAAACAACATGATGAGTGTATACACGAATCTATTTAGATACGCTTGTATCGATTGATTATTAGGCCTATAATATAGCATAATAGCACGTTAAGATATGCCTCGCACCTTTTTGAAATTGTAAACTATATGTCTCGCATGCCTCGCACTTTTGGAAATGATAAAATGATGCCTCGCACAAATATTTGGCATGCCGCGCATGCCTCGCTTGCCTCGCTGCCTCGCACTTTGTCAACACTCAGTTAGAACGGTTAAACCTGATCGTCCGTGGAGCTGATGGTCTAGGCCTAGGCCTACTAGGCCTAGGCTAGGCCTACTAGGCCCGATCGAAATTCGTCCGTGAACGAGGCGAGCGAGTGCAATCACTTCCCTACTAGCCTACCGTACGTATAGGCCTAGGCCTAGGTAGGCTAGGCATCTACAGTAGGCGAGTGTTGACAAAGTGCGAGGCAGCGAGGCAAGCAAATAAATCCTTAAATTAATGATTTTACAGGCGTGTTTCTCACACACTGTTCGCGAATTTCACTTATTCAATGTTCAATATTTTTGTTTCTATGGAGCGCCAAAAGAGCAACGATAATAGAGGACTAAAACTCAGTGGAATGCGTCAATTTCTCATGCATTTATTGGTGAAAAACACGTTTTATTTCAATATATTTGTTAATTTGTCAATAAAAATGTTGTAATATGTTACTGCTGATACTGTTCTGTTTTCAAAGAATAATAATCGATCCTAAATCAACATCACTACCTAGTCTAGACCTAGGACATCCTACTAAGGATATTATGATGAATTTTTCTATTTTATTCTTTAAAAGGTTAACGAAACCGTGTACATTATCAACAGTAACATTTTTCCTTACTGACAGTGACAAAATCTATTGAAATTGTACTTGATTTTCACCAAATAATGCGTTAAATATAAATGGATTCCACAGAGTTTTTAGCCCTCTAATTAATTTTGCTCTTTTGGCGTTCCATAGAAACCAAAATATTGAACATTGAGTGTGCGAAATGCGAGAAAAACAACGTCTGTAAAATCACCAATTTAATGGATTTATTGTTACTTTTATGTGATTTTTCTTCAATAAAGTAGGCCTACTAATTCTAAGCTGTGGTATTCAGGATAAAGTTGGTTAAAATACAAGGCAGGTGCAAAAGGAAACTAGCTTAGCGGGCCTAGGCCTAGAAACTACTTCAATTTCGGTGATTTCCTGCCTTGCAATTTTGAGAAATGATAAAATGATGCCTCGCATTTTTTGATGATGGTAAAACGATGCCTCGCATAAATTTCTGACTTGCCTCGCATGCCTTCCCTGCCTCGCGTGCCTCGCACTTTGTTACTACCCCATCTAGGCCCTACTATCTAGCCTTAGCCTAGCTAGGCTAAACTGCCGGGAGGCGATGATTTACAACACAGTTAAATAATAAATTTGGTAAACTTCTAGGCCTAGGCCTACACACAGTACACACCAAAATACAAACGTCACACACGCAGCACCCCTGAAAAATGTATTCAGGAGTGCAATTTGTAGCACACCTACAATTTTCAAAAGACAAGGCCTGGCCAACCTAGGCCAGGTAGCCGCCTAGGCCTAGTCTATAAAAGGTTCGGTAGTAGCCTTGGCTAGGCTAGGCTAGGCCTAATAATACTTCTAGGCTAGGCTAGGCTAGTAGTAGCAGTTGTCAGTAGTAGCTAGTCCTTGCCGCCTTACACTTTCTTCTTGTGATAAAAAAACTTACCAATACAAACTCTAAAACCCATAATGGGCTAGGCATACTTACTTTGATCATGGAGTAGGCCTAATGTAATAATTCTAGTCGCCGCTTGTCAATCAGGTCATGAGTAGGCCTATACCAGGCATTATACACACAAATTCTACCGCTCGCTATTTCAATATGGCGGGCGACGTTCCTTCGTTTCGAGAAGAAGTGCGCTTGCGTCAAAAATAATTTTTGTGAAAATCACGAAAAGCAATTTTGGACTTTAAACGGGCAAAATCAAGGTCGGTTTTTTTGGAAAATCAAGAAAAATGCACCAATTAATATGAAATTCATAACAGCGGTAGAATATAATATGTGAATTGTTTTGGCAAGGAGATAATGAAGATATAATCCCAATTTTGTTAGAATTTGGATGAAATGCGTATTCTCCTTAAGGTCGTGTTTTTTCGAAAACAACATATAACAAAAAAATTTTCTTTTATACATAAAAATTCATATAGGAATTAAACACACCTGAATTATCATTTATTTAGGAGATTTTAATCAAATCTGCCAAATTTCTGAGTTTCTAGTAACAAACTGTCCGAATTTGGCCAGTATTGACACTGCAAACGTTAAGGGGAAAGTTATATTTCCCCTTAAGTACAATTTCCCCTTAAGGCCATGTTTTTTACCACGCATTTTCCCCTTAATCCACTATTAGCGACATACTAACACTAATAATAATAATAATAATAATAAATAATTCATATATGTGCTGTATTTTATTCTAATGAATACTAATATGTGCTGGTCACCTCTGCCATTGCCTCTAATTTATTTGTGAATGATCTAAGCTACGAGCTGAATCAAAATGAAGATACCAACAAAAATACAATTTGGAAACTGCTTTATAAATCATCTGTTATATGCTGGTGATTTATTACTATTCGGAGAAACTGTGAGCATTTACATTAATAAATATATTGAAATATGTTATGGCACATGGGGTGTAAACATAAATAAATAACAATCTGTGTTACCCCTTATAAACTAGTTTGTAGTCACCCCTCCCAGATAAGCGCGACTTCCACCACTCTGATTTAGGGGTGGGGAGGGAGGAAATACATCAAATAAGCCGCGATTCATGATGCGCTTTGCGCTATACATAAAAGAAGCTAGCGACATATTATGTAACCGGCTCACCACTTCCACGCACACGTAGCATGGGTGTTAGACTTTCAATAGTCATCTACTGCATTTTTAAATTTGCAATTTAATTTCTAGATTATCAGATATGGAATGAATATTAGAGATGAATAATAAGAAAAACCAGAGTGCCGTACCCTAAAAGGATAAATCCTAAAATTGCAATAATCAAAAACTTACGATAACAATTATTAAGGTTAAAATTTGGCAATAAACATAGTCCTTAAATAAAACAATCAATTCCCAAGAATAAAATAATACATAATAAGTAATCATTTAAAAACGTGCACTAAGTTACAAAGATTGAAAATCATTTGGGCAAAATTTCAAGATAATAAAACAATTATAACTCTTTATATCATGTAACGAATTGTGAAACCATTTTAATATTATTTAATTGTACAAACTGATAAACACTATTCAAACTAGAAACGAAATTGAGCATTACATTGACGACCACGATAATCTTAATAAATACGGGGGTCACGACTTAAAGTTCAGTGAATTTACTGGGACCTCCATCCACCCACATTTACTATTATATGCATGGAGGTATTTATACCTCCATGATATATGTATACTCATGTTAGTTTAAGTTATCTATTTAAGTGTATGAAACGCCGTTTACGCAACATTTCGATGATTTTATGACGCGATATGTGAATGAAATGCATCGATATGAATTGAATGGCGCGATATAATATGAATGAAATGTTTTGAATTGAATGCTTTGAATTGAATGTTTTGAATGAAATGTTTTGAATTGAATGTTTTGAATAAATTGTTTTGAATGAAATGTTTTGAATGAAATGTTTTGAACTAAATGTTTTGAATGAAATGTTTTGAATGAAATGTTTGAATTGAATCGAAAAGTCAAACTATTGGCGGCGGATGTCAATCCCGCTCGCGATTTTGTTCTCAACCTTTTGAGACCATATTTTACTGTAATACAACAAAAAACATTTTGTTGAGGTAATGAAACAGTTTGACTCGACTAAATATAATTTGAATACCATGAGTCTCTCTAGTTATCGTATCGTATCGTATAATTGTTGTAGTATGGGCGCGTCGGGAGAAGATATAAACGTTTTTGTTTTATTTTAAGATTGCTTATGTTGTAATAGATATTTAAACTATTCAACCTTGATGTTGAATTTAAAATAGTGCCGATAATCTTCAATTTAATGATCTTACGCTGTTAAGCTATATTGTAGTATTATTTATAAATAGTTTACAATATTGGCATTGATAATACTATGTAATGATGGGATTGTAGTTTGGCATTGATAATACTATGTAATGATGGGATTGTGGTTTGGCATTGATAATACTATGTAATGATGGGATTGTGGTTTGGCATTGATAATACTATGTAATGATGGGATTGTGGTTTGGCATTGATAATACTATGTAATGATGGGATTGTGGTTTGGCATTGATAATACTATGTAATGATGGGATTGTGGTTTGGCATTGATAATACTATGTAATGATGGGATTGTGGTTTGGCATTGATAATACTATGTAATGATGGGATTGTGGTTTGGCATTGATAATACTATGTAATGATGGGATTGTGGTTTGGCATTGATAATACTATGTAATGGTTGGATTGTGGTTTGGCATTGATAATACTATGTAATGGTGGGATTGTGGTTTACAGTGTTTAATACAAGTGGTGATAATTATCGAAACATGCTATGTAATGTTGATGTTCTGAAATGATTTAATATCTGTATATTGTACTTTCAGGTTTTTATTTTGTTTAAATGATTGAAAGGATATAGCAATAACATTATTTGTGGCGAGCAACAAAGTATTCTCTATGCTTCCATCTATCCAACCATCGCGGCGGGCCTTACACGCCCAAATGTGGGTATACTTTAATATATGTGCTAACAATACATCAGAGTAGCCTGGAGTATAGATAGGATTAAACAAGGCCAACAGCCATAAGTCGCGTGCTAAAACGCATAGTGATACCGGACCGACAGACAGACCGACAGACCGACCGACCGACATAGTGGACTATACAGTCGCGTCCACGCGACTAAAAACACAGATCAGCAATAAAGTTTGATCAACCTGTAGCCGAACATTTTAATTCAGTTGGTCACTTTGATTGCAAATGATCTAATTATTGTAATAGATACTATATTGCATTATTATGCAATATAAAGTACTGGCAAAGAAAAGAAAAATAATAACTTGTGATTACTTCTTAAAATCACATGCTTCTAGATGGACATTTAAGAAAAGAATAAATTATGACAACAGAAACAATGACTATTCGATACATGTTTTAATAATAATTACAAATAATGATTACAAAGAGTGATCAAATAGCAAACTTTATTCACATATTTAAATGAGTGCAATCGCATAAAGCATAATGTTGATTTTCATAAACTCAAAAACCTCTGGTCTGTCAAACTCTTGACCGACAACAGGATTGAGATTCTGTATAAATCAAATTTCTTGAATTTGTGTTACAATATATATTATCAATTTCATTACTATAGATACAAATGAGCATACGATTACTGGCACTTCCATACATCACTAAGTTGACGTGTATGTAATAGAGAAACTCATATTACTGTACATAACATTTCGTTATTAAACTTCAATATACAACTAACAAGTATAAACATTTATATAATTTTTTTATAATTTAAAAAGAATATTAGCTATAATAGGCCGAAATGTAGTTTGCTTTGGTAGGTTACCGTACAATTATAAATAAATATAATATATAATATATTCCTAATATTAATAATCTACTTTATTTAAAAAAATTATATTATTAATATTCTAATACAACGAGCTATAAACAGTATGTTGACAAAATAATAAAGCATACATAAATAGTAGTGTTATATTATTAGGTGTAATGTAATCATTTTATGAAAGACAATAATTACACATTAACATTTCGTTTCTTTACCATAGTTTGAAATATTGTTTATATAACAGAACAGGGTAAAATTGTACTATACTGATATAACCATTGTAGACTACGTTTTTGTTCTTTTACTTTGGTAAGTGTAACTATAAGTTACTCAACAGAACTATATCACAAACGCACAACTAGGACATAACACAGTGACGTAAGCACAACGCAAGCGAGTTGACCAACGATAGCAGATAATTCATCGCTTGTAATTTTTAAATTATTTGCATTTGCCTTACAAGATATATGACCGAAACTGTCAGTTGATAGACGATTAACCATAGTTAAACAAAGCATAACATTACACAAAACAAAATATCTTACCAACTCTCTCTATACAGAACGCAACCTTAAATACAAGGATACAGTAATAATGACCAATTTCTTGGTTACTATTACCGTATATTTATTATTCATAGATTTACGTTAACGAATGAGACATACATACATTTTGGACAACAGTAAATTGAATAAGAAATGGTTTTTAACTATTTAAAAAAGTTCTTTCTATAATAATAATAATAACAATAATAATAATAATAATAATAATGGTCATATAAAGGTACTGTACTATATTGACGATATATGTAGCACTTATAATAGCAATATTTACATTTCAATAAAATAATGATGAAATATGATTTAGTTATAGGCCTAAGTATAGGTCGTACTATACATCTTAATAAATATTATTTTACAAGAACTATTACAAATACTTATCCACAGAATGAGATAAACTAAACATGTTTATGCTGACTTTCAAATTATTATTCTAATATTCTCTTTAGAAATTATTGTAGATAACATTTAGGCATACAAAATTATGTAACTAAGAATCTAAAAAAATATTTGACATCAGATATTAGAGTATGTTCACATAATAAAAAAATATTTAGCCTAATTCAATTAAATGTTTATGTTAACACTGATATCTTTTAACAATGTTATTCTTCTTCATTCGGTTCAATGCGATTTAAGTGTGTAAGAAATGTCTAGATCTCAATATGTGTTAATAAGGCAGAGTATTTCCTCTGCTATCTGGTGTGAAGATGTAATGATCACTCTGTATCTCCAAATACATGGCATCAACATCTCTGTCTGTAGGAACTTGAGCTCCAAATGAACGTCTCCACAACACAGAGTTTCTTTTATTTGGCAATGGTAATGTCAGACGATCTTGAGGTTCAAAGTATACTTCCGGTTGAGCAATAACAACAGTTTCCTCTTTCTTTGAGCAAATACAAAAGTAATAAACAGGAACAATAATAGCAAATACAATAACAAGAACTAATACAGATACAACAGCTAGTAAAACTGATAAAGATATACTTTTCTTTTCTGCTTGTTTTTCATTCACAGATTCAATAGCGTTTGTCTTTGGTTTGTCGTCTTCTTTATTACCGATCACTTCCATGATCACGTGAGATGTCACCTGACCAACAGTATTTTTGGCTATGCATTTAACAAGTAATCCATTGTCATCAATGTCAACATTTAGAATGCGCATAACTTGCCCAATATCATCAATAACATAACGCTCAATGTTTAATATCGGATCAAATTGCCACGTAAAGTCTACTGGTGGGTTTGCATCTGCTTGACAAATAAAAATGGCTTCCCTTCCTGATAATGATATCCCTGCATGTTGTATTGTAACATTAGGTTTATACCAAACATTTAGTGGTCCAATACTACATGTTCTAACGATACTTGTATTCGCTGGTGTTGTTAGCTGACAATTAAATATAGCATTATTATCAACACGATTTGCTACAAATGAATTAATAATAGGCGTTGTCCGCTTATTCAATATGGTAACTGCTTGGTTACCTGGCATTGATCTTGATAATTTTAATTCGATGGGTGGGTTTATAACCTCACCTTCACATCTCAGATTCACTTGCTTTCCTTCTTTAACAGGGCTGCCTATTTGTTCACATAACGGATAAGTACGATGTGGTAATTGATTAACTGTTATATAAGCTGTATTAGATTTTACCTCAAATCCATTATGATTTACAATGCATGCGTATTCTCCGGAATCACTGTGCAAAACATTACTTATTTCAAGGGTATAGTAAATAGAAGTTGTAGTTAACCATCCAAAATCGACGAATAAATTGCGATCCAAATATGGACTAGATTCTAAAATGTCTTTACCATTGGTCAATGTAACACCATTTTTTATCCAAGAAAACGTACTTTCAGAATCAACTCCTTCAACACCGCATGTCAATTTCACAACAGTTCCCTCAATTGCAGTTTCAGCTCGAGGATGATAAATGAATTCTGTGGATGTTGCCACAATTCGATTAACAAAATAAAATTGAAAAAGAATAAAAACGTACCTTAAAATATTCATTTTGTACAGTAACTTACATACATGTATTACTTTCCCAGAAGGGTTATAGTGATAACAAATTGAATACGTATGTTACTATAATGTACTAAGCCGAGAAATATTTAGTTACACGTTTCATGGTTCACTACATATTAATTACATAATTATAAGCACCGCCTTTTCTGCAATACACATGATCGACGGCTACTAAAATAAAATATAATGTTACTCCTTAAATTCCGGATACTAGGATTAAAAGCATTGTTACTTAATAAACCCTTATCTATTGCAATAAGTATGGCGATACCAGACCTATCTCACAATCTTAAATCTTCTACAATTACTATTATTACTAAGACGATTCACTAAGATCAAGACTATTAGAAATCACCTTCTTAATGTCTCAATAATGCATAAACAATGGAATACTTTCTTACATTGACTATTCCTTTATAATTGTACATCTATTTCTATTTTTTTCTTGGTTAAATTTTTTTTTTTTTTTTATTTGCTATGCATTTCTTACGATGATTTGTTATGGTATATAAGAAATAAAAAGATCAATGAAAGAATGAATGTAACATTAATTTCACTCTTCCCTGATGAAACTTAATTATCAGTCAATAAGGCAGAGTATTTCCTCTGCTATCTGGTGTGAAGATGTAATGCTCACTCTGTATCTCCAAATACATGGCATCAACATCTCTGTCTGTAGGAACTTGAGCTCCAAATGAACGTCTCCACAACACAGAGTTTCTTTTATTTGGCAATGGTAATGTCAGACGATCCTGAGGTTCAAAGTATACTTCCGGTTGAGCAATAACAACAGTTTCCTCTTTCTTTGAGCAAATACAGAAGTAATAAACAGGAACAATAATAGCAAATACAATAACAAGAACTAATACAGATACAACAGCTAGTAAAACTGATAAAGATATACTTTTCTTTTCTGTTTGTTTTTCATTCACAGATTCAATAGCCTTTTTCTTTGGTTTGTCATCTTCTTTATTACCGATCACTTCCATAATCACGTGAGATGTCACCTGACCAACAGTATTTTTGGCTATGCATTTAACAAGTAATCCATTGTCCTCAATTTCAATTTTTAGAATGCGCATAACTTGCCCAATATCATCAATAACATAACGCTCAATTTTTAATATCGGATCAAATTGCCAAGTAAAATCTACTACTGGTGGGTTTGCATCAGATTGGCAAATAAAAATGGCTTCCCTTCCTGATAATGATATCCCTGCATGTTGTATTGTAACATTAGGTTTATACCAGACATTTAGTGGTCCAATGCTACATGTTCTAACAATGCTTGTATTTGCTGGTGTTGTTAGCTGACAATTAAATATGGCATTATTATCAACACGATTTGCTACAAATGAATTAATAATAGGCGTTGTCCGCTTATTCAATATGGTAACTGCTTGGTTACCTGCCATTGATCTTGATAATTGTAATTCGATGGGTGGGTTTATAACCTCACCTTCACATCTGAGATTCACTTCCTTTCCTTCTTTAACAGGGCTGCCTATTTGTTCACATAACGGATAAGTACGATGCGGTAATTGATTAACTGTTATATAAGCTGTATTGGATTTTACCTCAAATCCATTCTGATTTACAACGCATGCGTATTCTCCGGAATCACTATACAAAACATTACTTATTTCAAGTTTATAGTAAATAGAATTTGTAGTTAACCATCCAAAATCAACGAATACATTGCGATCAAAATATGGACTAGATTCTAAAATGTCTTTATCATTGGTCAATGTAACACCATTTTTTATCCAAGAAAACGTACTTTCAGAATCAACTCCTTCAAAAACGCATGTCAATTTCAAAGCAGGAGTACCTTCAATTACGGTTTCAGTTTGAGGATGGTAAACAAATTCTGCGGATGTTGCCACAATTCGCTTAACAAAATATAATTGAAATAGAATAAAAACGTACCTTAAAATATTCATTTTGTACAGTATCTTAAATACATGTATTACTTTCCCAGAAGGGTTATAGTGATAACAAATTGAATACGTGTGTTAACTACAATATACTAAGCCGAGAAATATTTAGTTACGCGTTTCATGGTTCACTACATATTAATTACATAATTGTAAGCACCGCCTTTTTTGCAATGTACATGATCGACGGCTACTACAATAAAATATAATGTTACTCCTTTAATTCCGGATACTAGGATAAAAAGCATTGTTACTTAATAAACCCTTATCTATTGCAATAAGTATGGCGATACCAGACCTATCCCACAATCTTAAATCTTCTACAATTACTATTATTACTAAGACGATTCACTAAGATCAAGACTATTAGAAATCACCTTCTTAATGTCTCAATAATGCATAAACAATGGAATACTTTCTTACATTGACTATTCCTTTATAATTGTACATCTATTTCTATTTTTTTCTTGGTTAAAGTTTGTTTTTTTTTAAATTTGCTATGGATTTCTTATGATGATTTGTTATGGTATATAAGAAAGAAAAAGATCAATGAAAGAATGAATGTAACATTAATTTCACTCTTCCCTGATGAAACTTAATTATCAGTCAATAAGGCAGAGTATTTCCTCTGCTATCTGGTGTGAAGATGTAATGCTCACTATGTATCTCCAAATACATGGAATCTACATCTCTGTCTGTAGGAACTTGAGCTCCAAATGAACGTCTCCACAACACAGAGTTTCTTTTATTTGGCAATGGTAATGTCAGACGATCTTGAGGTTCAAAGTATACTTCCGGTTGAGCAATAACAACAGTTTCCTCTTTCTTTGAGCAAATACAGAAGTAATAAACAGGAACAATAATAGCAAATACAATAACAAGAACTAATACAGATACAACAGCTAATAAAACTGATAAAGATATAGGCCTACTTTTCTTTTCTGCTTGTTTTTCATTCACAGATTCAATAGCGTTTGTCTTTGGTTTGTCATTTTCTTTATTACCGATCACTTCCATGATCACGTGAGATGTCACCTGACCAACAGTATTTTTGGCTATGCATTTAACAAGTAATTCATTGTCATCAATGTCAACTTTTAGAATGCGCATAACTTGGCCAATATCATCAATAACATAACGCTCAATGTTTAATGGCGGATCAAATTGCCAAGTAAAATCTACTACTGGTGGGTTTGCATCAGATTGGCAAATAAAAATGGCTTCCCTTCCTGATAATGATATCCCTGCATGTTGTATTGTAACATTGGGTTTATACCAGACATTTAGTGGTCCAATACTACATGTTCTAACGATACTTGTATTCGCTGGTGTTGTTAGCTGACAATTAAATATAGCATTATTATCAACACGATTTGCTACAAATGAATTAATAATAGGCGTTGTCCGCTTATTCAATATGGTAACTGCTTGGTTACCTGGCATTGATCTTGATAATTGTAATTCGATGGGTGGGTTTATAACCTCACCTTCACATCTCAGATTCACTTCCTTTCCTTCTTTAACAGGGCTGCCTATTTGTTTACATATCGGATAAGTACGATCCGGTAATTGATTAACTGTTACATAAGCTGTATTGGATTTTACCTCAACTCCATTCATATTTACAACGCATGCGTATTCTCCGGAATCACTATACAAAACATTACTTATTTCAAGTCCATAGTAGATAGATGTTGTGGTTAACCACCCAAAATCAACTAATACATTGCGATCAAAATATGGACTAGATTCTAAAATGTCTTTACCATTGGTCAATGTAACACCATTTTTAATCCAAGAAAACGTACTTTCAGAATCAACTCCTTCAACACCGCATGTCAATTTAACGGCAGTTCCCTCAATTGCGGTTTCAGCTCGAGGATGATAAATGAATTCTGTGGATGTTGCCACAATCCGCTTAACAAAATAAAATTGAAATAGAATAAAAACGTACCTTAAAATATTCATTTTGTACAGTAACTTAAATACATGTATTACTTTCCCAGAAGGGTTATAGTGATAACAAATTGTATACGTATGTTAACTACAATATACTAAGCCGAGAAATATTTAGTTACGCGTTTCATGCTTCACTACATATTAATTACATAATTGTAGGCACCGCCTTTTCTGCAATACACATGATCGACGGCTACTAAAATAAAATGTAACGTTACTCCTTTAATTCCGGATACAAGGATAAAAAACATTGTTACTTAATAAAACCTCAATTATTGCAATAATTATGGCGATACCAGACACTAATTTCACTCTTCCCTGATGAAACTTAATTATCAGTCAATAAGGCAGGGTATTTCCTCTGCTATCTGGCGTGAAGATGTAATGCTCACTCTGTATCTCCAAATACATGGCATCTACATCTCTGTCTGTAGGAACTTGAGCTCCAAATGAACGTCTCCACAACACAGAGTTTCTTTTATTTGGCAATGGTAATGTCAGACGATCTTGAGGTTCAAAGTATACTTCCGGTTGAGCAATAACAACATTTTCCTCTTTCTTTGAACAAATACAGAAGTAATAAACAGGAACAATAATAGCAAATACAATAACAAGAACTAATACAGATACAACAGCTAGTAAAACTGATACAGATATATTTTTCTTTTCTGCTTCTTTTTCATTCACAGATTCAATAGCGTTTGTCTTTGGTTTGTCATCTGCTTTATTACCGATCACTTCCATGATCACGTGAGATGTCACCTGACCAACAGTATTTTTGGCTATGCATTTAACAAGTAATCCATTGTCCTCAATTTCAATTTTTAGAATGCGCATAACTTGCCCAATATCATCAATAACATAACGCTCAATGTTTAATATCGGATCAAATTGCCACGTAAAATCTACTACTGGGGGGTTTGCATCAGATTGACAAATAAAAATGGCTTCCCTTCCTGATAATGATATCCCTGCATGTTGTATTGTAACATTGGGTTTATACCAGACATTTAGTGGTCCAATACTACATGTTCTAACGATACTTGTATTCGCTGGTGTTGTTAGCTGACAATTAAATATAGCATTATTATCAACACGATTTGCTACAAATGAATTAATAATAGGCGTTGTCCGCTTATTCAATATGGTAACTGCTTGGTTACCTGGCATTGATCTTGATAATTGTAATTCGATGGGTGGGTTTATAACCTCACCTTCACATCTTAAATTCACTTGCTTTCCTTCTTTAACAGGGCTGCCTATTTGTTCACATAACGGATAAGTACGATCCGGTAATTGATTAACTGTTATATAAGCTGTATTGGATTTTACCTCAAATCCATTCTGATTTACAACGCATGCGTATTCTCCGGAATCACTATACAAAACGTTACTTATTTCAAGTGTATAGTAAATAGAAGTTGTAGTTAACCATCTAAAATCAACGAATACATTGTGATCAAAAAATGGACTAGATTCTAAAATGTCTTTACCATTGGTTAATGTAACACCATTTTTTATCCAAGAAAACGTACTTTCAGAATCAGCTCCTTCAAAAACGCATGTCAATTTCAAAGCAGTAGTACCTTCAATTACGGTTTCAGTTTGAGGATGGTAAACAAATTCTGCGGATGTTGCCACAATCCGCTTAACAAAACAAAATTGAAATAGAATAAAAACGTACCTTAAAATATTCATTTTGTACAGTAACTTAAATACATGTATTACTTTCCCAGAAGGGTTATAGTGATAACAAATTGTATACGTATGTTAACTACAATATACTAAGCCGAGAAATATTTAGTTACGCGTTTCATGCTTCACTACATATTAATTACATAATTGTAAGCACCGCCTTTTCTGCAATACACATGATCGACGGCTACTAAAATAAAATGTAACGTTACTCATTAAATTCCGGATACTAGGATAAAAAACATTGTTTCTTAATAAACCCTTATTTATTGAAATAATTATGGCGATACCAGACCTATCTCACAATCTTAAACCTTCTACAATTACAATTATATGGACTTTATTAAAACAGGACGGTGCTCATAAATAATTTATGCATGCGCTTTAACAAAGTGGGCGGAGCTTAGAGTGAAATTTCGTCTTCTTCGTTTCAAAACACTAAATATTATTTGAACTTCTAATTTAATTGTTTAATGAAATAACATTTCTATTTGGTTAAAATGGCTGTGGTACAAGCGGCGTTTGAATGCGAGGCTCCTTTACTTGCTAGGAAGGCTAGTCAGAGCCGAGTGATTCAGAAGGGCCCTGCGCCACGAGATATATTTCTATATTTCTACTTTTTTTTCTTGGTTAAAGCGTGTGTGTGTGTTTTTTTTTTGTGGTTTTTTTTGGCTTGGGATTTATTTCAATGATTTGTTATGGTATATAAAAAGATGAATGAAGGAATGCATGAACATTAATTTCACTCTTCCGGAAACTTAATTATCGGTCAATAAGGCAGAGTATTTCCTCTGCTATCTGGTGTGAAGATGTAATGCTCACTCTGTATTTCCAAATACATGGCATCAACATCTCTATCTGTAGGAACTTGTGCTCCAAATGAACGTCTCCACAACACAGAGTTTCTTTTATTTGGCAATGGTAATGTCAGTCGGTCTTGAGGTTCAAAGTATACTTCCGGTTGAGCAATAACAACAGTTTCCTCTTTCTTTGAGCAAATACAGAAGTAATAAACAGGAACAATAATAGCAAATACAATAACAAGAACTAATACAGATACAACAGCTAGTAAAACTGATAAAGATATACTTTTCTTTTCTGCTTGTTTTTCATTCACAGATTCAATAGCGTTTGTCTTTGGTTTGTCCTCTTCTTTAACACCAATCACTTCCATGATCACGTGAGATGTCACCTGACCAACAGTATTTTCTGCTATGCATTTAACAAGTAATCCATTGTCATCAAGAGTAACACGTAGAATACGCATAACCTGCCCAATATGATCAATAACATAACGCTTAATGTTTAATGGCGGATCAAATTGCCACGTAAAATCTACTACTGGTGGGTTTGCATCAGATTGGCAAATAAAAATGGCTTCTCTTCCTGAAAACGATCTTCCTGCATGTTGTATTGTAATATTAGGTTTATACCAGACATTTAGTGGTCCAATGCTACAGTTTTTGACAATACTACGGTTAGCTGGAGTTGTGAGTGAGCATACGTAGACGGCATTGTTGTTATTTGGACTTGCTGTTAATGAATACGTAGAAAACGTTTTCTCTGAATCAACATGTGATTCAACGTTAATTTCTAATTTGCTTCCACCAATAGACCAACTTAAATATATTGGTGGGTTTATCGTTTCCCCTTCACATTTAAAGGTTATTTCTTCCTCTGTTATTACTGGTCGTGATATTCTGGTACATATTGGATATTCGGGACTTGGTAGTTGAAAAACAGTTACAACAGCGTAATCAGATGTCAATACTTGTTCACCATTTTGAAAAACAACGCAAGCATATGACCCGCTATCTTTATACACAACGCTGGATATAGATATTGTATATGCATAAACACCAGTTGTCTGTATGATGTGCACATTTATTCTTTCTTGGTCTACACCACTTGTGTCTAAAATTATTTCTCCTTTTGTTAGTGATGAACTATCCTTCACCCACGATAACTGTTCTTTTGATAAATCGCCCGTTAAAAAGCAGGTAAGTTCCACACCAAACCCTTCTTGAACCTTACTTCCAATCGGATGATGGCTAAATTTGAAACAGAACGATACATGAATAATAAGCAATGTGTGAAACCATACAAACACTTCCATAACGACAATAAAGTTGTGCTGCTTTGATTATGAAGTTCAAGTAAATTTGTGATATGCTTTGCGACAACTGAACCTGCCTCTTTGACTGTGCACTTATGCTAATGTTTCACTACATATTAATGAAGGTTTAGTAAACACCGCCTTATTCATTAAACATGTACGGCTATTAAAATAAAACTATATGTTACTCAATTAATTTGAGGATACTAAGATGACAAATCGTGTTACTTATGTCATCGAGCAATCTTATACTTATGGTACAAACTAAAATCACACCAATAATGATAATTATGTATATTTCTTAATGGAAAAATTAAGAACATGTAGGCCTATTTGTTATTCTAAACAATTACTGTGTGTACGACTATATTATTTTCATTGTCATATTATATGTAATTGATTAATTATAATATACATATGTTAATGAAACATAATTATTCAATAAGGCAAAGTATTTCCTCTGCTATCTGGTGTGAAGATATAGTGATCACTTTGTATCTCCAAATACATGGCATCTACATCTCTGTCTGTAGGAACTTGAGCTCCAAATGAACGTCTCCACAACACAGAATTTCTTTTATTTGGCAATGGTAATGTCAGACGATCTTGAGGTTCAAAGTATACTTCCGGTTGAGCAATAACAACAGTTTCCTCTTTCTTAGAGCAAATACAGAAGTAATAAACAGGAACAATAATAGCAAATACAATAACAAGAACTAATACAGATACAACAGCTAGTAAAACTGATAAAGATATACTTTTCTTTTCTGCTTGTTTTTCATTCACAGATTCAATAGCGTTTGTCTTTGGTTTGTCCTCTTCTTTAACACCAATCACTTCCATGATCACGTGAGATGTCACCTGACCAACAGTATTTTTGGTAATGCATTTAACAAGTAATCCATTGTCATCAATGTCAACTTTTAGAATGCGCATAACTTGCCCAATATCATCAATAACATAACGCTCAATGTTTAATGGCGGATCAAATTGCCACGTAAAATCTACTACTGGTGGGTTTGCATCAGATTGGCAAATAAAAATGGCTTCTCTTCCTGATAATGATATCCCTGCATGTTGTATTGTAACATTAGGTTTATACCAAACATTTAGTGGTCCAATACTACATGTTCTAACGATACTTGTATTCGCTGGTGTTGTTAGCTGACAATTAAATATAGCATTATTATCAACACGATTTGCTACAAATGAATTAATAATAGGCGTTGTTCGCTTATTCAATATGGTAACTGATTGGTTACCTGCCATTGATCTTGATAATTGTAATTCGATGGGTGGGTTTAAAACTTCACCTTCACATCTCAGATTCACTTGCTTTCCTTCCTTAACAGGGCTGCCTATTTGTTTACATAACGGATAAGTACGATCCGGTAATTGATTAACTGTTATATAAGCTGTATTAGATTTTACCTCAAATCCATTATGATTTACAATGCATGCGTATTCTCCTGAATCACTGTACAGAACATTATTAATTTTAAGTCCATAGTAAATAGATGTTTTTGACAACCATCCAAAATCAACTAATACATTACGATGAAAATATGGGCTAGATTCTAAAATGGCATTACCGCTAGTCAATGTAACACCATTTTTTATCCAAGCAAACGTACTTTCAGAATCAACTCCTTCAATACCGCATGTCAATTTTACAGCAGTACCCTCAATCACAGTTTCTTCCCGAGGATGATGACTAAATTCGGTTGACGATGTCATAATTCTTTTAAAAAAGCACAATTTTAGTAACATCAAAATATACCTTGAGTTAACCATTGTGATAATTGGTGATTCACTTAAAAACGTGTGTTTTACTTTCTCACAACTGATAACCATAACAAGACCAATGCATCTGGTAATATACTAAACTGTGCTATAGAATGTTTCGCAACACACACGTTCATGGTTCACTACATTATTATTAACCATTTGTAAGCACCGCCTTTCTCGGTAATATACATTATACATGGCTACTATGATTAAAGTTCGTGTTATCTATTAATTGAGGGAAACTTGAAAAAAAGTAATGTTACTTAGTACACCATTGTTATAACAATAAGGACAATTACAATACAGTATCGTACAATTTCGCAAATTTTACAAATGTTTTAATAAGAAAATTAAGTTACTACTGGTAAATAAGTTACGTGTGTCTATCAAACGTAAACTTTATTCAATAAGGCAGAGTATTTCCTCTGCTATCAGGTGTGAAGATGTAATGATCACTCTGTATCTCCAAATACATGGCATCTACATCTCTATCTGTAGGAACTTGAGCTCCAAATGAACGTCTCCACAACACAGAGTTTCTTTTATTTGGCAATGGTAATGTCAGACGATCTTGAGGTTCAAAGTATACTTCCGGTTGAGCAATAACAACAGTTTCCTCTTTCTTTGAGCAAATACAGAAGTAATAAACAGGAACAATAATAGCAAATACAATAACAAGAACTAATACAGATACAACAGCTAATAAAACTGATAAAGATATACTTTTCTTTTCTGCTTGTTTTTCATTCACAGATTCAATAGCGTTTGTCTTTGGTTTGTCATCATCTTTATTACCAATCACTTCCATGATCACGTGAGATGTCACCTGACCAACAGTATTTTCTGCTATGCATTTAACAAGTAATCCATTTTCATCAAGAGTAGCGCGTAGAATACGCATAACTTGCCCAATGTCATCAATAACATAACGTTCAATTTTTAATGGCGGATCAAACAGCCACGTAAAATCTACAACTGGGGGGTTTGCATCTGCTTGACAAATAAAGATGGCTTCCCTTCCTGACAATGATATCCCTGCATGTTGTATTGTAACATTAGGTTTATACCAAACATTTAGTGGTCCAATGCTACAGTTTTTGACAATACTACGGTTAGCTGGAGTTGTGAGTGAGCATACGTAAACGGCATTGTTGTTATTTGGACTTGCTGTTAATGAATACATAGCAAACGTTCTCTCTGAATCAACATATGATTCATCGCTAATTTCTAATTTGCTTCCACCAATAGACCAACTTAAATCTATTGGTGGGTTTATCGTTTCCCCTTCACATTTAAAGGTTATTTCTTCCTCTGTTATTACTGGTCGTGATATTCTGGTACATATTGGATATTCTGGGCTTGGTAGTTGAAAAACCGTTACAATAGCGTAATCAGATGTCAATACTTGTTCACCATTTTGAAAAACAACGCAAGCATATGACCCGCTATCTTTATACACAACGTTGGATATAGATATTGTATATGAATAAGCCCCAGTTGTCTGTTTAATGTCCACATCTATTCTTTTTTCGTCTAATCCGCTTGTTTCTAAAATTGTTTCTCCTTCCGATAATTTGGACCTATTCTTTTCCCACGATAACTGCTTTTGTAATATATCACCCGTTAAAAAGCACGTAAGTTCTATTTCAAAACCTTCTTGTATCTTTCCTCCGGTCGGATGATGGCTAAATTTTAAACAGCACGTTAAAGTAGTAAAACACAATAAAAACAAACTGATAAACGCGTCCATCACCAGGAAGTAGTTTTGATATTCTTTGCGATAATTTAACCTGCTTCGTTGAATGTACACCATGCACTGCAGCACTGAAGAGGCGGTAGACCAAAATACACGTTGACGATTCACTACATATTAATGATCGTCTCGTAAACACCGCCTTCTTCATTAATATCTAAAGCTACTAAAATAAAACTTATTGTTACTCAATTATTTTAGGGATAGTGGCATAAATAATTATGTTACTTATGCCTAATAATACAACATAAATTATATCAAACATGATAATTATAGCAACATTCTTTTCATTGCTGCAGCTGATTCTTCTCTTTTTTAATACCTGCTATCTTCAAGTGTTATTTAGCTTTATTTTATTTTATTGCACATACATCCAACAGCGATATCGCCAATTACAGGATGCATTAAAGACTCACATATAAATATATAAGATTAAAATAACTTACACATTAAAGTTAACTATCAGAAAATTAATACAAGAACAATAAAAACAGTTAGGCCTAAATAGCACAAACTACCTAAATTTTGAACATGGAAATATTGTTATAGAAAAGGTCAATAGTTTTATTTTTGCGTGAAATCATATTATTTTGAAAGGAAAGTCTATGAATGAAACCATTTTTGGTAGCATTAACTCGACTGTAAGGAACGGAGAGGAATTCAGTGTTGCTTAAATTTGGTATGTGGATTGTAAGCAGAAATAAGGAGGGAAGAGGGAAATCAAAAAGATAAAATTCAGGCACTTAAAGAGAAAAACCATATCAACAAGTTTTCTCCTAGTATGAAGCAGCCACAGAGAAATAGAAAGACCAGCATTGTGATAATTAATAAAATAATTAATACATTTGGACTGGACCCGCTCAATACGAGTTGATTGAGATACGGATATAGAATTAAAAATAGTAGAGGAATAATCAAAAATCGGTCTAACAAATGAAATATAAAGATGAAGCTTAGTTTTACTATCAAGATCTTTACAATATCGAATATAGAACATACCCAACATTATATTGCCCTTGAAAACAATATAATCAACATGTTTGTTAAAATTAAGCTTGGAGTCAATAAGTATTCTGAGATTCTTTTGAACATTGACCCTTTCAATTATTGCACCATTTATCATGTAATCATAAGGCAGTAACTGTTTTTTTTTAGAGTCAACGAAAGAACCTGACACTTTTGGGGATTAAAGGACATTTTCCAGGTAGAAGACTAGTTCTACAACTCTTCCAGGTCCCGCTGCAGTAAACGCGAATCATCTAAGTTGTTGACACCGCGATAAAGCTTAATATCGTCCGCAAAAAGGAGGCAATGCGAAAAAGAGGAAATATCAGGAACATCATTCACAAACATCGTGAACAGTATTTGTCTTAAGATTGACCCTTGATGGACTCCGGATGTAACAGGCAGCCAAGGGGAAGTGCACCCATTATAAGTAACACATTGGAAGCAATTATTGAGGTAACTTTTAATCCAGGAAAGAAAAGAACCACAGATGCCAAATTTAGTGACTTTGTATACTAGTAGGTCGTGGCAAACTCTATCAAACGCTTTGGAATAACCCGTGTACACTACATCACACTGACTTTTTGTATCTAAATGCTCCATAGGCAACGGAAAGCATCGTTGATAGATTGGTCTGATACAACCTACTAGACACAAAGCCGTGTTGAAAGCAAGAAAGAAAAGGCGAGATATGAGACGGGAGATATGATAATAGATTTTATAAAGGGTAGGAAGTAAAGAAATAGGCCGATAATTCTCGACAGAAGTACGAGATCCCGCTTTGAAAATAGGATAAATGTTACTACGTTTCCAATCAGAGAGAAAAGAACCACAATTAAGCGGGATTTGAAAATGTAAGATAAGAGAACAGAAAGAGGTTTGGCACAAAATTTAAGAACCTTGTTACTAAGCCCGTCACATCCGGAGGCCTTATGCGGTTGGATACTAGTGAGAAGTTTTCCCACCTGTTGAGAGTCGACAATATTATTGGATAGTTTGCTTATAGATTACTAGATTAGATCTGGAAAAGTTGTAATAGTAATGTAACTAAAACAGAATGAAAAAATACGTTAAATAGATTTGCTTTTTCACTATCAGTAATAGCTTTGGACGTTCCATAACTCAACGAAGAAGGTGCTGTTTGTTTGTAATTACTTTTAACCCAAGACCAAAAACCTTTTGGATTTTCATTTAACTTTTGTGATAGGGAAGAAACATAATTTAAATATTTCACCCTGCAGAGTTGTTTAAAGCTCCTACGAGCAATTTTAAAATCTTCACAATTGAAATTTGTTCGGCACTGCCTAGAGAGCTTAGGTTTACTTTCTTGACCTTTAAGGCCTTTCGAAGATCCTTATCGAACCATAGTGACAGTCTTTTTCTAGGAGTGATTGTAGGAACATTCATTAATATCATCAAAACATTCAAATAAATCCCATGGTATACGATTAAAAATATTGTTAAGATTATGGTTACTGATTATACAGTATTATGAATGGAAATATAAATTACATATCTCATACATTTCAGTCGTTATTCAATAAGGTAGAGTATTTCCTCTGCTATCTGGTGTGAAGATGTAATGATCACTTTGTATCTCCAAATACATGGCATCTATATCTCTATCAGTAGGAACTTGAGCTCCAAATGAACGTCTCCACAACACAGAGTTTCTTTTATTTGGCAATGGTAATGTCAGACGATCTTGAGGTTCAAAGTATACTTCCGGTTGAGCAATAACAACAGTTTCCTCTTTCTTAGAGCAAATACAGAAGTAATAAACAGGAACAATAATAGCAAATACAATAACAAGAACTAATACAGATACAACAGCTAGTAAAACTGATAAAGATATACTTTTCTTTTCTGGTTGTTTTTCATTCACAGATTCAATAGCGTTTGTCTTTGGTTTGTCATTTTCTTTATTACCGATCACTTCCATGATCACGTGAGATGTCACCTGACCAACAGTATTTTTTGCTATGCATTTAACAAGTAATCCATTTTCATCAAGAGTAACACGCAGAATGCGCATAACCTGCCCAATATCATCAATAACATAACGCTCAATGTTTAATGGTGGATCAAATTGCCACGTAAAATCTACTACTGGTGGGTTTGCATCAGATTGGCAAATAAAAATGGCTTCCCTTCCTGAAAACGATCTTCCTGCATGTTGCATTGTAATATTAGGTTTATACCAAACATTTAGTGGTCCAATGCTACAGCTTCTGACAATACTACGGTTAGCTGGAGTTGTGAGTGAGCATACGTAAACGGCATTGTTGTTATTTGGACTTGCTGTTAATGAATACGTAGCAAAGGTTCTCTCTGAATCAACATATGATTTATCGTTAATTGCTAACTTGCTACCAATGATAGACCAACTTAAATCTATTGGTGGGTTTATCGCTTCCCCTTCACATTTAAAGGTTATTTCTTCCTCTGTTATTACTGGTCGTGACATTCTGGTACATATTGGATATTCTGGACTTGGTAGTTGAAAAACCGTTACAACAGCGTAATCAGATTCCAATACTTGTTCACCATTTTGAAAAACAACGCAAGAGTATGACCCGCTATCTTCATAAACGACTCTAGATATGAACAGTGTATATACATAAACACCGGTGCGTATTATGTCCACACTTATTCTTTCTTTGGCTAATCCACTTGTATCTAATAGTTCCTCGCCTTCAGTTATTTTTGCACTATCTTTTTCCCAAGATAATTGTACTTGTGACAAGTCGCCAGTCAAAATACAGGCGAGTTCTACATCATAACCTTCTTGAATTTTATCTCCGATCGGATGATTGCTAAATTGTAAACAGCACGCTAAATTAATCAGACACAATAACAACACACTTATAAACATTTCCATAATCAAAAATATACAGTAGTTGGTCTCAGTTGATTATCCAATTTCTAGTTATTTCAATGTTGTGATAGTCCTTTCCAGAAAAGAACCTCCAAAGTTGAATGTTCAAGGCGGTTTTAGGTCTAAATACACGTTCAAGGTTCACTAAATATTAAATATTAATGACTGTCTTGTAAACAACGCCTTCTTCAATAATTGTTACGGCTACTAAAATAAAACTTACTGTTACTCAATTGTTTTTTGGATAGTAAAATAAATAATTATGTTATTTAAGCCTATTATGACAAATGTTGCACGGTATTAATAATATTATTTAATAATATTGTAACAATATCTTCAAAACGCTGCCTGTTGAAAACAGTACGTAAATTATTACTGTTTGTATAGGAATCTACTGTTATTGTTACAAGTTAAGTATATTGGATCTTCTTTGTATTATAGAATTAATACTGGTTACCGGCGCTCATACCATTCACACGTCATCCTGTATTCAATAAGGAAGAGTATTTCCTCTGCTATCTGGTGTGAAGATGTAATGCTCACTCTGTATCTCCAAATACATGGCATCTACATCTCTATCTGTAGGAACTTGAGCTCCAAATGAACGTCTCCACAACACAGAGTTTCTTTTATTTGGCAATGGTAATGTCAGACGATCTTGAGGTTCAAAGTATACTTCCGGTTGAGCAATAACAACATTTTCCTCTTTCTTTGAGCAAATACAGAAGTAATAAACAGGAACAATAATAGCAAATACAATAACAAGAACTAATACAGATACAACAGCTAGTAAAACTGATAAAGATATACTTTTCTTTTCGGTTTGTTTTTCATTCACAGATTCAATAGCGTTTGTCTTTGGTTTTTCATCTACTTTATTACCGATCACGTCCATGGTCACATGATATGTCCCCTGGCCAACAGTATTTTTTGCTATGCATTTAATAATCATCCCATTTTCATCAAGAGTAACGCGCAGAATACGCATAACCTGCCCAATATCATCAATAACATAACGCTCAATATTTAATATCGGATCAAATTTCCAAGTAAAATCTACTACTGGTGGGTTTGCATCTGATTGACATATAAAAATGGCTTCCCTTCCTGATAATGATATCCCTGCATGTTGTATTGTAACATTGGGTTTATACCAAACATTTAGTGGTCCAATGCTACATGTTCTAAAAATACTTGCATTCGATGGTGTTGTTAGTTGGCACGTATATATAACATTAGTATCAGTATGACTGGCTACAAATGAATGACTTATTGGTGAATTCTGTACATTTTTTATCAACGTTTTATCATTGCTTTCACTTGTAGCAGATTTCAGTAATTTTAAATTAACCGGTGGGTCAATGCTTTTTCCTCCATTGCAGTTTACATTTACAGGACTTCCTTCCAGTATATAACTTTTTATTTTATTACATATAGGATAAATATCGTCTGGTAATTGGTAAACTATCAGTCTTCCTTCCTTTGACTTTATTTCATCGCCATCTTGATACACAGCACATGCGTATTCGCCCTCGTCTGATTTTCTAACCTTGGGTATGAGTAATTTATACATTGCTGCCTCTCTAGGCCCCGATATATCCAAACTAATACCACGGTTTTTAAGTTTACTTGTTTCCAAAACAGACACACCTTCAGTAATTGCTTGTCCTTGTTTCATCCAGGATATATCTTGATGTAAAACACTTCCAGATATTAAACAAAATAGCTCAACATCTTTACCTTCAATGACAGTTTTACTTTTAGGATGCAACAGAAAATCAATAGCGTTGATATGTTCCTGTAATATGCAAACAGCAATTACAACTGTCATAAAACAATAACTACATGAAAGATCCATTCTAATTATACATAAATCTCAACTTTAAAAGATATCATAACTGCAGTATTGACTACTCACACTGATAACTCCAACATAACAGCTTTCAGATCTGTAGCAATGCATTATTATATGTGTGCCTTCTTCGGCTATTTTCAATTCCCTCCTAATCATGAATAAAGATAAATTACGGAACAACAAACACAGTATTCTGTTACTTGTAATATATTCTAAAATTGGCCATAAGACAAATTGTTTGCGTTATTGTTAATTGCCAGCATTAAACACATTATTAGAAATGATTTGTAATTGGGTTAAATGTTTTAGTAATTACTCTCATTCTCCAAATAAAAAGTTGTTACCGATTCAGGAGTATTTCCTCTGCTATCAGGTGTGAAGATGTAATGCTCACACTGTATCTCCAAATACAAGGCATCTACATCTTTATCTGTGCTCCAAATGAACGTCTCCACAACACAGAGTTTCTTTTATTTGGCAAAATGTCAGATGATCTTGATGTTCAAAATATACTTCCATTGGAGCAACAACAACGTTTCTTCTTTCTTTGAGCAAACACAAACGTAATAAACAGGAACAATAATAGCAAATACAATAACACGAACTAATACAGATACAACAGCTAGTAAAACTGATAAGATACTTTTTTCTCTGTTTTTTGACATTCAATGATTCAATAAAATTTGTCTCTGGTTTATTTCCGATCGCATCCATAATCACGTGGCATTTTACCTGACTAACAGTATATGTTTTTTGCTCCATTGTCACAAATACCCCTTTTACACCGCCGAGCTTAGAATGAACTCGTTTCGTGTCCGGATAAATTTCAATTTCACACCTGATTCATTAACCCGGGAATGACACGGGTTGCTTGTATTTACACTGCAAAATGCCAACCCATGTAAATGTTCTAGACTAATCGAAATATCGCCTTCTCACACATGAAGAGACACCCTACTGTAGTAACTCATTATACCTTCTAAAATTGTTTTGCAATACAAACAAATTAAGTCTACTCGTGAGAATAATATTTCTTAAAATAAAAATGAATAACAAATGACCATATTTATTATTCAACCAACCGGGAAAGTATACGCGGGACTGTTTACACACGGGTTCGTCCCGGATGCATTAATTTTCTCCTAATAGGTTATGGCAGACATCCACACATTAATATTCATGATGTGACGGACAAACTTGGAAATAGTTCCCACGCGGTAATCGAAATGTTGATCTCTCGCCGCGATGAAACTGCTAATGCAAAAAAAACACTCAAGAAATAAAAACGTAAAAAATGTTGCTTATGCTTGTGAAATATTTATTTTTTGACATCTAACAATGTACTACAATGTATTAAATGAATTTAATTAATCAATTAATAATCACAAACCTCTAGAATTACCGTAGAACTGTTTTACCTTCCTTTAACTGTGTTCCACATTCAATGTTTATTATTTATGTTATACGTTTTTTAAAGGACCTGGTACACATGGAGATTAATATTTAGTGGTGCGCAATCATGACAATTATTCATGTGTTTATAATTATCTTAGGTTTTTTTGTGGAATATAATTTGTAATCAAAAGCTCGATTACAGGCAATATCATTCTCCAATTTTCAGTATGTACTGTATTACATTTTTGGTCCTAGGTGATATGATGCTTAATTAAAATTAATGTGATCCAAGATCCTATGGCTAATGTTAAAAGATTCGTATGCAGATGTAGATTTTGGTTAAAACCATCGCTTATTTTTAAAGTTAAAAAACAATCTCACAAATTAAATAAAATATATAAGTATATAGTATAGGCCTAACATAGTGCAATTATATTATATACAGGTTTAATTATATAGCTGGCCTACATTTAAATATACAATGTAAATAAATACAATATAAAACGGGCCTAGGTCCTAAGAAGTCATTCTACTTTGTTGGTCCTAGGCCTAGCGGCCTAGACCTACCTACTGTTCATAGGGTAGTTAAAATAAACACCAAATAACTAAATAATAAAGGGATGTACTATTATTAAATTAAATGATGTTTAGATACCTGAAGTAGGGGAATATCACCATTGTGCACTACACACAAATATCTCAAAAACATCAATATTTTCAGAGAAGATGTAGACAGATCTTCTTTCGCTCGCGAAATGTGTCTGACGTCATGACCTCACGCATGCCTCATGAAAATTCATGAAATATGCACGCCCTCTATAGTTTCTGCCTTAACCTAATAGGGAAAAAAATAATGCGTCCCGGGTGGTACAGCAACCTAGGTAACTTTTTACGTCGTTTACACCGGCCTACATTTCAGCATTGTTGTGTCCGGGTACGACTCAGGCTACACAATTCCGGATCAACTTCGCAATTTGCAGGCGGTGTAATAGGGGTATAAGAGAAACCTGTAGAATACAAATAAGTTGTCCAATATCATATATCTATCTATCTATATTGTTTGATATCGAATCAAATTGCCACGTATAATGGTGGTTTTGCATCGGTTTGACAGCGTCAGGTTGTAGCGTAAGAACCGACACGATGATACATTATCGATGTGTGCCTCTAAAAACCACATTATAAATTTTAGCCTTCTATAGATAATCTAAAGTCTACGACTTATATATATATATTCTTTTCACGGATTCAAGGTCGGTGGAAGTTCTTTCTCTGTATTGAGACTCCAACGATCTTCCCAATTACCTTTTTTTAATTTTCTTAACTTAATTATGTATAACAGCATTTGTTTTGTATTCACTGCTTTTTTACTTTTTTTATTATTTGCTTATTAGCTTAAAGATTTCTACGTAGCACAGATCTTAAAATATACATCCTCAATGTACATGCATATTATGTCGGTAGTGTATGTGGAAAAATAAATCAAATTGAATTTAATTAAACCTTTTGTCTTTCTTCGATAAGTCATTTTAAAATCGGTCCACGTCTTATTCATTTTATTTTGACATTGCAAAATGTTTGTAAATAAAAGTAATTTTTGCTTTATTAATTTTTTGTATAAGTATGGTTTATATTATATTTCTAATACTAATTTTAATGATATTTTTAGTATTGTGCTTCATATATTATATTTTATATTGCAACTGTTATCTTGATAAAGGCAATTTGATGAATATATATATATATATATATTGTATCTCAATTGAGATCCAGCCACTGATACCCACAGCATTGTCATTTTTTCAGTAATTGGCCTTTGGATTTATATATATATAATATAAATCAATGTGTTGCGTAGCACTGTGTAAATTATATATAAATCATACTGTAAATTATAGAAACAGTACTCATATTCGGAACATGATCTCATAATCGCGTCGATTATGAGATCATGTTCCGAATATGAGCACTGTTTCATTGGTTCAATAATTTGACAGTATGATTTATATATATCAATCGAGTTCGAACAATACCATGAAAGCCCCAGTGGTCTAATGGTTAGGACATCTGCATATCAAGCAGGCGGTCCGAGTTCGAGTCTCGGTTGGGGCGACTTTTTCTCATTCTCACAGATTTCCTCATCTTTATCGTTTCAAATTAATTAATTAAATTTCAGTATATCACCGGGCGGTTTAGAATTAATGTTCTTTGCCTCTTGTGTTTATATATATATATATAATGTTCTTTGCCTCTTGTGTTTATATATATAAAAGTATCTCTTCGGAGATCCCGCCTTGTGAATAAAAATACTGAAAGATGAGGGCGTATCAATTTGATCTCTGTTGCGCGTGCGTACAACTGAGGACTAGTGCTGTTCCGCCGTTCCACGCCGAGAATGTTAAAGAGTCGTTATCCAATCGAGTTCGAACAATACCATGAAAGCCCCAGTGGTCTAATGGTTAGGACATCTGCATATCAAGCAGGCGGTCCGAGTTCGAGTCTCGGTTGGGGCGACTTTTTCTCATTCTCACAGATTTCCTCATCTTTATCGTTTCAAATTAATTAATTAAATTTCAGTATATCACCGGGCGGTTTAGAATTAATATTCTTTGCCTCTTGTATATATATATATATATATACCTATCGAAATTGTACTGCACTTTACTTTCTACTGTACTACAGTAGGCATATCTAACTTGCACAACATTTGGAAATTTTATTTTTATTTACTTATTTTAAAAAACACAACTACGTTATTATATTATATACCTGTAACATATTTTTGTTTTCAAATTGCTGTTATTATTCAGATGAATGCGTTATACTAATTATTGAGCTGCACTATCACTTTATACAGATTTAATCGTGTTCTAATTCGTCAATAGTGATTACGGTGCCTTTTTCAATAAACAAGGAACTATTAGCTTTGAACAGTCACGGCAATAATCATCATGTATTACGCTGTTTGCTTTATTTTCATTCTTATCCAGCAAAATGCATGTGGACAGCAATTTTTACATAATATGAATGACGTTAGCGTATTGGAGGGAGAAAAGATAACATTAAAATGTTTCATTCAAGGTTTATTAACGGATCGTAGTAGTATTTCGTGGTGGAAAGAAGATCACCAATTTAGTAACAAAAACAGCAAAATTATTGAAGATTCAAGGAAAATTGTAACTTTAACAGAAATTCCAGAAACTAACAAAATAGCATATGTGTTAGTAATTTCACAATCAGTACTAGAGGATAAAGGAGATTATTATTGTAAGATTGCAAATATTAATCAAATACGTTCTGAAATTGTTCAAGTTACTATATTACAGAAGCCTTCTGATAAATACCCACAATGCTTTAAATCAAAGGAAAGTTATATAGCCGGTTCTGATGTAAAATTGTCTTGTATTTCAGAGGTAATCAATCCTCCAGTAGATTTAATTTGGACACGTACAAAAACATCAATATCAGATCAGGATGTAAGTACAGATATACGTGATGACATTGTTTATAAACATCTTCAGTTTACTGCTAAAGAGACTGACAATGACGAAACATTTTTCTGCTTACAAAAATCAAAAGTTGTTCCGGCTACTTCTAATTGTACAATTAACGATCTAAATATACAATATATCCCTGAAGTAAAAATACGACATACTAACGTAATTTTTGCTGGGTCAGATTCTATATTGTTTTGCCAGACAGCAGCAAACCCTCCTGTAAGGACATTTAGCTGGACATTTAAACCTGTTTTAGAATCATATGAATATGTGACTGAAGGCCAAGTATTGAGACTCTTTAAACCAACTATTAGTAGAAATGGAACACAGATTACGTGTAAAGTCGAAAACTCTATTGGGTCATCTGTCGCCACAACAACAGTATATATTTTTAAAGAAATTTACGTAAAATCAAAAGATTATAACAATAAAATTGATTCAAATGAAGAATATAATAGCAGGTCGGAGGTAGATATCAATACCGAGAAAAATGCTGGTAATGAAGTATCATTGTATGTTGTGATCATTATTATCATATTAGTCGTCATTATTGTTGTAGTTGTTGTCATCATTCCTGTTTATTATCAATGCTTCTGTAAGACAAGGACTGCTACTGATTCATCTGGTAGAGAGATATATCAACCTACTGTGTACTATGATACCAGAGATCGAGTTTCAAATAGTGGTCTTTATGATCGATCTTTACCTCGTTTACCAAGTACTGGACATTATGGTCACTGGAGACATTCATTTGCTTCTCAAGTTCCTGAAGATCTTGACGTACAAGGATATACGTACATTGAAGATATGAACCATCAGAATACACTATGATACTTTGTTTGAGGTATTTCAAAATTATGATAATAATCTTCTTCATATCTTTATAGTATCATCATAATAATTACACATTTGCAAAATTGAAATTTTATAGGGCCTAACACACTCGATTTTCTTAAATTCATTATTTCCTAGCTAATATCGAAAACAATTTCAGAATATTTAGTTATAACTACAAATTATTATTCATACATTTTATTCTATAAACTTTAAAATACAATTATAACATGCACTAGTTTTAGAGACTTTTTTTAATCACTTAATTTTTTTATTTAATTTAAAAAATGATTTCCTGCTTTAATTGATAGTCAAATGTGTTTTAGTAACTGTATGTGAGAAGTTTTAGAATCATATGAATATGTGACTGAAGGTCAAGTATTGAGACTTTTTAAACCAACTATTAGTAGAAATGGAACACAGATTACGTGTAAAGTCGAAACTCTATTTGGTCATCTGTCGCCACAACAACAGTATAATTATATTTCCAAAGACAATTATCTAAAATCAAAAGATTCTAACAATAAAATAGATTCAAATGGAGAATATAATGGCAGGTCGGAGGTCGATATCAAAACCGAGAATAAAGCTGAAAAAATGATAAAGTATCATTGTATGTTGTGATCATTATTATCATATTAGTCGTCATTATTGTTGTAGTTGTTGTCATCATTCCTGTTTATTATTATTACTATAATAAGATAATACAATATACAATATATATTGTCCCATTGAAAAACAGTAATGTTAACAATGTGTTTATTTGAATAGGCCATTTAATTTGTCTATTTTGTCTATGCTTCTAAAAACAAATTTTTCTTTGTCAGAAGTTAGTGAAGAAAAAATATGTTATGAAATCAGCAGACTTATCTTAAACAAAGGACTTGTACTTGATAATATTCCAGCCAACTTTTTAAAAGGCCATTAATGTTGTTAATTTATAATTATGAATATTATTCAAATAATTTGAAATTAGCCAATGTGTTGCCTCTTAACATAAAAGATCCAAAAGATACTGTAATGAAATTACCGAAAACCCATACGTATTTTAAATTTTAGAAAAGGTAGTCTTTAAATACTTATTTAGAATATGTTGTCTCTACCAACTTAATCCTCATTCACCTAAAAGATTTAATTAGAAAACGTAATTCTGTAGGTATGATCATGCTTGACTTACAATAGGCTATTAATACAATTGACCATTCTATTCTTTTTATTTATTTTTATTATTATTATTAATAGATGACAAAGTGTGTCATATTGACCAAACGTTTCAGAACAGACTGAAAATAATGTAACATTGATATAAATAGAACTGTTTTCAGCTTTATTCATCACCATGTTTTTGATTTTTTAGTACCGAATTGAATAAATGAACAATACATGTTTGAGTTTAACATATGTATACAGGTAACACAATTTTATTTTCTCGTTGCTATAACCGCCACAGTACAAATTATTAATAATATTACCCTATTTTGTGGTCTCTCATTATACAGAATGGTGATTATTTTATCAGATCTAAAATACATTCTGGTTAAATGATAGTGGTGTTTATAAAAGTAACCAAAAAATAAATAACTGTTGATATTAGTTTCAAAATTAACCATGTATTATGCTGCTTTATTTATCTTTGTTATCTTCCTGGAAAATACAAGTGGACAACAATTCTTGCCTGATATGAATGATGTCAGCGTATTAGAAAAAAGTGCAGTTACAGTAAAATGTTTTATTCAAGGCAAATTACCAGAATCAAGCGCTATTTCGTGGTGGAAAGGAGATCGTCAGTTGAGTAACAAAAACAACATACTAATTGAAGGTTCAAGAATAACTGCAACCTTAACAGAAATTCCAGACACCAACAAAATAGCTTATTTATTAGTAATCTCACCATCAGTACGAGAAGATGAAGGCAAATATTATTGTAAGATTATTTTAGATAACAATGAAATTCGTTCTGAAATTGTTCGAGTTACCATATTACGGAAGCCTTCTGATGAATACCCACAATGCATCAAATCAAAGGAAAGTTATATAGCCGGTTCTGCTGTAAAACTGTCTTGTATTTCAGAAGTAATTAATCCTCCAGTAGATTTGAGTTGGAGACGTACAAAAACACCAATATCAGATCAGGATGTAAATACAGATATACGTGATGACGTTGTTTATAAACATCTTCAGTTTACTGCTAAAAAGACTGACAATGACGAAACATTTGTCTGCTTACAAATATCAGAAGTTGTTCCCGCTACTTCTAATTGTACAATTGCTAATCTCAATATACAATATATTCCTGAAGTAAAAATACGACACACTAGCGTCATTTTTGCTGGGTCAGATTCTATATTATTTTGCCAGACAGCAGCAAACCCTCCTGTACGGAAGTTTAGTTGGACATTTCAACCTGTTTTGAAATCATACGAATATGCGACCGAAGGCCAAGTATTGAGACTTCTTAAACCAACTATTAGTAGAAATGGAACACAGATCACGTGTAAAGCAGAAAACACTATTGGGTCATCTATCGCCACAACAACAGTGTATATTTTAAAAGAAATTTACGTAAAATCAAAAGATTATAACAATAAATTAGATTCAAATGTGGAAAATAACGGCAGGGTGGAGGTCGATATAAATACTGAAAATAATGCTGATAATGAAGATAAAGTATCATTGTATGTTGTGATCATTATTATCATATTAGTCGTCATTATTGTTGTAGTTGTTGTCATCATTCCTGTTTATTATCAATGCTTCTGTAAAACAAGGATTGCTACTGATTCATCTGGTAGAGAGATATATCAACCTACTGTGTACTATGATACCAGAGATCGAGTTTCAAATAGTGGTCTTTATGATCGATCTTTACCTCGTTTACCCAGTACTGGACATTATGGTCACTGGAGACATTCATTTGCTTCTCAAGTTCCTGAAGATCTTGATGTACAAGGATATACGTACATTGACAACAAAAACAATCAGAATCAGAACACATTATGATTTTTTTCAAGGTATTTGTAAAATTATGTTATTACTTTTCTTTATAATAATACTTATCTTGTTAGTAACTTAGGTATATATTCTACACCTACATCAAACCGTACACAGGTAAAAACGTTTAACATATAGAATTACAAGATACAAACCAATCACTTATTTTAAGAAGCAAAGATTATTTATACCCGTAACATAATTTTATATTCTCGTTGTTGTAACTGCAACCATTCAGATGAATACTATTTATAATTTTATTTTTAAGCCTTTTCATCCGTTGTTGACTATTTCATTTCGAGATTATATTAAGGATATACAGTGGTCAATTGATTTGGTATATTATTAATAGTAATGAGCCAATACTCTTAGACGTTAACTATGAATTTTGTTATTGTATTTATGTATATTGTTATCATACTGGGAAATACAAATGGACAGCAATTCTTGTCTGGTATAAATGATATTAGCGTATTAGAAGGTGAATCAGTTACAGTCAAATGCTTCATTCAAGGTACATTACCAGAGTCAAGTGCTATATCTTGGTGGAAAGGAGATCGTCAATTGAGTAACAAGAACAACATACTTATTGAGGATTCTAGAATAACTGCAACTTTAACAGATTTTCCAGGAACTAACAAAATAGCATATTTGTTGGTAATCTCACCATCAGTACGAGAAGATGAAGGCAAATATTATTGTAGGATTATTTCAGATAACAATGAAATTCGTTCTGAAATTATTCAAGTTACCATATTACGGAAGCCTTCTGATGAATACCCACAATGCATTAAATCAAAGGAAAGTTATATAGCCGGTTCTGATGTAAAACTTTCTTGTATTTCAGAATTAATTAATCCTCCAGTAGATTTGAGTTGGACACGTACAAAAACATCAATATCAGATCAGGATGTAAGTACAGATATACTTGATGACATTGTTTATAAACATCTTCAGTTTACTGCTAAAAATACTGACAATGACGAAACATTCGTCTGCTTACAAATATCAGAAGTTGTTCCCGCTACTTCTAATTGTACAATTGCTAATCTCAATATACAATATATTCCTGAAGTAAAAATACGACACACTAGCGTCATTTTTGCTGGGTCAGATTCTATAATATTTTGCCAGACAGCAGCAAACCCTCCTGTACGGAAGTTTAGTTGGACATTTCAACCTGTTTTGAAATCATACGAATATGCAACCGAAGGCCAAGTATTGAGACTTCTTAAACCAACTATTAGTAGAAATGGAACACAGATCACGTGTAAAGCAGAAAACACTATTGGGTCAACTATCGCCACAACAACAGTATATATTTTAAAAGAAATTTACGTACAATCAAAAGATTCTAACAATAAAATAGATTCAAATGTGGAAAATAACGGCAGGTCAGAGGTCGATATAAATACTGAAAATAATGCTGATAATGAAGATAAAGTATCATTGTATGTTGTGATCATTATTATTATATTAGTCGTTATTATTGTTGTAGTTGTTGTCATCATTCCTGTTTATTATCAATGCTTCTGTAATACAAGGACTGCTACTGATTCATCTGGTATAGAGATATATCAACCTACTGTGTACTATGATACCAGAGATCGAGTTTCAAATAGTGGTCTTTATGATCGATCTTTACCTCGTTTACCCAGTACTGGACATTATGGTCACTGGAGACATTCATTTGCTTCTCAAGTTCCTGAAGATCTTGATGTACAAGGATATACGTACATTGACAACAAAAACAATCAGAATCAGAACACATTATGATTTTTTTCAAGGTATTTGTAAAATTATTTTATTATTTTTCTTTATAATAATACTTATCTTGTTAGTAACTTACGTATATATTCTACACCTACATCAAACCGTACACAGGTAAAAACGTTTAACATATAGAATTACAAGATACAAACCAATCACTTATTTTAAGAAGCAAAGATTATTTATACCCGTAACATAATTTTATATTCTCGTTGCTGTAACTGCAACCATTCAGATGAATACTATTTATAATTTTATTTTTAAGCCTTTTCATCCGTTGTTGACTATTTCATTTCGAGATTATATTGAGGATATACAGTGGTCAATTGATTTGGTATATTATTAATAGTAATGAGTCAATACTCTTAGACGTTAACTATGTATTTTGTTATTGTATTTATGTATATTGTTATCATACTGGGAAATACAGATGGACAGCAATTCTTGTCTGGTATAAATGATATTAGCGTATTAGAAGGTGAATCAGTTACAGTCAAATGCTTCATTCAAGGTACATTACCAGAGTCAAGTGCTATATCTTGGTGGAAAGGAGATCGTCAATTGAGTAACAAGAACAACATACTTATTGAGGATTCCAGAATAACTGCAACTTTAACAGACTTTCCAGGAACTAACAAAATAACATATTTATTAGTAATCTCACCATCAGTACGAGAAGATGAAGGCAAATATTATTGTAGGATTATTTCAGATAACAATGAAATTCGTTCTGAAATTATTCAAGTTACCATATTACGGAAGCCTTCTGATGAATACCCACAATGCATTAAATCAAAGGAAAGTTATATAGCCGGTTCTGATGTAAAACTTTCTTGTATTTCAGAATTAATTAATCCTCCAGTAGATTTGAGTTGGACACGTACAAAAACATCAATATCAGATCAGGATGTAAGTACAGATATACTTGATGACATTGTTTATAAACATCTTCAGTTTACTGCTAAAAATACTGACAATGACGAAACATTCGTCTGCTTACAAATATCAGAAGTTGTTCCCGCTACTTCTAATTGTACAATTGCTAATCTCAATATACAATATATTCCTGAAGTAAAAATACGACACACTAGCGTCATTTTTGCTGGGTCCGATTCTATATTATTTTGCCAGACAGCAGCAAACCCTCCTGTACGGAAGTTTAGTTGGACATTTCAACCTGTTTTGAAATCATACGAATATGCGACCGAAGGCCAAGTATTGAGACTTCTTAAACCAACTATTAGTAGAAATGGAACACAGATCACGTGTAAAGCAGAAAACACTATTGGGTCAACTATCGCCACAACAACAGTATATATTTTAAAAGAAATTTACGTAAAATCAAAAGATTCTAACAATAAAATAGATTCAAATGTGGAAAATAACGGCAGGGTGGAGGTCGATATAAATACTGAAAATAATGCTGATAATGAAGATAAAGTATCATTGTATGTTGTGATCATTATTATTATATTAGTCGTTATTATTGTTGTAGTTGTTGTCATCATTCCTGTTTATTATCAGTGCTTCTGTAAGACAAGGACTGCTACTGATTCATCTGGAAGAGAGTTATATCAACCTACTGTGTACTATGATACCAGAGATCGAGTTTCAAATAGTGGTCTTTATGATCGATCTTTACCTCGTTTACCCAGTACTGGACATTATGGTCACTGGAGACATTCATTTGCTTCTCAGGTTCCAGAAGATCTTGATGTACAAGGATATACGTACATTGACAACAAAAACAATCAGAATCAGAACACATTATGATTTTTTTCAAGGTATTTGTAAAATTATGTTATTACTTTTCTTTATAATAATACTTATCTTGTTAGTAACTTACGTATATATTCTACACCTACATCAAACCGTACACAGGTAAAAACGTTTAACATATAGAATTACAAGATACAAACCAATCACTTATTTTAAGAAGCAAAGATTATTTATACCCGTAACATAATTTTATATTCTCGTTGCTGTAACTGCAACCATTCAGATGAATACTATTTATAATTTTATTTTTAAGCCTTTTCATCCGTTGTTGACTATTTCATTTCAAGATTATATTGAGGATATACAGTGGTCAATTGATTTGGTATATTATTAATAGTAATGAGTCAATACTCTTAGACGTTAACTATGTATTTTGTTATTGTATTTATGTATACTGTTATCATACTGGGAAATACAAATGGACAGCAATTCTTGTCTGGTATAAATGATATTAGCGTATTAGAAGGTGAATCAGTTACAGTCAAATGCTTCATTCAAGGTAAATTACCAGAGTCAAGTGCTATATCTTGGTGGAAAGGAGATAGTCAATTGAGTAACAAGAACAACATACTTATTGAGGATTCTAGAATAACTGCAACTTTAACAGATTTTCCAGGAACTAACAAAATAGCATATTTGTTGGTAATTCCACAATCATTACGAGAAGATGAAGGAAACTATTATTGTAGGATTATTTCAGATAATGATGAAATTCGTTCTGAAATTGTTCGAGTTACCATATTACAGAAGCCTTCTGATGAATACCCACAATGCACAAAGTCAAAGGAAAGTTATATTGTCGGTTCTGATGTAAAAATGTCTTGTATTTCAAAGGTAATTAATCCTCCAGTAGATTTAAGTTGGACACGAACAAAAACAGCAATATCAAATGAGGATGTAAATACAGATATACGTGATGACATTGTTTATAAACATCTTCAGTTTACTGCTGAAAAAACTGACAATGACGAAACTTTTGTCTGCTTACAAAACTCAGAAGTTGTTCCCGCTACTTCTAATTGTACAATTACCGATCTCAATATACAATATATTCCTGAAGTAAAAATACGACACACTAACGTAATTTTTGTTGGGTCAGATTCTATATTATTTTGCCAGACAGCAGCAAACCCTCCTGTAATGACGTTTGGTTGGACATTTCAACCTGTTTTAGAATCATATGAATATGCGACTGAAGGCCAAGTATTGAGACTTCTTAAACCAACTATTAGTAGAAATGGAACACAGATTACGTGTAAAGCAGAAAACTCTATTGGGTCATCTGTCGCCACAACAACAGTATATATTTTCAATGAAAATTATGTAAAATCAAAAGATTTTAACAATAAAATAGATTCAAATACAGAATATAATAACTGGTCAGAGGAAGATATCAATTCCGAGAACACTGCTGGTAAGGAAGATAAAGTATCATTGTATGTTGTGATCATTATTATTATATTAGTCGTAATAATTGTTGTAGTTGTTGTCATCATTCCTGTTTATTATCAATGCTTCTGTAAGACAAGGACTGCTACTGATTCATCTGGTAGAGAGTTATATCAACCTACTGTGTACTATGATACCAGAGATCGAGTTTCTAATAGTGGTATTTATGATCGATCTTTACCTCGTTTACCAAGTACTGGGCATTATGGTCACTGGAGACATTCATTTGCTTCTCAAGTTCCTGAAGATCTTGATGTACAAGGTTATACATACATTGAAAACAGGAACAATCAGAATACACTATGATACTTTTTAAAGGAGGTAAACTATGTTATTTGTCTCATTTAAGACAATGTTTATCTTATCAAAAGCTAAAGTATAAAATACATCATCATCATTACATCATACACATAAACTATTTTATAACATTAGCCTATTATTATTTTAGGAAACAAATATATGTTATACCAGTAACATATTTTTTTTTTATCGTTGCTGTTCATTTAACCAATCAGATGGATACTGTACTGTACATTTTTACTTGTATTTTGTAGACTCGTCAAACAAAATTGGTACAACTGTGATTAAGCTGTTATTTATTAGTAACAAAAACATACTGGACATTGGTTTTAATATTAAAAATGTATAAGGCTCTTTTATTTATGCTTTTTGTTATCATGGAAAATGCAATTGGTCAACAATTCTTGCCTGATATGAATGACGTTAGCGTACTAGAAGGAGATTCAGTTACAGTCAAATGTTTTATTCAAGGCAAATTACCAGATTCAAGCGACATTGCATGGTGGAAAGGAGAACGTCAATTGAGTAATAAGAACAACATACTTATTAAAGATTCAAGATTAATTGCAACTTTGACAGACTTTCCAGGAACTAACAAACTAACATATTTGTTAGGAATTTCACAATCTGTACGAGAAGATGAAGGAGGATATTATTGTAAGATTTCTAATATTGATGAAATACATTCTGAAATTGTTCGTGTGACTATATTACAGAAGCCATCCGATGAATACCCACAATGCTTTCAATCAAAAGAAAGTTATATATCCGGTTCTGATGTACAACTCTCTTGTATATCAGAGATAATTAATCCTCCAGTGGAATTAAGGTGGAAACGTACCATACTGCCAATATCAGATCAGGATGTAAGTACAGATATACGCGATAACATTGTTTATAAACATCTTCAATTTACTGCTAAAAAATCTGACAATGACGACACATTTGTTTGCTTGCAAAATTCAGAAGTTGTTCCCGCTACTTCTAATTGTACAATTACCAATCTCAATATACAATATATTCCCGAAGTCAAAATACGACACACTAGCGTCATTTTTTCTGGGTCAGATTCTATTTTATTTTGCCAGGCAATAGCAAACCCTCCTGTAAGGACATTTACCTGGACATTTAAACCAATGTTGGAATCATACGGATATGCGACTGAAGGCCAAGTATTGAGACTTCTAAAACCAACTATTAGTAGAAATGGAACACAGATTACGTGTAAAGCAGAAAACTCTATTGGATCACATGTCGCCACAACAACAATATATATTTTCAATGAAAAGTATGTAACATCAAAGGATTATAACAATAAAATAGATTCAAATGGAGAATATAGTAGCAGGTCGGAGTTCGATATAAATACAGAGAATAACGCTGAAGTAGAAGATGAAGTATCATTGTATGTTGTGATCATTATTATCATATTAGTCGTCATTATTGTTGTCGTTGTTGTCATTATTCCTGTTTATTATCAATGCTTTTGTAAAACAAGGACTGCTACTGATTCATCTGGTATAGAGATATATCAACCTACTGTGTACTATGATACCAGAGATCGAGTTTCAAATAGTGGTCTTTATGATCGATCTTTACCTCGTTTACCAAGTACTGGACATTATGGTCACTGGAGACATTCATTTGCTTCTCAAGTTCCTGAAGATCTTGATGTACAAGGATATACTTACATTGAAGATAGAAATATTCAAAATACACTTTAAGATTAAATGAACCTCCCAGAAAGGGTGCAAAAGATAAAACTAAAGCCTGTTTTCGTTAGGGTTTCCTATCGAATATTTGGGTGCAAAAGACAAGAAAATACAAATCATGTAGGTGCTACACAGCTGACAGCCGTTGTAAACAGAGAATTTCAACAACTTCATTTAAGAACTAATTTATCAACATGAAAAACGTAGTGTGCTAATACCTGTAACACAACTTAAAATTGATTATGCTTTATTTATTTATAATGCGAGATTGTCTTGTTTGGTAAATGTTAAATTAACAATGACGTTAGGACCGGTTAAGACAGTTTTGCCGTATTTTGTTTTTCAAAATGTATTATAAATGTTCTTGTTGACGATTTATTTTTTTTTAAACACAATCAGAAATGGAAATATTAAAATTTGCTTCAGTAATTTTAATAGCTGCATATATTGTACAAAGTTTAGAATTTGCTGAAAAACCAAAAGACGTTGGAGAAATAGAAGGTAAAGTCGCAACGCTTAAATGTTATATTAATAACCTTAACGATGACAAGAATGAATTTGTTTCATGGTGGAAGGGTAATGTTAAAATAAGCAATCAGGCAGAAGTTATAGTAAAAGATTCTAGATTGTCAGTAAATTTGGATAAAGTCCTTGACACACTAGTTTATTCATATGTGTTGTTGATTGTCAACCTACAGCAATCAGATGCAGGTGAATATCACTGTGAAATAAATAGTAATCTTAAATCACAACCAGCTCATCTCGTAGTTTATCAAATTCCGTCTAGTGAATATCCAAAATGTATTCAATCAAAGGAAAGTTACGTTGCTGGAACTGAAATAAAGTTATCTTGTATTAGTGAACTGCTTGATCCACCAGTTCAATTAAGTTGGAATTACAAGACAATAGAAGTTTCATATTCAAAGACATCCACGGAAATTAAAGAGTCGCTTGTCTATAATCATTTTGTATTTGAAGCAAACAAACTAGATAACGATGGTACATTTACATGTTTCCAAACAACAGATGTTTTACCTGAAAAGCGTAACTGTACAATTCAAAATCTGAATATACAATATCGTCCAGAAGTTAAAATACAACACGCAAGCACAATATTTGCTGGATCTGATTCTATTTTATTCTGTCAATCATTTGCTAATCCTCCAGTTACTCAGTTTATGTGGACGACTTCACCTGCATTGGTTGCTAATGAGTTCATTGCAGATGGACAAGTATTGACGCTTATAAAACCATCAATAGCGATAAATGGAACAATAATCACATGTTCTGCAGAAAATAATGTTGGGATTAGTAGAAATACAATAACTTTAATAATATCAAATGTAAGAAACAACAAGGAATCTACAGAAGAAAGTAATGACGTAATACAATTACATAAGGTGAATATAAATACGAGTAATGAAGAAGATAAGGATAGTGTGTCTTTGTATGTTGTAATCATTATTATCATATTAGTCGTCATTATTGTTGTAGTTGTTGTCGTCATTCCTGTTTATTATCAATGCTTCTGTAAGACAAGGACTGCTACTGATTCATCTGGTAGAGAGATATATCAACCTACTGTGTACTATGATACCAGAGATCGAGTTTCTAATAGTGGTCTTTATGATCGATCTTTACCCCGATTACCAAGTACTGGACATTATGGTCACTGGAGACATTCATTTGCTTCTCAAGTTCCTGAAGATCTTGACGTACAAGGATATACGTACATTGAAGATACGAACAATCAGAATACACCATGATCATCTTTTGCTTTAGGTATTGTACAATTATGATATTAACCTTCTTTGTATTTATTAGCTTCGTAATAATTGTACAAATTGCAGTATACATAACCTAATTCATTTCAAGATGGGAACAGTCAGAATACACTATGATATTGTATGTGTTCGGAAATTTCAATATCAACAATTAAATTGATTTAAAAATGTAACGTAAGTTGGAAAAGGTATTGCCTACATGATCAAATTAAAAGGACTACATTGCTTATTTAAACAGTTAGACGGAGATAAAAATCACAAAAGCCTGTAACAAAACACAATATTCAACGTTCCAAATTTGTTTTTTTAACATAGAGGACTTTTTTATTCTTGTTATCAAAATGTTATAACACACTGATCTTTATAATTACACATCGACGTTATGAAAGTTTGACAGATAATTGTAATTTGGAAAAAAAACATGGATTTATTTGAATATTTGATATTTTGTATCCACATATTTTTTGTTCAGTCTGTTCAATTTGATGCTAAACCAAAAGATGTGAAAGAGCTAGAAGGCCAAGTTGCAACATTGAAGTGTCATTTTAGAGGTTTTGATGAAAGTGTTCATGTTGTATCATGGTGGAAAGAGGATTTTCAATTAAGTGCAAACAATAAGGTAATATCTAATAACCAACATATTTCTGTTGATATTGAAGAGCTCCCTTATGAAGAGGCATATACGTATTCAATAACTATTTCAGATTTATTGCTTGAGGATGAGGGAAATTATCATTGCCAAATTGATCAAACTCCCGTCGTCAGTTCTGGAGTAGCCCGTCTAACCGTAATGCAAGTTCCTTCATCAGGATATCCACAATGTAAAAAGTCTGCTAACAGTTTCATTGTTGATTCAAAAGTCAAGTTAACTTGTATTAGTCAATTACTTAGACCACCAGTGCAGTTAACATGGAGTCGTTATGGAAAAGTTAATATATTGAATACTCAGTCTGAGACAGACCGTTATTTGACGTATACGCATTATACATTTAATGCTAAGAAAATAGACAATGATGCAAGCTTTACTTGTAAACAAACATCGGAAGCTACATCTGGAGTAACTAACTGTACAATTCGAAATCTAAATATACAGTATCGTCCAGAAGTTAAAATACAACACACAAGTACACTATTCATTGGATCTGATTCCATTTTATTCTGTCAATCATTTGCTAATCCTCCAGTTACTAAGTTTATGTGGATGTTTTCGCCTGTATTGAATGCAAATGAATACATTACAGATGGACAAGTATTGACGCTTATAAAACCATCAATTACCACAAATGGAACAATAATCACGTGTTCTGCAGAAAATAATGTTGATATCAGTAGAAATTCTATAACTTTAATAATATCAAATGTAAGAAAAAATGAAGACTCTACAGAAGGAAGTAATGATGTAATGCAATTACATAAAGTGAACACAAATAAGAATAATGAAGAAAATAAGGATAGTGTCTCTTTGTATGTTGTGATCATTATTATCATATTAGTCGTCATTATTGTTGTAGTTGTTGTCATCATTCCTGTTTATTATCAATGCTTCTGTAAGACAAGGACTGCTACTGATTCATCTGGTAGAGAGATATATCAACCTACTGTGTACTATGATACCAGAGATCGAGTTTCAAATAGTGGTCTTTATGATCGATCTTTACCTCGATTACCAAGTACTGGACATTATGGTCACTGGAGACATTCATTTGCTTCTCAAGTTCCTGAAGATCTTGACGTACAAGGATATACTTACATTGAAGATAGAAATAATCAAAATACACTTTAAGATTAAATGGAGTTTCCTAACGAATGGATGCAAATAATGAAAACAATACAAATAAATTTCTTCTCAGCTTGTTTTCGTAATGTTTTTCGAATATTTGGATCCAAAAAAATATAAATACAAATCATAGATGCTACTCAGCTGACGTCTGTGATTAACAGAGCATTTCAACAATTCAATTCGAAAACTATTGCACAAACATGAATAGATTATTTTACTGATACCTGTAACACAACTTCAAATTGAATATGCGTTACACGATTTATAATACGAGTCATTTTCTCGATTATATTCATTTTGCTTTTTGAAAAGAATGTCAGAGATCGTCTTGTTGGTAACTGATAAATTAGCAATGTCATTTAATAGGAAGGACTTTTTGCCGTATTTTTTTCGAAAAATGTAAGCCAATGTTCACATGTTTACTTTAATCGTATTGCTAATAGTGAAATACATCAAAGAGATATAGTTTTGTGATATTTAAAAGTGAGGACAACAACGCCAATTAGCAATCAATTCAGAAACATTTAGCATTATCAAATGTTGTTACTGACGATTTATTTAAAACACCGCTATCAAAAATGGAAGTATTGAAATGTGTTTCAGTAATTGCCATAATTGTATATATCGTAGAAAGTGTAGAATTTGCCGAAAGACCAAAGGACGTTGGGGAAATAGAAGGTAAAGCTGTAACTCTTAAATGCTACATTGATGACCTTAGAGATGATAGTTATACAGTTTCATGGTGGAAAAATAATGTTAAAATAAGTAGTCAAGCAGAAGTTAAAGTGACAGATTCTAGATTTTCCGTAAATTTAGAGAAGGTAGTTGACACACACATTTATTCATATATGTTGTTGATTGCCAATCTGAAGCAAACAGATGAAGGTGAATACCACTGTGAAATCAATAATGGAATAAAAATGATATCATCACAACCAGCTCATCTCGCAGTTTATCAAATTCCTTCTAGTGAATATCCAAAATGTATTCAATCAAAAGAGAGTTACGTTGTTGGATCAGCAATAAAGTTATCTTGTATTAGTGAAATGATTAATCCACCAGTTCAATTAATTTGGAGTTACAAGACAAGAGATGTTTCTCTTTCGAAGACATCAGCGGAAATTAAAGACTCGCTTGTCTATAATCATTATGTATTTGAAGCAAACAAACTAGATAACGATGGTACATTTACATGTTTCCAAACAACAGATGTTTTACCTGAAAAACGTAACTGTACAATTCAAAATCTGAATATACAATATCGCCCAGAAGTTAAAATACAACACACAAGTACACTATTCGCTGGATCTGATTCCATTTTATTCTGTCAATCATTCGCTAATCCTCCAGTTACTCAGTTCAGGTGGGCATTTTCACCTGTATTACATGCAAATGAGTACATTGCAGATGGACAAGTGTTGACACTTACAAAACCATCAATTACGAAAAATGGAACAATAATCACTTGTTCTGCAGAAAATAATGTTGGTATCAGTAGAGATTCAATAACTTTAATAATATCAAATGTAAGAAAAAATGAAGACTCTACAGAAGGAAGTAATGATGTAATGCAATTGCATAAAGTGAACACAAATAAGAATAATGAAGAAAATAAGGATAGTGTCTCTTTGTATGTTGTGATCATTATTATCATATTAGTCGTCATTATTGTTGTAGTTGTTGTCATCATTCCTGTTTATTATCAATGCTTCTGTAAGACAAGGACTGCTACTGATTCATCTGGTAGAGAGTTATATCAACCTACTGTGTACTATGATACCAGAGATCGAGTTTCAAATAGTGGTCGTTATGATCGATCTTTACCTCGATTACCAAGTACTGGACATTATGGTCACTGGAGACATTCATTTGCTTCTCAAGTTCCTGAAGATCTTGACGTACAAGGATATACGTACATTGAAGATAGAAATAATCAAAATACACTTTAAGAATAAATGGAGTTTCCTAACGAATGAAACAATGAAAACAATACAAATAAATTTCTTCTCAGATTGTTTTCGAAATTTTTTTGGAATATTTGGAGCCAAAAAAACATAAATACAAATCATACATGCAACTCAGCTGACTTCTGTGATTAACAGAGCATTTCAACAATTTAAATGGAAAACTATGGCACAAACATGACTAGAATGTTTTACTGATAAGATTTTACTTAAAGATAAGAATAATGAGAATAAAATTTAAGATTAAATTAAGTTTCCTATTAAATATTTGGATACGATATATATAGAAAACATAACATTTCTTCTAAGCTTGCTCAGAGAACAAAACATGATTACCAAAACGTTGAAACTATTTCTTGAAGTAGTGTCATTTTAAAAACCGCATTTTACTGATACCAGTAACAAAACTTAATATCCAGCATGCTTTATATATTATATATAATACTTGTCAGTTTCTGTTTATTTTATTTTTGCTCAAGATATGGTATAAGATAAATATTAAATTGATAATGACAGTGTAAATAGAACATATGAAACTTGGAGGTAATCTTTTCATCAATCTGAATTTAATGTTTATTTAATTTTGCTATAAATGAAGTACATCAGATATAGACTTTTAAACATGAAGATAGTGTTGTAATGTATGTATTCAGTTCATAAACAGTCATTATTTTACTTGTGGAATATTGAAAATCAGAATCAGGATTTTTTCAAATGGATATATTAATAATACGTATATTTGCAATCTGTGTAGCTGTATATATTGTAGAATGTGGACATTTTGCTGCAAGACCAAATGATGTAGGTGAACCAGAGGGTAAAGTAGCAACGCTAAAATGCTATATTGAAAACATTAATCCAAAAAATGATGATGTTTCGTGGTGGAAAGATGATGCTAAATTAAGCAATCAAGCAGAAGTTACAGTGAAAGATTCTAGGTTGTCAGTAAACCTAGAGCAAGTTGGTGAGACACACATTTATTCATATTCGTTGTTGATAGTGAATATAAAGCAAACAGATGCAGGTGAATATCACTGTGAAATTAATAATGACATTAAATCACAACCAGCTCGTCTCGCAGTTTACCAAATTCCATCAGGTGAATATCCAAAATGTGTTCAATCAAAAGAGAGTTACGTTGTTGGATCGGAAATAAAGTTATCTTGTATTAGTGAAATGATTAATCCACCAGTTCAATTAAGTTGGAATTACAAGACAAAAGATATTTCTCTTTCGAAGACATCAAGGGAAAATAAAGACTCGCTGGTCTATAATCATTATGTTTTCAAAGCAAACAAACTAGATAACGATGGTACATTTACATGTTTCCAAACAACAGATGTTTTACCTGAAAAGCGCAACTGTACAATTCAAAATCTGAATATACAATATCGCCCAGAAGTTAAAATACAACACACAAGTACACTATTCGCTGGATCTGATTCCATTTTATTCTGTCAATCATTTGCTAATCCTCCAATTACTCAATTCAGATGGACATTTTTACCTGTAATAAATGCAAATAAATACATTGCAGATGGACAAGTATTGACTCTTATAAAACCATCAATAGCGGCAAATGGAACAATAATTACGTGTTCTGCCGAAAATAATGTTGGGATTAGTAGAAATACAATAACTTTAATAATATCAAATGTAAGAAACAACAAGGAATCTACAGAAGAAAGTAATGACGTAATACAATTACATAAAGTGAATATAAATAGGAATACTGAAGAAAATAAGGATAGTGTCTCTTTGTATGTTGTAATCATTATTATCATATTAGTCGTCATTATTGTTGTAGTTGTTGTCATCATTCCTGTTTATTATCAATGCTTCTGTAAGACAAGGACTGCTACTGATTCATCTGGTAGAGAGATGTATCAACCTACTGTGTACTATGATACCAGAGATCGAGTTTCTAATAGTGGTCTTTATGATCGATCTTTACCTCGATTACCAAGTACTGGACATTATGGTCACTGGAGACATTCATTTGCTTCTCAAGTTCCTGAAGATCTTGACGTACAAGGATATACGTACATCGAAGATACAAACAATCAGAATACACTATGATCATTTTTCATTTATGAATTGTAAAATTATGATTAAAATTATAATCTTCTTTGTATTATTAGTTGCTTTGTAATAATTGTACAAGTTGTACAAATTGTAGTATATAACCTAATTATTTCAAGATACTGTAGTAACAGTCATAATACACTATGATATTTAGTGTTTAAAAATGTGTTGGAATATGTCAATATCAATAGTTAAATTGATTTAAAAATTTAACGTAAGTTGGAAAATATATAGCCTACATGATAAAAAAAAATATGAATAAAGTAGTAATTTAAACTTTTAGACGGAAATTAAAATCACAACAACCTGTAACAAAACACAATATTTAACGTTCCAAATTTGTTTTATAACATGGAGGGCTTTTTCATTCTCGTTATCAAAAAGGTATAACACATTGATCTTTATATTCACACATTTACGTTATGAAAGTTTGATACATAATTGTAATTTGGAAAGAATTAAACATGGATTTATTTGAATATTTGATATGTTTTGTCCAAATATTTCTTGTTCAGTCTGTTAAATTTGATGCTAAACCAAAGGATGTGAATGAGCTTGAAGGACAAGTTGCAACTTTGAAATGCTTCATAGGAGGATTTGATAATGATATTCATATTGTATCCTGGTGGAAAGAAGGCCTGCATTTAACTTCGAATAATAAGATATTGACTAAAAACAATCGTCTATCTGTTGAAATTGATGAAATTCCCACATTTAAAGGATCACTTTTGTATTCAATAACTATTTCAGATTTATTGCTTGAGGATGAGGGAAATTATCATTGCCAGATTGATCAAACTCCCGTCGTCAGTTCTGGAGTAGCCCGTCTAACCGTAATGCAAGTTCCTTCATCAGAATATCCACAATGTAAAAAGTCTGCCAACAGTTTCATTGTTGATTCAAAAGTCAAGTTAACTTGTATTAGTCAATTACTTAGACCACCAGTGCAGTTAACATGGAGTCGTTATGGAAAAGTTAATATATTGAATACTCAGTCTGAGACAGACAGTTATTTGACTTATACGCATTATACATTCAATGCGAAGAAAATAGACAATGATGCCAACTTTACTTGTAAACAAACATCGGAAGCTACATCTGGAGTAAGTAACTGTACAATTCGAAATCTAAATATACAATATCGTCCAGAAGTTAAAATACAACACACAAGTACACTATTCATTGGATCTGATTCCATTTTATTCTGTCAATCATTTGCTAATCCTCCAGTTACTCAGTTTATGTGGACCTTTTCGCCTGTATTGAACGCAAATGAATACATTGCAGATGGACAAGTGTTGACGCTTATAAAACCATCAATTACCACAAATGGAACAATAATCACGTGTTCTGCAGAAAATAATATTGGTATCAGTAGAGATTCAATAACTTTAATAATATCAAATGGAAGACAAAATAAAGACTCTACAAAAGAAAGTAATGACGTAATACAATTACATAAGGTGAATATAAATACGAATAATGAAGAAGATAAGGATAGTGTGTCTTTGTATGTTGTGATCATTATTATCATATTAGTCGTCATTATTGTTGTAGTTGTTGTCATCATTCCTGTTTATTATCAATGCTTCTGTAAGACAAGGACTGCTACTGATTCATCTGGTAGAGAGATATATCAACCTACTGTGTACTATGATACCAGAGATCGAGTTTCAAATAGTGGTCTTTATGATCGATCTTTACCTCGTTTACCAAGTACTGGACATTATGGTCACTGGAGACATTCATTTGCTTCTCAAGTTCCTGAAGATCTTGATGTACAAGGATATACGTACATTGAAGATAGAAATAATCAGAATACACTTTAAGAATAAATGGAGTTTCCTAACGAATGGAACAATGAAAACAATACAATTAAATTTCTTCTCAGATTTTTTTCGCAAATTTTTTCGAATATTTGGAGCCAAAAAAACATAAATACAAATCATAGATGCAACTCAGCTGACTTCTGTGATTAACAGAGCATTTCAACAATTTAAATGGAAAACTATGGCACAAACACGACTAGAATGTTTTACTGATAAGATTTTACTTAAAGATAAGAATAATGAGAATAAAATTTAAGATTAAATTAAGTTTCCTATTAAATATTTGGATACGATATATATAGAAAACATAACATTTCTTCTAAGCTTGCTCAGAGAACAAAACATGATTACCAAAACGTTGAAACTAATTCTTGAAGTAGTGTGATTTTAAAAACCGCATTTTACTGATACCAGTAACAAAACTTAATATCCAGCATGCTTTATATATTATATATAATACTTGTCAGTTTCTGTTTATTTTATTTTTGCTCAAGATATGGTATAAGATAAATATTAAATTGATAATGACAGTGTAAATAGAACATATGAAACTTGGAGGTAATCTTTTCATCAATCTGAATTTAATGTTTATTTAATTTTGCTATAAATGAAGTACATCAGATATAGACTTTTAAACATGAAGATAGTGTTGTAATGTATGTATTCAGTTCAGAAACATTCATTGTTTTACTTGTGGAATATTGAAAATCAGAATCAGGATTTTTTTCAAATGGAAATATTAATACGTACATTTGCAATCTGTGTAGCTGTATATATTGTAGAATGTGGACATTTTGCTGCAAGACCAAATGATGTAGGCGAACCAGAGGGTAAAGTCGCAACGCTAAAATGTTATATTGAAAAAATTAATCCAGAAAATGATGAAGTTTCGTGGTGGAAGGGAAATTTCAAAATAAGCAATCAAGCAGAAGTTATAGCGAAAGATTCAAGGTTGTCAGTAAGTGTCGAGAAAGTTGGTGAGACACAAATTTATTTATATTCGTTGTTGATTGTGAATATAAAGCAAACAGATGCCGGTGAATATCACTGTGAAATAAATAATGAAATTAAATCACAACCAGCTCATCTCGCAGTTTACCAAATTCCATCTAGTGAATATCCAAAATGTATTCAATCAAAAGAGAGTTACGTTGTTGGATCGGAAATAAAATTATCTTGTATTAGTGAAATGCTAAATCCACCAGTACAATTAAAATGGAGAGATGTTTCGCTTTCTAAGACATCAATGGAAATTAAAGACACACTTGTCTATAATCATTATGTATTTGAAGCAAACAAACTAGATAACGATGGTACATTTACTTGTTATCAAACAACAGATGTTTTACCTGAAAAGCGCAACTGTACAATTCAAAATCTAAATATACAATATCGCCCAGAAGTTAAAATACAACACACAAGTACACTATTCATTGGATCTGATTCCATTTTATTCTGTCAATCATTTGCTAATCCTCCAGTTACTCAGTTTATGTGGACGTTTTCGCCTGTATTGAACGCAAATGAATACATTGCAGATGGACAAGTGTTGACGCTTATAAAACCATCAATTACCACAAATGGAACAATAATCACGTGTTCTGCAGAAAATAATGTTGGTACTAGTAGAGACACAATAAATTTAATAATATCAAATGGAAGACCCAATAAAGATTCTACAAAAGAAAGTAATGACGTAATACAATTACACAAGGTAAATATAAATACGAATAAAGAAGAAGATAAAGACAGTGTCTCTTTATATGTTGTGATCATTATTATCATATTAGTCGTCATAATTTTGGTAGTTGTTGTCATCATTCCTGTTTATTATCAATGCTTCTGTAAGACAAGGACTGCTACTGATTCATCTGGTAGAGAGATGTATCAACCTACTGTGTACTATGATACCAGAGGTCGCGTTTCAAATAGTGGTCTTTATGATCGATCTTTACCTCGATTACCAAGTACTGGACATTATGGTCACTGGAGACATTCATTTGCTTCTCAAGTTCCTGAAGATCTTGATGTACAAGGATATACGTATATTGAAGATAAGAACAATCAAAATACACTTCAAGATTAAATCAAGCTTCCTATCGACTGTTTGGATGCAAAAGATAATTATACAAAAACCTTCTTCTCAACTTTCTTTCGTTTTAAGAATTATTACAACAAAACTCTGAAAAAACAAAAACACTGAAACTAATTTTGGAGGTTGGCCTAGTGTGATTATTGTATTATTATGAAAACTTCATTTTGCCCATACCAGTAACACAACTTAATATCCAGTATGCGTTGTATCGTTTTAATGCTAGTAAGATCTTTTTCATTTTAATTTTGCGAAGGATATAAATATGAGAGATCGGTAATATTGTTAAATAAACAATAACAGCATTAGGAATCGAATGATGAAACTTGGAGGTAATATGTTCATTTAATGTGAATTTAATATTCATTTAATATTACTCTCATATTTAGACTCTTAAACGTTCGGATTATGTTGTAGGTATTCAGCGCATAAACTTTCATTATTATACTGGTAAAATATTGAAAATCGCAATCAGGAATTCTTCAAATGGAAATAATAATAATACGTACATACGTAATTTGCGTCGTAGTTGTACATATTGTAGAATGTGGACATTTTACTGCAAGACCCAATGATGTAGGCGAACCAGAAGGTAAAGCAGCAACGCTAAAATGTTATATTGAAAACATTAATCCAAAAAATGATGAAGTTTCGTGGTGGAGAGATGATGTTAAGTTAAGCAATCAAGCAGAAGTTTTATTGAAAGATTCGAGGTTGTCAGTAAACCTAGAGCAAGTTGGTGACACACACATTTATTCATATTTGTTGCTGATTACCAACCTAAAGCAAACAGATGCAGGTGAATATCACTGTAAAATAAATAATAAAGTTAAATCACAACCAGCTTATCTCGCAGTTTATCAAATTCCATCAGGTGAATATCCAAAATGTATTCAATCAAAAGAGAGTTACGTTGTTGGATCGGAAATAAAGTTATCTTGTATTAGTGAAATGATTAATCCACCAGTTCAATTAAGTTGGAATTACAAGACAAGAGATGTTTCGCTTTCGAAGACATCGAGGGAAAATAAAGACCCACTTATATATAATCATTATGTATTCAAAGCAAACAAACTAGATAACGATGGTACATTTACTTGTTTTCAAACAACAGATGTTTTACCTGGAAAGCGCAACTGTACAGTTCAAAATCTGAATATACAATATCGCCCAGAAGTTAAAATACAACACACAAGTACACTATTCGCCGGATCTGATTCTATTTTATTCTGTCAATCATTTGCTAATCCTCCAGTTACTCAATTCAGATGGACATTTTTACCTGTAATAAATGCAAATAAATATATTGCAGATGGACAAGTATTGACGCTTATAAAACCATCAATAGCGGCAAATGGAACAATAATCACGTGTTCTGCCGAAAACAATGTTGGTATCAGTAGAGATACACTTACTTTGATAATATCACTTGTAAGAGAAAATGAATTGTATAGAGAAGAAAATAATGACTTAATACAATTACACAAAGTAAATACAAATAGGAATACTGAAGAAAATAAGGATAGTGTCTCTTTGTATGTTGTGATCATTATTATCATATTAGTCGTCATTATTGTTGTCGTTGTTGTCATTATTCCTGTTTATTATCAATGCTTTTGTAAAACAAGGACTGCTACTGATTCATCTGGTAGAGAGATATATCAACCTACTGTGTACTATGATACCAGAGATCGAGTTTCAAATAGTGGTCTTTATGATCGATCTTTACCTCGTTTACCAAGTACTGGACATTATGGTCACTGGAGACATTCATTTGCTTCTCAAGTTCCTGAAGATCTTGATGTACAAGGATATACGTACATTGAAGATAGGAACAATCAGAATACACTTTAACATAGTAAGTTGTTGTTACAGAAAAAATAATTATTTTAGCTCTGCCAAGTAGAATACTGGTAATTTTATAATCACTGGTCCTCTCAACTTCATTGAAATAGCTTTATCTGACTCTGTAATCCTGGAGGATACTTTGGATAATTTTATCTTTGTCCTAGTATCTTTACTGATGAAGGGCCAGTGTTGTCCAAAAGCTCTGCTAACTTTTCTGGCAGATACAGAGATACCCACAGCATTGTCATTTTTTCAATATTTTTCTTTTATATATATTTTTCTTCTATATATATATATATATACATGCATTCATTTTATCTTTATTTCCAAATACACATGTCTAAAAAAAATACTATATAATCATAAGGTGCTCAGTTAATATAAAAACAACCTAAGAGTACAGTATTCAGTTTTACATTATTTTATATGGTGGAAATGATAATACAGGCATTTACGTTTGTCAAGTTTATGTTTGTAAGAGGCTGTATGTAAGGCCTATTCAAAAAATGAAGTCACCGTTGTTGACAGTCATAGCACTTCCGCCCAGCAACATTCCCATGTTGCTAGTTCAATGTGATCATGCGAACTTCTTTACCTTCATCGTATACGTCTAATATGGTTCGTATACACTATTATTACATCATCTACTACGACTTTAATTGTTTATAGTTATAATGTTGTAATTCTATTAATGAATATTCACACACATTAGTTATTTTTTAGATACCAGAAACTATTTTTTAAATTGAGCATGCTTTAGCAAACGATGGGCATGCGCGCTTTTTGCCTGATAAACAGATATTATACTTTTCAGAATTCACTAGAAACAGTCAAACAATAATATTTATAAGGTACAAACAATGGTGAATTACTTTTTGGATAACAAGGAAAGAAACATAACGAAAAAACTATTGTATAGGACATGTAATGGGAACCATTATTGTAACTATACTGTTTCTGTGGACAAACATTTTAGACGTTAGTTGTGTTAGTTTTGTTGGAAAGCCCGAAGATGTATCTGCGATAGAAGGAAAACAAGCAGTTCTTTCTTGTTTTATTTCTGAAGATGTAGTTAATGTCGTTTCTTGGTGGAAAGGACTGGATAAGTTAGCAGCTCTAACTGTAAATACAATTGATGAAGACTCTAGAATGTCCATGTCTTCCTCGAAGGTTCCTGCTAGTGAAATGCGTATGTATTCGTTGATGATATCAGATGTTACATTAACAGACGAAGGCGATTATCACTGTAGACTACAAGAAGATGAAAACATAAGATCTGGCACGGCGCATCTTGCGGTACTTCAAATACCATCATCTGATTACCCACAGTGTATTGTTTCTGGAGACAGTTTTATAGTTGAATCTACTATAACATTATCATGTGTAAGTGAGTTTATCAAACCACCAGTTGAACTAAATTGGATAAATGATGATGGTACGATAATTACAAGTGATGTACGAAGTAACGTGTGGGGGAAATTTGTTTATACAAATTTCACATTTAATGCTAAAAAAGCTGACAACAAACATACATTTACTTGTAAACAATCTTCGCATGTAAGACAACAGCCAGGTGTTGCTTTCTGTGTAGTGGACAATTTAAATATTTATTATAAACCAGTCATAAAAATTCAACATACTGATGTTATATATACAGGATCTGATGCTATACTATTTTGTCAATCATTTTCAAACCCACCGGTGAAACAATATGAATGGATTTCTCAGCCAATGCTAGATGTCAATGAATATGAAAATGATGGACAAGTATTCCGTCTTTTGCAACCCACACGCAAGCACAATGGAACTAAGATAACATGTACAGGCAAAAATGTGGTAGGTGAAACGTCACATACAGTTGTATTATACATTAGTGACGGGAAACAAAATAGTAATGTACATCATGGCAATACAGGTGAAAATTCCAAATCAGACTATGAAGATGAAAATAATATGCTTTTATCAGATGATTTAGAAGACAAAACGAAAATCTCTTTGTATGTTGTGATCATTATTATCATATTAGTCGTCATTATTGTTGTAGTTGTTGTCATCATTCCTGTTTATTATCAATGCTTCTGTAAAACAAGGACTGCTACTGATTCATCTGGTAGAGAGATATATCAACCTACTGTGTACTATGATACCAGAGATCGAGTTTCTAATAGTGGTCTTTATGATCGATCTTTACCTCGATTACCAAGTACTGGACATTATGGTCACTGGAGACATTCCTTTGCTTCTCAAGTTCCTGAAGATCTTGATGCACAAGGATATACATACATCGAAGATAGGAACAATCAGAATACACTTTAGCATAGTAGGTTGTTCTTGTTACAGAAAAAAATAATTATTTTATTTTAGCTCTACCAAGTAGAATATTGGTCATTTTTATAGCCACTGGTCCTCTCAACTTTGTTGAAATAATGAGTGCATGTTAAATATGAAGTTCATCACAGAAAGGATAAGATAAAAAATGCATTGTTCTTATTATATTTTCATTTTTATTTCCAAATCCACATCCGTTAAAAAAAATTATATAATCATGATGTGCTCAGTGAATACATTTCAGTGAATACATAAATAGCCTAAGAGTACAGTATTTATTCAGTTTTACATAATTATTTTATGTATGTATGAAGTATTTCTACTTAAGGCCTATTCCAAAAATAAAGTCACCGTTGTTCACAATCATAGCACTTGCGCCCAGCAACATTCCTAGATTGCTAGTTTAATGTGATCATACGAACTTCTTTACCTTCATTCGACGTCAAATATGGTTCGTATACACTATTATTATATCATCTATAACGACTTTAATTGTTTATTTTGTAGATTATTGAAAACAAAATCCAATTTGATAAAGGTATAATGTTGTAACTTTATAATCAATATGCATTCACATTAGTTATTTTTTAGATACCAGAAACTATTTTTTTTAATGAGCATGCTTTATCAAACGATATGCACGCACCTTTTCTGCCTGACAAACAGATATTATACTTCTTATAATTCACTAGAAACAGTCAAACAATAATATTTATAAGGTACAAACAATGGTGATTGACTTTTTGAATAACAAGGAAAGAAACATAACGGAAAATATATTGTATAGAACATGTAATGGGAAACATTATTGTAACTATACTGTTTCTGTGGACACACATTTTAGGCGTTAGTTGTGTTAGTTTTGTTGGAAAACTTGAAGATGTATCTGTAATAGAAGGAAAACAAGCAGTTCTTTCTTGTTTTATTTCTGAAGATGTAGTTAATGCCGTTTCTTGGTGGAAAGGACGTAGTAAGTTAGCAGATCTAAATGAAAATATAAAGGATGAAAATGCCCGAATGTCCATGTCTTCCTTGAAAGTTCCTTCTGGTGAAATGCGTATGTATTCATTGGTGATATCAGATGTTACATTAACAGACGAAGACGATTATCACTGTAGACTACAAGAAGATGAAAACATAAGATCTGGCACGGCGCATCTTACGGTACTTCAAATACCATCTTCTGATTACCCACAGTGTATTGGTTCTGGAGACAGTTTTATTGTTGGATCTACTATAACATTATCATGCGTAAGTGAACTTATCAAACCACCAGTTGAACTTAATTGGATACATGAAAATGGTACGATAATTACAAGTGGTGTACGAAGTAACGTGTGGGGAAAATTTTTTTATACAAATTTGACATTTAATGCTAAAAAAGCTGAAAAAAAATATGCATTTACTTGTAAACAATCTTCGCATGTAAAACAACAGCCATATGTTGCTTTCTGTGTAGTCGACAATTTAAATATTTATTACAAACCAGTCATAAAAATTCAACATACTGATGTTATATATACAGGATCTGATGCTATACTATTTTGTCAATCATTTGCAAACCCACCGGTGAAACAATATGAATGGATTTCTCTGCCAATGCTAGATGTCAATGAATATGAAAATGATGGACAAGTATTCCGTCTTTTGCAACCCACACGCAAGCACAATGGAACTAAGATAACATGTACAGGTAAAAATGTGGTAGGTGAAACGTCACATACAGTTGTATTATACATTAGTGAAGAGAAACGGAATAGTAATGTACATCATGGCAATACGGGTGGAAATTCCGAATCAGACTATGAAGATGAAAATAAAATGCTTTTATCAGATGATTTAGGAGACAAAAGGGAAATCTCTTTGTATGTTGTGATCATTATTATCATATTAGTCGTCATTATTGTTGTAGTTGTTGTCATCATTCCTGTTTATTATCAATGCTTCTGTAAGACAAGGACTGCTACTGATTCATCTGGTAGAGAGATATATCAACCTACTGTGTACTATGATACCAGAGATCGAGTTTCAAATAGTGGTCTTTATGATCGATCTTTACCTCGATTACCAAGTACTGGACATTATGGTCACTGGAGACATTCATTTGCTTCTCAAGTTCCTGAAGATCTTGATGTACAAGGATATACGTACATTGGAGACAGAAACAATCAAAACACACTTTAGTAAAGTAAGTTGTTGTCTGTGGACTATAGTACTTAATATACATTACGGTTCTGTTTTTCCAAAGATGTAAAATTAAACTACTAACCTACATCGATCTACTATGTACAATGAAACAAGAGATTATTTCAAAGTGCTCTGTGAGATTCATGTTTGCCATACAGTATTTACCTACGTCGTGACGTCACTAGAGACATTATGGTCTTAATAGGGACATTGAATAAAGAAACAACCAGCAAATATATATTTCTTACATTCTAACTATTGTTAATTTCTTATAATCGTTAATCAATCATATCATACTTTTCAGCTATTTATCATAATCGATTAAAGATATATAATAGGTACTCACTTTGACCAAATATGTGATCGAAAATAAATTATTTACCCAACAAAACTGTATTTTACAGACATTGTCTTTTAAACAATGGGAGTTTAATTTAATTGGTTATTTTGTGAAATTATGTTGTTCCTTTTTTTCTACGGAAGTGAAAAACCAAGAAAGGGCCTATTCTAAGTCAAAGTACAGTATTAATTTTTTAATTTACAACTGCAAGAATCGTTAGAATGTCATGTCCACTGTACCACTATATCATTCTAACGTAAACTGGGAATCGATTTATTAGAATCTCTCACGAAACTACACTAAAGTTTATGTATACATATTCAGTACATTTAGTACAGTTTTCCTGACCAGTATAAAGGTTAGACATTGTGGTAATGTACTGAAAACACTTGGTTAAATGCCTAGTTTAGGAGTTGTGTTATTGACAGGCACGATGAGCAGATTTGGGTATATTACGTTTTTAGAACAGTATTAATATTATTTTTATTTATCTTTTCCTTAGTGGAGATGCCTTGAGGTTTGCCCACCACCCACACATTTACTCTTTTTCAATTTATGATGTTCATATAAATAATCATAATTATGAATAACGATAATCAAACAAAACCAACAAAAAAGAATGAAATGTCACTAACCTGGTTTATATCTGATACTCGATCAATCGAGGAATGAAATGTCACTAACCTGGTTTATATCTGATACTCGATCAATCGAGGAATGAAATTTCTTTCAAAATGAAAGCCTTCGTTTTTTTATGGTACTGAATTATGATTCTAAAAACATGAATTGACAATTAAAAAGTAATACTATTACAGTTTCATTTGAGATATTTGTGTATGTTTTCTGTTAGAATAATAACCTCAAAACTAAAAGTCGGATATTTGTCAAATTTAAAGATAAATTGTACCCCTGAAAAAACATTTCTTTTAATTTTTTGGTTGAATAGTCCATTTTATGTCAAAGAATAGTTATTCACATTGGCAAAAAATTGGATCAAAGAAAATATATTATTTACCTGAAAATTTTACCGATGCTAGTCAACGTGTTTTAGGTTGATTTTATTTATTTTTTCTTTTTATAAGTGAAAATTTGCCTATTCAAGGACTGACAATCCAGGATCCTAATTCTGGACACATTTTTATTATTTTTCTAATTTTAGGTTGTACGTCAACCCATAGAGTAATAACTATTACTCTATGGTCAACTACAAGACGGATCTTTATCACGTTCTTAACACATTTTATCTTTGTACTATTATTTTCATTTCTAATATTTATAGTTGTATGATTATGAACATTATCATTAACCAGCACCCACCTGCCATCATCATTATCATTATCAAAGTATTGCCATTATTATTATTAGCATGCCATAGCATAATAATGTATTTCATGTTTTTGTTTATTACAGACAGCAGACAATTACGTAATTGCAAGTGTACTCAGCCATTTTGTATTCTGTGTACAAAGAAGCCATCGAATATTAGCATGTTTTAGACCACAGCTGAAATAACTTACAAGCCTACAACGTAATTATTATGTTATGACTCACTGGGGACGGTTTTAACCAAAGGTATAAGTCGTAAGTCGGTAAAATGAATATTCCTTGTTGGCGTTTAAATACAAATGCATACATTAGCATAATCAATGACAAAGCGCACGGTGCCCAAAACATTATCATAATTATAGGTTATGTAAATGTTGTGTTTTATTTGCTTAGCTCTACAAGGATTTAACTAGTGATGTACTGTAACAAATATGTATAAGCAACTCTAGTAAAAAATATCTGTACATAAAGAATTAAATTAGTTATTTCAAGTGAGATAGGGCATTGCTCTCTACCTGTTTATTTTTTATTAATTAATTTATATATTTCGCTAATAATATGTGCCAAAACATATTCAATACATAGATATATTCAGTATAAATAATGTTATTCTTAGAAAAAAATATGTTTAAATATGTTAATACAATAATTAGTATTATGGTTCATTTATCATTAACATTCATATTCATTTACATATATATATATATAAATTATATATATACATTTTTATAGTCGTAGTTAAGAGGGTTTTTCTTATTATAAATAAAATAGCTACAGTATAATAATTTCAGTTTAAAGAATGAGAGTATTATAGGCATAATGCAAGTTACTCACATTATGCCAATAATGTAGTATTTATGTTAATTAGCTCAATGCTTAGAGCTAATTAAAATAAATACTACAATACTACTAAAAGAAAGAGATCCTTTGTTCGTAAGTTCTTTGTCTTCTACACACAGCGTAATATCCGACATCACTTTATTATTAATATTATTGATATTGTTAGAAGCCAGTCGATAAATGACCAACAATAAAACCAAACATTGATGTAAGTTGTAGTTGTAGGTCATATGAATATTATAAGCTTGCTATAGATATAATATAATGTTATATAAATGTGCTGTATACTTATAGTTATTTGAGTATTAAACACGTTGACAATTTCATCGTTGGTAGGCATATCTAAGTTTTAAAATTACTATAAAAAATAGATAATATTGTAATTATGAAGTTCTAATATGATCAAGATAGTTATTTGGGTAAATTAATTTTAAATTCAATATAGCATGTGACCGTATATATTCTTTTTTTTGAACGCGATGCTGTTGCCATTATTGCAAACCTGTGCAGAGAATTACAATGATGATCGTGAATATTTATAAATTGTGTATTATATGTAATGTTAAATGGTAATCCTATTAATTTTTAATTATTTACGTAATTAGACTATTACATATAAGTAATAGGTTTTGTAATACATTTGGTGCACTGGACATATTAATATTTTAGAATTAGAACTTTTGGGTTATAATCATTACGTTGTGTATATATAATGCAATTGCTAAATAAGGTACTAATGTTAATACTACTGTAGCTATGTACAAGTAATTGTCATAGTAAGTTGTAAAGTAGATTCAAACTATCTTGTTCATTACATATTTACCCACTCTCAAATAGAACAATTCTAAATACCGTCGCACATGATGTGATACTGTTGTGTATCGATGTTCCGCTGTATCACGGATATTGCACTAAATTATCTAAAATCGTTAACATTTCTTATTGAAGCACTACATTTTAATTTAGGAATTGTTTAGTTTTAACATTTTATATTTTTTTGTAATAGTATTGAATAAATAAAGTTGTTTGAAAATGTTCACATATTGTCTATAGATATTCGTTTGTATAATAAATTGGTTGATAATTAATCAAATTTAATTAAAATCAAATCAATTCATTGTAGATAAAAGGCCAACAAATGCAGAATTACAAAGTGTCTCTTATTATAATGAGACACGCGTACTGACACGGAATATTATAATGAGCTACGACTAGTCAGATTTGTTTACTGTGCAATATTGAAATCGGACTTACTAGTTATTAAGTATTTTAGTCCTAACAATAATGATTTTTAAAATAATAATTAACATAACTAATTGTTATGATAAAGGTAAAAATATAATCCCTTAATATAAAACAAATACAAATATAGGCCTACTATCTGATAAAAATAATATCAAATAATTAATCAATAGTAACATATTAATAATACTCACACTCACTCACTCAATTTTATCAAACCCAATTTGTCGACATAAAGTTCGCCGACTCCAGTTTGCCAAATCCCAATTTGCCGACCCCGTCCCGACTGGCTATGTAAATGGGTGTATAGCCTAGTCGGCACACGTAAAGCCCCAGATTGCCGACAATAATAAAACTATGGAAAGTTGTACTTTATTTAATGGTTTCTATTACCTAATCCTAAGATACATTGGTCTTTTGCAATGTATTTTCATACGAATCTTAACGATGTGCTTTCAATACGCTGTGTCACCGACAAAGGGCTACAATTGAAACACGTCGACACACACCGACCCACACAACTGGTTCATAAACGAACCACCACTTGAGCACTGTATATGGTTGGCAAATGCATATATCTAATAGTAGTAATTAAACCAGCAATAGTAATTAATAATGTATAATTTCATCCATATTATCTACAAAAAATAATTATATCCGTGTTCTAATCTAATCTATGAAAAGAATTAAAAAAAGTAGATTTACAGTAAGTACACACATGTCTTTTATTTACACATCGAATATAATCATCAAACAATCTTTGGCCGTGAAAAGGCAATTGAGGATCAATTAAATATAGATTTTATATTATTTAAACTCTAATATAAACACTTATCAACTTTGGTTGATGGTGTGTTTGGCAATCAGCTCTAATTCCTACACATTAGTTCTGTATACCAGTTTAAGCTACTTTAAAACAAAAATCGTTGTCTTATTGGAGACAGGGTTCTATCCCCGGTATTTTGTCCTGGAAATGTTTTCTATGTGACATCATCTTATAAAGGCACACTACGAATACCTCATGATGCTGGCTACTGACCTCAATGTGTAAGCATATATGCCAACAGGAAATAATGATTCTGTTACAATATAAAAAAATTTTTATATAATAAGAGTGGGATATGAAGTAAACATTAATGAAGTGTTTGTTGCCTGTTTTCTGACTAGGCTAGGAGGCACCGGAGGATCTCTAAAAAGATCAAGACTTAACCGATGCTAACTGGGGTACTTCACACTGATCCCCAGTTAGCGGTGAGTTGTGTATCCCCATACTCTGGTTTGGGTGTTAGCTTGGTGTGTTTGTCTTTTTGTTCTCTTCCTTTTGTTTTCCACTCTTTCTTTTTATTATCCAGCGCATAGAGACATAGTTTATTTGCGCTATATAAATCTATCTATTATTATATTATCAACTTCAAAGCAAGATATGGTACGGTTAGGCACCCACGCCAGTAATTTGACCAAGCTTTTAGTTTAGTCAATATTACTTGCGCACCGCAAAATGATAACCTTTAATCATGGATAAAATATGATTGCTATTCACGTTCACTCGGGCAAAGCCATCCATGCATGTCCTCTTTGTTTCACATCAATGAGATTGAGACGGTGTCTCTTGCTGGTTCATATTCCGTTTTATTATCATAATTATATTATATGCCTACAGAATCGTATTGAGTACAATCTATAAAATTGTGTATAGGCTAAATCAAAAAGGAAACGAATACTAATGTGAATGAACAATACATAATTTTATTATGAATAATATTAGTGTTAATACTAATCATTACTAAAATAGAAAGATGTGAAGAATAACTATTATATGATGAGATATAGTAGAATAATGATATACAATGATGATGACACAAAATCCCGTCATTCATTGTAGTAAAATCTTGCTTTGTAGATTGCTTGATTGATTGATATTTGGATTGAAGAAAAATAATACGGTTTGATGTAATTAGACAACCTACACAACTAGAAGATTATTTTGAACAGGGAATTTGTATTATACGTCATAATACAGGTAGATGGTTAAATAATAAGCAGAGCTAACATGTTTATCCCTGATAATTGTAATAATATTAAATCTGAAATCTAATAATAATAATAATATGAGGCATATATCTAACAACGATCTGTTATCCATAGACCCTACTTAATATGAGCCTATTAGCAAACCAACGCCGGTTGTTTATTGATCTTGTATAACACAAGGTATGCGTTTGTGAATTATTGCGGGCTATACTGAATGCAATATCTTGTAGAGCAACCTCCATTCCAGATGGTTTGTTTCTCTTCCTCTATATACTATACAAATTCACACAATTACAATTATATTAATAATGATTTTTATAAAAACTAAAATATATTAATTATAATTTTTAAACAAAATTATTCTTGTGACTTTTATATGTACCTTTTCAAACCTAATTAAAGTACTATTTTGCAATATGTCACATTGACTGGTATAGTGATAAACTTGATTGACGTGATCATTACTTCTATCACCAGCTCTCATTACACCATAAAACATGATAATAAAAAATAACCTTCCGGCATATAAACAATAATGTACTTTAGCTCATGAAAAAGGGGCAATAGAGAGTGTATACATCTCGTAATTGCTAGACCCAAGTTTCTGAACAGATACTGTATACATCTCGTAATTGATAGTAAGCTAGACCCAAGTTTCTGAACATGTAGGCCTACATCGTTCTTACTGACTGCGCTTTGACTTGCTACGTTAAAAAGCTAGTGAAGCCCTAGAATAAGATCCGGAAAACCACATTGTCAAGTGTAAATTACGTTTTATTATTTTCATTTAGTCCTAAATTGCTCACGTTGGTGTACCAGCAACATTCTTTATAATAAAGAAAAATTAGATATTAAAACATTTGCTCTTTCTTTACAATAACATAAAGAGATTTTAATGGATTTCAAGGACAGAAATCATCTGCAAGGGGGAATTAATTACGATTCCATATAAAGGGCAAAGTGGAAAGAGAAGAAAAAGAGAATGAAATGAAAGCGAAGAGAGGGAAAAAGACAGAAAGTAGAAAATCATAACAACTACATTATATTTAATATAAGAATAATTTGCGTTAAATTCGAAGCCCTGTCGATACCTACTGTTACCAAACATTTTTAATTATGTATAAGCTAATTTTTTGGAAAATGTACATAATTTGGTTATTTTTATACAAAAAAAGAATATTTGGTAGCGTAATTGTTGTGTTTATTTATATAATATTACATAATTTAAGTGTTTGGAAAAACTATTTGGTATCAAATGAAGCCTATAAAATATTCTATCCATTGCTACCCAACTTATATTAAAAAACTGTAATTATGATGCTACTTTTTTTTTAAATGTGCATATTTTATTCATTTTTTAGAAAAATGTAATAACTTATGAATTTGATGCTGATGATGAAAATGTAGGCCTACCACCAATACATGAACCACCAAACAGCTGATCGTATAAAGGATACCGACCACAGACATAGATTGCAACTGTCCCGCCGCTTTTGGCGGAATTGTCCCGCTTTATTATGTTGTGTCCCGTTGTCCCGTTCGACTCATGACATATCCTGCTTTAAAAAAAATAAATAGATAGATAATTTTTTTTTAACAAGACAAGGTTCATAGCAAAAAACTGAACTTAGTATCAGGAGTGTTTATTCTCTGACAGAATGTATTAACAATTTTCACAATAAATAAATAATAAGATGATTACTCATAATCAGGCAAGACTCATGTTTCTCATGTTATTGCTTGTTATGTGAAACATAAATATTGGTATCTATTATTTTTAGTTTTTTTAAAATCGATATGTTGAAAATAATGGATAAAGAGCGCCAGGAATTCTATAATTAATATTAAATACTGTACATTTATTTCGGTTAATTATAATGATTAAATAATTTGTTGTGCGTTTGGAAGATCTATTTAGTATAAAATAAAAGCCCATAAAATATTATATCCATTGCTACCCAACTTGTATCAAAAATCTAATTATGATGCTATTTTAAAAAATAAATGTGCATATTTTATTAATTTAGTGTACATATATTTTGGTTTATTTTGTATAATAAATCAATATTTGTTTAGCTTTAATAAACTATGTGACATCAAATAAAAGCCAATCAAACATGCTATCCAATTTCTTGTATTAAAAGCCTTTAATTATCAAGTATATAATAATTCCGAAAATGTGCATATTTTGTCAACTAAAATTGACAAAAAATGAGTACGGTATACAGTTAGTGTATATATTTTGGTTTATTATACATTTAATTCTAGTGTTTTAATTAACTATTTGGTATCAAATGAAACCCATAAAACATGCTACCTAGTACATACAGATTATAATATGTATTGAAAATGAATCTATGCATAAAAAACTCTATAAATTATATAAAATAAATCAAGTGAGTGAGTGAGTGGCCGAGCGGTTAAGACAGTGGAACCGTAATCACGTAGCCATAACATCGACAGGGGTTCGAGTTCGAGGCTCACTCACTCCATGGTTCTGGTGGTAGAACGAGTCTTCTCGGATAAGGACTATAAACCGTAGGTCCAGTGTACACAACTTGCTCGTGTGCACTTTAAAGAACCTAGTACATCTTTCGAGACGAGTAGGGGGTTACCCCGGTGTATTAGTACATCACAGCCACTGATCACCAACTGGGCCCTCTGGGAGATCAGTCTTTGACTGAAGAGGTCACCCAGTATAAAGATAACACAAACAAAACAAACAAACCAAAATAGATGTTTACTGTTTACTCAATTTTTGCAATTTTCAAAAAATAAAGTTAGCGTCATAATTAAAGATTTTCAATACATGTTGGGTAGCAATGGATAGCATATTATGTTGGGTAGCAATGGATAGCATATTTTATGGGATTTTATATTTTATACAAAATATTTCATTACAACGCTAGAATTATTTAGACTAATTTAGACTAATTTATACTAATTTTTTTCTAAAATTAATAAAAATAATTAGCATATACAATATGCTACCCAACATAACTAAAAATGTTCAATACAAGTTGGGTAGCAGTGGGTAGCATAATGTATATGTTTCATTTGATATTATACAGTTTGTCCATTGACATTTTAAAGAATAATTTAACCCAAAAATGTGTTTTTTATCCATTTTTTGGTCAAAGGTCAGTAAAAGCATTTCCGGTCATATTTTTCGATAAACTTTGTGTTAGACCGAATATAAATATATATATTCTGAAAAATTTGAAACCAAAGGCAAATCTGTACGACAAGTGGTTGTCGAGATATAAGTACCACACATTTTTAACCTTTGACCCCGATTTTGGGCAAGTTCGCCCCGGATAGCGAATTTAGCACACATCCCATGTTGTTTATTGGAGTCAAATTATCCTATAACAGTTGAGATATTCTCTTCTAAATTAAATGCATACAAATCTGACTCAGATCCTAGAGACCATTTATTAAGTTGAATTAGATAATTAGACAATCAAAACGAATTTAGGTTCAACGATTTTTCCAAATAGGGGTGTTTTCCGATCGTGGCATTCACTGTCTATGGATAATGATGCTGAAAAATACCCACACTTAATAATACGAGGATGCTTCGCATTTAGGCCTACCTATCTCCTTCTACAATAATTGTTTTTAATAGCTGAAATCCGGTTAAACAGCTCGAGTACAGTATTATATCATCCCAGGCATAATAAATGGGCCTAAAAGTTTTTGATCTCAAACAAACAAACCTACACGTTCATGTATCGTTTTATTAATAATTCATTACCAAAACACATTTCTTTATTTCCAAAACAGCATGAGTCTGATATACACTGATACCTAACTAGATTTGCAAAAGGTAGTGTTACAATTTAAAAAAATATAACTTTGCTTAGGAAAAAATGTTTTTTTATAATGGACCAAAACTATGGAATAGTTTCGACCCGTTTTTTTATATCTCAACTAACTTCTTCTTCTTTTAAATTCAATATCAAAAAGCATCTGGTATTGGTGTGTTAAGTCTTCTGTTATGATTTATATTTTACTATCTAATTACTTATTCCTTCATTTGTATGCCTTTTTTTCCTTCTCAGCTGAATTATGACATGTGCAGCCACGGTTGGTATATGTAGGCCTACATTCTATGTCATAAACCATTCTACCTTTATCATGTTTTTTTTTTCTATTTTGTTAATGGTGGCCTCTGCTTAAAGTCTGCTTCTAGAGATATTGGGACCACCATCAACATTTATAAATATTTAATGATTTATTAAGAAAATTATATGTATTATATGTGGAAACTAATAAAGAACAAACAACTAAATTATTCAATAGAAGTAGTATTATTAATATCATATTCGTTGACTTTAAATTCACGTTTAAGTACCACGAATTCATAATAGCTCCAACAGTATATAAAAATACTATATTGAGGTATGATCCCAGGAAATCACAATATCTATAGCATGATTATAATAACAAGCGTACTTAACTTATTCAATATAAACAATATTAAGACATAATCAACCACACCACCCAACCAATGTTTTCTGGCAAACACTACCGTTTCTAAAACATATTGGGTAAAATGTAGGCTGAATATCCTGGCAACAAAGAAGGGCTTGGCAGTATTATATTTATTATGTTAAGTAAGTTTGAATGACACCACGAACCGATAGACGTCCTCTGAATCGTGGCAATTTTAGTAGAAAATATAGAGGGCGCAAAACAACTTGAAAATTATATTTAAAAATTGCTTTAAAATTGTACATTCTAGCTTAAAATTAAACACTTTTTTTTACTGAAAGTAAATAATTCACGCCGTTTTAAAAATCTGTTAAAAATAAATGTCGTGTTGCTATAATATAGGCAAATTAAAAAATGGTAATGTTGTCTATTGTACAGCTCTAAATGAGATGTTCATTTTTAAATTTTGATGGCCATCCGGGTTTTTTTGACGTCAATAACTTTCAATACGTTCATATTCATGCAGTGTGAATATGATTAACGAACAGGAGATTGCGCAGTCATTTATTGCCAAGACAAAGGATAATAAGATGCGAAAAAGACGGTCGATAAGAATAATAAGCAGTCTAGTAATTGTATTACGAACGAGACATATGGCAATTTCCATTTAGATCCAAGATGAGTCATCTGAAAGTGACGGCATTTATATTTCGTAACATTGAGAAATTACATGTTACAGCATAATTTTGTCGGGGTATTTACTATATTTATGTTATGCAATGTTCAAAATTATAATTCTTAATTTCAACCTGATAATATAAGATTACTTTGCCTGTGAGAAAATGTTTATATCTGTGTTTTTAAAAAAAATATTTGCCTACATATTATACAAGTAATTTAATATCAGTAATAAATGTCTTTATTTATTTAATACATATTTGAAAGGCCTCCTACATGACAATATATATTTTTTTAATAAATCACGAAATGAAAATGTTAAAAAGAGACATAATGTTATCATTACAAGTATTTAAATTTTGTTTAAATAGTTATTAAACTATGTTATTCAATTTTTCTATTCATTGTAAATGTTTTGTAGGCCTATTGATGCGAACAGAAATCAGATTATAAAATGCTCACACTCTTTCACGTCACAGGGTGCACTCATTATGTACGAAAAACAAGCATTAGTCACCGCCAGATAATTATATGAATTCTATGCATAGAAGAGTTAATGAGATGGAAATTATAGTTTAATAAGATGTATGAAATGCATATCATTAACATAACATGACTCATAGAAAAGGGGCGCCATCTATATCGTCACATTAAACAGAGTTTCGATTAAGGATTGATTGAGGGAGCTATCATCAACCAATATGTAAATATCGTGGCCATCACAATATAAAATTAAACACTAAACATCCGATATAGCATTTTACTGTTTATCTTGGGATATATATTATATTTAACATTCAACGAATAAAAAACGTTCATTATTTGTTTTATAAGTCATTTATAGATTAAATATACCGCCGCTTCCATCTTGAGTAGAAAGGAGCGTTTGAAGAGCCGTTACAGAAGGCATACACTAACAGGTTAGATTTCAATATGATTCTATATTATTTATAAGCCAGCTGATACCTTCAATCGTACACGTCGGGACTAACTAATCAAATGGCTATAAAAATAAAAATTACCATCACGTTGAATTAATTAGTAGTATTGGTAGTAATATGTATACCAATATAGTTGCTATATTTATGTTTATTTATTTATTGTATTAATATAAGCAGTGCAATGATTTATGTAATAAACATTTTTTTTTCTTTTATTTCATAATATTCATAACGTAACATAAATGTCTTAACACATTCAATTAGCGTAGGCCTATTCATTTTCCTAAACATATTCATTTCTTAACACAATTCATATTGTAGCATATTCATTTCTTAACACAATTCATATTCTAGCATATTCATTTCTTAACACAATTTTCATTCATAATAACATTTATTTCTTATCTTTCAAAGTAAACAAAATAACAATTTAAATATAAATAATTAAGAGGCAAAAACCCAGAAAGTAATAAAATTTGGAAGATTCCCTCCAAAAAAACTTTTGACGGGTAGCCAGTTAAGAAGTTGTAATCATATTAAAGTTTGAACAAACAGAAAACAAAACAAGACAAACAAACAGGTAACGCAAGACAACAATAATATAACAAATAATATGGAAGCACAGAAAAACCAAAATAAATATGTTTTTTTATTATTATAAGTTATTTATGGAATAGAATTTGTTTAAGTTTAAAAGAAAATATTTTGTTTGAAGGTGCCATTTTAATTTCGTCGGGAAGATCATTAAATAATTTTAAATTGGTCGATAATTGTTGGGATCAGATTTGTTACCTTTTTTGTATATAGGAGTGACCTTTGCAGTTTTCATGCTTTTAGGGGAAAATCCAAAATTCATATTGTAGCATATTACTTTTTTTTTTATTTTACCGTTCACAACATTTAATTTTCATACAATGTTTTCTCATTATAATGATCCATGTGACCATATTTTCAGCTGTTACTGAAGAATGAACATGTCTTAATTCTATTAAACTTAAAAACATCAAGTTACAAATTTAATAATTTACTTAACAATTCCTGTTTAATAGATTTACATTTTATATGAAAAATCTAAAAATAATATTAACATAACAAATTAACTTGTTTAAAGAAAAAATCCTAAAATGGTTTCCGTTTAAATATATATATATATATATTGTTTTAATATAACTCTTTCATTTATTCATATCTGTTACTCATTCAACATTCTAGGTAATGGTTTGTATTGAATTAATAGTTATTGGTGAAACACGTTATTACTACTCCTGAATTACAGTACTAAATTACAATTTGAAACAAGAGATGTAAACAATATTGCCATTACAATGTTATGGTTCTTTTAACAACATGGATGGTTCATATTTCAAAATGTTTACCAGACCAATAAGGAGTCTTAATTGGCACTATCTCTTGTTGACAATGGATGCATGTTGTGCCTATGCCTTCTGCTCCCAGATTGGCTTATGTGGCCAGTATGGATATTTCTTTATATCATCAACACTCTCTGGGTCATATCTTAACATACTTAATTAATTAATTTAATATTAATTAATTTCTTAAAATCTATTTAGGCTGAAAATTTTACGAACCTCGCCTAAAAAACCCGACCCCCTCAATTGCTTTTTAAATGAGCAATCCATATCTTTAATGTTGTGTAGCTTCACTGACCATACATTATTCCATTTAATTGCACTGTGACATACATTTTCCCCCATTTGTTTAAAATATTATGTGGAGGAGTGGATTTTATTAATATCAATTCATTATATAGGTCTTAAGTTTTTATGATTCTTTCATCAGCTGGTATGGTTTTTAATTTAAGTGGATCCTTACGTATTTTTCTTTCCATGCAGCTGGAGTAGAGTCAAGAGTTGATTTAATTTCGGCTTTCCAGTTTGTTTATGATTTAAGTTTTTTTTAATATGATATTGACATAACAAACCGTGTTCATTTAAAAGATCATCAATATAAACAATACCACAGTCTATCCGATGTTTAAAGCTTATTTCGATTTTAAAAAATTTCTTTTTTAATATCAAATGAAGATTTCGGAGACTAGGCGGCATTTTAAGCACATAAACATAAGGCAAGAACAATTTGTTGGTAAAATAATGGAATAGACTCCAGATTATCTATCTATCTATGTTCATTTTTAAGATCAACCTATTAGGTCCAAACGTATCAAGAAAGGATGTTGCAAGCTGTATCCATGTTGCAGACCCTGACAAAATTATTGTTGCCCAAATGGCTTTAAGCGAGTGGCATTTGCTTTAAAAATCACAAATGTTTAGACCACCTTGAATTATTTTTCGAATTACTACCTTTCTTGATATCTTGTCTTTCTTGTTTTTCCATAAAAAAATGTAATAAACATAATAAAAACAATAAAACAAAGATAAGATTTAATATAAAAAAATACAATAAATATACTTATATCCAGTATATTATATTAATAAATAACACATATGAAAACCTCGCACAAGAGATGCCGCAATCTGGAGACGATCGTTTGCTGCTCAAGCACCAGATGATAAAGAGGTTGATGCAATGTACTTGGAAATACAGAGTAACCATTGCTATATACTAAGTAAGTTACTGTGCATAATATGTTTCTGTTTTTTGTTATAATTAAGAACGCGTAACATAATAACAAATTCAGCTGAGCATGTTTCTGACAAGTTCAATTATTAATACGTGTGCTATGGTAATGATTAAACATTTACTCAATATTTAAACGTTTCGACAATATACTACAAAAGTATACGTTTATATGGGAATGATACTAATTATGTATAATACGTATTTTCAAAATTATTCAAGAATGTTAAGGTTTGTGTTTGCTGTTAATGTTCTTTTATTTCGTTTTACAAGCTGTCTTTTATTTGATGAGCATCCATTAAATTCAACCGTACAAGCAGAAGGAGCAGTTTCACTTACATGTATTGTAGAATATAAAACAAACGACGAAATACAATATGATATGAAGTGGAAGAAAGACGAAGAATATATTGCTACTAATGGAAATATAGTGGATAATCTAAAAGATTCAAGTCATTTTATTGTTACAATACGAAGAAGTAGTACACGAATTAAATTCGATCTTGTCTTTGTAAGTGTTTGGAATACTGATCGTGGATTTTATCAATGTGATGTTTTCAAAACTGAAAATATTGTACTGGCGTCAACAAAAGCATTTTTGGATGTAATACAAATTCCTGGAGATAAATACCCATTATGTACTGCATCTAAGGATGTTTACACAGAAGGTGATGACGTCATGCTTTTCTGTGTTTCTGAGTATACAGAACCGGCAGTAACATTACGATGGAATGATGGCGCTACACATGTTGTTGAAATAGTTCATGGAGAAACTGCAAGATTACAAAAGAGGTTAATTGCTAATCCTGATTTAAATGGATATAAAGCTGTATGCTCAATGACAAATGAACACATTCCTGATCTTAATAGAACTTGTATAACGCAACCACTGACAATATATTACAAGCCAAGAGTTTGCATTCCTCAAACAGGTTTGATATCCGCTGGTAAGCAAGCTTTCTTTATTTGTGACACTACCGCTAATCCTGCAGTTACTCGTTATACATGGTTAACTCTTCCACCACTCGACAAAACTGAATACAACATTGATAATACTGGACACATATTAATGTTGTCTAATCCCACAATGAAACAGGATGGAACTGTAATCACGTGCACAGCTGAAAATCGAATTGGAACTTCATCAAAGAATGTTACGTTAACGATACAATCTGATACAGTTACATCAGCTCAAGATACTGTAATTATTAATTATAATGGAAATAATAAATCACGTGGAAATAACACTGTAAATAAAGAAACATCTACAGGATTATCTACTGACGTCATCGTCATTATCATTGTTGCTTGTGTAGTTTTATTAGTAATCATCGTTATGATTCCAGTTTATTATTATTGTTTATGTTCAAGAAACATCACAACAAATCAAACTACAACAATAGTACATCAACCTGAAGTGTACTTTGAACCTCGCGATAGAATGACGTTACCTTTACCTCGCACAAGAGATGCCACAATCTGGAGAAGATCATTTGCTGCTCAGGCACCAGACGATAAAGAGGTTGATGCCATGTATTTGGAAATACAGAGTAATCATTACATATATGCTGCCACAAGTAGATCTAATACAATGAGATAATAAGCCTCTTTCATATTACCTTTTTCAGAGAGTAAAACCTTAACTTTCACAATGTTGATGTATAAATTAATATGGTACTACCTATAGAAGTAGATAATATTATAATGAAAAATAATATCCTTTTATATTTTCCTATCATTTACGAAGAGTTATGCCTAATTCAATGACGTAACATTTTCAAGAAATCAGTGAAGTAAAAAGTCTCTTAAATCATTTTGCAAGTCTATCATACTTTTACATAAGTAAGATTAATGAAAGGTGACACTGATGTAGATTCTTACTTTAATTAATGTTATAAGTTTCCTCAAAACGAGTACCAAAATCATATATTTGTCTGGACATGTCTCTAATAATATAAATTCGCAGTCGTTTGCTGTTCATTTTAGGAATATTATCAGAGATTGTTTCGAGACATCATAGTGTAAAACATCATTTCTAATACGATAATAACATAAACAATGAAGATTGTTGTAGTATTGTTCGAAGTAGTATTGTTTCAACTTGCACGCTGTTTGTCTTTCGATTACCACCCAAGAAACTCTACATCTAACGTAAAAGAAACTAGCTCGTTAATTTGTATTTTAAAAACACAACCTAGTCTTGAATACCAATACAAGATAAGATGGAAGAAAAATGACAATGAATATATTGCCACTGAAGATAAAATAAGAGAAGATTTGGAAAATTTAAATCATTTTTTTGTTGATGTAAGTAGAAACATCGGGACTATTACGTATAATCTGATATTCATAAGTATTTGGAATAGCGATCGTGGATTTTATCAATGTGACGTATTTAAAAATGATATTCTTGTACTGAAGTCAAATAAAGCATTTTTTGATGTAATACAAATTCCTGGAGATAAATACCCATTATGTACAGCATCTCAGGATGTTTACACAGAAGGTGATGACGTCATGCTTTTCTGCGCTTCTGAGTATACAGAACCTCCGGTAACATTACGATGGAATGATGGCGCTACACATGTTGTTGAAATAGTTCATGGAGAAACTGCAAGATTACAAAAAAGGTTAATCGCTAATCCTGATTTAAATGGATATAAAGCTGTGTGTTCAATGACAAATGAACACATTCCTGATCTTAATAGAAATTGTACAACGCAACCACTGACAATATATTACAAACCAAGAGTTAGCATTCCTCAAAAAAGTTTGATATCTGCCGGTAAGCAAGCTTTCTTTATTTGTGACACTACCGCTAATCCTGCAGTTACTATTTATACATGGTTAACTCTTCCACCACTCGAAAAAACTGAATACAACATTGATAATACTGGACACATATTTATGTTGTCTAATCCAACAATGAAACATGATGGAACTGTAATCACGTGCACAGCTGTAAATCGAATTGGAAATTCATCAACGAGTGTTACGTTAATGATACAATTTGATACACAAAACGATGTTACAGTTTCAAAAGCTAAAGATTCTGTAATTATTGATCATAATGAAAATAATAAATCACGTGGAAATGACACATTAAATAAAGAAACATCTTCGGGATTATCTACTGACGTCATCGTCATTATCATTGTTGCCTGTGTAGTTTTATTAGTAATCATCGTTATGATTCCAATTTATTATTATTGTTTATGTTCAAGAAATATCACAACAAATCAAACTACAACAATAGTACATCAACCTGAAGTGTACTTTGAACCTCGCGATAGAATGACGTTACCTTTACCTCGCACAAGAGATGCCACAATCTGGAGAAGATCATTTGCTGCTCAGGCACCAGATGATAAAGAGGTTGATGCCATGTATTTGGAAATACAGAGTAATCATTACATATATGCTGCCACAAGTAGATCTAATACAATTAGCTAATAAGCCTCTTTCCTATTACCTTTTTCAGAGAGTACAACCTTAACTTTCACAATGTTGATGTATAAATTAATATGGTACTACCTATAGAAGTAGATAATATTATAATGAGAAATAATATCCTTTTATATTTTCCTATCATTTACGATGAGTTATGCCTAATTCAATAACGTAACATTTTCCAGCAATCAGTGAAGTAAAAAGTTTCTTAAATCATTTTGCAAGTCTATCATACTTTTACATAAGTAAGATTAATGAAAGGTGACACTGATGTAGATTCTTACTTATATAGTTTCCTCAAAACGAGTACCAAAATCATATATTTGTCTGGACATGTTTCTAAAATTATAAATTCGCAGTCGTTTGCTGTTCATTTTAGGAATATTATCAGAGATTGTTTCGAGACAACATAGTGTAAAACATCATTTCTAATACGATAATAACATAAACAATGAAGATTGTTGTAGTATTGTTTGAAGTAGTATTGTTTCAACTTGCACGCTGTTTGTCTTTCGATTACCATCCTAGAAACTCTACATCTAACGTAAAAGAAACTAGCTCGTTAATTTGTATTTTAAAAACACAACTTAGTCTTGAATACCAATACAAGATAAGATGGAAGAAAAATGGCAATGGATATATTGCCACTGAAGATAAAATAAGAGAAGATTTGAAAAATTTAAATCATTTTTTTGTCGATGTGAGTAGAAACACCGGGACTATTACGTATAATCTTATGTTCAATAGTGTTTGGAATAGCGATCGTGGATTTTATCAATGTGAAATATTTGAAAATAATACTCTTGTACTGGAGTCAAATAAAGCATTTTTTGATGTAATACAAATTCCTGGAGATAAATACCCATTATGTACAGCATCTCAGGATGTTTACACAGAAGGTGATGACGTCATGCTTTTCTGTATTTCTGAGTATACAGAACCGCCAGTAACATTACGATGGAATGATGGCGCTACACATATTGTTGAGATAGTTGATGGAGAAACTGCAAGATTACAAAAGAGATTAATTGCTAATCCTGAATTAATTGGATATAAAGTTGTATGTTCAATGACAAATATACAAATTCCTGATCTTAATAGAAATTGTACAACGCAACCACTGACAATATATTACAAACCAAGAGTTAGCATTCCTCAAACAGGTTTGATATCTGCCGGTAAGCAAGCTTTCTTCATTTGTGACACTACCGCTAACCCTGCAGTTACTATTTATACATGGTTAACTCTTCCACCACTCGACAAAACTGAATACAACATTGATAATACTGGACACATATTAATGTTGTATAATCCCACAATGAAACAGGATGGAACTGTAATCACGTGCACAGCTGAAAATCAAATTGGAAGTTCATCAACAAGTGTTACGTTAACGATACAATCTGATACACAAAATGATGTCACAGTTTCAACAGCTAAAGATTCTGTAATTATTGATTATAATGAAAATAATCAATCACGTGGAAATAACACTGTCAATAAAGAAACATCTACAGGATTATCTACTGACGTCATCGTCATTATCATTGTTGCTTGTGTAGTTTTATTAGTAATCATCGTTATGATTCCAGTTTATTATTATTGTTTATGTTCAAGAAACATCACAACAAATCAAACTACAACAATAGTACGTCAACCTGAAGTGTATTTTGAACCTCGCGATAGAATGACGTTACCGTTACCTCGCACAAGAGATGCCACAATCTGGAGAAGATCGTTTGCTGCTCAGGCACCAGATGATAAAGAGGTCGATGCCATGTACTTGGAAATACAAAGTAATCATTACATATATGCTGCCACAAGTAGATGTAATACAATGCGGTAACACTTTCCCGCATACATTTCTATCTCATATAATGTGTCAACAGCAATACTTATTTCTGGTGATATAATCTGTTTATGTAACGTTTTTTGAGAACGTGAAACACAACCACCAATTCATTTGGACATTGCCCATTGATAAAGAATATAATAACTATATTCATTGTCGTTTCCATTGTAACGTTGCTTTGCGAAAACTACTACTACTACTTTCGAAGTACAGTAAGTAACTATTGATCTAGAGAACTGTAGCCATCTTAAAAATCAAGAATATTAATCAAGATGCTATTAACAGTGCTTAGTTATATTTTTCTGTTTTTTAACATTACGAATTGTCTTGTGTTTGATAAACAACCATCAAATTCAACTGTAAAAGCTAAAGGAGCAGTTTTGTTAATTTGCATTGTAGAATTTGATACAACGATTACAAGCCAGTACAAACTTAAATGGAAGAAAGATGGAGAATACATTGCCATTAACGACGTTTTACGAGAGGATTTGAAAACATCGCAAAACTTTATTGTCACAATAAATGAAGATAATATGCAAATTATTTACAATATTTTTTTCTATGGGGTTTTGAATAGCGATCGGGGATTTTACCAATGTGATGTATTTGAAAATAGCAGTCTTGTACTAGAGTCAAATAAAGCATTTTTAGATGTAATACAAATTCCTGATGATAAATATCCATTATGTACAGAATCTAAAGACGTTTACACAGAAGGTGATGACGTAATGCTTTTCTGCGTTTCTGAGTATACAGAACCTCCGGTAACGTTACGATGGAATGATGGCGCTACACATGTTGTTGAAATAGTTGATGGAGAAAGTGCAAGATTACAAAAGAGATTAATTGCTGATCCTGATTTAAATGGATATAAATCTGTGTGTTCAATGACAAATGAACACATTCCTGATCTTAATAGAAATTGTACAACGCAACCACTGACAATATATTACAAACCAAGAGTTAGCATTCGTCAAACAGGTTTGATATCTGCTGGTAAGCAAGGTTTCTTTATTTGTGAGACTACCGCTAATCCGGCAGTTACTCGTTACACATGGTTAACTCTTCCCCCACTCGACAAAACTGAATACAACATTGATAATACTGGACACATATTTATGTTGTCTAATCCCACAATGAAACAGGATGGAACTGTGGTCACGTGCACAGCTGAAAATCGAATTGGAAGTTCATCAACGAGTGTTACGTTATCGATACAATCTGATACACAAAAAGATGTTAGAGTTACATCAGCTCAAGATTCTGTAATTATTAATTATAATGAAAATAATCAATCACGTGGAAATAACACTGTCAATAAAGAAACATCTACAGGATTATCTACTGACGTCATCGTCATTATCATTGTTGCTTGTGTAGTTTTATTAGTAATCATCGTTATGATTCCAGTTTATTATTATTGTTTATGTTCAAAAAACATCACAACAAATCAAACTACAACAATAGTACATCAACCTGAAGTGTACTTTGAACCTCGCGATAGAATGACGTTACCTTTACCTCGCACAAGAGATGCCACAATCTGGAGAAGATCATTTGCTGCTCAAGCACCAGATGATAAAGAGGTTGATGCCATGTACTTGGAAATACAAAGTAATCATTACATCTATGCTGCCACAAGTAGATGTAATACAATGAGATAGAACGTTTTTATGGTATTAGCTTAAAATGGTTGTCAATAGTGTTTTTTTTATTTGGTGTGTGTATTCTGAAATAAACTTGTTTTAGCAAAACGCTAAACATAATATCGTATTAAGTAGGACATTAGGAATAGCTGTGTAAAGTAGCGTCGATAAGTAAATGTTCTTGCTTTATTATGTGACAATGAGGAAGGTAATTGCTAAGGAACTAGTTGCCTTTATGTGCTTCAAAATGTTTATTTAAAAAGGTATTTCAAATTCAGCCAAGATGAAACTATTTTCTATTACTGTATTTTGTTATTTATTCTGTCTCATTTGTAGTCTGCGGTTTGATAAACATCCATTTAACAACACTGTTAATGTAAAAGAAACAGCTTCGCTTGATTGTATTTTAAAATTAAAAGATTTTGATAAAGGAAATTATGAGTTGAAATGGAAGAAAAATGAGGAATACATAGCTACAGACGGACATGTACGAGAAGATATTAACGATAAGAGTCATTTTGTAGTGACTATGCGGAGAATAAATAACCAAATTAAATTTATTCTTATGTTCATAAGTATTTGGAATAGTGATCGTGGATTGTATCAATGTGACGTATTTGGAAAAAATACTCTTGTACTGGAGTCAAATAAAGCATTTTTTGATGTAATACAAATTCCTGGAGGTAAATACCCATTATGTACAGCATCTCAGGATGTTTACACAGAAGGTGATGACGTCATGCTTTTCTGCGCTTCTGAGTATACAGAACCACCAGTAACATTACGATGGAATGATGGCGCTACACATGTTGTTGAAATAGTTCATGGAGAAACTGCAAGATTACAAAAGAGGTTAATTGCTAATCCTGATTTAAATGGATATAAAGCTATGTGTTCAATGACAAATGAACACATTCCTGATCTTAATAGAAATTGTACAACGCAACCACTGACAATATATTACAAACCAAGAGTTAGCATTCCTCCTCAAACAGGTTTGATATCTGCCGGTAAGCAAGCTTTCTTTATTTGTGACACTACCGCTAATCCTGCAGTTACTCGTTATACATGGTTAACTCTTCCACCACTCGACAATATTGAATACAACATTGATAATACTGGACATATATTAATGTTATATAATCCCACAATGAAACAGGATGGAACTGTAATCACGTGCACAGCTGAAAATCAAATTGGAAGTTCATCAACAAGTTTTACGTTAACGATACAATCTGATACACAAAACGATGTCACAGTTAAATCAGTTCAAAATACTGTAATTATTGATTATAATAAAAACAATAAATCACGTGGGAATAACACTATAAGTAAAGAAACGTCGTCAGGATTATCTACTGACGTCATCGTCATTATCATTGTTGCTTGTGTAGTTTTATTAGTAATCATCGTTATGATTCCAGTTTATTATTATTGTTTATGTTCAAGAAACATCACAACAAATCAAACTACAACAATAGTACATCAACCTGAAGTGTACTTTGAACCTCGCGATAGAATGACGTTACCTTTACCTCGCACAAGAGATGCCACAATCTGGAGAAGATCATTTGCTGCTCAGGCACCAGATGATAAAGAGGTTGATGCAATGTACTTGGAAATACAAAGCAATCACTACATATATGCTGCCACAAGTAGATCTAATACAATGAGATAGATTGGTATTGCAATTGTGGAATTCTATTGAAATTAGTGTTTTAAAGAAACGGGAAACACAGTTTTTAATTGTATAGGACAGATAGAATACTGTAGATGTGTTTTGTCAATAATATGATTTCTCTATCAGCTAAAAATGATGTAGGTAGTTGGACATTTTCTTAAACAGTATTACTTCCTGAGATATGATTATTGAAGACGAATATCACGATCAAGTTGACCAGTTTTATTAAAGATGAAATTATTTGCTATCACTATATTTAGCTATCTATTTTATCTAATAAATAGTCTGCAGTTCTATGACCATCCATCCAACTTTACTGTCAAAGCAGAGGGAACAGTTTCGTTGATTTGCAGCGTAGAACTACACTCATTGGGCATACATGAATATGAGATGAAGTGGAAGAAAAACGAAAAATATATTGCTACAAATGGCAACATACGAGAGGACATTAGAGATACAAGCCATTTTGTTGTAACCTATAGCAAGACCGATGTCCGTATTAATTTTAATCTTGTCTTTATAAGGATAAGGAACAGTGATCGAGCATTTTATCAATGTGATGTTGTTGAAAAGGATATACTTGTACTGGAGTCAAATAAAGCATTTCTTGATGTAATACAAATTCCGGGAGATAAATACCCATTATGTACTGCATCTAAGGATGTTTACACAGAAGGTGATGACGTCATGCTTTTCTGCGCTTCTGAGTATACAGAACCTCCAGTAACGTTACGTTGGAATGATGGCGCTACACATGTTGTTGAAATAGTTGATGGAGAAACTGCAAGATTACAAAAGAGGTTAATTGCTAATCCTGATTTAAATGGATATAAAGCTGTGTGTTCAATGACAAATGAACACATTCCTGATCTTAATAGAAATTGTACAACGCAACCACTGACAATATATTACAAACCAAGAGTTAGCATTCCTCCTCAAACAGGTTTGATATCCGCTGGTAAGCAAGCTTTCTTCATTTGTGACACTACCGCTAATCCTGCAGTTACTCGTTATACATGGTTAACTCTTCCACCATTCGACAACAAAGAATACAACATTGATAATACTGGACACATATTAATGTTGTATAATCCCACAATGAAACATGATGGAATTGTAATCACGTGCACAGCTGAAAATCAAATTGGAAGTTCATCAACGAGTGTTACGTTAACGATACAATCTGATACACAAAATGATGTTACAGTTACATCAGCTCAAGATTCTGTAATTATTGATTATAATGGAAATAATAAATCACGTGGAAATAACACTGTAAATAAAGAAACATCTACAGGATTATCTACTGACGTCATCGTCATTATCATTGTTGCTTGTGTAGTTTCATTAGTAATCATCGTTATGATTCCAGTTTATTATTATTGTTTATGTTCAAGAAACATCACAAGAAATCAAACAAAAACAATAGTACATCAACCTGAAGTGTACTTTGAACCTCGCGACAGAATGACGTTACCTTTACCTCGCACAAGAGATGCCACAATCTGGAGAAGATCGTTTGCTGCTCAGGCACCAGACGATAGAGAGGTTGATGCCATGTATTTAGAAATACAGAGTAATCATTACATATATGCTGCCACAAGTAGATCTAATACAATGAGATAATACGTTATTATGAATTTAAATTGGTATGCTATTTCTTTTGATAAATACCATTTTTGTAAAACGTTAAACACAATTTTTATTTTAAATGGACATTAATCTAGCATAACATAGAGCTATTGTAATTGCTGTGCCAATGTGTTTTCAAACCCGGCAAGAAAATGTCTACTTCGATGGCTATACTATATTGCAATATATTACACCTGTAATAATGCATTCATTATATAATAGTTTACATTGATTGTATAGACTAAGGTAGTCAAGATGCTATTGTTAATGATAATTACAGTTTTGCTTCGTTCTTCAAATTCTCTTGTATTTGATAAACAACCATTGAATGTAACAATTGAAGCAATGGGAACAGTTTCGCTAACTTGTATTGCTGAATATGAGACAAACAATAAAAGACAATATGATATAAAATGGAAGAAAGACGAAGAATATATAGCCACTAATGGGGACATTCGAGATGACCTAGTAGATACCAGTCATTTTATTGTCACTGTAAGTAGAAGCATTTTGGAAATAACTTTCAACCTTGTGTTCATTAGTGTATGGAACAGTGATCGTGGAATTTACCAATGCGACATATTTGAAAGTAACGTCGTTGTACTTGAGTCAAATAAAGCATTTTTGGATGTAATACAAATTCCTGATGATAAATATCCATTATGTACAGCATCGAATGATGTTTACACAGAAGGTGATGACGTCATGCTTTTCTGCGTTTCTGAGTATACAGAACCGCCAGTAACATTACGATGGAATGATGGCGCTACACATGTTGTTGAAATAGTTGATGGAGAAACTGCAAGATTACAAAAGAGATTAATTGCTAATCCTGATTTAAATGGATATAAAGATGTATGTTCAATGACAAATGTACAAATTTCTGATCTTAATAGAAATTGCACAACGCAACCACTGACAATATATTACAAACCAAGAGTTAGCATTCCTCAAACAGGTTTGATATCTGCCGGTAAGCAAGCTTTCTTTATTTGTGACACTACCGCTAATCCTGCAGTTACTATTTATACATGGTTAACTCTTCCACCACTCGACAAAACTGAATACAACATTGATAATACTGGACATATATTTATGTTGTATAATCCTACAATGAAACAGGATGGAACTGTAATCACGTGCACAGCTGAAAATCGAATTGGAACTTCATCAAAGAGTGTTACGTTAACGATACAATCTGATACAGTTACATCAGCTCAAGATTCTGTAATTATTGATTATAATACAAACAATAAATCACGTGGGAATAACACTGTAAATAAAGAAACGTCGTCAGGATTATCTACTGACGTCATCGTCATTATCATTGTTGCTTGTGTAGTTTTATTAGTAATCATCGTTATGATTCCAGTTTATTATTATTGTTTATGTTCAAGAAACATCACAACAAATCAAACTACAACAATAGTACATCAACCTGAAGTGTACTTTGAACCTCGCGATAGAATGACGTTACCTTTACCTCGCACAAGAGATGCCACAATCTGGAGAAGATCATTTGCTGCTCAAGCACCAGATGATAAAGAGGTTGATGCAATGTACTTGGAAATACAAAGTAATCACTACATTTATGCTGCCACCAGTAGATCTAACACAATGAGATAGAACGTTCAAGAGGAATTGTGATATTTTAATATTCTTAAACAAATAACACTTTCTAATGATCTTTGAATTCTGAAATAAACGGTTTTGTCAAAACGCGAAACATAAAATTGAATTTTATAGGACATTTTGGAAAGCTGTGTAATGGAGTCAAGTACGTATAGCTTGTTGAATATTTTTTTCATTGAAGGTAGTCATTAAAGAAGCGTTTGTCTTTAATACGTTATGTGCTGGAAGGTGTTTATTCAAGAAGATTTTTAACATTTCAAATTGCCAGTTCAGCCAGAATGAAACGAATTTTTATTATTATTTTCAGCTACTTCTTTAATGTAGTTAATAGTCTACAGTTTTATGAACATCCTTTTAACATCACGGCTAATGTAAAAGAGACAGTTTCGCTTGTTTGTATTATTGAACTTAAAGGTTCTGATAAAAGCAATTATGATTTGAAATGGAAGAAAAACAAGGAATACATAGCTACAAACAGAAATTTACGAGAAGACATTGACGATAAACGCCATTTTGTAGTGACTATTAACAGAATCAATAACAGAATTAAATTTGATCTGATATTCATAAGTATTTGGAATAGTGATCGTGAATTTTATCAGTGTGATGTATTTGAAAATAGCAGTCTTGTACTGGAGTCAAATAAAGCATTTTTAGAGGTAATACAAATTCCTGATGATAAATATCCATTATGTACAGAATCTAAAGACGTTTACACAGAAGGTGATGACGTCATGCTTTTCTGCGTTTCTGAGTATACAGAACCTCCGGTAACGTTACGATGGAATGATGGCGCTACACATGTTGTTGAAATAGTTGATGGAGAAAGTGCAAGATTACAAAAGAGATTAATTGCTAATCCTGATTTAAATGGATATAAATCTGTGTGTTCAATGACAAATGAACACATTCCTGATCTTAATAGAAATTGTACAACGCAACCACTGACAATATATTACAAACCAAGAGTTAGCATTCCTCAAACAGGTTTGATATCTGCTGGTAAGCAAGGTTTCTTTATTTGTGACACTACCGCTAATCCTACAGTTACCATTTATACATGGTTAACTCTTCCACCACTCGACAAAACTGAATACAACATTGATAATACTGGACACATATTTATGTTGTCTAATCCAACAATGAAACTTGATGGAACTGTAATCACGTGCACAGCTGAAAATCGAATTGGAAGTTCATCAACAAGTGTTACGTTAACGATACAATCTGATACACAAAACGATGTCACAGTTTCAACAGCTAAAGATTCTGTAATTATTGATTATAATGAAAATAATAAATCACTTAGTAATAAAACTGCAAGTAAAGAAATATCTCCAGGATTATCTACTGACGTCATCGTCATTATCATTGTTGCCTGTGTAGTCTTATTAGTAATCATCGTTATGATTCCAGTTTATTATTATTGTTTATGTTCAAAAAACATCACAACAAATCAAACTACAACAATAGTACATCAACCTGAAGTGTACTTTGAACCTCGCGATAGAATGACGTTACCTTTACCTCGCACAAGAGATGCCACAATCTGGAGAAGATCGTTTGCTGCTCAGGCACCAGACGATAAAGAGGTTGATGCCATGTACTTAGAAATACAAAGTAATCATTACATTTATGCTGCCACAAGTAGATCTAATACAATGAGATGATAATGCTCATTCAATATAATATATTACCTTTTTCAGTGAGTACAACCTTAACTTTCACAATGTTGATGTATAAATTAATATGGTACTACCTATAGAAGTAGATAATATTATAATGAGAAATAATATCCTTTTATATTTTCCTATCATTTACGAAGAGTTATGCCTAATTCAATAACGTAACATATTCCAGCAATCATTGAAGTAAAAACTCTCGTAAATCATTTTGCAAGTCTATCATACTTTTACATAAGTAAGATTAATGAAAGGTGACACTGATGTATATTCTTACTTTTTTTAATTTTATAAGTTTCTTCAAAACGAGTACCAAAATCATATATTTGTCTGGACATGTCTCTCTAAAATTATAAATTCGCAGTCGTTTGCTGTTCATTTTAGGAATATTATCAGAGATTGTTTTGAGACATCACAGTGTAAAACATCATTTCTAATACGGTAATAACATAAACAATGAAGATTGTTGTAGTATTGTTTGAAGTAGTATTGTTTCAACTTGCACGCTGTTTGTCTTTCGATTACCATCCCAGAAACTCTACATCTAACGTAAAAGAAACTAGCTCGTTAATTTGTATTTTAAAAACACAACTTAGTCTTGAATACCAATACAAGATAAGATGGAAGAAAAATGACAATGGATATATTGCCACTGAAGATAAAATAAGAGAAGATTTGGAAAATTCAAATCATTTTGTTGTTGATGTGAGTAGAAACACCGGGACTATTACGTATAATCTTATGTTCAATAGTGTTTGGAATAGCGATCGTGGATTTTATCAATGTGACGTATTTGAAAATAACACTCTTGTACTTGAGTCAAATAAAGCATTTTTTGATGTAATACAAATTCCTGGCGATGAATATCCATTATGTACAGCATCTAAGGATGTTTACACAGAAGGTGATGACGTCATGCTTTTCTGCGTTTCTGAGTATACAGAACCGCCAGTAACATTACGATGGAATGATGGCGCTACACATGTTGTTGAAATAGTTGATGGAGAAACCGCAAGATTACAAAAAAGGTTAATTGCTAATCCTGATTTAAATAGATATAAAGCTGTGTGTTCAATGACAAATGAACACATTCCTGATCTTAATAGAAATTGCACAACGCAACCACTAACAATATATTACAAACCAAGAGTTAGCATTCCTCAAACAGGTTTGATATCTGCTGGTAAGCAAGCTTTCTTCATTTGTGACACTACCGCTAATCCTGCAGTTACTATTTATACATGGTTAACTCTTCCACCACTCAACAAAACTGAATACAACATTGATAATACTGGACACATATTAATGTTGTATAATCCCACAATGAAACAGGATGGAACTGTAATCACGTGCACAGCTGAAAATCGAATTGGAAGTTCATCAACAAGTGTTACGTTATCGATACAATCTGATACACAAAAAGATGTTACAGTTTCAACAGCTAAAGATTCTGTAATTATTGGTTATAATGAAAATAATAAATCACTTGGTAATAAAACTGCAAGTAAAGAAATATCTTCGGGATTATCTACTGACGTCATCGTCATTATCATTGTTGCCTGTGTAGTTTTATTAGTAATCATCGTTATGATTCCAGTTTATTATTATTGTTTATGTTCAAGAAACATCACAACAAATCAAACTACAACAATAGTACATCAACCTGAAGTGTACTTTGAACCTCGCGATAGAATGACGTTACCTTTACCTCGCACAAGAGATGCCACAATCTGGAGAAGATCGTTTGCTGCTCAGGCACCAGATGATAAAGAGGTTGATGCCATGTATTTAGAAATACAAAGTAATCATTATATATATGCTGCCACAAGTAGATCTAATACAATGCGATAACATTTTCTCGCATACATTTCAATCTCATATATTATGAAACATAAATGCTTAATTCGGCTTATACAATTTGTTTTTGTAGGTTTCCTTTAAACGCGAAACATAACCATCAATTTGTTTGGACATATACCACTGATGTATTAACGTTAAATATCTGCATTATTGAAAAAGTAATTTTCCTTTTGGAGAACAATATATTTTTTCGAAATGTAGTAAATAATAATTTATCTGGAAGAATGTAACTTAAAAAATCGAGTTTATTAATCAAAATGTTATCAATATTGTGTACTACTATTGTCCTTTTTGTGAATTTGACGAATAGTCTTCTATTTGACGGACATCCATCAAATTCAACAGTAAGAGCAAAAAGAGCAGCTTCGTTAATTTGCATTGTAGAATTTGATACAACCTTTACAAGCCAGTACAAACTTAAATGGAAGAAAGATGGAGAATACATTGCCACTGATGACATTGTACGAGAGGATTTGAAAATACAACACAACTTTATTGTCACAATAAATGAAGATAATAATAGGCCTCCTAAGCGGATAATTTACAATATTTTTTTCTATAGCGTTTTGAATAGCGATCGGGGATTTTATCAGTGTGACGTATTTGGAAATAATAGTCTTTTACTAGAATCAGATAAAGCATTTTTAAATGTATTGCAAATTCCTCATGAGAAATATCCATTATGTACGTCATCTAAGGATGTTTACACAGAAGGTGATGACGTCATGCTTTTCTGCGCTTCTGAGTATACAGAACCGCCAGTTACATTACGATGGAATGATGGCGCTACACATGTTGTTGAAATAATTGATGGAGAAACTGCAAGATTACAAAAGAGATTAATTGCTAATCCTGATTTAAATGGAAATAAAGCTGTGTGTTCAATGACAAATGTACAAATTCCTGATCTTAGTAGAAATTGTACAACGCAACCACTGACAATATATTACAAGCCAAGAGTTAGCATTCCTCAAACAGGTTTGATATCTGCCGGTAAGCAAGCTTTCTTTATTTGTGACACTACCGCTAATCCTGCAGTTACTCGTTATACGTGGTTAACTCTTCCCCCACTCGACAACAAAGAATACAACATTGATAATACTGGACACATATTAATGTTGTATAATCCTACAATGAAACAGGATGGAACTGTGATCACGTGCACAGCTGAAAATCGAATTGGAAGTTCATCAACAAGTGTTACGTTAACGATACAATCTGATACACAAAACGATGTTACAGTTTCATTAGCTAAAGATTCTGTAATTATTGACGATAATGAAAATAATAAATCACGTGGAATTGACACATTAAATAAAGAAACATCTTCAGGATTATCTACTGACGTCATCGTCATTATCATTGTTGCTTGTGTAGTCTTATTAGTAATCATCGTTATGATTCCAGTTTATTATTATTGTTTATGTTCAAAAAACATCACAACAAATCAAACTAAAACAATAGTACATCAACCTGAAGTGTACTTTGAACCTCGCGATAGAATGACGTTACCTTTACCTCGCACAAGAGATGCCACAATCTGGAGAAGATCATTTGCTGCTCAGGCACCAGATGATAAAGAGGTTGATGCCATGTATTTAGAAATACAAAGTAATCATTACATATATGCTGCCACAAGTAGATCTAATACAATGAGATAATGCTTCAATTTCTATACTAAAATTTTGTAGAATTATGCTTTATCATCTTCTCATCTGCTGTTTATACTTATTGCCTCAAAGTACTCTACAATAATCGCCTGGAACATGAATCATATTAGATTACCAGCAAAACTCTCAGTAATCGTTAGTACAGCTTAGTTCTACAAATTATCCGACGCAAAATATGTAATTAAATCGTCAATAGTTTTTGTTTAGATAATAATGAAGAATGTGAAACAACGAGACCACGGTGTCTCCAAAAAATAACTTTAGGATGGTCGGTGAAACATGTTGCCAAGTTATTATTCACCTTCTTAATTGTAGTACTGAACATGTATCGCGTTCTTTGGTAGTCTACGGATGAGTTCACCTACGATCACTAATTTGACGTCTGTCCCCAGCAATAGGTAGTCTATGAAAGACCAATAGTGTATCATGATGTTCGCTATGTCATTCCCTATGTCATTTTCTCCTATCTGAATATAACTATAATTATCGTATGACGTACGACCTTTTAGTATGGATGGCAAATCATGTATTATCTGGCACCACTTTGAATTCCAAGACATCGGAAGCGCTCGTTCTTTTATTGCGGTGATTTACTCACACGTGCTCAGACAGACGCCGAATGAAAGAGTGGCTTAGTACGCATATTTTGTAGCGTACAGGTGTCGATTCCATAGTATACAAATAATGAATGTTTATGAGTGCAATGGTACAAATAATGGCACGAGGTGAATGATGAAAGGTTATATCAACGAGGCAAAGCCGAGTTGATATAACCTTTCATCATTCACCAAGTGCCATTATTTGTACCATTACACGAATACAAAACATTCATTATTTGTTTTATATAACATCTAGACGTTTTTTTTCGTACACAAAAATGTTTCAAAAAGTACTATTTAACGATCGTTGAATAGTGCGTACTATTGCACGCCATGTGACCCACATTCGTCCAATCAAATGACAGGAATTTATATAGGTGTTATATAATATATAATATTCGTAAATAAAAGCAATACGTACGTACCAGAACGCGAATTACAAATAGTATTGATAAACACAGATCTTTCAAAGTAGATTGTAAATCAGTGAAAATTGTATGCCACCAAATAATACTAATAGATCTAAATGCAGATCTTTTAAAATCAAAATTGTGTTTAGCGGAAATAATAAAATTGTGCTGAGCTATGAAGTGAATGCCTCGCCGTGGAACACAATAACCCCACACCTAATATTAACGAGGTTGACGGTCACTCGTTAAATACAAATGTACCCTAAGGAGATCATAACTAAGAAACTAATTTAAGTGAAACCCATTGACACAAACGTTTCTTCCTTGGTCCTGTTGACTCGGAAGAATTTGTTGTAATTAAATCGTCAATAGTTTTTGTTTAGATACTAATAAAGAATGTGGAACAACGGATGAATTCAAACACAAATGATTAAGACGAAAGACGAAGAATAATATCTCCTTTCGAGGTGACCCAACAAAAATATTGTAACTGAGGCTAGAGTCTAATAATAAAAGTGTGATTGTGTGGAAGCTACCAATCTAATGCATTTGAAAATAACACTAAACTGGAGTGATGTCTCTGCAGCACAAGTTAATAGATTAATTCATATTCAATTCCTCCTCACATTCATTCTTACAGTTTTATATGAAAAATAAATTATCAACTTTTAGGTAATTGTTTTGTTTAATTAGTTATCTATATAAATTATATTTATTGATTGAATCCTGTTATGGGCGACATATAATTTAGTATTTTTTAATGTAGAGAAAAATAACTTTAAAGTCATTGCTATATATTTATTATATGTAGTATGATTTTCTTTCACGGTATGATGTGCATAAAATATTAACATATGATACAGAATATAAAATATAGAAACGTTATAAGTATTAAGTATTATTATTATCTTCAATCATTATTGAGGTTATGTGATTTTTTTTCCAAATGCTTGGCCAATGTATTAATAAAATATATCCTACGAGATATTAAAAATATTAAATAAATGTAATTTAATATTATGTTAATAATTGTTTTTTATATATGTTTCTACTATTAAACAAATTAATATTAAAGTAAGTTTTGTGATAAATTTAATCTATAATATTTTCATCAATTATGATGGTAGTGAAAATTGTAAATATTTTAATGATATTGCATAGCCTATGTAATCACTAGAACGTGATTGGTTGAAGAAATAGACAGCATCCACTTCTTCTTGGTTACATGTATGATGTAGGGCAAGTTTGGCCTACATCAGAGATTGGATAGGCCTAAAGCATAACAATGTTTGATTTAGTTCAATAATCATTCGTAGAAAAGGCCTAATCCTGATGCAATGGAAGCCAAAGAAATGTAACACACGCTCTATTTCTATTTTCGATCATCATAATCGGTAGTAGCAAATGATGTAGGCCTATGCACGTTCTTTTTTATTAGTCAGTAGTCTTATAATGGCGATATTTTGTAAGATTTAACTTGACGGAACCTAAGCATAATATGATTATGCAAATGCATAAACTTATGACATTAAAACGTTGTGGAGAACTAATCGTCGCAGATCTAAAGCTCTGTCTACACTATCAAACTAGTTTGACAACAGAATTAAGATGCGCCCAAATATAGTAGTGATATGACGTCGTCGTGTCTATGTATCGACACGTCACATAAAGTTCGATAGTCTAGACAGAGATTTAAACTAGTAATTTGACCACAAATTTAGATTTTTGTATTAATTTGCTCGCGTAGCAGAGTTTAACACATAAATTACTATCTGTATCTTAATTGTTAAAATGATCTTTTAGTATAATTATTTTTATCTAATTGTGTCTTTTTATAATGTGTTTTTATTCATTGTATTTACAACTGAGTCGTACAACACAATATTCGTGTAATGGGTGTATGTAAAAGGTATTAGAAAACATTAGGGCCTATAGACTTTAGACGTCATGTATGAATTTGTGAAATAATTAAATTTAACAAATAATAAAAAAAATTGTAGTTAATTTGATTGAATTATTAATATCTGCAATATTTACAATCGTGTGTTTAAGTACCAGTTTCCGAGTGACTTTTATTGAGCCTAAGAGCAACCGTAAATGTTTTTTGTAAATTTTTGCTTGAAAACAATAACATTGAACCACTGAGTGAACACATTCGATATTTTTCGAAAACAGAGACCAACGTATAGAACACAATAAAACAAAGTATGGTCTCAGGTCTCTTCATAAAACGTAGCATATTATTCAATACAATTTATGAATTATGGCGGAAACTATTTAATTTGGCGGAGAAAACAACTAACCAATGAGACCCAATAAAACTTCTCAATAACATGTGTTCTATGGGGTGGTCTCTGTTTTTATAAAATTCAGACAAAATAGGGAATTTGTCAATATTTGTTATTATATTTTAGAGACTCCGCTAAAACCTCTCAATACTTAATGGGCTCTATGGAAGAGGTCTCTGTTTTATCAAGTTTAAAATGAAGGGGCATTTAATAGACATTAAAATACAAGTGCGATACAATTTGGATTTTGCTCGCCATCTTGGATTTGAAGAAAAAATCAGGGTAATTCCTCAAGTTTATTTTAAATGGCGATGATAGAATGACAAATCCCTTGACAACAAAATGACCTACAACCATTCAATACAACGTTACCTTTTAACAAATTCTAATGCTAATTATAAAGCATAATATAATAGTAATATACTGTAAAAGTATTTGCTTCCTTTCATTTTTATTATTTAAATGCGCAAGATATTTACAAACAGAACACTTTAGGTAGTGTCCTGCTGTTGGTTATTGAGTCAGAACACTTTAGGTGGTGTCCTGCTGTTGGTTATTGAGTCAGAACACTTTAGGTGGTCCTGCTGTTGGTTATTGAGTCAGAACACTTTAGGTGGTGTCCTGCTGTTGGTTATTGAGTCAGAACACTTTAGGTGGTCCTGCTGTTGGTTAATGAGTCAGAACACTTTAGGTGGTCCTGCTGTTGGTTATTGAGTCAGAACACTTTAGGTGGTGTCCTGCTGTTGGTTATTGAGTCAGAACACTTTAGGTGGTGTCCTGCTGTTGGTTATTGAGTCAGAACACTTTAGGTGGTCCTGCTGTTGGTTATTGAGTCAGAACACTTTAGGTGGTCCTGCTGTTGGTTATTGAGTCAGAACACTTTAGGTGGTGTCCTGCTGTTGGTTATTGAGTCAGAACACTTTAGGTGGTGTCCTGCTGTTGGTTATTGAGTCAGAACACTTTAGGTGGTCCTGCTGTTGGTTATTGAGTCAGAACACTTTAGGTGGTGTCCTGCTGTTGGTTATTGAGTCAGAACACTTTAGGTGGTCCTGCTGTTGGTTATTGAGTCAGAACACTTTAGGTGGTCCTGCTGTTGGTTATTGAGTCAGAACACTTTAGGTGGTGTCCTGCTGTTGGTTATTGAGTCAGAACACTTTAGGTGGTGTCCTGCTGTTGGTTATTGAGTCAGAACACTTTAGGTGGTCCTGCTGTTGGTTATTGAGTCAGAACACTTTAGGTGGTGTCCTGCTGTTGGTTATTGAGTCAGAACACTTTAGGTGGTGTCCTGCTGTTGGTTATTGAGTCAGAACACTTTAGGTGGTCCTGCTGTTGGTTATTGAGTCAGAACACTTTAGGTGGTGTCCTGCTGTTGGTTATTGAGTCAGAACACTTTAGGTGGTGTCCTGCTGTTGGTTATTGAGTCAGAACACTTTAGGTGGTGTCCTGCTGTTGGTTATTGAGTCAGAACACTTTAGGTGGTGTCCTGCTGTTGGTTATTGAGTCAGAACACTTTAGGTGGTGTCCTGCTGTTGGTTATTGAGTCAGAACACTTTAGGTGGTGTCCTGCTGTTGGTTATTGAGTCAGAACACTTTAGGTGGTCCTGCTGTTGGTTATTGAGTCAGAACACTTTAGGTGGTCCTGCTGTTGGTTATTGAGTCAGAACACTTTAGGTGGTGTCCTGCTGTTGGTTATTGAGTCAGAACACTTTAGGTGGTGTCCTGCTGTTGGTTATTGAGTCAGAACACTTTAGGTGGTCCTGCTGTTGGTTATTGAGTCAGAACACTTTAGGTGGTGTCCTGCTGTTGGTTATTGAGTCAGAACACTTTAGGTGGTGTCCTGCTGTTGGTTATTGAGTCAGAACACTTTAGGTGGTCCTGCTGTTGGTTATTGAGTCAGAACACTTTAGGTGGTGTCCTGCTGTTGGTTATTGAGTCAGAACACTTTAGGTGGTCCTGCTGTTGGTTATTGAGTCAGAACACTTTAGGTGGTCCTGCTGTTGGTTATTGAGTCAGAACACTTTAGGTGGTCCTGCTGTTGGTTAATGAGTCAGAACACTTTAGGTGGTGTCCTGCTGTTGGTTATTGAGTCAGAACACTTTAGGTGGTCCTGCTGTTGGTTATTGAGTCAGAACACTTTAGGTGGTCCTGCTGTTGGTTATTGAGTCAGAACACCTTAGGTGGTCCTGCTGTTGGTTAATGAGTCAGAACACTTTAGGTGGTGTCCTGCTGTTGGTTATTGAGTCAGAACACTTTAGGTGGTCCTGCTGTTGGTTATTGAGTCAGAACACTTTAGGTGGTCCTGCTGTTGGTTAATGAGTCAGAACACTTTAGGTGGTGTCCTGCTGTTGGTTATTGAGTCAGAACACTTTAGGTGGTCCTGCTGTTGGTTATTGAGTCAGAACACTTTAGGTGGTCCTGCTGTTGGTTAATGAGTCAGAACACTTTAGGTGGTGTCCTGCTGTTGGTTATTGAGTCAGAACACTTTAGGTGGTCCTGCTGTTGGTTATTGAGTCAGAACACTTTAGGTGGTGTCCTGCTGTTGGTTATTGAGTCAGAACACTTTAGGTGGTCCTGCTGTTGGTTATTGAGTCAGAACACTTTAGGTGGTGTCCTGCTGTTGGTTATTGAGTCAGAACACTTTAGGTGGTGTCCTGCTGTTGGTTATTGAGTCAGAACACTTTAGGTGGTCCTGCTGTTGGTTATTGAGTCAGAACACTTTAGGTGGTCCTGCTGTTGGTTATTGAGTCAGAACACTTTAGGTGGTGTCCTGCTGTTGGTTATTGAGTCAGAACACTTTAGGTGGTCCTGCTGTTGGTTATTGAGTCAGAACACTTTAGGTGGTCCTGCTGTTGGTTATTGAGTCAGAACACTTTAGGTGGTCCTGCTGTTGGTTATTGAGTCAGAACACTTTAGGTGGTCCTGCTGTTGGTTATTGAGTCAGAACACTTTAGGTGGTCCTGCTGTTGGTTAATGAGTCAGAACACTTTAGGTGGTGTCCTGCTGTTGGTTATTGAGTCAGAACACTTTAGGTGGTCCTGCTGTTGGTTATTGAGTCAGAACACTTTAGGTGGTCCTGCTGTTGGTTATTGAGTCAGAACACTTTAGGTGGTCCTGCTGTTGGTTATTGAGTCAGAACACTTTAGGTGGTCCTGCTGTTGGTTATTGAGTCAGAACACTTTAGGTGGTCCTGCTGTTGGTTATTGAGTCAGAACACTTTAGGTGGTGTCCTGCTGTTGGTTATTGAGTCAGAACACTTTAGGTGGTGTCCTGCTGTTGGTTATTGAGTCAGAACACTTTAGGTGGTGTCCTGCTGTTGGTTATTGAGTCAGAACACTTTAGGTGGTCCTGCTGTTGGTTATTGAGTCAGAACACTTTAGGTGGTGTCCTGCTGTTGGTTATTGAGTCAGAACACTTTAGGTGGTCCTGCTGTTGGTTATTGAGTCAGAACACTTTAGGTGGTGTCCTGCTGTTGGTTATTGAGTCAGAACACTTTAGGTGGTCCTGCTGTTGGTTATTGAGTCAGAACACTTTAGGTGGTGTCCTGCTGTTGGTTATTGAGTCAGAACACTTTAGGTGGTCCTGCTGTTGGTTATTGAGTCAGAACACTTTAGGTGGTGTCCTGCTGTTGGTTATTGAGTCAGAACACTTTAGGTGGTGTCCTGCTGTTGGTTATTGAGTCAGAACACTTTAGGTGGTGTCCTGCTGTTGGTTATTGAGTCAGAACACTTTAGGTGGTCCTGCTGTTGGTTATTGAGTCAGAACACTTTAGGTGGTGTCCTGCTGTTGGTTATTGAGTCAGAACACTTTAGGTGGTCCTGCTGTTGGTTATTGAGTCAGAACACTTTAGGTGGTGTCCTGCTGTTGGTTATTGAGTCAGAACACTTTAGGTGGTCCTGCTGTTGGTTATTGAGTCAGAACACTTTAGGTGGTGTCCTGCTGTTGGTTATTGAGTCAGAACACTTTAGGTGGTCCTGCTGTTGGTTATTGAGTCAGAACACTTTAGGTGGTGTCCTGCTGTTGGTTATTGAGTCAGAACACTTTAGGTGGTCCTGCTGTTGGTTATTGAGTCAGAACACTTTAGGTGGTCCTGCTGTTGGTTATTGAGTCAGAACACTTTAGGTGGTGTCCTGCTGTTGGTTATTGAGTCAGAACACTTTAGGTGGTGTCCTGCTGTTGGTTATTGAGTCAGAACACTTTAGGTGGTGTCCTGCTGTTGGTTATTGAGTCAGAACACTTTAGGTGGTGTCCTGCTGTTGGTTATTGAGTCAGAACACTTTAGGTGGTCCTGCTGTTGGTTATTGAGTCAGAACACTTTAGGTGGTGTCCTGCTGTTGGTTATTGAGTCAGAACACTTTAGGTGGTGTCCTGCTGTTGGTTATTGAGTCAGAACACTTTAGGTGGTGTCCTGCTGTTGGTTATTGAGTCAGAACACTTTAGGTGGTGTCCTGCTGTTGGTTATTGAGTCAGAACACTTTAGGTGGTCCTGCTGTTGGTTATTGAGTCAGAACACTTTAGGTGGTGTCCTGCTGTTGGTTATTGAGTCAGAACACTTTAGGTGGTCCTGCTGTTGGTTATTGAGTCAGAACACTTTAGGTGGTGTCCTGCTGTTGGTTATTGAGTCAGAACACTTTAGGTGGTCCTGCTGTTGGTTATTGAGTCAGAACACTTTAGGTGGTCCTGCTGTTGGTTATTGAGTCAGAACACTTTAGGTGGTGTCCTGCTGTTGGTTATTGAGTCAGAACACTTTAGGTGGTCCTGCTGTTGGTTATTGAGTCAGAACACTTTAGGTGGTCCTGCTGTTGGTTATTGAGTCAGAACACTTTAGGTGGTCCTGCTGTTGGTTATTGAGTCAGTTGCTATGGTGTATTTACATAAAACAGATATCTGCATAACAGTGTTATGAAATATCAACAAGAGTAAATGCTTAAATAATGCACAATTGTATTCAATGTATTTAAAATAATAACAATATTTTCTTTTGCCAAACAGAATTAAAAATCAATGTTAAAACAAAAATGTATTTACAACTAAAAAAATACATTAAATAAACAAATGAGTAATGGTTTTTAATCTAATTTAGTTATAATCAGTTCTATTAATGCTTATCTGATGCAGGCAGAAAGATGATATAAACTTAAATCAAACTATATAACATGTCAAAGGGCATAAACTGCAATTTATTACCAGGAATCAGATACTAGTACTGGTACCAAAAAAACTACATATTGTTAAGACAGGTCTTGACTTGGTCGTGTTCCATCATCATATTGAGATAACTATCTATTAGATATTACATATTTTATTAAACTATGCAATTCAGAAATACAAAACAGAGATTTAGTTTCATTTAACTTGATTTTTCTAAAATTAATAAGATCATGTGATCTATGGCAGAAATCGTGGACTGTAAAAATGTTTTAAATGACTGAGGGTTTACATCATCTCCACATAAAATATGTTCTAAGCAGGCTTTACCCAATTTGCAACGTTCAAACTGTTTACTGCATGTATAGAGGAATGGGGCTGTTCTTTCATTTAACACTTTTGATACCAATATATCATATACCTGTTTCTGAATGTCATGTAAAAGAAATCTATCAGACACTACCATAGCTTCAATGCATACTTTCACATTGGAGCTTACATCCTTATCACAACCTACTAGAGTAGTGTTTGCAGTTGTTTCACCAAAAGACAATTTTCTACCTTCTGACTCTGAAGAGTTCTGGGTACTACACTCTGCATTTCCAAATAAGGATACCACACAGCAATGAGAGCAACCATACAATTTATGTATGATGAATTTCATTGTATCTTGGGAAACTTCTGTCAATGGAACAAGGTTCTGGTGGGATTCAATAAAGTCACCACTCAACATTGCTGCAAATACATCAGACTTTTCACTGAGTATGTTACGGTTGACAGGAATTTTAGACTTATCATCCAAGATAAACTCAGTGTCTACATCTGAAATGCTGTTGTCATACTTGCAGCAGTAGTCTGCAGATTGCTTTTGTTGCTTTTCAATTTTTTTTCTGTAAATTCTTACTGGATCTTTAATGCCAACAGTATGTGCTAACTGTCTTAGACTATGAACAGACTCATTGAAAATCTCATCACCTTTAGATATTTGAAGAAACTCCCTGTAAAGACTTATTGCATTCATATCTTGTAGTAATTTCTTCCTTGTTTGAGGTAACCTATTGAGACAACAACAAAATAATGATATTAAGAAGTTCAAGCGACACAATCTAGCCTTCTCTTCTAATAAAAAAATATCTAAATATATAAGTTAGACAGATCTAAAAACATTTATTAATTAACCAGTATATATTATTATACTACGTCATTTGTGGAAGATTTTTCTTTTTGATAATAAGAACATTGTCAATTTAAATACTATGCATAATTTAAAATAATTCAACTAAACATGTTAAGCCCATACTTACATTCACGAGCATTAATTATTAATAAAATCTATAAAAAAACCTACCTACAAAAGAAAGGAATGACCTTACAACAGGCAAACCTTCGTGTTTCTACTGTCGATGTAATCATATTTTCAATTAGTTTTTCTCCAAATACCGTTTCAATTTGAAGACCAAGCTGGAAAAGATGTTCCACTATTTCACATGCTGGCCAACGTTTCTTTTCATTTGTGAGCTTCTGATTTATAAGAGTTGGAATACTTAACATGATAAGGTCTTCAAGGCAGTGTACATTATGAAGAAGTCGTACCATCAATCTGCTGCATTTTGCAACACATTTAGCACTCTTTGATGTTACAATAACTTTTATGAATGCATCAAAGCAGTCTACAGTCAATAAAAATTTGCATAACTCATTTTTGTATGAGAACCTTGACAGGAGTAGCAGTATACCATGTTCTCTACTTTTCAATCTTGTCACAGTTTGAGAAGTTGTTGGTTCACTTATTAAATCTGAATGAGCGTATGACTTATTTTCATTGTTGATAGGTTCATTGAATTCATGTTTTCTTGCCTTTAAAGAAAACGCTTGTTGTCTGCACTTCCTCTTAAAATTAGAATTCGGTGATGACACTTCCACTGAACTTTGAGTGTCTTGGGTGGTTTTTGCACACCCTTCACTCAAAGATTCTCTTGTCAGAATGTGATCATCTGTATGGCATTCTTCTGAATTAAATGTAGCAGAGGTAGATGAAAGGCAATCACTTGCACCTGGGCTTAATTGGGGTGATGTAGTAGGTGAAAATTCATATGAAGGAGGACTCATTGAAAAACAAGGCGAGTAGCAGGCATCACTAGATGGCGACAAGCTAGAGGGATGATGTTGTTCCTGATTTCTAAGGAATGGACTTAAATCTACACTGATTGGACTATACAGCTGTGGCTTTCTTATAAATTGATCAAATTCCGATGTATTTGAGTCTGATAATGATTGAACTTTTTCTTTTAAATGCTTTTCATCGATATCTTCATCAAGATCAAACATTGAAGTGACTTTAGAATGAATTCTCTTGTTAGAATTTTTAGATTCACCACTACTTATATTTGCACTGGTGCTTTGACTGCAGCATTCTTCTAGATGTACCTCACTTTCATTGTCAATGGTATCATTAAGATCAGAGATCATTTCTAATGAAGTTAGTTTATTGACCAAAATCTGAATCAACCCACTGTTGCCAAATAATTCCAAGACATCCTCATCAAAGTAGAAACATTCTAATGCTAAAATTATTCGTTCATGATGAATTACATGTTCATTAGCTTTCAAAATATTTATCAACATTATCAAACCATTTATTTCTTTCAGTTTAGCTCTATTAACTGCTTCCTGACAACACAAACATAAAGCATGAAGATGTAATGAAAATACCTTCTCTGTGGGATTTTGAATACCTTGCAAAAAAATAAAAACGCCATTAGCACTGCCAACACTTGCTCGAACTGTGCTGTGTCTCATTAGGTTAATCAATGATGTAAAAGCATGTTCTTTCACAATTGATTTATTATGTGAAGTGAGTTGTACAAGTGTGGTAATGCCACCTTCTTCTAACACCTGAATAGCTGCAGCTGGCGAACAGGTTTTGGTCAGTTCAGCAATAGCACGAACACACTGGCTACAAACAGATACCACCTCTGAATTTAAATGTTGTACAATTGGTCTTAAGCCTTCAGCTTTCACAATCAAATCTCTGTGCTTTGAATTGTTTGATATCAGTCTAATGGTCCTTGTAAGGCTTTCTTGTGTGCCAGGGTCATTACTATCTTTTAGGACCTTAATAAGTAATGGGCCTGCAGCATATTTATGAACTGTGGTAATGTTGTCATGGCTAAGTGAAATATTACCCAGGGCACGTGCTGCTCTGTTCAGAACACTTTTATGTTGTGATTTCAGGATATTCACTAAAAAATAAAAACATTTAAATTAAACAGTAATTTATCTAATTACAATTTATTTTCAACTTTCATATTTTCACCCCCAAACATGAAATATGCAATTCTGTATAATTTTAATATTAAATTTGAATATTACATTTTGCCAATTATGATTTTACTTAAAAAAGACACAGAATAAACATTTAAATTTAAATAGAAACCCATTGACTTCTGGTTGACTACTATTTTTTTCTTAAATTATGGTAGACTATAAACTATATGATCAGATTATTTTAATCTTTTTTTATCCATTATTTTGTAAAAGTAAATGGTATTTTGGAAACAAAAATTTGCAAATGACCTATTTAACAACAAAAAATGGACAATACATTATATCTTTGAATAGAATCATTACATACATGTACAAAACAAAAATATACTCAATACATGTACAAAAAATGGCCACAAAAAAAATGCACTGTACTGTTTTGTATTATGTTTTCCCTATGTCAGTTCCTTTAAGCACGTCAATTCAAATACAAAATTTCTATAATATTAATCATATGATAAACTATGTATACCATAATTTGTTTATTAATACTCGATATACACTTCCAAATGCAAACAATCTCTGGTCCTGGAGACCCTCTAAACACCTCACCCCTGTCCTCCACTTCATGATCATGAATAGGATTATATTCAAGTCACTAAAAGTAAAACAATATTTTTGGCAAGCTTACCAATAATTTGTATTCCATTGTTTTCTTTTATCTGAAAAAAACAATTGGAAAAGAGAATGAAAACCATTATAAATACTATGTTTAGAAACGGAATTCTAATGTTATTTTGGTTGAGAAATATTGATTAGATGGTTATTAGTAGGGTAGGAAGGAGGGGTTACCGTGCACCCCCATGATGTATTTTTTTAATGTACATTTTTGTAATCCTGAATATATGTAATTAACATTTTTTGATGTTCCCAAGACGAAATATTGTCCCATGGGGTTTTTTGGGAGCCATTTTGGTGGCCATCTTGGATTTATCAAAATCATAAATATAGACGGTACTTGACAAAGACTGATCATAGAGGTCTGATTTTGGTCTTAAATTGTTCAGAATATGCACATTTCTATGTACTATAATGAAAAGTTTTTTTTCAAAATGGCCGTAAATGCCACTTTTGACCTTTGACCTTGTTTTTACATAAGGGTCATATCTTGGTAACCCCTGGTCATAAAGATTTTATTTTTGTCTTAAATTGTTCAGAATATCCATATTTATATTCGCTTTAATGGAACATATTTTTGAAATTTGACGGGAAATATCATTTTTGACCTTTGACATTATTGCATAACGATTTTCGCAATAATTTAGGTTATTTTTGTATTCGACCTATATTTATATTTACGGCCATTTTGAACAAAAACTTTTCATTATAGTACATAGAAATGTGCATATTCGGAACAATTTAAGACCAAAATCAGACCTCTATGATCAGTCTTTGTCAAGTACCGTCTATATTTATGATTTTGATAAATCCAAGATGGCCACCAAAATGGCCCCCAAAAAACCCCATGGGACAATATTTCGTCTTGGGAACATCAAAAAATGTTAATTACATATATTCAGGATTACAAAAATGTACATTAAAAAAATACATCATGGGGGTGCACGGTAACCCCTCCTTCCTACTAGACTATATGGTTTATGCAGAGTGACTGGGAATGCTATTATTACAATGCATAGATCAATAACATAGTGGTTTATGCAGAATGACTGGGAATGCTATTATTACAATGCATAGATCAATAACATAGTGGTTTATGCAGAATGAGTGGGAATGCTATTATTACAATGCATAGATCAATAACATAGTGGTTTATGCAGAATGACCGGGAATGCTATTATTACAATGCATAGATCAATAACACAGCCATCTGCTATAGTTATTACAGTGTGCCACAATTAGTGATCTTTAATTAGAATTCTGTCAAACACAAGATCTGTCATAAAAAATGGATGATTTTTCCAATGCTAAATTAACAAATTTTAATTACGGTATACACCAATATATATAATACACTGCTATTTTTAAAAATTAATATTAATACTGTACATCTTTTAAAAAATGCTTTATTATTAAAATTGTATTATATATTAATCTTAATATTTGGATGACATTTTTTACACAGGCTGTGTTTTTCATTTAATAAGTTGTCAAATAACCATTCTTTTGTATACATTGTTGATGAAATGGTAAAAAGCATCTTTAACTAGGAATTGATAATCACACCAATTATTCAATTCTTAAATAGCATATCAATATTTTGATATTTTTATGCCTACATAGTTTTGTTTTATATTCCCACCAACGTAAAATTGGAAATGAATCCACAACAGCTGCAAAATTAATAATATATGTAAGGGTAAATTCAATATCTAAGAAAACAATAAATACAAAAAGGTGTGTACACACATGCTTCAGGCTACATTTTATATGCTTATAATAATTTCCACAGTAATATCATTAGCTAGTCTGAAATTTATGATTTTACTTGACTAATGCATACAGTACAATTTGAATTATAATTGATTCAATCACAGTGCAATCAACCATGACATTCACAGTGCAATCAACCATGACATTTTCAAATTTACGTTGTAATATTCATTTTAGTATGGGTAATTTTTAATGTTGCATGTGCTTTAAAATGATCAAATTAGACAGTAAAATGAGATATTTTAAATATGAAAAAAGGGAATTTAATATTACTATAATGCACCGAAAATAATCCTTGCTATTTCATTGGTTAATTTGTATCACAAGACATACATTATTTAGTTTTAACAACACTACTGGTAAGTTTAAATACACCCTTAATACAATGTATGCTGGTATAAACAAAACAGATTGCAATATGCGTGTACGCTGGCATTTTATAACATAATACGTACACTATGATAAATATTTAGAATTTTTTTTTAAATAATAATATGTATTATTATGACTCACTTACAATTTGTAATTGAGATTTTAATTAATATTAGTTATTACAAGAATTGATAATTTATAAGACAACAATAACACCAAATAAAACATTAGTGTTTATAGTCAACAGTCAATTGTTCAAATTGTATCATTAATGTATTGGGTCTTTTTTCTATGAAGTAACTATTCCAGTTGGTGGTACAGCTTCCCATTGTTTGACAGGGACAAATAATTCATGTATAATTTATGTATGTCGTTCTACTGTTTCATCACAGATTTTATAGAAATGACACACTATGTCACACCAATTGAGTTATTTTAGTGTACAACAAGGTCAATTTATATACTGCAGAGAAAAAACAAATGTGTTCAGACTCAGGGCAGTGCTTTTGGTTACAATTCAAATTCAAGTTATATTTATTTATCCTTCCGGAAATTCATTGCTCATTTTTATTATAAATATTTATAATAATATAAAAATGTACAGAACAAGAAGATAAAGACAACATCAAACATTGAATAAAAAAGATAACAGTACCAATTTAATATAGAGTTCCATTGTTCAAGTTTAAATTTTTAATGAAAAAGTTAAATGGTTTGTGGAAGGGAGTAGAAAAGAGAAATGACACGCTTTTTGTAATCATACAAAACATTCCGATTAGATACGCTGAATTATACCCCTTTTACACCGCCGACATTATAACAAACCCGTGTCGTGTCCGGATAAATTTCCTTTTCACACCTGATTCATAACACGGGAATGCCACAGGTTGCGTGTATTTACAAAATACCAACCCGTGTAAATGTTCTAGATCAATCGAAATATCGCCCTCTCACGCATTAAGAGAAACCATAGTAACTGTCTGCTCATTATTATGGGCGACCATTAGGGTCAAAATAGACAAACGTTGCCGTACGAACAATTCCACTTCCGTAAGCCAAACAAATGGCGTTAAAGACATAATATTTATCGAGTGACAAAAAAATACTGCCGTACGGACACACACACACATTGCCGTATGAACAAATTGCAGAAAGGACAAAAATTGGCGTAAGGACAAAAATTGGCGTAAGGACAAATTGGAGTAAGGACAAAAATTGGTGTAAGGACAAATTGGCATACAGTCTAACTAAATTTAAACGTTGAGGGCATCATAGTATTTTAAAACCACGTGACTGAAACCACTCTGCTCTGGGGCCGGGTTGGGGGGGGAGGGGATAAAAACATAATCATGGAAGCGAGAATTGTAACGAACTTTGGAAACAGAATTCAGCGCCTTGCTTCTCTCGAAAATAAGGAAATTCATCTAAATCAAGTGCAATATATTTAGATGGGTTATGTTATGTTATCCTCCCCACCACCCAGCCCCAGCAGCAGAGAGCAGAGTGGTTTCAGTCACAATATGCTGCCCTCAACATTTAAATTTAGTTAGACTGTACGCAAATTTGTCCTTACGGCAATTTGTCCTTACGCCAATTTTTGTCCTGACGCCAATTTTTGTCCTTTCGGAAATTTAACCATATGGCAATTTGTTCATACAGCAATGTGTGCGTGTGTCCGTACGGCAATATTTGTTTGTCACTCGATAAACATAGTCACCATTTGTTTAACTTACGGAAGCGGATAATGTCTCTAATGCCATTTGTTTGGCTTACTCGAGCAGATAATGTCTTTAACGCCATTTGTTTGGCTTACGGGAGCGGAATTGTTCGTACGGCAACGTTTGTCTATTTTGGCCCTAATGGCCGCCCATACATTATACCTCTCACAATTTTGTTTTATTGCAATACACACAAAAATTAAGTCTACTCGGGAAGAATCATATCTTGAAATAAAAATAAATAACAAATAACCATAAGTTTTATTTATTAAATAAGCGAACAAAATCTAATCCTAATTTTATGTAAATTAAATACTATAGTGAGCGAGGATAGTAAACAAACGGGTAAAGATACGCTGAGCGTTTTACACCGCAAACACAGGTTCATCCTGGGTGCGTCCCGGGTTGACTTTTAACTTTTTATGTCGTTTACACCGGCCTACATTTCCGCATTTTTGCGTCCCGGGTACGACGCGGGTTATACAATTCCGGATCAACTCCACATTTTTACTGGCGGTGTAAAAGGGGTATTACATCAGCATCAAAGACTGTTTACAACTAATACAAGGCAATGTTATAATATAAGACACTAAATGTACAGAAACAGATTGTGTTTTAGTGTTTTATGCTAAAACACCAATACAATACAACTCCATTGGTGTGAACAGACTAATTTGTTTAACCTGACAGAACTACTGTAACAAATTTAAATTACCAAAAGCAAATGTTGACATGCAAAAAAAACATTTCTCTAACAAAAAAAACATGCAAATTGATCTGCAATTAACATGTAGTAGTGAGATGGTAGAGAGTTATTAGGCCTATTATTTGTTTTCACCCAGCATACATGAAATCTAAATTTGTATATTTTACTATCCACTTATGATTTATTTTTTTATACTGTATTTAAAATACTGAATTTACCAACCGATAATTAAATTTTGATACATTTTACACAGAAGTTATTGTACATATTTACATAACTATATCAAGCTTATGACCCCCAGTTACTGAACAATTCAATTTCAAAATGAGATCAAAGGCCAGATCCACTTATCGATATACAGTATATAATATTGTATTAAAAGAATGTCCTTATATGACCTAAGTATTCCAATTACCATTATCATATATGCTTCTTTAGATTAGATCTGCCCTTCCAAATCCTCTTAGACAAATTTAATTATTAGCCAAGATTTCTCAATTTGTTCGAAGCTAATTTCATATTGATAAACGTCAGTTTAACAACCAGGAGGGAATATCCACTCTGCATTGCCTAATAGTTACTGTAAATGGTGAAACACCCTTTATAAAATTAGTGATCATATAATTGCCTTTGACTGTCTTACTGGTATGGATGTTTGTTGTCTCTGAAGTTGCTTCTTAGGGGTCAGCGAAAAAGAACTTGAATCCTTAGGTCACTGTGCATGGGGTTTACTAAAAAAAAAGCTGCCAAGAATGAAAGATTTCCTCACTTTCAAAATCCACCCACACTAAATGAGTCTTTAGATCTGTTAAGAAATATGGACATTTTGGTGTCTCATCATCCAGATGATAAAAGCTCACTTCCATCTTATTAGTATTCTTATAGGGAGCTTGCACGAGCATGCGCAGATCGATCAGTATATGTACTGTGCGCAATTCAGCCCAGTTAGGCTACACATCATAGGTTATTCCCCACCTTTACATTCATCATGTATTATGCGAATCAAAAGATATTTGATCTTACTGAAAATACCACCTAGCGTATCTAAAATTCAACAGCTTCCAGAAAATGTTTTAATCACGAGTATCATTTTTCATTCTGATTAGCTATAACATATTTAAATTTAATGGAATGATGAAAATAAGTGACCCAAGTTATTCACGCTTTTGAACATGATGACGTCATCACAATTTATAAAATGGAAAATCATGTAAAAGATAATTGATTGACCTAGACAATATCAAAAAATGGGGAAAAATGGAATACGGATAAGTGGATATGCGCTCTATTAAGTGTGCATGATGTTAAAGTTTCCTGTACTTCTACAGTTAGAGGTCAATCTTCTGACAAAGTTAAACGATGTTATGTTCATAAGAATTAGAGATACACATGACAAAAAATTCGGGCAAAGAAGAATAAGATAGAAAAAAAAAAGATCCTGACAATAACAAGGGGTTATCCATCAAGTGCGGATAACCAATAATTAATTTAACTAGAAAGCCACTCCGAGAGTGCATACCTCTGCCTACTGTAAAATTCTCCTACATAAGATTTCTCCGGGAAAAAAAATATAGATATATATTTGTGTGTGTCTTAATGCTGTTTGTGATTTAGGCTAATTTCACTACAAGATGTGTATGCAAGTTTGGTGTAATGGTTATGTAACAAGCCTTTCAATTAACAACAGCTTCAGTTGACTAACAATAGAACAGCAAACGCGAAAATCAAACGAGTGAATTTGAAAAGAAATAGGTTTTTTAAACAACTCACATCAAAAAAGGTGCACATCAAATCAAATTATGTTTTAAAATTACAAATTATAACTCTTGCCTCTTGTACAAAAATGAAGTTATTTGGACAAGTAGTTCTCGAGAAAATGTAATTTCAGTTTACTTATTACTTTATTAAGACTGCTCGCCAGCTTTTGAAAACTTCTGTCCTATCTTTTAACACTAGCATGTCTGAAAATTATACTAAAAAGTGGTCCAGAATTGGGACCAATGGAATGGTCCTTGACCACATATCTATCTTTATATTCATTTTGGTAAAGATCTTGTAATTACTTTTTGAGTAATCCTAACAAACAAACAAACTAGTCTTCGCGCATTGCGCGATACTTTGGCTAAATCAAAATTGGCCTCCTGACATTGACCCAATTTTCACCATAAGTGTGTGTCTTACGCTGTGTGATTTAGGCTAATTTCACTACAATCATGTGTATACGAGTTTGGTGTAAAAGGTTATGTTCAACTAACATTAACAATAGCTTCAGTCGACTAACAATAGAACAGCAACGAGGTTTCGTGATCTTAGGTTTTGTGACACCCACCTTTCTAGCTAGACTTAGGCCTAGTCTCTCCTAGTTTAGGCCTACTACTCTAGTACTACCACACAGATAATAGTACTACTACTACTAGGAGTCTAGGCCTAGGGCCTAGAATATAAATTATAATAACAAATAGGCCTAGCACTGGCAGGCCTATCTATACTAAATAGGCCTGGCTAGCCCTATTTTTTAAATCATTAATTACTTTAGTTAGACACCCTGGTAATCTCACTCTAAATACTATAGTCTACCCTTAACTCAAGTAAAAAGCCAGGGCAGCTCCAGGTTCTCACCAGAAGCCGTATCTCTTCTAGTTGCAATGAGCAGTCAGCCAAGACACTAAGGCAGAGATCCATTATGCGAGTGCACTTTGTGGACTCTAGCAATGCAATTAAAATTGGAATTCCATTGCATTGTACAATGTGTGTACATCCATATGATTGCTTAACAAACTGTGCTTTTAAAGTTTTTAAACAGTCAATTATATCATTAACGGAAACATTCTGCTTAATCCTAGAAATTAATGTATACACTTTTGACATTTGTAATTGTTGAGTAGTGTCCATGGAGGCAGCCATGTTTTTACTATCAAAACATTATAATGAGGGCGCTAAGCTTAAAACGGTGATGATGAGATTCGGCTATATAAAATCATTGACCCAGAGAGATGTAATAACCCGAAAGCTAGAGGGCGTATTCCAGACTGAAAAGTGATTCCAATGTGGAGGGGGAACCAACAAGATATAATATAATTTATATAAATTTAATCTGTAACTCTGACAGAGTGTTCTAGATGGTATATAATAAATAAATGCCGATTCAAAATAAGCGGGCCTTCGAGTAAATATGTAAATATGTTCAAAAACATTATTTAAAATAATAAATAATAATCTAATATAATACATTAAGACCACATAAATTACAACACATATTCTTGTAAAAGCACAGTGAAATTAAACATATTGTTAATCGCAATGGAAAGAATAATTTCCTGGTAATCTAGCATTTTTATATATTTATACGAGGATCACATAGAATGCGTTCGCGTTTATAGTCTAGGACAAAAATCTGAAAAGATGCTTAGAAATCAAGTTAGGGGGAGTGGAATGTTACATTTATAAAATGTGCATAAAATCGGATCTAAATAAGTTTTTTGGACAAGTAGTTCTCAATAAAATGCAGTTTCAGTTTACTTGTTTCTTTAAGACTTCTCGCCGGCTTTTGAAAATTCTCTCCTATCTTTTACTAGCAGGTCTGAAAATAATACTAAAAAGTGGTCGAAAATTGGGACCGTGGTCCGGATTGCCTCCAAAATGTAATGGAGTATAACTTGACCACATATCTATCTAACCCTAATTTTGGTAAAGATCTTGCAATAAATTTTTGAGTAATCCTGCTAACAAACAGACAAACAAATGAAAGCCCTCAGAAACTGAGTGAATTAGGCCTACTTGGCAAAATATATCCACTGATAGGGAGCATGTTGAATGATACATTTTTTTGCTTTAGATATTAGCTTTACATAGTTCAAATCCTGCTGGGGTTTATAATTTGGGTACGCCATAGACTACATATATCTCCTTAGCGGAGGTAAATAATATTAGTTTATGTAATAGGAGGGCCTACAGTCAAGCTGAAACATCTGTGAAGTTACATGCAAATGAATTCAACAAAAGCTGAGGCTTTAAAATCCTAGTCATGGCTCTATACAAACTAAACCTTTACCAATTTGTAAAACAAATTACAGATTTTCGATTTCATGAACAGATAAATTAGGTAACCATTTTGAAAAATGTTAGCTACTGTGCATTTAATCCTAAATAAAATTTAACTTAAAAAATTAATCAAACTATTTAAATTTATTTATTATAGATTTAATGGATTCCTTGCCTGAAAAAACATGAGTTTAGACCAAGATCTAGCCTAATTAGTTCCGCTTTTAAGCACTTTTTAGAAAAATTAGGCAGCCATTACAAAAATTAGCAGCCAGTTAGGCCTAAATACAATTATCTTTTAACCTAGTCATATTTATTATAAATCTAATGGATTTCTATTTGGACACCAAGATCGTGAATCTACCATATTTAGATTTTAAGCATATTTTATATAAATAGGTCGCCATTTTGAATCCAAGATTGTGTATCTAGGCCTACCTTATTTAGATCCGATTTTAAGTACATTTATATAAAATTGGTCGCCATTTTAAAAAATGGCCTCCATTTCATTATAAAGGGGAAAAGGAAGTTTCAACAGGGCCTAATGGATTCCGTGTCTGAAGTACATGTGTTTAGACACCAAGATCGTGCATATACCTTATTTAGATCCGATTGTATGCACATTTTTATAAAATTAGCGGCCATTTTTCAAAATGGCCGCCATTTCAATACGAGGCAAAATCTGAAGTGTCAACAAAGCCTAATGGATTCCGTGTCTGAAGTACATGTTTAGACACCAAGATTGTGTATCTACCTTATTTAGATCTGATTTTATGCACATTTTATATAAAAATGGCGGCCATTTTGAAAAATGGCCGCCATTTCAATACGAGGCAAAAACTGAAGTGTCAACAAGGCCTAATGGATTCCGTGTCTGAAGTACATGTGCTTAGACACCAAGATTGTGTATCTACCTTATTTAGATCTGATTTTATGCACATTTTATATAAAAGTGGCGGCCATTTTGACTATTATACGTACGTGTTGCGTATCGTTATCTCACGTAGATAGGCGCAACACTGCGTATAGTAATGCGATTTCAGCCACCATCTTATTGGTTCCCTCTCCATGGAAAATCACTTTTTAAACTGCGATAACATTGTAGTTTGCCATCCAGCCTTCGGCTATATATCATTGATTGTACCCATAAAAATAATAAAAAAAAAAAAAAAAAAAAAAAAAAAAAAAAATACTGCTAGTAGCATGTGAACAAAAAACTGTCAACCGATCGATCTGATTTATGTGTTTTATTTTGTATTTTTTTATGACCGAAATCATTTTTTTCCACAAAATTAATTAAAACTGTTTCTGTCTTGGTGTTTTGTTTTCATAATAGACATGCCTCCAAATGATCTTTTATTGTAAAATCTTAAAAAGTCGTTTTGGTGAAAAATAAAGTGCACCCTTTAAAACCTATAATTAAAAATCCCATCACCATTTTATGCCTATTTCACCGTCGCTAACTATGGACAAAATAGCAATTATACGAGAGTCTAACTTCTTTGTTTTATATTCCGATGCTATCATCGATAAATATCAGATATACATTATAATTATTAACTAACTACTAGCCCTGCTTAAGCATCTCTTCTATTATAAAGTTATAGTAATTATAAAGGTCTGCCTCAGAAATATAATATGATTGAATCTTCCATTAGGTCCTGTTCCACTGTGTACATGTTAGAATCTCAGTTACGATGACCTATTGTTAGATACAATTGTATTGTGTCGAATTGTAAAGGTGTAAAATACAATCGCCTCATCGGTTCATAACAATTGAACAATAACAATAGTAAACTCTTATTTTAAATTCACATTCACTGAACCTCTCATTTAGACATTTAGACACTCAGATCATCGCAAGACCAACGGACGGAAGCACAATTGGAACAAGAAAGGTAAGTAGGCGTAACAGTAATTAACTAACGATGGCTGCTCTGCCTGCCGAAGTAGTATTATCATTGAATTTTGTAGGTTCCGACACGTAGACCCTCTAGAACACATAATTTGATACCTACCAGGTTTTATAAACCACGCGACGAAATATATTGGAGCCTACTACAGTACTACGGCAATCTATTTCCTTTTCTTTAAAGAAATGGACAGTATGGACATGATGGTTGGTTCTGCTAACTCTTCAAATTCACATAGTATGGATATGGGTCACATGACGTTTTCCGTTTCATTCCCAACATCTCTTGTAATTAATGGATGGTCAATTGTCACTAACCTGGGTAAGTATGCACGAGCGGCATCATATCGTATCAATCCCAGCGTGCCGTATTCTGACAGCAACCTGCATCCATGACATACTAAATTAGTGAGCGATTATTTAGAAGGTTTGGTTAATATTAGGAGTTAGGTGGTGTTACATGAGCATGTTGCCGTCAGCAGAATGTTTAATTATTTAACTAAATCCGATTTAGCAAAACAAATCAACGATGATGCTTATCTTTTAGGAAGTGAAACTGTCGTAGGGTCGAGGGTGGTACGATGCACTCTATAGTACCCCTACTGCCCTTGAGCACTTTGTGGATATGTGCGCTTTATAAATCTTATCTTATCTTACTGTGGCAAGAAAAGTCATATTTTCTAGTTTTAACAGTTAGACCCGTAGAGAGAGCATAAAGATTTTGATTTTTTGACCTATTTTCCACAAAAAAACTGCAGCATACGTCATATATCAATGTCTTCCTTTGTCGTTTACAATAGTCAAGCATGTGTTTAACAGTTTACACAACAAACACATCTAACTTTATATTATTAGTACGGGCTAAGTCGAGTTGTCGTTTGATTTCATTGAAAATATATTTATCACGTAACAATAAACAAGTAATTAAAATGAATTGTCTGTAATACTTTAAAGATTAAAATACAGTAAATCATCAAACATATTTAATCTTTATTTATCGCATTTGTTTAATAAGTTAGAAAAAAACAATTACATTTGAAACAGAAATTTATTTCAGGAAACTATGAAAATATGCTACGTTTTCGGTGGATTTAAAAACAAAACACACGCTAAAAGTTGTCGTTGGCGTCTCCTGCTTCAGTAAGATCAGCTGCCATTTCATTCTCAGCTTGACTGAACCACTTATAAAAGGTAGAAGCATTAGCTTCAGATGCAGCTACATTATAATATGACATGAGTGAGTTTGCAAATTGACCTAAGAACACGTCAAGTGCTTTGTCTAGTTCCACTGACGCTTCGCTCTTTAGCGCAGCATTGTACACTCGGTCATTCCGGCTTACTAGATTCAAAGCTTCAATGAGTCGAATTTGAGAATGTTTCGACAACCTTGCCAAAAGATTTCCGTAATATTCAAGAGTCAACAGCTTGTCAAACGCATGATCAAATGCCGTATTACCCTTTACACGGCCGATTGGGTTGTGACTAATTGCAAATCTTTGAATAACATCCACAGATTCATCATTTTCAATGTCACATATTTGTTCAGCACTACTGCCGGTTGTGGTTTCTACTTTATCTTCTTTATCATCAATGTTCAATTCTTGATTAGCAGAAAAAGTGGTGAGGGCATCATTACATTTTGGAGTATCATTAGCAGAGTAGTTTATAGCCAAGACAGTTGCTGCAGGTTCTGTTTCCTCCATTTCGGCACACTGATCAGTGGTTTCAATTTCTTCACTAACTTCAATTTTTCTATTTTCATGTTGGATATCAATTTCGCAATTAGGTAAGACATCGGGTTGCTTATCAGATATTTCACAATTATTGACAACTTCAATCGGTAGTTCGTGTTCTTTATCTACTTCCATCGTCGTGTTAGATTCTTTCTCACCCTCTATCTGATCATCTGTTGTCAGGAAGCGTTCTTTGTCATTACAATAATCTACATTAAACGTTAATTTTTCCAAAATTAGATCACTATGTTGTAAAGGTTGATTATTTATATTGAAATCATTTTGCGGCAACAAATCTGTATTTTCTATTACCTCATCTTTTATTTCCATCTTATTCTCTTCACTTGAAATATGTTTACTTGTTTTTGTCTTTATTTTATACTGACATATCACTTTATCATTACGGGAATTATTGCTATCCATTTCAACTTGTTTGATGTAGCTTGAATCAGTCTTTCTCTCTGTATCTTTTAATTCGGTGCAAGGATTCTTTTTCTCTTTTTTCAAATCACCTTGTACCATTTCGTCGTTTTCAGCTTTAATGATAATGTTTTCAACCAATGGGTCTAACAAAATACCACGTGATATCTGTTTGTGCTTTTCAATAAAATATTTGCGTTTTTCAAAGCATGATTGTGTGGAAGCATCATTGAATAACATAAAGGATTGATTATTTTTACTTATTTCTGCGATGCAACTCAAATGCTGATCATGTTTTTGAACAGTATTTTCTCCATTTGTGTTTTCTGTTGTAGACATTCGCAAATTTTTTTTTCGAGATTTTATCAAAGTTGATTTAAGTATAGATTCTTGAGGTTGGGAAAAGCAAGCTTGATGAAACTTATTACTGACATTTGGAGCAAAAGCTGAGTGTGCTCGATTTTGACCAAACTTCATTGACAATGGTACAGGATCCTGTTTGTGTTTTCCAACAACAAAGGGTGGTCTTTGTTGTGTTAGAAGAGAGTTCCTAGGTTTTACCTTGGTTGTTATTGCTGTATCTGAAGTAATGGTTCGTTTGGTCCCACTTGATATATTGGGCAAAATTCCATGTTTAGTTAATGATTGTTCCTGAAGGTACAAATCGCCAGAGGGACCAGCTGGTGATCTACATGGACTGTTTTCTTCATCTCGATCCGTTGGTTTCCAAACTGCGTTACACTCACTTTTCTGTTTGGGTTCATCAGCAACCTTTTCTGTGACCTCTTTGTGATTTCCTGATAGCCTTTTCTCACTGGTTCCACGGAAATGTACTCTCGGTCGAGTCATATCCTTTGAAACTCGGTCGTTGCAGCTAAACTAAAACGCAATAATGGATAGCATGTCTATTAAATTTACATCAAGATAAATTAGCTTTTTATTAGGCCTAGACTAGGCCTAGGCCTAGGCTAGGCAAATATGGGTAAGAGAAACCTGTGTCTACAGACAGGTTGCTTTCATGCTAGGCCTAGGCCTAGCCTAGGCCTACTTAGCAGAAAAAATGAAAGTGTTGATACTTACTGGTTCATTCTTGTCTGGTTCTTGCTTCATCTTTAGAAGAAATATGTATTTATAGGCCTATGTATAATCAATATATTATTTTATATCAACTGATCTTGCCGGTTGTTGAAAAATACGTTAGCGTGATCATAATGTTGCTTTACTTTTAAAATGATGAGCGCGTGATTAAGAATGGAATGCGCTTCGCGTATTTTAAATTTCCTTATCACACACGCACATCGCAACTGGAATAACAAATGAGTAATTATATTGGCCAATCTACATGAAATCTCATTGGTCATAATAACTTATACATTTAGCCAATCAATTGAATAAAAATAATAGTTTTAAACATATAATTGCTATGAGTCAAAACGTGACGTTATTAAAATTATGAACTTAGCTGCATGAAAAGCTAAATATCTTTAATTTTAATTAATCTTTTTAATTATCTGGCGCTTCTTGTTTTTTAAATAATCTGATCCTTCATAATTGCTCAATCTCCAGAAATTATACAAACTACCGGTAATTATTTTTAATTAAATGGAATCTGAATTCCTTGTTAAAATTTGCATAGACTAAGTGATTTCTTTTGTCGGAATCAATAAATAAAGTTTACTTAAAGTTACTACCAATTATTAAAGATGTCCTCGGTAATTACTGCCCAATTTCAGTGATTAGTAAAGTTATCGAAATGAATTTTTGTACCAAGATTTTTATTAAATTGAAATTACTTTATGAACATCACCAGTGCGGATCGAGTACAAGAACAATACAATACAATACAATACAATACAATATTATCGCTTATTAATTTAACTCATACATTACTTTCTGACATTGATCAGGTCTCGTTTTATTTATTTCAGTAAAGCATTCGACATGATCAACCATGATATTTTAATTTATAAACTCAAACACTATGGTATACGCGGCAACCCGCTGCTTTTGTTGACCGATTACTTTAACAAGGCCATAATAATATACATCTGCAGTCGCGTGCTCAAGTTAATGTTTACCGACCAACCGACGGACATTTTTGTAGAGTCGCGTTGCACGCACACGACTGAAAATAGAGTCCAAAACAAACTTACTTAAATCAATTACTTCTTATTCCAAAAATGTATGTTCGTTGTGTGATTTTCTATTAATATAAAGCTCATTTTGTACTATTATTTAAACAACTTCGTATTTTAGATATCTTTAAGTTGTTAATGTTAATACATTCACGTTCTAAAATTTGTATCTAATTTGTTTTTTTTTTTTTATTTCATATGAAAAATACAAAGCTTGAAAACAATTTTTTATTTAGTTGTACCATTTACTTTAGAGGCGCAAAAAACTTTCGAACAATCTACCTTTACTTATTACTTTACTAAAATATCCTCTTTTCTGTCATATTTGTTAATAATGTTTTTTTATATATTATTTTATGAGAGTGACAAATAAAGTATTTACACAAATAACCTAATTGACTATAAAGATATCTCTAAGATCAAATATATACAAATTATTTTGTATAAGTGCATTTCGTATATTTTGTATAAAAAGGCCTGTGTTAATGATTATAAACTTGGTTTACATATTTTGCAGATCTAATATTGTCATTACTCGGCCTTCTAATATTTACAATATTCTTCGAGTCTATAACACGTATTACTAAACATACATCTGTCCGAACACTATGTTATATGGCAAAGAAAAACATGAATCACCTGACCAGTACTCTGAGGAATGGATTTTATGAGCAGGTTGCAATACCAGAAGGGCTCAAACGAACACTTTCCATACAGCTATCAACTAACAGATGGGACGTGTTGAACGTGCCTACCTCTGAAGCTAAGAAAGTTTTAGTGGCATTAAAATGGTCACAGAGGTAATAATATAGGCTAGATATTAATATGAAGTCTTCTTTTCTGTTATGACCTGCATCGGCATTAATACAATTTATAGGAACGATCAGTTGTATAGATGCTGAGGCAGTTTTATTATTCTTTTATTGTAATCATTTTGTACATTAAATGACTTTAGGTATGGTTTTTATATTGTGAACCAGTTGATATTGAAATATATTTTATTTGTATAACCATGTAGGTATAGAAATCAATTAAAACTAGAAACTCCCTTTTCTGCAAATAACAATCGCGATCGTGTAGCCAATTACAATGTCATGTATTTTCTTCTATGAATAATAATATCAGGAAGTTGTAACTACAATTCCATGATGATACAACCCACTATCCACAAAATTAAATTTTTAAAACCAAGACAATCTTGGCCGCTGAAATAAGGTGTGTATCAAGATTGAAATATGACGCTCTCTTACACATTTTAATTCAACGTTTATGCCTAATCATGTATATAATATAAATTATAATATACCGTGATGTTTTTTTATTTTATTTATTGACTATTAACAGTTGTGAAATTGGAGATTTGTGAACATTAATAGTTCTTGTTTAAGTGCAAACAGAAGCATTGTAAATATATTGACGAAGATATTTGAAATTGTATAACGTGAGATCTATGTCTGGTTATAGCACACGGCCACAATAACCATTATCACATCGGAAGTAAATGTAATCCCAATGGATAAGGTATCTGACAACGAATCACGGGATTCCAGGTTCGAATCCTGGCAGGATTGTGTTTTTAATGAAAAGTGTCCATGGTTCTCGCCTGAAAGCTTTAATAGAGAAAATAAATGAGACCGATGTCTAGAATATTTAAATAAATATTTTAACCATTGTTGGTATTGTTTGTAATACATATAATTTAAGATTTGGATAAAAAAAGAGACAAAATGATGCCCTACTTTTTGTCAAACGTCACTGTAATTTCGATGTATAGTAAGTTTAGATACAATGTGCATGATTATTATTTTGGGTTTTTTTTAATTTGTGAAAAAAAAATGTTTTATTATTATTTATTCTTATGTTATATATTTATCTGTATTTTAATAATAAATTAGCCAAATTATTTTATTTCCTTCAGATTTCAATATCGTATGTTCGTGTCTTGTGTACATATGGGGCAGATGGTGGTTGCTTATTTCATTATGCTGTCTGTTATGACAATGAATATCCACATAATTTCTACTGTGATTATTGGATCAGGCATCGGTTACTTTTTTTTTGGTGGAATGGTAAAGCCAGATCAACACAACAAAACGCTTTTGTTTAGACGACGTCTACTAACCACCGTAGATACTGCGGACAGATATCATGGAGATATGATTGGAGAAGAACAGGTCACCAGACTGACAGAGCAGGAAACAGAGACAACATCGAACCATGGAGAATCGAACGTATGACTTCTATTGATAGAGACACTGTAACATAGACGGTTATGAACGAACACTACTCGTGACAACCGTCGTGGCTCGCCTCTATACGATATCCGTGTAGCCATTGTACGAATACATGCATTAACATTTTTGACGAGTAAGGACATTTAGTCCAGGAAATCTAGGGGGAGGGGGGGAGAATTGGGTAACCCAAAACAAATTGCAATCGTTTTAAAACCTTTTTTTATCTGATTCAGTACCTATAAGGACACTTTCTTTTCAAAATCTACTAAAATATGGTTAGTGGAACATATAATTTAGGGGTCATTAGAGGTCAAATATTTCAAATTTTTAGATACATGTGACTGGTAGGCCTATAGAATATTTTATCAATAAAGTATCGTATAATAGCTATTTCAATTATCTATTTAATGATAGCAAACTTGATATGTTTACATACAAACTTGGTATAGTTTTTAGGTGAAAATTGTAATTTTTTTTATTTCTACTTATATTTTTGTTATACTCCAAAATTTAAATGTTTCAATAAGTTATGTAAAATTTACAATATAAAAACTGAAACGTAATTTGGTACGGAATTATCCGCATTTAAATAGAAACACTCAAAATTCGAGGTCAAATTTGGTATTTATATATAACTTATGACTGATGTAACATATTTTATCAAATAAAGTATCATATATAGCAATTCTAATTATATATCTAATGATACCAAACAAGATTTATTTATTTTATTTATTTTATTCAATTTTCAGGCACACAAAAAACATGACAACAAGACAGCGGTGCAGCATCCTGAGGATTGCCATGAGTGCAAAGCACTATCGAGATGGCTCTCCATATACTGCACTTGAACATAATTATAAGCAAACAATAAAAATACAAAGAGATAACAATTTAAAAATTGCGAGGCATCAAATTGAACAATCATATAAAAAGATATGTTTACATGTAAAAATTGTAAAGTTTTTGGGTGAAAATGGTAACCTTTTATTTTTTTTCAAAAATTACAATTTTTCAAGAATTGTATTTTTAATAAAAATGGAACTTAATGGCATATTTTTTTAATACACATTTTTACCAATATTTTGCCTATAATGTAGTAATGTTAAATTTACAATATCAAAACTGAAACGCAATTTGGTACGGAATTAGGCTACAGGAATTTAAATAGAACAAGGCCAACAGCCATTAAGTCGCGTGTTACAATGCATAGTGATACCGGACCGACAGACAGACCGACAGACAGACCGACCGACATAGTGAACTATACTGACCGACATAGTGAACTATACTGACCGAAATTACTGAACATGTTTAAAAATGTTGAAATGTTTAAAAACATTTATATTTTTTTAATTTACACGTGCGTAGCCTGTCACTTTTGACGTGCTCGTATAACGTAATTTCGAGTTGAAAAGTAAGTCAAGAAAACAGAAATCGGGCAAAAAGAGTGTGCAATAACATTTAACGCGCAGTGCGCGCGCAAAAATATGCGCACAATTTTGTAAACGCTTAAAATTTCCTGAAACGTACTCTTGTTTCATCGAAAATAAATTTGTGAAAATTTTAAGCGCGCGTACGCATGCGTTACATGCGCTACGCACGTAATTGTATTGCCATATGATGATTTATGCCCTGAACATGAAATTTATGAGTACCAAATTTTATTTAATTGTGATTCATGGTTGTGAAGATATGATTACAAACGTGATTTCGTTAAATCGTGCGTAGACCGCGTAATTGTTTATTGCGCACCGTGAAAACATAACCACATCGATTCCTGGCCATAAGGAATATACTGTGATTAAACTGATATCAAGATAAGGTCAGAAAGCGATAAAACGCATAGTGATACCGGACCGACAGACAGACAGACAGACCGACAGACAGACAGACCGACCAACCGACCGACATAGTGAACTATAGAGTCGCGTCCACGCGACTAAAAACAAACAAAAATGGGAGATCAAATGTTTCACTGGTCCAAACCAGGACAAAACTGCGATTTTTTCTGTCACAGTTTTCTCAATGGAATTTTCCACTTGGAATTTTCATCCAAACACTATAATCTTTGGAGCCACGCTTACTTTTTTCCAAATCCAAGATAGCGTCCAAAATTCAAAATGGCTGGCAAAAGTATATAAACTGTATTCATAATGGATATTAAAATGTTCTTTCCCCACTTTTTAAAGTGGATATGTCATCCTCGGCATGTATCTTTTAATTTAGAATGTGAGTTCCAATCCAAAATGTCCTCCAAAATTCTAGATGGCAATCAACATTTTAAATGGCTGCTAAATTGACTTTTAATTTACATTTAATTTTGCCTATTAATTTGCCTTACTGTTTATATGATTATGTCATCCTCAGAGACATGTATAAAATGTGAGGTGCCCAAATATGGACATGATGAAGTCTTATCAGTACCATATTTAAGCATATCACTACCATTGGGCACATCACATTTGTTGTCACATAAAGTTTGATAGTGCAGTAGATAGAGCTTAACACAATATTGAAAAGTTCTAGTCGTGCCTCTGTATTTTCAAAGATTTCACGAAAATAGGGATCACAATATTAAGAAGTTTTAGTTGGGGTCTGTGTTTCGAGATATCTTATGGTCTCTGTTTTTTAAATTATTTGTTGAAAAACAGAGACTCTCTAAAGTACACAATATTGATCAGTTTAGTGGCGATCTCTTTTTCGAGAAATATCGATAATCACGCACAAAAATATTGGGACATTTGAATATAGATTCTCTGTTTTCAAAACTTCTTAGAAACACAGACCTTCATTAGAACAAAATATTTAGAAGCATAGGCCTATTTCATGAGCTTTTGATACCCAACAGTTCTTCCAAACACTTTAATTATTTAATATTATATAAATATAGGCCCTACAAACAACAATATGTTTATATATTTAAAATATGCACATTTTTTTAAATTTCTTTCTTACTACACATTTTCAATTTTGTAGTCTCTATTTTCGAGAAATCTTTAAAAATACAGAGGCCCCCACTAAAAACTCTCAATATTTTGAGTGGTCAGCTATATTCAGTTTCACCGTACCAGTGGCAGATAAAAATATAGTTACAGATTTGTTTAATAGTTAATTGAAGACATCGTTAGTTAATTTGAACAAGCGTCATTTGAGAGAAAGGATCATGCAGGTCTCCCTCTAATTAAAAGACTCTCTCTAAATAGACACTAAAGACCACAGTTTGGGTGAACCCAACTGAACATTTTCCAAAATGTCCCCTGTAAAATAGACTTTTTAAATTTATGCAAATACTGCAGTTTTTTAAATACGCTCAAAATGGACAGGGGGACAAATAAACCAACTTATTACATTTACCCTCACTCTGGAAAGCAAGATAGGCCTGTGACCATTCTTACTTATTTCGCTCTAGGGGCCTAAATATGGTAAGACCACTTCTAGATCCTGTCTTTAGTTAGAGGGATTTTAAATCAAAGCTAAATATCAGGCAGGGAGCTTGTACTTCGTTTTTACAAATCGTATGCCTCCCATAATGATGATATTGTCCCCTGAAAAAAAAAATCATAATAATTATCAGCAATAATTGGATCGTAAGTCAATAAGTTTTTGTTTGAATTTAACCTTTTATTTTGAGTGAAGTGATGTTTGTTAAAGTTCTTTCTACGAAGTGATTTAGCTTTAGTAAAACTGCGAAATGGCCTATTCAAAATCTTTTTTTTTTAGTAATCTTCATTTTTCATGTCCTCGCATAACAATAATATATGGTAGATTAAATATAATTTTAAAAATATGAGACAGTCCTTCTATAATTATTAGGTAAATATAAAATCAAAGTGAATTGAATAATAGGCCTATAAGTATTAGAATGGCCTGAGAGCACATTTTTAATTAATAAATGTGTAGTAAGTGGGTAAAGCAGGGAGGTGGACCTCCCTGCCTAAAGTGTAAATGTAATTACCAAAGTAGGCCTATTAGGCCGCAATGTGATATTAGGTCTACATCAGGGACATTTATTTCAACTTTTACAAACAGAAATAAAAACTTCCATATTATGCTGATGATGATGATATAATAACTACATTGCGTACGGAAACCAATAATATGTGAATGAATTGAATGATTATCAGCTCACCGACCCTAACCATGGAGGTACCTCCATGCCCTAACTAAGGCCTAATTTCAATATTGAACAAGAAATAATTGTGAAATCAATCAATATTACAGCACTGAAAACTTTCCCTTTCTTTGTCAACAATGAATTCGTATCTTGTTTTTCGTCTTAACGTTCCTTTTTTACCAATTTACGTACGTAAAAGCTATTAAGAAATACATTGATTTATATTCAGAGTATTATTGTAAATTGTTGTGTCGCCCCCACTCAACTCTTGATTGAATAACCTTTGACACAAACCGAACAAACCAAATAAGGAAGTGTATTTTCCTAAACAACTTCCGACCTGGGTTTGGTCGATCGACAGCCGAGGAGTTTTAGTTCATAAATCCAATGTATTTTGGTTATTTGCAAAATTCCTCTACTAGTTAAGAGCAAACTTACAATGAGAGGAAAATCTAGACAGCCAACAGAAATTTGCTCAGATTGTAGTGCAAGCGGTAAGTAAAAACGTAGGCTAAGCCAGGCCAGACCTGGATGGATTGCTGCTCTACTCTGACTGGCTGGAGGTGGCGGAGTGAGTGGGTTTAGGAGGCCTAGGCCTATTGACTGGCTGGACCCTTAGGTATAGCATGGAGGTACAAAAATAGCCCCCTACAAACAATGACATGTGTATCACTACTGGGCGCTAATGCAGTTTCGTACCCACCCCTTAAAATTACTCAAAATGGTTTCAATACTTCATCTTAACCTACTCACGAGTAATACCTCACTACTGTACATTAGTTGTCCTTTGAAACATCTATTTCTTAACACATTGATTGTCGAAAAAATGTAAAAAATTCAATAGTTATTAAGTAATAGCCTATTAAATTTAATGCACCCACCAGGACCTGCACCTTAATTCCAGGGGTGGCGCCAGGATCTTCCCGACGCAGGGGCTACATTCCCCGACGAGGGGGCTATGCGAGCGAAGCGAGCATCACTAGGCTGGGGGCCACCAAGGGCCCCCGGAAGCAACGCGTTCTAGCGTCATTTGAGGTCATTTTAATCAGATTTAGGGTAGCCATTTTTTCCATTTTTTATAATGCATTATATAAATAAAATACTGCGTGCAAAAAAACGATGCGCGATGACTGTTTCAATCCATATTTTTCAATTTAAAAAATAAAAGTTCAAAGAAAATTTAGAAAAATAGAGTTGGAGGTCCCGGAAGTTTGACTTATTATACTTCAAAACATGAAACAAAATATATAAGTCCCTATCAAGGTTGTGACTGAGCTAAGAAATGTTTGAAAAATAGAGATGTTAGTCCCGGAAAATGGACTTCTTGTACTTCGAAATATGACCAGCTTTATTGTTGGGGCTGAGCTAAGAAACTGTTTAAAACTAGAGCTGCAGGTCTTCAAAAAATTGCATTTTATACTTCCGAAACATCAGGCCTAGAGGCTTAAAAAACGCAAGCGTAGACCTTTTTCGGTCGGGGAAATAAGTTTATTCCTCTCAAGTGTATGCGTGCGTACCATCTGGACTTCCGAGTGGTGAGAAATTCATGACATACAGGACATTGAAAATGTAATAACTTAGCTATAATAAGATGTTGGCTAAGCGAAAATGGCATGTTTTTTTGTTTAGTAATGGATGAAAAATTTATTTTAGGTGCCCCACAATACAGAAGGTTACTTGTAAATTAAAAAAATTGGTGAACATACAAACAATTAACCTAATTCGTTTTTGCTGTAGTGTAGCGTACGTCGACGCAGTACACGACGTAACCGTCAGTAAACTTCGCCTGGAAAATAACTACAGTACACATTTTGGTCCCTGGATGGAACATGATATCACGCGTCTCGACCCAACGTTGAACGATTCGTACAAAGGGATACCGCCAGACAAGTGCGAACCTAGCTATTGTTTAGTAGTAAGTTAGATCGCTGGCAATAAATGAATGCATATAAAGTGCATAATATCACTCTGACGTACTCTCCTGGTCAATGAAACGTCGCGGTTTTCTAGGCGCTGAAGCTAGCTACAGTACGGAGTGAACGCGAACGCTTTTTACTGTATATTATATTCCCCGACAAAAAGTACCCGTGTTTCCTTCGGTAACCGTCGGTAAACTTCGCCTGGAAAATAACTACATTACACATTTTGGTCCCTGGATGGAACTTGATATCACGCGTCTCGACCCTACGTTGAACGATTCGTACAAAGGGATACTGCCAGACAAGTGCGTACCTAGCTAATGTTTAGTAGTAAGTTAGATCGCTGGCAATAAATGAATGCATAAAAGTGCATACTGTAATAGCTCTCTGACGTACTCTCACGGTTAATGGAACGTCATGGTTTTCTAGGCGCTGAAGTTATATGAAGTGAACGCGAACGTTTTTTACTGTATATTATATTCCCCGACAAAAAGTACCCGTGTTCCCCGAGGGGGGGGGGGGGCGCTAGGCTCCCCGATGAGGGGGCTAGAGCCCCCGTAGCCCCCCCGCTGGCGCCACCACTGCTTAATTCATCAGCTCACTCTGTTTTGATGTAAAGGCCTAGGCCTAGTAGTTTTATATGAATTTAGTTAATTTAAAAACAATCAATCTCTGTCAAACAAAGTGAGGTGAGCTACACTTTCAAATGTATTATTTCCTGAAAAATTAAGTTTAAAATATTTAATTGAACGGCTAAAGATACGGTACCGTATCCTAAGTTCCGTTATTTGCTAAAGGTACGGTAAAATTACGTTCCTAAATATAAAACTTGTTTCTAAATATAAAACTTGTCCTAAATAATCAAACTTGGTGTTTAGAAGTATGCATACGGATATTGAATGGTTTGTTTCACTAGGTAGGGAAGACACTTTCCTTGCAATTGTTGACGTTTTGTAAAAATAATTAATTACTTTAAAAACATTAAACCAGCCAGGACATTATAATGCACTACCTAAGTAGCTCACTTACTGCATCTATGCTTAGTTTTGTAGGGTCCTACTAAAACCTTCCCAAAGAATGCCTGCATAGCAATAAACACCCGGATTCAGTCAGTTTTTGTTGTTGTTTGATGGTAAATAATGTTGATATATGACTGTAATAAATGAATGTAATAAAGTAATAAAATGATTTAAATGTGTGGGGTTTATAATTATTTTTAAACTAACAATAAATTTAATAATAAAATGTATATGCATGATCGAATCATCCAGGCCCTAGAATAGGCCTAAATATTTATTCACATTAATGCTGGCAAACACATTGTTTGACAAAAACTAATTCAACAAATTTTAATAAAAATGGTCTTAAAAAGTTATAATAGTCCATAGAGCCAAAGGCTAGAGGGCGGACTAGGTGGCAGTGAAGGTGGATCTTATGGAGAAGTTCTCTACAAGATGGCAGCCAAGCTTTAAAAACTATTAATAATAATTGACACTATTTTCTGAAGAACCATAAAAAAAAACCAAGGCAAATATTAAGTTTAAATGTATATTTTTAGATTTTAACTATATATTGAGAATACTTTATTGAAACAAATTCTTCCAATTTATATGATATTTGTAATCTTGTCTCAAACGAAACATCCCAATCAAAGCAAAATTGTTTAATAATTAATGAGAGGAGCTTTTGGTGGTTTTTGGTTTGTTTAAGTTGTTAATTACTCATTTGTTCTTGAGAATGGTTCCATAATAGTTCTAAAATGTTGATCTTTTTTGTGATTAAATTTTATTTTTACTCTTAATTCGTAATATTTTGTTTACTTCCTATAATCAAAGCATGCTCTTGAAATTGTTTAATGACAGTTGAGTCGAGTGATGTACTGGTCCATCTTAACTCCTTTTGTTGTCGACAGGCGAATGAGCATCGTTAAGTGGCTGCTATACTGCCATTAAACCCTTCGGAAACAAGAAAATTGTTGTATGTGTTGGGCACCTGTGTACAACAAAAAAGGCAGTGGGCAGATGCTTCACATCTGTACAGGGAGTTAGACGACCCCGCCCTCCATGAGCCGTCCGCTGCCTTGCAAGTAGCCTTGGCAAAGGCTAAGTGAGCAAACCCTGAAAGAAATTGCGTAGTGCTATTACACGGCATGACAGGGCGAAGGACCTCAACGATGCAGCTCACCGGGCAAGGCGGAAAGGCTCCACAACGGACTCAACAGCTACCTGTTCACAACCAGGGCGATTCTCCAGGTGGGAGGACCTCAAGACAAAACACATGATGACAAAGACTACCACTCATTCCATACCGACTCGGTGAAAAGAAACAAAAGAGAAACAAGAGAGAACTTTGAAATAAGCATGTGAAACCTCACAACATTGCGTGCAGAAGAGAAAAAAATAAAAGAGCTAACACATGAAATGGCAAGAGACCGATGGAAGATTCTTGGACTTTGTGAGATGAGATGGATTAACTTTAGGGATACATCAACCCATGAAGGGCACAAGCTGTATTACAGCAGTAAAGATGACAAACATGAACATGGAGTAGGATTTTTAGTCCGCAGAGACACAATAACTTGTGTTATGGGCTACCGACAAGTCTTATGTCGTATCATCACTATCGTGCAGGTGTATGCTCCAACCACGAACTACTCAGATGAGGAAGTAGAGACATTTTATATGGAGCAGCAAGAGGTGATGGATCAAGTATCGAAGGAGGACATCCTGATCGTGCAGGGAGACTGGAATGCCAAGGTAGGAGAAGATGCAAAGAACGATTGGCATTGATGGTTTAGCAGGTAGTGAAGAGGAGCTGACTTGTCAAGCACCTGGACAAGACCTCACAGGCATACGGCATGGAGATCAGTGCTGAGAAGACAAAGATCCCCAGGGCATCAAAACGGTAGTCACAGTAAGGGACCAGAAACTTGAAACTGTAAACAGCTTTAAATATCTGGGAGTTATTGTGACTGATGAAGGGTCCTAAATAGAGATATTGTCCAGGATAGCACAAACAACAGCAGCACTGGCAAAATTGAAGACAATATGGTGCGGCAGAAACATCACCCTCGCGTCAAAGATCAGGTTCATCAAAAATAAAACATAACATTAACAACAATAATATCCCCTAAAAATATTAAATGAAGATTAATAATAAAAAAAAAAAGACCTTGAATACTGTAGGCCATTTTGCAGTTTTAATAGTCAAAAGAGAGAAAAACTAAAACCTATTGATTTCCAATCTATGTGACTATTTTTTTCTTTAAGTTACAGTGAATAACTATTTTAAAATGACATATTGAACTAAACCATTAAAAAAAATTATAGTGGGACAATATATTTTTCAAAGGAAGTAAAAAAATATACAATTTAGTATCTTGATTGCGTACGCTATTATTACACAATACTTTGCACTACTGGTTTCTAGTTAAAAAAGGTCTGGCTGCAGGCTTGTTGAACATGCTGTGCATCATGCTTGAATCATACTTTTAACAGTATTACTTCGTATTATGTGGTATCCATCATTTCGGTTAGTCTAGGTTTAAATTGAGCGAATTAATTGTATTTGTGTAGACAATGAGATTGCTTCATTTGTCATGGAGTATCAGTAATATGATAATAGACGATGGATGATTAAACTTGTTAAAAAGATATTAAAGTGATCACAATGTTTATTTACAGTATCATATCTTTTTGAATTTTTAAGTTATTTTATGCAGTAAATTATCACACCAATACACACCATTTAACATAAACACCCACTAGCTTGGCCACCAACATACCATGTATAGAGACCATATAAGATACAGTATTCTGTTTAGTTAAATACATTTTTTGCAGTCGTACAACTTTGAATTAAATTATGTTAAATGACACCGGTAGTTAAATTTACTAGCAGATTGACATTTTTACATGCTATATGAATTATATACTGACCTTTGAGCTCGTCAACATTTTAACCGCTTTCGTTTTTTCGTTCATTTTTCTTACTGGGCAGGAGTAGCTTATAGAGTATAATTTAATGGGGGTTTTTTTTGTATTCCATTTTAATGTAACATAATTCACTTTGATTAAAAATTGGATGGATCACAAAAAAACATGATTTTCTGAAAAAACTGTAATTAAAGCAAACAATTAGTCAAATTTTCTGTAACTAAAATGAGTTTTTGGTTTAATTTACCATTTATTTTTGTTTTTATGAGTTACATCTTTACTTTTGTTTTTTTTTTTTTTTATAGTGAAATACTTTATTACAGTAAAGTCTGATATTTATAATTCTTAATTTTTCATGTCTTTGAAGATAATTCATCTTTAAGCAGAGTATATATATAACACCTCTACCCAAAAGGAACAGCCCTGTTACAGCTAACAACTTCAGACTCTTTGCACTAACATCAATTCCGATGAAGTTCCTTGAGTCATTATTTAAGTGTATTCTGCTTAAGGTTTGTAACCCGCATTTAGATTTCCAGTTTGCTTTTAAACCCTAATCAAATTTGGATAAAACCAGTAGAGAATATAGGTATGTTCTAACTATGTTTTTCGATTTTAGTTGTATACAGACACATCTCCTCATAGATAAGCAAGAACTCTCAATGTTAACCCTACTCTCATATGGATCAGTAATATCCAATGATTTTATATAGCCGAAGGCTAGATAGCAAACTGCAATATTATATCGCAGTTCAAAAAGTGATTCTCCATGGAAAGAGAACCAACAAGATGGCGGCTGCAATCAACCAATCAGATATGCCCTACGCAGTACGCACTGGTATATGCCTGTGTTTAGCCTATCTGCGTGAGAACGATACACAGTGCAGCGTGTTAAGCGTATAAAAGCTAACGCATTCTATTTGATCCTTGTATACAAAAAATGCTAGATTACTCATATAAGCTAATTATGTCTTGTAGAAATGTTCACATTAATTAATCAAAATCATACTAAAGCTAATTTAAATGCCTTTTTGATCTAAATTAGTGCATATATCTCTTCAAAGATGTACTTCCATCGCAAAACCAGAGAGTCATCACATTCAATCTTCGTGGCACTACAAAATAACTGGCGTTGTTGTATTTCAAAAGCAATAGTATCAAAAAATATTTTCCAAACACGAAAATATATATATTTTTTTTCGTACACGAAAAAAAGTACTATTTAAATTCAATTTCTTTTTATTTCAGAAATATCAACCATATTAATAAATTTATAAACAGAAAAAGAAAAATCGTAAACTCTAAACTTAAGTACTATAGAATGCTTCTCCATCTACAATACATTTTGGAGTTGTGGAGCATATGTTTGCAAACACAAGCAACGAGGATGTTACCACTATTCAACATACGTTCGCTTGTACTCATTAAAGGAAGGGACACCATGTTCAATAAACATTGCACTATTAACTATATTAAACGATCGTTTAATAGTGCGTACTATTGCACGCCATGTGACCCACAATCGTCCAATCAAATGACAGGAATTTATTTAGGTGTTATATAAAAATCAATATTTACCTTGTTAAAAAAAAGTAAAAATAAATAATATCGTATTGTAAGTACTGTACTTGAAATAAAATAAAATATACTGTACTGTACAATACATAAAATCATTTATAAGTAAAATTTAAATAAATATCAATTGTTCATAAAATGTGTGTATTGAAACTGTTTTTAGTAACATTTCTGCAGATAAGATTGTAGAAAAAGCAAGGCGGATTTCAAGACGAATAATGTGTTTAATTTCTGCCTGATTAATTTGAATTTTTACAATCCTGATATGAACACATGTGCACAAAATAAATTAGATCTTTAAAAAAGCTATATTTTCTGTTTTGATATGTTCTGACCTTGTTTTTTTATATCCAAAGTCTTGGTGGTTCATTGCCTTCAGTCCTCCACTTTACTCGTTCTCTATTCCGTAATTCTGAGACAGACTGACAGCAATTTAATTTCTGTAAAAGTTTAATTCACTGTTTACTGTACAACTGCGAGCAACTTACCAATTACAGGATAGATAAAATTTTACTATATATTGTTTACTAAACATTAAATACATTTTGTATTTAGATCCTTCATGGGCTTCTATAAATCGTGGTGTTGTTCTATGTGATGAATGTTCATCTGTCCATCGTAGTCTAGGCCGGCACGTCTCACAGATCAAGCCTTTACGAGGAGGTCCATCATGGCCTCGCAGTCAGCTAGAGGTAAGTCTATTTGGATACAGTAAGTCAAACTGAAATAGATCTATTAGAGATAGTATAAGACAAAATCTAAACAAAAATTAGCTTATAGCTAATTTGACTTTGAAGCAATTACTAAATAAGTGTCATTGTTTTGATATTAATTTAGTATGCATAAATTAATGTAAAAGTGAGATTGTGAGTTGTTATCTATCTATAAACATAAGTGAGCTTGTGAGTTCTATAAACATAATTTGAATGTTAAATCTCCTGTATTACTCATTCATACAGCTATTTATAGATTTATTTCCTGATATTTACATGACAAACAAATGAAATAGATAACTCATAATTATCAATACGATTGTGAAGTTTTCACGAAACATGATTTAAATTTAAATCATAGTGTTATGCTTTCGGTAATTATAAACCATAAGCCACGACTGGGTTAACATAATGAAGCTATAAAAAAGTCCACCACTAGCCACCACCATGTTTGGGGCTGGGGTAAGACAGGTTTGTGGAAGTTAAATTGTACTGATCCACCAGCCAATCAAGAACAAATTCAGCGCAGCCTAGCAGGGTTTCTTTTTTATAAAGCACATGTCACTGTGGCGCTCATCACAGATTTACACATGATTTTACATTACATTGTGATCAATAGTTAAGACATTACTTCCAAAACTTATCATTGGTGTTTGGTATATTTACAAACATTTTCGTAGCAATTTATATATAAATTTACGTAAGGGCAAAATTCGGTAAATCGCGCGTTATTTCTAGAATGTTTACTCGATGGTATATAAAGTTGGTTCGTACTTTCGGTACTGATTTTAACCACCAGATGTAACCCTGTTTACTAATTAAATTGAGTTCGATAATTAGTTATTGACGATTAAAACGAATTTAGGTTCAACGATTTGCCCTAAATAGGGGTGTTTTTCGATCGTGGTATACACTGTCTAATGGATGTCCGTCTTGAAAAATACCCGCAGACAATAATACAAGGATGCTTCGCATTTTCCTATCTCCTCCTACGATAATTGTTTTTAATGGCTGAAAACCGGTTGAACAGCTCGAGTACAGCATCATAATGTTGAAGACAGGCCGATTTTTTTTTTTAAATACTATTTTGATAGATTTAATATACGTTTATACAAATGTATTGATTTGCGATGAATGGGACAAGTGTCTATTCCCTCAGGCGTCGTAAAGGCAAGTACTGTATACTCATAACAGAAATTCGATCCATTTTTTTTCAACCAACCCAACCATTTCAATCTGTGCTGCAGAGGTTGGATATACATTTTTTTCAACAGATAATGAGCTAGCGCTTTCACTCGCCGTATATTATGTAAACATCTTTATTATTGCAGTTAAACCACCCACATCACCACCCTTCCCTCACTGGCATGAGTAGCGTTGTAAAACCAGTAGAGGATGGGCCTACGGTACATCACATGCCCTAAACGCAGAACAACTTTGGAGGGTAGGGTAGGAACCAACTTAAGTATGAATTGGCTCTAAGAAACAATTGAAAACCATTATGCCTACTAATTAAGTTGAGTTAGATAATTTAATATTTATTGACCATTAAATCGAATTTATGATTTTGCCCGAATAGAGGTGGTTTTCACAAATTGTTTTAAATTATATAAACATATACACGTCGTAGTGATGTATCGTTACATGTACTATACTATTTCAATCGACGGTGATAGTTTCAACAAAGTATTAAAAAATCGCAATGTTTTACTGTGTATAGTGGTATATTATTTGTAAAACATGAAAACAATTAATATTTCGTTACTAAATGGATAAAGAATATATTTAAAAATTGTTCTTCTTTGCACCCATCCTCTTCCCCATCCCTCAACCCTAATGTTACATACAAAACACAAATTAAGTTTGTTTAAATTTGACTTAAAAAATTTGTCTCATTTTGTGACAAGTTTCTCTTTCGGAAGTAATTCCCAGGGTGCTAATTTTAGTTGAGTACATAAATCACAGTGTCTATTTATTCGTTCCTGTAAACGACATGTATTATTGTCCTGCATTTGAAATCGCCAGTTCTTTAACGCTGAAATTATTATGTATTCGAGAACCATCTGTGGGCACGACCTAGATGGTACGCGAGCGAAGCGAGCGTACCATCTAGTTTACACAATTTTGCTATACATCAAACACTTTTTGTCAATTTCTCAAGCCATCCTGTTGCACTTCAAGATCTTTCATGGCCCACTGCTCAGTGTTTGTGGAACGTCGCTTTAGAAGTATAAAATATTTGTCCAGGCACTTATTACAACTTAAAAGATATTTTAAAATGTAAGCAGAAGATAATATAGATGAATTGAAATGAAAATCTTATTATTTACAGATGCTGGATGCATTGGTTAACTGTGGTGTGAATTCCATATGGGAACACTCGCTATTAGATCCATCACAAGTACGTAGTGGAAAACGTAAACCAAACGCCAAAGACCCAACCCAGTGAGTTATGTGTATTGGTTAAACATCAAAGCCATATTTAATTCTGTTGTCCATTAAAAAACACCATTAATTATACTATATTAGTTATACAGTAATGTCATACAAGATACCATCAATTGTGATAGTGATCTAATCCGTGCATATACAAAGCAACAGAGCGTCATAGATAAAAATTAAACTATGCATGCTTTATAAACGGATAAACATTTCATTTGTTTGAAAAAATCCCCTATGTAGTTGTAAATATATTTGAGCGCTGCCTTTTTGAATGGTTAGGCTTGGCATGCCCTATATCTTCTGATTATTAGGTGCATTTTTTTTTTGCATTTACCATTTTTCCTCTCATTTGTTATTTGTATGAAATCCATTTGTAGAAACTATATAAATTGTGATGTTAAGGAAATCAAAACTATTGAAATTGACTAAACAAAACCAAACTATTAACATCCATCGCTCCTTTTCTCATACTAACTCATTTAAACTATTAACATCCATCGCTCCTTTTCTCATACTAACTCATTTAAACTATTAACATCCATCGCTCCTTTTCTCATACTAACTCATCTAAACTATTAACATCCATCGCTCCTTTTCTCATACTAACTCATTTAAACTATTAACATCCATCGCTCCTTTTCTCATACTAACTCATTTAAACTATTAACATCCATCGCTCCTTTTCTCATACTAACTCATTTAAACTATTAACATCCATCGCTCCTTTTCTCATACTAACTCATTTTAGATTTGTAAATAAAATTCTGTTTGAATACCACATACATTATGTATCTTTCATAACAATTTGCTACTTGTACCTGTACTGTAGTTGTGATTTTTTACTAATAATTGCAATAATTGATATAATTTTTCATCAAATCCCATCACTGAAGGGGTGCAATTGAAATGGCACTTGAAACAAAGACGCTAGTATTTATACCTAATATATGTCATGTGCCATGTTTCTGCAGCCAACAATTAACTCATAATTAACCGAAACATTTCCTGTGAAAACAAGGTTTAACCTTTTTCGGTTAATACCCAATCAAATAATAATCGGATATGTAATGCAATCATTTTTAACCTTTGACCTTACGGACAAATCGTTGTGTTGTGAGTGAGCACTTTGTTGTTCGGTAATGACACTTTATTTTTTCTTCAATTATCTGATTGGTTGAATAATTAACCATTTTTTGTTATGTAAACAAAAATCAAGAAAATTTTAATAAAAAAAAAATATTTTTAAAACTAAAATAATAATAATAGTACGAATTTGTAACGCGCCAATTCTAGCAATAAGTGATCAAAATGCGGTGTATGATAGAGCTCAATCTGAAAGAAAAAGATGAGTTTTCAAGGCAGATTTAAGGGCACATAAATTCCTCTATCATACTTAATATTACTTTGAAATATTTATATTATATATTATTTTTCATTATATTATAATTTTTATACTACATTCCAATCATAATTTGTTAACATATTATTTATTTGTAGCCCTACAAGATCCGATTTTATCAAGGCCAAATATGGGAGACTGGAATTTGTCCATCGACTCAAAGATGAAGATGGAGCTTCAGCCAAAGATTTCAGCAAAGTTTGTTTACTTTCTTTCTTTCTACTAAATACAGCTGTAGAGCCTGATTAGAACAATGTACAACAATTATATTATGCCATAATGAATTTCAAAATTGTGTTACGTTTTTATTTTGTTTAAAATACCAACCATTAGTACTTTTCAATGAAAAACTCCACTTTTCTTTTTAAACAGCAACTTTATTCATGTGTAAGAACTTCCAATCTAGAAACATGTCTTCGACTTCTATCACTTGGAGCAGAAGCAAATTATTATCATCCTGTAAGTACAAAAGCATACAAACGTGTATTTTGTTTACATATCACCACCAAAAGTGATTTTATCTCAAGTAAAGCATTTCAAGAACTAGCTTTGTGTAGAAGCAAACTTCAAAGCTTACAAGTATGTGATTGATTATAATTGCCGGTATATAGTTACTGCCATGCCCTCGAACTATAGACCAGGTAAACTTCGCAAGTTAAAATATGAAGAAACAAATAAAGTATGATTTGGAAATATTTATTATTACATATAGTTTCTGGAAGCGACCAATTATCAAATGCAAGCCCTTTTTTTGGCTTCCTTGCAGCGAAAGTGTGCCACTAACTAGGCCTGCTCCAACCAAGCCCCTGTTTGCTTTCGCCTCATCTTAGCCTAGCCAGCAAAATTGCATAGTAATAGTTAAAATTCGGTCCAAGTCGGCCCTAAACCATTTCGGCCAAAGTCAATGTGGCCCAGACATAAGTTTGCTTTAAGTCAAGTCGGCCTCACGTCAACTCAGCCAAAAACTAATCAGTCAACTCAGCCTCCAATAAAGTATGGAGCCCAAAAAGTGCAAACACAGCAAATTGATAGAATAATAATATTAAATATTTCTTAATAATAATTTCACAAATTTTTCTTTATTAAAGGCCTGGGGCATATTATTCTATTTTTAGGCTATTGTCCCACAAAAACATAATAAAGGTTCAGATTAATTATATCAGACTTTGAATAGGTCATTTTGTAGTTTTAATAAAGTTATTTACTTCCATAGAAACAACTAGCTTTCATAGGCCTAGGCCTAAAAAAATTTCTTCACTTATATAAAATAAAAAATAAATTGTTAAATTCAACAAAAAACCCATTGACTGGCAGCCAATTTGATTGCTCTTTTGCATTTTTTTTCAGGTAAGTAAATACCACTGGCCTCGGTTGTGTTTTATTTTGTTATTAGGCCTGAATCCTGCCATTTTTATATTAACTATTAGCACTTTTTGTGTTCCATACTTTATTGAGGTCAAGGAAATTTTTTAGCATAGGATAATGTCATTTAAGTTATATAATATATGACTACCTTATGACGTCATTGGTTCATCATATGGTAATTTTAATATGCTCATTTGAAAGATTTTAATCTTTCCAATGAGCATATTAAAATTACCATATTAAAATACCACATTTATATCTACTCGTAATGCACTGCACACTGTTACGGGGCTTCAAAATCGTAAATGGTGGCCATTTTGAATTTATGCAAATTAACCAATTTTAGTAACCTTGGATATGATGTTTATTTGGACTACACCAACCGGACAAAATTCTGTTGCAATTGTTCTAGGTTCAACCTAATTTTGACTTATATTTACTGGACTATAATGTGCATAATATCAAGTTTTGATATAACTTTACATGAGACAAGGCAGTCTTACCAAGAGGAAACCATGGGATAACAAGCCAACACAGCAGTTGAACCGCTTCAACTTTAACATTACATTAATCTAACATAATAGGATATTTATTTGTATAATACACAACAAAGAGGACATATGAATCATGATATTTGTCTGGTTCTGGCTATTATCCAGCTGGTAGATCCAGCTCATTTCCCTACTACTATATTTATTCCTTAATTGTACAGTAAAGATAGGTAATTATGTTAAGTTTTTTAAGAACATCACCTATTTCACTAATGATACAATACTATATAATATCTAATCTATTTTATTTTGTATCTATATCATTTTCTTTTGTGCTAAAAGGAGAAGAAAAACACATGTTTACATCATGCTAGCAAAGCAGGACAGATGTTACAGTGTGAATTGCTGATTGCATACGGAGCTGATCCAGGCTCAATAGATGGGGAGGGCTACACACCTGCTGATTTGGCAAGGTTAGTATTTGGAGAGATATTAATAGAGGAACTACATATGCAAGGTGGTCTGTAGACTGAGCATTATGATTACTCATTGGTACCTTGCATGGTTGATATTTACTTATTTATGATACCACATAAATCACAACTTCCTATAGTGTTCAAAAAGCTTGTTTTTTTTATTGAAAGCAGTGCGTTAACATAGAATAGTTGAATTGAGTTGGTCTTACTGCCATTGCAAGTGCTTCTATTTCTATTTTTCCATGTAACAGACATATACTAAGAATTGGAGACTATATATCTTGTGATCATTTACACAAAAAAACACACTCAAGCTACACAACTTAAATTCAATTTAATGTTTAAACCTTGATTTAGCTTGTTGAGACTTATTAAGCCATAGCTTGTGTGCCTTCTTTCACTCCATTATTGTCTACTATATGGGACAAACAAAAAGAATCAGAATACTTTGTAGCCGAAACTTAAACTTGTTTATTGAATCAGATTTGATGAAATGGCAGTCTATTTTACTACAAACTCAAAAACCTGAATGACAGATCTCATTCTTCTGTAGTATAGAGTAGTGATGGTGCCTAAAGTATGTTAAGTTGATTACAGTCGGGTAGTTACAGCAATTCTTGTTTGATTCTATCTTGTAGATGTGAAGGTCATATTGAACTTGCCAAACGACTTGTTGAGTGTGAGTATGAGGTAACCGATAGACTGGCATTCTATCTGTGTGGCAAGAAACCAGGTAAAACCTTCTCTATACAAAATATTGTAATACCATCTATTAGCTGTATACTTACAGTACTGGTCAGAGCACTTTCGACATTCCCGCTCGTGTTTTTCTAGAATGTTTCTTGAGCGTTTAGCGAGGGATCGAGCGATCGAGTGCAAACAAATAATACAAAGTATATATTAATTAACATAATAAAAAAACAGTAAAATATACATTTAAAATTCACATGAACAGCTTCAAAGTCATGGAAAAATTCATATCTTTAAATTCTGAGTCTACAACACCGAGTTGATAGCTAAACTAGACCTACTATATTGCACGCTTGCTAGCCGAATAAACGCGCATCTATGATCTTTGCTATGTTGATGGTCATCAACCCTAGATTTACAAAACTTGAGGTCACGCAGCAAGCACATGGTTTTCTCATCAGCTCTTGCCGCGAATTTATCTTTTTCCACTGTGCACTCTCGAAACGAGAGTCGAATCTGACTTTACTAGGCCTGATAAAGTAAACAAACCTTGGCCTAACATTATTAAATGATTTTATTATAGTAAACATACAAAGAGCCCCAAAAAAATGACATGGTACGCCTTTGAAATAAATAACAATAGAATAGATTACTGACATTTCAGGCGGTACGATTTTTTAATCAACATGGTGTCCTGAAATACCCTGAAAACGCTATGTTATTTTATTTAGTTACACTCAGCTGGTCACAACTGAACGAACGAAAATCGTCTTTTAAAAGCCTTGTGAGGTGTTAATCACCTTCATGTGACACCCATCGCTGAATTGTTGATTGACATTTGCTATTTCGTTTTTTTATGCTAATAACGTGGAACACGAAAGACAATGACATCAGGATAAACTGCTAGCCGGAAATCGCTGCTCGATAAAGCCATTCATGTGAGGATTGTGACGTTAATGTATTACTCGAGGATAGCGACGCTTGTGAATATTGCTATCAATACTCGAACAACGCTCGGTCAACAATTGTTCAAAATATGCGAGGAATGTCGAAAGTCCTCTGACCAATACTGTATACTAATAACAAGAGTAAAGAGAATGCATAATATTCATGCTTTGTCATACGATGGTTTCCCCTGAAATGATAGTAAATGTATTTTTATGTATAGTTTTTTTTAAAGTTAACCTGTGATGGCTATCTGCTGTTATTTAAAAAATTAATAAATGAAAAATTGTAATATAAATATTCTTTAATTAAACATGATAAGGTTAGTAAGGAGGCCAAAATGTGTACATCTACAAGGTCGTAATTAAAAAATATGTTTGTTCCAATGTTTTTTTAATTATATTAATATATAACTAATAATTATAGTATCCTGTCTAAAATTGAAATACAATTAACAAAACAGAATTCTGAAAGAATGTTTAGAGATTTACTAATGTAATTGTTTGTGAAAACATCCTAGAAGGTTCATTTCTGTACACTATAAAGGAATATTAATAATCATTTTTCATTTAGATCATACAACATCAAACTTTCTCATTCCTGAAATGAAAGATAGTTCTCTAGACAGATCTGAACTGGCTGAATCTGCTAGAAGGAAACTACAAGCAGTAAGTTGCTTTTAATTCATCATTCATAGTAAATAATATAATAATACAATACTTTTCAAGTACTAATGTTAAAAGTCACTTTGTCATAGTGTTGTTGGCGACAATGAAATAAAGTCTATCAACTACAGGTTGATTAATGATCTGTACTGTAGGCACAGCTAAATATAAGTGTGGGCAGCGCAGTAGCATAGAAAAACAACGTTGACTAAAGATTGTTTTTGTTTACTATTCAGCTTTCAGATCACTTATTTAAAGAACTAGCTACAGATGTATATGATGAAGTAGACAGAAGAGAAATTGATAGTAGTAAGTATTGCCATGACAAAATGTTGATTGTTAATGTACAGTCAGTAGGGGCGTGATAAGGCACACATTCGAGACCTGTGTGAATTTAAGCAAGATGATTTGCTCTCATTGCCTATTCCGTTGTCCTGTTTACAATTGGAAGCTTTGAATTGTAACAACCTATGTATATAAAGATATGTATGCATTTTGTTGTTGGTCGTTTCCTGCATCTAGAATCTGCCAAAACTCAGTCCAACAAAGTGAGGTGTTCCAATGCCATTGCATGCACCTAAAGAATTACCATGATGTAACTAGTTTCTAGCAACAAAGTGACGTGTTCAATGCCATTGAATGCACCTAAAGAATTACCATGATGTAACTAGTTTCTAGCAACAAAGTGACGTGTTCCAATGCCATTGAATGCACCTAAAGAATTACCATGATGTAACTAGTTTCTAGCAACAAAGTGACGTGTTCCAATGCCATTGAATGCACCTAAAGAATTACCATGATGTAACTAGTTTCTAGCAACAAAGTGAGGTGTTCCAATGCCATTGAATGCACCTAAAGAATTACCATGATGTAACTAGTTTCTAGCAACAAAGTGACGTGTTCCAATGCCATTGAATGCACCTAAAGAATTACCATGATGTAACTAGTTTCTAGCAACAAAGTGACGTGTTCCAATGCCATTGAATGCACCTAAAGAATTACCATGATGTAACTAGTTTCTAGCAACAAAGTGAGGTGTTCCAATGCCATTGAATGCACCTAAAGAATTACCATGATGTAACTAGTTTCTAGCAACAAAGTGACGTGTTCCAATGCCATTGAATGCACCTAAAGAATTACCATGATCTAACTAGTTTCTAGCAACAAAGTGACGTGTTCCAATGCCATTGAATGCACCTAAAGAATTACCATGATGTAACTAGTTTCTAGCAACAAAGTGACGTGTTCCAATGCCATTGAATGCACCTAAAGAATTACCATGATGTAACTAGTTTCTAGCAACAAAGTGAGGTGTTCCAATGCCATTGAATGCACCTAAAGAATTACCATGATGTAACTAGTTTCTAGCAACAAAGTGACGTGTTCCAATGCTATTGTATGCACCTAAAGAATTACCATGATGTAACTAGTTTCTAGCAACAAAGTGACGTGTTCCAATGCCATTGAATGCACCTAAAGAATTACCATGATGTAACTAGTTTCTAGCAACAAAGTGACGTGTTCCAATGCCATTGAATGCACCTAAAGAATTACCATGATGTAACTAGTTTCTAGCAACAAAGTGACGTGTTCCAATGCCATTGAATGCACCTAAAGAATTACCATGATGTAACTAGTTTCTAGTAACAAAGTGAGGTGTTCCAATGCCATTGAATGCACCTAAAGAATTACCATGATGTAACTAGTTTCTAGCAACAAAGTGACGTGTTCCAATGCCATTGAATGCACCTAAAGAATTACCATGATGTAACTAGTTTCTAGCAACAAAGTGACGTGTTCCAATGCCATTGAATGCACCTAAAGAATTACCATGATGTAACTAGTTTCTAGCAACAAAGTGACGTGTTCCAATGCCATTGAATGCACCTAAAGAATTACCATGATGTAACTAGTTTCTAGTAACAAAGTGAGGTGTTCCAATGCCATTGAATGCACCTAAAGAATTACCATGATGTAACTAGTTTCTAGCAACAAAGTGACGTGTTCCAATGCCATTGAATGCACCTAAAGAATTACCATGATGTAACTAGTTTCTAGTAACAAAGTGACGTGTTCCAATGCCATTGAATGCACCTAAAGAATTACCATGATGTAACTAGTTTCTAGCAACAAAGTGACGTGTTCCAATGCCATTGAATGCACCTAAAGAATTACCATGATGTAACTAGTTTCTAGTAACAAAGTGACGTGTTCCAATGCCATTGAATGCATCTAAAGAATTACCATGATGTAACTAGTTTCTAGCAACAAAGTGACGTGTTCCAATGCCATTGAATGCACCTAAAGAATTACCATGATGTAACTAGTTTCTAGCAACAAAGTGACGTGTTCCAATGCCATTGCATGCACCTAAAGAATTACCATGATGTAACTAGTTTCTAGCAACAAAGTGACGTGTTCCAATGCCATTGAATGCACCTAAAGAATTACCATGATGTAACTAGTTTCTAGTAACAAAGTGACGTGTTCCAATGCCATAGTATGCACCTAAAGAATTACCATGATGTAACTAGTTTCTAGTAACAAAGTGACGTGTTCCAATGCCATTGAATGCACCTAAAGAATTACCATGATGTAACTAGTTTCTAGCAACAAAGTGACGTGTTCCAATGCCATTGAATGCACCTAAAGAATTACCATGATGTAACTAGTTTCTAGCAACAAAGTGACATGTTCCAATGCCATTGAATGCACCTAAAGAATTACCATGATGTAACTAGTTTCTAGCAACAAAGTGACATGTTCCAATGCCATTGAATGCACCTAAAGAATTACCATGATGTAACTAGTTTCTAGCAACAAAGTGACGTGTTCCAATGCCATTGAATGCACCTAAAGAATTACCATGATGTAACTAGTTTCTAGCAACAAAGTGACGTGTTCCAATGCCATTGAATGCACCTAAAGAATTACCATGATGTAACTAGTTTCTAGCAACAAAGTGACGTGTTCCAATGCCATTGAATGCACCTAAAGAATTACCATGATGTAACTAGTTTCTAGCAACAAAGTGAGGTGTTCCAATGCCATTGAATGCACCTAAAGAATTACCATGATATAACTAGTTTCTAGCAACAAAGTGAGGTGTTCCAATGCCATTGAATGCACCTAAAGAATTACCATGATGTAACTAGTTTCTAGCAACAAAGTGAGGTGTTCCAATGCCATTGTATGCACCTAAAGAATTAAAATTATTAATTTCAGACTGTTTGTTCTAATATAATGTTACCTTCTCCATATTTAATTTAGTTTGGATCTCAAAACAAACTCAATCTTCTGGTATCTTAGGAGATCGTACAGTACCATTCTTGCCACTTAATCCTGAATTATCATCCACAAGAAATCAGGTAAGACCATCAATATCAGCCACAATGATTGTACTGTACTTGTTTTACAATAACAATAATAATGCGGAAATGTAGTTCCTCCTATTGGTTTTCTCAGTGTAAATAGCTTTGTGTTTCTGTAACTAGGGTTGGTTATTATTCTCTAAGATATAACATTACTTTCTTAAGTGGCCAATGCCGTAAAATGTAAATATTCTTAGGACTTTTGATTAGGCTTTTTTTTAAATAGGTTCTTTTCAAGATGGTCTTCTTTTTCAAAATTACATTGCAAAGCATTGATAGTAAGGTGAGAAGGGTTGGGGCTTTTATGTTTGGGATGGGCTTCTTTTAGAGGTTTTATTGTATTTGAAATTGATCTAGTGTGGTAATAGATGCAACCCATGACAGTATGGAAGAGGTATTTAAATAAACAAGTTGTTTTGAAGGAAACGTTTTGTTTTTTAATTAATCATCCTTTATAATTTGAAACAAATAGCTGATTTTAGATATATTTTCACACATGCTATCTAATGATCTTAATTACAGTAGACGATTTTATTTATTCACATCACAGGGACGACAAAAACTTGCCAGGTTCAATGCTAGGGAATTTGCTACATTGATTGTAGACATCTTAAAAGAAGCAAAAAGACGACAAAAAGGAACGCTTTCATCAAAGTCTTCTGCTGATGGTAAGTACAAAATACTACTCTCAATTATTGCCATCAGGAATGAACATCATGCACATATTGCCCTGTTTAATCTATACTAATGAATATTGATTATATTTTGTGCCCTGTGAATCTATTGAACATTGATCACAAAGTTTCTTGGGAAGCTATTCTTAAGTGAACATTGATTGCAGAATTGGTTTTACATTTTTATAACGTAACATTATCTGTAAAGTAACAGTTTGTACTGTATTTGTTGAGTTGTTCAGTTTGTGTTATCACTTGTAAATTTAGTTAATTGAACTTAACCAAACTATTTTCAAGATAACTAGATAAACTAAATTACAGTACATTGAAAAAGTAGTTTTTAAAATCTAGTTTGTTACTTGGCAAAAATGAAATTTGACCAAGTATAGTACATGCTTTGTTTGTTGTTAGCACGTTAGCACCTACAATTTTAAAGTTATCATTCAAACATTTCTGGTGTAAATAGGTATATACTTACAGAAGAGCATGCCTATTAAAATTCAAGAAAATTGGTTTATTAATAACTTTACAAATAAAAAAAAAAGAAAAATGTTTATTTTTTATAGCCTGAAATATCAACAATATCATCAAATCAATACTTGTACTTCACTCATGAGTGTTTTCATTTATTTTTTCATTTTCAGAATCAAGTAATGATGGGCGGGGCATCCCAAGTGTCATTAGTGATGGTGACCCAATTTATGATGTTGTGGCGGAGGATGACTACCAAGATCTAGACCAATCACAAGTTGAGACTATTGAACCGGTTAACCAAATTACAAAAGATGATACTCAGGTATGTTTCCATAGATAATCTACAAAAGAAATACAACTAAAACAGTGTTGTTTCTTTTAACCATTATTTGTTTGCAAGTGAAAAGTGTCTATTCATTACCAACTTTTGTTCACACAAATCATGATGATAATAGAATATTATACAGCGTACATCCACAATAAATACACGGGGCCACTAAGGGTCATGTCATTGACAGCCATATTTATTTCTAAAATATTTGAAATTAAATATTGGGTCATGGGTTATTAATTAATTTTTGTGTATTTTTGTCATCAAGGAGACCGAATATTATAATAGAAATGGAAGTTTAGTGTTTGCTGGTTTTAAGGACGCTAGTAAAGCGTTCAACTGAGTAAATCATTGGTCATGGGGGTAAAAATTTTATTGCTTTTATAGAGTTTCAAAATCTTGGTATCAGAAACAATTATTTTTCGTTGGATGGGTATAACTCCATGTATTGTGGTTTCAAAGTTATTGGATGGAGTTAGGGAGGGCATAGTTACTGTATGTCTTATTTGCTATACAATGTTTACATTGATAGATTAAATACTTTGCTCAATGATTGTAATTTTAGATGTGAGCTCAATAACATAAGTTTAACAACCTTTGTTATGGCGATAGGGTGTTGCTTGCACCCTTATTAGATGCCTTTGTTATGGCGATAGGGTGTTGCTTGTACCCTTATTCGATGCCTTCCAAAAGAACGTTAACATTTGTGAATCCTTTGCTATACATTTGATGTGTTATAGAATAATTCTAATAAATTTATTTGCATGTGTTTTTGTCCCAAAACTAGAGTACATAATGGTACTTTTTTTCTTGTGTGACAAAGAACTAAATTACGTTGTAAATTACAATCCACTACCACCTTGGTTGTGTAATTAGTAATGATACTAGAGATGAGATATCAAAAGACAATATCAATCATTATGCATCAGAGGTAATTTTCTATGCAGGAAGTTTATTAAATGCTCCACTGGTGTTAAGATTTTATTGTTTAAGTCATACTGTCTTAGAAGTATGTATTGTGTGTCCATTGTGGTGTGACTTTAATGTGAAGTCCCTTCAGGTTTGTTACAACAATGCTTTTAGAATGATTTTAAGGCATGCCAGGGGTTACAATGCTTAGTACTAATGAAATATTTGTGGAGAATCATGTTGCCTCCTTTTATTAGAATAGTACATTTGTAAATCTATCTTAGTTTTAAATCTAACGTGGATAATAGTTACAATTCACTATCACTTGTGTTGATTCTCAAATGCTTAAAGATTTAAAACTATAGGAGAAGAACTACCTAAATTCATAATAATCTTTTTTTATCAGTACCTGTACTTTTAATACCTTGTATGTATTTGTATTATTATTTTTGTTGTTGATATGGACTTCCGAAATAAAAGTGAATTGAAATTGAAACATAATAATTGAATACGTTATTATTACAGTCATACACAATTATGAATCCTTTATTTTGCAGAGCTTAGTCTCAGCTGACCTTTCTGATGGACCAATCACTTTAGACGAATACTTAGATGTGAAACGTAAACTAACAGCATCAGAGAATAGAGTGACACAGTTACTTACAATGAATAAGAAAATGAACCAAGAAATCCATGTCCTACAGTCTATGGTATGTTCATGTGTGATTGAATGTCATGTATTACAGTCTATGATGTGTTAATTTGTAAATAATATATATTGAAATCCATGTTCTACAGAATGGTGTGATTAGTGTGAATTGAAAGCCATGTCCTACAGTCTATGGTTTGTTAATGTGTGAATAATGTGTTTTGAAAATCCATGTCCTACAACCTATGGTATGTTAATTTGTGATTATTGTACAGTATATTGAAATCCATGTCCTACAACCTATGGTATGTTAATGTGTGATTATTGTACAGTATATTGAAATCCATGTCCTACAACCTATGGTATGTTAATGTGTGATTATTGTACAGTATATTGAAATCCATGTCCTACAGTCTATGGTGGGTTAATGTGTGATTATTGTACAGTATATTGAAATCCATGTCCTACAGTCTATGGTGGGTTAATGTGTGATTATTGTACAGTATATTGAAATCCATGTCCTACAGTCTATGGTGGGTTAATGTGTGATTATTGTACAGTATATTGAAATCCATGTCCTACAGTCTATGGTGGGTTAATGTGTGATTGTACAGTATATTGAAATCCATGTCCTACAATCTATTGTGGGTTAAAGTGTGATTATTCTGTTTTCTGTTGAAATAATGATGTTTATACACATTCATTAAGTTTTTATGTTGTCACTAGGTACAAAATTTAATGGAAGAAAATTCAAAATTACGTCAACAAAGTCTGGTATCCGTTGTCCAGCCAGAAGAAAAACCAAAACAGAGAACCGAGTCTCTAGGTCGTTCTGCTCCTGTGGGATCTGGTCGCCCTATGTCAATGTATGAATCAAGGTACACAAGCAAGTTACCATGGAAACAAGTTGGAGGAAAAACTCCATCAACAGAAGAACTACAAGAAGTAATGCAGAATAGACCAACGCTTCAATCCATGGATAGGATCCCATCTGAAGTCAGTTGTTGTGTATTGCATAATATGAGAAATACATTGCCTAAATTTAAAATTCAAATCCTCTTCCTCCTCAACACTGGATATAAATATTGTTTCTTACTAAGATTATTAATGGTTCCATAGTCACTTTTGTTTTTCAATTTATTGATGACATGAATTGTGAAAGCTAATCAATTTTGTGTGTATCTTGAAGATGAAGGATTTACACAAACCTTTTGTAACAAACTTCCTAACTCTAAACAAAGAATTCTTTTTGTAAAAACCATAAAATTATAAGCGAACTTACAGAACGTTTTGAAACGTGACAGGTTTCATTCTCAACCTATTGTAAAACCAGATGAAATTTGACTTTCTAACTCTATTGTTGTTTTTATATTTTTAGGATAGTGGTTCAAGTGATAGGCCATTGAGTACAACAGGCAGTGATTATGAAAACACACACAATCAGGATCCTTCCAGGTATGTATAATGAATATTTCTGCAAATTGGAACCTAGTGAGAGCATGTGGTGTAGTGTCTTAAACATTGGACTGCTGATGGCAGTTTCAAGTCCTATGCGTTGCTTGTGTCATTAGGCAAGACACTTTACTTTGTTTGCCTCTCTCCACCCAGGTTTACAAACAGGTACCTAGTAAGGTCAAACTATCTGCAAAATGTTTGAACCAAAATTACCAGAGTTATAATGTGAAGCCTTTAGACGCCTTATATAGTTATTATTGAGTCCTATGAAATAGATTACCCAGTTATGTTTGACATCCTCCAAACTTTATTTCAAACGCTTTTTATATTTCCTAAACATTGTTCTTCTACCACAGTCATGATATGCCGTCTGTAACTATTACACCACCTACATCAGCTGGCCTATCTCATCCTACCTCACAAATTACAGACCTGTCTCCTGTGTCAGAGGAGACAACAGATCAACTTGAAGAGAAGGGACCAACAAAAGATGAGGTTGTTGCTCAAATGGGTATTATTACCAAGAAAATTCAAGAACTTTTATCTGCAGCAAAAGACAATCAAGTAGAATAGTAAGTATCTAAAGGAAAGTGGAGTGACTAAACATTAAAAGACAATCAAGTAGAATAGTAAGTATCTAAAGGAAAGTGGAGTGACTAAACATTAAAAGACAATCAAGTAGAATAGTAAGTATCTAAAGAAAGTGGAGTGACTAAACATTAAAAGACAATCAAGTAGAATAGTAAGTATCTAAAGGGAAGTGGAGTGACTAAACATTAAAAGACAATCAAGTAGAATAGTAAGTATCTAAAGGGAAGTGGAGTGACTAACATTAAAAGTGCTAAATTGTTTTATTTTCTGTTAGAGAAGCATCACTGCCACTATGATCCAAATTATTATATCGTTCTGTTTGAATCGCATTACAAGAAAAACTTAATCACTCCCTTAACAAATACTTTATAATCAAATGCAATGGTAGAATACAAAGTTCTTTTATTAATTCATGTTGCCAGCGATAAAATACTGTATTTTATTTAATACTATACTATATAAATGAAACTTTTTAAACACTTTTTAATGTTTTGCCTTTTTATATCGTATTTTAACTTCCAAATTTTTGTGCAATAGTGTTTGTGTTTTCTATGTATTAATATCTTATTTTATTTTTATCTGTTTTTTATCGTAATATTTACCAATCTTTAGGAAGAACTCCTATTGTTATCATATGATAATGGACAAATAAAGCATTTCAGTACTCAGTATTTGGCCATTGTAGGAGCAAAAGCCAGTCAGTTTATAATCAAACAGTACCAATGATATGACATTTATAAACAAATTTAGTTTTATGAAATGCCATATAACACCTTCTTACATATAAATATGATATACAATTTATGCCCATCTATAAATTATTCTGATTCATAATAATAATAATAATTATTAATGTAAATAAACTAATAAAGATGCTTTTTTTGACTTGCAACATTTTATTATATCAACCATTACTAATGAATTCAAGAATGATTCAAGAATACTATATTTATTATATACACTAGAGTAAAGTATTTAGCAATACTTTTAGTGAATAAACATTTTATATACTTTTCATTTTCAGTTATATACCATGTTCAGAAAAAATATATGCAGCTGTCAAAGAAACAGTGGACCTATTCCCAGAGGTAAATATATATTTACATTATGCTTCTAATGCTAATAAACATATAGGAATCAAGGTTGAGAGTTGTAATGTCCGAACGAAGTTCCTTTTTTTCTGACATGCCTTTTTCAAACTAGAGATCAGCAGCGAAAGTATAGTAAATAAGCCTAACTAGCCTATCACATGATGATTTTTCCGCTTTGTGAAAAACAAATCCCTGTTAAAATCCTGGCTACTGTCTTGAGAATTAGTAACTAAAATGTAACCATGTGCAGATTGTCCATCTTTATGTAAAGATGATAATTATATCAACTTAAAAAATGTTTATTATGCCATTTAATTTGTACATTAATTTCAATAAAACTATTGTTTTGTTTATTATTTTTTGTTAGAAATCTAAACATGAGAATGTACGCGTACCAGTCAGGCTTCTTGTGTCAACAGCTAATCGTTTACAAATGGAATGCAAAAACATGAATATGGAAGGTACAACAACAGAAACAATAACATCACAGGTTATAGCATGTGCTTATGATATTGCAAAGGCTGCAAAAAGCTTAGTTACAATGTATCAATAAAAGAACAAGTGATAGTGAACAGGGAGTCTTCATTTTGGTGATGGTAGATGAATGAGATGAAGTCTTGTTGCTAAATGTATTTCGATTTTAAGACACAGTGACTGCTGACCACTTAGACATACTGTAGGCTGCTACATGCATGCTCTACATTTAAAATCATGTGTACGGTGTTTGAATAAGACCTGAGATAGCCAAGCTAGGTCTTACCCTAGCTAGTTTCTAAAGGAAGAAAAAAAAAATGACCTGAATAAAATATAAAAAGAGGGCTTGTGAGGATACTTAAAAGATTTCAAATTTTAATGCACGTTAAATCAACCAAAGAAAGGTCTGATACTTAATGCAACAGTGTACCTTATGCACAGGTGAATATTTGTTTGAATTGGCCTCTCCTTCTTCTACCCTCCCAAACTGAATCTTCCTGCTTGTTTTGTTGTTCGAACATTGGCTACAATGTATGAGTGTCCCAATGCATGGCCAAGGCTACTGGCCAATACTGTTACCATGGATATACTGTATAAGTTCTATATGTCCATGCTTGTTATTAAACTCATTAAACTTATTTATCCATTTATTTATGGAATATACTTTTGATGTCAAATCAGTTTGGAGCTTAAAAACATTTTTGGAAACATCTTTCAACCAGTTGCGTAGATTTATTACAAAACAAAATTTATTATAAATCATTGTCATTTTCAATTAAAAAATCATACCAGAATTCAACTCAAAGTGTATGCACAATATAAGCCTGCTAACTACAATGATATTTATATGGCCCACCAGAGTTTTTGTAATATATAATATTTATATAATTTTGTTATTTTCAATATTTAATATCAATTATATGTATGCTTTTAATAAGGTTAATTCATTTTTAGAAGGTAGGACATACCATAGACAAGATGTAAACAATGTATATAGCTATAGTTTTAATAACATCTTACGTTTAGTCTGTTTATCCAAAATGTGAATAACTTAAATAATGTGAAATGTGTAAGTTAAATTATCACAAATACAAGTTTATTATAATTATTTGATACATGATATATATACCAATACTTTATGTTATTCAAATTGTTATATCCAATATTAATCAAAGTGTATTGATTATAAATTTATGTAGAGAAGAAATATATTAAATAGGATTGTGTTGAACATGAAACAAAAAAGGGAAGGAAACAATAAACAGTGACATTTGGAAAACTGAAAGGAAACAAAACAAGAAACTTAAGTTGGTGGTTGTTTTCATTTGTTTTAATATCAAATACATTATTACATTAAATACAATTTAATTGTTTAACTAAGTTGATGAAATTGAGAATTACCCTTCAATAATACATTTTTTAAATTTATTTTAGTATAATCAAAGTGAAGATAACATTCTTTTGTATGGTACTACATCTACATTAGACATCTTAATTGCTTTGAATATTATTAATTAATGAAGTAGTTGTCAATTGTTTAGCTTGGTGAAAGAATAGTGGCCTACTAATGATGTGTACAGTAGTTACCTGGTCTCTCTCCACCATGTCCAAGTTAGAATGTCTATACCACATTTGTACAGTAGTTACCTGGTCTCTCTCCACCATGTCCAACTTAGAATGTCTATACCACATTTGTTTTGTAACCAAGCAATAACATTATTATGCATATTTAGTGTTAAATAACTGGTAGGCCATTAGTCTTGATCTTAAAAGAGTAATCTATAACCATAATTAGCTACAATGTATGTCACAGAATACTCCTACAGACAATATGTTTTGTCATTATGAATACAATTAGTATATTCTGATGACGTTCAAGAGAACTAATTATGACAGATCTAAACTTCACTCTTGCTTAATAGTTTCCCTATGTTAACAAAATCAATTAAAATTGGTTTTATATCTTGTCTTTCTATATTTTCATTTTTCAACTGTCTTCCATTCCATTACGTTATTGTTATTGTTTGAAAGTTGTGAAATGTGCTGCTTTTTGCCACCTTTCAAGAGTCCAACATAATTACTTCACAATGTTGCTTTCTGTAAAACAAAAATTTAAAAAGTAATTGTAAGGATATTATAAATCAAACAAAGCAATGTATTACACACTTAATGGCGTTGGTTTATAACATGTATAAATCAAACAAAGATGCTGTACCCACATGTTACTGTTTGGAACACTGAATGCAGTGAAAAGCATCTTGAATGAGATGCGGTACAAGGATTCACCAAAACAATGTGTGTAATGTCAGGGATAACATGGTTATTTTTATTTAAAATCAGAAATTTCATATAAGTAACATATCAATATATACAAGAACCAAAATTAAAGTAGGTTTGGACCTTTTCTGTACACCATGTGATTCCTATGAGAACACACTAAAGTTCAGGTTTTGGTTGTTGTACTATGACAACCATTTCAACAACAATAAATGCATTCTTGACTATACTTTTATTTATAAGGAATTGTGTGCCGTTATAAATTAAAAAACAAAAACAGATTAATTAATATAATGGTGGTTTTTTTTTTATTTTAAGTACATTTATTATTATACTTTGTTTATGATTACATACAAGTTGGATTTATGACTTTGTATCATCCGGTTTGATTTGATGGTTTTTAACAATTATGATAGTAAAAAGGTCACATGTGTATAGGTCACATGTTTAAACTAATAAAGACAGTATTATTATTATTGTTGAATTAAAAGAGGGTTAATGGATGGGAGTTGTGTATCTCCTTTATCCATTAAATACTGTACGTGTATAATTTTTTTAATGTACATTTTTGTATGTAGAGTAATTTAAGACCTTTGATACTGAATGTTATATTGCATGTCAACTAGGGAGTACTGTAGTAAGTACTACTGTATTTGTAAGAATGAATAAAAGATGCATGTTCAGAAGTAAAACATCTTGTAGCTTGTATGTGATTGTTTAAGAAAGAAAAACTGAAACTAACCAACCTCAAACATGCATTCAGCATTGAGTGCTACTAAATATGGATGTAGTTTCTGTGTTCGTTTTTAATACAAAAAAACTTTAATTTACGTAACATAGAAGATGCCTAAACATTCAGCTCATCATTTTCAAACTGACCTGGAAAACTTTGTTTCTTGGAGTAACTCAATTGTCATGAAACTCAATCTGAGAAAATCCACCTTCTTACAATTACCCGACGTTCAATCAATATCTTTTTATCTAAGACACAAATGTGTGCTGTTGCCGGGCGTTCTTTTTATCTAAGACACAAATGTGTGCTGTTGCCGGGCGTTCTTTTTATCTAAGACACAAATGTGTGCTGTTGCCGGGCGTTCTCACATCTCAATTATTTGTATTATGCTCTCTGTCATCCTTTACTAGAATATTTATCCCCAATCTGAGATGCAATGTTAATAAACTTAAGAGTTTATAAACGATTTTACTTTAATTTAGCCTAAAAACTATCAATCATGATAACATTGCCCAACTTACTTATTCCAAACGTCTTTCTAAACTCTCGGGGATAGAAGAAAACTTCATAGTCCTTGCCATTGTTTTTCGATTTTTCATAATCTCATAATAAATAGGAAAAACCATTTCCCTACTTTCTGTATCTGGTTTGGTAAAAGGGTTTTAGAAGAACTGACTTAGACGTTTTCTGTCGGTTACCATTATTGAAATGCTTGATATTCGTAAAACTATAAACCTACTCTGTTTCACAGTGTCTTAGATGATTAATAACATTTTAAAGTATAGTGTTTATTGTTTGGTAGGGCGGAGGTGGGGAGGCGGAGTTAATTTGAGGGAGGTGCTTATTCAAAGGATACGTTTAATATTAGTTTTAATAATATGGTAATATTTATAATAGATATGAAAAGTGGTAAAAAGAATAACAAATGCTTGGTAAATACTGATAATGCTTGATAACAGTCCGATGAATTCTACTACGAATAGTATAATATATACAATATAGTATATAATACAAAATGCGATTATTATTCTAAGTGATGTATTATTGGTTCTCTCCCCCCCCCCCCCCCCCACTTTTACAGCGAAACCCCCTAACCGACTGCAAATCCCCATCCCGACATGCCCAATACCTCACCCCATCACTTAAAATCCTCCAAATACGTGCCCCACAGTACAAAATGTTATTCGTAAATTGAAATATTCGTAAACTCGTTCGTGAATAACTCATACCTTCTTCCCTGTATGAGCGTACTAGCGATACGTGTCTGTAAGTTTCTAAGAGTTGCAAATGAATTAAATAAATACGAATTTTTGGTCCTTGGGTGTAACATGATATTGACGCGTGTATCGTACTCATAGAGTGAGCTGGGGCCGGGCACGAACGATTCGTACAAAGGACACCGCCAGAAAACCGGTATATCCAATTCTGACGTACATAAAAAAATGGAACGCTGCGGTTACCTACAGTATTTATGTGTGGCTATGAAGTATAGTGTATCATCATCATAGAGGATTATAGTGAATATTAATATTTTACACTATAATATCTATGGTATCATGTACATTACATCCGATTATCTAGGCACCAGCCGATACGTACTCAACTGTATCAATATCACCTATTTACATTGATATATTTAATTTCCTCAACAAATTGCTGTAAATAAATATAGTCATAGGCCTATACACTCTTACAGACTACTACTTTACTATTTTAGTCTAGCTAGGCCTCTATTACTGTCATATATAAATAAATAAACTGCTAGATAGGCCTATTCTTGCTTTGTAGGCCTTAATCATTTAGTTTTTCTTGTCAATTGGATATATGGACCCCTAACAATCGAGAAAACACAATGTTTATATTATTTATCTATTTTATTCAGATGGTACGCAATTATAAGCGTAAAAAAGAATTTTAGATGAAACATCAGAACCAAAGAAGAAGAATAAACCTAGCTCAAAAGATAAAGTGCACAAGAAAGAAATTGGCTGTGCTGCAAAGAAGATTATTCTGCGTCAGTTTCAAGAGAAATCTGGATCATGTGTCTGTGAGGAATGGGCTGATGAAGATTGTGCTGGTTGTGTCTTAAACTTAATATTCAGAGGAGATTAGACTGAATTTGTAACTTTTAGCCCCTATCTCCCCTACTATTTAATAATTTAATTTATCATGCTTATAAACTCGTCTCAAAGTCTCATTTGAGGCTTAGGGAGTGGAATTGAAAGAGTCGTGAGTAAAAATCTTAGGTCAGGATTGAACCCCGGACCTTCGGATTGAAAGGCAAGCACGTTAACCACCAATCTGCAGCTTCACTTCTTGATTGAGAGAGTAAATTTAAAATCTTAATAAAATGTTTAACGAAAGGAATAAACTATCACTCGCTGAACGCCATTCCGCTATTCATTTTTCTGATGTTTCGGGGTTTTCATGTAACTGATAAACTTCATCATCGTGATAAAGGCTTTGCTATTTCCATAAGGTCACTCAGTTGTCGACACTCAAATTGTAAACCAGTAACTTGTTTCTGGAATTTTCTCCTCATCATTCAAAGCAGCAGTGCTCTCGACCATTACTCAAGAAACCCAATGTGTTGAAGAACTACAGACCTGAAATTTATCGTTTGTCAAAACTCTTTATTGTGATACATTGTAACTTTTAGAATTTCACAATTTCTCCATCATTACAAACCTCGGCAAACAACAGTCTGCTTTCAACAATCAAATTGAAACTGCACTACTTAGGCCTAAATTTCAAAATAACATCGCAACAACATAACATGACATTATATCATATGTACGGGATGCAAATTCGCTACTCTAGACTCAGCCTTGTAAACTGTATAGAACAATGAAAGCTGTTGGTATATGCCGAACAGTCTCTACGGTTCGCGGGATAAAAGGTGGTTGCAAAATGTAAAGAAGGATATCCGTGAGAATAACTAAAAGAACTAAAGCACATTTTAACGAACACTATCCGGCGTATATAAATGAACGTAACCTTGTCATTGCGGAATGTCAAGTAAATAAGAACATTCCAAAAAAAAACTATCAATCAATGATTTTATATCAACTAATAATGATCTCGACATTATTTTTATCTACTGAGACTTGGCTAGGAACGTCTATTGATAAAGCCTCGATAGGAGAATTAGTTCCACCAGGTACGGTTTTAAGCATATACCGCGTCCCTGCTGTCGACACTGCGGTGGGGTAGCCTGATTGACCAAAACAATAAAAACCAAAATTGTACGTTCCAGCAATGATAGAAGATTTACTCAATTTGAATACATGGACTGTGATGTTAATATAGATGGTGTTGTATTGCGCGTTGCCACTGTTTATCGTCCGCCACCATATCTACTGTAAACTGCCTAAAGATCAGTGATTTTTTTAAAGAATGGTCTACGTTTCTCTCGTATGTAACAATTCTAAAAGACACTCTAATTCTAGGAGATCTTAATTTTCATGTAGATGTCGCGGAAGATCGTAACTCTCAGCGTTTTGTTGATATTCTTGATTGGCATGGTCTAAAACAACTTGTGAAGGACCCGACACACAACCATGGTCACACATTGGATATGGTTATTGTCAGAGATACAAGCTGTGTGGTATCTAATATCTCAGTAACCGATCAAGGCCTTTCTAATGAAAGTGGGACAATGACTTGTGATCACCTTGCTGTTCATTTTAGAACAGCTATAGCGAAACCTAATCGGGTCTATAAAAAGGTTACCTTCCGCAAGTTACGTGCCATCGATGTTGATGCGTTTCGGGAAGATATCCAGTCATTCGTCTCGAGCTCTTCGACATCGTTATTAAATCCTGTCGATGAACATTTGTCCACATATGATATTTCCTTGCGATCAATAATTGACAAACACGCACCTTTACGTACTAAGGTTATTGTGCAGAGACGTACCTAATTGTCCTTGGTACACTGATCAGCTCTACGAAGCCAAGCATCTTCGACGGAAATTAGATTGCAAATGGCGCAACATCAATCTAGAATCGAATACTATTCTGAAAAAGATAGCTGTCTGTGATCGGGATAAAAAATGTTTATTTAGGTTGTCAAGACATCTATTCGGTGAAACCGATGACCCGACTCTACCAAAACGCACATGCGTCAAAGAACACGTTTGATGCAACACCCTTAGTGGAATATATGACGGTTTCTCTAGACGAAGTGCGTCCTAAAATCAAAGAGTCAGTCACGTGAATTAGATCCTCTACCGACATGGCTCCTGAAGGATACCTTGAGGAACTTCTCCCTATGATAACAGCTATCGTCAATGCATCACTACAGATGAGTTACGTTCCACGTGATTTTAAACATGCGCTTCTTAGACCTCTCATAAAGAAACGTAGCCTAGATCAGGAGACTCTCAAGAACTATAGACCTGTATCTAACTTACCATTCATGTCGAAAATCCTTGAAAAAGTTGTTGACGCAAGCCTAAATAAATATATTGTAATTAATGGCGTTTATGAGTGCAATCAGTCGGCATACAGAAAATTTCACTCAACAGAGACTGTCCTTCTGAAGGTCCAGAGTGACATTATCGCGTCTCTAGACAAGGGTTACGCTTCTGCGCTTATACTACTCGACCTTTCGGCCGCCTTTGATACGATCGACCATTAGACACTACTTCAACGGCTTTATCATCATTTCAGAGTACGTGGACATTTTCTAGCATGGATTGCATCTTATCTGAAGGATCGTTATCAGTCAGTATCCATTAATAATGCGCATTCGAATCCACTTCTTCTTAATATATGGAGTGCCGCAAGGATCGGTCCTTGGACCGAAGTTTTATTCGATCTACACCAACCCCATTGGATAAATCGTTCGGCGACATGGGCTCGGCTACCAGTTGTATGCGGATGATACGCAAATGTACGTTTCTTTTCGCCCAAATGACAAGTCAGAAATACAATCTGCTCTAATTTCGATGGAAAATGTGTTTCAGATGTCAAGGTATGGATGACCCAAACTGAAATTAAATGAGGGAAAAACGGAAGTGATACTCTTTTCGTCGCGGTACAATAAGACCAGTATAAATTGGACGTGAATGTCGGAAACATAGTTCTAAAACCAACGTCGACTGTGAGCGACCTCGGAGTAATATTCGATAAACATCTTACTATGGATTCACATTTGCAATCCATCTCGCGGCAGTGTTATATGCACTTACGTATCATCTCTCATATTAGACGTCATCTAACATATGATGAAATCATTAATACAGTCGCTGGTGATCTCTCTCGTATGGACTATTGTGACACCTTACTTTATGGTCTGCCAACTACAACTATCAATAAATTACAAAAAGTTCAGAATACGGGAGCGCGAATTATTACAAAAACCTGTAAATATGAGCATTACTATTTTGAAGGAGCTCCATTGGCTACCGGTGCAGGCGGGCATAAAGTATAAGTTACTTGTAGGCTACACACCTTCAAGGCATTGCATAATCAGGAGCCGACTTAGGCCTACATCAATGATATGCTGAAGGTTCATCAACCAAATAGGATAATTACGATCACAGGAATCTTTTACTTTATGTGTTCCTATAGTTAAAACCAAATCGTATGGTGAAAGGTGTTTCATGAGGGCCGCGCCGACTCTATGGAATGCTCTTCCATACAAGCTCCGCAGTGCTTACTTACATTTTTAAAGGGGCACTTAAAACACACTTATTTGTCTCACACTACAACAATGATTGATTTCAATTTGAGTATAATATATTGATACCTCGGTCTACATTAAGCAACATTAATGAATAAACTAATTATTACCTCCGCCAAGGAGGGTATATTTTCATCCCTGTATGTTTATACGTGTACGTGTGTCTTTGAACATCCTTGAGGCCACAGTTTTTATCAGATTCTCACCAAATTTGGCCACAATGATCTATGCCCCAAAAGCTCGGACGAGTTCGAATTTGAGGGGAAAAGGTCATAGGTCAAGGTCACAACTAACAGAAACTATTTTACTGCCTAGAGACCACAGTTTTTATACGACTCATTATGGATAATTGTGGTTAAATTTTGAAGGGTCAGGGTCAAAGATCAAGGTCCACAAAAAAAAAAAGAAATAAAAAAATTAAAATTTAACCAGCAATCTCAACTGTGAGAGGCTGGATACATAACCATTACACACCAAACTCTCATCCACCACTTTGTAGTCCGCAGTTAGCCTACACTTAGAATTAATAATAATAGTTATTAGAGAAACTATTATTTTATTATTTTACTAAATTATTAGTGAAATCATCGGATCTATTTTAAATTGTTTGGTCAATTATTGTGCAATAATATTTTTAATCAAATTAAATTAATATATAAAAAAATTCCCAAACACACACCGTTCTTTGAGCAGTCTCTTCAATTACCAGCTAGTGTTCAATTCATAAGCTGTCGATCTGGTACTGAGCAATTTCGTAATTTTGTGTAATTTTATTCGTTAAAAGCAACATTCCAGCTGATTAGTGTCTTTAGGATATAAAGTATTATACACAATATTTTGCTATTTTCTAAATAAGCTTAAAGGGTGACAAATCCAAGATATCTATAATATAATAGCACTAAGCCAAAATGTGTTCCTCTATCTCCTCTTAAACCGCAAGTCTGATACTAGCGCCGTTTCAGCTGGGGCACCTTTTAATTCCCCTTTATCCATTAGTCTATATTAGAATGGCAAATTTGTACGAAAACTGTGTTTTTAGACCAATTTCTTTGCAATCCTGCGATCGGTAATCCTCGGCCATTTTCCTACGTCATAAGACAAACCACCAAACATTATTACCACCAAAATCAAGACATGAACTTAACAACAGAAGACTACAAGAAAATTCAACCAGATTCAACTAAGTCACTATTCTCCAGTCGGATATTATATCAACATACTTTGGATGGTTTTACGAAACATCTACGACTATAAATACAGTATTATGTCCTATCCAAATATGAGGACGGATAATGACTTCAAAATAATATTCATCAATAAAATAATAAACGTCTATATTACACAAACAAAACAAGAACAAAGATACAGATGTATATTAAAAATTAATATATTAACAAGATTCTGTTTTTTTTTTTGTTGGATAGTTATTTTTATTTATTTTATTCCTTTCAGTAAAGACAATACAAATATAACATAAAACGTGTTTCTAAGGAAAGATAAAAGCTGTCAGACTACTACTACAAAGGGCGTGCCGCTCCATACAGATATGCACTAAAAACTAATTATTGTATTATATAAAATTGCACTATAAAAATATAAACAAACAAAAAAATGATGTATATATATATAAATATGAATACAGGATTAAGATTATGATATACAGCCTTTAAAATTACCTACTATTAATTAATCAAATCACTTTAGAGTAAGTTACTACAATCATGAATTTGATTAAAATGATTACTAAGCTTTCTCTTAAAATAGGTCCAAGAGTTACAGACGAATGTATCTTTGACATCCAAAGGCAAGGAATTCCAGATCCTTACAAATCTAGCAGGAATGCTAAATTTACATTTTTTCAACATGGCGAGAGCTCTGTTGGATATTGTCAAGTATAATTGAACTATTGGAACACATGTAAAATAATAAACGACAAACATATAAAATAGTAAAATAATCCCGCTTAGCAGCAGTAGTACACATTTTAAGGACGATGAGCCATACGAGTCTTCTTGCCTTTTCTGATTTAAAAGGAAACGGGTGGCACGATGTTGAATTAATTGTTACAGCAATATTGAATAGCAAAATAAGAGATGAATACAATTTTAAAAGAACTTTTGATGAACAACTATTAGCTACAGAACGAATAAACCCAATCATTTTAAATGATTTAGAGGTCACTTTCTCGACGTGTGTGCCTTTCTACAAGATGTTCTTTTACCAAACATTTTCTGTCATCATGTTATATTATGTTCTAGTCACTTTTTTATTCATTATTTCTTTGCAAGATTATAAAGGTCATTACCGTCAGCATTGAATGGATCTCCACCTGTGTAAGAAATGCAGCATTCTTTATTACGCCAGGATCAGTCAACTTTTGAGCATTGAACAATGAACACCGCCGTATTTTTGCTCTGTTGTGTCTCGTTTATTTTATTTACTTACTCGTTTACCCCAACACAATATCCCTTTAATGATGATCACGAAGTGTTTTGGAGTGGATATGGATGCAATTGTGACAACAATTTTCACCAATCTTTGTATAAATACGTGAATTTTAGCACAATAAGCTTAGGCCGGCAGAGCGAATTTCAAAGAATAGCATTACCGGTGTGTGAAGGGGTCTGTGTAGTCAGCTGTCCAGGTCAGTATGCAAATGTTAAATGGAGCCTAGTTGAAATGGAATATACAAAGCGTTCTATGAACAACTTTGTGCAATATTTTTTCTACTATTTTACCGATGCAGTCTACATTCGATTTATTCTTGACGACGATTTTCATCCGATACCATTTTCTTATTCAAAATGTGCAATAACCAGCTGTCCAGGTCAGTATGTTAAGTGGAACCAAGTCGAATTGGAACTTACAAAACGTTCTATGAACAACTTTGTGCAATACTTTTTCTACTATTTTAATGATGCTGTTTACATTGACGACGATTTTCATCCGATACCTATTTATTATTCAAAATGTGCAATAACAATAACTGGCCTTACATCATTACAAGTACGAAAGAAATCGAAGTTTAAATTCCTTGGCAGGGCTGTGTCATACTATTCAAATTCGGTTAGTACTCTACGTATTTGGTCTGTTGTACTTGGAGGGGACATAGAAGTCAATCCTGGCCCGAATGCTACTAATTCGAACAACAAAAGTAGCTCTTTAAAGGTGTACTACCAAAACGTTCGTAGTGTAAAAAATAAAATGGAATCATATAAATCGGAATTGTTTAGTCACATGTGCACAAGATACATAGACGTTGTAGCATTAACTGAAACCTGGTTAAATAACACTGTAATTGATTGTGAACTGTCTTTAGATGGCTTTAATCTATATCGCAGGGACCGGCAAGAGGACAAGAGAGGCGGTGGAGTTTTACTCTTAATTAACAACAAATACAGGTCGTGTCGTCTCATTAAGTTTGAAGATGAAAGTCAAGAACTAATGTGGGTCAAAATTCAACTGTCTAGAAAAAAATGTTTAATTATTGGTATATATTATCGCCCACCATCGGCACCTAAATCTCAAATCGATCGTCTCTGTGAATCTATAAACAATGTGCAATATGAATTTCAGGGTTTCAATCATGACGTTATGTTATTAGGAGATTTTAATCTACCTGAGATAAAATGGCGTTTGAATAGTTATAATAAGTGCAATATTGTAGAATGTGAAGCTCCCGACAACTCCAATGGCAAATTTTTTATAGATAATACTTTACAGGGTAATAATTTTAATCAATTTGTATATTTTCCGACATGTGCCGATCACACTCTTGATCTTGTCTTGTGCAATACTATATGCCATGAAGTTTCATTCGGTGAAGATATTTTCACTTCTGATCACTGTGCAATAAATTTTAAATATCCTATAGAGTTTAACAAACACCTTATCAATAATGACGATCGATTGTTATATAATTTTAAAAAACTTAACAAATTAGATTTTATACAAACACTTTCTCATATTCCTTGGAATTTACTTGATCTTGCCGTTGACATTGATGAGGCAGTTAATTTATTTTATGATTTTATTTTTGCTACTATCAAAGATCTTGTCCCTGTTTTCAGACCTAAGAGAAAACTCCCACCATGGTTTGATAATGAGCTCTACACTGCTTTGAAATCTAAAGAATCATATTTTAGAGAAAAAAAACGTAATCCAAATAGGTTAAATATTGAAAATTTTCGATTTGCTAGGTCAAATTTTAAACGACTTTGTAGATTTAAGTATCGTACCTATGTTAATTCATTATGTTGTAATTTAAGTTGTAATCCGAAACGTTTTTGGTCTTGGATAAAATCCTCAAGAAAAAATAATAATAACATTCCTTCGGAACTACATTTTAATAATCAGTCAGCTTACACTGTAAAAGACAAAGCAAACTTACTTAACCAATTTTTTTTTTATTCTGTTTTTAGTCCTGTTAACAAAGATTTGGATGTTCCTAATCTTCCTGAATATCCCATCGATTGCTTATCTAAACTTGAGTTTAATCAGGAGGTTATAGAAAAGCACATTAATGAAATTGATTCTCATAAGGCTTCAGGTAATGATGGTCTAAGTAATATTGTTTTGTCTTTAGCTGCCAAACCTCTTTCTTTCCCTTGTAAAATTTTATTTGAAAGATGCATTTCTGAGAAACGTTTTCCGATAAAATGGAAGCAAGCTAACGTGTGCCCTATCTTTAAAGCTGGTTCTAAATCTGATGTACGCAATTATAGACCGGTTTCATTGTTGCCAACTATTTCTAAAGTTTTTGAAAAAATTGTTCACGACCAAATTTTTAAACATATATCACCAGTTATTAGTGACCATCAACACGGATTTTACCCAGGAAGGTCTTGTGAAACAAATTTGTCTGTTCTGTTGTCACATGCGTATGACGCAATAAATGCAAAAGGGCAATGCGAAGTTGTATATACAGACATGGCTAAAGCCTTTGACAGGGTCTCCCATAAGTTGCTCTTGTTTATACTTCAAAAATTTGGTCTAAATCACGATTTAATTTTATTTTTTACAAGTTATTTATCGGACAGGTTTCAGAGAGTCACTTTTGATGGTAACGCGTCTGAATGGCTTCCAGTTTTATCTGGAGTGCCTCAGGGGTCTATTTTGGGGCCTCTTTTTTTCATTATGTTTATTAACGATTTTTCCTTTGTTCCTCGTCATTCTAATGTTCTTATGTTTGCTGACGATATCAAATTATTTAAGTCTATACAAACTTTAAATGATATGTTGTTGTTACAAGAAGACGTTGACAGACTCATTCACTGGTGCGACACTTGGAATATGTCAGTCAATGCCTCTAAATGCAAATCAATGTCTTTTACTCTTAAGAAAAAACCCATCTATTTTGACTTTTATATTAAGAATATTATACTTGAAAGAGTCTCTGTTCACAAAGACCTTGGTGTTTTTTTAGATAGTTCATTAACCTTCTGTAAACATATTGATTTTATAGTCTCTAAATGCAATAGACTTTTGGGTTTTCATTGGAGACATTGCAGACATATCAACGATAAAAAGGCATTAGTTATTTTATACAAATCTTTAGTTAGGTCGAATCTTGAATTCTGCAGTGTTATTTTTAACTCTATTTCTCTTGCCCAGTCTTCTAGATTACAAAGTGTACAGAACAAGTTTTGTCGATTTTATGTGCGTAAATTTGGTTCTATTAGCAAAGACGTTCTTTTTAATTTAGCGGGTAGGCGTAAGTTATTTGATTTAATTTTTCTTTTTAAGGCTGTGAACTCAATTTTTCATGGTAATTTTGAAGTGTACTTTCCTATTTCTGTTCCTCAATATCAATTGCGTTATCCTGCTTTATTTTCTATATCAAGAGGGAGGGTAAATATTACTAAAAATGGTTTTGTTAATCGTTTGCCTAAGTTATACCATTCACTATGTAAAATTGATGGATCTGTTGATATTTTTTTTGATTCCCTTGCTTGTTTCCGTCACAAGGTTTTGTCTAATGTCAGTAATATTTAAATGTTGTCTTGTTATCTGTTGATTTTTGCTTGTATATTATATGTTATATTTTACGACTTTCAGCCCTGTTAATGGTGACGTTTGGTCACTGTAGGGTGATGATGAAAAAAAATAAAAAAAAAAAAAAAAAAAAAAAAAAAAATAAAAAAAATAAAAATAAAAAATCTTTGCGAGTGAAGCGAGCATCACTCGGCTGGGGCCATAGGGGACGCCAAGGGCAGAAACGAAATAAGTCTACAGGACCAGCCCGCCATGGATGGTTGAGTGGAGCTAAGAAAATTGTGGAAAATAGTGCTTCTAGATCCCTGCAAAACATTGTAAAATGAAACGAAATTCTAGGTCTACAGGACCAGCCCGCGATTTCTTTTTTCGTACATAAGTTGGGGACCCCGTGTGAAAGATAGCCGAACTACTTCCTAAATATAACTAAACCTAACCCTCTTAATAATTTCTCTCTCACTATAAAGTAAAAGAAGTTGCTCATGGGAATCGAACCCCATACATCGACATGTAATGTCCATAATCTTATCCACTCGACTACACAGACGGCTCGACAGAAATCGTTTGCACTAGCGAATTGTAGTTAGCTTAATTCTTACGTTACACCTTATGGATATGGCTAATGAATATTCATGTGTATTTTGTGACGTTTCACGAGGGGTCCCCAACTTATGTACGAAAAGAAATATCGCGACCATGAGCCCAACATGGTTGGGGTGGAGCGAAGAACATTTTGAAAAATAGAGTTGCTAGGTTCCGGAAATTGGACTTATTATACTTTGAAACAAAATATATACCGGTAAGTCTCCAGAACCAGTCCTAATGGCTGGGACTGAGATATAAAAAAAAATGATAATGCACTGACTGTATTGTTCTTCGAAATGTATAAGTATCCATGACCAGATCTATAATTGGGGCTGAGCTTAGAAAATTTTGAAAACTAGAGCTATAGGTCTTCAAAAATTACACTTATACTTTAAAAATATCAGGCCATTTATTTGGAGGGGAATGCGTCCGCAAGCGTACACCATTTTCTGTCGGGGAAATCAGTTTTTTCCCAGATATGTATATGCGTGCGTACCATTTGGACTTTCGATGTACGATGAGATACAGTCAAAGTTTGCTTTAAACACATCGACCTACACTAGAATGTAGGCCTATATCACTTATCACGTATGCAAATTACCACACGAATATATTGCTTTGATCCCTTTGAAAACACTTATTTTGCATTGAACGGCATCTGAAATCGTGTTCTTCAACTTTATAAAGTTAAATGATGACAAAACATAATTCAACATACTTGGATCTAGGCACCAGAATCATACGCACTCTACATATGCACACATATTTCTTGTTACCATGTTCATCACGTTTCTAAATCATCTTTTATTTCTCTCTTATCAGGATGTACCTGAAGAATGTGCTACAAAACAACTAATTCTCTCCTCTTTCCAGTCTACCGAAGAACCAAATCAAGCGATCCAGCTTTGAGGATGGTCATTTTCACAAGACCCAAAACACATAAAACCCATTTTAAAAGATGTTGGCTCCAAATTCCTAAGAGGATTGTTTTTAAAATACTTCATTCCATAATCCGTATATCAATTTGTTTGCGATCTGCAATCATCACAAATAGATGTATATTCACCATACCACCGACTTCAAAGTCTTTGGGGTAACCAGTCATTATTTTTGCTGCTCCATTTCTTTGGAACCAACTCCCTAAACATGTTAAATCAGCAATTTCTAAATATCTAAGCTTAAGGCCTTTATCATCTGCTCCGACTCAGACTTTATTTACACATTTTTTTGGTCGATTTTCATTCATTAATTTTTTTAAATTCTTATAAATAAACCTGTATTGTAAATATAACAATACGTATTATTATATTTAGTATTAGATTTAAATATTTGTATCAAAGAGGAAAATCAGAGCGACATTTAAGGCAGAAACCAGAAATTGGAAATTACCACCTGTCTGCAAAGTCTGGTAAATAATAGCAAAGCTGTCCCCATGTTACAGAAAAAGATGATTTATTGGCAAGTATACTTTAGTGGTCGAGCTTTAATAGAAATTCAATTAGTATTTTACTTTTTTCTAAAAAGGTGTTTATTCAAATTTTTTAGTGTAATATGGTATCATGTATAATCAAATAAATACACCCTAGATATGAAGAAGCAGGGAGGGAGGCCTTTATTAAAATAAATATGGTACTACATTTACCACAAAACATTTGCTTGCAAATCTCATCCCCACTGTACTTCTCCAGAGCTCAAAACATCCTCCAATGTTGGTGGTATCACAGATGGTGGTAGTGATATCACTGCTTGTAATGAGGGAGGAAGTGACCAATTGGCTTTCAGTTTTTCTTTAATTTTGTTAACAATAGCAGTCTCAGTTTCTTCATTTTTTTCTGTTACAGAGGTTTGTTCATTCTCTCCTTTCACTTTTGTTCGTTTTGCTAACCACTGGTCAATATTCAGTTCATCACAGTCTACTTTACGTTTGGTCTCCTTGATCAGTTTTTTCTTTGCTTCTTCTTGATTTCGTTTTTCATGAATTTCTGTTGTAGAAAGCAAGATTTACCATTCAAAATGTGAACGCCAAAATGTTAAAATGATAATTGTGGTGTGTTTTTATATTGCTTTTGTTTGGAAATGACAATTTAAATTAATATAGTTTTTAGGCTATATGCATTATCATATATTGATTTTGTCAGAATCTTAATTTATTTATTCTTTCCTTAGCACTATTTTTTCCGTCAATTATCTTGATATCAGTTTCATCTAGCTAAGTTAATTTTTCTGAGTATATTTCTTATGGCCTGTAATCGATGTGGTTATATTTTCACGGTACGCAATAAAAAATTACGCGGTCTGCGTGCAATTTAACGAAATCACGTTTGTAAACATATCTTCACAAGCATGAATCATATAATTAAACCAAATTTGGTACTCATAAATTTCAGGTCATATTTCATCATATGGCAGTGTGTAGCGTGTATAACGCATGCGTACGCGCGCTTACAATTTTTTAAACTGTCAAAATTTATTTTTGATGAAATTAGAGTATGTTTCAGGCAATTTGCAAACAAAAATGCCATGAGTGCACAGATTTTTGCATGCGCACCGCGCATTATATGTTGATGCACACTCTTCTTGCCCGATTTCTGTTTTACAACCTTTCTTTAATATCATCACATTTGATTCAATTTTCAACTCAAAATTATACGAGCACTATAAAAGTGACAGGCTACGCATGTGTAAGGGTAAGTGACAGGCTACGCATGTGTAAGGGTAAGTGACAGGCTACGCATGTGTAAGGGTAAGTTAACAAAATGGTAAAAATATGCTAAATTTTAAAATAAATATAGATCGTCGAAATGCTCGGGAAACCCTATTCTGCATTTCATTTTCTTAAAGTGTATGTACAATATGTATGATTTATTATGAAATTAAGAGAAAAAAAAGTTGATTATAAAGTCATCATTAATTGCATATTAAATTTATAAAAAATTAATTTTGACAATCTTAGGCCGAAATAACAAACTTAACATTAACTTTCTTCCTTAAAATGTTCATATATTAAAGTTAAAAGTATATAGTATGACAGCGCATCCTTTTTTTTTTACATTTTTAAAGATGTCATCATAGTAAAACATTATAATTCATTGCGGTATGTAATAATCTATCAGCACCAGAATGGTTACTGCATACACGGAGGAATGTATCTATGGCTCAGTGGTCAGTAGCACTCGAGGTACCAAGATCGAGTCTCACCTTGGGAAACAAAACGAAAGCCGATTTAAAAAAAAAAGTGTATTGTTTGTTAAATTTTATTTTTTAATGTATACATTAATTACAGTACATGCCTGATTTATAATGAAATCTAGAGAAACTTAACGGAGGGATCTTTGATCAGGTTGTTCTTATTCAAGTGATTTTATGTGAAGTGATACCGGCTATTGTATTTGCGCTACCAAGATCCTATCTTTCATATACAGTATTATAAATAATTAAATATTACAAAATCAATATATTTTTTAACAAATCAATTATCTTTGTTTATTACATCAATGCATATAACCTATAATTCATCATGGTGACGAATTAAATCTAGTTCTATATTATTACCACAATAAAAATAATACAAATCCTCAAATACTTACGTCTTTGTAGGTCATTTAATCTTTCTTCATTTAAGTGGGAAAATCTACAATTAGGATGAAATTCACAGTGACCTGTTGAAAAAAAATATTTTGACTGCCAATATGTATTTATCAAGATTACAAAAATAACCACTGATGATATGCTTTATTAGACAAAAGAAAAAGCATATTAATAATTTATGTACTGTATTGTAACTATTAATAAAACAAACAAACAATGTGATATTAAATCAAGGGCAAATGTAGAAAACAAGAAAAGAACAAAAGAACAGGAACTTGATTGGAGATGAATGAAGAGATGGTGAGGAGTATCAAAAGCTTCAAAATTATCCATTGTTTAATTATTTTATTTACAGAAATTATGGTTAAGTGTTATGTTTTATCTTATTTTAACTGGGATTGTCAAATTAGCTAGTTTTACTTGTACTCTAGTAGCTAGATAAATTCTTGTATGCACCTTGAAGTCCAGAGAATTTGACTTGACTGGTTACACATTTTGAAAATGTGAAGAATAGGTTATTATTAAGACTAAACACCAATAGGTCCTTAAATCTCCACAACCACTGGTCACAGCGAGGTAATTTTGATCTCAAATTGATCGGAAAGTATACTCAGGGTATGTTCAGACTCAAGGCGTTAAGGTAGCAGCATTATCAACGCATGGCGTTAAATGCCAAGGTGTTCAGACACAACGATCAATATTCCAATGCCTTGCGTTTAAAACACTCTGATCCGGTCAAAGCAGATAGAACTATATGTATACATTCATGACAATGCATGAAATGAAAGTTTATATTGTGAAATTGTTTTTTTGTTATTTATATAATGTTACCTTTAACTATACTGATTACTTGTAGAATTGCATTTTACGGTAATTCAAAATAATTTAAAACATAATTATTACACAGACAATTATATTAATTGATTTATAAAAATATATCACTGACGCTAACTAACTGTTCTTTAAAAATCTATTTTGCTGTAGTATACTAGGGTACAGGTATTATATGTAGTTGTCTGCTATTGCTAATCGTGGTCGTGTCTTTTCATTGGTTAAGGTTGAAATCACTGATGCATCACTGGATTAGCGTTATTAAGTCTACCCTCTCCTGCTAGAGTTATTAATGCGACTGGCACGGCGTTCGTAACAGCTCCCAACACTAATCTGCGGCCTAGTTCAGACACAAAATATGTACGCCGCTTACAGATAACGTCACCTTAACGCTGTGAATCTGAACATACCATCAGTCTAATGGGACATTTTTTTAAAATGACCGGAAATACCATTTCTGACCTTTGATCCACAAACCAGGACATGTATGTATCTCCATAAATACTGTTCGAAATATACATTTTGTTATTTGTTACACATTTTGAAAAATGTTACAAAGGTAAAAGGGTCAGGGTCAAGGGTTATGAACAAATACAAAGTTGTCTCCTATCTTTTAACACTAGAGTAGCATGTCTGAAAATAATACTAAGTTGGGACCGTGATGGTTCTTGACCACATATCTATCTATATTTTTATTTTGGTAAAGATCTTGCAATAACTTTTTGAGTAATCCTGCTAACAAACAAACAGACACACACACACACAAGATCGACTATACCTTCTTGACGGAGGTAAATAAAAGCATCAGAAGCGTATTTTAAAATCATGTTATAAGTCACGATAAAATCATACAACACACTACAGTACACAACAGTGTTTTCAGGAAAGCTGGAAATAAATTGTACAATAGTATTGTAATGAAACTATGTATTGGCATTCAAAAATATGCAAAAGACAGTGTTGATTGTTGACAAGCAGATGATAGAATGAAGATCCATATGAAAAATTGGAGGAAGTGCAATTGTCTCTCAGGATAATGATATGTCATTGTTTTTGATCATTATACTGGCAGCACCTGGAGAGGATTCATTAATGGAACATGTGACAGTGTTACTTTTATTCAAACAAAGACAGAAACATTTCGTTACAAAAACATAAAGAGGAAAACCAATTATTCATGTATCAGTTGAGAAACGAATTATCATTATTGAAATTAGAGTATTTATACAAATAAACACCCGCTTTGAATAAAATCCCCCCTCCCCATAGATTATTATTTGGAATAAACGCTCACCCCATTTTAAACTAGGCGGCCCGGTGCTACAGCACTTTCCGACCACAATCCAGGGGCGGATATATGATTTCGATAAAGAGGGCGCACAGAGATAGTATCTGAGGCAATTTGACCAGTCGATTCTTGTCATATAATTATCTGAATATAGTCGGTTTTATAGACCATATTTAATATACGAAACGAAACGCCAATAGCCTAAAGCATGTTTTCCGGTTAACGAAACGTTACGACTAGTTGCGTTAAACTTTCAAATCGTTAAAGAGCCAGACCGCGAATATTTATACATTTTGACGCGATCGTTCATAGTTTCTTGGTTCTCTTGGGATGTGAAGTATTACAAAACCAAGGCCGCCACGCATGAAAATTGACAGATTTGTTATGCTTCAACCCAGTCTAGGACATGCTTTCACTGATATCTTACATTAGGCTTTACACTAAAGACAAACATTAAATTAAATTGTTTTTATATTGTAATTTAGTTTTACTTAACACTTGTTATTTGAAATATCAGACTTTAAAAGAGTACAAAAAAGGTGAAAAACATTCTCGAGTTGTAAAAATTTAAGAATTTTCAGCGCATACGTATTTTTTCACAAACTATAATGACGTAATTTATGAACCATTTGATTGGTCAGTTTTAACGATCGTAACAAAGTAAACAAAATTGAAGATTTTAACAATTTTTTATGTTGATTTGTACCCCCTTTTCCAGTAAAATCGTTGATAAAATTGTATGTAAAATGGCTGCATAATATATATATAATTACAAAAGGGGGGTTGGGGCATTCACCTGCTGCGCTTCGGTGATGGTATATTAAGTCTCTCTTTTAGGTGCGAAACTGCAATAGCGCCGGCTAAAGAAAGAATTACAAAAATCTGAGTTTTCGAAATATAGGATCTAAAACATCGTCTAAAATGATCGTTTTTAGTCATGAACTATGACATATAAACAAATGCGTCCTCAGACGACAATTACATTTTTTAACATTTATTATATTTCATATTTATTTTATACATATCAACATTGGAAATATCAATAAAATGTACATATTATTAAATGTTTATAAAATATGTACCTGTAAAGTTGTTTATTTCATTATGACAAATTCATTGCTCTAAATTTGTGTAATAACGATCAGTACACACGAGAGAAAACCTTCCGCCGTGAATGATTCGCGTCCAACCAATCAAATATCCAGAACCTAAATCATTTAACAATAAATGGATATTCTTTATGGTATGTGTGCTTTTTCTCTACAAAATGTGAATAAGAAAGGCCTCATATTTTTTGGCACTTATAATAAATATTTCTCTGAAAAAAAATCACATGGCATGTGGACAGTGGAACTATTATCTTCGCGTAGGAAGAGAAACAAATCTCAGGTCATGAGAGGCTCAACTACAAAAGCAAGGTTGAATAGGGTTAGGTCACTGGATTGTTCAAAGGTTTTTGAGTAAACAATCTAGCGTGTACGACTGTACGCACTATACTGTATGTAAATATTAACCATGCATTTGTTACATGTTTGGTTCGATGTAAATGGAAATATAAAATATTTGATCTGATGGAATGATATGTAAATGTAAACAAACACTGATGGAATGATATGTAAATGTAAACAAACACTGATGGAATGATATGTAAATGTAAATAAACACTGATGGAATGATATGTAAACGTAAACAAACACTGATGGAATGATATGTAAATGTAAACAAACACTGATGGAATATGTAAATGTAAACAAATACTGATGGAATGATATGTAAATGTAAACAAACACTGATGGAATGATATGTAAATGTAAACAAACACTGATGGAATGATGTGTAAATGTAAACAAACACTGATGGAATGATATGTAATTGTAAACAAACACTGATGGAATGATATGTAAATGTAAACAAACACTGATGGAATAATATGTAAATGTAAACAAACACTGATGGAATGATATGTAAATGTAAACAAACACTGATGGAATGATATGTAAATGTAAACAAACACTGATGGAATGATATGTAAATCAGGGGGATTACCACCTATCTGATAGGACAGTGATTAATTCACTAATTGGTTATCCTTGGCCACATTGCCTAAAGACATAAAATAAAAATAAAAAATAAATGTAAACAAACACTCAAAAAAATTATGTTCACGGTTTAATTATTTTCAGAATAAAAAAATAAAAATGTTTTGTTTTTTTATATTTTAGCCAAATTGCCAAGGATAACCATAAGCGAAATCACTATCCTTCTTTAAGGTGGCAATCCCTTTCACAAGACAAATATACACAAGATGCTCTACATAAACAAAGTCTTATAATACAAGTCTTTGTGTTTACCAGTTGGAAAATGATCGCGTCAATGACAATGAAATACACTCTCGGTATCCCTACTAATAGCCTACCTGTTTGGTGAAATTTTCTGCAGGGTTTCTTTGCGGATTCCTCAACTAGAATTGTTTCAGGATCTATAAATAAATAGAAAAAGAGAGAAAGTGAATCTATTCTAGCCAAGGCCTAGTAATAGTTGGCTACACACACAAGTCTTAGTAAAACCCACCTGGAGCACCTGAAAGGCCCGGTAGGGGTCCTACTAAAACCCACCCAGTGCGCCTGTAAGGCCCGGTAGGGGTCCTACTAAAACCCACCCAGAGCGGCTGAAAGGCACGGTAGGAGGTTCTACTAAAACCCACCCAGAGCGCCTGAAAGGCCAGGTAGGGGTCCTACTAAAACCCACCCAGAGCGCCTGAAAGGCCAGGTAGGGGTCCTACTAAAACCCACCCAGTGCGCCTGTAAGGCCCGGTAGGGGTCCTACTAAAACCCACCCAGAGCGGCTGAAAGGCACGGTAGGAGGTTCTACTAAAACCCACCCAGAGCGCCTGAAAGGCCAGGTAGGGTCCTACTAAAACCCACCCAGAGCGCCTGAAAAGCCAGGTAGGGGTCCTACTAAAACCCACCCAGAGCGCCTGAAAGGCCAGGTAGGGTCCTACTAAAACCCACCCAGAGCGGCTGAAAGGCCAGGTAGGGGTCCTACTAAAACCCACCCAGAGCGGCTGAAAGGCCAGGTAGGGGTCCTACTAAAACCCACCCAGAGCGGCTGAAAGGCCAGGTAGGGGTCCTACTAAAACCCACCCAGAGCGGCTGAAAGGCCAGGTAGGGGTCCTACTAAAACCCACCCAGAGCGCCTGAAAGGCCAGGTAGGGTCCTACTAAAACCCACCCAGTGCGCCTGAAAGGCCAGGTAGGGGTCCTACTAAAACCCACCCAGAGCGGCTGAAAGGCCAGGTAGGGGTCCTACTAAAACCCACCCAGAGCGGCTGAAAGGCCAGGTAGGGGTCCTACTAAAACCCACCCAGAGCGGCTGAAAGGCCAGGTAGGGGTCCTACTAAAACCCACACAGAGCGGCTGAAAGGCCAGGTAGGGTCCTACTAAAACCCACCCAGAGCGGCTGAAAGGCCAGGTAGGGGTCCTACTAAAACCCACCCAGAGCGGCTGAAAGGCCAGGTAGGGGTCCTACTAAAACCCACCCAGAGCGGCTGAAAGGCCAGGTAGGGTCCTACTAAAACCCACCCAGAGCGGCTGAAAGGCCAGGTAGAGGTTCTACTAAAACCCACCCAGAGCGGCTGAAAGGCCAGGTAGGGGTCCTACTAAAACCCACCCAGAGCGCCTGAAAGGCCAGGTAGGGTTCTACTAAAACCCACCCAGAGCGCCTGAAAGGCCAGGTAGGGGTCCTACTAAAACCCACCCAGAGCGGCTGAAAGGCCAGGTAGGGGTCCTACTAAAACCCACCCAGAGCGCCTGAAAGGCCAGGTAGGGTTCTACTAAAACCCACCCAGAGCGCCTGAAAGGCCAGGTAGGGGTCCTACTAAAACCCACCCAGAGCGCCTGAAAGGCCAGGTAGGGTTCTACTAAAACCCACCCAGAGCGCCTGAAAGGCCAGGTAGGGGTCCTACTAAAACCCACCCAGAGCGGCTGAAAGGCCAGGTAGGGGTCCTACTAAAACCCACCCAGAGCGGCTGAAAGGCCAGGTAGGGGTCCTACTAAAACCCACCCAGAGCGGCTGAAAGGCCAGGTAGGGGTCCTACTAAAACCCACCCAGAGCGGCTGAAAGGCCAGGTAGGGGTCCTACTAAAACCCACCCAGAGCGCCTGAAAGGCCAGGTAGGGTCCTACTAAAACCCACCCAGAGCGCCTGAAAGGCCAGGTAGGGGTCCTACTAAAACCCACCCAGAGCGCCTGAAAGGCCAGGTAGGGGTCCTACTAAAACCCACCCAGAGCGGCTGAAAGGCCAGGTAGGGTCCTACTAAAACCCACCCAGTGCGCCTGAAAGGCCAGGTAGGGGTCCTACTAAAACCCACCCAGAGCGGCTGAAAGGCCAGGTAGGGGTCCTACTAAAACCCACCCAGAGCGGCTGAAAGGCCAGGTAGGGGTCCTACTAAAACCCACCCAGAGCGGCTGAAAGGCCAGGTAGGGGTCCTACTAAAACCCACCCAGAGCGGCTGAAAGGCCAGGTAGGGTCCTACTAAAACCCACCCAGAGCGGCTGAAAGGCCAGGTAGGGGTCCTACTAAAACCCACCCAGAGCGGCTGAAAGGCCAGGTAGGGTCCTACTAAAACCCACCCAGAGCGGCTGAAAGGCCAGGTAGGGGTCCTACTAAAACCCACCCAGAGCGGCTGAAAGGCCAGGTAGGGGTCCTACTAAAACCCACCCAGAGCGGCTGAAAGGCCAGGTAGGGGTTCTACTAAAACCCACCCAGAGCGGCTGAAAGGCCAGGTAGGGGTCCTACTAAAACCCACCCAGAGCGGCTAAAAGGCCAGGTAGGGGTCCTACTAAAACCCACCCAGAGCGGCTGAAAGGCCAGGTAGGGGTCCTACTAAAACCCACCCAGAGCGGCTGAAAGGCCAGGTAGAGGTTCTACTAAAACCCACCCAGTGCGCCTGAAAGGCCAGGTAGAGGTTCTACTAAAACCCACCCAGAGCGGCTGAAAGGCCAGGTAGGGTTCTACTAAAACCCACCCACGAATCTCCTACGGTAACTGTTAAATCGTTATATCTCATTTACATGTACAGTACTATAGAATCTTTATACAGTAATATTGCATTATTAATTTACGTACTGTACAGTACAGTAATCTCCTACGGTACTGTATATATATATATCTACTGTAGTTAGGGCAGTTTTTAAAAGTTGTTCGAAAAAAAATTAAAGCATATATGTTACAAAAATATTTGTTATTCATTCAAATAAAAAAATGAAATTTTAGCCAAAAAAATGAGATCATTTTTCAAATTTTTGTAAAATAATGAATCAAATGACTTTTAATAAAAATCAATGCGTCGTATGATTCATCAGCTTTGAATTGAGCCTAATTCCCAAAGAATTGATGCATTTCAAATACTGTGCCATAAAGATATTGGTATACCATATTTTCCGGAGAATAGGTCGACCCCAAGTATAAGTTGACCCCCAACTTTGCCCTAGAATATCGTTGATTTTGGTATTACCTGAATATAAGTCGACCCCCAAAATCAGCTAATAACACAACTTACTTTGAAGTTCAAAGAGGGCTAGAAATGTATGAAATGTGGTTGTTTGTTTATATTATTAAGATGTAATCAATAATATTTATAAGACAATCTATTATTATTATATGTATCACGACTTCGCCGCAGTCTTTCGCCAGCCTATAATAAATGACAGCGATGTAGCGTTACAGTACTTGCCATCAGCGATGTTTTTTCGCGTCACTCGAATAAATTAAAACGAGTTTTCCGTTAGGAGGCTTACCTCTGCCAAGGAGGTATATGTAATCGGTAGCGTGTGTTTGTTTGTTACTTGGCAAAAAAGAATTTTGCCAAGTATAGTATTCACTTTGTTTGTTTGTTTGTTAGCACGATAGCGCCTACAGTTTTCAAGTTATCCTGAATTTTTGGGTGTAGATAGGTATATACTTTCAGACCATGCCTATTGAAAATCAACAACATTGGTTTATTAATAACTTCACAAATAACAAAAATGATATTATTTTCAGACCGGCTATTGTTAAAAGATAGGACAGAATTTTTCAAAAGCCGGCGAGCAGTCTTAAAGTAACAAGTAAACTGAAATTGCATTTTCTCGAGAACTACTTGTGCAAAAAAACTTCATTTTTTAACAAGAGGCAAGAGTTATAAATTGTGATTTGTAATTTTAAAACATAATTTGATTTAATGTGCACGTTTTTTGATGAGAGTAGTGTAAAAAACCTATTTCTTTTCAAATTCACTCGTTTGATTTTCGCGTTGCTGTTCTATTGTTGGTCAACTGAAGCTATTGTTAATTGAAAGGCTTGTTACATAACCATTACACCAAACTCGCATACACATGCTTGTAATGAAATTAGCCTAAATCACAAACAGCATTAAGACTAAAAATATATATTTTTTTTTTTACCGGAGAAATCTTATGTAGGAGAATTTTACAGTATTTTATTTTTTTATTTTATTCAATTTCCAGGTAACATACAAAAATCATAAACAAGGTACGGCATCATTCAACAAAACAGAACAAAAGTACTATCAGCACCTGCAGGTAACCAAAAGTGGATCAGTTCAAAAGAACTACACTGTCGAGTGGCTTTCCCAACTAATAGTAGGTGGAGGTATGCACTCTCGGAGTGGCTTTCTAGTTAATATTGTACAGGCGAGTAGTTGTAAATCGCGTTATCTGTAAATGTACACGTGCCCGTCTAAGGAGAATTTATTTTATGAATAGACATGCGCAGTAATTCTAATTACGAACAAACAAACAAACTGCGCATGTGTATAGATGAAAATATCGCGCAATAACAAACATGCTGCATGGACATTCCAACGTCGTGTAGTTCGTTTGTGGTGTGTGTTACGATGTTTTCGCGAGTGAATACGAAGCATATAAAACACAAACGAAAATTATTTATTCTTAATTATCTTAAAAGCGTAATATAAACATCAAAATGAGTCTTTGTGATATATTAATATTTTATTGACCAGTACTTGTTGGAGTTGTATTATTTTGTACAATGTAGGTATTAAATTGAAAACTTCTGTGAGTGATTGATGATTATAGGCCACTGACCTTGCTAGCTAGGCCTTGACAGCTGACGGCTTTTGAACAAATGTTTTCGGCCTGATTTTTTTTTTAAATCGCATGGTCGGAGTATAAGTCGACCCCTCGATTTTGCAATTAAAACTTTCCCACAAAGGGCCTGTTTCTGCTGCATAAAAAATAACCGGTTAAAATCGGTGTGCATAAATTAAAATCGGTGTGAATAAATTAACTCCATTTTCTTGGCAGCAGAAACAGGACAAATTTGTGGTAACCGGTTAAAAGGCAGCGCAAAATAACCGGTTAAAAACACCAATTTAAATCAGTGTTAGAACGCCGTTTAACCGGTTATCGCTGAGCAATTCTTAGCTGCAACACGAAATAACGGTTATTTGATTGACAGTTGTGACCCCGGGTCAGATACCGTCGCATACGATGTGTGTTTTCCTCGTGGTTTTGACAGTCGAACGAAGAAGTGAACATGTATGTGGATGAATGAAATCACAAGATATGTTATTCAGTTGTGGGGGGAGAGAAAGTACAGGGAATGATGGAAGGCAATAGAAAAGAATCACAGATAATAAATAAGAGCATTTTTGCAAAAGTAAAATAGAAATTTGGGGTGGAGTTCCGGGGACTACCCAAGCTAAGCAATTTGAGGCGTTATTAGGTACACGCTCGCGAAGGGTATGGATGGGCCTATAAAAACACCAAAACGGAAAAAAAAGGGACTCAGAATGTTGCAAATACCTACCAAGCGAGAGTAGATAATGGTTAATTAATTATGAAAACCCAAATTTTATAGCAAAAATCATCCAAATTTATGTTATAAACGATGAATTTAGCAACAAAAACTTAATCCAAACGAGCGTATTTATGGCACGGCCTTAGTGCCTTTCATAGGAGAACAATGAACAATCTTACTTTGATCGTTTTACATATAATTTTTTTAGAAAAACATCACATCGACCGAAAACAAAGGTTATCAGAGCCTTTGATAATATATTAAATATGATTTTATTAAGCATAGAAATGTGTTATTATGTTAGTACATACTGTAAATATACGAAACAATGTTTAATACTCATTATTCTATTAAAGGCACTATGTGCGTGCGATATTCTATGACTTGGATACTCTCGTTTGATTTAAGTTTTTGTGGCTAAACTCGTCGTTTTTAACATAAATTCGGACGATTTTTGCTATAAAAGTTGGGGTTTCATAATTAATTAACAATTATCTACTCTCGTTTGGTAGGTATTGCAACATTCTGAGTCTCGTTTTTGTTTCCGTTTGGTTTTTTGTAGGACCGGGCTCGCGAAAGACAACAGTCGTTCACGTGGGAAGGGCCGGCCGTGTGTCATCGCCTTTGTTGAGGAATTAGGCTAGATAAAAATTATCCTAGGCGATCGGGCGCTGCACGACCCTCCCCGTGTTATTGAAGACGCCATGAGAATTAATTTTATTAACGATGGTAAGTAGGCTTTACAAAAAACAAAACTTGTAGACAACATTTTATTATGTTAACATGTTTAAGATGGCGATATCACACACGTGTGTACTGACGTCGATGTAAACAAACAGCCAACTTACTACTTCCGTCTGAGTGTATTGCATTTTGGGTAATGATGACGTTTTGCTCGACGACCACCCATAGATTTAACCGGTTATTTCGGAGCACAAATTGAGCAGAAACACGGTCTTGTTATTGTTATCTATTTTTAATCTATTTTAAAATAACCGGTTAAATTGCGTTATGCAGCAGAAACAGACCCAAAGTCTCGACCTATACTCCGGAAAATACAGTAATTACATGAAAAAATATTGACATCTGACCCAAAAGTGCATCACAAGAACCACTTAAGAATTGGGTTTTCAGATGTACCAAAGTATGTCCATGTTAAGTTACTGACTATACTGTAGGTATAAACCTACATTGTTTGGTTCAGATTGGATGTCAGTTATTAAGCTCGACTGGAAAAACATAACACAAAACCTAAATGTGAAATCCAATGATGATATTAACGATTATAAATGTATGATAAATGATAGTACTGTAGTAGTAACTCAGAGTTAAATGCGTTACGGTATTTGACAAATATACCAACATATTTGAATATTCATATGAATGTACAGTATGAAATATGAGCTAGCTCACATAAACTAAGAAAATGTCACCCCTGTCTATATGAAAGCAAGGTTTGTCTTTTACGCAACAAATTGAAAGTTAAAAAGGAGTTAAATAAGGAAAAATAAGGCAATAGATAGTGTAATACACAAAGTAAAACAAAGTGAATGGGCAACACCGATGGCAGGCCCGGGGTTTTTTATGGTTCGAGCAACCCCGCTCCCCCTTTACTGTACAGTGAACCTCCCTTAAACGACTCTGAAAATCCTCCAAATATGTGCCCCAATTCGTAAATTTAACAATTCGTAAACTTGTTCGTGAATAACTCATACTGTACCTTTCTTTCCTGTAAGAGCGTATGTCAAGCGATACATGTCTGTAAATTTCTAAGAGTTGGAAATGAATTGCCGATTTTTATGTGAAAAATAAATACGAATTTTTATGGGGCACGAACGATTTGTACAAAGGACACCTCCAGACAACCGCGTACCTATTGTTTAGATCACTGGCAGTCAGCATGCATAAAGTATATAGCCTTGCAACGTACATCAAAAAAATGAAATGCTGCAGTTACCAGCACATTCAGTTCAATCTGTATTTTATTACATGACTGTATTTAAATTGTTATTTAAGTCCGAGGAGGTAAAGAAAACCTATTCAAAGAACAACAATCAAAGATTAAAGCACAGATCTAATGATGGATTATTAGGCCAACAGGGCTGCAAATTAAGGGGTATTTGGTCGCATTTGCGACCTAATTTTTCTGTTTGCGACTAAAGCAACAGAATAGGTCGCGCATAGCGCGACAAGATCGTCTGCTTGTGCGAGTTGTTTCAAATTGAAGTCAGGTGTGTTTTCCCTATTTAACTGTGTTGTAATTTAATCTCTCTCTACTCTACGGAAGGCTCAGGAGTTTCCACTAGTCACCGCCGCCGCAAAGGAGTCAGGTTCATTCAAGCGTACAAAGCCCCTAAACATTTTACACTCGTTGTGATTGGAAGTTCGTCCATTTATTGTATGCTGCCTTACCCAATCACACAAAAGGACACCAAATACACAGCACAGTGTGACGCGCGGACAACACAAACCTCGTGGAAAATCACCTCCGTTTTAAAGAAGGAATATAAAAAAACAATTGTACCGCCGTACACAGAAGTTAGCCAGGGCGGGCGCGGCAGATACTAAGGATTGTCGCCGCGCAGCCATCAGCATTTTTTAGGCAGTATAATGGTTATATCATGATTACTAAATAATGTAATTAATGATATATATAATAAATTCATTATATAGATTAAACAGCAGTATTGTTTTTTATTTAATACTTTATTCCAGATTCTGATTAATATCGAAAATTATATATCAGAGAAAATACCGCAGCTTTTCCTACGAAGTAGCTTCGTAGATAAAACAGGCTACGTTGTTGGCTTTGTAGGTTACATTGTTTGGCTTCGTTAGTAACCTCAATAAACAACCTCACGATGTTCTATAGTAAGTAACAAGGTGTGAAAATTATTATTTAATGTGTTAATTTTGACTGGCGGAAGAGGACCAATTTGTACATTACTAAGAAATATATAATATAATATTTTTTATTCGTAAATGTTTCATTCGTGTGTGTTTTTTTACTCTCAACAACGGTGAATATAAATTTCCTACAATGTAAACGTATACGAGACACGATCCAACACAATGAACTATGCCAACTAATAAAAATAATATATCGAACGTCCAGTCGATCCAAAAACATGCAAACAAAAAGATCGTAAACAATTCATTCTAAATATAGCCCAATATAGTATCAGAACGTTCAATCGGTCGCTCAAAAAGACTGCCGACAGAAGACCGTAATTAATACAGACCTAGTTTTTTGGTCACATGTCATGAAACGCGATACTCTGTTTTACCACGTGGCTACAAAACAGAGTACTTGTACCTGAATTTTGCGTCACATGAAACATAATACAGCTCTATTCAGATTCAGATAATATTTATTTAGATAATAATGAATGAATATATACAAAATAGAAAAAAGATATTAAAGTGAACATAGATAAAGCAGTAATTGGTAGTCATTATTATCATGGATCCCTTCTAGAAGTTCCCTCTATAAACTGTTCCCACAATTCGCACGTTTTTCCCCTCCAAATTCTGGTCGGGCCTTTTATCGTAATAATAATTTACAAAGGCCTATGTTAAATCTTAACATGGAATATATATTTATTTTGCATATATTTTGTTTGCGTCCTAGCCAAGGTGTTGTTGTTTTTATAATTCGCTAAACCAAGGTAGGATTGAATGGCCGGATTGAATCATGTAGGCCGCCGAAACTCTCTCTGCGTGAGTTGAGGGCCTCGGGCCCGATGTCGTCTCGTCAGCGGATTTCCTGCCAAATTAGGACAACCGATGTGTAGGGCGGCTACAAAAATTAACGTCTTCTAGGATTTTAATTAGCCAACAAATACATGTTTGTTTCCATTGATCATGCTCCTAAAGGCGATGACATTGGTGTATCGACGCGTAGATATTATCATAAACAATACATTGTAGGCAACGAACAATACTTTGTAAATTGCAGGATACGTTTAGAGAACAATGACCTACGGTCTATTTACGCGTAGGCTACGAAAGGTTACGCGTATACAAAGCAGTAATTTCTTTCCGTACCGTAAAAAGAATAAATCTTGCGTGAATATAAGTGGCGCATCAGGACCAGTGCCTAAAATGTGCATAACCCAATTTATGTGCTCAGAAATCGATTGAAACAACCTATAATTACTTATTTTTTTATTTTTATACCCCCCCCCCCCAACTAAACTAAAAACGGATCTGCGCGGATGGGGTTTGAGGGAAGGGGGTTGTTGTCGATGAAAAGGTACTAAAAAAATTGGTGGTGCTACCAAAAATTATTATGAGCCATCATACAAATTTGATAGTGCTACCAAGTAAAAAAGTTAATTTGCAGCCCTGGCCAAGTTTTATGGAACGCCAAATGCTAACTTTCGCCGGTGCTCGTTCTATTTATATTAGGGATAACGATGTACATTCAAAAGTTTATATATCATGGTTTTTAGTATATATTATTAAATATTATAATTAAAGAAATAATTATGAAAATCTGGCTTGTATGTAGATTCCAAAATATAAAACATCACCGAAATTGATCGTTTTTAGCCAAAAATGACGTAAACATGTTGCCCCTCAGTCGGCAGGTGTATGAACTAGGCCTACTCCATTTTTCGGTAAAATAATTACATAAAATCACGTTTTTTAGTAAAATTATTTTGTGTATTAACATTGTAAAATTCAATAAAATATGATATTAAAAGATTAGTAAATAAAAAATAATATTTATTTAACCTCATTCGAAGCATGTTAATACTCTATTAATTACGGTAGTCCTGAGAGACAACGTGACTTTACGTGGTAGGCCTACACTGGAGAAAAATTATGAGTGCACTGAATTTTTTCCTCGAAAGATTAAAAACAATTAAATTATTAAATATTACCTTTACCTTTACTTTCCTTTGCTGTGTTGTTAATTGTAATATGTAATTATATATTATTTATTTTCATGACACAATAAACCAAGACCATGAACTTTGTACTAGGCCTAGGTCCTGCCTACTAGACTAGGTAGGACACCACCCTAATCACTACGCAAAATGTCGTAAAAGACGCATGCACTGGGCGTTTCATAGAAATCACCGGCGGCTCAACTTGTCGGCGGCCCAACCGGTCATATCCCCCCAATGATGGCGCACACACATATCGTTCCACATAGATTACTGTTATTGTCAATTGAACTGGCGGCCGCTTTGGTTGGCGGCCATTTCGACCGGTTTGGGCACAGGTTGACCAATACCCAGCCTAGCCTAGGGCCTAGGCTATACTTACTAACTAGGGCCTACTACTACTAGCCTAGGCCTAGCTAGTTAACTAGCACCGGTAATAGGCTAGTATTGTATACTCTCTCTAGCTAGGCCCTAGGCTATATAGGCTAGCTATTAGCCTAGGCCTAGTAGGCCTCTATATTCTAGGCTTACCTTTGAATGAATCATAATGAAGCTTCATCATCCGTTTATGTTGAACTCCATTAATGTGTTTCTTTCTATTTTGAGCATTATCAGTAAATGATCTCTGGCAATAGTCACAGTAGTAAGTTCTTGCCATGTTTCTCACAATGCTATGTGTATCACAACAACGAATATCACAGAAGAAAAGCTGTGGTCGCGCGGCTAAAGATCCAGGGAGAGAGGCTAATAATACTATATATAGTGGAGTCTGTTAGGGATATTTTGGTTCACTTTTTTCCAAAAGCATCAAATTTGGTATACAGGTTGCCCACCCTATACAAATTAAATTTTTGATGGGCGCCAAGCAAAATGACCCCTTGGGTCACCTAATTTGCATAATTTTAAATGGCGGACACTTTCGCTTAAACAGTCTATATCTCTGAAACTACTGGTCATAGAGAGTTGATTTTTAGCTCAAAATATTCAGAACATAAACATTCCTATTTACTCTAATGAAGTATTTTTGAAAAAAATGACCGGAAGTACCAGTTTTAACCTTTGACCCATATTTTAAGGCATTGCCATATCTCAGTAAATAGTTGTCACAGACAGTTTATTTAAGTGTCAAATTGTTCAGAATATATATGTTACTATTTAGTTTTAATGAAACATTTTATCCAAAAATGACCGGAAGTACTCAGTTTTGCCTTTGACCGTTACGGTGTAATTACCAACCTTGTTACGGTTAATATATTTTGATATCCATAAAACTACTTGTCATAGAGAGTTAATGTTGGTGTCAAAATGCTCAGAACATAAACATTTCTATTTACTATAATAAAGTTTTTTCTAAAATAATGACCAGAAATACCATATTTGACCTTTGACCTGTTTTTTTTCAGGCAAATTGCTATATCTCATTATTGGGTTGGCGTGGAAAGTTCATTTTGGTGTCAGATTGTTCAGAATATATATGTTACTATTATGTTTAATAGAAGATTTTTCAAAACAAGGCCAACAGCCATTAAGTCGCGTGCTACAATGCATAGTGATACCGGACCGACAGACAGACCGACAGACAGACAGACCGACCGACCGACATAGTGAACTATACTGACCGAAATTACTGAACATGTTTAAAAATGTTGAAATGTTTAAAAACATTTATATTTTTTTAATTTACACGTGCGTAGCCTGTCACTTTCGACGTGCTCGTATAACGTAATTTCGAGTTGAAAAGTAAGTCAAGAAAACAGAAATCGGGCAAAAAGAGTGCGCAATAACATTTAACGCGCAGTGCGCGCGCAAAAATATGCGCACTCATAGCAATTTTGTAAACGCTTAAAATTGCCTGAAATGTACTCTTATTTCATCGAAAATAAATTTTGAAAATTTTAAGCGCGCGTACGCATGCGTTACATGCGCTACGCACGTAATTGTATTGCCATGTGATGATTTATGCCCTGAAATTTATGAGTACCAAATTTTATTTAATTGTGATTCATGGTTGTGAAGATATGATTACAAACGTGATTTCGTTAAATCGTGCGTAGACCGCGTAATTTTTTATTGCGCACCGTGAAAACATAACCATATTGATTCCTGGCCATAAGGAATATACTGTGAAAAATTGACCTAGCTAGATTAAACTGATATCAAGATAAGGTCAGAAAGCGATAAAACGCATAGTGATACCGGACCGACAGACAGACAGACAGACCGACAGACATACCGACAGACAGACCGACCAACCGACCGACATAGTGAACTATAGAGTCGCTTCCACGCGACTAAAAATGTCAGGAAGTACAGTTGACCTGTTACATACATAAAATTATAAATTTGTTCAAGTTAACTGTATATTTATATTATTTTGCAATCCACTTTTGAGCACTTGTCGAAGATGGCTACTTGCATGTGCAATTGAACGAAGTATACTGAATGAAGTTGAATATAGTCCTATTTGTAGTGAGTCTAGAGTAACGCAAATGAGAGAAAATTGTATAGACAAAAAATACCCAATCTCATTCTCATCTAATCGAGTACTTAAATGAAGTCTTCTACACATTTAGCAATAATGTTTACTGATGAAATCTATTCAAGTTTTGTTTTGGAAAGTTAGTGTTTCCATCACTTGTGTTTGTTTGGTTGTTACATTCAGGGTAATTGTCCTATATTGCATTTCTTCGCTGAGTGTCTTTCTTTAAAGGGCCTTCAAACTGGGGTATAACCTACTAATTAAAAGGATGGACATTTTCGGGATGCACAATATAAAAACTAGACTACTGTTGCCATATCACGAACCACAACTGAAAAATATATTTTTTTTCCACCAGACCTAAAGTAATCATTGGTCCGCCAAACTTGGCAGAATTCTCGAATTTAAATTTAAAAAAAATTGGCCATCATCTGGACACGATTTGGGTATTACAGTTTTGTTACTTATGACATTACGCCTTAGTATCATCTTTTTCATTATTGCCTTTTTACTTGATTTTTGGTTGATTAGTAAATGTTAAATTGTTGTTATATTGGAATTGGTAACAACTCTTGGCTTGTGTAACATAATATATTGATGAGCTGTTTTAACCTCATTAACAGATTTAATTTTATTACTTTCATTTCTTTTATGTACATTTTCAAAGTATTGAATGATGTGTCCTTTCTCATATCGAGTATTTGGAAAATAATTGCTTATTCAAACTTCTTTAGCAATCCTTGAACAGTCTGGTTGGTTCAGTCACCATAAGCACATGTATGGTAATTGTAATATTTTCAGTGTTCTCGTAAAGACGAAATGCCCCATCATGTTCTGAGCTTGAGTATGATATTGTTTCTTAGAAATGAGGCTAAACCTTTTTGTTGATTTTTGCACAACATTTCCATTCATAAAATTTGCATTGTTCACATAGTCAAGGACATGCAATACAGAGTTCATTTTAAGTTTGAAAAAAGGGCAATATATGAAAAAGAGGATACTAGAGCGTAACATGTCATTAGTAACAAAACTGTTCCTATTCATCCAATCTCTTCTAGATGATTACTGTATATGGTCGATTTCTTTTTTTTTTTTTTATTTGAAAATCTTTGAGAACCACCAAGCTGGACGGTCCTTGGATGACTTAGGTCTGGAGGACAGAAATCTTCGGTGTCTTTTCCCCATTCAGTGGTTGTTCGTGTTATGGCAACAAAGAGAAATGTAGCAACATGAAATTGTTATGCAACAGCAAACACAAGTGACGGAAACACTAACTTTCCAAAACAAAACTTTTACTGGATTTCATCAGTAGGCCTACACATTATTGCTAAATATGTGGAAGACTTCATTTAAGTACTCGATTAGATGAGATTGGGTATTTTTTGTATATACAATTTTCTCATTTCTCATTTACATTACTCTAGACTCACTACAAATAGGACAATCTATTCAACTTTGTTCAGTATACTTTGTTCAATTGCACATGCAAGCAGCCATCTTTGACAAGTGCTCAAAAGTGGGTTGCAAAATAATATCATAAATATACAGTTAACTATACAATAAACTGAACAAATTTATAAATTTTATGTATTTAACAAGTCAATAACTATACTTCCTGACATTTTTTTGAAAAATCTTCTATTAAGCAGAATAGAAACATATATATTTTGAACAATCTGACACCAAAATGAACTTTCCACTCCAACCCAATAATGAGATATGGCAATTTGCCTAAAAAAAACAGGTCAAAGGTCAAATATGGTATTTCTGGTCATTATTTGAGAAAAAACTTTATTATAGTAAATAGAAATGTTTATGTTCTGAACATTTTGACACCAAAATTAACTCTCTATGACAAGTAGTTTTATGGATATCAAAATATATTAACCGTAACAAGGTTGGTAATTACACCGTAACGGTCAAAGGCAAAACTGAGTACTTCCGGTCATTTTTGGATAAAATGTTTCATTAAATTAAATAGTAACATATATATTCTGAACAATTTGACACTTAAATAAACTGTCTGTGACAACTATTTACTGAGATATGGCAATGCCTTAAAATATGGGTCAAAGGTTAAAACTGGTCCTTCCGGTCATTTTTTTCAAAAATACTTCATTATGAACATTTTGGGCTAAAAATCAACTCTCTATGACCAGTATTTTTAGAGATATAGACTGTATAAGCGAAAATGTCCGCCATTTTAAATTATGCAAATTAGGTGACCCAAGGGGTAATTTTGCTTGGCGCCCATCAAAAATTGAATTTGTATAGGGTGGGCAACCTGTATACCAAATTTGGTGCTTTTGGAAGAAACTGAACCAAACACCCTTATTTCAGCCCTAACAGACTCCACTAATAATAATACTATAATTATAATACTATAATATATAGCGAGTGCATGCTAGGAGGAGAGGCCGAACTCGAACCGCTCGACTCCTACTTTATAGCACAAACACGCCCTCTATCAGATGGTTACATGATGTGTCTAGAGCAATAATAACCCACACTTTAATAATAGTAATCCCTCTTCTAATATAGTGACCCCAGTGACCCACCTTATAATTAATAATAGTCACAAAAACTTATGATGCAGCCGTATTTTTAAAATAAGGAGATAATGCATGTTGATCTCAGGAGTGGGGGAGGATTGAGTGTTTTTGAGTTTATAAAATAAAGTTACAGTTCTACCAAATTTGTTTATTCGTACTGTTTTATTATTTTGCTATGAGTTGCACCGAAAAAGTTGGTTGTGGGTTATTTCCAGGTGCCCAAATTTAAGATTAGTGATAGTCCCACTACTCTAATAGTTACCCACCCTAAAAAACAATAAAAGAAAAACCCAGCGTTACTAGAAGATTTACGGTATGTTAATACACTGTGCTCCAGTGGACCACCCATTTGGCGCACATTTTGAGCACAGTAAAATAATCACATACAAAAACATCGAGAAAAAGTACTTCTCGAATTAAAAAATATTCCAAACTTGGTATATACCTGTATGTTCAAAATCAGTTACGTCATCAGTAATGCAACAAAAAAACTAGTTTCAAGCCATCAGTGATTTAAATAACTTGCGTTTGTCTAAGATAAATACTGATGAAAGAATATACAATTGAATCCTGACACATTTTTTAAAACTCTTAATAATGATTTTGACCCAAAAAACGGTTAGGAATCGGATTTTTCTGTAAAGTGAGCAATTTAAATTTAATATATACCAAAAATTATTTTTCTTTATTTTAATTAAAAAGAAATAAATAGTAATATATTTTCGTGTGCTAATACACTGTGTTTCATTGATCCAATTTGGCGCCAGTTGAGCACAGCGAAATAGTCACATACAAAAAAACATCGATAAAAAATGCTTCTGGAATTCAAAAATATTTCAAACTTGGTATGTTCAATATTGGTTACTCCATCCGTAATGCAAAACAAAAATTAGTTTCAAGTCACATTGATGATTTTAGTAACTTGCGTTTTTCTAAGAGAAATACTTATGAAAGAATATACAATTCTATAATATTGAACGTGTAGTAACCTTAGAACGTATATTACCAAATTTAAAATGACGATAACAACAATTTAAGTTAAAAAAAATGTGTTGGAGAAAGCCTATATGTTCTATCATAAATATACATTTTAAACAAACGCAAATTACAAAAATCACTGATGACTTTAAGACCTATTTTTCTTTTTCATTAGGGATGAAGTAACCGATATTGAACATATACCAAGTTTGAAATATTTTTGAATTCGAGTATTTTTTCTCAAAGTTTTTGTATGTGACTGGCGCAAAATTGGATCCACTGTGCTCAATTAAGTTATTAATGATAGGCCTAAACGTCTACTAGAGTACAGTCTAGGCTAGTACTACTTATATTATAGTCTGTCGCTCCATCCCCCTCACCCAGTCAGGGAACTCGGGGAATATAATGCAGTCAGTTAATCATTCGTGTTTACTCCGTATAGTAGTAGTTTCATTGCCAGAGACTTTGAGTACGTAGAGGGGGTAGAAATCAACATTAAAAATCTTCAATTTTTGTTGTTGAAGTTGAACCGAGTTCAACTTCAACGTTACGATTGTTAGAACTGAACTGTTTTTGTTTTGTCAAAATCATTATTAGAGTTTTAATAAATGTGTGAATAATAATTGTATGTTCTTTCATATATTGTTAACTTAGGCTCAAACAAACGCAAGTTATTTAAATCAATGTGAAGTAGATTGAACCCTAATTTTTCTTTGCATTACGGATGGGCTAACCGATATTTTTGAATTCCAGAAGTATTTTTAGTCGATGTTTTTGTATGTGACTATCGCTGTGCTCAACTGGCGCCAATCAACTGGAGCACAGGTGTATTAACATACAAACACTGTGCTCCCCTGCCAAATTGGGTCCACTTGAGCACAGTGTATTAACATACGAAAGATATGAACATTCAGTGAATTATTTCTATTTAATATCACTATGCTCCACTTGTGCCAAATTGGGTCCACTTGAGCACAGAGCATTAACATACGAAAAGATATTAACATTTAAGTGACTTTCCTATTTAATTTTATATCACTGTGTTCCACTGGCGCCAAATTAAGTCCACTTGAGCACAGTAACATACAAAAAGATAAAATGCAGTGACGTACTTATTTCTATTTTATATCACTGTGTTTCACTGGCGCCAAATTGGGTTCATATATGAATATATATTCAAATTCAGTAACTTATTTCTATTTTGCTCCACTTGTGCCAAATTTGGTCCACTTGAGCACAGTGTATTAACATATAAAAATATATTTAAATTAGTGCCTTATTTCTATTCTATATGACTGTGCTCACCGGTGCCAAATTTGATCCACATGACCAGTTTACTATTTCTATTTCGGAAGTAAATAAAGGCATAAATGGCGCTCCGTAGAGAAGTAGAGAAAATTAATGTTCCATACACCTCCCTCCTCGTTGTTTCCCTGGATTTTGAATTTATTTTCAAAAGACGACGAAAGAGGAATGCGATGCGACCTCTCGATCACGTGGTATTATGCATGATACACCACATGTGGAATGTGAGTCGACACCTACAAGCAAAGATAAAGTGTACTTTTGCTACAAACAATACAGTTAGAATAGAAAAGACAGTGTAGAAGTTGACCTTGGTTGTTTCACTGGTTAAATGGACCGAAAAACCTCTTATAAACATTCACCAACAAGTGAAGTTGCTGAGATAAGAGATAAAAAGAGAGAAGAAGAAATCGGTGTGTTCAAAATTTCGTATTAATATATAATAGAATGAGGCATTTTATTTTTTTTAAAGTGGATTTGGATAGCCTGCCTGGCTCAGCCTGGCTAACCTAAATGATTAGAAGTTAGGCGAAAATTGATTAATTTATTAATGATGTAGGCCTAGAGGTCTACTAGCTAGAAGAGTACAGTCTAGGCTAGTAGTAGGGGTGTGGGTTGGGGTGCCATCCCCTCGGGGGGATATAATACAGTCAGCAATCATTCGTGTTTACTTCGTAGTTTCAGTGTCAGAGACCCAACCTTGAGTACGTAGGGAGGAGGACTACACTTTTCAATGCACATGCACCATCCAGCGAACAATAGCAAAGAATATATATCACAAGAATGAGTAATCCGCCATTTTCCCTGTAACAGTAATATTGTCCATGTGGTAGGGCGCCGCCAAGTGAGGATGTATCTGGGATGTATAAACTTTTTGTGACGGTTTCACTAATCAAAGGCTAGACCACCCCAGATGAAATCGTTCGCGTTTGAAATGGGTCGCGATAAAATCAACTTCCGGTATTTTGTATGGCGCGCCGCTAGAGCTAATACTTGATGATATCGGTCGCGTTTGAAATCGGTCGCGCAATTTTGCATGGGACGCACTAGGCCCAGAGGAATTTTTAATGAAAACGCTAATTATGTTTTTAGTTAGTTTTGAATATAGAATTTCTGATACTATTAACATTTTTTTTTACCTCGATTGTTATTATTTTGTAAGTACAGTACATATAAAGATTTATCTCATTATTTATAAATAATATGTGTTTTCATTTTATCTTACAGGTGTCAATGAATAATTGTAATGTGTTCGTTTAGAAAATCGTTTTAAAAAGTTTTATTGAATAAAGTTTTTGAAAAGATTAGCATGCCACTGTTTAAAGTTTTGAAACCTTACGAATACGACAACGAAAACGGATACGTCATACATTTGTGAAACTTTTGAGCTGATCCCCCTTTCATATTCGTAAAGCGTATTCGTGTTGACGAATATCACCAGTCATATTCGTAACTACAAAACGAGTATAGTTTTTGATCTATTTTGCACATTTTGCATTTGAATCAAGAATGATTCATGATTATAATATAATTATAGATTTATTGAAAGTAATTTACTATTAAAGTAATTTACTAAAAGGCCAAGTCAATTTTGATAAATAGCAGTTTTTAAAGTCCTCACTCGCATTGATGTTACGCTAGGCCTAGGCAGCCAAGCACCAAGCAACACGTACCTGCGCTTCGCTCAATTTTACCACAGTCATATTTTGGATGCGCCTCAATATTTCGTTGCCATGCGAAACAGATTTTTTTATGGCTTACGAAAACGAATACGTGTGCGTGACGTATCCGTTTTCGTTATCCTATTCGTAAGATTGCGAAACCTCTCTATTAAACATTTAGATTTACGAACGGCGTACGGATGTGACACTGAGTGGTACTTAATTATTTACATTAAATGATTATTATAAATAAAGAAATAAAAAATATTCAAATTAAAAACTATAGTATCGCCGACGTATATACGTAAATTATATATCGTTTCACCATGGAACTAGGTTTCACAAAAACACGTGCAGGAGGCCTATAGATGTTTCAAACGTATGGTTATTAGTAATAGGCCTATACGTCATCTTTACCTGGCCATGGACAACGATCGTACATGTTTTGTCCATGATTTGACACTACTTGCATGTTTTTTTTTAAAAAGGAGAATCCCCGTCAGCAAAATAACGTGCAGTTAACGGCTGCACGATCATAGAAGGCGCATCCTTGGCTTATTTCGGGGTTTATTTCAGTAACTCGCCTTTTAACGATCCGCATATAATAATCATTTTTACTAGAAACTATTTTAGGCCTAAACATTAGAAATTAAAATATACACGTGATTTGCCTCAACAATAATCATTATATACTTAATATTATCCTACATAACGTACGGACATAAATAAAATAGAAATAAAAATAAGGTGATTGAATAGTAAGTTGTTAATGACATGGATATGATATATCTGCCACAGTATGCATAAGTATAAAAATGGATACGCTGGCTTTACGGGCTACACATTGTAACAATTATTGACGTAATTATTTGCATAATAAAAGACACAGAAGTATATTCTCTATATAATATATTAATTACAGTACATAATAAAATAGAGGTAAATTATTATATGCCTAATAAAATATTTAAACGTGTTTAGAAATGGCCATTAATTTTGAAAAGACACAGTCCTTCTCCGAGACCTGTGAAATAAAAAAAAAAAAGATTGATAATAAATACTTGTTAACCAAAATAAAAAATATCCACATAAATAATCTAGTTTCTACATAAAAAATTTCAATTAAATCTAGACTATTATAAACGAAGAAAATGTATATCCCGCTACCATGTATCTCGCTCCATACAAAATAGCGCGACCGATTTCAAACGCGACGTCCGATTTCAAACGCGACCGATATCATCAAACGTATAGCTCTAGTGGCGCGCCATACAAAATACCGGAAGTTGATTTTATCGCGACCGATTTCAGACGCGACTGATTTCATCGTAAACCAGACCACCGGTAGTATTTTCATGATAAAAAATGTATCAACTACATGCCAACATCATGTTAAATGCTGTTTGGATATTTAATTGTTCGTTTTATGCAATTTATTTAGTAAAAACTGCTGTATAAACAGTTCGCTTTATCAACCGGGCGCTACGATAGCGTGACCGGGCGTGTTGGTGTTTACGCGTTTTCACGAAGGATAGTTTAATAATATTCCTATATTTAACTTGTTTCTGGTAAAACAAATAAATGTTAATGATATTTAACATTTTATCCTGTTAATAACATGTATTTTATACTAATTTATATCATAAAAACAATACTTAATTTACCGGGCGTAGAGTAGTACGCGGCAATGGTAAATAATAGGCCGTGCTGAGTAACAATTCGTTTCGCCTTTTTTGTGAACTAATTAGCATGTTAGTATATAATTGTCTGTAAAAGTGAATGTACACTAGTTTGTTATTAAATATGTATTATAAAATAGTTTACAATTTGCAAAATATATTATCATAATTCTATTTAATGTGACATGTATAATTAAATCAAGTCTTATTTAGTATGTATACATCCGCCCTATGAGGGCGGGCATCACTCTCTGGAGCTTTCTGTTACAAATTTCTCATGCAAAAATCGCGGAATACTCATTCTTGTGATATATATTCTTTGACAATAGGTACGCGCACTTGTCTGGTGGTGTCCCTCGAATTGTTCAACATTGAGGTGCAGGGAAGGGTTTAGGGAGGGCCCCCTCTCCCCTTTTCTAATATTATATATGGGTCATTCTTCAGTAAGTGTCTAAAATCGTGTCCCGATACTTTGGTGGGATAGAGACTGAAAATTCATCATTCAAAAATAAAAATAACAACATTGATATTGTTAATTTTTATAAAAATGTTTCAGGCAACCCCCTAAAACCTCATGTCCCGATCGTACATCTTCACTTTTATGATCGCCCCGTATGTATTTCATAACAGGACTTTTGTTATTGAAAATATTGTAAAAAGTTAGTTAATCATGATATCATGCGGTTTTATTCTTCAAAATGCATCTCTACATACATTAAATCTCAAACTTTTAAGTTTTTGTTTGGAAAAAGCTTGTCCTGCACTTTTGTGTCATATCGGTCACATAATTTAAATGTGCCGTCTACAGTTTAATGAACAGCGGGGAAAAAAAATGATTAAAAGAGGAAAAAATTACAAATTTGGAACACATACATTTGACACAAAACCACATTGTTCAGAGTTGAAAATATGTCTCTAATTACACAAGGTGAAATATATTCGTCAATTTGGTGAATAAGACAATATTTTTTCACCATTTGGTTTCACTATTGCCGTTTGGCTCACACAAAAAAGCGATAAAATACATTCTATATAATTTTCTTTTGTGTGAATATGTCTTGGCAATAATCCTTAATGTATCACATGATTTAAATTTTATTTTCTTTAAAGTTTTGCGGAAACAAAGAAGGAAAAATGTGGTATTTTCAAAGCGTGCTCGCTGTGAAGAAGAAAATACAGTCTCAAGCACAACGTTTACTGTGGAACAGGTAATTTTCATCAGGGTGTTTTTGACGCATGGTATTCAAATTGTTCACAATATGTTCACACATGTTGAAATTGTTATTTCATGGGGATGATAAACAACTCTAACAGCGATTGTCGAAATTGATCTGGGCAGAAGTTTGGGTCTTATGCCAAATACAGCCAAATACTTTCATTGTGGTCGTCATGTAGATTGAACTATATTTTAAAATGGATAGTTTCTCGGACATAAACAATAATAATATGTGGTTTAAGGTGCGTCTATGTTATCGCTATTATGTCCGGTTGAACTTGGCTAACTCTAAGCCTAAAGATATCCATTTTGTTCATAATGGAACATGCGTTGGTAAGAAGAAAAAGCTAATGTGCACGTGTAAGAGGATTTTTCGTCTTAAGACATAACTTGTTGCTCGCATGCGCAAAGTAAATTTTACCCAATTTTTCTGCTTAAAGGCGGTTTGATAAATAACTACGCTCACGCTAACCGCTCGCCAATTCGCCAATGGCGACTGGAGTCTCCATTTGGCGAAAATAAATATTGCCTCGTTCGCCAAATTGGCGAAAATACATTTCCAAGCCTAGGCCTAGCCTGGTTGGCTTGACTTCTTATGGGAGCGAGAATTCGCCACACTTCGGTACTTTCTGACTCGGGTACACTTTTTACCACAACAGCATTTTATGTGACGACGTCACGATCGCCGTGTTAATTGTTTTAGTTCTGTTTAAACATGCGCAGAGCGTGCCTCGATGACGTTTTAATGACACACAGTTAATGTGATTGGTTCGTGGCCGGCCGTCGTCAACGTGATGATTAGCGAATAAAAGGGGAAGTCCCTATTCTTCGACGTTGAAAATGAACTTCGAGAAGAAAATGTAAACAGAAACATGTGGACGAATACTTCCGTAAACGAGGCTGTTCTGTTATTTAAAAAGGGGAATTTTAAATTTAACAAAGTAATTACCTCAATAATATAATGTTAACATGTTTAATTTTATTTCCCTTTCGATTATTCTAACCGAAAGTTGCGCTTTAAATTGAATAGCTAAGAAACAGCGTATACTGCAACGGCAACCATGGCCAAAGCGCGTTTCGGCCGCCTACATAGAATGGGTTACGGCCGCTGCATAGCAAATTCAAAGCTTCTTAAATTTCTGCGGTACATTTCTTGTTTTATATAATAGATTGATAAATATTCCAATTATTAAATAATTTAATAAATCGGTAAAATTGACGTTTCGAAGCAAATATTCCATGATGAGAGGTGACATTTTTCGACATGCCTCGTGTGCGGCGAAGACTAGTTCAGAAAATGGAACAGTCCACTGCGGGGGTTATCCAATCATTAATTAACGCGCTAATACATGCATACCATGCACATTGCCTGGGCGACGGTAATTTAGTAATAAGCGAATAAAGAGTATTTAAAGCCTGATAACATGCAACAAAAATTACTCCACCACCTATTATGGACCTCGTGCGATCGAGTGCGAAAATGGGTAGATGTTTTCCAAAGTTATTTTTAGCGCACGGATTTCGGCTCGCCGGCTTTTGTACTTCATTTTTAACTCGCGTTTTCTATTAAAATATTTAATAAACATAGATTATAAATATATAAAAATAATCCCTTAAACAAGATCTTTCAGGCATATAATTTTTATTCGCATGGGTACATAAGAAATAGTATATTTTTAACTTCAAAGACACGTCACTTTTTGAAATTTCACGAACGTGTTAAAATCCCTGTAACAAAAATCAGGTTCATTGGGATACCTAATAATAATATAAATGTAAAAGAAATAAAATATAAAAAAAATACATGCATTATTTATTTAATAAACATTTTTTCGAATTTTTATGGTTTTTTAAATTTAGCTAAAGGATTTTCAATTTGGCTAATGTATTTCAAAACCTTTCGCCATTTTGGCAAACGAAAATTTGACCTTAGCGCGAGCGTAGAATAAGCTTAATTTGCTTATGCACTTCTTAAATATTTTAGCTTAAACAAAAATTTAGGCATATATTGATAAATGCCACACATTTCTAAATTATGTCCATATCCTCTAGGATTAAGGAACATGTAATAAGCAGTCATGGTGGCGATGTTTGGAAAAAAATACTATAAATGGCAGTACAATGGCTTAAATTTCGTATTTGAACATTCTTAGAACATCAAATTTCAGTTCTTTGTAACCTGAGACGAAGCACGATGTTAAGCCGGAAGAGACGAGTCTAAAATGCAGGAGTCTGAGTCTCTTGCAACAGAAAAACAGAAGTGTTTGCATAATTAAACCTATTAATATAACATTGGTATACTTTTACAGGTAGGAAGTATTGGACTGGACATTCAAGTAATTGGCAGTGATCATCTTGAATTACTTAAACAACTAAAGAAAGCATTTGCTGAAGATTTAGCAAACATTGATGCATTCTTAAGGTATTAAAACTAAAACAATTTATTGATAGCTTTTTGTGATGACAATAAGGAAATTTAATAGTGAGCCCTCTATCTGCCCTGAAGGAAATGAACAATTTTTAAGTAGTTGCCTACTTTGTTTTATCTACTGTATATAATGTGTTGCTTATGAAATGAAATGCATAGCTAATTTTTGTTGTGTGGAAATTAATTTAATGATCATTGATAAAGGGGGATCCATCCAACTGAATCGGGTCTCATGAACACTAACAAATATAATAGTTAATGATAAAAAACATAAAACAGGGCAAAGATTAGAAATTTAGATTTACAGTATAATATGCATCTTAAAAAAAAATATAAGAATTTGAAATTAAGACATTTAAGAGCGGTTAAAGCTTTAAAATAACATTTAATCTGTGCTTTCTTCTGAAGAAACCAGGTTAAAGATCAAAGGCTTAAATAACCCCCCCCCCCCACACTTTTTTTTATTATTGAATAAGCCATTTTAATGTCACAATAGACAAAAAATTGATGGAAACGAAACATTATTTAACTAAATAAAATAAAAGTAGTAAACTGGAAGCCCATTGTCTGAAATTCAATGGGTTTTTATTTGATTTACTGTTTTTTATTTTTTATAAGCTAAATCATTATTTTTTAAATAACCTGATGAAAACTACAAAATGACTTTTCAATGTTTGATTTTAGTATTCTTTATTTTTTGCATAAAAAAGAAAGGGACTGTAAATTATAAACGTTTTGTGTGTGAAATTTCTTATCAGAGGGTGCGTGTGCGTCAAATAGAATTGTTTTCCCAATTCATTGAATTTGCGTGCGTTCGACCGGATCGGCGGCAGGAGGATAGGCTAGGAGTGCGTGTAATTTTTTTATTCATCGAAGGCGGCTAGCTCGATTATTGTGTGACTTTAATACTTTCAGTAACCTCCGATCGAGGAACGTTTTTAGCTTGATTATTTAAAGTTTACACCCCTGTATTTTAATGTACTATCTATACCATGATTTACCACGCACGGCGGCCGGGATGATATTATTTTGGTTTCCCTATTGCAATGTTCGATGTTTTGTTTACTGTTTGTGTATTAATAAATGCGTTTAGGGAAATCCCCTTGCAACGAAGACAGCTCAGGCGATAGTTTTGCGTCTCGTCCGAGTCGTGTAAACAAATCTTCTTGACATTATTTTCTATCTAATTCAGTGGTTTTTATTGTGGTAAAACTCGGGAAGGGCACTCGCGGCCAACGCAAAAAAAAGGGCAGGCCAGTAGTGGCCGTGGGTGCTATTCATTTTCGAGGGCATTGAGGCCAACTGGGAGGGCACCGACGGCGGTGGCCGCGGTAAAATTCGAGGCCTGACTCTGATTCATTTAAACATTGATACACATGTTTATAGCTGTGAATATGTACATACACAAGTTAACAAAACACTGAGTTTAGATTATCTACATTTCGGTTTTAATATTTGATTCAATTTGAATTGCGTTCAAATTTTATGCCATTACTTTACAAATAACACATCCTGAAATCAGAAAAAATACAAACTTTTGTGACAACATCAGTATAACAAAAATGTATTCCACAAAGTTTTTTGCCTTTTATCCATTCACACAAGGTCCATAGAATATATATAATCAATAACAACACAATTCAAGTGTTACCATAGACATTGTGAAGTTCCAAACTTTGGCCAAAATTTAATTTTTTACCACAAGTAAAAACACCCTATTGAAAATAAATGGTATGGTCCATTCCCATGCCCGACCAACAATTTTTTGCTTTCAGTTTGTTTCTCAGTTTTCATCATCTTGTATTAAAAATTAAATTAAATTTCAACAATCTGTGTAAGAGCGTTTACCTTATTTGACAGTGAAATAATAGGAAAAAATACACTTTAAAATTGCCGTTACTATGGCAACAAGATACAGATATCCAAAATAATTTTATCTGCATGTTTCAACCTAGACTTGCCCCAAGTCTGTATTCATTGTCTTTTTTTTATTTATTTGTTTTTATTTTGATTTTTGTCTGAAAATACAGACTTGTGAAACACTAGTATAGAAATCGATTTGCAGACAGCAAACATGCGATAAGAATGACGTAGTTTATCATACCGTATTTGGCTATATGGGGCGGGCGGTATGTAAATATGGATTTCGAATCAACCAATGATCATTTTTTTTCAAAATGAAAAAGATCGAGTATGTACAGTGCTGAATGTACGATCGAGACTGAACAACTGTTGAAATATATAAATATTATAATATATGACCTGCCAAATAAAACGGCAATAAGGCACACCGGCACACAACAGGGCTACACCACCACACAGAACAAGAGGACAAGGTCTGGGTGGGAATTAAATCAAATTATCTCTGCATAATATTAAATGATCCATTCAATGTTTGATTTATGGAGAAGCTAGCTAGAAGCAAGACGAGTTTTCATGTTCTTGGGAAAAATCCTATCAAATGTTTACCAGACTACTAGGCATATAAAATCATTTCTAGCCTTCAGAAATTTTCATCAATGTACCCAAGAACACATTGTTTAAACGTAAAATAGTGCATGCGCATCATCTTAGTTGTTGAGTCTTTGAAATTCTGAAATATGAATATTAAAACTGCGTACGAGTGAGTAGCCAATGGCATGCGGCTGAAACTAGTCAACTGGATAATCGTATAATCGCACCGAGAATTCTTGGTGTCAAACTACGTGACTTGTGCGTGTTTCCCCAGACGGAGTATCCAAACTCAAGTAATACACGTATGAAACGCAAAATGTGCAAAAACATTTATATTTTTACTAATATTAAGACGAAACTCGTCTGGAGCCCAGACTAGTTTCAACCAAACCTTTCATTGTGCAAATTTAAAAGAAAATTGTGTTTTTTTTTTTGACTTGGTCACTTAAAGGTTGATATATATACACCACTGCTCTTTAAAAAAACAATTTGAAATTTAATAAAAAATAATAGGATCAATAATAACTAGATTTAATTCGTCACTATGACGAATTATAGGTTATATGCATTGATTTAAATAAAGATAATTGATTTTTAAAAGATATATTGATTGATTGATTTTCTCAGAATCTTTAATTATTTATAATATATGATAGGACCTTGCTAACGCGAACACCATAGTCGGTATCACAATCCGATCAAACATCCATGCGTATAATGTCATAAACCACATTTGTTGTTACATAATAATAAAGACATAAGTTAATTTTTATCTAGATTTCATTATAAATCATGTGTATAATCTATACACTAAGAAATAAATTTGAACAAACAATACGGATAATAAAAAAAAATCTTATTTCGTTTCCCAAGGTGAGACTCGATCTCGGTACCTTGAATGCCATAGACACGAGCACAGACCATCGAGCCATACACAACTGACTAAAAGTTGTAGAAAAATTCCTCAGTGTATTTATTATGCAGTAACCACTTTGGTGCAAATAGATTATTACATACCGCAATGAATTATAATTTTTTACTATGATGACATCTTTAAAATGTAAACAAATGATGCACTGTCAAACTATATACTTTTAACTTTAATATATGAACTTTTGAAGGAAGGAGTTAATGTTAAGTTTGTTATTTTGGCCTAAGAAAATGTCATAATTTGTTTGATTGTCGAAATTATTTAAAAAAAATTGAATATGCAATTAATGATGACTTAATCAACTTTTGTTCTCTTAATTTGATAATAAATCATACATATGATACATACACTTCAAGAAAATGAAATAAAAAATAGGTGTTCCCCTGCCTTCTGACGATATATATTAATTTTGAAATTTAGCATATTTTCACCATTTTGTTAACTTATACGTGCGTAGCCAGTCACTTTTGACGTGCTCGTATAACGCAATTTCGAGTTGAAACGTGAATCAAATATGATGATATTATTAAAGAAAGATTGTAAAACAGAAATCGGGCAAAAAGAGTGCGCATTAACGTTTAACGCGCAGTGCGCGTGCAAAAGTCGGCGCACTCATGGCAATTTTTTTTAAACGCTTAAAATTGCCTGAAACGTACTCTAATTTCATCGAAAATAAATTTTGACAATTTTGAACATTTTAAGCGCGCGTACGCAAGCGTTATATGCGCTACGCACGTAATTGTATTGCCATATGATGAAATATGACCTGAAATTTATGAGTACCAAATTTTGTTTAATTGTGATTCATGCTTGTGAATATATGATTACAAACGTGATTTCGTAAAATCATGTGTAGACCACGTAATGTTTGATTGCGCACCCTGAAAACATAACCACATCGATTCCTGGCCATAAGGAATATACTCTGAAAAATTGACTTAGATAGATGAAACTGATATCAAGATAATTCACGGACAAAATAGTGCTAAGGAAAGAATAAATAAATAAATAAAGATTTTGACAGAATCAAGAGGTTATATGCATGATAATGCATATAACCTAATAATAAGATCAATAATCAAAGAAAAAAGAAGAAATAATGTACTGAAGATGACAGAAGAATGAAAATAGCAAAATGCATCAATTTATGGAGTTAGAGATCAAAATCAGAATGTTCACTTTATAAACAGTATACAGTACAAAGATTTCAACCTTTTCATGTCTTTGTGGAACTGCTCCACATTATGTTTACAAACTTATTAAACCGTATGTCCTACTACAGAAAGGTCTTCATTCTGAAAAGGATCTAGTCTTATGTTAACGCTACCTAGAACCAACTTTAAATCCATGCCTTTGTTTCTCGAGCACTAGAGATCTGGAACCAACTTCTTTGTACACCCATTGCACTCTTTTCAATTCCGATCTCTGCTGAAAACTCACCTATTTCAATTTATTCTTTTCATGTTGCACTGTGAGACTCCGGTAAAGAGCGCTTTATAAATGTTTGATATTATTATTATTATTATTATTATTATAAACGACTTCAAATATATTTTTCTTTTATCAGTATTGATGGTGCTTTTCAAAGCCTAATTAGTTTACTAACATGCAACAACCCAGGCTTACAACTAGAAGCGTCATGGTGTATAACAAACATTGCTGCCGGTAAAACAGACCATGCTATGCTAGCTCTTAAGCATGCTTCCCCTTACCTCATTGTATATCTTCAGGGACACAGTGCACCACTGCAGGTATGCTAACAAACAGTTTTCTTGTTGACTACTTTTTTATCTCCGCCAAGGAGGTTATGTAATCGATCTTGTGTGTTTGTTTGTTTGTTTGTTAGCAGGATTACTCAAAAAGTAATTACAAGATCTTTACGAAAATGAATATACAGATAGATATGTGGTCAAGGACCATTCCATTAAAATAAAATAGGACCATTTGGGACAATGGCCCCAATTCTGGACCACTTTTTAGTGTACTTTTCAGACCTGCTAGTGTTAAGCCGGGGAGCAGTCTTAAAGTAACCTAATTTGATTTAATGTGCACCTTTTTTGATGCGAGTTGTTTAAAAAACCTATTTCTTTTTAAATTCACTCGTTTGATTTTAGCGTTGCTGTTCTAATGTTAATTGAAAGGCTTCTTACATAACCATTACACCAAACTCGCATACACATGCTTGTAGTGATATTAGTCTAAATCACAAACAGCATTAAGACACACACAAATATATATATAATATATATTTTTTCCCAGAGAAATCTTATGTAGGAGAATTTTACAGTAGGCGGAGGTATGCACGTTCGGAGTGGCTTTCTAGTTAGTATTAGTTTTACTTTTATACAGATACAGTATACAGTATACACACACATATTGTATATTATTATTATTATTTTTCTAATTGATATTAAATGAAAATTTTATTTGTATGTAGGATCAATGTAGCTGGGCTTTAGGGAACATTGCATGTGAGGGACCAGAATTTCGTGAGATTCTTATTAAGCAAGGTGCAATACAACCACTCATTAATTTACTGCAGGTAACATTTATTTTTATCTAGTTATTCTACTGGACAGTAACAATTGTTAGCAACACACTGTGGTTACCAAACTGAACAGTTTAGGCGTTAGCAACACGCTGTGGTTACCAAACTGAACAGTTTAGGCGTTAGCAACACGCTGTGGTTACCAAACTGAACAGTTTAGGCTTTAGCAACACGCTGTGGTTACCAAACTGAACAGTTTAGGCGTTAGCAACACGCTGTGGTTACCAAACTGAACAGTTTAGGCGTTAGCAACACGCTGTGGTTACCAAACTGAACAGTTTACGCTTTTTTAAAACTCATCACAATAAGATTTTTTGGAAAATAGTGTTTTAAATAATTTGCTTGTCTATTTTTTGGTGGTCTCCACTTATCTTTTTTACTGTTGAACTATTATTTTGTAAACCAATTTTTAAATAATTAGGTAATCTGGGGTCTCTTATCATACAAACCTGTTTTCCTGAGACCCCATTTCATCGTTTTCTTGAATCTATTATTTTATTTTGATTTGATGAATAAAGCTATTTGTATTTGTAAAATTGTTTTATCTTTATATATACTTAATGTTTTTCTTTTTTGTGTGACTGACTTGTTAGTACTATGGTGTTTTTGTTTTGTAAATGTATTTTGTGCATTGATGTTTGATTGATGGTTTATCACAGACCATATCTTTGATTCAATTGTGGCACAAGTAATTACTTCTGTGTTAGAATGAAACAAAAACAAACAAAAAATGGAACCCTATTTACTGCCGTTGTCCTAGTATTACTGTTCTTGTACCCTATTTACTGCCGTTGTCCTAGTATTACTGTTCTTGTACCCTATTTACTGCCGTTGTCCTAGTATTACTGTTCTTGTACCCTATTTACTGCCGTTGTCCTAGTATTACTGTTCTTGTACCCTATTTACTGCCGTTGTCCTAGTATTACTGTTCTTGTACCCTATTTACTGCCGTTGTCCTAGTATTACTGTTCTTGTACCCTATTTACTGCCGTTGTCCTAGTATTACTGTTCTCATATTGAACATCTTAAATGTTACAACAGTACAAAATACTGTCACGTAAACTAAACTGAGTACAATGACGTTTTGCTTTGCTTTCCTCAAACAATTTGCTATAATCACAGAGAAAATTTTAAATCATCATTTAGTAAATTGTTGAGCAAGGGTCTGTTTCTGCTGCATAACGCAATTTAACCGGTTATTTTTAAATAGATTAAAAATAGATAACAATAACAAGACCGCGTTTCTGCTCAATTTGTGCTCCGAAATAACCGGTTAAATCTATGGGTGGTCGTCGAGCAAAACGTCATCATTACCCAAAATGCAATACACTCAGACGGAAGTAGTGAGTTGGCTGTTTGTTTGTTTACATCAAAGTCGTGATACACACGTGTGTATATATCGTCGAACATCTCACTCAAACATGTTAAAAAAATAAAATGTTGTCTCCAGGTCTACAAGTTTTTTTTTTTTTTTAAAGCCTACTTACATCGCTAATAAAATTAATTCTCATGGCGCCTTCAATAACATGATGGGGAGGGTCGTGCAGCGCCCGATCGCCTAGGATAATTTTTATCCTCAACAAAGGCGATGAAATACGGCCCTTCCCACGTGAACGACTGTTGTCTTTCGCGAGCGCGGTCCTACAAAACACCAAACGGAAACAAAAACGAGACTCAGATTGTTGCAATACTTACCAAACGAGAGTAGATAATTGTTAATTAATTATGAAAACCCAACTTTTATAGCAAAAATCGTCCGAATTTATGTTAAAAACGATGAGTTTAGCCATAAAAACTTAAATAAAACGAGAGTATCCAAGTCATAGAATATCGCACGCACATAGTGCCTTCAATAAAGTAATGAGTATTGAACATTATTTCGTATATTTATGTACGAACATAAATAATAACACATTTCTATGCTTAATAAAATCATATTTAATATATTATCAAAGGCTCTGATTACCTTTGTTTTCGGTCGATGTGATGTTTTTCTAAAAAATTATATTATGTAAAACGATCAAAGTAAGAATGTTCATTGTTCTCCTATTAAAGGCACTAAGGGCGTGCCATAAATACGCTCGTTTGGATTAAGTTTTTGTTGCTAATTTCATCGTTTATAACATAAATTCGGATGATTTTTGCTATAAAATTTGGGTTTTCATAATTAATTAACCATTATCTACTATCGTTTGGTAGGTATTTGCAACATTCTGAGTCCCTTTTTTGTTTCCGTTTTGGTGTTTATATAGGACCATCCATACCCTTCGCGAGCGTGTACTAACGCCTCAAATTGCTTAGCTTGGGTAGTCCCCGGAACTCCACCCCAAACTCCTCTTTTACTTTCGCAAAAATGCTCTTATTTGTTATCTGTGATTCTTTTCTATTGCCTGCCATCCTTCCCCGTACTTTCTCTCCCCCACAACTGAATAACATATCTTGTGATTTCATTCATCCACAAATGAAACAGCAGAAACAGGCCCCAAGTCATTATGTTGTATAGAGATTATTGTTTGTTTACATTGGTTTGTAAATATAAATGTCATAAATTTGTGACACTTGCTAGGTAAAGCTCTCTCTACACTATCAAACTTGATGTGACAAATAAATGTGATGTGCCCAGATATTAGAAACATCACACTTTTTTTGTCAAACTAGTGTGCTGCCATCTATAGTCTTAAACTATGTTTACTGATCTAATAAGTCCCACGCACGCTTATTTGTAGCCTTAATGTTGAAATGTGCGACTTGTTTGTTCACCCGGGGTGTGTATTTAAGGTTGAAATGTGCGACTTGTTTGTTCACCCGGGGTGTGTATTAAGGTATTGCAAGAATTTATCAGCATGCAGGTAGTTGGATACAAAGTGTTCACCTTAAGTATTTTAATGAAGCTCTATGAAAACTAGGAACTAATGTCAGCACTACTGTTGCATGGACAGGTTGAGATATGTACTATTGTTGATGATCAATTGATTTGGACAAAACTAATATATACATGATTTTGATAAATATACACACGGACAATATTTGTACCATTTTAATTTTGCTTTCAAATATGTTCTAACAGTTATTCTAAACTGATAAACAATAAAATAATACTTTAGGTATTGACATATGTATTTCCTTTATGCTTATTTATTTATGACTCAACATGACCTATAAAAAATAGAATTTTTATAAATTGATTGTATTATGTTTGAATGTGAATTTCAGCTGCCTTGGTAAGAGTCACCCGAGAGAAAGGAATACAGTTAAGAACATACAGACTTTGTTTTCCTTTCTCCTTAAACTCCTCAATCCGATTCCTTCTCTTTGTTTAAAAATAGTAAACACGATTGCATTTATTTAATTTGAGGACCCCTTATATTGTTTTAAAAAAGTGTTAATGTAAATAAAATTCTTTTATTGCCTATGATTAGTAAGTGGGTTATATCCAATAAAGTATAATTTCCTTTTGATTGCTTTGCTTTATAAAAACACAGTTTTAAAGCAATGAATAACCTTAGAATCAATTGTGATTATGCAGGTTTAATTATGTCATAGCTAGGCCTACATATTAATGGATTCTGCCAACAAAGGAAAGACAATTAATTTCAGCATTGCGATAACGTCAGGCTAGGTCTTTACCAGCTAGGCCTACAAAACTAAGCCCAACTAGGCCTAGAAACATCTACGAGAGAATACGACACGAGCTACTAATCAATCAGGTAGTGCATTGTTTTTTTCTTATCTTCTAATTAACCTCAATAGAACGCACATTTAATACAAGAAATGACCTGGTTTAATGTTTTTAAAGTTATATAATCTGCAGTATTTTTTACAAAACGTCAAAAATTGCAGGTCTAGTGTCTTTAAGTAACTCCGATCTGCACTGCGAACATGCATCAGGTCAGACAATGTGTTTTGCAAGTATGATGTCATGAGCTCAGGCATGCATCATGAATATTCAGGATATATGCACGCCCTCTATAATAATGCGTCCCGTTATGTTTGGAAATTCCACTGTTTTCAGGGGTCGACTTGTACAATGGTTTTATCAATTTTAACAATAATACAGGGCGAAGTTTGGAGGTAGAATTATACTTAGGGTGGACCTATACTCTGGTATGTAAACCATGTAATCACCCTGTAATCTGAATTATGAATAATATTGTAGTATAATTATCCTATGAAAGCACCTATAATTAGGATGCACTTTTTTCCTGTCTCTCACATGCTAATAGTCTGACATTGATCATATCAACTATAACAATTGCTCTATACAATCTCAATTTCAGGCAAGTAAGTTAGAACAATAGGGTTTAATACTAATGTATCGTATCATGGATTTGTCGGATGCCAATCGGTTGTTATTGATTTGTCCATCTAGCTATTCTTTGAACAAATTTCCATTGTTTTTCTCAAAGAGTAATCGAGCATTTGTTTAATTGTCTTGTTAATTACTGGATGTGTCATACATGTCAGCTTGCATGGATAACAAGTGTTTACTCTCTCACTTTAGTGTTTTTACAGTGGAAATGATTTGATAAACTACTGTTAAAAATGTTTAAAAATGTGTTTCATTGATATATCCGTTATATTTTTTTGGAAACAAGTTAATCACATTTTTAGCAATTCTAATTTTGTCGGAAAAGATATTTATTGAGCTAACTAAATAACAAATTATATTAAAAACATAAATTCATCATTCTGGCTGATAATAAATGAATGAAAAAAATATATATAGCTAATTTATTCTAAATCTGCTGTAAAAGTAAACAGACACTGTTCCTCAGTCATGTTTAATATTACCTCATTGTTTGTGTTCTGCACAGATTAATTAAACAGACGCGGCCAATAAAAATGTAAATATATTGAAGAATGTCACAAACATTGTTAACAGCTATAGTCATTGAATTGAACATTGTTTATTTTTAATTTCACATGCATTTTTATTAAGTAATAATATTGCAGTTGTTGCCTATATTAATGCTATATAGTATGGGGCTATTTATTCAGGTGTCAGTTGTATTCAAATTTCTATGCGAGAGTTTTAATCTTACAATATTAGCTGATTTATTAAAAAGATGTTGCGGATGCCATAATATACTTATAGGAATTTCCTAAACATAACAATTACACAAACAAATAATTTAATAAATGTTGTTGTTTAATTGAATGAATGTCACAATCAATTTGTTCTACTGACATATGTCATAATAAAAAAGTAAATGTCTAGCAACCGATTTGTTATTCTGGTTTTCATGGGCTTTTACTTCTCAAATGTGGTACATGTGACTGACAGTGTACATGGTACGTATCATAGCTGAGCTTTTGAGAATACAGTACTGAAATGAAAATTAAATGTCAATGACCAATACAAGCTTGGCAATGCTTTTAACAGCATCCTAGATGTCCTAAATTCTTCATGGTTGTAATAAGCAGCTAAATTTGTTGTATTAATGTTTGTGTTATAATGGATGTGGTAGTTTAATAATTAAAAAAAATAAAGGATTTAAAAAAAGTACACATAGCTAAAGCAACAAACAAAGATGGTCTTATACTAAGCTTATTTTAAAGTAATTAAAAATGTTGTTAGAAGTACATGTAGGAGTGGAGCTGTGGCTTGGTGGTTATGATGCTTGGCTACCAATCTAAGGGTCCTGGGTTCAAGTCCTGTCATATGTCAGGGTTTTTTTCTCATGACAATTTACAACTCCACTCCCAAAGACTTAATAATAAGTCTTTGTCTATGTAGAGCATCTTGTGTATATGTTTGTCTTATATGTTCTAGTGCAGTATATGGAGAGCCATCTCGATAGTGCTTTGCACTCATGGCAATCCTCAGGGTGCTGCACCGCTGTGTTGTCATTTATGTTTGCCTGAAAATTAAATAAAATAAAATAAATAAAAATATTTTTAGCCTGTGACAGAAGAAGCTTTAAAAGCTTTTATTCCCGAGTGTAGAATGGTATTGTTAATATCGAGTATTTAGAAAGACATTAAGCAAGGTAATTGCAAGTGCTCTATTGTCAGTAGGAAGCCAAGATGTTCATTTATCAAATCTGCCAAGGTGTAAGCTATTAAATGCATTAACAACAATGAAAACAGTTCCTGTGTATTGACATAAACATAATTGTTATATCCCCAAAATACTCTTAATAAATTCAAAGCCTGTTTATACTACAGTTTGTCAATAGAGTTTGGCCTACTGGGTGGTACTGCTACAGTAAGAACCTATTTTTTCTATTATATGTCATTCATAGACACAATCATAATGTTTAATATTTATTTATTGATAGATTACAATGTGACTTGACACTGAATTATTTATGGACACTGTACTGTATATTAAAATCAATTTTGCTAATTTATTAACAAACTGTTATATTTATTTAATTTATATTACTCATAACATACATTCTTTTTTTTTTTTCACTTAAAATTGTAACATGATTGAAATAAAGAGCCACTATAAATAATAGCTTGTTTACATTAGCAGTTTAATGTTCTGGCTTTATAAAACAAACACCCATTATTAAAGAATGTATTAATTACCATTAGTAATGATATACATTCTTGGCTATTATTAATTAACACTTTGACTGCCAAACACGAAGATCTTCCTGTTTCGCATTTTTTGAAAGTAACTAATCTGGTTACGAATGACTGTCAAAATGGTACCTGTCGAAATAACATACACCGCGGCGCGCATCACAGTAGCGATGTCTTGGCACATTGTGTATCGGTCGTGCTCTAGCTATGCCGCCGAAGCATTACAAAAGTTTTTGTGGATTGGCATGTTTGTTTGTTATCTGAATAAAAAATAATGGAGTTTCAATATGAAATTTAATTTTATTATCGATGTACAGTCGACCTTCTCATTTACACACTTCTCAATTACGAACCTTCTATTTTACGAACGCCGTTCGAACGATGACGTCATCAGTAATATTAATAAAACTTTTACGTACCTACTAATTTATTATCTTCTTAATTTATTAAACTACCCCAAAACAATTATTTCATAAATAAAGCAAAGCTTATTAAAAACGATCCACGATTTATTTCTAGTTTAAAAGTTGTCTATTCCTAGGCCGTTAGCTAGGCCGTTTAGTCTAGGCCTAAGCTAGAGATCATCATCCCCACTGCTGGAGTGCATGGAGAGCACCCTGCACGTGTTTTTGAAAAAAACAAAGGTTGATCGCGAACTGCAAAAAAGGCTAGCTACGATGACCATACTATCAATTTAGTTTTGTTTGTGCATGTGGTTACGATATAAAAAAACACTTGACTCTTATTTATTAACATTTTAAAACTTTGTTGTCAGTCGTCGCATAGCCATTTTTCTGGGAATTCCATTTTACTTGCTGTCAAACACCACACATACATAGTAGCTTAAAAATGTAAATATTTGCGGTCCAGAACGGATTTGATATTATTACTTTAGGAACAAGTTCGTAAATTACAGTTTGTGTCAAAATATGCACAATAAAAAGTAAACGATGGAATTTTGGTACAGAGAATGTGTGTTAACGTAACAAAAAGCAGAAATATCAATCTTTTTGGCATTTAAGGTGTTAATTTACATGTTAAATCTAATTGTTTTATACTGTATTTTTAATACTGTTTGTTCTTTATAGTGTACTATACACAGTATAAGTTGTACATAGGGCATTTTGTTTGGACATGTTTTTACCACTGATTTAATAGAGGGCGCTTTTTTCCGAACCTTCCCATTTACGAACTTTTTCATTTACGAACGCCTCTCAGACCAAGGGGTACGTAAATGAGAAGGTCGACTGTATACCCTAATTGTCTTGGTGTTTCACTGTAAGTGACAGAGTTTCACGTAATAAACTTGTTTAGGAATGTAATGGATATTATCATCAGTTTACTAGCTAGGCTAGTAGTACTAGGCTAGCCTAGGCCTAGTCGTCAAACTGTTCCGGACCAACTTTAGGCCTGGTTAACTAGGCCTGGTGTCTTTACTATGTGGATTTTGGCAAAACATTGATGTAAGATTTATGATTTATAAAATGTAATACATTTTTCGATAGTGATAACTTGTTTTTATAGGCCTATCGATGCTGTGTAAGTAACTTTTTCGTTGTTTGTTGATCTCACCGGGCGATATTTTCTTTCTTTCTTGCGTGAAACTACGAAAAACTCAAAGTGAATTACTTTTATTTTACTATTACGATTTACATATTGCGATTTGAAAATCGTTCGTGGTACCATTGTAAAGCTAAAATCTTTATGATTATTTTAGTCTAAATACATATAAATCCGATCACATACATGGTTTCAACCAGCTTTAATAAAAACATCGAATTGGGCTAAAAACGCTGGCAGTGGCAGTTTCTAACTGGGAAAACCTCTGGCAGTCAAAGTGTTAAATATTAAACAACATTTTTACTTTTTTTCTCATTAAATTGATTTACTGTAGAGAGAATAAACTGTTAAAGTATTCCATTTTGTCCGTCAAACTAATTTTATTTGAAAGCGTTATTCTGAATGTTAATCCTGTGTGCTGATTGATTGTCATGGTTGGGCGGTAAATAATAGGAAAAAGTTTTTTTTTTTACCAGGACCATGGCATGCCATTCAAATTAGTACAAGTTCGCCGCCCTGTAAACCTTCTCAGTAACTGGCCTGATTTCACTAGATATTTTCATGAGATAATTAGTGTACAACAATCTTTACAAGGTGCGTATTAGTCTGTTTGGTCGGTTATTTTGCGCTGCCTTTTAACCGGTGACCACAGATTTGTCCTGTTTCAGCTCCCAAGAAAATGGAGTTCACACCGATTTTAACCGGTTATTTTTATGCAGCAGAAACAGGCCCTGAGTGTTAAAAACAATTGATGTCCAGTATTAAAACTGATAAGTACTTGAAAACTTATCTATTGGCTTGATGGGACAGTTACAAATAACCTTAAAGACTATTCCTGGAGATGGAGATGTATTCTGCTATAATGATTGATATTATTATTAATGACTGATTGTTGGCATTTATACAGGTAGCAGAAATACACAAGCAACAAAACAGTTTGAAAGATTAGTTTAGACTTCTGTGTACTTCTTTCTGATCAAATTAAACGTATTTTATTTCATTGAGGAAACCTGATCTTTAGTCTGTTAATTAACATACTGCATAACCAGTCTGTGCCTTTTATGGTTTCATTCTGTCCATAATATCAAATATCATATTGCCATATTTCTGGTTTATCATTGAAACTGATTAGAAATATTGATAAAGAATCTGTCCTAGTCAGAAATTATTATTTTTGCTACTGGTTGTTCATTGTTCTGTATGTAATTAGATATTTAATAATTAGGAATGCTTATTAAAGAAAATAAAAACATAGTGGAAGGAAGCTCAGGGCATATGATTGTTCAATATACCGTATTGTTTAATTTGTGCAATGAATAGATTCAATTTCTGATTTTCTATTGCTAATATTTTCATTGTTATAATTATATCAAAATTGTCACTTTGGTTGAAATCCATGTTTTTTGTAACATGTTTTAGGAGTCAAATTACAACATGATTTTATTGACTTGGATCAAATTTAATTGATCTAATTGTTAATAAACATTTAAAAGAATGTTGCTGGTATATCAATCAACTTGAAAATATTGTTTTATTATTTGCTCGTAATGTATTTTGTTCATGGAACTGCAAAATAGTATAATAAAGAAAGAAAATAGTCAATATAAAAAAATACACCAGTAAAACGAGATTTTGTTTTCTCATTGACTCAAACTTGCTATGCCACCAGACTCATCAGATTGACTTTAATAGTTTGCATAGTTTGTTTTTCACGTAATTTAATAGCTGTAGAGAGAAAAACGAAGATTTCTATAAATCTATAAAAAAAAATCAAAATAACTATTTGAAAGAGCAGGGCTTTTACATGGCTGTGTAAGATGTTTCTGAGTTTTAAAGCCTATCTAGAGACTTTATTAAACCATCTCTACTAAAATGTTCTCCCCTATTATATCATTATTAGGTCTCCTTTTATTTTTAAAACAAAACCTTGAAGAATATAAGTGGACATATTTGAAAAATGAATCATATTTTAACAAAAAGAACAGCTGTCTGTGTGTGTTTTGTCTAGGATATGATTTTTCAAATGAAAAGAAATTATTAGTGCGAACTGCACCTTGGATATAATCATGCAGGTTTGATATAAATTCTAAATACAGCAAAATAAGCAATCTGAACTATAACACCATCAATTTAGTCTCACAATTGGATATCCATTAAGTGCTTCTGCATCTATTGCTAATATTTGTAGAAATTCTTTATATAGAATGATTGCAGAAATGATAAATGGCCACACTTATTAGTCATTGTTGAACCCATGTAAGCTATACAATGCCACCATTCATGAGCTCTTTTAGACAGTTTTAATAGGCTTTTTCTAAGCTCCCCTATATACCTTTTGAAATTGCCGATACCTGTACTATAATCAGTGACTATAATATAATGTATTATTCATATAATTCTCAAATATTCAATAGGGTCTAATCTGTTTCTGGGGTTTTGTCACAATATCATGAACTTGTTTGTTTACAACAATAAGAACAAAATTGTAGTGCAATGCAGTTATTATCTCTGATGCTAAAACTAGCTGGAGGTTTATAATAATAACTATTAAAACAATATAAAGGTTTTAAAAACCTACATGTACTGTAAGGTTTACCATGTGTAAATGGTAAAGTTGACAATATTGTTACTACAAACGTCTTCTGGATGAAGAAGAACTAGTGTTGCGAGAAAAAGTACCTCGCCTATCCAATACAGAGACATAAACCTGTATTCTTTATTACAGTACAACTACAAGTGCCAGCAGATTAATTACTGTTAACAATTGCAAATACCAAGTTTCTTAAATCCATATTCTGCTTTTAATCAGAATTGAGAAAATATAGTTTAATGTTCAGTACAAAGCCTTAGTTTTCCATTTATCATACAAATGCATGCTTTATGAAACTGCTTGAAGCCTTAGTTTTGCATCATACAATGCATGCTTTATGAAACTGCTTGATGAAAGTATCAGTGACAATCAAGAATGACTACTGCATTTATACAAGATTAAGACCAATTTTTAGGTGTATAGTGGAAGCCAGTCAATTGTGACATTCTTTTTACTCTGTAGACATTAAAAAATATATTGATAATATTGATTAGATAGCAATCAAACAAGGAAATATTAATAAACCATCGTCTATTTATATATAATATCAGTGCATATTATCATATGCTCAAGTGTCTGCCTACCGTATTTAGAGTACTTCAGAAATTTGTATTTAAGTAAAAATCCCTTTTCCATGGCAACATGTATTCTTTATTGATTCTTTGTAAATAAATTGAACACATAATAAATAAAAAGAATGGGTTCTTCTCGCATAAAATATATGCCTCAGCTGTCAAATATTGACAACTTTGTGGGAAAATTAATTTGCATTGTTGTCATTGGGTATTATTCTGATGGTGTTTTTGTATTAAATATGATGTTATTATAGTGAATCTTTGATATTTGACTGCAATAGTGTCTATTTTTATCTTTAATTAGCATATTGTGGTTTGTATTTATTGAAAGTCATGATTGATATCATTTAGGTTAAAATTCTCAGTCATAAAGATTTTAAAATAATTTGTTTACTCATTTGAATCATGATAAAAAGAATCATAAAAACATACACTTCCTGAAGAACTTATTCGGGTGATATTCAAAATGTATTTTAAATAGTAGACAGAATTCGACTTATTTGTGAGAGTTGACCGACATCTTTGGTTCTGAATAGCATTACTATTGTAGGCCTACATAAGGCTTTGATACATACATTGAAATGACACTTTCCAATGGTGTATTGATTTAGCAAAATGCATCATGGAAAATTGTCCTCATGCGAAACAGAAAATGAATGATCACCTGAATTGAACACTACTACTAGGCTATTGGATATTTGTATTGCCACATACTTGCTGAACATTTAGTAAATACCTCCAACACCTGTACTAGATGATAGTTAGTAGCCTGCAACACCTGTACTAGATGATAGTTAGTAGCCTGCAACACCTGTACTAGATGATAGTTAGTAGCCTGCAACACCTGTACTAGATGATAGTTAGTAGCCTCCAACACCTGTACTAGATGATAGTTAGTAGCCTCCAACACCTGTACTAGATGATAGTTAGTAGCCTCCAGGTTGAAGATGGTATTCAAATTTATATATTTACAATATGCCTGTGTGGATACCAACCAACGTAATTTTTCCTGACCCATCGGTAGATTTCTTTCTGACAATGATTTTTTAGCAATAATTTGATATAATTTTTCAAAATAAACTTATGGAAAGTGTTTATGATTTGTTTATGAAAAATTATATTCGCCTCTCTATCTATGTAAGCTTTTTGAAAGGAAAGTTTTAAGTTAAAATTTCAATAGAGGTGCCGGTTCGCTCCTGTTAAATCGACAGGAAGCACTATTGTTATTCTTATTCCTAAAGCAAGTATTGAGTGGTGGGTTATATTTGAATGGATTTCTTCAATTTTGAGAAAGGATGTAATGGGAATAAATCGAGCAAGACAAAATACTACTAGGGTACTGTACTACTAGGGTACTGTACTACTAGGGTACTGTACTACTAGGGTACTGTACTACTAGGGTACTGTACTACTAGGGTACTGTACTACTAGGGTACTGTACTACTAGGGTACTGTACTACTAGGGTACTGTACTACTAGGGTACTGTACTACTAGGGTACTGTACTACTAGGGTACTGTACTACTAGGGTACTGTACTACTAGGGTACTGTACTACTAGGGTACTGTACTACTAGGGTACTGTACTACTAGGGTACTGTACTACTAGGGTACTGTACTACTATTGATCAAGTATAGCCGTAGGATGACATGTACTACTAGGGTACTGTACTACTATTGATCAAGTATAGCCGTAGGATGACATGTACTACTAGGGTACTGTACTACTATTGATCAAGTATAGCCGTAGGATGACATGTACTACTAGGGTACTGTACTACTATTGATCAAGTATAGCCGTAGGATGACATGTACTACTAGGGTACTGTACTACTATTGATCAAGTATAGCCGTAGGATGACATGTACTACTAGGGTACTGTACTACTATTGATCAAGTATAGCCGTAGGATGACATGTACTACTAGGGTACTGTACTACTATTGATCAAGTATAGCCGTAGGATGACATGTACTACTAGGGTACTGTACTACTATTGATCAAGTATAGCCGTAGGATGACATGTACTACTAGGGTACTGTACTACTATTGATCAAGTATAGCCGTAGGATGACATGTACTACTAGGGTACTGTACTACTATTGATCAAGTATAGCCGTAGGATGACATGTACTACTAGGGTACTGTACTACTATTGCTCAAGTATAGCCGTAGGATGACATGTACTACTAGGGTACTGTACTACTATTGATCAAGTATAGCCGTAGGATGACATGTACTACTAGGGTACTGTACTACTATTGATCAAGTATAGCCGTAGGATGACATGTACTACTAGGGTACTGTACTACTATTGATCAAGTATAGCCGTAGGATGACATGTACTACTAGGGTACTGTACTACTATTGATCAAGTATAGCCGTAGGATGACATGTTTAGAAATTAGGAGATGGTATTATACTCAGGATTGTATGGTCCTGTTCCTGTAACCAGTAAAAATGGTGTGAATAAATTAAACTTTAATCTTTCTTGGGAGCAGAAACAGGACAATTTTTTACTAACTGGTTATTAATGGCAGTGCAACAATAACTGGTAAAACTACCCATTCAATTTGTTATTTATTTATTTGTGTCCCATGCCAGCTCACTCAGTTGGTTCTATTGTTTTTTTTTAATTTTGGCAGCCAATTTGACCATTTTTTACTTTAAATTACATTTTTTTTCAGTTAAATACATTTTTTTTGATCCAATTTTTGGTCAAGGTGGATAACTATTATGTTACATTAAAATGGAATATTCAACAAAAACATTTTTAAGAATTATTTTTTCAGGGGGACAATACATCTTTAACCGGTTATTGCTGTGCAACTTTTAGCTGCAACACAAAATAAAAAAAGTTTTGTGTCTGAATAGGCCTAAATTAAGTGGTAGATTATCATTATACCCAATCAATGTGATTAGGCATAATATACTCGATGCAGTTATATATGGCTACATTTGTTGCAGTGTTCACACAGCTGCTTCCTCTCTCACAGATCTAATAATCCCATTTTAATATTATTATTGTAGCTATGTCCTCACAGCTTGTGTGAAGCCTGTCACTTTTTTAACCAATTTTGTGCAGCGTTCTAAAACTAGAAATATATTTGGGAGCCCTACTTTCAAAGCGTTTCCTCTGCTATATCGGTTAATACATTAGGTTTCCTTTATTTCTGTGGGACGTCATGATCATGTCAGCCATCGTCATGATCATGTCAGCCATCGTCATGATCATGTCAGCCATCGTCATGATCATGTCAGCCATCGTCATGATCATGTCAGCCATCGTCATGATCATGTCAGCCATCGTCATGATCATGTGAGCCATCGTCATGATCATGTGAGCCATCGTCATGATCATGTGAGCCATCGTCATGATCATGTGAGCCATCGTCATGATCATGTCAGCCATCGTCATGATCATGTCAGCTATCGTCATGATCATGTCAGCCATCGTCATGATCATGTCAGCCATCGTCATGATCATGTCAGCCATCGTCATGATCATGTCAGCCATTGTCATGATCATGTCAGCCATCGTCATGATCATGTCAGCCATCGTCATGATCATGTCAGCCATCGTCATGATCATGTCAGCCATCGTAATGATCATGTCAGCCATCGTCATGATCATGTCAGCCATCGTCATGATCATGTCAGCCATCGTCATGATCATGTCAGCCATCGTCATGATCATGTCAGCCATCGTCATGATCATGTCAGCCATCGTCATGAGTATAGCCACTAAAACCACTACCATCGCTATGATAGTAAGCATTAACATCATCGTTTTTGTATCAATTTCATCTGATATTCTCTTCAATTCTTGAAGGTGAATGCATGTCATAATCTTGAATAATACTTCAATCAATAATTTCACACGATTTAAAGAGCTGAAATTGTTTTAATTCCCATTTGTACTGTAACTGTATTGAGTGATGTTAATAAAGAACCTTTCATCTTTCACTGGTAGTAGTACAATATTTAGAAGATTAATTTTCAATGTTGTTAAGAAATGTTAATGCTATACTGTAGTCCATGTTTATGATAATTATTTCTAGATTTGATTAATTTTAAAGAAATATTATGTCTCTAACTAGCTGCAAGTAATGAATACTTCTCTTTTTTAGCCATCAAGCAACCTCATTTCTCAATAAAAAATCATGTATAAAACCAGCTGATATCCCAACAATAATAATATATTGCTGTCCAGTCCAGAGAAGGCCTGGTTACAATAGTAATTAGGGGATAGGGATTCAATTAAAAATGACTTAAATTGATCAGGATTATATTTAAGCATGGGGTTATACTTGAGATCATATACATTAATTATGATAGGCATTCCATTTACAAAAGTGGTTAACCTATTCCATTAAAAATGTGTCTGAAAGGATGAGCAATATTTTGATTGATTGAAATTGTTCTTCACTCGCAATCATTGATTACACCACCACGAATGACAACAATTACGAGATGTCAAAGTCAACGGATGCACAAACATTTTCTGTACACAAACAGTAAATAAATACATTTTTATTTCTGATATTTTTTATTCTAACAATTGTTAAAATTTCAAATCACAGTGAAAAAAACTCATGTGTGTTTACATTCAAAACATAGAAGTACAGTAACAGCCAAACAGTAAAAGTTGAATTCTTAACAATAGCCCCACAAAGCACAATATATAGCCAGCGGCAACAAAAGCACCATTTTACTAAATATTCAGCAGAATTTACCAAGATTAGCTCTTGAGAATGATTATTATATGCGCATGACTAGTGAAATATAGTGAATAGAAAAGTAACGCAATGGAGTTTAGTAGTTTTACAATTAAATGTGGGATTATAAACTAGACATATCTTAAATGGAAAAAAAAATCAGTAAATACAGTACTTTTAAAATTTAATGAAAATCTAATTATACAAAATCTTAGGATGAAAAAGAGTATAACAATCATTTTGTTATTTTCATATAATTACGAGTATATGAGGATTTGAATGTATGTGTTCACAATTGATAATAAACATTTAAAATAATATAACTGAACTGCGTTTCCATGTCTAACAAATAATATCAATACTATACAATTTTGTATTTTTATTGCACTTTTAATTAAAATTGTTAAATTATACCAACTGCAATTGAAAACAAACTAAACTGCCTATATTATTATTGGTCCCCACAGAGAATGAAAATAATACTATATGACTGAGAATAGTCCCATATGGAGAGGGCATTGCATTTACCAAAGTAGACTTGCCCCAAGTCTGTATTCATTGTCTTTTTATTTATTTTTTTTTCATTTCGATTTTTGTCTGAAAATACAGACTTGTGAAACACGTATAGAAATCAATTTGCAGACCGCAAACATCCGATAAGAATGACGTAGGTTATCATATCGTATTTGCCTATATGGTTTGTAAATATGAATTTCGAAATCGACCAATGATCATTTGGTTTCGAAATGAAAAAGATCAAGTACGTACAGTACTACTACTAATAAATGCTGAATGTACGATCGAGACTGAAATAACAACTGTTAAAATGTAAAATCATGTTGCCAAGTTTTTTTGTTTATTACATTGTCTAGTCCTAGTCTTGGCCTACTCGTACGTATGACCTGCCAAATAAAACGGCAATAAGGCCCAGAGCTACGCCACACAGGGCTGGGCATACATTTATGGTCTGGATGGGTGGGCATTAAATCAAATTATCTTCACATAATAAATGAACCATTCAATGTTTGATTTGCGGAGAAGCTAGCCTATCATATCAAGACAAGTTTTCATGTTTTTGGGAAAAATCCCATCAAATTTTTACCAGACTACTAGGCATATAAAATTTCTAGCCTTCAGAAACTTTCATTATCATATCGTCATCATCACTTCGCGATAACATAACATAACATAGTGCATGCGCATAATCTTAGTTGTTGAATCTTTGAAATTCTGAAATATGAATATTACAACTTTGTACGAGTGAGTAGCTCATGCGGCTAAAACTAGTCAACTGGATAATCGTATGCACCAAGAATTCCACATGACTTGTACCTGTGTGCCCAGATGGAGTATCCAAGTTCAAGTAGTATACGTATGAAACGCCATATGTGCAAAAATATTTATCTTACTATATTAATACAAAAACTGCATCTGGAACCCAGACTACTGTATTACCAAAGTTGTGCAGGGGTGAGATTATACTCACTCATGGGGTTATAAGTGGTCATATACAGTTAATCAAAATTGAACATCCAAATCCTATTGGTTTTCAATGATATTGGTATAGAACAAAAACAATTTAAATGTACAGTAAGAGTATAAATATCACTTGATACATTTTATGATTGTAAAATCATCCTTGGCTTCCCAAGACTCTGTATTGCCTTCCCAAGACTCTGTATTGCCTAGCAATGTCATGTCAATATCAAAAGTGCTATACATCTAGTAAAATCTTTAAATTGTGCCCAGTTGTTTTTTTAAAGACTAGCACCAGTTCACAACTTTAGACTCATTTATAGCAGGTATCTTTATACCCCTCTGTTTTAGCTAACTAGCCTAGTGGTGTAGTACATAACAATGCCGGGAGCAATGCACAGTGATACAAGTCACAAACATCACATTTTAACACCCATAATCATAATCAGTTTTAAGACAATTATTGTACAACCTATTATCAATTGATCCATCTGTTAGTTTTGTTCCTGTGGCAGGAAACTGAAGGTTTTTAAAGCATTTTTAAATATACAAAGAACAGAATTCATGGATTATACACATCCCAGGTTTATTCCCAGATGCCATAAATACTTGAATATCAATTTAGGAATCCATGTGGAATCAATTATAGGTCTGTATAATTCCTCTGTTTGTTTTGTTTGATATTGACCTTCTTTAACATTCAGGTATAAATGTATAATAATAGTTCATCCAACCCGCCCCAATTTTTCAACCATGCCCACAACTTCATTATGGTACCATATTTGATATAAACCAGTTGAAATTTTGCAATTAAAATGTTTACAAAAATATTCTTAATTCTATTATATATAATTTATTATACATTTTTAATTTAAATTAATTTAATCAATTAAAAGATTATTATTTAATAAATGGTAAAAGGTAAATAATATTGGTTCTATATAATAACAACTAGATTATTATAGATCTTGTTGTATAAACTGTTGAAAAGTCATCATATTTTGATTGTAAACAAGATCTTGCTTCATAGGGATCAGGATAATAATATTTAGGGAGTTCCTCCTGGTGCTGGCCTTCTTTCTCTTCAACTTCCTGATAAATAGGCTCATCATATCTATTTGTTCGATCAGATGAAACTGTTCGCCCTGTACCCCATTCTGCATAACCTAGGGCTCTAGGCTGTGCGTGACTATATGGCAATTCAGTCCTACAATCCTTTGGTTCAAAATAGCAGTCAGGCTTTGAAATATAATTAACATTTTTTTCCTTTTTCTTATTACAATAAACAAGTAGTATTGGAATTGTCAGTAGTAAAATTACCATGATGCATGCAATTGTTGCTATGCACAATATAATAGCTGATGTCAGCGCATTTTCATCCCCTGTTGAAGTTTCTGGTGGAATTGGCGCTGCCAAATTAGTTGTCTCTATCACTCCAGTAGGAGTTGTTGTAGGATTAGGGTCCACAATTAATATCAACTGAGCATGCCCAGTACCTATGCTGTTTGTGGCGTAACAACTTATTCTTGTTCCATTATCTTTTGATTTTGTGTTTAAGATTTGAAGTGTTTGGTTGTCAAGTTTTACTACAAGTCTGTTGCTATCAATGGCTGGTTCTAGTTCCCATCTAAATTTAGTTGCTGCTGGATTAGCTGTTGATTTGCAGAAAAATAAAATTTCTTGTCCAGGGGATATTGCATTTTCATAACTTGGTATGAGAACTTGAGGTTTGTATGTGACTGCAATTGGTCCTGATGTGCAATTGCGTTTGTAATGTGGATCTGCTGACGATGTCAACATACATGTAAAGCGCATACCATTATATTCCGATGTAGCTTTGAATTTGTATATCATTTTACGTTTTCCATTTTCACTATCGTCGATACGAATGTTTTGGCGAATAACTTGACCATTTCTTGTCCATTGGAGAGTGACGGGTGGTGAAGCTCGTTCAGATTCACAACATAGCTCGACATCATCTCCTTCATTATATATCCCATCTCCCATAGTTTCTAAGCATTTTGGATATGTACTTTCTGGCAAATAATTAACAGTAAGCCTAACTGCTTGAGATGAAATAATTGGTTCCTGTGCAACCTCATTAGCATAAACGTTACAATTGTACTGTGCGTCATCTGTTAGTGTAACAGATTTAATCGTAAGATTGTACTCTCCTTTATTGCGATTTGCGTCAATTTGAAAATGCAATGCAAATCCATGAACTACTATTTCATTTTCGGAGATGACGACTGCTCCCCATTGGACCCACCTTACAACGTTGCCGGTTGAAAGATTGTCAACTATGCAACTAAATGACGCATCTTTTCCTTTTAGAGCAGTTTTATCTGAAGGCTCTTTAATGAAGGTGACCGTGTTTTGAGCGCAGTTTACTGACATCATGAGAATAGTCAACAGAATTTGTAATTCATACATCGTTAATGGCTGTTTTATGTTTCTTTTCAATTTGCTTTTCTATTTCTCTCGCAAATGTTTTTATTAAAGCAACTGTTGCAATTCAGATTATCTGATCTAAAATATTTATCAATACAAAGCATGCTTGAACTGATAACCATTTAGTTCTGGTAAAATCAGTTATTCAGAAAATGAATATAATGTAGAATTAGCTCGCCAATTAGTATATCCACAGTTGGTAATTAACATGTAAAATGTCAAATAGTCTTGCCTACCAGCTTATAAATAATGTCAAGAGATTTAGAATCTTTTGTTGAGCATTGTCAATATGGCAGACAGCTTTGCATGTTTGTTTATCTAAACAGATGTGCTGTGCAGATTTTAATCTGTTGAGTTTATTAATTGGAGCAATGAAAACACCACCATAGGCTGAACTTAATCCTGGTTTATGACAAATATATTGTAATTCCAAATATCGATAAATTCTACAGAAATAAAAAAATAATTCTTTAATGTTAACTGTTAAATCTTATTCTGCACTAAAATAATTTATGATGCATAAAATAAATGATTGTATTTTTTTCATTTTATAATATAAAATATATAATATAAAAAAATGACAATGCTGTGGGTATCAGTGGCTGGATCTCAATAGAGATATAAAAAAAAAAAGCGAAAAGCTAAATCAAAACAATGGGTAAAACAGCCAGAAAAGTTAGCAGAGCATTCGGGCAACACTAGCCCTTCATCAGTGCAAGTGAAGAAATTTGGATATATATATATAACCAGAAAAATTAGCAGAGCTTTCAGGCAACACTAGCCCTTCATCACTTGCACTGATGAAGGGCTAGTGATGAAGGGCTAGTGTTGCCCGAAAGCTCTGCTAATTTTTCTGGTTGTTTTACTTTATCGTTTGATTTAGCTTTTGGCTTTTTTTTTCCGGATCTCTATTGAGATCCAGCCACTGATACCCACAGCATTGTCATTTTTCAGTAATTTTCCTTTGGATTTATATATATATATATACAAATTACTGAAAAAATGACAATGATGTGGGTATCAGTGGCTGGATCTCAATGAAGATACAAAAAAAAAAAAACAAAGGCTAAATCAAAACGATAATATAATACTATTCAAAAATATTAATTATTATCAGAATATATATATTTTTAAAATTGTTGTAACCCCAAACATTTCGGCCTATAAATTGCTTGGTTTTTAAATATAAACAAATTCAGTACAGTAAAACATAAATTACAGTATAATATTGTAATTTTATTTATTATTATTATTTTTTTATATTAATTTTCCTATTTTTTTTTCACATGAATAGGTAGGGGATGATTTTCCTTAGGCCTATAAACATTTAAACTTTGTCATTATTACAGGTAGTGTATACTTTTTAATTTATTATTTTTTATGTACACTCGGTAGCTACTCCACAGTAGTTACAAACAATTACAATCCTGTAGGTGCAGTACCCACTGCTAACTTGGGTACCTAGCCATCAGCGCAAGCTCGGTGGTCTACAGGTATGAATGCCAAGCTAGTGATCTGGAGGTTGTGGGTTCGAGTCCCACCTGAGAATTGTATATTTTTTCGCAAGTGTTCTCAATGTACCTAGTATAAAAGCACAAATTTTGTCACAGTAAGGCAAAACATCTGACCAATAAAAAATGAAATATAATATTTACCTGTTTTTAAAATGGGTTTAGAGGTATAAACGCCAGGCTAGTGACTTGGAGGTCGTGGGTTCGAGTCCCACCTGAGAATTACTTGTATATTTTTTCGCAAGTATTTTCAATGTACTTAGTACAAATTACAATTTACGTCACAGTAGGGCAAAACATCTGACCAATAAAAAATGAAATATAATATTTACCTGTTTTTAAAGTCTACTTTCAATTGTCCACCACACAAGATATTAATGAACTTAATACTTGATATTACTTACTGTACCAGCATTTAAATTAAAAAGATTAATAATTTCCATAGATAGCTGCTGCAAGATAGTGGAGCAGATAAAATGTATAGTATTTATTAATTAGTAGCCTGGTTTGAATAAACACATCTCGTTTCCTCTGCTGACTTGTTCTAAATGTTGGTCTAGTGTTATCAGCTGCAGCAGTAGCTAAACTATTATTGGACTCTTCCATTATTTGTAGGTGGGTCATATTCTGTATGATTAACACACAATTGGTTTCATGGTCTAACAAATTTGTATTTAAAAAAATCAATTAATAACGCAGAAGAATGCTTTTAACCTTTTCATACTGTTCTCTGTGTTTCCACAATTAGTTAATTTATTTCACTAATAATGTATTGTATTTGGGTATTAATTGCAGCTAGTGTGGTTAGGTCACTGTAGCAGGTTCTATTCAATATTATTGATTTATTATTAATTCTGCATAGATTTCACTCTCGTGTTTTCATATCAGTTATTTTCACTTAATATAAAATTGATTAAAGCTTTAGACTGGATTTGCGCCCTGATTTATTGTTGTTATAGCATGTTTCATATTTATTTTAGTCAATTTATAGTGACAGTTATTGATTATATTCTAGTAGTAGTTAGTGACAATTTTCATTTTTTTTTATACTTAATTTTATTTAAATTGTATTTTCATTCTTAAATAGGTATTACCACAATAAAACCACCAAAACGTTACTTTAATTTAATATTGTTTTCTAGTTGTCAGAATGCAGTGTGCCAAATGCAGCTACCATTCAAGCAACCTTTACTTACACTCAACCTCCCCTGCCCTCCCCCAAAACAAACCCCTTATAATTAACCGTTTCATTCAACAAATCAATGGAGAGTAAAGATGATAATCAAAGTGTATAGCTAGTAAAATACCGGAAGATGATTTTATTATTTATTTTAGTTTTACATTCCAGATTTAATTTGTAACTGATATGTTTGGTAAAACATAAAAGTGAGGATTTAAAAAAAATAAAAATAAAAATACATGTTAAATATAAGTATTTGGTTGCAATATTGTGGTCGTGCCGCTGTTACCAGCCAATATATTTGCGTTTGTGTGTTTTTATTTAATGCATTGCCTTTTGCACGTTCATAGAAAACCTATTCGTTTTATCTAATTTTGTTTGTCCTTCGTTTATGAAAAATAATTTCTTTCCTAAGCTGGCAATCATTTTATCTAAGAAGTGCTTAGGATGCGACTGATTTGATGGGAGTTGGAATTATAAAGGGCATTATGGACATCCATTGGGACTAAGTCATGATTGCTTTAAAATAATCCAAAGAATTTTGTTGATCTTATCTTTAATAATATTTTTTCTTCTAACTCCTTTCCCAGAAAATTGTTATGAGTGTTGATGTTTCTGTCAGTGTGATCATCGTTGAAACAAAGTGTCATTTAGAATGAAGAAATAGTTAAATAATTTTATGAGAGGATACGGAATTGCCCTCATTACTGGAAAAATAAACAGGTACCAGTACATGAAGGATTTTGATTTCGCATAATTAATTATACAGTACTTTTATTCAACATACATTTTGCATTGCTAAATGGTAGAATTGAGTATTTGTTGATTTCAACCTACCAACTTTTCACACGCCTGGGTGTCTAAAAAAAGTTGTGCGATGTTTATCTTAGAATGATACTATAATATAAAGTCATCATAGCATCCAGAGAGCAGCTACCCTGTTCATGTGTACTTCATACACATGTTCTAGGGGATATAATAGGGCAAACATTGATACCACCACAACACAGATACTCGCATTATCTATATAATTTAATTATGGTTTCCATCTTTGAAATAAATTAAAATTGTTTGAATTTAATTTTGATGCTGCGTATAATTCACTCTAATGTATATCAATGTTCTCAACTAGCTACCTGTACATTTTTTACTGAATAATTCATTTGCTTTACTGCATGGCAACTAAGAGTAATTAAAACACATGGGCATGTATCATCAAAATAATATTTAGATTAACAACTCCAAGCCCAATATGATTGTCTTAAATTGGCCAATCAGATATGCTAGTTGAACTGCAGTTTTAAAATATACTATTTTGTAATCTTATTTTATTGATTGCTAATGTAAATAAAGTATTATAATCTTGACCCCTAATTTTTGCCAAATGTTTAAAGACCATGTTCCCTACGTTTTTTAGATCTAATTTAAGATCACAAACTATATTTACTCCAAGCCCAATATGATTGTCTTAAATTGGCCAATCAGATATGCTAGTTGAACTGCAGTTTTAAAATATACTATTTTGTAATCTTATTTTATTGATTGCTAATGTAAATAAAGTATTATAATCTTGACCCCTAATTTTTGCCAAATGTTTAAAGACCATGTTCCCTACGTTTTTTAGATCTAATTTAAGATCACAAACTATATTTAATGTAAAAATAATACTATATGGTCCTATTGCAATAACTGTTTTCGTCTATAAACAGTTAAAAATGTGAAAAATAAGTTGATTCTAATAATTATAGCGGCCCGCTATAAATCCTAAAATGCATTGCACACGGATTGATATTTTTGTTTACCAGGCCTACCTACCTACAGTAGGCCTACAAAACCAAGCCTAGCTAGGCTAGGCCTAAAGACCGTCCACGAGAGGTCATTCGCCGCGATCTAGTGCATTGTTTCTCACTTTTTATCATAATTTACCATAAAATGTACATTTAAGACAAGGAATGGCCTGGTTTAATGTTTTTAAAGTAATATATATATGTATGTATGTATTATTTTTACAAAACTTCACAAATTGTAGGGAAGGGATCTCTTTAAACCATTATTTGTGCAAAGATTTTTCTGATACTTATTAAAATAAAATACATTGTTATAACATGTAATAATAAAACAAATTCATAATGTATTACAGTCAATTTAATGTTGCTAGGATTCAGAATTAATCAATTCCATGTATTTTAGCGCAGATTGCAATTTACAGTACAGTAACAAACTATCCCCTATTAATCAAATAGTAGAGTCTATAATATCAAGCCAATAAAAGCCTTATTTGTAAACCTTAATCATTCAGTATTAACAAAATTGATTTTTTCCTACAGTATTTCATTGTATCCTTATTCATTTCCGTTTGATAAATGTTAATCAAAGCAAGCTTTGGTTGAAACAATTGCAGTAGAAAAATCATAAAAGAGCACCCTTTTCTGAAAAGAATATATGCACTTAAAGGTATCACCAAAAAATATTTATTTCAGGGAGGAAGGGATGGAGCTTCCCCTCTACATAAATGTACTGTAGATAAATGTACTATAAATAGTTAAAATTATGAATGTTATAAATTTTGCCATTTGTTTGGCATTTTTATGGTACTTAAATGATGATACTCATTGCCCATCACCCTAATTGTTCTGTCATTAATTCTGAATATGAAAATATTGAATTGACACTATCCAGGCTTTTTTTAGCCAAAATATTTTTCTTTTTTTTCTTTAACATTTTAAATTAAAATAGCATTTAAAAAATATTATTATTATTATTTCAAGTTAAATTTTCAATTTAGTCAGCCTGAGCTGTTGTAATTAAAGGCCTGGTTCACACTAGCGGGTTGTTATCCAGTTCGGGAGCTAACTGTTAGCCTAACTGATCGCAGCCTGTGTGAGAATGCCCGAACCGATACTGTGATCGCAGCCTGTGTGAGAATGCCCGAACCGATACTGTGATACAGGATACACTATACAGATCAATAATGTTAACATTTAGAGATTTGACCTTTGTTTCATAGTAGCCAATCAGCTTCTTTCATTTACATTGACGTCTTACTTATTGTTAGTATCTGGATCGCAAATTTGTGTGTGAACGGACACCCTGACCTTGAATTTTTGAATCTGAATAAAGCTAACGCTTTAGTGGATGTGTGTGAACATAGCTGTTTTAAATAGATGTCAAACACTAATTACTTACTTTGGGTGTTTTTGGTCAGCAGTTTTTGATCATAACCTGTAGTAACCAAAATAATAGTATCTTTCATTGTTTTCGTTAATTTTAGAATGCAAGTCCAACAGCTTGCCTTCCATTACAAACATTGACGATCAAACAAAAGGAAATCTGTAGTAAATAGGCTAAATAAAGTGTTTAACTTATCACAGTTTGATGGTTGTGAACATCTTGCCCTCTTCAATTATTTACAAATTTACATTTTGAAAGCGTTCTAGCTTCCTTTACTAGTATTAATTTAATAGGCTAATTAGAATTAAATTAATTTTATGCTATATTAAGGGCTGTTTATACAATAATATTTTTAAAATTCTGATCAAATGATGTCATAATCCATAAGAACAATTAATCTTTTAAAAACAATTTTTTGATCTTGATTTCATTTTGATTAGACATTTGAAAATATCATTTTCATCAAAGACAATACAGTATAAATGGTTATTCTATTGTTTTTTAAAATTTTATTTAACTATATCCAACAGTAAAAATTCGTCAATTATAGGATGCCTTAAAAATCTTTAGATATACATTAAACACAGGAAAATACAATATGAAACATACAAAAAATGAACAAAAATTAAATAGTTTTGAGAACTTTAGATCTAAAAATTGACAAACTGTCAAAATAAATATTGATAGTATTATCTTTAATAGCAATTGAATTGTAAAGCGGATAATCTTTGAATAAAAGAGTTTTGGTATGAAATAAATTTGGATTGAACACGTTCAATACGATTTGTTTAAAGAATGATGAAAAATCAAAAGGCGGTCGGAAAAATTAGGTATAAAATTTAAGTTTAGTAACGCTATCAACAATGACGCCAAAGCATACCAAACATTCTATTACCCTGAGCAACAATATCATCAACATGTTTATTAAAGTTAAGTTTCGCATTGATATAAATACCAAGATACTTTTGAATGTTGTAATCAAATTGGTGATCTGATGAGAACCGGTGTTCAACATGGTAAAGCCGTATATACCAATATATTCCCTCTAAAATAGTAAAACAACCCAATTAAACATTTTGTTAATAACTCCATTCCCAACCGTCATTCCTAATCTAAGATTTTGAAAAATGCTGTATCCCGTTTTTATTACATAGAATTTGAAAGGAAATCCGCATGACATCTGTTGTGTTGGACATTCTGTCTTTTAAACAAATGAAACATTATTACAAACATAATCCTATATGATTGTACAAGATCTGATTATTACTAACATTCAGATAAAAAAAATCACACACATCTGTTGTTTTTGATATTGCTTGAAATAAAGAGACATTTTAGTAACAATGCTTTTAGCATAAGAAGGTACTTAATAGTAGGGTTATCCTTAGTAGACCTTGTGTATATTACACACAAAAGCAATGTGGAGATCCCAACAAATGACAGCTGCATGATAACATATTCAAATTTATTCATAATTCATGCTGATTGCAATTTATCTATTGAATTTAAATTCATGTGCTGGTTATCATTATTTAAATTAATAAAATATCATCACTTACTCATCGTCTTTTTATGCTTCTATTCTTAATCAGAGTTGTGTGATACCAATTAAAAAAATAGCCTTTTCAATTCTAATTCTATTGATTTGAAGTTCCTTTTTAAAGAAATCTAATTACAGTAACTACAATACTCATAGTTGAGGACAGAAAACAAGAACAATTTTAATTTCATTCACATAATTTAAAAACAAAATTATATAATAAAATAATAGATATAGAAAGTTAATTTATGTTGATCAACAAAGATCTTGTTACTATAGTTACCTTATTTATTATGTTAAATGTTTTTTATTGGTAAAATTCAAAAATACTATTTCAACCTGGAGGCTGAAAAACAGTGTAGTGGGCAAATTACTGTTAAGTTCTTTCTGACTTTTATAATCCAAGTCTGTAGCAAGGATTCATATGAGGGTGTTTGTTTTTCCACAAAAGTGGCAAAATCATCATGGATTACTGTAGGCTAGTTAGACATATTTATCATACTTCACTACTGATCTATAGTTTAAAAAGGGCACTTCACGGAAAAGAAGTGGGCTTTGCATTGAAACATACTGGTACAGGTAGGTAGTGTTTGGAAGTTTTTTTAGGTATAAACATTAAAGTTGCTGGTTTGTTATATAATTCTTTCATTATCTTGTGGTAGTATTATGTGCTTGTGCTGATGGTGTTCATAAGTAATCTGCAGGTGATCTGATATCATCACTGATTTCTTTAGTTTCATTTGTCCGATATTTATTGAAGTTGAACCATTGTAATATACATCTTTAATTCCAGTTGGCTATTGTCAAATTGGCACATTAATAAATGCCATCTGCTCTACTGAAGTTAGCAAACAAATTCAATCAAATTGCATTGTCAATGAACACTATTTTGCAAATGTTAATATTTTTGTAATACAATTTTGATTTCTTGTTCATATTCAGCTACTGTATATCCATTATGTTTAGTAAAAATGAAATAGTTTCTTACAAATTTATAATAGAAAAAAACATCTATTATTCACTTTTTTTGAAGTTCTTTTTTAAAGAAATCTAATCACAGTAACTACAATACTCAATTGATTGAGTGTTTTTAATTGGTTATTTTTCTATCGGTTATGTCATTTTGCACCGTTTCTGATGCCCAAATATAATAGATTAAAAAAATAATTGGTTAATTATTTATTATATTTATTATAAAGTATAAAGTAAATAAAAAGGGGACAGCACACATCCCTGTGGGACACCAGTGTTGAGAGTCAATGTATTTTATTTTACATTATCAACCACAGCATGTTGTGTTCTGTCTGTTAGAAAATCTAACACCCAATTTGCGATCGCTTTACTAACATTTAGATCAATAAGCTTACAATACAGCTTACTAGGTGAGATGGTGTTAAAAGCTGAACTGAAATCCAGAAATACAATTCTAGCATATCTACCTGGTTTATCTTAATGTTTAACTACATGATCGTACATTAAAGCAACAACATCGCCCGTAGATTTTCCCTATTTTAAAATTAATATGGGTCTTTGCGGAACAACTTGTTTAAGAAAAATGTTTCAACCGTTTGTTCGAGTTGACCAATCTTGTTAGCCTTGATAATATCGTTTTCCTCGAGTTATGTAATTCTGTCCGATTTGAATCCAATAGTTTGGTTCAAATCCTCTTTAATTTTGGCCTGCCCATCTAATAATGCACTTTTAATATCGGCTGGGCGAGAGCGAGTCTTTCTGAGATATGAAGATCAACTTCATTGGATAAACCGTCAGATAGGTTCGGCCCATGCTCATTCTCGAATCTACCAAAAAACTTGTTTAACTTTTCAGGTAAGCTACTGTCATTTTGTTTTATATTAACACATTTTGGGTGATAGTTTAGTAATTAAATTAAGACCCTTCCAAATATCTTTAGAGTTGTTAGACGCAATATAGTCTTCTAATTTACTGGAGTATTTCCTTTTGGCAGCATGTATACCTCTATGTAGATTATATGTTGCTGTTTTATATGTAGCAGGATAAAATGCATCGTCCCTCAACTTAACTAGATTTACAACACTCTTATCAAACCAAGGATATTGGTTGGGTACATATTTACAACAATACTTGGGATACATAGTGTTTCGCAAAACTTTACATAGTTTACAATGGATTCTGTTCATTCATCAATATAAATTATCAAAGCATTCATCTCCCTGGGGAGGTAGAAGGGTCAACACCAAACAATGAGTGTTTCCAACTTATTGGAGCACAAGTGAACACAAATACTACCACTGCACCAACGTTGATTTACTAGTAAACATAATCCGCCGCCATACGGTTTCCCAACTGCTTGAAAGTCACGATCTGAACAAAAAAGATTAAATCCCAGTATAGTAACAGACTGAGACAACATTCTTTTAATTTCTTTTTTTGTGTTTATAAGACATGTAAGTTCATCCACTTTGTGCCTATACAATTGTGCATTGACAATGTATATACTAAGTAGCAGGGTTTTTTAAGCTTGCCTTCTCGGCCTGACAAGGGCTCCTCTGCGCCTGCCTCTCTTCTGGGTTGGTTTTACAAACAAGGACACACCTGATTGCAAAATTAGTGCCGAATCCTTAAGGCTAAGCAATTTATCACTCGAATAATTTAATATTGCTGTGGAAAATCTCAGGAGAACAGTGAAAAACAACAACAAAATAATAGCCGAACACCGAGCCATGTCGCCATTAATATGCCACCAATTAAATTTTTTTTAAAACTAAAATATGTTTATAATTTTAAAAAAAATTCTGAATTCACCTAAATTAGTAAGAGATTAAAAAATAAGAAATTGGTAAAATGTTATTTCATTTTTTTTCAACTGTTGATACTAAGGATCTGTTTCTGCTGAAAAAATCAAAATAATCGATTTTTTCCAGTCACCGCAAACCACAAAAATTGAAAATTGCTACGACTTTAATCGGTTATTCAGGTAATCGGTTTTTTAAATCACGTCATCATTCCCCCACAGCGCAGTTCAAGTTATGAAAGGCCGATGAGAGTTGGTTTGTTTACATCCTATCGCTGCCTAAAACTCTCACATGTAGACCTACGATTAAAAATTACTCTTACGTAAAGCTATATTATTTGTAAAATAAACATCTAGGCCTACTACCGTACCACATACAACAGAATAATGATGTTATATTAATAAGGACACGTCGGCAAAAAAAGTTCGTTTCGCTGTTCGTTGGTTCTACCTTCGGCCTGCTAGGCCTATGGCTATATATTTCTACCGAAACAAGTCAACAGACAACAGGCCTAAAAAATGACATGTAAAACATCGTTAGCCTGAACTGGTGGAATGTAACGGGTGATTGTTATTCGGTCTACATCGCGATCGTGGTTTTGCTGATCGTCGTCGATATCGCGCAAATAAACAGCATGTTTGTGACGTGAATAAGTTTGTCATACTCTAGAGGTCAAAGTGAGGTCAATAATCGCTATTTGTGTTGCAGCTCAAAACTGCTCCGCAATAATCGGTTAAAACAAGAAATAATCGATTAAAACACGCAATGGATTAAGTGTTTTTAATCTGTTATTTTTAATCGGTTATTTTATTTTGCGCCGTTTCTGCTGCCCAAAAATAATCGATTAAAAAAATAAACGGTTAATAATCGATTATTTCTGCTCAGCAGAAACAGGCCCTAAATCCCTATTCTTTTTCGCAAATGTATTTTAACCAGTCAAACAGCAATTATTTTCAATTCAAACAAATTAAATCAGTATACAGATTGTATACTGTACTGTTATTGTTGTATAAATTGTGTACTTAAAATGGTAAGTAGCACTTTTGAAATACTGGTACTCTTTATGCTGCCTAGTGTTTAAACAAGGTCGATTGCTAAAGAATAAAATTGTAACACTTTTAGATATTAAAGCCTTTATGAAAATGAACTTGAGTTACTCTGGTTTTTAACAGTCCTCTTTATCTTTTACAACAATAGAAGATTTGTTTGTGCCAAAGAATAAGACTGTCTTTGTATTTATTAAGCAGATGTGTGGTATTACTTTATCTACTTAGTTTTTTGTTAGAAGTTTTTTTAAATTTTTGATACTTTCTTTGGATATATTTAAATCATAAATGATTTTAAACGTTTGTAAGGAGTTTTTTCCTGATCCTTTTATACAACTTGTCAGCTTTTCTCTCCTAGGAACATTGTCTAGAATATTTATTACTTATACAGGCCATTGGCCCAAACACAACACTATATTTAAAAACTTGTATGTGTCCGTTTTCTTTTTACTTTACATTATTAAAAATGTTTTCATTTGTGGGGAATAGTGAAATTAAGTTTATTTAATATAATGGACATTATAATCAACAATTAAAATCTTGTACAAATGTCTGTTGTTAACATAACTGCTATATCTATTAATAATAACTAGATTTGAACTCGTCACGGTGACGAGTTAGGCTCACGCAACGCATCGTAACATACAGATGCTATTTATTAGGCTTAGTCTACAGTAAGCTGCACCACAACGATTGCGCAAACAGCATTGCATCGATCAAAATCGTTCAAAAGTGTTAACAGTTGACTGTATTGGCATTGTAAACGGTTTAGATGACTGTTAGTTTTTATTTCACATGAATTCATATCTACAACTCATTACCCTTTATAATAAGTGAAAAAAAATAGGGCTCACCAGCCATCTCGGAGAGCTATAACCGATTCAAAATAGGCATATTTTTACACAAATTTGCATAAAATTAACAATTTTTAGGCGCACAATTTTAAAAGTTTGACGTACACGTGTGTCATTATTTTACGTTCATAATTCATCAAAAATTAAAGGAACTTATCATAATATATAGGTATATAGGTCTGTCTAAGCTGCGTACGAGCTAAGTATGCAGCTTGAAAAATGTGAAATGCTAAAATGTTCTGAAACGTGTAGAAAGTTGATTAGAAATTGATTTAGAGCATTTTAAACTTTCAAAGCGTACGTATGCGCGAAAATACGAATGTTCAAAATTTTGCTGATGATACAGGAAGATGACCCTTGACATGAAGCATCCGTGTGTCCAAGTTTCATTTGAAAAAGGCTGTTCGTTTTGAATTTATAACGCGTTACGCTACGCGACCTTATTTTTATTAAACTATTTGCACAACTTCATATATACGTGCATCTGCTGGCCAAGTTACAACATAACTGCTATCGCTGTTTTGGAGATCTGCGACCAACAAAAAATGAGCAGAAAAAATGAGTCATCCAAAAAACCCTGATTGCAGACTATAAAATGTATGAAAAAACTATAACAAGAAATGTTCCTGGGTGTAGAACAGTTAATATACACATTTGCGGGAAAAAATTTAATATAAATCTCTATACGCTATAAAAATACTTGACTCTTATTTATTAACATTTTAAAACTTTGTTATCAGGTGCCGCCTAGTCATTTTTATGGGAATTCCATTTTACTTGCTGTCCACACTAGATTGTAGTAGCTTTCAAAATGTAAAATATATGCGGTTCAGAACGGATCTGATATTATTACTTCAAAAACAGGTTAAAAAATTACAGTTTGTATCAAAACATGCAATAATAAAAAAAAGTAAAGAATGGAATTTTTGTACAGAGAATGTGTGTAACAAAAAGCAGCAAAAATCTTTTTAGTAGTCAAAGTGTTAATTTACATTTATTTGTTTTATACTGTATTTTTAATATTGTTTGTTCTTGCTATACTTGCACAGTAAGTTATACACTGGGCCTTTGTTTCGGCATTTTTTTACCACTGATTTTAATAGAGGGCGCTTTTCAGGACCTTCTCATTTATGAACTTTTTCATTTACGAACGCCTTTTAGACCAAGGGGTTTGAAATGAGAAGGTCGAAGAAGGTTTTTTTTTTGGTAATAAGTAATGATTGTTGTTCATGTTGGGACCCTGGATGATTACTCATTTCATACCTGCAATTGTGTCTAGTGACTCATGAGGATGAGCTCACCTGTGGTTAGTGGTCTACCACTTAACAACAAACACACCTGGAATAACAATTGATCTCTTCAGTCAATTAATAGAATCTATTGTTATTTAATACACTAAACACAATAAGTAGTAAAAGTGACAAGTTTCATAGATATCTTTTGTGAAAGCAAAAAGTAAAGGCTCTTGTGAGTAATTGTTTACATGGGAAGATCAAAATAGAGTGGATATGATTATATTAATGATAATCTATTTATTGTCAAACTGATTACGTATGTATTAAACCAGTGCACGTTCACACCCAACAACCGAAACCAACACAATATTAGTTTTATGACTGAAGATAAATGTTGACACATTTTTATATTATATTTATCTATAACTTTTGATTTTGTTTGATTTTGCTAATTTTTGTATTTCACTTCCTTGATGTTATTCAAATTTGCATCCCAAACATATGTACATTCACAATTGCCTTTATTTTCACTAGATTAATTTGCAGGTTCTTACTAATCTAATTGTTAGTATGTCAAGCATTCTGAAAAGGCAACTGGGCATTTAGATGTTCATTCTCATGTTTGGGACATCTCAATTAGCAAATTTATAGTTAGTAAAGTTCCATCAATCCCAATCCCATACTAGAACATTGGTTACCTCATGGTAAATCATTTTAATTAATTGTTTCCTATTGGTAATACTTGATCCTATAATGACATTCCTCTTTTTCAACTAGCAAGCGCGGCAGTGCATTATGTAGAACATGTTAACAAGAAATATTTCTTACAAAAAAAACTGCTTTAATTATTGTTCTTTCTTTAGTAAATGGTACTTTTTTATTGATATTCTATTTAATATAACAAATAATGATGTAATTGTTATTAATTATTTTTGTTTAATAATCAGAAGTAAATATTTTGTGTAAGGTAAAAATTTTGTTTAGTAAATATAGTATCAAATAAACTAAACTATAGTACTGTACATATTCGTTAGGCGTGTAGGCGTTACTCCCTAAGGCTGTAGTGACCCACATTTTAGTAAACACAATTTTTAATTTCCCATATACAGTCGACCTTCTCATTTACATATCCTTGGACTGAGAGTTGTTCGTAAATGGAAAAGTTTGTAAATGAGAAGGTTCAGGGAAAAGCGCCCTCTATTAATAAAATTAGTGGTAAAACATGCCCAAACAAGCCCTTGTAAGACTTTGTGCATGCATATAGTATAGTAAGAAGAACAAACAGTATTAAAAAATGTTGTTATATTTTTTTAATTGGCTGATGATGTCATCACTCGAACAGCGTTAGTAAAATAGAAGGTTCGTAATTGAGAAGTGTGTAAATGAGAAGGTCGTCGACTGTAATTATTTTATACCTCCATGTCAAATAATTTTTCATCTATACACACTATTTGTAAAAAATATTTACCATAGAGGAAGGATTGTTTTGACAATGATAAATTGACAGCCAAAATGGAAAAAAAAATGTTTGAACAGGTCTTATCAACTACTGTCTGTATAATCTCATAGAGTCTCTTCTCCCAGAAAGGGTTCAGCTGTAGTACTATACAGTTTCCTAATGCTTCTGTCCTCTTGAATATAACTAACTGCCTAAAGGAACAGTGCGAAAACTTGGCCATAAAAAGCAGGTTTCAAGTTCACTTTCATAAGTCAAATATATCAAGTTTGGTTACTTCAAATTTCAGTTAATGAACTTTCTGATTTATGACATTACACCATACAGCGTTAATAAATCATAGTGACATACTAGTAACTACATGTTTTAGGTAAAGATAAGATTGAGAATACAATTTGGCCCTGTTCAGACCCATGGCGTTAGACCGTTTTAGCGTACGACGCTAAAAGAATGTGTGTCTGAACAGTTGGGGATTAGCGTACAACGCGTCGTACAACGGTTGTAGCGTTGTAGTGGAAAACGGTTGATAGTACCGTTTTAGCGTACGACGCTACTGTAAGTCAACGTTTCCTGTTATGACGCGAAACAAGGTTTGACCTAGGCTGACATCTTGTATCGTCAATGTGTGAGATGGATTTCAATAACAAAAAGGCCAGAATAAATAAGGCCTAACTACACTACAAATACAACTGTTACAAAGGCTACAAACTATTATCAACTGATTACCATTATATTTTCTAACAAATGACATAAATACATGCACCTTGTATTTAAACATAGGGACTACGATCCCATCCGCTTTTAGGCCTAGCTAGGCCTAGAGCCATTCACGCATTTCATTCAAGCTAAAAACTAGCGTGGGACATCAAGTCACTCATTCATCAAGGCAGACTAGACTGGACAAGTTTAATGCTGAAAACCCCCTAACTCCTAAAAAAATCAGTAAACAAACAAGGGGAGCTGTGTCCCTTTTATTAGCAAGTTAAGGGTTATTTTCAACCGACTGAACTAAAGAATATATATCTTTGACTGGACTGGATAGACTAATCACAATCATTGTTTTCTTCATCATTACGAGGCCTGCTTTATTTTCGTAACACAAGAGCCTGGGGAAAATGTTTTTTACTACAAAATAAAAACAATAGAAACAGAAATTTGGCTTTACTATATTTTTTTCTTAAATAAATGCTGAGGTATGTTTTATTTACGGCAAATTTTGTCATAATTGTAGGGCTGAGATCTAGGCCTATATACAGTGGAAATAATGATGAAAACACGTGGGTAAGAGTACATGAATATGCAACTAGAAACAACCTGGATGACGTACTTCCGTTGTAACGATAATCGTACGCTATGGGTCTGAACACCTCGTTTTTTTCTCTGCGGTTTGTAATGTGACCTTGATAGTAACGTTGTACGCTAAAACGGTCTAACGCCATGGGTCTGAACAGGGCCTTTGAATGCTAGGCTAATTGGGACATGACATTGGCTAATAATATGCCAAAGTTCATTTGACGAAATATGGATTCAGCCATGTTTATGTTGCATTCATAACATTTTCCGACTCGCAACTCGCATTTTCCGACCCGCAACTCGCATTTTCCGACCCGCAACTCGCACTTTCCGACCCGCAACTCGCATTTTCCGACCCGCAACTCGCATTTTCCGACCCGCAACTCGCATTTTCCGACCCGCAACTCGCATTTTCCGACCCGCAACTCGCATTTTCCGACTCGCAACTCGCATTTTCCGACTCGCAACTCGCATTTTCCGACCCGCAACTCGCACTTTCAGACCCGCAACTCGCACTTTCCGACACGCAACTCGCACTTTCCGACTCGCAACTCGCACTTTCCCACTCGCAACTCGCATTTTCCGACCCGCAACTCGCACTTTCCGACCCGCAACTCGCATTTTCCAACTCGCAACTTGCATTTTCCAACTCACAACTTGCATTTTCCAACTCGCAACTCGCAGAAAAGAAACCCTCATTTATTTCTAGGCATAACCAATTTTACAATTTTAAAAAATGAGGTAAATGTATTAATAATGTTTTATGACAAAAAATGGATTGACATTTTGCAACCATCATGGAACTACTATTGTCAAAATAATAATATGCAGTTATACAACTGTAGATAATTTCATAGATAATAATACAAATAAAATGTATATTTGTGTTTAAAAAAATTGAAATCCTTGTAGTATAAAATAATGTCATTACCCAAAATCAAATGCTACGGTAGTTCACTCATTTAAGTCAATGGAGAAAGACGTTAGTTTGCCATTGCCAAGTTGCACAGCGATAACCGGTTAAACGATGTTTTACTGTTACCATACTGAAACGTTTTCTTTTATCAGAAAGAGACCCATAGAGAGTCATTAGAGGAGCTCTTGTAATCATCACTACCTTTCATGTGACCTATTGCATTAGTCTGACCAAATATTTTGATAGGAATTTTGGGATTAACTGGACATATATTAATATATTATTATACTATCAATAAACTTAAACCTGGCCTCTCATTTGGAGTGAGTCTTGCCAGGCTTGAGGCTGTAGTGTGACCGTAGGCTAAGTAATTGTACTGCTTTGCTTTTGGTGAGGAGTTTTACTATTTGCTATTTAATATTTTATTATATTACGATCTTGTAAAACCCTATATGTGTATTTAAAAGTAAATCATGGTTTCATATCATATTTCATGTCCAAGCCCAGAATAATCATTCTTTACATTGGTTTAAATTTTCTTTTCCTTAGATAAATTATGCTTTTTGAAATATACTAATAAATTGTAAATCTGTTCATGAGACTCAAAAATGTGATGAGTAGACATGAAAATTAACAATTAATTTTACTTGACCTTGTGTATTTTAAATCAAAATGTAGCTTTAAAAACCCTTGATATCAAGTTTAAAATGTAAATACTAAAAGCATTGATTAAAGTATATCTAATTACCAATATGTATAGGATATGTTAACAATAAATTAGTCAGAACTGTTCTTGTTTCTTCTTGTAATGCCCTAAAAACAAATTATTGATATTTTGTTAGGTTAGTAGTATTTTTTTAAAGGCAGCAGTGGCAATGTGTAAACGTGTACCATCATGTTTTTCTGTTTACTTCCTATCTCTTGAATGGTCGTGAATGGCATTTTCAACAATCACAATAACGTGATTATTCACAGCTGACGGCTTTAAAACAGTGAATGAAATTAGCAACAAAAGGTGCACCTGAGGGCAAATCTGATATGCATTTGTACTTGTTCAGTCATTGATCCCCATTATAGGTGCCAGTAATGCGTAACTGTATCTGTGTGATGGTTGCACGGGCCTAAACATGCTGTGTTAATTCACTGGAGTGAGAGGAAAACAGCTCTAAGTATTTACATGAGAACCAGATTACAAGATGATGGGATTAAACTTAAGAAAACCTATTAAATAGGTTTCAATCTATCACACTTTTCACATAAGATTGAGATGAGGAGAATGTAGTACTTGTCAAGATATAAGGTGAACAAACTACGAATCTCTTAAATAAAATGATTTACTGTGATCATTTTAGAATTATATAAACTAGATTGATAGTCTAAGTGGCGGATCTAGCGGGAGTGTAGTAGGCGTACAGTATGCCTTCCTCCCCCCCCCCCCTCTCTATTTTTTTTTTATTTTTTGGAAAAATAAAATAGATTTTAAAAACATGTATCGTTTCTTTGTAATTTTTTTTATTATTTACATTCATCTTTGTTAAATAATTTATATAACCTATATTTACTTTTTTATGTTTTGAATTTATTAAAATTATGTGTGTGTTAGTAAAAAATTCATTATTATTTGAAGCTATGCTTTCATTTAGGCTCCACTTTATATACATTATTAGTAAAGTGAAAAAAAAAGCGTAAAATTTAAAATTAAATCATCGCTGGTGCGATACACTAAATTTGTCTAAAATTGTACAGTGTGCATTAAAGTAATATATAGTACTTTAGAAAGAAGTAACTAATGTAATCTAATTTCAGAAAGCGGAACAAAACTGTATATATACGGCCATACTGCGTTGAAACACCGGTTCTCATCAGATCACCGAAGTTAAGCAGCGTTGTGCCCGGTTGCGTTCTCAATGGGAGACCGTCTAGAAATCGCGGCGGGTGCTGTATATACTGGAGAGTAATGGGGTAATGGTAATATCGGACTAGCATGTGATAGGCATGGGTTCGAGGTTTTATCTGTACCATACTAATTGCATCCTTAGGCAAGATGCTTTACTTTCATTGCCTCGTCCTTCGGATGGGATGTAAAGCCGTTGGTTCCGTGTACTTAACAGTGCACGTTAAAGAACTTGGTACACTATTCGAAAAGAGTAGGGATCGTCTCCCGGTGTGCTGATCTGGTAGGCGCTGCACTGCTGGCTGCCGTGGGTCCGTGGAGGGCTTAATCCGAATCTTTTTAAAACTGTAATAATCAATATTTAGTGTATTGATAATAGCTATATTAAAACATTTCTGTTTAGTGAATGTTGATCTGTGATGCAAGACTATAAGTTAAAATTATTTACAGTAGTTATTCCCTCATAAATTTTGGTGATAATCGATCTTGTCATTTGAAGCAAAAAAACAGAATTATCAGACATGGGTTTTCCCTATTTGGTCTGAACCTACTGACTTCTAATCAATCAAATTTACTCCTGCATACCAGATGAGATGTTCGCCAAAATCAGTGGCACTACAGTTTCCAGCTACTCTTTCGGGTCAGTAGACAGGTCTGGCAAAGCACGAACATTTCTAGTAAACTCACTTTTTAGATAAAGCGTAAAAAATTGTTTATTGTTTCTTTTGCCTATATGGATAATGAAGTGTTTCTTCAAAATACCAGACTGAAAATGTGGGCAAATGTAAGCCTAATACAGGTCAAATTAGCAATTGAAGTGACGCTATTTACAATTACAGTGAAAACTCGCTGTGTGAGGTAGATTTTGCCATGGACGTTACAGCAATTACGGCGATGGCGAGGGTTAGCCTGTGCGGCAATATACTAAATCTTGCAATTGTTCTGATACATTATTAGAATATGGTTCTTGGGAAAGTTGTCCTTTAACCCTATATAGGTAGTGTTCAGATTTGCGTATTTTTTTAGTCCCTAGAATCATCTTGTTATTGTATCAAAGCGTTTTTATTCTTCATAGCTTCCTGAACTGTCATTTCACTTTCAAAACGTGTTCCAAAATTGGCATCTATAAATGTTTTCATCCTTATCAGATTTCAACATCAACTAGATTGACAAGCAACCTTTTAACACTTTATACAAACAATCTGTTGTACAGGAACTACAGTTTTTCATTTTTGAGTGTTGTTCTATTGTAAAACATAGCTTTCATTTTGAGTTGTAGTATTTTTCACAATATTGAATATTCTGCTGATTATATTTAGATAAATAATATAATTTTTGGATAAATTTGATTATGTTTATGCATGCGAATATGAAAATATAGTAAAAATTAAATATTTCTCATGAAGTTAGACAATTTATTTGAGTTTTTGCAAAAGAAAGAAAAGCACTACTACTAGCACTACTCAATTGAATAACTTAACTTACAAGCTTAAACTTAGTTTTTATTTTTTCAAAAGATTAACAAAACTTATTTCCATCATTACACTTGTTGTGAATATGTGCACTTTGGGAGGTCTTTGGTTTGAATCCATGTACAGTATATAATAGGATACAGTCTCCATCTGTACAGTATATAATAGGATACAGTCTCCATCCATGTACAGTATATAATAGGATACAGTCTCCATCTGTAACCTGTACAGTATATAATAGGATACAGTCTCCATCTGTAACCTGTACAGTATATAATAGGATACAGTCTCCATCTGTAACCTGTACAGTATATAATAGGATACAGTCTCCATCTGTACAGTATATAATAGGATACAGTCTCCATCTGTACAGTATATAATAGGATACAGACTCCATCTGTACAGTATATAATAGGATACAGTCTCCATCTGTACAGTATATAATAGGATACAGTCTCCATCTGTACAGTATATAATAGGATACAGTCTCCATCTGTACAGTATATAATAGGATACAGTCTCCATCTGTACAGTATATAATAGGATACAGTCTCCATCTGTACAGTATATAATAGGATACAGTCTCCATCTGTACAGTATATAATAGGATACAGTCTCCATCTGTACAGTATATAATAGGATACAGTCTCCATCTGTACAGTATATAATAGGATACAGTCTCCATCTGTACAGTATATAATAGGATACAGTCTCCATCTGTACAGTATATAATAGGATACAGTCTCCATCTGTACAGTATATAATAGGATACAGTCTCCATCTGTACAGTATATAATAGGATACAGTCTCCATCTGTACAGTATATAATAGGATACAGACTCCATCTGTACAGTATATAATAGGATACAGTCTCCATCTGTACAGTATATAATAGGATACAGTCTCCATCTGTACAGTATATAATAGGATACAGACTCCATCTGTACAGTATATAATAGGATACAGTCTCCATCTGTACAGTATATAATAGGATACAGTCTCCATCTGTACAGTATATAATAGGATACAGACTCCATCTGTACAGTATATAATAGGATACAGTCTCCATCTGTACAGTATATAATAGGATACAGTCTCCATCTGTACAGTATATAATAGGATACAGTCTCCATCTGTACAGTATATAATAGGATACAGTCTCCATCTGTACAGTATATAATAGGATACAGTCTCCATCTGTACAGTATATAATAGGATACAGTCTCCATCTGTACAGTATATAATAGGATACAGTCTCCATCTGTACAGTATATAATAGGATACAGTCTCCATCTGTACAGTATATAATAGGATACAGTCTCCATCTGTACAGTATATAATAGGATACAGTCTCCATCTGTACAGTATATAATAGGATACAGTCTCCATCTGTACAGTATATAATAGGATACAGTCTCCATCTGTACAGTATATAATAGGATACAGTCTCCATCTGTACAGTATATAATAGGATACAGTCTCCATCTGTACAGTATATAATAGGATACAGTCTCCATCTGTACAGTATATAATAGGATACAGTCTCCATCTGTACAGTATATAATAGGATACAGTCTCCATCTGTACAGTATATAATAGGATACAGTCTCCATCTGTACAGTATATAATAGGATACAGTCTCCATCTGTACAGTATATAATAGGATACAGTCTCCATCTGTACAGTATATAATAGGATACAGTCTCCATCTGTACAGTATATAATAGGATACAGTCTCCATCTGTACAGTATATAATAGGATACAGACTCCATCTGTACAGTATATAATAGGATACAGTCTCCATCTGTACAGTATATAATAGGATACAGTCTCCATCTGTACAGTATATAATAGGATACAGTCTCCATCTGTACAGTATATAATAGGATACAGTCTCCATCTGTACAGTATATAATAGGATACAGTCTCCATCTGTACAGTATATAATAGGATACAGTCTCCATCTGTACAGTATATAATAGGATACAGTCTCCATCTGTACAGTATATAATAGGATACAGTCTCCATCTGTACAGTATATAATAGGATACAGTCTCCATCTGTACAGTATATAATAGGATACAGTCTCCATCTGTACAGTATATAATAGGATACAGTCTCCATCTGTACAGTATATAATAGGATACAGTCTCCATCTGTACAGTATATAATAGGATACAGTCTCCATCTGTACAGTATATAATAGGATACAGTCTCCATCTGTACAGTATATAATAGGATACAGTCTCCATCTGTACAGTATATAATAGGATACAGTCTCCATCTGTACAGTATATAATAGGATACAGTCTCCATCTGTACAGTATATAATAGGATACAGTCTCCATCTGTACAGTATATAATAGGATACAGTCTCCATCTGTACAGTATATAATAGGATACAGTCTCCATCTGTACAGTATATAATAGGATACAGTCTCCATCTGTACAGTATATAATAGGATACAGTCTCCATCTGTACAGTATATAATAGGATACAGTCTCCATCTGTACAGTATATAATAGGATACAGTCTCCATCTGTACAGTATATAATAGGATACAGTCTCCATCTGTACAGTATATAATAGGATACAGTCTCCATCTGTACAGTATATAATAGGATACAGTCTCCATCTGTACAGTATATAATAGGATACAGACTCCATCTGTACAGTATATAATAGGATACAGTCTCCATCTGTACAGTATATAATAGGATACAGTCTCCATCTGTACAGTATATAATAGGATACAGTCTCCATCTGTACAGTATATAATAGGATACAGTCTCCATCTGTACAGTATATAATAGGATACAGTCTCCATCTGTACAGTATATAATAGGATACAGTCTCCATCTGTACAGTATATAATAGGATACAGTCTCCATCTGTACAGTATATAATAGGATACAGTCTCCATCTGTACAGTATATAATAGGATACAGTCTCCATCTGTACAGTATATAATAGGATACAGTCTCCATCTGTACAGTATATAATAGGATACAGTCTCCATCTGTACAGTATATAATAGGATACAGTCTCCATCTGTACAGTATATAATAGGATACAGTCTCCATCTGTACAGTATATAATAGGATACAGTCTCCATCTGTACAGTATATAATAGGATACAGTCTCCATCTGTACAGTATATAATAGGATACAGTCTCCATCTGTACAGTATATAATAGGATACAGTCTCCATCTGTACAGTATATAATAGGATACAGTCTCCATCTGTACAGTATATAATAGGATACAGTCTCCATCTGTACAGTATATAATAGGATACAGTCTCCATCTGTACAGTATATAATAGGATACAGTCTCCATCTGTACAGTATATAATAGGATACAGTCTCCATCTGTACAGTATATAATAGGATACAGTCTCCATCTGTACAGTATATAATAGGATACAGTCTCCATCTGTACAGTATATAATAGGATACAGTCTCCATCTGTACAGTATATAATAGGATACAGTCTCCATCTGTACAGTATATAATAGGATACAGTCTCCATCTGTACAGTATATAATAGGATACAGTCTCCATCTGTACAGTATATAATAGGATACAGACTCCATCTGTACAGTATATAATAGGATACAGACTCCATCTGTACAGTATATAATAGGATACAGTCTCCATCTGTAACCTGTACAGTATATAATAGGATACAGTCTCCATCTGTAACCTGTTGTAATGTTCCCAAGAAAGCCATTCTTTATAAATTTCAAATCTTCCACTCTACTGCCCCTATGGAAAAAGTCAATATATCCAGCGTGAGAGACTTTGTGTTGGCGGATGTCCGCAGGCAATGTAGCATTGCTAAGTGGAGGGGAAACTGTTTGTTTTAGCTTGACTTTCTATTATTTAGATATTGCTCAATTCAGGTTTTATGATAGAAAGTTTTTGTAGCTGTTGTTTCTTGTTTGTTTAATGTGATTGAATTAAAACTTGTTGAATGCTGTATGCTGTACACAAGATTGTTATACAGTATTACATATTTCAGAAACTTAAGTGGTTAGTGGCATGAGAAAATTAATAACAATTTAGGGCCTAGTTCACACCGGTGGCATTTATGTGTTTTAGTGTACGATGAACATATTACCTTAAAATTTAGTCTATGTTTTTAACATTACAATAAACTTTGTTCTATGTTTTTAACATATTACTATAAACTTTGGTCTATGTTTTTAACATATTACTATAAACTTTGTTCTATGTTTTTAACATATTACTATAAACTTTAGTCTATGTTTTTAACATATTACTATAAACTTTGGTCTATGTTTTTAACATATTACTATAAACTTTAGTCTATGTTTTTAACATATTAACTTAAAATTTGGTCTATGTTTTTTAACATATTACTATAAACTTTGTTCTATGTTTTTAACATATTACTATAAACTTTGGTCTATGTTTTTAACATATTACTATAAACTTTGTTCTATGTTTTTAACATATTAACTTAAAATTTGGTCTATGTTTTTTAACATATTACCTTAAAATTTGTTTTTTTTGTTTATAAATAAAGAACTTTTCCATGTAAATGTTGTACATATTTCTTAATGTATTAAATTTTAGTTTCATATATTTCTAGAAATGGTATAATTATCTGATAGTACTATCTTAACAAAGAACAAATATTGTCCTTCAAAAGTATATTGTCTAGTTTCAATTTTCCCTCCTTTTTGCAAGCTATTATTAATGACTTTTGATTGAGATTTGTTAAGAATATTACAAACAGTCATGAAACAAAACTACTTTTTTCATAGCAGATGTTCCATGGAAAACAATAAAGAAAAAAACACATCTGCCTTTTCAAATTTGTTATCTACTAAACTCAACAAAATGTCCAAGCTGTGTGTGCGCTGGGTAAACATTGAGTTAGCACAGTGCAGGCATTTCAGAGAGAGAAGGGGGGGGGGGGGGGTGCAGGCCTTGTCCAAGCTGTGTGTGCGCTGGGTAAACATTGAGTTAGCACAGTACAGGCATTCCAGAGAGGGGTGCAGGCCTTAAACCTTATCGGCCGTATATGTCAAGTAGGCCCCACGTCATTTTATTTTTTTATTAATTCGCTTCACTTTATGTGTTCCATACTTTAATGGAGGCCGAGTTGACCGATTAGTTTTTGACCGAGTTGATCTGTGAGGCCGAGTTGACATGGGGCCGACTTGACTAGGGGCCGACTTAGATTTGGCCAAGACAGTTTAGGGCAGAGTTGGATTGAATTCTCAGAGAGTATTGGAATTCAACTTAATATTTTATTAGATTATCTCCTCTTATTTGGTTTATTATCCTGCAAGATATACACAGATCCAAATATGATGAAAGTGTTGGTTTTAGGAATAAGATGTTTTAATTTGACACGTTTTAACAGATTTGATACGTTTGAAAAGATTTGTTTTACCAAAAATACGTCCTGCACTCTAGCAACTAGAATGTAATTTAGTATTAAATACAGAAATAACCTGCTAAAAAACACATACAGAGAACAACATGAGCTTGAAAAAAAGTTTTTATTTTGAACCAAAATTTTAGATTAGAGATTTTTTTAATATTCGGGAAATTCAAGAGGCTTGATAACGTCTGGAAATTTAATATACAGTAGTATAGTTTTAACTCAATATAATTCAGTTTATATAACACCTAAATAAATTCCAGTTATTTGATTGGACGAATGTGGGTCACATGGCGTTCAATAGTACGCACTATTAAACAATTGTTTAATAGTACTTTTTTTCGTGTGCGACTAAAAAAATCTTTTCGCATTTGGAAAATATTTTGTTTTATACTATTGCTTTTGAAATACAACAGCGTCACCTATTTTGTACTTTCGTCGCGTTTTTTTTTCGTGATGGTAGTACGTTTCTGGAAAGATATATGTACTAATTTAGATTAAAAGGGCATTTAAATTAGATGTAGATCGTTTGTAGAATTTTGATTCATTAATGGGAACATCTCTACAAGATGTGAAATCGTTTGAAAAACCATAATTAGCCTAGATGAGTTTCAATTGTCTGTCGAAGTTTTGCCTTTCAGCCACGCTAGTACTAGATCTAGCATATAGGCCTAAGCCTGTTAGTATTAGGCTAGGCCTCCTAGGTGTTTTAGCCTTGCTAGACCTATGAATGTTTGGTCGTTTGTTAACATAATTATCACTAAAGTAGGTGTCTTTATAAATCCATATAAATATAAAATAATATAATAATAATATAATATAATATTATTAAAAACCAAATGTTACTGTTTTAATCAATGTGAATTAAATGTAGGCCAGAGCTACCTTTTATTTGATTCAAATGACCGGAATCTATTTAGAAATTAGATGTTATATAAAAAAAATAAGTGAATGTTTTATATTCGTGCAATGGTACAAATAATGGCATAAATAATGGCATTTGATGAATGATGAAAGGTTAAATATCAACTCAGCTTTGCCTCTGTGATATATAACCTTTCATCATTCACCTCATGCCATTATTTGTACCATTACACTCATAAACATTCATTATTTGTATAATAATAGTTGAATGAAGTAAATCATTATTTTTAATGACCTTCATACTATAAATAATTTTTTTCATCTTATTCCCAGCCTACTAAAACTATTTGATCTGTCACCTTTCTTGCCATCATGACCATGCTTTGAAATTGTATGAGTTAATTCTGGGCCTACCTGAAGGGATACACGTGCCATACACACGCACATGTTTATTTTGTGTTGTAGGAGTTTACGCTGTTATTGTTGTGATAGCCATATAAAGAGGGCAGTAGAGTGATTGAATAAATAAGGTAGAGTGTTACAGGCAAACAGTATTTACCTGCTTGGTTGATCACCTGTGTAAACAACTGTCAGCTGTAGTGATTGACACAGTATATGTGGCACCAGCAATCAGTAGAAATTGGACATAACTTGTGGAAATGTAAATCCTAGTATCTTGGCTTCAATTTGATTTGAGTTTTAAGAAACAGTTTACTCCCTAGTGAAAACACAACCATAGTTTGCAACAACAAAAAAAGAATTACACTTCAATGTAAATTAAATAGCAAACCATGGTTAGGGTGCTAAGGGGGTTTTAATCAATCGTCTATGAAACAAGAAGATTCATTTTAACATCAAATGTACAGTAGGTTAGGATTGTCAATTAATTCCGTGTGATTATCATTATGATATTTATTTTTTAATACACATAACATCTTCACAAAAAAAACAATACAATCAATCATTATTGTAACCGAAAAAATATGATTAGCTTCGCCTGGCCAAGCCTAGCTCGCCAATCAACGTGACAAGACCTCTCTGTCAAAACTCGCTATTTTCTTTTCAATAACGGAAAACTAGTCGAAAATATATCACTGTGTGGTACATAATATTATATATATTTTTTAATTTTTTAATTAAAAAAAAATATATGGATAAAAATAACGATTGACTTCGTAAATATTCACAAAATGTTGAAACATTCATTCGAGAAACTACGATGGAAGCTATGCTTTTTCATCGTAAACAAAGCGTCAGCCAATCAGAGAGCGTAATTTATTTCTATAGCCAATCACAGTCACAAATTCTTGTTAGAAATTTCATCAACCTAACACCTTAATAAAAACCAATTTCCTTTGGCTAGATTAAAAAAAATCTTTTAGGTAGAATTATGGTAGCTGATATAATTTTGAACACATAGGTACCAAACATGACGTGATTCGGTTTAGCGGTTTGTTTACAAAAGCGCCGTAAAGAAAGTTGATTTTGAGTGAACAAAAATACAATTTCCTAATGATTTTCAATGGAAACGACTTAAATGATTGCAAAATACACATACTTCAAGGCTAAATATCTCAAAAGTTTGGGTTGCGACTGCACCGCTTTTGTGATGCCAGGCCTCAAATATCAATCCGCGCGCAATGCATGTTGGGATTTATAGTAAAATTATTAGAATCACCTTATTTTTCACATTTTTAACCATTTAAAGACGAAAATCTCAATAGGACCATATAGTATTTATTTATTATATTAATGTAGTTTGTGACCTTAAAGATGTATTTTCCCCCTGAAAAAATAATTCTTTAAACATTTTTTTTTTAACATTCCATTTTAATGTAACATAATAGTTATCCACTTTGACCAAAAATTGGATCGAAAAAAAATGTATTTACCTGAAAAAAATGTAATTTAAAGCAAAAAATGGTATAATTGGCTGCCAGCCAATGGATTTTTGGTTGAATTTTAACATTTATTTTGTCATTTTATAAGTGAAAACAGTTTTTTTTTTTTTGTGTTTTTTCTATTGAAGTAATTAACTTTATTAAAACTACAAAATAACATATTCAAAGTCTGATTTAATTAATCTTCATTTTTCATGTTTTTGAGGGACAATACATCTTTAAATTAGATCTAAAAAGCTTTAGGGAATGGCTCTTTCCTTTATCATGATGCCCATTGGCTGATTACCTGCTAGTATTATTAGTTAAATGAAAAAGTAAAATATTCAATGAATTCTGAGACCATAAAAGTAAACTAAAGAAATTCAAAATCTTTAAAGAATGTTTATTTAGAAGGAAGCTACAAGAATTTATTGTTTTGTTTGTTTTTATTTTATCAGCTTCCACATTACAAGATATCCAGATGGATGTGCAGCTTAAGATTCATGATAAATACACAAAACAGCCTAAGGCAACTTCTCTATCACATGCTTCTTGCCAGTTTGATTTAAGTTCAGTTTCTATAGTACACTGACTCACTTGTGTTGGTCATAAACAATAAGGGTTTGGGTTGGGATGGAATTTGTTAGAATATGAAAATAAATTAAATTTATGATTCTTTTTATGGTATTATTTCCGTTCATAATAATATATTATCCTAAGTGGCTAATGTGAAATCTCTAAGCACTGTACAAACATTAACCCCAGTCAATTATTTAATAAAAAGCAGCTAGTAATCAGCGCAGTTTATCTTATCAGGTACCCATTTGTACACCTGGGTGGATATTGGTAAACATCAAGATGTCATAATAAGGTTACAAAGCATTGGAGTCGAACTGACGATCTCAAAATCAGTATTATCAGTTTGATAATAAAAATATAAATAACCTGTGTGATTTTTTAAATATAGATTTAATGGGAATTTATTTTGTTTTGTGTGCTAAATAAAAATCAGTAACATTTAGTTTTACTGCTCCATTTCATTGGAACCAACTTTCGAATGTTATTCATGCAAATTCATTATTAGGCCTTTTTACTTTTACTCATTGCATTGTTGTGCCATGAGCATTGATCCTGGCTGATGCGCCATGAGCATTGATCCTGGCTGATGCGCCATGAGCATTGATCCTGGCTGATGCGCCATGAGCATTGATCCTGGCTGATGCGCCATGAGCATTGATCCTGGCTGATGCGCCATGAGCATTGATCCTGGCTGATGCGCCATGAGCATTGATCCTGGCTGATGCGCCATGAGCATTGATCCTGGCTGATGCGCCATGAGCATTGATCCTGGCTCATGCGCCATGAGCATTGATCCTGGCTGATGCGCCATGAGCATTGATCCTGGCTGATGCGCCATGAGCATTGATCCTGGCTGATGCGCCATGAGCATTGATCCTGGCTGATGCGCCATGAGCATTGATCCTGGCTGATGCGCCATGAGCATTGATCCTGGCTGATGCGCCATGAGCATTGATCCTGGCTCATGCGCCATGAGCATTGATCCTGGCTCATGCGCCATGAGCATTGATCCTGGCTGATGCGCCATGAGCATTGATCCTGGCTCATGCGCCATGAGCATTGATCCTGGCTGATGCGCCATGAGCATTGATCCTGGCTCATGCGCCATGAGCATTGATCCTGGCTCATGCGCCATGAGCATTGATCCTGGCTCATGCGCCATGAGCATTGATCCTGGCTCATGCGCCATGAGCATTGATCCTGGCTGATGCGCCATGAGCATTGATCCTGGCGCATATTACTATTCATTATTATTATTATTACTATTTATTATTATTATTATTAATATTACTATTCATTATTATTATTATTACTATTCATTATTATTATTATTACTATTTGTTATTATTATTACTTTATGGAAATAAGCACATAAGTCTAGTAATGATATGTTTTAAACATGGAATGTACTCTGCTCATTATTATTTTGTTGGTGTATAAACCATGTTAAAAAACCAGTTATCTGATATGATTTTTTACCCAATAGATAATCTAATTATTCAAAGTCATGTGTTAAGCTGTAGTAATTTGCTTTGGCATATCATCAGTATGCATCTTGATTAACATTCAGCTAAATGAAAATCAGAATCTTAAATTAATTCATCTTAAAGGAAAAGTGCTTTTAAAGCAGCTGAGTTATCACTGGCTAAATTTCTCTCTCTTTACCAATATCCACATCTCCAGGTGTTTTGCATAATTTTGTTTAGTTTCGGTATTATCATATTGTCTTAATCGCAAGGGTGCAATATAAATTATGTCCTCCATTTACATAACATGTTTGGAGAAGAATATTTGTCTGGTGCCTACATGGAAATTGACTCCTTATCTTGTTATTTAATTAGCGTGGCAGCATTCAGGACACGTGGGGTTACCCTGGCAACATCATATGTTGTCAAGATGATGAGAGGACAAAGAAACAGCTTAGTTGATGTTCACTGACAATTTCCAGCAGATGTTTGGTTTGGTCTACTGTAGAAAAAAAGCTGTTACATATATAGAGGGCAGCAAAACAGTTTCTGCTATATTAAAGGGGGATTCTAGATTTAAAATTACTTTTAAATATTGTTTATGTATTAAATAACAAATATTATAACAATATAGACATGTCAGAATGAAGAAGTTATAACAAGAAATTAAAAAAATTAAATTTCATATACATTTTAGGGTAGGGTCTGTTTTTCAGCAGCTTAGGAAAGCTCATTAATATTCATGCGTCATCACTGGATTCCAAACTCGCGACGTCATATACATGTACGAATTGTGTTTGTCAACTAATTTACATCTTTCTCCCCTGTCAAACGATGACCACCCGATCATTGTGAAATACATTTTTTGTAGATTTGCTAAGCTAGGCCTAAACTGTAATAATAACAGTAGCATAATTATATTTGACATTTAATGAAATACAAAATTTAGTACAGATCATGGAGTCATAAATTATACTATTTTTATACCCCTATAGTGCAGATCGTATTATCGGCTTCACATACTACACTAGCCTAAATCATTTTTGTTATGGTTGAGAGCCAATCTGACTAGGGATTCCATGCCACGATAGCTACGGGCCTAGCTAGCATACTAGACGATTGTTGTGATTATAGACGGGGTTTACTCGACCCGACCAGTTTGGTATTGTATACTGTATCTGCTTATCACGTGACGATGCCAGGCATGGGCATCAGAGAGAGCATGTGTATCGTCGTCTGCTCGCTCAGCAGGAATGTACTGTATACGTTACGCTTCATTGATTTTGAAGGCTTTTCCCTAAGTCGGTGCGAAAATCAGCAAACATAAAGTAAAAACTTATTTAATTTTTCACTGTTTTGATGCATTTTATTAAATATTGACTTGATAAATGGGAAAAACGACTAAATATACATCAGATAAGCATAATTTTACAAAAGTAATTGATAAGGGTAATGATAACAAGTCGTCGGAAGATAGACCATTTCACAAATTTTCTATTCTGTAACACAGTGTCATATCGCCGTAGCTGCACTTGCAATTTTGGCTTCACTTCACAGCACAGAAGTTTAGACTGGTTGGAAAATACTTTTATTTTTATATCCACACTTTACGAGTTTTAAGTGTTTATAAGAGTCTATAAGTCACTAATCAACTTACCTAATTATGTGTATAACCTAGAAATTGAAACTAAGTTGAAATAAATATTGCTACTTGGCAGTGATTCCTCTGCAATCGTCTTTAGCACATACCTTTTAATTTATGTCTTTCGATAAATAGAGGTTTCTATACTGTATTGTAGACAATAATCTGAGTATACTGACACTCTAAATGTGCTCTTAGTAATTATTTTCCATAACTAATACAGATATTGCCTGCGCAAGAGTTGAATCCAGTTCAACTCTAGCGATATTGCAACGCTAAAACGCAAGAACTGACCAATCATCATGGCGATACAGCACATGACGTCACATAATTGATGGCAAATTCTGCTGACTACATTTATTTTTGTTGCATCGCGGCGCGGTCAAAGCTAGGCCTAGCCTTACCAAGTTACTATAAAATGATGTTCCGAAAGTAGGCGCGGGGATATTAGGTAGGTCAAAGTCTTCAGCCTAGTCCAAAATGCTATTTGGACTAGGATAGGTCTACTGAAAACGAAGAACCATCAGTATAGAGATATTAGTATGCCTAGGCCCACGTGTCCTACACTGTGAGCCTACTGCTAGAGGCAGGGGAGTCCTCTATTCATTTTTGCGCGTTACGATGACGTCGAGAAAGAAGACCGGAGTTTCAACTCTAACGTTCAACGCTAGAAATCAAATGTTCGCGCTATCGTTAACATTTCAACTTGATCGTTTTCTAACGATCGTCGTTGAACTTTTAACGATTAACGATGATAGCGTCGACTAACGTCGACAGGAAAACAGGCTTTAGAGGTAAAATATAAGATTTGACATCCCCGGGGGAATGATATTTTGCCAAAGTGCTAGCTGAGGCAAATATAATTCTCGAGGGATGGGGAAGAGGATGAGTACAAAGAGGAACAATTTTTAAATATATTCTTTATCCACTCAGTAACAAAAAATGTGTTCATGTTTTATAGGCCTATGAATAATATCCCACTAAATACAGTAAAACATTTGCGATTTAATACTTTGTTAAAACTGTTCACTGTCATAGTCGATTAAAAATAGTAACGATACACCACTACGACATTTATATTTTTTGTAATTATTAATTAATACAAACCTTGAGAAGCAATGGTCAGTAATAAAGTTTATTTGTATATTATGTGTTTTTAATCTGGTTTTAAGTTTAAGTTAAAAATAAAATAAATAAGTAAAAACAGTAGGGCCTACCCACACTCGCAGTAATAAAGTATATTTATATAAATCTATCAAAATAGTATTTTCAACATTATGATGCGGTACTCGAGCTGTTCAACCGCTTTTCAGTTGAAGTTAAATTCGATTTAATTGTCAATAACTAATTATCTAACTCAATTTAATTAGTAAACAGGGTTACATTAGGTGGTTAAAATCAATACCGAAAGATTGACCAACTTTATATACCATCGAGTAAACATTCTAGAAGTAACGTGCGATTTACCAAATTTTGCTCTTATGTAAATTTATATATAGATTATTTAGATTATAATGCCAGAAATGTATGCTAAATAATATACTGCATTTTGTTTGGTTACATTTTATAGAACAATCAAACTGTCTGTGTTTATGTGGTAGATCATTCATAAACTTTTGAGTATTGTTGTATGACTATGCATAATCATTTTGTTAGAAATAATTATAATATTTTTATTATGCCACATCATAAATTGTCATGGAAACTGGCTGTGGAGTATTGCATTATTATTCCAATTCATTATTGAATGATTGAACAGAAAGGTTATAAGATGCCCATTATGCTGTTTACATCCTGCAATTAAGTCAGTTAAATATAGTTTTACCCTTAGTTATCATAACAAAATAATAACCAGCTTGTGAATAAATTAACCCCAATTTCTTGGCAGCAGAAACAGGACAAATGTTCAATCAGTGTGAAAATAAAGGTTGAAACGATGTTCAATCAGTGTGAAAATAAAGGTTGAAACGAGTTAGAACGCCATTTAACGAGTGGGGTTAGAACAGCATTTAACGAGTGGGGTTAGAACGGCATTTAACGAGTGGGGTTAGAACGGCATTTAACGTGTGGGGTTAGAACGCCATTTAACGTGTGGGGTTAGAACGCCATTTAACGTGTGGGGTTAGAACGCCATTTAACGAGTGGGGTTAGAACGCCATTTAACGAGTGGGGTTAGAACGCCATTTAACGAGTGGGGTTAGAACGCCATTTAACGTGTGGGGTTAGAACGCCATTTAACGTGTGGGGTTAGAACGCCATTTAACGTGTGGGGTTAGAACGCCATTTAACGAGTGGGGTTAGAACGCCATTTAACGAGTGGGGTTAGAACGCCATTTAACGAGTGGGGTTAGAACGCCATTTAACGAGTGGGGTTAGAACGCCATTTAACGAGTGGGGTTAGAACGCCATTTAACGGGTTATCCATGTGTAACTTTTAGTTTGCAATGCAAAATAATGGTTATTTGATTGACAGCTGTTCTAGTTTGACTGCCTGATCACATTGAATTTGCGTAAGTTAACAACATTAACAACCAACCACAATTATTGAAGCAGAAACAGGCTCATTGGGAGAGACAGGAGTTTAACCAAGGACACAACTGATTTTCAAAGAAAACTGGGTTTGCAATGATGTACATATTTAATTCACAACAGCTTTTACAAATCCAATGGAAGCCTTCCTAAACTATACAGTAGTATGTAATAACTTTATAAGAACAGGTTTTATTGGTCAAGGATTAACACAGCATCTAATACAAATCATGAATACAGGATTTAATGCTATAATAATTTTAATAACACAAAATTTATTTTAAATTTAAACATAAATTCAGTTTTAACAGCACATCATTTTAGCAAAGCACTGAGAAATTTAATTAAAAATCTATTATGTCTCACAATATCAATTACTATTTGCATATCAAATGTTTTTTTTTTCTTATCCTCATTATGTACAGTGTACTCCATACATTATTAGGGAACTTTCGCATTGGGACGGTAAACAGAGTATATAATAGAGCGTGATGTTTTTTTAGCCACAAGTGTTGAACAGTTGCATTTAGCCAGGCTAGGTCTTTGGTTAGCAATGTTCAAAGGTTGAACTAAAGACACCCAATTAAAACCTTAAAAGAGGGCTTTTTTTTAATGAAACTAGAAGAATCAAAGTGAATTCACAGTCTACACATACTACATACTATATACTACATACTACATACTACATACTATATACTATATACTATATACTATATACTATAATATACATAAAATATGTTTTAGTTATGTTTATAACTAAAATTGAAAAATGTAGGCAAACCACATACTAATCAACTATTTTTATTGAACATTTCAAGATGACGTCATAAACTTTGCTCTATCTATCGGACCAAAAGACAGTCCAGATGACAATGGTACAGAGTATACTGGGCTTATACTCGTGCGCAGATTAATATTTTGCAGAAAATTACAGATTCGTAAGCTCACTAATGTTATAAAAGGAGAACATACAATTATTTACAGACTGAAATATGTATTGATAACAAATGCTATATAAATTGCATTACTTGTACCTCACATATTTTTTATTTATAACTAAATTATTTATTAAAAAATTCAGTAAACTGATTCTCATTCATAATTTACAAAAATATTGTAATTCAAAACAGAAACAATATTAAACATTATTATTTTTAAGGCATTATTTTAAAATTATTTTTTATATTCAAACTGATGACTGGTATGGTAATAGCTATAGGCCTAGGCTAGTGGCACGTTTTTTGCCAGAATCCGTTGATACAAATTGGGGAGAAATCCGGTATTTTCGCTGAAAAGTAATAAGTCCTTCATTGTTTTTGCCTCACGAAAAGTTGGTGAATTATAGAAGAAAAACGGAAATATCAATCTGCACGCAATGCATGTTGGAATTTATAGCGGGCCGCTAAAATTTTTAGAATCAACTTATTTTTTAGACAAAACAAGTTATCTCAATTGGACCATATAGTATTTATTTTTATATTAAATGTAGTGCGTGACCTTAAATTTGATCTAAAAAACATAGGGAATGGGACTATAAGTCAAGTACATGTTTCAGTTATTAGGCTACTAGTGAATTTCATTAACATTTTAGCAGGGTTTGGGGTGTATACAGCAGCCAATTACATAGCTATAGTACTCAATTATACAGTATTGCTCTAAAAATTGGATAATTCTTTTCCAAATATAAAAATAACTATATTTTCTTTATAAGCCATAGGTTTGCAATATTTATGTATATCATTAGATTATGCAGGATTAAACTGAAGAATTTTGGAATGATATGGAAAATTATATGATGAAATGTTAATATTAATATTTTGAATACTGTGTAACAGATGATGAAACATGTTTCTAACTGTATCTTGGCTGTTTAAATTCCATTGATGCATTTGTCATATTTTGTAATTGAACAGTATTGTAAATAATAACATTTTCATTGTCATTTAAAAATAAATTGCATGCACATATTGGGTTTTCCCATAAGAATGAGGGTGGAGAAGAGAGAGGAGCCAATTACCAATTTCAGTAATCAGTACGATTTATATTAAAACCATTGTACAGTAAAATCTATTATTATGCATTTTATTTCTATTTTGTTCTAATTGCGTTTAAACTTGAATTGCACATTGATTTTAACAATAAAGAATAGATGGCCAGTTATTTCTAGAACAAATATTTGTAATTTAATTGTGATAAATTATATTCTCATTTGATATTAGATTGTTTACAATAGGCCTACATTAAATCACTGTATGTTAATATTCATAATTATTACACTTGAATACTGTACATGTTTCAGTTATGTATTATGTTCACTTATCGCACTAATGTGAATATTAGCAATTCACTTAAATCAATAATATTTCGAAAGTGGTATTCATTTACATGAGTGCTGCCATATTGTGCAAATAATATTAGCAACATTGTAAAAAACGGCTACTCAAACCATGATTACACTTACTACAGTGCATTGTATAATTGAAAGTATTTAAATGTGCCATCATTGCCCATCATAGGCCCTAGCACTAAGACAGGAATTCTGTATACAAAATTGTTAAATTAAATCATTACAAATATATTTTATATTGGCAATATTTTTTTTTTATTAATATGGTTTTAACCACCTAAAATTGTAAATAATTTTTATTCAAAAAGCCTTTCCAAAGTTAAATGCTACAAACACATTTTTGAACACAGTGTCGTATTACAGGAACTTCGCAATCTACATTGAAATCATTCTTTGGTATCAAAATTTGAAGAATTTTGCCACAAATGATTTAATTAAAAAGTTAAAAATCCTAAAAGGATGAGGTTTACAAAAGGTAATATTGAAGGACTAATTCTGAAACTTTTGTTGTCTGCATTATTATTACTTCCAGTTCCTTGATATTTTACTGGTCTTTCAAATAAGTTCATCGTGACACTAGCGGTTCCAACATTATTCGTAGCTGTGCATGTATAGTTTCCAAAGTTAATTGCAGATAATTTTGTGAAATGTATCTGTGACGTTCCGGTTATGATATTATACCAACCACCAATTATAATATCATTATTAAATGTCCAAGATACAATTGGATTGGGTTGACCAGTTACTTTGCAGATGAAGCTAACATCATCACCAACTGGTACAGTTATGTCTCCATGTGCAAACATAGTCGTTGGAACACTACATCCAGGGTTTTGGCATTCAGTACGTATGTCTGAGTCTAAAATAATGTTCCGTCTGGACTCTGTCAGACTCTTGATGTTACAGTCGCATTTCAGAGGATTGTTTGTGAGTTGGAGCGAGTTCTGGTGGATAGCAAGGCTTGGTGCATAATCAAAGATGACACTTGGAAATGTTGTCAATCTGTTGTTGTCGAGCCATAGCATTTCCAAATACATCAGTGATTGTGGTATAAGAATCGTACTAAAACTCAACGACGTTAGAGTGTTGTTTTGTAGGTTTAAACTTTGCAGCTTGTTGTCATTTCCAAAATCAAATAAAGAAAATGTTGCCAATTTGTTGTTCTCCAGAAATAAATACCCTAATGTGCTTAGATTGCTGAAAGTGCCATTTTCAATTTTGCTGATCTTGTTATCAGCAAGATTAATTTTAGTGATTGTCTGTAAATGTTCAAAGTTATATTTTTGTAGACTTTGCAAAACATTTTTGCTTAAATCCAGAATTTCTAGGTTAGGGAGGGGTAATGGAATTGTCATTTCTGCAATGGAGTTTCCAGACAGTGATAGGTACTTAAGTGATGCAAGTTCAGCAAACATTTCTTTTTTAAGCATTTGCAATAAATTGTCATTTATAACCAATTTAGTGAGATTTTTAAAACCTGTTAAAACATTTCCAATATCACTGATTTTATTTCCAGATAAGACAAGCTCATCCAAAAAATCCAATCCATCAAAACATCCTTGCTCCAATATGATAATGTCATTTTCTGGCACATACAGCTCTTTCAGTTTGGTCTGATGACTAAAGACCGAGCTGGGAATTGAAAGGATGTAATTTCCAGCAAGATTAAGTTCCGTCAGTTCAGTTAATCTGATGAACCATTGTTTATTAATTGTTTTTAACTTGTTATTTGCAACTGATAATGATTTTAAATTTATAAATTCATCAAATGTATCATTAAGAATGTTCATAACTATTCCAGATCCCAAATCTAGATTCTGCAATGATGATCCAATTCCAGAAAATAGATTGCTTGATATGGAAATAAAATTTGGTTGAAACTGCAAAATCTCTAAATGTGACAAGCCATTAAAAGCCCCAGTTTCCACGTTTATCTTATTGCCTGTAATACGAATCATCTTTAGATGCTGCTGATTCCCAAAGGCCATCTCCTGTATGAAATTAATACTACCACTTTGAACATCAATAGAATTTAATCTGCTATAATTTGAAAATGAATTTTTGGATATAAATTCAAATGTTGAATCTTTAAATTTAATGTTATTTACAGAAGGACACGGGTTAGATTTAGGTATGCAATCAGCGTGAACACAAACACATGCTCTTTCTATAGTCGTGTCCGGTAGTTCTTCATTAGCTTCTGTGCAAGAAAATGTGTGAGGAAAGTAACACACATTTCCATTAACGGCTACAATTAGCAGCGCCAACAGGTTACAACGTGCCGAAATCATACTGAAATTTCTGTAATGAAAAAAAAATTGATTTTAGCTTGCCTTTATGACAGCTTGCTAGGACCCAAACGCTACCTCCATACAATATCTAATGCACGCTTCTCCACCAAGGTGCTAAAGGCACAGTGTAATCATTTTATAATGTCATATAAACGAGCCCCAGTGTTTTGCACATATTGTCCAGAATCTCTCTTAATATCACCGGGTGGTGAAGAATTCCAATTCCTAAGCTCAATTCTTCCATTTCAACCCATTCTGATTTTAGCTGGTGTTTAGTTATCTTTGCTTTCACCATTTTTAAAATAAGGTCAACATTTATTTTTAACTAATTGGCGATAGCTAAAGTGGTATGCATGTTTTGTATACTAATGCCAATAATGTTGTGTAATAAGTGGGTTTAACAATATTGCCTACTTTTCACATAAGGACATCACTCTAAGCCATCTATATATTATGCTGTACGTGTGAACAGCCCTTGATATTCACCCAAGGGAATGTGATTTCAATATACAGTACAATATTGGGATTTGTAAAAACCTTATACAATTATTTCTACCATTGAATTTTTGTCCCTGTATGAGATAAAGGTAAATTTTAAAATACTGCATATTAATGCTAACCTTATAATTCTATAGATTCTGAATTGTGTGAACAATGCAATAATAAAACATGCCATATAGTTAGAAGCAATGTCTTTTAAATGTTCATTAATAATGGTACATTGTATGTTTTAAATCTAGACGTCAGTAGTATCTCCTTATTAACATTGCAATGTTTGCATATTGAAGGAAGTAGTTATGGGTAGGGTTTGGTATTGACAATTAAATCTTTAAGTCATTCTTCAAACGGAAGTTGTTAAGAATACAAAAATAAATGTTTATGTGGACACTTGTTGCACCTTGTACACTAGGAAACATAAAAGAAGAATCATTTATTTTATCCTGACTTGACAATCTCTGTACTAAACTGTATCAATTATAATAAGTTTCTATTTTAACATAACTGACTCATTTGCCTGTAATATGCAATATACAATAAATAATGAAATACTTCTCTATGAACTTAAATGTTAAGAACATACTTACGTAGTAAACAGAAAAAGAAGTATTCCCAGTGCTCTCTTGCTCTGTTGCTGCTATGAATGCCACTAGTTAAAAATCGGCCTATAACACCACCTGCAACATATAGTAGATTCTACTGACCTGACATTCACAGTCTAGGATATGAAATTAAAACAAGGGACCTTCTTAGAATTTATCATAGTACCTCCTGTATGATATATGCCATTTAAACAAATCCCTCATGATTATGGTTTTAAAATGCAATGACCATGATCACATGACTTTGTGATGATTTACTTTAGTACTCATAAAATGAAAGGTATACACTTTACAAGAGGGTATATTAAATCAATTTTAATTTTTTTAAAGATATTTTTGCAGGTTTTGATATTAAAATGTTCAGTGATTACAAGAAATGAGATGAGAATGTACTTTGAGTGAAACAAATGAAACCCCAACCATGGAGGTATACTTCGACTTAATTAAAGACATATGTATTATTTTACCACAATACACAACAGTGTTTTGTAAAATAATGCATATATATTACTTTAAAAACATTAAACCAGGTCATTCCTTGTCTTAAATGTATGTTTTATGGTAAATTATGATAAAAAGAGAGAAGGAATGCACTACCTAAGTAGCTCACCGTGAATGTCCTCTCGTGGACGGTCTGTAGGCCAAGTCCAGGTAGGCTTATTTTTGTAACGTACAAACATCGTACGCTACCTATAGGCATATAGCCTGACGTTCGGTTGATACAAATTGGAGGAAAACAGATATTTTTGCTAAAAAGTAATGACTCTTCCATTTGTTTTGGCCACACCATCGATTGAAAAGTGGGTGAATTACAGAAGAAAAACAAAAATATCAATCTGTGTGCAATGCATGTTGGGATTTATAGTTGGCCGCTAAAATTATTAAAATCAACTTATTTTTCACATTTTTAGTATAGTATTTAAAAGAGTCAATTAAAATTAACATTGTTATTCATTGGAAATCAATAGCCTTCCCATCAGCACATTGGTCTTATACCATATCATAAATTACATATATCAGTATTATTATTGTTTTCTAATGAAAGTAACACACATTATTATTAATTAAGAAAAAGTGAAGATTTTCATTATTACTGATTATTTGACCATTACAAATTTAACATTTAACTAGGTTAATTTGCTGTAAATTTCACTAATTGTCTGCCAACCTCAACATGACATGTAGATGCAACTAAATATAGCAGCTGAATCAGAATCCTGCAAAAATACATCCAAATCAATGTCACTGCATTTACTGCATTTGTTTTATCATTTTGATAATAACCATTGTCATTAAATTTACCTGAAGAGACACATAGTAATTAGATTTTAATACTGCAGTAAACTAACTATTGCTTATTGGCAGTAAACTAGATACCTTTTATTGATTACAAATCTTTCTTTATTCTGGAATAGCTCTTTCAATACACAAGTACTGGTCTCCCAAGAGGTCCAGATTTGGAAAAAATACAAGAAAAATAAAAGCAAAAAAACTATCTACAATAGAAGTTATACAAGATGTTGAAATTTATCATGATTTAAATACTGCAGTAAACTAAATACTGTTTATTGATTTTTTTGATTTTTTAATACTACAGTAGACTATACTGTGTTATTCATGGTTATAATTCCAATACTGGAGTAGACTACATACATTTTCTTTCTAAAGTACATCAATTTTATCTAATTTATTCAATATTAAATTGATTAAACAGTAGTTGCCAATAATCAGCTGTCTATGTTTCTGTGATTATAAACATATTGGAAGATAAGCACTACCAGTAAATGCAACATTAATTTGCTTTTATTTAATCATAAGTTTTCATTTTAGTTGTAGACACATGGAGGACACACATCGATTTTATATATTTTTTTGTTTTGTGAATCATCTTTAATCACAGGAGAAGCAATATGTTTTAGCCTCATGGGGTAACAGGCAAGATTTTTTGATGTATAATCTAAGAACTAGATCCCATGAGATGACAGAGCCTATATTTCTGACTATACAAGTTGTCGAACTGGCATGCTAGCTGTCATCTTTGAGAAGAGTTGACAAGTAGGGGGCAGACAAGGAGAATCCAATTATCTAGTTGCTACTACCTGTCAACTAAATAATAAAATAATAGTGTAGAAATAACCATTTTTATACAATACGTTTTCGCTTCTTCCTTTTTTTTTTCTTTATACTCTCTATATTAATCTACTGTAGGTGTTCTATTTGAATTAAAATTACCATATTGGATTTATGAAAAATCATAAAAAGCATGATAGTAATATAAATACCATAGAGTATCACGGTGCTGACGTCACGACGGTAGGTGGCGCTGATTTTAACCACCTGATGTAACGCTGTTTACTAATTAAATTGAGTTAGATAATTAGTTATTGACAATTAAAACAAATTTAGATTCAATGATTTGCCCCAAATAGGGGTGTTTTCCAATCGTGGTATACAATGATGGATGTCCATCTTGAAAAATACCCGCACGCAATTCTACGATACTTTTTTTTAATAGCTGAAAACCGGTTGAACAGTTCGAGTACAGCATTATGTTTATTAAAAAAACATACTATTTTGATAGATTTAATATACGTTTATATAAATGTATTGATTTGCGATGAATGTAACATTTCAATATAACTATTTGGTTTAACACAAGTTCCTGTAGGTAAATTTATGGGCCCTTGGGGAATTAACCTAAAACATTTTGATTTTGATATTGCAATACTTGAACATTACTGTAAATACGTATTTTTAACCATTTTTTGGTCGCCATTTTTATTGTAAAAGTGTAAGTGTTGGTACTTTTAGATATATAAACACATGTACAAATAAACTTATTACTGTGAGTGTGGGTAGGCCCTACTGTTAGATATATAAACGCACAATTTTGACAGTTTGTGTTACTGTATTAAGTAGTATATTATTTATAGGCCTATAAAACATGAACAAACTATTTCGTTACCGAGTGGATAAAGAATATATTTAAAAATTGTTCCTCTTTGTACCCGTCCTCTTCCCCATCCTTTAACCCTAATGTTACATACAAAACACAAATTGGGTTTGTTTAAATGAGTCTGAAATTTGGACTAATTTCATGACAAGTTTCTCTTTTGGAAGTCGCACTCATTCTCAGGGTGCTCATTTTAGTTGACTACATAAATCATTTTTTCTATTTATTTGTTTCTGTAATTGACAATGTATTATAGTCCTGCGGTACATACATTTGAAATTGCCATTCTTTTAGCTGAAATTACTGTGTATTCGAGAACCATCTGTGGGCACGACCTAGATGGTACACGAGCAAAGCGAGCCCACCATCTAGTTATTTAAATTCAAACAAACTACCGGTATGTGTTTTTCTTTCTTGCAGTCGCCTATTCCACGGGTCATCCAATCAGCAGCTTTTGCTATATCCAACTTTATTAGTGGACCAGATGCAGACATAAGGTAAACTATAATTACATAATATGGGATCAATATATCATCAAGTTAAACATTGCATATACTGATATATTGTACAATAATTTATATTACCAGGTGCATTATGCACTTGACATTTGTGAACAAATTCATAAAGAACTTTATTCTACCAGTTCTTGAAATGCAAAGATGTATCTCAACATCTGTTTGAATTCATCCAGTAACCAGTAAATATATATATACCAAGAGCAATTTGTCAAAATTTAGTAAACTTATGCAATCTCCTAATTGATTTATATTTTGCATTTGCTTGTAATGTCATATCTACAGCATAGCATAAAGTGGTAGATGTTTTGTTCTCCATTTTAAACATACCAATCTCTTATTTGCAGACCTACCTCTCAATAATCGATAAGTGGAAAAAACATCTTGTTAAAACATTGTTATTTTATTAAAGCCTCTAGTTTAAAAAAAAAAAAGATTTCCTCAACATTTTCCACCTTTCCCACTTCTGTAAAGTGCCTGGCCAATGGATGTGTTTTCTTCACTATATAGCGCCCATTGTTTAGCAATGTTTTCATAATTTCTCCAGATTTACTTATCCCAGTTGCAACCTCTACAGAAAATTAGATGGAATGGTATTTCATGTTTACAGAAGAATGGGTTTTCGCAAAGGATTTCATACTAGCCTATGCTCACGCTAAGTTCAAATTTTCTTTCGCCGATTTTTTTTTGGAAAATTGAAAATAAATATATTAGGTTGTGGTCTGGTATTGTTTTTACATTTATTCATTCAAAATTTGTGATTAAAATAAAAATAAAACATGACCGCATTGGCCTATCTACTGCAGCCTCACCGGCCTGACGCAATACAAGTTGCCACGACCATAGCCTATATAGGAGGCCTATTCAATGGTTGACTATGCCACAGCCGAGTCATGTATGATCGGCGTCAGGCCTCTATGAATTATCAGCATATGCATCCTGCCTGGATAAAGTTTTCTATCACAAACAATATAAAATAATAAATAGTTTTTATTTGTGTTTTATATGCTTCTTATTCACTCGCGACAACATCGTAACACACCACAAACGAATTACGACGTCGGAATGTCCATGCAGCATGTTTCTTATTGCGCAATAACTTTATCTCTACACATGCGCAGTTTGTTTGTTTGTAATTACAATTACTGCGCATATCTATTCATAAAAAAAAATTCTCCTTAGTCGGGCGCGTGTAAATTTACAGATAACGCGATTTACAACTACTCGCCTGTACAATTAATAAGCCTCCTAACGGAAAACTTGTTTAATTTATTCGAGTGACGTGAAAAAAACGTTGTTGATGGCAAGTAACGCTACATCGCTGTCACTTATTATAGGCTGGCGACGGCGGCGAAGTCGTTGTGGTTTACATAAAATGTTAATATTTGAAGCCAAAGTGGACGAAGTTTTAGATTTTACGGAAAAATTATTTTCGCAAATTTTTTTTCCCGCAAATTGACAACTCTAATCGCATTTAGCAAAAACATGAATGGTTAGCGTAGCTAGCTATTTCTATGTTTTTGCACTTAATCAAAGTTTCATATTTTCTTTTGTTCTGTAACACTAAAAATAAAATCTTATTTATTTGATACTGAAACAGACATAACTAAAAAGCAACCCTAAACTCACAAAAAATCAATCCCAAAACCTCAGGAAAGAATATGCTAAATTATTGAATTTATAAAAGATAAATCAATATTTGGTTGAGAAAATTGAATTACTTAAAAAAATATTTTTATTTCACAAAACATGACTGTTCTGGCCGAACAGCGTCCTCATTGATGATTTTTTTGGAATAATAGTTATTATTATTAGAAAATATCTTTATTGTTGTTACGCCTACTGTACATTATTCTCTAGTAAGATATAAAAATTAATCATTTCCCATACTCGGTACTTTAGAGTTAATGGCATTTTAAGAGTACCTGTGACTTTTCAATATAAGGCTATTTATAATGCATTATCTCTTCCCTTATAAAAAGTTATTTCATTTCCTATTGAAACCCAAGAGACTCTCTATCCATCGACATTCACAACTTATCATCACATCAAAGTGTTTTATATATTGGGGTTATGTGTAGGGATTGCACATAATCATTTGAGAAGCATGTTAATATTTGACCCACCAGATGACTTGGATAAAGGCCAATTTACACAGATGAGAGATAACGGTAAGCGGCAATGGTAAGCAGAAAATCATGTAGCTTATCCTATTTACACAGCAACGAAAATGTGCATACCATTCTGCAGACTTGCAATAAGTCATTGTCCTGCTCCATAATACCAATAAAATGAACTCCCAATAATCTGTTGATATTGAATACTAACTAAAACAAGCACGAATGTGCGATACTCGGAGTACAGCAAAAGAAGCTGTAACGACGTCATAAGACGGGATGTAACGTCACATACACATCAATAACCTCGCTACCAAATACGGCTATATTCCAAAAAGTTACGTCACATAACCGGAAAAGTGATTTTTTGCTAATTCCGGGAGCAGAAGTGACGTCACAATATCATAAATAGGTGTTACTGTATATTTCTTATTCTCCAAGTCAAGACCTTTGAAATGACACCAAACACGGCTATATTATGACAACACGGCTATATTATGACAAAACACGGCTATATTATGACAAAAATGGTTTGGCACCAAGGTACCATCTTCGACCCTGTAGTATACCCATGCCAAATCCCAGCTCAATACTACAACAAATAAGGGAGGAGTAGTACTTTATAAATCGCACTTTTTGCGATTGGTACCATGTTTATGAGGTCATAATTCTGCATCCGGTTGAAGTACGAACATTTTCTCTCTATAGCTTTGTTCACCTATTACCCTAGTATATGCATGCATGTTTCAGAGCCGTCAAACGACGCGTAAAGAACTAGTAGGGTTTGAAATTTGGTTCAATAGTGTCAAGATGGGAGGAGAAGATGAGCGAGTCCTAGACTTGGGTACCCCGAGTAAAAATGTTTTTTTTTTATAGTCGCTCATGATCGGTATAGTGCAGGGTTCTTCCTTTTTGTCCGCAGGTGCTTAAAATTGATGTTTTTTATTATGTACAAATTTTATTTCAATTTGACCATGGCTCACAATTTGTTATATTTAATATATACTACTGTGTAGAGTTCTGCGGTGCTGACGTCATGACTGTAGGTGGCGCTTCGTGGTTGCTAGCCAACCAAAAAATGCGTTCAACCTGCCTGAGTGACTCAAAGGTCACCAATGGTTTGGAATAGGCTTATTGAAGTAGTCATTTTAAAACTTATTTTCAATAACTAAACTAAAATTTCAATCAACTACAGTTTAAAAAAAAAATCAAGCTAAGATACATAATTTGATAGAAACACAGATCTATAGTGTTTATCAACATAGTAGCGAATGCATTTTTGCAACTAAAATAGTTTTTAATTAATTTTTGGTTTTTGTTTTGCAGTATTTTCATGAATGGAGGCATTGCACCATTGCTATTACAGCATGTTAATTCTGAATTTGACAACTTACCAGTGTTGGCAGAGATTGCATGGGTTCTTATGTATGCAATGGCAAGGTTTGCATAATTACTACAACTTCCTCTTTCAATTTTCATATAGTTTGCATCAATTGCCAATCACTTTATGCATGATTGTGAACAAAAGCACTTACCCAACTATACGTATAGTCAATAGTAGTAACAGCAGCAATCAAAACATTTATCCTGACTAGGATTAACTTGATCAACATTTTGCGACATTTGAAAACTACAAAGCAGTTAATGGTTAATTTTTTTCATTGAATAGCTTGTTGCCCTAGTATTTATTTATTTCAACAATATTTAAAAAGGGTGGTCCAACGAGCCGAATCATGATCAGCTGGTCATTAGGGACCCTCACAACAATTTTACCGGACAATAACATGAAATATAACAGACAAAACAAAATTAAATTAAAACAAATAGAATTTACAAATATTAAAAAAATAAAATTAGTATATGACCGTTCAATTCACTCCATGTGAATGTTTTGTTCGGTTTTGAACTGGGTAAATTTTGTTTTTAGGAAATGAAATATTCAAAGAAGATAAGAAAAAAGCTTTAGATGTCGGGTTTAGTGTAAATTTGGGTGGTTTTGGAGACGTACATCCATTTTAATTTCAAATTTATTGAGTATTCGGTAATTAGCTAGAATTAAATGGTTTAAACAAGCTTACAGCACAAGCATGCAACATACTGTACTTCAATTTGAATAAAGTTGTTTTAACATCTGACTATTTAACTATTTTAAATTAAATGGGTAGTTCATCTGTACACTATGTCATTTTTTTTGTTTTTAAATGCATACACATAACAGTTGCATTACTACATGCTTTTGAATAATAATGTCACCCCTAATTTCTTTGCAAAAACAATTCAATTTGGATTATCTACTTTGGCTTGAAAATCTCAATATTGCTTAATCTATTTCAATTTCAAACTAAAACTCAACTCAATCATTGCATAAATATTCCTATTTATTGGCCACTAAAGACGGTGGATTATAGTAATGATTGAAAAGTTACTGAACCTATTTGGCAAGTTCATTGTTACCTCGGGAAACACACTTTGTGTCTAACAATTTATAAGACAATGAACTGCTTGAAAAAGCCTGTAAATGTTGCAGTTTTTGTAATTAATTATTAAAATTATTCTATTCCTATCGCTAAATCTACTTGGCAGATTGAGTCATATTTCGTATAGTGTTGATTAATTAATAGGGATTTTATTCGAGACATGAATTGTAATGGTCATTTGGCTTGGTATTATTCAATTCCAAACACATGCATTAAAAACATTTAAATGCATCCTTTGTTCCTTCCTAAAATAAATCATTAAATATAGGATACAAATAATAGTTAAGTTTTTCACTTTTTGCCAAATGTTCAATTGCAAGATAATCATTCATTACACCTACTTTTTTAATTCAAGACCTACCATTTGGAAATTCAGCACTCCAATTTTGAACAGTAGTAGAACAATTATAGACAGCGCATACTACAGGCTGATCGAAAGTGATCAGTCAACTGCCTAGCCTCTGTGCATGTGTGGTTGCTCACTGTGTAACAAAGATAAACAAAATTGCAGTACTTGCATATTAATGACAATGCTTTCAATGACATCATTGAGAGTGTAATAGAACATTTATTTAACATCATCTTACCCACACTCCTACAATCAAATCACAACAATCTACTAAGGTGTATTATAAAACAGAATATATCCAACATTTAAAAATATTGTGTATTTTAGTGGTGAATTTGAAGAACTCTTGATATCACATGATGCTATACCTAAACTTGTTAGTGTGACTTGCCTACTAGCCTCGGCAGATTAAGTGCAATACATACAGGTAACTTACAACTACACTTTTTATTTCCAATTCAATTTCCTTATTGTTTCTCATATTGTTGATGCAGATAAAGTCTAGATGCTTTCAAAATATTTAGATTTGTTTATTCACCTGTTGTAGCAAATACTGTAACATTGACAGGTGAACACTCTGCTAATTTTTCTGGCTGTTTTACTTTATCGTTTTGATTTAGCTTTTCACTTTTTTTTGTATCTCTATTGAGATCCAGCCACTGGTACCCACAGCATTGTCAGTTTTTCAGTAATTTGCCTTTGGATTTATATATATTTATATATTTATATATATTTGAAACAATAAGATGAGGAAATCTGTATATATATATTTATATTATTTATTTATTTAATTATATTTTTTTAATTATTATTATTTTCTTATTCATCTTTCTGGGCATCTGCCTTCATTTTCTGACCTATTATCATTATTTTATATGCATTGTACTTTGTTGTCAGAGTTTGTAAATAAATGTTATCAAATGAATAAATGCAATGTAAAATGTGTAAATGTATTGTTTCTTTTGTAGGCATTGACACCACTTGTCCGCTGTCTTGGTAACCTATGCAGTGGACCTACAAAAAACATAAAGTTGGTGATGCAAAATGGATGTATTCTTACTATTTTTCCATTTCTTGTGAACTCTCAACACAGGCATATCAGAAAAGAAAGTTTGTGGCTGCTTAGCAATCTATTAGGTACTATAAATTGGATGGTTTGTATCATAGTGACAAACTAATTGGGCTTATGCTTTGTCCAATTCTTATGGAAAAATATTTTAATTTTTGTTTATAAATTTATATTTAATTTTTTTTAGCAAAATTATAAAACAATTTGTAAGTTATGAATTTTGAAAAAACATATTCCGTTAAAAAAATGTTACGAATTGCAGTGATTTTAAAGGTTTTTGTTGTTTTTATGTTTTTTTTGTGATTTTACAATTTGGGACTCTACAATGCATTCACCAATTTCACAAAGGGGTCAACAGTTTTTTTGGCCTGTGGAAAAAAATCAAATAAAAACAATTACAATTGATTAAACGCATTTTTGTCTAAGTCTGTCATAAAATAAAAACCAAATGGAAATGGGAAACAATTGTTATATCAGTACTTTTAGTGCTATGTAAATATATAAGACAGAATTAAATGTTCAATGCAAAGCAATTTTGAAAAATGCTATTTAAAACGTATGATTTGTTTTATAGTTGATGTTACTGTTTGTAGTTCTGTATGCAAGATACCAAACCTGATATTATACATTGTCCAAAGATGTGAAGAAACATTTGATATTCAAAAAGAGGTAAAGAATTAGGCGTCATCTACAAATTATTTCAGACCACAAAGACGTGTCTGGCAACTTGGAACCCATCAGACGCGTCTGTCCAATGCAGAACCTCATTAACAATCTATTATGAATATTCATGAGCTACCCAATCGCGGCGAAGACACGTCTGTGTGATTGAAACCCGTATAAAATAAAAATGTATTTGTTTATTTAGAGAGATTTTCGGCGGTCTACACTATATAAATGATTTAATCCTACCTTTGGTTAGAGAATTATAAAAACAGGCTAGGACACCAACAACATATATGCAAAATAAATATATTTTCCATGTTAGATTTAACATAGGCCTTCTAAATTATTATTACGACATGTGTAAAGAAAAAGGCCCGACCAGAATTTGGAGGGGAAAAACATGCAAGTTGTGGGATTTTGGGAACAGTTTTAATGTCATGTGACACAAAATCCAGGCACATGATCTTCTTAAATACTGTTTTGTACAGTAGCCACCCCTTGTACCGATTAAAAAAACAAGCAAGAGGTTTGCGGTAAAACAGAGAGTATCGCGTGTCATGCCATGTGACCAAAAAAACTAGGTCTATATTAATTACGATCTTCTGTCGACAGTCTTTTTGAGCGACCGTCTGAATGTTCTGATACTATATTTAGAATGAATTTTGTACTATCTTTTTTGTTGGTATATTATTTTTATTAGTTGGCCTAGTTCATTGTGTTGGATCATGTCTCTATGTTTACATGTTGGCCTAGTTCATTGTGTTGGATCATGTCTCTATGTTTACATGTTGGCCTAGTTCATTGTGTTGGATCATGTCTCTATGTTTACATGTTGGCCTAGTTCATTGTGTTGGATCATGTCTCTATGTTTACATGTTGGCCTAGTTCATTGTGTTGGATCATGTCTCTATGTTTACATGTTGGCCTAGTTCATTGTGTTGGATCATGTCTCTATGTTTACATGTTGGCCTAGTTCATTGTGTTGGATCATGTCTCTATGTTTACATGTTGGCCTAGTTCATTGTGTTGGATCATGTCTCTATGTTTACATGTTGGCCTAGTTCATTGTGTTGGATCATGTCTCTATGTTTACATGTTGGCCTAGTTCATTGTGTTGGATCATGTCTCTATGTTTACATGTTGGCCTAGTTCATTGTGTTAGATCATGTCTCTATGTTTACATGTTGGCCTAGTTCATTGTGTTGGATCATGTCTCTATGTTTACATGTTGGCCTAGTTCATTGTGTTGGATCATGTCTCTTAAAAAATATTATATTAGGCCTATCAGCAACACCGTGGGAATATAAACAATGGCATGGATGTTGCTGCTAGGAAACTACTACGGAAGTAGGCCTACCATATATATTAGGTAGTTAATATGAACAGCAGGCCTACATTACTGTATTGTAATTTCCATAATGTTATGACCATCCTTTATGAAAATGGAATCTTCTAAACTATACAACAAAATGCACACACAGCATAATATATCATAACTAGCAGTCTTTCCTGATACCCTGACTAGGCCTAGAGACCTGCCCTAAACTAGCTAGATCGATCGTACGTGCCTAAATTCTATCTTCCTAGGCCTAGACAAGACCAACCAAAGGTCTGTCCATGATGGATGTTAGACAGACTAGCAGACTACCTTAGGTCAATAGTTTGAGTGATTCCATGTTCTAAAAGTTAACTTTTACGTTTTTTTGCATGTGGTAAATTCACTCTTTAGCACAAGAAAAATAAAATCGCGAAAATAAAAGGTCGCGAATAAATAGAAACGAAAATTTGCAGTATACTCTGTCGGGGGTAAAAGGGTATACCTGTACTGATTTGATTGTCTTACCGCCGGTAGTGCGGGCGATACTGCATACGCAAAGGCCTGAAACAATGTCAAACCAGTACACGTAAAACTAGGTCAGAGGCGACGAATACTAATTCGTTGTCTTTACCGCTTGTTTACACGACTGATACAGTGGATACTACATGATAAAAAAAAATGTGCTTAAAAATTGATATTTTGTTATGGATTTTCAAAAAAAGAACAGCCGCAACACTAAATAACACCACAAACTAATTAATATATGTCAAAGCATGGAGTCAAAGGCTAATATAAAGTTCTTCTTCTTCTTTCGGGTACTGCTTAAGGATCAAAACAAGCAGGGTTTGTGCGCATTTAGTCTCTGATTTCAGGTGATATGTTTCTTGAGTGTTCTTTTAATGCTTCCTTGAAAGATTCACTTTCTTCAATGTTCTGTATACTTGGAGGTAGTTCGTTCCAGTCCCTAGTTGTTCTTGTCACATATGAGAACTTGTAAGTATTAGTGCGTGTTTGGTGTTGGATAAATGATTTGCTGGTTAAAGATCGACTGGTTTGCCTTTGAGCCGGCGCCAGATAAAAATGGAGTGGCAGAGCCAGATTAGTTCTGTTATGCTCTGTTGCCAGTCATAGTTGTTATGGACCATTCTGGCTGCTCGCCGTTGAATTTTACCAATTTTTTGTGTGGGTTCAGTGGTGAAGGGGTCCCAAACCCCAGAACAATATTCCAAGGTTGGCCTTACAAGTGCAGTGTATGCAGTTGCTTTAGTGTCCGTATTACAGAAACTTAGGTTTCGGCGAACAAAACCAAGAGTTTTATTGGCTGTGCTAACTATTCTGTTAATGTGTGTGTTCCATTTCAGATTGTGAGCAATGTCAACACCTAAATAGGTGTGGGTGTGAGTCTCTTGCAAGATCGAATTTCCAAGACTGTGTTGTTGGCAATTGGGTTTTTTGATGCCGCAATTCTGAGGAGATAGCATTTGTTTACATTGAAGGACATCTGCCATTTTCTCTGCCATATTGACAGAGTGTCGAGATCTTGCTGCAATAATTTTGAAGTGCTCGCCGCCTACAATTACTCACTGTAATCGGTTTGCAAGAAATACAGAAATCTAATGATAAGTTTGCCACAGATCCCATAATGTGTTAATTTAACAAGTAAACGTTGATGTGCTACTACATCAAACGCCTTTGGGAAATCAATTACTACAACATCGGTCTGGTGTTTGCTATTTTGTGCAAAGGTTAGATCATGTATAGTTTGAATAAGTTGGGTTTCACACGAATGCTTGCTCCTAAACCTGTGTTTTGATCAGTGAGTGTATGGTTTTTATCAAAACAGTCCATAATGTTAGAGTGGACTACATGTTCAAGCAACTTACAGCACACCGAAGTAAGCGATACTGGCCTATTATTGCTTGGTTTAGTTCTCTCCCCTTTTTTTAAAATCGGGGTGATGTTTGCTAATTTCCAATCCTTGTGTAGTTGACAAGTGTCTAGTGAGCATTGGTAGATTATTGTTAAAATAGGGGCTAGTTTAGTGGCTAATTCCTTTAAAATATGTGGATGTATTCCATCAGACCCTGGAGCTTTATTTGGTGTGAGTAATTTTTCAATGCCGTTTGGATCAACAGTATCAGGAATAGGTGTGTGTTTACAGGGCTCAACTTGGGGGATAGATGTTAAATCCTCCCTAGTAAAAATGTGAACTGGGTATTTAGTAGTTCCGCTTTTGTAATGTTATCTGATCCTTGATCTATAAGTGCTGGTATGCCAGAGGAGTCTTTCTTTAAGCTTTTTACGAAGGACCAAAACTGTTTTTTTTTATGCCAAGCAAAATTCACGGATATATCTCCTGTGAGCAGTTCTTGTTACTTTAAAGGTGTGTGTCCGTAACGGCGTATATTTTTTAATTTGTCCCAGTCTGTTACATTGCCAGTTTTTCTTGCTTTGTTGTAGGCTTTCTGTTTGAGCCGTAGCATTTTCTTAATTTTATTGTTTATCCACGGTGGTTTGTTTGTCTTCCCAGACATTTTAGTTGGTATATGTTTGTCCATCAATTCGAACAACTTGACTTTAAATTGTTTCTACAAATCCTCCACACAAACAACATCGCTTCTGTTTTTTCATGTCCTGTTTGAGTTCGATCATATTTGCCTTATGATACAAATAAACTTTCTGGGCATTTAGTTTTGGTTTCAAGTTCATGGTGATTACTGCAATTCCGTCGTGATCACTACATCCCGGTATTACATTGGAACTATCAACTAGTGTAGAGTTATTTGTGAAGAATAAATCCAAAATCCTATTATGTCGAGTAGGATACATAACCTGCTGCTCCAAGTTGAAATCTGAAGTTAGGTCAATTAGTTGGTGACAGACATTTCTTGGATCATTTCCTGGTCTAATGGTTTGTCTCTCCCAGTCTATATCACCTACGTTAAAATCTCCACCTAGCCAAACGTTACAGTTGTGAATGTTTTTGATTTTGGTTGAAGATTTTCTTAACGGTTGAAGATAAGCGGCGTTTTTCTTATCAGGGGGTGATAAAAAGTCTCCAATCAGAAGTGATTTAGCACCTGTAATTTGTAATTCTGCCCATACAATCTAACAGTTTGTGTCCGTATCAGTAATATGTGCGGTAACAAGGTTTTTCTTAAATGCGAGTAAGATGCCTCCCCTTGAGTCATCATGATCTTTGCGGATAACAGTATACTCATGAGGCAAAATCTCAATACTACCAATTGTGGGGTTTAACCAGGTCTCGGTCCCTATTACAATGTCTGGCTTATTGATGTCCAGGCAGACAGCAAGTTCTGCTGTTTTGTTCTTTATGCTTTGGAAATTTATAACAAGAATTTTTAATGGTACCTTGGCGGTATCACGTTTAGGTTTAGTCCGAGTCCTTTCATTGATCATGCCTTTTTCATCCCTCAAGTGTGTGTCTTTGGAAGGTGGTTGGTTTTTGTTAACATGTCGCCACCGGTGGACTGAGTGGATTTTTATCTAAGCTATAACTTGTACTTGTACTAGAAGAACTATTTGACATCTCAATGGTCCATTGTGAGAATAATGATGTGGAAAAATTGGGCATTCCACAGTTGCAACAAGTCCATGAAATGTTTGAATTAGCAAGAACTTCATAATTAACAGTGTTATGCCCATGAGTCCATCCTTGTCATAAATAAAGTTATTGCTATAAAATCAATGAATTCACTTGTATGTAGCGCGTTTTACCACCAGTACACGTCAGTATAACAATGTGCAGTCAGCCGTATATAACGGCGGAGCCATAGTCGAACATGCATATTGGCGTCTAGACGTAGCCAAATCAGACAGGTTTTGAGACGCGTTTTTGTGTAAACAATAGAAAACGCATCTGGACGCTGATTTGTGGTCTGAAATAATTTGTAGATGACGCCTTATATAGATCTAGGAGTCATTTAAAGAGTACCTTTTGCAAATTTATGTTTTTAAATTATTTTTTAAAACTTATTTTGATTTTAGATGGAAGCCTAAAATGGGCGCATTTATACAACACGCATATTCAACATCCTAACAAGAAGTGTGTTGTATAAAACCAAAGAGATTCCTTGTAATGAGATTTTAATTGTGAAAAAGGCTTCTTGGCTGAATCTTAAAATTGTTCCTGGTTGTTTTTGGTGTGTTGGAAGTGTCCCCAGGGTATTGTTTTAACCTCTTGTTAAATAAAAGTACCATACTACCGTATAAGCCCACCCCTGACTTTTGACTAATTTTCATGCAAAATGAGACACTCGGTTATAAGCCCACCCATTAATTACACATTAATTAATACATTATTTTGTAACAAAATACATAAGTCTATTAAAGTCTGAAATTATGCGATTGACAGCTCTAAAATTTTCATCCTTTCACCATGTACATGCTTTCTTGTTGTTAATATACTGCATGCTTGATTACCGTAAAGAGCTCTCCGGTTGCTTCCCTAGCAATTAGGTTGTTTCAATCGGTTTACCCATCAATATAGTCATGTCAAAGAATTTAATTGATATGAGACTAAATATAGTGCTAGACATACCCTTTGGATCACATGTCAAAGTACTATCACTATTGTTGACCTTATTAGGTAAAACACTTGGTTTTTCTATTAAGAACTTCATTTATAACTTTCCATAACTATTTGTTTTTTTTATAGGCACTGGTTTGTCTATGCAATATGGCATATAGTGGTAGAGACACCTGTGAAGAGCTATTGCAACAGGGTGTCATTCAAGCCGTCATCCCATTCCTTACCTCACCAGACCCTGAACTACTTACTGGAACGCTTAATTTTTGTAATATGATGTTAATGTATTATAGACAGGTAGAATTTGTATTTGCTTTTTCTTTTTATTTGACTCTTAAAAAAAGTTAAAAAATCAAACGAGTTCAAATCGCTGCATGCGCACTGCGTGCGTAAAAATTTGCGCGTATGTGGGAACATTTGACATGCTCAAAATGACAAGATACGCGTAGAAAGTTGATTAGAAATTGATATTTCGCACTTTAAACTTTTAAACGCGTGTGCATGCATAACTTTCTGTTGAACATAACATTTTTTTTCAATAGAATGTTAGTGTATGATATAAATTAAACTTTTGCTAAGTTTCATTGCTTTCGACCTATGTTAAATATGCTATAATCATAAAATTGCATTTAACTTTAACTCATAAAAATGTTAGCTGCACAACTTCACGTGAATGGCGATATTTTGAGAAAGTTAGTGATGTTATGTTTCCAAGTTTTAGAGATACGCTAGACACAAAATTTACAAAAAAAAAGATGATGATGCTGATGATTTTTAACAATCACAAGGGTTATCCTGCAACTTCTACAGAAGGCTCACTGAAAAAAAGAATGAAAATAAGAATTAAATGTGGTAGCTTTATCATAATTAGACTGGACCGAAACGTTATCATGACAGAAGGAAGATTATTTGACTTGTATTAACATCAAAATTTAAACAGAAATCAATTCTCAAAGATGAGTAGTCAGATAAAAAAAATATCGTTAGGTGGTATAGACCTTGTCAGAAATGTTTTTACTACAAATAACAAAATCAAGCATTTTATCCAGTCTTGTACAAAACATATTGCATTGAAATAGGCCACAGCTAGAAAGCAATACATCAAGTAAGTGTTCTTCCATAGACTGAGCTGGAGCAGAATGAGGGTTGCTAGTCCAATTAATTTTGGGTAGGTTGAAATCTCCAAGAATAAGGAATTCGCTGTTTTTGTAGTATAGCATAGCGATTTCAACAGACGAAGTAAAACAACGGAGGACATCAAGTGTAGCGTTTGGTGGTCTATAGAATAATCCAACAAGCAAGCTTTTATGACGCGTTTGCTTAATCTCTATCCATATGAACTCTGTTAAATCACTTTCTAGGCTTTCCACTTGGTTACAGGTAAATTTATTATTCACTACTTTTAGTCAGTTGTGTATGGCTCCGTGGTCTGTGCTCGTGTCTTTGGCATTCAATGTACCGAGATCGAGTCTCATCGTGGGGAACGAAACAAAATAAGATTTTTTTTTTATTATCCGTATTGTTTGTTCAATTTTATTTCTTATTGTATAGATTATACACATGATTTATAATGAATTCTAGATAAAAAGTAACTTATGTCTTTATTATTATGTAACAAATGCGGTTTATGACAATATATGCAGATTTGGATCGGATTGTGATACCGGCTTTTGTATTTGCGTTTCCAAGATCCTATCATATATTATAAATAATTAAAGATTCTGAGAAAATCAATCGATGTATCTTTTCAAAATCAATTATCTTTTAAAAATCAATTATCTTTATTTAAATCAATGCATATAACATATAGTGACGAATTAATTATAGTTTATATACTTTTTTGTAGACTTTCCCCAAGTCTGTATTTACTGTATTGTCTTTTTTTTTATTTATTTGTTTTTATTTCGATTTTGGTCTGAAAATACAGACTTGTGAAACACGTATAGAATTCGATTTGCAGACTGCAAACATCTGATAAGAATGATGTAGGTTAACGTTATCATACAGTATTTGTCTATATGGGGCGGGTGGTATGTAAATATGGATTTCGAATCGACCAATGATCATTTTTGTTTCAAAATGAAAAAGGTCAAGTATGTACAGTGCTGAATGTATGATCAAGACTGAACAACTGTTGAAATATAAAATTGTGTTGCCAAGTTGTTTTGTTTATATTGTTTAGTCCTGGCCTTAGGCCTACTCAACTCGTACGTATGACCTGCCAAATAAAACGCCAATGAGGTACATACCACCACCGGCACACAACAGAGCTACACTACCACACACAGGACAGGGTCTGGATGAGAATTATCTCTTATAATATCTCTTATCAAATTATCACTGCTTAATGATCCATTCAATGTTTGATTTGTGGTGAAGCTAGCCTATCATATCAAGACGAGTTTTGTTCTTGGGAAAAATCCCATCCCAGACTACTAGGCATATAAAATCATTTTTAGGCTTTAGAAACGTTCATCAATGTACTTATGTCAGAGAGATGTAATAAGAAGACTAGAGGGCTTACTCCAGACTAAAGGTGATTCTAACATCAGGAGGGGGAACCTACAAGATGGCGGCCGTAAATGTGCTCAAAAACATTATTTAATATAAAAAATAATAATCTAATATAATACATTAAGACTACATAAATTACAACACATATTCTTGTCAAAGCACAGTGAAGGTTTTATAAAATAAATATAATTATTGTTAATTGCAATAAAATGAATAATTTCTTGGTAATCTAGCAATTTTTGTATATGATGATCAAATAGAATGCGTTCGCATTTATACGCTTAACGCGCTGCGTTGCGTATCGTTCTCACGCAGATAGGCTCAACACAGGCGTAGTGGTGCGTACTGCATAGGGCATATCTGATTGGTTGATTGCAGCCGCCATCTTGTTTGTTCCCTCTCCATGGAGAATCACTTTTGAACTGCTATAACATATATTCTTTGCAATCTAGCCTTTGGCTATATAAAATCTTTGACCCAGGTACACATTGTCTAAACGTAACATAGCGCATGCGCATCATCTTTTCTTAGTTGTTGAGTCTTTGAAATTCTGAAATATGAATATTAAAACTGCGTACTAGTGATAAGCCAATGGCATGCGGCTGAAACTAGTCAACTGGATAATTGTATGCAAGAATTCTTGGTGTCAAACCACGTGACTTGTACGTGTGTGCCCAGACGGAGTATCCAAAATCTAGTTGTATACGTATGAAACGCCATATGTGCCAAAATATTTATCTTTTTACTAATGTTAAGACAAAACTCTGTCTGGAACCCAGACTAATTTTTTTGATACAATTCATTTAATTTCTTCTGATAGAGCAAAATGAAGTTTGAAGAGTTTGGTTTTTTGGATCGCCTGGACCTCCTTGCCAATCACAACATACACATTGTTCAAGAACTAGCACAACAAATTCTGGATCACTACTTTTATGAAGACGATGATATGGAGGTGAGCTAGATGTCTGTGAAGTTGGTTACTAGTTCCAAGGTCCTTATTTAAATTCAATTAAATGGACAGTCACAAATATTTTTAAAAACAGATTTTAATATGTAATAACTGTCTAATTGTGTTGTTATAGCATCAACATGTTAGCCTTGACCTCTTCTACTTCTTCCGGTCAAAGTCCAATAACATGTTATGCATTTACGCCCGCTAAAGCGAATAAGTAACTAGCTTTTACGAACGTAAAACTTATTTGCCGTAGACGCAATAAAGTTCGCGGAATTAGGGTGGCAAATGGTAAAGCAGATCAAAGGTCATCAATTCATACTAAATTATTTTGAAAATATTAAGTAGGTCAAGTGTTATAACGTTCGTAAAAGCCAGTTACTTATTCGGCGTAGAGGGCATAGACGCAATAAAGTTCTCGAAACTAGGAAATGTGTCGTTTGATACACTACATACATAACACATACATACATATATAGAGTTATACTGTACATCATTCACAATACTTACAACAAAAGAAATAAAAATTAAAATATAAAAAAGCACACGTAACTTGTTTTGAGGAAAGACTAGGCGTATTGCAGATTATTGCAAATTATTGAAGTAAATATGTACTTTATTAAAATATCATAAAAAAATACTTTATTTAAAATATGTAAAATATCGCAAAATCAGTCCATTCATAATTGTATATTTATCTATTGCACTGCTTATTAAAAGTTTTAATTGAACTTGGTACCAACGATTTACTATATCTTGTAGTTCGTGAGAGAATACTCCGTAAATGGCACCATGACCTTAACACATTGACTGCCAAGGCATTTTCCGTAATTTCTGTCCCAGTGCCAAGTCCCGTTTACATATTAAATTACAGTTTGAAAGTGTAACATCTGGTCACAGACTATCATGATGTCATTCAAAATATTTTTAGATTATCGTTTACGTACATCATTCATAAACTGCCATGCGATAATTCCTGTTCCAATCACCACTGCCAGCGATTCTACATACAATACAAAAGTGCTACGATTTTGACGTAGTATTACGTCTTGGCAAGTAGCGACACGCAATTTTTGACGTATAAATACGCCGTGGCAGTGAACGTGTTAAAAAGTTGCACTCGGCACATAATGGACATGGTTTATATTTGCCATTATTTGTTTTACAAGTGATAACTCTGACTCATCAAATCTTATATTAAGATCGATTTCAGGGATATTTAGCATTTTACTAGCTCTTCGTACGATTCTATGTAGTTTTCTCTTATCTTTTACATTGAGACTATTTCCCAACACAGCATAACAAAAAGATATCAGGCTAAGTACCATCGATTTGTGAAACATGGTTAGAATTTTGTTATCTACTTTAAATTTCTTAAATTGCAGTTGTTGCTGACCCTTTTTATATAGCATGTTTGTATTTTTGCTCCATTTTAATTTATCATCTATGATTGTTCCTAAGTACTTGTATTCTTTGACAACTTTTATACATTCACCATCGATTACTACATCATCATGATTACTTTATTTCTTTCTAAAATCGATAATCATTTCTTTGGTTTTCTTAGAATTTAAAATAAGATAGTTTTCTTTACACCACTCTGTAAATAACTTTATTTCGGTAAAATAGTTCTAAAGCGCTTCAGCATCTTGAATGTTATCAAACGACAGGAGTCGGTGGCATTTCTACAGTCGTTTGTATACAGAATGTATAACAGGGGAGACAAACGCAGCCTTGTGGTGAGCCTGTATTGGTGAATGTGGTTGTTGATGTAGCATTTCCGAATTTAACTTGTTGTGATCTGTTTGTTAAAAAGTCTTTTATCCAGAGAATGATAGATGAGTTTATATTCATGTTAATAAGCTTGGAAAGGAGAATGTGAGGTAGTATTGTGTTGAAGGCGGAACTGAAGTAAATGAAAAGAAGGCGTGTGAATGTGTTGTTTTTGTCGAGATGTTGTTGAGTGTTGTGAATGAGAGTGGCTGTGGCATCGTCTGTCCCTCTGTGTGCTCTATATGTGATTTTCATAGGATCTAACCTCTATTATCAACATCAAAGTGCACAAATCTTCATAATGTAAGCATTTAAATACCTAGGAGTCTGGATGACCTATGATAACATCAACATAGGAAAACAGGAAATTCATCATAGAATAATATGACAATTTGTTGTTATTGGAATTTCTCTTTTGCCTCTATGCTGTTTGTGTCTTTGATGTGCTTTTTCATTATCATGTTTTTTGATGTTTTTTTATAACTTTAAGAGCTTTGTCCGTGTACAAACAACAAATTTTAAATATTTTTAGATATTTGATAATAAATGCTGTGGAAGCTGCGCATTCATTCAAATGGTAGGTCAAGGGCCATCGATCCATACCAAAATATTTGAAAAAATTAAGTAAGTCAAGTGTTATAACATTTGTACTTACTTATTTGCCATAGAGGGCGTAGAAACTAGGTGGAAAATGGTTAAGTAGGTCAAAGGACATCAATTCATACTAAAATATTTTTAAAATATTAAGTAGGTCAATTTTATAATGTTCGTAAAAGCCAGTTACTGATTTGGCGTAGAGGGCGTAGATGCAAACAAGTTTGCAGAACTGGGGTGGCAAATGGTAAAGTAGGTGAAGGGCCATCAATCCATACCAAAATATTTTGAAAAAAATTAAATAGGTGAAGTGTTATAACATTCGTTACTTATTCGTCGTAGAGGGCGTAAATGCATAAAATGTTATTGAACTTTGACCGGAAGAAGTGGAGGAGGTCAAGGCTGGTTGCAATACCAACTCAATTAGACAGTTGTTACATATTAAAATCTCATTCAAAATATTTGTGACTGTCCCTTTAATTGAATTTGAATAACCACCTTCAATGTTATTGTAAGCTGCTTACAATGTTATTGTAAGCAGGTTTACTTGAATGAATTGATTTTTAATCATATGATTCAAATCTCATTTAAATTGTTCTGTTTCAGGTTTGATATTTGCTATAGTTTGCTGATGTTGTTTTCATATTTACCAAAGCAATACCAATCCAATGAGTTAAAATACTAATTAAATAAATACCTGTATGTAAAAGACTAAATATATTTAATATTTTTTATACAGCAATGCAGTACAGATGTCCGAAGTTAAATAATAACCAAACAGAAATGTCCGAGATGATTAAAGGCAACACAATATACTGAATAATCAGAATACCTGCATTCCACACAGTCAACACATGAATTTTAAATGACTGAATTAACTGCGGTCGACACAATAACAGAATTATCAGCACATCTGCAGTCGACACAAGAACTTAAAATAACAGCATTATCTGCAGATTAAATCACAGAATGATCAGCACATCTGCAGTCGACACAAGAACTTTATATGACGGAATAATCAGCACATCTGCAGTAAACACAAGAACTTAAAAAGACAGAATAATTACCACATCTGCAGTAAACACAAGAACTTTAAATGACAGAATAATTACCACATCTGCAGTAAACACAAGAACTTAAAAAGACAGAATGATCACCACATCTGCAGTAAACACAAGAACTTTAAATGACAGAATAATTACCACATCTGCAGTAAACACAAGAACTTTAAATGACAGAATAATTACCACATCTGCAGTAAACACAAGAACTTTAAATGACAGAATAATCACCACATCTGCAGTAAACACAAGAACTTTAAATGACAGAATAATTACCACATCTGCAGTCGACACAAGAACTTTAAATGACAGAATAATTACCACATCTGCAGTAAACACAAGAACTTTAAATGACAGAATGATCACCACATCTGCAGTCAACACAAGAACTTTAAATGACAGAATAATTACCACATCTGCAGTAAACACAAGAACTTTAAATGACAGAATGATCACCACATCTGCAGTAAACACAAGAACTTTAAATGACAGAATAATTACCACATCTGCAGTCAACACAAGAACTTTAAATGACAGAATAATTACCACATCTGCAGTAAACACAAGAACTTTAAATGACAGAATGATCACCACATCTGCAGTCGACACAAGAACTTTAAATGACAGAATGATCACCACATCTGCAGTAAACACAAGAACTTAAAAAAGACAGAATGATCACCACATCTGCAGTAAACACAAGAACTTTAAATGACAGAATGATCACCACATCTGCAGTAAACACAAGAACTTAAAAAGACAGAATAATTACCACATCTGCAGTAAACACAAGAACTTTAAATGACAGAATAATTACCACATCTGCAGTAAACACAAGAACTTTAAATGACAGAATGATCACCACATCTGCAGTCGACACAAGAACTTTAAATGACAGAATGATCACCACATCTGCAGTAAACACAAGAACTTTAAATGACAGAATAATTACCACATCTGCAGTAAACACAAGAACTTTAAATGACAGAATAATTACCACATCTGCAGTAAACACAAGAACTTTAAATGACAGAATAATTACCACATCTGCAGTAAACACAAGAACTTTAAATGACAGAATAATTACCACATCTGCAGTAAACACAAGAACTTTAAATGACAGAATAATTACCACATCTGCAGTAAACACAAGAACTTTAAATGACAGAATAATTACCACATCTGCAGTAAACACAAGAACTTTAAATGACAGAATGATCACCACATCTGCAGTCAACACAAGAACTTTAAATGACAGAATGATCAGCACATCTGCAGTCGACACAAGAACTTTAAATGACAGAACGATCACCACATCTGCAGTCGACACAAGAACTTAAAAAGACAGAACGATCACCACATCTGCAGTAAACACAAGAACTTTAAATGACAGAATGATCACCACATCTGCAGTAAACACAAGAACTTTAAATGACAGAATAATTACCACATCTGCAGTAAACACAAGAACTTTAAATGACAGAATGATCACCACATCTGCAGTCAACACAAGAACTTTAAATGACAGAATGATCAGCACATCTGCAGTCGACACAAGAACTTTAAATGACAGAACGATCACCACATCTGCAGTCGACACAAGAACTTAAAAAGACAGAACGATCACCACATCTGCAGTAAACACAAGAACTTTAAATGACAGAATGATCACCACATCTGCAGTAAACACAAGAACTTTAAATGACAGAATAATTACCACATCTGCAGTAAACACAAGAACTTTAAATGACAGAATGATCACCACATCTGCAGTCGACACAAGAACTTTAAATGACAGAATGATCACCACATCTGCAGTAAACACAAGAACTTTAAATGACAGAATAATTACCACATCTGCAGTAAACACAAGAACTTTAAATGACAGAATAATTACCACATCTGCAGTAAACACAAGAACTTTAAATGACAGAATAATTACCACATCTGCAGTAAACACAAGAACTTTAAATGACAGAATAATTACCACATCTGCAGTAAACACAAGAACTTTAAATGACAGAATAATTACCACATCTGCAGTAAACACAAGAACTTTAAATGACAGAATAATTACCACATCTGCAGTAAACACAAGAACTTTAAATGACAGAATGATCACCACATCTGCAGTCAACACAAGAACTTTAAATGACAGAATGATCAGCACATCTGCAGTCGACACAAGAACTTTAAATGACAGAACGATCACCACATCTGCAGTCGACACAAGAACTTAAAAAGACAGAACGATCACCACATCTGCAGTAAACACAAGAACTTTAAAAGACAGAATGATCACCACATCTGCAGTAAACACAAGAACTTTAAATGACAGAATGATCAGCACATCTGCAGTCGACACAAGAACTTTAAATGACAGAACGATCACCACATCTGCAGTCGACACAAGAACTTAAAAAGACAGAACGATCACCACATCTGCAGTAAACACAAGAACTTAAAAAGACAGAACGATCACCACATCTGCAGTAAACACAAGAACTTTAAATGACAGAATGATCACCACATCTGCAGTCGACACAAGAACTTTAAATGACAGAATGATCACCACATCTGCAGTCGACACAAGAACTTTAAATGACAGAATAATTACCACATCTGCATTCGACACGAGAACTTTAAATGACAGAATGATCACCACATCTGCAGTCGACACAAGAACTTAAAAGACAGAATGATCAGCACATCTGCAGCCGACACAAGAACTTAAATTGACAGAATGATCTGCACATCTGCAGTAGACACAATAACTTAAAATGTCAGAATGATCTGTAGTCAACACAACAATTTAAATTGACAGAATAATCACCACATCTGTAGTCAACACAACAACTTAGATTGACAGAATGATCAGTACATCTGCAATCGACAGCTTAAGAGTTTAAAACTGAGAATCAGGACATCATCAGTCAAGTCCAAACATATAGTCAACAAAAGAACAGTAGGATTGCATAATAGCTACCAAATCATTCAGCAACATGTCACCATTCAGATGATCAGTGGTAAAGGTAGGAACCATGTCAACATGGTTTATATTTGACAATGTTTTTTGTAGATCTTTTTTCAGTTTTATAAAATCTGATTTGAAGAATTTTGTTTTTATATCACCAGGTATGTTATTGGATTCTATATAGTTTTTCCTCATATCAATTTTTTGGTAGTTAATTCGTTCTAAGTTAATCTTATATTTTGCATATTGAGCAATATTGTTACTGGTCCTATATTATGAGTACCTGATGATTAGCTATCAAATAAATTTGTAATTTCTAGCATAAAATTGTACAGTATAGACCGGCTTCAGATTGAGATAGGTTTCTCTTGGGAAGGACATTAATGACACAATGTTTTCTTGAGTTTGTTTCTTTTCTTGTATGAACAGAAAAGTTTAGGTAAACACATATCTTGTCTTGCATATGATATGTTTACAGCAACATGTAACAAAGATGTCGTCTGCTTTCATTTCAAATACGTAGATCACATTTTATCAAACTCCAAAGTAAACGCTGTACCATAAGTTAATAGGTTGCGGATATTACCAACTATTCCCTTAAATTCATTTGATAAATTCACAATTAGCATTACCTGTATAATCAATTTTCTTTTTTATAGTTATTGCGTCTTTGACATTCTTAGATGTAGAGCATTATCAAATAAGTCCAAGATATCAACAATGAATGTTTTAAATTTAGTTGTATTCATAATTCCACTATTAACATTATTGTCAATATTGTCTGCTTTTTTATTCACATCTACAAACAACATTAACATTAAAAACATCATTAAGAACAAGATATCATTAACTAATGTTATTAATTGTGTATCCATTATGCAAATAATAACAAATCTACACTTCAAATCTTCTAAAACTTCCAGGCATTGAAGTGTCAAAGACCTCATATGTCTTATCCATTCTATAGCAGTTTAATCTATCGTTATAATATTAGCATAACGACTGTAATCGAATGGCATTCGCCAATCATTTACAAAATACTTGCAAACAATATAATTGTTTTCACTTGTTCTTTTTTTAAATGTTATTAAGAGATTAGTGAGAGTTCAATTGAATGCTTGGTCATATACAGAGAATTAGTGAAGTTCAGTTCTAGTTTTATTTTATACTACTATTTTCTCTATTCATGTTTAATAATACATTCAGATGATTGTAATAGTTTCTGAGTGTTTCAGTATCTTACCTCAAAATTCTAAAAAATTGACATAAAATAATGAGCAATAATGATCATTGTCACGTAATGTGAAGGTAACGTTGCCAGTTTGGTGCCAGTTGTGTGTGGACTCGGCATAAAACATTACATTTACAAACTAACATCTATCGATCATTGAATTCTATATATTTCTGATTATCTAAATATTTCTGATTATCTAAATGTAAATTTCCTAATGTTTTTTAGTTTTAATTTTACTGACATTTCTTTATTTTTATTGTACAATCTTAAATAGTGATTTTATGCAACAGGATGGAAGCCACAGGACAATGTGAAAAATGTATGCATGAGCTGAAATCAATGAGACAGCTTCTCTTGCCACCTTCAATGAAGCCATGTTGTCTCTGGCCGGACGCCGTCTTTGTGCAAGGTGTGTAAACTATAAAACGCCTCTCTGTCATCTGTTATGCTCCAATGAACACAGAATATCCGCCCTACAATCCCGTCCTGTTGCGTAAGGTCCCTAATATTTTGTAGTAGTATCTTTTGTAACTTATAAAATGGAATATGATGCCAGTAAACATTTCCTGTATGCAAAGTTGTAGCTGCAATGGCATAATTTCCAGCTGGGTTTTTGGTTGGAAGCTAGTGTAATGCACATGATGTTGAACAATGTGTTTGTGGATAGTGATGTTATTGAGGATCTATCAATATTGAGTTCAAGCAAGTTTAATTGCTCTGCATTAGGGTCATCCCTGAAATCTAAGAAGTCGTTTAGCTTGCAGGCTGTTGGCAACCTTGTCCCCATGAGATAGTTATAGCATTTCGGGTAGGCACAATTTGATGCGAACTGAAAAATATTATGACCATGTATTATAGAGTCCATGAACATTTCAGAAAATTATTTCAGAAGATTATATTTATACAGTATAAGAACCACACTAAATAAATACAGTAAGACATTCGGCGATCAGCGTAAACGCTAGCTCTTATTTAGTAACAAATTAAACTGTAGTGTACCTCTTATTGAGCTAGGGACAGTTTGCTAAATATTTAGGGCTAATCATCGGTTGGTGTTAAAATTCTTAAAAACATTTGTGTGAACAAAACTGGATTGAATTTCTGTCATGAGTACTGTATTTTATAAATTTAAAAAAACCATGTAAAGTATCCACAGTAACATTTTATTTGTATTGACAGTGACAAAATATATTAAAATTGAACATGATCTTCACCCAAAAAAAATGTGTAAAATAGATGTATTTCACATAGTTTTTAGCCCTCTATTAATGTTGCTCTTTTGTAGTTCCATAGAAACGAAAATATTGAACATAGAGTATGAAAAAACGGCTGTAAAATCTTAATTATTATTTTTTGATATTTATTGATTCTTCTTTATAAAAGTAGTAATTCTAAGATGTTTAAATTTAGATTTAAAATACAAGACCGGTGCGAAAGGGAAATATTGGCAATCTACAGTCTTGGATCTTGGGTTTTGTGGTCTTAGGGGGTCTTAGTTTTGGTGATTGTAGGTTTTGTGACACCCGAGTTAGCTGGTACTGCATAAGTACCGTTGTCATTTCAAGTGATGTTGGGAAGATTAAAGTCCCCAATAAGTAGCACGTTATGATTAGGATAACATTCCATGATCAAGTTAATAATGGATTCTCTACCAGAGCTAGGGAGTCTATAATAAATGACAACAATGATTTGATGACTTCAGGAAATGTTCATTGCCATCATCTTCAATTTTCAACTTTTTAGTTGGTTCGATATTTAGACCCACCTCCTGCGATTTCTAGATCTATCTCAACTATATAGATTGAAGTTTGAGATTTCCAGTTCAGAGTCGGAAACAAATTCCTTTAGCCAGGTCTCAGTAAAGGCAACTGCAGTTTTAATAAGTTTTACAAAACTGAATAACTTTTAAAATTAAATTATTTTTAATAGATTTCATTTTTTATATTCCGTGGTACGATACAAAAGATTGGTTTGAGTTTGCAAGAGAAAATTATGCATGCATGATCCACACAATTACGCCATGCTTGGTGCTTTTAAGTGTGAACAATACAGAGACAGAATCTATCGACAGACAAACAATGCAAAAAAATGTAATGGAGTTATTGTCAAAACAGATGCACAAGTAGATCCAACATGTCAACAATGACTGTTTTAATTTCATAATTCCACTATTAACATTACAAGCTGTATTGCCAATATTTTAGTGTTACTTCGTTATTACAAAACAACATTAACATGAGCATCATTAAGAACATAATATCATTCTTATTCTTGTTGCCTTACTACCTTACCCCGCCAATACTTGAATCGGTATACCGATATTTTCTTGTCTCGTACATATGCAATTCAATGTTTAAACTGCATATTTATGAAATGCATTTTGGGGTTGTTCACTGTAATGATGTTTCCAATTTCCTGAAGTCACATGCACGATCTGCTAGCCTAAAATGTGACCAATCAAATGAGAATATTTCTTTAATAATGATTGCTTTACCGTTGTATAAAAACAACCTACCTTTTGCCTAGTCACAACCTTTCAGTTACTGAGGAACAACAGGCATTGTTAAATTCCATCACATGAACTGTTCCCATGTGATGTAAAGTAGTTTTCGGCAAAACAACCTTAAAGTACTATCTCCTGCAATGGTTTCGATGTTAATTTAAGAATTATAAATAATAATAATTATAATATTTAAATATAATAACAACAGCAGCAGCAATAACAGCAACAGGAGCAACAGCAACAGATGTTATGACCTTTTCAAGAAACTTTTGTCTCTTTGACACTTAAGTTACCGAATCCAACTTCTGAATGAACATTGCAAGGTTTACTGTAGAACATGACAACCACAGTGGGTATAAACAGCCTTGGGATGTAGTCTGCTGATTATTCCCTGAACACCTCACATAGTGGTTGACATGTTCGATGCCCCATCATATCCTTGTCTGCAAAGGCAAAATATATTCAAACCTCATCCTTTAATGCAATCTTGAATTACTGCTGCAATGTTTTCACCGGTTATCCTTTACACTGTTGTGAATTGCATGAACTCTTTTATCACATCGTGTAAGTCAACCGTTCATGTAGATCTTTGGGAAATGAGTTATCTGGTCTGATATGATATTTCTTAGAAGTTTCAAGTGTTTTTCCTACACCGACTTGTTTGTCTTCAATTAGTTTTTCAATGTCAAAGCATGTTTCACAGGTAGGCATTTTCTGTATGTAGTCTTCCGTTTTCTTTCTCTTGTTTAGGCTTGGACACTCACTGGTATCGCTGATGATGGACCAATCCTCTTTATCATTGGGTACTGCAGTACTACAATCACCATGTAGTTCAAATGTATCATTTTCTTCTGTTGTCATCTCAAATGAGCTTCAAATAAATTAGAAAATTACAACTATATAAATTTGAGTAGTACAGGAGTCCATTATTAATAGTAAAAACAAGTTTGAGTAGAATGTCAACGTTGCTAAACAGTTGTTTTTTTAAACAATATTTCAAAGAGCAATTCAAATAAATTAGAAAATTAAAACTATATAAATTTGAGTACTGGTTTAATTATTTACAATGAAATGTAATTAAATATACGTGTAGGCCTACCGTACCTTGTCACAGGAACAAAATGATTTGGCGTCCAACTACTCAGTTCGGTCTTTTTGGTGCTTTTCCACATAATACTTATATCAGTATCTATGGTTCTGCTTCCTTGATAATTCAATGGAAAAATTAGTTGATCCATCATGCATACATCAACGTATCGGTTAGTAACATTGGGTGGGTATATACTCTTAACAGGATGATTTAAAACATTTGCAAGAGCGTAGAAATGAAACAACGATGTCTATTGGCCACTTTTCGAGGTTTGAATAAGTTCGTCTTCAAAATTAATGCAGTTGTATAATTATCTCGATGGTATTGTGACATTTTTAATAAAGGTTGTTGTATACACCTTACTGTGTTTTATAAACTCATTAGTTATTTGTCTAAAAAAAATCATCATGTTTAGATTCTGTTCCATACAACAGCACAGAAACACTTCTCGCAAAACAATTGCCATCTCCACATACTCTAATAGGCTTCTTAGATGAATCTTGAAGTAGAATAGAGGATCAATTTTCAACTATAAACCATATAGTGAACAGTGTATAGAAAATATGCTTCTATTGAAATTCATAAAAAATGCATCATGGGTGTAATTCTTGTTCAAGGGCTTGATGTAATCTTTGGGAGATATTACAAAGGTGTAATATCCAATTCTTTCTGTAGTTCTGAAATCATCAAAAGGAATCTTTTTGAATATAACAGTACAACTCGTTTCCAAGAGTCAATATTGTATCTAAATCTAAGGTCTTTGGTGTAAAATTCATTTCCATTCCTCTTTGTAGAATAAAGAATAGCTACAAGACTATTTGCAACACACTGTTTACCACTTGCAAAGCCAAATCTATAATTCCCTTGATTAAAACTACCCTGTTCTACAATTATGTTATTATCATTACTCTTATATAGTTGTAATTCATTTATTGATTGTGTATTCTGCCTTATTGGTGTATTTTTCTGTTTTGGTCCCTCATCGATTATCAATTCTTCCGAAAAATTCTTTGTTGTTAAAACTTCAATATCCACATCGATAGTATGTTGGTCACATTTAGGTTTAGTATGGGACCAAATTTTTTCTGTGACTGCTTTTTTTTAATCTGTCATCAATTATCTTCATTTTCCTCAAATTCACAACTTGCACATTTTTATGATCTGTAACATTACTATCAAATCTATTATTTCATTAATTTTGCTGCTATTTTGTGCTTTCACATTGTCAGTTGCTATGTTGCCATTTTCTTCAGTACATTTCATTTCAAAATCCTCGTCAGTTTTCATTTCTGAATTGTCATTTTTACCTATGTCTTTTAAAATAATCTTCGCCAATCCGTTCCATAGTTTCGGAGTCATTCTTGTGATGTTTTAAATTCAGGTGCACAGTATCTTGTGACTCTTTTTTATCAATCTTCTTACAAAATGACCCTTGATATTTCGTGAACCACCACCTAATTGTTGTTGTATTCTGTTTGTTACCTTTGTATTTTTCAAAACATCACACATAGGCTTAACACTGTGGTCAATTATTGTTTGTGATTGCCTAATACATTCGTTTCATCATTCTCATTGTATTCTCTGTAAGTATTTTTATTCATATTCCATTTCATTTTGCTATTATTTCGTCTTTCATAGAAATCTTTTACACCTTTTCCAATATATTTTACACCTGGTTCTATAATTATACCATTCATAACACGCTTTCCTCTTTTCTTATTTACTCTATTTTTACAAGTTCTTTGTTTTCTGTTGTCTGTTCTTTTTTTTGATCTTACCCTTATCCAATCACTACCAAGTAAATCTTGACTTCCTGTTTCAATTTGACATTATTACAACATTTTTCTTTATTTTCCGTTAATTCTGGAAAGTCTGCAGTGACAAAGTCATCAGGTTCTAGAATCATATATCTATTGAAATGACAGGGAATACCTATTTCACCCAACATATTATTAGCAAAATTACTATACCCACACATCGAACAAATCCAAATTACTCTGGCATCACATAGTTTGTCTTCAAAACTATTTCTTACACATGTCACATGAAAATGTTTACTGCAGCAGTCACATGTTATGTAAATGTCCTCTGCTTTCACTTCAATACTACACAGATCACATTTATTAGGCATAGCACACTAAATTTGTAATCACATATTGTTTATTGACTGGTATATCTTTATTCAAAAATGAAAACAACAAATTTACACCAAAAAAAATTCATAAAATATAGCAGCATATAGGGACGCATGCGTCCCAAGCTGAATTGCATTTCATGATAACATTAAAATAAGTGATTACAATCGAAGGGCGCAACTCACAAATTAAATTCGTTGATTAAGTTAATCAAATAAGGTAGAGGACTGTTACTATGACGCACTGTATTACAATTGACATTGCGAATCCTGTCGGCATTGCGGGTGTTGTATTTGTGCACAACATTACCCCTGGAAGGAAGAAGTGAGAACAATTTAGACTGAGGATTCAAGATGGATTTAGCAAAGGCAATACATAGGTCCCGACGCCTGTGACTCAGACCATCCAGGCGCAACGTGACCAAAGCATCGTCATAACCAGTATAATTCCTACCCAAAACAATTCTACAGGCACGTTTCTGGACCCGTTCGATTGCATTAATGTGATCAATTGTAAGACCACCATTGGGTACCGCATATTCTAAAACTGGTCGTACCGCACCTACATGCACTGACACAAGATCATCAGAAGGAACACCACGACGTTTAAGCGTTCTCAAAGAGTAAAGTTTGCTATTACCTCTTCTAACTATGTAATCAACATGTCTGTCCCACTTTAAGTTGGATTGAATAAAAACGCCAAGCAGTCTAACACAATCACGTGTGAAAATAACCTGATCATTAAGAATGATATCAGGAGGAAGAGGGGGTCTGTTAGAAAAACAAACGTCCATAATGTGACATTTTTTAGGGTTAAGTCTCATGTTGCTTTTTTCAGCCCAAGCAAGAAGACTAGATGCACAATGTGTAAGCGTTCATTTGCCATGCTTGTTGCACATGTACGGTCTCGCTGGAGGAATATAACATAGGCCTTGACTTTGTCGGCCTTTTACTGTGGGTTTCACTCAATGAACACAAAATCCAAGTTGATCAAAGCAAAATAGAATGTTTTAAATTACTAATAACATGTATCGTCAACTCGAACAGGTGAAAAATACAAAAGTTATAGGGAATCTAAGTGGGCTTGTCAAAATGAATATATCTTCGGAAGTATCTGCAATAAACAAATGACGATCACGATAGCATGACGACACAGGTCAGGGCTACCTTATATGTTAAAATCAATTCCATATTCGGAGTGCAACCATCCAGTTTATTGGTTGAGCTAGTAGTATTCTTTTATGGGTTTACACGGTGTTTGCGCGTGTTGTTTTTAACGAGGTCATTTCTGTACTTCTGAAAATTTTTGCTGTACGCCTATTGTAGTATAATTTACATATAAATAAGGACAACATATCATTCTAATAAAATATGAAAAAAATCATAATTATATTGACTTTAGATTTTTCATACGAACGTTTAAAAAAATGAGAAAATAAACATGAAATACTGAAACTGTGTGTTGGCAGGTTTTTGTTGAGCATTGAGTGCTATACCTACATTTATCAAACTCTGAAGTAAGCGCTGTACCATAACATAATATGTTGAGGATATTACTCTGAAGTAAGCGCTGTACCATAACATAATATGTTCAGGATATTACTCTGAAGTAAGCGCTGTACCATAACATAATATGTTCAGGATATTACTCTGAAGTAAGCGCTGTACCATAACATAATATGTTCAGGATATTACTCTGAAGTAAGCGCTGTACCATAACATAATATGTTCAGGATATTACTCTGAAGTAAGCGCTGTACCATAACATAATATGTTCAGGATATTACTCTGAAGTAAGCGCTGTACCATAACATAATATGTTCAGGATATTACTCTGAAGTAAGCGCTGTACCATAACATAATATGTTCAGGATATTACTCTGAAGTAAGCGCTGTACCATAACATAATATGTTCAGGATATTACTCTGAAGTAAGCGCTGTACCATAACATAATATGTTCAGGATATTACTCTGAAGTAAGCGCTGTACCATAACATAATATGTTCAGGATATTACTCTGAAGTAAGCGCTGTACCATAACATAATATGTTCAGGATATTACTCTGAAGTAAGCGCTGTACCATAACATAATATGTTCAGGATATTACTCTGAAGTAAGCGCTGTACCATAACATAATATGTTCAGGATATTACTCTGAAGTAAGCGCTGTACCATAACATAATATGTTCAGGATATTACTCTGAAGTAAGCGCTGTACCATAACATAATATGTTCAGGATATTACTCTGAAGTAAGCGCTGTACCATAACATAATATGTTCAGGATATTACTCTGAAGTAAGCGCTGTACCATAACATAATATGTTCAGGATATTACTCTGAAGTAAGCGCTGTACCATAACATAATATGTTCAGGATATTACTCTGAAGTAAGCGCTGTACCATAACATAATATGTTCAGGATATTACTCTGAAGTAAGCGCTGTACCATAACATAATATGTTCAGGATATTACTCTGAAGTAAGCGCTGTACCATAACATAATATGTTCAGGATATTACTCTGAAGTAAGCGCTGTACCATAACATAATATGTTCAGGATATTATTAACTACTTCTTTAAATTCAGTTGTATCTTTGATACATTCACAATAGGCATTACCTGTATCATCACTTTCATTTTTTATAGTGTTTACATCTTCGACATTCTTAGTTGAACAGCATTCATCAAGTAGGTCTAAGATGTCATCCATGACTGTATGCAACTATTAAGTGACAAGTAAGGAGTGCAAAATTGTCAATACAATGTCGATTGTGGAATTATGGATAAATTTAGCAAAATATTATTAAGACAATCACTAACAACAACAGACCATTAACTATTGTTATGAATTTTGTATCCATTATGCAAAAATTCCCTCAAAATACTGAACTCAAATTTCAAATTCAAAAACAATTTATATGTCTTCTACAATTTTAATAAATGTTACAATTAAATTCCACTTGATATTTGCTTTCACTCTTTTAATCGATTCAAACTTTAAAACAATATTGGCTACAGCAAAATATTTAATTATTAAAATTCTTAAAAAAAATATTCAAGTTTATATTATCTTTTGATTCTATGATTTAAATTTCACGTCAATTTTTGTTTCTCTTTATTGATATATCTTTTGCTGGCTTCTTAGTTAGCTTCTACAAACTAATTATCGATCAAAGATATCTATGTAGAATTCTAATTATTGGCAAATTATTCCTTTTGTTTTACAGCTATACCTATTACTTAATGCTTGTTAGTATTTTGTATTTGTTTCTACAAATAATTCTCTTTCAAGCTTCTGCTTGATATATTTTTTCAAGACTTCTGTCTATTTAAGCTTCTGCTTTATAATATTTTGGTATAAATTCTATTTGAAATTCTCTTTGATAATTTATTTATTTATTATGGTTTAAAAACAACTTCCACTCCAGCAGCAAAAGGTGAAAAGGGTGGATTACAATACAAATAATTCCATCAAAATACGAATATGAAAAACACAAAATACAAGTAAACCTAAAAAGTTACAAAATTTTAGCTAGGTACTGTATTGTTGACTTTTTTAGTCTTTCAGTCCTACACATTCGCCTCTCCAAGCCATTGGCTGCATAACTTCTGAGAGATCTAGAACTGAGTCTATTGGATTTATACAACGGTAACATATCCCTAAATCTCTCAGAAGCCAGAATAACTTTACAAAAGGCTATACGAGTACACAAAGCTAGTAACCCAACATTATCAAGGGCCAGACTATAAGTATCTTGACCCAATATTATTTGTAGGGCTCTGTTTTGTATTCTTTCAATTTGGTTGGATTGTTGGGTAGTTATTAATGCATGCCAAACTTGACAAGCATATTCAAGAATGGGTCTTACATATGTAGTTTATACAGTAATGAAGTCACTTACTGGTGCACATGATATTTTTAAAACGCACAAAGAAAACAATCTATGAGATGCCCTTGAAGTAATGTAGTTTACGTTAAAAGACCATTTGAGATCATTCTGGATAATAACACCTATATGCTTAAATTCTTTAATTACTGGTAAAGTAAAATTATCAATATTATAGGATATATCAACCTGTTGTTTTTTTTTTTTAATTAAATCTGATTATTTGGCATTTAGCCAGCTTGGGTTTAACATCATTTGTTTCACACCATTCACTCAAATTATCAAGTGAACTCTGCAAGCAATTCATTTATTGTTATCTTATTTTTTATATATTATATTTTAATCACAATTGTTACCGAAATTTGTTATTCTCTAATTATATATATTACTAGGCATTTTGTATTGCAAATATCAATACTTCATGTGCTGTTTTTTGTCATGTACCGTCCTCTGCAGTCTTGTTAGGGGTTAAGCTTAAAGTATCATACTTATTTGACCTCCTTTCACACTTTTTTGTTTTTTTAAAGTACAAGTATCTCTATATATTTTTTTAAAAATTAGTTTGATTACCTTATTGTTTATTACTATGATACCTGTTATCATTGTTTCACATAACTTGTATACTTATTTTTGAAGTGTGAAAAATTGAATAAAAGAGAAAAAAAAAGTTAGATCTTGAGCCAGATTTGATAACCTCACCCAATGTCAGATCATCAACAAATTTCCAGTGTCTACAGCCTTCAGCAGCGGCATCATTGACTAGAACTAGAAATTCTATTTGTGATTGTGATTAACCCTCGTTGGTACTCTCTTCTGAGAGCAGAATCTCTTTGAGATTCGGATCTCTTCTGAGATCCAGCGGGTTAATATTTTTTTTCAAGACTTCTGTCTATTTAAGCGTCTGCTTAATACTTTGGTATAAATTCTATTTAAATTCTCTTTGATAATTCTGTTTGTGATTGTGATTAACCCTCATTGGCACTCTCTTCTGAGAGCAGAATATCTTCTGAGATTCTGATCTCTTCTGAGATCCAGCGGGTTAATATTTGTTTTCAAGACTTCTGTCTATTTAAGCTTCTGCTTAATATTTTGGTATAAATTCTATTTGAAACTCTCTTTGATAATTCTGTTTGTGATTGTGATTAACCCTCGTTGGTCAGCGGAATGATGGATTTAAAAGGAATTGCAATAAAAAAAACGCACAAATATGTACCTGTTTGTTACATTCTTGATTACCGTCAACTGCAAGTTGACTTTCTTGGGATGTTGCTAATGTCCCGCTTACGCCTGCATCCATTCCTGGATAATACAAAATGCAATCAGTGTCGGACTAAGTAATTAAATAAAAAATAGTCTTCGGAGTTGCAGAAAAGAAATATAATAATAATTGAAGGAAAAAAATAAAACAATGTATTTAGGTAAACTTACTTCAAGTTGCACTGCCTCTATACCCGACGGCCCTGGTTCATTCTGGTAATACCAAAAGTAATTAAACAAATTAAATACAAAATAATAACTGAAACGGTATAGTATCTACAGTAACGTTGTCGATACCAACATTTAAAGTAAACCTTAAACTTAATTTATTACATAATGTAGGGCTATGCTATCTTTGGTTGAGAAAACTCACCTTGCACATGTATTGGCAACGATATTGCAACACCAACCTGAAACAGAAGAAAAGTATATTATTTTGTTTAACAGAGTCATAAACTAATACCGAACAAAGTGGGTACACATGTAATGTTCATGTTTATTTTGTTGATTTTGGATAAAATTGTTGGTATTGGTATTAGGCCTATTTGTAATCTCCTCTAGCCGTCAGTCTATTTACGGCCAAACTTATTAGTTCAGTTTTTAAAATTCTGATTCTATGGGAGAAGATAATTATCTATTTTAATTGACTGCTGAACAACGATTAACTCACTTGTTCTCTAGACGCCGATTCAGGTATTTAAAGAATCTGTAATTGAAAATTGTATTGATACTATATAGATATGACTTTATTGTAGATAAAATAATGACATATATTATATCCAAATAATATATCAAAGTAATAATTGTAATGACGTGATAGCTTACCTCTTTTCTTACAGGCGCTGGATCAGTTAATTCAAGATTAAGCTAAAAGATTTAAGTTATACAAATGTTATTACACTACAAGTAATTTTATTAATCAGTACCATAAGAGACAGTATGTACTTACGTTTATATTTGAATGCGGTTGTCCAGCCTGTAACAAAAATGCAACCAACGCCATTCATTAATGTTATAGAAATGTCATATAAATAGAATTATGCACAATATACTGTAGGCCTAGTATTGTAAATAAAGTGTTGCGTGTAATTACCCGTCGAATCAAATCTCGTTTAGGCAAAATATAGATTTTACCCTTCCTGATGAATTTTTTCAAGTCTGTCGCTGATTCGATGGTTTCTGGTGGCTCTACAAGTGCTCTGCCTCGTGTTGCCCGGCAAAACGTGAACCCGACCCTCGCAAGGCCAACATTAGGGTAAAGCGAATATATGAAATCCTCCAACTCAGCTATATTCAAGGTTAAATCTATGTTGGTTAACTTGTCTCCCAGGTCATCAGTACCTGGTCTTGCAACTGCAGGAACACCTTTTGGTATAAAGTGGTAATATTGAATTATCACGAGTAACTTAACATAATAAAAACCCTTACCGTAACAATCGAGGACACTATCATATCGGAAATACCTTATCAAAATCTAGAACTGTATTATTTCAAGAGACTTTTCAAGCAATGTTAAATGTTAATGTTTTCCAATTCCATGGACTGTTTTGCCGTATCATGTCCGGTAAAAATAACAGTGGAAAGGGTATGGGCTACACGGACAATCAGCCTACTAAATTTCTCGCATATTAATTACGTTAAACCAAAAATACATATCAAGTCCATTTCTATTCAATCGCTCTAACTCCCTTTGTGGTGGTAAAAATGAACTATTCGAATTACCCAGGAGAAATATCGTCGACTTCCACTTCTTCTTTGGAAGTGGCCCCCTACCTACAACAAAACAAAAAAAAAATAACCTACAAATATGAAAAAACCTACAAATATGATTTTTAAAATATTTAAAATTAATGTTACAAAAAAAAAATTGTTAAAAAAAAGTATGAGTAACTAAAAGCTTAATTTCTCATTTTCCTTTTGCATGAGACCGTAATGAATATTTACAAATCAATAAAACGTGCTTAAATTTAAACAAAAAAGACTATTAACTAAAAGCTTATTTTCTCATTTTCCTTTTGCATGAGACTGTAATGCTACGAAGATCAATCAAGTGTACCGGAAAACAACAAAAATAAATAAATATATACGGTATAATGAAAACATTTCTTCTGGTTTCGATTCGTATAATAATATAAGTAGTTCTTTGATAGTAAACCAATAAAACTTACGTTGGCAAGACAGTTTCGTCTAGCTGTCAGCTTGACTTCTTCAGTTGCTATGATGCGTTATGGCGCCGATTGGTCTCCTTTCCAGCCACTAGATGATTTTGTTGTGTAGCCTAGGGGACCAGTCGTCGTCAGAAGCTGATCGTAAATGTGAGATAGTTGGTGCGCGCCTTCGTCTCTATTCATCTTTGTATTTTTATTTTGCTTTCTTATGCTGATGCTTTCTTTAATTTTACGTTTAAGCCAAACTTGTTCTTTGTGTAGTACCTCTATCTTATCCCAGTTAGGTATGTGGTTGTGTGTGGTCATATGGTCCGTGATTGCTGATTTATGTAAAATGGAGGACGAAACTTTCCGTGATGCACGCGTCTGCATGTTCTGTGTGTTTTCCTCAACATCTTTCTTGTGCTCTTTAATTCTGGTTTTGAGTGCCCTACCCGTTTCCCCAATATACACCATCTCACAGTTGGTGCACCCCACTTTGTAGACGACACCACAGGAATCCTCTTTGCATGCTTTATCTTTCGGTCGGACGATTAAGTTTTTAATTTTGTTAGATGGTTTAAAGTATGTTCGTATGTTATATTTTTTAAATGTTCTCTTGATTTTCTCTGACAGGCCTTGAATATATGGGATGGATATCGACCCTCTTATATCTTCTGTTTCGGGTTGTTTGTCCGTTTTTTGTTTATCTAGGTTACGTTGTACCTTTCTAATCGTCCATGTAGGGTAGTTGCATTGTTTAAGTGAAGTATGTATCATCTCAGTTTCGTTCTGTTTGTCTGGATTATTTGTGATTATCGTGTTACATCTGTGTAGAAGTGTGCGGATAACGGATAACTTGTGTTGTAGAGGATGATGTGAGTTAAAGTCCAAGTATTGATTTGTGTGGGTGGCTTTCCTAAAAACTTTAGTGTTGATGTTGCCTTCCCCATCAACTAGAATTAGCGTATCCAAGAATGGGATAGAGTTGTCTGTTAAGGACATTTCTTCGCAAGTGAAATTAATGTCATCATCGATTTTGTTTAAGTGTTGTAATAATGGTTGTGTCGCATCCTTGGGAATTATTGTTATAATGTCATCTACATACCTTTTCCACATCCTCGGTTTTATGTCGGTGTGAGCTGTAGTTATTGCCTCATTTTCCAGCCATTCCATAAATAAATTCGCAACAATCGGAGAACATGGACTACCCATGGCCATACCTGAATTTTGCTGGTAGATATCCCCTCTGAAGCTGAAATATGTGGTGGTGAGGACCAATTGAAGCAATTCCATAATGTCGTTGATATGTAACCACGTTCTCTCTGATAGTTGTTTATCACAGTGTAAGCAGTGAACTAAAATTCAGTATATAACATAATTTAACTTAATTACATAATGTACAATATTTACACATGATAGTATTGCCCAATAGAATTTACTCATTTTTTTTAGGCACAGGCCTAGCCTAGGGCTTCTACTTCTAGGCCCTAGCCTAGCTAGCTACCATTTTGAAACCCAAAAACTATTCCGAATCCGTCTTATGCTTCATTACGCGAGTTAACATATTATTTCAGATGAAAAACATTGAGTTTTATATTGTTTTATCCATACGTAATTACACTGGCATTAAAGATATAACATTAAAATGTAGGCCGTTTATGAGCTATTTCGCCGATTTCTTATCGCTGGGAAACTCCCCACCAGCGACATCGATGATCGATCGAGGAGTAGGCCTAGGCTGGAGGCCTAGCGTGCATGCCGCAACGGGTGCATTATTGCTATAAATATCAAGTTTGAACAAAAGAGCTTACGACAATCTTAGGTAAATTTTTATTAAACGTAGGCCTACAGTACTTGCTTGGCGAATCCATTTAACATGTTCGTATTATCGGATCGTACATTAAAACCAAATAAAACACCGCGTCAACAACCTCGTGCGATGTGCGATCTGTTGTTCTTTGCAGCGGATCAACATTGGTAGAGTCCATTAATTATGAGGGTGTTTAAAAATGTAATAACTATTAAAAACGTGTCTCAACCACTGTGTAATCAAAGCGTTTATTTAGTTAAAACTTGGATCCTCCCAAAATTAATAATCGCGTAATCCGGTTACCACGTGATTGATTCACGGTTGGTTGAACGCTTCTTTTTTTCTACGGCCGGCGTGTAGTACCGTGCATGTTTATATTATTGTTACGGTTTAACAAAAGGCAGTGCATACAAATAAAAATACAATAATAGACCACGGAGACTGCATGAATAGACATTGTTTCAACATCCTGCCTCACTTTTGTCTGGTTATTGACTATTGTTCCTGGGTGTAAGCGTAAATCAATTTGGCCAAAAATATGGGGAAATTTGAAAATGCGGTAAAAAAAAAAAAAAATGCGGTAGAAAACGTCGAGATAGCGGTAGCGCGGTAGATGGGTACCCCTGAGGTGTTTGCCGTTGGAAACTGATCTTCAGATGATAAAAATTCTATTATTGGTGGTTGGTTAAAACTTGTGATAGGTATTTGGGGTGAACCACTTGCATATGCCAGGATATCTCTTAATGTAATTAAGTTTAGTAGTTTAGTTTAGTAATAATATAACCTAGGGCCGTAGCCAGGATCCGACTAAAGGAGAAGGGGGCGGGGTAGTATATGTGTAGGATGTTATAAAGATGGATTTAAGAAGTAGGCCTACTGATTATTTTTATTTTTATCACAATTTATACATTGTTAGTATGCGACTGAAATGAAATAAATAAAGGTGGGACAAACCCACAAAAGAGTGTCTGTGCAGAAAAAAATGTTTTGCTGTCGCAATCGATAATATAATAATAGTAATAATAATAATAATAATGATAATGATAACAATAATAATAACAAGATCGTGCAGTAAATTAAAATCACAATTTGTTTGTGAAAAATAAGTTATTTCTACTTTTAAAACAAAGTATGTAGTTTTTGTTAAATTGTGCAATCATAATTTGTTTGTACTGTAGGCTATCTGTAGTGTTACAGTTATTCCACTTTTTATAATATTTAAGGAAGTAATGACCAATTATCCTGTATCTGCTTTTGTTTGAAGTACTGTACATACAATGATTGTTTAGTGGCTGGCCATAGTAATTGACATTTTTTTTTAGAGTGACTGATGCTAGAATAGAATGTATGCTATGTTTTTATTACTGTACAAATAGTGTAGTGATAGACTTTTTCTTGATGTTTTAGTATTATATAGGAAAAGCCTATGGGTCATTCCATCTCAGATCACCCAATGAGTTAAACCCTACCTCTTCCAATTTTGATGAAATTTGGTATATGGGTGATTCATAGCAATTAAAGCCAAAATTTCAAATTTTAACTTTATCGGACCAACGGTTTTCAAGATATCGCAATTTCAATTTTCGGTTTTTACGCAAAAAAGGGCGCGTCCGCCACGTTTCAAAGAGCTGTATCTCGGGAACTATAGGTTCGATTTTAAAAGCAAAGGTATTTTTGTAAAGGGGAGACCATAAGGAATCTAAATATACTAATTGTGTGTGTTTTATGTTAATTTTAAGTTGAATAAAACTTTGACATATATTTTGACCTTGAAATTGACCCCGTGGAACACGCCCGTTTTGTTGGTGACTATCATGAAAAATGTAGCCCTACGTGTCAACTACAACATATACAAAAATTGGAGGGGTTTTTTTCTTTGTTTCCATGAAATTACAATTTGAAGTTGACATACCTCTTCCTTTTAGTGTATTTTTGGTGTCTGTCCATGCATTACTTCAATGTCAATTTGATGTATTCCAAAATTAATTTTATTTACAAACTAAATATTATTATAATGTTACAATTGTCTATGTCTGGCCTTTACTCCTTGTCATCTGGACAATTCAAACAGTATTTAGAAATGTTGTGGCGATCATTTTGGGAAATACTGTAATTCCTAGTCGAAGAGGATTTTATAAACGGAGAGGATTTTATAAACGGAGAGGCTATAATACAATGTACATTTGATTCAGGAATCCAACAACAGTCTTCTTTGGACGGCCAATAAAAGGTTTTCGCTGACCCATGAGGATGCATAAATTTAATTTGAAAATCCCCAAACTCTTCTGAGAGTGAGACATCCACCACCAAACCAATCCATGGGACACCATCATAACTACAGCACACAAAATTCTGAAGTCTAATAATGGTGGGTTGTGTATCAGCAACAATTTCATTTTCATCACTGAAAGATTCTTGAATCACTACCACATCCGGAGGGTTTATCTGGGTACTAAGTTTGTAGACCTGCATCTGTGCCAGAGAAACGGGAACAAAGCGATGATATTGTAATGTACCCTTGATGGTCTGGGCGAGGTTGAATCTCGGCTTTATTTCTTTTTCTACAGTAGATACCTCATCTATTCCCACATGAAAAAAGTTGATGCCTGGAATGTCCATATGAGCGAGTCATATGGCCGAGCGGTTAAGGCAGGGGCGCCGTTTACCGTACCTAAAAGACAACAACATCGGCAAGGGTTCGAGGCCGACTCGCTCCTCTCTTCAAGTCTTCTCGGATAAGGACTATAAACCATAGTCCAGTGTACACAGTTATAACATGTGTGTACTTTAAAGGACCCAGTTCATTATTCGAAAAAGAGTAGGGGGTTACCCCGGTGAACTGGTTCACACAATAGCCCCTGTATCAGGGGGATTACCACCTATCTGATAGGACAGTGACTAATTCACTATTGATAATCCTTGGCCACATTGCCTAAAGACATAAAATAGAAATAAAAAATTACACAGTAGTCGAACATACTGAGAGATGTGATAATATGACATTCAGTCAAACGCTGTAAGCTTCTCTTAGTGACAAGCCTCTTAACTGTTCCACCTATGCCATCACACGCACTCTTGCCATGTGATGTAGCGAAAAAATTCCACTCGGCGTCTAAACCAAAATCTTCCTGGTAGTGGCAAAGGTTAATAAAGTAATATTTGTTTTTGTATTGGCCGCCACATCCATCTGTGAAATAATGAACTTTTTTCATGGTTGGTAGTTTTGTTTTTATATAGGGGATGACAACCTTTAAAAAGGCATATACAGTAACTGTTGTATGTTCTCTGCAATCACTTATTATGCATATGTTAATGTGCATAATAACATAGTAAGGACACTAAACTATGTGTCAAAATTGATTTGAAAAGTATGTGAGTTACCCAGTATTTCTCATATCAAAATACATCTACTGTTTAAGTGGGCCTGATGAGAAAGCGTAACAATAAGACACCTTAACAGTTAGTGTTCACACTGTGTATAAGTATAACAACACCAAAAATACACTAAAAGGAAGAGGTATGTCAACTTCAAATTGTAATTTCATGGAAACAAAGAAAAAAACCCCTCCAATTTTTTTATATGTTGTAGTTGACACGTAGGGCTACATTTTTCGTGATAGTCACCAACAAATCGGGCGTGTTCCACGGGGTCAATTTCAAGGTCAAAATATATGTCAAAGTTTTATTCAACTTAAAATTAACATAAAACAAACACAATTAGTATATTTAGGTTCCTTATGGTCTCCCCTTTACAAAAATACCTTTGTTTTTAAAATCGAACCTATAGTTCCCGAGATACAGCTCTTTGAAACGTGGCGGCCGCGCGCTTTTTTGCGTAAAAACCGAAAATTGAAATTGCGATATCTCGAAAACCGTTGGTCCGATAAAGTTAAAATTTGAAATGTTGGCTTTAATTGCTATGAATCACCCATATACCAAATTTCATCAAAATTGGAAGAGGTAGGGTTTAAAATTCCATTTTTTTTGGGTGAACTGAGATGGAATGACCCCTATATACTCACTGCCTACAACTCAACTTTAGATATACCACAATAAGTCCTTTTCCACAGTGTATACTGTAAACATTTATTTTGTTTATAGATAAAAAGCATGAATGGAATGGTGTATAACAATACTGATATCAGTAATTCTAAATAAAATTTGTATAGGATACACTTTGATTAGTAAGCAATCATTTAAAAATACATAATTGTTAAACTGTTGAAACAAAAATCACAATAACTGATTAAAATACTGTATATAAACCTGTCTTACCAATCTTAAATAAAAACAAAATGCAACTAGATAGAGGGTACTCCGAGAGTGCAAACCTCCGCCTACTGTAAATTTCCCCTACATAAAATTCCCCCTGAATATTTTTTTTTTACACATTTTTTTTTATTAGTTCTATTGTGTAAATATGTTAACTGCACACTACAAAGTTGTGAATGACAGTGTGGTGTAATGGTTATGTATCCAGCCTCTCACAGTTGAGATCGCTGGTTCAAGTCCCACTTATTATTATTTTTTTATTTTTTTTTTAACCTTGATCTTTGACCCTGATCCTTCAAAATTTTTACTGTTAAAAAAGTGTTGTTCCAAATAAATATTATTATTAATATATCTGCTTTGTGTCAAGGGTCATGAAAAATCTTTAACCCATAACAAAAAGTCTTAGTAGTTATAGCTCTATAGCGGTTAGCCTTATAGTCTATCCGGCTTAGTAGATATAGAGCTGTCGCCTATTTATCACCTACTAGTAGATAGATATTTGATAGATTTTTTATAGTTGTTAGTAGATGTTTGCCTCATTAGCATATTTCGCGATGATATTAGTAGGCGACACCTACTAAATACAACTATTATTAGACTACCAATAATCTATCTAGAATGGATTCTTAATTGGCTATTATTTGGCTTTTAAAAATCTACATTAATTTGCTATTTATGGGCTATTAAAAATCTACTAATTAAATGACTATTATTGGGCTATTAAAAATCTGTATAAATTGGCTATTATTTGGCAATTAAAAATCTACATAAAATGGCTATAATTTGTCTACTTAAAATCTACATTATTTGGCTATTAATATACTATTAAAAATCTACTAAATAATTGGCTATTATTCAGCTACTAAAAATCTACATTATTTGCCTATTATTGGGCTATTAAAAATCTACTTAAAAATGGCTATTATTTGTCTACTAAAAATCTACATTATTTGGCTATTATTGGGCTATTAAAAATCTATATAAAAATGGCTATTATTTGTCTACTAAAAATCTACATTATTTGACTATTATTGGGCTATTAAAAATCTACATAAAAATGGCTATTATTTGTCTACTAAAAATCTACATTATTTGGCTATTATTGGGCTATTAAAAATCTACATAAAAATGGCTATTATTTGTCTACTAAAAATCTACATTATTTGGATATTATTGGTCTATTAAAAATCTACTTAAAAATGGCTATTATTTGTCTACTAAAAATCTACATTATTTGGCTATTATTGGTCTATTAAAAATCTACTTAAAAATGGCTATTATTGGGCTATTAAAAATCTACATTATTTGGCTATTATTGGGCTGTTAAAAATCTACTTAAAAATGGCTATTATTTGTCTACTAAAAATCTACATTATTTGGCTATTATTGGGCTATTAAAAATCTACATTATTTGGCTATTATTGGGCTATTAAAAATCTACATTATTTGGCTATTATTGGACTATTAAAAATCTACATAAATTGGCGACTATTGGGATATTAAAAATCTACATTATTTGGCTATTCAAAATCTACATAAATTGGCTATTATTGGGCTATTAAATATCTACATTATTTGGCTATTAAAAATCTACTAAATAATTGGCTATTAAAAATCTACATATAACTATTATTGGGCTATTAACAATCTACATATAGATATTATTGGACTATTAAAAATCTACATATAACTATTATTGGGCTATTAACAATCTACATATAGATATTATTGGGCTATTAAAAATCTACATATAAATTGGCTATTAAAAATATACATAAATTAACTACTGTTAATTTAGATACTTAAAATCTACAGAAATTAAAAATCTAATCTTTTCTGGCTAAAATACAGATACAGAACAATAATTCATCTTATTGGCAAATAACAAATGTATAACGATTAAAAAAATAACAAATTAATTTTTTTCCCGTATTTGTAAACCTTAATCTTGTCCATACATATGCGAGTCCGAAAACTTTAAGCACATATTTTAACTCAGTTGGACATGTAAAAGGAAGAATACCAAACAACAACAGTTACTTTTGTAACAATTTAGACTTATTAAGTGAAACAAGACATTAGTAACCAAATATACAGTATACATTTTATAAATTTATTTAACAAAAAATTAAGATAGTACATTATTTGTAAACCTTAATATCTTAACCATAACATTGCACATGTTTTAACTCAGCTGGACATGTAAAAGGAAGAATACCAAACAACAACAACAGTTACTTTTGTAACAATTTAGACTTATTAAGTGAAACAAGACATTAGTAACCAAATATACAGTATACATTTTATAAATTTATTTAACAAAAAATTAAGATAGTACAGTATTTGTAAACCTTAATATCTTAACCATAACATTGCACATGTTTGAACTCAGTTGGACATGTGACAGGAAGAATACCGAGCAACAGAGCAACACTCATCACTTTTGTAACAATTTAGACTTATCAAATGAAACAAGACACAGTATCCAAATATACAGTATACATTTTATTTAAACTTCAAAATTCAAAACAATTCCTGAATGGAATTAGACCAGACAATAAGAAATGCACCAAATATTGTCACTATTGACATGAAAAATTAATTACGCAAAAGCACACTTCACCATAAATTAATCATCTTTGCACTTGACCATCAAATTTGTACTAGTATAGGTTAAAGATCGTCTCTCTGAAAAAATAATTGTTTAAACATTTTTTTGTTGAATATGCCATTTGAATTTTGCTATACAAGGGCTACCTACCAGTAACCTATTAACAGACTATAAACAAACTGATAATAGCCAGTAACTATTAATAAACTATTTATTTTATATACTTAGGCCTACTAAGAATTATTACAAATAGATACAGTAGATATAGCTAGATGACCTAGGCCTCTAGGCCTAGATACTGCATTAGAAATCTATTATTAATATCACAGTTGTAATATCTATCAACTGCATACTTACAATGGGTGTCACAAAACCTAAGACCACGAAAGCTAAGACCCCCTAAGACCTAAGATCACGAAAGCTAAGACCCAACACCTAGATTACAAATATTTATCTTTCGCACCTGCCTTGTATTTTAACTCCCAACATTTATTCTGAATACCACACCTTAGAATTGGCACTTTCATGAAAAAGAATCACATAAAAAGTAACAAATACATTTTTAAATTGATGATTTTACAGACGTTTTTCTCGCACACAAAATGACTAGCCTACAGTACAGTAGGCCTACCCCATGGGCCATGTTCAATGTTTTTGTTTCTATGGAACGTCAAAAGAGCAAAAATTATATAGAGGGCTGAAAACTCTGTGGAGTCCATCTACAGTGTGGATGGAACAATATAAAATTAAAATTGTAATGATAATAGTATACTCATGCAAGTACGAAGAAATAAATACTGGCAAATAAATTTTAATTTAAAAATCATGATAAGTTTTTTTGTTTCGTTTTCTTTCTGTTTTTATACTTGTACTATTATTGTTGCTCTTTTGGCGCTCCATAGAAGCAAAAACATTGAGCATGGGGAGCTCGAGGAGTTACATTACAGTATACAAAGAAACACATCTGTAAAATCATCAATTTAAAGGATTTATTTATTTGTTATTATGTGTTTCTCCTTCTGAAAGTCCTAATTTTAAAGTGTGGTGTTCAGGATAAAGTTAGTCAACAAATTTGGAGTCAAAATACAAGAAAGGCAGGTGCGTAAGAAAAACATCCTCTGAACCAACACAATGGAGTAAATATATACCAACAAACAACCCGTCAAGTTTGTTTGTTGTAAAGTAAAAATATACATTTACTCAACGGGCGAAAATAATGTGAGTTTATCTATGTTTTGCGGTAGTATTAAATTATATTTATGGTAATAAATGAAACCTACTGTGTTTAAAATTATGTATAATAATAACCTATTAATAGACTAGGCTTAGGCCTATTAACAAACTGATAATAGGCCTAGGCAGCCCAGTATATAACTATTTAGTATTAATATTATAAACTAAAAAATCTATTTTATAATTGAACCCTGGGAAGTAGGCCTACAACTTGTGGCTTATTACTATGTTTTCATTTATGTACACACCTATAATTATATTATACTGTATAATGCCATTGTTGAATAAATAAATGTTTTTTGAACAACAAACAGGCAATGTAGGGCCTAGGCTAACTAGTAGTAGGCCTATAAGCCTAGGCTATAAAGTATATTAGGCCTAGGCTAGGCTATTATAATTATAACTTGAATGAAAAATGCCTAGTGCAATTTAAAAAAGACTAGGCCTAGGCTAGGGCCTACCTAGCTTAGTAGCCTAGCCTAGCCTAGGCCTACTAACTAATACAGGCCTGGCTAGGTTATAGAGCCTACTAGAGGCCTACTAGCCTAGCTTCTAGCCTATCAAAAAGGAACACTTTAACTTTAACAAATAAAATGTAAAGATATGGATTGATTCACTTACCACTAAACTGACATTGTGTATAAATAAACATTCATGGTCTGATCGAAAAGGCCTACAACAAGCGAATGCTCCTTTTTTCTCTGATCATCTGCATCGTGCCTGCTGCTGCTGCAAAAAAAAAGAAGCGGGAATTTGGGTGTAACAATTGTTATACACACGCACTAATATATAGACAACGGCTATCTATAATCTATTAACAAACTACATTTTACATTTTACATTTAACTTATATTCCATACCTACTAAATATCTATTATATATAGATAGATGGAGGCTACTACAAGTCTATTAGAAATCTATGAGTAACACAGTTTTGTATTATCTATCAACTGTCTACTTATAATAGATAGACAACAGCTATCTATAACCTATTAACAAACTACGTTTAACATATATTCCATACCTACTAAATATCTATTATATATAGATAGATGGAGACTACTACAAGTCTATTAGAAATCTATGAGTAACACAGTTTTGTATTATCTATCAACTGTCTATTTATAATAGATAGACAACAGCTATCTATAACCTATTAACAAACTACATTTAACTTTCCTTCCATACCTACTAAATATCTATTATATATAGATAGATGGAGACTGCTACAAGTCTATTAGAAATCTATGAGTAACACAGTTTTGTATTATCTATCAACTGTCTACTTATAACAGATAGACAACAGCTATCTATAACCTATTAACAAACTACATTTAACATATATTCCATACCTACTAAATATCTATTATATATAGATAGATGGAGACTACTACAAGTCTATTAGAAATCTATGAGTAACACAGTTTTGTATTATCTATCAACTGTCTACTTATAACAGATAGACAACAGCTATCTATAACCTATTAACAAACTACATTTAACATATATTCCATACCTACTAAATATCTATTATATATAGATAGATGGAGACTACTACAAGTCTATTAGAAATCTATGAGTAACACAGTTTTGTATTATCTATCAACTGTCTATTTATAATAGATAGACAACAGCTATCTATAACCTATTAACAAACTACATTTAACTTTCCTTCCATACCTACTAAATATCTATTATATATAGATAGATGGAGACTACTACAAATCTATTAGAAATCTATGAGTAACACAGTTTTGTATTATTTATCAACTGTCTATTTATAATAGATAGACAACAGCTATCTATAACCTATTAACAAACTACATTTAACATATATTCCATACCTACTAAATATCTATTATATATAGATAGATGGAGACTACTACAAGTCTATTAGAAATCTATGAGTAACACAGTTTTGTATTATCTATCAACTGTCTATTTATAATAGATAGACAACAGCTATATATAACCTATTAACAAACTACATTTAACTTATATTCCATACCTACTAAATATCTATTATATATAGATAGATGGAGACTACTACAAGTCTATTATAAATCTATGAGTAACACAGTTTTGTATTATCTATCAACTGTCTACTTATAATAGATAGACAACAGATATCTATAACCTATTAACAAACTACATTTAACTTATATTCCATACCTACTAAATATCTATTATATATAGATAGATGGATACTACTACAAGTCTATTAGAAATCTATGAGTAACACAGTTTTGTATTATCTATCAACTGTCTACTTATAATAGATAGACAACAGATATCTATAACCTATTAACAAACTACATTTAACTTATATTCCATACCTACTAAATATCTATTATATATAGATAGATGGAGACTACTACAAGTCTATTAGAAATCTATGAGTAACACAGTTTTGTATTATCTATCAACTGTCTATTTATAATAGATAGACAACAGATATCTATAACCTATTAACAAACTACATTTAACTTATATTCCATACCTACTAAATATCTATTATATATAGATAGATGGAGACTACTATAAGTCTATTATAAATCTATGAGTAACACAGTTTTGTATTATCTATCAACTGTCTATTTATAATAGATAGACAACAGCTATCTATAACCTATTAACAAACTACATTTAACTTATATTCCATACCTACTAAATATCTATTATATATAGATAGATGGAGACTACTATAAGTCTATTATAAATCTATGAGTAACACAGTTTTGTATTATCTATCAACTGTCTACTTATAATAGATAGACAACAGCTATCTATAACCTATTAACAAACTACGTTTAACTTCTATTCCATACCTACTAAATATCTATTATATATAGATAGATGGAGGCTACTGTAAGTCTATTAGAAATCTATGAGTAACACAGTTTTGTATTATCTATCAACTGTCTACTTATAATAGATAGACAACAGATATCTATAACCTATTAACAAACTACGTTTAACTTGTATTCCATACCTACTAAATATCTATTAAATATAGATAGATGGAGACTACTACAAGTCTATTAGAAATCTATGAGTAACACAGTTTTGTATTATCTATCAACTGTCTACTTATAATAGATAGACAACAGCTATCTATAACCTATTAACAAACTACGGTTAACTTATATTCCATACCTACTAAATATCTATTATATATAGATAGATGGAGACTACTATAAGTCTATTAGAAATCTATGAGTAATACAGTTTTGTATTATCTATCAACTGTCTACTTATAATAGATAGACAACAGCTATCTATAACCTATTAACAAAATACATTTAACTTTTTTTTCATACCTACTAAATATCTATTATATATAGATAGATGGAGACTACTCCCTGTCTACATAAAAACTCTTAAGGTGAAAAATATCTATTAAAAACTACTAACAATGGTGTAGCTTAAAGGCCTACTTTAAATAGTACTACATCAACTATGATACAACTACTTACTGTGTACTTTTAATAGGTAGTACCTATTATGTCACCTATCTATTTTATGTAGTCAGAAAGTAGTCGAAGAAATCATGATAAAATCCTTAGTAGCCAAGAGAAAAAAACTACTAACGGCCTATTAAGCCTACTAAGGATAGAGCTATTTCTATTAAAGACTATCTAAATCTACTTAGTTATTTCGTTATGGGTAATTTTCCCAGCCTTTGATTGTTTATATTATATAACTTCTTTATCAGCCACAACTTAATACATTTTTTACAATGCTTGGCCTATCGTATGTATCTGTTCAGAAAAAAATGTTTTGCTGCTCAGTCGATTTTGTGACAAACAAACAACATAAAAACATTAGACCTAAAGGTTAACATTCTATAAAGTATAAATATAAAATGTAAAATGAAACTCTAAAAAATGTAAAAGGATTTAAAGATTTAAAGAAATAAATGTCAAATGTTTATGCAACTTTTCGATGCTATTAAATTTTGTCATGTCACGTTGCGTCGATCGTTGAAAAGTGAATAGGGTATTTAATCTTTTGCATCGATGTTTTAGAATCAAACGGTGGCTTTGTCGTTTTTGTTATTCATAGTCTTGTATAAACTATTTTGTATTTTTTATTATCTTATATTGTAATTGTATAGGTCGAAGTTTCTTGTATTAGTCGTTAAAACGAATAAATTATATTCAATTAAATACAAAATTTATAGAATGTTTTGTACTGGTTTGTACCAGAGATATTATTAATATCTCTATGTTTGTACCTACTCCAAACGGTGACGGAACGCGGAAGTTCCATCGGATTAGGTGATTTAACCAGATAAAAATGAAAAGAACACATAACGCAAGGTTTTTTTTTTATCCGTTACCTAATAACCATGGTACTGTATTATTAACACAAGTAAAATTAATTCATGTTTTAGTATACTTAGGAAATGCAAAAACAAATTTGACTGTCTTATCTATGAAATGTTGTATATCAGACAATTAAAACCTAGTCTGAATAAACAAAGTGACTCTGTAAAAAAGCTAAGAAAAAACTAAGTATTTTGTTATTTAAACTTTGACCCTTGGCTTGTGCTATTTAATTAGTTGTTGTTTTATATTTTATTCATTGGACTTGATAATGACCCCATGATGGAGTCGAAACGTCGTTCTTTTTTAAGCGTTATTTTTATATTATGTATTTACAATAAACGTACCGTCATTCGTAATTAGAAAAAAACCAAATCAAATTTAAGTGAATAATGCTTGTTGAAAAGCCATTCAAAAGTACAGTATTTAAATTAGTGAATAGAACGTTGTGCATTAGAGTTAGCTTCGTTGCATACGTTTAATCGATTATCATTTACTTAACCATTTTTTATAGGGTTTATACCCTCGTTCCACAACCTATGGGTCGCGGCCTATTTTCTGGGTCGCAAAAAAAAAAATTAATAGGTCGCGAAATCGTCTCTGATGCTGAAACTTGTTATCATATAGGCCTAACTGCTCTAGATGCGAAATGCCCCTTTTGTCACCCCTGGATCCGCCACTGCGATCGCTCAATATTTTGTTACAAAAACTAGTATTCCTTATAAAATTATTGTTGGAACTACTGGTAGTAGAGCTTGTTATTGGTCGTTTAAACTGACCTAATATATATTCCATATCGTGGATATAATATTCTAGTACTGGTACTAGTGGAGCTTGTTATTGGTCGTTTGAACTGACCTAATATCGTAGATATAATATATTCTAGTACTCGTAGTAGAGCTTGTTATTGGTCATTTGAACTGACCTAATATTAATATCGTAGTTATAACATTCTAGTACTCGTAGTAGAGCTTGTTATTGGTCGTTTGAACTGACCTAATATCGTAGATATAATATATTCTAGTACTCGTAGTAGAGCTTGTTATTGGTCGTTTGAACTGACCTAATATCGTAGTTATAACATTCTAGTACTCTTAGTAGAGCTTGTTATTGGTCGTTTAAACTGACCTAATATCGTAGATATAATATTCTAGTACTCGCAGTAGAGCTTGTTATTGGTCGTTTAAACTGACATAATATCGTAGATATAATATTCTAGTACTCGCAGTAGAGCTTGTTATTGGTCGTTTAAACTGACATAATATCGTAGATATAATATTCTAGTACTCGTAGTAGAGCTTGTATTGGTCGTTTAAACTGACCTAATATCGTAGATATAATATTCTAGTACTCGCAGTAGAGCTTGTTATTGGTCGTTTAAACTGACCTAATATCGTAGATATAATATTCTAGTACTCGTAGTAGAGCTTGTTATTGGTCGTTTAAACTGACCTAATATCGTAGATATAATATTCTAGTACTCGTAGTAGAGCTTGTTATTGGTCGTTTAAACTGACCTAATATCGTAGATATAATATTCTAGTACTCGCAGTAGAGCTTGTTATTGGTCGTTTAAACTGACCTAATATCGTAGATATAATATTCTAGTACTCGCAGTAGAGCTTGTTATTGGTAGTTTAAACTGGTCTATCGTAGATATAATATTCTAGTACTCGCAGTAGAGCTTGTATTGGTCGTTTAAACTGACCTAATATCGTAGATATAATATTCTAGTACTCGTAGTAGAGCTTGTTATTGGTCGTTTGAACTGACCTAATATCGTAGATATAATATTCTAGTACTCGTAGTAGAGCTTGTTATTGGTCGTTTAAACTGACCTAATATCGTAGATATAATATTCTAGTACTCGCAGTAGAGCTTGTATTGGTTGTTTAAACTGGTCTATCGTAGATATAATATTCTAGTACTGGTAGCGGAGCTTGTTATTGGTCGTTTAAACTGACCTAATATCGTAGTTATAACATTCTAGTACTCGTAGTAGAGCTTGTTATTGGTCGTTTAAACTGACCTAATATCGTAGATATAATATTCTAGTACTCGCAGTAGAGCTTGTTATTGGTCGTTTAAACTGACCTAATATCGTAGTTATAACATTCTAGTACTCGTAGTAGAGCTTGTTATTGGTCGTTTAAACTGGCCTAATATCGTAAATATAATATTCTAGTAATGGTGTAGTGTGCGTTGGTCGTTTATACTGGCCTAATACGATTATATTCTAGGTATACCGGTAATATTCTGGTACCAGTAGGCTCTACTAAGCGCACGTTGGTGGTCTTCTTTTCATGCTATGACCGGTTGGGCCCACAGAACAAGTTGTGCCGCCACTAATTTTATGAAAAATTATACATAATACATCGTTCATGCTTTATACGTAAATCTACAAAAGAAATATTTTGAACCGGAAATTACCATCCCCTTTGGATAAAATTCCAGTTATTTATAAAGAAAATTGTCGATCTCAATTTTAATCAATTTTTTTGCGCTTCATTCATAGAAAATCACGAATTATTAACTTGGCCTTATCCTATTCGATTGTTATAACATTCATAATTATTTAAAAACCAGAACAATTTACATTTTTGTATTGTGAATGGAAAATGTCAATACTAAAAATGTGATTACAGTAATTGGAATGTAGGCTAGGCTCTCCTTCTGAACTCGTCGTTCTGGCGAGAGAGGTCGCTCCGTGCTTCAATAATAAAAACAAATCCTGCAATCGGCGATCCAATACTAGTACTGGTTGGTTGTGTGCGCGCGACTCCAGTACCCCACCGAGATTTAACGACACTGTATTATATTTCTATGATTATACAGTATATCAGAATACATACATATAGTATTACTTTTAATTATAAAATCAATCTTATATGGAAGCAAATGGCGATACTTTTTAAAATATATGTAGGCTAGGCATAGCCTAGCCGGTACACACAGTAGGCTTTACCGACTTTAATTTTCACTCTCGACGCGCCGCATTAAATAATAATTAATATCGAGTTATAGAATATACATCTATAGGAAGTAATGTATTGGTATATTTATTATTGCAACCTAAACTATATTCATAGTAAAATAAAGGTCTATTCACTGTAAGTTGGCCGATCTAACTGCAGCCGGCCGCGGGATAGCCGTTCGCCTGCGAGGCCTATGTTTTCCGCAACGATTGAAGAAAAAACTGCAGTTTAATTTCGAACGCGATCACACAAAACGGAACGCGATCACACACCACATGCACCACCACCAGAGATCGCCTTTCAGTTTAGCTCCTCCTCTTTTCTGATACTCTATTGTTTATGTATGGCGTGGAAATTAATTGGATTAATGCCAATTATGAAAGGTTCGTTAAACCAATTACCGCGGTGGTTAGAGGGTGTAAAGTCTGTGATCGTTTTTTAATCAGGATAAACGATCAAAACAGACTCGAATATGATAGTTTATGATCGTTAGTACTCTAAACATGTACTAACGTGTTCGTCGTTTTTTCCAAAGGGTAAGTAATTAAACAAAAAATAGTCTTCGGAGTTGCAGAAAAGAAATATAATAATAATTGAAGGAAAAAAATAAAACAATGTATTTAGGTAAACTTACTTCAAGTTGCACTGCCTCTATACCCGACGGCCCTGGTTCATTCTGGTAATACCAAAAGTAATTAAACAAATTAAATACAAAATAATAACTGAAACGGTATAGTATCTACAGTAACGTTGTCGATACCAACATTTAAAATAAACCTTAAACTTAATTTATGTACATAATGTAGGGCTATGCTATCTTTGGTTGAGAAAACTCACCTTGCACATGTACTGGCAATGATATTGCAACACCAACCTGGAACAGAAGAAAAGTATATTATTTTGTTTAACAGAGTCATAAACTAATACCGAACAAAGTGGGTACACATGTAATGTTCATGTTTATTTTGTTGATTTTGGATAAAATTGTTGGTATTGGTATTAGGCCTATTTGTAATCTCCTCTAGCCGTCAGTCTATTTACGGCCAAACTTATTAGTTCAGTTTTTAAAATCCTGATTCTATGGGAGAAGATAATTATCTATTTTAATTGACTGCTGAACAACGATTAACTCACTTGTTCTCTAGACGCCGATTCAGGTATTTAAAGAATCTGTAATTGAAAATTGTATTGATACTATATAGATTATATGACTTTATTGTAGATAAAACAATGACATATATTATATCCAAGTATTGTATCAAAGTAATAATTGTAATGACGTGATAGCTTACCTCCTCTCTAACAGGCGCTGGATCAGTTAATTCAAGATTAAGCTAAAAGATTTAAGTTATACAAATGTTAATATTACACTACAAGTAATTTTATTAATCAGTACCATAAGAGACAGTATGTACAGGCCTACTTACGTTTATATTTGAATGCGGTTGTCCAGCCTGTAACAAAAATGCAACCAACGCCATTCATTAATGTTATAGAAATGTCATATAAATAGAATTATGCACAATATACTGTAGGCCTAGTATTGTAAATAAAGTGTTGCGTGTAATTACCCGTCGAATCAAATCTCGTTTAGGCAAAATATAGATTTTACCCTTCCTGATGAATTTTTTCAAGTCTGTCGCTGATTCGATGGTTTCTGGTGACTCTACAAGTGCTCTGCCTTGTGTTGCCCGGCAAAACGTGAACCCGATCCTCGCAAGGCCAACATTAGGGTAAAGCGAATATATGAAATCCTCCAACTCAGCTATATTCAAGGTTAAATCTATGTTGGTTAACTTGTCTCCCAGGTCATCAGTACCTGGTCTTGCAACTGCAAGAACACCTTTTAGTATAAAGTGGTAATATTGAATTATCACGAGTAACTTAACATAATAAAAACCCTTACCGTAACAATCGAGGACACTATCATATCGGAAATACCTTACCAAAATCTAGAACTGTATTATTTCAAGAGACTTTTCAAGCAATGTTAAATGTTAATGTTTTCCAATTCCATGGACTGTTTTGCCGTATCATGTCCGGTAAAAATAACAGTGGAAAGGTTATGGGCTACACGGACAATCAGCCTACTAAATTTCTCGCATATTAATTACGTTAAACCAAAAATACATACCAAGTCCATTTCTATTCAATAGCTCTAACTCCCTTTGTGGTGGTAAAAAAGAACTACCGTATTCGAATTACCCAGGAGAAATATCGTCGACTTCCACTTCTTCTTTGGAAGTGGCCCCCTACCTACAACAAAACAAACAACAGTGGCGGTAAAACAATAGGGGATGGACAAAGTTTTAGCACTAGGCCTAAATTGAAATAAATCGCAACAAATAGCCTATAGGCTATACACATTTATTGGTATATAAAGCAAAATGATCTTGAAATGTCCATTTACCATGTGGTCTTGTTCTAGCCCTTCTAGTGGAGTTTCTTCTGCCTCTGAATAAACGGCCAACCTTTTCGACTATTTCTGCATTTTCTTGAGATGCACGAAATTCTGCCAAAACAGCAGATGCCCTTCTTATTGTATCTGATTCTGACATTGTAACTATTAGCTAATTACAGCACGGTATAGTATAAATGTTTAAAAAACTGCAAGAATGTATACCCTGAGTACCAGTTTGGTTTGACGGAATAAAATTAAATGAATAGAAATATGCGCGAAAAATAAACTGAATGACCATTTTAACGTAATCTACCCTCTAAGGTCACTGAGTGTTACCTAAAATAACAATTTAGATTTTTAAAGTATATTTACAAGGACCGTGTGTGACAACCGACAATTGCAGGGAGGACAGTGGGCATAATAAATCACAGCTCGCCTATATTTCTTGTATCATATATCAAAAATCAACTGACTTCAATTAAAGAATTGGTCTCTACAGTCGTTGATCATACGTCAGTTCAGGCAACCGATGAACTACTGTACAAACATTCTAACCTACAGTCAGTGATGATACGTCAGTTCAGGCAACCGATGAACTACTGTACAAACATTCTAACCTACAGTCGTTGATGATACGTCAGTTCAGGCAACCGATGAACTACTGTACAAACATTCTAACCTACAGTCGTTGTTGATACGTCAGTTCAGGCAACCGATGAACTACTGTACAAACATTCTAACCTACAGTCGTTGTTGATACGTCAGTTCAGGCAACCGATGAACTACTGTACAAACATTCTAACCTACAGTCGTTGTTGATACGTCAGTTCAGGCAACCGATGAACTACTGTACAAACATTCTAACCTACAGTCGTTGTTGATACGTCAGTTCAGGCAACCGATGAACTACTGTACAAACATTCTAACCTACAGTCGTTGATGATACGTCAGTTCAGGCAACCGATGAACTTCTGTACAAACATTCTAACCTACAGTCGTTGTTGATACGTCAGTTCAGGCAACCGATGAACTACTGTACAAACATTCTAACCTACAGTCGTTGATGATACGTCAGTTCAGGCAACCGATGAACTACTGTACAAACATTCTAACCTACAGTCGTTGATGATACGTCAGTTCAGGCAACCGATGAACTACTGTACAAACATTCTAACCTACAGTCGTTGTTGATACGTCAGTTCAGGCAACCGATGAACTACTGTACAAACATTCTAACCTACAGTCGTTGATGATACGTCAGTTCAGGCAACCGATGAACTACTGTACAAACATTCTAACCTACAGTCGTTGATGATACGTCAGTTCAGGCAACCGATGAACTTCTGTACAAACATTCTAACCTACAGTCGTTGATGATACGTCAGTTCAGGCAACCGATGAACTACTGTACAAACATTCTAACCTACAGTCGTTGTTGATACGTCAGTTCAGGCAACCGATGAACTACTGTACAAACATTCTAACCTACAGTCGTTGTTGATACGTCAGTTCAGGCAACCGATGAACTACTGTACAAACATTCTAACCTACAGTCGTTGATGATACGTCAGTTCAGGCAACCGATGAACTACTGTACAAACATTCTCACCTACAGTCGTTGATGATACGTCAGTTCAGGCAACTGATGAACTACTGTGCAAACATTCTAACCTATTTTTGAGAGGGGATAAAAGCCACAAACGAAATATAAGCACAGTCAGGCCATTGCAAATTTATTACATTTATTTTTTTTTTAAATAATATTAATATAATAAATTTAACGTAGGAGTAAGACCTATGGCTTATTACAATATTTGTGTACTAATAGTATAATAAATATCAAATACTGATATCAATAATAATAATAATAATTATGATGATGATAATGATGATGAACTACGATATTACCTGTATATAAATTATATAAACACAACTTGTTTTTTAATAACCTTAAATTCTGTTGTATACAGTAATCTGTTTTGTCTATGTAGGCCTAATTTTTTCTGTACGGCATATAATGTAAACAAACCAATTTTCGTTTTAGTATTCCTGGTATTTTAATGGAAATAAAATGAATCACGATGCGCATGCGGATAACCCCAGTGCTTTGATGCAGGAATAACACCACCATATTCGCGACTATACACTTCCCATCATACTTGGCAACCGGAAACAAAAGCTAAGATATCTCTATTAATAGAGATATCTTAGTTTTAAATAGAGATATCTTAGTTTTTAATAGCGATATCTCTATTAACAGAGATATCTGTTTAAAAAAAATGAGAAAAAACACGAATGTTTACAAATGTTGTGGTATACTTAACTGCACTGGAATTATATAGTTGACAAAATTATTTTTCATATTATTATCCAAATTCTAATCAAATTACACGACCGTTTATCACAATGGGAACCGTTTATATACATACAGAGTCGTTCAATCAAGAGTTATTTCAACTTATTAGACTGCCCGAATAACATTATTAAAAAAGGATAAATATCACACTGATAACTTTAATAAAACTTAAACAAAAATTAAAATATTTAAAAAGCATGTCAAAACACAGCCAAAATGATATGCATCTGAAAAAAGTGGGCAAGCTAATACGATTTTGGATTTGTATGTTAACGTTTAAACAGTGTTTTTATCAATAAACAGTTTATGAAAAATTTTAAAACAATTATTTACAAACCTTTCGAATCCCGAACGTGTTCTGTCCAATACATAAAACTTGACGGCACTCGATACGATTTTATTTTTTGCATCCATTGATGTAACATATGTATTTACACCCGATATGCTTAATAAATCTTCCGCCTAATCCACTGCGATTTTCAAATCATCTACAGATGTTGTGGACTGTATCTGAATTGTTTTTTTAAAAAAGGTTTCATGTATTAGATATGTAAAACCGTTTATTGTAGATCAAAATTAATAATAATAATAAATATTATTATTTTTATTATTATTATTAGTACCATTTCCGGTCGTTTAGGTGGTGTTATTTAACAAAATTCGCTTCGCAATAGGCCCACTCTTTTCACACCAAGTTGCATTCTGGCTACGGGCCTGTAAAGGACATGCAAAATCAAATGATACGTATATTGTACATACAGATATCAATTAACCTATAACACATTAGCCAGTTTTGTGCGGACGTCTCCAGCACCCAAATCTTCTAAGCCGGCTGTGGCTTTGTCGTAGCCGTACGCTACAGCCTCGTACAGAGTTGTAGAAAAAAAAGTAGGGGATATGCCACCATGCACTAGGGCCATTGCTATTAACTGCCCCGCATAAAAATACTCGTCGTTGCCCATTGCTGCAATAAAAAAAATGTTATAAAAGTGAATGTAACTAATTAATTACATACAACCGGGAAATGGAATGTTATTTGTTATAGTAGGAGGGGGAAAGCTGGACCCTTTTTCAGTTTGAAATGGACATGTCATACCGGAGAACTTTGCGTTTTGGACCCCTCTATTTCAAAATCGTGGATCCGCCCCTGGTAGGTACAATTTTCTGTTAAGAATTACGATACTAAGTAGTTTAAAACGTTTACCAGCTTTTTACCTATTAGTTTTTTTAACATTTCTTATTTTAGATATTTATTTTTTGTTTATACGTAATGTTGTGAGGTGTTCCACCGCAGTATTTGTTTTAACATCTTAAAAGTTGTTTACTACGCAACTTTATTTATGTGCAGTGTGCAACTTTGTAAGAAGTTACGTATTATTACAGTATACATGCATAAATGCAATAATAACAATTTTAAATAATGTTCTTCTTGTACTTTCTTAACAAATTTGTCTTAAAACAATGTATTTGCCTTATGATACAAAACACCATACCTGCACTGTTCATCGAAAGTACTCGTTTGGTTTCTGAGCCTTCGAACAAACGACTATGTTGAAGGTATTCCAAAATCTGTGACAAAAATTCCCTTCGTGGCCCACCAATATCCACCGCTCCTTCTACCTGGCCAATCGAATCTGTAAATTTTACAGAAATTCGTTGGGAGGGACTAAAAGTCTTTCTTTTCAGGCCTCTAATGGCCCCGTCCCAAAGCCTGTTTCTGCATATGTTGAAGAAGCTGGATCGGCTTGCGTGTGTGACCGGATCTAAAGCCCTAAACAAGTCTCCGGCATTCTTCGTAGGTCTGAAGATAAAAAATAAAATGAATTTACCATTGAGAGAGGTTTTGCATTACAAGAAACGGAATGTAATGTCCGAATAAATGATTAAAACGGCGAAACTATCAATTTGTATTAACATTTGATTAAAGAATCAATTACAAGTTACAGAATTTAATAAATTTATCTCAGGCTGGTTATTCCATTGGTAGGTACGTCCATACCCAATGGAAGGTTAAATTGAATCATTATCTCGTTTAATACGTTTGGCCGTCCCCCATTACTTAAAAAGTAACTGGGCGTATCTAGAATTCTACAATACAAATTTGATAAATTTACAAAACGAATTTAAGGCTAACATTAACTACGGGATGTGATTCTGATAATGTACCCGACATCCTCAAGGCTTCAGAGAATGGCATAAGCAGTGGATCATTAATATTCGAGCAATATCGGCTGTAAAAAACACCATTAACATTTTTGCAATCATCGCTAATAATAAGATTTTAATGTTATTAGGCCTACACCCATGCATTCCAAATAACAAATTCAAAGGAAAAAGAAAGTAACATTTTATTGAACCAATTAACTGATGATGAATCTATTGATTATGACAATATTAAACTATTTTTGTCATGTCATATATACTTAATAGCCCTACCTGTACATTGCTCCTTCAGCTTGTCCAGAAAATCCTGGGTCATATAATGGTGAGGCATCACTATTATACTAAGATAAAACAAATTACAGTTGGTGTAAAGTATTGAAATATAATAGAACGCCCTCTATAATTTTGTGGATGTTGCTCCTAGGTCTGATATATAGGGGTGTGACCAAATTCCAGGAGAGATGAATTTTGGGTTTGAACAGCGACACATCTCCAACTCGACACTTTTCTAATTTTTTGTTGTGACAAATTGTTTATTTGGAACTTGTTTGTAACTTTTACAACTTGTTTATAACTTTGAAAGCTTGGTTAATTGTATGAAACATTTATGTGTAATTTGGCAACATTTGTGATTTCGACAACCTTGTTACTTTTTATATGTAAGTTGATTCCGATTTTTTCTTTATAGAATACTTTATGTTTATAATGTTGAATAATCGATTATGTCGTTATTGGGCTCGTGAGAGTCTGTATCATTATCGATATACATTAGTTGTTTTAATCATATATATTATCGTTCATACCGTAGGTAGGCTATAAACTATAACTATGCATTATATACCGTATATATATTTCTTGCCTTTGTTGATATTAGTGATTGTTTTAAATTCTCCAGTTGCGATAAGGATTTAATATGTCTAATTAGGATGTTTTTTATGATATTATTGATACATTATAGCAGTTGTATGCTATTTAGAATAACCTACTGTAGTTTGGAAATCTATACATCATTTGTATTAAGGTATAACGATTATAAAGTGTAATGCCTGAGTGGTGCCTCATTTCGATTCATTGGAGGGCAATTTAAGTTTTGGTTGCCAATAGCAACTGGATAGTTGAGAGGGGATGGGTTATAAATTATAAACAAGGATCGATTTATTTATATTGCAGCTGTTTTGAACTGGGAGTAGTTCAAGTGCATCTGTTTACTGTGATTGGTATATTTGAGGCGTCAAAGTCAAGTAGGTTTATATTTTGAACCCCATGGCTCGTTTTAACTTGTAGTGGTAATTGATAAGGAATACGTTTGTTACTTGTTGCTTTAATGGTAACATTGTTGTGATCGCTATTCTATTGATATGTTTATATTAATTTTAATTGGTACACTTATACACCTTTTCATTTAACTCATTATAATATCGCTGTAATTTCTTGAATAATGTTGTATTCTGTAACACATTATAGAAAGTAATGTAGTTTCCTTTATCTTCTTTTAGTCACCAGAACAGAACGGAAGATCGGTCTATTGTAAATAAATTGTAGATATTGTATTTGCTGGATCAGTGTCTTTTGTTATCTGCGTCGATTGACCACACACGCCACCAAGCGAACTCGCGTAGTACGCTACAGTGATTGACTAGCCTATACGAGTATGGCAGAAGATAGGAAGACTACGCTGACTTTGCAGCGCCGAAACAGAAAGGGATTGGTAACAAGAAGTTTGAACACTTTGAGCGCATTGTTAAAAACGGAAGGAGTTACTATTGTTGACATAGACGACCAATTAGAGCGGGTGGACGAGGCATTCAAAGTAGTAGAAAAGGCCCATCTCGCGTTGTTGGATGTCATTGATGACGATGACATATTTGAGCAAGAAGAGGAGTGGATGGCGAAAGTAGAAAAAGAATATACAGATCAGAGGAGGAGCGCATTGGCTCATTCTTGCGAATTGAGGAAAGTAGACCATGGTAATGAAAAGGTCGACGCTGCCAACAACCAACAAGGAACTAAGGCGGTCGGTGAGCTAAAGACTAGTAGTAGTAATTTAAGTATGGATAGCCTAGTGAAGGCGATGTCTTTACCTAGGCCCGAATTACAAATGTATGATGGCAATCCTTTAAGGTATTGGCCATTTATAAGAGCCTTTGATGTATTAATGTCGGAGGTATCTGACGACAATTTTAAACTGACTACCTTATTAAAATATTGTAGGGGTAGAGCAAGTGACGCCCTACAATGTTGCCTTATGCGGCCCCCAACTGAAGGGTACAAACTGGCAAGGGAAATCCTCTCAGAGAGGTTCGGAGATAAAGGGACGATCGTCCAGACCTGGGTAGATAAGATTGTAAATCGCCCTAAGATTGACGTTGCCGAGTTAAGGCAATTTACCGACGATTTATCATCCTGCAGGGAAACGCTAGATGCGATGGGTTTTCTTGGGGAATTAAATAACCAACGTAGCCTTAGGTCAATAATTGACAAGTTACCACGATACTTACAGATAAGGTGGGTTAAAGAATATCAAAGGATAAAGCTTAGAGGCAGTCCACCTACCATTGCACATGTTGTTGACTTTGTTAAATCGGCCTCTAAGGAGGCAAATGATCCTGTATTTGGTAGCCTTGTCTCGGGTAGTGTAGGTAACAAGCCAGAGAGACAGACGACCAGCAACAGAGAACCCGAAAAACGCCGAAATAAGAATTTTGCCATCGGATCCCCGTCCTGTCAAATGTGTGAAGGTTCTCATTCTTTATTTGGCTGTCTACAGTTTAAAGAAAAGAATGTTGAAGAAAGGCTATCATTCGTAAAGAGGAACCGGCTATGCTTTAATTGCCTGAAACCTGGACATAACGCATCAAGATGTCTATTGAATAGGACATGCTCGGTAGCTGGATGTGGACAGAAACACACCAAGTTCCTTCATATAATTAAGCCAAAGGCGACACAACAACAACAACAACAACATCAAGCCCCCGCCTCTAAAGCTCAGCCACATCAAGCAGAGCAGACACCAGCTGCTAGTGTACCGCAGCAACCACAGACGCAGCCAGTTGGGCACGCCGACAAGATGAACACCTTCATCTCATTACCAATCTTGCCGGTCACAATACGATCACCGGAAAGTGGGATAGAGGTAGACGCATACGCACTATTGGACAGTGGGAGTACAAGCTCATTTTGTACAGAGAGATTGGCAAAGACGTTGAAGGTGAGAGGTAGACCGGAGAACCTGATCATTAACACCATCGGTGATAATGAAAGCAGTGTACCCAGCAGAATAATCAGTCTGGAAGTGAGAGGCATGGGTGGAGGAGAACCTGTAGCACTCCCACTAGTATATTCCACACGAAAAATGACAATTCGCTCTTCGACAAGTCGAGCCTTGAAGTTGGATGAAGTGAACAAATGGCCTCATCTAAATGGAGTTAATCTCCCACGACTAGACAACTCAGAGGTGGACCTCCTAATTGGGCTAGATGTTCCAGATGCGTTACAACCGCTTGAAATAAGAGCCGGTGGAAAAGGGGAACCGTATGCCACACGAACATCCCTTGGGTGGTCCCTAAACGGTCCTGTTATGGGAAGAAATGAGAAGAGATCTTCCACGTTTGCTTGCGAGATTCAGAACAATGTGAGGCTTGATCAGATACTGGAGAGATTTTGGACAACTGATTGTGACGTACCTGCATTGGATGACGATGACAGAATGATGTCTGTTAATGACAAAAGAGTAGTTAAACTATGGGATCAAAATGTACAGTTTAAGGATGGACATTACCATTTACCTATTCCCTTCAAGCAACGCCCGCCTATTTTACCGGACAATAGACATACTGCTGAAGTCAGACTTGGCCATCTCCGACGGAAATTGGTGAAGGATGTAAGCCTTAAAGCCAAATATGCTGAGGTTATTAAAACCCTAGTTGAAGAAAATCATGCAGAACCTGTAGGTAACCGCAATTCGACGTTCCCAAATTGGTATCTGCCACACCACGCTGTCCCCAAGAAGAATGGTGACGTACGAGTAGTATTCGATTGCGCGGCAAAACATAGGGGTCTATCGCTAAATGACGTAGTCATGCAGGGACCAGATCTTGTCAACAGCCTGATGGGGGTCCTTCTGAGATTCCGCCGGCGACAATACGCCATCATGGGTGACATCAAGTCTATGTTTCACCAGGTTAGGGTGCCACCAAACGAAAGGGATGTTCTTCGATTTCTTTGGTGGACAGACGACGAAATGACGGAAGTGAGTACCTACCGTATGTGTGTGCACCTGTTTGGTGGAACCTGGTGCCCAAGCGCGAGCACTTATGCTCTAAGAAAGGCGGCACAAGATAACCGTGCTAAAGTTGACGTTAATATCACTGAGATTGTGAATGAAAATTTCTACGTGGACGACGCTCTAATCTCTGTTTCAACCGAAGAAGAAGGAGTTAGAGTTATAAAGAATCTGACGGCCTTGTTATCCATGGGAGGGTTCAAGTTGACGAAATGGATAGCCAATAGCTCAGAAATCCTACGTCATGTTCCAGTGGAGGACAGGGCCACGACGGTTAAGGAGCTTGACCTAGAAGGTGCCACCCTACCATCCGAAAAGGCACTAGGGATGAAGTGGAATGTCGAAGACGACACGTTTGGATTTAATGTAAACCACAAGGACACACCAAAAACTCGTAGAGGGGTGTTAAGTGCATTAAGCTCGGTGTTCGATCCCCATGGATTCGCAGCACCATTCACGTTAAGGGGAAAACTCATCGTGCAACAACTCGTGCGTCGGGGCGTTGATTGGGATGAGTCGGTTCCGGATGACTTGTTGTCACGTTGGCAATCATGGCAGAACGATCTCCAGAACTTACAACACCTAAAGATACCTAGATGTCTAGAAGACAACGTGTTCGGTACTGTGGTGGCACGAGAGTTACACCACTTCGCTGACGCTTCAGAAATAGCGTATGGGGTGACTACGTACCTACGTACGACAAATGAGGACAACTGCACTAGGAGTGCACTTATACTAGCCAAGTCACGTCTATGCCCCATGAAAACTGTGACTATACCGCGATTAGAACTAATGGCGGCGACACTGGCAGTAAAGATTGACAAGACACTGACTCGTGAAATTGGGCTGAAAATGGGGAAATCTTGTTTTTGGACTGACAGTATGATAGTTTTGCAGTACATCAAGAATGAAGAAAGGCGGTTTAAGACGTTCGTTAGCAACAGGTTAGCGACTATACACGACGGCTCTAATCCGGAACAATGGAGACATGTCGAGGGGATACATAACCCGGCAGATATTGTATCGAGAGGCCTCGAAGCGAGGCTGCTGGTAAACAACAAGTTTTGGTTGGAGGGTCCCACATTTTTAAGACAAGATACTGACAAAACCTGGCCTATGCAACCAGATGGGTATGGTGATGTAAGCGCTGATGATCTAGAGGTGAAGAAATCTGTGAATGTGTGTACCAACGTGCAAGATAACGTTGTTATTCAACACTATTTCGATCGATATTCGTCTTGGGTTGGATTAAAGCGAAGTGTAGCTTGGATATTGCGATTCAAACGTTATGTCGTCCTTAAGAAAAGGAATGACATTCAGAGCCTTATCTGTGACAAACTCACGGTGGATGAAACCAAACAAGCAGAGAGGGTGATTATTCAGTATACCCAATCCACACGCTATAAAGACATCACAAACATTAAAGGATTGGGAGCCTTCCTGGCTGACGATGGTATTATTCGGATTGGTGGTCGAATAGAACTGCAGACAACCCTCACCACTGACCAACGACATCAAATTTTGTTGCCATGCGATAACCACGTAACCAACCTCGTTATACGGCATTACCATCTTCAAACAGGACATGGGGGTATTGAACGCACGCTGGCTGATATAAGACAGAAGTTTTGGTTGGTGAAGGGTCGGAGGAGCGTGAGACGGGAACTGTCACAGTGTATCGTGTGTAAAAGGATGAAAGCTCGGCCAACTGATCAAATTATGGGTCTACTACCGAAGTCAAGGATGCAGATTGGCGAACCGCCATTCTCCAGGGTGGGTGTGGACTATTTTGGACCACTCGTCATTAAGCGTGGACGCACAGAACATAAACGCTACGGTTGCGTGTTTACTTGCATGACGACACGAGCTGTCCATATAGAAGTCGCCCATTCTATGACGACGGATTCATTTATAAATGTATTGCAGAGGTTTATCGCTCGACGAGGAGTACCTCAAGAGATGGTCTCCGATAATGGCACGAACTTCGTTGGGGCCAAGCAAGAGCTCAGACGGGCCATGACCGAATGGAATCGTCAACATATCGACAACTTTATGTTGCAGAAGGAAATCAGCTGGTCATTCAACCCACCGAAGGCGTCTCACATGGGCGGAGTCTGGGAAAGACAAATTCGCACTATAAGAACCATTATGTATAGTCTTGTGCGCCAACAGACACTTGATGATGAGAGTCTCACTACTCTGATGTGTGTCATCGAGAACATCGTTAACAGCAGGCCTATTACGAAACTGTCCGACGATCCAAGTGATGATCAACCATTGACTCCTAACCATTTACTCCTGCTGAGGAGTGGACCATCCTTGCCTCCTGGACACTTTGCAGAGCAAGACATCTACAGGAGACGGTGGCGACAAGTCCAGTATCTCGCTGATATATTTTGGAGAAGGTGGGTGAAGGAATACCTTCCATTGCTACAACATCGGCAAAAATGGGGTATGGAGAAAAGAGATCTTAAAATTGGTGATCTCGTCCTTATTACCGATAACTCTACTCCGCGCTATCAATGGCCACTGGGGTTGGTGGTGGATGTGAATGTAGGTAGTGACGGACATGTAAGATCTGTACATATTAGAACTAAGGGTGGTGTCTATGAGAGACCTATAACCAAGTTATGTATGCTCGAAAGAGCTAATTAAGACCCTATAGTCGTGTTTACTATGTACATATGTATTTAGTTTTTATAATATTTCATTTACCTTTTTATTAAGTGATTGTTAAACCCGTTTGGTTTAAAGGGGGGAGTGTAAAGTATTGAAATATAATAGAACGCCCTCTATAATTTTGTGGATGTTGCTCCTAGGTCTGATATATAGGGGTGTGACCAAATTCCAGGAGAGATGAATTTTGGGTTTGAACAGCGACACATCTCCAACTCGACACTTTTCTAATTTTTTGTTGTGACAAATTGTTTATTTGGAACTTGTTTGTAACTTTTACAACTTGTTTATAACTTTGAAAGCTTGGTTAATTGTATGAAACATTTATGTGTAATTTGGCAACATTTGTGATTTCGACAACCTTGTTACTTTTTATATGTAAGTTGATTCCGATTTTTTCTTTATAGAATACTTTATGTTTATAATGTTGAATAATCGATTATGTCGTTATTGGGCTCGTGAGAGTCTGTATCATTATCGATATACATTAGTTGTTTTAATCATATATATTATCGTTCATACCGTAGGTAGGCTATAAACTATAACTATGCATTATATACCGTATATATATTTCTTGCCTTTGTTGATATTAGTGATTGTTTTAAATTCTCCAGTTGCGATAAGGATTTAATATGTCTAATTAGGATGTTTTTTATGATATTATTGATACATTATAGCAGTTGTATGCTATTTAGAATAACCTACTGTAGTTTGGAAATCTATACATCATTTGTATTAAGGTATAACGATTATAAAGTGTAATGCCTGAGTGGTGCCTCATTTCGATTCATTGGAGGGCAATTTAAGTTTTGGTTGCCAATAGCAACTGGATAGTTGAGAGGGGATGGGTTATAAATTATAAACAAGGATCGATTTATTTATATTGCAGCTGTTTTGAACTGGGAGTAGTTCAAGTGCATCTGTTTACTGTGATTGGTATATTTGAGGCGTCAAAGTCAAGTAGGTTTATATTTTGAACCCCATGGCTCGTTTTAACTTGTAGTGGTAATTGATAAGGAATACGTTTGTTACTTGTTGCTTTAATGGTAACATTGTTGTGATCGCTATTCTATTGATATGTTTATATTAATTTTAATTGGTACACTTATACACCTTTTCATTTAACTCATTATAATATCGCTGTAATTTCTTGAATAATGTTGTATTCTGTAACACATTATAGAAAGTAATGTAGTTTCCTTTATCTTCTTTTAGTCACCAGAACAGAACGGAAGATCGGTCTATTGTAAATAAATTGTAGATATTGTATTTGCTGGATCAGTGTCTTTTGTTATCTGCGTCGATTGACCACACACGCCACCAAGCGAACTCGCGTAGTACGCTACAGTTGGTAATGCTTATCATCTTATTGCCATAGTTTTAGTACCTCGACAACCTGCGATGTTTAAACATAACTAATGAACTATGTTCAATATAAACAATTCCCTTACCAAATTACGAATAAACGATTTTAATGTTTTTCATGCAATTATAGAATAATCACAAAAGAGAAATATAAATGTATAATTGCGCGCGCAAACTTCAACTCACCTCAACTCTGGGACGTTGGCTTCTAGACGGCCCTGCAACCTCTGTCTCTTCCTAAACAAGAATATTGAAATGATTAAGTGGATCACAATGCATAAACAATATCATGATTTTACAACAAATGTTAAATTCACGATTTTAATGTTTTGCAAACAAAATCAGCCTATACAATAATCGCAATATAAATATATAATTGCGCGCGCAAACTTCAACTCACCTCATATGATTTTACAACAAATGTTAAATAAATTAAATAAATGATTTCGATTTGTTTTGTATAATTGTTTAATAGTTAATAGTTATAGTTAGGAGACGACCTCCCACTGGTCCGGCCCCCGACGGCACGGACCTCGACTGCACGTCACCACGTCGCGAACCGCGGTCCCGACATGCTCCCCTACCCGGCTTACCGCCACGCGCGGGGCGGGAATTACGGGGACGCAACGGCCCAGGAGTCTGCCCAACCTCAGACTGATTATGGACCGACGGCGGCGGTTGTGAGATAGTACGCGATGGCACCACCGGCAGTGGGGCTGGAAGCTTTGGACGCGAGTGCGAACGGCTCGCCTGGCGTTTCGGAAAACGCGATCTCGTCTCGCGACGTGCCTCTCGCTCGCGAGCCCACTTATCTTCCTTCTCGGCGAACTTACCATAGAAGAGGTCCACAGCACCGAACGACTCGCTAGTTGTGAAGCGGCGGTAATGCGCGGGCGCAATGTCCGTGGCCTGGAGGCAATTGACCCTCCGCGCGGCGGCCGAGGTCATTGCAATAGTCGCTTGTTGGTCCGCGACCAGGCCCCTAATCTGCTGAAGCAAGCAGATCACGTCCGCGTCAAGGTGCCATGGATGGTCCGGATCCGCGAGGAATGACAGAAGGTAGCCCGACATCGAGACCGTTCGTAACGTCTCGCGTGCACCACGGTCGACCGCGATTAGCGCCTCCTCAGTTTTGGCGGCCGAAGGAGACAGAAATCTGCCATTGGCGTCGAGACCTTGATCCTCGCGCGCACGTTCTTTCGCTGCATCCGGGATCGGTGGTGCCGATATATAGCGTTGAAACTGGTCCTGCGGAAGCGGGAAGGCTGCTGCGAGATCTTGAGGTGCAGCTCTACGGGTTTTAGGCTCCTTCGCTATAGCCTCTACCCTAGCGACAAGTTCGGGATCCAGCGACGCAACTGGACAAGTCGTGACCCGCTTCAATGGAGCACGCACTCCAAAGGTAGAGTACCTCTTCGAAGCCGGCGCGGGCGTCATAGGCGTACTCTACTCCAATGTACCAAAGTACAGCAGGAACCACACGATTGACAAGAGCCTGCAAACCGTCTCCACCCTATGCAACCTCGGAGCGATCCTCACTAGGCAGCGAGGTCATGGTCCTGTCACTGTCGTACCCACCGGCATCCGGCGATGGGTGCGTCCCTCGACCTTGAAAGTACTGCGGAGGCAGTACTGGCACAGGGGGATAATTAAGCGAGGATGCCGAGGAATAGTTGTTTAAGAGAGAAATTTAAAACGCACATAAGAAAACGTAGACTCACCTCAACTACTCTCGGCCGTCCAACTCCACGGGAAGGTGTAAGACTGTTAAGGTGTAAGACTGTTAAGGTGTAAGACTGTTAAGGTGTAAGACTGTTAAGGTGTAAGACTGTTAAGGTGTAAGACTGTTAAGGTGTAAGACTGTTAAGGTGTAAGACTGTTAAGGTGTAAGACTGTTAAGGTGTAAGACTGTTAAGGTGTAAGACTGTTAAGGTGTAAGACTGTTAAGGTGTAAGACTGTTAAGGTGTAAGACTGTTAAGGTGTAAGACTGTTAAGGTGTAAGACTGTTAAGGTGTAAGACTGTTAAGGTGTAAGACTGTTAAGGTGTAAGACTGTTAAGGTGTAAGACTGTTAAGGTGTAAGACTGTTAAGGTGTAAGACTGTTAAGGTGTAAGACTGTTAAGGTGTAAGACTGTTAAGGTGTAAGACTGTTAAGGTGTAAGACTGTTAAGACTGTTAAGGTGTAAGACTGTTAAGACTATTAAGGTGTAAGACTGTTAAGACTATTCTAAAGTTAAAAATTGTCATTAAATATTAAAAAAGAATCTTAGGGTCATTCCATCTCAGATCACCCAATGAGTTAAACCCTACCTCTTCCAATTTTGATGAAAGTTGGTATATGGGTGATTCATAGCAATTAAAGCCAAAATTTCAAATTTTAACTTTATCGGACCAACGGTTTTCAAGATATCGCAATTTCAATTTTCGGTTTTTACGCAAAAAAGGGCGCGTCCGCCACGTTTCAAAGAGCTGTATCTCGGGAACTATAGGTTCGATTTTAAAAGCAAAGGTATTTTTGTAAAGGGGAGACCATAAGGAATCTAAATATACTAATTGTGTGTGTTTTATGTTAATTTTAAGTTGAATAAAACTTTGACATATATTTTGACCTTGAAATTTCCCCCGTGGAACACGCCCGTTTTGTTGGTGACTATCATGAAAAATGTAGCCCTACGTGTCAACTACAACATATAAAAAAATTGGAGGGGTTTTTTTCTTTGTTTCCATGAAATTACAATTTGAAGTTGACATACCTCTTCCTTTTAGTGTATTTTTGGTGTCTGTCCATGCATTACTTCAATGTCAATTTGATGTATTCCAAAATTAATTTTATTTACAAACTAAATATTATTATAATGTTACAATTGTCTATGTCTGGCCTTTACTCCTTGTCATCTGGACAATTCAAACAGTATTTAGAAATGTTGTGGCGATCATTTTGGGAAATACTTTAATTCCTAGTCGAAGAGGATTTTATAAACGGAGAGGCTATAATACAATGTACATTTGATTCAGGAATCCAACAACAGTCTTCTTTGGACGGCCAATAAAAGGTTTTCGCTGACCCATGAGGATGCATAAATTTAATTTGAAAATCCCCAAACTCTTCTGAGAGTGAGACATCCACCACCAAACCAATCCATGGGACACCATCATAACTACAGCACACAAAATTCTGAATTCTAATAATGGTGGGTTGTGTATCAGCAACAATTTCATTTTCATCACTGAAAGATTCTTGAATCACTACCACATCCGGAGGGTTTATCTGGGTACTAAGTTTGTAGACCTGCATCTGTGCCAGAGAAACGGGAACAAAGCGATGATATTGTAATGTACCCTTGATGGTCTGGGCGAGGTTGAATCTCGGCTTTATTTCTTTTTCCACAGTAGATACCTCATCTATTCCCACATGAAAAAAGTTGATGCCTGGAATGTCCATATGAGCGAGTCATATGGCCGAGCGGTTAAGGCAGGGGCGCCGTTTACCGTACCTAAAAGAGCCAACAACAACATCGGCAAGGGTTCGAGGCCGACTCGCTCCGTTCTGGTGGTGGAACAAGTCTTCTCGGATAAGGACTATAAACTGTAGGTCCAGTGTACACAGTTATAACATGTGTGTACTTTAAAGAACCCAGTTCATTATTCGAAAAAGAGTAGAGGGTTACCCCGGTGAACTGGTTCACACAATAGCCCCTGTATCAGGGGGATTACCACCTATCTGATAGGACAGTGATTAATTCACCATTGATAATCCTTGGCCACATTGCCTAAAGACATAAAATAAAAATAAAAAATTACACAGTAGTCGAACATACTGAGAGATGTGATAATATGACATTCAGTCAAACGCTGTAAGCTTCTCTTAGTGACAAGCCTCTTAACTGTTCCACCTATGCCATCAAACGCACTCTTGCCATGTGATGTAGCGAAAAAATTCCACTCGGCGTCTAAACCAAAATCTTCCTGGTGGTGGCAAAGGTTAATAAAGTTATATTTGTTTTTGTATTGGCCGCCACATCCATCTGTGAATAATGAACTTTTTTCATGGTTGGTAGTTTTGTTTTTATATAGGGGATGGCAACCTTTAAAAAGGCATATACAGTGACTGTTGTATGTTCTCTGCAATCACTTATTATGCATATGTTAATGTGCATAATAACATAGTAAGGACACTAAACTATGTGTCAAAATTGATTTGAAAAGTATTTGAGTTACCCAGTATTTCTCATATCAAAATATATCTACTGTTTAAGTGGGCCTGATGAGAAAGCGTAACAATAAGACACCTTAACAGTTAGTGTTCACACTGTGTATAAGTATAACAACACCAAAAATACACTAAAAGGAAGAGGTATGTCAACTTCAAATTGTAATTTCATGGAAACAAAGAAAAAAACCCCTCCAATTTTTTTATATGTTGTAGTTGACACGTAGGGCTACATTTTTCGTGATAGTCACCAACAAATCGGGCGTGTTCCACGGGGTCAATTTCAAGGTCAAAATATATGTCAAAGTTTTATTCAACTTAAAATTAACATAAAACACACACAATTAGTATATTTAGGTTCCTTATGGTCTCCCCTTTACAAAAATACCTTTGTTTTTAAAATCGAACCTATAGTTCCAGAGATACAGCTCTTTGAAACGTGGCGGCCGCGCGCTTTTTTGCGTAAAAACCGAAAATTGAAATTGCGATATCTCGAAAACCGTTGGTCCGATAAAGTTAAAATTTGAAATTTTGGCTTTAATTGCTATGAATCACCCATATACCAAATTTCATCAAAATTGGAAGAGGTAGGGTTTAAAATTCCATTTTTTTTGGGTGAACTGAGATGGAATGACCCCTTACAGTAAGTTATGATAAAAATAAATAAGTGAAAGCGCACAGTGAGACACATGATCCAAGGGAAGATTCAGTTTTGAAGTATAGTGGGGCGCAACATGTCAATTTCAAACTGAGGAGCATGCAGTTGTATTGTAGGATTATTTTTTCGCGATTTAAAGGCTGCGTATTCAACTTCCCTTCCCCTTCCCCTCCCTTTGATCTGTCAATGATGGTCAAACTATCCAGGTATGAGGCATATCGATACACCATCGGCTGTGACATTGATTGAGGAAACAAATTTCCCCCCATCAAAGTATAATTTACAATATCGATTATGGATGTGCAAGAAATCATCGTTATATAAGTTATATTGAATAATTGTTTCTATTTACCTGTTGCGCCAAATCTCGTCCAGGGAGTAGGTAAATTTTCCCTTTTCGGACAAATGCCTTAAGGTCCATTACTGTACAAATTGTTTTAACAGGCCTTTCAAGAGCTCTCCCCTGGGTAGCACGTCTATAGGAGAAACCTACTCTCGCCAGCGGAACCTCAGAGTACATCCCAAATATAACATCTTCTAACGCTTGTAGGCTGATTTGAAGGTCCACTACAGTGTGACCGTCCGACAAGTCGTCATTGCCGGCTTGTTCTGTTTTAGGTGGCCCTTTTAAATTAAAATGTGTAAAACGTGTGTTACTTATTTTGGTTATTGCGTTTTGATTGATATAATTTAATTATAATTAAGACTAGAATGTTTTAATAAAAATCCATAGCGTAAACATGATTGTGTTGTGTATACTATTAGTAGCGCTTTATTACAAGCCAAAAGACTAAATACAGTACTCGCATGCTTAGTTTATCCGGCTAAGTTGGCGACACTACCTACCCGCTAATAAAGGAACGTATCCCGTGTAAATTCATTCATTTGGCCAAAAATAATTATTACAATAGCAATACACAATAAAAAACATTTTTAACAGTTAGAAAGTTAACGATAATAGCCCATAAAAACAATTAAACAAGTTTATTTCCGTTAAGGTTTGGAAAAAATGTTGTTTTAATAACTAAGCCAGAGATTCAGTTTACACCTCGCGTAAGCACATAATAAACCCATCCTTCCCAATCGGATCTATTGGTCCGGCTAGGTCTGTGTGGATTAATTCTAATGGGTAATTTGCCTTTTTGTCGGCTTCCCTGTTTCGGGAGTTTGTAAATTTGCCTTTAATGCATACATCACATGTAGATTCATTATTTGGTAGTTTATCAATTTTCATTCCATCTACAACATTTTCAAGGTTAAGTATGTCCTTTTTGTTGCAGTGTCCCAATACTTTGTGCCAATGGTCAATAGAGAAGTTCATTTTGTCTGTGTTTTCACCTACTTTCAGATGGTAAAGACCATCTGCGACTTCAAGGTCAAATGTTGAGCTGCCTTTCTTCATCCAACTACCTTCCTCTTTAAATGTTAGTTCTGCCCCGTTTTCTGTGGCCCGTTTCACGCTAAAGATGCTCTGTGGGTAGGTTGGACAATAGAGGGCGTTTGAGAGTGTTGCCCTCACATTTTTGCCTTTGTTGTTGATGATGTTTATTTCTGCGTCTCCTCACTTTATAGCACTTCCCTTCATTTTGGTTCCGTCGGCCAGTTCGATGCAGTGATGAGTCGGTTTAAAATTTGGGTCAATTTTTATGAACGTGTCCTTGTTGATTGCGTGCGAGGTGGCTCCTGTGTCCACAATCATGGCATCTTTCTTGCTCTCCTCACTAACGCAAAAATGGTAGGTGTGGTTTGTTTTAACTTTGTCTTTTGAATGCCTGTAGCATTCATCTTCGAGGTGTTTTGCTCCTTTATGGTATTTGCATCGGATCGCACTGCTTTACTAAGTGTTTGGTAGAGCCGCAACCATAACATGATAGGTTTGTTATTTTCATGACTGTGTCCTCAGCTTTCTCTAGGCCTATGCCTGTATCGTCTGGTTCATCAAAACACTCGGTTTTCTCAAATCCTCTTAACAGCTTTGAATTTTCTCATGGAAATATCGTCGTTAGATTGTGTAATATGGATCGAAAATGGTTTAAATTTCTGGGTCGGTAATCCCTTTAGGAGTACTGTATAGAGATTAAGAGTTTTTCGCCTGGTGCTTCTCTCGGTTCGCCTGTTGGGGCGTCCGATGTTATGTACTTTTCAAGTTTCTTGGTCACTAGGTAGGCTAATAATTTCGTTTCCCAGATTTCATATTCGTCTGGATCTCCACTGAATAGCAGCCTTTGGAACCTACTGGGCCCATAACCTGTAGGATTTGTAGTCATACTGATCGATAATAAATGATACTACGATTGTTTTCAACGTCTGTCTACGATTTATTCAATCATTATTCTCATCTGCTACACACAGCAGAAACAACATGCTCTAACAGGAGCAAGGAATTATGGGTAAAAATTATGACATAACACAAATATGAGGTGACAACAACATATTATTCCTTATTATTCATATATTTGGAGAAAATATGCCTTTAAGTTGCGTGCCCTCAATAACTAACATATTATGTATAGTATGTGCATCGCCTTTAAGTTGCGTGCCCTCAATAACTAACATATTATGTATAGTATGTGCATCGCCTTTAAGTTGCGTGCCCTCAATAACTAACATATTATGTATAGTATGTGCATCGCCTTTAAGTTGCGTGCCCTCAATAACTAACATATTATGTATAGTATGTGCATCGCCTTTAAGTTGCGTGCCCTCAATAACTAACATATTATGTATATAGTCCAGTCCCTAAGGGGAGAAAAAGGGGTGGGATGTTACCAGACTGGATACAAATATTTCAGTATAGCAGTTTGGTAGAGTATAGTGTGGAGATGCCAAAACAAAGTTACTGGAAATCTGATTTGACCTCTGTGACCTCTGACCTCAATTTATATATTTTTCTATTATATAACTAAAAATCGCCATATCTTGACAACGCAGAGACATTTTACATTTATTTTTTTTTTCAAAATGCTTGGAAGATATATATTTATATTCGCTATAATGAAAATAATTGTACAAAAATGGCCGCAAAGGCTTTATTTTTCAGTTTGACCTTTGACCTTGATTGCCTAATATCTCAATAACACGCAATCTCAGAGATTTGAGAATGGGCTCAAAATGTTAAGAAAATAAATCTAATATTTAGTCTAATAGAAACTTTTTTCAAAAAATTACCATAAATTAAGCTTTTTTGACCCTTGACCTCTAATGTTTGAATATGTCAATATCTCGGTAACTATTTGTCCCAAAAAGTTCAGTTTGGTGTCAAATTGTTTAGAATATACACATTTATATTTGCTCTAACAAAATATTTTGTCAGAATTCAATTGGAAATGTCATTTTGAGCTATGACCCATCGTTTTGCATATATTTAGCAATTAATAATCTATAAAAAGAGATCGAGAGAGGGGAGGGGGTTGGGGTGGATGGAGAGACACATATTTTTGTTACATGTTACACAAATGTTAAACTCTGTCTACACTATAACATTTTTATGCGACAAAAAAATGTGATGTGCCCATATATGGACACGATGAATGACATATCACTACCATATTTGGGCACATCACACCTTTTTTGTTAAACTAGTTTATAGTGTAGACAAACATGTAAAAAATATGTGTCTCTCCATCACCCCAACCACCTCCCCCTCTCTCGCTTTTCCAATGCTACTGCATGCATCTATACACATCAAATTGACCGGAATTGTACTGGAAAGTTTTTAGCTACATTTGAAAATAAGTCCCAGAGGATGGGTGTATTAAAGATATACTTATTTTCCCCCTGACAAAAGTAATTTTGACAAATATTTTTGTTGAATATGCAATTTTAATGTCACACATAATAGTTTCACCAAAAATTGGATTGAAAAAAAATGATATAGTGCATACCCAAAATAACTGTAATTCAAAGCAAAAAATAGGCTGGAAGTCAATAGTGGGGTTCACATGGAACTATGTCTAGAAGAAGTGGATTTAACAATTTTCTACTAACTGGACTAACCTTGACAAATCCCGTTCTTTGGTACAATTATGTCTAGTTAATTAAATTTCATAAAATCCTGGTATTGGAGATTTTAAATGCTATTTTATGTAAAAAAAAATCATCTATTTCTTTTATTTATCCCGTATGTTGTTTACTTTTAACTTCTGATTACAAACAATTGGTCATTTTACTTTCTGTGTTAAATTTTGTATTCTATTTTTCAGTATAGTAAAAATTTTAGGCCTACCATCTTCTAATATCTTCTACCTCTGTCTTCGTCAGACATAGTTCATTTAATTTTTTAGGACATTTTATGGGGTACACAATGAAGAATGACCATATTCTTTGCAATTCAAATGTTAAATATGAAAATGAAATGGGTTAAAAAATTCTTCAATTTCATTGGTGCAAATGAGGCTAAAGGCCACCCGCTGGGTTGTTAATTGGATTACCCTCATAAAATAACTGGCTATCCTTCCTTGGATTTACTTCTAAATCCAAGCAGCAATAATTGTCCAGAAAAAAAACATCATCCGGACATAATTGAGCGTTCACATCCAAATTATTTACTCTATTTTTTAAATTAGCTCTTTGATTAAACACCTCTTCCAATGCAGTGAAGATCTTAAGTGTCGCCTTGTCTTACTAATCTTCCTTAACTTCTCTTTGAACGATCGTAATCAATATTTGTTGAGGTATAATATTTCCCTCTAATATGGTAATGCCTGTTTTATTGAGTCAAATGCTTTCTGATAATCTCTAAATCAAAGATTTGGTGATATTCATTTCCTTTTTATTTTAGTTGATTGACAAACTGTATAAGATGGTCCTACTGTATAAAGCCTTATATATTGGTTTATTTACTTCTAGATTTTGTTTTTTTATTACTTTTGTAAATTATTTGTGTACATGTGATAATGTTCGTTTGGTCGGTAATGGTTGATGTCAGTTTTGTCATGTTTTTGTGGATTAAAGTATAATTATCATTGCTTCTCTTAATTTCTTCTGGTTTCAAAGATTTTGTTAGTGTTATGAGCTGGATGTGTTATTGCCTCATCAAGCCAAGATGGTAATTTTGACTGCTCACTGGTTTGTTTTCCTTTTATATTCCACTACAGTATGTTCTTGAAAAGAAATCAGCTTTGTAATTAATTTGTCTTTGATCCTTTTCAGATTTCTAATATTTTAAACATATGTTTTTCTTTTCTTCGCTTTTTCCTCACTGTTTCAAACATTTTATTTTTTCAGCATACTTCAAGCAATTAATTGATAATTAGGTCATATGTTTTATGAGTATCAAATCGCATTGGTTAATTCTTCTTTTCTTTCTTTAAGATCCTGATTTTTTTATTTTTTTTTTTATTGTTATTTAACTTTTAAGTTTATCTAATTTTTTGTTGATATTAAGTGTTGCTCTTACGGTGTAGGCCTACCATGCGATGGAATTATATATTGAAATTAAATTAAACATTAAGTTTTAAGAAAATTGTAAAAGGCTAAATAGGATATTGAATGTAGTTCTGGTCCATTAAATCTATATTTTAGGTATATTATTACAAGTATGACACACGCACGCTTAACAGTATATCCTGGTCATACCTCAAACTGGCATTTCCAGTAAAAATATGATAACATCTTCTATTAGTGCTAATATAAATGTTTACATTTTGAACATTTTGACACCAAGTTGAACTTTTTATGACATTTGGTTACAGAGATACAGACATATTTAAACATTAAAGGTCAAAGGTCAGTAAATTACATTTCCTGTGGATTTGGAAGAACATGTTTAATTAGAGTATATATAAATATGTATGCTCTTAACAATTTGAAACAAATTTCAAGAAATTTTGACCAGTAGTTATTGAGATATAGTAAGCCGAGGTCAAAGGTCAAAACATTGAGAAATTACATTTCCGGTCGTTTTTTTGAAAAAAGTTCTATTAGAGCGAATATAAATATGTACCCTCTGATCTATTTAGACACCAATATCATTTCAATTGTCAAACCCGTTGCGGAGATATGGCTGTTTAAGATAGAAATATAAAAATTGAGGTCAGAGGTCACAGAGGTCAAATCAGATTTCCAGTAACTTTGTTTTGGTATCTCCATATCATGTTCTATCAACATGCCAAAGGGCACACTTGTATCCACTATGGTAACATCATTTCCCCTTAGGGACTGGACTAATAGTATGTGCATCGCCTTTAAGTTGCGTGCCCTCAATAACTAACATATTATCAAAATTTGGATAGACGTTCCATTCGATAACTCTTAATTCGTGACCTGATTATTTGCTTCAACTTTTCCACTTGGAGACAATAACATTTAAAAAAAATATATAGCGCCCACTATGTGTTGTAATAAGTCAATAACAATCAATTCACAACTACGTCTTCATGATTTAATTTTGCACCAAATAGTCATCAGCAGTCAGTCTAATTACCGAAAATAACCGAAAAACAACCATAAACAGCTGAAAACAACCAAAAACAACCGAAAACAAAATAAATAATAATCTAAATACCGAAAACAAATTTGTATATCAATTTTTAATGTCGCCCTCTACTGATGGGTGTTTCTAGAGCTAAGAGGACCGAGCTAAGACCATAACAGAGAGAAGACTGCGTGCACAAAAGCCAAGGAAGACCCTACGAAATGATAGTGTGCACAAAATACAACTAAAAATTGTACAATCAATCAATGATAACATCGCATTTACTTACAGAACCTATAAAAATATGTTAATTTTAGTCTTTCGATTTTTGATCCAACTCATTTACTCCTTACAATAATTGTGAATACGTTAATCCATAGTATAGAAAGTAAATTGACTATGGTTAATCTTGATCATTTTAAATAATACAAAAATGATATTTTTAAGAATATTGATAATATTAGGTACTATAAAGTATACTTAAAATAAGCTCACGACAAAGGATTCAATAAAATCTATTCAGTAAAATTACCGTAGTCGAGTAAATAACATTTTTATCCTAAATCACTTCAGTATAAACTTAAATGACGAAAACGCAAAGTTAAGTCAAATCATGCTTTGTTTTTGAAAATCTAAAGACTAAATCCGAAGTGTGTTTATAGATTTTGTAAATAAATTTAGTCTACAGTGTATATCATTCAATTTGTACGATTTTGAGTTGTATTTTATGCACACTACCATTTTGTAGGGCTTTTCTTGGCTTTTGCGCGTGCGGTTTTCTCTCTGTATGGTCTAAGCCTTAGAAACACCCATCATAGAGGGCGACATTAGATTACGTAAACAATCTTGATAACACCTTTGCTTTCTCTCCTTGCCAGCATTGCCAGCACCCACTGATATCACAAACAAAAAATAGCAGTAGCAATTCCTAGTAAGATTTCTTAATAGTATTGACAAATTGGCTAGTATATTAAACAACAAAAATAACAAATGCAATATCATCCATTCAACGACCGTATACTTTTATTCAATATACAGTACCACTATAACTACTAAGTATAAAAAAAAAATTGATTTGCAGTTGTAAAACCCAATAATGATATTTCTTTTCTACCATGGTTTAGGCCTATCCTTTCACATTGTTTTTAATGTTTACTTCAAATAAAAAACCTAATGCTGTGTACCTACACAATAATCTTACACTATTTATTTATATAGATATCTTCAGATGATAAAAAATATTTATGGTGTTTAACTTATTTTTTAAATAAAAATGTATTAAATTCAAAAACCCCAAAAAATGCTATAAATTATTAACATTGATTATACACTATTATATTCACTATAAACTATTCACATTTTTTAACCTGAGTTCTAAACCATCCAAAAATGTGAATATTGTATAAATCATAATTGTTAGAACTTAGAAGTTTTGTTTAAATGAAAGTTACCCTTATTAAGAATTATGATTTATACAATGTTCACATATTTGGATGGTTAAGAACTCAGGTTAAAGTTTTGTTTAACTGTAAAATACCCTGTTTAACTGTAAAATACCCTTATTAACAATTATGATTTATGCAATAAATGGAAGCTCCATACTAACATTAAATTCAACGTCTTCGGGTACGTGATAAACTTTGCCACCCTTCATGACAATATCTACAGGATACCTATATTTGAAAGAAGTAAAAACTTACTTTAAAACCAAAATATTCAACCGATTCAATGACAACATTTACAAAATATATATTTAACTAGAATTTAATTCGTCACTTTGACGAATTATAGGTGATCATTTTTATCATTTTAATGAAATTAATTTTTTTTAAACATGTACGTACGTTAACATATGATAGGAAAATGTTGATGTATGCCATCCTATTATACGCTTATAGTGCTGAGTTATGCCTATTATATGCCATATACAATGTACAGTATATACTGTATATCTATATACAGTGTAGCATAGGTGAAATTATGGGACACACATCAAGTTCAAATTTTTTGGTATGATGGAATTATCAAAATAAACTCGAAGATGACAATTTCGAAAGATAATGAATTGAGCAAATAAATATAAGGATTGGAAGAGAATTTGACACGTAGAAGCGCAATGCGCGCTCTTTGAAATTTGTATAACTTCGACTAAAGAAATTTAAAAACTACTTTTTAACTTCAACTGGCCATATGATAACATCACAACATCCGATAGGCTTAATTTTGATATGAATTCATATCTACATTTCATCAGCTTTCATAATAAATTATAATCTTCAAGGTCACCTTTAATTCTGAGGAGCTATAAGATATTCAAATGTATGGTGTAGCTGAAATTACACGACCTAGGTTATTCAAGTTTTTACGCGTGATGACGTCATCACAATAAAAATGTTGACAACTCACAAGAAAGATAATTAATTGAGCAAGCACATACTAAAATATCTGCAAAAATCGGGCTCAAATAACGGAGATGCGCTCTATTGAATGTGATAACATATTTTTTGGGGTTTTTTTTCTCGCAAATGATTAACTTTATTAAAACTGCCAAATAGCCTAATCTAGTTGGAGGACAAATACATCTTTTAAAAAGATAAAGATAGAACACAAAAGTCATCTTGCTGACCAGCAAATGCTCTTTTGACTTTTTTCTTTTCAACTTTTCCCTGTTTCCTGCACAGATTGCAAATCGGAAAATGATTTGGAATTTCGATGTTATCTTGCTCATTTCCACAATAGAAACATAGCACATCTGTAAATGTGTTGTAGTAGGGAACCTCAATGGGCATTTGCATGTGAGCTTGTCATTAACAAAAACTGTGTTAAAGATGTCATTTTCTTCATCTTCAATGTCTTGGAAACATGATCCGCATGAATATGAAATCAACTCTAATGCTCTTTCAAGCTGCTGTCTCTTTTCAACCTTAAAGACCTTTGCAGTGTAACATACGCGCCACTTGAGACATTCACCACACTAAAAAAAAATATATATATATAAATGTGCTGTTTTCAAGCCAAGGGAACAAACGTCTCCCATTATTCTCTCAATTCAAATATATACTAAGAGGAGAAAATTATTATTATTTTTTTTTTTTCTTCATACTCATCCAACAGCGAGTAACTCGTCAATTACAGGATGGATAAACTATTTAATAATTTATCGTGCTTATTTATAAACTAAGTCTCATTTGAGGCTTAGGGAGTGGAGTTGAAAGAGTCATGAGTTACAACCCTGCACTAGGTCAGGATTGAACCCGGGACCTTGGGATTGGAAGGCAAGCACGTTAACCACCAAGCTACAGCTCCACTCCACCCACCTACTTGTACTACCATATTAACATTGCGGACTTTCTGTCCTGATGGAGCGAATGGCATACTATGATGCTTGTTGGCTTTGTCTATCTTGGACGGTACATGCATTTCACTATCCTTCTTTCCATACATTTCCTGGATTAAAAGAAGAAGAAGAAAAAAAAATTAAGAATTGCAGGAAAGGAATTAAAATAAACCATACATTGAATTTATTGTTATGAATACTGTACACCTCAAATTTACTCTTACCTCAAAGGGTTTGTAGTGATCATTTTGAGGCACTGGAAATGGCAAATGGTAAAGATCATTAAAGATGTCGGGTGGAGTTCTTGGGGCACCACACACACATTATTCAGTCCCACACTTTTTTATGCTGAATTGATAGTGTCCAATACAACAGTGAGTATCCATAAATGCCTCATTTTCCTGGATTGTTTACATGGCTTAGATGTGTCCATTAATGTTATAGCTTCAAACTCATCGTCGATCTTCTTTAAGTTGTCAGCCAAAGTGGTCTGTTGGGAGCGTGCTTCAGTGTTTCAGCAATCTCTATCTCACATTGCTTCGTTTGTGGGTGAGCTCGCATACACGATTCTAAAGATGAACAATTTGAATGAGAGTTATTAGTCACAATGTACACATTTAAAACTTTAAAATTCTGTATTATGACATAAATTGTTGTTAGTAAATAAACGACTTATAATTTAGAAAGTTCAGTACTTTTACATTATGCGCGCGCCGAACACATAAGTACTAATGTGCATGAGCACATTTGGTTTTAAGCGTCTAGTAACATTTAAAACTGCTATAAAATTTCAACAAGACTAGTAATCAACATAGACAATGACTAAGCCTATTAGGCTAATACTAGACTTACTTATTATTATGTAAAATTGATGGATCTGTTGATATTTTGTTTGATTCCCTTGCTTGTTTCCGTCACAAGGTTTTGTCTAATGTCAGTAATATTTAAATGTTGTCTTGTTATCTGTTGATTTTTGCTTGTATATAATATGTTATATTTTACGACTTTCAACCCTGTTAAGGGTGACGTTTGGTCACTGTAGGGTGATGATGAAATAAAATTTAAAAAAAAAATAAAAATAAATAAATAAATAAAAAAATAAAATTACACTGCACAGCTGCGTCTTGCAAAATTCAGCTTTGCCTTTTCGGCCCTTATAACTGTAAAGTGACAGCACATTGTTGGTGGCCACCTTCCTCATAATCGACAAACCGTATCACCTGCCCTGTGTCCCGTCAAGGCGCTTAAATAGTTTACCTTTTTGGAGTATAAATAATACGGTAAATAATGATTATTAATATGTATATAACACACATTGTAAAGGAACACTAAAGAACAGTTAAAAAAAGTCTCAAGTACATCACATAATAGATGAATTATGTAACACGAAATATTAACGCATATGAAAAAGAAACAGGATTAGTATTACATATGGGCCTACTATTCCATGTTTATTTGAATAAACGCCTTGGGGTATTTATTTTTCAAGCGGGTCTATTTGTTTAATTTAAAATGGTAACATATTATACTCAAAATAACGCCCTCTCGCTATGAAAAACTACAATAAAATGATTATTATCATAAAAAAGATAATATACACTACAAATTGTAAAAAATGCTATGTAAATTTTTTTTTCTCATGTACCGTCGTCCCCTGCAGTCTTCAATAGGGAGTCAAGATTAAAGTATCATACTTATTTGACTTCCTTTCACACTTCTTTGTTTTTTTTAAAAGTACAAGTATCTCTATATATTTTTTTTAAATTAGTTTGATTACCTTATTGTTTATTACTATGATACCTGTTATCATTGTTTCACATATAACTTGTATTATTTTTGAAGTGTGAAAAAAAATTGAATAAAAGAAAATAAAAGAAAGAAAAATTGAACTTCAAATACAAATTGTTCACAGCCACTTAAAAAAGGGGTATATTACCAATCATTGAGTCCTACAGAGAAGCGACCGATGTTCCCGCTATTTCTTCTATCTCGTCATTTGCTACGATAATAAAAAAAAATATTTCAATAGGCATAGTCTGTGAGAATATACCTGTTAGCCCCCTGGTCTATAACTACTATACTATACTTGACAACATTATTTTGCCAAGTACTGTAATAATGAAGGTAACTCAATGTTTAAAATAGAGCAACTATGACGATTTCCCAACAAATTTTCCAACGTTGCCATTGTCGACCGCAATCAAAAGTTTAGCAACTTTTGTCAATTCAATGGTAGGTGTTGAGAGACGATAGTAGTCCCTGTGCACATTGATACTATGTCCAAGATGATCCGCCAACCAATCTAACTAATTCCTTTAGGTTAAGAATTTGACTGACTGTTGCAATGTATTTTCTCATTTTTGTGCTACGAATTAAGTGTGGTTTCTGCAAATCAGCTTCCTCAGCGAGTTCTTGAATGCAGTCGCATGCCCGTAAATTTGTTGTGTAGCCATGTCAAGCAAAGAAGTATTTATTGCCCTCAGGGACACCACAAACACTAAGGCAAGCAATTAGCTGGTCCATGCTCTCTTGCTCCCTGATGGAATAATAATAGGTTCCTTCCACGTTTGCCACGTGTGAAAATCATGTCCAATTCCTAGGTGACTTTCAAGTGAAGTCAAATAATTTTTTAAGTCACTTATACTTGATGCTTCCCAATTGGTTCGATTTATGCAAGACTCCAAGCTAGTGGGTAAAAACAAAAATTAATCTTGTTATATCATACTAAAACTGCCAACAATATTTAAGACGTTAGCAAGGTATACTCGTCCAACAGGGTGTTGTGCAAAATGCGTAGGACGATTATTGTGTTTGTGCGATTACAATTGGTACAGCTGGTGTACAGTACAGCCCTCTGTGCCGCTGGCAAATAGCAAACATTGTTATGGATAGTATGACACCCTCTAGTTTGGGGGTAATATAACTGCCTCTATTTTTGCGAATAAAAAGAAGAATATAAGCCACCCTCTATTTGGCTTGGCACATGTAACCGAACTTTGACAATTGGCTTGGCAGTGAGCGTGTTAAATTAATGTATACCAAAAAGCGATTTGTTTTCTCAATTAATTAAGAGCATCTAAACATTAAAAAAAACAAATGTTTAGTATTCCTCATACACTATAAAAATAATTGTAGTTACTAAATTTACATACAGTAAAAAATTGACTACTGTATATTCTTGCATATAAGATGAGGCTTAAAATAGCAAATTACAATCGAAAAACAGGGGGTTGTATTATCACGCAACATCACACTTTTGATTTTTACGGTACTGTAATCCAATGGTGCATGAATTACAATTAACGTTAATTTCAATGCTCTTAGGGTAGTAACCAAGCAGTTGCTAGGTTCACATTGTAATTTATTTGAATATGACATCAAGGCAATAAATAACTTACCTAAGTTGCTCGGTTTCACCTGTTCTCCTTTTGTTGAAAGTAGTTAGGCGAGCAAGAACTAATTGACAGCATCTTCTGAATGTCTTGGCCGATGGTTTTTTTAATTCATCCGTAGCATCCTTAATATTCTCTATCAGAAATGTAGTAAATTTGCTTAAATCGGCCGACTCTGGCAGTTCAGTCACTTGCTTAAACTTCCGTTTCGATATAGTGCCAAGTACTTCAGCTGAAATTTGTTCAGCCCATTCAGCTTCTTTTAACTTAAGGAAACTCTTGGCTTCCTGTTCTGCCACCTTATCTCCCTGTTCTGCCACCTTATCTCCTGTTCTTAGGGCTGTACACCTTTTTATTGCTGCTAATTTTGATAAATTATGCCCAGTTTTAGAGCAACGGAAGGTCGCTCTACTTCAACAGTATTGCCAGCAGCAAGGCGTACTGCTTGAACAACAGTATCGAACTGCTGTGGTCTAATAAAGTGATCCATGGAAGCATTTGACTGTGTCATTTTCCGTAACTGTATTAACAGTCTTGCTGACATTCTCATCACTTGGCCAACATAGTGTCGCTTTACCTCTTTTTTAGTTCCATGGTTAACTAACCTTCCCAAGAATAATCCTTCTTCATTCAATGGTTCTATGGTCGCATCGAGACTATAACAATATAAGAAATCCAAGTTTCCTATCTTAATAACCACCTAAACTTTCTACCGGTAATACCAAAATTGGCATTTAAAGGGAATAAGGAATGGAACAGAATTGTTTTCACTGTATAATTATTGTTAAGTTTACCTTCAATTGCAGAAATAACTTACTTTGAAACATAGAATATTTCCAAAATTGAAAGTAATGTAAATGAAATTAGGTTGATATTCATAATGATCAATGTATAAAAATGAAATTTTTATGCACTGCAGATTTGACAAACAATTTAATCAATACTTTAGGGACAAAAAATTTGCAATTCAATTGATTACATTTAACTATCTATGGGACAAAGACATTGCAATATTAAACACACATTATTAGAGGCAAGTACCCTATAGCAATAGTTAGGGAACTGAGACATTGCAACTTTAGCACACATTATTAGAGACAAGTACCCCACATAGAATTACTTATGGGACTGAGATATTGCATTATAATTTAGCACACATTATTAGAGGCAAGTACCCCACATAGAATTACTTATGGGACTGAGATATTGCATTATAATTTAGCACACATTATTAGAGACAAGTACCCCACATAGAATTACTTATGGGACTGAGATATTGCATTATAATTTAGCACACATTATTAGAGGCAAGTACCCCACATAGAATTACTTATGGGACTGAGACATTGCATTATAATTTAGCACACATTATTAGAGGCAAGTACCCCACATAGAATTACTTATGGGACTGAGATATTGCATTATAATTTAGCACACATTATTAGAGGCAAGTACCCCACATAGAATTACTTATGGGACTGAGATATTGCATTATAATTTAGCACACATTATTAGAGGCAAGTACCCCACATAGAATTACTTATGGGACTGAGATATTGCATTATAATTTAGCACACATTATTAGAGGCAAGTACCCCACATAGAATTACTTATGGGACTGAGATATTGCATTATAATTTAACACACATTATTAGAGGCAAGTACCCCACAAAGAAATAGTTAAAGGACTGAGATATTGCAACTTTAGCACACATTATTAGAGACAAGTACCCCACATAGAATTACTTATGGGACTGAGATATTGCATTATAATTTAACACACATTATTAGAGGCAAGTACCCCACAAAGAAATAGTTAGGGGACTGAGGTATTGCAACTTTAGCACACATTATTAGAGACAAGTACCCCACATAGAATTACTTATGGGACTGAGATATTGCATTATAATTTAACACACATTATTAGAGGCAAGTACCCCACAAAGAAATAGTTAGGGGACTGAGGTATTGCAACTTTAGCACACATTATTAGAGACAAGTACCCCACATAGAATTACTTATGGGACTGAGATATTGCAACTTTAGCACACATTATTAGAGACAAGTACCCCCATAGAAATAGTTAGGGGACTGAGATATTGCAACTTTAGCACACATTATTAGAGACAAGTACCCCACATAGAATTACTTATGGGACTGAGATATTGCAACTTTAGCACACATTATTAGAGGCAAGTACCCCCATAGAATTACTTATGGGACTGAGATATTGCAACTTTAGCACACATTATTAGAGGCAAGTACCCCACATAGAATTACTTATGGGACTGAGATATTGCAACTTTAGCACACATTATTAGAGACAAGTACCCCCATAGAAATAGTTAGGGGACTGAGGTATTGCAACTTTAGCACACATTATTATATAATATGTTATATTTTACGACTTTCAACCCTTAAGGGTGACGTTTGGTCACTGTAGGGTGATGATGAAATAAAATTTAAATAAGTAAATCAATAAAAAAATAAAATTATACTGCACAGCTGCGTCGTGCAAAATGCAGCTTTGCCTTTTCGGCCCTTATAACTGTAAAGTGACAGCACATTGTTGGTGGCCACCTTCCTCATAATCGACAAACAGTATCCCGTCAAGGCGCTTAAATAGTTTACCTTTTTGGAGTATAAATAATACGGTAAATAATGATTATTAATATGTATATAACACACATTGTAAAGGAAAACCAAAGAACAGTACAAAAAAATCTCTAGTACATCACATAATAATAAATGAATTATGTAACACGAAATATTAACGCATATGAAAAAGAAACAGGATTAGTATTGCATATGGGCGTACTATTCCATGTTTATTTGAATAAACGCCTTGGGGTATTTATTTTTCAAGAGGGTCTATTTGTTTAATTTAAAATGGTAACATATTATACTCAAAATAACGCCCTCTCGCTATGAAAAACTACAATAAAATGATTATTATCATAAAAAAGATAATATACACTACAAATTGTAAAAAATGCTATGTAAAATTTTTTTTCTCATGTACCGTCGTCCCCTGCAGTCTTCAATAGGGAGTGAAGCTTAAAGTATCATACTTATTTGACCTCCTTTCACACTTCTTTGTTTTTTTTTAAGTACAAGTATCTCTATATATTTTTAAAAAATTAGTTTGATTACCTTATTGTTTATTACTATGATACCGGTTATCATTGTTTAAATTGAATAAAAGAAAATAAAAGAAAGAAAAATTTAACTTCAAATACAAATTGTTCACAGCCACTTAAAAAAGGGGTATATTACCAATCATTGAGTCCTACAGAGAAGCGACCGATGTTCCCGCTATTTCTTCTATCTCGTCATTTGCTACGATAATAAAAAAAAATATTTCAATAGGCATAGTCTGTGAGAATATACCTGTTAGCCCCCTGGTCTATAACTACTATACTATACTTGACAACATTATTTTGCCAAGTACTGTAATAATGAAGGTAACTCAATGTTTAAAATAGAGCAACTATGACGATTTCCCAACAAATTTTCCAACGTTGCCATTGTCGATCGCAATCAAAAGTTTAGCAACTTTTGTCAATTCAATGGTAGGTGTTGAGAGACGATAGTAGTCCCTGTGCACATTGATACTATGTCCAAGATGATCCGCCAACCAATCTAACTGTGATTCCTTTAGGTTAAGAATTTGACTGACTGTTGCAATGTATTTTCTCATTTTTGTGCTACGAATTAAGTGGTTTCTGCAAATCAGCTTCCTCAGCGAGTTCTTGAATGCAGTCGCATGCCCGTAAATTTGTTGTGTAGCCGGGTCAAGCAAAGAAGTATTTATTGCCCTCAGGGACACCACAAACACTACGGCAAGCAATTAGCTGGTCCATGCTCTCTTGCTCCCTGATGGAATAATAATAGGTTCCTTCCACGTTTGCCACGTGTGAAAATCATGTCCAATTCCTAGGTGACTTTCAAGTGAAGTCAAATAATTTTTTAAGTCACTTATACTTGATGCTTCCCAATTGGTTCGATTTATGCAAGACTCCAAGCTAGTGGGTAAAAACAAAAATTAATCTTGTAATATCATACTAAAACTGCCAACAATATTTAAGACGTTAGCAAGGTATACTCGTCCAACAGGGTGTTGTGCAAAATGCGTAGGACGATTATTGTGTTTGTGCAATTACAATTGGTACAGCTGGTGTACAGTACAGCCCTCTGTGTCGCTGGCAAATAGCAAACATTGTTATGGATAGTATGACACCCTCTAGTTTGGGGGTAATATAACTGCCTCTATTTTTGCGAATAAAAAGAAGAATATAAGCCACCCTCTATTTGGCTTGGCACATGTAACCGAACTTTGACAATTGGCTTGGCAGTGAGCGTGTTAAATTAATGTATACCAAAAAGCGATTTGTTTTCTCAATTAATTAAGAGCATCTAAACATTTAAAAAAACAAATGTTTAGTATTCCTCATACACTATAAAAATAATTGTAGTTACTAAATTTACATACAGTAAAAAATTGACTACTGTATATTCTTGCATATAAGATGAGGCTTAAAATAGCAAATTACAATAGAAAAACAGGGGGTTGTATTATCACGCAACATCACACTTTTGATTTTTACGGTACTGTAATCCAATGGTGCATGAATTACAATTAACGTTAATTTCAATGCTCTTAGGGTAGTAACCAAGCAGTTGCTAGGTTCACATTGTAATTTATTTGAATATGACATCAAGGCAATAAATAACTTACCTAAGTTGCTCGGTTTCGCCTGTTCTCCTTTTGTTGAAAGTAGTTAGGCGAGCAAGAACTAATTGACAGCATCTTCTGAATGTCTTGGCCGATGGTTTTTTTAATTCATCCGTAGCATCCTTAATATTCTCTATCAGAAATGTAGTAAATTTGCTTAAATCGGCCGACTCTGGCAGTTCAGTCACTTGCTTAAACTTCCGTTTCGATATAGTGCCAAGTACTTCAGCTGAAATTTGTTCAGCCCATTCAGCTTCTTTTAACTTAAGGAAACTCTTGGCTTCCTGTTCTGCCACCTTATCTCCCTGTTCTGCCACCTTATCTCCTGTTCTTAGGGCTGTACACCTTTTTATTGCTGCTAATTTTGATAAATTATGCCCCAGTTTTAGAGCAACGGAAGGTCGCTCTACTTCAATCAGTATTGCCAGCAGCAAGGCGTACTGCTTGAACAACAGTATCGAACTGCTGTGGTCTAATAAAGTGATCCATGGAAGCATTTGACTGTGTCATTTTCCGTAACTGTATTAACAGTCTTGCTGACATTCTCATCACTTGGCCAACATAGTGTCGCTTTACCTCTTTTTTAGTTCCATGGTTAACTAACCTTCCCAAGAATATTCCTTCTTCATTCAATGGTTCTATGGTCGCATCGAGACTATAACAATATAAGAAATCCAAGTTTCCTATCTTAATAACCACCTAAACTTTCTACCGGTAATACCAAAATTGGTAATGTAAATATCATGTAGGAGATAATTTTCACAAAATTTCATCTAAAAAAAATTTGTCCCACAAGGTCAAATCCTAGGTCAAATGGAATAGAATAAGTTATACATCTTTTAAATAGTTCTATCTCAAAAGTAAATAGAAGATTTGGATAGCTTTAACAATTAGCTTTCCAAAGATACCTGTCACAACAAAATCGGTCCACACGTTACGGAGATACGGTCATTTAAGTATAGCCCGCCGCATCGATTTTGCGCAAAATCGCGAAGAAATGACGGCGCACGCGCCAACCGTTGGTCGTATGGTGCTCAAATTAAAAATTTCAGGTTTTTTAGCTAAAAATAACCCAAAAACCAAATTTGAGCAAATTTGAAGAAAGTAGAGTTTAACCCATTGGGTGATTTGACATGGAATGACCCAACATAGAATATTTCCAAATTTGAAAGTAATGTAAATGAAATTAGGTTGATATTCATATTAAATGATCAATGTATAAAAATGAAATTTTTATGCACTGCAGATTTGTTTGAGACAAACAATTTAATCAATACTTTAGGGACAAAAAATTATCAATTCAATTGATTACATTTAATTATCTATGGGACAAAGACATTGCAATATTAAACACACATTATTAGAGGAAAGTACCCTATAGAAATAGTTAAAGGACTGAGATATTGCAACTTTAGCACACATTATTAGAGACAAGTACCCCACATAGAATTACTTATGGGACTGAGATATTGCATTATAATTTAACACACATTATTAGAGGCAAGTACCCCACAAAGAAATAGTTAGGGGACTGAGATATTGCAACTTTAGCACACATTATTAGAGACAAGTACCCCACATAGAATTACTTATGGGACTGAGATATTGCATTATAATTTAACACACATTATTAGAGGCAAGTACCCCACAAAGAAATAGTTAGGGGACTGAGATATTGCAACTTTAGCACACATTATTAGAGACAAGTACCCCACATAGAATTACTTATGGGACTGAGATATTGCAACTTTAGAACACATTATTAGAGCAAGTCCCTCACATAGAATTACTTATGGGACTGAGATATTGCATTATAATTTAGCACACATTATTAGAGGCAAGTACCCCACATAGAATCACTTATGGGACTGATTGCATCCTGGGAAACACACAGTATTAGAGACAAGTACCCCACATAGAATCTCTACATACATTACATCTAAAATTTTTAATTTTTTGTTTGGAAAAAGCTTGTCCCGCAGTTTTGTGTCATATCCGTCACATAATTTAAATGTGCCGTCTATAGTTTAATGAACGACAGGGAAAAAAAATGATTGTGCGTTGTAAAGATGCGAAGATATTGAAATAAAACTAGCCGCACACCATTTTCAATAAAAGAGGAAAAAAGCCAAAAAAGAGGAAAAAATCCAATAAAACGAGGTTTTAGAAAAATTACAGTTGCGTACCTTTATTGAATGTCATATCCCAACGGTATAGAAGTCATTAAATAATTATAATTTCTGTAATTTTTCAACTGGAAGTACAATTTATGGTTATGCTCTTGTTTTAAACATCGTGGTCAATTGTAAATATCCTAGCTATAATTTCAAGCGACAAAATTCAAGACATTTTACTATACAGATTTAAAAAAAGTTCAAGAATTTATTGCAATTATAAAAAAAAAATAGGCTGCTAAAATGATCAATTAGACTATAGGCCTATCTCTTGCTCTTCTGGATTTTGCCGTTTGTTGCGTCCTCCATCTCTATCCCGGGCGTTTGTTAGAAACTTAACAATGACGGCTTTCACTTCATTCTTTGTCGCCTCTTTTGTTTGTCTGTTTTTCCAAACAGCGGCTAAAAAAAAACATCCTAGATTATTTATCACTAGCAAGTCAATTATTTTTTCAATTCACATGTTATAATTGTTCGAACACTGAATATAAAAAAGGTTTCTTCACAAAATCTTCCAATTCCCCGAAGGTAGTCCAAATGTCTTGTGTTTTGAATCAATTATTGGCCTTTTTAGTTTTCAAATCTAATAACAGCGATGTGTTGCTCTCAACTTGCTTCTTAACGTCTTTATTTAGAATAATTAGGACATTATGAAAATAAATCTTATCTTTTTGTCTTTGTTTAAAATATTGTACACTTACCCAAGATAAGTTTGTTTAACTGGCTCTTGTCTTTCTGACCAGTCTAATTATATTTCATGGCCAACTTGTTTGTCATTAAGTGGGCCAGAATAGATTTTCCAATTTCGGCCAAATTTCGGCCACCAATCAAACTTAACTGAGAAATCTGTAAGATAATAATTTATAATTTCATTTTGTTTATTAGTAGGCCTATATACTTGATTTCCACAACGGATCTGATATTTTAACTTCATTTGTGTGTTTATTATCTAATTCACTTTAAAAACTTATAGGACATTTACATAATATTTGAAACCATTGAATGCATATTATTTCCCTTACTATTTTCTTTGAAAATTATTTATCCTCCAGCTTCTTCTCGAATTCTTCCATATCGTTTATAGAATCCAATGGAAGTCCGTATGTCTCGGTTTCTTCTTCTGTATTTTGAGCTATATCACTGGCCTTTTCTGTCTGTAACTCTAACAACAGCGACGTGTTCCGCTCCACCTGCTTTTTCACGTCATTAATGCTGTTTGATAGCTTTTCCAGTACCTTAAAAACGGTTATATGAAAGCCTGCAAGATATGACAACAGTTAAATTTTATTTTTTTTAAATATATTTTGTATACCATATTTACAATAATAAAATAGCAATTAATGGTAATGGTTTTAACTGTGTATAGCGCAAAATAAAATTAGTTTCCAAGTGTAAAAGGGAAATAATTATTACTGTTTAAACAATTTGCAGAAGTGTTATTATAAATGATAAATCAAGAGACCTAAAAAATGTAAACAAAGTATACCTTTCTCACGATCGTCAGAACTTTGACTCTGAGGAGTACTAGGCCTACTACTACTACTACGATGTGGGGTTTCTGCCATTGGTGGTGGTGGTGGTGGTCAGTGGCGTATCCAGTAGGGGGGCCGAGGGGGCCCGGGCTCCCCCTGATTTCGTTTCCGTCGGCACATCATCGCGGCCGTCGGCAAACAAAGGTGCCGGGGAAAAAAATAAACTATTTATTCTGACAATAATTGAACTGTAAACATAATTCTTTTGAGTGTTTGTTTATTTACATATCATATCATCATTGATCCCTTCAGGTCAACTATTTTTATTTTCATTACATCTAACGAAACACGTAGAAAATGTGTAGCACGTACGTACGGCCGTACGCGGTAGATTGTTTACTCAAAAGTCTTTGACCTTACCAAAGAATATATACATAATATAAAAATAACGCTTAAAAGAGAACGACGTTTCGACTCCATCATGGGGTCATTATCAAGTCCAATGAATAAAATATAAAACAACAACTAATTAAGTAGCACAAGCCAAGGGTCAAAGTTTAAATAACAAAAGACATATTGTCTAACATCCTGTCAAATGAAAAGCTTAGCTTTTACAGAGTCACTTTGTTTATTCAGACTAGGTTTTAATTGTCTGATATACAACATTTCATAGATAAGACAGTCAAATTTGTTTTTGCATTTCCTAAGTATACTAAAACATGAATTAATTTTACTGGGATTAACAATCACTTTATGATCCTTCAAATGCTGTCCTATTAAGCATCTACTATGTTCAACAATGCGTTGGTAGAGGTGTCGGCATGTATATCCAACATAACTTGCATCGCACAAGTCACATTTAAATTTATACACAACACATTGTTGACTTATAATAGTTGGTTTCTTTTCGACTTTCCTAATGTTATCTTTAACTTTTTTACTTATGAATACAGGGACAATGTTTTTGTTTATCTTGTGACTTAGTTGGCATAGTTGTCGCTTGACGGAGTTCGCAGATTTCTGGTCTTTGAATGGCAGGATGATTCGCACTGGTATTTCGGATAGATCTGTTTCATCTTCTGCAGTGTTGTTATTGCTCTCTGCTGGTTTAAAGTTCTGTATGGTTGTTGTTATTAGTTCATCTGGATATTTCAGACGCTTAAAAATCTTCCTTAGAATTTCACATTCATCATTAAAAAGCTGGTGGGTCGACGATAGTTTGTAAGCCCGATTTAACATAGTTATAATAAGTGACCTTTTATACTTGTTGTCAACGTGACTATTGTAGTGTAGCAATAAGCCTGTGTCTGTTGGCTTTCTGTAAACCCGTGTGTGCAATTTTTCCAAATCTTTGGTTATCAGCATTCCTAGGAAAGGGATTGAATTGTTCACGGCAGTTTCCATTGTGAACGCTATCGCAGGATGGGTTGTGTTGAGTAAAGCTAAAAATTCATTGGCTGCTTCTAGATTTGGCATGAATACTAGTGTGTCATCAACATACCGTTTGTAGTATTTGGGCATGTGGTTCGTAGATTCAAGGCGTTCCTCGATGTGGCACATAAATACATTTGCCATAAGAGGCCCTAGAGGTGATCCCATTGCAACTCCATCAACCTGTTCATACAAGTTACCATTAAATTGGAATAGCTGATCTTTCGTTGCTATATTGAGGAGTACAATTAAATCGTCCTTATCTAAGTTTAGTCCATAATTATCATTGAACCAGTTGTTAGTAAATGCTTTATCAGCAATAATTTGAATTGTCTCGGTTAAAGGAACATTTGTGAATAAGGACGAGACATCATATGATACCAAAATATCACTAGCATTAATAACGGTGGAGCGTATATCAGCTGCAAAGCTAAATACATCATCTATTGTATATGCGTTCTGGGATAGCGGTTTCAACTTCTCATCCAGCCACTGAGCTAATTTATAATTGTAGGTACCTGTTGCTGACAAGATTGGTCTCATAGATAACTTTTCTTTGTGTGTTTTAGGCAATCCATACAAATGAGCTAACCTTGATCCGGTTTGACAAATTGATTTAGCAATTTCTTTTGGAAGAATTTTATGAACCGTTGAAATCATATCTTTCTCCTTTTTCAGGAGTGGATGGTAGTGTGTCATTGGTCTTCCTCTTGTTCTTGGTTGTTCAGTAGAGATTGGTATAAATTTGAATATATATCACAAGAATGAGTATTCCGCGATTTTCCCTGTAACAGTAATATTGTCCATGTGGTAGGGCGCCGCCATAAGTGTGGATGTATCTGGGACGTATACAACTTTTTGTGACGGTTTCACTAATCAAAGGCTGGACCACCGGTAGTATTTTCATGATAAAAAATGTTATCAACTACATGCCAACATCATGTTAAATACTATTTAGATATTTAATTGTTCGTTTTATGGAATTTATTTAGTAAAAACTGCCGTATAAACAGTTTGCTTTATCAACCGGGCGCTACGATAGCGTGACCGGGCGTGTTGGTGTTTACGCGTTTTCACGTAGGATAGTTTAATAATATTCCTATATTTAACTTGTTTCTGGTAAAACAAATAAATGTTAATGACATTTAACATTTTTTCCTATTAATAACATGTATCTTATACTAATTTATATCATAAAAACAATACTTAATTTACCGGGCGTAGAGTAGTACACGGGTAATGGTAAAGAATAGGCCGTGCTGAGTAACGATTTGTTGACTTTTGGTGTTGCTGTGTTAGGCCTTTTTTGTGAACTAACTTAGCATGTTAGTAAATAATTGTCTGTAAAAGTGAATGTACACTAGTTTGTTAATAAATATGTATTATAAAATAGTTTACAATTGCAAAACTATTATCATAATTCTATTTAATGTGACATGTATAATATCTATTAAATCAAGTCTTATTTAGTATGTATACATCCGCCCTTATGAGGGCGGGCATCACTCTCTGGAGCTCTCTGTTACAAATTTCTCATGCAAAAATCGCGGAATACTCATTCTTGTGATATATATTCTTTGACCTTACCCTAAAACCTTGTTTTTGCATGCAGTTGAGCCTCTCATGACCTGGGATTTGTATGTCTTCCTACGCTAAGAGATTATATAGTTCCACATGCCATGTGGTTTTTTGTCTAAGATATATTTATTATAAGTGCCAAAAACCCGGTTTTTTCTCGATATGAGGCCTTTTTTATTCAAAATTTTTAAAGAAAAAGCACATACCATAAAAAATATCCATGTATTTCATTTTTGGAACAGAATATTCCATGAGGCTCAACTACAAAACCACCATTTTGTGATATGATGTCATCGTAAGCCAATCAAAGCTGAGCTTTCTATCTCGCGATTGGCATTGCTCACGGTTGAATGATTTAGGATTCTAGCTGATTTGATTGGTGGATGCGAATCACCCGCAGCGGAATGTTTTCTCTCGCGCGTGTACCATGAATCTCTCTGATCGTTACTACACAAAGTTAGAGCAATGAATTTGTCCGAATTCCGTTAAGTAAACAACTTTATATATTTTATAAGCATTTAATAACATGTTTTATTGATATTTCCAATGGTGATATATAAAATAAATTACTAAAAAACGTAATTTATATGTAATTATTTTAACCAAAAATGGCGTAGTTAATAGAATTGTCGACTGAGGCCGCAAATTGTTTTACTTCTTTCGTGGCTAAAAACGATCATTTTCGGCGATGTTTTAGACCCTATATTTCGAAAACTACAAATCAGATTTTCCTAATTCTTTCATTATTGTAATATGAATACAACATACTAACAGATAATGTTGGTTTGGTTTTAATTTTGCATCGTTATCCCATATAAGACAATATGACTATGTAATCCTAGAACATATATTGATCAGTGACGTCGTGTATGTACAGATAATGACACCAATTTTGTCGGCAAATTGGCAATTCCCGGCCCCCCAACTTCAAAATCCTGGATACGCCGGTGGTGGACATGGTGATAAACTTGGGTTTGTACAGCCCTCATCTTTTGAACTATCTTCTTCCTCTGATGGCTGACAAAGTAATAAATATGTTTAAACAAATATATAAATATAAAGTACTCACTCTGAACTCATGATTTATGAAAAATCTTAGATATAAGAAGAACGAAATATATATAAACAGTGATTTCATAAAAAAAATTAAACCCACCCCCACAACCACGATTATCCTCAACACCTGTCCTGTTTTCGGGGTGAACAAATTTTACATTTAATTTTGAAGTGGTTATTGTGGTTTTTTGATCATGTAGGCCTATGTATAAGTAAAGTAAATAATTAAGTAAATTTATCCTATTTAATTTACACCACTCTTAAACGGGCCTACATTGTTCAGGTGTAGGCCTACTGTAGGAGCTGCCTATGTTAAGTAAAGTATTTTGTTTCACATTCATGAAACTTGGGAAAATGGGTGTCATGGATGGAACCCATATAATTATTACAAATTTCATCATGGTTTATAAGCCTTTAGCATTCCGAAAAAATCCCACAAAGAAAGTTTGCTATCTGAAACTCATGATTTCACGGCAAGTAAAACAAAAAGTGTAGTCAATTTGAAAACTATCTAGTGTTTCTAAACTATCACAGTTAATTTAAAATGTAATTTTTCATTTTCTGACGGCGCTTTAAAGTAAGGTCCTTCAGCCATTTTGCTTATTATAATTCCATCACCTCTGACACCATGTAAACTTATTGTTATGTTTATCAAATATACACGAGGCGTAGTTTCTAATACTAATATGATCTTTATTTTTTGATGTTCAATGTACAAGTGAAAGTAACTTAACTAATAGTACAGTATTCTAATCTACTGGTATAAAATGTTTAGTAATATTCATTGTGGTTACACAGGATACTCACAAGGTGCTAATTGTATACCTGTGCTATGAGTACAGATGATACTTAGAAATATCACATCTGTTTACAATTTTTTTCAGTTATTTTATCTCAAAATATTAAACTGACCTCCACAACAGTGGAAAGAGAGCTTTTCAATTTGAAATTCTCCTCCTCGACTTCAACAGCAGAAATCAAGCATCACATGATTTCAGATTGCTTGGAACACCCACAGCGACCTCACCCCACAACATCACAGCAATGCTACAACCTTCGGTGCCCAATTTTAAACACCTCCTTTTATACGTCGGTGTTTCCACCAGTTCACCTACCTACATATATAAAATAAAACTATATTTAATATAAACATTTCAACCAAACATAACATTTACCACATTTTTCATATTAAATATACAATTTGTTGGTAACAATAACACCAACTTATATTTTCTTATTCAGTGCGATTCGCATACAAAATAAGTCGCAAACGTATTGTCACATTTAACGCTCATTTTCATTTTCAGCACTTCATCATAACATATTCATACTAACTCAAAGTCTAAAGTAGATATGCTTAAAAAACATTATACACAAACGTACATCTACTGTACAAGAATATAATAAATTCAATTACCTCTAAAACGTTTCCTTCTAAAGAAAACCGTCTCTTTTGGAGACTCCCTTTAGCCTCCATTACCGAGATAGAATTAGGCCGTATAAATTCGTTTAGCACATCTTCATTTATCTGAAACGCGCCAACATTGGTTAGTACCTAGAATATTAAATACACCATTACAAAATTTTAAATATACCAATATACCTCATCCAACCTCAACAACACATAAAACAAATAATGATCATTTATCAACTAAAATACACATAATTACAATAAAAAATTACCTTCGACTTCGCAGACAGCCTTATCGAAACATTTATTTTTTCCGATACCTCCGTTATCAACACTGGCTGGCGAATGTCTAGTTCCAACAATTTCGCTGCTACAGCACTATTCACATTGTTTTCATAGCACCCCACAACTTCATTACTCCCTTCCGCCAACACCTTCTTGAATAAACTGCCTACCATCTCTCTCTTTTATTAAATCGCTCGGCAACGACGAACTTCACAATCTTTCGGATACTCATCCTAACAGTTACAGTAACATCCACACAACAAATGACTTATACTTACAGTTTACAGTGTATCACTATCAAACTTCTACAGGCAATAATGTTGTAATATAACCCATGGGAATTCACCTCAAGATAAACTTCCTGACATTGAAATCTAGCAACAATCATTGTTATCATTTGAACTGACAGCCTGTATTGGACTCCCATTACATTAGCCATATATTATAAACATTACAAATTCTCAACTTTTAACTTCACCATCAAATATAATGGTCTGCTTTATCAAACAGAATTTTGTAGGTTCGATTCTCGGTTGAGAAACTTTTTCAAATTCTCACGATTTAGAATTATTGTTATAATCAATTTGGAAATAGCTGCTAATAATAAGACAGGCTAACATTTTCCAGGTGATGTATTTCAATATTATAACTCCTCGAAATGAAAAGTTACCCACGTAATTTAAACTTATTATTTAGAAGCTGTAAATTGTAAATATGATTCATGTTGTATATTGGATGTCGTGACGTCATCATGTGGTTAGTTGAAAACAGTTGCAATCTAAATAGAAAAAATAATACATTGTCGCTATGTTTTATTCTTGGGAAATAAGTATATATAGTTTATAGTGTATGTTAAAACTATAGATTAGAAAACAATAAAGCTACCTCTATAGCTAACAATAAATATACTTTAATAACAATTGTTCATCGCATAATCCTTCTTGGTCAATAATGTCCAATGACATTATTTGCTTTTACACTTCAGTGACCAGACACCTAAAATGTTGCTTGCCACTTCTTTTAATATGTCCTTCTTGCAATAAGTACTCAGTACCGTCATCAGTGAGAAAAACATATCCTGACCTGCACAAGAAATATGTAACAATTACAAAAAAATCTGATATTTTCACAAAATACAAAAGCAAAAAAAACCAGCTTCAACATTCAACATGAATCAATTTCATTTTCTTCTTTTATAATTTGTGTATAAAACTGTGCACATTCGTTACTTGTCAGCAGTAAATTTTCCCACAGGAGTAATTCTGTGTCCTGTAAAAGATGTAAGTATATAACCTTACTTGCTCAATTTTAATAACATTCTTTAAATCATTAATAGCCTTCTTAGTTATAATATTGCATTGTGCACCAGTGTCCACTTTAAACGATTGCTTAGAGTTGACTGTTTCAATTTTATTGCGTGTACGGCACATTTTTCCGAAATGGTTTTGTTTTTGGCATTTTACACACTTTTTACCAAATGTGGAACAACTTCTTGGTCCATGTTGTCGACCACATTTTTTACAATTGAATGTTTGTTCACGTCGCTTGTATTGTTGTCTGCGATGATTAACTTCATCCATATCAGTGAGCGATTCAACTGGTGTTGTTTCTTTAATTTGTTTAAACTTGTGCATAGTTAGAATCTTGAGCATTTTCTCCAAAGTCAGATTTTCTTCTTCATATTATCTTGTCTCTAGCTTTTTTAGACATTTTTATCGTTTTTAATAGTTGGTCTCGATTGATACCATCTTCAGAATCACCAAAGTTACAGGTTTCTGCTAACTTTCGCAGAGCACTTGCCAGTTGGTTAGCTGTTTCACCATCCTTTTTTTTTCGGTAGTAGAACTGGTGTTGCTCTAAAATTTCCGTTTCTTTAGGCACACAGTGATCTTCAAATCGTTTAAGAACAATTTGTGGCTTCGTTTTATCAGCATCATTCTCAAAGCGAAATGTATCATAAATCGCTCGACCTCTTTTACCGATTATGTTTAATAGACACATGACTTTTTTTTGTCGTTTTAGTGTCCAGTCCACTTGCAATCATAAAAATTTTAAACTTTTACTTTCATACCTGCAACATTACCTTCAATTCTGACGGCGCTTTCAAGTAAGGTCCTTCAGCCATTTTGCTTAAAATTCCATCACCTCTGACACCATGTAAACTTATTGTTATGTTTATAAAATATACACGAGACGTAGTTTCTAATACTAATATGATCTTTATTTTTTGATGTTCAATGTACAAGTGAAAGTAACTTAACTAATAGTACAGTATTCTAATCTACTGGTATAAAATGATTAGTAATATTCATTGTGGTTACACAGGATGCTCACAAGGTGCTAATTGTATACCTGTGCTATGAGTACAGATGATACTTAGAAATATCACATCTGTTTACAATTTCTTTCTGTTGTTTTATCTCAAAATATTAAACTGACCTCCACAACAGTGGAAAGAGAGCTTTTCAATTTGAAATTCTCCTCCTCGACTTCAACAGCAGAAATCAAGCATCACATGATTTCAGATTGCTTGGAACACCCACAGCGACCTCACCCCACAACATCACAGCAATGCTACAACCTTCGGTGCCCAATTTTAAACACCTCCTTTTATACGTCGGTGTTTCCACCAGTTCACCTACCTACATATATAAAATAAAACTATATTTAATATAAACATTTCAACCAAACATAACATTTACCACATTTTTCATATTAAATATACAATTTGTTGGTAACAATAACACCAACTTATATTTTCTTATTCAGTGCGATTCGCATACAAAATAAGTCGCAAACGTATTGTCACATTTAACGCTCATTTTCATTTTCAGCACTTCATCATAACATATTCATACTAACTCAAAGTCTAAAGTAGATATGCTTAAAAAACATTATACACAAACGTACATCTACTGTACAAGAATATATTAAATTCAATTACCTCTAAAACGTTTCCTTCTAAAGAAAACCGTCTCTTTTGGAGACTCCCTTTAGCCTCCATTACCGAGATAGAATTAGGCCGTATAAATTCGTTTAGCACATCTTCATTTATCTGAAAGGCGCCAACATTGGTTAGTACCTAGAATATTAAATACACCATTACAAAATTTTAAATATACCAATATACCTCATCCAACCTCAACAACACATAAAACAAATAATGATCATTTATCAACTAAAATACACATAATTACAATAAAAAATTACCTTCGACTTCGCAGACAGCCTTATCGAAACATTTATTTTTTCTGATACCTACGTTATCAACACTGGCTGGCGAATGTCTAGTTCCAACAATTTCGCTGCTACAGCACTATTCACATTGTTTTCATAGCACCCCACAACTTCATTACTCCCTTCCGCCAACACCTTCTTGAATAAACTGCCTACCATCTCTCTCTTTTATTAAATCGCTCGGCAACGACGAACTTCACAATCTTTCGGATACTCATCCTAACAGTTACAGTAACATCCACACAACAAATGACTTGTACTTACAGTTTACAGTGTATCACTATCAAACTTCTACAGGCAATAATGTTGTAATATAACCCATGGGAATTCACCTCAAGATAAACTTCCTGACATTGAAATCTAGCAACAATCATTGTTATTATTTGAACTGACAGCCTGTATTGGACTCCCATTAAATTAGCCATACTGTATATTATAAACATTACAAATTCTCAACTTTTAACTTCACCATCAAATATAATGGTCTGCTTTATCAAACAGAATTTTGTAGGTTCGATTCTCGGTTGAGAAACTTTTTCAAATTCTCACGATTTAGAATTATTGTTATAATCAATTTGGAAATAGCTGCTAATAATAAGACAGGCTAACATTTTCCAGGTGATGTATTTCAATATTATAACTCCTCGAAATGAAAAGTTACCCACATAATTTAAACTTATTATTTAGAAGCTGTAAATTGTAAATATGATTCATGTTGTATATTGGATGTCGTGACGTCATCATGTGGTTAGTTGAAAACAGTTGCAATCTAAATAGAAAAAATAATACATTGTCGCTATGTTTTATTCTTGGGAAATAAGTATATATAGTTTATAGTGTATGTTAAAACTATAGATTAGAAAACAATAAAGCTACCTCTATAGCTAACAATAAATATACTTTAATAACAATTGTTCATCGCATAATCCTTCTTGGTCAATAATGTCCAATGACATTGTTTGCTTTTACACTTCAGTGACCAGACACCTAAAATGTTGCTTGCCACTTCTTTTAATATGTCCTTCTTGCAATAAGTACTCAGTACCGTCATCAGTGAGAAGAACATATGCACAAGAAATATGGGTGTCTCGAAAACAGAGACCAGAGACCCGAGACCCAGGGTCTCTGTTTTCGAGAAAATCTCGAAAACAGAGACCCCCACTAAAACGTCTCAATATTACGTAATATAGGGGGTCTCTGTTTTCGAGTTCTCGAAAACAGAGACCCCACTAAAACGTCTCAATATTACGTTATATAGGGGGTTCTCTGTTTTCGAGATTTTCTTGAAAACAGAGACCCCCCACTAAAACGTCTAAATATTACATTATATAGGGGGGTCTCTGTTTTCGAGAAAATCTCAAAAACAGAGACCCCCACTAAAACGTCTCAATATTACGTTATATAGGGGTCTTTGTTTTCGAGACACCCCAAGAAATATGTAACAATTACAAAACAAACTGTTATTTTCACAAAATACAAAAGCAAAAAAAACCAGCTTCAACATTCAACATGAATCAATTTCATTTTCTTCTATTATAATTTGTGTATGAAACTGTACACATTCGTTACCATGTTCATTTGTCCACTAAAGTGACACAGATACAGATCATACAGATACAGATACAGATACAGATCTTACAGACAGATACAGATTCAGATCTTTTATTGTCATACAAACCAAAATAGTACAGTATGAAATTTGTCTTCTTGTTGCAAAAAAGACACAACATATGCTAAATAACAACATTATCTAAAGTGAAAATACAATTATTTTAAGTTTATTTTTATTAAAAACACAGACTGCTGAAGGTAGAAAGGAATTCCTAAATTAAGTTGTATTAATACGCATCATTCTTAATCTACCAGACTTATTAACTATAAACTCTACGTGCAAGGGATGCGTATCATCAGCGATAATAGATTTAACTTTCTTATTTATTTATTTATTTATCATTGCACATGTTTTCTAAGAGGTCTAAGTTTACGTTTATGATTTGGCTAGCTGTCTTCACTACCCTATTCAGTCTATTGTAATCGACTTTGGTAATACTGTTACCCCAAACAATGCAGCAAAAACAGAGTACAGATTGTATTACTGATTCATAAAACAGTTTCATCAAAACATTACATACATTGAACTTATTCATTTTTCTTAAACAATAGAGACATTGGTTATTAACCTGATTGGTTGACTTGGTTAACCAACTTGTCCAGCCCGCATTTAGCATAATTTGGGTAACTGGCACATTCTTAGTACTTGCAGCGGACTCGCCGCTGCCCTCACTGAATGTGGTTTGTATTTAAAATCAATTCCAGAGTTTAATAAAATTGTTTTTATCCACCTTGCTATGGTATCTTTTGAAACCTTATCATGAGGTTTTCTATAACTAATAAGTAACTGCTGTTCATCTTTACGTAACATTGCGGTCTTTGCTAAATAACACTTCAACACATTTACTATGCACAAATTATCCTCAGCCTGATAGGCATCTAAACGAATCCTTTGGCCATGGTAGTCTGGTTTACTTTGTTTGATTAACTCATTTATTCGAAATTCAACATAATCATTCTCAATAATCATATGATCTATACGTAGTAGATGAACTGTCTGGATTAATGCTATAAGTTAAGTCCCGTAACCTGAGCTGACAAGTAGGCTGTAATGTTCGAAGATATTTCAGCAAATCACCTACATTCCATATATCATTATATCTTGGTTGAGGTAGTTTAAGATTAAATACGCTTTTCATAAATCTGGACACTAATGGATGATTACTAATTGGGATATTCCCCTCAAGAGTAACAAAAGACGATAATGCACTCCTTGCTGTATTGAGTGCACTATAACCTATCCCACTTTCAAAAAGATTTGTGAGAAATAGTAATACATTATTTAAATCTGGTTGCAACGGATTACTCTGTTGTTCACTACAAAAGTTCAATTCAATTGGGAATCCATCAATACCTGGAGCTTTACCCCTTTTCTGTGCTTTAATTGCATAAATTACCTCTTCCCGGCTGATTTCTTCATTGTAACAATCGTTATGTTCGCAATTGTTATCGTTATCGTCTTCTATATTGATTTCTTGTATATTATTTGTTTGATTTTGGAACATAGTTTTGAAGTAATCATGCCATTTTTTAAGTGTAATGTTTGTCACGTTTTGTTGTCATTTAGTTTTAAGGTTTTTCCAAAATTTTGTACTGTTATGTTCCTTTATTAACCTGATTACTTTTTGTTGGGATGAATTTTTATGTTTATTTTTTTAAAATTTTATTAATTTTTTATAACTCCTTTTCTTTAACAGATATTCCTTTAATAGGGTGTTAGTTTTGTATTTTCTATATTAAGAATGCTACGAATAATAATTTTCTTTTTTATGCATTGACGATCAAACCATGTATTCTTGGGCAATTTTGTGCATTTTTTTTTGTATTTGTGTTTGTTTTTTTGTATTTATGTAAACATATTCTAAAGTTCTATAAAGGTTAATTAGGGCTTCATCAATATCCTTTTTTTCAACATTTGCATTAATATCATCAAGAAATTTGAAAATTTGTTCATCATTCCATTTGTCCTTGGCTTTATTCACCTTTGTTTCCCAGATTTCTTTTTTAAATCGTTCGTAATTTCTTTTTTGTTTTGTTCAGTCTCTAATAAAATTTCAAAATGTAAAGGCATATGGTCGGATTCTATCCTAATATCCACTTTTGGTCTTATTATTTTTTCAAAATTAACTGGAAAAGTAATAATATAATCAACAAAACTTTTGCCAAAATTTCCTAAAAAAATAAAGCACCTACTAAATTCCCTATTTATCCTACCATTTACTATTCTCATCCCTGTTTCTTTACAATGACTTAATAAATTAGTTCCATATTCATTGACTATTTGATCTTCATTACTTCTAACACCTAGCTATATTCTATTTCATTATCTTCTTTATATATATCATTATCCGAATTGGGTGGACATTCATCTTCTGTAATAAAATCATTCATTGTACCTGTTCTTCCATTAAAATCTCCCATTACATATATATTTTTTGTAATTTGTTAGGTCATTTGAAATAGTTCCAAAAAAATCTTGATTATTTATAGCATGTGTTGAATTAACTGGTGGTCTATAAACCACTGCTAAGGCGATATTTTCAGAATTATGCTTGATAGATAACCAACATATATAATTTGATGTACTGGGAAGTTCTTTAACGTATAAATTTGTTTTATAATAAATAATAATACCGCCACTCATTCTACCCCCTGCTGTATGTCTTATGGGCAATTTACTAATACAGTCATATCCTTCTATATAACAATTTTCTACAGGTCCCATCCATGTTTCTACTAAATATACAATATTATATTTTTTAATATAGTTCACAAAATCAGAGTCGTTTATTTTATTCTGTAAACCGTTCACATTCCAAGTTATGATCTGTAATGAAGTGCGTTTATTTGTTCTCCTATCGCTAGGGCCTTGGCCATACCCCTATAGTTTAACCAATTCCTCCTTTTCAATATTGTAGGTAAAAGCCTCTCCTTCGATGATCAGTTATAAATCATATCTTAAACGAAATCTTTTCTTGTTTTCTATAGCTTCTTTGATTTTTGGTTGTAGTTTATTTCTGATGGTTCTCACTCTTCTGGTATAATCCTCACTGACACTTCTATGCTCATCTTTTCTGTAATTTTGCTTTTTTCTCCGTTTTTGTTGTAATAATCTACTCTCTTTTAAAATAATCTCTTTTTCCTTGTAGTTTGCAAATTTTGCTATAATGGGTCTGGGGTTTGTTTTCGTATTGATTCTATGGGCCCTTTCTATTGCGATGCTTTCTCCATTAAGTCCAAGCTTGTCTGTTATAAAGTTTCTTACCTTCTGTTCGCTTATTTCCCACGTTTCCTTTTCCTCCTCTGTAAAGCCGTAGAAAACTAAGTTGTTACGTCTACTTTGTGCTTCAATGATGTCCATTTGCTTTTGTAAATATATGTTGTCGGCTCTGATTTGTTTATTTTCTTCTTCAATATCTTTCAATCGTTGATTTACAGAGTCTATTTTCCTGTTCAAATTGTTAATTTTGTTTGAGACTTCAATTGTATTTTTAGCTATACTTTGTTGTATTTCTTCGTTCATATCGTGCATTTGTTTAAGAATGTCTTTTAATGTAGGCTCTCTGGCTATCTCGTCTAAAGTTGACTGCCGAGTTTGAGTACCACCGGTAGGCCATTCAGTTTCAGGAATATTTTTGGATCAAGTTTCCACTCCAATTCATCTTCAAACTGTCGGTAAATTTTATCTGCCACAATATTCTGCAGACCAGGTAAGTGCACAGCAGTTAATCATATGTTACGTTGAATACACCATTCCCATAGATTTTTTGCTAAATCATTACATTATTAATATATGCAATTGCTGTAGTGTTATCTAGTTTTAATCCTACATGAATATCTCTTTTTGAATTACAAAATGATTGTAGCGTTAAGAACGCTGCTTTTACTTTAGTTCCAATTGATTTATATTAAATATAGAGTGCTGGTCAATATCAGCTGGTCCCCAACGACCTCCAATATGAGTAATTCCATTAGAACCACCCCATCCTAATCCACTAGCATCGGACTCTAGTGTCAAACCTGAATTTTGTCTATGAATATTTCTAACTAACTGGCCGACATTCACATACCACCATCTAGCTTCTTCTCTGGCACATATATTAATCTTTATTTTTGCTTCAAAATTACCTCTATTTATGGCAAGATGTTTAATTTTCTCTCTTTATAATTCTCTATAATGTAATCGCCCATACTCTGCCCCAGGTAATGATGCTACTACTTTCCCAATATAACATGCCAATTGTCGAATTGTTATTCTCTTTGACGTCATTATTTGTTTGGAAAATTCAGTAATTTGTTCAATTTTGCGTAGGAATTAGAACAGACTTGGTAGGATGAATTACAAACCCCAATTGTTGTAGCATCCAAACAGTATCCGATACTGCTCGTTTAGCAGTAGATTGCGTTTCTGCAATGATGAGCTCATCATCAATATATGCTACTATCTCGTGACCGATACTCCTGAGGAAGGAGATAGGCACTTTAAGAAATTTAGTAAAGATCCTTGGACCTGATGTTAAGCCATTAAATTGCCATTTCTCTCCCTTCCAGAAAAAGCGAAGGTATTTCCTAAATGATTGGTGAATTCGTATTGAATAATGTGCATCTTTTAAATCCAAGGAGGCAAAAAAGCAATTTTTTGTAACAAGGTTAATAGCTTGTTCCAGGGAATCCATCTTAAATGATGGTAAACAATGTACTCATTTAATTTTGATAGATCTAGGATCATTCGGATTCTCCCATCTTTCTTTTGTCTAGTAAATATGTTAGATATGAAGTCGTGGTCCTCAGGAGTGGCCCTTTCAATCACCTGTTTTTTGATTAAGCCTGTTTTCCTGTCGACGCTATCATCGTTAATCGTTAAAAGTTCAACGACGATCGTATGTTAACGATAGCGCGAACATTTGATTTCTAGCGTTGAACGTTAGAGTTGAAACTCCTGTTTTCTTTCTCGACGTCGTCGTAACGCGCAAAATTGAATAGAGGACTCCCCTGCCTCTAGCAGTAGGTGCACAGTGTAGGAGACGTGGGCCTAGGCATACTAATATCTCTATACTGATGGTTCTTTGTTCTCAGTAGGCCTATCCTAGTCCAAATAGTATTTTGGACTAGGCTGAAGACTTTGACCTACCTAATATCCACGCGCCTACTTTCCGGAACATCATTTTATAGTAACTTTGGTAAGGCTAGGCCTAGCTTTGACCGCGCCGAAAATAAAATGTAATCAGCAGGATTTGCCATCAATTATGTGACGTCATGTGCTGTATCGCCATGATGATTGGTCAGTTCTTACGTTTTAGCGTTGCGATATCGCTAGAGTTGAACTGGATTCAACTCTTGCGATTGTCAAAAAAATGTCTATGTTTACGTTGAAGATCGCAGATTTTTGTTAACGATAGCGTCGAATAACGTCGACAGGAAAACAGGCTTTAGGGATAATATCTCATTATCCACAGCACTAACCTCATGGTAGTTTAACTTATAGGGATATGGAATCCTCTCCTGAATTGGTGGAGAACTCAAAAATTCCAACTGGTATCCCTTGATAATATTAAGCACAATCTGATCAGAAGTGTATTTATTCCACTCTGATTCATATTTTCTTATCTGTCCCCAAATAAACTGATTGGGATTTAAGTATATACTTACCTCATTAGTTATTTCTTTTCTTGTGTTGTCAACAGGGCTTTGGATTTTGTGAATGGTTTCTTGTGGCTTGACTACTTACTGTCCTCTCCTGAGAGGTTGTCCTAAAAAAAAGGACCCCTAGAGTATCCCTGGCCTCTAGTTCCTTCATAAGGGTTAGACAGCCAAGTTCCTCTACCCCTGTTAATGACTCTTCCTCAGAATTGAGAACCCCGGTACACATTATAGGGTTGCCTTTTAGTCACAGTTTGGATTTTATCTTTCATCTCTTTGACTCTTTTTGCCGTCTTCACTTTCTTCCTTTTCTACAAACTAAAATAAACACACTACCTGGTTATTTCAATACTTAAAGAAATAGGTAAACAGGTATTCATTTGCATTGAACAAATTGTGACCACCGTTTAAGTAACATATTTTCTGACTAAAACATTCATTAAAATGACAATGACAATGAAAATCATTAAAAAAACAACACAAAAACCTTACCTCCACTGTTGTTAAATCAGTTAATTGTAAATTTTTAACATTATTAAACATGTTAACCTCCACATTTTTTAATGTAATTGTCTTCCCTACACTTTCTTCACACACTTATGACGAAAACTGATTCCACAGTTTGTACTTGATACTATTGCTCCTCCCATCCGAAATCCGGAAATCAAGCCGTCTCCATTTGCTATTAATCCTCATAGGGTACACCTGCAAAACAAAATTTGTTTCACAACATATCTCTTAATTAAAAGAACATCAATTTCTATGTCTTGCATGAGTATTCTACATCACACGATATTCCTTTAAATGAAATACTAATCTTGTCCACATTTAATTACTACAGTACAACAATGCAGTTGTACCATTACTCCTACAGGTCCATTCACAATCTTCAATCTAACTGACATTCAACATTATTCAGTATACGCAGTCTAAAGTTAAAGAAAACAAACTAATTATTATTATTAGTTATACGTTTGTTTTTTTACTTCTCTAGTAATTCATATACAATTCAATTACCTCTTCCACAACTCCGGACAGGAACGTTTTCCTCTTCACAGGGGAATCCATGACCGCCGCAACCGTTTCAGTCGCCGGATCAAAACAAGTTTAACTACTTCATCTCGTACGTCAAATTCTGACATCTTGAACCCCTATGCGAAAACAAAAGTTACATTATTTCAAACCATAAATCATTATGCTGTATACTCACAATTAATTAACAAATCATTTTTACAAATGATAAAAAAAAACTTCCCAGTTTAAATGTGGCAAAACATTATTTGACATTCAGTTCTCATGTTGTGTTTCCCGGCACAAACATAAAAAAAGATGAATGAATGAGCAATCTGATTACTGTAACTATTATTAGTGATAATCTAATGTTAAATGATTTTGAATAAAAGTGATACATGCCACAAAAAGAAAAACACAAATAATGAAAATATCTGTAATATATGTAAAATTCTCATATATCATACATTCCTTTTTACTGGGTATTTGTTTATAAAAATAATTTTAATACTTTTTTTTGTTTTCAGCTTTAAGTTTTAAAAAATATTTAAAGTTTGTTGTTATGAATTTCTTTTATTGAAGTTTTGTTTTCCATTTTTTCGAGCCTTTTTCCATAAAAGTAATACTAAAACATTACCTAATAACAACTAAGTTTATATACAGATTATACAAACAATTTAATTTGGATGGCTTTATGATAACTATAATAAATTGGAATCACTTCTGCCTGTATTAAATCTAGACCTTTGCTATAAATATGGTCAATCAATGTATTACTTTCAGTAGTAGAACTTTTAACATGTTGTTGATACCCATTCTCTGACATTATATTATTCACTCTAGAAGATTGTTTGAAAAGATTTTCATTAAAGTCCCCCATTATGATACATTTCGTACTTACTTTATGTAACTGTTCTAATATAGTCTCCTCAAATTTTGGAAAAAAACATGTTACATGTTAATACTAAATCACTACAAAATAAAGAATAATAATCCATAATTACCGTAATCAGTGTCTTTAGAACTCCACTTTTTGGCCCATGGAAAATGCAGAGGTATCATTTCACTAATTTGTAAACCCGATAAAGACCACGACCGCCTTACAATTTAGACCAGTGGTTTTTTACAAATGTGATGAGGCATCGAGGCATCGATTTATTGATAATACTCGCGCTTCATTACAAAAGAATTTTCCGATTACCATTTAAAGTTTTAAAAATATACTGTGTTTAAACATCCAACATTTCAACCGTTGTTAGGGAATGGGACCGGAAGTACTATTTTTAACCTTTGACCCATATTTTAAGGTATTGCCATATCTCAGTAAATAGTTGTCACAGATTATTATTATTATTATTTTGGTGTCAAATTGTTCAGAATATATATGTTACTATTTAGTTTAATGAAACAGTTCATGCAAAGATGTCTGAAAGTACGCAGTTTTGCCTTTGACCTTTATGGTGCATACTGTAGATTAACGCAAATGAGAGAAAGTTGTATTAGACCAAGTATACCCAATGTCATCTAATCGAATACTTAAAAGAAGTCTTCCACACATTTATCAATAATGTGTGCTGATGAAATCCATTCAAGTTTTGTTTGGAAAGTTAGTGTTTCCATTACTTGTGTTTAATAGACACATATCTCGGTCGCGAGGTCACCGTCAGTTTGACCTTTTAGTGGGTATACAAAGGTAAACAAACACAGCGAGGTATGTTAAAGCATGGAGAACTGAGAGATGATCATCTTAAAAAGCAATCGTCAAAACTAGCCTTTTGATGGAATGGCATGGTAAGGATGTTATTTATTTTCTAAACTTATGTTTTATATTCACTGTAGAATTATTTGGGCATGATGGTCTAGGCCTAGCCATTTTCATTCATTTTTCATTCTTCTCATGCTCCTATGGCATCTTCCATGTATTATGTGATGTTCTTCGGCGCTTTCACAGACACCCAAGCCTAGGCCTAGTAGACCGAGTACCACATCAGGCAACGCCACTGGCGGAGACACGAGCACATCGTGGACGTACCTTTCCTTGAAAAATTTCCAAGATTTTGCGCCACTATCCTTTGGAGCAGACGCAAACCACTCAGCAAGTGTTTGAAAATTAAAAACAGGAATATTATTCAGTGATTTTGTGTAGTTAAATTCACGATTTATCCAACATAATACAACATTTATGATGCACCTTGCAACAAAAGCACTCGGCAGTCGCCATTTCGCTATGCTTCAACACGCACTAGGCGAGAGCGGTGTTCGGTTTGTTTGCAAATCTATACCCACTATTTGCTGATTAGTCGCAAGCGAGCAACGTGTCTATTGGTTGTTACATATAACAAATTTTAAAAAACAAAATACCTAATGAAATATAATGTTTAGTACCATGGGCCAACTTTATATTTATCATGGTAGTAAGTAAAAATTATACTTAAAGTAGAAAAAATGCCTATTTTTTTCTTTTTTTATGTTAAAGTTTCACATTAATAATAATATACAAAATTCAGTCTGATTGATCTTTGTTTATCATGGCTAATATAGCCTGGGTGCAGAAAAATAGATATGCACATTTGAGAAATAAGTCTAGGAAAATTAATCTTTAGTCTTTCTTTTATAGAGTATATACCATATAGAATGTAAAAAAAAAATCATTCCACGATCTTGGGAAAAATTTGTTATGTCACTATGAAATGTTGCCCTTTATCCATATCCATATATTCACTCACAAAGATGGGGATAGGGAAAACAAATTCACAGTTTTTGTCACTTTGAGTTGTGTTATGATAATTAAAATCAACAGAGGCTTACTTTAATAACTACTGTTCATTGTAGTTGAAGAATCAAGTCGATAATGATGACATCATGATGTAAGAATCCAAGATGATGTTCATTTTGGCCGAAAGAAATTGATTGAAAATTGTAGGGATTTTTGTCATTAAAGATGTATACATAAATCCATACACGGTTTTATACAGTATTACTATTCTCTCAAACAGTCCATCTTAACCCCGATAAGCGGTTAAAGCGCTTGTGAGGTTGAAAGTCAAGGTCATTGTAAACAAATTGTAAATAAATAAAATTAAACCGAATTTACATGCGCAGTTTGTTGTGCATGAAACGTGACAAAAAATTATACAAAATGCTCTCAACTTAAAAAAAAAAGAACATGATTCCAACAATTGTTGAATCGAGTTTGTTTTTCAAAGCACGCTGTTTGAAACACGACGGGCGTGTTATAGACGTAAAAATCTAAAATCCATCATTATTTGTAATAATCACAATTTTTTAAGCTTGTATACAATAAATATATAATAAATAAATATTATATATCAGTTGTGTCTAAATCATCTTATTTCCGTGTAAAAATGTTAAACTTTTCTATGGAGCAAAGTCGTGGCTGCGCCATTTTGTTTACCTTTGATCTGTAATATGAACCCTGACATGTCACATGCATCATGGGCATGAAATATTTTTTCAAACTCTTAACAATTTTATGCATTTGGTAGTCAAAGATAGATTAAATATTTTAAGTAATTTTCCTAATTCTTTTCAAAAATTTGCATAATCCATACTCCGTCAAAAGTCGTAACACAAATTTGATAACACATTTAAAAAGCCAATGTCCTTGGCATTTTTTTTCTTTTTTACTTTCTGTCTCTAGAAAAAAAGTTGTGGTTAATTATGTGACATCTGCTTTTTAGGTCCTAGGGAGCAAAATATACTTAGGCATCAATGTGTTAAATGGGTGATACATTAAGACTATGTTCAGACCTTTGGCGTTAGACGGTTTTAGTGTACAACGTTACTAGCAAGGTCACATTACAAACCACAGAGTGTTCATACCCATAGCGTATGATTACCATTACAATGGAAGTGTGTCATTCAGGTTGTTTAGTTGCATATTCATGTGCTCTTACCCACATGTTTTTATCATTATTTCCATTGTATACACAGGCTTAGATGATAGATCTCGGCCTAATAAAATTAGCTGTAAATAAAACATACTGTACCTCCGTATTAATTTTTTTTTAAATATAGTACAGCCAAATTTCTGTTGTTTTTATTTTGTAGTAAAACATTTCCCCCAGGCTCTTGTGTTGTTACGAATGAAGTAGGCCTCTAATGAAATATAATGTTTAGTACCATGTGCCAACTTTATATTTATCATGGTAGTAAGTAAAAATTATACATAAAGTGGAAAAAATACCTATTTTTTTCTTTTTTTATGTTAAGTTCCACATTAATGATAATCTACAAAATTCAGTCCGATTTCATTTTATTGTATAGGAGGTTCTGTGTTAACCATATGGAGGAAAAAATTGATTGTGATAAGTCGGTTGAAAATAACCCCAACTTGCTAGTTAAAAAGACACAGCTCCTCTTGTTTACTGAATTTGTTAGGACTTCCCATGCTACTGTAGTTTTTTAGCTTAAATGAATGCGTGAATGGCTCTACCCGCTAGAAAACAGTTTTACAGTTTAGACACAAACGCGCTACCGCGTCAATGTCTATTTGTAGATTAGGGAAATCACTTCCAATTATTGAACTGAATCCTAGTGATGAAACCTGCATTTACTCTACATTGTCATATATACAAGACTAAGTTACTAAACTAAAACTACCAAATACATCTGCAACATTTGATCAACCGCTCTTCATTGTTGAAATCGCTACAACCAAGTACGTTTCACACTCTAATGAGTGCAATATTTAATATATTTCATACGATACGAGGATCAGGAATTGATGAGGCCCTCGGCTAGACATTTGGTCCTAATGCCATCGTGCATATAATTATTATCTGGCAAGGCAATTGCACTGGCATTACGAGCTCTGTATCTTCTAGACGCATGCTTAAGCACAAAGCTATTTGTTAATCTTATTGCCAGCATATATTGTAAATCCTGATGATAGTGTTGATCTTATAAATGAGTCCAGCAAAGTCAACTGACTGCAACAGAAGCTTTACAAATCTATTATGAATTGCAATTCAGAAAAATTAATCAAAGTATTATAAGCTTTAAAGTATTGGGTTGCTAGATAGATATATTGAATAGTTAAAGAGTTCATTATCATCAAAGTTCAGAACAGCTAATTTATAGATCCAACTCTTGGATTGTCTCATTACAGACATCCATTCCTGTGTGAACACACGTTCTTTACTGTTACTGTGTTCTACTTTTTTGATGGAGAAAGAGCAGTTTTCTGTTTGGGCTCATGCCTATTACTTGCTCCTGGCAAGATGAATTGTGAAATGTACTTTTATAAACTTTTGCCGAATAAATATTATTATAATTATAACTACTACATTAATTGGATTAACTGCAGAAAGTGCAGATAATATAAACTGCGATATTACTGAAGCTGTCCTACAGAAGAAGCTTGACAATGTATCATACAACGCTGCGAAAATGAAGAGATCACAAAAAAGTAGCACCTTTTAAGACCTAAAACTTTGAGGCAAAAAAAGACACTTCACGTTGATGCAGCGATTCTTTTCAGTTTGTGTTCGGCAATCTCTCAAAGGATTGGTTTAATTGGATTTACCAGTTAGGTCAGCTGCTGTTGATTCTTTGTTTTTAATGTACAGTATAAATAAAAGTATTAACTGAAAAGAAAAATAATGGCTGCTTATGCACTTGCACAGACCTGTACCCTTGCACAGGCAAACAACAACTGAACAGAACAAAAGAAAATCAGGACAAAGGAAAACAAAGGAAAACAGCACACTGTGCACACTTGTAAAGTTATTATGTAAAGTAATATGTAAATGAGAATGCAATATTCAAGGGAAGAAACTTAATTAAACTTAGATCAAAAGAAACAATAATATAAATAACTACATGCAAACTGCAGTAACAATTGGAGAAAACTTGGAACAGTATTATCAATGGGAAATGTGTATAGAAACCCCATCTTTGTTTAAAGACAATTTAATTAGAAAGGCAGTGAAGTCTGAATTGACTGACGCACTATATGTTGATGTAGGAGAGATTATCCCATCAGGTAATCAAATGCGTGTTGTCGATGGTATTGGTGGCTGGTTAAAAATGCCAAACAATGTGGCACTAACCTGTGTACCTGTTTCAAGCATGGAATAAAATGTGTAGAAGCTTGTGGAGGATGCCATGGTGTTACCTGTAAATGTGTTAATTGTTGGCACTGAAACCTACCATTTGCATAAAACAAATTCAATTTAATATATTTTTCAATAGAGGGTCATTCATTTGTTAATGATTAAGTATGTGGTGTAAAATGGGGATTACCTCTTCAGACTCAAGAAGGGCCGTTTTCTTTGCAGTCTAGTGGTAGTAGACCCGATGCACTAGGCAAAGGCAGAAGCTATTGCTACATCGTACTAGCCGGTGTGATATCTGCGTATATCCTCTTGTGAAAACGACCCAATCTTGACTCAGTTGATGGATCCCCGTTTAAGATGGACTGTTTTTTGGACTTTATTGTGTAGTTTACAGTAGTATAATCGTGTATGGATTTATTTACACAGATCGTTAACAACAACAAAAAACCCGCAATTTTCAATATACTGATTTTTTTCCGCGCCAAATTGGACGCCATCTTGGATTCTTACATCATGATGTCATCGTTATCGACTTGATTCTTTAACTACAATGAACAGTAGTTATTAAAGTAAGCCTCTGTTAATTTTAATTATCATAACAAAACTCAAAGTGACAAAAACCGTGAATTTGTTTTCCCTATCCCCATCTTTGTGATTGAATATATGGATATTTGTGTGTGTTAAAGGGCAAAATTTCAAAGTGACATAAACAATTTTGCCCAAGACCCTTGGATGGACATTCTATATGGTATACTCTAACCTAAAATTTAATTTTACTTTATTTTTGTTCCCGCAAAAAATCCAGAGAAAAAAAAGAAGAAAACATTGGCATATTATTATGTTGTGGGTCTCATCTTACTTTCTCATTGTTTAATAATAGCAATAACCATGGAGGAAATATATAGTTCCTCCATTCAATAACTGTCTTTCTCTGAATGCTTAAAGACACCTTCCCTACGTTTTTTAGATATATTTTAAGATCACAAACTATATTTAATGTAAAAATAATATTATATGGTCCTACCCTATAGAAAAAACATCCGGGATCCCGCCGATATCACGGTCGGGATCCCGCCGGGATCTCGCCGTGATCCCGATATTTTCGACCGAAATTTTTGGTCGGGAATTTCGGTCGAAAATATCGGGATCCCGATTGACGTCCCGATCTTTTGGGAATCCCGATTACCCATCCATATCGGGATTTTTATCGGGATTCACGAAAAATCGGGATTTTTGGTCGGGAATTTCGGTCGAAAATATCGGGATCTCGAACGACGTCCCGATTTTTGGGATTTCCCGATTACCCATCCCGTATCGGGATTTTCATCGGGATTCACGAAAAATCGGGATTTTTGGTCGGGAATTTCGGTCGAAAATATCGGGATCCCGGACGACGTCCCGATCTTTTGGGAATCCCGATTACCCATCCCGTATCGGGATTTTTCATCGGGATTCACGAAAAATCGGGATTTTTGGTCGGGAATTTCGGTCGAAAATATCGGGGTCCCGGACGACGTCCCGATCTTTTGGGAATCCCGATTACTCATTCCGTATCGGGATTTTCATCGTGATTTTTATCGGGATTCACGAAAAATCGGGATTTTTGGTCGGGAATTTCGGTCGATCATCGGTGAAATTGTAATCGGGATAATGCGCAAAAACGAACGGGATTTTTAACCGGGATATCGATCGGGATCCCGCCAAGAACCCCGATCGATACCCCGGTTAAAATTCGTTTTTGCGCATTATCCCGATTAAAATTTCGCCAAAAAATCGAGATGTAAATTTAAGACGACTATGCCGAATACATTTAATCCCGCCAAAATTTAGACTTATAAATAGAAAATCCTGGTCGGTACTCCCGTTCTGAAATACTGTGATTCTACCGAACTCTTTACGCCATGAAGGAAAGACATCTAGAAATTAAAAGAAATCTGTTATAAAAGTAAATATACAAATTTCATTACGGTAATATTTTGCTTAAATCTTACACTAAAATGATGATTAAACTGATTCATTGTTATCGGTAGTAATTGGCAACATTTTGGTTGTCTGATATTTTTTTCTTTTATTTCAGAATAAAATATGTGATAAGTTTTTTGTTTTACTAACAATGTCCATTATTTATTCTAAATAATTATTTGTATTAATATCGTAAATGATTGAACACCGATCTGCCGATGTAGGATAATATGTCATAGTAATACAATATAGCCAAAAAATATGAGATTTTCAAAACCCTCTGCAATACTCATCCGGCATTATTATCAGTGTTCCATCTTTTACGATTTGTTGTTTATGATTTAATAACGAGTTAAAACAACACTTTGGAGTTTTTTTATATTATTGAATAGGTTTTCATTGTTTTTACGATATTGGATGACCAAGTTGAGTTTTGTTAACTTGTTGAGGGTATTAAGCTATAGGAAAGACAGTAATTTGTAACAGACGGTAAGTTATTATTTGATTAGGGTTAATGTTGTTTTTGCTTTGAATTGAGTTATTTTTGTTTTAAATACATGTACCAGCAGTATTAATTCTAAAGACAGTTTACTTTATGTACCACACCTTTTGCTGGGCCGCCACGGCTACTTTGATCGTTATATAGTTAATTACATTATTATATCATTATTTAACACCTCATCTTTAGTAATACTAACAACGAGTTGATTTCTTATCGTATTATTATCATCACACTTACCTTACTATGTTTACGTTTTACACCATACCTTTCGATTAACATGTTTATGACCAAGTTGAGTTGCTTTAATATGTTGAGGGTATTACGCTATTGGTTTACCAGCTGATGAGTGCAATATGCACTCCTGCATAGACAATGCATGTTTCGTTTTATGCAGGAGATCCAATCAATAGCCACCTCCCTAACTGTAAGGATCGAAACAGCCATAACATCATCGATAATATTTCCAATTAATAAATTCTCAGTAATTAATGTAAAACAACACTTTTTAAAAAGTAATTTTCGAACATTTTCTAAACAAATTAAATGAAGGTGATGATATGGTTGTCCTGGGATAAACCCATTTCAATTTCAAAAAGTGTTTTTCATCTAATGTTGTTTTTGCAATGACTCCTACAAATATAACGAAAAGCGCAATATATTATATATAGGCCTAATCAGATACGTATGTGTTTTTTTGTTTACCGTTTATACGTTTACAGTTAGTAATTACATTTCTTTTAAAAACAATAATCCTTCAAATTCTAAATAGATAGCCTATAGGCCTAAGTATAACTTACCTTAGAAAATATTTTGCCCCTTTACAATCATAAATATTCTGATCGTGTTATTTATAGGCCTAGTTTACCCATTCATGTATAGGTCTAGTAGTAGGCTAACCTAACTTGCCTGTTCCTTCTTCATCATCATTCATCGGATCCTCAATTTTTCCGAATTAGGCCTAGCCTAGGCTATAGATATGGATAGGAATAGGCCTACTACTACTAGGCCTATTAGTACTTCTCATCTGCCTGTTTACTCCAAGTTCAAGTCCTTTTTAATTTTACACAAAGCAATATTCATAATATTATATTAAGTATGGTGGTGTAGGCCTACGATAAACATTTATTAATATGCACAAAATAGTTTTCCCATTGTGTCTGGAGAGACCAAAATAACAATACTGTAATATATAGACCTATTAAAGCTTAGTATCAAAGGCCTAGTATCAAATAGGCGGAGGGAGGAGGCCTACGACGCACGGGAGCGGGGCCGGTTCCCGGGGGCCGGTTGTAGGCTAGACTACTGATGATGAGGAAGGAGAGGAGGCAGGCTAAAATACTGTACTTTTTTGACTTGCAATATATGCTACACAAATATGAGCTTCTAGGCCCTATATTTCAACTAAAGGAGCCACTATGATAGGGTATAACAATAAGGTGTAATTAATAAATAATCACAACGAATAAATCTATGAATTTATCAAAAACACCTACGGTTTGAATGCGTTGTACGTCATCGCTAGCCGGCCAGAATTGCTGTGGTCTGGTTACAAATTTAAATCAAGGCGGGAAAGAGATGCGCGCGTACGCAAGTTCCCATCGCGCGCTGCGTGCTATTTTCACAAGCACGTTCTTAAAATTATTATTTTGTTATGATAATTAATTACAGGCCATACTAACGTGTCTAATTACTAACTCCTGGTGTGATGCTGTTACTCTGGAGTACTAATCTTAGGCCTATGTCAAAATAATACAAACAAAATTGTAAATTTAAGGGTTTTTACTTAGGAAATCCCATTCCATAAAACAATGAATGCTTAAAGCTGTCGTCAAGACACCCACTTTCCGCTAGAACTTCCTACGCCTAAAGAGTCGAGTCAGTTTCTAAATATAGATCTTGGTACCTGCTTTACAGTCTACACAAAAGAGATGCCGACAATTAAAGCCGTCCAACAAGCCAGACCACGTGACTTTTTCAATGACCTGAACGAGGAGACTGCAGCATTCCTTTCTATGTCGTCAAGACAACCACTTTCCGCTAGAACTTCCCACGCCTAAAGAGTCAGTCAGTTTCTAAATATAGATCTTGGTACCTGCTCTACACAGAGAGATGCCGACAAAAAGCCGTCCAACAAGCCAGACCACGTGACTGTGTGAATTAACTGAACGAGGAGACTGCAGCATTCCTTTCTATGTTGACACTTTCAGGCGTATAGTGTAATAACATGGTACATGTATAATCAACCCCTAGATATGCTTGGTAAATTGTAGATAAATGAATTCTACTACAAATAAAATATTGTGTATTTATTATTAAATAAATAAACGTCCGTGTACGTTTATTCCAAGATGTTCTATTGAGGAGTGGAGTGGTTCCCTATTCAAAGCGGGGCGTTTATTCGAATAATTCTTTTTCCACTAGAAAATACACATTTAATACACATTCATATATATATATATATATATTAAAATGGAAAATAAAAAACAATGTACAAAAATAAAAAAAAAAATTAATACGCCCTGTTGCATTTATTATGACGGATACAAGACGATTAGGCCTACTCATAATTTTCTCCTTTTAGTGATTGGATCAATCTCATATTAGGTACGAAAGTCAAAAATCATTTCATTTGTCTTTTTATTATAATATCGAGATAATTGTTTTGCACCAGTTAGCAAATTCATTTCTATATACCCGTGTAATCTGCATATTTCACTATAATAATTACCATTCTAGAATAAAGCTATAACAGTCAATGACAACATCAACATTTTATTCATTTAATAACGTATTCAATATTAATTATTAAACGTTCAAATCACTTCAAGACGTAGGCCTACGTCCGGGCCATTGGACGGTATATTCATTGCAGCAAGACACTTGGGTTGCTGTGAACGTACAGCAACCTCTTAGCAATTGCAGGATTTGTTTAAACATTATTTTTAACAAATTAGTATTAAAAAAAACTGGGTTTATTCCCAGGACAGCCATCATCATCATCATGTGTTTTATAAATAATTAATCTTTGCTGGAAACAATTCAGAAAATACCTCATAAATGTTTTTAAAATAAAAGCTTACTATTGATGATGCATGGCTGTTTCGATCCTTAATGTTATTGGAGGTAACTATTGATCGGATCTCCTGCATAAAACGAAACATGCATTGTCTATGCAGGAGTGCATATTGCACTCATCAGCTGGTAAACAAATAGCGTAATACCCTCAACATATTAAAGCAACTCAACTTGGTCATAAAAATGTTAATCGAAAGGTAAGGTGTAAAACGTAAACATAGTAAGGTAAGTGTGATGATAATAATACGATAAGAAATAAACTCGTTGTTAGTATACTGAAGATGAGGTGTTAATAATGATATAATAATGTGATTAACTATATAACGATCAAAGTAGCCGTGGCGGCGCAGCAAAAGGTGCGGTACATAAAGTAAATTGTCTTTAGAATTAATACTATTGTACAAAGGAATGCACGGCTGGTTTGATCATTAGTACATGTATTTAAAACAAAAATAACTCAATTCATAGCAAAAACAACATTAACTGTAATAAAATAATAACTTACCGTCTGTTACAAATTACTGTATTACCCAATGAAATTAAAATACTGCGTACAAAATCCCGATGTTGCGTACAAAATCCCGTACGTTTACAAACAAAATCCCGCCAATCCTGATGTTGCGTACAAAATCCCGTGTCTACAAACACAATCCTGTCGATCCCGATCTTGCGTACAAAATCCCGTAATTTTATAAACAAAATCCCACCAATCCCGATGTTGCGTATAAAATCCCGATGTTGCGTATAAAATCCCGATCTTGCGTACAAAATCCCGTAATTTTATAAACAAAATCCCGCCAATTTCGATGTTGCGTACAAAATCCCGTAATTTTATAAACAAAATCCCGCCAACCCCGTTGTTGCGTACAAAATCCCGCAGTCTAAAAACACGATCCCGATATTGCGTACAAAATCCCGCAATTCTTACAAAAATCCCGTCTATCCCGATATTGCGAAAAAAAAATCCCGAGTTCGTCCCGGTGGGATCGTCTAATCCCACCGGGATCGGCCGATCCCGGTGGGATTCCACCGCATCCCGATCGGGATCCCGATCTCATTTTTTATGGGGTATTGCGATAACCTTTTTCGCCTTTGAATGGTTAAAAATGTGAAAAATAAGTCGATTTTAATAATTATAGCGGCCCGCTATAAATCCCAAAATGCATTGCGCGCGGATTGATATTTTTCTGTTTTTCTTCTGTAATTCACCCACTTTTTGATCAATCGTGAGGCCAAAACAAATGGAAGACTCCTAACTTTTCATCGAAAATACCGGGTTTTCCCCAATTTGTATCAACGGAGTCTGGCAAAAATTGAAATTAATTAAACAATTAATGCAGCAACTATACAACGTCAGGCTAGGTATATAGCTAGCGTACGATGTTCGTACGTTACCGATGTTCACCACCTAGGCCTACAAAACTAAGCCTAGCTAGGTCAGTCGCCGCGAGCTACTTTGGTAGTGCATTGTTTCTCACTTTTTATCATAAATTACCATAAGACGTACATTTAAGACAAGGAATAACCTGGTTTAATGTTTTTAAAGTGATATATGTATTATTTTTAAAAAACGTCACAAATTGTAGGGAAAGTGTCTTTAAATGTTAGCAGAAAGCCATTTTCCTACGTGTGATTTTTTAGTTGGTCTCCCACTTCCCAAGCTCCTTCGTCCTCCTCGACATGCAATCGCAATAGGCTATACGCTTTGATCTATTACGATATCGACTGCAGCCAACTCTAGAGTACTCTCCTAACGATGATAGTGCTGAAACCATTGCAGACTCTGTTCTTATTTTGTATAAATGTTTTCGTAGGAGCATTAAAAGTGGCAGGTCTTTGTTTTCACATTTTAATGATTTGATTTGCTATGTTTGTACTCTCTTCATTAATGGTGTGCATAATGCCATAATCGCATAATAACCGGCAGCGGAATATTTTCTCTCGCGCGTGTACCATAAAGTCACATGGTCTCTCTGATCGGTACTACACAAAGTTAAAGCAATGAATGAATTTGTTCGAATTCTGTTAACTAAACAACTTTATATATTTTGTCGACTGAGGCCCCAACTTACTTCTTTCGTGGCTAAAAACGATCATTTTAGACGATGATTTAGACCCTATATTTCGAAAACTACAAGTCAGATTTTCCTATTTCTTTCTTTATTGTAATATTAATACAACATACTAATAGAGCAGGAGCCCAGAGGGGTCAACCTAGCTGGAAAGTTAACCAATTTCTATGCATGTGGCAATTATCTACGTACATATCAATGTATGGAAATGACAGTCTGGCGCGTTTCTTTTGGTGGGTGTGGCTAGGAGGGACATTGTAAAGGGTAAAAAAAAAGAGCTAGATCAGCTGAAAAGTTAACCCCATGAAATATTTTGCAAATTGTTTGACATAGAGTGAAATATAAGGAATGGCCATTGCCAGACGATTTTAGTGGTGGGGGGTGCCTGCCAGACCCCTATTTCTGGGGGGTCAAAAATGAGCTAGATCAGCTTAAAAGTTAACCCTCTAAAACTGGTGGGAAAATGTTCAATAAACTCATAATTATCATGAATAACCATTGCCAGACATTTTCAGTGGTGGATTGTGCCCGCCAGACCCCGTCAAACACCCAACCCCCCAAAAATTGAGCTAGATCAGCTAAAAAGTTAACCCCATAAAATATTTTGCAAATTGTTTGACATAGAGTGAAATATAATGAATGAATATCGCCAGACGATTTTAGTGGTGGGGGGTGCCTGCCAGACCCCCATTTCTGGGGGGGCCAAAAATGAGCTAGATCAGCTTAAAAGTTAACCCTCTGAAACTGGTGGGAAAATCTTCAATAAACTCATAACTATCATGAATGACCATTGCCAGATATTTTCAGTGGTGGATTGTGCCCGCCAGACCCCGTCAAACACCCCACCCCCAAAAAATTGAGCTAGATCAGCTGAAAAGTTAACCCCGTGAAATATTTTGCAAATTGTTTGACATAGAGTGAAATAAAATGAATGGACATTGCCAGACGATTTTAGTGGTGGGGGTGCCTGCCAGACCCCCATTTCTGGAGGGCCAAAAATGAGCTAGATCAGCTTAAAAGTTAACCCTCTAAAACTGGTGGGAGAATGTTCAATGTACTCATAACTATTATGAATGACCATTGCCAGACATTTTCAGTGGTGTATTGTGCCCGCCAGACCCGTCAAACACCCCCACTCCCAAAAATGAGCTAGATCAGCTGAAAAGCTAACCTTTTAAAACATGCTGTAAAATGTTCAGCATGATCCCTAGTATAATAAATGACCATTGCTAGCCATTTAAAGTGGTGGGTTGTGTCCGCCAGACACCCATTAAATACCCCACCCCCCCCCCCCCCCCCCCCCAAAAAAAAAAAAAACATGAACTAGATCAACTCAAAACCTAAACTTATAAAACAAAATATATGGAGCAATTAAGTACACTAAAAAACAGCATGAATGACTAAAATGAGAACTACATCAAATATCAAACACCCGACATTTTAGCATATGATACTTTATATAGTACCTTATTCTATCTACAGTAGTTTTCATTAGTTACAACAAAAAACAGTCTTATTTAATAAGCTATGACTTTTCTGCACAAATTATTTAAATTAATCCATATATTCCTCTTCACTCCATGCATCGCCATAAGAATCACTTGATTCTTCAATCTCTGTTTCTTCCGTTTCACTGTCAATGTGTCCTTTTTTATTCTTGATGGACGGCATTGAGCTGTTGCAGTTTCCCCCAATTCAAGACCAGCAAATGTTCTCAGCTCCGTGACTGCCATGGCTCGTTGACTCATAGTCAATGACCACTGGCGCATTGCATTTTCTGAATTAGGAAAGGCAACAATCCCTCTCATATTTGAAGAAGAATCACGATTGACCGTCTGTTCTAAGGAAAGGTCAACAGCTGATCTACTGTAGTGCTTATTTGTACGTCTGATGGAAAATGCTAATTTTTCCAGTACTTTAGGTCAACGTTTTTCAGTTTCTGTATGAATAGAGTTCCCCATCTGGCGTAGTTAGGTCGGTTCAGGGCAAAGTAAACAGATAATATGGTTGGAAATACATTAATGTAGCCAGTGACATCATTTGTTTTCACACATCTTTGAAGTTCTCTATGGAGTCAATTAATAAGAAAAATGTAAATAGCCCAGAATTGTGCTGTTGAACCTATATTTCCAGTAAGCACTGACTGGAAGTAATTCTCGTACTTCTGCAGGTGATTAATTACAACAGGATCCGATATATGCTCTTCAATCAATGATGGGTCCAAAGGTGCAGTTGACATTATTTCTTGAAATGTGTGATGATCTTCTGCATTTATTTCTTGAAGAAAGCGTTTATACAACTTTTGCTCCAAGACATTGACAAGCAATTGGTGAATTCTAGTGCACCCGTTGTAAAACTTTCCTTTGATGAAACCCATCATTGACCCCTCAGCCAAGATATCTGCTTCTTGGAGAATATATTCGATACCGCTGTCGTTAATGTACGTTCCAACTGCTCCGTAGAATGCCAACTCTGTGTGAAAATTGCCCTGTAATACTAAAAGCTTATCAAATAGGGGGGATTGTATTGTTTGTATGGAGTAAGCTTTTAATTCTACTGCCAAATCATATATCACAACTGCATAGTCTTGTCTGCATAGTCTTGGCCAGTTTCCTTGGCAATAGCCATAGTCTGGATCATTTTCTCTCTCTAACCACATCATTGTTTGTTGGGGATTTTGATATAGGATCCCTGTAGCAAATGCACTGAACTGGTAAATGATTATTGATATACTTGCTCATGAATCCGGCATGTAGGGGTGTATCTCCATCATTCAGTTTCCAAAACCAATACATATCCAATGCCTTCAGTGGTATTGGGTATTCCATTGGTTTGTCAGTGATTGTACTACATTCTCTAACATTTGTAGTTGATGTGGCATTGGAACTTATAAACAAAGCTTTATTTATACCTATCCTAAAAGGTGGTATTTCTCTTTCAACTCCAACAGATTTCCGCCTGTTTCTACCATCCCGAAATCCAATAGTATTCCTATTGAGCAGTTGGTCGTCATGCAATATATTCTGATATGTATGTCCAACTGTAGTGTGTAGAGTTTCTTTACCATCAAGTGTTTCTACATTTGTATCATTATTCTCCCATACACATGCAGTTGCCAAGGTTGGGTCAAGCCGGATACCATCTGGGGCGTCGCGTTCATCATCTTGAACTGAATAGGCAAACTCAGTCTCAAGGCCTTTGCTTTCACTACTAATACAATGTCAAAATTTGCATAGCCAGTTTTGATCCTGTCAGAGATGTAAAACATAAACCAACGACAGTGTGTTTCCATGGTTTCACAGTTCCACGAGATACATTATAGATGGCATCAGATGCAATGGAAATAACCTTTCTATCAAACTTGTCTTTGTTTGCATCATTAACATTTTGGTCGATGCCACCAAGAAGACTCCTAAAGAATAATTCTAACTGTGATGGTATCTTGGCAGCACACTCTTTTAAGTTTTGAACTGTAGCAGGTCTTTGTCTGTGGGAGCTGCATGATTATAGATCTAAGATGAAGAGCAGCCCATTTTATTTTATTATCCTGTACATATTGTTCAGAATTATCATAAAGTCGAGCAGTGGCTTCTTCTCCTAGAAGAAGTGATCTATAAATGAAGTTACCTCTTCGTCTGTCTGCAGGTTTTACTTTGATTTCATCTTTTAATTTTTATTGAATTTTCCTTGTAAGATTTTGGGACGAATATGAGTTGATATCAGTTTTCCTCCATTATTGACAAATTCGATTTTGTAAAAGCTTAGCAAATCAGAGACAAGTATAGCTCGTTGTTTTCCCAATACTTAATAATAATTCAATATGTTTCAGTAGGGATGAAAATGCCCTTTTGTGACTTCCATAAGATGTGTTACTTCAATAAGATGAATGCTCTTCTGTTGAACCATCATGTTTATCAGTTTCTAGAAGAACTGAACTCGGCAGATCAACGCCACACCGAATTAGACTATTGATACGTTGGTTTTTTTTAAATTTTACCCGCTGGGAAAGTGACTTGCACCCAGAAACAGTTGCTATCTTAAGCCTTTTCTCTTCTTTCCCATTTTTTCGGCCTTTTCCACAAAATATGCAAGTTCCCTTTAACATGCCACACTCATCTGATTTCTGAAGGACACTACTTTGTTTTGTTTCACAGCAGTGTAATACCTATGACATAAAGGGTGATAGCTAATTGAATTTTTAGGTTGTTTCATAAGAAAAACCTTGTTTGTTGTATCAGCATGTTTGTCAGACTTCATTTTCTTACGTAATGCAGCAGCATTGTCCGCCGTTACCGTTTGGCAGATGTAGCACTTTGAAATATGATGTACCACTCTCTATCATAATTAAAATGCATTTAATAAAATAAGCCTTTGTTTTGAAATGTTGATGATAATCAACAACATTATTCTCTAGGGAACCATTATAGAAGATAAGTCCGTTTCTAAATATGTCCTTTAACTGCATAAACCAATTGACTAATTGATTTACTTTTTTCCACACCACAAAAAGACAAAGAAGTCTTGTTCTGAATACCTATTTTACACTATGTTGAGCTTATATACCATAGTGGCACATTTGTGAATTAGGTAAGGGGTTGGATGGATGGGGTGGTTCTATAATGAGCAAATAAAAATGTCTGGTAATGACAATTCATATCCTTGACAGTATACTACACATTTTCCCACCAGTTTTACAGTGGTTAACCCTTGGCCTAATCTGGGTCATTTTTGGGGGTTGGGTGTTTGAGGGGGCCTGGTGGACACAACCCACCACTTAAAATGTCTGGCAATGGTCATTTACTATACTAGGGATCATGCTGAACATTCTACAGCATGTTTTAAAAGGTTAGCTTTTCAGCTGATCTAGCTCATTTTTGGGAGTGGGGGTGTTTGACGGGGTCTGGCGGGCACAATCCACCACTGAAAATGTCTGGCAATGGTCATTCATAATAGTTATGAGTACATTGAACATTTTCCCACCAGTTTTAGAGGGTTAACTTTTAAGCTGATCTAGTTCATTTTTGGCCCTCCAGAAATGGGGGTCTGGCAGGCACCCCCCACCACTAAAATCGTCTGGCAATGTCCATTCATTATATTTCACTCTATGTCAAACAATTTGCAAAATATTTCATGGGGTTAACTTTTCAGCTGATCTAGCTCAATTTGTTGTGGGTGGGGTGTTTGACGGGGTCTGGCGGGCACAATCCACCACTGAAAATGTCTGGCAATGGTCATTCATGATAGTTATGAGTTTATTGAACATTTTCCCACCAGTTTTAGAGGGTTAACTTTTAAGCTGATCTAGCTCATTTTTGGCCCTCCAGAAATGGGGGTCTGGCAGGCACCCCCCACCACTAAAATCGTCTGGCAATAGCCATTCCTTATATTTCATTCTATGTCAAACAATTTGCAAAATATTTCATGGGGTTAACTTTTCAGCTGATCTAGCTCATTTTTTTTACCCTTTACAGTGTCCCTCCTAGCCACACCCACCAAAAGAAACGCGCCAGACTGTCATTTCCATACATTGATATGTACGTAGATAATTGCCACATGCATAGAAATTGGTTAACTTTCCAGCTAGGTTGACCCCTCTGGGCTCCTGGTCTATAACAGATAATGTTTAATTTGGTTTTAATTTTGCATCGTTATCCCTATAAGACAACATGACTATGCAATCCTAGAACATGTCTTGATGTGTAGGCCTAGGCATGTACAGTACAGGTAATGAGGCAAATTGGCAATTCCCGTGTCAAAAAGTAGGCTTAAGTAGGAAGCGTGAATTAATTTGAAAACAAACCTGGCCCGTCTGTAATTTCACCTCACTCACTCAAGCTTACCTTTCCGAAGTTGTTACAATTTCGGCAGTAATAAAGAACGTTCAAAATCAATATTTATTAACTCAATATTTACACAAACAAACATTCCACCGTACACTCTCTATTTGCACAACAGATTAAACATGGTTTTTGGTTGATGTAACTTGTTAGCCGGGAGCAAAATCGAAAAACCTAACCTTTCTGGCTGTGTTCTTAGCCGTTTAGGACGTAGAGTATCATCTGTATCAGCCTGTGGTTTGTGTACATCAGGTTGAATATCAGGCTCATTATTAGCAATATCAATATTAACATTTTCATTATTGTCTAAAGTAGGAATAACAGCATCTTCGATATCATTGATATCATGGTTAACTATTAAATCTTCCTCATTGATCTGAGGTTCTATTTCGTTACCAATTGGAGTGTCAATAATAGTTTGACCCACGTTTTGGTCATTACCATTATTAGGAGGTATAGATAGATCTGTTGAAGTGTGCGAACTGAATTTGTTTGTTTGTTTGTTCTTCAGGCTCTATCTTGTACACAGGGGACTTTTTCCAAAACCACATAAATAGTTTCTTTCCACCTATCAGCAAGTTTATGTTTACTAGTATAAGAATAAAACAGATATGATGATATGAGATGATATGATATAAACGAGATCGTAATTTTAAAGATCAATTAGTGAATTCTAAATTAAAATCATCGAATCATAATGATATTGGTATGACTAAGTGTAGGCGTGTATTATGTACTAGTAGTATAGGACCACGTAAGAAATTTGATATTCAATATAATTTTAATTGTGTTTCTATTAATGTGATATATGTTATTATTTGTACTAAATGTAATATAATCTATGTTGAAGAAACTAAACAAAGATTTGGGAATAGATTTGTAGAACATTTACGTTCCATTCATCCTAATACACCCGGTCTTCCTGTGGCAGAACATTTTCATGATAACCATAATATTAATGATACTGTATACGGGTTACTGGCGTAAAACAATGCAACTCATCCGGACGTGATTGTAGACGACTACAAGAACGTATAATTGTTCAACTTGGAACTGTCAAACCCAACGGGCTTAATGTATCATTTAAATCATTTAGGAATCGAGTACTATCTTGTCTATCTGATTGACATAAGTTATGATATAATACCTTTTTTTTGTCAATGCTTTTGTCAATTTGTTATTTGCTTGTTCATTGTTACGCCCATATAGCCCATAATAGACTCCTTTGTTTTCTAGTGTACCCTTTTTCTATATGTATTAGTCTTTTACCAATATTCTATCAGTACCTGATGATGACCTATGACCTATGGTCCAAAGTACTAGTACAATAAATATTTTATTTAAAGGCAGAAACAAGAACTTTATCCGTTTTATTTTTATACATGATCCTGCCTATGCAGCACCTATTTCTTTCCCGATTCTTTACTAGTACCCTATCACCCTTGCAAATAGTGCATTCACGCACTTTACTATCATATCAGGATTTATTGGAATTAGCTTTCTTGGTCGCCATTTCCTGAGCTAATTTGTGTGTTGTTTCTAGGCGATTTTGTAATTTATTGGCATATCACCATGGAGAAAGAAAACCATTTTGGTTTGGATCAATACCTTGTTGGATGTCAATCGGTAGGCAGGCTTCTCTACCAAACATTAAAAAATATGGGGACATTCCCGTAGCATCATTCTTAGTACAATTGTATGCATGCACTAAGGGTGCAACATGGTCTCGCCAATGTTCTTTCTTTTGGTTTTCTAGCATTTTAACCGTTCTACCTGACCAATATCCTGTGGATGGTATGGGGTTGTACAAGATTTTCTTACTTCTAAATATTTTCTTGGTCTTGGATAACTTTAGATTCGAAATCTCTGCCTTGATCAAAATGTAATTGTTTTGGAAAGCCATAATGTTGAAAGACGTTATTCCACAGAGCCTGTGGGGGCTTTTTGGTCCTTAGTTGGGATAGCAATAGCATATCTAGTGAAATGGTCAGTTACAACTAATACATTTCTAGTATCCTTAGAATTGGGTTCTATAGACAGAAAATCAATACACATTAATTCCATAGGCGTATTTCCCATAGGCATGGTGGTCATGAGCTGCTGTGGTAGCACAGGCCTTTCTTTGGACACATCGTCACACAACACCTACATTTATGTTCAATTCGGGAGGACATACGAAGCCAATAAATCTGGATCGGGCGACTAATGTCATCATGTAAGCCAGTAAATGCTTTATCTTTTATTAAGTGGTTGGAAGCACTAATTGCAGTTGCATAGCTCCGATATTATTAAATCGGCGGTACAGAATATTATCTTTTACCAATAATTCATCAAACTGTCTCAAGAGTATAGCCTAGTTTCCTCGGGTAATTTTGCGAGTTTATCTTGTGTAGGTTTCCGTTTATTATACATTTTATATTAGGATCTTGTTGATGCTTTACCCACTCCGCTACAGTAACATTAGGCAAGGTTGACTGCCCATCTGTAGGCCTAATAGGGTTATCATAGGTGACGGAGATTGCATCAAGAGAATCACTAACTGACTCAACTAAGGGTGTTGTATCATTAGGTATAGTAGACTTATTAACTATTTTAGCATTACAGACTGCTGTGAAGGAGCAGGATGACAATTTTAATCTACCTAACACTTCGTCAGCTTTCTCTTGATATTGTTTGTATTCAAAGTCATTGGAAGGGGGTCATGTGGGCTATGACTAAGACCGTCTGTATCTTGATTCTTTCTACCTGCTTTGTATTTAATATCAAAGTTGTAATTGACCAGAGCGGCAAGCCATCTTTGACCTGTAGTGTCAAGCTAAGCTGTCATCAACACGTACGTTAAAGGGTTATTATCTGTATAAATTACAAATTGTTGACCATAAAGATAGTCAGTAAATTTCTCACAGCCCATTTTAGGGCAAGAAACTCTAATTTATGAGCAAGATAATTGGCTTTACTCATGGATAACCCACGACTAGCATAGTCAATTACCCTCTTTATCCCATTTATCTCTTGATATAGGGCTGTACCTAACCCGCTTGTACTAGTGTTGGTATGTTAAATAAATGGTGAATTGCAGTCTGCGAATCCTAATATAGGGGCTGAAGACAATGTATCTATTAGTAGTACGGTACATCAAATGCCACCTTACATGATTCGGACCGGTTAATACAAAATTAGAACTAGGGCACCTGTCTGAGGGAGTATTGGATTAGGGTTTTTTGAAAGTTTTACCTCGTTTACATATTAGGTCATAATTAGTTAGTTTAATGATTTGGCAATACGGCTAATGCTGTATAAATCGTCGATAGTAACCAGCAAAACCTAGAAATGATTTCAATTCTTTTACATTTGAGGGGCAGAGCCAAGATTTGACAGCCTCTACCTTATCTGGGTGAGTGCTTACCCCATCCTCTGAAATGACATGGCCCAAGCACTTAATGGAAGTTTGCACTTGTCTGGATTTAGTTTCAGGCCATATTCTTCAAGCCTAGTCTAGATAAAACTTTGTCTAACTTAGCAAGGTGTTCGTCTAGTGTGGCTGAAAAAACTTTAGGGACGTTGTATTGATCCCTAACTGTCCTAGAATTTAGAAGTCTGTAATCTATACATAGTCGGATTTCATTCGTTCGGACTCTTTAATGATACTCTTCTTTAATAAATCTTGAATGTTGTCCCTAGCATCATTGAAATCTGATTGATTGATTGATTGATTGATTGATGGGGTATCCTCCTACAGTTGATAGAATGGGGTGTTGTTAGTTAGGTGTATTTTATGTTTTACAACCGAAGTTCTCCCTATATCTAAATAATTCTTTGAAAAAACATTTGGATGATTATTATTAAGTACATTAATAAATTTCGTCTTATCTATTTGTGAAATTGGCGAGTTATCAAAATTAAAATTGCTTGGGGTCATACTCAAGTTATAGTGAACTTCCGGACGGTGATGCGTTATAGACTGGAGGATGAAAGCGGTGCCAATCTTAAAGATTCTATTTAGCCTAACTTCTTTACTAGAATTTGACAAAAGAACTCTAAGTTTAACTGGGCCCATATGTTCTAACTAAACTTAACTATTAAGGGTGTAATTAAAAGCCCTCCAGGAAGTGGGGTATCCGGGGATGCTTCAATTAACACATCTAAGTTAGGGTGTACTGTGTTCTTTATAACACATTCTACCTCTGCTATTTTTCCTCTAGTTATTGTCATAGGAGAACATATTTTAACGGGGCCCAGTTTATCTTTCTTAGCCTTATCCTCTTTATACACTTCAGCCAAAGCAGAGTGTATGGGGCCTACATTCCTTCCCTTTTTCTTATTATTAGTCCAGTCAGTGGCCAGATTCCGAACTATTCTGGTGTTGGTGCTTATTAACATAGATAGTCCCTTCCCTAATTTGGGGCACACTAAAGCTAATGTTGTGAATTGTTTAGTATAGCCCGTCTGGACTTTGGGAAATGTTAAATTTACATCTATATAACCTAGATAAGGTACGTTCTGGCTGCCAGCACCAGTTACTATTAAATCGGTTAATGGGTATATACCGGTAGGCTTATCCCTTAATTTATCTCTATAAAAGTCTTTACTGATACATGTAACCTGCAAACCCGTCGACACTTATTGTTACGACACTAGAGTCGCCTATAAGATTAGTAGTTTGTGATATTGCACTATGGAGTAAATTAGTTGTAAAAGTAGTAAAAAGTTGTTGTTTCAGCGTTTCTCTTTTTTCGGGACCTTTTTACTGATGGGCAGACCTTTGTCCCTTTTTACCGGATGCCCTCTGCCGTTTCCCGTCTGATTAAACCTTTTGATCAATTTTTTGGGACAACTTCTCATGTGGTGCCCATCCTAACCACAATTATAACATATTTTAGACCTAGTGTTTGGCGCAGGTGGAGAACGAGATTTAGGGTTAGGGGTGGACTCTAGTTGACTTGGTGTTGATTTTAGGTGATGTAATTTAGTTCTAAGAAATTCTACCTCGTTGCTAAGGACTTCATACAGTAGCTACATAATGCAGCCTTGGCACTAACTGCCTCAGGTGTTTGCTTTTCTGGCCTAGCCCTACTATTGATTTCCTCACTTCTAACTTTAATAATTAGTTTTAAATAAGTAGGGGATTTGATTTATGTTGTTTAAGGTTTAGTGTAGATGATAGCATCTCATCATATACTAGCCCACTGACAAATTGAGCTAGTCTTATGTGGTAAGCCTTTGCTACCCCCACTGCCCTTGTCTTTGTTGCCCTAGTTAGATTTTCATCTAGGCGCAGTTCCCCTTCCGACTGATATGTCTCCCTAAATAGAGTATAGAGATCATCTGCATCCACTGCCAAACCATAGACCTCATTAAGTACATCATGGCATTCCCTAGCAGTTGATTTATCGGTTACTTTAGGCGTGGTATATCGAATATCCCAAACGACAAATCATCATCCAAACGATTTCCAAACTATTATGTTTTGACAAGCCATGCAAACAGTCTACAAATACCATTTGAAAGACTGGCGTCTAAACACCGATATTCCGTTTTGGAATTTTGCTCCGCCCCTTAACAAGCTTGACTGAACACAAAACTAAAACGTTTACCAGGCGTCCAAACGACACGGGACGACAATTCATTGATTATAGCATGGAGGTATAAAATAAATATACAGTACCTTAATGATTTTAGTTGATACGTTTAGGGAATGTTTCTTTTTTAGATCACACATTCGCGGTCGCAAATCGACTTAATATGATGAACAAATTAAATAGAAAACGTGTTTCATGTACCCTAAGATTGTATATTTGCTATCCTAGGCACATGAACTTGAGTTGAATGATCCAAGCACATTTTTATTTACCGCGCACCGAGCAACAAGCACATGGTTTGTGTATCTAATTACGCATTCTTTGATTTTTGTACCCCAAAAGTAAATGTCAGTTGGTCTCGTGTATCAATAGGGAGTAATTATTAAAAGCATACGGGGTCTACCTACTACAGACGATGTAATGAAAAAATTGTAGTAGCTGGCCTATACTGTCTATTTAAACCATAGAAATAATAATATCTCTTTGCAAAATTAATCTGTAGGGTTTCAGTACGAACAAAATATTGTGAAGACTGTAGATATTTGAATCAAATACAAAACATTAAATACAATCTAAGTTATACTACAAAAATAAACTTCTAATCGCCACTATGTCGTCCAAACGGCAAGCACTATTTTGTACACTCCACTAACTTTAGTTAAAATGACCGAAATTAACGCACAGTACATGTTTACTCACGCCAATAGATTGTGAACAAATTTAAATAGATAATGGCCGACGTGTTTGTTTTTAGTATACTTAATATACGTTTTGACCAATTTTCGGTGTGGTGGTGTGGAGGTCGCTATCTTTACTATTAATAGTAATTAATTTAACCATGTTTTATTAACATTAAAAAAGCGATTGGCATAGGCTTTTTTTTAGGGAAAATACAGATCATATAAAATTAAAATAGGATTTAAAGGATGTTTAGGTTCGGCGGCGTTTTCAATGCATTTTTAATTAGGGATCCAAATATATTTCATGTTATCATTTTAATCATCTATATATAAATTATGGATTAATTATTAGGATGGTATTTATTTGAATAAACGCCCAAAACCTCCCCAATAAAAAATCACTTAATAATAATAATCAACCCCCCCCCCCACCCCCTATACAACACAATTATACTATTTGTAGTAGAATACATTGCACTGTTATCTACAATTTACCAAGCATTTGTTATTTTTTTTACCACTTTCCATATCTATTAAACGATTTTATTTGATTATAAATATTACCATATTGTTAAACTGAAAAATAAACATATGCCTTGAATAAGCACCTCCCTCAAACAATAAACACTATACTTTAAAATGTTATTAATCATCTAAGACACTGTGAAACAGAGTAGGTTTAGTTTTACCAATGTCAAGCATTTTCAGTAATGGTAACCGACAGAAAACGTACAAGGAGAACGAGTCATTATTCCGAGAACCATCGTCTACACTTCCTAGATATTATTGTTAATATAATCAAAACTTATTTATTCTGAATTCAACAGATGTCATAAAATACTACAAATACAATGATACAAATTATAATAAATTAACAGTAAAAAAATTATAAGATAATTAACTAAATTGTACAATGCAAACTTTTACTTAAACTAATCCCGTTTGTTGAACCTAAGGGCCCGACATTTCCCATTAACTGCTTCCCTTAATGCCTTTTGTATTTTGAAGTGGATCCGGGAAATTCTACCTCTGCCTGGTCGGTGAACATTTATCCAAGTAGTTGCCTTGCAAATGAAGTTGGTGTATTACCACATGCAGTGCTTTTTCTGTAAACATCTTGGCCCACAGGACAGACACCGCCTACCATTACCACACCATTCATTCCAACTGCTTGCTTTGGGCCCCAACAGAAGATTTGAAGTTGTCTCTGGAGTTGTTGATGTAGTAGTCACTGGTGATGTTGTTGTGGATTTTGCTATCAATTTCAACAATATCAGATAAACCATCTTTTCTTGTCTGGTCATCTTTCTTTCCATTGCTGCTCTTGTTTTGTCCGGCCTCTGCTCTAACTTATCGCAGAAACAAGTTTTACCAGCTATAAAAAGAAATAATAAAATTAATACATGAATAAAAATAAATGATAATAAAACAATATTTTCAGTAAAACAGTAACGTCCAACGTTCTGTATTTTTGCCAATATAGAAAGCATAGTAAAGCCTAATAGAATAGGTATTGAAAGAATGAAGAAAAGCATATGACGTTGAATGTTGATTATGTACCGTCTGCTAGCCAAGACCTACCATATAATGATTATGAATCTGTATATAATGTAATGTTCTCAAATAGCAGTAAAACTTTTAAGGAGAGCAACCTATTCAATTCAATTCAAAAGACATTTATTTTCCTCCATAGCAATACAATACAAAATAATAAACAGAAATGGTAAGGTAAATTAAAAGACGAAGTACTGTTTATGTTAAAATATGTAGATAAACGTATTGGATTTCTTGGATTTGTTAAGTGTTTAGACATTTCATGTGACCATTGTATGTCTAATGTAGTTAAGAATATAATTCAAGCTGGATTCAAAAGATTCCCTTTTCCTATGTTGGGAGAGCAAGGCAAACACTTTTTAACATTTCACAAGATTATGAAGTTAGGTTCATGGGACACTACTGATGTGGCAATGTCATGTCTCAACCTGTAGGCCATCCAATTTTGTCCATCTCATGTTTTTAGTAGCAAAGCTGAAGTAACTTCTCATAGGAGGAAGTACCACCCAAGACAGAATGTAATGAGGTAAACCTAATGTATTACATTCTGATAGGAGGAAGTAGCACCCAAGACAGAATGTAATGATGTAAACCTAATGTATTACATTCTGATAGGAGGAAGTAGCACCCAAGACAGAATGTAATGAGGTAAACCTAATGTATTACATTAAAACAGTTTATATATCTATTATTTTGTTAATATTATTAGAATAAGAATTAATGCCTACAATATGTGGGACTGACTGCAGATTGTAAATAATGACTATTTATTTATTAAAGTTTCTGGCAGAATATTGTAATAAATTTCTAATATGTTTTTTAAGTTGTCATGATTGCATTTTATTTTGAATGTGTTTGGGTTTAACCATTCCTGTCTATTCATAGTCTTGTTATTTTTTTTTTCTTGGAGCCTTTACAATTCCTTTTAATACCTTTTTTTTTTCAAATTGTTTAGAACATGTGTGTTTCCAAGAATGGATGATAGTATGGTTAATTGATCTTTGAACTATATACAGTATTGAATGAAATCATTTATATACAATCTTAATAATGTTATCGCTTTTTTTTTTATTGCAACATATACTTTCATAAAAATCACTGTTTATTTGTGTTTAACTTTATTAATTTATATTTGCCACAATGCTTGAATAGATCAATATCAGATGCACCCTTGACAATTCCAATTTCAATCCATGCCTGATACAACCACACCTTTCCATCATGTGCTTTCCAAATGCTCAAAAAAAAGTCACACACACAAGTCACAAATCAGTTTATTTGATCCATAAAGAAAAAAAAAATACAAAGCAAAAACTATACAAAAGTACCAGGGAGATTTTAAGGCCAAAAGCCGCATGCATGGAAGCCACCCGAACATTTTAAATAATATATAATTCTGTATATAATATAATTTAAAAATTAACAAATCATAAAATTAACAAATCATATCAGGTCAGCTACAACCCATCTCTATTACATATATAACAATTTAGGATATAACATACATCATCATATGCTGAAATAAAATTATTTTTTAAATGTGTAGAAAAACCTTTCAAAGAATGTGTTTTACTCTTTTCAGTGATCAAATTGACAGTATTGTTACTTAATAAAGGCGTGGACTTAATTAAAACATGTATTCAGGATCGGAACATTCCATTTTAACTCAATAGTTTACAATAAAGTTGTTGGTCAACGATAATAAAAGTGTAGCTTTGTCCAAAATTATCCAATATTGACTGCATTTAGTGTATCAATTCATGAGCAAGACCTTGGTGCAATGTATGTCAATCCTATATGCTTTTTGGTGTCCTGCACTTCTTTCCTTTTCTTATTCCACAAATCAAATCCTGTGCATTGCTCATAGCCATACGTCATATTCATTAAAATTGTCTTGGCCTCCATATAATACCCAAGTAGCTTGCGGTGAATGTCCTCGCGTGGACAGTCTTTAGGTAGGCTTAGTTTTGTAGGCCTAGCTTGTAAACATCGATAAAACATAGGGACATCGGTAACATACGAACATCATACCCCGACTGACGTTGTATAGTTGCTGCATTAATTGTCTTTTTGTTTTTGCCAAAATCCAAATTGAGGAAAACCCGGTATTTTTGCTGAAAAGTTATAAGTCTTCCATTGTTTTGGCCTCACGATCAATCGAAAAGTGGGTGAATTACAGAAGAAAATGAAAATCACATTTTTAACTGCTTAAAGACGAAAAAAGTTATCTCAATAGGACCATATAGTATTTATTTTTACATTAAATGTAGTTTGTGACCTTAAATTAGATCTAAAAAACGTAGGGAATGGGACTTTAACAATTTATGCATGGACACAGATTATAGACAGGAGAATTAGAACCAACAAATTCAATACTTTAAAAGCATCCCCTAAAACATATTTTAATTATACTGGATACATTTTTACAAGAAATACCAAGATGTTTTATGAGAATCTTGTCTACAGTATATTTAATAACTTCTGCTTCTTTTTTCTGCCTTTTCTTAACATTTTAACACATTTTGCGAATTCAGCAGAAATTTAATCTCTACTTTTTCATCAACTTTCTCTTCCTGTAATTGAAAAACAATAACATTACTGTATAATTAAATTATTACAGTACTTCGTATACTGCAAAGTGTACATATGTGTCCGAAGTGAAAACTTTGTCTATAAAACACCCAAAAATTCCAAACATTTTGAACAGTCATCATTTTCTTTTTAAAACTTTCTCCCAAATTCTGAAATTACCTTAAAATAGGATAAAATAAAAAAACATGTTAGTTCTGATGTTTACAAATAGTCAAAAATTTCAACCAAACAAAATTTTATTTTATCCGTTGTATGAAACCATTGAATATAGATTTTACCATTCAATGTAACATTTGTCAATTCCACAAAATTGCAGGAATATGGTAGATGTTATAATAAGCAATCACTTAAAATAATCACTGTGGATTTGAATTTGACACAAAATTTCACTTTTCTTTATTAATATTTCCCTTGCACCTCCATATCTTTTGAGAAGGTTGTTTAACCCAAAATTCTTTTAGTTGAGGGCCACCCTTTTCCATTATATGTGAGCATCGATCTACTCTTTTCTTCAGGATTTTTAGTTTAATTAAAGACTTACAATATTTACGTTTACTTTGATATTCATCCCAATGTAGTTTAAATTATCATTTTTACATAATGGCGGTGGGTTTTCCAAGCTGATTGTCTTTGTTTAATAGCTACTTCAACTTCCTTGTAAAAACCAAAATTTAAAATTACCCTTCAATTTATTTTGTCCAAGTATGTCTTTTGCTACACTTTGTAACACTTTGCTTTTCCATTGTTCCCAAGCTTCATTTGCACACAATCCCAACCATCAAATACCTCATTTATTTTAATTTTAAATTTTTTCCAATCCGTTTTTAATCTGATTTAATGTTTTGATGATTAGTTTAATTGTACTGTAATTTCTTAACTGACATTATTATTATTAGTAGTAGAATATTATGGTCACTATACCTAGATGGAATAAACCATAATCATCAACCAAGAATTCATCTGTTGATTCATAAACATTTTCAGAAACCAATACATAATGTCTTGATTTGTTTGTGTTTTAGTGTAAACACCTCTACAAACCTCACTACTGTTATGTTTTGATGGGTTCGGTGAGTGAATGATTACAATAATAACAGACAATTACAACTTCATATGTTGTCTCAGGATTTATTCGGAAGCCATGGTGTACACCGTTTTTTTGTGCACCTCACCAGAGGAGGGCGTACATCATATAGAGGGTTGACTGAATTATTAAAGATGATAATTGATCTATCATCACATCTTCCAGGCTCTTAAGTTATATTTACTATATATCAATGAAATTTAGGTGACTTCTGTCTTTTCTAATTACGTCACCATTGTCAGTTTTAATCGATCATATCTACCTTTACCCCATAATGGTTTATCAAACTTTAGTCATGTTTTTTATCATAACCTTAACGGTTTAAGAAGAGACTTATTATTATATTTTTTCCTACAAAGTCTTTCTTTAAGTTTTGCGTTAGAGGGTTTAACATCTGGAACTTGCGGTCTTAACATGTTACTTTTAAGTGGCAGATTAGACCTTATACGACAATTAAAAAGTAATTCGGCGGGTGAAAACTCATGCTGTAATGGAGTACTTTGGTATATTTGTAGTGCCTCGTACAGGTCTTCTTTGCTGTCAGCTGTTTTTAGGATCAATGTATTTGTCAGCTTTACGGCATTCTCTGCCTGACCATTTGACTACGGAAAGTGAGGACTGGAGGTTTTGTCCCAGTTTACAGAAAAATTACCAAACTCATTACTTGCAAATTGTGGTCCATTGACACTGAACACTTCCATTGTTGTACCGTGTCTAGCAAACATTTCTTTCATAGCTTTTATTTATATTATATTATGATGTCGTCGTAGTACCAGGGAGCTAACTTCAAAATATTGTGAAAAATAGTCAACCACTGTTAAATAGTTTCGCCCGTTAGTTATGAATAGGTCAGCACCAATTTTTTGCCACGATCTCTCAGGTTGCTGGTGTATTACGATAGGCTCTTTTTGTTGATTTGACTTAAATTTGCTACATATCTTCTATTTGTTTATTTATTCCACACCAAAATATTTAGTCTCTGGCTGGTCTTTTACATTTTTCATTTCCCTGATGACCTTTATGGAGTTGTTTCGCGTATGTTCCTGTAGATTGCTAGGAACTATGAATCTGTTGTTTTTATATACAATTCCATTGACTATCGATTCACGTACAGAGACATGTACAGTACAGACTTTAACTTGTCCATCATTGCAGTTGTGAGTGGTGCAGTTTTTTGTACCATACTTATGTAGGCTTTTACATCATCATCTAACTGCTGATCAGTATCTTTCTGATTGGTTGCGTCTACTGCTCTTGACAATGTGTCTGCTGTTAATAATTGTTTTCCAGGTGTGTATGATACCGTAATATCATACTTATGTAAGTGTATGCGCATTCGTTGTAATCTTAAAGAACTGTCAGCAAGAAGCTTCTTGAATATTTCCACCCAGGGCTTGTGATCAGTTTTAACCTCCACTGTCTGTTCGTAGATAAATTGATGAAAACGCTATCTGTGCATAATTTGTCCATAGCGCGAGAAGCGTATGCCACTGCAGGTTTCCATTTTTCCGTTTCTTTCTGCTGCACCTAGTCCATCTTTTGAAGCATCAACTGATACTTTACACTTGCGCTTAGGATCATAAAAATTTAATACGGGACCATTTGTAAGCACTTTCTTGACTTTAATCAACGCTTTCTCCTGAGCAGTTTCCCAGACATACTCATTTTTCTCAGATAACTGTTGTAATGGTGCAGTAAGACTTGACAGATCTGTTACAAATTTCACAAGGTACGTTGCCATACCTAGAAATCGCTGTAGTTCAGACTTTGTTTTTGGAGTTGGCATGTTATTTATAGCTCTCACTTTAGACGAATCAGGTTTTATTCCTTCATTAGTTATCAGATCCCCCACGAACACTAACTTGTCGATACCGAACTCGCATTTATGTTTAACTTAAGCTGTGTGGCGCGCCCCCATCTAGGCTACCTAATTAATTAATTAACATAATACTGATTAATAATAATATATGTTTTATAACAAACTTACGTTTTCCACATAATCAAGAATAATTTCATCTTCATTGACCGATGATCCTATCTGAGATGCTAGACATTGATAAAAGCATTTGTTTCTGTTTTCAGTTTTTTATGTATATCCCAATTTCTTCGCTTCCAGCAAGCAGGCCATTTTTTTCTCCAAAACTGACATAATTAGTTAAACTCTATTATCTTTAACGTTAAAGTTGTCAAATTCTAAAGCAAAATATGTGAGTAGAGAATCGAAAACCAACATGATAAGGTTTATCGCAAATAGTGTGTGCGATGCATGGTGGGAAGGATTTGGGAGCAAACGTCACATCGCGTACATACATGATTTGTTGTTTGTACGCGTCGTGACGTTTCCTCCCATCGTGCATTGTGCAAGCTATTTGCGATAAATTAATTACCGTGTGATCATTCATTTTATTTTTGTACTAATAATCCTCTTTAGTGTCATGCAGTCTGGCATGTAGACACACCGAATCAATTAATTTAAATTGTTACATAATAACAAATGGCCAACCCCAGATCCATTTGTGATAGTGATGGCTAACTACAATAAGCTAATGTAGTATTTTTCTAATATTCAAAATGAACAGAACATTCAATGAAAGGATCGCTAATAAGAACCACTAGTAAAATGCTGTAAATGTATCTAGATTACATGGCAATATTGAGTATTATACTTGTGGTTCTTAATTTTCAGAAAATGAACTTTCAAATGAATCTGAAAAAGTAAACATTAATGGTGAGTGAAAACTTTGTTTTCCTTTAGATTATTTAAACATGGGTAATTTGTACATAAAATTTCAATAATGTAATTGTGCTAGCCGGAGATGATTGGGCACCCACCTTTAAAATCAAAAACCTACAATTGATCTTTGCTACACTCACCAGACTTCTTGTAGCTACAGTACATCCATCCCTAAATGTGTTTAGTAAAATGTTGCTGTTGGTATATAGTTTTATAACATATGTTAGTTGGTCCAAGGGCTACACATAAATAAAGTGCTTTTTGCATATATTTTTAAAACAAATACCCATGTGGCAATTGGAGAACTTCCTCTTCGTTTGTTTGCCCGGACCTGTTTCAATTTGAGGTTCACTATCACTGTCCTCTGTTGTGAAGTCCAAATGCTTCACATTCATGCAACTACTTATAAAATAGCCTACCATGAACATAGTTAGTCTTTTTACACTTTTAAAATTCTTTTTTCGAACTTTTAGTTTTAAAATCATAGTTCGAAATACTTGTCCTGATTTTGTTAAATTTACAAAATAATAACATTTTAATTTGTAACAATTCAGAAAATATTTAAAATGCTATGTATAAGACAAATGTGTTGATAGAGATTAATTTAAATTACTGCAACCAGTAATTCTACTGGAAATTGGATAGATTGTTATTGATAACAATAAATAAACAAACCATAGCTGATGTTGGAATTGATCAAGGTAGAACTATACCAGCCCTCTTCTTTTTTTTTTGTCTTAGTCTAATAGTATCCAGCTTCTCATTTAAATTTATCCAGCATGAAGGTACCACTGCCTCCTCTTCTATGCCTGGACCCTCCCGCTACGCTGCTCTTGTCCAAGACATAAAATATTGACATTGTGTATATAAAATAAAATATTACTTAGCAGCCATTTGACCGAAATATATAGCAGTAAAGTATTGACCTATAACCTATAACCTACTATAATCAATTTATATTGCATTGTTTTGGTAGTTTTATTATGTTTGGTTTGTGTTGCAGTAGTAATAGTTTCAGCATTTTTTTTTATTGTCCAAAATGTTTTCTTTCGCAGATTCAAACTCTTAAACATCAACATCAATATAGTCTTGCGCTTTACTGACTGAGCTAACATTACCCCAGAAAGTATGATTAAATATTCCCGCCCTTCTAAAGTGTGTAAATATGACCACGTTTTTTAGGTTTAACTGCATTTTATATCATATTTCGTACTATTTGTAATTATCTGGTAGGAGGTGGGCCCAATGGGATTGGTGTTTAGGAGGACCTATGTTTTTGCCGTGCGAATAATCGTTTTTGTCTTGTTCGCACTTTTGCCGTGTGGATAACTGCTTTCTTAATTTGATTAGAACTAATTTCCTTTCTTCCTATCCCATTCCACTTCGTGTAGCAATAAGAATAATACAAATCCATTGTTATATGGTAAGCACACAGTCTTGCGCAGTAGGTCTTTGTGTTCTACAAGTTTACGGCGACTGTGAGACTTTATGTTGTCTTCTTCGATGAACATCACTTGTGACACTTCTTTGAATTGCAGGAACTGTCATAAAACTACATGATGCAAGGAAACACATTCTTTCATCTCCCTCACAAGTGCAAGTATATTGTGTAACAAAAAACATTGGTCCTTTCTCTTTGTAGAAATTTAGCTTTCGGTGACCTTTAATTTTGTGGTGCTTTCATTCCCCTTTTCTGCTAAACGTTTGGCTACTTATTGCACTATAGGATTTTGTTCATTCCTTACAAGTTTTTTAATCATTTGCTTGTGATTCTCAAATTTAAATGCAGACAGATCATTTAATGAGCACTCAAAAAAAGTAACATCCTCACACAAGTCACAAATCAGTTTATTTGATCCAAAAGAAAAAATAAATACAAAGCAAAAAATATACAAAAGGACCAGGGAGACTTCCATTAAGGCCAAAAGCCGCATGCATGGAAGCCACCCGAACATTTTAAATAATATATAATTCTCATGTATATAATATAATTAAAAAATTAACAAATCATAACATTAACAAAATCATATCAGAACAGCTACAACCCATCTCTCTTACATATATAACAATTTTGGATATAACATACATCATCATATTCTGAAATAAAATTATTTTTTAAATATGTAGAAAAACCTTTCAAAGAATGTGTATTTACCTTTTCAGTAATCAAATTTACAGTATTGTTAATTAATAAAGGTAGGCTATACCTAATACATTTCTTTGCAAACTCATGTTTGACCCTAACAACATGAAAGTTGTCTTTAATACGTGTGTTATACGAATGTAAAGCTGAATTTAGTTCTAAAGAAAACCTTTGAAAATAATCAGGTAACATATTATTTGAATATTTATAGTAACATTTTAATTGGCATAGTTTATGAATATCACATACATTTAGAAATCTGAATTTTTTAAAAAGAGGTTCTGAATGGGCATTGTATTTACTTTGAGTAATAATACGTAAGGCTTTTTTCTGCAATATTGTTACTCTTTTACAAACATAACCCCAAAGCAGTATACCATAATTTATGTGTGAAACAACTAAAGAGTTATATTAAATATTCATAACATTTGCTGGGATAAAGCGCTTGAGTTTATTTAAAATGCCAATAGTTTTGGAAATCTTATTTGAAATATAATCACCATGGCTATTCCAATTTAGATGTTCATTAATTATTATACCAAGGAAGTTGAAATTATGAACCCGCTGAATCTTAACATTGTCAATTTCTATATCCAACGTATCAACACGACGTTTACTCATATGAAATATCATATACTTCGACTTCAATACATTTAAAGATAATTTGTTTAATTTAAGCCATTCACTAACTTTATCAAGTTCAATGTTGTTAATTGGATTTAATACATGTCCTGAGGGTGCTTAAAAGTGTTGTATCGTCTGCATATATTATAGTTTTAAAAATAGTGCTAACGTTTGCGATATCGTTTATGTATATGATAAACAAAAGCGGACCCAGTATTAATCCTTGTGGAACACCTGTAGTTATCTGTAAAATATCAGATTGAGTTCCATTAATGTCCACATATTGTTTACGATTCGTTAAATAATCCTTCATAAGATTAAGTGAATTCGAATGAAGGCCATAATGATTCAATTTATGCAACATTATTTTGTGATCCAATGTATCAAATGCTTTTGATAGGTCCAAATATATGTTAATTGGTATTTCATAATTGTCCATGTCTTGAATAACTTTATCTACAAGCTCAAGTGCAGCTAATTCCGTAGAATGGCCTGACCGAAAACCATATTGGCTGCTAGAAAATAATTTATTTATTTGAAAGTGCAAATATAATTGGTTGTAAATTACTTTTTCAAAAATTTTGGATATTGCAGGGAGCAACGAAATTGGACGATAATTTGTAAAACAGGAGTTATCACCATTTTTAAACAAAGGTATAACTCTGGCTATTTTCAGTTTATCAGGAAAAATCTCTGTGTTTATCATTTGATTTATAATTATTGTGAGTGGTTTGATTATAATTGATTTAATTAATTTCGTTGATAAACCATCCCAACCACAACTTGACTTTGATTTTAATTTATCTATAATTTCCAAAACTGTATCTTCATTTACATTTTCAAAATTAAAGTTATTGGTTTTATTTGAAAGAAAATGTTCAAAAGATTTGTTACAGCTGTCAGTATTGATTTTATTTGCAAGGTTTGGGCCAATATTTGTGAAATATAAATTAAATTGATTTGCTATTTCTAATTGATTTGTTATTGATCGATCATCATCTTTAAATAATTCAGGAAACTGTCTACAATTTTTTGTTTTATTTAGAACATCATTTATGGTTGACCATGTTTTACAAACGTCATCTTTACATTTGGAAAAGCATGATTCATAATACATTTTTTTAGCTGTCCTAAATTCAAAAAGTTTGACAAATCAGAATTGCAAGCAATCACGTTTCCAAAAAACAAAGGATAAAAATGTAAAATATACTGACATTAAGTTTTTTTGAATGCTGGAAAACATGTTCTCTCATTAAAAAATCAAATAAACTTTGTACTGTGTAATAATAATAGTTTTATTTTGGAAGGGATAACTTTATCACCTTTACTATTTACTACTAAGACTATATTAACTAAATATTGAAAGTATTAACATATTGTACTTATAAATAATACAAAATAATATTTATATTCTTATTTTGCTTTCTAAGTATGTTAATTACTGTATGTTCAATACTAAAATTTGTGTAATAAAAACAACAAACTTATGGTATTTCTGGGTACTTGAACCTAACATATTGTTGGGCCGGAAAGGTATTCCTGATTGTAGACACAACACAGGATGGTAGTGTTTTCCGTACATGTTTCCCAAGTAACTTCCAGATCCATGTGGTGAACCTCCTGTACGCAACATGACGATATAACCTTTATAGAAATATATAAAATACAAATTAGTTTTTTTTTTTAAGGTTTAATTTGGAACTATGATACAATTTCATGTGTACAGTTGCAAATCATTAATTACACATTTTTATAATCCTGTACATTACTGTATTATTTATATATACTTCTTCTTTCCAGTTATACTGTATAAAACATGTGTACTGATGCGGTTGAGTGCACTGTATGTATCTATTTAAATAGTTATTAAACAGTTATTTCTGTGAAGTATTGTAGTTGAACCAATGATTTGTGTTGCTTATATGTATTCCTTTACTGTGACTGCTCACAGAATACCAATTGTTTTTTTACTGTATTAAAAACATGAATAAATAATTATGCTTACTGATTCACTGGGTGATCATCATCAAATGGCCCCTGTTTCTTGACATAATGCCAGAAGGAAACTTCGATAACATCCCTGTCAAGGCAGTTATTCTTAAATCCAGTGTGTAGTGTTATGCATTCGACATCCTGGTCAGACATTTTCTGCTGCATTTCCTCCGTTTCTTTACAGCAGACGGATTCAACTGCAGTGTTTGCTACTGCACAGTGAGAGCACCAACACCTGATTTGTAAAAATAAAGTACAGTGTATATAATAATATAAAAAAATACTATAATAATAATATACTAGGCCTATATTAATTATTACTACAATGCCTAGAGTATAGGCAACCAAGTCTACAATATTCAAGGAATAGCTAGGAGGCCCGGATGCGACCGGATCCCTACCCTAGTTACATTACATGTTCACACATTTTCATAAATATTACGTGCCATACTTTAACATGAAATACATTCATTTTAGGGATATAAGCGAATCACAGGCAAAGCAACATAATAATAATAAAATAGCTAGCAAAAACAGACGCAGCTAGCTAGGCTAGGCTTACAGGTCGCGTTTACGAATTTCAGGTTATTTTAGGCCTAGTTAGGGCCTACTACTAGGCCTAGTTAGCCTACAATACATACCAAGCTATGTTGCCGACTCGGGATCCAGTCAAGTCGCCCCATCGCAAAGTCGCCCCATACAAAGTCGCCCCTTACACAGTCGCCCCATCGCAAAGTCGCCCCAAAACAAAGTCGCCCCGGCACAGTCGCCCCATCGCAAAGTCGCCCCATTACAAAGTCGCCCCATCGCAAAGTGGCCCCATCGCAAAGTCACCCCAACGCAAAGTCGCCCCATTGCAAAGTCGCCCCAAAACGTTAAAAAATAGTTTACAAGTGCGTAAAATGTTGCAATGATACACAAAATAACACAGAACGTGTAGGCATAAAAAGGGGAAGCCCCGCCATGTAGTCTCAGGTCACACGATCGGCACGCACCCCCATCAGAGAGGACTAATCACTCCGCGGTCGCACTCGACTCCGCGGTCGCACTAAACGTGCTAGCTTACCATGAGAGGGAAACCCCCGTAATTACTCCGCCGTTGCCGTTGTCGCGCTCTACAACGCACCATCTGAAGATGGGGAAACCCCGCCGGAGTTTTTATCGGTTTTAATCATATTGGGTGCGTTTGATATCGATTGCGTTGTTACTTTGGTCGCGCTAAATGTCGTATACATTATAATGTTTATCCTATTATATACATACTGTAATTTGTGTTTTAATTTTTATTTTACAGGTTTTAATGGAGTGATGTGCTTTTTAAAAATCATTTAAAAAAATAGTCCCTAAAAAGATTATCCCTGATTTATAGTTTCGAAAATGTTAATTTAATATGATTTTAAAATTAGTTACCAGAGCCACAATTACGAATCTTTCTTCAACCTACGCGTGGATACCAGCTAATTTTTTAGGATAATATAATAAATGTATAAATGTGTAGTAGGCCTTCGCCGTATAGATTTACAGTAGTTAAAACAATAACAGTGTTGTAAGACAATAAGTGTTATAGGCTACTTATTGATCATTTTGCATTTATTGACAAGTTATGTGTCTTAATTTTATAATGACTTTTCAAAATGAAGAAAAAAAAGGGGATTTCATCGCCGATGTGATTGTTTTACATGCAGGTATTAGTAAAATTAAAACGCGACATTTTGACCATGGAAAAACCATCGTACAGTATCGTGTGCGTGTTTTTTAAAAAGGGGAATCCCCGACGGTCAGCAGAAAGACGTAGCAGCTGTGAGGAAACAGATACCAGAAGGCGCAGCTCCGATTGGATTCAGAGAATGTTTCAGATGGCGAGTCGCCTTTTATTCAACAGCACAATGATCATTTTACTGAAGAAATTCTTTTCAATCCTTTTGGTTATAGAACATTCTAATTATAATGCCTTAATAAATATCCTCATATCGGGTGTTTATTTAATTTTAAATTAAACAAGACAGTGAAGAGGCACGGAATAATACGTACACGGACGTACGACAAATACACACACGCACGTTATCATTTACGACATATAGTGCCGGTGATATGATGCAATTTTATAATGGATATAATGATGGGATTGCCTTTCCAGGAGTCTTACAATCAATGTTCACTGTAATACTATGTATATAATAGTAAACTGAATGTTTATAAATAAATTGTTTTACGTAATTTGTTGCATATAAAATAAAAGACACAGACGTAGCCTACGTTTCCTATAAAATATTTCACATTTAAATAAGTACGTATGTACTGTTAAATGACATTATGCTGGATAATACTATATCTTAAACTATGTTTACAAATTGTCATTTTTTAAGCCACACATCTTTCTCATCATACTGACCTGTAAAATAAAAAAAAAATCAATTATTAATATAGGCCTAATAATAATAATAAATATTCATCGACCAAAGTAAAAATAATCTAGATCGTATAACATCATTTTATCGCGACCGATTTCGAACGCGACTGATATCATTGTAAAACTCCGGCGGGGTTTCCCCATCTTCAGATGGTGCGTTGTAGAGTGCGACAACGGCAACGGCGGAGTAATTACGGGGGTTTCCCTCTCATGGTAAGCTAGCACGTTAGAGTGCGACCGCGGAGTGCGACCGCGGAGTGATTAGTCGGGGGCTTCCTCTCTGATATGGGGGTGCGTGCCGATCGTGTGACCTGAGACTACATGGCGGGGCTTCCCCTATGCCTACACGTTCTGTGTTATCTTGTGTATCATTGCAACATTTTACGCACTTGTAAACTATTTTTTAACGTTTTGGGGCGACTTTGCGATAGGACGACTTTGTGATGGGGCGACTTTGCGATGGAGCGACTTTGCGTTGGGGCGACTTTGCGATGGGGCGACTTTGCGATAGGGCGACTATGTCGGGGCGACTTTGTTTTGGGGCGACTTTGCGATGGGGCGACTGTGTAAGGGGCGACTTTGTATGGGGCGACTTTGCGATGGGGCGACTTGACTAGCATCCCTCTCATTGTTATGTTCCAAAGGAACATCGTCGTCTTCGCTGTCTCTTTCACTATCACTATCTTCCGATGAAGACAGCACAACAGCCATTCTTTTTTTCGATAATGGCTCGAATTGATACGGCCTAACCTCTAAATCAGGTATTTCTTGATCGCTATCTATCGCCGAGTCCATCTGTGTTTGAATACAAAACTGTATTATGTGCGTGGGCTTTCACAGCGTTGTCGAAAAGCGTGTCGCTATCGTGACGTCACAGGCACAAAGGTTAATGAGATGGAAAGGTCAACTCATTGGCTAGCGATTCGGTCGCGATGCAGTATACAATAAAGTCATTTTCTGGCATTTGTGAAGGTAAAAAAAAATCACAACTTCAGGGTTTGTTATAATGTTTATTGTATTGGTTTTTCCTTTATCAAAAGCTCATCTGTCTATTGTCCTTTAAGAATGTTGTTATATGTTTTAAGATTTATTTTTAATGTATCATGCTCATTTGATGTTATTGGTGTTCTTTTTAATTTTAGGTGTAATTTATCCCTAAACTTGATAGATTTGATTATTCCACTAGTAATCCAGTTTGATTTTTTGTGTTTATGTTTATTAAATTTTACAATTTTATAAGGCATACATTTATTTTTAGCAGTCGTTATAAGATTATTCATGATATTATAATTTCTGTTGGGGTTTGTAGCAGGGTCATGATCTAATTTTAAAAGTATGTCAGAGTTTTCTATTTCATTAACAAATTTGATGATGTCACTATGATTATAACTTTTAACATGGTGAACAGGATTTGCTTTTTTAAGATATGTATTTAGTATATCAAGACATAGAAAAATAAGGTTGATGGTCACTGAATTTCTTAATCATAATACCAGAATTAGCACTATTTGATGATTTATTTAATCTGCAGAAAAAGTTATCGATCAGAGTTCCACTTCGGTTTGAAAATCTAGTTGGCAATGTGATATAGGGGAAATAACTGAAACTTGTCAATGTATCAAAAAAATTACTAAAACATTCTTTTTCATTTATTTTAAGTAGATTAATGTTTGTGTCTCCAGTTATAATAATCTCTTGATTGAGTTTGTCAAAACGTGTAAGTTCAGGGACCAACTCCTGTATAAACCTATTGTAATTTTCATTTAGATCTTTAGGTGGGCGATATATATTACCAAGGAGTATGTTTTTCACCAAATTATTCCATGTTATTTCAAGAAATTGACCTTCCCATTCAGTAGAATGAACAACACTTGATTTCATAGTGTAATTAAAATCTTTATGTAGGTATATAATCAAACCCCCTTTTGAGCTACAAGATTTACCCTGTGAAATACATACATAATTATCAAGTTCAATTTGTGAAGTATCGGCAGTGTCACTCAACCATGACTCTTGTATACAAATAGCAGAAAAATAAAACTGTTTAGTTGCTAAATCATTTAAAAATACAACTAATTAATTGAATTTAGCATGTATTGATTGGATATTCGTGCTAAGTATACAGAAATTGTTTTTTCGTAACTCAAGAAAATTCAACATAGAATCACAATCATAATATGGAGAGTGTTTAAGTAACTGAACTGGATTATCACTTAAATCATTTTCATCAAGACACAAAATGTTTTGTAGAGAGTTACCATCTACACCACCATAGTTTTGCAATATTGAATTATCAAGTGTATTCATCATTAAACTGTATAAAACTTAAATATATTGACATTATCCCAAAATACATAACTATGTTTGGGTCTAAATAATCTAGAACATTTCTGTAAGGCATAACAAAAAAAAGAAGAAAAAAAAGGTGAAACATCAGAAAAGATTTATAAAAACAAAATAAATTTAAATCGTTTAGGTTCCGAGATAGATCTAGTTGATTACTGATGGTAAGTTTTTTCATGCCGTTGGTAAGAATAAAGATCTTGCCGTCAAGTGTCCATGTAGATTTAATGAACTTCGCATATTTGGTTTTTATGACTCGTAATAGCTCCGAGCGTTTCAGGGTCAGATTCTCATGTATGAAGTATTTAGTCCCTTTAAATTGCTTCTTTGCATTAAATACTTCTCTTCTTTTGTTGTAGTTTGAGAATTTAATGATAACACGTCTAGGTTTGTTAGCGTCTGAGCCCTTACTTTGTCCTAGTCTATGAGTTCTATCTATGTCGGCAATTCCAACGCTGACATTAAGCTTTTCTTGAAGCAGATTGATAATCTTGGTATCCGTGCACTCGTTACTTGATTCGGGAACGCCGTGAAGAATTAGGCAATTACGCCTGGAATATTGTTCAGCTTCATCACTATTGTTTTCTAAAATCATGATTTTTTCTTCAAGGCTTGCTATCTTATCGTTAGTCTTATTAATATCAAAGTGTAAAGAATCTCTAATAAGATCGGTGAGCTTACCAATTAGATGTTCTTGTACGGAATTTGATACAGCTGCAGACATGTTCTTCATAAATGTGAAGTCAGGTGCTAAGCATTTTGTAAGCTCTAAGTCGATCAGTTCTTTAATTTCTGTTTTTTCAGTAGGCCCAATGGATTCAGCTTGGTTTCCAGATCCGCCGGAGTCAGCTACGTTTTCTCCGGAATCTTTAGGAGTCGGTTTTTTCTTACTACCACCAGCCATCATCAGTGTAATTGTAATAATGAAATGGGCAGGTGGACGGCTTGGGCTTAAGAGTGTAGTAATCTGATTGGTTTGTATCTAACAATAGGAGCCGGGAGAGCTACGTTTAGGCACGTCCGTTCGCCATGGCTGCTAATTCACTAAAAGGATGGATGGATATTTGTAAGATTATGTACATTGTAGGTTGCAAATGTTTTTCTATAATTATCTTTGGATTTTCTGACAAAATAATCAAAGTAATTGCCTGGCGTAAGGTAGATAAGCAGCTCTATTTTCGGCACATGAATCAGGCATTATTGATATGCTAACTGAAATGCAGAGAAAGTGATCATACACCACTGTTGGCACAATATCTGCAAAACAACAAGTCCAGAATATAATAAAAACTGTCTAAATTCAGTTGCCTTCCATCTATCTAACTGCGGCAATGTACAGGGTTGCCTAGCAAATTCATTCAACCTTATCAAATTACTCACTCAAAATGCCTGACTCTATTCCAAAGTAAATGTTTTTACCACTACATTTGTCTACTGTTTCTACATTTGTGGGTGTTTGTAACAATGTTCGTGCATCTTTTGGAAGACTGGTATGGCCATTATTATAAAGAATATCAAGTAACTCACTTAATGCTAGTCTACTGCATGTATTGTGGCCCATTCCCGAAGTTGTGCTTGTATTTTCAACAGCATTTTCTTCTGAAGAATCTGAAGATGTCCAGTCATAATTGTCGGAATCTAAGGAAACCGTCGGTGTGTCTGCATTAGGTATATGAACTGCTTCATCCTGATGTGGAACAGTTTCATTGTCTTGGCCATCACTACTATTCTCCCTAATCCAAGATTCAACAACAGAACGAGTTCTCCTCCACTGCTTCAAATGTGAGATAAATCATAGGCTGAGAAATACTGGCCGGTTTTATATCTGGAGGAAATTAAATATTACAAAGATGACCGAGATGTTTCGGTGACCATTTAAATTTTACATTATTTCCATGACAATAAAACATATAATATAATAACATTTCATTCAGTGATAGTAAAATAATAGATAAAAAAAATGTACCATGAACAATTGAATTGTGTTGTATTCTTTAATTAATTAATTAACTGATTTTATTATTTATTTATTTATTGTATCATTCTAATATACATTTTTTTAAAATTATTTTTGCATTTACTAGATTCAAGAACAGGGGTTGTCATACTTGCTATATACACAGAAGGCCAGGTTATGTAGCATTAACCTCTCTCTCTCCCCCCACAGGCGGGTGAGGTGTGGGTCGTACAACTGTAACAGACCCACAAGCTAAATTATACAAGCTAATTGATGGCATTAGATCAACATGGAATAGTCTGACATCGCTTTAATTACTTTGTATCAATGTTGATATTTACGTTGTATCGACGGGGTAGATCAACATTAAATAGTCACACATTGCCCTAATTACAACGTTTTTTGCTTTTGCTATCCATCTGTTCCGCTCTCTAGGTTTTCTTTCAAATATGGATACTTTCTATTAAAGCAATATAAACTTCATTTCGTTGCTGCCCAATTGGTGAATATGTATATTTCAAATTATTCTGATAAATTGTCCAATATCTCTTTGCTTTGCCTCCAGTTTAGAGGTTTTTTGTAGTACAGTGCATCTTGCAAATGTTTGGGAAAACAATCTTCATTTTAGGAAATTTGGTTGAAAATCTTTTATTGAGATGTTTCATCTGAAATTGAATGGTTGTATTTGTTCATTGCGGAGTCATCAGAACTTGCAAAGCAAAGCTTGACACTGGGAGCGATTTTGGAAAAATTGTATTTCGTAAACTAGCACCTAATGTAAATGTTTGATAACTAGAACTTATGCTCTGATTATCGTCTAGAAGCAATGTGAAATCATTTAAGACTTGAATAAATGTTGGATGTAATGAGTTCAGTAAGAGGCACTAGGCATCTTATAATGGTACTATTCACTCCATGAAAGCTTGTGATATCTAACCAGTCATTCCATTCTTTATCAACTATGACGCCATTGCTTCTTGCTTTGATTTCTTGAGGACTGACCGATGAAAATGGTAATGACAGAATATTCGGAGTAACCAGATCAGCATGGGAAACATTGGATTATACATACTGTAACCCAGCGGCTTTGAGTTCATTAAGCTTTCCACTTCAACTATCACCATCTGCAACACGACTTCCGTTACTACTCGATCTTTCAAGGAACACTTAATGGCATTCTTCACAGACTTAACCTCTCTTTCCCAGATGCTTCCGAAGTGTGGTGCAGTGCACCCCAACAGTCCTATCAGTATTTTATCCTTTTGTTTTATATTGACACTGTTGATTCGACTATAAGTATTTTTTCTTGTATCCTTTATTTATTTTTATTAATTTGTATAATATAGTTTTTATTACTGTATATATCATAGTTGTTACTTTGGGAGTACGGAACCTGAACTCTTGTTATAGTGATTAGGTTCACTTTTAGGTTCCTGCCTACTCCCTTAGTTTCTGTGTTTTTGTATGTTTGTAACTGGTTTTTGGCAATAAATAATAATAATAATACCATACCAATTCTTAGTCTAGCTTCTGGAAGTTCTGCCATCTTAGGGGTTTCTGGTCCCTTCCTCCATTTCTGACATTCAATGGATTTACTTAATTCAGACTTGATTTGGCTTCTTCTCTTTAGGATCCAGTACTTTCTTCTTAAGTACATGAAAAATTGATTAGGTCCTGCGCTGTAATTGAATACATTAGCATCCACCCTTCTAATTAGCAATTTGGTGATGCGATCCAATAGTATTGGGTGAACATCCAAGTCTATTTTCTTTACATTTCCTCCTACTCTGATCACTTCGTTCTTTGCTTCCAACATAGGATCCAAGTTACATATATGGCTATTACTCTGGACACCTTTACCATTGTAATTCCTCTGCGAAACATTCTCTTTGTACCTTTCGCAAAAGTAGTAACTCAATCAATCAATAACTCAACTTTATAGACATCCAGTGCTGGTGAATCGTCACTATAAATTCTCCTTCTGTAGACTTCCAACATTTCTTCCCATGTTTCACAGTTATCAATCTCCACCACCGGTCTCACTTTTTTTATCTCTACATTTCCACTAAATTTGGTCTTCCACTCTCAAATTCTCTTGTTTCCACTCGTGCATTGGACGCTGCAAGAATGGTGGCCCTCTTATCCATCTTCCATTTATGTTTGTCACTGGAATTCTCCTAGAAACATCATCAGCTAGGTTTTCCACTCCGGACACGTGTCTCCAATTCTCAGTTTTCGTTTTGTTCTGTATTTCCAGTACTCTCGTACCTACAAATTGCTTATAGCAGCATGATGGCTTTTTTAACCAACGCAACACTATCATGCTGTCTGTGAAGAACAATACATCTGTTAATGGCAGCGATGATTCATCAGTTATAGATTTACCCATTCTAGCAGCTCTAACTGTGGCTTGTAACTCTAGTCTCGGGATGGTAAACTTTTTGAGCGGTGCCAATCGAGACTTTGCAGTAACGAATCTTGTTTTGAATAAACCATCCTGCAGTCTCGATCTCAGGTAAGCACAGGCCCCATACGCCTTTTCAGATGCATCACAGTTTCGCGTCAGTAGAATTATCTGGAGTCAGACATCTTGGTAGCTTGATTTCACTTGCATTGTTAAGTTCTTTTAGTAAAATTCTCCATTCTTGTTGAGTTTCATTAGGCAGGTCTTCATCCCAGTTAACACCTGACTTCCATAGTTCCTGCATCTTTATTTTCAGCTTTACAACCACTGGTTCGCAAACTTGCGCAATCATACCCAACGCCTTTTTCTTTGTTACCACTGCATTCATAATGTCATCATCTACCTTCACATTAACCTTCAGTGTATCATCGGCGTAGTTCCATGAGACACCAAGAACCTTTTGTTCATTATCTTTTCTTTCTTCATTGTTTAGCGGTTTGTTTGATATCCATCCGTTGATGCTAAATCCTCCGTTGCCTAACACGGCATCCATCTGTTTGGTTACGGTTTACGCCTCTTCGATCGTTGTAACCGAAACACATATGTCATCCATGTACGTCTCGTTCTTCAACACATGCGCAGCTCTTGGATAGATTTCTTTAACCTGAGCGCAGTTTGTGCCATCGCAGCAGCTGGCTTGTCCCCAAATGTCAACACTTGCATAACATAGGTATCAGGATCTCAATCAGAACTAGATTTAATTTGTCACTATGACGAATTATAGGTTATATGCATTGATTTAAATAAAGATAATTGATTGATTTAAGATATATTGATTGATTGATTTTCTCAGAATCATTAGTTATTTATAATATATGACAGGATCTTGCTAACGCAAATACAATAGCCGGTATCATAATCCGATCAAAGATCTTTCTGCGTATATAATGTCATAAACCACATTTGTGTTTTTATTTAGATTTCATTATAAATCATGTGTATAATCTGTACACTAAGAAATATAATTGAACAACCAATACGGATAATAAAAAAAATCTTATTTCGTTTGGTTTCCCAAGGTGAGACTCGAACTCGGTACTTGACTGCTATAGACACTAGCAAAGACCACCGAGTCATACACAACTGACTAAAAGTTATGGAAAAATTCCTCCGTGTATTTACTATGCAGTAACCACTTTGGTGCAGATAGATTATTACATACCGCAATGAATTATAATGTTTTACTATGATGACATCTTTAAAAATTTAAAAAAATGATGCACTGTCAAACTATATACTTTTAACTTTAATATATGAACTTCTTAAGGAAGAAAGTTAATGTTAAGTTTGTTATTTTGGCCTAAGAAAATGTTATAATTTGTTTGATTGTCGAAATTAATTTTGTTAAATTTAATATGCCATTAATGATGACTTAATCAACTTTTGTTCTTCTAATTTTATAATAAATCATACATATGATACATACACTTCAAGAAAATTAAATAAAAAATAGGTGTTCCCGAGCATTCTAACGATATATATTAATTTTAAAATTTAGCATATTTTCACCATTTTGTTAACTTACACGTGCGTAGCCTCTCACTTTTGACGTGCTCGTATAACGCTGTTTCGCGTTGAAAAGTGAATAAAATATGATGATATTATTAAAGAAAGGTTATACAACAGTAATCGGACAAAAACAGTGCGCATTAACGTTTGACGCGCAGTGCACGTGCAATAATCTGCGCACTCATGGCAATTTTTTAAACGCTTAAAATTGCCTGAAACGTACTCTAATTTCATCGAAAATAAATTGCGTTATACGCACGTAATTGTATTGCCATATGATGAAATATGACCTGAAATTTATGAGTACCAAATTTTGTTTAATTGTGATTCATGCTTGTGAAGATATGATTACAAATCGCGCGTAGACCGCGTAATTTTTGATTGCGCATCGTGAAAACATAACCACATCGATTCCTGGCCATAAGGAATATACTCTGAAAAATTTACTTAGTTAGATGAAACTGATATCAAGATAATTGACGGACAAATAGTGCTAAGGAAAGAATAAATAAATAAATAAATAAAGAAATAAATAAAGATTCTGACAGAATCAAGAGGTTATATGCATGAATGCATGCATATAACCTAATTAAGATCTCGCCACAAGTATCTGTGCTGGTCCACTTCTGGTATCAGCACTCGGTGGTACATCTTTAAAAAATGTCCCCGCAGACAGCAACTTCTCTTTCACGAAATCGCATCAGCACCCCATTCAGATTGTTCAATAGATCTGGACCTTTCATCCAGTACTTGTTGATCGCTTCCCCTTGCATAGTTTGCCGAGTTGAATACAATCCTCACTGGTGTACTTTTATTTTCAGCCCTGACTACCGCATGATGTGGTAAGTAATGAACAGGTTCTTGATATAGTTTCATTTCTGTATTGTTTAATTTGCGAGAAAATCCTTTTTCGACCATTTCTTTCATTTGCTTTTGGTAAGCCGCACCATGCTCCTTATTCTTCTTTAACCTTTTCTCTAAACCATTTAGCATTTTAATCACTTGGGTACGGATACACTAAAATTAAAGTTGGTTCGTACTTTCGGTACTGATTTTAACCACCTGATGTAACCCTGTTTACTAATTAAATTGTTATTGACAATTAAAACGAATTTAGGTTAAATAAAAAAGATTACATTCCAAAAGTTCTTGTTGGAATTTAACAATTTGTTTTTTTCTCTCTTCTTCTAGAGTGGTACATGTTAAGAGGAAGTGCATAATAGTTTCTTCTTCATTCCCTTACAAAAATGTTCTATAGAATTCTATAAAAAATATTTAACTTTGCATTTGCTTATTCATTTCTTTAATTTTATTGGAAAGAGACATCTTTAGAAAAGAAGTTGTCACCGTAGGATATTTCTTCACTGTGTAATCTGAGGATAAAAACAAATTATGAAAGTCTATTATAAACATAAGTGCCGATCTTGTATCAATTACAAATATTTAGCCCAACTGTCTTATTGTTATTTCAACATGCAAGTGCATTTGATTAGAATTTGCACACCTACAAACAATGTGTAATTACTGTAAATAAACCTGTGTTATAATTTAATTAAGTACCTACCAAGAATGGCATTAATCCGCATGGGATCAATTTTTTCCTTTTCAGTACTGGTGTTTTTATGGGCATTACTTTTTTTCCCTGTCATGATTTCCCAATGACTTCATCAATGGGAAACAGTGCCACAAATAAATTGTTAGCCAATTTCGTAGGCCCATCACTCGATTGAGTAATCGTCATCAGCTGGGTTTTTTCCATTAGAATGTTATGTCCTATGTCAACCTGCTGATGGAAAAACAGTCAGTAAGTTATGTGTTATATTGAGCATCCGTTGTACAGTATTCCAGTTGTACAGTTCAAATATATTTACCCTAGCTATTTCCGCCGCTTCACTGTGAAACGGACCAATTTGTCCCATGAGAAACAAATCACCAGGAACAGCAATCTTTACCTCTGGCTCCGCCATCTTGCTCAGTTAGTGTGCACACGACACACCGTGAAAAGACAATAACAAACTTGACGAGTTGACAAACTAACACAATCCACAATGGCTGGGTACATCAAACACTCGCTGCCATCATGTAGTATCCATATATATCCTATATCATTACAAGGCTATCATAAAGTACACAGTAATAAAGCAAACCTAGAACCAGCTTTATTATGTTCAACCGTCTTTATTCACTAACCATTGTATATCCAACACTACTGTGCTGTTACATTTATGCTACACTGCAGCTGTACAATATATATTCATGAATGCTGATCATTATAGAGGGCGCTATACCATAATACAACAATTTCCTTTATGCTTCTCCTGTACGCCTGTGAATTTGGTTCGCCACAAACGTATACGAATTAGATATCCATCATAAAACTGACATGCTGTCCGTCCAAAATACATCTTTATACATCTTTATACACCTGACAATCCAACTCATCTATAATAATGTTGTTGATACACCGAACAGCTAACATAGTGGCTGTCAGCTCCATGCGTGGCACTGTGACCTTCTTCAAGGGTGCAACTCTGGATTTCCCAATAAGTAGAGAACAATGTTTCTTCCCGTAAACATCTTCTAATCTGAGATAAGATACCATTCCATAACCTTGGGTACTAGCACCTGAGAAGACAAGACCTTACCAAAAATACATGGTTTAAAGCATCTAGGGATAATCAATTTATCTAGATTTGTTAAATTGTTTAACCATTGCTGCCATCATTGAACATTATTTCTGCACATTTCTTGAAGGAGGATTTAAGCTGGTGCCGCAAATCCCAAAGGATCATAGATTCAGCTGATTATAGAAAAAACGTTTCTTCTATTTGCTTGTAGACTTGGTACAACATTCTTAAATCCAAGAGTATCAGCGCCCACTGACCATTTAATTCCTAGAACTTGTTCTATAGGAAGTTTCTCAAAATCTAATTCTATGTTTTCAAACTCTTTCTCAAACTCGTTCAGCTGCTGGAACCGAAAGTAGTACTTCTCGCTTGAAACCACCTATATTTCTCAAAGTGTGGTAAGCTGCTGAATAAGAGATACTGCTTGGTCACTTAAACTAATGATTTGAGGCCATCGTCAACATAAAAGTGCCCTAACACTGTATCGGATCGGATCGAATAAATTCTTGTTCATCTGTACAGTCAAACGCAGTGCAAAGTTGGCACACAAAGGCGATGAGACAGCCCCAAACAAATGAACTGTCATTCTGTAGATACAACTGGATCAATGCTTAGATTACCTTGTGGCCACCAATAGAAGCAAAAATCACACTCATCTTTGGGAACATGAACTTGGTAAAACATCAATACAATGGGTCCCATGACTGCAACATTCTCTTGTCGGAAACGCATTAAGATGCCAATGAAGTTGTTGGTTTAGGTTTGGACCTTGAAGGAGAAGGTCGTTTAGTGATTATATAAATTTACAAGTACAGTCGAAGAAGACAAAAACTTTGTCTGTAGCCGTATACAACAAGGTGCCTGTTGCCCCGGTATCTACTAACAGGTGCGTTTCTGTTACGGTTGCTTTAACGTACAATCCTTCTTTTGGGTCAAACAATGGTTCATGTGATCTCGTGATTTCTGGCTCTCTTTGGTCCTTCTTAACACGTTTGGTGCACCCCAACTGGTCCGTCGCGTCGTCTGGTTCACTCGTTACTGTTTGGGTGGGCCGCCGTCGCTTCCCAACCTTCCACCGGCCCCTGTGGTTGGTTGTCCATCGTTTCCCCGACGGTCGTTCAGATTTGCACTCTCGAGCAAAATGCCCTATTTCACCACAGCGGTAACAACCCGTCCTTGTATTCTGGTTCTGCCAATTCCCTCGTTCACGGCTCCTAGGACGTTCTCCTCCGCTACCAGTATTGTTAGTGATAAATTCGGTTAACTGGTTCAGTGATCGTTCCATCTTGTTTAACCGCTCTTCGCTACTTTCCTCTTGCGTAGTGGCTCGTACCTGTTTTCGGCTTTGAATAGGCGTGCGCTGCTTTTCCATCTGCTGAAATGCCTCTATATTCAATGCCGCTAAGATTGCATCGTCCAGTGTGTTTGGGCTCTAAAGATCCCCTCTCGTACCTCGGGATCACTTACTGCCTCCATAAAATGCCCTTTCGCCAATCGCTCCTTCTCCTCCATAGGCTCTGCTCGCCAATTCTCGTATCACTTGGCCTAACATTTGCAGGGTTTCTCCATCCTTCTGCCTGCGGATTCTTAACTGCATCAGATAATTCGCTGACTGTTGTGCCGTCCCGAATCTATGTTCAAGGGACTCTACCAATTCTTCGTAACTGTATCCTTTCGGTCCAAAGTTCCCTAGTATCCCCAGGGCAGGACCCTTCAAACATGCAGCTAGAAAGGTGCTGCTTTTTCGTTCATCCACCCGTTTGCTAATTTATAGGATTCAAAATGCGTCCGCCATGGAACTTTTCCTTTGTACCGGTCGGGATTAATCACCGGCCGCTTCACAGCGTCCCCAAATACCCGTTCGAATGCCTCCCGTTCATAAATGGCATTCTCTCGTTTCAAAGGCGGCAATTGCTCTGGTACTGTTACCGGTTCTATCCTAGAAATCTGGCTTTTAGGCCGGACCGTCGGTCGGTTAACCGTACTCGTAACCGGATTTGAATGTCCCACTACTGGAACATAACTGTTAACACACGTCGGTGTTGGGTTCACTCGTACCGTACTCTGCAATAGCCCATCTTCGGGTCCCATACTTACCTCTGAAACATTTCGGCCTAGGCTCGGTAAGCTATTGGCCTGGCTCGTACCACGTACAACTCGTTTCGTACTCCCACCCGTTTCCGTAACTAACAAAATATTCAGGCCTTCTCGTTCCACTGGAATGTCGTACGGTTCTACTGTGCTATAGCCCGCTTCAAGCTTGGCTATAAGATTTGGACTTTTCCCTAATTCCGAAAATAACCGTCCGGCTCCCCGTACATCCTGGAACAACGTAACACGACTCTTCCTAGGTTTAGGTGGATCACGTTTCTCCTCGAGTGGCTCCGAATCTCGACCTATCTGTTTATCCCGGCTGGCAATATCCTCACGTACTGACTGGTAACCTGATTCACGTTCAGTATAACCTGTGTCTTCAAGCGTAGGCCTAGGCCTACCTGTTGCTTGTTCGGGTTCATCCGGTAGAAGGGTATCACTAAAACTCATTAGATCCCCCTCCATACTAACATTCACAAACAAAGGATAATTTACTTACAAAATGAGAACAACAATAATCTTAAATCCCACCGCTGCCACCAGTGTAACGTTTCCCTGCCTCGTTAGCGGGTTCGGCGTCGGTGTTATTCCGACGACGATAAGTAAGTAATATCACGTACAGAAGCACAAACTACAATCTGTTACGAATTCAGGAGGCGTTTTATTCTTTTCACAACTGCTGATACAGTACACAATAGAAATGATATTCGTATGCCCTACCTAATAATTGCGTGTAACTTCAAGTACAAAGTAATTCCTAGTATGGATTGGATCAGATGATTTTTAAGCCTATGACTCTTCCTGTTCAAGGTTGGAGCTCCACTGCCTCACATGTGGGTTTCTTCCTCCTTAGATTACAAATCCACCCACCAATCAGAAGCCTCCTAAGAGGACTACTCCATAACAATAAGAGGGGTATCAAAATCGTTAAAATAGATATCAGTGGTACTATTATTCAATTTATGTATACTTTTGATAAATGATTGCTGATCCATGTTACTTACGTTTTTGGCCATTTAACAGGTATAGTCTAGCTTGAAAATATTTTTGTAAACGATGAAACAGGCACAGCTGTAATATGAAAAAAAAATTTAAAAAACAAATTAGTGAGTTCTTGTATTAATACAGTAGTAACAATAATAATTACAGGTATACTGACAATTACTGTAGTTGTAGACAACCTTTAGAATAGACAGGATTACAATTGTTTTCATAATCATGGACCTATAGCCTAAATACTAATAAAGCTAGCTATGAGATAGGCCTTTCTAGATATGGCCTAGCCAGTCTAGTATTGTAGGCCTAGCTGGCCTACTAGTATATTAGGTTAGTACTGTAGGCCTGGCTTACTAACTATTATTATGCACTTGTCAATTGTATGACTCACTATACGACCCCCGGGAGAGGTGCGTCATATTACTACTACTACTACTACTAGCTAGGCAAACTAGACTATAGCCTAGCTGTCACTGTCAAAAGAGCAGCCTTACCCCCTTAATTATGAAGGGCCTCTCTTTTTAGTATAGTACTAAACTATATGGTATGGCAGACTTTTTTAAAAATAGGCCTAAGCCTAAATAGGGCTAGCCTAATCTAGGTAGCTAGGCCCAGCCTATGTTATAATACTAATAATGGCCTAGGCTATATTCTAGCTAGTCCTCCTACCTCTAGGCTAGTCTAGATACTCAGATAGGCCATACCCTAGCCACACAGAGAGAGTGGTAGTCTTGTTTTAGATAGGCCTAATAACAATATAAATAATGCACTAGCCTAGGCTACAAATAGTATGGGCTAGCTAGGCCTAGCCTATACCCTCCTAGTTAGTAGGGTAGGCCTAGTAGTAGTATTACTAGCTAGGGCCTACTAGGCCTAGCTCTAGCCTAGTAGTAGTAACTAGGCTAGGCCTAGTAGGAGGCTAGCCTAACCTATATATAGGCTAGTAGGCCTAGCCTAGGCTATTAGAACTCAACTTGGTTTATTAAATAATGCTGATGTCGGAGGCTGGATTTATTTGATTGTCCAGACCTACTTTGCTGAGGGAGGGATATTTTATTTTAACGTTACGCCTAGTATGTTTTACAGTTTCTTCTGCGGATGTTTATTTGACTAGTGAGATAGTAATTAGGCTAGCGCGTTCCTCTCACTGAGCGGGAGATTGAGACCCTGCCCTTGAGAGAGACAAGACGTGTCTGGCAGAGACAGATGAGAACCTTGATTATTTACTATTTTATGAGCGTGTAACTTGATGTAATTCGAGCATTGATAAGAACAAAGACGACTGTGTACCAGAGTGGAGTTGACTCTTGATTGTTTGGCTACTTGTATGAGGGCATTGCAGGGGTGTTTGTACTTTTATCTTTTCGTTCTGCTACATCTGTATCAGTTTGAAGTTGTGTTCCAATAAACGTCTAAACAACGTATCCAGTCTTTGGTCTATTCCTTTGACGTGTTTGTTCGACTCACGACACTACTAGCCTTTTCATTTGGGTGTCACGAAAGCTCAGACCCCCTAAGACCTAAGATCACGAAAGCTAAGACCCAACACCTAAGATTACAAATATTTATCTTTCGCACCTGCCTTGTATTTTAACTCCCAACATTTATTCTGAATACCACACCTTAGAATTGGCACTTTCATGAAAAAGAATCACATAAAAAGTAACAAATACATTTTTAAATTGATGATTTTACAAACGTTTTTCTCGCACACAAAATGACTAGCCTACAGTACAGTAGGCCTACCCCATGGGCCATGTTCAATGTTTTTGTTTCTATGGAACGTCAAAAGAGCAAAAATTATATAGAGGGCTGAAAACTCTGTGGAGTCCATCTACAGTGTGGATGGAACAATGTAAAATTAAAATTGTAATGATAATAGTATAATCATGCAAGTACGAAGAAATAAATACTGGCAAATAAATTTTAATTTAAAAATCATGATAAGTTTTTTTGTTTCGTTTTCTTTCTGTTTTTATACTTGTACTATTATTGTTGCTCTTTTGGCGCTCCATAGAAACAAAAACATTGAGCATGGGGAGCTCGAGGAGTTACATTGTCATTACAGTATATATTACAGTACAAAGAAACACATCTGTAAAATCATCAATTTAAAGGATTTATTTATTTGTTATTATGTGTTTCTCCTTCTGAAAGTACTTATAAGTCCTAATTTTAAAGTGTGGTGTTCAGGATAAAGTTAGTCAACAAATTTGGAGTCAAAATACAAGAAAGGCAGGTGCGTAAGAAAAACATCCTCTGAACCAACACAATGGAGTAAATATATACCAACAAACAACCCGTCAAGTTTGTTTGTTGTAAAGAAAAAATATACATTTACTCAACGGGCGAAACTAATGTGAGTTTATCTATGTTTTGCGGTAGTATTAAATTATATTTATGGTAATAAATGAAACCTACTGTGTTTAAAATTATGTATGGATAAACAAGTATTGTTTTTAAGCTGTAGTATATCTTAGTATTTGTAATCTTAGGTGTTGGGTCTTAGCTTTCGTGATCTTAGGTCTTAGGGGGTCTGAGCTTTCGTGGTCTGAGGTTTCGTGACACCCCTTTTCATTTATATTGCCTAGTGTATGCTCCTTTGTATAGGCAAAAGTGTTTACAGTGGGCCTAGGTTTAAAAAAATTTAAACTCTTAAAAATGAAAACCAACTCTCTCCCCGCCGGCCGATGATCTCGCGCGGAAAATTTAAATATAACGCCCTCTGTCGCATTGTACGTATCTCACACGCACGGAGCGGACGCTGCCATTGAAAAAATATTGCGCAATATCCGGGACGCCCGCTGGCCATAAAAAGGTACGCATACCGGCCAAACCTACCCAACCCTGTACATTTTCATTATCTACGTTTTCATTATTTTCATTTGTCAGGATAGGGTTCTGAAAGTTTCCAAATTTGGTTTAATGTGATTTGAAAATCATGAATGTTTTTATTTTTCCAATAGCCCTTTCAATGTGAATGCGATGTTGTGCTACAGTCTGGATTTTAATTACGTTGAAGTTACCCTTCTCCTTCAGGAAAGGTGGTGAATTAAACCCATAGCCCTTAGTTCATCCTCAATAAGAAAACCACGATCAGCCATAACAATGTCACCTTTATGAATTTCAACGCAATTAATTTTTGCCTTTAAAACATTTAGGAACCCACTTCTATTGATGAGTTCTTTGTCACTGATTGACCCCTCAAATAATTGTGAAACAAAGATAACCCCTCCTTTAGGATCAGCACCAAGAAGCCCTTTCATAGTAGTGTGGTGCTTATATTGTGAGTAGCTTTCACTTTGTTTTTGTAGAGAACTTGGGATTTGAATGAAAACCTCTGTACAGTAGCATCTATTATAATAACTGTATTTGGATACTTCTTTAAAAAGAGAAGAGTTGTATAAAGTAGATTTACATGTGTGATTACTTTATTTGACACTGTTCCTTCGGCAATGTTGAACCGGACTGCTAGGTCGATATTTGAACACCCTGTTCGTAGTTTCATCAATGTCAGTAGCAACTCATTCCAAACAGTCATCTTACGACTTTTCTGGCGGGTATGGTCTAGACTATCGGTCTCGTCTTCAGTGTTCTCTAAACCAACCTCAAGCAATTGGTGTTCCAATAAACAATATCATCATTGTCAAATGTTGGTATAACAAATTGAGCAAAATCAATGAAACGCTGTTTTGATGGGAACCCAGTAAAATGCATGAAAATTTTGTACTCCATTTTTTCTGTATGGCACTTATAGTAGAGTTGGTTTACTGAGAATGAGTGATGGCATTCTTCTACTTCATCTCCTTTACCTTCAGTATAAATCCACTTTTCTGTATTGAGTTGACTTTGAAATAATTTCTGGATTTTCAGGGAAAATGTCGCATTTTCCCTCAGAAGCGGTATTTGTTTCATCCTCTTGCTCAGCCCTGAAATCTTCACGCTTTTTAAAGGCAGACCGTACTTTATCATCCTCTGAAGATGACTCGCCAGCTGCAGGTATGGTCCAAGCAAATTTTGAAGGTGCACTATCTGGTTTTAGTCGACGCCGTCTGTTTTTTTATGTTGGGTTACAGAAATCTTGTTGATGAAAATGACTTGAGCACACCTTCGCAGATGATGTTAACGCCAAATGCCGTTTGTCTCTTTTTATGCGGTTGAACCACTTATTTCTTAGGAGATGGTTGTGTGACGGTACACTGTGATACGACAGTTCGGGATGTTCGGATGACACATTGTTGCAACCAAATGCAATACAGTAGTGTCGTGGCATTATATAACTGAAAATAAACCAATAAAACAATGAAATATGTATAAAAGTCATCCATCATTCACAATCATATTCCTAAAAATATCTCATATCTGTAGGTCTACATTAGACTAGGCCTATAGTATTTGAGTGACGTCATCGCAGTTCGCCATTTCTCTCTATTGAACTTTCAACTCCACTGGATAAACCAGCAAACAAACTGGAGTCTTCCCCACCGTAGACATTGATTACCATCTCACTACATTTTGGCATATGAAATTGTGGACCCCCTCCAGTAGGAGGATTTTTTTTGACGGTTTAAATCTTTTTTGGCATCTGCCAATAAATTTTTCCATTTCTTTTTAATCTCATCGACGGTTCGATTGACCTCTCCATTTACGGCATTTACGCTATTTAAAACTTCTTTCCATGCTTCGGCCTTTGAATGCAAGAAACTCTCGACGAAAATTTGGAGTTCAAAATGTCTTTCTTATCTTAGTATTTGTAATCTTAGGTGTTGGGTCTTAGCTTTCGTGATCTTAGGTTTTAGGGGGTCTGAGCTTTCGTGGTCTTAGGTTTCGTGACACCCGTCTATTTACTCTACAGGCTAGTTAGTACATTTGCCGGCTACACATGCATAATAAATAAGTATAATTTAATCTTGAATGAAAGATAGGCCTAGCCTAGGCCTACACTAATTAATTAGCTAGAGGCCACGGGCTGTATGATTTATGCAGTACATTACTACTAATAATACGTACTAGCTAGGCCTAGATAGAGAGGAGCCTAGGCCTACAGTAGAGTAAAGTAGTAGCAATAAACAATATAAAACTTACTAATTAGGCCTATATGTAATTAATATTCAGCCGTCAGTGGTATAAAAATGTGTTTTGATTTTGTTCTAATATTTCGTTTACACACACCTCCTTAAAATCCACACATGCAATGTACACGGTTGCGAGGGTCTCATAAATATTCATAAATCATCCCTTTTTGTAGTTAATGGCGTGTTGTTATTGGTTGTTAGAAAAGTCATTTAATGATTGATAGCACTTCCTCGCGCAAGTTTTACCCACGTGTTATTTTGTCTATAGCTTGAGGGCGTTTATCTATTTACGATAGCTTTTATTATTTTGTACACACAAAGAATGCCCTCAACGGTGGTAACTAAGGTTTTCTATCAGGCTTAGCTTAGACCGCAATATTGCAATCGACTTTGCTGAGAGGCTTAACTAAGACTTTCGCGAGGGGCTTAGGGCTTAGATCTAAGCCTAAGACAAAGTCTATTGCAATCCGCCCCTGGAAGCTATTCCAAACCATTCTTGCATTGAACCCTAAAATTGCCAAGCCAATTGCTTCTTTCATCATACCATTTAATTTTATAACTAACACGTTCCTCGTCAGACAACAGCGCATAATAATCATCATTCCTATTCTTCATACATGCTCATCCATGCCTTATATTCATTTCTCATAACTTCCAAATCAGGATTACTCCCCTTCACATACTGAATACGTTCGTTTACGTTTTTTCGGCCTTAAAACTGTAATGAATATTCCTCAACTTTAAATCTTTATTATATTCAAGACCTTTCTCAGTTGGAACTCTACGCCTTCTTGTACTATCATCAATTAATCCTGCCGTACTCATGATCAGCCTTTTTGTTAATGCTTATATTATTCAGAATCCACAAATGAGTACTGTATTTATTTGACATACTGTAGGCTTGCTAATGCATGACGATAATCTAACGTGGCGGTTACAATGCTCCTATATAATTATTTCCGTCTAGAAATTCTCCGCCACGCCCAAGTTCACAAATCATGATTAACTCAATAGTTACTACAATAGTGTCATAAAGATGATATGCCTGCCTCCTAATCTTATGTATATCTAAGTATATGCTTACCAAAAGTAGGCCTAGGCAAAGTAATACACTAACTGTAGTGTAAATTAACCACCATTGTCTTGTACTAACTTGGCCACAAAACACAGTGAGCTAATTTGCATAATAATGCCACCTGTGAGCTCTCCTAACTAGCCAATCAGCAAGGAGTCACTCAAGTGGAACAATGAGCTAATTTAGCTTCCTAGAGCCACACAATAAACAAAGTACCGTTAATTAATAGTAATAGTCAAATAAACTTCTTCATTTGGCCTTTACACTATATAGTAAATGGTTATATTATAGTGACTTTTGAAAACATGGTCATGCAAAACAGATTTAGTGGTCAAATGTATTTTTAAAAACAAAACATATTCTTGTGCTTCTAGTGCTCTTGATTAGAGTTTAACACAATGGAACTAGTGGAAAAATTTATGTATTATGTAGGAAGAATATTAGAAATATAAAGGAAGAAAGATATCTTGAATAAAAAACCAAAAGCTTTTAAATACTCATTATTTAGTTTGCCATGTAGGCCCCTTGGTTTTAGACATTTTTTTCAGTTGTGTCGATGACTTCGAAAAAATGTACTTGTATTTAAGTGTGCTCAAGATCACAATGAGATGTAATGCACTATATTAATAAATCGTCATCTTCCATTGGAGTTTTAGTAGACCTATCTCTCTCTAACAAAGACAATGTTTGTTGAACTTCATTGCAACATACACATTCGTCTTCCGTTGCCATTGGTGTACAAAAACCACATGTACACAAAAAACTGTCATTCAGTCTACTTACTAAAGCCGTTGGCAGGGGTGCAACTGTACAGGATTATTATTCTTCTTTCTTCTGCGCTCTATCTCGGTTGTTGAATATTGCGTTTCATATAAATATAGTCTTGGAACAGAATAAAAAAAATATCGTTGTCACTTCCATACTCTTCTTCCTCTGTTTCATGCACTTCATCCATGTTGTATAGTTTGTGTCTATGATGGAATTAAATAAAACAGGTAGCACAAGTGCCTTATGTCTTGAAGTGGCTGCTGCTTGTTTTGTTTTTGCTGTTTGGTTTATATACAAGTGACCCCCCGGGGATAGGATAGGTTTACGTACAAATATATATGCATAGTATAGTAGTAGTAGCTAGCGTAGTCCACACATAGCCTAGACCAGTCACAGTGCATATCAAATCAGTATTTAATATACCCCGATTTAATACTATTATTTAATTCCATCATAGACACAAAGTATACAACATGGCTGAAATGCATGAAACAGAGGAAGAAGAGTATGCCCCTTTCTTGGTATTGTAATATAATGTTTGGGTTGTTGAGGTACTAATGAAAGACTCTTACTCGCTTGACTGTCGTAACACATATATTGTTTATTCAGTATAATACTTCAGTACAATATACAACTATAAGTATACATAAGGAACGGACGGTCAATGATGCTGTCGGTGAGGTGTGAAGTGTGTAGGTCTGCTGTGAGGTGTGTGCTCCGTGAGGTGGCTGTAAGGTGTGTCTGGGCCCTTCTGAAACTTGGGAGTATATTGGCTCAGTTCATTTGCATAATGTCATTACATCATCTGTGAGGGTAACGATTGGTCCTAAGTTGATCCAGGGGTGTTTAAGTGGGAGTGATTGATCTTATCTGGGGAGGTTACAATGATGAATTGGCCCTGTCAAATCTCTGCTTAAAACTGTCATTATCTAATTGTTTTACGATGGGAACGGTCGCAAGGTTAAGCTAAGTGTTTTCTTTAGGGATTCTATTATAAACTAAATGGTCATTAAAACATCTGGACAAACTCTCCTTTGGACTTTCTGGGTCAAGTTTGTGAACCTATTTGAATTCCGATACAAAGGTCAATTTCTTAAATATAAAAGTATATCCTTATATTACATCCCTCTGTTTTCCTTTTTTTTTTCTAATCTATTTAACATATAAAAATGGTTATAATAGTGGCATGCAAAATTAAAGTTATATAAAAGAAAAAAAACATTATTATACATATATGCAAAAATTGAGTTAGCCAAAACCATTGACTCTGAAGTGTAACCTTATCACTTTCACTCTCTCTCTTCTCTCTCTTAAAAAAATGAAATTAAAAATGAATTTGGTATAAAATTCGCGTAAATCAAACATAAATCAGTTGAAAATAAAATTACAAAACTTAAAAAAAATAGTATGTTACATTGAACATACATCAAATCGTGCGACAACTCATCGCGTTCTAATGGTCTTTAAACATAAATCAAATCAAAACATAAAACTCAAGAAACTGTGGCTGATTAGCCTAAAATCAAATATCAAACTTAATCACTTAAAACTTTAAAGAAACAAATGTGTGTGTCCCGTTGACACAAACTTATCCACAATATATCATTATCGTCGCAACTTTATCGATTTAAGCATTTATATTTACAGGTAATTACGATTTCAATCAATCGACAAATTCGACTTTTGTACTCAATTTAAAAAATATTAAAATTAAAAGTACTAAGAAAATCTCCTGTTCTTGTATATCAATTAATTAATGCTTGAGATTAACGACTCAAAGGTTCAACAAAATATTTGTTACAAAATGATTGTCGTTCTTTTCAATATCTCAATATATCGATCATCAAAATTCAAAATTAATCATTATCAAAAAAACTCGTTACAAAATCAATACTTAAACATAAATTCAATTCTCTTTTAACTGAAATCACATCATTACTAAACAAATCTTATCAAATACGTAGACTATGCTATCAATAATTTAGCAAATGTCGTAATTTAAAATAATCTTGCAAAAAAAATTTAAATCAGTAATTTGTTGCATTATACAAACGTTTTATGAATCGTTTTGGCGATCCACTTATCGGTATCTGTTTATCTTTAATGATCTCTTTAATCAATTTATCTGTATCGTTATATCTGTCAATATTCCACCAAAATTTGCGATCATTAGATTCGTGTTTTGTTTTATCAGTGTTGCGTTTGGCTGAAGTCGGTTTAGAATACGAAACTAAAACTTGGAAATGTCCTGCTTTAAATCTACCTCGGTTTAATGTCATATTTGAATCATTAGGTGCTGTCATAATTAGATTAGTTTGTTCCTTTATTTGTTCTTCTTTCATTTGGAATGGGGCTGCTAATCCCATGTTATTCTCTACACAGTCAATGTAAGGTTGCAAGTTAAGGGGTTCTATCTTAGTTGGATGTGTAAGGGTATCTGATTGCAATTGGGCGGGTGTCCTATCATGTTCGTCTACAAATTCAACATTGATTTCGTCATTTACTACATTAATGGTGTTTTGGATTTTATCGTTATTATCATCGGTTGGTTCATTCAACAATTGTTTAAGTTTTTGGAGATGTGTAAAATTTTTGCGTTCTTTGGGTGTTCTCATAAAACAGGGTTTCAGTCTGTTATAATTGAATACGTCGCGAAGTATTTCTCCTTTAATCGTCGCTAGGATGTAGTGTGTTCTGTCTAGTACTTCATGAATCACTAATGGTCCGACCCATTCTGCGGCGATTTTCTTTGAATTTGCTGTTAGTGATGATGATGTTGGCTTGTATAAATATACGAGTTGTCCTACTGAGTAAATTGGACTTTTTTCTAAGCGTTGGGAAATTTTTGAGTTTTGGACGTTTTGTTGTGTTCGCTGTAATTGTAGCATTGTCTGTGAAATGTTTTGAAATTTCTTCTTGAGGTGTTCAAAGTATTCTTCATAGGAATGAGACAATCCTGAAATAGGGTTAAATGCTAATGAGGTCAAACTTGGAGGTTGGCGGCCAAAAACTAATTCGTAAGGGGAGTGGTTTCCTAGATGTGGGGATGAAAACGAGTTATAAGCATAACATGTTGTTGATACAAATCTAACCCAATCTGTTCCGAATTGGTTAAGGTTGACTTTTAACAGGTCCGATACGGTGCGGATATGACGTTCAACTTGTAAACTACCGTGATTGTGGACGCTGATGATTTTCCTATCAATATTAAGGGTGTTACATAACAGTGTTAATAATTTTCCTGTAAGGGAGGTTGCTGCATCTGAAATAAGACGAGATGGGGGTCCAAAAATACTGATGACCTTTTGAATTAGTGCTTCACAAATTGTTTCGGCATCAATGAATTTCAAAGGTACACAAATCAAAAATCTAGTTATCTCATCACATACTACCATAATATGTTTAAAACCTGAAGGTGAAGTTGGCATACTCTTAAAATCTAGACTGAGTGTATGAAAGGGACGGAAGTTGCTGGTACTCGATCGTGTAAAGGACGTAATTTATCGGTTTTGGGACGAAATTGTTGACATCTAAGACACGCTTGGGTATAATTGTTGACTTTCTCAAACATAAGGGGCATGTAAAATAATTTCCTAGTAGTAAGGTAAGTACGCATCGTACCTTGGTGGCTACTTAACAAATTGTCGTGATACTGAGAAATAACAGTCTCTGCTAAGTTTTCAGGAACAGCTAATTGCAATACAAATTCTCCACCTTTATCTTGGAAAAATAAACGGAATAGTAAACCGTTGCACAATATGTACTGCTCTGACTTATTCTGAACTGCACGAGCTGCTTTCTTATCGGCTGGAAGGATATCATGAGCTAAATAATCGTAAACTGGCTTAAAGAATGGTGAAGTTTCTTGTTCAACACGTAATTGTTTAACATCTACTGGGAGGTTATAATCTCTAATTATCTTTCTTTGAATAACATCCATTAATCTATCTAAGTCTTGTTGTTTTGGGATGTGTGCTGACTTAAATTCAGTTATGTTTGGTACTAGTGGTTTGGGCGATGTATACAATTCAACTGGTACGTTTCGATGTGTAGTATCTTTGCTTTGCTTATTTTTGTCTACTAGTCGTTCCTCTAGAGGTTGTCGAATGTTTACATTACGTATTGGGGGTGGCGTTACGATAGGTGGCGTTATGATAGGCGGTGATCGATGTGCGTTTGTTTGTTGTCTCGTGATTATTTGTGGTGTAGCGGTAGGTTGAGGTGTAGGTCGCGTGTTTGTTGTCACTGGGTTTTGATTAATGACGGGCGTTTGTACTGGTTTGGGTTTATGTAGGTCAGGTATATTTATTCCCATTTTCTTGGCGTATGACCTTGTTACTGGTCTGCTAGTAGATGTGTTTGTAATCGGGTTAAGAGATTCAGTCTCTGTAATATTAAATGCAATGGGTACAACTTGATCAATTTCGGAATCGTCATCACGAGGGGCTCGGGAGAGAAAATCCGCTAAAACTAATTCAGTTCCTTTCTTATAACCAATTTGGAAAATGTATCCGGACAATCGTAATATTAGTTTCTGTAAACGGGGTGTACATGGCTGATCTTTCGAATTCCAAATTTGTACAATTGCTGAGTGGTCTACGAATGCATCAAATTCGCAACCCTTTAGTAAGTGTCGAAATGCTGAAACGTTAATGTAAAGTCCAAATAACTCTAATTCTGTGACGCTATATCGTTGACAGGCTTGTGGTAAGATTTTGGAATAATAACCTATTATGTGTTCTTTATCGTTTACTGTTTGTGTTAAATATGAACCTGTTGCGGTTCTTGAAGTGTCGCTATATAGCGTAAATCTACCTTCTTTTCTAGGCATTTGAAGAGTAGGTGGTTTAACCATTAATTGTTTAATTTCGTCAAATGCTTTCTGGTGGTCAGTAGACCAAACAAATTTTCGGCGTTTACTTGCGAGTGTATGTAACGGACGTAAAATTGATTGTATTTGAGGGAAAAAATGGGATACATAATTTACTGCACCAATAAATCGTTTAGTTTCTTTATGGGTTCGTGGGACTGGCAAATTTCGGATAGCTGCACACCTGTCGCCTAATGGTGTGATACATGCGTGTCCTGAAGAATTAATCAGGATGGTGTGTCCCATATATTGCACTTTATTCTTGAATAACTTACATTTCTTTGGACAAATTCTAAAACCATTTAATTGTAGGGCTTGTAAAACGGAAACAAGGTGCTGCTTATGAGCAAATTTGTCTTGGCTAAATAAAATAATATCATCATGATGGGCGATACAGAATTTTCTAGAATTTGGGATTTCATTTAAAATTTCGTCAATCTTTGCTTGAAATATACCTGGCGAAACGTTTAATCCTTGTGCTAATCTCTTATAATAATAATGTTTTCCACCATGATATGAAGCTATACCTGTATATTGTTGGGCATGTTCGGCTAATGGTACGCAGTGGAACGCTGATTTCAAATCAATTACGCTAAGAATCTGTGCATTAGCGTTACCTATTGTTTTCAGAGTTTCGGCTAATAATGGGAATGGGTGATTAATACGTTTTATCCTGGAATTGAGATAGCGGAAGTCTGTGACAACTCTTTTATCTTTTGAATTTTTCTTTGAAACAAGAAGGACAGGGGAAGTATACGATTGGTGTCCTACTGCTAAGATTCCTAGTTTGACTAATTTGTTCAATTCGGCCTCAATAAACAAACAAACAAACAAACAAACAAACTCTCCTTTGGACTTTCTGGGTCAAGTTTGTGAACCTATTTGAATTCCGATACAAAGGTCAATTTCTTAAATATAAAAGTATATCCTTATATTACAGTATTCGCTGAAGGTTAGCAATGCGAAATCATCAAACAAATTGATGGCATCCTTTTCATTTGTCTCTTTACTTTGTTGATCTTGTCTCTGATGTCTGAGGCGGATCCAGACATTTTTGAGAGGGGGGGGGGGGGTCCACCGATAAAAAGGGCACATCAGATATTGAGTATTTGAACCCCTGGGTGGGGGTTGTGGCGAAGCAAATTTTGTTACAGGACACACTTAGATGGCCGGAAACGGTACTCTCGCACACAAAATCTATGATAAATGGCACCTTTCTAGTTCGCCGGGAATGACACTTTATTAGCGCTAGCTAGCAAACAGCAAAGTGAGCATAGCCTAGGCACGCGGCGACTAACTATAGATACATCTTTTTTTGTTGCGTTCAATGCAAACGTTGGGGGAAGTCCAATGAACGTACTTCCGATACGGTCATAAATGATAATAATTCATTATTATTATCAATTGATGATGCATGTAATCTTTTATCATTCGACATTGTTTTCATGTTGATTACTGAATATATTTGATTTAATTGAGCAGTTTTTCCGTTTATAATTTGATAAACACAAAATTAAGAATTCAGACAATACCCGTCGTAAAGTATACGGTAAAACATTATAAGTTTTCAAGTAGTGTATTACCACCACGAACATTTAACATTATTTACAATACATTTGTTAACCCAGTGTGCGTCTGGGGGGCCTAGAGAGGTAGAGGTAACCCATACCCTCACTCCAGAATACTGTTATTCTGGCTCACCACCACGAACATTTACAATACATTTGTTAACCCAGTGTGCGTCTGGGGAGCCTAGAGAGGTAGAGGTAACCCATACCCTCACTCCAGAATACTGTTATTCTGGCTCACCACCACGAACATTTAACATTATTTACAATACATTTGTTAACCCAGTGTGCGTCTGGGGAGCCTAGAGAGGTAGAGGTAACCCATACCCTCACTCCAGAATACTATTATTCTGGCTCACCACCACGAACATTTAACATTATTATCTAGTATCTTAAAGTATTTACAACATGTTGAGAATGCTCCGTTTGAACAATCTCCTATTGTTTCTAAGAATAAAAATGTCTGAAATTACATTTACATCAACATCATGATGTATCATCCGGTCAGTCTCTCTACCGTCGTCATATTACGGAGGTAGCTCTTCACTCGTCTTAACCCTGAGAAGGAGCGTTCCGCTTCTGCACTACCAACTGGTAGACACAACATACAGTATACAGAGGAGCTCATAAATATTGGGATAAATATCCTTGTCACAATTTCTTAGACATTCAAGTAAATTTTGTGGATGGTCTTCTCTCTTTGCGGTTATCCAATGGGCTCTCCAGTACCTTAATTCATTATATGACAAAGGAGATGGCAAGTCGCTCCTCCAAAATAACAATTTTTCACAGACGGGTGCAACGTTGATGCTCTTGATAATTAATTCGGGAATTATTTCAAACAGTGAAGCGATATTGAATCTTGTCTCCATTTCATTGAGCAAGTGATCTATGAATGGGATAGCCAGGTTTTTCCGGATATACTCTTCAATGGTATTTGCTGGCACATTGCTTCTGTGCAATTGTCGCCTGTTGGTTCTTGGTTTGGATACTACGCCACCAACACTTACAGTAAGTTGTGATGCATCAGAAAACCAAGCAGAAAAATGATTATCAATATCACGTCTTATCTCTTGTAACTGACTAATGACTGTATCAATCTTATGGTAGGCTTCGAAAGAGTCCAAATTACTGTGTTGTAACTTGACAGCAATCTGTCTAATTGGAAATAAGCACTGCTTTGTCACAAAAAATGACATTAAAAACTCAAAAGACTGTAGTGTTGAATATAGCCCCTGTGCTTTCGTCCTGGTGTCGGGATCCCATGACCATTCATCATTACCAATTATGTCGGGGGAAATCATTCGGCCGAAGTATAACTTCAAGTGTGGTAACTATGTGTGCAAACAACTCATGAAACGTTTCATAACAATCATGACGCTCCACCCAACGTGTTTTACAAAAACCCTTAATTTTCTTTTTTTTCCCATCATAATCAGAATGTTCTAAAACGTTTTCAAACATTGCTTGACGTTTTGGCGAGTTTGAAAAAAACAAAAATACTTCATTGATTGAACCAATCATCTAATTTCTTGTAGCTTGCAGGATGATGCGATACTCAAATTCAGAATGTGACTTTTACAGTGGGAGTATAGTGCTAAATGGTACTACCTCTCTTATTCTACCATTCACACCTCTTACAGCAGATGACATAGCCGAAGCCCCATTGTATGCCTGACCTCTGAGATTTTGGTAGTTGAATCCATTGTCACTCAACGATTTCATGATGGCATCAGCAATCGCCTTGCCTGTGGTGCGGTTTAAGTTGACAAAGTTGACAAAATGTTCTGCAATTTCCACCTGCTCATCACCGGTTAAGAACCGTACACAAAATGATAATACCTGTTTGTTGGTGGTAGTAGTAGTAACCTCATCGGCTATAATAGTGTAGTACTTCGAATACTTTTGATCAGACAAATCAATTGTTATCTTATTCCTAACAAATTCACCAATTATACCTCTCAATTCATTTTGTATGGTTTTCAAAGTTTAAGTGCTATTTTTATTACTAGATTCCAGGTGTTTCCTCAATATTGGATCTCTACTACTTAATAACTTTAATATGGCTAGAAACTTCTCAGTGTTGCTACAGCTGCTTGTACTATCATCTCGATGGCCACGAAGGGTAATATTCTGCTTGCCACATAGCAGTACTGCCTCGATGATACTTTGGAGAATATGGATATTGTCCTTGTAGATTTGTTTGCTAGCGTCATTTAACAGAACATCAACAAGATGTTCAGGATGTAGGACAGACATACTAAGCTGCTTGTATTTTTCTACAGCAGTTTTATGATACTGGAAATTAGTGTGACAATCAAGTACTCCATCTTTACCTTTGGCATGCTTAAGAATTTTAAATGGTCTCCCAACTAATACGGCATTGGATAAATTAGTCTTATCTGGAGGGAGCATCACACAATACTTGCAGTATCCACCATGATCTGATGGGCTGCACACTAACCACTTAAATTGATTTCTGATGGTGTTAGAGTTGATATATCAATAAGCTTGTTAACAATGTCCCCAACATCCTTGCAAATAACTGCAAAATAATCACAACATTAATTGAAAATACTGTATATCCGTTTTGTAAATTTTTATAGTTGTTTAGGATACATACATTCTTCACTAACGCGTGATACTGTCTGCATGAACATGGACAGTTGTGAAGAATTATTATTTACCTCCTTCTTGCTCAATGGGCATCTCTAAATCCACAGGAAGTTGAATGTCTACATTAATGTCATCATTGACAGCCGTTTCTGGATCGGATAGGTTACCATCCTCATCAACACCTGGTGTAGAAAACACATTTTGAGGTCATAAGAGGCCTAACTACAACTTTAAAATAAGGTAGATAATGCCAATGGAGCCGTTCGAGGGTTTCGTAGTAAACAAATAAGCTATACTACTACTACTAGCTAGGCCTATAGATAGTATATTATAGGCCTCTATCTAGCTATAGTAGGACGATAACAATCTTTTAACAACCACATTCATTATTCACATGTTTGTGGTTGAGTGAAATGGAAATAAAAAATACTTGATCTTATATTATAGGTAAATAAATATTCACTAAAAAAAATATTTTCATGATTAATTTATTTTCAGAATAAAACTAAAAGTGTTTATTAATAATGTATAACAACACCGCGCCAATGGCGGCATTATGCGCATAGTAACGTGGTTAATGAAAATGGAAATTAAGAATAGATTGACTAAAATGTATGTAAGGTAATTTAACTAGGAAATACTACCCTAAGCCTAGACCTAAATATACACTTACTGTATTTACATGCGCCCTCTGTAGTATGTGAAACAATCTATATTTAGAAGTTTAAGTAGAGATCATCACGCGTCACCACCTCTCACGATGCTCTTTGATCGGCCGCCGTAACTTAACATCGCGCGCATTGTGATAAATTTCTGTCTTTATTTTTGGGGTTAGTGTAGCCTACTCTGTGCATACTAATATACACACAAATATGTCACACGAATAAAATATTGAACCTCTAAAAAAAGGGCACCCTTAAAATTTAGGGGATCCGGACCCCGTGGGGACCCTTCCCCCCACCCTGGATCAGCCCCAGTGATGTTGTACACGAACAAGCCTATCATAGGAAAGTGCGGGATTGCTATTGAGCTGTAAAACTATTGTACTGATGGCCATATCCTGGTACTAAGACAGTTGGATCCACTTTCCTGTAATAAATATATACAGTACATGATTATTTTGAATATTTTCTAAAAAAAGCACAGTACCTAAATTTAATTAAAATGCAGTGATGTAAACCCAGTCATCATCATCATCACCATCACCATTAACATGATCGGGAAGCATTCCAGCTTGAACAGCCATCTTTCTTGCAATTTGGATGCCCTTTTTCCATTCAACAATTTCTTCACCTTCGTCTGGATATACGCCTAAGTTTGCCTGCTTACCTGGGAACTATTTTCCCCAAATGTTTTCTTGCTTTTTATGTGCTCGAGAAAATGACCATTTGGATCTGCATCTAATAATCTAATCTAATCTAATAATGTGTTTGCACCATTCTGACTGAAGTATATTTCACATGGTTCTGACCCAACAAGATCAAGTCGGCATTGTAATGTTGGGTGATTGTCCCTATAGTAAACAATTAGCATAACAGCAAAATGACATGATAGGAGCATATCTTGAAAGCAATGTCGGTAATAAAATTGTTTATCAATGTTAGATTAAGGGTGTTCAGAATCCAATTTCTCCATAGTCCAAAAAACAATTGCTGCATATGTGATTCTTTTTTTAAGACTCATTTATTCACCATGTCTTATCCAGAAAACTTGTAGCGTATTTGTAATGTTCGTAGTCTAGTAGTTTAAGATTTGTAACTTTTTTCATGTTCTTTGTTCAGTAGCGCAGTGAGCGTCTTTTTTTAGACGGATGCTTGCGCTTTACAAATTGCCATTATTATTATTATTATTATTTCAAGATAAAACCATACAATCTTCAAATACAGAAGAAGAATATTTTGCCATCATTGCCATCTATTATGTTTTGTAAACAAGTCCTTGAGCAGCAGCCCAATTTTGTCAATCCCTGCATAATATATCGTCTCTATACAGACCATGTTGGATTGCATTGAACTCATTATACACTAAGTGGAGATGATTAATTGTGGCGATGTTGCATCCGACATGTAGTTGACAAATCTAATGGGTTAATAGCTTTCTTAAGATTGTGAATTGGATCTTGATCACAAACTCTGTGTATAGTATAACCATTATTCTGTAGGCCTAAATTTTTTTCCATGCGTGCTGAATAGATGAAACCCAAGGCTTTGGGTATTGGCCTAAATTTCATTTCACCATATGCTGTAGAAGCCTCTTCCAGCATCAACTTTCTTCTACGAGAATCACCATCAGATGATCCACCTATAAGTGGTCCAAGCACCGGCTCAATATGTTGTTCATAATATCGCTGAATCCTTTGGTGTTGGTGTCGAACCATAATGTGAGAAAAGCAGTTGCACGTTGGCATTATCAGGATTGGTATGCGTGGATTTTTATGAGACAAGCATAAGATCCAATTTTGACGAGCTTGTCATAGGTATTTTCATCATTCCCAAGTACAATTGAATAGTTATCCAGGCACTTATGATTCTCTCCATCAATTCCAAAAAATCCAACAAGACTGTCTGACACTTGGTCATATCATATCTCAGCAATTGTAGTAGTCTTATCTTCTGCAATAAGTGTTGAAATTGGTTGAGTGATATTTTGTCTCTGCTTCGCATCTTTGTACATCTGTGAAACAGTTTTTCTCATCAAATCCAGGTTATAATTTCACCTCATGTTGTTTTCGCCACCTTTTAATAGATTGAATAAACATTAGGGCCCAGTAAATTTCTTGTCACAAAGTCTGCTAGTCTGGGGCCATGCACCCCATAGCATAATCACTTCATAAAATTGTTGGCAGGAAGCTTTGTAACGACAACCCTGTGGACCTTTTCTGTTCAAATTTGATGAAATAGTGGATAGAAAATCTTTTTCTCTCTCGCCTGTCTCTACTGCGTACTATAGTCCGGTAGCAATCTCGTTCGTTAGGCCTAGAGCCTGGCCAGCCTAGTTATTTATTATAAAGTTAAAGACAAGATGCTCGGCTTATCGAAAGGAGTGTGCTCCTTCTAATAAACGGACCACCGGAAGAGTCCCACACCCTAGTTTATTCTACGGACAGATGGGAAGTTTAATCTCACTAAGCTAGCCTATCATCAGGTTCCTCTCGTTCAGTCTGCTCGCTGTAGGCCCACACACATACAGTACATACACTAAATTAAATAATTATTGCTAGGTAAAAAGGGTTTATGTTTATGTTCACATCACTATGACACTTGTGAATAAATAATTAGCTTGTCTTGACAAGTTAGTGAAACAGTGTGGCAGACTTTTTCTGTTGTCTTGGTCAATTTATTGGTCAATTTATTCGGGTTTTTAGGCTATTTCGTGGTTTATTTTACATCAACATTTTCATTTTCACACTTGTGCTAAATCAGAACTTAGTCTTATTTGGCCTGCTACATTATAGCAATAGGTAGGAAATAAATGATTTGGGCTATATATACTGTACCAAATTCCGTTACATTATCCCCCTCTCGGACTGATTCGTCCTCTGAATCAGAATACAAAAAAATAGGCTTAGCCTAAAAATGATCAAGAATACAATTAATTTACAATTCTATACAAAGGGTCTACTATGCCTTTTACTATAGTTTTAGTTATTTAAATTTTAAAGCAAACAAAGAGCATCAATTATAAACTTTAACAATATGCCTATTACTCAATTAAAAAAAAATACTCGCTGGAGGTTTCTTCTATTTGTAGTACGTTTCCGCTCCGCATCATAGTAATAGTGCTAGTTTCCACTACTTTCACCACTCGGCACACGATGTTGCCTTGCAGGGCGTTGCTTGCACGGGTACATTGTGTTGTATTCTTAAATGGTATTGAAGATCGGATGAGGTCGGTAACTTTAGTATCGTTTTCTTCTTGGGAACTCAGTTCGTTTCTTTCGCCTGGCGATAAAAGGGCCGGCTTTCCCTTAGATATTCTGGGTACCTTTTCGATGCCCAAAGACTCTCAGTAGGCTCAATAACCCCTCGTTCTAATAAGTCAGTGATCTGGTTCTTTATTTCTTCCTAGTACTTCACAGGTTGTCTCCGGGGAGGTTTCCGTATTGGCCGTGCATTACTGGTATCAATGAAAGGTTTCACAAGTCTTTATCACTGGATACAAAGACCTCTTGAAATTCTATAAGTAAATCACATATTCTATAATGATGTCGTGGGCCACACACAAAGAGCAAAAAAGAACCTCGTACTCTGTTCTGTATTTAAATTGTAAGACTTTTATTATAACTGGACTGTAAATCATCGAACGTGAATTATTAAACGGACTAAAATACACACCCCTGTAATACCAATCAGATAAAATAATATTACAATGACATAAGTTAACCTCTTCAACTTATATCTAAGCATTATTACCTCAAATCATCATAAAGAATACAACTCAAATAATAACTTCTCAAAGTTATCTATCTCCATCAGTTTACATCATTATAGCATTCAGCCAATAACACATCTTTAACTCGGGAAATTATATCATAGCAAGTCCTCAAAATAGTAATTCATGTAACACTAACACAGCTTAGTATCGTTACAATAAAAAAACAAGTTGCTCTCAAATCAGCTTAATTTACTGCAGTCTGCAATTGTCATTAACAGCAACCATAATTAAAATGGTTCCTTTTTGCAAAACAAACTTTAAACTACTTTTAACACAACTTATCCTCCTTGAGCTTCTATGTCAACTCCTCACGAGGTAACCGTTCGCGCCACGACATTCTATGATAATAAGTAGTTTCAATCAAAATAATTATATAAGTGTAAAATACGATTAAATATAATAGAATCATTCTCAATAAAAGTAACAAAATAATAGTAATATAATTTCAGTCTCCGACATCTTCCTCGCTGATTCCCTTTTGACCCGAAAGACAAAAAAAGTTATCTGGTAGGTTGCGGAAGACGATTCATGTTACTATGTTGTCGTCCCTTACTTTCCTACCAACGCATGCAATGGTGCCTGTAATAACTTGGAGTTATTAATATAAAAAGCACATGTACGCTAAAGTAAAACAAGTCTTCTTTTATTGCTACCTTAATCATAGTGCCGCCAGTGCGGTGATACAGTTGCACGTGTGCCCATCGCGTACTACATCCGGGGCATGGTTATCATGGTACAGTAAAGTTCAAAGGTCAACAAATAATATATGAATATCACACCCTCCCGTTTAAGCATTGAACCCTAAAGTGAATAATTGTAACTTTTTTTTAACACAGTGACATATGAACAAATGATTGTGACCTTTTTTTAACACAGTAACATGAACGAATCAGTCATACCCCAGTTTTTTAGGGGCTTTTCTATTTCTCATGGATCTTCGAACAATCACTGAGTTATCGTTATTCTTTTGCTCAGTTGATGCAACGTTTTCGTTGACATTCTTACCAGCGTTAACGCTGAAGTGATCATTTTGATCAGTTCCTTCAAGATTTTCATCAACATTAGTACTATCAACATAGTACTATCAACATCAACATTAACACTATCAACATTAATACTAGAAACATTAACACTATCAACATTAATACTAGAAACATTAACACTATCAACATTAATACTAGAAACATTAACACTATCAACATTAATACTAGAAACATTAACACTATCAACATTAATACTAGAAACATTAACACTATCAACATTAATACTAGAAACATTAACACTATCAACATTAATACTAGAAACATTAACACTATCAACATTAATACTAGAAACATTAACACTATCAACATTAATACTAGAAACATTAACACTATCAACATTAATACTAGAAACATTAACACTATCAACATTAATACTAGAAACATTAACACTATCAACATTAGTACTAGAAACATTAACACTATCAACATTAATACTAGAAACATTAACACTAGAATTTTCAGTTTGACAAACACTACCGTCTTCCCCCACAGATAAACGGCGTCTTATTTGGTCTACATGTTGTTGCATAACTCTACCGTCTACCAACTTTATATCGTACATTTTGCTGCCCTGCTTAAGCTCTACTACCCCAGGCAGCCATCGATCACCGCTGGCATAGTTAACAACAAATACCTTGTCATTTATGTCGAAATCCCTGACTTGGGAGTGACGGTTGTGGTGGTATTTTTGTCGTTCCTGCTTAAGCCTTACTTTATTGTTTAAGTTTGGGTGTACCATGCTCAAATGTGAATTTAACATTCTACCCATGAGTGCCTCGCAGGGTGTAATACCAGTGGTAGAATGGGGGGTAATCCGATACTTAAAAAGTACTTGTGATACCTTGATTTGCAATGAACCCTCAGTCATCTTTGCAAGGCCCTGTTTTACTGTTTGGACTGCCCTTTCCGCTAAACCATTAGAGGAGGGTTTAAAGGGGGCGCTAAAATAATGTTTGATGCCATTACAAACAGTAAATTCCTTAAATTGAGTGCTGGTGTACGTTGGCCCATTATCACTCACTAAGACCTTAGGAATGCCATGAATGGCGAATATCTTTCCAAGTGCCTCAATTGTGCACTCACCATTTATAGAATTCATAATCACTGCATCTATCCATTTAGTATAAGAATCTACAATAATCAGAAATGACTTTCCCATGTATTGTCCCATGAAATCTATGTGTACTCGAGACCACAGTTCTTTTGGATACTCCCACATACTTAAAGGTGTCTCGGCAGGTTTTTTCCTGTTAACCTGACATTTGGTACATGTGCTAACACATTTTTCCAATTCATTTTCAATACCTGGCCACCATATGTATTGTCTACTTATAGCTTTCATTTGGGTTATCCCTGGGTGACAATCATGTAATTCCTTGATAATGAGGTTTCGGCCCTTTGCAAGGACCACTATACGGGACCCCCACAATAAACACCCATCATATACACTTAATTCATCTTTACGTCTAAAATAGTGTTTGAACTCATCTTGTGAGTCAAGATGTACGTTAGTCTTACCCCAATTACCATATAATATACAATGTCTGACATGAGATAATATGGGATCTTTATCGGTCCACTTTCTGATGTCATCGGACTTTACTGAAGAGGAGGCGTTGTTGATGATGTGTTCCATCAACAAAACCACATCACCCGGCACGGGAACATTGCTCTCAGTAACAGGTAAAGGCAATCTACTTCAACAATCAGCCACCTCATTCTGATTACCAGGGCGATAATCCATAGTATAATCATAAGCAGCTAAAGTTAAGGCCCATCTCTGTATTCTAGCATAGGCCATTAACGGAATACCTTTACATTCAATAAATAAAGATTGGAGAGGCTTATGATCTGATGATAATACAAAGTGCAACCCATACAAGTATTGGTGGAATTTCTTTACACCGAATACGCAAGCAAGACCTTCCTTTTCGATCATGCTGTAATTCCGCTCTGCCGAAGACAGAGTGCGCGAAGCGTATGCAATAGGCTTATCAAAACCATCAATGTGGTGCCAAAACAGCCGAAATGCCATAGGCTGATGCATCGCATAACAATCTAATTTCTTTTGAAGGGTCATAATGCACTAGTATTTTATCCGAACATGATAACATCTTTAGCTTCATAAAAGGAAGCTTGCTCACTCTTTGACCAACGCCACTGAACACCTTTGCGGAAGAGTCTGTTTAAAGGCTCGAGCACAGTTGATACATTAGATAAAAATGCACAATAATAATTTAAGAGTCTAAGAAATGATTTCAACTGAGTCACATCTGTCGGTGGTGGTGCGTTCTTGACTGCTTGTACCTTCTCCTCGGTTGGACTTACTCCTGTAGCAGTCACGTGTTTTCCTTGTAATATGAGGGCGTAGCATCAGCGTTAACATGAATTTTGGCTTTAGGCCCTGTATAGGTTCCAAGTCCATCCTTAAATACCTCAAGAAACTTGTTCATAATGTTGTTGATTTCCCCGCGGCAATTTTTGATGGTTACCTTCTTTAAGAGCAATTGTAATATAACAAAAATATAAAAAAGAGTGGCATACTAAAAAAAATGGATTTCTTTCAAATTTTGCACATGGCTATATATGTGTTAAGAGAAATCAAATATGAAATATTTTTTATTTCACATGTATATTTCCATGGCAACGGCCAAATTTGTGTTTTTGACAAATTTTGTCCTTTTTTAAGGTTTTTTAAAATGGATATTGTTACTACTTTGATGAACGATATTTTTGTTTTGTTCATTTAATTATAAAAAAATAATTAGTGTATGCATAATAACAATGCATTGTGTACCTGTTTCATATTTTTTTTTTTTTTATGTCATACTTTGGGAGATACCATTTATTTAAAAAGGGGTGTTTTTCACTTTTTTTAAATTGTTCAATGCAACTAAACTTTACTTCACCATAACGCCCAAAGTGGTGTATTTTTTTAGCTGATTTATTGCAAATAGGTAGTTCTAATGTTTAATAATTGATTTCTAAAATAAAATACTGGGGTAAGTTAAAAATCTACAAGCAGTGTTGCGAGAAACATAGGCATTTTTATAAAAAAAAAACATGGTATATTAGTAAAAACATTTTATTTTTTATTGTGAGAAAAAAAAACCAATATTTTTAATTATAGATTCTGTAATTCCCAGTTTTAATGTCATTTTATAGGTTATATCCTCTGGAAATTTGAACAAATTATCAGATTGTTGTGAATTTTAATCTTTGCAACAGATTACTCCTCTCTTATTTTGAAGCTCCTCTTTTATTTGTTTACTTCTTTTATTTGCTAACCTAAGCAGATCCCACATGCCCATCCACCACTGTAACGACCTCTGTTCACGGAGTTAGATTCAGGTAGACAACAACAAGACTACTCACAATATACTGCTTATTCCTTATTTTTATTTGCTCCTTTAAGCTGTCAAACATGTGATGCATGTAGCTTGTGGCGTTTCTAATAAGAAACATACAAATATAAATGCCTATGTTAACATACAGCAGTACCATGTTATAACGAATCATGCAAATAACAACAATTTAAAGACGATCCCTGTCGTCGTAGCATGTACAGCCCTCTATTGGCTTACACAGAACAACGTATATGTGTAATAAATCACAATACTGTATAAACACTTAAATAATTCTCTGTAAATTACACTTGAGGTGCTGATTACATAATATAAATGCCTTCCTTACTATACAGGACAGATATGGCCTACAATTGTTATATCAACATTAACACATTGAAATTAATGAACGTCTTGACCAGCCTCGTGACAACAATGATGTAGGCTATCTGGCCTAACCTAGCCTAGCCGTTCATATCATCATAGGCAACGAGTAGGAAAAAGCTTAGGGCCTTTCCAACTACTATAAATCAAACAATAACTAAATAATATCAATCTAAAGTTGATAATAAACCGGATGCTCACCAAAACCTATGGTCTTTCTCCGCGTAACAATTTTATAATATTATTATCAGACGCCTATGACAGATGATCTCATCCTTGCGACCATTTTATGTCTCCTCCTACAACCTTAGGCGCGCACATGTCTTATTCCCAAAAACAAAATAGTCGATGCCTATATGAGCAAATGGTCTACTCCCTGTGGATACTCTACTAGCTGGAAGGTCGGCCATCTGCTGTTCTTCAGGTTTTCTTTGGTATCTTCAGCAAGTGACACATCTCGTAACACATGCTTTCGCACCTCGTTGATTAACTGATTCCTGCCACAATGACCTGTGCGCTTGTGAACCTCGTTAATTATCACCTCTGAAAGACGATATGCTTCGGCAATACAATTGGATGCTTGGCATTTTCGTCCAACTCCGAATTCTTCAATCTCCCTCCAACCTTCAGCACACATTTATCCAAGGTCGGGTTTAATTTTGCAAGGCAACTAGTTTTCTTCACATCCCTTTGGCCCTTCAACGCATCAATCTCTTCGTTGAAAAACTCTTCCTGTACATATCTGATCAAGTCTATCTCGGCCTGTTCCATTTCAGTTGCTGTTATCATTGGTGTTACAGATTTATGGGACAAGTAACCTATAAATTTAGTCCACCATACGACTGCCTTCTTTAGTTTGTGATAGGAAGAGTACCGCTTAATCAGATCATTCATCCAACGGTTTTGGTTCTTCCTTTACGTCAGGATCATCAATTTTCAATGGACTACCTTGAAATAGCTGTGGCCATTCCGACGGATCTCTTGTGAGGAATGCCGGCCCTCGTAGCCACATAGCAACCTTATCCTCATTTTTTAGATTTATTCCTCGAGATGCAAGGTCAGCTGGATTGGTTTTACTCCTAACATTGATTAAGTTCCGAGCCCTCGTGAATCACGCGTAGCCTGTTGGCCACAAACACACTGAATCTCGTATTTCTATTATGAATGTAATTCAAAACAATCATACTGTCTGTCCAGAAAAAGACCTTGTCAAATTCGACGTCCATTTCTTGTCTTATAACTGCTGGATGCGTCAGCAAATACGTGTAGTTGACATTTGCAATGTGCATATGTTCCTAACCATCTAGCAACCACAACCTCTGTAGCTCACTCCACCACTTTGTGCACTCCCCTTGTAATTCCTTTGAGAATGGGTCATCCCAACCGCTGTCCTTCAAACTAAGTGATCGCTGAAAAATGTCTTTTGCTGGCAGTACCACTGGTGACATCAACCCCATCGGGTCAAATACTGAACTCATTACTGACAATAAGTGTCTTCTAGTCCATATGTTTTGTTGCCTTGTCACACTGGGTGTACTCAGTTGAAACACGTCATTCTCCAAGTCACAATTTATACCTAGCGTTCGCTCAGTAGGTATTAGTTCCTGGTTCAAATTAAGTCCCTTTAATTCTGTTGAACGTTGATCCTCAGGCACGGATTGTATAACGCCTTTGTTGCTACTTGACCACTTTGTCAGATTGAACCCACCTCGTCGACAAAGTCTTCTCAAATGTTCAACCATCTCAATAGCCATCTCTGGATTGTCGAGGCTCTTAAGGAGATCATCCACATAAAAATTATTTTTTACAGTTTCAATTACGTCCTTAGGGAAATCGTCCTTGTTATCATCAGCAGTTTTCTTTAACGCAAAGTTGGCACAAGATGGGCTACATGTTGCACCAAAGGTGTGTACCTTCATTCTATAGACTTCTGGAGTACTATCCGGATGCCAAATATATCTTAAGAAATCCCTATCCTTCACCGGAACTATCACTTGCCAGAACATGGCCTCAATATCAGCTACGAGCGCTATTTTACCTTGCCGAAATCGCAATAGCACTCCTAGCAAACTGTTAGTAAGATTTGGTCCAGGGAGAAGACAGTCATTCAACGACACACCTTCTGCTTTGGCCGCACAGTCGAAAACTACTCGCAGTTTTTGCTTCTGAGGGTGATAAACACCATGATGCGGCACGTACCAACACTGTCTATTCTTTGTCACTTCACCTACTGGCACCTTCTCAGCAAATCCTTTCTCAACCAAACCTTCCATGTATGAGCAATATTCTTGCTTGTATTTGTCATCGTTCGTTAGTCGTTTCTGCAAAGATTTCAACCTTTTCTCTGCCAAATACCAGTTGTTTGGTAGTTTTACTTGACCTTCCTTAAATGGCAAGGCGACACAATAATGACCATCGACCATAGTGCTGCCTTTCTCAACTTTAGATATCAATTCCTTATCTTCAATGGAAAGTTGCTGTTCCTGATTAAGTCCCTTTTCTGGAAAGTCCATTTCTAAGGATCCTTGATATAGCTTCTCTAACCTTGTTTCCTCATGTGTAGAGTTATACAGTAGGCCACAAGTTGAGTTCTGTAAGAAGCATGTTGACTGGCTCTCGACTTTCCCTTTATCAATCCCCACACAATCCACCCAAGCTTGGTTTTTGTTGCATGAGGTGCGTCTTCAGGACCAGTCTTGATCTCGAGGGCTGTGTAAGCTCCTGGAACCTTCATACTAATCAGCAGCCCAATGTCGGCCTCAATATAGTTGATTTTCACTCCACTCAGATGGGGCCACTTATCTATTTCTTCTTGCATGGGTATTAAATTCCGCTCAATAGGTAAGTTTTCTTTCGAGAAGGCAAAAGGAATCGTCACATCATTTTCTTTCCCAGTCAAAGCCTGTATTCTTATATTCTTCACTAACTTCGCAGACGCCGTATGTGGCACGCCCATCGTTTTGAATGAAATTGAACCTTTGGTTTCGCCTACTCCTAATTGTTGCATTAACTTATCTGAAATAAGAGATGTTACTGCCTGGGTCTAAAAATGCATAAGTTGTTACTTGGCGGCCGTTAAGCTTTACCAAAACTGGTACGACGGCCAGCGCGCAATCTGCATCGTCATCAACACAAGCTGATGCTAGATCGCTACTAGCTGGTACAAATTCTTTCGACGTAGCAGCGAGCTGACTTGCTGACTGCACAGTATTACCATTACTTGTCTGTGTAGCGTTATGCTGACCTGCTGGAGCACCACTAATTTGTTCCTTGGGCGGTGTATCATCTCTGTGAAGAATGGTGGGATGTTTCTGGTTGCATTTTTTACATGTACTTTGTCTACTGCACTTCTTGGATACGTGTCCCTTTCCTATAAAGCAACCATAACATCTCCTTTCCTTTGCCAAGAAGTTAAGTTTATCTTCTCTGTTTAGTTTTGCAAACGGTGAACATTTTCCTAACCAACACCCTGACAGTTTGCAATACGGGCATACATTCTTTATGGGAGAGTCCTTGTAAGATGTTTCTTCTACGCTTGCAAATGCACCGCTCATAGTATCCTTCTTCGTATATTTTGATGAGGTCTTTCCCATTACCTTATCATCCTTTATCCTACCAAATGTTGGGTTGTCCAGTATCCTTGCCTGTGTAGACACAAATTCCACTAAATCTCGAAATACAACTCGACGGTTCTGCTGGATAGCATCAGTTTTGGTGCGCCATTTTTCGCGCATCTTGTATGTTCTTGATAATTATTTGAAGGTTAGTGGTAACATTAAGTTCATCCATATAGCCCAAATCTAACATTACATTTTGACACTCTAAAAGAAGTAATGAAAACGTTGAGATTCTACCGCCGTCTTCTGCCTTTATCTCTGGGAAACCGTTAACTCTTTGAAGATACGATTCCGCCAATTTAAACTTATTACCGTATCTTTTCACGATGGCTTGTTTAGCTTCCTTATAGCCCTTTTCTGGTTCCATATGAATAAAACTCTGAACAAGCTGGTTCACCTCTCCTGCAGTAAACTGTTCCAGGTAGTAAAGTCTGTCTTGATTATCAGGCACGGGTAGTAACAAAGTGCGAGGCAGCGAGGCAGGGAAGGCATGCGAGGCAAGTCAGAAATTTATGCGAGGCATCGTTTTACCATCATCAAAAAATGCGAGGCATCATTTTATCATTTCTCAAAATTGCAAGGCAGGAAATCACCGAAATTGAAGTAGCCTAGGCCTAGGCCCGCTAGGCTACTTTCCTTTTGCACCTGCCTTGTATTTTAACCAACTTTATCCTGAATACCACAGCTTAGAATTAGTAGGTCTACTTTAATGAAGAAAAATCACATAAAAGTAACAATAAATCCATTAAATTGGTGATTTGACAGACGTTGTTTTTCTCGCATTTCGCACACTCAATGTTCAATATTTTGGTTTCTATGGAACGCCAAAAGAGCAAAATTAATTAGAGGGCTAAAAACTCTGTGGAATCCATTTATATTTAACGCATTATTTGGTGAAAATCAAGTACAATTTCAATAGATTTTGTCACTGTCAGTAAGGAAAAATGTTACTGTTCACCGGTGTACTATTGATAATGTACACGGTTTCCTTTAAAAGAACAAAATAGAAAAATTCATCAGAATATCCTTAGTAGGATGTCCTAGGTCTAGACTAGGTAGTGATGTTGATTTAGGATCGATTATTATTCTTTGAAAACAGAACAGTATCAGCAGTAACATATTACAGCATTTTTATTGACAAATTAACAAATATATTGAAATAAAACGTGTTTTTCACTAATAAATGCATGAGAAATTGACGCATTCCACTGAGTCCTCTATTATCGTTGCTCTTTTGGCGCTCCATAGAAACAAAAATATTGAACATTGAATAAGTGAAATTCGCGAACAGTGTGCGAGAAACACGCCTGTAAAATCATTAATTTAAGGATTTATTTGTTACTTTTTATGTGATTCTTTCATTAAAGTACTCATGAGGTATACTTCTAAGGTGTGGTATTCACACGATAAAGTTAGTTATCAAATTTGGAGTAAAAATACAAGCGAAGGAAACTAGCGCCAGGTTTATTAGTACGTACATGGACAACAATAAATAAAAATCGTTCGTAATATACCTAGCTTACTAAAACAGGAATAGTGTATCATTATTAAATATTACACCAATTATTATTATATCAAAATTGATTATATTATTTTCTACATAGGCCTCTTATCTAGGTTAGGGCTAAGCATATTAGCTAAAGTTTAATTTTAGGCCTAGTATTACAATTGTCGGACGTAAGTCTTTTTTCACACGCGCTCCAGAATTCTGTCGCAATTTTTTTCTTTGCGGCATGTTATTGGATCCCTTTTTATTCACCGCCAGTTATTGAACTTGTCCTGGCAATCGCTGTTCACCTTATTTGCGAGAGAGGTACACGTGTTGTTCCTAGAGAATGGAATGTCAAAAATGTCTTTGGCACGCCGCTTAGAGAAAAGTCTGTGCGTTGCTGCTGAAACCACGTGCTATAGGAGGGGAATGCACCACAATCCTCTGAGCTGAGGGCTGAATCATTCCGCTACCTGCTAAATAGTAAAGAGGGATTTTCCATCTCTCGGGTCTACCGGATCTAGGCGCAGGGGTGTGACAAAATATTATTTTCACTCTGCTATGTTCGAGAGACATGTGAGTGAACACGCTCGAAATGCCAACAAACATTGCAGTCATTTGATGAGTGTGTTGCTATAACAATTATTGTTTATCGAAAGTTGAAGACTGTCGTTCAGATTTTTGAACCGTAGTTTGGGCACTTTTGTAAAAGTAAAATTTGACACGATATGACTTGAATGAAAAAACAATCGTTACATAAAAATAAACAACATGATGAGTGTATACACAAATCTATTTAGATACGCTTGTATCGATTGATTATTAGGCCTATAATATAGCATAATAGCACGTTAAGATATGCCTCGCACCTTTTTGAAATTGTAAACTATATGCCTCGCATGCCTCGCACTTTGTCAACACTCATCAGGCACCTTTTTCTCCACTTTTTTTTTCTTTTTCTCGAATAAACCTATTATATCTGTTGGCTGCCCACTAAATGGAGTCAACTCCCTCTTTGGTAAACTGGTGGTTTTTATAAACTGCATGAATGCATCATGAATCGGATCCTTAATAAATTAATAGCCGCCTTTGTCTTGGGTTGCACAGTTGCATCAAACTAGATAGCTGTCCTTCCCTTACAGCATAATCTTCTTCATTGTAATCTTGTAATGGTGGCATAGAACTATGAGTGATGCTAGACTGAATATAATCTGCTACTCTTTCTTGACTATTTCCTTCAGGAAAATCCAAGTCTCTCGATTGCCTATAATTCTCCTCTTCCTCCTCCATTTTCTTTATTTCCTGTTCATAAACCTGTAATTTTACCTCGTTCATAGTTACTTCAGATTCAAGTTCTAATCTTTGAATATCTGCAGCCAATTCTTGTTTCTTTAATTCAACATCCCTTTTTGCCTTAGCTACTGCCAGGTCAGCTCGTGTTTGTGCGGCTGACAACCTAATGGATGCAGCAGAGCTAGAGCATACAGAAGAACCTTTGGAGAGAGGCATTGTTACAAATTCAATATCAATTAAATGAGTAGCACAACAGTAATTGAAATATTTAGATGTGTACAATATTAACACTAAATTCATAAATGCAATAAATCCTTGTGGAAAGTAATTAAATTACAATGCATATATATAATCAATGATAAAGTCCTTGATAACAATATTTAGATACGGTTCTTTCCTTGATGGTACAGTATCTTAAATTATGCAAATTCCTCTTGGTTCCTCCAAAGCGAGCCTATTCACGCATCAAGAACCTCCATTAATTGCACAAATCTTACTTGACCTTTGGATATCCAACGTACATAAAGCCTCCTGTTGCACAACAATGCACCTCCGATTTGTTTGTCTAGATTGACTCGTAGACACAGGTTTTGAAATGTAACAACCTCTGTTCACGCAGTTAGATTCAGGTAGACAACAACAAGACTACACACAATATATACTGCTTATTCCTTATTTTTATTTCCTCCTTTAAGCTGTCAAACATGTGATGCATGTAGCTTGTGGCGTTTCTAATAAGAAACAGACAAATATAAATGCCTATGTTAACATACAGCAGTACCATGTTATATCGAATCATGCAAATAACAACAATTTAAAGACGATCCCTGTCGTTGTAGCAACGTCAAAACTCTCAATGTACAGCCCTCTATTGGCTTACACAGAACAACGTATATGTGTAATAAATCACAATACTGTATAAACACTTAAATAATTCTCTGTAAATTACACTTGAGATGCTGATTACATAATATAAATTATTATTATTATTATTTATTGCCAAAAACCAGTAACAAACAAACAAAAACACAGAAACTAAGGGAGTAGGCAGGAACCTAAAAAAGTGAACCTAAGAGTTCAGGTTCCGTAATCCCAAAGTAACAACAAATAAACTATATAAAAATATTTAAATAACAAATAGACGAATCAACAGTGTCAATATAAAAAAAACGTATAAAATACATTATAGTCGATTCAACAAAGTCGATATAAAACATGTGATTTAAGTGAATTTAAAAATGCCTTCCTTACTATACAGGACAGATATGGCCTACAATTGTTATATCAACATTAACACATTGATATTAATGAACGTCTTGACCAGCCTCGTGACAACAATGATGTAGGCTATCTGGCCTAACCTAGCCTAGCCGTTCATATCATCATAGGCAACGAGTAGGAGAAAGCTTAGGGCCTTTCCAACTACTATAAATCAAACAATAACTAAATAATATCAATCTAAAGTTAATAATAAACCGGATGCTCACCAAAACCTATGGTCTTTCTCCGCGTAACAATTTTATAATAGTATATTATCAGACGCCTATGACAGATGATCTCATCCTTGCGACCATTTTATGTCTCCTCCTACAACAACCTTAGGCGCGCACATGTCTTATCATCATCTAAAAAACTTGCACATGAACGAAAAACAATGTTGAAATGAAATGCGCCCTCTATATAAATATACATATAGGACCTTACAACCACCACTTTCGACTACCAATTTGAACCAATCAAAAGTCAATGATATACTCAGGTATGTTAATGCTACATATAACAAATATTGAAGCCCCTGATGTGAACCATGTAAAATATCACACTTTATTATTAAACATTGGTTTTAAATTCTATAATTTTGACCTCAAATGACCTATTTACAATGTCAGATTTTTTGGGAGGTCTTTCTGTATCTCTTTACACAAAATAGATTTAAAAATTTATAAAATCCATTGACGCAATTATTTCAAAGTTTAACATTATTTTCCATCAACTAAATATTTCAATGCAAAATACTGTTTTTCTGGCAATTAATTGAAATAAACCTGGCAACACATTCTCCTATTTTATCTAAACTATTCGTATGACTCTAGTAGCATTATGACAAGCCACATGTACATTTTATTATTGGATTAGCCATATTTAAATTGTGTTTCATGTGTTTTGTTTGTTGATATTTTGTTTGTATTTTTTTGTATTTTTCGTATTTTCCTGGCAACACAAAACCTATGTACGAAATTTACCCCAGTGTTTTTTTCGTGATTATTATTGACAAACCTATTGACTATCAAATTAAAAAACCTCATTGATTTAAAAACACCACTTTGGAAGTTATAGGTACGTTTATGAGGTATACTTTTATCAAAAAATATTTTTTAAAAACACCCCTTTTTATAATAATGGTATCAACCAAACCCCATTTTGTAATAATTTTTTTTTTCTACATTAAATGGAACTCAATACATGTTGTTTACACTGCTATAAACAAAAACTGTATACTTTAAGTATTTTTGGTTAAAATAAGTATACAAGTTTGTACTTTTCAGTATAGAAAATCTGTGAAAAATGGCAAAAACATCAACATTTTGATAATTGACCGTTGTCATGGCAACGGAGGCTAAAAATTAAAATGAATGTTGTAGATATGCTTTTTATTGAAATGTCTATTCATGGTAAAAATTTGAGAGAAATCCATTTTTTTACATCTGCCACCATCTTTGATTTTTACAGACAATGGCTCTTAATTCTTGATATGCTCTAAGCAATCACGGCCTACCAATGCCGGTCCGCTGCCTTTTACAACTAGTAATGGAAGTTTGTACGCAACGTTCCCATACAACACGTTTACATTAATTGTTCCAACAATGCCTACATTCCCATTTGTGTATGTGCGTAGTACAGTGTGGCTTATGGCTAATTGTTTTTCCATAAATTGTTGTAATGAGCTTTGCTTATAACTGTCAAAAACTCCACTCACGTATGTTTCCGAGCGGTTGAAAATACTTTAGGAACTCCCTTGTGACATAAACGTATACACACAAAATCCACAAAGTTGTATAATAACTCAAAAACAAAGCTTTAATTTCAATCAACTTCAACTTTTAACAATCCAGTAAGCACTTTAAACAACAGCTTCACAATAACTTTACAATATAATATCCAACCTCTAATCCAACAACCTTACAATAGTTTACATTCCTTTATATACAAGATGCTCCTATCCTTCTAGATCATTCTTTATACTTCTCATTATTACATGATTACAGTTTCTATTAGCGCTTCTGGAATGTTCTTAATTGTTTTTATTAATTATACAAGGTATAATATAATAATATCCAACCTCTAATCCAAAAACCTTACAATAGTTTACATCCCTTTATATACAAGATGCTCCTATCCTTCTAGATCATTCTTTATACAGTACTTCTCATTATTACATGATTACAGTTTCTATTAATAGCGCTTCTGGAATGTTCTTAATTGTTTTTATTAATTATACATGGTTTCTTAAATCAAAACACCTTATTCTAGAAGGGTGTCACGAAACCTAAGACCACGAAAGCTAAGACCCAAGACTACAAATTCTAAGATATACTACAGCTTAAAAACAATACTTGTTTATCCATACATAATTTTAAACACAGTAGGTTTCATTTATTTCCATAAATATAATTTAATACTACCGAAAAACATAGATAAACTCACATTATTTTCGCCCGTTGAGTAAATGTATATTTTTTCTTTACAACAAACAAACTTGACGGGTTGTTTGTTGGTATATATTTACTCCAATGTGTTGGTTCAGAGGATGTTTTTCTTACGCACCTGCCTTTCTTGTATTTTGACTCCAAATTTGTTGACTAACTTTATCCTGAATAATACCACACTTTAAAATTAGGACTTTCAGAAGGAGAAACACATAATAACAAATAAATAAATCCTTTAAATTGATGATTTTACAGGCGTGTTTCTTTGTATACTGTAATGTAACGGCCAATGTAACTCCTCGAGCTCCCCCGCTCAATGTTTTTGTTTCTATGGAGCGCCAAAAGAGCAACAATAATAGTACAAGTATAAAAACAGAAAGAAAACGAAACAAAAAAACTTGATTGATTTTTAAGTTAAAATTTATTTGCCAGTATTTATTTCTTCGTACTTGCATGATTATACTATTGTCATTACAATTTTAATTTTACATTGTTTATGTAGATGGACTCCACAGAGTTTTCAGCCCTCTATATAATTTTTGCTCTTTTGACGTTCCATAGAAACAAAAACATTGAACATGGGGTAGGCCTACTAGTGTACTATACTGTCTGTAGGCTAGTCATTTTGTGTGCGAGAAAAACGTCTGTAAAATCATCAATTTAAAAATGTATTTGTTACTTTTTTAATGTGATTCTTTTTCATGAAAGTGCCAATTCTAAGGTGTGGTATTCAGAATAAATGTTGGGAGTTAAAATACAAGGCAGGTGCGAAAGATAAATATTTGTAATCTTAGGTCTTGGGTCTTAGCTTTCGTGATCTTAGGTCTTGGGTCTTAGCTTTCGTGATCTTAGGTCTTAGGGGGTCTTAGCTTTCGTGGTCTTAGGTTTCGTGACACCCTATTCTAGAATGTTCATGTAAATACTATGTTACTCTATATGTTAGGGAATGGTAATTTATTACAATAACACGAATGCTTGCTCCCGTGTCAACCTCCATGGTAAGAGGTGTTCATTAATTTTGACTTGGACAGTTATTGGAGCTACGCTACCTTTGTTCTCTATAGCCCCTTTCTCACAGACGTGCCTGCAATATACCGGTATGATGCTGGCGTCGTGCCGGTATCGTTACCGGCATATACCCATTCTCATTGGACTATTGTGCCGGAAATATAACCGGTATATACCGGCTTTCTGTGAGAAAGGAGTCTGGCATATTCGGTTAATAAAAATTCTGACAAAATAATTATTGAGGGCGTCCTTTATTGTTGTTATTTTTGTTTTAATTTTTAGTGTTTTTTATTAAACAATAATCAGACAAATATATTATTTGTATATATACACGATATACATAATAATACACTATATTACAGTATTATCTTAAAGTAAACAAAAAAACAGGAAAACTAATTATTTTTTTCAAATTGTAAATCATTGTTGTTAAACTGATTTAGTTTTTTTATTACTGTAATTTAACGTGTTAAATGGTTTCCATTTAATAACAGGTGTTTTTTGTATTGATAATGTAGTTGTATAACTACAAAATAAAACCTTTTTGATTTAAACCATGGAGTTTTACTCCATGTTTAAACAAAAATCTTACCAGCAGTTAATGTTTGTTTGTATAACTAAACAATTAATTTGTAACAATAAAAATGATGTATTGATAGTGCTAAAAGGTCAACATATGAAAAATAGCATGCTGTGATTAAAGGAGTTTACTAAAATAATGTCATGGTGTACACTTGTTTGACAGAAAATAATCATTGTATCATCTCAAGTTTTAAATTAACATTATTAGTATACAGTAATTAAAAATTTACTATTTTCAATCATTTTCATTTAACAACTCCAAGATTACATTAAATTAACATAAACACAATGATTGGTTTAAAATGTGTTTAAAGTGTATAAAATTCTCCTTGGCTGCTGTCTGCTGAGCTGGATGATGATGTATTACCGCTGTAAGGTGAAGTAGCTAATGGTGAAGTAGCTGATGGTGAAGTAGCTGATGGTGAAGTAGCTGATGGTGAAGAAGATGACTGGTATAAGTATCCTTGAGTGTGTGATTGAGGATCCATATTGTAATTAACTCGTGGTTGATTGGAGTAAAAAACAGGAGTTGGATGTTGGATTTGATTGGGAACATGTTGATTTTGCATTGTTGTCATCATTGTTGTCATGCATGTTGTAAACTGTTGTAGCATATCCCTTTGAGTGTTTTGTACTTGTGTATAAAGCTCTTGTTGGGCATTTCTATTCTCTCTTTCAACTTTTAATTCCCAGTCCCTCTGTTCTTTCGCTAGTCTCCTCTCATCCTCTATCAATCTTTTCTCGGATGCCTCAAATCTGTCTGCTATTAGTGTTGAGACAGCTTCCATAGATTTGTTTAGTTTTGTCTTTTTTGCCTTTTTTCTGGGTCTTTCTTCTTCTACCTGCACTGGACCAGCTGGTTGATCCACATCATCATCTTCTTGAACAAGAACTAAACATTTGTATCCACTTGAACAAATTCTAACACTTCAACATCTTCAACCAATTGGGCATTTTCAACTTCCTGTATAGGGTCATCCTCCTCTACAGTAGCCTCTGAATTAACTTCAAATGGCTCTTGATCTATCAAAAAAATTATTTTATATTTAAAACAGAAAATACAAAATAACTAACTTAAAATAAGGACATAGAATAGAAAGTCACTAATTATTAATTGAGTATTAAGAACAATATAAATGGCCTAGTTGTAGTACTACTATATTATTACAGTGAGTAGCAATCATGAACTATATGTAACCTTACCTAAATAAATTGAGTATTTACTTTATATTTATTAATATAAAATAATAACTGCATAAAATTTTTAAATCTTTCACGTTGGCGTCTGCTTCCAAAATATCGTTCGCTATTTCCACTGCCGATTTAAAATTCAGCGTGGTTTATGACAACATCTTTCTTTGAATTTGGTTGTCGTTTATGCCAAGGACTAGCCTATACCATAACATTTCCTTGAGCGTCTTGCCGAAACGACATAGTTCAGCTAGCCTACGCAAACTAGCAACGTAGTTGCTCACTGATTGACCGGCAGGTCTAGTACATGAATACAACTTGAACCGACTTACGATTACGCTCGATTTCGACTCCAAATGACTCTTCATTAAATAGGTCAATTCTTTGTAAAACAAGTCTTCTTTTATTGCTACTGTAATATAATGTTGGGTTGTTGAGGTACTAATGAAAGACTCTAACTCGCTTGACTGTCGTAACACATATATTGTTTATTCAGTATAATACTTCAGTACAATATACAACTATAAGTATAGATAAGGAACGGACAATCAATGATGCTGTCGGTGAGGTGTGAAGTGTGTTAGTCTGCTTCTGGAGAAGTGGCTGTAAGGTGTGTGCTCCGTGAGGTGGCTGTAAGGTGTGTGCTCCGTGAAATGGCTGTAAGGTGTGTCTGGGCCCTTCTGAAACTTGGGAGTATATTGGCTCAGTTCATTTGCATAATGTCATTACATCATCTGTGAGGGTAACGATTGGTCCTAAGTTGATCCAGGGGTGTTTAAGTGGGAGTGATTAACGGTATAATAAGGTATTTCTGTGATGGATGACACTGTCAAATCTGTACTTAAATAGTGTCAGTCACTCCTGGTTTAACGATGGGAAAGTCACAAAATTAAGCTAAGTGTTTTCTTTAGGGACTCTATTATAAACTAAATGGTCATTAAAACATCTGGACAAACTCTCCTTTGGACTTTCTGGGTCAAGTTTGTGAACCTATTTGAATTCCGATACAAAGGTCAATTTCTTAAATATAAAAGTATATCTTTATATCACACTACCTTAATCAGAGTGCCGCCAGTGCGGTGATACAGTTGCACATGTGCCCATCACGTACTACATCCGGGGCGCGTATTTTTTTTTTCCAGGACGAACGTGAGCAATTTACATAAATGGGCGTGACTTAACCTCCAAAATACTCTCGCGCATGCGTACTTGGACTGAAATAGTTGTGAGGCGACAGAAAGCCATTCACGGATCTAAATAATCGCGTACAAAATAACAAATGTTTGTATCTGCTTTTTTCTGTGTTAAGACATACAGATTTTTTTACTAATTTGGTGCTATGACCATGCTAGTTAATGCTAGTTGTGCCATTATTGGTAAAATAGACAGTGGGACTGTCGTTATGCTCTCAGGTCTGAGAGTTAAGTGTTACTGCTAGGTAGGCCTATAGCTGTTACTTGGAAAGCATGCTACTGATGCTAGTATTTAGTCTAAGGCCAGGGTTAAATACTGCTATAATAGCAGCTATTTCTGACATAGCTCGAAAAGCAGTTGTGGTTGCTACATGAAATTTATTATTGCTTAAACCTATTTATCTTAATTTTGTTAATAAAAAATTTTGATTTATGCTGTCAAAGGGAAGTTTAAGATCAACGAAACAACAGAATACTCGATCCCCTCTTAAGTTTTACTTAAATATTTTTGGATTGTGCTGTTTAGGATGAAAATGTTATCTAAGTGTGCGGAATCCCTTGCAAAGCCTGATTGTTTTTGATAAATAATGTTATTGTTTTCAGTATGGTTTATTAAAAATATTTTGCCGAGAACTGGAATGTCAAAAATGTATAAGTAAAATAGTTATTTTTGCTGGGTTTTTTTTCTACAGAAGTGAATAACTATAATTTAAAAACTGCAAAATGAGCTATTCAAGGCTGATTTTATTCATTTCATTTTTTATGTTTTTGGGGGACAATACATCTTTAAGGGTTAGGTATTATTATTAGTTGGTATTAAGATAATCATGGTCATCGTACATGATGTTATGCTCATTTTCGTTGTTCCAAAGCAATAATGTAATTGGACCTGGGGAGCCGGGACGCCCTCTATACCAATGAGTATAACCAAGGAACACAAACACTTGAGTACGGGTACTTCTTTGTCTTTATTCCAAAGCGGTAAAACTGCAAACAAACATAATCGATACATAGTCTAGTCACAAACATCATGAATAAAATGATTAATGGATTTATATAGTAAATATGTCAGAATGGTGAAATATTACATTCTCTACAAACAGAGATTATCAACTGTTTGCAAACTTCAATTTCTTACAATAAAGTTTAGCGTTACGCATAACACACTTCAGTTACATCAAAACCTATGAACAATCGAATGTAACCATAACAACTGATTATTACAAATAAACTTACAGAGTGTGACTCAACATAATACGGATTCAATCTGAGCAAATCACTTGGATAACTTTAAAATGTCTAAAAAGAAACATATTATCACTATAATAACGTTGGTAAACACCGCCCTCAATCTCTAAACTAACTCATAAATATTCATGACTAAGAAAAATCGGCGAGTGGAGGTCCTTTAGCAGAAGCTATAAATGACCAGAAACTAAGAAAATTATACGATAAAATTATAACCTTCTAGTGCTTAAAATATATATGGATAAACGCTAGTTATATTTTAGGCTTAACATACGGCATACAGTGCTAACATATGGCATACAACGTTAACGTAGGTGCACATTCTTCGTTAACGGGAAGCTCGAAACAACGACGAGCCACACCTTGTCATCCTCGTGGTAACATGTTGGACCAAAGATCCATAAAATTCTTTTAATATAATAAGTAACAGCTAACAAAATAACAACTATCAGATTCTAAGGTAAAAACATAACTACTATATATAGGTTCCGAAACTCACCAGAAAACATTAAAACGGTGATAAACACAGGTAACTTTGCATCTTAATGATACATCTTTCAAAGATGACTAACTTGTTAAAAAGAAAGTAACCTTGCGGTAGAGCTAACCTTAGTTGACCCCAGAGGGCGCTACGATCAATAAAACTCCTCAAACGGACAGCACAAATAATAACTACCTAATGACATCTAAGAAAGTCACACTGTCTGCAATGTCTTCATGTTTATCAATATGTGTACTTACAACTAGCTGATGTTTTGTAAACCACCAGTTTACAAGAATAATATTAATGTTCCTGGCCAAAGTGTTATGGGTATAAAATAAAAAATATTGGAAAAATAGGTGACTATTTAATGATACCTTATGAAGTGATGTTTGTAGTTTCAATGGCATTATGTTATTCTTAACTAATAATGGCAATAGACTAACTCAACCAGATACACATAAATTCAAATTGCACATCCTTTATTATAACTGTTTTAAAAGAAATTGTAAATATAATTTAATAAATCAGAAAAAGAGAAATGTTAAAATAAAACAATACAAATATTACGATTACTATTTTCTAATGTATCTTTTGTTTCATTACAGAATTCAATGTATACAGTACATACAGTACTGCTATTTGTATTTACATATTATCATATGACGAAATATAATCTCTTGCTTGAGTATTTGGTTTGGTATATCATTTTATTAAGGGCTTTGTACCTAACCCTGTAAATAACCTCAACTATGAACTGAACCTAACCCTCTAAATAATATCATCTATCAACTAAACCGAACTCTCTAAATAACCTCAGCTATGAACTGAACCTAACCCTCTAAATAACCTCAACTATGAACTGAACCTAATCCTCTAAATAATGTCAACTATCAACAAAAACCTAACACTCTAAAAAGTGTCAACTACGGTATCAACTAAATCTAACCCTCTAAATAATCTCAACGTGTTCATTATAAAAATGGGCTGTGAAACAGCAGTACTATGAGAATTTACTTTGAAGTGTGGCTTTTGCCGAGTGATGCATTTTGTAAAACACAAAATGAAAGGTTGTGCGGGGCTGCCGATCGCTTCTTCCTTGGAAGGTCATGCATGCTATTTGGTGTGTTGGTTTTGCGTTTAACAGCATAGCCATGCTCGGTGGTGAATGCAGCCTTTGATGGTCTTCCAACAGTCAAACGCCTCCTCCCACCCAGTGGCATCTTACGCCTAGCAACAGATGTGGGCTGCACTCCAATTTTGCTAGATGTTTGAAGTCCCCTTGCCTTGACCTTACACCTCGATGCTAATGATGCCCCACTGTACTTACCAAAAGTATGCAGAGCACTGACAAGGTGACTGTGTGTAGTGAGCTTGTTATAGTTTGAGACGAAATGCTTGACTGCCTTCTCAAACTCATGATCCCCGTTTCTCAGCTCTTGTCGGATTGAATTAAATGTACACTCTATACTGTTCTTCAACCTGTGGCACACGCTTGCTTGGTTGGCTAAATTGATTAATCAGTGTTGCCTGTGATCTTAACGATTGGATGCGGAGGATCTGGGGGTCTTGTAATTGTCCCATATGGTGTGCGCCACCTTTAGCTGGGGTTGCATCATCATCTGCTGTACAGGACGTCCCTTCTGTGGAGGCTGTTCCTTCTGTGGAGGCTATTCCTTCTGTAAAGGAGGTTCCTTCTAGGGAGGCGGTTCCTTCTAGTGAGGGGGTTCCTTCTAGGGAGGAGGCTTCTTCTGTGGATGAGGCATCTTTTGGAGAGGAGACACTGATGTTTCGGCAGTTGTCAGTCTGCAATATACCACTCCTGAGTGGCTGAAACCAATGGTCATCAATTGCATCTCCACCAGTAGCAATTGTGTAGAAAAGCTTTCTCATGTCTACAGACTGAACAGGGAGGAAGTTGCTTGATTCTTATACTGTATTTGTGCATAATAGCTGCTTGGTGCTTGCATGGAGCACCTGTTCTACCTATTGGGCATGTGCAGATTCCAATGTCCATGTTCACATTGTAATAAGTGTTTTCCCTGGCACTTTTTACTGTGTACTCTTGACAATTTCCTAGCTTGGTGACAGCATCCGGGGAAACATCTTTCGGACAAGGGTAGAATCGAGAAATCAAGTTGTTGCTGTTGAGGCGATTGTTGGCGATGTCTGTCAGCTTTCTTACATTATAATTTTCCAACCGGGTCAGAACAAAATCAGTAAGTTGACAGATATTGAATGCCTTCAGCCTGTAGAAGATTTTGTCTTTGAGAATTCTCATGGCAGCTTCACAATAAGCTGTAGTGTTGTTGCCCTTTGTTCTCAGATCTTTCCTGTGGGCTAGTGACCATGTCACTCTGCGCTCATAGATTTCATTCACATGAGCTACAAAGCCTGGATACTTTAGGGAAGTAGCATCAGCTTCTGTTGTTCTTTTGAACATGCTGTGTAGGTCATCCTCAGTCTCAGCATACACCATGGCTTTGAAGATGTTAAGGAGATGGGGTCGATCATTTTTATCAATCTTGTGCTTGCTGTCCCACAGCCATCTCCACATGGCTTGAAGCAAGTGGAAATGGCACAGCAGCAAGACAGAATTAGGATAAACTTCATGCAGGGCCAATCGAAGTGATGTGCAATCATCTGTCATAAATATACCTGGACCATTACTTGCATTGAAGAAAGCACTCTCTGGTAAAATTGAATGAAGCAGCTTGAAGATGTTATTAAAACACCAAGTGGAAGAGCACCAGCAGGGCTATGCATCAGCAATAAAAAGACTCTGCAGTTCTGGCGATCCATGTTGCCAGAGGAGTCCACAAAAACCATCTCTTTACTGATTTTCCACATAGAGTGTACTCGCTTCATAAGGGGTGTGCAAATAGCAATGACGGTCTGGCCATCACAGGTTGTCTCTAGCTTTACACATTCATCATTGTGGTTCTCATTAAAATCTTGAACCTTTTTGTCAAGGAATAGCATCATTTTTGCTCCACCGGTGTCCCCATAGTGTGTCCTGAATTCCTTGTAAAATACCCTAAAATCAAAAAAAGATAACACATACCAAAAATTAGGTATACATTTTTTGTTGCTTGCATACTATATAAATACTTGCTGAAAATTATTTTGCATTGAATAGAATCGATAATACTTTATCTCTTCATATACCCTCTTTGGTCTTTTGGGAGTACCGAGCAGATTTCTTGAAGTAAACCAAAATTGTTCAACTCAGTCGATTTTCAGGTTGTTATAAAGGGGTGTCAAAATGCCCTCAAAATTTCCGACATCGGGAAGACCACGTTTCCTAAAACCCCCTTGAAAAGCACTTATCATGCATATATGTTTCCCTCTTCAACCTTTTTTATTTACCTGCTAAAAGAATAAAAGTAAACTAAAGTTTTTTGTTTTCGTCCACTAAGCAGCCCGGACAAATTGGAATGCTTCAAGCATTTTTACTTGTTTCTATAGACCCTGAAGATCAATCAAACATCCTGTTCCCAAACTGTATACAATTTTGAAAAGAGCAATGTAGAACTTTGAAAAGCATAGACAGAATGTTACCTGTAACAGGACTGCAAATCAGGGCAATGGGCTCTGTCTGCAGAGACTCTTGTGTACTCAACATTTGTACAGCCTTCTTGAAGATCATATTTGATGGTATCCAGATAGTATCCCCATTTTACACTTTCTCTGGGAAAAAATTAGAAACAAGTGTTTCTCAACTGATTTGTGTCATATGGGGTCTATATATCCACCAAAAAAAAGTTCCAGCTCATCTGGCCTGGGGAAAGCCGCCATTTTGGATTTCAAAATGGCCGCCGTAAAATACAGGTTTTTGCTCATATCTCCTCTTCTACATCATGCATGGAAATGATTTTGGTGGCAAAATGTATGTTTTGAGGGTCAAGGAATCTAAATACAGCATTTTGAAGTTCACTCAATGACCGCCATCTTGTTTTTCAAAATGGCCGCCTTAAAATACAGATTTGTGCTTATCTCAGCTTCTATATCATGTATAGACATGATTTTGGTGGCAAAATGTAGGTTTTGACGGTCAAGGAATCCAAATACAGCATTAATTTGAATTTCACCCAATGGCCGCCATTTTGAAAATCAAAATGGCTGCTATAAAATTTACAGATTTTTCCTCATATCTCAGCTTCTACATCATATGAACGTAATTTTGATAGAAAAGTATATGTTTTGAAGGTCAAGGAATTCAAATATAGTATCTTAAAGTTCACCTAATGCCTGCCATTTTGTTTTCAAAATGGCTGCCATAAAATTTACAGATTTGTCCTCGTACCTCAGCTTCTACATCGTGCATGGAAGTGATTTTGGTGGCAATGTTTATGTTTTGAGGGTCAAGAAATCTAAATACAGCTTTTTGAAGTTCACTCAAGGGCCACCATTTTGATTGTCAAAATGGTGGCCATAAGCTACAGGTTTTTGCTAATTTATGAGCTACTATGATTATGATTTTGCTAAGCCTATGTTTTGAAGATTACAGAATAAAAACAAAATTCAGCTTTTGAAATACAGTTGGAAAGTGATGACGAGAATAAGTCAATATGTTGGTGATAATATATGGGAACCACAATGATTATGGAGGAGATACCCCAGGAGATACTGTACTCAAGAAGATATCAGCGATGTACTGTAACTATATCATTCGCGTGAAGAACCTAAAAATAAAATATTCTAAAAAAGTTTGTTAGACGACATTTTAAGATATTTTCCAAATCCTAAAGAGAAGCATGGCCAACTTTAGTTAAGCATATTCCAATCAGATACGTTATAGATAAAGCAAGTAAAGCAATTTAAAGCAACATCTTATGTGACTGAATGGATGGTTACCTAATACACTGGGGACTAACACTACTTCACCATAATGTAGACATAAGAATTAGCCAATTTGCAGATGACACTGTGTTTTTCTCAAACACCAAAACTCAATTAAACCGATTATAGATATACTGGATGAATTTTCTATATATTCTGGACTCAGAATTAATTATGAAAAAAGTAACATTATGAGAATAGGATCGTTAAGAAACTGCGACTATAAAACGTCATCTGAGAAAAGTATTTCATGGACCAAAGGCCCAGTAAAATAATTGGGTGTTAATATTTCTTGTAATTTTAATGATATTTCATAACTGGTCTGGATTTATGCATGTAGGTATAATGCGATAACTGGACAAATCGAAGATAGTTTATGCCGATCATTCTTTTTTATCCAATTAATATGTCAACAGTTTATACAATGGTACAGCCACTCTGAAAACGTATATCTAGCTGCTTATCTATCAGTCATAATAATCAAACATGGAGGAGTTTATCTTTTCAGGAGCTTTCTTGGTTATATTGGACATAATGGTGGGTTGAGGTTTTGAAGTTGTGCATAACCTACTTTAAAGAGAGCTGTCTATTCTAAAGCTCTAAGAGGATGAAGCTATGTATCATATAATGATGACACGAGATGAGGATGTACCATTTTGTCTCCAGATGTAGACACAGTATAGGACAATTGACTATGATGGCCAATATGCCTAAAAGACAAATTTCCATATGCATACAATACAAGATGTTCCAAAAGAATGGATATCATGCAACGTGTTATAATGGTGAAGAATCAGTTTTCAGACACTCTCACAATAGAGAAAACCTTATGTATCTTGAAATTTGTCTTTCAGCATTTCCAGATATAGCCTTCCACTTTTGGCATTTTGGCCATGACCAGCTGCTGCAAATATGAAAGCATACTGTAGATGCTATATCTGAACCTGGAGCTCCCAATTGCACAATCATGCCTAAAAAGTTATACCATCTAATGATACAGCCACAGCTTAAATGTTCTTGATATCTTTTTGACTTTCCCAGAAAGCTCTTAAGAATCTTTCGAGTTTGACGACAAATGGCAGTTTTCTTTCTCTAACTATTTGCATTACTTTACGTCACATTGGTTGATCGAAGGTTATTCTGATGGCAGATAAGCAGCTAGATTTAAACATAAATGCAGACCATTTAGGGTGACTAGTGTTGATCTCCCAGTGTATTACTATGTATTCATAAGATATGTTACTTGCTTTATCCATAAGTTGTACTTTTAACTGCAAGTTGGCCATGCTTCTCTTTATATTTGGAAAATATCTTTACATGTCTATGTAACTTCTTTAGAATATCTTGTTTATTAGTTTCTTCTCGCGAATGATAGTTACAGTACACTCTCTGGTATTTTCTTGTGTACCTCTTTGGTCGTAATCAGTATGGAACTCGATCTTGTGATTAACTCACGACGTTGACATAATAATAATGAGGATTGTGATAGCGATAGATCTCGGAGACTAGACAAAGGGGATTGTACATAAATGTTGTTATTATTATATGTTGTGCCCCCGGTTGTGCCAGTTTGATTGGGAATTTTAAAACTATTACTGTATTTAACAAACTGTATGCAAAAAAAAGCAACATCTCTAAAGCCAGTGGAGCAGTAGCCTTCAACTATGAATTTGGTCCTAAATGGAATAAGAAGATCTGATCACTTTCGGCGACTCTGTATTTTAGAATGCTGATTTTTTATTCTGTAACAATCAAGACATAGACTTAGTTATCAAAATCATGTCTTCATTATTTATATGAGCTACGAAATTAGCAAAACCTGTATTTTATGGCGGCCATTTTGAAAAACAAAATGGTGGCCATTAAATGAACTTAAAAAAATGCTGTAATTGAAATCCTTGACCCTCAAAATATATACATTGCCACCAAAATCACTTCCATACATTATGTGGAAGCTGAGATAAGAGCAAAAATCTGTATTTTTATGGTGGCCATTTTGAAAAACAAATGGCGGCCATTTTGAAAAACAAAATGGCGGCCATTGAGTAAATTATGAAAATGCTGTTTTTCGATTTCTTGATACTCACAACTACACTTTGTCACTAAAATCACGTTGATACACGATATAGAATTTGAGATGAGTACAAATCTGTATTTTATGGCGGCCATTTTGAAAAACAAGATGGCAGACATTCAGTAAACTTCAAAATGCTGTATTTGGATTCATTGACCCTCAAAACATATACTTTGCCACTAAAATCATATCCATACATGATGTGGAAGCTGATATATGAGCAAAAATATGTATTTTATGGCGGCCATTTTAAAAATCCAAAATGGCGGCTTTCCCCAGGCCAGATGAGCTGGAACTTTTTTTTGGTGGATATATAGAACCTATATAACTCAAATCAGTTGAGAAACACTTGTTTCTAATTTTTTCCCAGATTGGCCCTTTTTAGACTTAAAATAGGGATACTAAGAGCAGATGATGGTGAATGGCCTGATCTGTAGAGCCCAAGAAGCTTCTCCGTTGCACCATCACTTACATCCCTTTCTCGAAGGGCATCAGCACTTGCCACCTCATGGTTGTGATCCCACTTCAAGGTTATGATTGTTGGATAACCTTGCCCTATGTGTTTATCTTTAGACCTGAACAGTTAAAACAAAAATTTAAGCTGTAACTGATGCATTGGCTTTAATGAATCATCAGAGACAGACAGTACAGGAACTTGGGAAAACAATTTAAACAAAAGTAAACTGTGTGTGTTGATATTAAGACACACATAAATCCTTAAATCCATAAATCATTTGAATTGGTACAACATATTTCAACTCAAAGAAATGAAGTGATTAAACTGGTGGTTAACACAATTTTCTTGCAGATGGTCGCTTTTTCTCAGGAGGATTAGAACCAGTGCCAAATTAATAGGCCTAACATTTACATTTTTAAAATTTGCGTCAATGTATTGTTTCTATACCGTCATGTCTTTTAAATTTCTTTAAAAACAATCATGCTTACCTGTTTCGACCACGACAGTCAGCTGTCCTCTTTACTATGACAAACATTGTGCTCGGGCAGTTGGTGTTTTTGGAACCTTTCTTCAGGTCAGCTGTTGAGGATCGTGGATGGGTGTTATGGTGACAATGCAAGTCAACCTGTTATAAGAAAACATACATCATGTCAATCAGGAGGTGGCAGGTTCCATCCATTAAAAACAGGACAATAATTATCAAACTGATGATATGTAGAAAATATTTATTACGTAAAGTAATGTTTGCAGACTTCAGATGATGAGTATTTGGTACAATATTGCAAAACAGCATTTGTGCCCATCTGATTTAGAACTTGTTATCATAGCTATTTTATTAAAGATCTTTATCCTGTCCAAATCAAACCATACAAAATTCCTTGCTGCAATGTGAACTTTTATCGAATTCATGATAATTCTTCAAAACCTCTAATAAAAACAAAAACAAAACTATGGAAATTAGCTGTTAGTGATAAATTCCTGTTAACGAAACACAACACAACTTTTCAAGTTGGACTAATATAGTTACTGGAAATACAAATAGCAAACTCATTAATGAATTAATTTCTGTTTTTTGTTTTGTAAATTTGTGTATATTTTTTATCGTTCTTAATTTTAATGTTAATTTTATTCATATGTGTATGCATTTTATGGGTATATATGTGTGTATGTATATAAACACATCAGGCATAGAACATGAATTCTAAACCGCCCGGTGATATACTGAAATATAATTAATTAATTTGAAACGATGGAGGACAAACAAATCCATGAAATTTGTGAGAATGAGAAATATTTATATATGGTATGTATTTCTATATATATATACGGTGTGTGTGAATGTGTTGATATTATATATATATATAAATATATAAACTAAAAGACACAGAAATTATGATAAATAATTAGTTAACAAACGTTTCATAAGTAAACAACTTTTTATTAATGCAATATATTTTGTAATAGATAACATAAAAAAATATGCAGAAAATAATGTAAACATATATTTTAGACAAAACAAATATATACATTAAGAAAATATTGGGTACTACGTATAAGCCAAAATATTAAAATTATTATTAATATTAAAGAGGATAAAAATAAGAAAATAGCGAAAAAATGTAGAAAATGCTTAGAGATTCTGTAATTGTTGTTTTATTCATTGAATGAATAAAGGTGGTGGTTAACCACAAAAGATAAAAAAAAACAAAAAAAACACAAAACAAAACCCAAGTAGTAATTTAAACTGACAACTATCAACAGTTAAAATAATATCCTTACAGCTGTCACAACTTTCACACACGATACGAGACAAATTTCTGTACATACCCGGAAGACATTTTTTTGTCCGCTATTTGGATATGTTTTGTTTGTCCTCCATGTTGAGTAAGAAGTTCCTTCAAACTCTTTAAGCCACCTTAGTGTTTCTTCAGCAGAGGTGAGTGGTAACCTTAGGGTACATAGCATTGAATTTCAGTTTTCTTCATAGTGGCAAATTTTATACTTGTGACCTGATTGCAATTCTGGAAGTATTATCTGTAAGAGAAATTAATTTATAATCAGATGGCTTTAATGGCATAAAAATGGCCTTAATCAGTATGCTGGTGATGTGACAGACCTCAAAACATTCAACAAAATACAGGTCTAGAGCAACCAACATCTTATGACGAAAACAAACGTGTATGTATTTTACTTGTTTGTCCTTGTTGTTGCAATCCAAAACTCTAAAGAAAGAATAATATTAAAAGGGGTGTGTTTATGATGAAATTAAGTGTTGTACTTGTAGTAATGAACCCATTATCAAGCCAAACGTTGTCCTTTTTAAAAGCAAATGACTTGCTTTTAATATGTAGGGCTATGCTCTACTGGGCTGGGAAAGATGTCATAGGTTATGGACAGATCTACATATACCATGTAATTATACATATGGTACCCTGTTCTCATTTGTTTATTTCTGCTTCAGAACCATTTTTTACATTACACACATTATCCAGCAGTATGCCACACAGACCACGCTGCAGCCCGAATGACACACTGGGGTGATTGTTTTAATACCATGAGATTTATACAACATTTCAACATCTATATGTATGAGTATAACTAGAGTAGGCCTATATAGGTAGTCGTACAACAAGTAACAGTGTACACGCGCATGTAATTTATTGTGTATACAACAAACACTACACACACTACCCATGGAGTTATACCTCCATGCACTACCTGAACTAGGCTACCGATCGATTGTGTGAGACCAATTCTACTGCATTTTTTGTGAAATTCGTTGAACATTTTGGGTCAAAAAATAACTTAATAAGCTCCCATGAAAAACAATGCATCATTCAAACAAGATGAGATAAAATTTACCTGCAATCGAGGACATGTATCGAGTTTTAGATCAGCGCAAGCATTCCCAGCTAAACAACTCGCCATCTCTCTGCATACTCTCTCTACTTAAAGTAAAACTTTTTTTAGACAATACGCGCATGCGCGAGAGTAGTTGGGGGTTAAGCCACGCCCATTTATGTAAATTGCCCACGTTCGTCCTGGAAAAAAAAATTACGCCCCCCGCGTGCGGGGGACTGGCCGTGACGTCACTCGCCACTGACCAGTCCCAGGGCCGGATACGAGTATGGCCGCGTAGAGTGCCGGTGATTGGCTGTGACGTTAGATGACGCGACCACTTGAGTCTTTTCAAATTATAATTTGTATAGGCCTAGGCCTACTAAAACTTTAAGATACTTAATTCTTACGGTCTAGCATTTTCAGGCGCAGCTATTGATGGTAAACCCAAGAATTGATTATACATATATTATTATTTGTACAGTTTTTCTACCATTTGAGACATTTTTATATTTTATCACACTTAATATTTTGTGTCGTATTGTTATATTATTATAGAAACATTTTTATAAGACAATACAATTTAAATTGCATATTTGATCATTAATTGAACTTTTATCTACTGTAATAAAGTACTTAAAATAGTTTTGTTTTCAATTCAATTGTTTCATGAACTTATAATCTCAAACAAAACACCAACTGTAGATGATGATGATTCATCCCAGCTTTAAAGTTTATCACCCAAGTTCAAATAAACGGAGGTTTTAAGAATACACTTCTTAATAAATTTTGTTTTATTCAACTTGATTGACTCAAATGGACGTATTTGAGAAACTATACTTTGTAAATGTTATATTTGAATTAATGTTTTCCAATAATAGGACAATTTTGTCAAAATGTGTACAATTCATGTTACATTTTAAATTATTGGGAAAGGTTGTTTAATGTTTGTGTAAGCACAGATATGTATGCAAGATGGGTCCCATATATTATACATCAGCTTGCCAATATGTTCAGCAGATGGGAACAATTATATGAACTTGTCTATTATGTATTTTAGCCCAGATAGGGAGATGCGTCCCATAGATTTTATATGGGTTTGCCCATGTATTACATCAGATGTTTGGCATGTGGGTCCCATATAGATTATATATGGGTGGGGCCTGGTATTACCCCAGATTGTTGGCAGATGGGTCCCATATGGAATATATATGGGCTTGCCCGTATGTATTACTCCAGATGTTTGGCAGATGGGTTCTATATAGATTATATATGGGCTTGCCCATATGTATTACCCCAGAGGTTTGGCAGATGGGACCTATATCGATTAGATATGGGCTTACCCATCTGTATTAGCCCAGATGTTTGGTAGATGGGTCCAATATCGATTATATATGGGCTTTTCCATATGCATTACCCCATATTTTGGCAGATGCGTCCCATATTTATTACCCAAGATGTTTGGCAGCTGGGTCCCATGTAGATTACATATGGGCTTACCCATGTATAACCCCAGATGTTTGGTAGATGGGTCCCATATAGATTAGATATGGGCTTACCCATCTGTATTAGCCCAGTATTTTGGCAGATGGGTCCCATATAGATTATATATGGGCTTGTCCATATGTATTACCCTAGATGTTTAGCAGATGGGTCCCTTAACGAGCTTGCCCATATGTAGGCCTATTACCCCAGATGTTTGGCAGATGGTTCCCATATCGATTATATATGCCCAGTATTTTGGCAGATGGGTCCCATATAGATTAGGTATTGGCTTGCCCATATGTATTAGCCCAGAAGTTTGGCAGATGGGTCCCATATCAATTATATATGGGCTTAACCATATGTATTAGCCCAGATTTTTGGCAGCTGGGTTCCATCTAGATTAGGTACGGGCTTGCCCTTATATATTAGCCCAGATGTTTGGCAGATGGGTCTCATATCGATTATATATGGGCTTGCCCATATGCATTACCCCCAGATTTTTGGCAGATGGGTCTCATATAGATTATGTATTGGCTTATTATTAGCCCAGATGTTTGTCAGATGGGTCGCATATAGAATATGTATGGGCTTGCCCATATGCATTATCCCATATTTTTGGTAGATGGGTCCCATATATATTAGATATGGGCTGGCCCATATGTATTAGCCCAGACGTTTGGCAGATGGGTCCCATATAGATTATATATGGGCTTGCCCATATGTATTACCCTAGATGTTTGGCAGATGGGTCGCATATAGAACTGAATATATATGGGCTTGCCCATACATATCAGCCCAGATTTTTGGCAGATGGGTGCCACATTGGTTTATCATGGGGCAAACCCATATGGGATATCCCATATGGGGTCTTTATTTTTTAAATATTGGATTTCCCATATGGGATGGGCCCCATATGGGCTTGCTACCTGGGTTGGTTGTGTTATTAGTAATGATACTAGGGACGAACTGGATATTAAAAGGCAATATCGATCATTATGTATTAGAGGTAACTCTCTTTGTAGAAAATTTAGTAAATGCTCAACGGATGTTAAGATTACTTTGTTTAAGTCATACTGTATTAGTATGTATTGTGCGGCCTTATGGTGCGATTTTAATGTAAAAACTATGAAGTCATTACAGGTCTGTTATAATAACGCATTTAGAAAGATTTTAAGACGCTCAAGGAGCTGTAGTGCTAGTGCAATGTTTGTTGATAACCATGTTCCCTCTTTCTATGAGTACATTCGAAAATCAATTTTTTGTTTCAAAACAAAAATTTAAAAAAGCTGTAATACTTTAATAACATGTGTTTTTTCTCAAATTCTAAAAGATTCAAAGTTGAACAGAAAATGGATTGAACATAATTTCATGTATACTTTTACGTATGTTAACTTGTATCAGTAGCCATAAAAATGGTGGTTTTTTTTCACTCCTAGTTGACGGTTTTCCGACGGCATTATTATGTGCGACATGTGGTATACTACTTTACTTGCATCTATTTATTGAATATTGTTATTTGTTACGATATGGACTTTGTTCTGAAATAAAAGTGAATTGAATATAAAGTCTGTTAAAATCAATTATCAATATCATTAGCTACTTTGTAGTCATAATTATTAGTATCATAAATCTGTGATGATCATCAAAACAATTGTTATTTTTTTCAACTATAACTAGTATCATTTTCCCTTCAAATATGTTTCCTGGCCACTCCCATGGATGCAGATTTGCTTTTGGTGGTGCTTTCCCGTACTGCTGACAAGTAGGGCATCTCCGAACAGTAATTTCTATGTCCATATCAAGATTAGGCCACCAAATATAACTCCTTGCCAATGATTTCATCCGCACAATGCAATGTAATTCTGACAGTAGTATTTCTCGGCCTTCAGCTGGGATTATCACTCTTGAACCCCAAAATAAACATCCTTTCTGTGTGGAAAGTACACCCTTCTTGCGATGGTACGTTTTGAATTCTTCTCTAACCCCGAAATGCCAACCTTGGCCTGTATATTTTAGGACTGCTGACAACAATGGATCTCTTGCTGTCCATTTCGTATCTGCGGTGCTGTCAGCAAGTTCATTGAGAACACAATTTCCTCTGGAACAGGAACAGTAGCTGGCACAGTGGCCAACGGCAGTCTACTGAGACCATCTGCATTGCCGTTCTGGGTACCAGGCTTGTACTGCAATGTATAGTCGTAATTAGCCAATTTCAAGGTCCATCTTTGGATTCTTGCACTAGCCATGGTTGAAACTAGTTTGTCTTCTTTCAGTAAGCCTAACAATGGCTTATGATCTGTCTGGATGATGAATTCCCTACAATACAGGAACTTTGTAATTTCAAAAATGATTGCTAGCCCTTTTCTCTCAATGTTGGCATAGTTTGCTTCTGCCTTCAAAAGAGATCGAGAGACGAAAGCTACAGGCTTGTCTGTCCCATCAGGCATTCTATGAGACAGCACAGCGCCAATGCTGTATGGTGATGCATCACAGCTGAGGAGTAATGGTAGGGCTGGATTGTAATGGATAATTACTTGAGAAGATTGTAGCATGTTCTTCGACAACTCAAATGCTCTCTGTTCGTTTGCGCTCCATCTCCATTTGACATCATGCGCAGAAGATTATTTAGTGGTGCCAAAGCAGTACTGAGGTTTCGCAAGAATCGATGATAATTATTTATCATACCCAAGTAACTTTTCAGTTCTGAAGTGTTCTTTGGGATAGGTGCCTGTGCCACTGCCTGCACTTTCTCTTTAGTTGGGTGTACCCCTTCAGCATCTAGTTTATGCCCTAGATACACACATGACTCCTGCATAAACGTACACTTTTCTCGTTTTAAGCGTAGTCCTGTGAAGATCCTGTCACTAACACATCGTCTAAGTACACTGCAATCATCGGAATTCCTTGTACGATTTATTCCATCAAGCGTTGCAATACACCGGGTGCTGATGAGATACCATAACACATCCTGGTGTAAACAAACAACCCCTTTGTTGTGTTGATTGTTGTTAGTTTTTGGGACCCCTCGTCAAACTCAATTTGTTGATAAGCATGACTGAGATCCAACTTGGAGTTGGTATAAAGGTCTTCGATGTTTGGAATTGGATATCTGTCCACTTTTGCAGAAACGTTAACAGTAAGCTTGTAATTGCCAAAAATTTGCACATCCCATTAGCTTTTAGAACAGGGACAATAGGTGCAGCCCAATCTGCGAATTCTACTGGTTTAATTACCCCTTCTGCTACTAATCTATCCAGTTCAGACTCTACTTTAAAGAGTGCATGTGGAACTGGTCTAGCTTTAAAGAATCTGGGTTGTACTTCCTTATCAATCCACAATTTTGCTTTATTACCTTTTAGCGTACCAAGTTCATTTTTTAAAAGCTCTGGAAAGATCTATGTATAGTCAAGTTTGTCCAGATGATGTACGGTTGCCCAATTTACTTTCATTTGTTGTAGCCAGTCTCTGCCAAGTAAACTTGGACCCTTGCCAGAGGTACTATCAACAATGGAAGATTGTAACTTTTCTTCTTATTTCCATCATTACTGGTACACCATTAAGTGTAACAGCGCACATAAGGCTTCACATATTTTCCTAAGGTATCAGATTTAAATAAAGGAAATCCATACTCATCAACATCAATGGCTGCTGCCGTTGCCGATTGCATCGGAATCTCTGTTTCCGTTTGTATCATGTGCATCTTATTTGCCGGTGTGGTTGCCTTGCAAACTGAAGCAAAATGGTTTGATCGTTTACATTTATGACATTGTTTTCCCCAGGCTGGGCAAACTTTATCACGCTTCTCCGTACCATGACAACCTCCACATCCTGTGCAACGACGGTTACTTGTTTCTGGCTTTGCTTTATGTTTACCTCCTTGCTTCCCTCCATATTTCGGTTTTCGAGGTTAGTAGTACTTCTGTTTGTGTTCTACCACATGTATAGTTTTTTCTGTCTCTACACCTCCCGCCATTGCTTTTGCTTGTACCTGGGTGGCTTCTAGAGTTCGACCAAATGTAAGTAATGCTTTTAGTGTCATGTTTGCTTCACTTAAGCCCTTGTTGCGGACCTTTACAAGTTGACAGCGTTGTATAATATGCGATTTTATTTCCGCTTCCTTATCCTGGAACTCACAGTTCTTTGCTAGTTGGCACAACATAGCATAGTATTTGTCCAGCAATTCAGTGGGGTGCTGGGCAGCTTGCCTGAACATGAACACTTCATATTCAACATTACGTTTAGGTGCAAAGTATGTTGTCAATTTTTTGCTTTTGTTTCTAGATAAGTTTCGTTCCCCGTCGTGTGAGTTTCACTTATTTCAAACACATCTTCTCCTCCTAGGTGGAGTAACATTGCTCGTTTCCGTCCGTCATCGGTAATTGCCTTAGCGATGAGAAAATTATCAAAACGCTTAAGCCAGCGTTCCCACCTAGTTGGTGCCGTTTCCGTGAGTTCAGATAGTACTAGTACTAGTACTGAAAACTCACGTGGTTGTTAGCCTACTGTGGTTGCTAAGTGTGAATATGATGCGCGTCCTCGCCAGTACTGCAATGCAATCACTTCGCTGATCGGTGATGTTAATTCTACTGTAGGCCTACATGCTGATGGCCTAAAAGAAAATTTTGTGCCTAACTTGTAGCCCAAGTAAGTAATGATACGTTCTTGATAGTGTTCTTTGTATATTGGATAAAATCCTCGTCGCCAATTATGTGATGTTCGGAAACAACAAACTACTAAAACAGCTCTTTAACAGTAAACTTTTAATTGAATCACTCGATTGTATAAAGGTATAACTAAGCAACAACGTGTTATGTTTCACGTGACAGCTAGCGCTGTATACTACAAAAGCGTGTTCAGAACATTTATTATAAAGTTAAAGATAAGATGCTCGGCTTATCGGAAGGAGTATGCTCCTTCTAATAAACGGACCACCGGAAGAGTCCCACACCCTAGTTTATTTACGGACAGATGGGAAATTTAATCTCGCTTAGCCTATCATCAGGTTCTCAGGTTCCTCTCGTTCAGTCTGCTCGCTTTAGGCCCACACATGTACAGTACGTACACTAAATTAAATAAAGAGGGTTTATGTTTATGACAGGTAGCGCCCAATCAACGCAACACGTCCTGCTCCGTCAAAATCAAAACCAAGGGTGCTAGATACCTAGTAGGTCCCTGGATAAGTTTTTTACCACAATATAGCGTTACACGTACAGAAAAAGAGCTAATCAGAACTTAGTCTTATTTGGCCTGCTACATTATAGGAATAGGTAGGAAATAAATGATTTGGGCTATACCAAATTCCGTATTATTGTCATCTAATAGACCATTCTCCCCTGCTTGTTTTAAGTTATAAGCTAAGGCTCTGTAATCACCTCGCAATCCATGCTCTTTCAATTTTTCTTTTGTATTTCTGACTTCCCTTTCTCTATCTGTTTCTTTAAGTTTCTAACTGTTTGCGAAGATTCTTCATGTGTCATTATTTTCATATTTGATCACCTCTTGGTACAAGTCTGCTTGTATATCCATTACGGGCTAAAGCTTGCTTTCTAAATGATGGTAAATTTGGAAATAATAATAGCAGACATTATTTGGAAAAAAAAATTATTTGTATTTGAAGGAGCACAACGTTTGTGTCGAAATGTTCCAGTCTTTACTATTATAGCACTCCATCGACTTCCGTTACCTAATCATTGTCACTGTAACAAGTCTCAATGCGATAATAATAATAATAATAATAATAAGAAGACTTATACAGCGCACATATCCACAAAAGTGCTCAAGGCGCTTGTGAAAACCAATCGAACCCACATCACTGCTTCCGTTTACCAGCAATTTAAGGTGCATAAACCAGCCAGTACATAACTTACAGGTGTTCTCATTGATGTGGGTATAGCTAAACAATTTAAAAATCTTACAAATTGCCAAAAGCAACCGACAGCAGATGTGTCTTAAGCGCACTCTTGAAGGATGGGACCAACAGGTGGTAAACACCTCTAGGACGGTCCAATCCCAAATTGCACAATGAGTAAAAAAGTTTATATATACGGTACCGTAATAGTAATTTATAAATTTGTATTATTTAAGATTAAACTAAGTTGGTCGACTTTTACAGCAGCGACAACAGGACACCCATGTGCACATATTGCCAGTTTCATACGTATTGGTAAATAAGTCGTTGAAATATTTGTTAGCCCCTAGCTTAAACCTGTAAGACGTAGGTGCTTCTCTAGTATCTTGATCTAACTGATTCCACATGGGAACAATGCGTTGTAAATACATCCATTTATGTGATTCAGTATGACCATATCTAACAGTAAGATTGAGGTCATCAACAGATGTTCTTGTTGCACGACCATTATTGTCTGAGGAAAATGTAACGAAAGCTTTGATATTAAGATCATTCATGTTAAGCAAGCATTGATGGAAGAAGGTAACACATGTTATAATCCTAGCAGCTGTATTCTTCAACAGTTTGAGGTGCTGGATACTTCCCTTAGTAATACCATGAAGGACAGAATTTCCAAAATCCAAACATGAGGTCACAAAAGCAAGTACCACTTGCTCTGTCGCATCTCTGGAAAGGTATTTTCCTATCCTCTTAATATTGCGCATTTGAAAAGTTGAAGTGCTGGTGATTTTAGATATCTGCCTACTCATGCTCATTGATGAGTCAAGAAAAATACCCAGGTTCTTTGCATTGGGTACTTGATGAATGTGACATTCTCCGAACTAATCACCAATATAGTTATTGAAACCTGCTAAAAACATTCTCTGGTATTAGAACAAGGCCAACAGCCATTAAGTCGCGTGCTACAATGCATAGTGATACCGGACCGACAGACAGACCGACCGACAGACAGACAGACAGAGAGACCGACCGACCGACATAGTGAACTATACTGACCGAAATTACTGAACATGTTTAAAAATGTTGAAATGTTTAAAAACATTTATTTTTTTTAAATTTACACGTGCGTAGCCTGTCACTTTCGACGTGCTCGTATAACGTAATTTCGAGTTGAAAAGTAAGTCAAGAAAACAGAAATCGGGCAAAAAGAGTGCGCAATAACATTTAACGCGCAGTGCGCGCGCAAAAATATGCGCACTCATGGCAATTTTGTAAACGCTTAAAATTGCCTGAAATGTACTCTTATTTCATCGAAAATAAATTTTGAAAATGTTAAGCGCGCGTACGCATGCGTTACATGCGCTACGCACGTAATTGTATTGCCATATGATGATTTATGCCCTGAAATTTATGAGTACCAAATTTTATTTAATTGTGATTCATGGTTGTGAAGATATGATTACAAACGTGATTTCGTTGAATCGTGCGTAGACCGCGTAATTTTTTATTGCGCACCGTGAAAACATAACCACATTGATTCCTGGCCATAAGGAATATACTGTGAAAAATTGACCTAGCTAGATTAAACTGATATCAAGATAAGGTCAGAAAGCGATAAAACGCATAGTGATACCGGACCGACAGACAGACAGACCAATAAATAAGCTCTAAACAATCACTCCTAGATGTCCCGCACAATTGGCTGTGGGAATTAATGACTCAATGCAATGATGTCAAGAGATTGAGTGCCTAACATTTCACAAACCACGCTAGATGACGCTTCGCCACACCGGGCAAGCGATATGCAAATTTGGCTGCCGCAACAATACCTTGAAATATTCTACGGTCCTATACCTATTTGCTTTTCCCTTCATATGCACAAAACAGATCTTGCAATTTGTAGAAATGTATGTACTGTTTTATCTGGTTCGGTAGTAAGTGGGTAGAATGACAGACAGAATGAAACAAAGTAGTCGGCGTGTAAAACTCAAGGTATCTTTTAATAGGTAATCCTCCACAGTATAGGTGATGAGGTTGCAAATTGACAAGGTGTCAATGTGGCTATTTGGCAATGTGGGTGTGTGCGTGTGCGTGTGTGCTTGTGTTCATTCATCACTACAAATACAAAATAAATGGAAACGGATAAGTTACAATAGAGAGAGAGGCTCTCGCAGAGTACAAAACAATGAAAACAACGTGCGTCGGCCTAGAGAAGACGTCACCTAAACTGACTAAAATATAACTTTTAAAATCTTTTTATCAACAATTACAGCCTATTACCAGGATTCCTGGTTTATATAAAAACAAGTAATAAGGTTAATAATATTTCAGAACTCACCAAAACACTATAATTTACATAATAATATGGTGATTGGAACGCTACAGGCATGTTTATATGACATTAACTGCGAACGGGTGCACGCACACCATCGTCCGATACTCGAAGCATATTATAATATGCGCCCTCAACGGACGACATAAATCTTTACAACAGCCGCCCCTAAATTTAGGCACTAAATTTAAAGTAAACTATCATATAAAGACATGTAAATACAAGGTATCTAATAAAAAAAAAAACTTGAACGGTTACTGAAGCTCTGGGAGTTTGATCAGTTTTACAACAGGGCGTACATATGCCCTTAACGAGTACTTTGGCCGGGCGCACTCTGCCATCCTCTCCGGGGAAAACTTTGGTTATACGTCCTATTATCCATTGGCCTCGGGGAAGTAGGTTGTCCATGATAAGGACGACCGTGTCTTCCTGCAAGTTCTCCGACTCCCTCCACCACTTCTGCCTGACCTGCAGGTTCGGCAAGTGGTGCCTGATAAAGTGTCTCCAGAAATGGTTAATCAGCACCTGGCTATGTCTCCATCTTTTCTTCGTCAAAAGATCATGTTCGGTGTATATCACCTGTGGCATAACTGGATCTAGCCGTCCCATCAGAAGGATGTTGGGTGTAACCGCGTTGACATCCTTAGAGTCATTTGATACGTAACCCAGTGGTTTTGGGTTTAGTATACCTTCAACTTCTATAAGCAGGGTCATAAGAACTGGTTCTGTAACTAGCTGGTTGCCTATTGCTACTCTGAGAGCTGTCTTCGCACTCCTAACCGCTCTCTCCCATATTCCTCCGAAGTGAGGAGCGTTAGGAGGATTGTAGATGAATTCTACTTGAAACGGTCGTAGTTTGTCTCGAAGATCAGCTGTCATCAGGTCGAAGGCTGACTTGAGTTCTTTGTCTCCCCCTTTGAAGTTAGTTCCACAATCACTGAAAATCTTAGCTGGTTGGCCCTTTCGCGCAACAAATCTGCGAAACGACAACAGGAATGCTTCCGTATTCATGCTCTCCAAAAGCTCTAAATGGATGGCGCCAACTGTCATACACTTGTAGACTATTCCCCATCTCTTTTCTGTTCTCCGTCCAACTTTCACAGACATGGGTCCGAAGCAGTCGATCCCGGTGCAGTGGAAAACAGGTTTGAATATTTGTAATCTTGCGGCCGGCAGGTCTCTCATCCGAGGAATGGTAGGATTTGCTCGCCACCTCTGACATTCTTGACAAAGTCGTTGTTGTCCTTTAACAGCTTCTCTGCCTCTGAGAATCCAGTATCTCCTTCTCAGGTCTGCTAGAACACGTTCTGGTCCAGGATGTAGCAACTTAGCGTCGGTATGTCGGATTATGAGTTTTGTGATGTAGTGCTTTGGATCAAGAATGATTGGGTGCTTCAATTGCTCTTGTATAGCATTTGCTTCACTCAATCGTCCACCTACTCTTATAAGACCAGCGTCATTGTCCCATTCTGGACTTAATTGCTTCAGTCTACTACCTGTAGGTAGTGAGGTTCCAGTTTTCAGTGCTGTAACGTCTTCTGGGAAACAGCATCGTTGTACCATTCTCCAGGCTTCATTCTCAATTTGTTGAGGGGCCGCCCCATCAAACTTCCGGCCGAGCTGGAGCAACAGTGCATCAAAGTCCTTTAGGTGGCTGATCTCATCTGTAGCATCAACATTGACTAGCCCACAGAAAACACTTTTCTTGACTTCTGTGTCACCAGGTTGATCTTTGAGTTTGGGCATCACTGGCCAGTGGTCTGTAGCCTGAGCTAGAAAGGACGGTCCATATTTCCACCTGTGGTCGCTTGCGACTTCCTCCAAGGACATACCTCTTGTGATATCATCTGCTACATTCTGCTTTGTAGGCACATAGTGCCAGGTCATGTCTTTGGTTAAGTGGTTTATTTCTGTTACTCGAGTTCCGACGAAGACCTTGAATCTACAGGTTTCTGAAGTGAGCCACGTCAGTACCGTTGTGGAATCGCTCCACAGGTGCTTCGTACTAATAGGAATCTTCAAGGTTTGCTCCATAAAGTCCATCAGTCTCGCACCAACCAGTGCGGCGCAGAGTTCCAATCTTGGCATGCTTAACTGTTTCTTAGGAGCAACTTTGGATTTGGCTATAACGAATGCGGTTTCCACTTTCCCATCTCGCTCTCCGCGGATGTAGCCGACTGCACCATAAGCTCTTTCGGAAGAATCGCAGAAGACATGTAACTGGTGAGTGGCATCCTTAAGTGTGAGATATCGTCTCTAGATGTTGACCTGATCGATGTACTTAAGTTCGTCTTCCCATTGGACCCAGGAGGCTCGAATCTCGGAGTTAGTTATTTCTCTGTCCCAATCGATGTTATCCATATTCCACAAGTCTTGGACTATAAGCTTGCCCCTAATAAGGAATGGAACCAAGAAGCCAATGGGGTCGTATTGTCTTGCCAGTGTCCGGTAAATATATCGCATTGTTACAACATCTTGATGATCGTGATTCTGGCGGTATGTAAGTGAGTCAGATCCAGTATCCCAGCGCATACCCAACATAGGTTCTGCTTCATTAGTGTCTTGTTGGAACTCTAATATAGTGCAGGATGAGAGTGCTTCTTCAGGCAATCCCTTTAAAACCTCCGGTTTATTGCTAGCCCACTGTCTGACGTTGAAGCCAGCCATGCTCAGTACAGTCCTGATGTCATGCACAAGGATTTCAGCTTCTTCTGTAGATTTCGTGCTATCCAAACAGTTGTCTACATAAAAGGCCTCCATGACGGATCTTTTAACTTCTGGATATTGTTCACCATGCTCTACAGCTAGTTTCTGGAGTGGATAAGTAGCGCAGCACGGGCTACAGGTAGATCCAAATAACAGAGATAACCATTGGTAGATGGTAGGTTGTTTAGTTTCATCACAATCCCTCCAGATGAAGCGGAACAGGGATTGGTCTTCTGGTTTTAGTCGTACCTGGTGGAACATGGCTTTAATGTCGCCAGATATCGCTACTTCATGTTGGCGAAACCTCAGGATTACTCCGATGAGAGATGAACCCAAATTAGGTCCGGCTAGCAGATGCTTATTCAAGTTCAGACCCTGGAATTCGTGGGAGCAATTGAACACTAATCTATGTTTACCTTTCTGTTCGATAACATAGTGAGGGACGAACCACGATTCCTCAGACTTCTCGGCTTCTTCGGCTGTAATAATCTTCACTAGTTTATCGTCGACTAGCTTCTGGATTAATTGGTTGTGTTTCTCACGTCTTTCAGGCTTCTGGTTGTAGCACCTCTCCGTTCTCCTCATGTGTGGAATCACCGACTCAACACCAGCTCGGAATCGTGTACCGCTGTTATCACGCAACAGAGGAACCTCATAACGGTTCACTCCATCTACTTGAATCAGGTGTGTGGAATGGTCGAGATTGTTCACTGCCATTTGGTCGAGTCGAGAACGAGTTGCTGCCTTACTAGGAGGAAGTTCTTCCACCTGCCAAGGCCTTCTAACATCAGACTTCAGTTGTGATGACTCGCATAGGGTGAAGGTTGTTACAGTGACCGGTGGCTTGGTCAAAGGCATAGGAACTGGGCCATGCAATGTCCATCCAAACACTGTATGTACTGCTGCTGGAGAGTTAATGCCTAGCTGTATCATCGGGCTTCTATGCGTAAGCAAATGTACGTTGTCAGCTCCGATCATGACTAAAGGAAGTGCGTCAGTTATTTCTGGTAAAGGGACATCTTTCAGGTAATTGTAGTTCTCTTTGATCTCTCTTGTTGGGTACGAGTAGGTCCCCAGTGTTAACAAGGTCGAAGAAAACGCATCGTCAAGGTTATATCTGTTGTGAGTCTCGCCTCTTGCCGATATTTGTACGTTTACACTCCGTCCAGGAACAGTGGTTGTTCCGTGTTCCACAGTTTTCAGAACAATGCTGTCTTCATGGCCCTGTATGTGTAGTTTATTCATTCCATCAGTGAGCAGCATGGTTCTCATCGACCCACCATCTAAAACAGCGTAGGTATCAACTTGGCTGGTAGGACTGTATAATGTTACCGGGACGATTTTCAGGAATACGTCTCTGGGCTTGTACTGTTGACACAGACTGTAGAGTTGGTTGGTTGCCGCTGCTGGATTGGAAGGAGTGGACTGTTGAGATGCCGGTGACAGGGTGTCGTGCAAAACTGTAAGATGCAGTTCAGAGCACATCTTACAACCCTTCCGAAGAGTACATTCGGTGGTAACATGTTTTCTAGCGCAATGTTTACAGCGATTGTTATTAGTGATCCAATCCTTCATCTGGGATTTGCTTAGTTCTCTAAAGCTTTTGCAGCCCCCAAGGAAATGCTCGTTTCCGTTACAGTAAGGACAGAACATCCGAGGTAGTTTCTTGCTGTCTTTCGTATCTGTAAGGGTCATAGTTGTTGGTGGTCGGTGATTTCTTTGGTGATCCCTTTGGTTAGGTTTATCCTTTTCTGGTTTCTTAGCGGTTAGCACCCTTCCAAATACTGGATCTTCCTCTTTGTCCCTAGCCTTCTGAACAAATTCAAGTAGATGCTTGAGTGTAGCGGTGGTATGGTTCTCTTTCAACTTGAAATTGACGTCTTTCCACTTGTTTCGGAGGAATGTCGGTAAAATCTGCACAACTTTGGATAATCCCTCCATGGTATCCAGTTCCGAGAGTTTCCCCAAAGCTTCTAGGGTTCCGTAGCAGTTTCCTAGGTCATCTGCAAAATCTCCGAGTGTATCGAGGGTAACTGTCTCTCGCTTCAGTATTTTATCAGTCCAGGCCTTGGTTATTATGTTGGGGTCCCCAAACTTCTCTTTTAGCTTTTTAATGGCTGCTATGTAGCCTTCTTCGGCTGGTTTAAGGACACAATACTGTATTGAAGAATATGCAGCACCCTCACATAATGAGAGTAGATGTTGTAACTTGACACCATCATCTGGGACTTGAGAAACGGTGCTCTTGTATGCTGTAATGAATGCATGGTACCGTAGCGGGTCTCCTCTGAATTTTTTCGGTTGGCTGCGGGGTAGAGCAATTGCCCGTAACAAGCCTTCCCAGTTGAAGGCGTTTGTGTCCAATGAACTACTGCTGGCTGTGGATAAATTAGGGTTAATGACATTATTATCGTTAACATTATCAACTTCAATAGCGGGATCACTTAAATTAACATCACTAACATTATCATCATGGATATCATTTTGATTACTTGAAACTTCATCATTAATAACATTACTATTATTTACATTACTGTCATTTACTAAAACAACAGTCTCATTTAGTTTCTTTTCTAAAGATCTAATACTGTTTCTTGTCTGTTCCTTTTCAATCAAGAACTGGTCCTGGCAATCCTGCATCCATTTCTCTTCTGTGTTGTAGTCTTCCTCGCCCTCCACATGTTCGACTAATTCGTTATGCTTTAGTTCTACTACGGCGAAGAGGTCCTCTAATAAATCTGCCTTCCTTTTAATCTCTTCCAAATCTGGGTTCTCCAATGCAAGCATCCTCCTCAGTGCGTTGCCTTGTCTGGTTAAATTTCCTTTAGCATTACGTCTGTTGATTTTCAGTTGTTTCAATTCCTCCGCCATTTTTATCCGGCTCGAGGGACCATGTAGAAATGTATGTACTGTTTTATCTGGTTCGGTAGTAAGTGGGTAGATTTACAGACAGAATGAAACAAAGTAGTCGGCGTGTAAAACTCAAGGTATCTTTTAATAGGTAATCCTCCACAGTATAGGTGATGAGGTTGCAAATTGACAAGGTGTCAATGTGGCTATTTGGCAATGTGGGTGTGTGCGTGTGCGTGTGTGCTTGTGTTCATTCATCACTACAAATACAAAATAAATGGAAACGGATAAGTTACAATAGTACCGGCAATATTAGCATACGGGTCACGTGACCCAAACTGTCCGAGCGAGAGAGGCTCTCGCAGAGTACAAAACAATGAAAACAACGTGCGTCGGCCTAGAGACGTCACCTAAACTGACTAAAATATAACTTTTAAAATCTTTTTATCAACAATTACAGCCTATTACCAGGATTCCTGGTTTATATAAAAACAAGTAATAAGGTTAATAATATTTCAGAACTCACCAAAACACTATAATTTACATAATAATATGGTGATTGGAACGCTACAGGCATGTTTATATGACATTAACTGCGAACGGGTGCACGCACACCATCGTCCGATACTCGAAGCATATTATAATATGCGCCCTCAACGGACGACATAAATCTTTACAACACAATTTGTCTACTGCAGTTTGGCCTTTAAAAAAAAACAGGACTTTACACCATTATCATTGAATTCCCAACCATTTCCAATAGGGTTCGGAAGTTCTGGTTTTGCCACATGTGATTTACACCATGTCTTTGTCTGCCATGATGCACGTTTGACGTGTTGCAGGAATGATGCTTCACATGGTGGAAGTTTTGATACTGATGCACAACGTGTTGTTGCCATACAAACCCGTAGCTTATTGAGACATTCATGTGTTCCTTCAAATCGCATAGTTATGGCGCGCTAAGCTGTCATTTATTCAAGCAATAGAGATATCTTAGTTTTTAATAGAGATATCTTAGTTTTAAATAGATATATCTTAGTTTTTAATAGAGATATCTTAGTTTTTAATAGAGATATCTCTATAGAGATATCTTAGTTTTAAACTAAGATATCTTAGTTTTAAACTAAGATATCTTAGTTTTAAACTAAGATATCTTTATTTCCAAATAAATGACAGCTTGGCGTGCCATACATAGTAGTATCATAAAGATTAGCAACAAATTTCCTTGAAAAGTTCACAGCTTTATGTCATCATCATTAAGATCTTGAAGATTATTTAAGTGTTCTTTTGGCATTTTCAGCAATATACGGAACACTGTTTTCTTTCCTACTCCAAATAATGATGAGACTGTGTCACATTCTGTAAGGGAATGTGCAGCTGGCAACACTTTACTAACTTCTTTCCCAATCCGATCAGAATTGAATGCACTGGAATATACCTTCTAAAATCTAACATCTTGGTCATGTGGCCAGTCTCAAACCAAACTTCACAAATTCCCTGCATTTCTCAACAATAATAGGGAGGTTTTGCAATCTTACAAATACGATAACGAAAACGTCATGCACACGTATTCGTTATTCGTAAGGCAGGAAAAATATTGAGGGCGCCGTCCAAAATATGACTGCGGTAAATTTGAGCGAAGCGCAGGTGGTACGTATTGCTTTGGTGCTTGGCTGCCTAGGCCTAGCGTAACATCAAAGCGAGTGAGGACTTTAAAAACTGCTATTTATCAAAATTGACCTTTACTTTTTACTAATTACTTTAGTAAATTACTTTCAATAAATCTATAATTATATTATAATCATGAATCATTCCTGATTCAAATGCAAAATGTGCAAAAGATCAAAAACTATACCCGTTTTCGTTATCGTATTCGTAAGGTTGCGAAACCTCCCTAATGTGTCAAAAGAACTAGCACGTCTTTATCTTTAACAATTAGCCGTCCTTTAGAATGTATAGTGATCATTCGGTTGTTAAAATACAAGAGCATTCTTGTATCAGCTTCAGTATGAGTTGACAATAAGTCTTCTACAATTTCATTAATTCCTATCTGATTTACCACCTTTGACATCAATCTCATTTGATATCCGCCTGAAATAAATAACATTCTATTTCCAGCCTTAAATATTTCAGGGTGTTGATTTGCCTTTTCCTCGACATTTCCTGTTAGGCGAAACACCTATAAAGGTGCCGTATACATGTCTACCTCAGTACAGCTGAACCTCTACGAGTCAATCCTATTATTCCGCTGTTGCTCTTGCTTTCTTTTATAATTGTCGTCTCCACTCCCATGTCTGTCCAAATTCCCTTAAACTTCCCTGGTGTCTGTCTGACTGAAAACTTTCCATCATCAAATGGTTCAGGGAGGGAATTAATCATTTCTAAACCATACAGTGTTCCCCATCGGGATAGGCTACTTCATTACGCCAGTATTTTCGCCCCTCCTCCTTCCCCTCCCAACATACCTCAGATACTGGGTGATGTCTTTAAGACGATGCCAGTACAAATTATGTTAGCCATCACTCCCAACCCATAATCCCTAAGTTGTAGTTTTCAAATGTAGTTTAAAACATTCCAAGTACAGTTTCGGTCATGGTGATAGGCCTACATTGCCACCCCCTCCCATCCCCTTCCCAGGGATAATTAAAATACTTTTTGTCAATTTGATAGCCTACTACCCCTAGCCTAAGCAAAATCTCCACTATCCTCTGAACCCCAACTCCCCCCCCCCCCCCTCTCCTACCAAATCCCCAGACTTTTTAAAATGTAGCTTAAAACCTTCCCGGTACAATTGCGATAATTTTGATACCCCATATGTATAGTTACGTGCAGAAACATCAATTTTTATAACGAACAAACAGAAAGACAAACAAACGTACAAACTCTCTCACTTATAATATAGATTGGGACATTTTTGTGTACGCCTAGCGCGCTCTACATAAATTACAGATTGATGAACACAAGTCTGTAAATGATAAAATAAAACATACAATCATCTTTTTAGGAACATTTGCTGTCTGTTTATAATACACTTATTCTTCCTCATTTTCAATATTGTAATATTATTTGGGCACCTGATTATAAATAAGATACACTTATTTTGTTACAAAAACGTATTTCAAGAATCATCACTTTTTCCCATTATCGAACCCCATCCAAACCTTTATTTAAACAATATTATTAGGTTCAAGTTGCTATTTTTATGTTTAAATTTATTAATAATAAACTTCCTCATTGTATACTTGGAATTTGATCAAAAAGTAATTTAAGTAATGATTATAATTTGAGAAGGACACGTTTATATGTTCCCTTTACAAGATTAACTAGAAATAAATTTTTTATTTCAATAGCTGGACCTAAACTATGGCACGATCTCCCTGTTAAAATAAAACTTTCTGTATATTTAATTACTTTAAAATCTGTAAAACGTTACCTGTTAGCCATTTAAACAACTTACTTTTGTTATGCTCAATATTTTATCTATTTTTATCAATTTATTTCAGAATAAATATTCCATATACTAAATATACAACAACAAATAATAAGAAACCGGAAAATCAAACTAAAATAGGATTTTTTCCCACTTATGTGTAGAGATATGAATATCGGAACAAATAGTTTGTGGTACACCTAACTAAACCAGATCGTTTTCACTATTTACAATTCTTAATCTAAAACCATAGACGCACTTGCGTACATGCTCGTAGAAAGAGGGAATTATCCTCGTGGCAAACATATTACTAGCACTACAGTGCTTAGGTAAGCCTAGCAACATTCTCCATGAGTTGTTGTAGCACACCTCCAGAGATTTAATAATCTTAACAGTGTTGTTAGACCATAACATACAACAGTACAGATTAGTACAAAATGACCTGAAAAATTAATTGAAGTTGTGAACGGGGTTAAACTGTAAGCTAATGCTTTAGACGCGAAGCCCCTTAAAACGAAAAAAAAAAAAATTGAAATAGATAAATAATTAAATAAATAAAAATATATCATTATTTAGCATAATATTTGATACCACTTCACCATGTTTCTTCTTTGGAGAAAAAAACCATACAGACAGATTTGTTTGCGTTATAAATAACATCATGTTCTACACCATACTGCTCACATATTTTAACCATATTTTTCAACCCATAAAAAGATGAAGCCATAATAGTCATGTCATCAGCATAACTTAAATTATTTAGGACAATATTTGAGGTTTTACACCCATAACCACATCTACTAAGTGCTACATTCAGATCATCAATGTAAACATTATACAGTAACGGAGACATGATTCCGCCCTTTCGCACTTCGTTTCTTACATAGAACCATTACTTCCCCATTTAATACAAAACTGTTGCTGTGAGTACCAACACGCTAACAATTTTACAATTGCGGTTGCCATCTTTCTGTTTAACAATATTTTAAAAAGAGTCCAGTGATTTACTCTGTCATATTATGCCTTAGAGGCATCAAGAAAGCAAGCATATACAGGGCTATTCTGCCGAGTATAAAATTCAACAACTTGAACAAAATATAAATGTATCTGTGGAGTGACCCGATTTAAACGCAAACTGATGGTCAGATGACTTAAGGCTATCTCCGGACAATTTAATTAATACAGATTCTAGTACCTTAGATACCACACTAGCTAAAGCTATAGGCCTATAATTGCTTTTACTCGTATTATATCACCTGATTTTGATTTTAAACTAATGTTTCTTAGTATTTAACTGTAACACACACACGGTAGCGTTTTCTACGCTCATCTCCCACAAATCCGTTGGCTGCGCCAATTAAGATTAAACTAAATCTTACACTCCCCAACCAATGGGGAAATCCCATTATACAACAAATTAGTTATACAGTATTTTCCAAACATTTAATTTTTTTATTTTTTTTTACACTTCCACTCCTCAAGCTTAATACGCTTTGTTACTGGCCTTTTATACTCTTTGTTATTTACAACGACATCTGCTACTCTAACTCTTCCATCATCACTAGGATACATGTACTGGTTGCTGTTTGCGTGTAGCCTAGTGTTTCAAGTCGGGTCGTATAGCTTCAGTGGTAACACAATTTTCACCAGTTAGTTTAACTCGTCGAAACAAAATAAAGGCCAAAGGTCAGAGCGATGGTTCCCAAACTTTATTCCAACGTGTAAACTATAAAAGAATACAATAAACATTCTAAACAATTAAATGCAATAAATCATTCGATCAACGTTATCATTATTAGTTGAAATGCCTAATTGAATCTACTTTACTTTAAAACTTATAATAGCCTCAAAAGATTAGGTGAGGTTTTAATCAATATATAACAAAATCTCTAATCTACAATTATAATACTGAAACTACAAGTAACTAAAGTTAAATTACTCACTTGACTGTGGATCCTATATAATTCTGTTTTTTCTAAAACATTTAAACATTGTTTCAATCATGTAAATTCCGTATAATAAAAAATAGGTGTTCTTCCTTTATCACAGTAAGGTAAAGTGTGGTTTCTTTAGCTAATTATCATATCTTCTAAGAGAGAGAGGGCAGGTTTCCATGGTAATAACCTATAAGGTCATAACTTTGGGTTCTTAGGAATGTTGTCTTGTCATGACTGATCATCCCTGTTTTACTTAAAGTGAGGTATAAAATAAAAGGCTAGTATACACTTGGTATACAGTCCACAACACTCCCCGCCTAAAAATTTTAAAACTTAAAAGGGAACATTTTTAATCTACATATTCTAATAACTAAGCTTGTACATAGTAATTCAATCATTCCTAGTATACTTTCAATCAGAATAATCAAGTCTAAACAAAGTAGAGATTGGAGCTTTCTGGATCAATACAAGCTCGGAGATTGGTCTTAAGTAGGTACGTCGAGTTCCATCTCGGCATATAAGGATGTCAGCTTTGCAAACCTTTCCATCCTCACTAGGGTATGTCTTAATTACACGTCCGAGTGGCCAGTTGCATCTAGGGTCGTCTTTTTCACGAAGAAGCACGACATCATCATCTGAAATGTCTGGTTTGGTATGGAACCATTTCTGTCTAGATTGAAGATTTTGGAGGTACTCTTTTTTCCAGCGAGCCCAGAACTGGTCTGCCAGGTACTGGACCTGACGCCATCTCTTCCTTCCATAGATATCCTCCTTTACAAAGTTTCCTGGGGGTGGATGTAGTGACATGGATTTCTGAGTTAATAGCATGGAGGGGCTGAGGGCTATTGGATCTGCGGATTGTGTGGTGATGGGACGTGAATTAACAATTGCGCATGCCTCAGCCATTAATGTCACTAGGACTTCATGTGTGAGTCGATGTCCGCCCAGTTGATCAAACATTGCTTCTAAGATGCGTCGAATGGTTCCGATCTGCCTCTCCCAAACTCCTCCGAAGTGTGAAGCATGTGGTGGGTTAAAGATCCACTGACAATTTTGAGAGGTCAGGTACCTGTCAACGAGTGCCTGATCCATCTGTCTAAGTGAAGCGTCAAGCTCGTTCTTTGCTCCAATGAAGTTGGTGCCTTAGTCGCTCCTGAGTCTGGAAACTGATCCTCGTAATGCAATAAAACGACGTAGTGCCATAATGAAGGCTGATGTATCCATTGATTCAATTATTTCGACATGAACGGCTCTGCTGCAGAGGCATGTAAAGATTACAGCCCATCTCTTGGAGTCAGCTGCTCCACCTCTGGTTTTTCTTGTTTTGACAGGTCATGGGCCGAATACGTCAGTACCGACGTTGGTGAATGGCGGAGTTGCCTCTAGTCTGTCTTTGGGTAAGTCTCCCATTTGTTAGGTTAACGGTTTTCCTCTGAGTTTTCTGCACACAACACACTTGTTCACGATACTTCTTACCAAGTTGTGTGCTCCAAGTATCCACATGCCTCCTGATCGAATAGCGGCAGTTGTCAGCTGACGACTTTGATGTTGCACTTGATAATGAAAGTGTTCTGCGACCAATTTAGAGACGTAGCTGTCTTTCGGGAGGAGAATTGGGTGTTTGCCTCCAAGTTCGAGGTCAGCCCTTCTTAAGCGTCCGCCAACTCTTAGCAGTCCATCTTGGTCTATGAAGGGACTTAATTTTTTAAGAGGGCCAGTCTTGATCGTAGGTTGAATTTTATTTTCGGGTGTCAGTTCTAATGTTTCTTTGCTGAAAGACTGGTACTGGACCTCTTTTAGTATGATCATTTCCGCACGTTGCAGTTCAATCAACGACGGCCGTTCTAGCAATCGTTGTGTCACATCTTGCTGCTTGTTTACCCTTTTTGACTTCAACACTCTGGTCTTCAGTATTAAGGCTGCAACTGCTCGCTTGAGAGATTTCCAACTCGAGAAGCGTTTAAATCTTTCAGTTCCTAATCCTGGCATTACATTGGTGGCTTTGGTGTAAACCTTTGTACGGATTTCGGGGTCATTTTCGTTCAGCGGCAACACCTCTTTCAAATTGATGGAATTTGTCGGACTAGGCTGTGAACTCCACAGAAACTCGGGTCCTGTGAACCACGTAGTATTCCTACTGTAAGGTCTTCTGCTCTCACAGATCTTGATGCAATGTCAGCTGGATTCTGGTCAATATGAATGTGGTACCACTGGCTGGAGTCAGATACTGAGTGTATTCTGTGGACTCTGTTTGCCACATATACGTGGAAACGTTTAGATTCGTTGGATATGTATCCCAAAATCACCTGACTGTCGGTGTAGTAACTTTATTCCAACGTGTAAACTATAAAAGAATACAATAAACATTCTAAACAATTAAATGCAATAAATCATTCGATCAACGTTATCATTATTAGTTGAAATGCCTAATTGAATCTACTTTACTTTAAAACTTATAATAGCCTCAAAAGATTAGGTGAGGTTATAATCAATATATAACAAAATCTCTAATCTACAATTATAATACTGAAACTACAAGTAACTAAAGTTAAATTACTCACTTGACTGTGGATCCTATATAATTCTGTTGTTTCTAAAACATTTAAATATTGTTTCAATCATGTAAATTCCGTATAATAAAAAATAGGTGTTCTTCCTTTATCACAGTAAGGTAAAGTGTGATTTCTTTAGCTAATTATCATATCTTCTAAGAGAGGGAGGGCAGGTTTCCATGGTAATAACCTATAAGGTCATAGCTTTGGGTTCTTAGGAATGTTGTCTTGTCATGACTGATCATCCCGGTTTTACTTAAAGTAAGGTATAAAATAAAAGGCTAGTATATACTTGGTATACAGTCCACAACAACAATACACTTTAATAATCCTATTAATAAGCCATTCTCTTCTTGGCAGTTGATCATTGATTACCAATGTGACGTCATCAACTTTTTAATTGGAACTTTCTCTATACCACTTTTGTCTAATCTGTAGGCTAGATAGGTACTCTCCAACAAATCTTTTCCAGAATAAATCTGCAATCACTTGGCTATGCTTCCACTGACGACACCCCTTGAGTTCAATGTGCTTTACAGCAACAGCTGGAAGTGTGGAATCCCATCGTGCAATTAATAGCAAGTTTGGTGTTATCGGATCTGGATCTGCAACATCACTGGATGCGTATCCCAAAGGTCTGGCATTCAAAAGCCTTTCAACTTCTACCATTATAGTCGCAAGTAATACCTCACTAATTACTCTATCTTTGAGACAGCATTTTAAGGCGGTCTTCACAGATTTTATGTCCCTCTCCCAGACACCGCCAAAATGTGGAGCACCTGGTGGATTGAATTTAAATTCAATCTGTTTAGCCAGCCGTTCTTGCAGTTCAACTCTTATATTATTAAACGCTTCATTCAGCTCTCTCTTGGCATTAGTTCCGCAATCCGCAAGGATTTCTTTTGGAGTTCCACGTCTTGCAATGAATCTTCTCAATGCTAACAAAAAAGTGTCTGTGTCCATTCCACTAACTATTTCTAAATGGATAGCTCGCGTTGTTAGGCATTTAAAAATCACTCCCCATCTTTTTTCTTGTGATCGTTTAATTTTTATTAGCATTGGTCCAAAGCAGTCTATTCCTGTTGAGAAAAAAGGGGGTTTTCCAATTCTTGATCTTGCTTCTGGGACATCTGCCATTTTCGGAACCTCAGAATTACTTCGCCATTTGTAGCATTCTATGCAACTTCTCATCACTGACTTTATCAAACTTCTCCCCTTCAAGATCCAGTATCTTCGCCTGATGTAAGTGAATACTTTCCGCACCAGCGTGGTGATTGTAAACATTAGCATCTATTCTTTTAACTAACAGTTTTTTAATGTGATGGTTGGGTTCCAGCAGAACTGGGTGAACATCAAGTTCCAAGTTACCACTACTCTTTCTTAATCTCCCACCTACTCTGATGAGCTTGGTATCTTCATCACACTTGGGATCTAGTAAGGTCAACTTACTGTTTTTTTATACTTCTTTTCCTCTCTGTAATGCTTTCAATTCTTCTCCAAAACATTCTTGTTGAACCCTTCTTAGTAAGATCAATTCAAGCTCTTTTACTTTCTCAACATTTAATGCTTCAGAATCAAGTCCATAAAGATGCTTTCTGTACTCTTTGAGCAGGATCTCCCATGTTTCTAATCCATCTAGCTTAACATTAGAAGCATCAGCGATTTGGATGTTCATGCATAGTTTTGCTTCATCATCATCTTTTGAAACACTGATTTTCTCATTGGGCCAGTCATTAATATTCAACTTAAGAAGCTCTGGTCCTCTGATCCACCTACCTCTAAATTACTTGCTGGTATACCCCTCGATACATCGTCAGCACTGCAGGATTCATACTTCCGGTACGTGTCTCCAATTACCTTTGTCAGATTTTTCCTGAATTTCCGCAACTCTCGACAACGAATGCCTTAAAGTTGACAGATTTCCTTAACCAGCCAAGCACAATCATGCTATCCGTCAGATATATTGTCTGGTTAAATTTAATCCTTGTTTCTTCAATTATCATAGATGCCAGTCTTACTGCCATTACTGCAGCCTGTAATTCTAATCTCGGTATCGTCAGTCTTTTTTATTGGTGCAACTCTCGACTTCCCAGCTATGAACCTTGTCTTATATGTCCCATCATTTAATATCCATCTTGCATATGCACATAAACCATAGGCTTTCTCAGAGGCATCACAGAAGACTATTAAGGTTAACTCGTCTGAGGTGCCCTTTGGTGTGAGACCTCTAGTATCCTTTTTACACTATCGACTGAGAGAGGAACATGAGTTGAACTCGGAGGCAATTTCCATTTACACTAGCCAAAAAACTGCGATATAAACTTGAGTTGCGCCCATTTACACTACATCGATCACCCCGGTGCTGTCAATCAAATCACTATTGCAAGCGCACACGTGGAACTTAACTGACTATGGTTTAAACGTTAAACACTGGAACATATCGACAAATATCATATAAAAACATAATAATCCGAAACTACACAAAATTTATTTAATTTTGAATGTAGTCCAGTGTAATATTTTCTTTGTGACTATTAAGATTATCATTTATTATTTGAAACATTAGGGCCTAACAATTATTTTTCTTTTTAAAATGACTGCATTTCCGCCTTGTAGACTGTACGTACATTAAATAGGCCTTAAATTGTTAGGTTGGCATAAAAATAGGGTAGGGTACGGTAAGTATTTAAATAATTAGCATAACAATGTATCAATGAAGGAAAATTATTATATGGTTCTTTTTCAGTTCCTAAAAAAGATATCATTTTCATCCATTGAAACGTCAGTAATATATATATTTTTCACTTTTTTAATAATTAGGCCAACATAAAATCGGCCAGGGTAGAGTTACACCAATATTACATTATTTTAGGCGTTTTGGTAAGGTAGAATGCAAACAAACAATTTTTAATATTTTCAGCAGAAAAGAAAAATCACAAATTTGTTTGTGCCTTTAAAAGAAAATAACGAACAGCACAATATATCGTACAATTATTATTTTATGCAAAAAAAGATGTATTTTAAAGCCCCATTCCCTACGTTTTTTAGATCTAATTTAAGATCACAAACTATATTTAATGTAAAAATAATACTATATGGTCCTACTGCGATAACTTTTTTAACGGTTAAAAATGTGAAAAATAAATCGATTCTAATAATTATAGCGGCCCGCTATAAATCCCAAAATGCATTGCGCGCGGATTGATATTTTTGTTTTTCACCTGTAATTCGCCCACTTTTCGATCGATCGTGAAGCCAAAACAAATGGAAGACTCCTAACTTTTCAGCGAAAATACCGGGTTTTCCCCAATTTGTATCAACGGAGTCTGGCAAAAATAGAAAGACAATTAATGCAGCAACTATACAACGTCAGGCTAGGTATATAGCTAGCGTACGATGTTCGTACGTTATCGATGTTTACCAGCTAGGCCTACAAAACTAAGCCTAGCTAGGCTAGGCCTAAGACCGTCCACGAGAGGTCGATCGCCGCGAGCTACTTAGGTAGTGCATTGTTTCTCACTTTTTATCATAATTTACCATAAAACGTACATTTAAGGCAAGGAATGACATGGTTTAATGTTTTTAAAGTGATATATATGTATTATTTTCCAAAAAACGTCCAAAATTGCAGGGAAGGGGTCTTTAAGCAAAAAACCTATTTTGTTTGCATAATATATTGTATTTCTGTGACAACATGTTACATTTTCAAGTCAATGACAGCTCAGTGTTGAATGACAAAAACCGTTTACACTTTGTGTCTGCGGTGTAGATTCGACTACACTGGAGAAGGTACACCGGAAAACATTCAGCTTCGTTTCACCCCGGGGAGAGCACACCGGGGTGGTTGGATTTTCCCATTACCAGTCAATAAAAACCACAACACCGGCTTTTAACGGCCCGGTGTACTAACAACCGCAGGGTTACACCGCTGTTACGGTGATAGTGTAAAAGGGGTATAGGACATGTTAGCTCATCTAGCTTCATTAGCTCACAGAACAGGTTCTTCCATATTCTAGCTATGACGCCTAACGCCTTCCTCTTATTTATTCTTCCGTTTAACAAGGTGTAATCAATCTTCACACTAATCATTAAATTATCGTCTTCTTTCTGCCACCTGATGACTCCCAATACCTTTTCCTCGTTGTCTTTGTTTTCCAAAACAGATGCAATCTTGCCCTTTGTGTCGTCTGTCACCAATCAGCTGTTTGATACCCACTCTTTCACCGTAAAGCCTCCTTTATTTAACACTATGTCGATATCTTTGATGAGCGATTTTGCCTCTTCCATTCTAACCGAGGTACATACCGGTATATCATCCATGTAAACATCATTCTTTAATACCATTGCTGCTCTTGGATATCTGGCTTCATTTTGTTTCGCTGTTAACTTCAAAGCTGTTTGCGCCATAGCTGGTGCCGGCTTATCTCCAAATGTCAATCTGTCTTAACTGCGCACTTAAACGCAGTCACTATCCTCTCCCTATTATAGAGGACAGTCCGGTGGCAGGAAGGGAGAGTATCACCACCCGAAAGGGTACAAATTGCCATCCAATTTTTAAGATTTAACATCTCCGAGGAAATGATATTATGTTTGAGGGAATATATATTTCCTGAAGCACTAGCTGAGGGATGTATATTATTCCTCTGTTATATTACATAGCCAACAACAAGTTGAATATCTACTGCTGGGTCGGGTGTAGCTAGGCCTCCTTTGTAATAAGCCTGCCTAGTTAGGCATTGCATTCACCTTACCTTGCGAAGAATAATATACTAATAATAATTAATGATTCCTTGGCAATAAAATATTCACTTATTAACAGAAGAATTTCCATCAATAAGCCTACATTAACAATAATAATATTATTATTTGGTAGGAGGTACGTTGCGCGTAACAGGTTACTAATCATAAACGGTCTTTCATCACATCTAGGGAGGACTAATAACAAATGAGGCTCTATGTATACATTGTTTAGTTGATTAATTTCTTCAAGCAAGTTGTGTGGCGCAACAACTGAAACGTTGTCTTGTAATGGTGTGACAAATCATTGCAAGTTCAAGTCCCAGTAGATGACTTTTGTTTTTATCGGCAAACGCGAGTATTCCTACACGAAAAATACACAGTCAATATAATATTACTTGAGAATTTGCTGGATTTTATGTTTAAAGATGTATTGTCCCTTTGACTAATTCCCAAAAAAAAAAAAAAAAAAGATTTTGAAAAAATTCTGCCAAAAACCACATAATTGTATTTTGTTTACCAGTTAAGGTGCACAGACTGTCTAGTACATCAAGTAATCTCAGTTATCTCCCTAGTTAAATATTGTTAATAAATAAATAAAATAAATTATCTGAGTACCCAGAATTTTTCAGAACTAGAGATAAATGCCATGTGTTGCGTCTGGTCAGATGAAAGGGGCTACCTGTACATTTATAGATGTTGTGCTGCTGCACAATAATTAAATGATGAAGGTGTTAGCAAAATGACCAGGTACAATTTATTACTTTGGCTAACATGCAGTGCTTGTTGAAGGCATGGTCCGGTGAAGGGATTTCAATGTACTGGTGCACATGTCTTGAGCTGTTTTGATGTTGCACATAATTTTGTGTTATGTTCCTCCTGTGCTTGGAGTATGACTGTTGTTGATGAAGTATTCTAGTGGTGAGAGCATTATCCATACGTGGAATGCTACCTCTCACCTCCTGATTTTGATGTTGGAAGTGAATGTTAGGATAGTGTCTGTACTCACATTGGTCATGTATGTGGCATCATTGTTTAGTCTAATAGTGCATCTATCTGTCTGACGGCTTATAATTATTATAATTATAATCTCTCTCAAACTAAAAAAAAAAATATTTTAAAAGATTGTCAAGTAGAAAATTATTGCAACCCCCATGGGCAATACCCTCAATACAAGCTCACTAAGCCATCCAGCTCGTTGATTCAATCGGGTTTTATTTTGTATATGAATGAATAAAACATATACTGCTGTACATAAGAATTTTAACCGACCAATCAGCATGATCATTTTAAACTTTGTTTGGGTGATATTTCCGAACATTCCAACGCTTCCGAAGACGTTTCTTCCGAAGACATGCCGAAGAACTCTCTTAAAACCATTCTAAGGCGTTCCATGCGATACAATGTCAAAATGTTGGCTACAACATACTGTACATATCTGGGGCATTTTAGGTCATTACCTGATTTCTTTCTACGAAAGTATTAAAGGGGGATTCTGGGTTTAAAATTGGTTTTAAATATCGTTTATTTATTAAATAAAAAATATTATAACAATATAGACATGTCAGAATGAAGAAGTAATAACGAGAAATTAAAAAAATTAAATTTCATATACATTTTAGGGTAAATTCATGGAAAGTCTGTTTTTCAGCAGCTTAGGGAAGCTCATTAATATTCATGAGATATTCACAAAATCACGTCACCAGTGGATTCCAAACTCGCGACGTCATGTACGTTGTGTTTGTCAACTAATTTACATCTCTCTTCCCTGTCAAACGACGACCACCCGATCATTGTGAAATACATTTTTTGTAGATTTTCTAAGCTAGGCCTAAAGTGTAATAATAACAGTAGTAGCATATATTTATTTGACATTTAATGAAATACAAAATTTAGTACAGATACGGAATAAATTATACTATTTTTATACCTCTATAGTACAGATCGTATTATCGGCTTCACGTACAATACTACTCTAGGCCTAGCCTAATAATAATATGGGCGAGAGCCATTCTGACTAGGGATTCCATGCCACGATGGCTACGTTAAAACAATGGGGCCCATGGGCCTAGCTAGCCTACTACTAGACGATTGGCCCATAAATAACAAAACCCATCCTATCAACCAAACTCCTAAACAATCTGAACCTAAAACGTTCTACAAAATCGGCTGTAAATATTGAAGCAAAACAAGGTCCGATCGCCGTCCACACGTATGGTGTCCCGATCGTCTAAGTAGGCCTAAAATAAAATAGGCTTAATACTCTCCAAAAAAGCGGATACTCATGCATCAAGCAAGTAGACCAGGTAGTAGGAAGGAGACCTAGCCGATCCGGCCCAGTTAAAAATTGAGCTAGCTAGTGTAGTAGTAGACCCTATGCGAATTGATACTACCAGGCCTTTTACTAGGCTGCACTACACAAATATTCCAACTCTCTCATTCGAGCTATATTATCTATACCAATCCGGTAGGTCAAGTCGACCTTCAATCAAATACTGTACATCGTTCATGTTGTGATTATAGACGGGGTATACTCGACCCGACCAGTTTGGTATTGTTGTATCTGCTTATCACGTGACGATGCCAGGCATGGGCAGCAGAGAGAGCACGTGTATTTTCGTCTCGCTCGATCCTCAGCAGGAATGTACAGTATACGTTACGCTTCATTGATTTTGATTTTTCCCTAAGTCGGTGCGAAAATCGGCAAACGTAAAGTGCAAACATATCTAATTTTTCACTGTTTTGATGAATTTTCATAAAAAATTGACTTTATAAATGGGAAGACCGACTAAAATTACATCAGATAAGTATAATTTTACAAAAGTAATTGATATGGTTTTTGATAACGAGTCGTCGGAAGATGGACCATTTCACGAATTTCCTATTTTGTAACCACAGTGTGATTTTGCCGTAGCTGCACTTGTAATCTGGCCTGATTTCACAGCCTTCGTTCTGCTTCACTGGGCGCTTATATAAATTGAAACTTTTACCGTTCAAGAGACAAACAAATATATTTTACATTTTTTACTATTCATTTTAAACCCGGAACCCCCCTTTAAGTGTGTCCCGTGAAGGCTTGAGTCGTGTACAACGCCACCTACCGGTGGTTCCGGAAACATTGCGTTTAGACAAATAAAAACAAATTATATATTGCCAACATAAAGAAGCAGATCAAATCAGATACTTTATCGCCTCAAAATGAATATTGCAGGCCTGCAACCATGTTCTGACCGATGAAATGAAGTTTTATAAGTTGTGCTTTAACCATTTATTTTATTCAAGGTCAGCATAACATTTTAAGTCTGATTTGATTAATTACAGTATTATAATTATTTTGATTAAAATTATAATAAAATAGCATAACTTTACTGATGAAATAATTTGATTGCTTGTAAAACTATCGATATTAAGTTTGGACAACTTTCCATTTATTTGGTAACTAATTAATATGCATAAATGCAAAATGTTGACCTTTGACCTTATGTCAACTTATGAAATTGATCTTATATCAACTGATGAAATGATTTATTCGCTCTTTTACATTGTGTATGATTAACAGGATGAGAAAACCACCAAGACCAAATTGTGTTATATACATACGGTTTCACCATTGAGTGTCACATCCTAGTACTTGGTTTTTTTTGCGAAATGTGTACTGAAATGCACATTGTCCTTCCATTTTCTTTAAAATGTTTGTTCCCACTTCAACAGCTTTGTGAGGATTAGCTGATTCTGTTCCTGTCTCTCCAGTTGCAATGTTGTGGACCACCTTTGCAGCTTCAAAGGGATTGGGATCCTCAAAAAATGAATATATTATCTCCTCTGCATACTTTTGATCTCTGGTTTTTCATGCTTGTGTCATTTCTTTGTGTTGTTTACTTGTGCTATATTGTTTTCATAATAGCTCTTGCATTGAATCATTGATTTCTGCACAAGCAGGCATTGCATAGCGGTATGTCTTTCTTCCATACCGCTTTCTCGAGTAAGACCGCCAGTAGTCTTCATCTCATTAGTTCCTGTTCTATTATCAAGTCTGTTGGCAACCCAGCGCAGAAGCGGTCGGTTCTGCGGATGACAAATTGACCATGTACATCCTCTTGTTAAATGTCAGGCTGTAATTCATTTAGGTCAAACATATCTTGGATATAGATATACACAGATTTAGCATAGTGTGAGTGTCCAGTGGCTGCGTAGAATGGAAACATTTTTTTAAGTGTCTCTAAATATTGCATGAAGTTACCAGTACTTTTACTGACTCAAATACATATATCGACCACTAATATCAGTAAAGTGAAGTTTCAACATACATAACATAACATGACAACGTTTCAACCCAACCTGCGTGAACACACCACGCTGTCCAAAACCCCAGGTAAGTATGGTACGCCAATCGCGTACATTCTCCCACCTGATATTAACTATAAATATCAACAAATAAAATATGGCAAATGCAATGCCGCAACGCAACAATATATATTGTAACGTTTCCCTGCCTCGTTGTTAGCGGGTTTGGCGTCGGTGTTATTCCGACGACGATAAGTAAGTAATATGACGTACAGAAGCACAAACTACAATCTGTTACGAATTCAGGAGGCGTTTTATTCTTTTCACAACTGATGATACAGTACATAATAGAAATGATATTCGTATGCCCTACCTAATAATTGCGTGTAACTTCAGGTACAAAGTAATTCCTAGTATGGATTGGATCAGATAATTTTTAAGCCTATGACTCTTCCTGTTCAAGGTTGGAGCTCCCACCAATCAGAAGCCTCCTAAGAGGACTACTCCATAACAATAAGAGGGGTATCAAAATCGTTACAATATTCATACTGAACTGTTCTTCTTACAAACTTGAATAAACATTAGAACCATCATTTAAATTAACTTGTATATCTTTTCTAGAACAAATTGAAGATATTAATAGTAATTTTACTGATACTTCTGTTAAATAACGTCAAACAATAACATAAAAGTTCTTCATTAAATCATATTCTCTCTATAGAAAACACTGTATCAGTCAATTTATTGATTAAACAAACACTACTACAAATCAAGTCTATCTATTGGTTTGATCGTTCTACTACTACGCCTTGAATTGTTCTCCTTTGGCTTTTTCTCATTACCACTAATTTCACAAGACTTATGGAAGGATGTGCATACGGACTGTGGAAGGTTGTTACTCCCACCGTCCAACTCTAGGTTATGTAATCTTTGTATAGCCCGTACTAAATTACCCTTACATGTTTTTAATTCAAAACATCGAGTCACTCCGTCCCTTCCAGGAAATTCTTTAACAATACGTCACAGGGGCCATTTCATGCGAGGTATATTATCCTCACGGATTAATACAAGCAAACCTAATCCAACATTTATTGTGGGAGGTAAATTTCTCAAGTATTCCTTGCTCCATACTTCCCAAAACAACTCTAGTCTTCTCTGTCGCACAAGTTCTCTTTCACACAAATTCGCTCTCGTTATCTCTACTTCAAGTTCAGATATTTTATTTTGGAATCCTGCAACCTTGCCTATTAAAAAATGAGAAGGGGTTAAGGCCTTTGAAGTGTCTACCTCATCTCCAACAAAGGTTAATGGCCTAGAATTCACACAATCTTCTACCTCTTGCAATGATGTTTCGAGTTCTGTTCTTTTGAGACATTTACTTCCAATTGACTTTTTTAAAGCTCCTTTAATGGAGCGAACAAGACGCTCCCACCATCCTCCCCACCAAGGAGATCTGGGAGCAATAAATTTCCACTTCGGACCCTCCTCACCGAAAAGGGTGGATAACTCTGTCCGAGCACCTACAAATGTTTTAGCATTATCAGAATAAAAAACTGATAGAACACCAACATACAATCTTTTTGAGTTAAGGATTCAGTCAATTCTAAATGGACTGCTCTTACCACTGCACACGTAAACAATATAGTATGTAAAGCTTAACATTCGGAAAATCAAGGCTGAACAGTGGTCCGGCATAATCCAAACCAGTGACCGTAAATGGGGGTGCCTGGTGCACTCTCAATTTCGGAAGTGGTGCTGCTACTTCATTGCATGCCAGGGAATCAACTTTTTGGCATGGTATACACCGTTTTTTAACGGACTTCATTAACTTTCTGACACCAAGTATCCAATATGTATTTCTGCATTGATAACTGTGTCAACACCTGCATCTTGTAATTTAACATGAAATGATTGAATTAACCATGTTGTGAAATGGCCTTTAGGTAGAATGATAGGGTGTTTCTCATCATAAGAAAGGTCTGCCTGCTGCAGACGACCCGTAATTCTTAACAACCTGTCATATCCCATAAATGGACGTAATTTAGAGAGTGGAGAAGAGCCACTTATAGATTTACGACTCTTTAAAGAATCTAGTTCTTGTCCAAATGCAACTTCTTTTTCCTGTTGAAATAAACAAAGTTTAGCCATAGCCAGTTCATCATGAGAGAAGTTTTCTGGAAAGTCACATCCGACCTTTCAACTTTTTGACAAACCTTTTACACAATGCAGTTTATTCTAACTGCTTTTCTAAAGTACCCCATCTAAGAACATCAAATATTCTGACCTTTGGGGGACATAATTCTACTAGCAAAGCTGACTGTGTTTCTGGCTTTACATTTTCTATTTCTTCTAATGAAACACTATGAGTAGGTAAATCAAACTTATTAGCTAACCACGCTGGACCATCAAGCCAAATACCACCAGATGATACTAAGTCTCCTGCAGAGATACCCCTAGTTAACAAATTTGCAGGGTTGTGTTTCCCTGGACAATGGGCCCAAGTGTTTATCTGTGAAAGGTTACGAATTTCTATAACCCTGTTTCTTACAAAGGTATCCCACCTTGCTGGATCTCCTTGAATCCAGCCTAATGTCACTGTGGAGTCTGTCCAAAATCTACAAATTACATTCTGAAGTCTCAATGCGTCTCTTACAAAAACTACTAACCTAGCAGTAAGAAGGGCACCTAATAATTCCAAACGAGGAAGTGAAACTTTTTTCACTGGAGAGACTCTCGCTCTGGATGTGAAACTTTAAATCCATCAGACTTTGGGATACGAAGGTAAACTACTGCCCCATATAACCCATGTAACTCAATATCCGACATACCTGACCATAACAATGCAGGAGTATAGCATCTAGGGATTTCCCAATTTCGTATAGACTAATCCATATATCCACTTGTCAAACCTTTGCTGAATCATCTCTGGGGTATGTTCATCCCATCCTAAATTTAATAACCAAATATCTTGTAACAAGATTTTAACAGCCATAGTGAAGGGAGTTAGAAATCCTAATGGATCAAACATTCTAGCTAAGATGCTCAAAACAACTCGTTTTGTTGCTACTAATCCCTCTGAAACATCTAATACATCAAATCCAAAACTATCAGAAGGTTTTATCCATTTCAAACCAAGAACCTTGACACTCTGTCGTTCTATGTGTTTTGAACCAAACTCATTAAAGAACATCTCTGTTACCTTTGTGTTATTAGAGTTCCAGGATGTGAGGGGGAATTTCCCTTGGGCCATGATTTCTTTTGCCTGTTGAAACAATAATAATGCATCCTCATAATAGTCAGCTCCTGTGAGCCAGTCATCCACATAAAGGTTATCCTTTAGTTCTGTAATAGGGAGGCAACTTGGGTACTTTGTCAAATGGTGGCGAATTGTGGCATTTAATAAAAATGGGCTACTAGCATTGCCAAATGGCACTCTCAGAAATTTCATTGTTCTGATTTTCTCCTCCTTTTTCCAAAGAAAACCTATGGACATTTTGGTCATCCTCATGGACCTTGATTTGCAAAAATGCCTTTGTAATGTCAGAGGTTAATCAAATTTTCCACCTTCGGAACCGTAATAAAATGTCAACAAGTCCTGGTATAAGTGGGGGCCCGTTTCTAGGCAATCATTCAGTGAAATCCCATTATTGCATTTAGTAGAGGCATCGAATACCACCCTAACCTTGGGGGTGTCACGAAAGCTCAGACCACGAAAGCTCAGACCCCCTAAGACCTAAGATCACGAAAGCTAAGACCCAACACCTAAGATTACAAATATTTATCTTTCGCACCTGCCTTGTATTTTAACTCCCAACATTTATTCTGAATACCACACCTTAGAATTGGCACTTTCATGAAAAAGAATCACATAAAAAGTAACAAATACATTTTTAAATTGATGATTTTACAGACGTTTTTCTCGCACACAAAATGACTAACCTACAGTACTACAGTAGGCCTACCCCATGTTCAATGTTTTTGTTTCTATGGAACGTCAAAAGAGCAAAAATTATATAGAGGGCTGAAAACTCTGTGGAGTCCATCTACAGTGTGGATGGAACAATGTAAAATTAAAATTGTAATGATAATAGTATAATCATGCAAGTACGAAGAAATAAATACTGGCAAATAAATTTTAATTTAAAAATCATGATAAGTTTTTTTGTTTCGTTTTCTTTCTGTTTTTATGCTTGTACTATTATTGTTGCTCTTTTGGCGCTCCAGGGAAACAAAAACATTGAGCATGGTGGGAGCTCGAGGAGTTACATTACAGTATACAAAGAAACACATATGTAAAATCATCAATTTAAAGGATTTATTTATTTGTTATTATGTGTTTCTCCTTCTGAAAGTACTTATAAGTCCTAATTTTAAAGTGTGGTGTTCAGGATAAAGTTAGTCAACAAATTTGGAGTCAAAATACAAGAAAGGCAGGTGCGTAAGAAAAACATCCTCTGAACCAACACAATGGAGTAAATATATACCAACAAACAACCCGTCAAGTTTGTTTGTTGTAAAGAAAAAATATACATTTACTCAACGGGCGAAAATAATGTGAGTTTATCTATGTTTTGCGGTAGTATTAAATTATATTTATGGTAATAAATGAAACCTACTGTGTTTAAAATTATGTATGGATAAACAAGTATTGTTTTTAATCTGTAGTATATCTTAGTATTTGTAATCTTAGGTGTTGGGTCTTAGCTTTCGTGATCTTAGGTCTTAGGGGGTCTGAGCTTTCGTGGTCTGAGCTTTCGTGACACCCCCTAACCTTGGTTGTAAAACTGGCATCTTTCACTACTGGGTGATGGGGAAGGTAATAAACAATACCACTATCTGTGGTGTGAGCTTCAGCAATTATGCCTAATCTCTCCATTTCAGAGATAGAGGCCTCATATTTTTCACCTAATTCTTTGTCTTTAGCAAGCCTCCTATTCAGACTATTTAACCTCACCTTAGCTACCTCTCTATTATTTTGAAGGCACTCTTTCATACCCTCTTTCCATGGTAACTTAACTTCATATCTCTCATTCACCAGACGTATGCTCTCATTGAACTCTTTCAGTACAGCATCTTGCACTCCATCACTTGTCCCAGAATTTTTTCAATCTGTCATCGGATATGTCTGTAATGCAAAGCAACTGTGGGGATACATGGTTAACATTATGATTACGAGTAACATTTATATTGTCATTCAAATTCCATCTCCCTGAGATAACCCAACCGAAAACAGTGTCTTGGGCTACCAGACCCTCTGGAAGATTGTGTATGCCACGTCCCATAAATTGCCAATAATAATCTAAGCCCACTAAAATGTCAACATGGATCTCCCTCTCTTTGTCATAGTCATCTTCTAATGGGAGATGGGCTACTGCTTTCAAGGAGGACTGTGGAACCTTAGCTCTAAACATGGGTGCACATATCGATTTAACTTCAATGCAATTCATTATTCCTACCATATTTATTTTCAACATTTAATTTGTAAATATTCCTAGTTTCATTTTGTGAGGACTTACCTTCACCAAAGGCAGCAAATGCAAATGATTTGGGTGTTAACCCCACTGCTCCTACCTTATTTACAACATTACTTTACTACCTTTAACTCTGACTTTAGCATTCTGTAAGACAGTATAACTATGAGGAATGTCAGTGTTCGAATGAGTTGTAGTTGCAGCTTGGACTAATGGTTCTGTAGTTGCAGCTTGGACTACTGGTTCTGTGAAAACTGGAACCGGAGTGGCTGTCTGTGTTGTTCATTTCTGCCAGATAATTTCATGATGAGGTCCGTTACAACTGCGACATTTGAAACTGCATTTCCTTGCAAAGTGACTAGTGTTCAAACATTTGAAGCAGGAGTGTGCTTCCTTAATCGCATTCGATTTCTAAGCATATGTCATCGATCTAAGTTGTCTACATTTCTACGAGCTATGATTTGTCCTATTACAAAATATACAGTTCTTGATTTTACCTGCAACAGCAACTGTAGCTGGCATAGCTGAAACTGTTCCTTGATTTTGCACACTTCCTGAACTGTGAACCGTATTCGCAAACCCTTCAGAACGTTCGCGACGCTCAATCTCTGATTAAAAAAATTCCAGTAAATATTTTAAATCTGCTTCTTACCGATTCCTGATCTTGCCCATTCAAGGCGGATTTCTGGAGGTAAGCGCCCGGGTAAGCGTGATAAAATAAGGGGAGTCAGTATTATGCCATATTTTTCTTCTCCATTGACCCCTAGTGCTCCTAATGATTGGACATGTCCATTAAGTTCATCTCGAATAGACCACAACTCCGCTGCGGTTGAAGCCTGACTTGTATTGACATTGATATTAATGAGTGCCTGAATATGTGAAAAGATTATACGCTTCGGTCGACCAAACCGAGCTTTTAGTGATTGAATTGCAATATCATAATTTATGTCTGTCAGCGCTAAACCTGCAATGCTGTTCAAAGCTTCTCCTGAAAAAAGGTTTTTTAAATATGTGAATTTATTAACCTTGGGAATGGTGGTACTATCCACTTCAGCACAAAATTGATTCCAAAATGTCTGCCATTCAGATATTTCACCACAAAATTTCTTTATTTCCAATTTAGGTAGCTTTGTTGTATTATTAAGACGACTGCCAATACCGTTGGTAGTGTCATTATTACTCGAGCTCACGTGTAACTGTGACTGCTCGGAAAGCTCAGCTATTCTATTCATTGCTTCCAATTTTGTTCTTAACAAACGAGAACGAAAATCGTAATTGATCGTCCGATAGCTTTTCTTCTACCTGGCTCTGGACGGCGTCCAAAGCTTCTACTCGTTTGTCTAACTCTCCTACCTGGAGAGTCAGACTAGCCGATGTGGTACTCGGAATAATTTATCCATAATATTACCTGATTCGTTGGTATCTTTATCCCGATCGTTATCATCCAAATTCTAGACCTAGTAGATCAGGGAGGTTTCGGCACCAATTTTACTGACTCGAATAAATATATCGACCACTATTATCAGTAAAGTGAAGTTTATTAAATACTCACCTACCAACACTCGAAGAAAGACGAGATAGAGGTGATCTCATTGAAATGTTCAAAATTATCCGTGGTATAGTAAACATTGAGGCAAGTTCATTTTTCACTCTAAGGCAGAACCCTGGAGGTTATATAACCAGAGGACACTCACTTACACTATCTAAACCTAGATACAAAACCATCAGGAGAGATACCTATTTTGACGTCAGAGCAATCAACAAATGGAACTCACTACCAGAACATGTCATTAACAGCACAAAAACAAATTAATTCAAAAACAACCTCGACATTCACATAAACAAAAGGAGAGGAGGCAACTAGTATTACGAGCATTAAGCTCACAGCCTCTTTTAATCACTAAAGGTAAGAATCACTAAAGGTAAGAAGCTATACTTCAACATAACATAACATGACAACGTTTCAACCCAACCTGCGTGAACACACCACGCTGTCCAAAACCCCAGGTAAGTATGGTACGCCAATCACGTACAAGTACGTTGTGATTTAATGAATGCCCAAAGTGCTACTCTATGGAGTCCATAGACATATACTGCACCCATAATGAGCCTGTAGGATTTTGTTTGAGAAAATGTTTCATTGTCAAGCTTTTGAGGTATGTGTGTTATAGACTCATCGGTACAATCAATCCTTGTTTCACCTTGGTCTCTGATAAGTATGTTACCGGGTCGTATAAACATAAATACTCCTACACTGTTTCAGTATTTCACAACAGAATATAGATCCGATAATTTAATAGAATAATATATATATCAAGCAAGTTACAGTACATAGGTGTTATCATCAAGCTGGTCAACTAAAAACTAACTCCTACACTAACAGTGATTCCAACTCCCCTTACACTAATATTATACTCATCAATTACCATGGAAAAGGAGCTGAGATCAATAGGTTAGGAATGTCTATATCTAGGGTAGTAGGATTATAGGTTGTATTATATATCTATATATATATATATATTGAAATTATGTAACGCTTGTTTGTATATTTGCAGGGTTTTCCTTTCTTCGTTCTCTTTATTTTCTGAGTGACGTTGATTCGTACACAATAAATGGTCTGGTAACGGCAATCAACAACTTGTTGTCTTTCTTTTGGTCTTGATATTGCATTCATTTGAGCCAAGCCTCGCACGCTTGATACCCGGGGAGAAAACTTCCAAATCAATCCGGGCATGGTCTCACGTACCACGACAGTAAATATATAATCAGATGAAGGGGATTCTGCTGTAATTTTGTTTCTTTTCAATTTCAATTTTTTTCGTTTCTGTTGTATTTATATGGTGTTGATTTTTTTTGTTTTGTAATACAGTATCACGAACTTGTGTAAAAACAATCAATATTGATTGAACAAGTTGTACTGCACATCAGTCTCGTGTCTAAATAAAGTTTATATATATATCATCAGAATGCTGGAGGCCGTTCACTGCTTCCTCTCTGGAACATGGTTCGTAGCTGGTATTTTCTTTGTCTTCTTCCGTCTGCAGGTAGTCACACGGACAAAGAAGATTTCTATGAAGCGTACGATGTCTACCATGGCCATGTTCTGGTGTAACTTCATAAACGGGCATGCCTTCACCTTTTTGTTCCAATACCACATACACATCATCTTCATAGAAGCTCTGCAACTTTCCTGGTCCTCCGGGGTGCACACAGTTTTTGACCAATACTCTGTCACCGGGTTCTAGAGACGTGTACGCTACCTTTCGATCGTAGTTGTTCCTCTGTTGGCTGATTTCTGACTGTTCCTCGCTGCTACTCTATATACCTACTCCATGTTTGATTTCCATTGACGAGCATATTCGGAAGGATTTACTGTGTCTCTCTCTGATGGTTTATGGAGTCCAAATGCAATATCAACTGGAAGACGTGGGTATCTCCCGTACATCAAAAAGAATGGTGAATATCCATTGCATCATGTCGTGTACAATTGTAGGCATGTACAAGTCTGTTGAGTGAATGTTTCCAGCATAGATAATAATGTTCGGTTAAATCGCTCTTCCTGCCCGTTCCCTTGAAGGTGATATGGTGTGGTTCGTGGACCTCTTCTGTAAAGTCATTTTTAAAATTGCTGATATCCAGTGGTAGTCTCGATAAAGTATCCGCGTCAATGTTTATTCGTCCAGGTCTGTACTTTATTGAGAAGTTGAAGTCCGCTAATTCGGCAACCCATCTATAGCCAGTCGCATTCAATTTCGCTGATGTAAGAACATATTTAGTGGGTTATTGTCAGTATATACAGTAAAAGGTTGTGAATAATATAAATAATCCCGGAACCGCTCGGTAATAGCCCATTTCAGCGCCAAAAATTCAAGTTTTCCGGAATGGAGATGATAATTTTTCTCTGCTGGGCTTAGGGTCCTAGATCCGTATGCAATAACCCGGAGCTTTCCTTTTTGTAACTGGTAAAGTACTGCTCCCAACCCGTCTTTGGATGCATCCGTGTGCAATACGAATGGTTGACTGTGATCAGGGAAACCCATCACAGGTGGTGATGTTAAACAATCGATGAGCGTGCTTAGTGTGCTTTGATGCTGCAGGGTCCACACTACTGGTTGTTTTGAGAGAATCTGCTTGTTCTTTTGGCGTCGATTGGGTTTGGACATCATCTTCTTTTTCTTCGTCTGCTTCTCGTTCTGAGTCTCACATTTTAAAAGATTATATAGTGGTTTTGCAATACTTGAGAATTTGGGAATATATTGCCAATAATACCCGAGAAGGCCAACGATTTTTCTCACTTCTCCTACAGTTGTTGGTTGTCGGTCACGTAGTGCTAATACTGCCTCCGTTTCACTGGGATCCATTGTGTAACCGTCTTCCGAGACTACTCTACCCAAATAACGTACTTCACACTTGAAAAGCAAACACTTGCTCGATTTTAACTTCACACCTCGTTCTTGTAATCGTTGCAGAACTCGTCGTAGATTGGCTGTGTGTTCTTCAAACGTTTTCCCATATACCAATATATCGTCTAAGTATACAACAGTAATTTCACCAATTAAACCATCAAGACAAGACTCCATGTGTCGTTGAAAAACTGCTGGGGCATTAGTAAGCCCAAATGGAATCCGAAGCCATTCATACAGGCCCCATGGAGTAACGAATGCCGTAGCTTGTCTGCTCTCCTCGGCTACAAATCCTTGGTGATATGCCTTTCCTTGGTCAAGTGTAGAGAACCATGAGTTTCCTCCAAGGCTGTCCAAAACATCCTGAATTCTAGGTATAGGCTGTCTATCCGGAATAGTTTTTTTGTTTAGCTCTCGGTAATCTATGCATAACCTTAAACTGCAGTCCTTTTTTCTAACACATACAACAGGGGATGAATACGGTGACTCAGACTTTTGAATCCATCCTCTGCCGATAAGATCTTTTAAATAGGTCTTGACCTCTCTTTACAGTGGTGGTGGGATGGAAATATATGTTTTTTGAACGGGTTCGTCGTCTTTTAATCTAATTTTCATGTTTAAATCTCGCAAACATCCCAAATCGTTGTCATTCTTCGCAAAAGCTGCTGCCTCGTCCACCAGCAATTCAGTGGCAGTTCTAAGTTGATTTCTGTTTAAGTCTGTTAAGTTTACTGGTGGAATCCCTAGGGGTGAATCAGTCATTGAATTGATAACTACAGGCGTTGGTGGTACAGCTTCCTTTTCACAGATCTCCATGCCTTCAAATATATTCAGGGAACCTAATTATGTGCGTCTTCTTAAAATTATGTCACTATTGCTGTCATTTAAGACAAATATGTTCACTTTCATTGTTCCGTCCTGGAGTTGTACCACTGAAGGTGGTAGGCCTACATGTAACTTCTCAGAAGGTGCTGCCTGATCGTCGGGTTCAAATAGTAGTAATTTCCCGATAAAGTAAAAAGGAGAGCGTACCTTACATGTCACGCATGATGATCCCTGCTTAGGATTGACTTCATCTTGTCTCCCCACGATGACGGTGGCTACCTCAGGTGGGTATTCAGCTTTTATAAGGCTAAAAAATGCTTGTATGTCGGTTTTTCTCATTGCTGGGAAAGCCGCTTGGATGGACGTACTTGTGTTATCTCTTTTCACTATCTCCTGAATGACGTTGTACCCCAGGATTGGCCTTTCCATATTATTTGGTGATATTAGTAAGGTAACCGTAAGTGCAGGCTGATTGGTTGATAAAGTCATGATCACTTCGATCCAACCGTTGAATGGAATTGGTGTACCATTTGCAGCTTGTAAATGAAGGTTGGTGTTCCCAATTAGTTCATCAAGTGGTTTAGGTTTCATGTCCGGTAAATATGTCGATACCCACCAGGCTGGTGCTATCGACACTTGGGCCCCCATGTCCCAGAGTACTGTCGTCTTCACTTTTTCAAAGTAGCAAGTGACTGTGCACTTCTTGCCTACCAGTCGAACGATTTTCTCTTCTTTCTCTGGAGAGATGTTACAGATGTGAGACGTGTGGGGTTGATATTTACAGGTTACAGTTTGTCTCCCGACTGTAACCGTCGGCCGTTTCCCGATTGATCATTTCTTCGTTGCCGACATCCTCGTGCGAAATGTTCTGACGACCCACATATATAACAATGACTGCATTCCGTTTCATTGTTTTGCTGGCATGATTGGCACAATCTACGTGCTTGTCTTTGGAATCGTGGTGGTTCATTAGTCAACAGTTCTTGCAAGGTGGCCATTTGGGTCTTCAGAATTGCCATATCAGCCATTCCCGCCTTTAGTTCGGCCATCTCCTGCATCAAGGTGCCCTCCTTTGGTTTCTGGTATTTCTCTTCGTGCACTCAACTCTCTTTGACCTCAACAATATAGTGTCGATCAAGCTTTTCACATCGCTCTGCTTTATTACTTGCCGCACTATTCATCCGTTCAAACAGTATTTCATCCGTCACTCCTTTGTCCTGTAAGTACAGTTTTAACTCATTTCGGATCGATTCACTTCTTAATCCGGTCAGCAATGCATGTCTGAACATACTATCCACTAGTTTGGAATCGTATTCCAAACCAGTTTCACTCTCTTGGCTCGCAAATATCACCTTCTGCCTCAAGTCCAATGTCCTAACTAAGAAGGTGCCGGCTGATTCTCTCGGCTCTTGGGTGTTCCTCGAAAGTTGGTGGTACAGCTTGGTTGCTTCTTTTTCACCATAATGGGATCGCAGCATTCGGCGCAGATTTGGTAATGTGATGTTTCGGCGACATTCAAGATAACTGCGTAGAGCTGATCCTGGTCCCACGGCCCGTACAACAGCTTCTATTATTTCCGAGTCGGGGATGGCCTTTAGCTTGGCATTTTCAATTTGGTGGACCAAACTTGAAAATATGAGTCGGTCCTTTTGTCTCGGCTCTCCAATTTGTCCAGCAATTTTAAAGTCTCGTCTAGTCAATCTAACTAGGCCCCCATCTGTCGTCGCTGGAGTCGTACTGGTCGTCGTGACATTACTCGATGTTACACCGACAATAATCCCATACATGAATTTACTCAGATCATTTAACATGGCAATGAGACGTTCGTCAGACAGTGCTTCTAATTCATCTTTATTAATTTCTTTTAGAATCTTCTTCCCTAATTTCAATTTACTATCTGTCTTGTCAGTGATATCTTCGTACCCATTTATTTTTAAGTAATTGCATACCTTTAATAAAGTCTGCTGATCTGCGGCATTTATCTGCTTTATTACCAGTTCGTAGCATTGAAGTGGTGTCATATCATTTGCCATGGTAGTCAATCTAACTCACCCTCTTATTTCTAGGTTCTTGTTACGATCCTACCAGCACTCGTTGCACCACAACAGTCTAGTATGGGTCAGACGTGTCGCTGAACAGGTAGCATTAAATTCTATTTTACTTCTAAAATGTCTTTATTTGCCTACCTGTCCCATCGTGGTCGCCAAATGTTACCGGGTCGTATAAACATCTCGGACACTGTTTCAGTATTTCACAACAGAATATAGATCCGATAATTTAATAGAATAATATATCAAGCAAGTTACAGTACATAGGTGTTATCATCAAGCTGGTCAACTAAAAACTATATCCTACACTAACAGTGATTCCAACTCCCCTTACACTAATATTATACTCATCAATTACCATGGAAACGGAGCTGAGATCAATAGTTTAGAAATGTCTATATCTAGGGTAGTAGGATTATAGGTTGTATTATATCAGGGAACATTTTCGCCAGTGTAGCGTAGCAAAAAGCTATACAAAACAACCTTATTGCTACACATTTTGAAAATTGTGTAGCAAAAAATACAATACAAAACTATGTTTCTCGACTTAAAAATCAGTTTGATTAGCAATATTGCTAAACAAAATTTTTAAATGAAAATTTTCCCTGATTATATATCTATATACAGTAGTAATTGTAATGTACAGGACTAGTAACTGTAGGGCTCTAACAAGTACATCGAATATGTCTAGTGCCTTCAGTATGTCTGTTTTGCCACGTAGATCTTCTTCGACAACTGGAAAATATATACTATGCTTTCAAGATGAGCAATGCATTCAATGCCATATCAACAAGAAAATGACCATGTATTGCCTTTACAGATAATATATGTTACAGCATTGTCTGCAAAAACAAGTTCCATGGTTTTTTTTTAGTCCTGTGCTGTCATGTTATTGAAAACAACTCTGATACTGTAACATGCATGTCTGAAAACACCCCTGGATGACTTGTTTTGACAGCATATTCTTGTCTAGCTAACTGACTTGGATGGTGTTTACCCTTGGGACCCAGACAGTGGCCAGTTACTATCTATAGGAGGTGGAAAATAAATGAAATACCAGATCACTATTATATATGTCTAATTTCATTATTAATAGTCTGCAGTAGTATCTAATTATAACAGTCCGGACGACTGCATCGTATGACCAATAGCACAAAAAACTCATAGAGGAATGAAAACCTTCCAAATTCAAAACTAATTGTTTCAGTATGCTGTCATCCTTTTCATTTTCAATTATTATCTTCATCTCCCAAAAGAGTGGATTAATGGTAACTATAACCAAAATTGTGACGAAGTAGAAAGAAAGAAGAATATAGAAAAAATAATATCCTGACAATAACAAGGGGTTATTTGACTGCATTAGAAAGCATAAAGTATTCTATGGTGAAGGATTGTTTTCTTTGCACCACTTGTTTAAGTTGTGAAAAAGATTTTAATGTTGCATCTTTATTAAAAAGATCTTTGATTTAAACAATCCCGTTCTCTATCCATTTTACCCAATGTGCTATATGTGGAAAGAGCATTGATGATGAAATGGATATTGTAAAAATGACAGAAAAGGGTGCTGTTGGTGTTAACAGAGCTAGCACCGCGAGGGAAAATCCATCAATTTTCATGTGTTATCAAGACAAGCACTACATTTTACATGTAGAAGGACCTCATAAATAAGAAATGTATACAAGTGGAGAAAAAAAGAAAGATAGAAACAGAAACTATAGCTAAACCAACCCTCGCTCTCTTGATCAACAATTTTGGTTCAAAGATCATTGTTTTTTTTGTGGTATTGATTTTAATAATAAACATGATAACAATGACACATTTCCTGTCAGAACATTTATATTCCAAGCATCTATTATATCTGCCAGGCTATTGAGTCCTTATCTTTTTAACATAGCGACGGAAATCTTCACTCTCAAAATTAAAATGACTAAAGATGTAAACGGTATCAAATTGCCTAATACAAATTATCCAATTAACAAAATCAAAATTACTAGCTATGCAGATGACAACACATTATTCCTTGGTGATGATGCTCGCATCTCAAATGTTTTTAAAATCATTAAAGAATTTTTCAATTTGTCAAGCTTGCATCTAAATAGAAATAAAACAGAAGGCCTGTGGCTTGGTAATAACGTTAATAAAAAGGAAAATGTCGAAGACATTAATTGTAAAAATGAGGGGAAAGCAAAAGCACAATACCGGCTGAAAATATCGAGGAAAATTGGACGAAGCGAATAGAAAAACAACAAAACATTACTTACCTATGGGAAAAAAGATATCTGTCGTTGAAAGGTAAAGTGGTAATTATTAAATCACTGCTTATATCCCTAATTTTATTTCCAATTATGGTCCCCGATGTACCTCAATGGGTTATTACAGCTATAGAAACAATACTATATACATTTTTATGGGAAGGAAAAACGGACTACGGTTATTTTTGGAAACAAAATACATAGAGGTCTAGATATGGTTCATGTACCTACTATAATAACTACCTTTAAAATCAATTTGATCAAAAGAATTTTTAACAATGAAATAGCAGCATGGAAATATACCAAATAATGTCGTCTCTCTATTTCAATTCCTCTGCATCACAACTCTATATAACTTTAGAGACGCAAAGAAAAGAATTTTATGTTAAGTGTTTGTTATGTTGGTATGAACCTAAAACTCCCAAAAATACAATTGAAGTTGGTATGCCTGCAAACGAGATTATTTGGTGCAATTCTTGCATTACAATTTTACATACGAAAATAGGCAACTATATTAAAAAAAATTAGTCCGTTTTTTCTTCCCATAAAAATGTATATAGTATTGTTTTCTCTTTCATTTTTTATATAATTTAATCACCTTTTTATACATATCATTTATTATAAATATCAAAAAAAAATCTCAGAATTTATAATGTATAATGTATTAATGTATTAATGTATTAATGTTCATTTGAAAATGAAAGAAATAAATGTTTATTTGATTGATCGATTGACTTATTTTGTATCAATTAATATATCTTTGTCAAAAGTTTCCGTGCACTTTGTAGATTAACTTCGGTTAAATGTATTGGTTAGTAAATCGGATTTAACATTCATGGAAATTGACCATTAAATCATGAATAAAAAATGGAAATACGGTAATATTTTGTTGTTGCTGATGTTTTTACTCTACCCTGTTTCCTACTTTTATTTAGCAATTTAGCATAATGTATGCAACTGTCACATAAAGTGATGAAATCTGTATTTTGAGAAATAATACACAATACAATATAAAACATAATGAAGAATAATAATAATAATAATAATAATAATAATTTTTATTTTGCTTGTCAATTTGGATACAACAATAATAATAATATAATATGTCTTAACTTTCTCAACATTCGTCGTACAAGTCAAGGTCTCGTTATGACAGAAGATGTACCATCAGCTTGCCCTGGGTGCGCGTTATTTCCAAATAAGTGTGTTTGGAAATGTTTTTATTTGTTTATGCAAACAACGTATAAAACGTATAATGTACATCAGTTGTGGGTTTGTTACAAGGACACGAAACATTAGGCCTACTCAGCATCATTAGCACAGATAAGAACATACTGCTACGTGATCATAGAATAGAATAGTGATCCCTAAGACTTTACGACAAAAATTTTACCGATATCGCATATAAAGGTCATCAAGGGGTAATTAAAACGAAACATGAGACTCAAAGTTTGGTTTCCAGGAATCGATTAGAGAGTAGTGCCCGAGAACCGCTAAGGATGTCTAACCTAATTCCGCAAGGTGTGTGGCAAGAAGTAAGTGTTGATTGGAAATAGATAGCAACTATGATGATGACGACCCAGAACCAATGGCCCACGCAATACCTGGTCCACAGTTACCATGTCCGCACCGAAATATCCGGTTTTGAATGAACATTACACCTTTTTAAGTTTAAAATGTTTGAAGTTTACCTGTTTTTTACTGGAAAAAAAAAGGAAAGGACAATAACAATAACAAAAAATTTTATGGACATGACTATAATGGAAACCAATGTTATAGTTGTCAATTTTCGATTGGCATGGTGTGTACTGCATGATAAATGTGAACTGAAGGCAGAGGAGGCGTTCCATAGTGTACTGCATGATAAATGTGAACTGAAGGCAGAGGAGGCGTTCCATAATATCTTGCGCTCTCAACTTTGATCTTTGATGATCACACCAAAGAATATATATCACAAGAATGAGTAATCCGCGATTTTCCCTGTAACAGTAATATTGTCCATGTGGTAGGGCGCCGCCATAAGTGTGGATGTATCTGGGATGTATACAACTTTGTGACGATTTCAATAATCCAAGGCTAGACCACCGGTAGTATTTTCATGATAAAAAATGTTATCAACTACATGCCAACATCATGTTAAATACTATTTGGATATTTAATTGTTCGTTTTATGCAATTTATTTAGTAAAAACTGCCGTATAAACAGTTTGCTTTATCAACCGGGCGCTACGATAGCGTGACCGGGCGTGTTGGTGTTTACGCGTTTTCACGAAGGATTGTTTAATAATATTCCTATATTTAACTTGTTTCTGGTAAAACAAATAAATGTTAATAACATTTAACATTTTGTCCTATTAATAACATGTATTTTATACTAATTTATATCATAAAAACAATACTTAATTTACCGGGCGTAGAGTAGTACACGGCAATGGTAAAGAATAGGCCGTGCTGAGTAACGATTTTTAGGGAATAAGTAATTCGGTCTTTACTTACCCTATTTAGAATACGGTAATGGAGTATTGTAGCAGTCAAACGATGTCCAAAGCTGGAAGTATCCTAGGCTCGAAGTAAATAAACTATACGGAGTGTAGAAACCACATATCCACACGAAGCGCGTACGTACGTGCGCAGTGTAAGGTTAATAGGCTAGACTAGTTCAGGACAATAATATATACAACGGTACAATAATTGAAACACGATAACATACAGTAACACGTAGTAAAATATGTAAAGTTAAAACGCTAAATATCAAAATGTAATAGTGCTAATAATTAGGACAACTAATTATTATCGTAAAACTTGTATTAAAACTCGCAATGGTTTGCTCATAAAAATGTCGATGTCTTCTCGTTGAAAACTTGACGCAGAGAGAGAGAGATCGCTCGTTGCGCGTTCGCTATATTTACAACAGCAATTTGCATAACTTTACGCGTTGAGCGCACACACGCAAATATGTGTGTGAAGTTCCTACAGATTCATTGATTTTTGGTGTTGCTGTGTTAGGCCTTTTTTGTGAACTAACTTAGCATGTTAGTAAATAATTGTCTGTAAAAGTGAATGTACACTATATGTATTATAAAATAGTTTACAATTGCAAAAACTATTATCATAATTCTATTTAATGTGACATGTATAATATCTATTAAATCAAGCATATTTAGTATGTATACATCCGCCCTTATGAGGGCGGGCATCACTCACTGGAGCTCTCTGTTACAAATTTCTCATGCAAAAATCGCGGAATACTCATTCTTGTGATAGAGTGTTGACAAAGTGCGAGGCAGCGAGGCAAGCGAGGCATGCGCGGCATGCCAAATATTTGTGCGAGGCATCATTTTATCATTTCTAAAAGTGCGAGGCATGCGTGGCATATAGTTTACAATTTCAAAAAGGTGCGAGGCATATCTTAACGTGCTATTATGCTATATTATAGGCCTAATAATCAATCGATACAAGCGTATCTAAATAGATTCGTGTATACACTCATCATGTTGTTTATTTTTATGTAACGATTGTTTTTTCATTCAAGTCATATCGTGTCAAAAGTGCCCAAACTACGGTTCAAAAATCTAAACGACAGTCTCTAACTTTCGATAAACAATAATTGTTAAAGCGACACACTCATCAAATGACTGCAATGTTTGTTGGCATTTCGAGCGTGTTCACTCACATGTCTCTCGAACATAGCAGAGTGAAAATAATATTTTGTCACACCCCTGCGCCTAGATCCGGTAGACCCGAGAGATGGAAAATCCCTCTTTACTATTTAGCAGGTAGCGGAATGATTCAGCCCTCAGCTCAGAGGATTGTGGTGCATTCCCCTCCTATAGCACGTGGTTTCAGCAGCAACGCACAGACTTCTCTCTGAGCGGCGTGCCAAAGACATTTTTGACATTCCATTCTCTAGGAACAACACGTGTGGTGTACCTCTCTCGCAAATAAGGTGAACAGCGATTGCCAGGACAAGTTCAATAACTGGCGGTGAATAAAAGGTAACTGATATGGCGATCCAATAACATGCCGCAAAGAAAAAAATTGCGACAGAATTCTGGAGCGCGTGTGAAAAAAGATTTACGTCCGACAATTGTAATACTAGGCCTAAAATTAAACTTTAGCTAATATGCTTAGCCCTAACCTAGATAAGAGGCCTATGTAGAAAATAATTTAATCAATTTTGATATAATAATAATTGGTGTAATATTTAATAATGATACACTATTCCTGTTTTAGTAAGCTAGGTATATTACGAACGATTTTTATTTATTGTTGTCCATGTACGTATTAATAAACCTGGCGCTAGTTTCCTTCGCTTGTATTTTTACTCCAAATTTGATAACTAACTTTATCGTGTGAATACCACACCTTAGAAGTATACCTCATGAGTACTTTAATGAAAGAATCACATAAAAAGTAACAAATAAATCCTTAAATTAATGATTTTACAGGCGTGTTTCTCGCACACTGTTCGCGAATTTCACTTATTCAATGTTCAATATTTTTGTTTCTATGGAGCGCCAAAAGAGCAACGATAATAGAGGACTAAAACTCAGTGGAATGCGTCAATTTCTCATGCATTTATTGGTGAAAAACACGTTTTATTTCAATATATTTGTTAATTTGTCAATAAAAATGCTGTAATATGTTACTGCTGATACTGTTCTGTTTTCAAAGAATAATAATCGATCCTAAATCAACATCACTACCTAGTCTAGACCTAGGACATCCTACTAAGGATATTATGATGAATTTTTCTATTTTATTCTTTAAAATGTTAACGAAACCGTGTACATTATCAACAGTAACATTTTTCATTACTGACAGTGACAAAATCTATTGAAATTGTACTTGATTTTCACCAAATAATGCGTTAAATATAAATGGATTCCACAGAGTTTTTAGCCCTCTAATTAATTTTGCTCTTTTGGCGTTCCATAGAAACCAAAATATTGAACATTGAGTGTGCGAAATGCGAGAAAAACAACGTCTGTAAAATCACCAATTTAATGGATTTATTGTTACTTTTATGTGATTTTTCTTCATTAAAGTAGGCCTACTAATTCTAAGCTGTGGTATTCAGGATAAAGTTGGTTAAAATACAAGGCAGGTGCAAAAGGAAACTAGCCTAGCGGGCCTAGGCCTAGGCTACTTCAATTTCGGTGATTTCCTGCCTTGCAATTTTGAGAAATGATAAAATGATGCCTCGCATTTTTTGATGATGGTAAAACGATGCCTCGCATAAATTTCTGACTTGCCTCGCATGCCTTCCCTGCCTCGCGTGCCTCGCTGCCTCGCACTTTGTTACTACCCCTTGTGATATATATTCTTTGATCACACTGATCTTTGATCACACACTAACTTCTTTGATAGAGCGTCTAGGCCTACTATAGTCTACTAACTGTGGTAGTGTAAGAGATCTAGGCCCTATTAGAGAGATGGAGGGTCACCTGCATAGCACTGTTGCTACGAGTATTTCTATCATTTATGGTAGGCCCTATGATTGTCTGATTTAATAGATAATATGCACTAGCCTAGGCCTAGTTATTATTACGACACATCACTTGATTTTTAGAAATTAAAAATATAGGGCCTAACTAGGCCTAGGCTAGTAGGCCTAGCCTAGGTAGGCTAGACATCAAGTCAGGATAAGCCTAGGCCTAGTGAACAGGCGCGCGATCGGAACGGACAATTCATCGGAATCGACCACGAACGGGCCAACAAAGTTGTAAGACGATCGGGCTCAACAAATAGGATGATCGGTCAAGTGCGAAGCTGCGTTATTCGAGGCATGCCGAAAATTTGTGAGGTATTAAATATTTCAAAAAAATGCGAGGCATGTATGTAGCCGCGTGTAGCTAGCCAGGCCTCTAGGCTAGGGTTAGGCCCTACTAGACCACCTACCAGAGCAACAAATCAAATCCTACCACCAGAGAGCAGCCACCTGCTTGGAATTGATTATTAATGGTATATTACAAATTTCAAAGCTTAATTCTTTCAGAAACTGATAAAATTGAAGTTAAAAGTAAATTTCTCGGCATATCACAATTTCATAATCGAATGCGTTTGACCAGTGGCAAATCCAGAGGGGGAGGGGGACACACGCACCCTCCGCCCCCTTATTAATCTGGAGAAAAACAATTATTCTAACATAAGGAGAAAAAAAAATTGAGAAAAAAAGAGTAAAGTATGTGTTCTTCCGTGTCTATTGTATTGAGCAGTCAACTGTGAGGCGTTACCGATGCATTTATTTGGTCAAATAAAATTGGAACTTCTTCACACAAGTTATTTTTCAAATATTACAATCCATTAGAGTGAATATAAGTATATAAGATCTATTATTATAAACAATGTGCGCCTAAGTTTCAACTTTCTACGGCATGTCGTTATTTAGAAAGTGGGTCAAATGCTAATACATGAAAAAAAATGTTCCGTTCACTTTTGGAAAAAATGTTGCACTATGACAAGTATATAAATAAATATTGCAAACAATCTGACACCAAAATTTGCTCCCTACGACAAATATTTTTTAATTTATGTTGTTATAATTATTAATATAAAATATACCAAGTTTTATTAAATTATGTACTTAGGTCAATAACCAGTCACCGGTCATTTTCAAGTAATATTATCTGTTAAACTGAGCCATAAGCCTTTATTAGTGGATTTCTTATATACTGCAAAAACGTATCAGTGTGATGTTCCATACAGAATACCGGATGTTAATTTTATCAAGACCAAAATAAAACGGGATTATTATGATATCGAACACAAGACTCTTGTGCCCTGAGCTAAGATGATCAGGCCAAACAAATAGGATGATTGGGACCAATATGGATTAAGAGGGCCTAGGCTAGCCAGCGTCAGTGATGACAAATGAAATCTGTGTGTGTTTTACGGTTGACACCATTCTCTAATTACAATTCCGTATTGCCAAACTATTAGGATTTGCTTGTCCTAACATAATGTATGCTTGCAGTTGTATGGAACACACACGATGATATGAATTTCATGACGTGTTTATTGAAATGCATTGGTGATATGAATTTCATGACGTGTTTATTGAAATGCATTGGTGATATGAATTTTGCTGGATGTGAATGAAATGCATAGATGGTACAAATTTTGTTGCCATGTTAATAAAATGCTTTGAATGAAAAAAGTGAAATTATTTAAACCAAAACAAAAATTGTTCCCTCCAAAGCATTTCATTCAGATCGCACCATGAAATTGAAATTCATATCATCAATGCATTTCATTTATATCACATTATGAAATTCATAATAATCAAAATGCGTTCCATAGTGCGGTGGAATATAAGAATTAATTTGTAACGTGAAATTTTTCAGGGTGTTTGTTGTTTGTTGGATGTTGCATAGCATTCCCAAAGCCACCTGTTGATATTCCACCTGTAAATCCTTCTGATGCTCCAAAGCTTCCAGCTGGAGTCTCTAGGACAGTTCTTATAGCAGGTACAGTATTCAATAACACACATTTTGATTTTGACAATTTGATAAAATTTACCTCCGCCAAGGAGGTATATGTAATCGGTAGCGTGTGTTTGTTTGTTAGCAGGATTACTCAAAAATTAAATACAAGATCTTTATCAAAATGAATATACAGATAGATATATTGTCATGGACCATTCCATTAAATTTTGGGACCATGGTCCCCCCAATTCTGGACCACTTTTTTAGTATACTTTTCAGACCTGCTAGTGTTAAAAGATAGGACAGAATTTTTTCAAAAGCCGGCGAGCAGTCTTAAAGTAACAAGTAAACTGAAATTCAAATTCACTCGTTTGATTTTCGCATTGCTGTTCTATTGTTGGTCAACTGAAGCTATTGTTAATTGAAAGGCTTGTTACATAACCATTACACCAAACTCGCATACACATGCTTGTAGTGAAATTAGCGTAAATCACAAACAGCATTAAGACACGCACACACATATATATATATTTTTTTCTTTTACCGGAGAAATCTTATGTAGGAGAATTTTTTTACAGTCGGCGGAGGTATCCACTCTCGGAGTGCCTTTCTAGTTTCAACTTGTAGTTTGTTAAAAATTCGGATGAACAGTTTTAAGTTCAGATTTTTATTTAATAATTTGGAAACAATATTTAACTAGGAAATCTGTATGTCCCAATGAACATAGTGAATTAAAGGGAAAGGTGTCACACCACTAGCTTTATTGTCAGTATATTCAGTGTTGTGTGATCATCCAGGCAGGCAATATAAATTATAAAAGTATTGGTAGATCTCTATAAATAGGGTATTTTATATTATAGGAGGTGGTCTTGCAAGTCTCTCAGCAGCCTTGGAACTTTCCGAGAGAGGATTTAATGTGACAATTTGTGAGAAGGATTTGGTACTTGGTGGACGTCTTCATACAAAAAACATTGAGCGATTAAATCAAACATGGCCTGTTGAACATGCCTTTCATGGTAGGACATTATTTATGAGTTGTTGGTGCTTTGGTCATTATTTTTGTAATACTTTTTCTTGGAACGTACAATTCAAAATAAACTTTATGAAATTACATCATGAAAATTAAATTAAGAAAAAGTTCTATTTTGACAGTGATTTGATTATTTTTTTACTGAATAATGCTTAATAATTATATTAATGTATTACATTTTAAGAAGGTACAGTACATGCTCCACATGCAGTGTTGTTAAGAAGGATAAAGTTGTATATGGACATTTTATATTATAGCCTGGTTTTACAACTACCATCAGTTTAAAGATATTCGCAAAAGACTTGGAATCGATGGAAATTTTAGAGAGTGGAAGGCGGTCGACTATGTTTTTAGAAATTATTTACCAGAGGAAATATATAGTGAAGGGCCATTCCCGTTAAATCTACTTGGTGAGTTCAGACATACTGTATATCCTAACATTACAAATCTCTGTCCAAATATTTCTCAAAAGACAAATAATGGAATGATATTTTTAAGTGGATGTACATAAGAACAATTTTATAGCATACACATACAAAAACACATTTAAAAGGTTAAAAATTTAAAGGCAACTTTAAAGTGCCTGGTGAAATTAATTACATTTTTTTTGTATTTTAAGGTCACAAACTTCTGTACATTTTTTGTAAAATTAAATTGTATATAGGCCTATTGAACTAATTTTGATTCCTTCTTAACGGTTTGGATGGGATATATATTATATTAACGGATTCTGCCAAAAAAATTAAGATAATTAATTCAGCAACAAGACAATGTAAAGCTCATAGGCCTATGATGTTTGTACATTACCACTGTTAGCAGGCTAGTGTGGGCTTAAGACACCTCGGGTGAGAGAGAGATTGTTTTCTTTTTATCATAATCAAATACATTCAAGACAAGGAATGGCCTGGTTTAATATTGAAAAAAAAAAATCAATTGCAGAGAATGAAAAAATGTGAGAATTACACTTTTTGATGGTATAAGGCATTCTTATATTCATTCCTGATATTTTTTAAATTTAGCATTTTAATTTTATTCATAGGTATCATTTTTCGCAGTCCCAATCTAAAGATGACTAATGCAATCGAGTCCTCATTGTCCTTGCCAGATTTATTGTATTACAATTATGATACTATTTTTGAGAAATATGCAAATATATCTCTTGGTAAGTACTTTTGGTTATTTTTTAGTACAGAACCGAGTCCTTATTGGTTGATTAATATAGAAAGTTTTCCTCCCTTCTCTAGAAACTTTCTTTTCAGAACTATGTGGTGTACCGCAAACTTTATATCAACATTTGATTTCACTATGAAATATATTTCATAAGCCCCTTTCTCACAGATGTGCCTGCAATATACCGGTAGTATGCTGGCGTCGTGCCGGTATCGTTACCGGTATATACCCATTCTCATCGGACTATTGTGCCGGAAATATAACCGGTATATACCGGCTTTCTGTGAGAAAGGAGTCGGGCATATTCGGCCAATAAAAAGTCTCTGACAAAATAATTATTGAGGGCGTCTTTTATTGTTAGTATTTTTGTCTAGTGATATATTGCGGCGAATTTTAAGTTACAGATTATTATCTTCCTTTATAGCATATTTATGCAATACATGCTATGTACAGTATATTGTGCATATATTATACAGGTACAGCAATTAATTAGCCATCATCAGCAATCTGTAAAACACCAATAGAATGCTGTACAATTTACAAGGCGACGAAAGGTGTCAAAGCCGCGACGGGGAATTAAATATTACGTTCTCACAGAATGCCCGTCTGGCATTGCGGGGAATATCCCTAGTAATATTACTAGGTCTAAAGCAGATGTCAAGACGATCCGTTCTTACAGAAAACCATACCGGCATGGTAATGGTATATTCCCGATTCCTGGCACACAGCTCTGTGAGAAAGGGGCTATAGAGTCGTTGGACTGGCTGGTTGTCATAGTTTTTTTTAGCGTTGGAATCAGTTTTTTAGAAAATAAATTTTATTTGTTAATCTGTTAACAGAAATATTGTGTTGCTGATACTAATATTGTACATTTGTGCTATACTAAACTAAACTAATTATTTTAATGACTGTTCAATTTTATATTATTTTATTATTTTATTACTTAAGATGACTGGGCAAAAGAAAAGCATGTTGATGAGGCATTTTATAGCATTATAATGCGACCTGCTCTGTCTGTAACGTTGAATGAAAGGCATACAATCAGTGCAGCTGAAATGCTCACATATATGCAGATGTATTTCCTAAGTGAACCACAGGTTGGTGCTAATTATTTGTCTGTATTTAAATGCAGTAATTAAAAAACTGTATCCATCTATAAAATCTCTATTTTAATAATATTTTAATAAAGTAAATATAACTCTAGATTGATATGTCACTTCTCAATTGCAAGTTAAGATAAGAAAATAAAAAATAAATCAAACTGCATGTCAGCAACTGCTCTTGAACAGGTAGTTAATGTGAACATAATCAAGTTCACCTATATTTTGGTAAAATCCATTGATTATGTATAATATAGAAAGAGGATACTGTAATTCTTTCTTCTAATTTTTTTAATTAAAATTATACAATACAAATTTGGTTTGTTTAAATGGACCAATTACATATTAAATATCTTTATTTTATTTTTAGGCTGATGGAAGGGAAGTTACAACCAAGAATTATCAAGATGCAGTAATAGGTCCTTGGAAAAAAGTTTTACAAGAAAATGGTGTCAGGTACATTAGACAACTAGTTAGTTTATACAAAAGTATCTCTTTGGGAATCCATTTGTAAATTTAAAAACTAGAGGTCTAATGGTAGGACATCTGCATATCAACCCGTCTTGGTTGTGGCAGATTTTATTCTCATTATTATCAAATATTTATTCATTTTACTGTCAGTTTAGACTATCTCTTAAGTAATATAGATAAAATATGTGTATAGGTATAGTTTAGTTAATTTGTATTCAATTATTGTGCAAATTGTCATTGTCATTTTATCATTTATTTATCAGAATTGAAACAAATTCAACTGTGAAGTCTTTATATTTCAATTCATCAAATGGCAAAGTAATTTCAACTGAAACTAAAGAGATGTTTGATCATGTGATATTAGCTACAAATCTGGTTGGCCTTCAAAGAATTATTAATACTACACAAAAGAACTATTCACCAGATTCAAAAATTGGAGTTAGTCTACAATGTTTACAGTCCAAAGTTGGCAAGTTACCATTAGCACCAAGGTACAAGATATTCCGCGCCTGGTTTGACAAACAACCTCACAATCGTCCAGATATTCTTGAAACGCCAGATTATACACCAGTCAACCTTATAGCGCAGTATCATCTGTTGGAAGAACACTTTGCAATGTGGGCTAATAAAACCAATGGATCTGTCCTGGAATTTCATCTGTATACATGGAAGGAAAAGGATACACCAGATGATAAAGTGTGGGAAATAATCCAACCAACTGTTAAAATGATATATCCTGAAATATTCAGTGAGAATTTCACTATGCTTGCATATCATGTTAATTCATTTGAAGATAATTTTCCATCGTTTAAAATCAACACAGAACAGTTTAGGCCTAATGTAACATTCCCTAATAGATGTGGCATCCCAAACTTAAGTTTTGCTGGTGATTGGCTTCATACTTCGTACCCGTCAAGTCTCATGGAACGTTCTGTATCAACTGGAAGGCAGGCAGCCAATCATATCCTTTTAATGGAACATGTTCGTCAAGTTCCTTTATTGGTGACAAATTCTCATGGCCCTGGGCTCCTTTAATTGCAACTGTTTATTGTATACATGATGTTTTTAAATTTACTATTCATTCCTCTCTACACTACAGTTCGATGCAAAATGTATGTCATTAACAAACACTAGGAAAGATAACAATCTTTCCTGCAGTTCATGTTGTGCCTGTAGTAATAAAAAATATTTCATCGCACAGATATTATCTCAATTGTGATTTTACAGACAGTACTATTTTGATTATAATAATGAGATGAGAAAATTGTTGAAATATAGGGTGCTATTACTGACATGCATGGTGCATCCTTTTACAAGTCACAAAATCAAACATTTTATATTACATACATCATTTACTTTATTTTTCAAATGGAGTTTTACAATGCTATTTTCTATTATTGGGAATCATACATAAAGCGTGGTTCCCACTAGCGACGTAACGCAACATAAGAAAATACCCTTCCAATAATTGTGTTTTCCCCACCTGCATGAAATCAAACCTGCAATGTTTGCAACGCTGTTGCATCATCAGTTGCCACTATTATGCAATATAGCACTTTGCGTCAATGCATCATTGTGTTGCGTCCTAGTGGGAACCACGCTTTAATCTTTTCAGTAAATCTTTCATTAATCATTATTTGTATTAACATGTTTTCATTACAGAGATGGTACAGTATTCAATATTTTTAACTTAAATTGGGTTTGATTTGTACATAATCTTTTTTAAATAGTAATATAAAATAAAATTAAGTAAAAGAATAATTAGTAAAAAAAATGTATTTAAAATTGTAAAAGCAATAAATTGTTTGTATACTGCATTCCGTCTTCTGTCTGCTTTATTTGTGTTTCTCAGACCTGCTGTGTAGGTAGAATTAGCTATCTGTTGGTCCATAGTTTTCAGCATTGTTTTTGCTGATATATAATATATATATATATATATAAGTATATAATACATACATAACAATTATCTATAGTATACAACGCTAAAAAGTTTCACAATACAAACTAAAAACAATTTGCAGTTTAGAAAATACATGTGCAGACACTACAGTAATAAACCTAGTGTGTCACATTACATAATACATGTGCAGACACTACAGTGTGTCACATTACATTAGCACACATCAATAAACCAATAATACTGTACATACAAACATGAAATTGATTCTTTATAGTAAATATTTTCATTACTTTCATATATATAGTACTAAGGTTTAGGCTCATATGTAAATACTTAACTGAAGTATGCGGATGAAATATTATTAAAGTAAAAGACCTATAGAGTAATGTTGTTCTGTGATTTGGTCAAACTTAATTGCACATTGCGTCATCATTGCAAATTTAATTACAAAATTAATATCAAGATACAAAACTGTTGACTAGTTTTATACTATACTGAAATGTTGATGTAACTTAAGCTTTATATTAAAAAATGATTAGTAGGAAACTCCCGTATTTGGGAATTGAATAATTAATTTCCAAACATTCATCCATTTTACTGTGTTTAAAATTAATTGAATGTATAAGGTCTTATAAACATGTACTTTGCTGTATTTGATATACTTGGTAAACAATGTCTGTTTACGTGACATGGGCGTGTTTGATATACTTGGTAAACAATGTCTGTTTACGTGACATGGGCGTGTTTTTAGCAGATTAGCCCTAGATATGGAATCAAATCAGTTCAAATAGTGTCTAGCACTGTAGCAGGCAATATGCAAGTTGGTAGATATGCCTTTTTGGCATGCACTTTGCTATTTGCACAAGACGGTCAAAACCAATTTTGTCAACTGTACTTAAGTAACATCAACATTTTAAAAAGTTCAACAATTATTAAATATGTAGCTTTGAAATAGGTCAAAATTCTAAATATATACTTGGTTATTATGAGATACAGCAATTATTAAATAGACTATACACCTATTTTGCACTAATTTATAATAACTATCAATGACTAAAATATCAATGGCTCTTTAGTAAGTTTACCACTGTTTTATATTTAACTAATATAAAATGTGATAAATTAATATATGACAACTATAGTGACATTGTCTTCAATATACAGTTACCAATTTGCTCTTGTTGAAAAAAAACATCAATATCATGGTTCAATTTCTCCAAAGTCTTCTCTACTAAGTACATGCCAACGTTCAAAACGTTTATCCGAGTTCTTCAAAGTCTCAAACCAATGCTTTAGGCGTGGACCCCTTGCGTGGATCCCAAGTTGTACACCTCCTGCAAAATAAACAAAAAAATACATGAGATATCTGGGGATTTAGCAGTCATTAGTCCTTGTCACATGATAATGTGGTAATATTGTGGTAATTCAGACACCAGATTATTTACGTACTTGTACTTGGTAGATTACTGAACCAACTAGATGATATGCTAATTTTTGAAGCAGTATTTTTCAACTCGGTGGTCATGGTTTCAAATATTTTGCCTTATAAGATTATTGATTTGACATATTGATAAAAGATTTTATATACTATTTTACAAATATAATACATTTAATACCAATGTAATCGTTGGCTTTGCCAAAGTCTTGATCCCAAACTGTTACCTCCAAAGTCTTCTTAGCCAGTTCACTGTCTTTTACATCATAAGTGAATTCCTTTTTAAAACAAAAACATATATTTCATTATCAACCTCAGCCTCCCTATCTTGTAGTCTTGTAGGTTGTATGTATGTTTTTGGGAATTAAAAACAACATCTACTGTCCAATCATTAGGCCCATTAGCCAGGAGAGTTTATTTGGTTCCACAGCAAACCTCCTTTAATCTACAGAGAACCCCCACCCACGACATATACCCATTTCTGACAATCCAAAATTCTTGTAATTATTCGATTTATGTCATAGTGTTTTGCTTTTAATTTAGTAATAGTGGCCAGCAGAAGTGTAACCAACAGCAATAACAAGTACTTACAAATACGTAATTCACAAGACACGTTCCCTACAATTGTTGACGTTTTGTAAATATAATGTATATATATATATTACTTAACATTAAACCAGGACATTCTTTGTCTTAAATTTAAAATGTACGTTTACGTTTAAAAAGAAAAAAACAATGCAACAGTAGCTTGCGTCTTTAGGCCTAAGCTTTAGTTTTGTAGGCCTAGCTGGTAAGCGAAACATTGTACGCTATCTATAGGCTTTTTAGTTTTAAGTTTGGCGTTGTCTAGTTGCTTTTTTTTTTTTTTTAGCACAATACATGAATACAAATTGGGAAACCCCTGGCATTTTTGCTGAAAAGTTACAATTCTTCCATTTGTTTTGCTTTCGCGATCAAATTAAGTGGGTACATCACAGATGCAAAACAAAAATATCAATCCGCACGTAATGCATGCTGGTATTTATAGTGGGCCGCTTAAATTATTTAACTTATACTTATATTTAAGATTTTTACCATTTAAAGAAGAAAAAAATTATTGCATTAAATCCATATACTGTAGTATTTATATTTACATAAATCTCAGTTAGTGACCTTAAATGTAAAAAAAAAAAACCTAGGGAATGTGGTTTTTATGGACATACTTTTTACTGCAAAACGTTCTTTTTTATTTAAAAAAAAAGAAAAAAAACAGTGTATAAATATCATGAAAAAGGCCTGGGAAATTAGTTTGACAGTTCGATGCACTCAGTGCGCAGGCTAGGTGTTATACCTCATGCATCTCATGTGTTGTCAAAGTAGATATAGTGCAAATGCACCTTTGGCAGAATTCTGCGATATTTAAGTTCTTCTTCACCTATATGGATATTGTTGTAAGTTTTCTATGATCCAAGTTAAATAAAAGGTCTTCACATTATTAAATTTGATGTTGTTTATGCCGATGATAGGGTCAGGGTATTTCCCATCTCTTTCATCTAACCTGTTGATGATCATGGTTTCAGTTTTAGTTCAGACCATATTGTGGTTATCTCCGTCTGAAACTTCACCACTTGACCATGCTTGGTACATGGTGTCAATTACTTCATTTAGTAAAGGGCTGGACGTTTTTAGGACATCAATATTAATGTCCAAAGTTTATTTGCGTGCCTTGAGGTTTTTTATGGCATTCAATACCTCTTCGTTGGATGGTGGTAGATCATCAATGGTTTGGTCATATTTTGTAGGGTAGTGATGTAAGGTGGTGGGTCTGCAATTTCATTGTGGATTGTCAGGTTGCTTTGATCTGGATTGAAATGTTGTTTATATTTATTAGCGTTTATATAATATTAGGGAGTTCCCCTGACCTGACGTTCACATGCATTGAACGCAAAAAAACGTTATCCTAATGTAGTGTCTTTTAAATGGCTTTTGCTGTTTGCAAGCGCTGTCATTTCTGGCGAACTAGAGGTTATTATTTATCATGAATTTTATGTGCGAGAGTACCATTTTCGGGCATCTAGGGATGTCATTTAACAAATGTTTGCACCATTGTGGTGCCTTTGACTCAAGTACTTGTTTTCAAACCCTCCATTGTCCAATCCTGGCTACAGCCCTGATCATGGAAGACATAAATAAATTATTTCCTTAATGGTTCAATGAACGAATATAAAAATATATTTGATTATTTTGAATTATTTTAAAAATCATACTTCATGAAACTCTGGGTTAAGAGTTCGCTTCTTGACGCTGGTCTTGAACCTATACTTCTTTCCTTGGTCTGGTTTCAAACACCTAAAATGAAACATCTGGTATTAATATATTATATAGTAAAGCCTACTGGTGACTGATACAGTGGTGGAAGAGTATCTGTGTATACATTATTACAAAGGTTACTTACACCTTAACATAAGGGTCTGAATAGCCATTCGAATCCATAGATGCTAAACCAGCGCAGCGTACAATGCCTACCAATAGTTGTTGTTTAGACGATATGTATTTCAAAGAGATGAGAATTTTTCCTTCATTTTCACCAATTTCTTCATCTTTATCTAACTATTAATTAACAGATGCAGAGTATTAGTTATTTAGTATTTTGTCAACAAAAGTTTATAACATAGCAGTTGGGTGCAGTTTATAACATAGCAGTTGGGTGCAGTTTATAACATAGCAGTTGGGTGCAGGAACGAACTGACTAAAGATGAAATTACCAAGAGCAGAAATTGGGAGACATTGAGGCCACAAAAGGTGGAAATGGGCAGATTATGAAAATATCAAGAACAGGAATGGGGAAACATTGAGGCCACAAAAGGTGGGAATGGGAAGATTATGAAAAAACAAGAACAGGAATTGGGAAACATTGAGAAAATACGTAAACAACATCCATAATGGAGACTCTATGAGTCATGGATGGACCGACAGCTAAAAGATAAAATAGAAAAGAGGAATGGAATATCTATGACAACACCAACAAAATAGGCAGACTGATAATGGAAAATACAAGGAGCAGAAATAGGCAAACTATGAGGACTAGAAACAAGGATAATTTGACGGTATATTTTATCAAACTTACAGGTAGAGGCCTTTGGAGGTAGACACTACATGTCTTGGTGGTATGGGGAGTCAGTTTCCTTAATGCTAATCTGTGCTCTCCAATAAAGTCATTGTGTCCTAATTTGTCTTCATCCATTACAGTAAGTCTGAAAGAAAATCAAAAATACTTAAATTAAATAATTTAAATTCAAACAATAGGGGTGTGTTGTCACTATAAACAGTCAAACAAGTAAAGTTAAGGTGAATAGTAGGTCTATAAAGCAAACAATGACAATTAACGTGATATTTAATATCACGATACGAAAGCACGATAAAATCTTATGAGAACGTGTCTATTGCATTGTTGTACAAAACAATTGATATCTATCAAGATCTCTATAATGCTTTGGGTAGAACAATCAGTCAGTCCATTTGTCTGTCTGTCTGTTTTTTATAGGCTTTTATTGCATTGTAGTAACATTCATGTTGCCAAAATATTTTGGTAAATGATATTTAAATAATTAACATTACAACCTACATAAGTGCTTACCTCAACGTCTTTCGTTGGAGGTCTTCATCAGTTACGCCAAAATATGTCAAAGTTTCATTAAACTCTGGGTTTAAGGTCTTGCTCATTGTTTTTGTTCTCAGCTTAGAAGACTGCAAAATAAAAATCAACAGCAATTACTGCAAACTAATTACCACTTCTTTATGTTAAAATTACCACCTATTCTCTTTCTGTAAACATTTGTAAACTTTCTGCATTCAAAACTATGAATTAATGAATCAATTTTGTATTAAATACATTTTAAAAAGTGAAAAATACATGGTGTATGAGCACAATTACTTTACCTTTGATGCCCCGGGTAGAAGATGTAATTTGACATATGGATCTGAGAAGCCATTAGAATCCATTGCTCTTAAGCCTTTTGCTCTGATGATAGTGCAGTGAAGAACATTACTTACAGCATCATATAAAACAGAGAACTCCAGTGTACCGAGTGGTGCTAAGAAAATAATAAAATCATCATAATTTATCTTATGATTGTTTATCAGACACAAATGAAGGATTATGGGTAAAGGTTAACTTCTGAAATAATTAAGATAAAAAACGAACCAGACTAGGCATAAAGTTCTTCTATTAAACACTTAATATTAAACTCAAAATTTGTATGCAGTCCCCCATTCAAAACCCAAATGTTGGAATAATAAATTTTATTACTATTTCAAAATATCTTTGATTTGATTGATTGATTGAAAGAAATAAACTAAACAATTGGACTGCCAATTCATTTGTAGATGTTGATGCCCTTTGGGAATCTTGGAAAAATATTTGAATATTAGCAGCAACCAATGGTATTTGGCATTAAAAAAAATTACTAATAAATGAAAACATTACATTACATGGTTTGATAATGAGGTACAAAAAGCCATTAAAGATAGGAAACTGGCAGCTAAGCTTTACAGACCAGGCACGGATTTAGACGACGGGGGCTAAACAACCTTTAGCACCCCCTAAAATTTATCAGCCATGTCTTTTTAAAATAAAATAATGATTATTTTTATTTTCTGCAACTTGATGGATCGTTTATCGTTTAGGCTAGGCCCGGGCCTAGTTTAGTGAAGTTGCACAAATATTATTTTATTATTCACGGTTGCATGAATAACAAAAATTGTGTCTCTCAATGTTTGATGAATGCAAGGAAACTTTTTAATAGTACGTATTCGGTGCACAACCATGTGGGTTCCGTTTGGATCGCGAGAGAGACAGCGGTGGCGCCAGGATCTTTCCGACGCGGGGGATAAATTCCCCGACGGAGGGGCTATACGAGCGAAGCCAGCCTTGCTAGGCTGGGGGCCAGGGGGCCGCCAAGGGCCCCCGGGGTCCAGGGGCGGAAGCAACGCGTTATAGCATAATTTGAGGCCGTTTTAATTAGATTTAGGGTAGCCAACTTTTCCCATTTTGTATGGTATATAGATAAAATACTGTGCGAAAAACACATTGCATGAGATCCGATGCGATGACTGTAAATCCACTCTTTCAATTTTAAAAATGAAGTTCAATATGCCTATCATAGAAAATATACGCGAACGTAATACTTCCCACGGGCCAAGAGGTATATCGTTATAATCGCAGAGGCGTAGGCAGATTGCTGTCTGGTGGGGGTGCGAAAATTGTAAATGTGCGAGACTAACACCCATGGACTGATCTGTAAGAACATTTTGAAAAATTACAAGTCTACCAGAGAACCAGCCCACCGAGGTTGAGATAGAGCTAAGAACATTTAAACAAGTTTGTTATGTCCCGGAAATTGGAATATAGTATTTCGAAAAAAAAAGAAACAAACTATATACGTCTCCAGGACCAGCTACCATTAGGGTTGAGCTGCTAAGAAAATTGTGAAAAATAGAACTGCTAGGTACCTGGAAATTGCACTTATATAGGCCCATATTGATAAATGAAACGAAATTATAAGTCTACAGGACCAGCCCGCCATGGATGGTTGGGTGTAGCTAAGACAATTTTGAAAAATAGAGCTGCTAGATCCCTGCAAAACATTGAAATATGGAACGAAATTATAGGTCTACAGGACCAGCCCACCATGGTTGGGGTGGAGCTAAGAACATTTTGAAAAATAGAGTTGCTAGGTCCCGGAAATTGGACTTATTATACTTCAAAGCATAAAACAAAATATATACCGGTACAGAACCAGCCCTACCATGGATATGGACCAGCCCTACCATGGATATGGACCAGCCCTACCATGGATATGGACCAGCCCTACCATGGATATGGACCAGCCCTACCATGGATATGGACCAGCCCTACCATGGATATGGACCAGCCCTACCATGGATATGGACCAGCCCTACCATGGATATGGACCAGCCCTACCATGGATATGGACCAGCCCTACCATGGATATGGACCAGCCCTACCATGGATATGGACCAGCCCTACCATGGATATGGACCAGCCCTACCATGGATATGGACCAGCCCTACCATGGATATGGACCAGCCCTACCATGGATATGGACCAGCCCTAACATGGATATGGACCAGCCCTACCATGGATATGGACCAGCCCTACCATGGATATGGACCAGCCCTACCATGGATATGGACCAGCCCTACCATGGATATGGACCAGCCCTACCATGGATATGGACCAGCCCTACCATGGATATGGACCAGCCCTACCATGGATATGAACCAGCCCTACCATGGATATGGACCAGCCCTACCTTGGATATGGACCAGCCCTACCATGGATATGGACCAGCCCTACCATGGATATGGAAACAAATTTGAAAAAAAGAGAGCTCTATGTTCCCAGACAATTTGTACATCGAAATATGAAACGAAATGTATAAGTATCCATGACCAGCTCTATAATTGGGGACGGTTGAGCTAAGACAATTTTGAAAACTAGAGCTGCAGGTCTTCTAAAACTACACTTATGATTTAAACAAATTCAGGCCTAAAGGCTTAAAAAAGTGACCCTTTTTACCTTTTATTTGGAGGGGAATGCGTCCGCAAGCGTAGACCATTTTCATTCGGGGAAAATCAGTTTATTTCCCAGATGTGGAATCTGGAATTTCGATGTATGATGAGCAGTTCATGACATACAGGACATTGGAAATGTAATAACTTTATTAAGATGTTGGAAAAATGTTTGTTTAGTGATGTAGGCGAGCCTACAGTGAAACGTCTATTTTAGGTACCCCACGGTAGGCCTACAGGGTTAATCGTAAATATAAAAAAAACAATAGATCGCGAACATAATTCGTACCCTTTTGCTGTATAGCGTACGTCGATACACAGTACACAACGTAACGCTTCAGTAAAGTTCGCCTGGAAACTACAGTACACATTCTGGTCCCTGGATGGAACATGATATCACGCGTAATCCGCTATGGGCCGGGTTCAATGTTAAACAATTCGTACAAAGGGACACCGCCAGACAAGTGCGTACCTATTGTTTATTAGATCGCCGGCAATAATGCATGCAAAAAAGTGTAATTAATAGCTCTCCGTCCGACGTACTAAAAAATGGAACGTCGCGGTTTTCTAGGCGCTGAAGCTACGAAGTGAACGCGAATGATTTTTACTGTATATTATACATTCCCCGACGAAAAGCACTCGCATTCCCCGACGGGGGGGGCTAGGCTCCCCGACGAGGGGCTACAGACCCCGTAGCCCGTATCAAGTCAAATTAAGTATTTCAAGGGCAGTATTTTATAGTGCTGACCAAGCCTACTATACTCTTTCAACTTCTGATGATTGGGATGGAATGGAAATCAGGATGATATTCAAAGCTGGAGCCCAAATACTGTATAGAAATTGGTTCTTACAACAAGCCGAGCATAAACAATGAACCAGCTTTGAAGACCATTTCATTTACAAGGTTCAAAATAAGATTATTTTCTAATAAAAACGATTATCCCACGACCAAGTTTTTACAATTAAGACCATGCTAAGCTGGTCTCAAAATGATATATATCTTACAGTCATCAGGACTAAGGTCCATCTGTACTGGGTCAGCTAGACCTAAGCCTCCTTGCTCATGTCCAGCCATTGAGAAGCCTGATGCTGAATAATCTGTAAATGCTTTGTCCATATCATCATGAGACTCCTGAGATCCTTGTTTTTGTGGTGGTGCTACATTTGATGTGCTTCCAGCAGATCTAACAGAACTTGTATGGCTTAAGTCTGTAAACAGATAAATATCTTTCATCAGCAAAAAATACATATTGTGCTTTATGATCATTGCTTAAAGTTTATGATCATTGCTTAAAGTTCTTAAAAAAACATTTTAAATTTGTAAAATTTAAAAATAAATGAGCATAGAAGATAAGAATGTTTGCCTTTGAGACCTTAGTATATTACATAGATCATTGAGGGGACACCTCTATTAAGGGGACAATTGGTCAAACAAGGTCAATTTTTAACACTACGGGCAACTCCAACAATTTTTAGTCGAATGTTTAAGTTAGTCCCTATAATTGGATAAATTTGTTTTCCCATCACAAAAACAAACAAAAAAGAGCAACATAATTATATTCATTTAGATAATAAATTATAGTACAAAAGTGTTGTAGAATTCCATGAGTCCAGTTTATTACCGGTATTGTTAATTTTGACATATCTTTTTTTCTACATTCAATTGTTGGTTATTGTTCCCTATTAAGGAGAAAAATGTTTTGGATCTCAAAGGTGTCGACGTAATAGTTCTACTGTATTTACTGTCTGTAATCAGAAACAAGTTTTACACTAATAAAAAAGTAAAAGCACTACTGATTACTGTCTATTGTAAACAGAATATATAAATTTACTCTAACAACCAAAATAAAGCACTATTTCATACAATTCTTATAAAATAGGGTACAAATTTATAAACTTATACATGAAATAGAAAATGCATTTAATGCTTTTAGGTTGAACCATTTGGACATCTATGGAATTAAAATGAATATTGAAATTACAAAAGGAAAACAGCATGCAAATGGATTAAACTTTACATATTAATATTTGATTTTAAAATACAGATCATACAAAATAAATATTTATATATAACAGTTTTTATTGACCATTTTTGTTAGACCGCCATGTTTTGATACTTTTTTAGTTTTCTGAAACACAACATAAAATGATTTAAGTCACAGAACACAATTTGTAAAGTATGACAACCAGAACAAGCAACATCGATTTGCACTTGCAACCAAGCTAAACAGATATTATAAATCACCTGCTGAGATTCTTGTAATTTGTTTTGAGTCACATGGTATTCGATAATTAAATATGTAATAAATAAATATATAATAGTTTATGATACGAAACTACCATGTACATGTATGATCGCCTTTGCAAAACATGCTGTTTTTTACTCAATGAATTATACAAAAAAAATTGTACAAAATATGATGAAGATGGATTTTACTTGATACCACAATGAAACGAACCAATTGTATTACACAAAACATGAAGTGCAATGTTAAAGCTATGGTGGCATCTGATATGAGCTGTGTCATGCTATAATACATCATGCCATCAGCTCCTTACCTGAGAGAGAGTAATTAGTGCTAGATCGAAATGATCGCAAAGAGCTTGTACGACTCAAATCTAAGAGAAAGAATTAATAGCAGAACAGGCTGTGTATGCATACAAGCAATGATAAGGTGTCCCAAGATAAGTAGTAACAAATGTAGTGCAGAAAAGTTAAAACATTAAAGAAAAATCAAGAAAAATGCATTCAAATGAATTGTGACATCACAAGTTGACATCACATTAATACAGTGTTAGGTTTACACAATTCTCCTCATAAATAAATGCATTTTACTTGAAAACAAACACATTGTTATTATAATATTAATGATAAAATTATTTTAAAAAAATATTGTTATACTTGAATAATGTGCATTAACCTATATAAACCTATATATCAGTAGTAACATGCATAATGTACTGTGTGTACAGTATGCAAGAACAAAATCTTGCAAATTAAAAAAATTGCATATAATAATGAGATACATCTGGGTTATAAAGACTACCAAGGATATAAGATTACACTGGGTTATAACTATATACCTTGGACAACCTGGGTTATTACTAAAGTACTTGGATTAAGACTAACTAGAAAAGGTTACATGGGTTATAACTACTGGGTTAGACTACATAATAATACTTTGGACAACCTGGGTTATAAGACTACTTGGTTATAAGACTACCTGGGTTATAAGACTACCTGGTTTCTAAGACTACCTGGGTTATAAGACTACTTGGTTATAAGACTACCTGGTTTCTAAGACTACTTAGGTTATAAGACTACCTGGTTTCTAAGACAACCTGGGTTATAAGACTACCTGGGTTATAAGACCACTTGGGTTATAAGACTACTTGGGTTATAAGACCACTTGGGTTATAAGACTACCTGGGTTCTAAGACAACCTGGTTTCTAAGACTACTTGGTTATAAGACTACCTGGGTTATAAGACCACTTGGGTTATAAGACTACTTGGGTTATAAGACAACCTGGGTTCTAAGACAACCTGGTTTCTAAGACTACTTGGGTTATAAGACAACCTGGGTTCTAAGACAACCTGGTTTCTAAGACTACTTGGTTATAAGACTACTTGGGTTATAAGACTACTTGGGTTATAAGACTACTTGGGTTATAAGACTACTTGGGTTATAAGACAACCTGGGTTATAAGACAACCTGGTTTCTAAGACTACTTGGTTATAAGACTACCTGGTTTCTAAGACTACTTGGTTATAAGACGACTTGGGTTATAAGACTACTTGGGTTATAAGACAACCTGGGTTATAAGACAACCTGGTTTCTAAGACAACCTGGTTATAAGACTACTTGGTTATAAGACTACCTGGGTTATAAGACCACTTTTGGGTTATAAGACTACTTGGGTTATAAGACCACTTGGGTTATAAGACTACCTGGGTTATAAGACCACTTGGGTTATAAGACTACTTGGGTTATAAGACAACCTGGGTTCTAAGACAACCTGGTTTCTAAGACTACTTGGTTATAAGACTACTTGGGTTATAAGACAACCTGGGTTCTAAGACAACCTGGTTTCTAAGACTACTTGGTTATAAGACTACCTGGTTTCTAAGACTACTTGGGTTATAAGACTACTTGGGTTATAAGACTACTTGGGTTATAAGACAACCTGGTTTCTAAGACTACTTGGTTATAAGACTACCTGGTTTCTAAGACTACTTGGTTATAAGACTACTTGGGTTATAAGACTACTTGGGTTATAAGACAACCTGGGTTATAAGACAACCTGGTTTCTAAGACAACCTGGTTATAAGACTACTTGGTTATAAGACTACCTGGGTTATAAGACCACTTGGGTTATAAGACCACTTGGGTTATAAGACTACCTGGGTTCTAAGACAACCTGGTTTCTAAGACTACTTGGTTATAAGACTACCTGGGTTATAAGACCACTTGGGTTATAAGACTACTTGGGTTATAAGACAACCTGGGTTCTAAGACAACCTGGTTTCTAAGACTACTTGGTTATAAGACTACTTGGGTTATAAGACAACCTGGGTTCTAAGACAACCTGGTTTCTAAGACTACTTGGTTATAAGACTACCTGGGTTATAAGACTACCTGGGTTATAAGACTACCTGGGTTATAAGACTACTTGGGTTATAAGACCACTTGGGTTATAAGACTACCTGGGTTCTAAGACCACCTGGTTTCTAAGACCACCTGGTTTCTAAGACTACTTGGTTATAAGACTACCTGGGTTATAAGACCACTTGGGTTATAAGACCACTTGGGTTATAAGACCACTTGGGTTATAAGACTACCTGGGTTCTAAGACTACCTGGTTTCTAAGACTACTTGGTTATAAGACTACCTGGGTTATAAGACCACTTGGGTTATAAGACCACTTGGGTTATAAGACTACTTGGGTTATAAGACCACTTGGGTTATAAGACTACCTGGTTTCTAAGACAACCTGGTTTCTAAGACTACTTGGTTATAAGACTACCTGGGTTATAAGACTACCTGGTTTCTAAGACTACTTGGTTATAAGACTACCTGGGTTATAAGACTACTTGGTTATAAGACAACCTGGGTTCTAAGACTCCTGGTTATAAGACTACCTGGGTTATAAGACTACCTGGGTTATAAGACTACCTGGGTTTAATAAGTCTACCTGGGTTTAATAAGTCTACCTGGGTTTAATAAGTCTAACTGGGTTTAATAAGGCTAACTGGGTTTAACAAGACTACCTGGGTTTAACAAGACTAACTGGGTTTAATAAGACTACCTGGGTTTAATAAGACTAACTGGGGTTTATAAGACTAACTGGGTTCAATAAGACTAAGGGGCAGCGTCAAAATTATATTACTACGTGTAACGTGGTGTGTTATTCTGTGTACTACAATTCTTTAATGAGGTGGGTGTAACCATGTTCATTGAAGCGTTAAGTGCTAACGCTACTAACGTTTTGCCTCATTCATATTAATGAGAAAATTATGGATTCGTTTGCTTCATTTACTGAATAATAAAAAACAGCACATGCTGTAAACGGTTTGAACACTTTGTAAGACATTATACATTATATAAGTGTTGTTTACCTCCGCCAAGGAGGTATATGTAATCGATCGCGTGTGTTTGTCTGTTTGTCTGTTTGTTAGCAGGATTACTCAAAAAGTAATTACAAGATCTTTACCAAAATGAATATACAGATAGATATGTGGTCAAGGACCATTCCATCAAATTTTGGAACCATTTGGGACCATGGTCCCAATTCTGAACCACTTTTTAGTATACTTTTCAGACCTGCTAGTGTTAAAAGATAGGACAGAATTTTTCAAAAGCCAGCGAGCAGTCTTAAAGTATTAAGTAAACTAAAATTGCATTTTCTCGAGAACTACTTGTCCAAAAAACTTCATTTTTGTACAAGAGGCAAGAGTTATAATTGGTGATTTGTAATTTTAAAACATAATTTGATTTAATGTGCACCTTTTTTGATGCGAGTAGTTTAAAAACCTATTTCTTTTCAAATTCATTCGTTTGATTTTCGCGTTGCTGTTCTATTGTTAGTCAACTGAAGCTATTGTTAATTGAAAGGCTTGTTACATAACCATTACATCAAACTCGCATACACATGCTTGTAGTGAAATTAGCCTAAATCACAAACAGCATTAAGACACACACAAATATATATATTTTTTCCCGGAGAAATCTTATGTAGGAGAATTTACAGTAGGCGGAGGTATGCACTCTCGGAGTGGCTTTCTAGTTTCTGCTGTTTTCAATTCAGGAGAATTCTCATTTTTGGAGCCTGAAGGTTTTGTTTTCAACATGTTTCCCGAACCAACGACTGTTGTGAAAATTCCATTTGATGTACATGCGCCCCTCTGGTAAGAAATTACCATGTGTGTTCATCATGCGAGTTTCGCCGGCGAACGAACGATTATTAATTTTATCCATTTGACATACACACGCACCTCAAGAAATTAAAATGTGTTTTTGCCTGTATAGTACCTGTCCGTTTCTGCTGACAATTGGCAAAACATTTTTTCAGCAGTAGGCTATAGTTTCGTGCTAGCTAAGTGGCGATTTGTCTGGAACAACGCAGCTATTATTAACACATTTGTTTCGCGCTCTTGTAAAAATTCTCAGGATAGAAGAAATAGAAAAATAAAAGACCATTTTCCGTAAGATATTTGTGTAATGTTAATCGCTATGTAATTATTTTTAATAAAAAGAAAAAAGCAGTACACAAATTTTATTTTCAGAATTATATTTTCAGCTAATAATATTAGCGCCGTCTTGTTCATTTAGATGTTGACAGGGTTTGCCCACTGTCTGGTCATGAAAGTGTGCGGCTTGTTTTTTAACGTCTACTGGTATAAATAATAGTAACAGTAGAATGTAATCAAATTAGGCAGGATATTTATTGTTTAAACTCTTGTATTAACTCCAAAAATCAACGGAGCGTATCTCTGGTTCTACTCATGAATATTCATTTGCTTATTTATGAATAATCAATTTGCTAGCGCAATTAATGAAATCCACAAGATTTTGCATAGACTAACATCCGTTAACCGCGGTAAACTTTGTGTTTACTGCGTTCACGGAGTAATATAATTTTGACACTGTCCCTATCTGGGTTTAATAAGACTAACTGGGTTTAATAAGACTAAAAACTGGGTTAAGAGTACTTGGTTTAAGAAGTGTACCTGGGATAAGAAAAGTACCTAAATAAGACTAACTGGTTATAAGACTATTGGATTACCTGGGTTATTAAGGCTCCTGGGTTATAAGAATACTGGGTAGTCTTCTTACATAAACAATTTATCTGGGTTATAATCTATATTATAAGGGAAAGAATTTGTTTGGTTGTTCATCATACACATTTTTTCTACTCCACATTGTGTATCGAAATGACCATCTTGCCTTTATAAGAACTTCAAGAACAACAAACAAGTATGGAAAATTGCATACCTGCAGTATTTGTTGGACTCTTACTTCGATCATCACTGTCGGATTCTTGTTGCGTACTTTCTGTAGCACTAGTAGCACCAAATCCCATGCTGCCAAGACTTGTCCTGCTTCCTGTTACACCAGCTCCATAGATGCCTATTAACTCATTGTGGCTGGAGCTGGCAATGCTTAGATTGTCATTATCCTTTGCTATACAAACAAAAAGCATGTATTATAAATCATAATTAGCTCTGTCAAGGAGGTTATTAATGATTTGTCTGTCTGTTAGCAAGATTACGTCAAAATGGATTTTGAAAAATTGTCACCATTCAATTTTTTGTAGTATGCAATCAATAGTTACATGATCTACACATGATTTTCTGCTTTTAGTTATATTTTCATTACCGGCGGCCATAATTATAAATACATCATAATTAGTTCATTTATTTGTATTTTTTGTATTGATTTGTATTTTGTATGTATATTTGTTACTATCTTTGCAGTTTATATGAGGAATGCCGGATATATGTTTTTATATATATTGAACCAAATAAAGAATAATAAAAATATTTAAAAAAAAAATAAACTCCAGGTTATCCATCATCATATAAGATCAAATGTGTGCGCATTCAACATGCATGTACAAGACCTTATAATGTTGTAACTGGGCAAAATCAATCTTTCAATAATACAGTATGTTTCAAACCATTTTAAATATTTCATATATTTGCATGGATGTGTATATTTGTGAGCATGCACTGTGCAGAGCACGGAAATTTAGACTAAAACTTTGAAATGATGGTCACAATTTGTGTACATTTTTACCATCTGACTGCTTTTGATAAATAAGAAACTTACTTATTGCACCACCGTTCCTTTTGTTCAACTTCTTTTTGCGAATAGCAACTTCATCATCAGAACTACTTGATGATTCTGATTCACTTTCACTGTGATAAGCAGCTAATAAAATCATACAAACACATCAATTATTCAGTATATGAGTAAAGTATGCGAGAGTATAAATATTTTGGAAGCAGCATTTATATGTATATAGGCCTACTACCTAGCTAGGGATAACGATGCAACATTAACAGTTAATAGCATACATTGTCTGTTGATATTTTGTATCAATATTAAAATAAAGAAAGAATTATGAAAATTTGACTTCGTCGAAAATAATAATTTTTAGCCATGAACGAAGCAAATAAATTGCGCCCTCAGTAGGCAATTGTATGACCTTAACAAATTTAGTAATATATTTTGTAATATCAACGTTGTAAATTTCAATACATTATTTTCTCGTCTTTTGGACATGCAGTCCTCAGACTTACATCATGACTTCACTTTGTGTTGATTCGCCACAAGTCAACCAATCAAAGGGCAAGAATCGAAAATCGTTCAAGCGTGAGCCTTCTTTTCCCAGACATTATTTGTCGAAGACATGCAACACACTATACACTATTTCTTTACAGAAATATTTGTTCAAAGTTCATTGTTTTAAAGATTATTCTCCCTTAAAATTTAAATCTTTCTTCGATTATTTAAACCGGGTACTTAATTAACAATTAGTATGACTTACGTCGTGATCGTCCTGCGGTGCGCTGCTGTCTGTTACGTAAAGTAGCAGCTGTTCTGCTTGGTCCCATGGCCTGATACTTGTCGGTGTCTTGCCGTTTTTCAGGAATCACATATTTAGGAATTGCTTTGAAAAACCAGGCTCCAGATTTTTTCCACAGCTACAGATAAATTAATAACTATTCATATTATATATGTTTGGGTTAATCAAAAGTATCTACGATATGAAATGAAAATATAATATTAAAATATTATGACCCTTTTTTTGAATGCAGACAATGGAAGACAAAAATACAGTAACGTTAATTTGGTTTACAAAAAATATAATGAAAGAGTGATTTCTTGTCGGCCACACACTCCAACAAACTAAAGTCATAGAATTCTATTTTTCAGAGCTACACATACTAAAGTTCAGAAAAAGGTCACATACAACTCTACCACTAATTCTAAAATCCGACATTGATTCAATTCATACACATTTAGAATTTAAAACAATTAAAAACTTCCACATCATGCAAAACAAACAAATTGCACAAAATAGGTCATCTTGGACAGATCTCATCCAAACCTTCCCAAAGCAGGCAGGGCAGAACACATATCAGCCAAGATTACTCATATGATTTACATGTGTTATTTTATCCCCCAAAAAACATGATTTATTCTGCATATAATTTTGTAAAACTGCTGCATGACTTTGTAGCGGTTGGCCAACTAAACTACTGTACCCTACTGTTGGTCGCTACAAGAAAATACTACTGTACTGCAATTTTGCTTACACATTTTTATTGTGATAAAGATTATAGTACAATGACAATATATATTTCTAAATACAGGTCTGCATTAAACAATTCTACAATTGAGATTTGTGTTTAATACGGTATACATTTCATACAACTAAAACATACTTCTCTGTTTTCACTACAAATCTTGCAAAGTAGTATAGGTTGTTTCTGGCAATTAAGGGTATCAACGCCGCATTTTGTGCACACAGACTGGAGAAAATAAACACATTAAAAGCATTATTAACTACATACATTCAACAACAAAATCTTAAACCAAAGAATTGAATTTTCTTTTGTAAATACTATATATTTTTAAAGGATAAATAAATATGTGATAAAATATCAGATAATACCAAGTTACTATAAATTAGATAATCGGGGATATTTTGGCTGGGACAAGAAAGCACACAGCCATATTGTATGCCACTGTAGAATAGGAAAATGTAAAACATTAACAAGTATTTTAAGCAAATATATATATACGTATTTGATCTCTGGTGCGCATGCATACAATTAAAGGGACTAGTGCTGTTCCGGCGTACCACGCCGAGAGTATTAAAGAATCGCTATCCAATCGACTTTCAACAATACCATGAAAGCTCCAGTGGTTTAATGGTTAGAACATCTGCATATCAAGCAGAAGTTTCCAGGTTCGAATCTCGATTGGGTGACTTTTTCTCATTCTTACAGATTTCCCATATTTATTGTGTCAAATTAATTAATTAAATTAAAGCACCAAAAATGTAAGCCAAATGGCTTTAGAAATAGGTTTTGTTATCAACCAGCTGACAACAAATTTGCAGTTCTATATCACATTGTTATTTGATGATTAAAGTTATAGAAGAAATCCTAGACTCTGCCCTTAAAACATACCAACAACATCAGCCACATAGTGGCTTAAAAAGTGTCTTGTCATGGATAGCAAACACCATAAAAATAAACATAATTCATGCAACTAAAAAACCCCTTAGTAATAAAAGGAAGTATACCCAACCAACAATATCTTACCATCTTTTTTACTTAATTGTATGCTGCCATTATAATTTGAAAAATATTAAAATTGAATGTACAGTAACTGACAGTTTATGTAGGCAAAAACCACAACTTCAAACAAAACATGTGAAAATAATAGGCATAGAAACACAAAATAATATTTTCCATATTAAAAAATAAAGGTGAAAATATAAACAAAAAATAATGAGCATTTTTCTCTGGTTAAATTGATTTAATTTCATTTCAAGAACATTTATTATTAATTTCAATAATAAAAAAATAACAATTTACATATGATATAATTTTTAAACTTTTAAAGACCTATTATTGGGTATCCTGTATTAGATGAAGACAAGAAGAGAAGTCTCTTGTCCCATACAGGATCCTAAAGAAAAAGATAACAACAACAACTACAAAGCAACAAAAAACATTTCAGAAAAATTGCTTCAAATTTATTTTAATGTTTTATTAGTAATTAGAAATTAAAAACATTTTAAATTTTTTTTCAAAAGATAACTATGGATTTAACATTTTTTAAACTGTCATTAATTTGAAGTACATTAAGAACCCTTCTTTGGGACATCCCTATCAAACTTTATGTGACAAAAAATGTGATGTAATCAAATATGGTATGGATATAATGTCATCGTGTCTATATGGGCACATCAAATTCTTTGTTAACATAAATTCCAGTCCAGACAGAGATTTAGGAGTTTGCAATACTGTATTGTAAAAAGATATTCCTCTCGTTCCTTAGTCCTTATCAATTTATAAATTTGTTACCATACTCACCAGGAGAAAATGAGAGGCTTTAAGTACTTGTTTAATAAGTATTTAAAGTTGAATCTCTGCTCCAGCAGGTACTAGTTCCAGCAGGTACTAGTTCCAGCAGGTACTAGTTCCAGCAGGTACTAGTTCCAGCAGGTACTAGTTCCAGCAGGTACTAGTTCCAGCAGGTACTAGTTCCAGCAGGTACTAGTTCCAGCAGGTACTAGTTCCAGCAGGTACTAGTTCCAGCAGGTACTAGTTCCAGCAGGAACTAGTTCCAGCAGGTACTAGTTCCAGCAGGTAACTAGTTCAATTTGGTTACTAGTTCAATTTGGTTACTAGTTCAATTTGGTTACTAGTTCAATTTGGTTACTAGTTCAATTTGGTTACTAGTTCAATTTGGTTACTAGTTCAATTTGGTTACTAGTTCAATTTGGTTACTAGTTCAATTTGGTTACTAGTTCAATTTGGTTACTAGTTCAATTTGGTTACTAGTTCAATTTGGTTACTAGTTCAATTTGGTTACTAGTTCAATTTGGTTACTAGTTCAATTTGGTTACTAGTTCAATTTGGTTACTAGTTCAATTTGGTTACTAGTTCAATTTGGTTACTAGTTCAATTTGGTTACTAGTTCAATTTGGTTACTAGTTCAATTTGGTTACTAGTTCAATTTGGTTACTAGTTCAATTTGGTTACTAGTTCAATTTGGTTACTAGTTCAATTTGGTTACTAGTTCAATTTGGTTACTAGTTCAATTTGGTTACTAGTTCAATTTGGTTACTAGTTCAATTTGGTTACTAGTTCAATTTGGTTACTAGTTCAATTTGGTTACTAGTTCAATTTGGTTACTAGTTCAATTTGGTTACTAGTTCAATTTGGTTACTAGTTCAATTTGGTTACTAGTTCAATTTGGTTACTAGTTCAATTTGGTTACTAGTTCAATTTGGTTACTAGTTCAATTTGGTTACTAGTTCAATTTGGTTACTAGTTCAATTTGGTTACTAGTTCAATTTGGTTACTAGTTCAATTTGGTTACTAGTTCAATTTGGTTACTGGTATTTATAGGTATCGATTGGAATTTTCTTCTGGGTGGATTTCTTTTTGTGAGAGTATAGTAGAGGAAATTCAACCTTAACAAAAATGTTCTTTTCTCTATCACACAAAAAATGTTTCTTACCCGTTTGCAATCAAAACATGTTAATGGAGAGGCTCCTAGCAAACCAAACTCATCTCCGCACAAAATACATTGGGTCGTTCCATTACCCAAAGCATTCTTCTTCATGTTATCCAATCTTTCTACCAAACGTCTGTGGGTAGATAAAAATATAAAGATGTTGATTGAAAGTTTGTACGAAAAAGTGCAACAAACTGATGTGTTGTTACTATATCACATTTATTAAAGGTGTATTTTCCACAAAAAATGAAGAAAAAAAAGATGAATAAAATCAAACTTTGCATAAGTCATTATGTAGATTTAAAGTCACTTCCGCAGAAAAACAAACAACAATAACTTTTTGTTCACTTCATAAAAAGACAAATATTAAACTGATTTAACCAAAAATAAGTTGTCTGACAGATAATGGGCTTCTGTTTGGCTACTTTTTCTTGAAATTTCATTTTTTTAAGGTAAATATATATATATATATATATATTTTTTTTAATTAAGACAATTTTTATCAAAGTGAATACTGACATTGAAATGACATATTGCTGGAGACCTGTTCAGTATTAAAAACAATATAGTTTTTATGGAAATTTGCTGATTTCTGGTGGATGTTTTTTTGTTTTATATACAGCAAGGATTTAATTAACATGCATCGTTAGTTGCTATTCAGTCCACATTATGTTAAAAACTGACCAACGTATCATTGTTTTTGCGCTAGACTCACTTTTCTTTGATACAGAATCTATGGTTACACTAAACTTGAAAACCAAATGAACAAACAATTTGATAAATATTCACAAATCAATATTAATTTCATGATTCAGTGATGCAATAACATGCCATTAATATTATTAAATTATAAATTAAGCTCTGAAACAGTAAAATATTCTATATGCCATGCGACTCCCATGACGTCACAGGTAATTCGCAAAATTGTACAAAATATAAATGTTGATTTTTGCTTATCTGGACTCATTAAGTAGATTTTGTGATGCACCTGTGACATCACACCAATTTATGGCGACGGCTGTACGGCGAGCGAGTGCGGCGATATCCTTAATCTCGCGATTGTTCTAAAATCATATGTACATCCCTAATACATTGTAAAAATATGTTCCTCGGTCAAGTTGTCCTTTAAGTCACAGAAGATTTAGGATTTCAGTTTAAGAAATCATTAAAAATGTAATTATCTTTATGTTTTGGCACCAAATTTTTTCAAAACTGCTTTCAGATAAAATTCCAAAATAAAAATTTACAAAACTCATTATTGAAAGCTCTTTGCATCCGACACGCCCAACATGTTCCACTGTAGCCAATTGGTTATAATCCAAAAAAGGTAAATAGGAACTATAAATAGGATTGAAGCAGGGAGGTTTTTTTTGGTTTGGGTAGAACCTATCAAACTGTTGTTGTTTATCAGGGGTGCAGCCAGTGGGGGTCACAGGGGCCCTGACTCCCCCCTATCAAACTGTTGTTGTTTATCAGGGGTGCAGCCAGTGGGGGTCACAGGGGCCCTGACTCCCCCCTATCAAACTGTTGTTGTTTATCAGGGGTGCAGCCAGTGGGGGTCACAGGGGCCCTGACTCCCCCTATCAAACTGTTGTTGTTTATCAGGGGTGAGGCCAGTGGGGGTCACAGGGGTCCTGACTCCCCCCTATTTTTATTCAGATTGGTTTTTTGTTAAAGTGTATTAGTGTTAACATTGTCATATTTATGCACGCGTAAACTGATTCAAATGATCTAGATTGCCCTAGTTCGCCAAAGCATACAGGGGGCTTCGCTTAGCTCGCAAAATACTCCAATTAGCTGTTGATGCCCCTCCCCCCTTGATTTCATCGCTGGCTGCACCCCTGTTTATTTCGTAAGTGTCTCCAGTGAACAATACAAATTTTTGTTTTTTAACTATTTTAATATAAACGCTTCACGCTTACACTAGGATGATAACGATAAACAGATACATACATACAGTACATTTTTCCTACATAAAACCAATGAAATCTAAAAAGTTTTTACCATAGAACTATAGGATAAACATTTAAATATGCTGCCTTTGATGAAAATAATATTTTCACACGTCCAATGAAATGATTTTTATCAAATTTGGTTATCCTATTATAGTTCTACAAGGAAAACTGTTTATTCTTTTATAATCGATTGTTATCGCCCTAGTGTGTAGCAGCCTTTAGATATACGCGCTACAGCTACACAACAACTGTAGGCCACTACACCCATCACCGCAAACCACCATCATCAAATTCTGCATATGATGACAATTGGTTCTTAATAATAACAGTAAAACAATTAATATGCCAGTGCAAACTAGCTAATGAAGTTATGCTTCTAATAAAAAATATACAAATATAATGATCTTTTATTTTAATTTTTTAAATAAACTGTACACATTTTATGTAGCATATATATAATTTTGTTTCTTTATACTATAAATGATCCGTAAAATATTTGACAATACTACAGCAGGCCAAATAGAAGAGTTATCATGCATGCACATGGATCAGTCAAGCATAATGCTAATGTTAATGAGGAGTGCTTATGAGTGGTTGTGTAGTAGGTAGGCAAAGAACTGCAAATTAATCAATATGCAGTGGCATATGCTATTGTTATCCTTGTTCAAATAGCTATATTTATTTGGCAATTAGAGAATTTAATAAGAAGATTTATATACGAATAATATTTACTTAAATAAAATAATAAATTTGCAATCCAATAAAAAAAAAACATGTCATTTTGAGCATGATTCTAAAGGTTTCTTTTAAAATCATATTTTGGTGAATACCAAATGTACAGTATGTGTATGCAAGAGGGTTATAGCCATAAGAATTAAAGTGGTAAGAGTGCAAGAGTGTTGGAGTTAGATAAGAAAGTGAACCAGTGGGGCATCAACACAACAGGGCACTTACAGTAGTCTTTATCCTCGAAATAATGGTTAATAATGTTATATAATAACCTTAATTCTATCATGTAAAATACACATGCTCTGTAGTACACAGATGGGTCATTACAATACATACATGAAAATTATATTTTAGTCAATATTCTGGAATATCAGTGATAATTTCCAAAAAGAAATGCAATATAAAATCTGTTCAACATAATCGAATTTAAACATGATCTTGTACTTGATCTCAAGTCTGTCGTTGTATAAGAGCAATACCGTCAGGTAGACTACGTCAGCACCAATCGATTAATGCACAAGATGTATTATGCATACTCAGTGTACATAATGCCATCGTTCCATATATCTTTTACTAATATTGAATACTACTTATTTATTTATCGTCCCCTCCATATCCAGGAAATCAACAATGTGTAAAGTATAATAATTCCCTTTGTTATCATGTTAGATGCTGGTTTCCTCCAAGGAACCAAGTTTAGTCCTATTGCCATTCAAATTATTAATGATGCTGTTAATGGCACCAATTAACCAATTATACTTATCAGTATATGAAAATCGTAAACAATGCGATGGATCTTAACCCTTCTAAATGCCAGGCTCTACAAATATGTTTTAGTATTAATAAGAATATTCATGAAAATAAAATTTATCTTGGTGGCAATGAATTAACATTTGTCAACCATGCTAACATACTTGGAGTCATGCTAAAAAACGATTTTAAATCGGATAGGCATATTTGCGATAACATCCTAAAAACTCTTTTCTTAAGGAGTCTAAACAAGCACGAATGTGCGATACTCGGGGTACAGCAAAAGAAGCTGTATAGACGTCGTAAGACCGGATGTAACGTCACATATCAATAACCTCGCTACCAAATACGGCTATATGGTACCATCTTCGAGACGTGATAAGGTTTGAAATTAAAATATCCCTGTCCCTGTAGTATATTCATGCCAAATCCCAGCTCAATACTACAACGAATAAGGGAGGAGTAGTACTTTATAAATCGCACTTTTACTCAATAGTGTCCAGATCGAAGAAGAAGAGGAAAAGATGAGAGAATCCTAGACTCAGGTACCCCGAGTAATAAAACGAGATATACTCTATATCATATTATTTATACAGTATATTTCACCATAAAGTTTAAGAAAAATGGGTTTCGCCAGGGCTCGAACCGAGGACCTTCTGCGTGTTAAGCAGACTTGATAACCACTACACTACGAAACCTCTTACACCAAAAATGTGGGTTACGTAAAGTTTTTTAATCCATTTAAATTACAAATAAATAATGGTAAAAAGCACAAAGCAAAATAAACATGTGTAAAATTGATAATTAATACCGATTACACAAAATAAGTATTTAAAACAATAATAAAAACAAGATACACTGTAGTGTATTATACTCTATATCATATTGCGCATACAGTACTTTTCACCATAAAGTTTTTAAAAAAAAGGTTTTGCCCGGGCTCAAACCGGGGACCTTCTGCGTGTTAAGCAGACGTGATAACCCCTACGCCAAGAAGCCACATATAACAACATAACGCTGTGGTGTGTCACACATTGTGGCGTCTTAATTAAACAAATTAATTAACAAAAAAGGCAAATTCAAATATACGGCTCTATAGCTTTGAGGATATGTGCCTTTAGTATTTTCATGCCAAATCCCTGCTCAATACTACAACGAATAAGGGAGGAGTGGTACTTTATAAATCGCACTTTTTACTCAATAGTGTCCAGATGGAGGAGAAAATGAGCGAGTTCTAGACTCAGGTACCCCGAGTAAAAAGAGCTATGCTCTGTCTATTGTGGGTATATTAGGCCCTTGCTCGAATATGCCAATGTCGTATGGCACTCTGGCTTAACCAAGGCGCTTAGCAACTCCATTAAATCAGTCCAATGTACCAAATATCCCCTATTTCATCCGCCTGCTTAATGCCTGATCCCATTGTATTTTTTCCTTTTTTATATTGGCTATTGGTGTTTCTTTATATTTAAAATGTTTTTAAGACCTTTGTCTAATATTTATATTAAACTAATTTAAATCTTAGAATAAATTAATACATTCTTGTAATTTTGTATAAGAAATCCTTTTATAAACTTATAAATATCTAAAAAATGATTGTTGATTATTATGATACAATTTTTTCATGTTTATAGTATTTAGAAGAACAGCAAAATATGTGATAAATGATTATATTACATAGCCTAGGTAAATACGTGAACATGATTGGTTGAAACTGCATCACATGACTACTGCTGCGAGAATCCTAAATCGTAAATTTCCTCGAGTACGATGATATTGACAGAGTAATTTTCCCATGACTGCGTGACTATCGTGTCCCTGTCATTAAACATTTAAAATCCAGTAAATTCTCGAGTACAATGATATTGACTGTGTCATTTTCGTGTGGGAACACTAATAAACAAAAGTCATCTACTGAGACTTGAACTCGCAAAGATTAGTTGACATCATCACGATACAAAGTTTTACTCGCTGCGCCACGTAACTTACTTGAAGAAATTAATCAACTAAACTATTTAAACTATGCATACATAGCGCCCTCATTTGTTATCCACCCTCTATGGACGTGAGGAAAGACGTTTTGTGGTTGGTCGATACTCACGGTAGTAACCTAGTACGTGCGGCACGCTGAACTTCCGGTGATTCGGATCGAAGAAGACAATTATTATTTATTCAACCTACCTGATAATAATTATTATTATTAATGTAGGCTTATTGATGGAAATTCTTCTGTTATTATTTAAACGACCTAGGCATAAGTGAATATTTTATTACCAAGGAATCATTAATTAGTAATTATCTGTATATTAGGTGAATGCAACGCCTAACTATAGGCAGGCTTATTACATAAAGGAGGCCTAGCTACCCGACCCAGTAGATATTCTACTTGTTGTTGGCTATATAAGTGGAGCTGTGGCTTGGTGGTTATGATGCTTTGCTACCAATCTAAGGGTCCTGGGTTCAAGTCCTGTCATATGTCAGGGTTTTTTTCTCATGACAATTTACAACTCCACTCCCAAAGACTTAATAGTAAGTCTTTGTTTATGTAGAGCATCTTGTGTATATGTTTGTCTTGTGAAATTATTAAATAGTTTATCCATCCTGTAATTGGCGGGCTACTCGCTGTTGGATGAGTATGAAATAAAATTTAAAAAAAAAAAAATAATATAACAGATATCACCTTTTATATCAGTAAAATATAAGATTTGACATCCACTCGGGAATGATATTATGCTCTCGAGAATTATATTTCCATCAGCTAGTGCTTCGGGAAATATATATTTTTGATTGATTCTTGAGCAAAATATCATTCTGTCGGGGATATCAAATCTTGTATTTTATCTCTAAGCAGGCACTATCTTATAATCTTTGTCTGACATACTGTCATGAATGTTTTTAATTAAAAATTTATTTTAAAATATTTAAAGTTATCATTTAATACATCATTATGAATTATCTTAAATGACGAATTAATATTTAGTATAAAATCGGCATATTCAAATAAACTGTAAAAGTCAAAATTTCAGTTGCACAACAAATATAGAGAACATACTAAATGCAATTTAAAAATCCTGTTTTGAACCTTCATCATGGTTTGCAAACCATGTTAACAAGAACGCAGTAAATTATTATATATTCATGAATAACAGACATGGACTGTAGAATTACCAAGGTGACCTGAAACAGTAATCAATAATTGATCAACGAAGAGCTTGCTGTTACCATTCAGCTACGTTGGCTAAAATATCTACAATATGCTTGTAAAATAAGATGAAATATTAGAAGGTCAGTTAAATTATTAAACTGTATATAATAGGATGAAATATTAGAAGAACGCATTATTACTTGTAAATAATAACTACATGCTGAAGATGGAATTAAAATGGTCGATTGTATCTAAATATTACTCTAGTACTGAATACGTAATTTAGAAACAGGTTTGTCATTTCAATTTAACTAGGGATTTAGAATACACTATTTATTGATACTAATATTCCTACAATCTGCATTCTGATACAATCTAGTGTAAAAAAGTTAAAATATTTTGTACCGTAAAAATCAATTTACTATTGTCTTAACTTATTATTAACTAGATATTGATTCAATTACTTTACGATTTCGTAAAATACACATTTATTATTACCTTTAATTTTAACAAACTTATCAATAATTATGATAATTATTTTACATGCAATTAGTAATTTATAATGATATGATCAGAATGAATATCTGATCACAATATAAATTGTATGATGATGTGATCATTTATAATGACTACTTCAAGTTTAATATTTATAATTAATTTATAATTTCCAAAATTTTGAATTGACTTATTAATTAAAATATATTGAATAAAATAATAATTAGATTAGTATTATAACAGAGTAGATTGTGGTCATTTGATTGGTGGATTGTGGGTCACATGCTATTCAATACTAGAATGGAATCGTTGGAAAAAACATAATTAACCTAGATATTTCATATTTAGCTAGGTCTAGGCCTGTTAGTATTAGGCCTAGGCGTTTTAGGCTTGCTAGGTCTAGGATTGTTTGGTCGTTTGTTGACATAATTGACTACCATTCCCTACGTTTTTTAGATCTAATTTACGTTCACAAACTACATTTTAATGTAAAAATAAATACTATATAGTCCTATTGAGATAACTTTTTTCGTCTTTAAATGATTACAAATATGAAAAATAAGGCGTTTCTAATCATTTTAGCAGCCCGCTATAAATCCTAACATGCATTGCGTGCGGATTGATATTTTTGTTTTTCTTCTGTAATTCACCCACTTTTCGATTGATCATGAGGTCAAAACAAACGAAAATACTAGGTTTCCCCCAATTTGTATCAACGCATTCTGGCAAAAACAGAAAGATAATTATTGCAGCAACTATACAGTGTCAGGCTATAGCTAGCGTCAGATGTTCGTACGTTACCGATGTTTACCAGCTTGGCCAACGAGAGGACATTCACTGTGAGCTACTTAAGTTATAGGTAGTGCATTGTTTCTCTCTTTTTATCATAATTTTATTTTATTTTATTTTATTTTATTCAATCAAAACCAACAGCGATAAATACCGCCACTAACAGGTTTGAAACATAAAACAATACAACATCAAAAACGGTTAACAATAAGATACAGATAAAATATATATATATATATAAAACATAGATCGGCAAGCCATAAACAATTTCAATCAAAACAGGTTATGCAGGCTGTTCAAGAAGTGAACACATAATCGTCCTCTTAAAATAATTTACCATAAAACATATATTTAAGACAAGGAATGACCTAGTTTAATATTTTTAAAGTAATAAATATGAATTATTTTTCTAAAACGTCACAAATTCTAGGGAACAGGTCTTTAACACTACAGTACAGTAGATGTGTTTATAAAATCCATATAATATTTAATATAATTATTAATATTATTAAAAACCAACTGTTACTGTTTTAATCAATGTGAATCAAATGTAGGCCTTGGCAAGGCCACCATTTAATTGATTCAAATGACAGGAATATATTTAGATGTAATATAAAACAAATAATGAATGTTTTATATTCGTGTAATTGTACAAATAATGGCATTTGGTAAATGATAAAAGGTTATATATAAAATAAAGGCAGGCACCATTGTCTGGAATGAATATCAACTCGGCTTCGCCTCATTGAAATATAACCTTTCATCCTTCACCTCATGCCATTATTTGTACCATTACACTCATAAGCATTCATCAGTTGTTTATAAAAGTCTGTCAACACATAAAATATCCTCCCCATTCAACTCATAATTTATTTGTATGATAGTGTATGATGATGAAATGTTAAATATACAATACTTAGAAACATATCAATGCTGATTATCATTTTTTGCAAGAGTGATCATGCAGTTGCATAATATAGCCCAATTGCATTTTTCAAACTCTATTGATAATAAAGCAATGCTTTTCCAAATACACATTATTGTGTTTTTGAAATATTCAAGATACACATTTTATAAATAATCATTCATTCATTGTACTATCTATATTATCTATATTATAAGTGAGAGAGTTTGTCTGTTTGTTTGTTTGTTTGTCTGTTTGTTCGTTATACAAATTTTTGTTACTGCACGTAATCTTACATATGGGGTATCAAAATGATCGCAATTGTACCGGGAATGTTCTAAGCTATATTTCAACATCATCCGCCACCTAGGATCCATGTTAGGGACCAAAATGTGGTCAAACCCCCCACTTTCGATGTTTGTTCGTTATACAAATTTCCGTTTCTGCACGTAACCATACGTATGGGGTATCAAAATGATGGCAATTGTACCCGGAAGGTTTTAAACTACATTTAAAAAAATTCCCCCGACTCCTGGGGTTTTTGTGGGAGGGGTGGGGGCGGGGGGTGGTGTGGTCGTTTGTGATGTCATTTTTTGCTAGGGCTCGGGGTTGTAGGCTATCGAATTGTAAAATTATACTACAAAAGTTTGACAGTATTTTAATTATCCTCAGCAAGGCGTATATAGATATACATATTTTATTCATTAACCAATATGACACCTATTCAATTACACATTTAGCAAAGTACTTTAACCATATCCAGCTATGTATTGGCCTCCTGGATTGTCTCATTACAGAAATCCATTCCTGTGTGAACATACACACGTTGTTTACTGTTACTGTGTTCAACTACATCACCATGCCTCCAAGGAAAAAACGTCAATTGTGGGAGAGTGGGGTTGGGAGATAGGGTTTGGGAGATAGGGTTTGGGAGTTGGGGTTCAGGGGATAGGGGATTTAGCTTACACCAAAATTGTGGTTGGAAAATGTTAAAGTATTTAATTATCCCTGGGAAGAGGCTGAGAGTTTGGGGTGGGGATGTAGGCCTATCACCATGACCGAAACTGTATTTGGAACACATCACCCAGTGATCTGGGGTGTGTTTGTAGGGTGGAGGAGGAGGAGCCAAAATACTACCGTAATGAAGTACCCTATATGATTGGAAAAGTTACTATTGAAATGTCTAGGGGCGGAGTTAAGGTTTGTTGATGGTGGCTGGGGTGGTGAAAGGAGAAAGAAGGCTGGGGGACCGCAGTATCTAAATTAGATATTTTAATTATCAGCCAATATGACACATATTCATTTACACAATTTACAACGTACTTCAACCATTATTAGACCCATCATAGCTATGTATACTCCTCTCAATTTGAAGCTTAGGTTGAATTGAATTTGTCCATCACTGGGAAGAATTTGTTTTTAAGGAAGAGTATGGGGTGTTTATTGAAGAGGAGTGGCAGTTGGTGAGATATAGACAGATACTGGCGTCGGGTGTTATGTACTGAGTAGCCTTTAAACTAATTTTGAAACCCGCCCTGGGGCGGGTATAATTGCTAGTAAATAATAAATGAGGATTTAAAGAAATCTACCTTCAAGAAAAAGATTTCAAACATACTGTTAAAAATTAATTAATATGTAACTGGAATCAAAATGAATGGAAATCTCCCGGAGAAATTGGCAGGGTTGGAACGTTTGTACTCTCCACCTTCTTAGGCTCAGCATATTGTAATTTGTTGAAAAGACTCCTCGTGACTAAGGCTGAGTAAAATATTAAATCCAAAAATAGGAAACTTTTGTCCCAGGTGAAAGTTAAAATAATTGGAAGGATGACTGGCCTACAAATTAGATATTTAGGGTTGATAATCTAAACACTCCACCTCACCCTAAATACGCATATTGTCTAATCTGTAGAATTATGAAAATACAAACCCAATTCTCTCTTGTTCCAAAATCTCTAGCTTATCAGCTTTCTGGATGACATGAAGTATTCTTTCATGTTCTTCATGAGACAGAGAATCTCCTTTCTTGTACCTCTGTGAAGCCTTAGTATGAAATGACCAACCTGTGTTCAGTCTGTAAAAAAAAAAAAAAAACGGTAAAAATCTAATGTTCATCATTTTGAATACATATTATAAAAATAACGCTTAAAAGAGAACGACGTTTCGACTCCATCATGGGGTCATTATCAAGTCCAATGAATAAAATATAAAACAACAACTAATTAAGTAGCACAAGCCAAGGGTCAAAGTTTAAATAACAAAAGACCTATTGTCTAACATCCTGTCAAATGAAAAGCTTAGCTTTTACAGAGTCACTTTGTTTATTCAGACTAGATTTTAATTGTCTGATATACAACATTTCATAGATAAGACAGTCAAATTTGTTTTTGCATTTCCTAAGTATACTAAAACATGAATTAATTTTACTGGGATTAACAATCACGTTATGATCCTTCAAATGCTGTCCTATAATAAGCATCTACTATGTTCAACAATGCGTTGGTAGAGGTGTCGGCATGTATATCCAACATAACTTGCATCGCACAAGTCACATTTAAATTTATACACAACACATTGTTGACTTATAATAGTAGGTTTCTTTTCGACTTTCCTAATGTTATCTTTAACTTTTTTACTTATGAATACAGGGACAATGTTTTTGTTTATCTTGTGACTTAGTTGGCATAGTTGTCGCTTGACGGAGTTCGCAGATTTCTGGTCTTTGAATGGCAGGATGATTCGCACTGGTATTTCGGATAAATCTGTTCATCATTTTCACTATTTAATTAACTTTAATTTGATTGTCATTCTGCTTTCAGAATGCCACTAATAACAGTAATCATACATGCTGCTTTCAATGAATTATTCATTTGGATAAATTATCCTACTACAGGATAAAGACCTGTTTATACTAGGACGATAATAATCGACAATAACTAGATAAACAGTTGTCATCCTAGAACTATAGGATAATTATTTTTGTTGCCTTTGATGAAAATAATATTTTCACATATGCAATCAATGACGTCTAATTAGCAACAATATCATGGCAATACAACAATTTCATTGTTCTTATTGATCATGACATCACAAGAAAGCATAAATCGTTATCCATAAAAACTTGTTTTATGTAAGAAAAATGTCTTTAATACTAATTAAATATTTCTATATGATAAATAGTGAATCATATTCATAAAAGTTGCACAACGATTGCATCTGGCTTTTTATGTACATGTTAATTGTAATCAACCAAAAAGTTGATATGATAGCAGTTTGTCTGATGTATGCCTAGGCCCAATTTAAATCAAAGTTTTTGTTTCACAGCAACAGAGCATGCCCATTTGTGACAGACATCAAAATATGAGTAGAAAATAATGCATACTGTATATATAACTTTAAAAACAATAAAGACCTTCCATACGTTTTTTAGATATAATAAGGTGAAATGGTCCTATTGAGATAACTTGTTTGTCTTTAAACGGTTAAAAATGTGAAAAATAAGCCGATTCTAGTAATTTTAGCGGCCCGCTATAAATCCCAAAATGCATTGCGCACGGATTGATATTTTTGTTTTTCTTTTGTAATTCACTCATTTAACAGATAATAGGCCTATATAAATGTTTAAGTAAATTTTTAATTTTATTGTTGCCTGTTTCACAAACTATTATATAATGTACCAGTAAGTCTATACTATGTATATTTTTCCTGCCATAAACCTGGATAAAACAAACACTGTTTAAACAAGTTGGAATGGGTTATAATGTTATAGTTTTGTATCCTGGAATATTATTCACTACGATCACTATGGATATTAATATGTACAGTAAATAAAGCGAGCAAGCAAATAAAGAAGTTTCATATTCATACATGGAAAAGAGGTTAACTATCACTAAATAAACATGCGGTTCAAATTTTAAAATTGTATAACATTAACAAAATGAAATTCAAAGAATCTTCATAATTTTAAGTGACTGAATGTAGAAAAGAGGATTTAGTGAATGGGAGACATGTAGGCCTAATGTACAGTTTTATTTATTTATTTTCATTCACTTTAAATAGTAACAAACCTGCTACCAACACCAATTTAAAAATATTGAAATTGTGTGCTTTTTAAAAAAAATCTTGAAAATGTGTTTAACTTTTGTACATAATTACATACTTTGCCCTCAACGCCAGTTGTCTATCATTTGGACATGTCCAACGATCCATAGAGCCTCCCATAGATATTTCACCCATCCCTGCAGATTATACTTCTTGGAGATAGAGAAAAAGAATTCTTGAAACAACTGATTTCTGTCTCCTTATGTGCAAACAAAAAATGAGCGTACTGAGACTCAAAACACCAATTATTGGATGATATAATTATGTTGAAATAGAGACCAATCATAGAGCACCATTAAGCAGTAGAGGTGTAGAAGTAAATTTATACAGCGATGATCTCACACAGGATTTGTCAGATACCGCCATACATTTCTACTATGTACATTTTGCATAATCATCTTCTGTAAACCTACATAAAAAATAGAAAATATAAATGGCAAAGTTGAATACATAAATGTCACAGTTCACTTTTTAAAATTCGAGTTATTCATTATATTTTATTAACTCTAAAGTAAAACTAAAATTTAATTCGTCACTTTGACGAATTATATCATGCATCATTTAATCATGCAGGTACTGTACAATAATATAGTACAGTAGTCGTAAAATGTTGATCTACGCCATCCTATGACATGAAAATTTGGCACGTAGAAAAGCACTATGTGCTCTTTGAAATTGTTATGAATTTGACGAAAGAGATGAAAAAACTTTTTAACTTCAACTGACCATATTATCATACATCATAACATAATTTTTATATAAATTCCTATCTACATTTCATCAGCTTTCATAACAAATTATATTCATCAAGGTCACCCTTAATTCTGAAGAGCTGTAAGATATTCAAATATATACTGTTCAAAGTTAAAATTACACGACCAGCTACGTTATTCAAGTTTTTTCACATGATAACGTAATCAAAATGAAATGGTCGCAACTCATGAGAAAGATAATTAATTGAACAAGCACTAAAATTTGAACTAAAATGGGGCTCGAATAACCGAGATGCCCTCTGTTGAATGTGATAACCTACAAAAAAAGATAACAAAGCCTGGTATTTTAATTAAAATCTACAGAAGAAAAACCAAGACCGATTTTGGCAGTGGCGGACTCCTTTTGGCCTTAAATTTAGAGCCAAAACTAGTCCGGCTGCCCGATTTTGGCCCCGGACCATATTTGTCATAACAGCGGGTATTGGGCATTTTGGGGATGGGGGTTTGAGTGGATTAAATGCGGTTCGCTGTTATATGGTTTGTTGTACGCCCGAAACATAAGCCTGGCTACGGGCCTGATTAATGGGAATTATGAGAATAAATTAATGAATTATAATTAATATATATAATAACACCTAAATAAATTCCTGTCATTTGATTGGACAAATGTGGGTCACATGGTGTGCAATAGTACGCACAATTATACGATTGTTTAATACCGGTAGTACTTTTTTTGGCGTATGAAAAAAAAAATCTTTTTGTGTTTATAATATACAGTATAAATATTTTGTTTTATACTATTGATTTTTAAATACAACAACGCCACCTATTTTGGACTATGGTGGCGATTTAAATGTTATGATGACTGGTTTTTTGCGATGGAAGTACATTTCTGGAAAGATATATTTACTAATTTAGATCAAAAAGGCATTTAATTTACAATAGCTTTAGATCATGTGTAGGATTTTGATTAATTAATGGGAACATCTCTACAAGACATGGAATCGTTGGAAAAACCATAATTAGCCTAGATAAGTTCCAATTGTCTGTCGAAGTTTTGCCTTTCAGCCAAGCTAGTACGGTCTAGCCTAGGCCTGTTAGTATAGGCTAGGCCTAGCCTAAGCGTTTGAGCCTTGCTAGGCCTAGGATTGTTTGGTAATTTGTTGACATAATTAACACTAAAGTAGGTGTGTTTATAAAAACATATAAATATAACATTTAATATAATATTATTAAAAAACCAAATGTTACTGTTTTAACCAATGTGAATAAAATGTAGGCCTTGGCTAGGGGCTACCATTTAAAATGACAGGAATCTAAAATAATGCTGTGGCTAAAGATACGGTACCGTATCCTAACTTCCGTTTGCTAAAGGTACGGTAAAATTGCATTACGTTATAATCAGTCAGTCAGTGGGGATGTGGTATATGTGTGACGTCATCGTGTAAGGCCTTTGGATTTGTTTTCATATCGCGAAAACATTGATCAAACGCTTAACATTTTCTTATGCTTCATTTATCGATATTATCGCCGTCGTGTGTGAAAACAAACTAAATGTAGCCTATGTCTGTTATTATTGAAAAGCCAAAACATGTTGATTTTAATTCTACAATACAGAAAACCGTTGCATAAGAAGCCAAACTACGTACTATAACCTATAGCTTCATTATATGAGTTTGTTTGTGTAGGGAAAGCGGTGCCAGCTGCATGTATGCGCTGATTTCTGTGACTCAGCCCTGGGGCTCTGTCTAAATCATAGTATTTGAGGACCTCTTTATTGTCCGCATTTGCTTGTTGTTTATGGTCACCATTTGTAAACAAAGTTTAATAAAAAATAAGGCCATTTGGAATAAAAATAAAACCCTCATAGTAACTAGGGACGAATGAACTAGATGCAACACAATTTCCAACATTGAATTATAATCCCATTACTTCTAATTTTGCTATTACATTACTAAACTGTATCGATAGTGAGGCCAAAACAAATGGAAGACTAACTTTTCAGCGAAAACACCGGGTTTTCCAGTCTAGCTAGGCTAGGCTTAAAGACTGTCAATGAGAGGTCATTCGCCGCGAGCTACTTAGGTAGTGCATTGTTTCTCACTTTTTATCGTAATTTACCATAAAACGTACATTTAAGACAAGGAATGACCTGGTTTAATGTTTTAAAGTAATATATTTGTATTATTTTTACAAAACGTCACAAATTGTAGGGAAGGGGTCTTTAAACTTCTGGATTCAACATTGCTAGGTCTAACCCCAGGGCTGAGTCACAGAATCAGCGCACACATCCATGCATGCTGGCGCCGTCAATAGGCATTCTCTAGTCGCAAATCCAAAGTCCTTATACGATGACATCACACACGTCCCAGCACCCCATTGGCTGATTATGTCGTAATGCAATTTTACCGTACCTTTAGCAAACGGAAGTTAGGATATGATACCGTATCTTTAGCCACGGCGAACAAATAATGAATGTTTTATATTCGTGTTGCCTCGTTGATATATAACCTTTCATCATTCACCTCATGCCATTATTTGTTTCATTACAATACATGTCGACTTATAAACATTCATTATTTGTATATTATTAAATATAAAAAATTATTTTTCCAAAATTACATTTAGTGTGGTATCTAGTAGTATCCAAGATTTCAGAACATATTTCACCTCCACTGAACCACAATAATTACATTGTACAAAATTAGCATTTATTAATAAACAAACAACAGACTGCTCATCTTAATCCATCCATGTCATGAACAAACAACCACATCACACCAGCAAAAACAGCTGCTATAAAAACGTATTGGATTCTAGGCCTATATTATTCATTAAAAAAATATTACTAAACATAATGTCTACTTTAGTACAAACAAAATAATTGTAACAATATTACCTTTCTGTCTGTTATGGGTTTTCCAATATAAAACCAATTTTTGATGGACTTTTGTTTGACTGAAAACTGGCTCCTGATCGCACTAACTACCGGATTTCAATACCGAATACGAGACTCGTAGTACAGTATTGTACTTAAGATTAATTAGACAAAGACAAAAGAGGGCGCAAACACACACTGATAACATCTTTGCTTGATTACTCTTTATAAAAGAGTCCCCTGGGCTAGAACCTTACCTATTGGATAAAACAGATTTTTATGGCTCAAGTTTAAAATTTAAACTTCGTTCAAACACTTTACCACTTGGAAAAATTACAAATAAGTGGAACATTGATAATCTAAATGATAAGTGTAGGGTTTGTGGGTCAGGTGAAGAAGATGTTAAACATCCTGTTTATTTGTAGTAAGTAATACATTGTATTAGAATTGAAGAATTGCAAACACTTTAACATAATCTTATTGCAATGGTAAATACTTGGGTTAATCTATTAAGGTTAAATATGTCATAGGAAGCACGTAATTTAAAAAAAAAATAACTCTCATGAGATTTATGCTGTGTTTGACAGTTATTGCAAAATGTACACAAGCCGTGCTTGGAAACTATGAAATGAAATTGTATCACAACTTTGAACTGTTTTATTTTAAAAATGTGTGTTTTCTTTTCCATTGCTCTTGGAAAACTAGTAGTTGTATTAGTGTAGTTTTAGTTTTAAAATAAGTTTTGTAATAGCGTTGAGTCAAATTTATGTTTTTAGTTCTTAATCAAATATGAAAAATGTTTTAGCTTCAGTTTTTTTATTTTCCAGTGTTTTTGTATTAAATTTTGTAATTTGTATGGACGCACCATCTACGCATGTGTGCCACTGTTAAAAAGTGTTGTTCCAAATAAATGTTATTATTATAACTGACATCTTTGCATGCGGATTTTTTTTTTGTCAACATAAAGTTGTTTAATGCATAATGACAATAGTCATAGTAAGATTACTTTTAAATAAAAGTAGGCTAAAGTAACACGTCGTAGGCTTATGTAACTGATCATTATGGCAATTTGAAAAATCTAAACCAAAAGTCCTGGATCAACAAAAACAAAAGCTATTTCCACTGGTCTCATAATTTAAAATAATCTAAATATTATAACAGTATCACATTTTATCACAAGGCTCTCTCATTTTTTTTGACGCAAAATTGATAACGATAATGTTAACAATAAATAGGCCTAACGATAAATTAATTAAAAACCTTTTAGACGCAACATTGGTAAAGCGATAATGAATTTAAATCATGGCATTTTCAGTAGTAGTTGTTTTTAGATGAAATTATATTTTTATTTATAAGCCTATTTATTATCAACATGATTTAAACGAAAATGAACAATTTAATATTGATGGATTGACTTCCAAACTATTTTCTTTATGTTAATGTAAAACGTATTATTGTTTTTCTTTCTTTTTTTCTCTCCAAAATCATTTTAATCTTCTTTTCAATATCATGCCATCTTTTGATCTCGGATTGTTTTCAATCCTCACTCTTTCAAGTTCTGTAATGTGTCTTTCCTCTGATTTAAGAGACCTCGTTCTTGGGAAGTTTCAAGAATCATGAGACAATGCTACTAAAGTGTTCGCGTAATTTTACGTATCTCCTCCAAAACCACTGAGCGGTTACGTGCCACATTTAGCACACTGATGTTTATTGATGGGGCGCATATAATAGTCTATGTCACTTAAATTTTAAGGATAAACTCTAAAAAAAGGGCAACAAATAGCAGTAATTTGACCATGTTACGTCACTGTATAAACTACGCAACCTGATGATAAGCCTACTGGGAACCACTCTGAAGACCGTATCCAATGATCGCGTCGTTGTTTTAATTTCTTCGTAAATCACAATTGGTCTCAGCGAGTGGCCACTGATATCAATAAGTTCGAGTTCGAATCATATGTAATTAAAATCAAACTAGACTACGATGTAATTACAAAACTAGAAAAAAAGATACGAAACCTCACAAACAACAAAATTGCAAAATATCAAAAACCATGAAATGTAATAAAATAACAAATAACAATTTAAATAACACGAATCCAAATTGGTGTCGTGTTTCCACATAATATCAACAAAAAATACACCCACAATTTAAAAGGTTGTGCCTGAGCGCATCATTTAATTTCGAGTTGTGCACTTTTTGTGTCCGTAAGCAGCTGTAGTTTTATTATTCTATAACTTAATTCATATTCATATTTTATAATTAAAATGTTTTAATCTGCCGACTGATTGACATACTTCAACGTGAACCTGTCATGCACGTTGTCACTTTCATATTTCAGTATCCAGTATTGCGCTTTTACCCTATTTAATCATCATTATTAAGGCAAACAAGATAGTGCGGAGCACGGGTTACTGCTGCTATAATAGACCACAATTTAATTACAGAATAGCTAACAAATCTCCCACACAAAAAAATTGCAAAATATCAAAACCATTGAAATAAAAAGAAAATGTAAATGAATAAAAATGAACACATACAAAGAAAACGATTCCAAATGGTTTTTATAAATTGTTGAACATGAAAACAACTCAACAATTCATGTTTCCGCAGCAATGTATTTTTTAATCAATTTATGCTATAACCTTTTTTATTTTATATAATTATGTATCAAATACACGAAAAACACCCAAAATAAATAGTTTGGCATTTTATACTTCGTTGGTGTTTGCGTGCATTACCGTAATTCACACATCGCCATTTTTCGTTAGTGTCTTTTATCTTCGCACTCGCACAGTCTGTGAAGTCAAAAGTAAAGTTCCATATCCAGTATTGCTTTCATTTTTAGTCTACATAATATATTTCATAGTGAATGGATAGTGTATAACAAAATCATTGGCCATACAAGATACAGGATAACTTTATTTGTCAAATAGTTCGTCAACGAAAGATTTGAAATTGGTTTTTCTCATGGCAACATAATATAAAATAGAATAAAATCAGTAAAAAGTTAAAACATGAAGTAAAATACACAGAACAATAACATAATATGTACAGAGGATAAATGCAATAAGGCATTCCCAGGTGTTCGAAATACAACTATTCAGTCGGAGAGCAGCCGCGTTCAACTTTTCGACCGTTATTGGCAAATTATCGCACACGGCTCTCCGACTGTAGGCCTATTTGTGTGTTGTCATTATATTTAAATATGCATTGTGAGACATATGCATTTCTTTTCTGTTCCATTCGATTATCATACATTTTCATAACATTATTATCTCCATTTATGCATTCCTTAGCTCTTTTAACTACGGTATGCGTTCAAATTGCTTTTTATTGTATTCATACGTGTTACCACAGTAACAAGTTAAACATTAGAACACTTTGTATATTCGGCTTTTAGAATAGTAAAGTATTTCTTCATTTACCCTAAAGTTTTTGAGTTTCCAAAGAAAGGAAATACAAACGTTGATTAGCTTTGCGAACAGTTGCTGCAGCCTGGTCTGTCCAGGTAATTTTTTCATCAATCATGGTTCCTAAATAGTTATATTTGTCCACAACAGCTCCGTCGATTATAAGTGGTTCAATTTGACGTTTTTAAATTCTGAAATGATCAATCAATAATTAATTCTTTAGTTTTTTTAATATTGAGCTCGAAGTATCTATCGCCACACCATTTTACAAATCTATTTAGGCCTACTTCATCGAAGTAACCGTTAGGCTTGTCTGACATGAAATCTGTTATTACAGTAGTATCATCTGCATACTTGATGATGGAGCATTTAGGGTCTTTCACATACATAGTCACTATATTATAGAGTGTAAATAATAATGGGGGATAATACATAGCCTTGTGGGGCGCCTGTGCTAACTTTGCATACTTTTATTGTGCATCTCCGATAACATACTGTGGTACTCGTTCCCTAAGGTAATTGATAAGCCATAACAACATTTTAGTGTTGACATTTAATTTATACAATTTATTTATAAGTAGGCCTATGTGAGGCTGGCATAAATACAGTTCCGATTTTTATTCTTGATACAATTTGTTTTTATTTGAATAATTAATTTGTCAAAGTACTTTAAAACTCAGGCATGTCATTAATGTATAGGATAAAGGATAAACATTAATGACTCAGAAACTGCAATTTAATTGAATTTCGGTAGAAAATTCCAATCAAATGACGTCACGGTCAATTAGAGCAATAAAATCGATATTCTTCTTACTAATCATGGCATCATTTAACGTGTGAAAATATCATTTTCACCAAAGGCATGCATGAAAACAAAAAATTTAACAAACAAAAAAGTATGTTTATCTATTTATCATCGATCGTTATTTTCGTGCGTCCCTTAACTATGGCTTAACCACTTCAAAACAAAAATAATTAATTATTCAGTTATAAATAAACAATTTAATTTTGATTAATAATTATTTGAAATGTTGACTTTTAATTTGAAACAAAAGCTGAAATTTCGAATTATTCTGCCTAATTCGAAATTTCAAATAATTAAATTAAGGCCTAATTCAAAATTTCGAATTACTATTTCCGTTAGAACAGCACTAGCCGCGCCTAAATAGGCCTTCGTATTAATTTGAAAATTCGAATTATAAAATTCGGAATTTCAAATTCAATTCGTTATTTCGAATTTCTGAAATTAATATAAATTTGGTTTGGCCCTAATGGGCTTTCGTAGATTCTGCTGAATGTATATTTTTTTGCACGCCATACTTTACACACAGTAGCTTCCGCGGCAGGAGCAGCAGCAAAAACAGCCACGGCCAGCAGCCACCACACTCACGCCAACCACGCCACCGACAAGACAAAACAAAAATGGCAGCTCCGATGGAAATTGACGGTGGTTCTTCCAAATTTTCTAGCCCAACATCTGCTAAATGGGAACGTGACCATAGGGCACTCTATAAAGCCACTACTCCTCCTTCTTGGAAAGAAACATACCGCAAGGTACTTTCAATTCGTTATCTTTCCATTCAGCCCCACTCAGTCAAAATTCAGGAAGTGAGGCCTACTACTCTAAACGGAACCCTAAACGGGACCCTAGCTAGCCTACTAGAGTCTAGCTAGGCATAGCCTAGGCCCTAGTAAGTGCGCCGGGCCTAGGTTTAGATAGGAGGCTAAGCTATGTCAATTTCTAGGTTTAACTGCCTCATATTAGGAACTAGGCCTAGGCCTAGGCTAGCCCTAGTAGTAGGCCTATGGATGATAAGACCAATGACAAAATGAATCTGGCTGGGACGATGAGAAATGTTTCACTTTTTAGACCAAATTCATAATCATTTTTGTTGATATTTATCACGTTTTGAAGGTGTTTAACAATCCGTATTTTACTTATATTGATAATTTTTATATAGGCCTAGCTAGGCCTAATATAAAGTAAATTACTAAAAAACGTAATTTTATATTCAATTTATTACTTCGAAAACTTTGTTTATTTCGTCCATTCGCCAAGCGGCCAACAGAGGGCGTAACTTGTTTACATCGTTAGCGTTACTAAAAAAAACATCATTTTCGACTATGTTTTCAAAATGTTTGCTTTATTTCATCTTTATCCCAAGTATTATGCACTTGTCAATTGTATGACCCACTATACGACCCTGGGAGAGGTGCGTCGTACCTTATGAATACCATGACATACCCATGCGTCAAAAATGTTACTTACCTTTAGATGACTATGACGCACTGTGACCACATAATATGTGGTCCTATTGAGATAACTTTTTTGTCTTTAGACGGTTAAAAATGCGAAAAATAAGTAAATTCTATGTAATTTTAGCAGCCCGCTATAAATCCCAAAATATCGATATTTTTGTTTTTCTTCTGTAATTCACCTACTTTTCGATCGATCATGAGGCCAAAACAAATGCGAAAATACTAGGTTTCTCCCAATTTGTATCAACGCAGTCTGGCAAAAACAGAAAGATAATTACTCCTAACTTTTCAGTGAATATACTGAGTTTTCCCAAATTTTTGGCAAAAATAGAAAGACAATTAATGCAGTAACTATACAATGTCGGGGTAGGTATATAGCTAGCGTACGATGTTCGTACGTTACCGATGTTTACCAGCTAGGCCTACAAAACTAAGCCTAGCTAGGCTAGGCCTAAAGACCGCCCACAAGAGGTCATTTGCCGGAAGCTACTTAGGTAGTGAATTGTTTCTCACTTTTTATCATAATTTATAAACGTACATTTAAGACAAGGAATGACCTGGTTTAATGTTTTTAAAGTAATATATATGTATAATTTTTACAAAATGTCACAAATAATATTAATATAAAGTTAAAAACCTGTTTTTTAAAATCATTATTAGTAGCAACTCATCAGTAATTAGTTGACCACATTTGTCGGGACATGACTGTTGACTTAAAAACTGAGAAATCAATTGTGAATGGAATTAAAATTTACATATAGTCCTAGGCCTAGATTTTAAAATTATTTTCATTACCTTTCAGCGGTGTTTGCAGAGACTTCGAAAAAGTCGTGATAATTTACTGGAACGTATACGATGTTCAGGATCAATAATTCAGGATGGAAAGCTGCCTTCAGTTGTCACTGATGTAATGGAAAAGGAGTGGAGGGTATTAAGAGCAGAACGAAGATGTACTGATGTTCCTGATGTAATGGTTCATTTCTGGTTTAAATGCTTGATGAAAGCAATATATTTTTGTTTAGAGGCCCTAGTCTGGAATTAGGTCTAGTCTCAATAATTTTTTTAGTTTAGTACAAATAATACTGTAAATGGATTTTTTTTTTTCCTTCTATAAACAGAAATTAACAGTTATACTTATTCAAAAATCACCCTTACTGGAGCATAAGCTCGTAATTTAATGAAACTTACACAGTATGTTCAGAATATATTGTAAAGATCATTTCTTGATATTGTGTCATTCCAATTTAGGATTTAACTAGAAAATTGGACATCTATACCCAATTTTTAACCACCATGTCGTAAATTGTTTACTGGGAGAATGTGACTGAAATCCTGAGATGTTGAAAAATAGATCAACAAAGCTATAAAACCTAAGTTAATTACCTGTTTATACAATAATTTAAGTATAGTTTTTTACAATACATTATATTAATTATTATACAGATATTGCCTGCTTAGAGGTGAAATATAAGATTTGACATCCCCAAGAAAATAATGTTATGTTTGAGGGAAATATATAATTCCCCTAGAACATAATATCATCCTGAGGGGATGTCAAATCTTATATTTTACCAATATACAGTAAAAGGCGATATCTGTTATATTACATAGCCAACAACAAGTAGAATATCTGCTGGGTCGGCGGGTAGCTAGGCTAGGCCTCCTTTTTGTATTGTATGTACAGTAAACAAGCTGCCTAGACACCTTACCTTGCTAAGAATAATATACTGTACAGATAATTACTAATTAATGATTCTTTGGCAATAAAATATTCACTAGCCTACTGTAGGTCGTTTAAATAATAACAGAAGAATTTCCATCAATAAGCTTACATTAATAATAATATTATTATCAGGTAGGCCAAATAAATAATAATTTGTCTTCTTCGCGAGCCGAATAACCGGATGTTCGCAGCGTCGTGCGTGTACCGGTTACTACTGTGAGTATTAACCAATCACAAACAGTCTTTCATCACATCTAGGGAGGACTAATAACAAATGAGGGCGCTATGTATACATAGTTTAAATAGTTTAGTTGATTAATTTCTTCAAGCAAGTTCCGTGGCGCAACGCATGAAGCGTTGTCTTATGATGGAGTGACAATTTCATCGCGAGTTCAAGACCCAGTAGATGACTTTTGTTTATTTATCGCCAAACGCGAGTGTTGCCACACAGTCAATATCATCGTACTCGAGAATTTGCTGGATTTTATCTGTTTAATGACAGGGACACGATAATTACGCTAAAATTACACAGTCAATATCATCGTACTTGAGGATATATACGATTTACGATCCTTGCAGCGGTTGTCATGTGATGCAGTTTCAACCAATCACGTTTACGTATTTACATAGGCTATGTAATATAATAAAATGTAACATATAAAGAAACCCAAATAAAACCTAAAATATTTACAATATCCAGAATAAAGCCAGATAACTAGGAGATCATTACTTGTCAGTACAATATGCACTATATAATCCATCATGATGGTGTACAGTATACTAGAGGTTGTAATGTGTATAAATATATAAAAAAAATGTAATTAGAAAAACATATTCTGCCACTAAAAAAAGAGGCTTTTTCATTTGAACATTTTTAAACACTAAATATTTTAGGTTTTATTTGGGTTCATATATGTATTTTATTATATAATGTATTGTATATTGTATACTTAAATGATTGTATAAACCGTTAATTAGCGTATATCTTGCTTCTCCTTATTTCAGTCGTGCTTCATCGCATTTGTGCGCAATTTATGACATTAGGCGGTTAAAATTTGCTATATAAGTCTAATTTTCTCCTTAAATCCCAAATTTTGAACGATGCAATCTTTACAATATATTCTGAACCTACTGTGTAAGTTTCATAAATGTATGAGCTTATGCCCCGGTGAGGGTGATTTTTGACTGGACTATTAATTCAATTGTTTTGTTGCAAATCCACATTTTTTTAGACCGTGTGTTTAACTTTTTAATAGTGTTTTTCAGTGCCCAACCATTGTCACTTTGTTTATCTCTGGAAGCCTACCGTATATTTCGGTGTATAAGTCGCACCTGTGTATAAGACGCACCCCCTAACTGAGAGTAAAATATCGGTATTTTTTATATCGTCGATGTAGAAGACGCACTTTATATTTCATCAAAACAATGTTTTTTAAAATTGTAATCAATATTATTGTAATAAGATATTTTGTTATATCTACAACGGCGTCCTTTATTTAGGTTTTTTCTTACCTAGGCTCGGCCGCGCTCAGCCTCAACAAGAAGGGAAGTCAGTTCTTTCTAACTTGTTATTCATGAGTTTTCGCACCCGCAACATCGAGTGCATGACCATGTGTGTGGGCTAGCCTCGCGCGATCATTTGATAGGGCGAACGTTTTCATCGTATTCATATGGCCGCCAAGAAGGGCTTGCGCTGGAGGTACGGCGATCGTGCGTATAACTATAATACTTGCAATCGTAAACGTTTACAAATGAAATTTTATCTGAGCACCTAAAACAGCTCCATAATGAACAAATCTTTTCATCATATTTAGTATAACATCACGCTAAAATGCCTTGAAAACTAGACAGAAGCTGGTTGCCGTTACGTTTAGTACACTGTCCTAGGCCTACTCTTAGTACTAGGTGCCTAGGCCTTACCTTCAAGGTATCGATATGTACAATCTGTGTGGTGAGGCATTTATGTTCGGTGTATAAGACGCATCCTTAATTTAGAGGTCAAATTTGCATGTCAAAAGTGCGACTTATACACCGAAATATACGGTAGTCGTAAAGTTTTCTGCTTATTAAAAACTTATTTAGGCTTTCCTGTACACAGTTTTACAAAGTTTTCAAAAAATCTTTTTTTGCCTAAATTTGGAAGAAACGTTGGTTAATATGTCCAGGCCTGAAACATGCATAATCCATAACATACAGTATGCCTACTCCCAATAAAGTTGTTGATTTTTATGTTATTGTGGCAGTAATAAAAAAAAAATTGAGATTTGTTTAAAACAATAACATTTTAGGTGCATGGCGCGGGATCATAAGATTGGGTCTCGCACCAGTTGCGTGGGACTTACTGTATGACTTTTTTTTTGCAGCTTGTAGAAGAGATAGATGATATTGACACAGTTCTAAGCATTATGGAAGAAATTCAACTGGAGCTTATGAAAGAAGGTAAACAATTTATTATTACTAACTACTATTACTATTTACAAATTTTAATTTATTATTTAAATTCATTAAAAAACATTAGGCGAGGGGAAATACCCAACTGTGTGGACGATCGGACCCATTCTAAAAATAAAGGGAAGCCGATCGGTCCACGAAAATGATTAGGATTTATAATTGTCCACCATAAAAATGCTAAACAGTATATTTTTGGTATCAAAAAAGAACATATGAATAAAATAAAAGCACAGCAACCATGACATGCTACACAGGATGCAAAGTTCACTGGGTCCCACGTACCATGACATGCTACACAGGATGCACAGTTCAGTGGGTCCCACGTACCATGACATGCTACACAGGATGCACAGTTCACTGGATCCCACGTACGATCAACAATTAAATCGTCCATGTAATAATAATAATAAATGAAAACTTATATAGCGCCGGTATCCTCCACCCATGTGGCGCTCATGGCGCTTTGTGCATTAACAACGTGCGAGAACATCAGCGAATAGCGACGTCTTTAGGTTGGTCTTGAAACTGTTTAGACTAGTTGAGCATTTAACTGTTGCTGGTAAGCTGTTCCATACACTTGCGGCCGCAACGTAAAAAGATCTCTGACCCCACTGATTTTTCGCTCTACGCTCTTGAAGAAGGTTTTGTGACAATGATCGTAGGCCTCTGCGGGATGATTCGTAACGATCCACAAGGTCAGATAAATAAGCAGGAGCACTGTCATTTAGGATCTTGAATACAAACAACGCAAGTTTGTACTTAATACGTTGTTGAACAGGCAACCAATGCAAATCCATCAGGACAGGAGTTATGTGAGCGTTTGATTTTGTATAAGTTACAATTCTAGCTGCCATATTTTGCAAGCGCTGCAAACGTTGTATTTGAGATTTTGGTATGCCAAACAACAAGGCATTACCAATGTCAATTTTAGAAGTGACAAATGAGTGTACAATCAATTCAGCTGTTTTCTTGTTAAGATTACCGCGAATACGACCAAGGTTCCTAATCGATATGCATGCTGCTTTGGATACAGTTGTTATTTGTGCTTCCATAGTGAGATTACTATCCAGCATGATTCCCAGATTCCGGACCACCGATGAGGGAGCGATGTTAGAGTTTCCGATTCTGATATGTGTGATGTTGATTTTGGAGATGTTACATTTAGACCCGACGATAATAAACTCTGTCTTTCCATCATTCAACTTTAGGTAATTTGTTGTCATCCAATTGCGAACATCTTCTATACAGGCTTCCATCTTACTGATTGCTGCAGCAACATCCCTTTGCACTGGATTTACTGACACATAAATCTGTGTATCATCTGCATAGAAATGGAAATGTAGACTGTGTTTGCGAATAATGTCACCAAGGGGAAGCGTATAAATGGAAAACTGGCCAGGCCCAATTACTGACCCCTGTGGTACACCATATTCCAGGCAAGCTTCATCTGAGAATGCATCATTGATACAGACTAGCTGACGTCTTCCTGTAAGATATGACTGGAACCAGTTAAGAGCAACACCATTTATGCCAATGCGATTTCTCAGACGGGTTATCAGTCTTTGGTGATCAACTGTATCAAACGCTGCTGACAAATCCAACAACACCAATAGCGTTATTTTCCCATCATTCATTCCTTGTAACAAATCATTCTGTACCTTTAAAAGGGAACTCTCCGTGCTATGACATGCACGATATGCCGACTGGTAATTCTCATTTAAATTATGCTTTTGAAGATATGGAGTAATGCGTGATGTCACTACACGCTCCAGAGTCTTTCCAAGAAAAGAAAGATTCGACACCGGGCGGTAATTTTTCAGCGTGTTATGATCCAAGTTTTGCTTTTTTATTAAAGGACGAACGTGAGCAATTTTCAGTTCATCTGGCACTATGCCGGTATTAAGAGAATGGTTAATGATTTCCGTTATTATTGGAACGACTGCGTCTATACACTTCTTCAGTATAGAAGTAGGAACTGGATCTAACCTGCATGATTTTGTTGGTGATTTCATCAGAATGTTGCGGATCTCATCTTGAGATGCTGGTGTAAATGTTGTGAGATGCTGATGAACAGCTGTCACAGGCTCATTAAATGACATGTCATCAATCTTGAAGTCATCTCTGATGATCTTGATCTTGTCTGTGAAAAACTGACAGAACCTGTTCGCAAGATCTAAGTCAGAAAGACTATCTGGGAGAGGTGATACCTGGCGATGATGAAGGAGTTGGTTAACAATTTTAAAAAGTCCTTTCTGATCTGCTGCATGTTCTTCACACAAGCCAATGTAGTAGTTGGCCTTTGCCTTTCTTACCATGGAATTTACATTCCTCTTCTGTGCTCAATCGTCAATGGCGGCCCGGTGCTAACTGCACTTTCCGCCCACAATCTCTCATTCACCTGCAGCGCTGCGGTGACCGTGAAATCTCTCTTAGGTGCGAAACTGCAATAATAATAATAATAAATGAAAACTTGTATAGCGCCGGTGTGCCCCACCCATGTGGAGCTCATGGCGATTTGTGCATTAGCAACGTATGAGTACATCAGCAAATAGCGACGTCTTCAGGTTGGTCTTGAAACTAGTGAAGCATTTAACTGTTGCTGGTAAACTGTTCCATACACTTGAGGCTACAACGTAAAAAGATCTGTGGCCTCACTGATTTTTGACTCTATGCTCTTGAAAAAGGTTTTGTGACAATAATCGTAGGCCTCTGCGGGATGATTCATAACGATCCACAAGGTCAGATAAGTAAGCTGAAGTGCTGTCATTTAGGATCTTAAAAATGAACAACGCCAGTTTATACTTAATACGTTGTTGAACAGCCAACCAATGAAAATCTATCAGAACAGGAGTTATATGATCATATGTAAGTCACAATTCTAGCTTCCATATTTTGCAAGCGCTGCATACGTTGTATTGGAGATTTTGGTATGCCATACAACAAGGCATTACCAATGTCAATTTTAGAAGTGAAAAATGAGTGTACAATCAATTCAGCTGTTAAGATTAAGATTACTGCGAATACGACCAAGGTTCCTGATCAATATACATGCTGCTTTAGATACAGTTGTTATTTGTGCTTCCATAGTCAGATTACTATTCAGCATGATTCCCAAATTCTGGACCACCAATGAGGGAGCAATATTAGAGTTTCCGATTCTGATATGTGTGATGTTGATTTTGGATATGTTACATTTGGACTCGACGATGATAAACTTGGTCTTTCCATCATTCAACTTTAGTTAATTTGTTGTCATCTAATTATGAACATCTTTTATACAGGCTTCCAACTTACTGATTGCTGCAGCAACATCCCTCTGAACTGGATTTACTGACACATAAATCTGTTTATCATCTGCATAGAAATGGAAATGTATACTGTGTTTGTGTAACTGACCCCTGTGGTACACCATATTCCTATGTATACTGTGTTTGTGTAACTGACCCCTGTGGTACACCATATTCCAGACAAACTTCATCTGAGAATGCATTATTGATACAGACAAGTTGACGTCTTTCTGTAAGATATGACTGGAACCAGTAAGAGCAACACCATTTATGCCAATGCAATTTTTCAGACGGGTTATGTCCGTCTGTATCGACTGACAAATCCAACAACACTAATAGCATTATTTTCCTTGTAACAAATCATTCTGTACCTTTAAAAGGGAACTCTTTATGCTATGACATGCACGATATGCTGACTGGTTATTCTCATTTATATAATGCTCTAATAGAAGATATGGAGTAATGAGTGAGGTCTTTCCAAGAAAAGAAAGGTTCGACACCGGGCGGTAATTTTTGTTTTGATTTTTTATTGAAGGACGAGCATGAGCAATTTTCAGTTCATCTAGCACTATTATATACAGGTGTACCACAGGGCTGTGTAGTGTCGCCCTTTCTTTTTCTTTATTTACCTATGACTGTTACCTACTACAGTAACTGTCATATCGGTATGGTTCTATAACGCTACCGAAAATGAAACACATGACCTAAATAGAATAGTCAAGACTGCATCGCATATAATTGGATCTGCACAATTGCCTTTGGAGAACATATTTTCGGATCGTCTTCTGAAAAAGGCAGTGGCTATCAAAGATGATCAATTTCATCCGGCCTTTAGTATGTTCCAGTCGATGCGCAGCGGTCAGCGATTTTGTTCTATTAAGGCCAATAAGGCACGATTTACAAACAGTTTCTTTCCAGGAGCTATTAGAGCCGTAGACATAATGTAGACACTTTTTGTAATGTTTATTTTTTTAGTGCATGTTGTGTCCGTTGGATATTGTGTCCTGCCAACAGAGCAAACAGAATTTCTATGTTTTTTTTCTTAAAACAACAACAACTTGACTATGCCGGTATTAAGAGAATGGTAATGATTTCTGTTATTATTGGAATGACTGCGCCTACACAGTCTTTTCTGATCTGCTGCATGTTCTTCACACAAGCCAATCTAGTAGTTGGCTTATTGCCTTTCTTAACATGGAATTTACGTTCCTCTTTTGTGCAATGTAAGCTTGACGATCTATTTCAAGATGACAGATTCTCCATTTCTTTTCAAGTTTACGCTTTGTTCTTTTCTCAGCATAAATATCACTGTTATACCAACTCGTCTTTGGTCGGACCTTTACTGTTCTTTTTTTTGTTTGTCAAGAAGTTCACTCAAAGTGGTGATATATAGTCATACTTTACTTGATAAATCAAGCTTTGAGAGCGAGGTTCCAAGATCAGACTGTGTGATATCCTTACACAATGTTTAAAATTTATAGCATTCCAGAGTTGCGATGGATTTGGTGATTACTGGTGGCTTCTTACATGTGATTGCATAGTGATCTGATATACCATCAATGACATTAAGGTTTGAGAAAACAGGAGGATCAGATGAACGAGTTATCACCAAGTCTAATGTATGACCATGTTGGTGTGTAGGTGTAGACACATGCTGTTGAAGATGCTTGCCACAAGTAGATTCTGAAAGTGATCTGCATCATTTGGCATATCCACATGGATGATAAAGTCTCCAACGTATGGGAGCTTCAATAAATAGTGATCAACCAAAGTTGAGAATTCTTCAGTGAAAACATTTAGACTGCAACCCGTTTTCGCTTTGAGGATGATATTTAGCAGTTTAACTGATTTTGGTAATAATAATCCTGTTTCATAACATTTAACCACTATGCTTTCACTTTAAAGAAGTGCAACTCCACCACCTCTTTTAGTACCTACATAGAGAGTATCTGTTGGTCGTAATATCTCCTATAACTGATGTTTCTTCTGGTTTAAACCACATTTCCGAAACGAAATCTACAAATTCTGTTGTTTTTTTTCCTAAATGATCTTATATTAATACTGCAAAATTTGATATTGTTTTTAGATAAGAGAGAGTTTGATAAATCCAGAAATGATTATTGATTAGAGATTGATTATTGATATGATTATTTTTAGTATGTTTTTCACGCCCAGCTCTTATTATACTATGCCTGGTTTTTCTCTTTGGCCTTCTAGGTACAGTAATAGGTGGATACTACAGCAGCTAGAGTTCAACTTAAAAGATTGTATCATTAAGGGTGTCACAAAACCTAAGACCACTAAACCTAAGACACCCCAAGGCCTAAGACCACTAAACCTAAGACTCCCTAAGACCTAAGACCACTAAACCTAAGACCCCCTAAGATCTAAGATCACTAAACCTAAGACCTAAGACCACTAAACCTAAGACCCCCTAAGACCTAAGACCACTAAACCTAAGACCACTAAACCTAAGACCCCCTAAGACCACTAAACCTAAGACCACAAAACCTAAAACCCCCTAAGACCTAAGATCACAAAATGTACAGTAAGACCCAAGACCTTAGATTACAAATTCTACGACAGCTTAAAAACAATAATAGCTGATCTATACATAATTTTAAACATAGTAGGTTTCATTTATTAATGCTTTTTACTATAAATTTAATTAAATATTTATTACAAACAGAAATAAACTCACAATATTTTCACCTGTTTCAAAGGCGTGGTATAAGAGTAAATATAAACCTTTGTTTCACAACAAACAAACTTGACGGTTTGTTTGTTATATATTTATTGCATTGGTTTCAGGGGTGTTTCCTTTTCACACCTGCCTTGTATTTTGACTCCAAATTCAACTAACTTTAACCTGAATACCACACCTTAGAATTAGGCCTCATACTTTTATGAAAGAGATTAACACAAAAAGGAACAAATAAATACTTGGTATTATTTATAAATAAACATTGGTTTACAGATGTGTTTCTCGCACACTATTCACAAATTTCGCATACTCAATGTTCAATATTTTCGTTTCTATGGAGCGCCAAAAGAGCATCAGTAATGGAGAGTGGAATGCGTCTACTTTTAATGCATTTATTGGTGAAATGCACTTTTGAATCATTTGATAGTTGATTGTGGACATTGGTGTAGATTGAAGTTATTGAGATTAAAACTGAGAAATATCATGTTTATCATGTATTTTACTGTGCTGTTTATCACGTAAACAAAATGGCCACTATTTTCATACAAACATGAATATTGTATTGAGTTAATTTTGGTGTCAAATTGTTCACAATGTATGTGGTTATATTAGCTCTAATAGTAATAGAATATTTGTTTAAAAATTTACTGGAAAACCCATTTTCAACAATTTTGACCTCTGTTCGCCATATCTAATGTCTGACAGAATTAAAACTACAGTAGGAGCAAATTGTTCCCAAGATGTATATTTATATTCAGTTTAACAGTTCTGAGCTTGCTTGAAAATGACTGGAAGTGTGGTTATTGACATAAATTTATAAGTTTCTTAATATTGTAATAATATAAATTGATAAATAGTTGTCGTAGGGAGCCAATGTTGGTGTCCAATTGTTCACAATGTATATGTTTATATTTGTGATCATTGCTTTAAAATCCTGTACATAGGAGCCTATCGGGATGGATTATAATTCAAAGAGGTGTTGGGGATGGAGGGAGTTATGTGCGGTGGTTGTTTGGTAACATATGTGGCACAAGCAAGCGAAATTGGACATAAGTCGCATGTGTAGATTTGTAGAAATAGCCAAAAACAATAAAAAACAAATTTATTTTTACAGAAAATGATAGCTGAAACAATATTTATTTACATTACCTTGGTGTTTTTATATTTTGAGACAAATAAATAAATACAATTTAACATCTGTGTGGCATGTTGGATAAAAAGATGGTGTAAATTATGATTTTTATAAAACCTATCATGTTTATGCTTAAATTGAACACTTGTTGATTTTAATGAAAATTGTTCATAATAGAACAATAGTTAATTAACAAAGGTGCGAAGTTTCATTGAAATAAAACAATTAGAATACCCTTATTGCCCTATTTATTTGTTTGTATTTGTCATTTCCTGTTACTTTCCTTTAAAAGCATTTCTCAAAAAACTGATTGTAACAACCAAAACTTTAGACTGAGATATCTCTGGAAGTAAACATGGTATCAAGATATTTTTTTCAGCATTTTAAATCTTGATATTAAGCAAGACAACATTCGCTAGTTGTTAAAAAAGTGTGCTACGCGCAAAAATAGTTGCTGAGAATGATATTGATATGAACTATTTTCTTGACCAATGATAAAAAATAAAGTCTTACGTTTTTGGCGAAAGTTGTCCATTAAAGTGAATAGAAATGTGTATCTGAGTATTTTGACACCAACTACAACCATATCCGCCCAACAATTTCTGAGATATGAAAAGTGTTCTCCAAGCCAAAATGTTTGTGCCAGCTATATGTCAAAGGTCAAAATTAGGGGTTTATTGACAGTTTATGATTTTTATTACATTAGAAGAAATAGAAACATATACTTTGCGAGTAATTTGAGACCACAATTATCACTTTCTGACAGTGGTTGCTGAGAATCAGATATTCATATGGCCAATTTCTTGACCAGTGGTCAGAAAAGGGGTTTCCGTCCACTTTTGCAAAAGTTGCCCATTAGAGTGGATAGAAATATGGGTCTTCTGAGTAGTTTGGCACAAAAAATATTCCAATACACCCAGTAGTTACCAAGTTACACAAAGTCTTAACTTAATAATTATTTACATAAACCAAAGATAATAACATTGATATTGTTAATTTTTATAAAAATGTTTTGGGCAACCCCCTAAAACCTCATGTGCCAATCGTACATCTTCAATTTTATGATCGCTGCATATATTTTATAACAGGACTTTTGTTCATGAAAATTTCCCGCAGTTTTGTGTCATATAATTGTCACACATTTTAAATGTCCCGTCTATAGTTTAAGGAAAGGTGGGGAAAAATTGATTGTGTGTTGTAAACGTGCGAAGATATGGAAATAAAACTAGCCGCACATTATTTTCAATAAAATTAAAAGATAAAAAAAAAGAAAATGAGGTTTTAGACAAATTACAGTTGCGTACCTTTATTGAACGTCATATCTGAACAGTATAAAACTCATTAAATAATTATAATGTCTGGTCTTTTTTTAACTGGAAGTACAATATATTCACGGTATCTAGCAGTATGTCTGCTGGGCTGTCCAGGCTAAATACATCATCTCCATCACGCTCATCTCCGTCACATTTCCCATTTTTGTTGTTGTGACGGGGATGACGGCCAGTGACAGATATGACTTTTTGTTATTATCTGGGTTTTTTTTTTTTGTAAACATACTCAAATCAAATCTTAAAGAAGACATTTATAACATCATACTAATATGTTAAAACAATCATTTTTTTTATTAATCGAGAAAAAAATACTGTATAGTATCAAAGAATTAATAATTTTATAATTCGTAACCCGTTTTTTTCTATCTTTGTATATTCCATAAATGTGATGGATATGACAGCAACATGGAACCATGAATAGAATACAAAATATATAATAAAGATTGCGCCAAACATACGCTTGACATGTAATACATGTTCATTTATCTGAACAAACTTTTAAAATTTAAAGAAAAGAAAAACAGTCTTAAAATTTATTTTGTCGGATATATGTACAGTATGTGTCCGTCTTTGGAGACAATGGAATAATGTAATCTATTTACAGTACCTTGTACTATACTTCAAACACACACAAATATAAGTTTGCAGAGCTTTTCTAATTGCATTATAACTAATATTGTAATGTTGTTTAGGCTGCCTGATAATATTTATTTTAAATAATTTTACTTGATTTAGAGCAAACTTTACTTGGAGAATATGAGGCACATTTAAAGCATGAGGAAGAAGTGCTGTGTGCATCAGTTGCTAATATGCATACTAAAGAAGTAGTCACCTGTCCTATCTGTAAGAGGTTAGTGTAAATCTATTATAATGAAACATTACCAATAATCTAATTATTTTATTCTATTTTATTATATGTTCAGTTAGCAATATAAATTATACATTAGCCTATACTAGAAATTGCAAAGTACAAGTGCTGCGCATGTCTCTATTAGAACGCATTGGATAACGGGATAACAAAAGACCTCTTAGACTATGCACACTGTACAGTCGTTGCCTGCAATAGTTTATTTCAAAGAGTGAAAATCATAGTCGTCTTGGGCCAATGTTTTGCAGTCAAAAAATTAACTTTTGAATCTGACAAGCAATGAAATTATTTGAATATGCAACATTCATTTTTTAAATTTTTTTTTAGAAATGGACTTATGGAAAATAAAGGTGTAATATTTTGTGCATGTGGACTTAGGATTCAGACGGAGGTTACATTTTTTTTTCTTTAATACCATGGCCCACACACATGTTTATTTTAGTCTTAAATGATTATAAATAAAAATGTGTATGTAAAGACCACATTACATACTGAGCTCGCAATATCATTTTATTGGCTCAACGTGTAGATCAATCTGTTTTAAGCTTGTCATACTAAATGTTTTGGACGACGACAACCCCCTCAAAATGCCCCTTGGGATCGGAACGTGTGAAAACCTTTTTGTGACATCACTAAAAGAAACTTTTGTGTTACAGAGATAGGAATTTTAAAGTAAATCATTGACACAAACTATGGAATTAATTACTTATGCCTTTGAATTTTTATTCTTGGATAAGTAAGTTAGCTTAATCAGTATTTATTTTTGAATGACGACATTTTAATTTTCGTTCATGCGACAGAGGTATCTAATCTTTACTGTGTAAATCGCGTTAGTTAGGCATGGATATTAGTGGAGATGAAAGCCCATTGATGTGATGTGATGTGTGATGTGGATGACGAGTTAGAGTAAAATCTACTAGTTTAGTAGTAGTAGGCGCAAGACCTTTTGAGAATAATTCACAAAGTCCAGAGGAAAGACCGGGATTACCCTCTGGGGACAGAGAGCTTTCTAAAGACTCGCCGGGCAAGGGACCTAGAACGGTTTGGATCACCTGCAAACCTGCATACAAGGCATGGAAGAGAATGGTAAGTTAGGTTTGTAATGGTACTTGGTAGTTGATTTACATTAGGCCTAGCCTACTTAACTAGTAGTAGAGTAGTACTGTAGAGTAGTACTAGGCTAGACTAGAGACCTATTATTAGTAAGGTGAGTGCCCTAACTAGGCCTACCAGACTACAATTAAATTGTTCCCAACCTAGGCTAGCAAGACCTTGCAGTGCATTACTAGGCCTACTATTACTAGACTATATAGATTTAAAAAAAATTAGGGTAATAATAATACTAATAATAATTAATACCGACATAAACTGCATTCCATTTACCAGTAATTTAACCAACTGGCTAGTAGTACTAGTACAACTCACAGGTGTTTATTTTACCGGAGAAATCTTATGTAGGAGAATTTTACAGTAGGCGGAGGTATGCACTCTCGTAGTGGCTTTCTAGTTCATTTATGTAGTAACATGTTTACATTTTAAGCATTAAACATATTAAGGAAATGCTATATAATAGTCTTTTTTAAAATTGCATTACAATTCACCTATGGTTTGAGCCCGTGATATTAAATCCATGTTACAAATCTCTTAATGGCAGTATGTGTCGCGATCCGGAGCAAATGGTAGAGGGTGGAATAGAAAGGTACTCTACACAATTAAAAGAATAGACAATATGAATGATACTGACATTGTTAAATCAATAAAGTACTGTATATACTTTGTCATACAATGACTATGACAACAGTGAGTAGGCATGTATTGTAAACACATACATTGTATACAGTAGTTTTTAAATGGACACAATTATACATTGATTTGTTTATACATTTTTGTTTCTCTTATCAGACGATACCGTTACACAGCCTACCGGCAATTTATTCGATGGTGTTGAGGGTGCGTTGGTAAAAATCATAGAGTACCCATGGCATCTTGTGTTGGCAAGAAAATCAGAGGTTTTTCCAGATCAAGGAAACAATTATACAGGATTTAAATATCCTCTATTAGATAGTATTATAACCCACCCACCTGCTAGTATTGTTACAAACATTGTACGCTAGCTATAGCCTGGTATTGTCTAGTTGCTGTACGCTAGATATAGCCTGGTATTGTCTAGTTGCTGTACGCTAGCTATAGCCTGGTACTGTCTAGTTGCTGCATTAATTATCTTTCTTTTTATGACAAAATAGACCCAGTATTTTTGTTGAAAAGTTATGATTATTCCATTTGTTTTGTGCGTTCAATGCAATATGCAATATTTATAGCAGGGCGCTAACATTGTTAGAATCTACTTATTTTTCACATTTGTTACCATTTAAAGGTGAACAAATTATTGCAATAGGCCCATAGAGTATTTAATTTTACATAAAATGAAGTTTGTGACTTTAAATTGAAAAAACATAGGTGCCTTTAATGGTTTTAACAGCAAACAAAAATCGCATATCAGCTCTATCTTGATGGCTATAAATGCGAGTCTATATATCATTTTCGCTTAAATTTTTTCATATTGCTAGACTTCCACACAAAAAATGATAATAATAATAATTCACAGCAGGTGTGTTATAAAACAAATACAATTATTTTATTATACTTTGTAAATATTCAGTATTTGTATATTAAAGACATGAAGGCTTGATAAAATATATATGGCACAGTAATTAGTGAGTAAATCGGTTTTGTCACAAACTCATTCTTGTTTTGGTAGCTTTTCAGCTATAGTTTCAGGATCCCACATACTTTCTGAATACTGATACTGAATAGCTTAATTTTTCCATTATCATATAAAATAAGAAATTCTTCTTAAAGATTGGCAAGTATATATTAGTACAATTAAAAACATGATATATATATAAATTTAAACAAACATTAAAAAATAGAATACACACACATTATTCGTTAGTAATATTTTGCGGATCGGTGATTTTAATGTTATTGTTTTTGATAAAAGACGGAAGTCGGCGATTATTATTTTTACCGAGGATCAATTTAATAGTTTGCCATGTTTTCTTTATCATTCCCATAGGTATTAAATTTGTTTCTGAAATAGTTTCTAGATATAACACAGGTTAGATTGGTCAATTTGTAGAGTTTATTGCGTTTATTAATGGATTTAATTATACCGTCTGTAATCCAAGGTTTGTTTTATTTACGAATGTTCATTGAGCTTAGTATGAAATAAATTATAAGCTCTGTCAACATCATTTATAGATACTCTGGTAGCTAGATCAACTTTCATATAGGTCCAGAGAATTTAATTTCAGAAATTGGCTTAGGATGGTCAAACAATAATTTTTGGCTTGGTTACACATTTTGAAAATGTGGCGAAAGGTCAAAAGGTCAGGGTGAAAGGTTATAATACCAAACACCAATATGTCCTTAAATCTCGACAAGTGTCAATACAAAATGAATTTTGGTTTTTACTCAGGGTAGGACTCTCTCATCTTGTCCTCTTCCATCTTGACACTATTAAACCAACTTTCAAGCCCTACTAGTTCTTTACACGTCGTCTGACGGCTCTGAAACATGGCATGCATATACTAGGGTAATAGGTGAACAAAGCTGTAGAGAGAGAATTTTCGTACTTCGTGAACCCATCCTGATGAAATCCGTATCGTCTATAAACCCACCCTGGCAAAATCCGTATCGTCTATAAACCCATCCTGATGAAATCAGAGTCATAGAATGAACCCACCCTTGCAAAAACGTAGAATGAACCCACCCTGGCAAAATCCTTATCGTCTAAATCCACCCTAAAAAATCCGTATCATGCAATGAACTTAATCCTGGAAAATATAGGTTATTGTGGCTGAATAAAAAAACATAACCGGATGTATAATTATCACGTCATCACTTCCGGTTTTAAAAAATTAAGCCGTGTTTCATATTATTTAAAAAGGAAATTACTTGGAGATTCATAATTTTTGTCATAAAGTCATTTCGGGTTATGTGACGTCACTTCCGGTTTACGAAAATCTTCGCATTATAGACATGTTTGGTATCTTTGAAAAGAAAATCACTGTGCCCCGAGTATCGCACATTTGTGCTCGTTCAATTCATAAAATCGCGCGTTGCCCAACTCTGACGTCGAAAATAGGAGGTGCACAACTTCACGTAAATGTCCACATGTTGTCAAAGTTATGAAATGTTATGTTTACACGTTTTAGAGAAACGTAACTCACAAAAAAGGAAGGGAGAAAGAATAATGCAGAAAACAATAGTGATGATCCAATACAATAACAAGGAGTTCACCGCATATTGCGGATAACTAATAATATAGAAAAAAAGTTGATGACCTCATACAATCACAAGGAGTTAACCGCATATTGCGGATAACTAATAATATAGAAAAAAAGTTGATGACCTCATACAATCACAAGGCGTTATCCATCAAGGTGTGGATGACTAATAATTCTTAAAAACATTTTTGTTGAATTATGCTATTTTAATGTCATATAAGACACTCCACTTTGACCAAAAATTGGATTGAAAAAATTTTTTTGAAAAAAAATGTAATTTAAAGGAAAAAATAGGAAAATTGGCTACCAGCCAGTGGGGTTTGATTGAATTTAACAATTAATTTTGTCATTTTATAAGTGAAAACATTTTTTTTTTTCTATGGAAGTGATGAACTTTATTAAAACTACAAAATAACCTATTCAAACTCTGATTTAATTAATCTTGATTTTTCATGTTTTTGGAGGACACTATATCTTTAAAAACCAAATAATATTAATAAATTGACATCATTCGTTTTTTTATTTTTACAGCAAGACTGTTTAACGCTTAGTAATGTAAGGCAACAGTTAGGTGATGGAGTAGATCTGCATACAAACAGTATGTGTCTTGGTCAGCCTGTATTTTCTGTTAATTCACTGGATATGATTGGCAGTCAGAATTTATTGATGTCATGTGAGGTAAGCATGTATAATATGGATATGAAAAAAAAACATGAATTTTGTTTTGTATTTTGCCATTTTGTCACAATAGCCTTTAGCATGAAACGGACGGAAGTGTTTTGTATCCTATATTTGTATTTATATTGAAAATTTAAGCAATAACATACTAACTACAGCTACTTTGATTTACAAAAAAGTATATACACAAAATACAATGTACAAATGAGCACTGCAACCTGTAGTCAAAAAATAGGTGAATATTCAAGGATCTCCTTGTCAGGCTGTAGTTGCTATCTAGATTCACCTGCACCCAATCCCAGTATAGCTTACAATTTAGCTGCAAAACAAACATACTGTAATACAATTAATTATTATTTTTGTATCTTTCAGGACTGTGATTTTCTTCATGTTGTTATCTAAATATCAACAATCAACTACTTTGTGTATACTTCAAAGTATTTTAAAAGTTTATTTACAAGTTATACCTCTGTGTATTTTGTGTATGTATATTGATTATAAGTGTGCTCAATGAAATGTCAGTATCTAAGTTTCAATTCAATTATTGTTGCTGATGTTTGTTCTAAAGTTGTATATGATGTGATTTCGCTGTATCTTTTGTATGTTTTTAGCATGTTAAAACCAAATATATTTTGTGTATGTGTAAACTTGTGATTTATAATAATGAAAATAATCATATGTAGGATATGAAAAGAAATTCCATGATTAGTTATTTTGCATCAGTGATAAGAGAGATTATCTGTAAAAGCAATGTTTCTATGCAAGCCTTACATTTCTCATGGAACAATTGATCTTTTAATTGATATATATAATTGTGTATCTAATTAAGAAAAAGTTGTATATGCCTATATTGTAGTTTGAAAAACAGTATCATTATTTATTTTAAATGTTATGACTTTATTGTGTAGGTATGTTTATATAAAAATTTGTTATTCAAAGTTTGATTTGGTGCTAAAAATGAACATTAATATTAGCCCTTTATTTAGTATAGTTATTGTTTTGTGAAACATTTGTGTATTTCATTGCTAATCATGCTATTAAATTTGAGAATTGCAATACAATATAGAAAGACAATTTATCATTAATTTCATACTAGTCCCAGATTAGAGTGTTTTGATTGAACAATTGTACACAAATAATACAAATAATGAATGTTTATGAGTGCAATGGTACAAATAATTTTATGAGGTGAAATATTCTATTTCACCTTGTAAAAATAATAGCAATAGAGAGGTTTCGCAATCTTACGAATACGAAAACGGATACGTCACGCACACGTATTCGTTTTCGTAAGCCAGTAAAAATCTGTTTCGCATGGCAACAAAATATTGAGGCGCGTCCAAAATATGACTGCGGTAAATTTGAACGAAGCGCAGGTACGTGTTGCTTGGTTGCCTAGGCCTAGCGTAACATCAAAGCGAGTGAGGACTTTAAAAACTGCTATTTATCAAAATTGACTTGGCATTTTAGTAAATTACTTTCAATAAATCTATAATTATATTATAATCATGAATCATTCCTAATTCAAATGCAAAATGTGCAAAAATAGATCAAAAACTATACTCGTTTTGTAGTTACGAATATGACTGGTGATATTCGTCAACACGAATACGCTTTACGAATATGAAATGGGGATCAGCTCAAAAGTTTCACAAATGTATGACGTATCCGTTTTCGTTATCGTATTCTTAAGGTTGCGAAACCTCCCTAATAACACAAGAAAGTATTTGTTCCATTTTATGAGTATAACAAATTTACTTTTACTTTTTTTACTTTACAATATTTACTTTTTTTCTGCAAGACGAGAGTCTAGGCCAAGACATAAATGAAAATAATTTTTTAAAACAAATATAGATGGTACACACTACAAGTTAATTTTTAATTGGATCCTTTTTTAAGACAATTCACGATAGTGCATTAACTAGAAAAACAAACAAATAATTTTTGTTAATTTGACAGATTCATTTTGGTACAGTGGCCTGTAAGTGTCACAGCAATTTTCACAAAATATCACGGCAATTTAAAAACCCACGGCAATTAAAAAATGAAACAGAATGCCACGGCGAAGGTAAACTCATTGGAATCTTAGATTTTATTTATGATCCTAAAAAATGTAATTGAATATTGGTAACATTTTGTTAAAATTATTTCCTGTACCCACTTACAATTTTGAGCGTTATTTCTAGAATGTTTACTCGATGGTAATATAAAGTTGGTTCGTACTTTCGGTACTGATTTCAACCACCTGATGTAACCCTGTTTTCTTATTAAATTGATTCAGATAATTCGTTATTGACAATTAAACTGAATTTAGGTTCAACAATCTGCCCCAAATAGGGGTGTTTTTGGATCGTGGTATACACTGTCTAATGGATGTCAATGCCGAAAAATAATACGAGGATGCTTCGCATTTGCCTATCTTCTTCTACGATAATTGTTTTTAATAGCTGAAAATTGTTTAAACAGCTCGAGTACAGCATCATAATGTTGTAGACAGGCTTTACTACTACTATTTTAATAGATTTAATATACGTTTATACAAACGTATTGCTTGGCAATGAATGGAACATTCCAGTCTCTCTTCTCCCTCAAGCGTAATAACACAATGACAAGTGCACTCATAACAGAAATTCGATCCATTAAAAAAAATATGTGACTGCAGAGGTGGGATATCTGTACAATCAACATTATTTTTGCAGTTCAACCACCATCCACCCCCCTGAATGTACTTCTTATTTCAATTGATCAGACAGTTAAAATCATAAGATAGTAAGACAGGAATGTGGCAGGCCGATTCCATGCAATTCAAGTCTAGTTTATTTTTCATTTTAAAATTCTCATTTTAAAATTCTCATTTTACCATCACATAACTTTCTAAGGGCCCGTTTAGGCATAGTTGTTTGCACAGTTACTGCAACTTAAGTATGAATTGGCTCCAAGAAACAACTGAAAACCATTAGGCCTACTAATTAAATTAAATTAGATAGTTATTTATTACCGATTAAAGTGAATTTACGATTTGCCCCGAATAGGTGTTTTACAGAAACTGTTTTACATTATATAAAAAACACATATACAAATAAACTTTATTACTGACAGTTGCTTCTCAACGTTTATAATTAATACTGTAATTACAAAAAAAATGTAAACGTTGTAGTGATGTATCGTTACATGTACTTTACTATTTCAATCGTCTATGACAGTGACAGTTTCAACAAAGTATTAAATCGCAATGTTTTACATTAAATTATTTGTAAAACATGAAAACAATTAATATTTCGTTACTGGATGGATAAAGAATATATTTGAAAATTGTTTCTCTTTGCACCTATCCTCTTCCCCATCCCTCAATCCCATACAAAACCTAATTTTAGTTCCTGTAAACGACATGTATTATTGTCATTTAAAATCGCCATTTTTTTAACGCAGAAATTACTATGTATTCGAGAACCATCTGTGGGCACGACCTAGATGGTATGTTTGCTTCACTCGCGTACCATCTAGTAAGTACAATTATTCTGATGCTATGTTAATATTATTAATTTTCAATACACACATTAGAGTTGTTTTGCAAATTATTGGATTTGTAGGAAAGGATCATAACCAGCACTAAAGCTACAACTCATGGTTTATGTGAATTTGTGTATTGAAATTGTTGCTCTTCCAGCATTCATTTAGTCTCTTTAGTATTAATAAATATGTACTAAGTAAAAACTTTGACCATGCACACATAACGAATGTACATGATTTCATTATCCACACATACAAATGCAATTCACTCGTTTCCCAATGTACACACATTATTTAGTTGTTGCTAGCCATGCAAGTGAAAACCATAATTAATCAGCCACCTAAATGAAACACTGAAAATATCTTTTCTCAGCATGTTTGAACTGTAAATCTGTTCCATCTTTCTTCTGTCACCATGTTATAGCACTAATTCGAAATCATAAATTATGTAGTATTTAGCTTTAGCACATCATGATTTGTTCATAATAATTAAGTTCTTTTGATAACACTGTAAGCTGCAAAGAGGAACAGCAGTTTTGGAACATGTATATCGCTTTATGTTGTTACAACCTTCTACTCCACAATTTTTGGGTAATGGAATTGGCCTGTGAAGAACAAGAACAATGTAATAGTTAAATTAATCATGTTGGTGCATTGTACATCCTTGAACTTGAGTGTATATATCCTAGTCATCTGTGCAAATTTAGTGGTCTAAATGAATGCCAGGCTAATTTATCAAATAAATGTGTGTTATAAACAATATAATCAAATCATGAAACTATTGTCTCCATTCATCTCATAAATATTCATTGTATTGTTAATGGTATGGTTCATATTTTTTGTACTTACACTGATAATTTTGGTTCCAAAGGGAATCCTAAGCCTTCTGGATAGTTCAGAGAAATCCCTTTAGTACTACTATTAATGTACCGGACAAATGGAATGTTTCCTTTTTTTTTATGCTTTGCCTAAAAAAAAATAAATAAAAAATACAAAACTAGCACAATTGTGTAAAAATTTCAAGTATTAAACATAACAACACAATTTTACTTAGTGTATTGTATTAGACTTTAAAAAAAAAGAATAAAAATTAATAATTCTAAAGTATCTTACATTTGATTGTGTTGAACGTATTAGTTTAAAAAAATCTTTACATCTTTCTTGGTAAATTAAAAAATGCCTATTTTTATTTTTGAAATCACATAATATGAGGACATCTGTCTTCAACGTCTGAAAGACTGTTGTGATGTCATAATATTTGTATTTCAAATAAGAATAATAATTTAAATTTAATTTAAAAAAATATTTAAATAGATAGCAATAGATAACAGCAACATACTCTGTTTTATTATGCTGACTGCAAATAGTACAACCAAAATAATCAAATTTAAAGTTTACCTTTTCAAGTTTTGATTTCATTGCTTGTTTTCTCAAAAGACGTTCAAGTGTTAGCTTCTGTTTGAGAATTCAATAAAATAAATACAATTAAAATACTTAAGCAATTAAACTTTAATTTAACTAGCACAGAGGTAGTTCATACAAATGGCAGAGGTCCCTGGAAAAATGAAAAACAAAATAATACCATGTTGAAATAGTAGTAGTAGTAGTAGTACTACTGTATTAGTAGAGCCTAAATAAATACTGTAATACACTGGGATATTTTTGTTTGTACATTAAAAAAACAATCGGGAAACCCCTGCAATTATCGGGAGAGTTGGGAAGTCTGAAATGGTGATAAACAATGCTGAACAATTCATTATTTCAAAGCAGCATAAGTTCAAGTTAAATTAAAAGTGTATCATATCAAAATAGTTTTGCTGATGGCAAGAAGTTGGTGATGTACACCTTTGTCTACTGTAAATATTACAACAACAACATACTTTATTTTCTTCTGCTTTTTTCTTTGCCTGTTGACGTCGCTTTAATGCTCTTTCTGCTCTCTTTTCAAGCATTTCTTCTGTTACTTCTGCGGATTTTTGACCAGTTGGCAATTTCATTAATTTTTTCTCCTCTTCTGCGCTTAACCCATGCAACATTGCTTTCTTAAATGAATAAATAAAAGACAATTATCAATAGTAACAACAAACATTTTGAAAAACATCAAACAATTTTTTATAAAGAAGTTTAAAAAAATGATTGTTGTTGTGGCCAAATGATTAAGACAGTGGAACCATAATACATGGCCATACAATCATCAAGGGTTCGAGGCTCACTTGATCCATGGTTTTGGAGTTTTTTCGGATATGAACTATAAACCATCCAGTGTACACAAAATGCTTGTGTGCAACCTACTATAGTACATCTTCAGAGATGAGTTGGGGGTTACCCTGGTAGTTCACACACAGCCACTGTAGTGTCATAAGCAAGTTGGGGGTTACCCTGGTAGTTCACACACAGCCACTGTAGTGTCATGAGCAAGTTGGGGGTTACCCTGGTAGTTCACACACAGCCACTGTAGTGTCATGAGCAAGTTGGGGGTTACCCTGGTAGTTCACACACAGCCACTGTAGTGTCATAAGCAAGTTGGGGGTTACCCTGGTAGTTCACACACAGCCACTGTAGTGTCATGAGCAAGTTGGGGGTTACCCTGGTAGTTAACACACAGGCACTGTACAGTAGTGTAATGTTGTAACATCTTTGAAGTGTTGAGGACCTTGTGCATGTGCTGTTTTGAGTAATACCCTAATCAAAATTCCAATTTTTAGGTCTACAAAAACAGTTTATGGTCTTTTGATGTGCAGCTACAGTTTGGTGTGGATCATAGAGGACCTGAGACCTACATTACTTTATACAGTGACTGATTCTAACCTGTCTGGCAGTTAAGTTTGCAGGATCTCTAATCTTCTTCAATTCACCAATATCATCTAACTCTCCTTTTTCAAGGGCACTAAGCCAGGCCTCTTCTTCCGTGTCTTTTGATTTGGTGTTATGGTGGACATCTTCAGAATGATCTATATAGACCACAAAATATACAATTAATTAAGTAAAGAAATTGAATAGAAAGATTTAATTAAATAAAATGGATATATATAATATGGATGGATTGGGATGGTGAAAGAAATTCTGTGACTACTATATATCGACTTGCATTCATTATTAGACCATTCAATCAATGAAATGTAGCCACTGATACCAATGTATTTTTATCTTCTTCCATAAAATACTGTACCGTGACCAATTAAGGTTTTGAAATACAAATATACTGTAGTACTGTAATTACAACTGGACACAGTTAAATCAGGAAGATACCTCCCTGGTTAAATAGGTGGTCATTGAATTCTATGTAGTTTCCAAAATACCAAACTTATGTTATCAAACATGTAAATTGTAAGGGATAAATTTCACAAAATGTTGTCTTCATATCACATGTCCAACAAGGTCAAATCCAAGGTCAAAGTGAATAGAATAGTTTAAACATCTTTAAAATAGATATGAATAAAAAGTAAATGTGATATTTAAATAGCTTAAAACATAACCTTTCTAATGACATCTGTATCAACAAAAATCAGTTGACACGTTTAAATGTAAATGTCATAGCGTGCAAACCGTTTGTTGTAGTTGATTTGATATGGAATGACCCACCCAATTCATAGATTCTAGATACAGTCCAGGTGATGATCTTGTAACAAATGACATCATTAATGTATAATTCCCATAAGTTCTAGATCTTGTCATTGCCAACGTATGCTTCCTATTGACTAGACAAAACGAAAAGCTTTCTTTAGAATAATTGTAGATTTTTACTTTAAATTTTTAATTTGATACTAATTTGCTGCTGTGAATTCTTACCAGAATATTCAAGGCTTTCATCATCAAGATCAGTAACTGATGATCTTGAGACCCTAAATATTTAGGAGGAAAATGAAATTGTTTAATATAAAATAGACATTCTGAAAGAAAACTGGAATTGCAAGAGATAAATTAATAAACTGGTATGAGAAAAAAATCACACCACCCTTTCCACTACAAGAGCAATAGCTGTGATTGTCTTGTTCATTGCATGTCTCCTGAACTTTTCGATTCGCTCATGTACGCATCATAGCTTGTTTCCTAAGCTCTGATTAGTTGTGCAATGTTATGCTTTGCAAAAAGTAGAAATAATTCCCTGAAGCGTAAAACTTGAGGTTTAACAAGAATTAATTGCAGAGAGGGATTTGGAAGATGGAAACATAAATACAGTATGCATACATATAAGCTTTGATTTAAAGCCTTGATTCGCCCTAACAAATTTGTGAAAAGCATGCTTAATACTGCACAAACCGCACAATTATAGAAGTATGTTTAACAAATGACCAGGGCATTTTGCACTATATAAATTGATTACCGTATATAAGAATGAAGTATTATTATTGTTTATAAGTTAATATTTATGTATGCCCTCTATTAAGAGTTTTTAAATTGTGATCATACATTTCAGCAATTTTCATACAGCTCATTTTCACAAAGTATTACAAGTTAAAGCAGAAGCCTTCAGTGTAGGGTTTACCATGAAAGGAGGCAAAATAAATACATACTCTTTAGTGTTAATCATATATCCTCCCAGTTTGATTTTAAGTTTGAGTTGAGGTTTGCCTGATTCCCCAATGCTTGTAACTGAAGGCATAATGACAGCACTCTCATCTTCACTTGGATGGTGGCTTCGTTTCTTTTTATGTTTTTTATGTTTATGTTTCTTGTGTTTTTTGTGAGGACTGCTTGAAGATTCACCTAAAAAAATAAAGAAAAACCATTGGAAACTAATATGGGGCGACTTTGCAATGGGGCGACTTTGGAATGGGGTGACTTTGTGATGGGGCGACTTTGCGATGGGGCGACTTTGTTTTGGGGCGACTTTGTTTTGGGGCGACTTTGCGATGGGGCGACTTTGTATTGGGCGACTTTGGATGGGGCAACTTGACTGGATCCCGGGCCATAGCTAGCTAGGCCTAAGCATTGCTAAGCCCTAGTCTAGTAGAGGCTAGGCCTACTACTACTAGCCTAGCCGGCCTAGCCTACCTAGGCCTAGCTTGGTACTGGTGGGCGATTGCCGGCCTAGTAGCTAGAGTAGGCTAGGCCTAGGGCCTAGGCCTAGGCCTAGCCTTGTAAAAAAGTAGAAACCGTGAAAGAAACCAGATGAAATTAAACTAATCATAATTTATACATACTAGCTTCGTTTTTCTTCCCCATTGATATTGTTTAATATAATGCCGAATGGTGTACTGTTACTGAATTACAATCTTTTTTTGACGAAAATAACGAAATTAGCCTACGTCACTCCTCAGTCAAAAGTTTTCAAAAAAATAGAGGGCGGCATTAATCATAAAGCCTCTATTTTTGCTATCGCCACACGCGTTTTCGTTATCGTATTCGTAAGGTTGCGAAAACTCCCTAATTATTACTGTACTCGAAACCAAAACAGTTAAACCTTGGACAAAAGTATCTTTGTCCATGCGTAACGGTATAAAACTACATTTTCTTCAATTCTAATGATGAATGTAATCGTTTTGTGCAAAACAATTTAAAAACGATTTTTAGTCACTATGTCGGTCGGTCGGTCGGTAAACACTAACTTAAACACGCGACTGCAGACATGTATATGGCCTTGTTAAACGTCGTTAAACATAAATTTTTATGAAAGATAATTAGGGCCTATATCAAAATGGCACAGCTAAACTTTAAAAACGAATTAATTTTACAGTAGTCTACGACCTGGGTAAGATTTGTATGCATTTAATTTAGAAGAGAATATCTCAACTGTTATAGCATAATTTGACCCCAAAGAACAACATGATTGGGATGTGTGCCAAATTCACTATCCTAAGCGAACATGCCCAAAATCGGGGTCATAGGTTAAAAATGTGTGGTTCTTATATCTCGACAAACACTTGTCGTACAGATTTGATTTTGGTGACAAATTGTTCAGAATATACATATTTATATATTCGGTCTAACAACTTTTAGCGAAAAAATGACCAGAAATGCTTTTACTGGCCGGCCTTTGACCCAAAAGTGACCAAAAACCACATTTTCGGGTTAAATTATTCTTTAAAATGTCAATGGACACACTGTATATGGTATCAAATGAAAGCATATACAATATACTATACCCATTGCTACCCAACTTGTATTGACAATTTTTAATTATGAAGCTAATTTTATGGGAAATGTGCATAATTTGTTTACTTTTATACAAAAAATGAATATTTTGCAGCGTAATTGTTGTGTTTATTTATATAATATTAATTAAGTTTTTGAAAAACTATTTGGTATCAAATGAAAGCCCATAAAATATTCTATCCATTGTTTATTAAAAATCTGCAATTATGATGCTAATTTTGTGGAAAATGTGCATATTTTATTATTTAAAAAAAAAAATGAGTATATTAAATAGTGTAAATTTATTTTGGTTTATTTATAATATTAAATGATTCAAGTGTTTGGAAGATCTTGGTAAATTTACCAAGCATTTTGAACCACTTTTTACTGTTTTATTACTTTTAGATATTAATTATGTTGTATTATATATTTTTCATTCAATTAGGTCCGGTGATTGGATGTGATTTGGATGACATAACCACTAGCCAATCACCAGGCACTACAATTTAAATATAATCACATCGATAATTAAGGAGATTTATGAAGAAACCTCTGCTTAGCCATATATTAAAAACACGTTTGCTGTACGTGAGACCACAGGACACGGTAACAACATACATAGTCAAATGCATAATTTAATATTCTATAGATTACCGCAATTTTTAATGGCAGCAGGTGGAAGGCCAATATGATAATTCAAATATAAAAATTGCGTATTTTATTAATATTACCAACTACTTAAAATTACCGGTCGTAAGAAAGTGAACTTTTCGTAGTCCGATTGTGATGAAATTAAAACAGAATTGTTCAGCAATATATTGTTGTTGTCAATTAATCATCGATGCAGACATGTCAATAAAACAATCAGACTGCGCATACGATTTGTTCTAAAAAAATGTAACAGTTGATTCGCAGCGTTCTATAGAGGGCCGCGGTTAGAGACACGGAGTTCAATGAGCGTGTTTGTTTGATTGACAGCAGTGCTTTAGTATAGGCATGCGCGTTCGAAAATCGTTTGATGTCACCGTCGATGCATATCTTTCTATTCCTTAATCCATAATCTGACCCAGGTCCTAGACTAAAGAGCGAATACATAATTCCATCAGTGGACATCAGGTCAATTTCATTATTTGTCCAAACTATGATATCGATAGTTTTACAAGTAATCAAATTAGCTGATCAGTAAAGTTATGTTATTTCATTATAATTGTAATCAATATAATTATAATACTGTTATTAATCAAATTAGACATAAAATGTTACACTGACCTTGAATAAAATTAATAGTTAAAGCAACTTATAAAATTTTTCAAAATTCATTTTGTAGAGATTGGTCAGAACATGGTTGCAGACCTGCAATTTTTATGTTGAGGCAATAAACTATCTGATTTGATCTGCTTCTTTACGTTGGCAATATATCATTTTGGTTTTTATTTGTTTAGGTGCTGGTAAACAAAATACAATTATGTAGTTTTTGTCTAGATTTGGTAGGTTTGTAAAATTTACGGATTATTAGTTTCCATTTGTTTTTCACAGGCGCCTTGAACACCTTGGTGGATAACCGTCCAACAAATCTTACTATATTATTGGTTATCACTTTTATCATCCCCATTATCAGAAGATAATTCATAGTTCAACTAGTACGTCCAGAATATGTACATACCAACCTCACTGAATAGATATATCTGGAACCCTTGTACATGTAATGATTTTACATTTTTACTATCCAAACACTAGCCGGTGCATCAAAAGAAAATTCTAAAAGAGATGATTAACTCTGACTTTTGTTGTAGAGCGCACATGTTTCACAACTTCCAGACACTATTCTGTGAAGATTTTGGTCGTTTGGTCTAGTTCTTCAAAAAACTTTAATTATCTCTATACGTGACCACCAGGATTTGACCACCATGATTGATTTCTCTTTCGAAAAAAGGAAGAATCATTTACAATGAACACAATCATTCCAAGCATTGTTTTTTTTTTATATATTAGATGACATAGACATTGACTTGGTTCTATTTGTCTCCGAACCTTTGCCACTGCCAATAATGTTCGTTCCATTCATTTTATTCTAATAGTATATTGTTTTCCAATACTATGTAATGTTTTATGATCAATAAGCTTAAATTGAAATGAAAATATCTTAAAGAAGAGAATCAGATGAGTTTAATCTCTCCTGATATCATACTGCTAACTTTGAACGGTATATTTTGCAACCTTGGGAAAGATGGACCTTATTACAACAAGCACGAATGTGCGATACTCGGGGTACCGCGAAAGAAGCTGTATACAGACGTATACAGTTAGAAAGTTAAAGAAAAATAGGTTTCGCCAGGGCTCGAACCGGGACCTTCTGCGTGTTAAGCAGACTTGACAACCACTACACTACGAATCCTCTTACATTAAAAATGTGGGTTACAGAAAGTTTTTTAATCCATTTAAATTACAAATAAATGGTAATAAGCACAAAGCAAAATAAACATGTGTAAAAGTGATAATTACCGATTACACAAAATAAGTATTTTAAAAAATAATAAAAATAAGATATACTCTGTATAATTATCATATTGCGTATACAGTACTTTTCACCGTAAAGTTTAAAAAAAAAGGTTTAGCCCGGGCTCGAACCAGGTACCTTCTGCGTGTTAAGCAAACGTGATAACCACTACGCCAAGAATCCGCATATAACTACATAACGCTGTGGTGTGTGTCACACATTGTGGCTTCTTAATTAAACAAATTAATTAACAAAAAAGCACGAATGTGCAATACTCGGGGTACAGAGAAAAAAGCTGTATACAGACGTATACAGTTAAAGTTAAAGAAAAATAGGTTTCGCCAGGGCTCTAACCGGGACCTTCTGCGTGTTAAGCAGACTTGACAATCACTACACTACGAAACCCACTTACACTAAAAATGTGGGTTACAGAAAGTTTTTTAATCCATTTAAATTACAAATAAATATGGTAATAAGCACAAAGAAAAATAAACATGTGTAAAAGTGATAATTACCGATTACACAAAATAAGTATTTAAAAAAATAATAAAAATAAGATATACTGTGTATAATTATCATATTGCGTATACAGTACTTTTCACCATAAAGTTTAAAAAAAAAAGGTTTCGTCCGGGCTCGAACCAGGTACCTTCTGCGTGTTAAGCAAACATGATAACCACTACGCCAAGAAGCCGCATATAACCATATAACTACATAACGCTGTGGTGTGTGTCACACATTGTGGCTTCTTAATTAAACAAATTAATTAACAAAAAATTAAAAATCCGGCTCTATAGCTTTGAGGACATGTCCCTGTAGTATATTCATGCCAAATCCCAGCTCAATACTACAACTAATAATGGAGGAGTAGTACTTTAAAAATCGCACTTTTTACTCAATAGTGTCCAGATGGTGGAGGAGAAAATGAGTAAGTCCTAGACTCGGGTACCCCGAGTAAAAATGTGTACTACACCATGCACAGGAAAACTATCTGTGGCTAGCAACCATATCGAGACTCATATAAAAATTGTGATCCGTCTGTGTAGTGAGTTGTGGATTCCAGTTTTTATTAGCCAATAAAAGTAAAATATATAGCATTATTGACCAAGATTATAGATCTGAGTAAATGTGTCGTCAACTAGGGAAACAGGCAATATTCTCTTAATATTTTCAAAATGGATCCAGATGGTCCCTTATGAAAGGTAATCATTGACATATTTGAAACATACAGTATTTTCAGAACTTGACAATGAAAAGACAAACACATAGTGACGAATCCAAGATTATTAAATAGAAAAAGATGGGGATCAGTGAATTGCCAGAGTCTTAGAATGTGAATTAAAATTAAAGGTGGGAGGATGAGGGTGGGCTGGGCCACCTGGATCTGCCTATGCCCTATCCTGTGGATAAACTGGTATTCCCTGATTCTGATGAATAGTAGTTTACGAATATTGTAGCTCTAATAAATGCAACTGTGTAGTGGTAAATCATTGAAGGTCAGCGTCACATTTGACATCATAACACTTTAAATTTAACAGTCATAATATTAATGTTATTATTTATTTTACAGTATTATAATACATTAAAAATAATGCGCACTAGAAAAAATATCAAAATAACATAACTTCACAAATAACGTGATTATCTTTATGACCATCGATCTTATAATTTGAGTATCTTTGAATTATTTAGCATATCACTTGTAAAAGTGTTGACCTTTGACCTATGTCAACTGGTGTAATGATGAATGTGCTCTTTTGATTGTGTATGATTGATTGATGTCTTAACAGAATGATAAACATTGATGGGTCAATATTGACCATTCTGTTCAAAGAATATGTGTAATTAATTAAAACTAACGCAATCATTCGATATGGTTGACCGGCTGCTGAGACTAAAAAAAGACCTTCCGCGGTAAATATAGTCTCATGACATTACTTCTGGTATGCATACTTCCGTTCATTGCCATAACTTTTCTAGTTCGTCTGCCGATGTTGCCCAGCTCTTCCAAAGACCAATCAATTATCCCTGCACTGTAGCGTAACACACTAACAGCCCATGCGTTGACGCCACTTATCATGTTTCCCCCATTTAGTTTAGATTTACATAGTTTTTAACTCTCTTTATATCTCAGATGTGATCTTGTCTTTCATCTTAGCATTCAGAATCTTATCCAGCTGCAATATACCAAGGTATTTGTAGCCGTCTTCTCCAACCTCTCTGATATGTTCACCATCTAACAAATCTAACCCATTACAGCCAACCTGTCTACCTCTCTTTAATTCTGGAACCGCACACTTGTCAAGACCAAACGACATTCTAATATCTCGTGAAAATACCCTTACAGCCTGTACAAGTGAGTCTAGTTGGTCGTTATTAGATCCATACAATTTTAGATCATCTATGAACAAAAGATGGTTAACATGTTTCATGCCCTTTTCAAATTTATAACCAGCTCTCACCTTCCGTAATACAAAGGTCAGTGGCAGCATGATTAAGACAAACAGTAACGGTGATAGCGAGTCTCTTTGGAAAATTCCTCTTTTGATGTCAACTTGCTCATATCTCTAAGCATTTGAGAATCCACGAATGTGGTACCATGTCGTACGCTTTTTTATAATCTACCCACGCCATTGACAAGTTAGTCAGTCTTATTCGGGAATTTTTTAGAATCGCCTTGTCTACCAATAAATGGTCCTTTGTTCCTCGTCTTCTCTTTCTGCAACCTTTTTGCTCATCAGGTAGAATGTTGTTCCTATCAAGGTGCTAGTACTACTTTTCTCCCAAGATTCCAGTGAGTAGTTTCCACATTATTGGCAGACAGGCAATATGGCGATAATTATTTTTCTGAATTAATACTGTTCTTCCCTTTTAAACCAGTGTCCCTGGACTAGTTCAGGTCGAACTGCCTTCCAATTTGCTATTTTATTAACTGCTATTTTGATATCTACCATAGTGATTTGATATCATCTTGTATTTCAATTGTACTGAACCCTTCTTCTTCTAGCCAATAAGCACACTCATTGTGCTTAATATCTTCCGACCAAATTTTTCTCCAAAATGAACCTACCTCAATTGGGTCAGGTTGTTATGCCTCTTTTTTTCCCTTCCATCCAGAGTTTGATAAAACCATTTCTGGTTTGTTTTAAATTGGCGGTTCTGTTTAAACTGTTGACATCTTTCATCATATCTCCTGCCTTGATTTTCTGCTTTAATATGTCTGAAACTTGCAAAGTGCCTTTCTCTTCGAGGCTGTATTTTCTATTCAATCGATCTTTTTCTTTCTTTGTGTTTTAATCTCATGTTTCCTTTTCGGCTTTCCTTGATCTTGCTGAGAGCTTTTCTTCATGTTTCAATACTTTGTTTTATTCTCCGTTTCAAGAATGGTTTCAAGAATGGTTCATATACTTTTCTTTCCCTTCGTTTTGTTAACATTCCCATGTTTTCAGTTGTGACATAAGCAGCTGCGTACATTAATGAATTTAGATCTGTGATATTTCGAGTTTCAATCATTTCCACGGCTTCATTTTTAACCTCTGATATTAACTTTGCTCTATTATACGACTTCATTATTGGTAATAATATTGCTTTCGTTTCTATAAGGTTCAAGTAATGTATAATGTTGATCTTCGCCTAATATGTTACTTGGGCTTTTAGATGATGTTTCTCTATTTGACGCTACTATAACAGTTTGATTTAACTGTTGGTTTTCATTTTTTATTTTGAGTGCTATTTCTTGTTGTTCCACATTCTCTAGATACTTTTTCATTTTAATCTTACGTACTTGATCAGCTAATCTCTGTTCACTTACATTATTAAGCTTTTCGTTAATGTTTTGACCATCCTAATCACTTCTGACGTTGTTCAGCAGTAATATGTTGTCGACAAGGCCTATGCTGCTGATTCACAGTACTCTTGCCGGACGCGATACCTTTATGGATTGCTCCGGTACCGTTTACGTCGTTATTGATTTTTAATCGCGTGGACGTGACTCTATAGTTCACTATGTCGGTTGGTCTGTCAGTCCGGTATCACTATGCGTTTTATCGCTTTCTGACCTTATCTTGATATCAGTTTAATCTAGCTAAGTCAATTTTTCACAGTATATTCCTTATGGCCAGGAATCGATGTGGTTATGTTTTCACGGTGCGCAATAAAAAATTACGCGGTCTACGCACGATTTAACGAAATCACGTTTGTAATCATATCTTCACAACCATGAATCACAATTAAATAAAATTTGGTACTCATAAATTTCAGGGCATAAATCATCATATGGCAATACAATTACGTGCGTAGCACATGTAACGCATGCGTACGCGCGCTTAACATTTTCAACATTTATTTTCGATGAAATAAGAGTACATTTCAGGCAATTTTAAGCGTTTACAAAATTGCCATGAGTGCGCAGATCTTTGCGCGCGCACTGCGCGTTAAATGCTATTGCGCACTCTTTTTGCCCGATTTCTGTTTTCTTGACTTACTTTTCAACTCGAAATTACGCACGTCAAAAGTGACAGGCTACGCACGTGTAAATTAAAAAAATATAAATGTTTTTAAACATTTCAACATTTTTAAACATGTTCAGTAATTTCGGTCAGTTGGTAGGTTGGTTGGTTGGTCGGTAAACACTAATGAGCACGCGACTACAGCCATCTATATGGCCTTGTTTCACTAGGCGTGTATTTGTAAGGTGTCTATCGCGCGTTTCTATTTCAGTTGTGCGCGCGACGTTTAATGGTTGTCAGCGAAATGGTATTATTATCATTATCGGTAATTGTTACGGTATTATATGGTATCTGAAAATGCTTTGAATGTGTTCATTGGATATGAAAACATAGGGTGTGCTACAAAAAATGTAATAAAGTGATTATTAGTTTTGGAGATATCGTGAAAATATGGGTTTTATATATAATTTACATAATATGCCCCGATATATGCTCATTTGCATATGAAGGCGATGGATGACGGAGGGGTTGATTTGTTGTACGTGATCAGGAGTACATTCATTTAAAATTAAAAAACCTTTGCCTACAATTTTGTCCCGCTCATATGCTAGATTCAGTAGCCTATGGCCATTGTTTTGTCATTTGTCTTCTTCAAGATCCTGTAGGCCTATCTGTAGCCTATATTACAGGGTCTGCATAGACATCGTGTCAAAGGAAAAACCTTGCGTTTTCCAAAATAGTATAAATATGTCTGTTCTGATCAATTTTGACACCAATTATATCAAGGCTCTGTCACACCAAAATCAGTCCGGGCCAAAGTCCGGCGGACCAGTTTTGGCTGCCAAAATCAGTCTGGGGGACCATTTATGGCTGCCAAAACCTGTCCGGCCGGACCAAAACTGGTAGTAGGACTGTTTTTGGCCGCCAAATATGGTCCGGTCTTACAAATATGGTGCGCAAAATGATTCACAATGCATATATCATTAAAAAAAGGCCATGATTAGTCATTATATTGAAAACTATGGGGTTTTATTTGTTATTTTAATATTATAAATTAAGCCTGTTTTTTTTTATCATTATTAGTATTAACTCATCAATAATAAGTACTAATTGTTAGGCTTTTTGTATACAATATGTATCTCTGCCTGTTTTTAATCCATTTTGTTCTTTTTTAACATCTTCGTTTCCCCATGATGTTAAAAACAATTTAATTTTAAATCATTTATTTATCACTCAATATATCAATTCAATACAATTATTATAAAACAATTATCCAATATTGATTAGGCTGAGGAGGAAGGAAAAGGCCTCAATCATAAATAAAATATAGCTGGCAATATCAGCGTCTCATACCCGTTCATGTGAGTGTGTGGCAGGTCCAAATATGAGTGAACACCTAAGTTATGTTTTTAGATAAAATACATTTATTTATAGTATTTATCCGACAAGATAACTTACTAATATATATCATGGGATATTTTTCTAGCCATAAACAACTTAAAACAGCATCATAGGCCTAGTAATTCAATTAAAATCGACAGAAGAAAAGCCCGGACCGATTTTGGCAGTGGCGGACTGTTTTTGACCACAATTTTAGAGCCAAAACTGGTCCGGCCGGACCGATTTTGGCCCCGGACCATATTCATCGTGACACCTCTATGATTTTTAGTTACATAGATAATATATAGAAAGCAGAGTAGGGCAAAACAACTGACCAATTACTAAAGGGATCCAGTCAAGTCGCCCAATCGCAAAGTCGCCCCATACAAAGTCGCCCGATCGCAAAGTCGCCCCAACGCAAAGTCGCCCCATCGCAAAGTCGCCCCATCGCAAAGTCGCCCCATCGCAAAGTCGCCCCATCGCAAAGTCGCCCACGGTTTTATTTCGGTATGACTATGAAGCGCCGCCGCTACTAGTAGGCCTACGCTATTTTAATCATATCGGTTGCGTTTGGTATCGATCACGTTGTTACTTTGGTCGCGCTAAATGTCGTATACATTATAATGTTTATCCTATTATAATACATAATTAATCATTAAAAAAATAGTTGGAAAAACCATCGTACAGTATCGTTGTTTCGGTGTTTTTAAAACAGACGGTCAGCAGAAAGACGTAACAGATGCCAGAAGGCGCAGCTGCTCCGGTTTGTTTCAGATTGGAGTCGCCTTTTATTCAACAGCACAATTATCATTTTACTGTAAGACATTCTTTTCAACCCTTTTGGTTATAGAACATTCTAATTATCATGCCTTATAAATATATCCTCATATCGGGTGTTTATTTAATTTGAAATCAAACAAGACAGTTGCCTTTCCAGGCTTATAATCAATGTTCATTGTAATACTAATAGTAAACTGAATCTTTATAAATAAATTGTTTTACGTAATTTGTTGCATATAAAATAAAAGACACTGACGTAGCGTTTCCTATAAAATATTTCACATTTAAATATTATGTACTGTTAAATGACATTATGCCGAATAATACTATAAAAATAATCTTAAACTATGTTTACAAATTGTCATTTTTTAAGGCACACATCTTTCTCATCATAGACCTGTAAAATAAAAAAAATCAATTATTAATATAGGCCTAATAATATAATAATAAATATTCATCGACCAAAGTAAAAATAATCCTAGATCGTAACATCATTATTTTTATCGCGACCAAAATTAAACGCGACCAAGATTAAACGCGACCGATTTCAAACGCGACTGATATCGTAAAACTCCGGCGTGGTTTCCCAATCTTCAGATGGTGCGTAAAGCCTGTTTTCCTGTCGACGTTAGTAGTCGACGCTATCATCGTTAATCGTTAAAAGTTCAACGACGATCGTTTGAAAACGATCAAGTTGAAATGTTAACGATCGCGCGAACATTTAATTTCTAGCGTTGAACGTTAGAGTTGAAACTCCGGTCTTCTTTCTCGACGTCGTCGTAACGCGCAAAAATGAATAGAGGACTCCCCTGCCTCTAGCAGTAGGCTCACAGTGTAGGACACGTGGGCCTAGGCATACTAATATCTCTATACAGATGGTTCTTCGTTTTCAGTAGGCCTATCCTAGTCCAAATAGCATTTTGGACTAGGCTGAAGACTTTGACCTACCTAATATTCCCGCACTTACTTTCCGGAACATCATTTTATAGTAACTTTGGTAAGGCTAGGCCTAGCTTTGACCGCGCCGCGATGCAACAAAAATAAATGTAGTAAGTAACGATGAGTAAATAAATGTGAATTGAAAAGCAGAATTTGCCATCAATTATGTGACGTCATGTGCTGTATCGCCATGATGATTGGTCAGTTCTTACGTTTTAGCGTTGCGATATCGCTAGAGTTGAACTGGATTCAACTCTTGCGATTGTCAACGATCGCGACTTGTAGCGTCGATTACCGTCGATTATTACACCTTTTCCTGTAAATCGCCGACATTTTGTATCGTCGTCGTTAGTTAAAAAAGTACCTTTTCCTGTAAATCGTTAAAATGTTAATGTTTACGTAGAAGATCGCCGATTTTTGTTAACGATAGCGTCGAATAACGTCGACAGGAAAACACCGGCTTTAGTGCGACAACGGCGGAGTAATTACGGGGGTTTCCCTCTTGTGAGCTAGCACGTTAGTGCAACCGCGGATTGACTGTCGTCCTCTCTGATGATGGGGGGGGGGGGGGGGGAGCGTGCCGATCGTGTGACCTGAGACTACATGGCGACCGGGGCGCGATTTTTTTTTTCGTACATAAGTTGGGGACCCCCTGATGAAACGTCACAAAATAAACATGAATAATTCATCAGTTAAATTTGTTGTTCCGTGTGCACCCAAGCGTATAGCAACAAGAAGTGATTATACACAACTGCGACACGATACTTTCTACAGTAGGCCTAGGATTCTAAGTCAATTCACGTGATTGCCTTCACGCACTCTTCACACAAAATGTGTCGAGTCGAGGCTAATCGACAGCTAGGCAAGACATTCTAAGTAGTAATTCATTGGACATAGCCCAAAGAAAGTTTAGACCCACAAGAATAAAGAATGTGTATAATTTGTGTACTGTATTTTTTTTTTCTGCTATTTTATTATCAAACAATATGCATGTACTCAAAGGAACTTTAAAAATGCGCGTATATGAACACATGAGATGGGAAGATTTGACCCACGAGAATAAAAAATGTATTTTTGTGTAATGTTTATTGTTTAATTTTGCTGACTTATTACTCGGATTGTGTCATACCAAAGATAGTGTAACTATCTTTGGTCATACCTAACACACACACGTCAAACACACCAGGCCCGTAGCCAGGGGGGGTTTTTATGGTTCGGGCGAACAGCGATTTACAGCGAACCCCCCTTAACCGACTGCGAACCCCCATCCCCGAAATGCCCAATACCTCACCCTCATCTGCGAAAATCGTCCAAATACGTGCCCCACAGTACAAAAAGTTGTTCGTAAATTAAAAAATTCGTGAACTCGTTCGGAATAACTCATACAGTACCTTCTTCCCTGTATGAGCGTACTTCGAGTGATATAGTCTGTAAAGAGTTGCAAATGAATTGCCGATTTTAACCTGAAAAACAAATGTTTGGTCCCTCATGTAACATGATATTGACGCGTCTCACAGCGAGCTGGGGGACGAACGATTCGTACAAAGGACACCGCCAGACAACTGCGTACCAATTGTTTAGATCACTGGCAGTCAGGCAGCCAGTGGTGGCGCCAGCGGGGGGGCTACGGGGGCTCTATCCCCCTCGTCGGGGAGCCTAGCCCCCCCGTCGGGGAACACGGGTACTTTTTGTCGGGGAATAATAATATACAGTAAAAAAACGTTCGCGTTCACTTCATACAGCCTCAGCGCCTAGAAAACCACGACGTTCCATTGACATTCATTATTGCCAGCGATCTAACTTACTATACTAAACATTAGCTAGGTACGCACTTGTCTGGCGGTATCCCTTTGTACGAATCGTTCAACGTTGGGTCGAGACGCGTGATATCAAGTTCCATCCAGGGACCAAAATGTGTAATGTAGTTATTTTCCAGGCGAAGTTTACCGATGGTTACCGAAGGGAACACGGGTACTTTTTGTCGGGGAATATAATATACAGTAAAAAGCGTTCGCGTTCACTTCGTAGCTCTAGCTTCAGCGCCAAGAAAACCGCGACGTTTCATTGACCGTGAGAGTACGTCAGAGTGATATTATGCACTTTATATGCATTCATTATTGCCAGCGATCTAACTTACTACTAAACAATAGCTAGGTTCGCACTTGTCTGGCGGTATCCCTTTGTACGAATCGTTCAATGTTGGGTCGAGACGCGTGATATCATGTTCCATTCAGGGACCAAAAAGTGTACTGTAGTTATTTTCCAGGCGAAGTTTACCGACGGTTACGTCGTGTACTGCGTCGACGTACGCTACACACAGCAAAAACGAATTATGTTAATTGTTCGTATGGTCACCAATTTTTTAATTTACAAGTAACCTTCTGTACCGTGGGGCACCTAAAATAAATTTTTCATCCATTACTAAATAAAAAAAACATGCCATTTTCGCTTAGCCAACATCTTATTATAGCTAAGTTATTACATTTTCAATGTCCTGTATGTCATGAATTTCTCACCACTCGGAAGTCCAGATGGTACGCACGCATACACTTGGGAGGAATAAACTTATTTCCCCGACTAAAAAAGGTCTACGCTTGCGTTTTTTAAGCCTCTAGGCCTGATGTTTCCAAAGTATAAAATGCAATTTTTTGAAGACCTGCAGCTCTAGTTTTAAACATTTTCTTAGCTCAGCCCCAACAATAAAGCTGGTCATATTTCGAAGTACAAGAAGTGCATTTTCCGGGACCTAACATCTCTATTTTTCAAACATTTCTTAGCTCAGTCACAACCATGATAGGGACTTATATATTTTGTTTCATGTTTTGAAGTATAATAAGTCCAATTTCCGGGACCTCCAACTCTATTTTTCTAAATTTTCTTTGAACTTTTATTTTTTAAATTGAAAAATATGGATTGAAACAGTAATCGCGCATCGTTTTTTTGCACGCAGTATTTTATTTATGCATTATAAGAAATGGCTACCCTAAATCTGATTAAAATGACCTCAAATGACGCCAGAACGCGTTGCTTCCGGGGGATTCGCCCCCTGGACCCCACCGGGGGCCCTTGGCGGCCCCCTGGCCCCAGCCTAGTGATGCTCGCTTCGCTCGCATAGCCCCCTCGTCGGGGAATGTAGCCCCCACGTCGGGAAGATCCTGGCGCCTCCCCTGCAGGCAGCATGCATAAAGTATATAGCCTTCCGACATACATCAGTATTTATGTGTGGATATGAAGTATAATGTATCATAGAGGATTATGGTATGGGGGTGGGGGTGTTTTTTTTTCTTTCATTTATTTGGCATCTCTCAATAAATAACATTAAAAATACATCAATAATATATAAAATCACCTTAAATATTAATATACATGTACATCAAAAAAGCAAATAAAAATGGCGGGATTAATGAAGTCTGACGATGCACGGGAAAACACATAAAGTCGTTTAAAGTAAAACAACTTAATTCCAATGTGGTCCCTAAAAAGATAGTAATTATAATTTTAACAAAACAAACATTATAAGACGGGGTTCATAAATATATAAGCATATAAGCAAAACATCTGATATAATGGCACAATAATAATTTATCTATGTTTAATTTTGTAATATTGTTTCAATTCAGTTTTAAATTTAGATGTGTTGGAAATTTGTTTAATATAGTCAGGAAGGTTATTCCATTCTCTGATTGCATTAAAATAGAACGTATTACATTCTATGCCTTGGACTTTAGGTACAACAAAATTGAGTTTACTACCACGAGTGAAGTGACCATGTAAGTTATTAACTCTACGAAAGTTTTCGTTTAGGTATGAAGCACTTCTGCCCATAAATATTTTATGAACTTGGCTAATTTGCAAGAACTTTACTCGATATTTTACATTTAACAATCCATAATCGTCTAATTGATCAGCACCTATATGTCTTCTGGGTTCAACTCCTTTTATGAGTCTAACCATTTTGTTTTGAGCAATTTGTAGTTTTCTTTGGATAGCTTTACTGGTTCCACAGAACCAAGAAGATGCAGCATAATCAAAAACACATTGGATGAGAGCAGAGCATAATAGTTTACGATTCTTACAACTTAGTATCTTACGTTGGCGGTACATAAACTTAAGCCTATTATTAATTTTCTTAATGGTTTTACATGCATATTCAGAACACGTTAAATTTTGATCTATTTCAATACCCAGATACTTGACACAATTACTAGTGTTGATATTGTTATCATTTGTTGAGACATTAAAATTGTTAACATTTTTAGTTTTTCTCTTAGAACCAAATAGTATACACTCAGTTTTATCCAGGTTAATTGTTAACTTATTGTCTACAAGCCAATCACACAAGGAGTCTAGTGTTGACCCTAGCTTCTTAGAAATAATATCTGGATTTCTGTGTGAATAAACAATTGCACTGTCATCAGCGTATAGAAGGAGTTTACAATCAGGATCAATACAAGTTACCATGTCATTAACAAAACATAAGAACAAAAGGGGTCCAAGGATACTTCCTTGAGGAACCCCGCATGTAACAGTACAAGATTGAGAGCAATGATCATCAACAGTGACCCAAATACTTAGTGTGCGAACCCCCCCTTGACAGATCCTGGCTACGGCCCTGCACACCCACACAGCTACTACTAGAATAGACATGGGTTTATAGAGACTAATAATTAGGCCTAATAGTATTAATAGAAACTATAATTTTAACACGTAATTCTTTAGTAATAAATTATATTAAAAACACCATAAACTAAAGGCTGATTATTTCGACAATCCACACAAAACGCCGCTATTCTTTTATGAAATCCCACGCGGCAACCACAGCGGAGATTAGGCCTAGAATCGTACCGCACTTGTGTAATCACTTCTTGTTGCTATACGCTTGGGTGCACACGGAACAAGAAAATTTAACTGATGAATTATTCATGTTTATTTTGTGACGTTTTATGAGGGGGTCCCCAACTTATGTACGAAAAAAAAAATCGCGACCGGGGCTTCCCCTTTTATACGTTCCGTGTTATTTTGTGTATCATTGCGACATTTACGCACTTGTTAAAACTATGTTAACGTTTTGGGGCGACTTTGCGATGGGGCGACTTTGAGTTGGGGCGACTTTGCGATGGGGCGACTTTGCGATGGGGCGACTGTGTCGGGGCGACTTTGTTTTGGGGCGACTTTGCGATGGGGCGACTGTGTAAGGGGCGACTTTGTATGGGGCGACTTTGTGATGGGGCGACTTGACTAGCTTCCCTGACGCAAAGCTACTCCACAGTAGTTTAAGAATTACAACCCTGTTGGTGCAGTACCCGTACCGCTGCTTCAGGGCCGAATCGTCACGGGCCGAATAGTCCCGGGCCAAATCGTCCCAGGGCCGAATCGTCCCGGACCAAATTGTCTCAGGGGCTGATAATAATAATTATTTGAATTGAGCATGCGCACTGGTTATAAAATTATTGATCATCATCTGCGATTCTGTTTTTTTTTTTGTGGAAGAAGTTACTACGGTTTGCAATGAAACAATTATTGCTATATTTTAGAAATCTCGCTACTTATGAAGGTTAATTTCATTAAGTACATTATATTATTGACATCATTAAGTACAGTACTTAAATGGTTCAACCATAACTGATTAATTATGCAAAATCAGACCCAGAAGAACTTAGGCCCAGGCCTAGTTGGGATGCAGGCAGCTGCTGCAGCAGCCGGAGAAGGTTGTGTACCACCCGGGGATTCATTGACGGGCGGTGGCCGGTATGTTGGCGTTTATGGGCAGCTAGGCCTAGAACCTTTTATTGAACCAGGGGATGTGACTGTTCCAGGTAAACGTATGCTACAATTATTTATTCTACCTAAATGATAGACCAAGTAGGCATAGCCTACTACTATTAGTAAGTAAACCTCCTACTTAGCCTAGCCTAGGCTAGATAGAGTACAGTAGTACTCTACTAGTACTACTGTACTAGCTAGGCTACTAGGCTAGGCCTAGCTAGCTAGAGTAGAGGGGCCTAGCCTAGGCCTAGCTGATACGGTAGCGGGACGATTCGGCCCTGAGACGATTCAGCCCTGAGACAATTCGGCACAGTTATAAGCATAAATAAGCTTTTTCCCCCAAACTTTATTTTCAGGACAGATATAGAATACATTTATACGCCGGTACCGTATCCTAACTTCCGTTTGCTAAAGGTACGGTAAAATTGCATTACGTCACTGAAGTTAGGATATGGTACCGTATCTTTAATAGCCACGGCATAATTTATATGTTGTAGGTCTAGTACTACTAGGCCCTACTAGGCTAAGACCTACTGTAACTGTAGTATGGATAAAGATGCAATAAAGCAAACATTTAGAAAAAATTGTCGAAAATTATCATTAGTCACGTTAACGATGTAAACAATTTACGCCCTCTGTTGGTCGCTTGGCGAATGCACAAAATAAACAAAGTTTTCGAAGTAAGAAATTGAATATAAACTTTGGTTTTTTTTAGTAATTTATTTTATCAACATTGCCAATATCAATAAAATACGGATTGTTAAACACCTTTAAAAACTTGATAAAAACCAAAAAAAAATGTACAATCCACTGTACTGTATATCCACTGTACTGTATATCCACCATCTTTTTTTTTCACCTTCTAGGGAGTCACCAGACACGTTAATTACATTAGGTTAAACTACCTAACTACTGAAAAAAGGTCTTCCTAGTTTTTATATCAGAATTTTGCCAAATTTGGTATTTTACCATTTTAAGGGAAATTCATGTTTTTTCATCTTATCTATACAAATATTTGATCTATGTACAATTAACCAGATATTATATTTAAAATTCATGCGTGTACCTGAGCCAGTTTTCTATTGTCTCAATATCTGCCATACTGCATGTGTATCATCGCGATTAAGATTGCGTTGAATTGTAAGGACCTTTCGTGACGTCATAAAATCCCTGTCAAATCAGATGTCTTCTATGCTAATTACCTGAACTTGAAATTAATAAATGAAAGCTCTCTTTGTAATGAAGACAAGTTGTAATCTTTAATGTTATACATGTTTACAGTATGTAACTCTAAAATGTTTAATTCAGGTCACCTTTACGTCTATAGTATCATTATTGTTGATATTTTACTTTAAAAGGGGAATCTCCGGGATCGAGTCAGCAAAACCATGTGCTGAGCATGCATAAGGAAAGTTTACTCGCCTCATCTCCTACCATAAAATGAAATTATCCGCCTATCACTCAAAATTATTTCTTAAATTTTTATATTTTATATATTCAATGAAGTATTTTACAGTAATATTTATATTGTCTCTACGTCATCATTTCTTGCAAATAAATATAACACCACGCCGTTGATGTACAGGTACGTTTAAATCATTACATTTAAAGAATCTTATTCTTAACAATGACATTTATTTATCATCATAAAATAATATATTTGTACCTTAAACGGTGAGATTTGCCAATGAAAATCCCATCTTCTATACTCCAGGACCTGTAAAGAGAGATTAAAAAAAATAGTATATAATAATTGCTCATCATAAAGTGAATATCATTAAAATGACACATTCGAAAGCAAATTTTAAACAAGAAATATTTCTTACAAAAAACGCCGCTCGAAATTTTAAAATTAATCATTGTTCTTTTGATTAATTTATGATTAATTATTAAAAAGATGTCCTTTAATCTCAAAGATACATACAAATCACAGATAGTTCTATATTTATGAATCACATGCCCATTTTTTCACTAGTTAATTTTATACACAGCATTTGAAAGAACAGGAATGTGTACCTTTCCAACAATGTATTTTTTGCCTACAAATAATAATCTACTAATTCAAAAATGGTCAATTTTGAACTTTACTGTGCTGTGCAGTAGCCTGTTTATGTGTGACCTCAACCTAAACTGTTGCAGGCATGCAACCCTCTAGAGACAACGTATGTGGTACAAGTGAAAATTCTTCCACAATCTGTTGATTCGCATCAACCAATCAAAGGGCAAGAATCCAAAATCGTTGAACCGTGAGCCCTCATAGACTCTCTTTTCCCAGACGTTTTTTGGGTCCAGCAACTGGGACCTATAAATTATAGTTGAGTTTGCAAATTGGCAGACCTTAGATACTAAAGCTACCGCTATGAAACAGCTTATTAATGAATATGTCCTCATGGGACATAGCTGGCTAGAGCAGCGGCACGAAAAAAACCAATTTTAGGGAGACAATATATCTTTAAAACTGTTACGTCAACAAGCGAGCAGCGTTTTTTGTAAGAAATATTTCTTGTTTAAACAAAGGTTCTGATGCAGTTTTAGATGGTTCAAAGTTTAATATTCGAAACAACACGTTTTAAAAAAATGAAAATTCTATGTAAATTTGGTAACGGGACGATTCGGCCCTGAGACGATTCGGCCCGGGACGATTCGGCCCTGGGACGATTCAGCCCGGGACTATTCGGCCCGGGACGATTCGGCCCTGAGACGATTCGGCACACTTAAATTTATCGGCATTTTATAAGCACAAAATTAATTTTTTCCCCAAACGTTATTTCCAGAGAGACTATATGGTGTAGTACTACTAGGGATAAAGATGCAATAAAGCAAACATTTTGAAAACATTGTCGAAAATGATCAATTTTTAGTCACGCGAACGATGTAAACAAGTTACGCCCTCTGTTGGCCGCTTGGCGAATGCAAGAAATAAACAAGGTTTTCGAAGTAATAAATTGAATATAAAATTACGTTTTTTTAGTAATTTATTATATATTATATCAACTTTGTCAATATCAATAAAATACGGATTGTTAAACACCTTTAAAAACTTGATAAATACCCAAAAAAATGAATATGAATTTGGTCTAAAGTGAGACGTTTCCAAAAGTGGGCCGAATAGTCCCGGGCCGAATCGTCCCTGAACCGTAAATTTCAATGGTAATCACTAATCAGCTGACCATATAATATTGCAATATAGTAAATGTGGTAATATAAGCGAATTATACAAAGAAAGTAAAATGTGCTGAGGAAAATAATATTTTATCTGTTTTATAACACATGATTAATGATGATTAACAATGCATTTAGACATTTTGTTTGAAATATGTTTGTGATGACCGGTCCAATCTGCTGATCTAGCAAACATATTATAATTTCTAGAACAATGTGTTGTTGAATTGTTGTGTTAATTTATTGTTTTTTCAGGTACCCAGGACAATGAAATATCAATACTTAAAAGTCAGAATATAGAACTGCAGAAAAACCAGCAGTTATTAATACAACAAAGACAAGGAATGGAAGCAGACTTTGCACAAAAAAGAGCCAAGTTCAAAGAGCTCTTTCTTGCAAGAGAAGGTATAAAGGAGCTATTCCACTGCGCTGGACCGGTGGCAGTACACTGGCTTAGGCCAGGCTAAGTGTACAGCTTAGGATCCTTAATTTTGTGGCTGGTGTCCTAGACCATAACCTGTATTATTAAAAGCTTTATTAAAAATAACCAATAAAAACTAATAATTCACAGTTTGGAAATATAATTTTACTGAAATTCACTTTACTACATTCTCATAAAATCATTGCGAAATCATTCTCCACCATTATTTTGGTAAACTTTTGCTGTGTTATGATGTCATATGTCCACTCAAACTCATGTTAGATAACGAATGCCAAAATGCCACTAAACAAGTGCTCAACATGCTACTCCCCTATCGCATGTGCATACCATAAATGGTAACAGTCGACATGAAAATCCCTAGTAATGAACGAGCAAATAACAACATTTAACAAAATTACACTCGCATATATATAAATAAATTGCACTCTTGATGATGTAAGAGTTCAGTGGAGTTTTTATTGAACAACATATGTCCCACAATCCTCCTAACAAATGACAAGAATCTACTAAGGTGTGTTATATAAAAATGATGAAAATTTTAGTGTTAAATGTCCAAACTGAACTTTTTATTTATAGCTGAGTTGGTCAAAGAAGCAAATAGCATTCAAGAACAACGGGATAATTTCAGTAAGGAACTAGAAGAAATGAAGACTTTGACAGCATTTGCAGAGACTTCTAAATATGAAGAGTTAAATGACTTAAAAATTAAACATCAACAAGACATTGCTTCCATGCAGAAGATGGTTGATGGTACAGTATTCATTCATTTTTTGTTGTAAATGTTTGCCACGGGGGAATTCCCTCTTTTTACGAGCATGTACGCAAGTGCGTCTATGGTTTTAGATTAAGAGTTGTGAATAGTGAAAACGATTTGGTTAGGTGTACCACAAACTATTTGTTCCGATATTCAAATCTCTACACTAAGTGGGAAAAACTGCTATTTTAGTTTGATTTTCGGTTTTGTTATTATTTGTTGTTGTATATATAGTATATATGGAATATTTATTCTGAAATAAAGTGATCAAATCAAATAAAGCTAATGCATTTAAATAGAAATTAACATTTATTCATGAATACACAGCAGGTTCACATTTCTTGTTAATAAAAGGAGTATAAATACTATTCCCCATGTGTAGTACAACCTAAACTGAGGCAGTAGTTAAAAACATTAATAAAGCTCTGTCTACACTATCAAACTGGTTTGACAAAAAAGGTGTGATATGCTCAAATACTGTATGGTAGTGATATGCAAAATATGGTAGTGATATGCCTAAATATGGTAGTGATATGACATCATCATGTCCATACTTGGGCACATTTTGTTGTCACATAAAGTTTAATAGTGTAGACAGAGCTTATATTAAGGAAGTAACTCCTTTGTTATAATTTTGATTAATAAAATTGTACATAATTTTATTCCTGAAAACAAAACCACTGAGTAACAATAAATCAACAAGAAGTTAACTGTATAGTATAAAACTAACTTATAATGAACCAATCGAATAAATAACAAAAATAAGCAATTAACAGAAACATGTACAGTAGAAAGCATCTCAAAGATGCTACTGTTATACATACACTAGTTGAAAGTTTTTCAGGACATTTAAAATGATAAACTACAGAATTAATATTTAATATTTTTTGGGGAGTGTTTCATAACAAACATAGCTATATGTTGTTTCTGTTAATTGTTTATTTTTGCTACTTTTCTATATTGGTTCATGATTTGTTTATCTTTTTTATGACATGAGTGATTCCAATGTGAGAAGCAAACTAACCTTTTAGTAGGATCTCATCTCAAATACTTGTATTACAGAAGCAGTTGCTGTTACCACAGAAGAAATAAGTGCAACTTATCAACAAGAGCGACTAAAGTTATTAGAAGCAAATGATCGCCTAACAGAGGAACTACAGAAACTTCATCACTATATCAATGAAAATGCTTCTGGAGAAAGGCAAGTAAAATATATTTCCAAACCTTAATTCAATTTGAATAATCTTGTTGCAATCAGTATAAGAAAAAATATTAGATATTACCAAATTAACATCAATGCAAAATGAAATGGTACTGAACCAGAAAACAAGATAAATACATCCAGAAAGAAAACAAAAGATAACAAAGCATAATTGCACTAACTAACAATACAACAACAAAAAACAATCACTGCCTTGCACAAATGCAAACATTATAGACTGCCCTGCCTATAAATTTAAAAGCATTAGTTGGGAGGCATCATATAATAAAATAAAGAGTTTGGTTTCTTTCCTTTGACAATTCAAGTATTTTTTTGATTCCTTATTTTAGTGATAAAGGTATATTAAGTGCAGTGACAAAGTCTATTAAAAGTTTGACAGTGTCAAGAGATGTACCTAGTGCCAATACTGAAGACGAGTCTCTAGAACAGAGTATGAATCAGGTGAATCAAATTAAGCCAAGTAAAAAATATTTTTCATTCAAGATGCATTTTAAAAATGTTTTTGATATATCTATACTTACCCACCAAACTGTTCAGACCCCCATCAACACCATGTGTTTTTAAGATTTTCTTTTGTCCCACCTCTCATGTCCGAATTGTCAGTCAGTTTCCCAAATTAATTTTTAATTAGGCCTATACCTATAGAAATGAATCATGGAAAATCCACACAAATATTTGACCAAAACAAATTGGAATCGGTATTGTGATCATCCCCTTATTCCAACCAAATAATTAGCAAAGTATAATTTGTATGAGCAAATGCTCTGTGCCATTCCAGTCTGATACAAGATTGCACTTAATTTGGTTTCACACCTTTAGTTTAACCAGTGCGAGTGGCCAAGAATAGTCAATTAACGAAAAAGGCTATCCAATTGTAGTGTTATAGATTTGAACATAAAATTTGCCATAACTGTTTCCGCTTTAAAACCAAATCTATCATTCATACAGGTTCGGTCTTAGACTTGCCCCAAGTCTGTAATTATTTTGATTTCAAAATTTTTCGACAATTGTTGAAATATAAATTGTGACCGGTATTATAAGAGTGTTGCCAAGTGTTTGTTACAATAACAAGTGTAGTGGTTGTACTCGTATGAGCGATCTAGCAACTAAAATGCCAATATGGGCCTAGGTATATATCACCGACATTACTACCACGCAGGGCAAGGTGGATCTGGGTGGGAATAAAGATAACAATAAGATCCAGTTTTCCTGTTCTTGAGGAAAATTCCATTACTCTGTAAACTGTTTACCAGTAGGCGTAAAATTAACTAAAATTAAATGTACACGCATGTGTGTCTCCACATTGTCAAAACGTAACATAGTGCATTGCACATCATCTTAGTTGTTCGATCTTTGAAATTACAAAAATTCATTTTCGAGTGAGCAGCCAATCGCATGCGGCTGAAACTAAACAACCAGATAATCGTATGCACCAAGAATTCTTGTCCAACCATATGACATGTACATGTTTGCCCAGATGGATTTTAAGCAAGTAGTATACATATGAAACGCCATATGTGCCAAAATATTTATCTTATTACTTTGGTCTTTAGAATGTATTTTGTTGGTACTGTAATAGACATTTTAGTACAAGTATCATTTCTTCAAGTGAAGACTCAGTAAATGTAGCTTGCAGTTTACTAATAATTTTATGTAACATTGTTTAACATCAAATTGTATTGAACGATACAGGCCAGGAAGGACTCCGATTTGTTAAAGTCTATCATCATACCACTAGAGGAAGATCTTAAAAAACAGAAACAGAAATTAGAAGCATCTGAAAGACAAAATAAGCATCTTAAACTACAACTTGAGGTATATTTATTTTTTGTTTGTTTACATCCCAATTGCATGTAAAAGTTCTAACAAAGGTTTCTTATTTATTAAAAACACTAAATTCTTTTTTGTTTATTTTAGCAAATGATGTCTGATTTGACAGGTTCAAAGTCAACAAAACGATCTGCAACTGACTTAGAAGAAAAGGTATTTAAAAAAATTAATACTTGTATATGTAAGCGATCACTTAGTAAGTGTTTGTTTGTATGTTTGTTTGTTAGCAGGATTACTCAAAAAGTAATTACAAGATCTTTCCCAAAATGAAAATACAGATAGATATGTGGTCAAGGTTTTTTGATGCGAGTAGTTTAATAAAACCCTATTTCTTTTCAAATCCCTATTTCTTTTCAAATTCACCCTTTTGATTTTGCCGTTGCTGTTGTATTGTAGTCAGCTGAAGCTATTGTTAATTGAAAGGCTGGTTACATAACCATTACGCTAAACTCGCATACACATGCTTGTAGTGTATATCACATCCTCAACCTAAACACACAGTAGTACACATCTTGTAGTAAGGCCTAGAGTTTATAAATCAACAAGGTATACGTCAGCCTCTCATCTGGTGAACATTCGTGACCAGCTGAACGTGAAAAACAAAAATAACATAGCGTTTTCAGTGCGACAGTGTATAAGCATAGGCGCTGCGGAAAAACGGTGGTGACAAACGCCAATGCTATGTACTGTTATGGCTGGGTACGATAATTGATGAAGACAGAGGAAACTAGGCTTTAAAAGGGTAGCATTTCTCTCTAGCCTCCATACATTCGCGATCGTCTCTCCATGTCGTCGGATACTGTCGGGTTAGGCCTAGAATTTTTTGTAACTTTTTTATAGCTTGAAAATCAATCAATGTAGGGACAGAATAATTTTTTTTTAAAAAGCTATGCTTTCAAGTCTTTCATATAGCAATCTTTTTCGAAATGCTCACTGGCGGTGGATGGTTTTAGTTGCGTTGTGTTGAGCCATTTCCGTAGAATTTCCTGATTTTGTAGTAACCTTTATTAGTGCACCCTGGTGCCATACGGCATTATTAAATACTGTAAAGCGTTTTACTAACAATAGACAATTAAGACAATTTTCTATTTCTTTTTGCCAACATACTGTGAGGACCTTTCGTGACATCATCAAATTCTTGATAACCGTTTAATTAATAAATGAAAGCTCTTTTTTTAATGAAGACAAGTTCTAATCTTTAATGTTATACATGTTTACAGTATGTAACTCTAAAATTTACCAATTCATGTCCCCTTTTAGAAGGAACTGTACATGGCACTTCGTACCTTAGATCACTCAGAACAAGTGGTCTTGTGCTTTTTATCAAGGCCTTCAGATTCTTCGGTTTAGAACAATTGGTAAAAGCTTTCGAGAAAGCCACAAAATTAACATTTTAATAAATGTTGGACATCTCTCATTTTCATTAATTACAGTAGTTGTTCATATAATCATCGAATTGCAACCTTTGAAGTTTAGTTTAAGATACTTGCAATTCATTTAATGTCATGTTTCCCTGATATATTTCATTTTATTCATTTTCATTCAAGAGAAAAGAAAAATGTCATTAAACATAGAATAAATTACATTAAAAGACGAAAAGGTCCATCAACAAAAAGCTAAAAGCTTGTACGTGGTTGATGACCTAACAACCAACTAAACCATAAAAGAGTAAATATAAATTATAAACGATTTTTGCATTCGAAATTCGTAGGACTTTTAACAGAGCGTTGATAACCGCCCCCACACTAGCAGATAGATGTGTAGTGTTGTAACATACGTCATGCCCGTATTATTGAGCAATTAATGTTTTTCCAGTGAACCTTCTGCGATTATTATTTTGATTTAAATTCTTGTAGATTCAAGAACTAAGTAATACCTTAGACAATGAGAAGGCTTCAAGGGTAGATCTTGAGATGTATGTAGCAGTATTGAATAAACAGAAATCAGTCCTGCAAGAAGAAGTTGATGCTCGCAGTAAAGAACTCTTTGATGGTTGGTGGATTTGATTTTTTGATTATCGTGATCTTCCTGCTTCTGAATTTATTGTTTGTTTACTCTTAATGACTTTGTTTTGCGACAACAAAAAATTTGAAATACTGTATAACTTTACAATTTCTGGTTTCTGGAATATTACAAGTTTATATTTTGCATGTTTGCACTGATGTTATGAACAAAATAAATGATCATTGTTTTATATGGTGCAAACCACAAGTTTGTCCGTGTTAAAATGTGTTGTCTCTGTCTAATAATTTTAATTACAAGTTGTCATCACACCACACCTAAAGTAGTCTACATTAGCAAAGTTTGTTCGAGCAAACTTTAATTTAAAAAAATTACAGTATTTTGAGGGTATGCAGCAGAAACACAGTGTAAATCATCATTACAGATTGAGGAACACTATATAATCATAAATTTTTTTTTTTCAATTAGTTTGTAAGCGCTTAGAAAAAGAAAAAAGTGAACATGACAACCTAAAACGAACTTGGCAAATGGCCAATGACCAATTTCTTGAAATGCAGAGACTACAGATGAATGACATGAGACGATTCCAAGCTGTGCTCAGTTCAGAACAACAAAGACAGATACAGGAGATGCAAGAAAAAGACAGAGAAAGGGAAGAACAAGAACAAAGAATTAAGAATTTACAATCAATGAGGGACAAACATTTTCAGGAAATGGAAGAAATGAAAGTAAAAGAATTGGAGGTAAAACACACCTGTAATTTTCAACTATTTCTTATTTATATAACATCTTTAATTAGATATACTTGACAGTACGCTCACTTTGCTCGCATACCCTCAAGTAAAGGTACCGTGTCTGTATCGTAATCCGAAATTGTCAAAGTGAATGCAAGGCACTCCACACACAGTACAGACACGATGTTAAAGTTGAATATAATTACCTCACAAATATAATTGTGGCCATCATTAATAAAAGCTTAAGGTGGAATACGTGCAACAAAGGCAAAGCCTGTTAAATAATGTGTTAAAACACAACTAACATTGTGAAAAGGCACATAAATAAATGTAACCCAGGTTTGTTTCCGCAACTTTTATAATTAATCTTAACGAATAAATATAGCGCAAACGTAACTCAAATACAAAAACATCAGAACATAAATTTAAATGGAACAAAACACGGTTTATTCGACCAAACTAGAATAAAAAAAAAATAAAACAATAGAGAACGGAAAGTATGACTTATCTAAGGCGCCGATAAGGTTATTCAAGATAAGGTAGCTACCGCTTCCAACGGCGACCTTGACCTCCGTCTTGCGTTTTTCGCCTTACGGTAGATGAATACAGTTAATTTATATAGCAGTCTACTTTATACAGATAATTTCGGTGTCCGAGAACCAGTGGTTCTTCGGATACAGTATAATAATACAGTATACTGTCTAAAATAGTTTAACATTGAATGTACCATAAGTACATTATCAGCCTTACATGGCAATAGTCATAAAACGACTTCATAATGGCAATCGTTGTCTCAAAAATAACATAATGAAAAAGGAAAATGAAACATTGTCTTAAAGAACAATAAATAAGTAAAAGAGGAAAATAACAATTTGCTGATCTATACAATGCCTATATGATATACAGTAATAGGTCTATCTTGAGCCTGCTTACCCTAACAGTAACACACCAATCATGGAAACATTCCATTTATAAAAATAGGTTTAAACATAATTGATAATAATGTCATGTTAAGTTATACTACAGTATACTGTAATGACTTCCATTAAAACAGCATTAACTGTAAATAATAACAACAGTAATATACTTATACAATAATGAACTTTAAATATAGAACAAAGTAAATTGGTGTTCAATCACTCACCTATACAAAGAGCCAATATTCAAAATAAAACGAACAGTCTTCAATATGTACAATACAGTCGATCAAATATAGTTTTTTTAGTGCAATATGCCAAACTAGCACAAACTTCCAATCAACGCGAACTTTAAAACTTAGTTCGGTAATGTAAACTTCCAATCAACGCGAACTTAAAACTTAGTTCGGTAATGTAATTATACTGCAGTACAGTAAAACGTAAGTTAGCTTTAAATAAAGTCATATATTTTAAAGGGTAAACTGGCCCTTATTGGTCAGTGTCTATAGAAAAACAGAAAGCTCTCATGCATTACCACATAGTTTATGACATAATGACATAAACAGCAAAGGAAGTTCTAACAAAAAGATAAACAACTAATTAAAACTTGGGCTTAACAACAAAGAAAGGATTATTCTACTACACTACAAAGTATAGCAAAAATCTAATAAGGTTGCTAACGTTTTCCGTCTTCCGACATTACGCTTTCCACAATTTGTTTCCATTTTTTTCTGTTTATGGCAGGATGGTTTGTTATTGTGTTAGTGTCTACTAGTCCTTGTAAGTCTTTCTTTATTTGATTCATCCAGTTATAATATTTCTTGGTCTTCCTACGGGTCGTTTTACTTTCCTGTTAGTTTCCTTTCATTTCTAATAAGGAAAACATGGTAAACCATGGCAGGGTTACATAAATATGTACACATTGCATTACAGAAAAAAAATGCGTTGATAGATCCTAGCCAAAATAAAGTTGGGTACAAAAAGAAATGGGACCAAGTTAACATACTATTATTTCATAATGTAAATCAGTTTGTGAAAAACACCTATTCGGAGCAAATCCTTTAACCCTAAATTAGCTTTAATTATTTAACACAACTTGATTAGTAGGCCTCAATACTGGTTTTCAATTGATGGCACAATACACTACAGAGAGTATGAACCCATACTTTCTAAACCGTTGAGGACAAAGTTTTGTGCGATTTACTGAAATTTGTCCTTTAATACTCTAGGAATAGGAATAAAACTTTACGTCCCTTCAAAACAGCTTTACAACGCTATGTGCATCAGACAGGGCTAGGTGGTGGTGGTGAAACTGCAGTAATAAAAGTTGAATATATAGACGCCGATCGAAAAAACAGCTCAAATTTCGTAAAAGATGACCTGACGTCCCACCTCTGCATTCGAGTCACAGATTAATAAAAACTAGTTTGAATTTCTGTTATGAGTAGTGGTTTTTGTTTTGCACTCATGGTTTATTACGTCTGTGGGAATTGACACTTCTAAGAGAGATTGGAATATTCCATCATCATCATTTTTAAAGTAAAGTTGGTTTGTCTTCCACATTATGATGCTGTACTCGAGCTGTTTAACTGGTTTTCAGCTATTAAAACAATTATTGTAGAAGGAGATAGGTTCAATGATTCGAAGCATTCTCGTATTATTGAGTGCAGGTATTTTTTAGCATCGACATCCATTAGACATTGTATATCACGTTTGGAAAACATGTCTATTTGGGGCAAATCGTTGAACCTAAATTAGTTTTAATTGTCAATAACTAATTATCTAACTTTAACAAACTAAATTTCTTTCTAATCAACTTTCTACACGAATCATGACATTTTATGTGTATGGTGCACACGGAGTATGAAAATCATGTTTTTTTCTCTCGATTTTTTATGTCATTTCACTTTTGCAACATATTGACATTCACCTAAGGTTGTGCACCACCTATTTTTCAATGACGTACTCAGACTTGCACAACATAACTTGTACATGATTTTATGTTTTTCAATGATTGATCATAGATTAAAAACCAAAAGTATTCTTTTAGTGACACTTGATGAAAATTTAGAAAATCAAGGGTCAACTTTCTGTGGATTTAAAATGGTGGAATTCAGCACTTAGAACATATTATTATTTTATTCAGGTCATAATGGCATAGTCTTTTTCTGTGCTCATTTGCTAACATGCGTGCATACGGGGTCTGTTATTGTGCGGATAACTAACTTGTCAAAGTAATTAGTTAAAATCTAGTTTAACATTTTTTATTGTACCAAATATTTTTTTTTTTATTCAAGATTAATGGAGACAAGATTTTGAAAAGAGGTGTTAGTTCACCAGTAGGAATTCCATCATCTAATGATCATTACCAAACTCCTGAAGGAACTAGTATAACTTCTGAAGATAGCTTTCTACAATCGACCAGTGGATCAGAAGGCTCCAGGAACTACGGTAGGAGTATATCAGATGTTCCTGACATCGATACACCAGTGTCACACAATCAAATGGACTTCTCAGATAGTGGAATAAATGCAGACACCCAGTCAATTGCATCTAGCTATAGTCTTACTGAAGCACAGGAAAGGGCCATACTTAGTAAGTATTGAAAAAAGTGTAGAAAAACCAAACCACCAAATTAATAATAGTAGTGTTTGATTTATTTATCTCAATATAGAAATTTACAAACCAATAAAATACATGCAGAATTATGATACATTATATGCATTATAAATCCAATAATAATATGTTGATACCCAGTAGGTAGTGGAAGCATATCATTACAGTGACATAACACAGGCCCCCTAGTTTAGCATTCCAAAGTGCTATGTTCTGGGACCCCTTAAGAACTGGGGTCCCTGGATTTAGCCAGTGAGTGCTCATAGTCGTTATGCCACTATTCATCTATGAAAACCATTCAGCAGGCTTAGGAGTCACTTAAACCTGCATTCCGCAACCTTTTTTGAACACGACCCCATGATTATATTTTTATTTTCGGGGCCCAACAGGTATTTGAGCCACACACCGCCCAACCCCCATATGGTGTGGCCTGTGGCGAAGCAAATTTTAGTTAAATGTTAACGCTAGATGGATGGAAGTGGTACTCTCACTGGTAAAATTCATGAAAAATGACACCCCTGTGACCGGAAATGGTACTCTCGCACGTTTAATTTATGATAGATAATTGTAAGTAAGTAACCGGAAATGACACTCCCATATATAGCCCTATATAGGGGGCGGGGGGGGGGGGGGATTCGCTATAAAAAAAAAAGAGGATTTTCTCCCAAACCAGAACCCTCCTCCCGAACCAGAACCCTCCCCCTCCCCCTGTCTATGGCCTCAACAAAATCGCTATTATCGCTATATCATTTAGCTATGGCCCCTAATTACATACAAAATGTTTTTTCTGCCACTAAATTAAAATTTAAATCCCATCCCGTTATAGAAGTCCAGGGTTGGAAGAGCTTATATTTAAATTGACAGAATACAGCGTAATATTAATTTACCGGCGGTGGGCTTTTTTTTTTTTTGTAGATATGTTTCTGAACATGCTCAGAATGAATTTCTGACTGTTTGGATTTCTTGTGTGCATCATGAGAAGGTATGAAAGGCCACTACACATTTTGTTCGTGGAAAACCCTGTCATATGAAATCATCATCATAAAATGAAAATTGTGGTTTTACTGACTTATTTAGCATTTATTTCAAAATAATACAATTCAATGTTTTGCTCAATATATTTATAGCAGCAGCTTCAACAAAATGTTATCCTTTTACCGGTGGAAAAAATAGGCGGGATACGATGGTATTGCTGTTTGGTAGCGTAGAGTACATTTTACGGCCATCTAGAGGTTTCATTTAACGAAAATCACTTCGCCACAGGCTCCACCACACGTTATATAATGGCCCTGGACTCTTGGGCAACCGCTTAAATAGTTTTGCGACCGCCCCTGTGTTTAAGAAATTAAGATATTAAATTAAAACAAACAGATAATAAATCAATAGTAGAAGTTTCCACCACCGGTACATTGTACAAGTAGGTAAAAGCAAAACTTCAAAAGCCTTCGACAACATCAAAGGTTCTACATAAATCTATTGGCGTAGAACCAACTTAGGTGATTAATTCCTTGTTCTAAAGGAGAATTCACCACTTGTAACAACAAACTATGCACCAAAAACCTCCATGTGCCCTCATCAGTTCCCAATTTACGCTACTCGCATCAACACAGGGAAAATACTGTAATCAGTTTTGTAGAGTTTCACATCTAGATCAGTAGTGTATAAACTATAATTGATAAAAATTCAACATCGGAGATGATTTCGCAAGATTGCGACCCATAGGTTGCGGAACGGCGATTTAAACAATGTTTACAATGACATTTTTGTAGAACAATCATCTCTGCATAGACATTATTTGTTGCCATATTTGAATAAATGTTACATAATCAATAGCTAATAATCTAGACTAAGTGTATTAGTAGAGTTTTTAGTTTACACTTTTAAAGTTCAATCATAATCATTGTATAATTGTTGTGTGCATAAAATTTGTTAGAAACCTTTAAATAAATCTTAAGAATATCATTTTTTTTCTTGAAAAATGATCTGGGAATATTGCCTTACAACAGCAAATTACTGTGCTGTCTATTACTTCAGTCTCTATAGTATAAATTATTGTGACTGTAGGTAAATAATTTATATGAGCATTTTTAGAGAAAGATGATAAATGAAAAAAATTCTATTCCAGTTGCCATAATATTATATATTACATTTTTTTGAAAAATATTATCTTATATACATCAATTTATCACACAGGTGAAACTCCAGAGGGTGAAAGAATGCGTTCTGTTGTAGCAAGTGTTACAGCGCCCTCTGAGTTTATGAAGGTGTCATCTGGTCAGAGAATTGTTAGCGAGAAAGAGTGGATTCAATTTCAAGAACAGGTAAAGAAAGAATCTTATTTGTAACAAAGCCAATTTCCAAAATTCCCTCTAGTAGAATTTTAGTCTAATTCCTCACTATTGATAATAAGTCTGTATTCCTTGCACTGCCAATGTCATACTGTAAATACCAAATATCCCAGTATAATGTCATAATTTTACAATTAACCGATTAATTTTCTCTTAAAATGGACTATATTTGGTAGAGAAGTTAATAGTATGGATAACCCTGAAGTTTTTTTATTTAGGTTCGACAATCAAGAGAGAAACTTGGAAGACCCTGTGACATGTGTGTGAATTATGAGCAACAGTTGCAAAAAGTGCAGTCAGTGGAGATTGCATTCAAGGAACAAGTTGCGGCTTTACAGATGGTGAACAATCTATAAGTTTCTACCAGCCTGTTTGTGGCTGATGTTCTGGATATTTTAAAATAAAGAATAACATTTTTATGATTCCCAGAGTGTGTTTTTAATCATCTACACAGTGCTTATCATACTAAGTACACAAAGTGTTTAGTGTTGATAATTCCATCAAAAAACAATTTAATTTTCAAAATTTAGTTTGGAATTACAAAAAGTGTTTGGAAATAATGCTATACCTTGTTCACATGCACATCACATTGCTCTCAGATATAGCAATTGTGACAACTGATAGCACAAAGTGTGTAAACTAACCATTCAACTGGCACGAATAACACTTTGCTCAATAAAAAAATTGCCGCAAACTATGATCACGTTCTATCGGACACATACTAAACGGCTTCAGTACGCGAGTGCTTTCAAAGAATCTGATTGGATAATTATTTGTTACACTATACAGCGCTCTGACTTATTGTAATAAGTGGAACTTTTTAGTGAGCTGTTAGTGTTGGCACACTGAGAGTGGCCTTAAATTCAAAGATTCATGTTTTTATTATTTATTTTAGGATGTACGACAACAACAAGAAAAAGTAAGAAAGGAGATGAAACAAAGATGTGAGTTAGAAGAATCTTTAAAGAATGCTGCAGAAGATGCACAGACACAGGTGAGTCACAGACACAGGTGAGTCACAGACACAGGTGAGTCACAGACACAGGTGAGTCACAGACACAGGTGAGTCACAGACACAGGTGAGTCACAGACACAGGTGAGTCACAGACACAGGTGAGTCACAGACACAGGTGAGTCACAGACACAGGTGAGTCACAGACACAGGTGAGTCACAGACACAGGTGAGTCACAGACACAGGTGAGTCACAGACACAGGTGAGTCACAGACACAGGTGAGTCACAGACACAGGTGAGTCACAGACGCAGGTGAGTCACAGACGCAGGTGAGTCACAGACGCAGGTGAGTCACAGACACAGGTGAGTCACAGACACAGGTGAGTCACAGACACAGGTGAGTCACAGACACAGGTGAGTTACCATGAAAATGGATACATCAAATAAATATGTAGGTTGTTGTCTTGTATTGTTTTTATTTTTATTTATTCAAAATTTGCTATTTAAAAAAGAAATAAAATATGACCGCATTAAAAAATGTTAGGCCTATCCACTGCAGCCTATCCACTGCAGCCTCACCGTCCTGACTCGATACCAGTCGCCACATCCATTGGAGGCCTACTCAATAGTTGACTATGCAACGGCTGAGTCATGTATGGTCGGCGTTTTACTCGCGAAAACCTCGTAACACACACCACAAACGAACTACGACGACGTCTGAATGTTCAGGCAGCATGTTTGTTATTGTGCGATATTTGCATCTGTACACATGCGCAGTTTGTTTATTTGTTCGTAAAGCTTGGTTCCCACTAGGACATAACGCAAGGATGTAAATGCAACACAAGCGTGTTGACCAATGACAAGCGATGAATTATTCAAACTAACTTACATTGCGTTACGTCCTTGTGTTGCGTCTCTAGTGGCAACCAAGCTTAATTACAATTGCTGCACATGTCTATTCATAAAATAAATTGTCTTTAGTTGTGCGCGTGTACATTTACAGATAACGCGATTTACAACTACTCGTCTGTACAATTAATAAGCCTCCTAACGGAAATCTTGTTTAAAAATTTATTTGAGTGACGCGAAAAAAACGTTGTTGATGGCAAGTAATGCTACATCGCTGTCACTTATTATAGACTGGTGACGGCGGCGATGTCGTTGTGGTTTAAAAAAAAGTTGAAGTAGCATTGTTAATATAGTAGTATTGCAACAATACTGGTGATAATAAAATTGTGTGCTATAACTTATGTTTGGAGTATTTCATAATACATGACACACATACTCATCTGAATACTGTATTATCTCCAAACTAATTTTAAGAAATACAGTATAATCCCAGGGGTCGGTGGCTGAGGATGCTGTACAACCCATCCCCCTTGGATCCGCCTATAACTCTATCACATTTAATGCAAATACTGTATATTTTTTGTGTTTATATAAACAAGTGTTCTTAAATCATAATTTTTGTTTGTGTAATTTGTCTTAGATTCGTTCTTTAACCTATAAGAATCAAGAGTCCGAAGACTTCTTGTCTCATCTTCGTCAAGACTTTCTGCGCACTAATAATGAAGTTCGTGATCAACTGGTAATAATTATGAATTTATTACTCAAATAGATTATATTCATCAAGATTGAATGCACTGTCAAATCCCACTCCCATACAACACATTGTAAAGCATAATGATAGGCCTACAACAACAAATTTCTTTTATTCAAAAACATGATCAGTGATGCATGAACAAGGAACTAGTCCTTGAATACTTGGTATCACTGACTTCTTTACAGTGAGTAAAAATAGATAAAATGTATAAAAAAGCTAAAACTAAAATCAGTTAGTGTGAATGTACTTTGTCTAATAACCTAGAATTGTTCTTACTATTTAAATGAATGCTACACTATTTCTTTTGCGGCTTTATTCACTATTGTTACTATCTGGTAGACTTAGTATTTACGCCTTATGTTATTTTTTGATTTTTTGAATACATTGTATTTATTCTGGCAAATAAGATACATTTACAAAATATAAAACAAACAATAAGGTATGGGAGTCACTAGCTGACAGGAAATTACAAAGCAACATAACCAAATAGGTGTGGTAACCTACCTCCGATTATCATATTCCAAGTATATACCTCACATACACTTTCTTGGTTAGTGCAACTGTCTAATCTTGTAGGGAGTTGTTGGTTGTGATTATATCCAGCCTAGATGTTTTTTGTAAGAGCAGTATAGGAAACATATTTGATTATCTTGTCTTGTCTTGTAGCAAATGTTTATGCAATCAAGGGAACAAATTTACCAAGAGGTAAGTACAAAATAGTCATTATTATATCCTATTTGATTGGCTGATTTTGTATCACATTCCAATCAATGGTCAAAGCGATATTCAATAGTTCTATTCACCAGCTAGCTTGCTGTCAAGTTTATTATAATTATGCAACACCAAAAACTATCGTTCAACCGTGAGCCATAGACTCTCTTTTCACAGACATTTTTTGGGTCCCACAGCTTGGAGCTATCAATTAGTCGAGTTTACAAAATACTGAAAATGTCAGCTGTAGATAATAAGCTTTTCCTTGTTATAGCTCTAAATGAGTAGTCCTCTGGGGATATAGCTGGCTAAAGCGGCGGCTCGAAAAATTCATCGTGATCCGAATCCTCAAGTACTAGGCCCTACAGGTCTGACAACACAAGTCTATGCCAATTGATTCTTTACAGGCATTTGTGCTATCCTTCTTGTTTGTAATGCATTGTTTCATTGATTATGTACAGGTTACAAGACTACAGGAAGAGAACAAAGACCTTGTTGGAAAACATGCTAAGCATGCATCAATTGCTAATAAAGATGGTTTCCAAATGCCAAAGACAACAGAGGTTTGAAAACCACAGTTTTATGTAACATCTAAATAGATTCCTGTCCTTTTAATCAGATTGAATAAAAGGTAGGCCTAGGCCTACATTTTATTCATGTTGAAACAGTAAAATTTATTTGCTTTGTTTATAATATTATAAATATTATATTTATTTGGATTTTATAAACACACCTACTGTAGTGTTAATTATGTCAATAAACGACCAAACAATCTTAGGCTAGGCCTAGGCGCTTTAGTCTAGCGTAATACCAATATGCCTAGTTAGGCTACTAGAAAGGCATCAATACCATTACGAACCTTGGACAACTGGGCTAATTCTGTCTTGTAGAGATGTTCCCATTAATTAATCAAAATCATACAAACGATCTAAAGCTAATTTAAATGATTTTTTTGGTCTAAATTGGTACATATATCTCTCCAAAAATGTACTGCCATCGTGATAAGGACCGTTTAATAGTGCGTACTATTGCACACCATGTGACCCACAATCGTCCAATTAAACGACAGGAATTTGTTAGGTGTTATATACATACACAGGAATTGAATCTAAATCTATAGATTGAACTAGCAAGTGTTTACATAAAATAATAACGTTATTAGATTTTGAATCACATCATCTGATACTATCATTGTTTACAGGAATGCCAAGCTGTAATAACTAGGTACAGAGAAGATGTTGTTAAAATGAAAGTGTCATTTGAACAAGAAAGTCAAAAACTTAGAAATGAAATATCTTTTTTGAAGAATCAACTTGAAAGTGAACAGCACACACGGATGTCACTTGATGAAACTTATCAGCAGGAACTGGAGGAATATAAAGAAGATCATGGTAAAGAAATGAAATGTGTATCAATTACTAAAACTAAATTAACTGATTAAAAACAGTGTGAATGAATTATTCCTATTTTTTACTAGCAAAAAGATGGCAAATTTTAAATAACGAGTTAAATTGTGTGATTGTGTGTTAGAATGCCATTTAACCATTTATTGCTGTGCAACCTTTTGTTGCAACAAAAATGATTATTTGACCTTGAGTTAGCTACTGTACTATAGTATCTTGAAAGTAGATATAAGACAACTTGAGGGAGTTCAGCCTTCAACTAGATTTTATTTTAGCACAGTCAGGAAAGTGAAATAGCCTATCGTGAGCACGTACCATTCAGTGGCTTAGAATATGCAAAAAATTTAGTAGCGTTAATATATTATAATGTTTGTGTGCGGGAAATGAGTGGTAAAGAAGGATGATGAAAGGATTGATGCAAACAATTCTAAGTGCTTTCTTTTGTAAATATATAAAGAAGATTTAAAATAGTTTGATTAGTAGATCTCTATAGTGTTATGGCTATGTTAGGTAATATGAGAGAGTTGTATATTTTTAATTTGAGTTCTTATGGGAGTATGTGTTTTATTTTATTCATGGTGCCTATAGCTGTTGAAACTTGAATTTACATGATATGCAAATGATACTTTTTCATCTTGATGAACACCAAGAAACTTTGATTTACTCGTTCTATAATATCAGTATTAATTAGTAAATTTAGATTTATGTGTCAATTTTTACATTTATATTAGTAAATACAATATAATTTGTTTTTTTGGTGTTCACCGTTAATCTATCTGCAATAAACCAGTTAGAAAGACATTTTTTATATTATGTAAATATCATGTAGGAGATAATTTTCACAAAATTTCATCTAAAAAAAATTTGTCCCACAAGGTCAAATCCTAGGTCAAATGGAATAGAATAAGTTATAAATCTTTTAAATAGTTCTATCTCAAAAGTAAGATTTGGATAGATAGATTTAACAATTAGCTTTCCAAAGATAACTGTCACAACAAAATCGGTCCACACATTATGGAGATACGGTAATTTAAAAATTGCAAAGAAACGCCGGCACGTAGCGCGAACCGTTGGTCGTATGGCGCTCAAATTAAAAATTTCGGGTTTTTTTGGCTAAAAATAACCCAAAAACCAAATTTGAACAAATTTGAAGAAAGTAGGGTTTAAAATGTCATTTTTTTTGGGTGATTTGGTATGGAATGACCCTTTACGTAAATGACTTATCCAGAGTTAGTTACACCCTACATGTCATCTCCTTTGCTGATGACACTACACTCTTTTTTTCTCATTCAGATTTAAATGTTTTATTGTAATTATTATTACTAGATGGTACGCTCGCTTCGCTCGCGTACCATCTAGGTCGTGCCCACAGATGGTTCTCAAATACATAATAATTTCAACGTTAAAAAACTGGCGATTTCAAATGTACAATAATGCAGGACAATAATACATGTCGTTTACAGGAACGAATAAATAGACACTGTGATTTATGTACTCAACTAAAATTAGCACCCTGGGAATTACTTCCGAAAGAGAAACTTGTCACAAAATGAGACCAATTGTTTAAGTCAAATTTAAACAAACTTAATTTGTGTTTTGTATGTAACATTATGGTTGAGGGATATGGAAGAGGATGGGTGCAAAGAGTAACAATTTTTAAATATATTCTTTATCCATTTAGTAACGAAATATTAATTGTTTTCATGTTTTACAAAATAATATACCACTAAACACAGTAAAACATTACGATGTAATTACTATTATAATGTTAAACAATTTGTGAAAACCACCTCTATTCGGGGCAAATCATAAATTCGATTTAATCGTTAATAAATATTAAATTTTCTAACTCAACTTAATTAGTAGGCCTAATAGTTTTCAATTGTTTATAGAGCCAATTCATACTTAAGTTGGTTCCTACCCTACCCACCAAAGTTGTTGTTGATCCTTCGTACCACCGTAGGCCTATCCTCTACTGGCTTTACAACGCCACTCATGCCAGTGAGGGAAGGGTGATGATGTGGGTGGTTCCCGGGGTGGTTTAACTGCAATAATAAAGATTTGTACATAATAAACGGCGACTGAAAACGCTAGCTCATTATACGTTAAAAAAAATCTATATCCAACCTCTGGAGCACAGATTGAAAAAAAATGGATCGAATTTCTGTTATGAGTATACAGTACTTGCCTTTACGACGCCTGAGGGAATAGACACTTGTGGAACAGAGATTGGAATGTTCCATTCATCGCAAATCAATACATTTGTATAAACCTATATTAAATGTATCAAAATAGCATTTTTTAAGGAAAATCGGCCTGTCTTCAACATTATGACGCTGTACTCTAGCTGTTCAACCGGTTTTCAGCTATTAAAAACAATTATCGTAGGAGGAGATACGAAAATGCGAAGTGTCCTCGTTTTATTGTATGCGGGTATTTTTCAAATTGACATCCATTAGACAGTGTATACCACGATCAGAAAACACCCCTATTTGGGGCAAATCGTTGAACCTAAATTCGTTTTAATCGTCAATAACTAATTACCGAACTCAATTTAATTAGTAAACAGGGTTACATCAGGTGGTTAAAATCAGTACCAACAGTATGAACCAACTTGATATACCATCGAGTAAACATTCTCGAAATAACGCGCGATTTATCGAATTTTGCCCTTACGTAAATTTATATATAGATAATGAATTGTCAAATATATAATCTCAAATAAACTCCTTATAAAATCCATGAAAACCAATTACATTCTTTTTCATACACGTCAATCGTTAGACCTCACAAATTACAATATATTTATTAATGGAGATAACATTAAACAAACGTCAGAGACTTTGTTCCTTGGTGTTTTAATCCAGGAAAACTTGAGATGGACCAGTCATCAAAATCATATTGCAAATAAAATTTCTAAACAATTGGGATTATAAATAATCTTAAGCACACTTTTCCCCAGCATATTCTTTTTTTCATTATATAATTCTTTAATTTTACCTCATCTTCATTATTGTAACATAATTTGGGCTGCTGACTATCTATCTCATCTTGATAAACTTAATAAGCTGATTAAGCGTGCTATTAAAAATATTACTTTTACGTCTCGCATTACTCCATTTGAACCTTTATTTTATGAACTTAAGTTAGGTGCATAAATTGCAAAGTGCCTCTTTTGTCTTTCAATATTTTTCTAACAATCTTCCTTCTCCCATGATGAATTTATTTAACACTGCTGATTTCAACCATGGTCATAATTTAAGAAGTACGGTTCGTAAGTTTCAGTTAACTATTCCTTTTGTAAGATAGTTTTCCCACTTTAATTTTGTTTTTGGCCCTTAATTTGGAATCAATTAGAAACTATTATTGTTAACTCTTCCTCTCTCCCAACTTTTCGTAAAAAAATCATTTATTATCATTGTACTCAAACTAGACCTTCAAAATGTTCCGTGTAATGACTTTTTTATTTCATATATATAATTAATAATTATATACAAATGTATTTTTTTCTTTTTGTTTATGGGTCTTGCGTGACAAGAAATCTCTTCTTGCAAGATCCTCTATTAATGGTATATTTTGTATTGTCTCATTATAAATTACCACTCTTTTCATTGTATTGCTTTACCATTGATAGAAACTAATACATGTTGAATTATTATTTTAAGTTATTCAATTCTAATATAATTATTACTGACAATTTATTTAATATTCCTAATCCACAACATGTTACTCGTAGCTCTTCTTCTGTTGGTACTCGTTTTGATATTCGTCACTGCAGAACAGAATCTTCTTTCAATCATACATACCAACGTGTTACCAGAATTTTGAATAACTTACCCGGTGAAATTCGTAACTTAGATATATCTGTTAGTTCTTTTAAAAGGGCCAAATTTTTAAATTATCTAAATACTTATTTTTTAAATAATTTTGAAATATGTTTCTAGTTGGTCGCTTTCTTGCTTAAATTGTAGAATGTAATTATTTTGTTCTGTGCTGTGTTCTGGGTTGACCTGCAACCAACATAGGTGTTTTGCACCTGTTTCACATTTCCTTGCCTTTTATATTTCATTTGTCTTTTCTTTGTATTCGATATGGTAGAATTAAAAAAAAAAGATCTCTGAAGTGCATTTAAATATTTTTGGGAGCACAAATTTCACAAAAAATCTATTAAAAATTTAGTTGAAATAAAAATTATTTATAAAAACCTATTTTCAATAACCATAATCATTTTTAGTGAAATTCTTGCTAATTCAAAACCTGGTGTATATCACTCAAAACATTGTATGTAGCTCCTAAAACATGTATTTTGACAAAATTGTCTGCTTTCTGATTGGTTGTTGCTCTAAAAATGTTGCCATGCATGTCAACCCTGACAATATATTGGGCACAAAAAGTCTATTTAAAATAAAAATAAAGAGGTTTTGAGTTATAAAATATGTTGCTTTAACTCTAAAATATTTGTACATTGTTAGTTTGTATATTGTCTAAATTCATTTAGGTATTGCACACTTTTTTGCAGTAAAATTACGTAGTATTGAAGATGAATTAAATAGAACTACCAGAAATTTACAAGAACTTGAAAAGGAGCACACAGATTTATTTAGTAAAGATGAAGAAATGAGAACGGTCTTGGACTCATTAAAACAACAGAACCAAGAACTTCAAGAAACAAAGGTACATCAAATGGTTAATAATGTTTCAAGTAGTAGTAATAAATTGCCATTTTTGGAAATTATATTATAACATATAGTATTACATCAATATTGTCATTGCTATCACAAACCTCATTATTTTCATCATTATCACAAACATTGTCATTTTTACCACAAACCTCATTATTATCATAATCAAGTATTATTATCGTAATCACAAATAGCATTATTGTCCTTGCAAACATTGTCATATCACATTTATATTGTAATTACAAATGTCATCACCAAATGTCATCACCAAATGTCATCACCAAATGTCATCACCAAATGTCATCACCAAATTGCTCAATCTGTAGCTAATGTTTATAGTAATGTTATTTTATGTAATTTCCAGGAAACCCTTGAGAATAATTTACATGAATGTAAGCGTAAAGTACAGGGGTTACAGCAGGGTCTTGAAAATAGTGAAACAGTTCAACATGATCTTGTTAAATTATCACAAACTTTACAGGTATGTTTGATTTGAACTCAATTTGTGTTCCCTCATTCTTTTCTGTGCAAGTAATCTTGTGTGAGTGTGAGTGAGTGTGCATTGAGTAATCTTGTGTGTGTGAGTGAGTGAGTGTGCATTGAGTAATCTTGTGTGAGTGTGAGTGAGTGTGCATTGAGTAATCTTGTGTGAGTGAGTGAGTGTGCATTGAGTAATCTTGTGTGAGTGAGTGAGTGTGCATTGAGTAATCTTGTGTGAGTGAGTGAGTGTGCATTGAGTAATCTTGTGTGAGTGTGAGTGAGTGTGCATTGAGTAATCTTGTGTGAGTGAGTGAGTGTGCATTGAGTAATCTTGTGTGAGTGTGAGTGAGTGTGCATTGAGTAATCTTGTGTGAGTGAGTGAGTGTGCATTGAGTAATCTTGTGTGAGTGAGTGAGTGTGCATTGAGTAATCTTGTGTGAGTGAGTGAGTGTGCATTGAGTAATCTTGTGTGAGTGAGTGAGTGTGCATTGAGTAATCTTGTGTGAGTGAGTGAGTGTGCATTGAGTAATCTTGTGTGTGTGAGTGAGTGAGTGTGCATTGAGTAATCTTGTGTGAGTGTGAGTGAGTGTGCATTGAGTAATCTTGTGTGAGTGAGTGAGTGTGCATTGAGTAATCTTGTGTGAGTGAGTGAGTGTGCATTGAGTAATCTTGTGTGAGTGAGTGAGTGTGCATTGAGTAATCTTGTGTGAGTGTGAGTGAGTGTGCATTGAGTAATCTTGTGTGAGTGTGAGTGAGTGTGCATTGAGTAATCTTGTGTGAGTGAGTGAGTGTGCATTGAGTAATCTTGTGTGAGTGAGTGAGTGTGCATTGAGTAATCTTGTGTGTGTGAGTGAGTGAGTGTGCATTGAGTAATCTTGTGTGAGTGTGAGTGAGTGTGCATTGAGTAATCTTGTGTGAGTGAGTGAGTGTGCATTGAGTAATCTTGTGTGAGTGTGAGTGAGTGTGCATTGAGTAATCTTGTGTGAGTGAGTGAGTGTGCATTGAGTAATCTTGTGTGAGTGAGTGAGTGTGCATTGAGTAATCTTGTGTGAGTGAGTGAGTGTGCATTGAGTAATCTTGTGTGAGTGAGTGAGTGTGCATTGAGTAATCTTGTGTGAGTGTGAGTGAGTGTGCATTGAGTAATCTTTTGTGAGTGTGAGTGAGTGTGCATTGAGTAATCTTGTGTGAGTGTGAGTGAGTGTGCATTGAGTAATCTTGTGTGAGTGAGTGAGTGTGCATTGAGTAATCTTGTGTGAGTGAGTGAGTGTGCATTGAGTAATCTTGTGTGAGTGAGTGAGTGTGCATTGAGTAATCTTGTGTGAGTGAGTGAGTGTGCATTGAGTAATCTTGTGTGAGTGAGTGAGTGAGTGTGCATTGAGTAATCTTGTGTGAGTGAGTGAGTGTGCATTGAGTAATCTTGTGTGAGTGAGTGAGTGTGCATTGAGTAATCTTGTGTGAGTGAGTGAGTGTGCATTGAGTAATCTTGTGTGAGTGTGAGTGAGTGTGCATTGAGTAATCTTGTGTGAGTGTGAGTGAGTGTGCATTGAGTAATCTTGTGTGAGTGAGTGAGTGTGCATTGAGTAATCTTGTGTGAGTGAGTGAGTGTGCATTGAGTAATCTTGTGTGAGTGAGTGAGTGTGCATTGAGTAATCTTGTGTGAGTGAGTGAGTGTGCATTGAGTAATCTTGTGTGAGTGTGAGTGAGTGTGCATTGATGGTGTCTACACATACAGCAAACTTTGAAATGCTTTTATATACTGGATTCTCATTCATTTGGTTGGTGTGATTTATGGATTGTTAAAAATTGTTTATTAATTAATGTTTGAATGTAGTTGACGAAACGAGCGAGTGAGTGGCCGAGTGGTTAAGACACTAGAACCGTAATTATGTAGCTATAACATCAGCAAGTAAAGGGTTCGAGGCTCACTCGCTCCATGGTTCTGGTAGTAGAACAAGTCTTCTTGGGTAAGGACTATCTGTAGGTCCAGTCTACACATCTAGCTCATGTGCACTTTAAAGAACCTAGTACATCTTTCGAGACGAGTAGGAGATTTCCCCAGCCACTGATCATAACTCGACTCTCTGGGAGACCATTCTTTGACTGAAGAGCCTACCCAGTATAAATAAATAACAAATTCAAACGAAAGGTACTGTTTTATACACCAACAAAAACAACATATCTTATTGTTTTTTGTTAAAAGGTGCAATTAGAAAATGTTCGTCAAACAGATAATGAAGTGCGCTGGCAGCATGAAGATGATGTAGATAGTTGTAATGGGTGCAAACAACATTTAAAAGATAAACGAAAAAAGGTAAGATTATATTTTAACCCATTTACAATATTTTTTAATGTAAATATTAATCTATTAACTTTTATTAAAAGGGTGCCACTGTGATTAAAAGTGATATCTATATATTAATGCTACTACATTTTTCGCGTATTTTACGTATCTCCAAAATCACTAAACGATACGTTCTCACATTTGGCACACTGATGTTTATTGGGCCGCACACAATGGCTATGTCACTTTCCTAAATTTTAAGGATAAACACTAAAAAAAGGCAAAAAATAGCAGTAATTTGACCATGTTTTGCAAGTTGTTACGTCACGTATAAACTACACAACCTTCTCCGTTGTGTACCGCAATGAAATTTTAATTAATTACACCTATCCTATGGACAGAATGTATTTTGTAAAACGCTGTGGCCATTGAAATTAATGCTTAGTAGGTTCGAGTTCAAATCTGCGATAGTGTAAATAATAAGTATCTCTGCTTAAAGCAAAACATCTTAACCACAATGTAATTACAAAAGTACAGAAAAGATACCAAACCTCACGCAAAAAATTTGCAAAATATAAAAACCATTAAAATAACAAAATGTAAATGAAAAAAAAACGGAAAAAAAAACCACACACACACCCCCACACACAAATAAAATGATTCCAAAGTCGTGTTTCCACAAAATATTAGATATAAAAGTTTGTGTCCGAGCGCATCATCTAATTTCAAGTAGTGAGTGCACTCTTTGTGTATATTTTAAAGTCTGTTTTATTATTCCAATACTCGCATCTTAATTCTATAACTTAATTCATATTTATATTTTATCATTAAAAAGTTTTAATCTAACCCCTGATATATTAACAGACGTCACTTTCTGATGCGCACCCTAGATTAATATTCACACAGCACAAAGTTCAATATCCAGTATTGGGCTTTTATAATACTAATCATCCCATGTGAATTATTTTTAAGGCAGACAAGACCGTGTTAGACATGTTATTGCTAGACCACACTTTAATTACAAAAGTAGCAAATCTCCCAAGTAAAAAAAATTTTAACTTACAGATATTTTAAAGTGTATAACATTTTAAAGTTTATAGTGTATAACAAAATCCATGGCCATAACATTTTTTTTTTGTCAAATTACTTTTATTAGAGTGCGCTTTTATTATACATGCAAAGTATAAGGCAGAAAAGGGTTACTGCTAGTGTTTTATTACAGAAGCTGCATCCTCATTAGTTTTCAACGTTGGGGAAGCAGAATGAGCATCATTAAATAATCATTTGTTTTTCAAAAAGTGATGCTACAAGATTCATAGTGTTAGGAATGCTGATTTTTTTTTATAAATTAGTATTTTTCCAAGATTTTGTTATTGTTGTTTTTGTTTATATAGTTTTCTGTATGAAAATGGTTGAAATTTGCATAAATTAAAGTCGGTTTTAATTAATTTCCTATATCTTAACACTACTAAAATGTACTGTAGCACCACTGCACTCTTTTAGGCTTATTTACCGGATTTACCAGTCAATGTTATTCTCAACATGGTCACAAATGTTTATATTTTCAATTTAATAAATATTTTAACTCTTTTATATATATTATACATAGATTATGGTCATATTTATCTGAAAACACAATTAATAAATGCATCATAAAACATCATCAGCATTCAGTGAGAAAGAGAAAATAATTTCCAAACAAGAATATTTTGTCAAACTCAAGATTATAGCTTATTTATTTATATTTTTTTATTGTAGCATCACTGTATGCACTGTTGTAAGGTATTCTGCAGTGACTGTCTCACAAAGATGGTTGAAAGCGGACCACGACGACGTAAGATGCCTGTCTGTAACATATGCCACACACTACTTGTCAACGAGTCTGCCCCTTACTTCAGCAAGGAAGCTCCCGATACAACTTAACATTTGTAACAACTAAAAGCAATTCAGCTAATATCACTAGTTCAGTAAGCTAGCGTGCATACTGTTAACAGAATATATTTAAAAAAATGGTAATCTAAGTTACACAAAATCAATGGCAGATGCACTAACAATTACAATCCTTTAAAAAGTATGCATTGGTATATTCAACATTTTTTTGTGGTAAATTGACAATGCCTCACAATTAAAGATTAAAGGCTATATTGCAGTTTTAATAAAGTCAATAAAATAATAATATTCGTTTTTTATATAGTTCTTATTGCACAATGCTTTTAAGCGCTTCACATTATTACCCCAGTCATGTTTTTTGCACCAAACATGTCTGGAAACATACTCCCATAATGTAGCTAGTAATCAGTGCAAATGTTTGTCTTGATCTAACTGGGTACCCATTTATACACCTGGGTGGATAGAGGAAAAAGTAAGTAAAGTATCTTACCTAAGGATACAAGCAATGCGGCGAGAGTTGAAATCGAACCATCGATCAGTAGTCCAACTTCCAACACACAACCTTAAAAATAAATAAAGCTAGATTTTATTAATGTTTTCACTTTTTCGATCTAAATTTTTGATGCGACATTAAAATGGCAATTTTTAAAATTATTTTTCAGGACATATCTTTAAGTCATATAATACTTCCAAAATAAATATAGCAGCACCATTAGGAATTATGTGACAGGTATTCTGCATCTACATGATTTACAAATTCACTTTCAATGATTGCTTTTAATTAATCTAGTGTACTTGTTAAGTAAAGTATCTTACCTAAGGATACAAGCAATGCGGCGAGAGTTGAAATCGAACCATCGATCAGTAGTCCAACTTCCAACACACAACCTTAAAAATAAATAAAGCTAGATTTTATTAATGTTTTCACTTTTTCGATCTAAATTTTTGATGCGACATTAAAATGGCAATTTTTAAAATTATTTTTCAGGACATATCTTTAAGTCATATAATACTTCCAAAATAAATATAGCAGCACCATTAGGAATTATGTGACAGGTATTCTGCATCTACATGATTTACAAATTCACTTTCAATGATTGCTTTTAATTAATCTAGTGTACTTGTTAGACAAAGTGCTATTCACTATTTCACTCAAAATTAACAAAATTAATTTATAGAAAACATTTATTTGATATTTTAACAGTTTTAACAACTAAAGGGTGCTACATTAGTTAAATATTTCTTCAAATAATGGTGACAACAGGATGTTATGATTAACATTCAAAATATAGTTTAATGACATTTTAATTGGTGATGAGAATTGATGTTTGAAATAAGTATGGTGGTAGATTTCACTACTCATTTATTAATGTTATCTTCAAACTAACACATTATTGTACACTGGTTACTTACTTAAAAGTTAAGTCTTCCTTTAATATTTTTGATATGTAGTTTTGTTTTTATGTTTATTGTTGTAATTGTTAGTACTGGACAAATGTGTTGACCAATCATTGCTTTGCCTTCCAGTGTCTATAAGTTAATTGCTCAAATTATTACGTGATTTATGTAGTTTCATTTATAATTACAATATACAGGGGGAAAATGACAAAGGCCTCCTACTATATATATATTTTTTTGAAAACTCGTATAATGTGACCACATTGCTGATTTTGCCATTTTCCCCTTACATAAAAAAATAACATAGTACAGTAAGTTTATTTATTGGGCACTTAATTTATATTTAATTTATATAGAAATGTATTTATTGATTACTTTTGTGATATCCATAGTAAATTTTTTTATCATTGTTTTTGTGATTCATCAAAACAGTTAAAATTGTCATATCAAATATTTTATATCCAACATTGGTGAGTATCTGTGACAGTTGTAAATACTGCACGATTGTACCTCTCACGTAGTAGAATGGAATTTGAAATTTGTTTATGAAAGACGACACTATAATGTTGATGTAATCATTACCATTGCATAGAGCACTTTGATTGTAATTGTATTACGTTGCATTCTGGAAAATTATATAATATAAATATTATATTTATGAAGTTGATTGTAAATTTAAGTCTTAAATTAAAGTAGTGAGATTATCAATAAATCTTAAAATACTAGAAAGCCTAAAACAGTATATTTCAGTTTTTAATCTCTACTCAGAGTAAACAAAATGTCACCCTAACAAAGTTAAAAGTTCAAGATGATCATGAAGATGATGAATAGGTAAGTGAAAATGTTTTCAGTATTTTCTCTTCAAATTTGCCCGATTTGGAGTAACTTTTAGATTTTACAAAATCGAATCATTATCCGCTACGCAAAATTGTAAATTTAGAAATCGTAGACTTGACCATGTGAAAGATTATTTAGTGAAAAGGAATGTGTTTCGAAACTTGTGACATTGTCAATGTTCATGTACCTCAATGACCCAAGGTTAGGACAATGCCATGATTCGGACACCTGTGGATTTCAAATTGTTTTTCATCAAGACAAGTTCATAGTTGATAAAACTAAGCCGTCAGACAGATAGATGTACTATTAGGCTAAACAACGATGCCACATACATGACCAATGTGAGTACAGACACTATCCCAACATTCATTTCCAACATCAAAGTAATTGTACCTGTTCATTTTGCTATTAAACACCTTCGTCTTTTAATTATTTTGCGCCACAATACAATGTACAATGTACAGGTAGCCCCTTTCATCTGGTCAGATGCAACACATGGCATCTATCTTTAGTTCCGAAAAACTTGGGATGGTGCAATAGTCTGCAGTAAATTGTATATATAATATAGATTTTAACATTCCATCTTGTCATACAGCAGTAAGATTAGCTTGATAGATTTTAACATTCCATCTTGTCATACAGCAGTAATATTAGCTTGATAGATTTTAACATTCCATCTTGTCATACAGCAGTAAGATTAGCTTGATAGATTTTAACATTCCATCTTGTCATACAGCAGTAAGATTAGCTTGATAGATTTTAACATTCCATCTTGTCATACAGCAGTAAGATTAGCTTGATAGATTTTAACATTCCATCTTGTCATACAGCAGTAAGATTAGCTTGATAGATTTTAACATTCCATCTTGTCATACAGCAGTAAGATTAGCTTGATAGATTTTAACATTCCATCTTGTCGTACAGCAGTATGATTAGCTTGATAGATTTTAACATTCCATCTTGTCATACAGCAGTAAGATTAGCTTGATAGATTTTAACATTCCATCTTGTCGTACAGCAGTATGATTAGCTTGATAGCGTGTACTTATTTTGGATGTCATTGTGATGTCACATCCGAAACACTTTTATTTTTAGATGGGGGAAAACGGATAAAGAAAAAATGTTGGCGTAAACATAACGTTGATTGATCAGTGATAGAACATCTCCCATTCCTGCAATTTGAAGGTGCGGCTGACAAGAGACAGGTCATTTTCATGAATTCTGCAATATCTCTTTACATAAACAATTTAATTTAATGTTCCAAATTTGACTTTGATTGCTGCGATATCCGGGAACATTGAGTCCAGCTTAGGATTGTGTATGCATAGGGGACACTGCCATCATGCCTCATGGCAAATAAAATACAAAAGATTGAACATATAGTTACAGTATTCATTATTTGTTGCATTTGGAAACATTTCTGGATAGAGCAATGTTTGCAGCCAATATAATTGGGGATTGGATTGAAAAATGTTGTGACGCAATTTGTGTAGGAGCCTATAATATCGGAAGTAATGCCAAACATTTTACATGATACTTTTAGTCCACTAAGGAGGAAAGTATCAGTGGATCCAACAAATCGATGACACTTGAGCTAAGTAAATGATTCTTGCATCTCTTAGTAACTGTATGTTCCATTAGTTGCCTGAAAAAATGGTAACTTCGTATTATATTATTATATAATATCCTACTTTTAAGGCCTATGGTATTTAAACTTACAGTCCGTTGGCGTTTGAAAAAAAAAAATTTCAGACTATAGGTATTGTTGCCATTTCAATTTAAAGTGTTTAATTAAAACATTCGTAAGTGGTGGAATTTGCTTATTTATAAATCACATGATCCAGTGATTTTATTTGGCAACAAAAGGATTGGAAACAAGAAATGTTCATTTCATTGTTATTCTCTAAATGTCTACAATAACTGTATTTCTAATAAATGTCATGTAATGGTTCTTTAATAACCTTGCAACCATTAAAGACCATAACTATGTTGTAAATAAACATTTACAGGCATTAGAAGAAGTTCTAAACCACCCAGTGAATGTTGATTAATTAATTTGAAACAATAAACATGTAATGAGGAAATCTGTGAGAATAAGAAAAAGTCGAACTCTGAACCTCCTATGTTTGAAATGAATATATAGCTACAACGGATGATTGGAAACCTGTAATCACAAGTCACTTCATTCTGGATTTAGTCTGCTCTGTCGTTTTCAAAGTTATCATTAATGTCTGGACCGCTAACTATATAATAGCTCTGTATAGTATCTGAGGATTTGGTTAGTTTAAGTCATCCCTACCACATGATGCTGGTGTTTCATGACAAGAACTAAATTGAAACTTAGCAAAGGTGTAATTTATGTCATGCGCTAACTTTCTGTGAAAAAAAAGGCAAATTTTGTAAAAATTTTAAATAAATTTCTAATATACTTTCTACACGTTTCAATTCATTTTGAGCATGTCAAAAAGTCCCACGCACGCGCATGTAGCATTAAAAACATATTTCGACTTAAAATGTCATACGAGCACGTCTAATTGGACAATTTGCGCGCGTTTTTGATTAAAAAGTTCAAAAATTCGTCAAAATTATGCCTTTTTTTAAACAGTCATAGATTCTAAACTACGTGGTGAACTTTTTAAAATTACATATTCTGGAAATTGATGAGTTGCAGATATCGGATCATGAATCAATATGGCTAACCAGACATTGTGACATCATCGTATGGCCACTCGAATATAAAATAAAGGATTTTTGTCTCTTTCGTCATAGCTCATCCCATTTAATACAGCGCATCTCCACTTATCCCTATTCCATTCCCCCGCCCCCACCATTTTTATCTTTCGCATGATTTACCATTTTTAAAATTGTGAACTTGGGTCACTTATTTTCAACATTCCATTAATTTTAAATATGTTATAGCTCCTCAGAATAAAAAGCGATACTCATGATTAAAACCTTTTCTGGAAGCTGTTGAATTTTAGATACGAATTAATGTAAACATTTTGCACATTGGATGTTGTGACGTCATATGGCCAGTTGAATTGTAAAAGTCGTTTTTTTCATATTTTGCGTCAAAGTTCATGACATTTAAAAGAGCGCGCATCCATATTCTACGTATTCAAATGTCTTCAACACATTATTATGTTGTTGCTAAAAAAAGTCCCTTCCGAAATTGCTATCTATGTGTTTCATTTTGATGACATTATCATGTTAAAAATTGGATTGAAAGATGGGTCTCGTAATTTTATCTATGCTGGACTGTATATAGTATAATATATATATATATATATATATAAACACAACAGGCAAAGAACATTAATTCTAAACCGCCCGGTGATATACTGAAATTTAATTAATTAATTTGAAACGATAAAGATGAGGAAATCTGTGAGAATGAGAAAAAGTCGCCCCAACTGAGACTCGAACTCGGACCGCCTGCTTGATATGCAGATGTCCTAACCATTAGACCACTGGGGCTTTCATGGTATTTTTCAAACTCGATTGGATATATATATATATATATAGTTTGAAACGATAAAGATGAGGAAATCTGTGAGAATGAGAAAAAGTCGCCCCAACTGAGACTCGAACTCGGACCGCCTGCTTGATATGCAGATGTCCTAACCATTAGACCACTGGGGCTTTCATGGTATTTTTCAAACTCGATTGGATATATATATATATATATAGTTTGAAACGATAAAGATGAGGAAATCTGTGAGAATGAGAAAAAGTCGCCCCAACCGAGACTCGAACTCGGACCGTCTGCTTGATATGCAGTTGCCCTAACCATTAGACCACTGGGGCTTTCATGGTATTGTTCAAACTCGATTGGATAGCGACTCTTTAACATTCTCGGCGTGGTACGGCGGGACAGCACTAGTCCTCGGTTGTACGCACGCGCAACAGAGATCGAATATATACGCCCTCATCTTTCAGTATTTTTATTCACGAGGCGGGATCTCCGAAGAGATACTTTTATATATATAAACACATAAGACACAGAACAGAAAGCACACTCACAACATGTTCTTTTCTGCAGGTCACAATAACATAATCGTTTTTCTGTGCGCAATATTGTAACATATGACGTGCACATGGCATTTGTCGTGCGGATAACCTAACTCGTCTATAGTGACGAGTTCAAATCTATTTATTATTATTATTATCAATTATTATGTATTGTCCCTTTAAAAACAACAAATTATTGAATAGGCCATTTTAATGTCACATGAAAGTTATTTACTTTGACCAAAAATTGGAGGAAACAAAAAATATTTACCTGAGAAAATTGTTATTTAAAGTAAAAAAATTATCAACCGGAAGTCAGTTGGCTGGCGGCCAACTGGCTTCCAGTTTAATTTAACCCTTGACCTGAATTAGCTTATGAATTATGCATATTGTATGATTCTTGTGCGTGTATGTGACCTCTTTCTCTTCATCATCACAATAAAAATATGATGCGATATGGCGAGATGACGATGTGGGAAAGTTCTGTAGTTATACAACAAAAAAACTCCTATCTTGAAGAAAAGACTATGGCAGCGGCCAGGCCCTATACTCTAGTAGCTACATCAACTTTCTTATGCACTTTGAGGTCCAGAGAATTTGACTTCAGAAATTGGTTTAGCGTGGTCAAACAATCATTTTTGACTTGGTTGAAAATGTGGCAAAAGGTCAAAACATTTTGTTAGGATTCAAGCCCAAGACCTTGTAGCAATAGTCCACAATGTAACCATAAAAAGACAGTGAAATGGTTTAAAGGAACTTTAATTTACTATTAGTTGAATTGAATAGAATATGTCAGAAGCATTCCTGTGCGACTGGTTTTACTGTAAACAGAATTGTTATGTGTTAAAATTGTTGCAGTTGTCGGAAAGACAGTTTCTTTACCCAAATACCTTGGTTTGTAATGATTAGATTGCTCAAAATCATATTTTTATTTCAAGCTGCTGAACAGCTTAAGATAATGATGAATACATCTTCCTATTTCTAAACAATTGCTTTGTACTATGTAACAATTAAACTGTATTTAAGATTATTATATTGTTTAAATAGGTTTTGTCTGTTTATTTATATTCATTTTATCGCCTTCCTCCTCTCTTCTTATTCCTTTGTTCAGCTCTTTGTTTAGCTCGTACTTCTTTCTTCATTCTTGGATCTACCATCTTGTATGGTCCTTTGATGCCTTTTGGTCGAACTGCTTTCTTTCCCGCTAGGCTTTTACGTGCTCTTACATATTTCACCTCTGTTTTCTTATTCTTCCCCATTCCAGCTTTCTTGTACAAACTTTTAATGAGAAGATAAGATTTGAAGTTAATACTGTAGATATGCTTCAGGTAAAAAGCATAAAATGCCAAGTAAAATGAACAGTTCATGAATGCCTAATTTTACTTTGATTATATTTGCTTCTTGGTGTGCAAAGTCCAATAATAAACATTGTACGAGGTTGTAATACCAATCCTAATAATAGGTTGTAATACCAATCCTAATAATAGGTTGTAATACCAATCCTAATAATAGGTTGTAATACCAATCCTAATAATAGGTTGTAATACCAATCCTAATAATAGGTTGTAATACCAATCCTAATAATAGGTTGTAATACCAATCCTAATAATAGGTTGTAATACCAATCCTAATAATAGGTTGTAATACCAATCCTAATAATAGGTTGTAATACCAATCCTAATAATAGGTTGTAATACCAATCCTAATAATAGGTTGTAATACCAATCCTAATAATAGGTTGTAATACCAATCCTAATAATAGGTTGTAATACCAATCCTAATAATAGGTTGTAATACCAATCCTAATAATAGGTTGTAATACCAATCCTAATAATAGGTTGTAATACCAATCCTAATAATAGGTTGTAATACCAATCCTAATAATAGGTTGTAATACCAATCCTAATAATAGGTTGTAATACCAATCCTAATAATAGGTTGTAATACCAATCCTAATAATAGGTTGTAATACCAATCCTAATAATAGGTTGTAATACCAATCCTAATAATAGGTTGTAATACCAATCCTAATAATAGGTTGTAATACCAATCCTAATAATAGGTTGTAATACCAATCCTAATAATAGGTTGTAATACCAATCCTAATAATAGGTTGTAATACCAATCCTAATAATAGGTTGTAATACCAATCCTAATAATAGGTTGTAATACCAATCTTAATAATAGGTTGTAATACCAATCCTAATAATTTCCTCAACATACATATAACATTATGTTCATTTCAATAAACTAACAATTTTAAGTTTCACTTTCTAGCTCAGAGGTAGATGCTAATAGCATTCTAATGAGCAACATTAATCTATTTCTTTCTAAAGAAATCCCTAGTTTTATGATTAAAATAATGTAGAAATTGTTTGCCATATTCCCTACCCAACAACCCAAAATACCTTTTTATTTGATTCATTTTTTCTTTTGCAGATGTATCAACTGTGTCAGTAATTGCTTCTGCTTTTTTCTTTAATTTCTCCATCTTCATCATTGCTTTTTTCTTTTTTCTAGCCTTTGCCTCTGCTACTTTCTTGATTGGCCGTGCATTTATTTCTTTTAGTCTAGCTTTGTACTCCTCTACCAATTCCTGTACAATTACAAAATATACAAATAATTAAAAACATACAATACAATTGAACCAATGGAGGAAATGAAATGATTACTAGACATTATGGCCTTTAATAATAAAACAATAATTAGTTATCCAAACTTTGAGCGGATAACTCCCTGTGATTGTATGAAATCATCAACTTTTTTTTCCTGTATTTTTCTTCTTTCTTTCCACCCTATTTTTGTGCATTATATTTCTCTAAAACGTGTAAAGACAACATTTCGTAACTTTGTCAACATTCGCCATTTACATGAAGTTGTGCACCTTCTATTTTTTAAAACGTCAGAGTTGCGCAACACGATTTTATGTCATTTTGTATTGACACAAAATTTAATTCATTTCAAGAGTCAACTTTCTGTGGATTAAAAATGGCATGTTTCACACAAAGTTACGTGCACATTTTTTTTTGGGCAAAATGAATTTCTAATCAACTTTCTACGCAAATTCCCACAAGCTCAAACTTTTCTATGCGTACGGTGCCCTTGGGGTAGGAAACACAAATTTTGTTTTTCCAGCCTTTTCTAGAAATTAACAAAAAATTTGACTATTTCCACTTGAAATGACACCATACGAGCATGTTGAATTAGACAATTTGTGCGAAATCCTGCCTATTTTGAATCTATTATAGCTCCTCGGGAACAACCGTGATCCCGATTTTTTTAATAAGTTGTAGATATCAATTCATGCAAAATTGTTACTTCTCGGGTGTTACGACGTCATCGTATGGCCACTTGAATATAAAATATAGAATTTTTGCCTCTTTCGTCATAGCTCATCAAATTTAATAGAGCACATATCGCTTATCCGTAACTTAATTTCTCCCAGATATTAATATTTGTTTGTTCAATCAATTATCTTTTGTGGGAGTTACAAACATTTTAATTTCATCATGTGCAAAAGTGTGTATAACGTGGGTCACTTATTTTCATCTTTACAGTAAATTCCAATATGTTATAGCTCCTCAGAATAAAAAATGATACTCATTATTAAAACGTTTCTGGAAGCTGTTGAATTGTAGATATGAATTCATATAAACATTTTATGTATCGGATGTTGTGATGTCTTCATAAAGTCGTATTTTCATCTTTTACATCATAGTTCATCACGTTTAAAAAAACGCGCATCTATATTCTACGTGTCCCAATTTCTTCAACACGTTAATATGTTGTTGCTCGGATAATTTCCTTCTAAAATTGCAATTGTAATGACCTCATAAGACGGGATGTAACGTCACATACAATAACCTCGCTACCAAATACGGCTTTATTCCGAAAAGTTACGTCACATTAAATTATGAAATCTCAGTGATTTTTTTTTCTATTTCCGGGAGCAGAAGTGACGTCACAATATCATAAATAGGTTTTAAGTCAAGGCCTTTGAAATGACACCAAACACGACTATATTAGGTAACATCTTCTAACGTCATATGGCTGCATCCGGTTTGAAATAAAAAAATCTGGCTCTATAGCTTTGAGGACATGTCCCTGTAGTATACCAATGCCAAATCCCAGCTCAATACTACAACGGAGGAGTAGTACTTTATAAATCACACTTTTTTCAATTGGTACTATGTTTATGACGTCATAATTCTGCATCCGGTTGAAAGTAGGAAGATTTTCTCTCTATAGCTTTGTTCACCTATTACCCTAGTATATGCATGCCATGTTTCTGAGCCGTCAAACGACGTGTAAAGAACTAGTAGGACTTGAAAGTTGGCTCAATAGTATCCAGATGGAAGAAGAAAAGAAGATGAGCGAGTCCTAGACTCGGGTACCCTGAATAAAAATAAATAAAATAGTGTGAACAATGTGTGTATGTTACCTTGGTAACTGGTATGTGTTTTTTGTAATGTTTCAATTCGTCATCTACAAACCATTCTGGAAGATTATCATCATTGAAAGTGTACCTGTAAAACAGATAATGCAGATAATATATTGTCACTGAACAAGGTAGGTGATCATCTTAAAATGGCAAAATCAACATACAATATCAAATACTGTACGTTAAATGTACAGTTTCATACAGTAATTTTATAATTATAGCATGATTTATTTATTATTACATATTTTGTTTAAATGTCTTCTTTTGTTCATACATGTGAAAACATTCTTAGTAATTGAAGACAGATGAAACCTTTATTCATTTTCCAATTTCAGTAATTATTATTTTACCTATGAAAGCCTCCTTCAATGATTTCCCTTTTCTTCTTTTTTGATGTTGCTATCAAAGTTCCAAGAGCTAAATCTTGAGGGCCTAGCTGTCTAGGCGCTATGGGTATAAACAAATAAAAGATTTAATTAATATTGCATACAAACCCAAAGCCATGGCAAACCACAGGTCCAGATCCTGATATTTGAACACAAGCATGGAATTATAGGACAAATAAAGAAAACAAAATACATTCTTTTAAAAAACTGCTCAAAATGCTTTTTTAATGTCATGATTGGTAATCACACTAATACACAATTTTTGTAATAAAATACCATTGAAATATATATGAAAAACATTAGTTTCCTAATATTTCTTGAAGAAAATTGTGTCTTAAGTTTTTTTCCAAATACATTGGGGAAGATTTAATACTATGTTTGTCTCATTTGGGAATCTGTATCTGCTTTAAATAAAAGTGGGAAACTCAAATTTTTATGAAAGTTCCAATTCTTTCCTATACTTTACTGTGTAATTTGTATTTGTAAGTTGAAATTCGTCCCAAGTCGACGTTTTTTTTGGGTACACACATTCTGTAGTGATTTGTATCGTATAAGTCAAAGTCACAAATCATGCGGCAACAACATTCTAAAAAAGCTGACGAAACGCAAGTAATTCGATAAACAAACGACAGAGGTGATAATGTGGGACCATATTGATTCTCTCAAGCAGGTTGCATAGCATAGGCGGCGTCCTATAACTTGCACTAGTATATAAAGTACTACGCGAGTTGTTTAGCGTTGTATTTTGTTATGTGCTAGACAGATGGCAATAAACAATGAGTAACAATAAAGAACTGAAATATATTTATTATATGTTTTCTTATTATTGTTACGGCTTAAATCATAATGAAAACAGTACACATTACCGATAAGGGAGGCTTAGCATTTATTAGGCCTAGCTAAGCAAACTCATTTCAAGGCTCATCGTGTGGGCAGTGATCGATATATGTAATCGCGAAGTAGGCCTAACAAGAGGGTCTAGTAGTAGCGCGGCGAGTGAGCCTTTAGGCCTAGACTTTTTTTTTACAAATCTGTAAGTCAAAGTTATACCAGTTCCATTAGACTCGACTTAGGCGAGTGGACTGTATATTATTTTATACAGTATGAGAATACATATTCATTTTAAAAACGATAGAATGCATCATTACCTGGACCTTCAGCTGGTACTACTTCAAAAGCTTTTCGTTTTTTAGATTTACTGTCTGATTTGCTTATCAGTACTTCATCATCATAATCACTATCATCACTTTCATCCTCTAACATATTATTATTATGAACATTCTGTTTTTTAACATGGTCATTATCATCATCACTGCTTTCTTCATAGTCACTTTCCAAGGTTTCTTTTATATTTGTTGTCAGGTTTTTATTGGATGACATTTTTGGTCTTTCTGAAATAAATAAGGCAAAATTAAATTAGGAGTAATAACTTTATAAAAACACTACAGTAACCTCAGCCTACACCAAATACAATAATTTTAATGTTATGTTTTTAATTGACATTTGAAATATCATAAATAGTTGGTTTGTTGTTGAGGTACAGAATGCCTGCATGCAGCTGTGTCATGTTGGCAAGAAATGTTGTCTCTGCAAGGGTTAACAATGTTTTTACAATCACAAAAAATGACATTACAAGCTAATTACCTAATATGGAACCACCTTCTTTTTTATAATGTTCAGTCATCTGTGAAATCTCATAATCTTCATCTTCATCATTTTCTATTCCAGAAAAGATTGCCTAGATTTTTGAAAAAAGCAAATTGAAATTGTTTTATAGCAGTATCTATAGCATGATGTAGCCACAAAAAAATATTTTAAAAATTGGTGGTAATTGTGCAGAGTGAGGTTATTATTTGACTGAGGCGGTAATTAGGCTGAGTGAGGTGCTTATTTGACTTAAGTAATAATTATTCATTGTGAGGTGCTTATTTGACTGAAGTGGTAACCGAGCCGAATGAGGTGCTTATTTGACTGAGGTGGTAATTAGGCTGGGTGAGGTGTTTATTCCACTGCGGAGGGAGGTGCTTATTTGACTGAGGCGGTAATTAGGCTGAGTGAGGTGCTTATTTGACTTAAGTAATAATTATTCATTGTGAGGTGCTTATTTGACTGAAGTGGTAACCGAGCCGAATGAGGTGCTTATTTGACTGAGGTGGTAATTAGGCTGGGTGAGGTGTTTATTCCACTGCGGAAGGAGGTGCTTATTTGACCGAGGTAGTAAATGGGCTGAGTGAGGTGCTTATTTGACTGAGGGTGTACTTAGGCTGAGTGAGGTGCTTATTCCACTGCGGAGTGAGGTGCTTATTCCACTGCGGAGTAAGGTGCTTATTGACTGAGGTAGTAAATGGGCCGAGTGAGGTGCTTATTTGACTGAGGTGGTAATTAGGCTAAGTGAGGTGGCTTATTTGACTGATGTGGTAAAAGTCGAATGATGTGCTTATTTGACTAAAGTAGTAAATGGGCTGAGTGAGGTGCTTGTTTAAGCAGAGTCGGGTAATTATTCCACTGAGGTGATAATTGAGCTGAATGCTGTGCTTATTTTGACTGAGGTGGTACTTAGACTGAGTGAGGTGCTAATTTTGAATAAGGTGGTGCTTAGATGGAGTGAGGTGCATATTTTGACTGAGGTGGTACTTAGTCTGAGTGAGGGGATTATTTTGAATGAGGTGATACTTAAACTAAGTGACGTGCTTATTTTGACTGAGGTGGTACATAGGCTAAGTGAGGTGATAATTTGACTGAGGTGGTACTCAGGCTGAGTGAGGTGCTTATTTGACTGAAATTCTTTTTCATCCATTCATGTTAACACAACGCTTTGAAAGTGATAAAAAAGATCAGAAAGAAGTTGATGATGTTGGGCAACTAGACTAAAACCGTGACACTAAAATAAAACTAGATTTCAATAAGGTAGTATACAATCTGGGGTAGCACTAACATTTTGTTTAGCCATTTGGCGAAAGTCAAAATATTTTTTTTTTAGTAAAATCAGTTTATCTATAGCCAAAATGGCTTAAGTCCCCTTTTTTATTTAGCCAAAGGAATCGGTCTTTAGCCAAAAAAGAAAATATAATGGTAAAAACATTTAAGTCAATTTATCCATGTCTATTATTTAGGCCTAACTATACCCTGTTCCTTGTACCTTTTTGTAAGGCATTTAGAGAGAGCCAGGTCTAAATTACTGTATGATTGAAAAAATAATAATTTACATTGTATTTTAGACGATCAAAACAATTGTTCAAATTGTTTTTAATCATACAGTTATTAATTTAGTTTTTTAAAAATTCCCTGAATTTTTGGTTTTTTTTACGCTTGGCTGGTCATGCTGATGCTTCTATGCCACGAAAATCGTGTGATAAGACTTCATGGTTTACTCGCTGTCAACTACGCACAGCGGGTGAATGCTTTCGTAAAAATGATTTAATCATATTTCATCGCCAAAATGGCTAAAGTAGCCGTTTTATTTTTTGCAAATCTGGAAAAATTTTCGCCCATGGTTTACAATGTAAATAATGGTACTATGAGGTAATACACAACAGTTCATACCTTATCAAACCATAAATTAGTTTGCCTTTCTAATTGTGATGATTTTTCTTCGTGTTCCAAGTCAACAGTTAAAGGATTCCCTGATTCACTTGCATCTATTTCACTATAAGAGTAAGAAAAATGTTATGGAATCATGATGCAATTAAAAGTATTATTACAAACGAATTATTCTGTGTACCTACTCTAGTGTTAATTATTAACTGATAAAAAAATATATACTGTTTTAAAATTATTTATTTATGTAAAAATACAAGTTTAGCTCAATTTAGATCACGAAACAATGGATACAATTATTGTCTATTGAGATCACAAAACAATGGATACTATTATTTAAAATGTTGTTATATGTTTGCATGCAAATGTTTAATAGAGTAACTCATTGAAAATTTACATTATATGTTCTTATCTGTATGCGCTTTAAAAAAATTATTTTAAATTTTATTTTTATCTTGCAAAGTGTTTCTGTATTATGCATATTAAGATGCTAAATAAAATCAATCAATCAATCAACAGTAAATAATAACCATTTTTTTAAACAAATAAATTTCTAATCTCTTCTTTTCAGTGGAAGCTATGATTTTAGGGTTCAAACATACTAATCTGACAGATCATCATCATTCTCCTCCTCCTTGCTCAAGTTATCCTTTCTAAGTATTTCTGTTTCATCTGAATCTAAACCGCTGTCTATATCTTCCTCATCTTCACTAAGCTCTATAACCTCAGTCAAATCGTCATCTACATCAACAGCACCTCCTTTGTCAACCTCTTCCAGTTGCTGTAAATGAAACATCAATCATAGTGAAAATGTATTTTTTTTTTTTTAAATCAAAGAATAGCCTACACTAGTTTACAACCTCCCAATTATTTCATTATTTGGAGACTGTCCATCTGAAGATTACACAACATGTTATTCTCAGATAACCAGCTTCCAGTTTACACTCAACCCAGGCAGTGGCAAATTCTGAGTTTGCAAACAGGTTTGCTTGTACTAGGCTAAGGTTAGGGATAATGCATTTGGAAAGGGAAGGCAGTCTTACAGACTAGCCAAATTATACAGGGAACAATGTTTTTACGTAACAGTAGGAAATTGAAAATAAAACCTTTTTGCTACGAATTTTCTTAAGTGAAAATAAAGAAACATCATCAGATTCAAGATGATCTCCAACAGTTTTCAGTTTTTGTAGTTTTTCTCGCAGTTTTCTTCTCTTTTTTATGGTATCTTTTCTTTTTCTGAAAAAAAAAACCATCTTTGTATAAAATTCCATCTTGTATTTTATTCAATTGGTTTGCTTGAGATGAAGTGGTACAAGAAAGATGTGCTGCAGTGTTTGTTCAAATCCAAAATAAACACCTCACAGCGAGTTAAATATTACTCCAGCGATCAATGTAATTTAGTATACAAAACACTAATTGGTCCAACTGGTTGCTGTGTATTATTTATAATACAGTAAGAGGGAATGAATGCCAAATACGCCATACACTATTAGTGACTACAAATATCAACCTATTTCATTAAAAAGTGGCCAAATGCCAAAAAATGGATTTTCTTCATGCTTTGGTAATTAATCACACTTTAGGTAAATATAACAAAACTGAAATATTTTTGAAAACAAATTATTGGTTGCCATGGTAACAGGTGTCCATTAACTACCCCTCCCCCCCACCAAAAAAAAAAAACCCCGCAAATTTTACCATTTTGTTATGTGAAATCTTTTTGTGCCAATCTTGCTCTATAATGTAGGCCACTATGTAATTTCGTTTTTTTTTTGTTAAAAAAAGCAAAATTCCAGCTGATTTTGTGTCTTTAGGATGTAAGGTAATAATAAATATATGTTGCCATTTTTTTTAAAAAAGCTTAAAGGTGTCAAATCCAAGATGGCCACCAATACGTAAAATATCCAATAAATGTACCATTAGTAACACCCATTATGAATAATATTTTAAGTTAAAATTAATGCCATATGAGTTTTCTGCTATATAAGAATTATCATAAACCTATATTCATCAGTATTCTGACATTTTGAATTTCAAAATGGCCACCATTTTTAAAAAATGGATTAAATTTCGTATTAAAACATGTGCAAGTTATGACATCGATTGAAATCACATAAAATGATAGGCCTATGACAACAATGTGGTTATTAACACAAAATGGCGGCCATTTTAAATTTTAAAATGGTCGCAATTAAAAAAAAAAAATGGGTGTGCAAGTTAAATTAAATAAGATTGAAACAACATGATGATATGATATGCCTATGACAACATGGTGATTATTACACAAAATGTTGACCGTCAGGAGGTCTACAGTTCAGTACACTTTTAATGTTAAAACATCTCAGCATCTCAACAACTAACTCTGCCAAAGGAAATATTTCTAATCAGTGAGCTGTCTTGAATCCCAACAATCTATAGGAGTCCTCTTTTACTTTGATAAGTTTGTCACCTGTATTCACCATCATATATGTTTTTTGCCAATATTCGTCCTTTTCTTAAGATCCCATCGAGACTATTTGCCTTCTAGAAGACTTTTACCAATACCTCAAACATTTTCTGTCCAATGTCATCATGCCATGGCCAACAAACACATCTGTGAGAATTGCAGCATTCTTCATTAATCGCGATATCATCTCTCTTTAAATGTTGGTAAACTCATCACCTAGATTTGCCAGCTCTGATGATATCATTAATTTGTGTTATTCCAATGATAAACGCTCAATGACCTTGATCAGTTGATGTAAATCCAGCAAAGTCCCTTTGTCACACATACATGTCCCCTCATTAACTCCAATATCTGTAATTTGTTTCAGTAATCTGTTGAAAGTGATACAGTGGAAGTAACCGGCCATAGTTCAGGTGGTCATGAGCAAAGAAATATTTGACACTTTGCATGTGTGCAGATATCGTTGTCTGGCGTCTCTGACATATATAGGGATAGTTTAACCACATCATTTAGATTTCGTCGATTCTCTGTATTCAAGTTAATATCTTTATGATCAGCGTCTTTCAAAGAAAATGATACGTCACTTAAGAATCTCTTTCTCTGTCTGCATTTTTTCTAGAAAAGTGTCAGAAGTTGTAGTAGAGAGAAAGCAGAGTTAGTATGTGCTTCTGTGACGTCCTTTAGAGATGTTTTCCATTTAAGATATTTGGGTCACTGTTGTATAGGTAATACAAGTTCAGTTTCAACAAAAGCTACTATTTTCACAATTCTACATGTCAAAAGGCCGTTTAATTCACCGGGTCGAAATAAGAATTGCTTCTTAATGTCATCTCTGTCCACCTCCACTCATCTCGGGCAAGAGTCATCACCCGGCATTTTCTTGCCTTGCCCTTGTACATGTGTTTTTAGACCACAGCCATGTGCATTCATATCTAATGAAATCGGTTGAGATTGTAGAAGATGAGAAGTGGGAGTTAATGATGCCTATGAAGCTTGTGAATGAGCTGTATCTTTATTTCTTTCAAGTGAAACTTTCCTTCAAGCTTCTGCCAAAAGTTGACAGGTTGAAAACTTACCAACCATACTGGTAACTATGGCCCTGAAGGTTTAAACATTGAATTACATGGCAATAACGCATTTATTATTTTACATCATATTTTTACAGGATTTCACAATAAGGTATAAATACACTTGTTTTATATTGTGGTCCTGTCTGAGATACAACAATTGAGATACAAGTTTCACTTTTATGAAAAGAAATGAGATCTATAATTTAGAATTAGAAGTATTTGTTGTTGAATATTTGATATCAAAAGTTAAAACTACAAAAATGACTTTTAATGTTTGATTTTAGTATTCTTTATTTTTTGCATTAAAAAGAAAGGAACTTTAAATTATAAAAGTAATATCCTTTATAGTATCCGATTAGATCATAGTTCAAGAAATAAGTTTCGCTCCGATGAAGTACATTGTGACTGAGTTGTTCCATCCAACCCAATATACAGTCAACTCTCCCAATACCGGACACCCTTGGGCGGGCATATATTTTCCGGTTTTTCGAAAGTCCGGTTTCCTGAAAACATATTTTTAAAGTCATCACGTTGTCACTGAAAATGCTTTGAATCACCGGTCCGAATGCTGCCCGGTACGGTCTAGCGTAGGGAAGGCCTAGGCTATGATTGTGTCAAGCTAGTTTTAATTAAATAAATACTGATAGGCCTAGGCCTACTTTATTAATATTAAGCTAATTCAATTTACCTTTTTTAAAAGTTACATTATTTACTGTACCAATAAAACATGTTACAGTAGTAAATTATTGTTTCTCAATGTGTTTTTAGCAGCAAAGGCCTAGGCTAGGCCTACGTACGTACGGTGAACATAATTTTGGTCTGTTTATTGTTTATCGCGAGCTAGCAGCAGCATGGGTGATAAAAATAGCAGAGAGCGGGGCTTTGATTGATGCGCATGTGCAGAGGTGTCATAATCAAATAAAAATGCCCACACCTAGACCACATGTTTTTTAAGCTCCTTTATTTTGACGTAATTTGATAGCAATGATGAAAATTGATTTAGGTAAACGAGCCAAGCAATAATGACACAATAATTAATTGGTAACATTTCAAAGTTTATTAACACTAGTTAAGTCAAGTTCATTCCGTTTACGTTTTTGCCATAATGATTTCCAAATTTATAATGATGCACATTTTTAGTGAAACATTCCATTTTAAAGTCCTATTGCAATTGTGAATTTAACAATAATTTAAAAAAACAAAGACACAAAGTGGAATGTAAATTGAACTTTATTAAAAAACAATTCATATGCTAAAAAACAGGGAGTTGTTAACAACTCCCTGCTAAAAACAATAGACATTAAGACATAGCGCTTCGATGTGAAAAACCCCACCGCAGTTCGATACGCAACAAAGCAATTGCCGCCTCGTGGGTTAACAATGAACTGACCTGTCAATCACAGTGTAGCGCTCCATGGCAACATTATTTGATCGTACCGCAAAACGTTGTGCACTTCATGCATGGTCAGGGTATGGTTAAAAGCTTTTGTACATTGTGAATGTATTGAATCAGAGTCAGCGACAAAGATGTTACGTTGTTTTCGTAAATATTTGGAGTTTAAATTACAGTACATTTAGAATAGGGACAAATTGGGCTCTCAAAAAAAGTCCGGTTTTCCGTGAATTCCGGTTTTGGGAGAGTCCGGTATTGGGAGAGTTGACTGTATTTATAGAAAAGACAACTTTAAAGAAAATGTCAGCAAGAAGGGACACAGACCGAGGCTACCAAGTTGTTTGATAGCCTTACATTCAGACTTTGAATAGGTTATTTTGTAGTTTTAATCAAGTTAATCAATTGTGTAGAAAAAAACGAAGACAACATTATGTTTTCACTAAAATTACAAAATAAATGGTTAAATCCAACCTATTTTTTTGCTTTAAATTACAGTTTCTTCAGGTAAATAATTTTTTTCGATCCAAGTTTTGGTCAAAGTGGATAACTATTATATGATATTAAAATGACATAATCAACAAAAAACTGTCAAAAAAACATTTTTTCAGGGGGACAATACATCTTTAAATAATGAACATTTCCGTATCTAAAACATGTTAATATTATTTTTAAGATATGACTAATATATCTAAAATTCTCATATATATAATATATGATAGGCCTATACTCCGATTCATTTAAGCATCGATATGCACACGTCTACAGCTATGAATATGTACGTAAGAGTTATTGAAATCAATATTTACCTTATTTGACAGTAAAATAATAGGACATATTGTAATATTATTATTGTCTAGGAGGGTAGGGCTTTAGTTTAATTAGGCTGGCCTAGTAATTTAATAATCTGTTGAAATAGGCCTAGGCTTATCCTTAGGATAGGCTCTTGATTTATTTTGACAGACAGGCACTTTCGTGCAGTAGTTACAACCATGTGACTGTCAGGTCTATTAACATAAAACCTGTTTTCCTGTCGACATAATTTGACGCTATCGTTAACAATAATCGGCAATCTCCTACGCAAACATTGAAATGTTAACGATTTACAGGAAATGGCACTTTTTAAAATAACGACGACGATACAAATCGTCGGTGATTTACAGGAAAAGGTGTTAAATCCAGTTCAACTCTAGCGATATCGCAACGCTAAAACGTAAGAACTGACCAATCATCTTAGCGATACAGCACATGATGTCACATAATTGATGGAAAATTCTGCTGACTACATTTATTTTTGTTGCATCGTGGCGCAGTCAAAGCTAGGCCTAGCCTTCCCAAAATGACTGTAGGCGGAAAGTAGGCGTGGGGATATTAGGTAGGTCCAAGTTTTCTGCCTAGTCCAAAATGCTATTTGGACTAGGATAGGCCTATTGAAAACGAAGAACCATCAGTATAGAGTTATTAGTATGCCTAGGCCCACGTCTCCTACACCGTGAGCCTACTAGTAGAGGCAGCGACGCTAGAAATCAAATGTTTGCGCTATCAATATCATTTCAACTTGATCGTTTTCAAACGATTGTCGTTAAACTTTTAACGATTATCGATGACAGGGTCAACAGGAAAACAGGCTTTAGGCCTAGCCACGCCTATGTACGTCTTCAATGAAAAAAATAAATAAATAAAACATTTTTGAGGCCAAAAATTGACAGGAAAAAAATTTTTTTCTTAGGTTGGTCTAAATTAAAAAACGCCTTTACTTGAAGCTGGAAATTATTCTTTCTAACCTTTTTGCGTCAGCTTTTTCTGCATCATTGAGCTTAGTAAGTTCTTTACTCAGTTCTTCCTCTTCAGATTCTTCATCTTCTTTCTGCTTGGTTTCATGTGTCTTTTCTTTATCTCTGTTGAATAGCAATAGAACTGATGAATAGTATAATGCAAGTACAATACTGTATTTGGTTTATAAATAATGGAAGGAGTATGGTTGAGATAAATGGGACATGTTCTATGAAACGATTTGAATCAATAAAGAGAGTTTGGAATCTATAAGTCAGAGGTGGAAGAGGATAGACATAGAAAGCATGAAAATAAATCAGTTGTAAAAAAGTAAAAAACATGATGCGAGCAAGAAAATAAGTGTAGTATCCTTATTGGGCACTATTAGAACCTTCTTTACAACATACAGTAGGTAGTGTGTAGAAATGTTATGAACAAGTATTAAGCAAAGTTATTTACCCATCTTGTGTATCATCACCACACTTGTCTAATAGTTTTCTAAGTTTACTTCGCCACTGTAATAATTCGCGTACTTCTCTTCTGCCTAAAACACGTATATCTTGACAACATTTCTTAATTTCTTCTGTTGTAAGTCTATGATTTAGCAACTGATCACTGTCAAATACAAGCTGTAGGTATAAAACAGCACATAAATAAAATAGAATAGAATAGACATCACTGAATCCAATAAGTATAATAACGTTTGATCTTTATTTGTTCATTCCTGATGACGATCAAATATAGATTGAAACGTTGAATCATGACTTGCCTCCCGTTATTTGAATTCAGTTTTATACTCGGCTTCATAAGAATTATAAGTACATTTTTTGTGATATAATTTCAAAGCTGTTAATTCCGTAAGTGTGGCTTGTGTAAAGCTGCGTATTCCATGAAATTGCCAGTTGGTTTTTTTTCATAGGCAAGGGGGGTTGGCAGCAATTTCAAAATAGTCGAGATTTTTGACAATTCTTTATAAAATATTGTAAATATGACTTTAAAAGATGTTATTGAGAAATTCAATCATATAAGTAACAATAAATGTTCAAATAATATTTCACATCATTTGTGTAATAGAATACGCCAAAATGGCCTCCATATATCTAAAATGGCCACATATATCCATCAAATACTTTTTTAAACTTAATTATTTACATATATTTTGTAAAAATTGGATATGTTGTAGAATAGACATCACTGAATCCAAAAAGTATTTGCTCTATTTTTTTCATAGGCAATTGGGGTTGGCAGCAATTTTAAATGGCCACCATTTTTGACAATTTTTTTTTCTATTTGAAAGTTTATGGCATTAAAAAATGTTATCAAGATAGAAATTCAATCATATAAGTAACAATAAATATTCAAATAATATTTCACATCATTTGTGTAACTGAACAAGCCAAAATGGCTGAAATTTCAACCAAATGATGTGAAATATTATTTGAACATTTATTTTTACTTTTATGATTGAATTTCAGATATCTCGATAACATCTTTTAATGAAACTTACAATATTTTTAACAATTTTGTCCAAAATGGCGGCCATTTTGAAATGAAATTTTGTATGAAAGAAATTATGGAGCAAATACTTTTTTGATTCAGTGATGTCTATTCTACAACATATCCAAAATTTATCAATATAGCAAATAAAAAATGCAACCTTCCAAAATATCCTAGACTATTAACATCGAACGTCAAGTCATTCTAACTTTGGAATCTTGATATATTATATTTTAAGATGGTATAATCATTTCTTGTGAAACTGGGTGAGTGGGGAACACAGGCTTTAAGTCAGTGATTAGGTTCGCTTTTGTGTCCCATGCCAGCTCACTCAGTTGGTTCTATTGTTTTTTTTTGTATGTCGTGTTTTTCATGTATTTTATATTTGGCAATAAAAGAATAAGAATAAGAACCCATTAATTTTGATTAAAACATAGGTATACATAATATATTAAAAGTAGGATGTTGTCATACATTCATTAAGAAAACGTCATTGCCATGTACACCTTATCTAATCTGGGTAATTACACTTAAATCTTACGAATACGATAGCGTAAGCCAGTAAAAATCTGTTTCGCATGGCAACGAAATATTGAGGGCACCGTCCAAAATATGACTGTGGTAAATTTGAGCGAAGCGCAGGTAGGTGTTGCTTGGTGCTTGGCTGCCTAACGTAACATCAAAGCGAGTGAGGACTTAAAAAACTGCTATTTATCAAAAATTGACCTGGCATTTTAGTAAATTACTTTCAATAAAAGTATAATTATATTATAATCATGAAAATGCAAAATGTGCAAAATAGATCAAATACTCGTTTTGTGATATTCGTCAACACGAATACGCTTTATGAATATGAAATGGGGATCACCTCAAAAGTTTCACAAATGTGTGACGTATCCGTTTTCGTTATCGTATTCGTAAGGTTGCGAAACCTCCCTACTAACTACCAAGGAAGTGTCATTACCAGATATTTAGAAAACTACTACTAATAAAGCAAACTGCATCGTACCTCATTGCATTCATTAAGCATTTCGATAGGCTCATTTGTACTGAGAAAGTCAGAAATCAAAACTTGCTTATGTTGAGTGTAATCGCCTTCAGCATAGCCTAATGCTTTGGCTTTCTTCAGCTTGGAAGGGTCCATAAGAATAGTTAACTTCTTCTTGGGATCAGGATTCACATCCTTAAATATATATTTGGGATCAAAAAACTTCTGATCTGAAGTGGAAGGAATACAATTTCAAGATTTATAAATCCATATTATGACCTTATTCTATTGGGTAATTTTCAATTAAGACTTTTCAACTAAATTGTACAAAACTGTAGTTGTAGTTCCACACACATCTCAAATGACTTATTCAGTGCCAACATCTAAACAAAATTTGTTTTACGGAAACTTATAGTGACCATCTGGATGCAGAGATAATTAAAACGTCAAGTCCGCATGACTTGTAATAATTATGAGATCATGAATAAAGTCTACAAATTTTAGAAGGGATAATCAATTGACAAGATCCTGGTCCTCGTCATGCCTACATTCTTTAGAAGAGATGGTCACATGACAAGATCCTGGTCCTCGTCATGCCTACATTCTTTAGAAGAGATGGTCACATGACAAGATCCTGGTCCTTGTCATGTCTACATTCTCCAGAAGAGATGGTCACATGACAAGATCCTGGTCCTTGTCATGCCTACATTCTTTAGAAGAGATGGTCACATGACAAGATCCTGGTCCTTGTCATGCCTACATTCTTTAGAAGAGATGGTCACATGACAAGATCCTGGTCCTTGTCATGCCTACATTCTTTAGAAGAGATGGTCACATGACAAGATCCTGGTCCTTGTCATGTCTACATTCTTTAGAAGAGATGGTCATATGACAAGATCCTGGTCCTCGTCATGCCTACATTCTTTAGAAGAGATGGTCACATGACAAGATCCTGGTCCTTGTCATGTCTACATTCTCCAGAAGAGATGGTCACATGACAAGATCCTGGTCCTTGTCATGCCTACATTCTTTAGAAGAGATGGTCACATGACAAGATCCTGGTCCTTGTCATGTCTACATTCTTTAGAAGAGATGGTCACATGACAAGATCCTGGTCCTTGTCATGTCTACATTCTCCAGAAGAGATGGTCACATGACAAGATCCTGGTCCTTGTCATGTCTACATTCTCCAGAAGAGATGGTCATATGACAAGATCCTGGTCCTTGTCATGCCTACATTCTCCAGAAGAGATGGTCATATGACAAGATCCTGGTCCTTGTCATGTCTACATTCTTTAGAAGAGATGGTCACATGACAAGATCCTGGTCCTTGTCATGTCTACATTCTTTAGAAGAGATGGTCACATGACAAGATCCTGGTCCTTGTCATGTCTACATTCTTTAGAAGAGATGGTCATATGACAAGATCCTGGTCCTTGTCATGCCTACATTCTTTAGAAGAGATGGTCACATGACAAGATCCTGGTCCTCGTCATGCCTACATTCTTTAGAAGAGATGGTCACATGACAAGATCCTGGTCCTTGTCATGTCTACATTCTTTAGAAGAGATGGTCATATGACAAGATCCTGGTCCTTGTCATGCCTACATTCTTTAGAAGAGATGGTCATATGACAAGATCCAGTGGCCGTATTCACCAATCTCACTTAGGCTAAGGGAAATACTTACCCTTAAAATTTAAGAATTCCCTTAACAAAGGGAAACACTTAAGGGGTATTCCCAAATGAGTTAAGGGATTCACTTACCTAAGGAAAACACTTAATTTAAGGGTAAAACTTAAGGGTAAAAATAATCATAAATATTCATGAGTGTCCCCATTGTCCAATCACAGAAGATTTAATTCCCCTATGGTCCAATCACTTTCCTCTCTAAAACTAATTTGCATATTTTTAAAAAGAGTAAAGGGGCCACGGGGAGGATGGAGAGAAAAGTGTGTGGACGATGATCAATAAAAAGAAAATGGCAGTCAAAACAAAAACAAGTAAATGAATATTAGACCTAGACTAATTTGTATGAGGATCAAGCAAAATAGGTCTAGCCTAGATGCTACTAACAAACCAACATTCTGTGTAGGCCTAAACCTGTCTGTATTGAGGCATATGCATCCGAGGGTGGTTACTGGGCAGACCAACAGGGTGCCTAGCATCTCTACCTAGCCTAGACTGGGGCTATCTACAAGTAGGCATAGTACTCGCACTGGTCCTTGTGATGTCTATACATTTTTTAGACAAGATAGCTTCATGTTTTAAACAAGTACATGTTTATACAACAGTTCCTCTTGATGATAAATACATAAAACCCCAATATCTCACCAATTTTGTCCGGTGCTGTAAAACCCTGACACACAACAAATATCTCAGCTGACTCATTTCTGGATGCTTGTGGTTTGGTAGCGTGTACCTTCCTGAAAAGTTGATAGAGCACCCACAGCAAAGCCTGGTAATCTTTGGATCGAAACACCTTGGTTACAAACCAACCACCCTTATTTAAAAACTCTACAGACAGCTTCAACGAGGACAGTGTTAATTGAGCTGTGAAAACAAAGAATGAAATAATGCTGCAGTGCAGTAGTGGTATGGGATGTAAAGCAAGTGCAGAATCTCTCTTAAATTAAATGAAGCTTAACTTTAATATGCTTTAAAATTGGTTTATTATATGAAGAGTTTTTAATGAAAACATATGAATCACCTTCTAGCTAAGGAAAGCATCAATGAATAGCTAAGCCTAGCTAGCGTAGCCGGCCAATCAATGCGACAAGGTTCTCGGACAAAACTCACCATTTTCTCCTCAATAACAGCGAATTAGTTGAAAAGATATCACTAAGTGGTACATAATATTTTTGTATTTTTTGTATTTGTATTTTGTATTAATATTTGTCCTCAGTGAGGAAATTCGGATTAGGCCCTCCACGGACCCACGGCAGCCAGCAGTGCAGCGCCTACCAGATTAGGCAATGAGAGTTAAAGCATCTTGCCTAAGGATGCAATTAGTATGGTACAGATAACCTCGAACCCATGCCTATCACATGCTAGTCCGATATTACCATTACACCATCACTCTCCAGTATATAATATTATATTTTATGTTATTTAAAAAAAATAATAAATAAACAAATTAACGGTGGAAGCCATGCTGTTTCATTGTAAAAAGCGTCAGCCAATCAGAGAAAATCCATTATGTTGAAAAATATGGTAGCTGATATATTTTCGAACAGATACGTACCAAACAGGACATGACTGTTTACAAAAGCGTCGTAAAGATTGTAAATACGATTTACTAAAAGATTTTCAATGGAAACAACTTAAATAATTGCAAAATATTCATAGTTATGATAGTTTCGGTTTTTTATTGAAATCTCAAAATGGATTGGTTAGGCCGTTTTTCACATTGTGAACCTCAAGTCTAAATATCTCAAAACTTGGGGTTGCAACTCTGCACCGCTTTTGTGATGCCATGCTTCATAGTTCTGTGCAGGGGAATTGGGTTGGGTTGTGAAAATTAAAGAATTGTCTGCCTAATGCTGGCTATGGCCTTGATGGTGTACGCCAAGATGTGTTTTATTCGCGTGCAACATGACTTTAGAGCTCACTATGTCGGTCGGTAAACACTTTAGCATGAGACTGCAATGTTAGAGTTGAAACTCAACGCTGTCATAACGCAAAAAAAAGAAACAGACGTCATAACGGAAAAAAATGAAACAGAAAAAATAACTTGTTTTATCGAATCTTATTTCAAAACTTGTACTGAGATAGGTCTAGGCTATAGCATGGAGTAATAGGAACTCCCCTGCCTCTACTAGGCTCACAGGAGACAAGGCCTAGCTTTGAACGCGCCGCGATGCAACTCAAATAAATGTATTCAGCAGGATTTTTCCATAAATTATGTGACGTCATGTACTGTATCGCCAAGACGAATGGTCATTTTTTGGGTTTTGCGATCTAGACTTGTAGCGTCAATTATTACACCTTTTCCTGTAATCAACAAAGTTTTGTGTCGTCGTTGGTTAAAAAAGTATCTTTTCCTGTAAATCGTAGTAGATAGCCGATAGCGTTGAATAAAGTCGACTGGAAAACAAGCTTAAAGGCTTTCACACTGTACGAAATATTATCAATTCAAGATACAATACTGCATAAATATGTAATGTTTGGTAGAACGTATGTTCTTTTGAGTTGAATTAATATTCAGAACTAATACAACATTTGATTTTGCTATGCAAACCTTCAAACAATATAAAATACTTAAATCTAAAAGTAATAAAGTTTCAGTTTAAATTGTACAATCAAATATCTGTAATATTATCTATCAAGTGTAAATTTCATCATCACATCTGCTGTTACAAAATTGTTATAACAATGAACATCTGTCTGTGGAAGCATCTTTTACAGTTCACTAACTTTCACTACTTTAAACTAGCTGTATCCTCATGTAAAAACATTTGTAACAACTCTCTGAAAAAACATCATAAAAACCAACTCTTTAACACATTTGAAAATATATTTTATAATTAACACTTACCCTGCGAAAAGGCATCATGCAACCAATTTTTCCCCACATTTGGTGCACCATCATGGATTATACAGTCTGCTTTCCATGTTTTTAATTCTTTCTTCAGTAGCTATATAGAACAATAACTACTGCATACTAAATTCAGTCATTATTGAAGGGGTGTTGAAAATGCTATGCTATGCCCTGTTAGACATTGCTATAAACAGTCTTAGCTAAGATCATGTACAGTAACAAATTGAGGGCATTACCTTATACATTTGAATGATGAACTATAATTGAATTATTTCCAAAGGAAAGTCATTTCTATTGTTTTGCTCAGTAATTCACTTCACATTAAAACATGGTATGATGCTTTGATCACTGTACAGTCACATTTTACATTTCTTGAATTTGTTACAAAGTTAATTAATTTCCACCCAAACTGTTGATAATTCTCCTTTGATATGGTAGGTTATGTAAATAGACATCTAGTGGATGTAGAGTTCATCCAGTCTTGCTGTAATAATGTAGACTTAAATAAGAAAAGTTTCCTTACCTGTCTACATTTTTCAGTGGTGATATCAGCAGTAAATGTCACCACATTTGGTATTGCTTTGATAGGAAACAGATCAACTCCTATAATCTGACTTGATATTGGCATATGCTTGGATGCAACTTGAAGCCTGTAAAATCATTTTAATTAATTACTTTAGATAAACTGTAGGTTAATGCCACAACCCGATACAAGAGTGTGCTTTAGGCTTGATTTAGTTGATGAATTTTTATGATTTTGGTAACAAAATATAGCCTATAGGGTATGTAAATTTAAGAAAACATCAAAATGGACACGCATTGTTACTGATTTGTCACTAATTTTCATAGAAAAGTTAATTTATCCCAAATTTAATCAAATCTACATATTAAAGTGCGTTAGACATCTATCAAAATTAATAAGGGCTGTAAAAAATGTAAAATAAATAAAAGGTTTGACAATATTTGTAAAGTGAAGGTGGTGACACATGTTAAGATGACAAAGAAGACAACTTTGTTTGTAAAGCACCATATCATTCCGCAGTGTCTTTTTCATATGAAATGTCAAAAGATGAGAACCAAAGAACCAGGAATCAATGCTCTGTACAGATGAGACTAGAACAACAACAGAATGCATTTCAATTGTATACCTTGTGTTGGATGTCTGAGACTAGAACAACAACAGAATGCATTTCAATTGTATACCTTGTGTTGGATGTCTGAGACTAGAACAACAACAGAATGCATTTCAATTGTATACCTTGTGTTGGATGTCTGAGACTAGAACAACAACAGAATGCATTTCAATTGTATACCTTGTGTTGGATGTCTGAGACTAGAACAACAACAGAATGCATTTCAATTGTATACCTTGTGTTGGATGTCTGAGACTAGAACAACAACAGAATGCATTTCAATTGTATACCTTGTGTTGGATGTCTGAGACTAGAACAACAACAGAATGCATTTCAATTGTATACCTTGTGTTGGATGTCTGAGACTAGAACAACAACAGAATGCATTTCAATTGTATACCTTGTGTTGGATGTCTGAGACTAGAACAACAACAGAATGCATTTCAATTGTATACCTTGTGTTGGATGTCTGAGACTAGAACAACAACAGAATGCATTTCAATTGTATACCTTGTGTTGGATGTCTGAGACTAGAACAACAACAGAATGCATTTCAATTGTATACCTTGTGTTGGATGTCTGAGACTAGAACAACAACAGAATGCATTTCAATTGTATACCTTGTGTTGGATGTCTGAGACTAGAACAACAACAGAATGCATTTCAATTGTATACCTTGTGTTGGATGTCTGAGACTAGAACAACAACAGAATGCATTTCAATTGTATACCTTGTGTTGGATGTCTGAGACTAGAACAACAACAGAATGCATTTCAATTGTATACCTTGTGTTGGATGTCTGAGACTAGAACAACAACAGAATGCATTTCAATTGTATACCTTGTGTTGGATGTCTGAGACTAGAACAACAACAGAATGCATTTCAATTGTATACCTTGTGTTGGATGGACTAGAACAACAACAGAATGCATTTCAATTGTATACCTTGTGTTGGATGTCTGAGACTAGAACAACAACAGAATGCATTTCAATTGTATACCTTGTGTTGGATGTCTGAGACTAGAACAACAACAGAATGCATTTCAATTGTATACCTTGTGTTGGATGTCTGAGACTAGAACAACAACAGAATGCATTTCAATTGTATACCTTGTGTTGGATGTCTGAGACTAGAACAACAACAGAATGCATTTCAATTGTATACCTTGTGTTGGATGTCTGAGACTAGAACAACAACAGAATGCATTTCAATTGTATACCTTGTGTTGGATGTCTGAGACTAGAACAACAACAGAATGCATTTCAATTGTATACCTTGTGTTGGATGTCTGAGACTAGAACAACAACAGAATGCATTTCAATTGTATACCTTGTGTTGGATGTCTGAGACTAGAACAACAACAGAATGCATTTCAATTGTATACCTTGTGTTGGATGTCTGAGACTAGAACAACAACAGAATGCATTTCAATTGTATACCTTGTGTTGGATGTCTGAGACTAGAACAACAACAGAATGCATTTCAATTGTATACCTTGTGTTGGATGTCTGAGACTAGAACAACAGAATGCATTTCAATTGTATACCTTGTGTTGGATGTCTGAGACTAGAACAACAACAGAATGCATTTCAATTGTATACCTTGTGTTGGATGTCTGAGACTAGAACAACAACAGAATGCATTTCAATTGTATACCTTGTGTTGGATGTCTGAGACTAGAACAACAACAGAATGCATTTCAATTGTATACCTTGTGTTGGATGTCTGAGACTAGAACAACAACAGAATGCATTTCAATTGTATACCTTGTGTTGGATGTCTGAGACTAGAACAACAACAGAATGCATTTCAATTGTATACCTTGTGTTGGATGTCTGAGACTAGAACAACAACAGAATGCATTTCAATTGTATACCTTGTGTTGGATGTCTGAGACTAGAACAACAACAGAATGCATTTCAATTGTATACCTTGTGTTGGATGTCTGAGACTAGAACAACAACAGAATGCATTTCAATTGTATACCTTGTGTTGGATGTCTGAGACTAGAACAACAACAGAATGCATTTCAATTGTATACCTTGTGTTGGATGTCTGAGACTAGAACAACAACAGAATGCATTTCAATTGTATACCTTGTGTTGGATGTCTGAGACTAGAACAACAACAGAATGCATTTCAATTGTATACCTTGTGTTGGATGTCTGAGACTAGAACAACAACAGAATGCATTTCAATTGTATACCTTGTGTTGGATGTCTGAGACTAGAACAACAACAGAATGCATTTCAATTGTATACCTTGTGTTGGATGTCTGAGACTAGAACAACAACAGAATGCATTTCAATTGTATACCTTGTGTTGGATGTCTGAGACTAGAACAACAACAGAATGCATTTCAATTGTATACCTTGTGTTGGATGTCCTGCTTTAAGATGAATTTCTATTACTAGAGGGTGAGCCCGTCTAGGAAGTGTAGACGATGGTTCTCGGAATGATAATGTTCTCCTTGTACGTTTTCTGTCGGTTACCATTATTGAAAATGCTAGACATTCGTAAAACTAAACTACTCTGTTTCACAGTGTCTTAGATGATTAGTAACATTTTAAAGTAGTGTTTATTGTTTGGTAGAGACCTTATAGGGCGGAGGTGGGGAGGCGGAGTTCATTTGAGGGAGGTGCTTATTAAAGGTACAGTATATAATGTTACATTTTTTAGGTTTAATAATATGGTAACATTTGTAATAAAATGAAATCCTCTAATAGATATGAAAAGTGGTAAAAAAGAATAACAAATGCTTGGTAAATTGTAGATAACAGTGCGATGAATTCTACTACAAATAGTATAATTGTGTTATTATAAATGTTGATGGACGTTTATTAGATAGTTGGGTTTGGGGGGGGGGGGGGGGGAAGGATTATTATTCAAAAGTGATGTTTATAATGAGGCGTTTATTCAAATAAATACCATCCTAATAATTATTAATACATTATTTAATTTAAACATCTTTTGAAACTAACTTCCGCGACAAGAAGATGTTTTAGATGGCTTGCAACATGGGCAGACACCCCAGTCCTAACGGGACACAGATAGCCTATAGTCATTTCTTCCAGCTTACTCAATAAAACTCAGCTATCAGGATTTCACTCGATTTTAAACAAAATGTCTTATCAACAAATCTCCCTATGTAATTTTATAATACTATTCCCCACAATATATTCCGATTCTTTATGGCATATATTTAATTTGATCTTTATTATTATTTGCAGTATAATTTTTATTTTTTAACTACTGTACCTTCACATGCAAGGTCCGTTTCTAAAATAAAAAAAAAACTGAAATGGCTATGACTATGGCTAACTTAAGCTCCAGTCCTACTATCTGTTTTTTTCTTCCGTCTTCCAAAGGGACACTGTATTGATTAATGGAAAGTGCCCGTTTCCAGTCACCTTTAGGGTCAAATCTATTATTTTAACTGCTCCCTTGTGTATAAAAGAGAGAAAATAGTTGAAACCAGGTTGTTGCAAGTTGAAGTCAACCCGGAAATTACTTTGACCGCGAAGAATTGAAATTGAGTTGAAAATCTTCTGTTGAAATCATAAATTTTGTTAAAAAACTCTTTATAATATCTTCCCAAGATAGAAATATGGAACAATAGCGTCGAACTGAAAACTAATGTTATCAAATCTACGTTTCGCGGTACATCTGAGATAGATAAGGTAGGTGTTCAAGGCGGAGATTAGTACCGAAGTTTTTCCATTGTGCTCGCCTATGTCAGAATTAACCATAATTTATATATAGATTGTTATTTTACTATGTTAATGGACAAATAAAGCATTTCAGTATGAACTTAAGCGACCCCTGTCTCAATATCAAGAAAAAAAGATAATTTGAGTGGTATTTTTTTAACATTATCACATATCGTTTATTATTGGAACAAGATCAGTATTAAAATAATATATATAAATACAAATAAAATTTGTATACGGGTGTAAATAAACATGATTTGCAATATTATAACAGTTTAACACATGCCAATGGATATCAAATTAAGCTAATTAATACATAAATAGATATTTCATTCTTCAATATCTGGCCAATATAAAAACTTAATAACCGTTACATTTTTTATAAACCTCATTTAAAAACCTACCCCCTCAAGGACAAAAAAAATGTTTCGATTTAGTGGAGGTTGGCCTGATTTAGTCACTGATTTAGTTGAAGTTCAATTTATGAATTAAAATGACGTCACTTTTAAAGTTTTAGCTCGAACTATGACTAAAGTCCAGTTTAAGAATACGGGTGCAAGTAATTCTCAGGTGGGAATTAAAATTAATTAACTGAAAGAATTGAGTATTCAGTATGGCAGAAACATCTGCATAACGTTGTTAATGTTACTACGATTCCTATTGCTTACCATCCTCCTGGTGCTGCACATAAATCCACAAGAACACGAGACTTCTGAAGAAATTGAAATTTTCTGTTTAGCTGAATTAATTTGAATGCAGAGCGTGAACGATAACCTAAGCAAAAAAAATATGAAAAATTTATGTGTATATACGATCTTAGATTTAAGACTGCAACTGGGAGTTGAGTTCTATCTAGACAAAATTAGCAGCAAACAAGGTTATTAGAGGCTGGTTGACTGTATGAAGATGGAGAAATATCTGTATAGGCAAGACAATAATTATTGCATTATTAAGGACTTTTAGATTTTCAAATCTACTATGTCGACTGCTACACTATTATGTCATTGTATGATACAAGCATGTATTAGGCGGTAAATTTGATCATTTTGACTGTCGCTCTTTGACACGAGTACCAGTGGACGTAGTATGACGTCATATAACGCTGCAAAAGTTTATCAAAATCATGGCTGAGAATCTTGCCATGATTTTTTGAGAATGTAGTACAGTGAATTTCAGTCAAAATATATTTGCAAACTGTGAATTATTGATTTGTATTGGTTATTTTAAATACAGCTTTTAATAATACAGGTTTTAGCCTGGTTCTTATCACTAGAACGCTAGCCTTCATTCAGAAAATTAAGGATCTATGCTAGGCCTAAGCTACACACTTGGTCTGACCTGTGTACTTCTACTGGCCCAGCACGGTGGAATAGCACCACGGCCGAGTGTCTATGCTAGGCCTAAGTTACACACTTGGTCTGACCTGTGTACTTCTACTGGCCCAGCACGATGGAATAGCACCACGGCCGAGTGCTACTATAAAGATTACAAGATTCCCAGGGTTATTACCTCATACATTCACTGGCACGTCAAGTCAAGTATCATTTATTGTCATTTGTTTTAAGGAAAAAAACATAGAAATTCTGTTTGCTCTGTTGGCGGAGCACAATATCCAACGGACACAACACAAAAAGTTTCTACATGATGTTTAAGGTTCTAATAGCTCCTGGAAAGAAACTATTTGTAAATCGTGCCTTATTAGCCTTAATACAACAAAAATGTGTTGCCAGCAAAAAAATAAACAATTTACACAAATGATACAAAAAGACTTTAAAAACACTTCACTGCACCCTACAGTAGGCTCGCGCTAGGTATAAATATTGTTTCAACAAAAGTTTAAAAAAGGTTTATTGAATAAACGTATGCCTATAGCTTTTTGAGGCTAGGCTTCCATAAACCCAAAAACAATGAAAATCGAAATAACTATTAACGTGTTAACTACATTACGCGAGTTAACATATTATTTCAGATGAAAAATATTGAGTTTTATATTGTTTTATCCATACGTACTTACACTGGCATTAAATATATAACATTAAAATATAGGCCGTTTATAAGCTATATTTCGCAGATTTATTATTGCGAGGAAATTCCCCACCGGCGACATCGATCGACCGAGGATTAGGCCTAGGCTAGAGGTCCGGCTAAAGGCCTAGTGTGCATGCCGGTACGGGTTGATTATCGCTATATAAATAACAAGTTTGAACAAAAGGCTTACGACAATCCTAGGTAAATTTTTATTAAACGTATAGGCCTAGGCCTACTTGCTTGGCGAATCCATGCCTTTTCAATCATTTAACAAGTTCGTAATCGGATCGTAGTACTGTACAGTAAAATTTAAAAAATACCGCCTCAACAACTTCGTGCTATGTGCGACGATCTGTTGTTCTTTGCGATCAACATTGGTAGAGTCCATTAATTATATGGGTGTTTAAAAATTTGATAACTATTAAAAACGTGATTCAACCACTGTGTAATCAAACAGTTTATTTACGGTAGTTAAAACTTTGATCCTCTCAAAATGGATAATCACGTATTCCGGTTATCACGTGATTGATTTACGGTTGGTTGCACGATTCTTTTTTTACATGTCGGGCGGAGGTGAAATATATTCGCCAATTTGGCGAATGAGTCGATATTTTTTCACCATTTGGTTTCACAATTTTCGTTTGGCTCACAAAAAAAAAAAAACCTTCATTTTCGTCAGTTTAGGGTCGGTTGAGTGATTTAAAATTATACTATACTAATTAATAATAACAGTGTTTTTGGCAGATCAACTCATAATTATTAGAATTTAATGGGAACAATGTAATTGTCTTGTTCTTAGTGCCACCAATGAGAACGTTTCTGTGCAAAATAAAAAGCTTTAACGCTGTCAATAAATTATAATTAACATATTACCAGTTTCTTTCGCAAGATGATAGTATCTATCTTTCCGTTGTTTACCAACTTTCGATTTCTTTCCCATTTTCAAATACCTGTAATCTTGATATCAAGCTTAAAATTCAATCAAAACAATTAGTAATCATCTGCTCAGGGAGTAATTAATAGGCTACTTAGACCTATTATGTACTAGGCCTACTACTACTCTAGGTCTAGCCAAGTACTGGGGTCTAGCTGGTAGAAGCTAGACTCGACGGTACCCAAGGACGCAATTAGTTAATATTTTTATTTTATAGACAACATTTATATGTATGCAAGAAACAACTTATTAATAAACATTTTTACCATCCTATAGTACTATTAGTATTATTAGATAAGTCTATAGACCAATAAAACTAAATACGATTAAGCCCGGAAAGTAAGCCAACATATCCTTTTTATACTAAGTAGTTATAACCTTATCGGAGCTGCACCTTCAATGGCAGTTCTTCAACAACAGTTATGTGTTTTTGCTGACCGGGGATTCCTTTTTTCCCTAACTTAAGAACACAGTTATTCACTTTATGAATTTCAGTTTCTTTAATAGGGTAGGAGACCCTCAAGTCCTGTATGACCGAGCCACAACTTGTGCTCATCAGTTTTCAATTTAGACCAAATCCTGATTACCGACAAGGGCGTTCTATTTCTAGAACATGCACTTAATTTATTATTATCCTAAAACTGCTCAAACAGCAAAAATGAGAAGGTTTTATCCAGTTCATATGGTTACAAATACCTAAACCACTGTCTAATTGAAAGAAAGTGTTTCTGAAACTTTAAGTCAGTACAGTGCTAAACTTTAATTCAGTACAGTGCTAAACTTTAACTCAGTACAGTGCTAAACTTTAATTCAGTACAGTGCTAAACTTTATTTGCAAAATAAATAAACAAGAAACATTATAAAATGATTTTCATCGTCGTAGGCTAGTGAGAATAGATATAGCCTAGGATAGGGCCTATAAGGCCGCTGGAAATACATTACATGGTTCTCGTCATCACTTGATTTTTGTCAACGTTCATCTTTCATCACAGTATTTTAATTAGGTGAAATAACCGTAATGTTCAAACACACGCTCACCGCCCGGACTACTAGAACACTTGGTTTCAGACTGAGGCTCAAAATACAGATTGATGGCGGTCCGCGACGATTAACATACACACTTTATGTTGCAAAATCGTGCGATCACATACACAATTGTTTGAGTGTTCACGATCGGCGGGAGGTGAGTCAGATTTTCATGAAAATATAACAAAATTTGTACTTTTCCCATATTTACCCCTGATTTTTCTTAACAAATACACAAAGATGAAAGATGAACTTTTTGGGTGCGGGGCCTAAAATCGCAAGCGGGCGCCGACGAGAACCATGTAATGTATTCCAGCGGCCTAAATATAACACTGTATTTTTCGTTTCCCAATAATGAATAAACTAACTAAAGAGAATTTAATAAATAAACTACTAGCCTACATTATTAATTAGCGCCAATTAAACTACATGAATTGCGTAGTCTACCCGTCCGTGGGAATTACGTCTAAACACGTTGGGCCCAATCGTCCACACGCATTGGTAATCAACCCGACATTCACACAACGCACTGCTGGCCCACCACAAGTCTTGGTTTTGAAACTCAGCTATACTACTACTACTACTAGGCTAGCCTAATAACTGCCTAGCTAGCTAGGCCTACTAGAGAGTCTAGCCTAGGCCTAGTAAATCTCAAACATACATACGTTAAACGAGGATGGTTAACAACTTCCTAAGAATCCGTACACCACATAAACCCTAAAGGAATACAATATTAATTTGGAAAACTGTATTTGTAGATGATTTAATAATCGCACAGACGCCAACTAGGCCTAGGCTACATGTTGTTTGACAAAAAGGAAAGGGAAAGAAGCAAGAGCGTGGCGGCGGCGGCGGGTGGTGGTGAGAGAGAGGGACGTCTCACGTACACACGTGTCTTTTGTTTTATAGAGGGCGCTATCGGCCCACTTTTGGCAGAGAGAGAGTTTCGACATTGAATGGATTAGCTTTAATCCATTCAATTTCCGACTCTTTCCAATAAATGGCTTTGTGCGCTCCATGCACACTCTACGCGTACGCGTTTAGTTTGTACAGCGATTCTCTATAGTAATGCATTGTTTTTACATTTTGTTGTTTAAAATCATGTTCGCAGTAACTCCGTTATTATTCTAACAGAAACCTTTAAAAAAATTGATTGTTTTGATATTAAATTCGATATTTAAAGCCTTGTGAATGTTATACATTTTTTAAGCAAATGACTCGACTTCATACGCTACATAGGCATAGTTGGACACAAACATGGCCGGCGTGCACACCACGTGACTTTCTAAAATCCGTGAACGCAATGCCGTAACTCTCTCTATATATGGCTCTGACTTTTGGGTCATTTTTTTTTCCACAGATAGTTAGCGCATGACATAAATTTACGCTTTGTTTCAATTTAAATTTTTGTACGGGTTATCTTATCGACCTATGTTAAATACCAGCAATTCATAAAATCGCGCGTAACTTACGTCATTATAGCCTAATTACAATAATAACAAGGGCGGATAACCAATTAAAAATGATTGTGTTAATTGTAATTTTTAGTCAAGAGTTTTCTCACATTTTCTGTCTACGCATCTCTGGAGAAAAATGTACGACATCTTAAAAAAATTGGTACACAAAAATACACCAATCGATTGCGCGATTTCTTTCATTACGGTTATTATGTTTTAATCATGTTTCGTATGGCAAAAACGGTACATACATTTTGTTATGTTAATAACATAACAAAACATACAATAAAAGTAAACGTGGAATTTTATCATAGCCCTACAAAATAGGTAAAATGGCTTGTTGGTTTCACGATCCGCTTGTCAATCAGGTCGGCTACTTTCAATGTTCTTCAGTCAATTTTAATGTATTGTTAAAATGCACTCGCTAGAATAGAATTTTTCTTCCAGTATGAAACGGCAACCATGACGTGTTTGATTTCGGCGGCAAAATAGCGTATTAACAAGGATTTTCTTTAAAGATTCTTTCCTTTAGTAAATCGACATTTTTGGAATATGCAGGTCTTCGCATCCGATTAAACCTTGTTTTGATAAAAATAGCCTTCATTAATTCTGTGCGTCATTTTCATTTTGTATTTGTGTACGTTATAACACCCTAATACGGCGTACAACACCCTAATACGGCGTTATAACGCCCTAACACGGCGTTATAACGCCATAATACGGCGTTATAACACCGTAAATAGCCTACGGGGTTATAACGAACTAATTATAGTAGGCCTAAAATCCGTTCACATGTAAGCTACATGCGCGGTAGGCCTATGGCATTGGTATTAATGGATGCATTGATGGATTTTCAAGAAAACTAATGGCTTGAGGCAAACAGCACAACAAATGACCCAACGTATATTGGAGGTTTCTTCTTGAAAGCAGTCGAAAAGATAGGAGGATATCCTACTCTTGTCAGAAGAGACAAAGGAACAGAAAATAGGCATATTGGAATTCAACCGAAGGAACATATTCATCAGCAGCTGATAAAGCAAATGTTTTGAATAAGCAAATGGGAAAGCGACTGGCAAATGTCATTAAATGCGTCCAAATGCTAGTACGCTATGACTATCACCCACAAGAAGAAACCGATTAAATCTGAATACTCCATGGGACACTTGAAATTAAAAGAAGTGCATTATCCGTATTTGGGAGTGAAACTAAGCTCTGATCTCAAGTGGTCGACACACATAGACCAAATAGCATCCAAAGCTAACAGTATGCTAGGTATCTCAAGTGGTCGACACACATAGACCAAATAGCATCCAAAGCTAACAGTATGCTAGGTTTGCTGAAAAAAAATCTGTACTTCTATAATAAAAACACAAAATCCATTGCCTACAAATTAAACATTGGTTAGACCAAGATTGGAATACTGTTCTGCAGGGGTGGCGCCAGGATCTTCCCGACGCGGGGGCTACATTCCCCGACGAGGGGGCTATGCGAGCGAAGCGAGCATCACTAGGCTGGGGCCAGGGGGCCGCCAAGGACCCCCGGTGGGGGTCCAGGGGGCGAAGCCCCCGGAAGCAACGCGTTCTAGCGTCATTTGAGGTCATTTTAATCAGATTTAGGGTAGCCATTTTTTCCATTTTTTATAATGCATAAATAAAATACTGCGTGCAAAAAAACGATGCGCGATGACTGTTTCAATCCATATTTTTCAATTTAAAAAATAAAAGTTCAAAGAAAATTTAGAAAAATAGAGTTGGAGGTCCCGGAAATTGAACTTATTATACTTCAAAACATGAAACAAAATATATAAGTCCCTATCATGGTTGTGACTGAGCTATGAAATGTTTGAAAAATAGAGATGTTAGGTCCCGGAAAATGCACTTCTTGTACTTCGAAATATGACCAGCTTTATTGTTGGGGCTGAGCTAAGAAACTGTTTAAAACTAGAGCTGCAGGTCTTCAAAAAATAGCATTTTATACTTTGGAAACATCAGGCCTAGAGGCTTAAAAAACGCAAGCGTAGACCTTTTTCAGTCAGGGAAATAAGTTTATTCCTCCCAAGTGTATGCGTGCGTACCATCTGGACTTCCGAGTGGTGAGAAATTCATGACATACAGGACATTGAAAATGTAATAACTTAGCTATAATAAGATGTTGGCTAAGCGAAAATGGCATGTTTTTTTGTTTAGTAATGGATGAAAAATTTATTTTAGGTGCCCCACGGTAAAGAAGGTTACTTGTAAATTAAAAAATTGGTGAACATACGAACAATTAACATAATTCGTTTTTGCTGCTATAGTGTAACGTACGTCGACGCAGTACACGACGTAACCGTCAGTAAACTTCGCCTGGAAAATAACTACAGTACACATTTTGGTCCCTGGATGGAACATGATATCACGCGTCTCGACCCAACGTTGAACGATTCGTACAAAGGGATACCGACAGACAAGTGCGAACCTAGCTATTGTTTAGGAGTAAGTTAGATCGCTGGCAATAATGAATGCATATAAAGTGCATAATATCACTCTGACGTACTCTCACGGTCAATGAAACGTCGCGGTTTTCTAGGCGCTGAAGCTAGCTACGAAGTGAACGCGAACGCTTTTTACTGTATATTATAATTTATTCCCCGACAAAAAGTACCCGTGTTCCCTTCGGTAACCGTCGGTAAACTTCGCCTGGAAAATAACTACATTACACATTTTGGTCCCTGGATGGAACTTGATATCACGCGTGTTGACCCAACGTTGAACGATTCGTACAAAGGGATACCGCCAGACAAGTGCGTACCTAGCTAATGTTTAGTAGTAAGTTAGATCGCTGGCAATAAATGAATGCATAAAAGTGCATAATAGCCCTCTGACGTACTCACACGGTCAATGGAACGTGGTTTTCTAGGCGCTGAAGCTATATGAAGTGAACGCGAACATTTTTTACTGTATATTATATTCCCCGACAAAAAGTACCCGTGTTCCCCGACGGGGGGGCTAGGCTCCCCGACGAGGGGGCTAGAGCCCCCGTAGCCCCCCCGCTGGCGCCACCACTGCTGTTCTGCCATCTGGGATCCCCAGCAAGAATCCTATAAGAAGAACAGAGCTGAGCTGCTAGATTCACAGTCCGAGATTACAGTCGCGATTCAAGCATCACACACATTCTGAAGGATCTGAACTGGGAAAGCCTCCATGAAAGAAGAGCAAAATCAAGACTTGTCACACTCTACAAAGAAACTCACAACATAACACCGAACAATATCCAGAATTATCGCAAAGCATCTACAAGTATACATCTACAGGTATAAAGACAAGACAGACTGACGCCCTCGCTAACGATCGATTTTATTCCTGCTAACAAAGACTGTTATCGTCACTCATTGTCTCCCAAAACGATCCCTGAATGGAACAATTTGCCTTTCAAAGTCCGCGATGCTCCAAATACCAAGACCGTCAAATCCGAACTTGAACAAATAAACATTAACGACCTGATCCACCGTCCACTATTTAATATAACTGCTGCACATCAGACACCGACCTGCGTGCAACGACAACCAGGAAGGTGTTTGTCGCAGCACATCAGACACCGACCTGCGTGCAACGACAACCAGGAAGGTGTTTGTCGCAGCACATCAGACACCGACCTGCGTGCAACGACAACCAGGAAGGTGTTTGTCGCAGCACATCAGACACCGACCTGCGTGCAACGACAACCAGGAAGGTGTTTGTCGCAGCACATCAGACACCGACCTGCGTGCAACGACAACCAGGAAGGTGTTTGTCGCAGCACATCAGACACCGACCTGCGTGCAACGACAACCAGGAAGGTGTTTGTCGCAGCACATCAGACACCGACCTGCGTGCAACGACAACCAGGAAGGTGTTTGTCGCAGCACATCAGACACCGACCTGCGTGCAACGACAACCAGGAAGGTGTTTGTCGCATACAGATACAGACATTCATAATGCCTGTTGATCATCTGCCATCTTCATGTAGATGTAGAAAATCATTTATAAGCATTAAAATAGAAGGCATGTCAATTGTGGTTGTCTGTTAATTTATGGGTTTTTTTCCATAAAAAGAACGCTTTCAAATTTTAACTAAATGAATGTAGTAGTTTAATTATAGGCTACATTAGATTTATTTTTATCTCAATGTCAATCTAGCTAATGTACTTATAGTATTCCATGATCACAACACACATTTCAACACACCTTCATATACCATACCTACTGTACAGCTTCTGGTTAAAAAGATATTGCATTTTTTAAATAATTATTAGCTATATTGAAATACATGGATGCCATTTCTGAGAAACAATCACTGTGTAGTACGGAACTAGAGAACCTCGCTTATTCGGTTTCAAGCTTGTAATACGTTGGATTTAGATTGTAAATTATGTATTTATAATTATCATTGTTTACATTTATGCAGTATGATCTTGATAGAACAGCGGAGATGGGACACTCATTTGATAAGAAGGTCTAAGTAGGACCATGTCAGAGCCATATATATATGGCTCTGGACTATGTTACCAATGGACGCCCTCTAGTGAAGTTTCAGCTGCCACAGGTTTATCACAGCAAGGATCACATCAAGCTGGTAGATCAGAGGAGAATAGACCTTTGTAAAGAATCAAGTAAATTTAAAGACCAATACCCATGTCATCGTGATCTATATTTGAATACTATTTCAATAAAATCATATTCAACGAATGGGAGATCCCAACTACTCCAGAAGGTTCTATGCGCTTTTACATCAACCTAAGGGATTGTGTTAGAAGAGAAATTGGTTTTTTTTAGCAACAAGAGATATTCTTGTATTATCCAGTATTATAAAGAGTTTAGTCAGCAAGTTCAATGTTAAATTTTATTTTTCTACCCAAAAAAAAAAAAAAAATTTCAATAATTATAATATTAATACAATATAGATACAACGTTCGCAAATGAGGATACATTAGGTAACTATACATTGTATGTTTCCTTTATGCATAGCTGCCTAATTGGTTTAAATTAAATTTTAACATAATACAAAGAATATGATTGATAAATAAAACGTACATCATGGTACATTTTAGGTTATAGAGGTTAGATAAGGAGCTTTAATAAGTTGAAAAGGCATATTTTATATATATCATATTTTATAGTTTATGTAGAAATGTACGGTATCGAATGCGTTTGCAAGCCTAGAGAAGACACCGACACCAGTTTAGAAATGCTGCTGTTCGTAGATATCAATAGCAATTAGGAAAATAATCTTACTTAGAAAAAAAGGGAAACCACTTTCGTGGGAATGTAATAAATATTGCATGCCCCAAGTAATGTTACAATGATAAAAGTATGGAAAGCTAGGTAACTGGTTGCCGGTAAACAAGCGCATCCAGTAGTAGGCCTACAAGATTGCAACCTTTTCCATGGAACTGCTCTCCACATATCACGAACCTAAACCATTATTATGTCCCACTACAGCCCATTCTCGATACTGGATCTATTTCCGAAGTATCATTGAATATTTTGTAATACAAGATCACAGTGTTTCACTTCTAGCGTGGAATCTCTCTTGAACTCACTCTATTTCAAAACTTATTCTTTTCATGTAGCGCTGTGAGACTAAAGCGCTCGGTAAAGAGCGCTTTATAAATAGGCCCTATTCGATAATCATTATTACTATTTTGGAGAATACTTTGAGGTACAAATCTGGATAGCCTTATCATCTGCAATAATGTATTTGATGTTTCCAGCAGCTTAAATAAGAGTCAATACACCAAGAAACTTAACAAGGTCTACCAGTTGAATCTCAATGTCATTAAACATTTGGGAAGGTTGTAGGCCTATAAGCTTGTTTCGTCCATAAAGCATTTGATTGATTGATTTATTTTATTTAATTTATTATTTTATTAATTTAAGTTCTTCATACAGATAGTTAAGATTTTTTATTTAAAAATAGATATGTCATCAGCATATCATTGATATACAGGATGAAAAATAGAGAACCAGGGATATATAATAATCGTGACATGAATGAATCAATATTTGTTGTTTCCGTTATGTATGATATTGAATAGATTCTAAAGGTTTGTTAATGTACTGCGCATGTACGTGTGAACGGATTGTATAATTAGGGCGTTATGACGCCCTAATTACGGCGTTATAACGCCGTATTATTATAAAATAAATGTTTTCTTTGGCGGAATTCAGCAACCGTACACTAGACACGGCGGATGAACGCGTTCGTTTTGTTACTGTTGATACCGTTGATAACATAATCAACAAATACTTAGATGGAATTAATTGAAACAATTACTCGATTATTTAACTTGATTCTTGATTAGGGTGTAGTGCCACAAGACTGGTGCATCGGAATTGTGCCTATACAAAAAGAAGGGCTCCCCCAATGATCCTGATAACTATCGAGGGATCACCCTACTTAGCTGTATGGGGAAATTGTTTACGGCAACTATTAACAATCGACTCTCTTATATCGAAGGTGCAGGTATTATGGGCGAAGAACAAGCAGGATTTAGGGATGGGTACTCAACTAATTATAATATTCTAGTTTCACACTCCATAATTGAACTACTGTATATTTAAACAAACACAAAAGGTTGTTAATAGTTCATCGCCCATAATACCTGCACCTTCGTTCGATATAAGAAGCGTTCGACTTAGTTGATAGATCTTTTTTGCGGAGCATGCAAATTAATTTCATGTGGCATAAACGGTAAAGTTATTAATGTTATATATTATATGTATGTAACGGCCAAGTCTTGTGTCAAATTGAATGGTTTAATTTCCGATTGTTTTCCATGTAGGCCCTAATGTTGGAATACGACAAGGGGAAAACTTGTCACCACTTTTGTTTGCGATTTACCTTGATGATTTTGAATTTTTTTTTTTTTTTTTTTATTCACAGGAATCACCTTTATATCGGTGGCACACATTATCAGTTAATGGTGCATCCATTTTACAGACAAAATACAAATAACATAAGCTACAAAGTTCTAAATACTAACACATAACATCAAAACAAAATGTAAACTAATTAATTAATTAGATCTGTATGAAAATACATAATACGTAAACTGTATGTACAATATATATAAATTACAAAAATAAAAACAGAACAACAAAAATATATGATAATAAATAAATAAAAATAAATAAAACTTACAGATACATCCTCATAGAGATATCTGTTAGTCGTTACTATAAAGGTCATTTAGGGACAACCTTTAATTTTAATGACTAATTTAATAAAGATTCAAGATAAAAAGTTAAAAATACTGTAAAAATGTAAAACTATTAAAGCTATTGACAAGCAAGTAACACAAGCCAAAAGAGCAATTAATGTACAGTATGAGATGTATTGTCCCTTTGACTAATTAAAAAAAAATTTTTTTTTTTCATTTCGAAAAAAAGTGGGTCATTTTGAAGTATCATAATAGTTATTAACTTCCACCAAAAATTAGTCAAAAAAAAAAAAATTTAACCGAAATACAGATGTTTTTTTGTTCAAAAAATAACTTTGACTTCCAGTCAAAGTTTTCAATCAAAACATATCCCATAATGCAATGCGCTTGTTTGGCTACTCTGTATGCATAATCATAAAACTTCCTCGCGATCTGTGTGAAAACACCTTCTCAACCGTGATGAGTTGTAAACAATCCTAATTAGCATCATGCATAATGCATACTCATGGTTTGAAATCTTTGTTTACTTTCACTTGCGACGATTTCTCAGACGAAATGTAATCTAATTAATTTACCTGTTAATTACGTAAACTGTTGTTTTTGGCTCGAATTTTCGACTTAAAGTGAATAACTTTAATATTACTTTGATATGGCCAATTTAAATTTAGAATATTTTTTTTTTCATTTTTTGTGTTTCAAGGGACAATACATCTTTAACAAAAGCCAAACAATTAAATCTTCCGTTAGACATTGTGTGTGAACTGTTTGACCAGCTCGTTTTGCCAATTTTGGTATATGGTTGCGAAGTTTGGGGATTCCAAAAGCTTGATCAGATCGAGGTCTTTTACAGAAAATTTTTAAAGCATATTCTCAAAAAACCTAATAAATCCACTGCAAATTGCATGGTTTATGGTGAAGTCGATGGAGTAAATATTAAATTAGTAATTGATAAAAGAATGTTACAGTTTTGGGTACGCTTAATAAGTAGCAAACAAAGCAAATTGTCAAATATTATGTTCAGGTTGCTAAAAAAATTACATGATCATGGTATTTATCTCTCACAATGGACTCTATAGCAAAATTCTAAATGTAAAATTGTGGTATGCCCCAAATGTGTAATGATATTGATGATTAGAAAAAGCTAAAGCAAAATGAAAACAAATTAACACTGTATTAAAAAGAAATGCTAAATATACTTTTGAAAGAAGAGGTTATATTCTATAAAAACCTTTATTCTAATAAAGATGTACCTGTGAATGTTAATGAATAAATACCTAAACAATACATATTTTAACATTTTATCTGATGAAGAAAAGGAAAAATGTGAAGGTCTTCTATCTGTTGATGAATGTACAGAAACGATTTTTAAAATGAAATGAAATAAAAGTCCAGGTATTGATGGCCCAATTGTAGAATTTTATCGCACTTTTTGGAACCATTTAAAACATATCCTATGTGATTCTTTGAACTAAAACTATAATAATGGAAAGTTATCTACAACACAAAAAAGATGTATAATAAACCAAATATATAACAAGGCCAACAGCCATTAAGTCGCGTGCTACAATGCATAGTGATACCGGACAGACAGACAAACAGACCGACAGACAGACAGACCGACAGACAGACGGACCGACCGACATAGTGAACTATACTGACCGAAATTACTGAACATGTTTAAAAATGTTGAAATGGTTAAAAACATTTATATTTTTTTAATTTACACGTGCGTAGCCTGTCACTTTTGACGTGCTCGTATAACGTAATTTCGAGTTGAAAAGTAAGTCAAGAAAACAGAAATCGGGCAAAAAGAGTGCGCAACAACATTTAACGCGCAGTGCGCGCGCAAAAATCTGCGCACTCATGGCAATTTTGTAAACGCTTAAAATTGCCTGAAACGTACTCTTATTTCATCGAAAATAAATTTTGAAAATGTTAAGCGCGCGTACGCATGCGTTACATGCGCTACGCACGTAATTGTATTGCCATATGATGATTTATGCCCTGAAATTTATGAGTACCAAATTTTATTTAATTGTGATTCATGGTTGTTAAGATATGATTACAAACGTGATTTCGTCAAATCGTGCGTAGACCGCGTAATTTTTTATTGCGCACCGTGAAAACATAACCACATCGATTCCTGGCCATAAGGAATATTCTGTGAAAAATTGACTTAGCTAGATTAAACTGATATCAAGATAAGGTCATAAAGCGATAAAACGCATAGTGATACCGGACCGACAGACAGACAGACAGACCGACAGACAGACCGACAGACAGACCGACCGACCGACATAGTGAACTATACGAGTCGCTTCCACGCGACTAAAAAGTGACAAAGAGAAAACATAGAAAACTGGAGACCGATTACTCTTCTTAATGTCGATTCTAAAATATTAGCCCATGTATTAGCTAACAGACTACAAAATGTGATAGGATGAAATGAAGATCAAAAAAGATATGTAAAAAAAAGGTTTGGAGGAGAAAATGTAAGACTGGTAAATGACATACTAAACTACACAAAAGCAATATGACAGGTGCTGTTGTTTTTCTTGATTATGCGAAAGCTTTCGATTCAATAGACAGAATACTACTGTTTAAGGTTTTAAATCAAATGGATAAGGGTTATGTATAAAGAAACAGAATGTGCAATAGTAAAACAACGGATGGTTGTCAGAAAAGTTTAAAATGGAATGTGGCGTGAGGCAAGGTTGCCCATTATCTGCTTTGCTATTTATTCTGGTATAAGAAATAATGGCAGTAAATGTCAGAAATAATAATAATCCTAAATGTATAGGAATTACGTTACCTAATAGCACTGACGATGATGATGATAATATCGTTAAAATTGCTCAATTAGCGGATGACACCGTAATTTTTAGTCGCGTGGAAGCGACTCTATAGTTCACTATGTCGGTCGGTCGGTCTGTCTGTCTGTCTGTCGGTCTGTCGGTCTGTCTGTCTGTCTGTCGGTCCGGTATCACTATGCGTTTTATCGCTTTCTGACCTTATCTTGATATCAGTTTAATCTAGCTAGGTCAATTTTTCACAGTATATTCCTTATGGCCAGGAATCAATGTGGTTATGTTTTCACGGTGCGCAATAAAAAATTACGCGGTCTACGCACGATTTGTAATCATATCTTCACAACCATGAATCACAATTAAATAAAATTTGGTACTCATAAATTTCAGGGCATAAATCATCATATGGCAATACAATTACGTGCGTAGCGCATGTAACGCATGCGTACGCGCGCTTAACATTTTCAAAATTTATTTTCGATGAAATAAGAGTACATTTCAGGCAATTTTAAGCGTTTACAAAATTGCCATGAGTGCGCATATTTTTGCGCGCGCACTGCGCGTTAAATGTTATCACGCACTCTTTTTGCCCGATTTCTGTTTTCTTGACTTACTTTTCAACTCGAAATTACGTTATACGAGCACGTCGAAAGTGACAGGCTACGCACGTGTAAATTTTAAAAAAATAAATGTTTTTAAACATTTCAACATTTTTAAACATGTTCAGTAATTTCGGTCAGTATAGTTCACTATGTCGGTCGGTCGGTCTCTCTGTCTGTCGGTCTGTCGGTCTGTCTGTCGGTCTGTCGGTCCGGTATCACTATGCATTGTAGCACGCGACTTAATGGCTGTTGGCCTTGTTTCACATGATGAAGGTAGTTTAAAATATTTCTTGAATGAGATTGAGTCATTTTGTAGTGTTTCAGGGTTAAAATTAAATAGAAAAAAGACAAATGGTATGTGGATTGGTGAAAACGAAAATAGTGTTTCAAGACCATTAGATATTACATGGACTAGTGAACCCTTTTTTAGGAATCCATGTAGGTTACAATAAGCATTTATGTGAGAAGAGAAACTGGGACAAAAATATTACCAATCTAGAAAATGTATTAAACTTATGGAAAAGAAGGAATCTTACATTTTTTGGTAAAATCACTATTATTAAAACACTTGCTTTGTGTAAGTTTATATATAACGCAAGTATAATTGATGTTCCAAAAGATATAGTTAAACAAATAGAAGAGAAAAGATAAAGAGAACAACCTTAATTAAAAATATTAAAGAAGGTGGTTTAAACATGCCAGATGTTAGCTCTGTGGTTGAATAACTTAAACTAAATTGGGTCAAGCGACTGTTAGGTCCAGATCCAGGTAAATGGAAATGCATACCAAAATATTTCCTTCACCCAATTGAATATACAATAAAAAGTACTAAACTTAATGTACATGATCATGCTAACTTGAGAGATATGCCTACATTCTACAAGAACATGATTAATGCTGTAGTAAAATTTAATAATATTGTGTATCCAAAACCAACAACTTTAATAGAAATAAAAAATCAGCAATTATGGGAAAATAAGTTTATATTATCTAACAATAAATCATTGTACTTCAAATCATGGTTATATTCTGATTATAAAACAATTGGTGATATATTTATAAATGATAGAGTATGTACTGCAGGGGAAATAATTTCAAATTTGTATAAAAAACATAATGATTTAATTGAATATTTACAGCTTATGAATGCCATACCAAATGAGTGGAAAGAAATTATTAGAAAAGACAATACAAATAATCAAGATGTAGGCAATAATGATTCATTGTTGCATACGAACATTAAAGGATCTATCTACTATAAATATTTATAAACAACTGTTCCAGTGAACCAGGTTCACAAAAAAAAAATAGGAATGTGAGCTAAATAACGTAGAAATAGATTGGAATAAAGTATGGTATTATAAGGTATACAAGATGAAACATATAGTAAAGTTGCTCAATTCAACTTTAAACTCCTACATCGAATATTACCGTGTAAAAAAAGATTAAAACTATGGAATCTAGCAGAAAACAATTTATGTGACAATTGTATAAATCAGATAGAAAGTGAACAACACATGCTGTTTGAATGCAATGCCATTCAATGGACATGGCACAAATTTAAAGATGTGCTGGCTGTTTGCTTTCCAGCTGAAGATAATATTACTTAGTTTAAAATTGTTACAGGAACAAAAAACAATATTGTAAATGAATTGATTTCTCTGTTTTTATTCTGTATATACAAGGTACACATAATATCCAAAGCTGGAAGAAATGATAAAGATGATAAAAAAAAGATCTGGATTCTTTTCACTGCTGAAGTTAAAAATCTATTAGAAAATGAACATATTATGTGTAACTTAATTAAGACACAACGTAAATGGGGTGCAAAAAAAGAAACTCTGCTACAATTGATAGCATGAATATAATTTGTATGAAGTGTTTTTTCATATTTTCTAAAATGCAATATTGTTTTTTTTTGTACACTGAAGTAGTATTATAATAAGATGACATCGGGTATGAAGCGTCTCACATGCACACAGAGCCAAATTGGCATCTTGGACTTGCACAGTGCTTAGGGTTTTCATTTAAATATCATCCTATGCTATCATCCTTATTATCTAGTTTTCAAACTTTTGCATTCATCTTTTTTCATCTCATCCTTTTTGTCTGGGTGAAAAGGGATGATATTTTATACGCCTTCTCTGAGTTTATAGCCTCTCTGCCCGAACATGAACAAGATTTTATAAGAACGATTTCAATGACAGTTCACAGAATTTTATTACCATGTTTTATCTTTATATTTTAATTACCATCTTTTTTAAGATTGTAAATGAAAGCATATGGTTTTATATTGAAATCAATCATCTTTTTATGTAAATATGCCTGCAATTTAACTACTTTTAACACTGTAAAAATCGTAGTAATATACAATAGAAAGAGAAATATTCATGCAAATAATTAATTGTTACAAATGTACCTTTGTTTTTATATATATAATATATATATATATATATACATATAAAACACAGAATTATAATAAAAGTGGGACAACCCCACACAAGACAAAAAAAAAATGATTTCGATAATTTTAATAAAAAATGGTTAGCAAAGAGTAATCTCCGGGCGTTGTGATTTTACTTAACCAAGGTATAGTTTATTACAGCTCCTGAAATACGGTTAAAATTTGACGTTTTCTAAATCTCGATTGATTTCTAAGTGAGTATAATATAGTGAATAAGTCAAGTTAAACCAAGTCTTTGTTAAGGTGGAAGTTTTTACCTGAAAGAAATACTAGGAAAAAACAATTTGTATATCGTTCACGTCTAAGCCCGGTGAAAGCCAAACAATGGCGTCAAAAACCCATAGAAACGGGACTAACAAAGGAATGTACAGTGCTGCACAGGCTGACGGTGACGAAATCAGCAGGATGAACGGGCAAACAGTAAACAAAGAACGTAGTGTAGTGAAGCCAATCTTTTTGAAGGCTGATCAAATACCAACAGGAAAAAGCTTTTTCAAAGATGAAGACCTATGTATAGCCCTACTAAAAATAATTGCTGCAGAAAGTATAATAGGTGTTCAAAAAATACGGAACCTATGGCGAATTTATCTAAATAATAGAAATGATAGAGTGAAACTAATTACGAATGGACTAAACATTAGGAATTGTAATATTACAATTCATGATAAAAATCCTTATTTGGCATACAACAACATGGAAACAACGAGAATAGTCATAAAGGATATACCATTATCGGTTGCTGACGTAGAGATTGCTAGCAAGTTGAAAGCGCTAGGATGCAAACCAATAGGAGATGTTACAAGGCTAAAAATAAGGGTTAATGGCCAATTAACCAGCTGGCTAAACGGTGACAGAGCTGTCGTTGTAGAAAAGCTAAAATCGCCTATACCAAGACAGATAATAATAAATGGTTTTAGAGCACGGGCTTTTCATGACGGTCAGGAAGTGAAATGCAACAAATGTACAAAGACTGGGCATTTAGCTTTTCAATGCAAAGCTGATATAATCTGTTTCAAGTGTCATTTACCAGGGCATACTAGGGACAGATGTAATGTTGAAGCGCATAATGTATCATCATCTGGTTCACCTGGTGCATACATTAATAAAGTTTGGGAATCGGTTTTTAACTTTGAAAACCCAAAAAATAGTAATGCTAACGATAACCACTACGGGAAAAGAGCTACGGTACAATCTGATACAGAAACACATGATGAAGTGTTTAGTATTGATGGAAGTAGTGAATCATCAGATGATGAAAATGCGCAGAAAGAAACAAGTGTGATCACTATAGAACAACACACAAACCAAAATGAGCAGAAAGATGATGACAGAGAGGAGCAGAGAGAAGAGCAGGAAGTGGACGAAAGAGAGGAGGAGGAAGTTGAAGAAGGAGAGGAACAAGAAGTACCGGGAAGAAAGTACCAGAAAGCTGAAGAAAGAGAGGAGCAGGAAGTTGGGGAAAGAGAGGAGCATGAACAGAAGAAGGTAACTGACTACTTTGAAAAAAGTATGCAAAAAAGTAAAAGTGTTAGCACAAACAAGAAAGCAGCGAGAGATCTGAAGGAACAGTCCGGAAATGAAGGCAGGACAGAAGAAAAAACAAAGAGTATTGAAAAAAGAAGTTTAAGAAAGAGAAACAAAAACAAGTAATTTAATCTTAATAATATGTATTCTAAATATTGTAATTTCCCTAGGAAGCTCTTTACTCTAATCTTATGAATTTACATTGTATAACACTAAACGTTAGAGGAGCTAGAAATATAAATAAGCAACATAAGCTATTCCAATGGGTAAAAGATCAAAAAGCGGATATATGTCTGCTTCAGGAAACCCATCTAACAAATGAGATTATTAATAAATCAAACTTTGTTTGGGAAGGTGAAGCGATCCATAGTATAGGTAATTCACATAGTAGAGGAGTGTCGATACTATTACGAAAAGGTCTTGAATGCAAAATTGTTAAAAAGTTAACTGATATTGATGGAAGATATATATTTCTTAATTTAATGATAAATGAAAAGGAATTGGACATTATAAATATTTATGCTCCTAATGAAAGCAAAAATAGAAGTGCATTCTTTAGGACCATACACAAATGTTACAATGACTTTGATGGAGGGAAGGGTAATTCTATCATTCTAGGTGGAGATCTGAATTGCATCATGAATAGTGACATTGACCAAAAAGGTAGCGCAAATAGGTCTGATAAATCTGTTTTTACGATTAAAAACCTAATGAAAAATTTAAATTTAAATGATATTTGGAGATCCAAAAACATGAATAAGCGACAATTTACGTGGCGTAAGAGATTTAACAACATTTTCCGTAGGCTGGATTACTGGTTAATATCAGAAGATCTCTTTTCAAATGGAGATGTTTTAGCCTGTGACATTCGTCCAGCCATTCTCACAGATCACCAGGCGGTATCAATTAAAATAGATTTGCATGAAAAAATACGCGGTCCTGGTTTATGGATGTTCAACAATAGCTTTCTGAAAGATGAAACATTTACAAAATTAGTAATTAAAATAATTGATGTTTCAATACTAAAAAATAATAGAGAACCTGTAAGTGCAAGTTTGTTATGGGAGCTTGTAAAAACAAAAATAAAAGAATTTTCAATTGCATACGGAAAACAAAAAAATAAAAACCAGAATAAAAAGAAAGAAAAATTACAAAAACAAATAAAAAACTTAAATGAAACAATTATGAATACTCAAAATTGTGATATAACCATTGAAAATAAAATTGAAAACAAAAAAATAGAGCTTGAAAACATTTATAATGTAGAAGCAAAAGGCGCGCAAATTAGGTCCAGAGTAAAATGGATAGAGGAAGGCGAGCGGAATACAAAATACTTTCTTGGGTTATAAAGATCCAAAAGTAAAAAGAAACACATAAAAAGTTTAATTACTAAAGATGGGAGCTTAGCAACGAGCCCAATTGATATCTTAAAGGAACAAATACAACATTTCGAAGGTTTATACGCAAAAAATGTTATAAACCCTGGAAAAATTAATAAATACCTTTGTAATTCTACTATAAACAAGCTTTCAGAAATAGAAAAAGAAAATTGTGAAGGTTACGTCACTATTGATGAATGTAAAAAGGCCATTTCAATGATGGAAAAAAATAAAACACCTGGATCGGATGGTCTAAGTGTTGAATTTTATGTGTTCTTTTGGAATAATATTAAACATTTAATTTGCGATGCGTTAAATGAAAGTTATAATTCTCAAGAATTATCCTTTTCGCAAAAACGAGGTGTAATCACCCTTTTGTTCAAGGATGGAGAAAGAGAAAATTTGAATAATTGGCGTCCCATTACCCTCTTAAACACCGATTACAAAATTCTTGCACATGTATTAAGTAACAGACTTAAAATGGTTATTAAATCAATAGTAAGTTCAGACCAAAAAGGTTATATAAAAGGCCGTTTCGCTGGTGAAAACATTCGGTTAATAGAAGACCTGCTTTATTATACAGAGTGTAATGATATCGAAGGGGCAATAATTACCGTAGATTTTAAGAAGGCTTTTGACTCTATTAGTAGAGATTTTATGTTCAATGTTCTAGAAAAGTTTAACTTTGGAATGTTCTTTTGTAACTGGGTAAAAGTATTATACAATAACGTTGAATGTGTCACAGTTAACAATGGTTGGGTTTCAAACAATTTTAAAATGGAAAGAGGTATTAGACAAGGTTGTCTTCTATCTGCTCTGTTATTCATTTTAGTGGTTGAAGTAATGGCATCTAGAATAAGAAACAAAGATGACTATAAGGGTATTAAACTTCCAAATAATGAAAATAACATAGAAGCTAGAATAAGCCAATTAGCCGATGATACTGTTTTGTATGTTGGTAATGACAAAAGTATTAAGTCAGCAGTCAGTGTAATTGAACGTTTTTGTGAAGTATCTGGAATGACACTAAATAAAAAAAAAAACCAATGCTTTTTGGATTGGTAAATGGAAGAACAGAATAGATAGACCTTTAGAATTAAATTGGGTAAAACACCCGATCAAAATTTTAGGCATATATGTAGGATATAATACAGAAGAATGTACCAGAAAAAACTGGGATGTTAAATTAATAGAGCTAGAAAAGACTTTAAAACAATGGAATGCTAGAAATCTCTCAATTTTTGGTAGAATAATAATCCTGAAAATTCTTGCACTATCTAAATTAACATATGCTGCAAATATCACTGATGTTCCAAAATATGTATATACACAAGTTACAAATCTAATATATAATTTTATTTGGAACAATAAAAGGGAAAAGATAAAAAGAAAAACTCTAATTGGTGATGTTGAGATGGGAGGCATTAAAATGCCTGATTTTACTCTTCATGTTAACGCACTCATGTGTGGCTGGTTAAAAAGAATTATGAATGATGATGGTGCTAAATGGAAAAATATTCCAATGTATTATATTAAAAAAATATGTGATGTTAATGTTTTACTTAATATGTCATGTTATAACATTATTGATGTTAATTCTGATAAAATTCCACTGTTTTACAAAAATATGATAAAAGCCTACATAAATTATAACAGAATCTCTAAAAAAAACCCTGAAACTTATAACGATATAATGAATGAGCAACTGTGGGGAAACCACTACGTTAAACTAAAAAAAAAAATCGCTTTTCTACAAGCATTGGATTGACAGTGGCATTATCAGTATTAAAGACATTGTTAATAAGAACACTTTTTTAACATCAAACGAAATACTGGTGAAACTACAATGTAAAACAAACTGGTTAAATGAGTATTTGTGCATTATTAAGGCAATACCAATTCAATGGAAACGTATTATTAAGGAGGTAGATATTTTCAATTGTGATGATAATGATGAATTAGTTGGGACCAAGTATGAGATTAATACTACCAAACTAATATACTCATGGTTTGTGAAAGAATATTTCATTATTCCAATGTCACAACTAAAATGGGAAGAGTACTTCAATGATAACAACATTGATTGGAAAACTTCTTGGTTACGGAAAGTATGTAAAATGAAAGATAAGAAACTAGCACAATTCAATTATAAGATGTTACATAGAATACTGCCTACCAACAAACGGCTGTATCAGTGGAAAGTTAAGGAAACACAAACGTGTGACAAATGTGGAGAAATTGAAAATGAAAATCATTTGTTTTTTAGTTGTAGATTTATTCAGAAATATTGGAGGAAAATGCTTAGTATCTTTGTAAGTTTAAATCACAATAATATATCATTTAAACAATTAATACTAGGAACGGGAGATAAGCTAATAGATTATATTTACACTTTTGCAGCATTTACTATTTATAGAATAAAAATGTTATCTGCACTAAATAAGCCAGTGGGTAAATCTTTATGGAATTCATTTAAAAGCAATATGTTATATAACATTGAATGTGAAACATATAACAATAAAGAAACAAGTATAGAAAAATGGGTAGCTTTAAGAAATAAGATTATGATAATATAATTTCTAATTTGATACGATTAACCGAAAAAGAATTACAGTAATACGGGTTACTGGTGGTACTGAGTTATTATTGTTTTTTTTATCATGTATATAAATATATTGTATAATCCGGGTTGTAAAATGAAAACAAACAAATGAAAATGTGTGAACTATTTTAAAACGGGATAGATGACAATGATGATCCTGTCAAGTGTATAACAAAATATACGAAAATTAATGAAAAAAGGAGTAATACAGAATTCATATATGTAAAAATGTTACTTATGAACTGTAACGACATTTACAAGTTAAATAATACGATTTTATGTAATATGAGATAATATGAATGTGAATAAAAGTGGTGTTTGCGCCACAAAAGAGAAAAAAAAAAAAGAGTAATCTCCGATTGAGTGACATCTCAAAACAGGAATGGCGTCATAATGTTTTTTCTAATTTAGTGTGTGATAATTATAGATATTCTAAGGATGTTTTAGTATTCGAACAGTCATTAATTTTCGTATCCGGATATTCACCCCCTGGACATTTACCCCCCGGACAACTACCCCCCGGACAACCACCACCTGGACCACTACCCCCTTAGGACAACTACCCCTTTAGGAAAACTACCCCCCGGACAAATACCCCCCGGACAACTACCCCCTTAGGACAACAACCCCCTTAGGACAACTACCCCCTGGACAACTACCCCCCGGACAATTACCCCCTAGGAACAATTACCCTCCGGACAATTACCCCCCGGACAATTACCACCCAGAAAACTATCCCTTTAGAACACCCTAACCACCCAGACCATTCAACAACCTGACTCTGCAACAGTGTATAATAGGAATTAATAACTATATTTTAATTCGTTACTTTGACGAATTACTATTCACCATTGTAAACAAAAGTAAAAGATTGAACATAAATATAGCCTGGTATAAACTGAAGATTGTCACACATGATAATAGGATAGTCGAACGTATTATATAGTACTCCCTGTATTTACTGTAAAGACTGGGTTCGCTAATAATAATAATTTTTGCGTCAGGACAATGCTTCGATAACTACTGGTCTTAAAAGAATTAATTTTTGTCTCAAATTTGTCATAATTATATGTATTTTTGTACACTTGAAGAATAATATCACTTTTGATATTTGACCTCAATGTTCACTCACCGAATAAACGTCGATCTTTAAATAAATTCCCCTCAAATAAACGGTGACCATGTCACTCCCATGAAACATCATATGGAATAATCGGCGTCTATTTCCATTAGATTATACCCCCTCCCATTGAATAAACAACTTTCTTCCAATAAATGTCCACCTAAAAACCACCTAAACAATAAACAGCCCAGGCCGTTTTTTCATTAAATACGGTACTTTAAATCTAGCGCATCTAGGGTCTAGCGTGCTGTTAAACAGAATAATCGGTTAAAAACGGGTGTTTCGAAACTAGAGACCCGAGACCAGAGACCAGAGACCCAATACGAAAAGGGAGACCTAAATATACGAAAAGGGAGACCCACGTACGAAAAGGGAGACCCTACTATACGAAAAGGGAGACCCCACTATACGAAAAGGGAGACCCTAATATACGAAAAGGGAGACCTAAATATACGAAAAGGGAGACCCAGTTATACGAAAGGGAGACCCAAATATACAAAATGGGAGACCCAAATATACGAAAAGGGAGACCCACTATAAGAAAAGGGAGACTCCACTATAAGAAAAGGGAGACCCCACTATACGAAAAGAGAGACCACACTAGACGAAAAGGGAGACCCTAATATACGAAAAGGGAGACCCAAATATAGGTCTCCCTTTTCGTATTGGGTCTCGTGTCAGGTCTCTGGTCTCGGGTCTCTAGTTTCGAAACACCCGTTAAAAACAGATGATTTCATTTTTACAGAAACCGGTCCTATATATTTGTCTACTTTTGGATGGGGGGGGGGGGGGGGGGGTAGTTGACCGGGGGTAGTTGACCGGGGGGTAGTTGACCGGGGGGGTAGTTACCCGGGGGGTAGTTATCCTAAGGGGGTAGTTGTCCTAAGGGGGTGGTTGTCCGGGGGGTAGTTGTCCGGGGGGTTGTTATCCTAAGTGGGTAGTTGTCCTAAGGGGGTAGTTGTCCGGGGGGTAGTTGTCCGGGGGGTAGTTGTCCTAAGGGGGTAGTTGTCCGGGTGGTAAACATCCGGGGGGTAACTGTCTAGGGGGTAGGTGTCCTAGAACCGCACTTGAACATTCAAAATACAAAGATATAAAAATTTAAAAATTGCGAGGCATCAAATTGAACAATCATTAAAATTGAATCTAAAATATATATATATATATATAAATATTATGTACAGATAAAAATGATAGTTTAAAGATAAAAAAATAAAAAGTTTAAAGTTGCCTGACATAAGACCGGAGAGCTGTCACAAATGTGTTAAAACTAAATAAAGAATGTTCTCTAATATAATTAGGAATCTCTTGCCATACACGGGGAAAAGTAGTGTACAATGAATATTTAAAAGAATTGGTTCTGGCATATTTGTGTTTAAAAATAACTGATTCGGAATATCTTGGATTAAAATCATGAATATTAAGATCAATTCGACCATACAAACATTTCATAATAAAAAGTATACTGAGAAAACACACTCTCTGGTCCATGTTCAAGCCGTTGCTCGTAATCGCCCTTAGCACACAATTTTGTGATCCTTCGAAGAGGTTTATTTATGCTAGTAATATGTTGTTTTTGATGAGGCACCCAAACAGGGGCAGCATACTCAAGTATGGGCCTACATAAACCGTTAAAAAGCCTCATCAAAACTACAGGGTCGTTAAATATCACTAAACGCTTTATGAATCCGACAATTTGGAGATATTTTGTGGTAATTGCGGACACATGCGTTGACAAGAGAGATTGCTTTCAAAGTGAATACCAAGATATTTGTAGGAGGTAACTGCCTGAAGGTCATTAGTGTGAATATGATAACGAGCATGAATGGGATTACGTTTGCGAGTAATATGGAGAACTTTGCATTTTTTAGCATTAAGTCTCATCATGTTATTCATCGATGTTATCTAGATCTTTTTGAAGTAATATCGCATCATATTCACATCTAATTGACCTAAACACCACCGTATCGTCGGCATATTGTCATATTTTGAGAGTTGATCGACATAGGGAGGTAAAAAACGAACGAGTTGAAAAGTAATGGGCCAAGTACCGACCATTGAGGTACACCTGAAACAACAGGCGTACGGTCAGATATCAGTCCATTTAGGACAATCTGTTGGCAATGATCAGTAAGAAAGGAGCCCATCCATTTCAAAATTGGACCACATAGACCAAAATTGTGGAGCTTACGTAATAGTTTAGGGTGACTCACACGGTCAAATGCTTTTTCCCAATCAAGGAATATAGCATCGACGACTGGTGGGTTCGTACCATCTAATATTTTGGACCATTCGTGGTATATGGATGAAGCTTGTGTAACACAAGTAGTATAGTTCCCCGTTCAGTCCAATGAATAATTCATAAATTAATTAATGAATATTAATATATTAATTATGAGTGTACTATTTATGAATAATTAATTAGGGGGTAGTTTTATGAATATTTAATAATTAAAATGGTATTATTTTTTAATAAATGAATAAATTAATTTGTTTAGCGATCTCAGTCCAATGAAGAAGTAATAAGATGTTTTAATATTCATGAATATTAATATATTTTTATTAATATGAGGGGTGTTTTAATGAATAATTAGTAAATGAGTGATAGTTTTACGTATAATTTTTAAACGTAATACATGTATTACATGATGTTTAAATAAATATTTACATTTAAATATTAAAGACAATGTGCTTACCTTCATTGAGAAGTCTGATGTACAGTTTAATGAATAAAATCCACAAGTTTAATCAGCTTTGATTACTGTTTTTTATGTTTGTATAAGGAATCATAACATCAATTCGCTGTCTTTCCATGGAATTAGTTTACATGTGAGGCGTGGACAGGTCATTTTTTGTAATTCTGTGATTTTAGCGGGTATGTGACGTCATCCGGCAATGAACCAATAAGATTCCTTATAAGCATAATGCTAATGAAATTAGAATTCGTTGTCCTTGTTGAGATATTCAAAGATATTAAAAGTTATTTAATTATTTTATTAGTTTTTTATCCTTTTGTTTTTTCGTTTAGTTAAATAACCGCATTATTTTTTAAGGGTATTCCTTCAATATATAAAGATGGTAATAAATAAATAAATAAATAAAAATTAAAAATAATGTGCTTACCTTCATTGAGAAGTCTGATATTATAGTATATTTTAATGAATAAAATCTACAAGTTTAATCAGCTTTGATTACTGCTTTTTTTATATGTTTGTATAAGAACAAAATCATAACATCAATCCGCTGTCTATTTTTTTCAAATCCTGTGATTTTAGAGGGTATGTGACGTCATCAGGCAATGAACCAATAAGATTCCTTATAAACATAGCGCTAATGAATTAATCTACCAATCATAATTCGTTGTTTTTGTAAGCGTAGCGATCTCAGTCCAATGAATAAGTAATGAGATGTTTTAATATTCGATCGTGAATATTAATATATTTTTATTAATATGAGAGTGTTTTAACGAATACTTAGTAATTGCGTTGGTATTTATTCTATGAATTATTTAATTAAGTATGATATATGTAAATTGTTTTATTTTTAACACGGTACCTGATTTACTATATATATATACAGATTGTTAATTTGAAAACAGTACAGTTTTCCTGCTTTAGATTTTTAACATTTAGTCATCTGTTCTTTATCCTGCTGTTATTATCTATCAGGATGAATTCTACTCAAAATCAATCCGGTAGTAAGAGAGTTTTTTCTTCTTCAAAAGGACAGAGCCCTGTATCTAATCGAGTAAAGATACACAAAGTTTCACATCAACACGGCACAGCAGTACCTTCAAATTGTATGACGTGTTTAATGGCGATTCAACCTCCACCTCCAATGAACGTTGATTTCAATAATGTATCTAATACTGAAGAAGACGAACATTATAGATCGAGAATAATTTCTGAAGAGGAGAGGATTGTATACGACGACACGTCATCGGTAGTTGACTACCACCTATTTCTGACAAGAAAATCCGATGTAGAAGATGAGGTAGAAGATGAGGTGTTTGCAGAAGAGTACCTGAACCCTGTGCTGGAGGCGGAGATTAAGAAAGAAACTACCGAACTTGAGTACAAAGAAATAATGAGAACAATTGAGAAGGTTTTCATAGAAGAATTTATATTCATTCTGAAGGACATGGTTGAACGTTATAACTTTCACGGCTCAAGATATGAACAACTCTTAACATTTTTTCGACCAATTCTGGCATTGAAACTTGTGGACAATAGCGCTACCCATTTTGAATGGGCGCTAAACTACTTTCATTTACGTTGTATCAATGTTGATGCGTTCGATAAAGCCATAAAGTTGATTACAAATGATTCAGAGCTTTTTAATAAGATTCTTTACCAATTGTAATTTGTACAAATTTAAAATAATATCTTAACACTTTTTTAATTAATGTTACATAATGTTATAATTCTTATTTCTTTTCGGTAAATTTATTATTATTATGGTTATAAATTATATTGAAATAGAATGTGTGTTAAAATAAAGGTTGTGTTTTTTTCTTTTAAAAGCAACAACAACAAAAATGAAATTTGATCTTTGCGTGTTATTTAAGTATTTGATTTATTTTTTTAATTTTCATTTGGGTGAATGAGGGTAATGAATATGGATGAGTACTTAAGAAAAGTATATTAAGATCCTAAGCATCCTGATAGTTTTGGTGGTGTGGACCGACTTTATCAAAATGTAAAAGACGATTTAAATATTACCAAGAGACAAGTTCAAGACTGACTGAACAAGCAATACATTACACACATCCATTCAACGTAAATTCAAACAAAACTGGGTACTTGTAAGTGCTATTGATGAACAATGGGGAATGGATTTGGAAAAATAACGTGTATAAAATTTGATTCAGACAAACTGTTTGCAAAATCAAAGGTTTGACTCTAGATTTCCAAAAATCAAAGGAAGTCAATTTTGAAATAGTTGGTAGCATGGTACGAGGAATCGGACTGGAAAAAATAACAACAACTAATCCTAACAAAATAACCCGTAAACCAAAATCTCACTTAATATTTATTTTGTATTATAAATTTGTAAAAGTAGTTACCCTATTTTAATTCATGGTAAATTTATTTTTCGAATTAATTTAATTTGTTTTATTTTCTGTTGAATTTTTATTATTATTATGTTTGTAAAGTGTATTGCAATAGATTTGTTTAATAAAATAAATTAATTATGTTTTGACTTAATTTATGTCAGTGTAAATTTGTAAAAGTAGTTTTCCTATTTTAATTCATGATAAGTTTATTTCTTGACTTTACTTAATTTTTTTCTTTTCTGTTGAAGTAGAATGTGTATTGAAATACATTTTGTTTTTAACATCAACAACAAAAAATGAAATTTTATCTTTGCGTGTTGTTTAATTCGTGTATGATGTTTTTCTAATTTATTTAAAAAAAAAAAAAAAAAAGAAAACAAGTTTTTGAATTTGTTAAATGTAATTGCAAACATACAAAATAAATGATTGCGATTAAAAATTATATTTTGTAAAGTGTATTACAATAGAATGTGTATTGAAATACATTTTGTTTTTAACGTCAACAACAAAAATGAAATTTGATCTTTGCGTGTTGTTTAACTCGTGTATGAAGTTTTTGAATTTGTTAAATGTAATTGCAAACATACATATTAAATGATTGTGATTAAAAATATTCTGTTTACTTTTTATTTTTTATTTTAAACAGTAGTATTTTTAACAGTAGTTATATTTTATATATAATAAGTAATATTACAAAAATAAACATACAAAATGTATAAAGTATAGACTTATTAAATTTAAATACAATTTCTTTTTTTCAAAATGAATTTCATTTTATACGTGTTTTCAATTTTAAATCTTTTAAGAAAGACACAATACGTACTGATATAAAAACGCACACAAAAGGAAACAAATTTGAGACGCACGGTTTGTAACGACACTTTCAATAAGAAGGCATATTATAAATGTATTTTTACAAAATTTATAAAGTAAATGTTTATTATTGAGAAATATACATTTTAGATAAATGATAACACATCTAAAAGTAATTAGAGAGATCAATACAATATGGTGTTCATAATAATTTGTTTTGATGACTAGACGAAACATCTGAAGACATTCAACGAAAAACAAGCGTTAACACCATACCAGTCACTAAAAATGCCACTGCTTTGAAAAAAACATCTCCCTTCCTACACAGAGACAAATTCTGAACGAAAATAATAAATAAAAATAATTAGTAAACAAAACACGCGCATTATAAATAAAATGAATAATTTAAGAATATTTGTTAAACTACCCACGAACAAAAAACGAAACATACTAACCGACTCATCGTCATTACGAAGTTCAAATAACGAAAACTTTTCCTTGAAAAATCCACAGGAGACACGTTTTACATTTTCTAACTGCAATTCAGTGTCACATTGTGTCGCAACACATGTACATACAACGAGTCCTGTCACAAGTCTGCCGACGTTTATTTTTCTATCGCTCATCATTTGTTCTAATACATAATACAGCGCTTCCAAAGAAATATCTTTACACAATTCTAACACATTAAAATTGTTTTCCAACTCTTTACAAGCACGAATAGTACTCTGGAGGATGGGTGAATCCAAAACAACTAACCCCGTCAATTTATATTCAATGTATGCTAAAACTACTTCCTCTAAATCAACCATAACGCTCGACAAAACAAATGATAATGGATGTAATTACCAAGAAAGTTACAACTTAAAACCTTTATTTTTGTTTTTAAAAGAAGTTGTAACATAGAAACTAATTTTGTCAGGAAATGTGTTTTTATTATTTATGTGATTTATTTGTGTTTAGAAAGTTACAACATTAACATTTAATTTGGTAAAAAAATGTGAATATACGGAGCCGATTGTAATTTTTAATCCTTAGTATAGTGAGAGATTTTATAAACAAAAAAAGAGCGAACGGAAATTAATGATTGCAGATTAGACATATAGAAATGGATTGAAATTGGAAATCTACATGATCAAAGAAAAGAAACCCATTGTTCCGACAGAAGCTAATGACATTTACAAAGGATGACACACTTTGAATAGAATAAATACCGTATAACATAATTAAATTTTGATAGATAGTTGTCAAAAATAAATAAAATATATTATACTGAATTTACTTTGTACATTTATTTAATTTAGGCCGTAATTAGGTTTATTGTTCATTTATGATTGTGAAAAAAAAAAAATACATACTAATAAAACAGCATAGGCCTATAAAAAAAGTAAAAAAAAAAATAATGATTCAGTGTTATAATTTTATTTACCTGTCATTATGTTAATAAAACATATTTAAATTTAATTTATTTCATGTTAGATATATAAAATCAATTGATGCAACTAATTCTTTGCAAAATAATTTTCTGTTACAAACTTCTTGTAAAAAATAAATTTTTGTAACAAATTTCTTTACAAAATTATTTTTATGTAACAAATTTATCTTCACAAATATTTTTATGAAACAAACTTCTTAACAAATTTATCTTATGTAACAAATTTCTTTACAAAATTATTTGTATGTAACAAATGTCCTTGAAAATATATCTAACATGACATAAATTAAATTTAAATATGTTTTATTAACATAATGACAGGTAAATAAAATTATAACACTGAATCATTATTTTTTTTTTTACTTTTTTTATAGGCCTATGCTGTTTTATTAGTATGTATTTTTTTTTTTTTTCACAATCATAAATGAACAATAAACCTAATTACGGCCTAAATTAAATAAATGTACAAAGTAAATTCAGTATAATATATTTTATTTATTTTTGACAACTATCTTGACAAAATTTAATTATGTTATACGGTATTTATTCTATTCAAAGTGTGTCATCCTTTGTAAATATCATTAGCTTCTGTCGGAACAATGGGTTATTCACATTTTTTTACCAAATTAAATGTTAATGTTGTAACTTTCTAAACACAAATAAATCACATAAATAATAAAAACACATTTCCGGACAAAATTAGTTTCTATGTTACAACTTCTTTTAAAAACAAAAATAAAGGTTTTAAGTTGTAACTTTCTTGGTAATTACATCCATTATCATTTGTTTTGTCGAGCGTTATGGTTGATTTAGAGGAAGTAGTTTTAGCATACATTGAATATAAATTGACGGGGTTAGTTGTTTTGGATTCACCCATCCTCCAGAGTACTATTCGTGCTTGTAAAGAGTTGGAAAACAATTTTAATGTGTTAGAATTGTGTAAAGATATTTCTTTGGAAGCGCTGTATTATGTATTAGAACAAATGATGAGCGATAGAAAAATAAACGTCGGCAGACTTGTGACAGGACTCGTTGTATGTACATGTGTTGCGACACAATGTGACACTGAATTGCAGTTAGAAAATGTAAAACGTGTCTCCTGTGGATTTTTCAAGGAAAAGTTTTCGTTATTTGAACTTCGTAATGACGATGAGTCGGTTAGTATGTTTCGTTTTTTGTTCGTGGGTAGTTTAACAAATATTCTTAAATTATTCATTTTATTTATAATGCGCGTGTTTTGTTTACTAATTATTTTTATTTATTATTTTCGTTCAGAATTTGTCTCTGTGTAGGAAGGGAGATGTTTTTTTCAAAGCAGTGGCATTTTTAGTGACTGGTATGGTGTTAACGCTTGTTTTTCGTTGAATGTCTTCAGATGTTTCGTCTAGTCATCAAAACAAATTATTATGAACACCATATTGTATTGATCTCTCTAATTACTTTTAGATGTGTTATCATTTATCTAAAATGTATATTTCTCAATAATAAACATTTACTTTATAAATTTTGTAAAAATACATTTATAATATGCCTTCTTATTGAAAGTGTCGTTACAAACCGTGCGTCTCAAATTTGTTTCCTTTTGTGTGCGTTTTTATATCAGTACGTATTGTGTCTTTCTTAAAAGATTTAAAATTGAAAACACGTATAAAATGAAATTCATTTTGAAAAAAAGAAATTGTATTTAAATTTAATAAGTCTATACTTTATACATTTTGTATGTTTATTTTTGTAATATTACTTATTATATATAAAATATAACTACTGTTAAAAATACTACTGTTTAAAATAAAAAATAAAAAGTAAACAGAATATTTTTAATCACAATCATTTAATATGTATGTTTGCAATTACATTTAACAAATTCAAAAACTTCATACACGAGTTAAACAACACGCAAAGATCAAATTTCATTTTTGTTGTTGACGTTAAAAACAAAATGTATTTCAATACACATTCTATTGTAATACACTTTACAAAATATAATTTTTAATCGCAATCATTTATTTTGTATGTTTGCAATTACATTTAACAAATTCAAAAACTTGTTTTCTTTTTTTTTTTTTTTTTTAAATAAATTAGAAAAACATCATACACGAATTAAACAACACGCAAAGATAAAATTTCATTTTTTGTTGTTGATGTTAAAAACAAAATGTATTTCAATACACATTCTACTTCAACAGAAAAGAAAAAAATTAAGTAAAGTCAAGAAATAAACTTATCATGAATTAAAATAGGAAAACTACTTTTACAAATTTACACTGACATAAATTAAGTCAAAACATAATTAATTTATTTTATTAAACAAATCTATTGCAATACACTTTACAAACATAATAATAATAAAAATTCAACAGAAAATAAAACAAATTAAATTAATTCGAAAAATAAATTTACCATGAATTAAAATAGGGTAACTACTTTTACAAATTTATAATACAAAATAAATATTAAGTGAGATTTTGGTTTACGGGTTATTTTGTTAGGATTAGTTGTTGTTATTTTTTCCAGTCCGATTCCTCGTACCATGCTACCAACTATTTCAAAATTGACTTCCTTTGATTTTTGGAAATCTAGAGTCAAACCTTTGATTTTGCAAACAGTTTGTCTGAATCAAATTTTATACACGTTATTTTTCCAAATCCATTCCCTATTGTTCATCAATAGCACTTACAAGTACCCAGTTTTGTTTGAATTTACGTTGTATGGATGTGTGTAATGTATTGCTTGTTCAGTCAGTCTTGAACTTGTCTCTTGGTAATATTTAAATCGTCTTTTACATTTTGATAAAGTCGGTCCACACCACCAAAACTATCAGGATGCTTAGGATCTTAATATACTTTTCTTAAGTACTCATCCATATTCATTACCCTCATTCACCCAAATGAAAATTAAAAAAATAAATCAAATACTTAAATAACACGCAAAGATCAAATTTCATTTTTGTTGTTGTTGCTTTTAAAAGAAAAAAACACAACCTTTATTTTAACACGCATTCTATTTCAATATAAATTATAACCATAATAATAATAAATTTACCGAAAAGAAATAAGAATTATAAAATTATGTAACATTAATTAAAAAAGTGTTAAGATATTATTTTAAATTTGTACAAATTACAATTGGTAAAGAATCTTATTAAAAAGCTCTGAATCATTTGTAATCAACTTTATGGCTTTATCGAACGCATCAACATTGATACAACGTAAATGAAAGTAGTTTAGCGCCCATTCAAAATGGGTAGCGCTATTGTCCACAAGTTTCAATGCCAGAATTGGTCGAAAAAATGTTAAGAGTTGTTCATATCTTGAGCCGTGAAAGTTATAACGTTCAACCATGTCCTTCAGAATGAACATAAATTCTTCTATGAAAACCTTCTCAATTGTTCTCATTATTTCTTTGTACTCAAGTTCGGTAGTTTCTTTCTTAATCTCCGCCTCCAGCACAGGGTTCAGGTACTCTTCTGCAAACACCTCATCTTCTACCTCATCTTCTACATCGGATTTTCTTGCCAGAAATAGGTGGTAGTCAACTACCGATGACGTGTCGTCGTATACAATCCTCTCCTCTTCAGAAATTATTCTCGATCTATAATGTTCGTCTTCTTCAGTATTAGATACATTATTGAAATCAACGTTCATTGGAGGTGGAGGTTGAATCGCCATTAAACACGTCATACAATTTGAAGGTACTGCTGTGCCGTGTTGATGTGAAACTTTGTGTATCTTTACTCGATTAGATACAGGACTCTGTCCTTTTGAAGAAGAAAAAACTCTCTTACTACCGGATTGATTTTGAGTAGAATTCATCCTGATAGATAATAACAGCAGGATAAAGAACAGATGACTAAATGTTAAAAATCTAAAGCAGGAAAACTGTACTGTTTTCAAATTAACAATCTGTATATATATATAGTAAATCAGGTACCGTGTTAAAAATAAAACAATTTACATATATCATACTTAATTCAATAATTCATAGAATAAATACCAACGCAATTACTAAGTATTCGTTAAAACACTCTCATATTAATAAAAATATATTAATATTCACGATCGAATATTAAAACATCTCATTACTTATTCATTGGACTGAGATCGCTACGCTTACAAAAACAACGAATTATGATTGGTAGATTAATTCATTAGCACTATGTTTATAAGGAATCTTATTGGTTCATTGCCTGATGACGTCACATACCCTCTAAAATCACAGGATTTGAAAAAATAGACAGCGGATTGATGTTATGATTTTGTTCTTATACAAACATATAAAAAAAGCAGTAATCAAAGCTGATTAAACTTGTAGATTTTATTCATTAAAATATACTATAATATCAGACTTCTCAATGAAGGTAAGCACATTATTTTTAATTTTTATTTATTTATTTATTTATTACCATCTTTATATATTGAAGGAATACCCTTAAAAAATAATGCGGTTATTTAACTAAACGAAAAAACAAAAGGATAAAAAACTAATAAAATAATTAAATAACTTTTAATATCTTTGAATATCTCAACAAGGACAACGAATTCTAATTTCATTAGCATTATGCTTATAAGGAATCTTATTGGTTCATTGCCGGATGACGTCACATACCCGCTAAAATCACAGAATTACAAAAAATGACCTGTCCACGCCTCACATGTAAACTAATTCCATGGAAAGACAGCGAATTGATGTTATGATTCCTTATACAAACATAAAAAACAGTAATCAAAGCTGATTAAACTTGTGGATTTTATTCATTAAACTGTACATCAGACTTCTCAATGAAGGTAAGCACATTGTCTTTAATATTTAAATGTAAATATTTATTTAAACATCATGTAATACATGTATTACGTTTAAAAATTATACGTAAAACTATCACTCATTTACTAATTATTCATTAAAACACCCCTCATATTAATAAAAATATATTAATATTCATGAATATTAAAACATCTTATTACTTCTTCATTGGACTGAGATCGCTAAACAAATTAATTTATTCATTTATTAAAAAATAATACCATTTTAATTATTAAATATTCATAAAACTACCCCCTAATTAATTATTCATAAATAGTACACTCATAATTAATATATTAATATTCATTAATTAATTTATGAATTATTCATTGGACTGAACGGGGAACTATACTACTAACACAAGATCTTCCAGGATAGAACCCGTGCTGTACAGGACTAACAAACGCATTACATTGAAGATGAAATAAAAAATTATCAGCCACAATACGTTCTAGAACTTTACCAACAAAAATTGGCACAACATTGGCCAATTTCCATTCCTTCACCACAATGCCTTGGTCAAGGGACATTTGAAAAATCTTAAGCAAAATTGTGGATACAACAGGTGCAGCCATACTCAACATCATAGGGGTAATCCCATCGGGTCCAGGGGATTTATTAGTATCTAAAGATAACAGGGCACGGAACATTGGATCCCTATTGATGAAAATACTAGTTAAAGGTAAGACAATTTCACTGTGATTACAATAAGATGTTTCGTTTCTTACATTGAAATCATCATTATCTTCAGTAAAATTAGACTGAGAATATATCGAAAATGCTTTAGTAGCATTTAAATCTGAATCTATGATATTGCCGTGTAAATATACTTTCTTTCTGTTGCACATTTTCGTTTTTTCTTAACATATGACCAAAATCGTTTAGGATTAAATTTACAGCCTAAACTAAGATTATGGAGGTACCGTAATCATAATGAGACTTTCTCGTAGTTTCACGCAATGCGTTACTAAATTTTCTGTATTTTTTCCACTTATACATTTTATTCGGATGTTTCGAGTTTCGGATTTCAGCCAGTTGAATCTCAATATTTGTGTCAATGTCCACAGGTATTACATCTATGGAATTTTTGCATGCTATCAGAACACCACCACCGTGTCTGTTTCTGTCGTTTCTAATACCAGATCTCCCCCAAAAAATATCAAACTTAGCTAAATTTATTCATAATATTTTGTATTTGTTTTAGTTAGATGTTGCTTTTCGATATATCATCAATTATGTTTAAGACCAAATATTTATGTCTGGAAGTGTTTAGTTTGTTTCTGTATAAGATTGAAAGAATGTTCTTTCATACCCTGAAAAAGGGTCGATAAAGAAATAAAGAATCATTGTCATTGTCATGAAGATCGAACGCATTCGATTCTGGAATGGCGACGGCGAGAAATTCACTTTTAACTTTACAAATTACGTTCAATTTTAATATATTTTGTCAATGTCAATACTACTAAAATGTTACTGTTGGGTTTCGATCCAACTCGGCCCTAAACCGTCTCGGCCAAAGTCAAGTCGGCCCCACGTCAAGTCGGCCCCAAGTCAACTCGGCCCCACGTCACCTCGGCCCCACATCAACTCGGCCCCACGTCAACTCGGCCTCAAGTCAACTCGGCCTCACGTCAACTCGGCCAAAAACTAATCCGTCAACTCGGCCTCTAAAAACTATGAAACGCAAAAAGTGCTAATATAGTAGTTAATATTATAATGGCAGGATATAGTACGGTTATGCCTACATAATAGACGAAATACAACGGAAAATTCAATATAAATGATTATATAATATTAATTGATAGGTAGTATTTATTTATATTGTTTGAAATAAACAAATATTTCTTCACATTTTGTATACAGGAATAACTGTCGAAGAAGACATTTAAAAAAATAATATTTAAACAATATACTTCGGTCTACAACTGTATATACATCAATATAAAAAGAATAAAATGACATTAAAATCAAAACAAATCAAAAGGCAAGAAAACAAATTGCATAAGCATTATGGGTATAGGTTACATGCACACACACCCCAGACATGAATGTGCATTATTTTCAAATAGGCCTTACGGTTTTTTTTGTATGACATTTTTATTTTCATTTCGTTTAGTACTTCATAATTATTCATAATTAATACAGTACACCATGGGAAGAGAGAAATTTGCTTCCATAACAGTCCATAGGGATGTGATTGTGATTTTATTGTATTTAATTATGGATTCATGGAATTTGTCATGGTGTGTGTTGTTATACTATCATCGGGAATCTTGTGTCCCGTTTTGTAATATCATCTTTAATTAAACTAAAAAGAATAATTTCTTCCTCACTATCATCCGATGATCATCCAGAAACGGCTGCTATTTTAACCTCACGTCACAAAACGGAACAGGTGTGAATGTTTAAAACGGAACGGTGAACGGGCGCGCGTCACGTTGAAAAAACGGCGCCGTCCGCGAAACGGAACAGGTACGGACGGTGGGAATGCCCCTTTAGGTGATCAATTTTATTGAACAATACAGGGCGCGGTGGGTGTTAAAAAACAGATGAGAATGCAAAGGCAATATTATGTTGTTTAGGAATTCCGTTGTTTTGGACTCAAACAATATGTTTTAGTTTTTGCTTGACAAAATAAAAATACGCCATTTTTTCATGATGATTTCTTCAGTGTGTTTTAGATTAGTTTTTATGCTTGACAAAATAAAAATACACCATTTATTTATGATGATTTCTTCAGTGTGTTTTAGATTAATTTCCCATAAATGTATTCATTGGATTCTCCATTATAATCAAATAGGCCTAACAAAAGTAATAAAAACAATTTGAATAGCGCACAATTGCAATAGAAATTTAACATTCCGAATTTGTTTCCATAATCTCTTCGGTAGTTTGATTGACATCGTCAATAAATGTGTGAAAAAATTTTGTTACTGTAATATACCATTTTAATGTCACATATAGTTATTCACTTTGACCGTGACATATTGCTAATAATTTGAGAGAGAATATATACAAAAAAAAACCCATTTTTATTTTACTGTATTCTAATAATATCTATATAATATATAGGCCTTCTAAGAATATTTGCGATTATTTCTGGGAACATCCTCAAAATAGATCTAACAAACACATTAGGCCTACTGAGGGTTCTTACTGAGACAAACCAACCAACAATATAAATAAAAATTACCTATCAATTAAACGAAAAACGATCAGCCAGTGTGTTTTAATTTACATTGAAATTTCCGTTTTATTTCGTCTATTATATAGGCCTAACCGTACTATATCCTGCCATTGTAATGAACTACTATATTAGCACTTTTTGCATTCCATACTTTTTAAAGGCCGAGTTGACGGATTAGTTTTTGGCCGAGTTGACTTTAAGCCGAGTTGACTTGAGGCCGAGTTGACGTGAGGCCGAATTGACTTGAGGCCGAGTTGACTTGAGGCCGGCTTGACTTGGGGCCGACTTGACGTGGGGCCGACTTGACTTTGGCCGAGACGGTTTAGGGCCGAGTTGACCTGCACCCTACTGTTATACTGTACATACACTTTTAAGAATAATTGTAGTTGCTCTTTTGGCGCTCCATAGAGACGAAAATATTGAACTTCTCGTGTTGCGAAATTCGCAAACGGTGTGCGAAAAATCACGTCTGTAAAATCATCAATTTAAAGGATTTAGGCCTATTTGTTACTCTATATGTGATTCTTCTTCATACAAGTACTTATGAGGCCTAATTCTAAGGTGTGGTATTCACAATAAGTTACTTAACAAGTTTGGTGTCAAAAGGAAGTCGAAATAAAAAAAGGTGCGAAACGGAACTAGGCCTAGCCTACTACTAGGCCTAGGCCTAGGCCTAGAGGCCTAGCCCTAGTAGGCAGGCTAGGCTAGGCCTAGACATAGTAGGCCTAGCGTTTTATAGTAAATTATGAGGCCTAGGCCTGTAGGCCTAGCGTTTTATTATAGTAAATTATGAGGGATACAGACGTTGGGCGTGCGTCGTTGGTACGATCGTCTTGTGACGCAGGGCCCGATCGTCTTGTGATTGATATGGTAAAATCGATAGCGTTTTATTTTGGTTCCGATAAAAATCAACATCTGTTATTCGGTTAGAGCGTCGCTGATAATTGGTTCTGGTCAATATTTGTTACGTATAAGAGATAAATGTTTAATACGCTGTGGTTAGGATTCCGGCACCGGAACTCACCTGCCCAGCGTTTAGGGAATCCGACACGCTATTGCGCATGCCCAGAGCAAAGTAATTATAGCTGCTTGCACTAGAGAGTGTGCCACAGACCGCGCACCACATTAACCGAGAGTGATAACTAGACTAGGGATGTACTGTAGCCTAGTTAGTCGTCGCGCGAGCGAGAGAGAGCGATGGATGAAACTTTGCCTAGGCCATACATGAATTAATAATTAAAATACGATTACGCCACGCGTTAAAATAATTATGATATTGAGAAGAATCGGTATCTACCAATCGTAATGCTTTAATTTTATTAGACAGAGGAAGTATGAAGTTCGGAACGGGAGAAAAACACACACCGGGCCTGCCCTAGTGTCATAAAGCTTCCATATTTCAAGAAATGTACGAAAGTGAATAGCGTAGCGTTGCGAACCTGACTTCTCTCCCGAACAGTTCTGTTTTTTTTTTCACATCCGCTCGGCGGCTGCTGTCAACAAATCAACTTGTATACGATTGCATGTTATGTACAGTATAATGTGTTAGTTATATGAAATCTTTTATTTTGTACTTGAAAAATCATAAAAATTAAAACTAGTCATGTAATTATAATTCATAATTATATGAAGTTTATATATGAATGAAGCAACAACTTTTTTAATTACGAAATAAATAGGCCCATTGGTCACATCTCGCTGGTCATTAATAGGCATCTAGGCTAGTTGGCCGTCGCGCAGCTATTTAAATGATCCATCGCTGTTAGTCTGTAGAGCCAAAAGTGGAGTTTGAAGTTATATTTTCAATAAGGTTCTCTGTCAATATAATTGCAGTAAGATAAAAAGCAAATAAAACAAGCACAAATGTGCGATACTCGGGGTACAGCAAGAGAAGCTGTAATGACGTCATGGGATGTAACGTCACATACACATCAATACCCTCTCTACCAAATACGGCTATATTCCGAAAAGTTATGTCACATAACCGGAAATGGCATAATTGCAGTAAATTGTGAAATCTCAAAGTGATTTTTTTGCTATTTCCGGGAGCAGAAGTGACGTCACAATATCATAAATAGGTTTTACTGTATATATTCTCCAAGTCAAGACCTTTGAAATAACACCAAACACGGCTATATTACGATGAAAATCGTTTGGCACCAAGGTAACATCTTCGAAATGTCACTGCTGCATCCGGTTTGAAATTTAAAAATCCGGCTCTATAGCTTTGAGGACATGTTTCTGTAGTATACCCATGCCAAATCCCAGCTCAATACTATTATAGTCAGGGAGACTATGTAATTCCGTGGGATTTTTATGAATAGAAGATCCCACCTATTTAGAATCCAAACAACAGGAAAAAACATGTTGACAACGTTGGAAGGGTGGCAGAGGCCCGCCATCTTTATTTTCAAAATGGCTGCCATTGAAATTTAAAGTGTTCATATCTTGGTAACCACAGACAGTAGAGACTTGTTTTTGGTCTCAAATTGTTTATAATATACAACTTCATATTAGCTCTAATGGAACATTTCCCGCCAAAATGACCGGAAATGCCATTTCTGACCGTTCACCCTAATCTTGGAGGTGCTATTTTTCCAGATCACGCACTTGTTTGTACAAGTAAATCGAATGATGAAAGTACTTGGTGGGGCTAACTGGTATTTCGTTAAACCCTTTTGCTCGCACAAAGTTTTTTCTAGTGGCTCCTGCTCTCGCTGACTTCGCAAAAGAAGCTGAGACAATGACTTTTCTTCTCAGTAGACATCATGATATAAATAGTAATGCTAAAACAGATCTCCAAGGAAAAAAACGTAACGGACCTGACAGAAACAATCAACAAATTCACAAACCCGTTCAGCAAATGTGATCAGTTGATCAATATTGTCACTAAAGCCATTATGCCCACCCAAATCCAGCATGATGTCAATAACAGAACGAAAATAATACAAGAATGCTTTACAAAATTTGTGACAGAGAGGATTACCACAAATGAAAAAAAACTGTGGGCTTCAATGAAGAAACTGAAATTACACATGTGGTCTTCAAGTGGGATAAAAAGATTGACAACAAGCTTGTAGAACTCAAGGAAGACCGGGTGCTGTTTGCTCGTTAACTAGTTGTATCCAAGTTGAGGGACATCGACCTTAGACAAGCCATTGGTACATATGAGTTTTCTGTTGTTCCAAGAGCTTTATTCGCAGCAAATGGTTCACTGTTTCCTACAATGTCGAAGAGTGACTTGATGACGATTCTTGAAAAACTACCAAAAAAGATAGAAGTCGCTCACGAAACAAATTACTCAACAAAAGAAAAAGTTGTCAGGAACTATAAATGAGTATGTATTATCGATGCTATGGCTTATCTGCAATCACTAAGTAAACCAGAGAATATTGGAACATGCTTGGATCTATCAGAACATTTCATTGAACGACACTGGCAGAAGTATGTTAACTATGATGAGGTGCATTTGGTATTTGACCACTATGATACTGGAGAATCACTCAAAGCTTCAAACCGTGCGAGATGACTAGGCGGCAATTAGCTGTAGATTACCACATTACAGATTCAACTTCAATCAGTACGATCAGTATGCAACGTCTTCTTGCTTATGTATCAACGAAAGATGAACTGACGACGTATTTAACTGAAAAGATATTAGATCATGCGGAGGAAAATAAAAGCATCTTGTAGTTGCCTGGCGGAACAAAGTGAAGGCTACACATAGGGAAGTAAGCAACCTTGCAAGTAGTCAGGAGGAAGCTGATACCAAACTCATTTTGCATTCCGTTGATGCAACAACGAATGATGGTACCACACTAGATATATACTAACACTGACGTACTTGTACTAGCCATCGGATGATACCTCATTATATGCCAAAATACACACTTTTGTTACCGGCATTCGCAAAACCCGCAGGACAATTCTATTGGCGCAATCCACAGAACACTTCCTGGACTGCATGCTTTCTCAGGTGCAGATATTACTCATAGATTTTCTGGGAAAAGCAAAACTACATTCTGGAATTTATTGGTGGTATTGTTACTGCCCTGAAATTATTAGGAACAACAAATGAACTATCTGAAGCATCATTTGTGTGTAAGCTCTATATACGAAACACAGATTTAACAAATGTTGCTGATGTTAGGTGGTGGCTTTTTAAGAAGGAACAAGCACAATCAGAGGGTTTGCCTCCAACGCTGGGTGCATTGCGGCCTGCCATTTTAAGGGCATACTCTCAGGCTATAATATGGAACAACGATGTCATTGCTAATCCAACTATACCAGAGCCTCAAGATTTTAGTTGGGATATTGTAGATGGCCATTCAGTTATGACATCTTTACCTCCAGCGCCCCAGGGTTTTATCGACCTAGTGAAGTGCCACTGTGCAAAAACATGATGCACAACCAACCAATTCAAGTTTTCAAAGTTTAAAAACTGCACAGACCTTTGCAGTTGCTGTGACGATGAGAAATTATGTGACAACCAAGAGCAGGCAAGTCTCACTGATGATGATGATGACAATATTGAAGAGGACGAAACTGATGAACTGCTGTATTTAACTTAAATAACCATAAAACAATTTAGTCCATAAAATAAGCAAAATAAATTAAAAAAACAATTAACAACAGAACTACTCGAAATGTGTATGCTCTAAAAGGTTTGATATCAAGATCAAGTAACTATGCCAACAGTACGGTATGAAGATGACTAAATCCAGGTAACTAGGGTCAAAGGTCAGTCATTTTATTTTTGGTCATTATTTTTGGAAAGTTTTCATTAGAGCAAATAGGAAGTCGTATGTTAATGTTATGAACATTTTAAAACCAAAATGAAGTATCTATGTTTACCCGTTATGGAGATATGAAACTTCCATTCAAATAGGGTCAAAGGTCAGAAATAGATAGAAATTTCTGTCACATTTTTGGGTAAAGGTTCCATTAGAGCTGATATAAAGGTTTATATTACGAACAATTTGAGACCACAATCAAGTCACTACGTCCACCAGTTATGGAGATACAAAACTTCCGGTCAGTTAGGGCTAAAGGTCAGAAAAGCCATTTCCGGTCATTTTGGGAGTAAATGTTCCATTAGAACTGATATAAAGTTTTATATTACGAACAATTTGAGACCAAAAGCAAGTCTCTACAGTCTTGGTTACTCTTGGTTACCAAGATATGAACACTTAGATTTTCAATGACAACAAAATGACAAATTCTTAATTAAATTGTGTTCGTATTAGACAATGATTTATTTTAAATGATTCATTACTGTTTAAGTAGAATGACGATCATGTAATAGCATATGAAGCTCTAGCATCCTTGGATGTTTTTTTGCAAATACAGCATGCTCGAATATGTGCCCAAACTCTTTATCAATGGTAGATGCAATACATCTGTAGGTGGTTTTGACTTCTGCTATCTTAGTAAGTAAAATAATAAGGTGTTTGCAAAATAAGTACATTACCGGTAAATTAGAGAACGTGTAATTGTGCATTATTGCATAGCAAAAATAATCTTTCAAATAGAATGTATCGAAAAGTAAAAATACCTGATTGTATGCACAGATGATATCAACTGATCTGCCCTGTAGCTTTATAGTGATACCAGCTAAATGTGAAAGGAATTGGTATACAACAACTAATGTTATGATAAAATCAAACGATGTAATGCCTGCTAGTAGTGATGACGCATCGCCTCTCGACTTCGGATCCCACTTGGCATCTCTAAACGTCTCTCCACACAACTCACCATTTGCTCCTTGGCTAATATTTTCTAATGCGATAATGATGAAGATGTGAGCTTGGTAAAAATGGGTGTAGGCGTCATGGCGTGCTGCCCATCTGGTTCTACAGAGATCAATCAATGGTTTACGTTTTGTCGACTCTGGTAGCTCTTTCAGAATGATAGATTTCAGCAGGCCTGTATGAGTAATAATTATAATTACCAATGTGTGGTTATAGGAGTGTTTGGTGTGGAAAAAGATACTGTAAAACAATTTTCTTTATTCAGGCTACTGAAGTTACGAATATATTTAAAAATAGATAGCAACTTGTTTACTTAGGCCTATATTAAATCCTTTCTTATAATTCTACTTAATCTCACCTTCACGTTTTGAACTTGCGAGAAAAAAGAGACTACACTTCTTTAATTTGTCCAAGGTATTCCTTATGCTTGGAAGCGCACAACAATGTGCAATAACAAGGTTCAAGCAATGTTCACTGCAGTGGACATAGACAGCTTTCGGAGAACGATCTGGTATTCTTCGTTGAACCCTACATTCTTACTTGACATATTGGATGCTCCATCGTAACCTTGACCTCTGATATTGGTTATGTCAAGTCCAAAATCTTCAATGGTCGTCACAATAAAATTGGCTATACATTCGCCAGTGATTCTAGGAAGGTGCAAGAAAGCCAAAAACTCTTCTCTAACGTTGTTATGCTGATCCACAAAACGAGCACATAAAGCCAGTTGTTCGTTATTATAGCTTGTTACTTCATCTGCCATTACTAAAGCAGCCTGCATCCTTGATTTCTTTAACAATGTCGGCAAGAATAATGTCGTGACCAATTATTTGAATGATTTGATTCTGTATGATCGGTGAGGTGTATTTGGCGTTTCTGCTGTTGTCTATATAGTGTGGTATCGTGCTTGGCAACCATCTGCAGTGCGGCAAAAATATTGCCAGTGTTCCCATGAGTGACAATATCTTCCTTGTAAAACTCCTCCACGTCTCCTCGCAGAGCAATACATTGGCGACCACAGAAGAGGATTGCTTCGGAAACAGATTTAATAATATGTCTGTTTCGAGTGATGTTAGCCTTCTTTTCTTCGTTGAAACGGATGTCGATGTTATTTCCATCTGGCTTTTTATCTTTAAATTGGTCCAGAATTAGGACTGTGGTCCGGATTGCCTCCAAAATTTAATGGAGTGGTCCTTGACCACATATCTATCTGTATTTTCATTTTGGGAAAGATCTTGTTAAGTATATCCTGCTAACAAACAAACAAAGTGACAAACACACGCGATCGATTACATATACCTCCTTGGCGGAGGTAAATTAAAAATAACAACTTTTTGATTACTTGCTTGGTATTGCTGACGTTTTTGAAAAATCAAGAATAATGGAATACGGATACCGGTTTTCCTAAAGAAGATAGATCAAGATATGCACATATAAATGACAATAATAATAGATGTAGGCCTATAATCATTATTTATTTAAAGTATTGTTAATACATATGAATAGGGCACTGGAATAAACAAATATTTAAAATTGTTGTTGTTTATTGCTGCTTTCATTGTCTGTCTACTGCTTGTTAATCATTTTGTGGTATAAATTTATTTAGTGTATAATTATTTTTCCTTTCTGTTGATCTAATATGAGAAAATAAATAAGTAAAAATAAAATATAGTACTTTTGGCAAATGCTCTGTTTGATTTTTTAACTTACTGTAGGCTAGTAGAAAAGTACAGCATCGGAGCATATTTATATTCATTGTAATGGAACATTTTGACAAAATGTAATAGGAATTTTTTTTCTGCTCTATTGACCTTTGACCTTGACTTGCATTGTATCTAAAAAACGGCTGGTCATTAAAATTAAAAAATGGTCTCAAATTGCTGAGACTATACATATTTATATTTATTGTAATGCAAAATTTTGTTATAATGACCGGAAGTAAAGTTATTGACCTTTGACATAATAAACATGAACTTGATGTATATGTTATGCGCGATTTGAACGATTTGCGCAATTTGAAATTGCGCAAAAAAATCCTTGCGCAATTTGAAATTGCGCAAAGAATTCTTGCGCAATTTAAAATTGCGCAAGGATTTTTTTGCGCAATTTGAAATTGCGCAATCAACTTGCGCAATTTCAAATTGCGCAAGAAAATCTTTGCGCAATTTTAAATTGCGCTGCACAATTTGTAAATTGCGCAAGATAGTTCTTGCGCAATATGACACCTTTGCGCAATTTGAAAACGAACTGTAAAATTTTCCCATACATGGCTAGGCTAGGACTAGGCAGAGGAGTTTAAAATTTAGTATTTTATTATATAAATAAGACCATTTCAATGAAGATAATGTTTAATACTCACTTTTTAAGTTTTTAATATTAGTTTAAGCTAGGCCATGTAACCTAGTCAGTATCAGTAGTCCAGACCCTAGCTAGGCTAGAGTAGTATAGCCGGCCGCCCGCGCCGCGCCCGCCTGGTGGAACACCACCGCTTCGTTTTCCTTCGTCGGTTCTTCGACGGTATGCTAACTTATAACAATATTTGCACTACTAAAATAAGGAAATGCGATATTTATCTTTAATTTTGAATCATTCTTAGAAATTACTATAAAAATATGGGTGTGCATGATTTCACAATCTGTCGAAAAACCTTGCGCAATTTGCAGATTACTTGCGCAATTTAATACGTTGCTTGCGCAATTTGAAACACATGTTTCAATTCAAATTGCGCAAGGATTTTTTTTGCGCAATTTCAAATTGCGCAAATCGTTCAAATCGCGCATAACATATATAATAATCGGTAATTATTTGTGGTACAGTTCAATTATTTTCAGAATAATAATAAATAAAAATGTGTTTACCAATGGATAAATAATCGCGTCAATGACATAGCGGGCATGGTAACGTACGCGGAGTTGAATCGTAAAAAGTTTACATGCTCCCTCTGTAGTATGTGAAACTATCTATTTTTAGAAGTTTAAGTACAGTAGAGATCATCACGCGTCACCACCTCTCACGATGCTCTTTGATCGGCCGCCGTAACTTAACATTGCGCGCATTGTGATAAATTTCTGTTTTTATTTTTGCGGTTAGTGTAACCTACTCTGTGCATACTAATATACACACAAATATGTCACACGAATAAAATATTGAACCTCTTAAAAAAAGGGCACCCTTAAAATTTAGGGGGGGTCCGGACCCCGTGGACCCCCCCCCCCCTTGGATCCGCCCCAGGGTAGGTATTAAACAATGGGTTATACATATTATTATCATTTGAATATCTAATTTCTAATAAATGACTAATTTTGCGCACCATATATTTGTAAGACTGGACCATATTTGGTGGCCAAAAACAGTCTTACTGCCTGGACCAATTTTATCCAGGCGCTAAAATTCGTCTGGCCAGGCAGGTTTTGGGAGCCATAAATGGTCCCCCGAACCGATTTCGGCAGCCAAAACTGGTCCGCCAGACCGATTTTGGCCCGGACCGATTTTGGTATGACAGTCTTCCCACAATTCAAGATTCCAATTGATTGATGATTCCAATGAAAAAGGTCTGCTTCAACAGTTTCATTTAAACCCATATTTTAGGAACAAACTGGAAAATACAGTCCCCATTTGATAATAAATGCTTTTTTTTTTCAGCCTTACTTGATGATGAAAGTTTGATTTCCATAAGCACTTCATGAAGAATAATGCATTGAGAAAGTGTTTGAGTTGCATGAAAACTTAAAATAGTGAAGCAGTATGACAACTACATACAAAAGCATGGGTTCAGTTGCAAAACCAGATTTAACTTTTTCAAAAATTGATCAATTTAATAAAAAGTCTAACTTCTCTACAACAAAACGAAGTTCTGAATTTGAGAAAAATATTTCTACTTCAAGTTGTGGTGATGTAGTTCCTGATACTTTATTGAAAAAGCAAGATATGACAGTACATTTAAATAAGTCTGCAAATGCAAGTACATCAGGAAAAATGATCTGGCGAAAGCCATCAAAACCAACAAATACAGACTTTAAAGTGACATCTAAAAAGAGAAAGTACGACTACAAAGAGAAACCAAACAAAGAATGTGAAAGTACTGAAATAGATTCTACACAGAAGTTAATTAAAGCAGGTCAAAAGTTGAAAACTCCTTACTTTGGCTTATCAGTACAAAAGATACTAGGGGAAAATTTTGATTGTGATTACATTCAACTTCTTAATAAAATGTCTGCTGATACTTTATATAAACAGTGTGAGGAAGAGATTGAATATTTTACTGGTGATCTTGCAAAGGTGAAGGTATTTGGAAAGTGGTTTAATATTCCTAGAAAACAGGTTAGGTTCATGATGAATAATGCTTTTTAAATATTTTATCACAAAATGTAAAATGCCATGTGCACGTCATACGTTAGAATATTGCGCACAGAAAAATGATTATGCCATTGTGACCTAAAGAAAATAAAATGTTAGTGTTCTCCCTATTTTGTGTCTACTGTACACATACTAAATACACTGCAGAATAGGTAAAAATAACGGGACCCGCCTTTTATTTCAATTTTTAACATGATGACGTCATCAAATGACATCAAATGAAACATGTAGATAGCAATTTTGGAAGAAAATTATCTTGCAAAAACATTAACGTGTTGAAGAAATTTGGATACGTATAATATAGATGCACGCTCTTTTAAAGTTCATGGACTATGAAGCAAAAAAAGAAAATACGACTTTTATAATTGAGCTGGCCATATATTGACGTCACAACATCCGATGCACAAAATTTGTACATCAATTCATATTTAAAATTCAACATCTAACAGAAAACCTTTTAATCATGAGTATCTCTTTTCATTCTGAGGAGCTATAACATGTTGAAATTTACTGTAACAATAAAAATAAGTGACCCAAGTTATTCACTCTTATGAACATGATGACGTCATAAAAATTGAAAAGATCATCTGAAAGAAAATTGATTGACCTAGACAATATCAAAATATTGACGAAATCGAGGTACGGATAAGCGGAGATGCGTTTTATTAAATGTGATTAGCTATGACGAAAGAAACAAAAATCCTATATTTTATATTCGGGTGGCCATACGATGACATCACAATGTCCTGTTAGCCATATTGATGCATGATCCGATATCTACAACTCATTAACTTCTAGAATATGTAATAAAAAAACGAAACTAGAAACTATCGCCCGTATTCTTAAACCGGACTTTAGTCGTAGTTCGAGCTAAAACTTTAAAAATGACGTCATTTTAATTCATAAAACGAACTTCAACTAAATCGCCGACTAATTCAGGCCAACCTCGACTAAATCGAGACGGATTTTGATCGATTTTTTTAGTCCTGGAGGGGGCAGGCTAAATGGTCGACTAAATGGTTTTTAAACGACGTTCATGAAAAACGTAACAGTCATTGAGTTGTTATATTGGCCAGATATTGATGAATGAAATATCTATTTTTATATTCGCTTAATTAAATATACATTGGTATAAGTTATAATAATGAAAATCATCTTTATTTACAACCGTATACAAATTACATTATTTTCTTTGCGCAAGTCCGACTTGAACTACGTGACGCCATAGCGACAATGGCAGATGCGGAAATTCACCACGCGATGAAATGTTTAGGGGGCCTAGCGCTTTCTTGTCACGCTATGAAGTGCGTGGTTCGTCGCGATCATACTTTGTTGGGGGCCTAGACAAAATAAAAGTTACCGTACCGCCATGGTTCCTAAATATATTTTGAAGATTTTGTTTGTTGTTAATCAAATATACTTCACTGTTAAATTAATACTGATATTGTTCTAATAATTAACGATTAAAATTATTTTTCATGTATATAGTCCTGATGCGTAAAAAGTGTTGTAAAAAAATGGAAAGTGATATCAATGCGCAAAATTTCGTCTGCTCCTCAAATACTCTCTTGTCATTGGCCAATGTATAGCCTTTGTTACCCAGACGTGTGCAACTCGACTAAAAGCTCGACTTCATTAAGTCGAACTGCAAACTTCGACTACTTCGTTTTTGAATCGAATTTGAAGTAATAGCTCGAACTACGACTTTTTCAAGTCGAACTTCGAACTACGACTAAAGTCCGGTTTAAGAATACGGGCGTAAGACTATTTTGACAAATTTTCATAAAAAAAACTTGCATGAATTGTCTAATTCGATGTGCTCGTATGACATGATTTTAAATAAAATTTAGTAAAATTACTAGAAAAATTGAAATACATAATTCAGGCAAAACAATTATGTTTTTAACGCTACTTGCTCACGTAAAAATTCGCACACACATGGGAATTTTGGACATGCGCAAAATGTCATGATTCATGTAGAAAGTTGATTAGAAATTAATTTTGCGCCTTTTTAAATTTTAAAGAGTTATCCGCCAAGTGCGGATAACTAATAAGAAAAAAAAGATGATCTTATACAATCACAATAACTGCTGTAGTAGTATTGTTTTAAATTTATATAAGCAGAATAAACAATTTTTCACACTGTTTGGTTTAGAGATTGTCTATTCTCTTGACACAGGTTTCTTATGGTGACACAGGTTTAACATACAAATTTTCAGGCAACAATGTTCCGGCTTTGCCATGGCCACTGTTCCTAAAAGATCTTCGAGATCATCTGCAATCAGTTACAGGAGTTTACTTTAGTTTTGTTTTGGTTAACAGGTACAACACTATACTTTTATTACGTCCACTGTATTCCTGCCAACTTTTTCAGTGGCCAATGAGCGAGACAATAAATTGAAAATGTACATAGCGGCATCTATATTGTGATAACTAAATATAATTGCGATATAAAACGTCCTCTAATTTTTAACTAAATAGTTAGCTGTTAGCCCAAATAAACATAAGCCTATCTGATGCTAAATTTATAATGTGTAGGCCTAAGTTAACTTTTTCAAAATAATATTTTTTCCAAATATTTTTTATGGATGTTTGAGAAAATAGCCATATATGCGCAAGACCTAAAAAATCAGCCCTCATGCGTGAAACTTAAGCAATATGTGCGAGAGTTGGCAGGTATACCATTGTATTTCTCATTTTAATGTTACAAAGGATTTTTATAATAATCTTAATAATTAGCTAGTAATTAATAGCATGGAGCAAGATCAATTTTTATGAAAATATCCAATTGATGATGTATCATCACATCACATTTCTAATGTCCAAAATTTTATAAATACATTTTTGATACAAGTTGCCATGCCAAGCGTTATGCTTCTAACCAAATTTGAAGTATTTTTGGTCTAAGGAGCCCCACTACTAAACTCTATATTGAAGTATTGTTTGTTTCCTTTGTTACTAGATATGCAGATGGTAATGATTACATCGGTGAACACAAAGATGATGAGAAAGATATGAATGAATTGAGTCCAATTGCATCTATTTCATTGGGTCAAACACGATTGTTTAGATTTCGCCATGGTGATACACGAAGAAAGAATAACAAAAGGAGCATCAAGCCAGTAACTGTTGATCTTGAACATGGTACCTTGTTAATGATGAATTACCCAACTAACAAGTACTGGTACCATTCACTTCCCAAGAGTCAATCTATTAAGCAGCCAAGAATAAATCTGACATTTAGGGATATTAAAAAATGAAAATGTTATTACAGGCGTTTTAGACTGCCGAATATAGCATCAGATGTCTGTTTACAAACCACTGTTCAGAAATACTAAAGTTTGTGTTGCTATTAAGTTAACTGTATAGTGAAAGTCAATAAACCACAATTACTATATTGTGTGCTGGTTAAAGACACTTTCCCTACATTTTTTAGATCTAATTTAAGATCACAAACTATATTTAATGTAAAAATAATACTATATGGTCCTATTGCGATAACTTTTTTCGCCTATAAATGGTTAAAAATGTAAAACAAATCGATTTTAATAATTATCCCAAAATGCATTGCGCGCGGATTGATATTTTTGTTTTTCTTCTGTAATTCACCCACTTTCGATCAATCGTGAGGCCAAAACAAATGGAAGACTTCTAACTTTTCAGCGAAAATACCGGGTTTTCCCCAATTTGTTTCGACGGAGTCTACCTTTTTCAAAGAATTTGATTCTGTCAATCACAAGTTACTCTTGTCAAAAATACACATCAGCAGACTTTGTGGACACTTTTTCTGGTTTAATGATTATCTTACCAACCGTAAACAATATGTCATTATAGAAGGTGACTCTTCTGTGGCTACCTGTGCTTTACGGAGTTCCCCAGGGCTCGATCCTGTTGTTATTCAATTTATACATTAACGATCTTTCTGTTTTTTTCACCCACATTTGCTGATGATATTAAGTTGTTCAGAGTGATCTCCACAAGATGCAACGACTTGAGTAGACTTTTTGAATAAGCTAGAACCTGGAAACTTGAGCTTAATATTTACATGTGTAAAGTGGTAATGTTATCCATCACTTTAAAAAATAAAACTGTTAAATTTCATTAGGCCTACCATATTTCTAATCATGTCCTTGATACCGTCCTGTTCATGGCATTTTTTAGATTCTGTTTTAAATTTTTGATTTCATGTTAATTCAATTGTTTCAAAAGCCAACTAAAATGTTGCACCTGATCTGGAGAAATTGCAGATGGAAAGGCTCTTTTTTCTTTATATAGGACCATTATTAGGCCTGTTATTTTTAATTCTATCTCTATTCTCTCCAGGTCAGGCTCACCAAATTGAGCTTGTCAAAAGTAAATTTAATCACTTTTTAACTAAAGCTTGCCATGATTATTTGTGACCTTCGACATGATTTTTCTTTACAAGATTATGAATTCCGATGATATTACTGTAACTTAATTTCTTTTTTTATCCTTCGTGTACCTTGGCGTACCAGAAATCGAGGACATTTAATCCTCCTTTTGGTAGTATTAAAGATATTTTGTAAAGCAATTGATGGTAGTCACTCACTACTACTTTGTGCTGCTGAATAAAATGGCAACAAAGAATCAGTAACGAAGTACAAAAAGTATCAAAAAGTACCAAAAATATCAGAAACAATATGAAGAAGACTGCTTTGCTTCGCTCGCGTACCATCTAGGTCGTGCCCACAGATGGTTCTCGAATACATAATAATTTCAGCGTTAAAAAACTGGCGATTTCAAATGTACGTACCGCAGGACAATAATACATGTCGTTTACAGCCTACAGGAACGAATAAATAGACACTGTGATTTATGTACTCAACTAAAATTAGCACCATGGAAATTACTTCCGAAAGAGAAACTTGTCACAAAATGAGACCAATTGTTTAAGTCAAATTTAAACAAACTTAATTTGTGTTTTGTATGTAACATTAGGGTTGAGGGATGGGGAAGAGGATGGGTGCAAAGAGGAACAATTTTTAAATATTATTCTTTATCCATTTAGTAACGAAATATTAATTGAACTTATTCAACCTTATGTTCCTAAGCGGTCTCTGAGATCTAGATCTGAGTCTCTTCTTGCCCATATATTTCATCCTTCCACTAAGTTTTATTGAAATCGTTCATTTTCTTCGGCATCCGTTTCTCTATGGAATGCGTTGTCTATTGAAATCCGTCAGGCTACTTCCACCAGTGTCTTTTTAATTTGTAAATTTCTAAATTGTTCTGTGTTTGTAAAGCGCATTGAGGCCCCATTGAGGCTTTCAGCATAATGCGCTATATCAAGTACCAGTTATTATTATTATTATTGTTTTCATGTTTTACAAATAATCACCGTCCTAGTCGATTGAAATAGTACAGTAGGCCCTACATGTAACGATACATCACTACGACGTGTATATGTTTATACAGTATAATGTAAAACAATTTATGAAAACCACCTCTATTCGGGGAAAATCATAAATTCGATTTAATCGTCAATAAATATTAAATTATCTAACTCAACTTAATTAGTAGGCCTAATGGTTTTCAATTGTTTCTTAGAGCCAATTCATACTTAAGTTGGTTCCTACCCTACCCACCAAAGTTGTTCTACGTTTAGGGCATGTGATGTACCGTAGGCCTATCCTCTACTGGTTTTACAACGCTACTCATGCCAGTGAGGGAAGGGTGATGATGTGGGTGGTTTAACTGCAATAATAAAGATTTATACATAATATACGGCGAGTGAAAACGCTAGCTCTTTATCCATTTAAAAAAAATTTATATCCAACCTCTGCAGCACAGATTGAAAAAAAAAAATGGATCGAATTTCTGTTATGAGTATACAGTACTTGCCTTTACGACGCCTGAGGGAATAGACACTTGTGGAACAGAGATTCGAATGTTCCATTCATCGCAAATCAATACATTTGTATAAACGTATATTAAATCTATCAAAATAGTATTTTTTAAAGAAAATCGGCCTGTCTTCAACATTATGATGCTGTACTCGAGCTGTTCAACCGGTTTTCAGCCATTAAAAACAATTATCGTAGGAGGAGATAGGAAAATGCGAAGCATCCTCGTATTATCGTCTGCAGGTATTTTTCAAGACGGACGTCCATTAGACAGTGTATACCACAATCGAAAAACACCCCTATTTGGGGCAAATCGTTGAACCTAAATTCGTTTTAATCGTCAATAACTAATTATCGAACTCAATTTAATTAGTAAACAGCGTTACATCAGGCGGTTAAAATCAGTACCAAAAGTACGAACCAACTTTATATACCATCGAGTAAACATTCTAGAAATAACGCGCGATTTACCGAATTTTGCCCTTACGTAAATTTATATATAGATTTGAAAGTACTGGTATTTAGTGGTATTTGTGAATTTTTGAACTTTGAACACCATACAACAACACTTCTTATTAACAGAAAGTTTATTTGCAGAAAAGTATTTAAAAAATTAAAGGGTTGTGTCATCAGCATACAACAGAATCAGAAACATATTTAAGGCATTATGGATCCTTTATGTATAATAAAAAATAATAGCGGCCCAAGCAGAGAACCTTGAGGGAATAAATAATAAACAAATAATATGAAGAAAATCAGAAAGGGTATGTTTAAATTTAGTGCATAGCTTGCGGTTTGAGAGTTTAATAAATTATATGCAGGGCCATGGATTCCATAATTAAACAAAATCATGGAAAGACTGTATCAAGGCAGGACTTGTACACAGCGAAGAAAGATATCGTATGGAAAATGAAGAGAGGTATCTGAAAATCTAGATCAGCTACTGGAACTCAAACAGACTCGCTGGATAACGAATGAAATTCTCTCCAATGTTGTCTCCATAGTCAATTTTGACTGAAGGATGCCCGATGATATAATAAAATATCGTGATCAATTGTATCAACGGCCTTCGAGAGGTCAATGAAAATACCAATGGCAAGTTCACCCCCCTCGAAGGTCCCAACAATTTCATTTGTTAATTGAAGAAGTGCGGTACTGTAGAATACCGTTACTGACAGAAGTAATTCTATGGTTTCTTTAAAAAAGGACCAAAAAATATCAATATTGACATCTCTACTACAAAAAAGAGACAAATTGTGTGAACATAGTTGTATAGTTTTATTTATTTAACTGTTATAGTGTACAGAAAAGAATTTCTTATTTTATTGGACCACATGTTGTAAGAGCATTTGAATGAGTAACAAAAAAGATATATCTATTTTTAAATGTTATAGTGATCGAGTGTACAGAAAAGAATTTATTTGAGCAAATAAATGCATCGGTAGCACCTCGCAGTTGACAGGGGAATACAATACACAAGAGACACGGATGAACGCAATAGATTCTAGAATTGCAATGGACAGAAATTCAATTTTTAACTTCAATTTTATCAGTTTCTGACAATTAAGCTTTGAAATTTGTAATATACCATTAATAATCCATTCCAAGCAGTTGGCTGCTCTCTGGTGGTAGGATTTGTTGCTCTGAGGTATCTGGTGATGTTTTAGTAGGGCCAATGTCATCATTCACCTCATGCCATTTTTATCATTACCATTACCACTAATAAACAGTCATTATTTGTATACTAAACAGGCAGCGTATATTCTTACTACGTTGCCTAGTTCAAAGAATCAACATTGAAAACACCACTTTTTAACATCATTTACATTACCTAATACTAAGCCTAAAAGCACTCTTCTAGTAAAAAAAAATTCATTAATAAACGCTAAAAGCACTAAAGTACCAGAAATTAAATACACCATATGACCACCATTTTTAAATTAAACACTTTCATAAACTACCAATTTTTTTAACTGTCTAACCAAATCCTGTGATAGTCATTTGCACCAAAACCAGCATTACATTTTGGGCACTTTCGCTGTCTTGTCTCGTACCGTGTTTTAATGCAATCAAAACAAAACACGTGGTAACATTTCGATAGAATGACATTCTTTCGACCTTTCTTGCAGCATGGGCAAGTAAGTAAATCCTATATAAAAATTGAATAAAAAAAATGAATGAAAATATTTCTATATTACTTTTCAAGATTAAGATTGTGAATTGAACTGTGAATAAAAAAAAATTATAAACTCTTTATCTTTAAAAATAATAATATATTTATTATACAAAAATTCAATTCATGGCAATGAAATAATGCATTACATGGGTGAGCTAGACCCAAGGTAAAATCAGAGCAACTGGGAACTGCCATATTTATCCAATATATATTATTTTAATAAAACACCTATGTTTATATTATAATTATAAAATAAAATTTAAAAAAATAAAATATATTTAAAAATATATTCGTTTTCTACATACAAATGTGATATTTGTCAACACGAATTATGGTTTACGAATATGAAAGCTCAAAAGTTTAAAGATGTATATTCCCTTTGACTAATTCCAAAAAAATTTAACAAAAATATTTCGAAAAAAAAGTGGGTCATTTTGAAGTATCATAATAGTATAATAAAATAATAATAATAAATAAAAATATTCAAAAAAAAAATTATTTCACTGAAATACAGACGATCAAAACATATCTCATAATGCAACGCGCTTGTTTGGCTACTCATGCATAATCATAAAACTTCCTCGCGATCTGTGTGAAAACACCTTCTCAACTGCGACGAGTTGTAAACAATCCTAATTAGCATAATGCATACTCATGGTTTGAAATCTTTGTTTACTTTTGCTCGCGACGATTTTCCAGACGAAATGTAATCAAATTCATTTACCTGTAATTATGTAAACTTTTGTTTTTAAACTGTTTTTGGCTCGAATTTTAATATTACTTTGATATGGCCAATTTCAATTTAGAATATTTTGACCTTCATTTTTTGTGTTTCAAGGGACAATACATCAAATGTATGACTGATGTTTCTGTTTTTGTATATCGTATTAATAAGGTTGCAAAACCTCCCTAGTATGTCTAGCTTTATGTAACAGTGTATTGAATCATTTACCTTATATGTTCTGATTTCTTCCATTAAGACTTCATCAGCACTGCTTGTCAACTCAATTCTTTTGTATCGCTCTACCTTGCGTTTCAAGCCAACAATTTCTTCCTAAAACAAATAGAAAAATTGATGTTTGCATTTTAATTAAACACATTTTACTTAGCAGTCCATCTGTGGTCTAATGTAACTAATACCCCATTCACACACACCAGCATTTGTACCATATGCACCCTAGTGTTGCAGGTAAAATCATATTTAATAGTATAGTCTGTAATGGTAAAATACAAAAGTGGAAGCAGAACAGTGCATACAATTACAAGGCAGGTCCTCAATGACAAATTAAATAGAGGAACTTACAATAATGTCAATTTTGAAACAATTATCACATCTCACTACTATATAAAATTAGGAATATAGAAGCAATAGCTTCAGTGTAATTGCATTAGTGATCTCACACAGGCACACAAGGTGTTAAGGATTAAGGTTAACAAAGAAATATGAAGTACAGTTTTAGGGCCTGTTTCTGCTGCATAAAAAATAACCGGTTAAAATCGGTGTGAATAAATTAAAATCGGTGTGAATAAATTAACTCCATTTTCTTGGCAGCAGAAACAGGACAAATTTGTGGTAACCGGTTATAAGGCAGCGCAAAATAACCGTTTAAAAACACCAATTTAAATCGGTGTTAGAACGCCGTTTAACCGGTTATCGCTGAGCAATTCTTAGCTGCAACACGAAATAACGGTTATTTGATTGACAGTTGTGACCCCGGGTCAGATACCGTCGCATACGATGTGTGTTTTCCTCGTGGTTTTGACAGTCGAACGAAGAAGTGAACATGTACAGTATGTGGATGAATGAAGATAATTATGTTATTCAGTTGTGTGGGGGGGGGGGAGAGAAAGTACGGGGAAGGATGGCAGGCAATAGAAAAGAATCACAGATAATAAATAAGAGCATTTTTGCGAAAGTAAAAGAGGAATTTGGGGTGGAGTTCCGGGGACTACCCAAGCTAAGCAATTTGAGGTGTTAGTACACGCTCGCGAAGGGTATGGATGGTCCTATATAAACACCAAAACGGAAACAAAAGGGACTCAGAATGTTGCGAATACCTACCAAACGAGAGTAATACCTACCAAACGAGAGTAGATAATGGTTAATTAATTATGAAAACCCAAATTTTATAGCAAAAATCATCCGAATGTATGTTATAAACGATGAATTTAGCAACAAAAACTTAATCCAAACGAGCGTATTTATGGCACGCCCTTAAAAGCCTTTAATAGTAAAACAATGAACAATCTTACTACTTTGATCGTTTTACATATAATTTTTTTAGAAAAACATCACATCGACCGAAAACAAAGGTTATCAGAGCCTTTGATAATAATATTAAATATGATTTTATAAGCATAGAAATGTGTTATTATTTATGTTAGTACATAAATATACGAAACAATGTTTAATACTGATTATTCTATTAAAGGCACTATGTGCGTGCGATATTCTATGACTTGGATACTCTCGTTTGATTTAAGTTTTTGTGGCTAAACTCGTCGTTTTAAACATAAATTCGGACGATTTTTGCTATAAAAGTTGGGGTTTCATAATTAATTAACAATTATCTACTCTCGTTTGGTAGGTATTGCAACATTCTGAGTCTCATTTTTGTTTCCGTTTGGTTTTTTGTAGGACCGCGCTCGCGAAAGACAACAGTCGTTCACGTGGGAAGGGCCGTGTGTCATCGCCTTTGTTGAGGAATTAGGCTAGATAAAAATTATCCTAGGCGATCGGGCGCTGCACGACCCTCTCCATGTTATTGAAGGCGCCATGAGAATTAATTTTATTAACGATGGTAAGTAGACTTTACAAAAAACAAAACTTGTAGACCTGGAGACAAAATTTTATTATGTTAACATGTTTAAGATGGCGATATCACACACGTGTGTACTGACGTCGATGTAAACAAACAGCCAACTTACTACTTCCGTCTGAGTGTATTGCATTTTGGGTAATGATGACGTTTTGCTCGACGACCACCCATAGATTTAACCGGTTATTTCGGAGCACAAATTGAGCAGAAACGCGGTCTTGTTATTGTTATTTATTTTTAATCTATTTTAAAATAACCGGTTAAATTGCGTTATGCAGCAGACACAGACCCTTAAATACATTATCTTACCTGCGACCTTCTAAACTTGTGATTCTCCTGTTCAACAGCACTACTGTTTTCTTTTACAAGTTTTTGCAGGTCAGTAACTTGTTTTGACATTTTCTCATACTGCAATTTAAGATCTGCAGTTGACTGTGAGTTTTCCATGGCCTAATGACATGTGGAATTTTAATAAAAAGGTTAAAGATTTCCATTAAATTGTAAGCATAGCAAATGCTGCTAAAATGATAAATACAAACAACTGGAACATTTGACAACTTCAAATTTCAAATGATGCTTTAATTAATATACAAATTACGATTGTAAACCAATTCAAATTAAGAAGCCAGAGGATTCAGTAATACATTTAATGTATGTGTAATATAAAACAAACTCCAAACAATTTAATTTGGATAGTATAGTCAATCATAATGGCTTCCTCACCTTTTTCAGTTTTAATTTAATTAATATTGTGTCACATATTGAGTATGAGAATTGTAATTAAATATAGTAAGAAATAATAACCTTTTTTCTATTCATTTCTGATGCATTTTGCCTTAAAGTAAGCTCTTTCTCAATGCTACCTAGGGTTGTTTGCAAGATTCTTTCTTTCTCTTCTAGTTTTCTGACTACCTGGTTCTGGGCATCTACTTGTGATTGTAATGTGTTCACTTGATCTGCCAACACATCTTTTTCTTCTCGAAGAAGCTTATGAATTTGGTTAGATTTAATTCTCTATAAACAGATATTAATTTAAACTTAAAAGATCAAAACTGATATTATTCAGGAGTGCAAAAAATATATGTGAGCATTATAATAATAATAAGTTTTTTAAAATTATTATTTAATGCAAAGTGCAGTTGTTTTATTTATTATTATGTTGGTTTTAATAACACCAAGTTACAATTACAGAGTTCATTCCATAATTCATTTTAAATTATAAAGCTTAATTAAATTAATTTAAAATGATATACCTCTGACATTAATTTGAAGTTGGCATCATCTTTCTCTCGTAACTGTTGAAGTAGCCTTGTATTCTGTTCTTGCATGTCTTCAAATGCTTGGCCTGTAACATCCATTTCAGATAACAATGCTTCTTCCTCCTGCCAAAATCATACAATAATGAGGGTCAGTAAAAATACTCAGAAAAGTTATAATAGTTATTAAAAAAAAAAAAAATAGAATGTTTAAACTGATTATTGTGTTTGGTAAAAGTAGTCCTGTAGTATGTTATAATTTAGCTCACACTATTGTAATAAATACAGAGTTGAAACATGACGCAATGTTTCCCTGATACTGAACTATACTAAACAATAAGCTAAAATCTATATTACCTGTTTCCTGTCAGCCAGTTTCCTCTGTAGTTGGTGAACAAGTTCATCCATATTGCGAATTTTGCGCATGGCATCTTCATTTGAAAGATGTCTTGTTTCTTTCTGATCTCGTTCCTCTAATTGCTTGATCCTTGCCCTCATCTCTTCAAGCTCTACCTTTGCTCTCTTCTCAGCAGCCAAAAGCTATAAATAGCCACAAACATCAATAAAATATTACCTTTATACAGTATGAATAATTAAGCTGGCTCAACAATCAACCATCTCATACAATTCAACCTATAAAGAGACAGTGGGCCCTAATCCATTCTTCTAATAAATAATTAATTATTTTAACCTACTGATTACAGGATTTCTAACTGATTTTTAACACGGTAACCATCAAATTAAACAAATTTCATGTTCAATCCAAGCCTAGGTCCTTTGTTAAATCTCACTAGTTGTTGTTACCTCTGATTGTTACCCACTGTTTAAATTTTGCAACTTTGCCATTTTCAAAGTTTCTCTATTAAGAGAACCTACATTATATTAGTAAGCTTTAGTAGCAATTATAAGCCTAGCAAATGCAAATTTCTATTGTTGCCAATTTTTAGATATTACACACAAAAATAGATAACATTTGCAGTTTTTGAGTTCTATCACACTTAAATCTTAAGTACATTTTCTATTCCTGATAAAGACAACTTTGAGGTTCTGGTTTAAAAAGCTGGAAAGAAGGTTAAACCTTAATCACATTAGGTGATCCTCCTGTTGGATGCTATACCAAACTTAAAATGTTATTTTATTGCGGAGTATGCATGTCACTAATCAAGAGAAAATGCATAGTTTGATTGTTACTTATTTTCTTGGAATATTCTTCTTTTCTTTCTACCATTTTTGTTGGTCGTGTTTTTCTAAAACTTGTAACAGAGCATTTTATTACTTGGTCAGCATATAGCCATTTAATCAATCTTTTTTTTAGACACACGCCCAACTTATGCATGATTTTATGCAATTCCATGATTAATCATACTTAAAAAGCAAAAGGTATTTTCCATTAAAACTGAAAAAATATAATTCATATCTAGGGTCGATTTTTATAGCACAATTCAGCAATATGACATACTTATATTATAGAAAATAGATTATGCCAATTAAATTGGCATAATCTATTTTCTGTGCTCCAACATATGTGCATGTTGCATTTGCTCAGATAACCTTACTCATCCAAAGTTCAAATATAGTTTTATAGTCATTCATAGAAAATTGAGGGTGATGGAAGTCATCTACTATATTTACCATGGCCTTTTCTCGTTGTTCTTTAGGAGCACCCTTGTACATGTCAAGTAGGAGTTTCATCTCTTTTTGGTTTTCTTGAGATTTTCTAAGACAAAAATAAAATGATTTATACTTTTTATAATTTTTGAAACATTTTTTGTGGTACTTTCATCTTTTTACAACAACCCAAAACATGTTTTTTTTTTACTTAGTTTCCGTCTTTGTGAAACAACCTTCTATTTCTGTTTACATTTTTTTAAGAAGAACTTTTAACACGACCTATTTTATAAATATTAGCAAGTTTGCTTTGCTACGTATCTTATTAAGACTTATTTACAAGAGATCTTAAATTCTTCTTTCTGAATGACAACAAATAATTTGGAACAATAATTATTATGGCATACTAGAATATGGCATACTAGAATATTATATAGATTGTTTCATTTTCCTTACTTTAGCTGGGCCTTTAAATCCTTTATAATATCAGAGTCTATCTTAGCATCTTTCTTTTCCATTTCTTTAATTTTTTCACGATCCCTATCCTTCTCTTTTTCTTTTTTCTCTTCTACATTGTGCTCTTCCTTTTTGTTCACCTGCTCTTGGCTTCCTTCTCCCTTTTCTGACCCAGCGCTGACTGAGCTATTGCTGCTGTGGCCGTGCGGTATACTCTCCCTACGACTTGCTTCATGTCTCAACTGAAAAAAAAAAATATTTACAAAATATAAATTAATGTATGCAATTACCATAATAATTAGTTGGTTTAAGACATTGCAAAAAAAAAAACAGAAAAAAAAAGAAATTGAACAACTTATATATTGCTCTGTGTCAAAACTTGCATAATAATAACTACTTTATCAAAATCATATTTTGAGGAGATGGAATTGGTGCGAAATGAGCAGCAAAAGAAAATAAAACACAGGGAATAACAAAATGCATTTGTTTTCATATACTGTAATTAACTAGGTTACGTATCTACTTGGGTGTATTAAGGAAAGACACTGCAAACCATTGCTGATAGTCTGCTAAGCTTACCAATATTTTAGTGGTCAATGCCATTACTGAGTACAAACCTCACAATGGGTTTGCACAATAGAAACATTATAGTAAAGTGATCCTTTTTACCACAATAAAGAAATAAGTGATTTGCTCAAATTCAGTGTTTTCTGCCCTTTCACAAAAATGTAACAATCAAGCATTTAATACTGCTTTCATTATTATGTATTGTACAATGTACAAATACTCTACTGTGGGTGAGCTACATAATGGATCACCACCATTGAAAATTGCAATTTATTTTCAGAAAAAGAAATGCATGCAAAAATAATGACACTATAGTGAACTCTTGAACTCAACATTATTATTTAGCATACAAGAAGATGTGATTTACTTTTCGTTGTCTAAATGTTATTTTGTTATTTAAAGGGGCCAAAGGCCTAAATACGAATAAATGTCTTAGACCATGGGGTCTAGGAACGAAACAAAACAAAAATTTAACTTGTGAAAATATTGAATTTCATAAATTAACACTTTAATCTCATAAATACCATAAAAATATTTGCAAGTATTGAATTGTAGCTAATTTATACAAGTACCATTAAAGGTACATTCAGCATAAAACATACATTTTTTGTCCCTAGGCATAAGCTATACAATTTGGACTCAACAGATTGTGGTATATTTAGTAGAATAAATCTACAAAGTAAAATAATGATAAAATTAATTTATACCACAATTTATATTTCTCTATATAGCGCTTCGCTAATAAAACATACATAATACATATTAGTCAGGCAGCATTTGTCACTACAGTATATTAACTTTACTTCATATATTTAGCCAAATTTGATTTTTCACTTTTAAGTGATCAAGGACATCACAGGAAACAACTTCCAACTTGTTGTCCAAATTCTAAACACATTTTTCATTCACTGGGGGCGCTTTTTCAAAATGGCCGCCTATACTATCAAGTACTTATATCTCGGCTACCACTAATCGTAGAGACTTGGTTTTAGTCTTAAAATGTTCGTAAGGTATATAATTCTATTCACTATAATGGAACATTTTGCCCTAAAATGACCGAAAATACTATTTCTGACCATTTGACCTTTGACCTGATCTTATCATATCTCAATAACTATTGGTCAGAAAGAGTTGATATTTATCCCAAATTGTTCAGAAAATACATGTTTCTATTTGCTTTAATGCAAAGGTTTGTTTCAAGATGGCCGGAAAAACCATATCTGACCTTTGACCATAACCTGTGTGATATCCACAACATGTTGGTTATAGATAACATTTTTCGACACAACATCCATATTTGTAACACATTATTGATTGAACATTAAGACATTTTTATCGCACATAGAGACCAAAGCTGAACTTACAAAATACCTGTCAGAGAAGATACTTAATCACTTCAAGAATAACACGAAGAAGGTCCTAGTAACACATCACACGTCCATGATGGCAAACTGCAATCTCTCAGAAATTATCATGATGCCAGAGATGACACACGGACAACACACATTGGAAGAAGGGGGACAACACACATTGGAAGAAGGGGACCAACTGGTCTTATTGAATGCCTTTGATTGTATGAACAAAGACCCAAGTGCCAATGTTGACATATTTTCTGTAGAAAGTGATGTCTTTATCCGTTTAACAGGAAGCTATCCTCTACTTCCTCCAATGACCACATTTTGTAGGAAAAGAGGAAAAAGAATACCTATATGGGAATGCTATTACCGACTTGGAAAACAAATATCAGCAGCACTGATTGGATGGTACGCATTTAAAGGTACAGATAACACAGGTACATTTGCTGGAAAAGGAGTGTCCGCCCATTTCAAAGCACTTATGAAATGTGACGATAAAATACTAGATGCATTTGCTGTATATGGACTGACCTCTGAAATACCAAAATGGAAAAATATGTTTGCATATTATACAGTACTTTTAAGATCAAGGCAGATTATGTCACAGACTTGAGATGGATGTTATTTGCACAGAAAGGCAAGGAAGGACAACAATTACCTCCAACCATGGGAACTCTTAGACCACACGTGGAAAGAGCATACTACATGTCTATTGTATGGAATTCATCATGCAAGCCAACTCCATCTGTTCCACCAGACTACTCCTGGCAACTAGAAGATGGTCACTTGAAGCCGGTATTTTGCAACAATCCACCAGCACCAGAAGCTCTTCTAGAAATTTGTTGATGTACCTGCAATGGTCCATGCTCAACAAATCGCTGTAGTTGTAAGAAAAACAACTTGCTCTGTACTGATGCATGTGAGTGTGGTGATGGATGTGAGAATACAAAGGACTCGAATGTAGAGCTAGTAGACGATATCGATGAACTTTATTGACTGGAGAGGGTAATCTGACTATCATCAATATTTATGGTATGTATTTATTTATTATAACAGTTCCATTGGTGATTTGAAATATTGATTTTGGAACAAGGGATATCATCAACAAAAACCACAAGTACCGGTACAAGTTATAAACAATACTAGACAAATCTATAGTCTCTCAGTTGTGGATATTACATGCATTAGGGCAAGAGGTCAGATATGGCATTTCTGTTTGCTTTAAAACAAATAAATATAAAATGGCATACTGCAAACAATTTGAATATTAAGTCTGTGTGACCATTAGTTACCGAGATATGATAGAAGGTCAAAGGTCAAACGGTCAGAAATGGCATTTTCAGTCATTTCTGGTAAAAATGTTCCATTAGAGTAAATGGAAATATGTACCTTACGAACATTTTAAGATTAAAACCAAGTCTCTACGATTAGTGGTTGCCGAGATATATGTACTTGATAGCATAAGCGGCCATTTTGAAAAAGCGCCCCCAGCGAATGAAAAATGCGTTTAGAATTTGGACAACAAGTTGGAAGTTGTTCGTTGTGATGTCCTTGATCACTTAAAAGTGAAAAATCAAACTTGGCTAAATATATGAAGTAAAATACAAATGCTGCCCGACTATACAAATAAAGCTGTTAATTAATTAAATTACTTACTTACTTAGTTCGAGACATAATTAAATTAGAATGTAGTTAAATTATCATATTATAGACTCCCTTTTCTTACAGGTTAGAGATGAATGCAAGTATTACTAAAAGCATACATTTTTTAAATTGTTATTAATCAAAAAGTACTTTTGTCAAAACTGAGTAATAAGTTAAAGAAAAACACCAAGAAACAAATAAATGATAAAATAGAATATAATAGAAAATAGCAAACATTAGAAAATAGTGTGTGATTTTGTACAATCTATCTTACCTTGTAATTTCCAAAATCATGTTTAAGCTGTAAATGAAATGGGTTACACAATCATCAGACAACATTTTAATTTATGCATTTAGATGTTATACAGTGATGCTACTGTAGTGTAACTCTTTGCAATTAATATACAAATGTATTTAATGTACACTGTATAATGTTCATAAAATCCTATACTGTAGCATCCTTAAAATTAGGACAATATATTATGTACCCTGCAACGTCATCCTACTGTAGTAAACAGTTCAGATATTGATAACATGCATAGAGTATGCTATGCTGTAAATCTATTTTTAAGTCACTACATTTATGCTTATACAGATATGTTTTTTTTTCTGTGAAAAGTAGAAATTGTGTATGTACAGAAGAAGCATTTTTAAATGATAAAGAACAGTTTAGGAAAACAGAATACTGAAGGAGAATGCAAAATTTTGATTTATCTAATATTTTCCTCCCATCACCATCGTTTAATCTCTGATCAGAAATAAGTGGTAGATTTTAAATCATAGTATTTCCTTTCAGAGATAATAGATTTGTGTATGTTAAATTTATTCTGCTTGTATGACATAAATGAAACATGTATGCCTGACCAAAAAAATAAAATAGAAAGTTAAATATCCATTGATGCTGTGATTGTGCAATCCTTTTTAGGCCTAATCTTTAAGTGTGTGTGTACTGAAGGTAATATTATACTATAAAATCATGGTTTAGGTTTCTCAATTATCAAATGATGGTTTGTGTTTTTTAATGTAGAATACATGGGTAGGTTTTTGTTTTGGAAATGATGTTAAATTTGATATACAGATAAAAAGCTAATAGTGTTCTTACCTTATTTATTTCCAGATGAGCCTCTCTAAGTTTGCGTTTGTACCTGTTGATCTCCCCTTTTAGCTGTTGGTTGTGATTTTGAAAGCTGGAAACCAGATGTCGAAGCTCTCTGTTTATTGGACCTGCCATGTGAAATAAGAATGCTTACATTTTTAATTAAAAAAAAAATTTAGTTTTAATGTATCTGATGATATATAAATAATTTCACAGAAAAATATATTAAAACATAAAATATACTAAAAAATGAAAATTAAAAAGTACATAATTTGCTTTGTTACAAATCTATTTTCATGTCTTTTATTGTATGATATAGCAAAATAATGCTTTAAAATGGCTACAGACTATGGAGTGTTCAGGGAGAAGATATATTCAACTGTAAAAAACATATCCCATGCTTCATTTACTGCAAAATAGTTTCTCTCACTACCATATTTAATTCAATTGAACTGAAGACAATTGACCTTACCAGCTTGTTCATTGGCTGCTAGATTTTGCTCAAATTCAATTCTGAGCATTTCATACTCCTTGCGAACTTGAGACAATGTGTCTTCCAATTGGATGACCTCCAACCTTAGTTTCTTTTGACATGCCAGTTCATCACTCTAAATTAGGAATAAAAATAAAAGGAACTTATATACAAAAGCATTTTATACTAAGTAATAGTGCAACAATTCTTCTGTGTGAATAAAACCTACCTCCATTTGTTCAATTTGTCTAAAGTGAGCATTTTTAGTTGTGGTCAACAGGTTTCTGGATTCTTCTAATTGCGTTCTCATGTCTTGTGCTTCTTTATGAAGCACTGTAAATTGAGATTGAAGACACTTGTAAGGTGCTGTATCTACAAGGACAGATTCTGGAATATGCTGAAGCTGTATATAACAGAAAGAAATGTTATGTACTGTATATAAGTCTTAACCAGTTTTATCACATGCACTACTGCAGGAAACATAATTGTTGGTATGTCACAGAGATGTGTCTATTCAAATTCTATTCAAAAACAAATAAGCAAATATCTTTCAAAAATAGTAAACTTTCTTGAATCTCCTGTTTATTACCAATCACATTAGGGCAATCTAACAGGACACTGAGCTCGCCTTGCCAAGATAGTCCTTTGATCTTATGTCTGGCTGCAACAAATGTCTACATTACTGTACTATATACATATTCTCAGCGGTAAAACAGCCGAACAAATTTGCAGTTATCCAAAGTACCCTCCAGGATTACAGCAAAGTCACATCAAAATTGATACAAAAGTAATTTGCCTTTGGATGTATATCTATAGTAGATGGTAGCGGGATAATTCTACACTGAGACGATTCAGTCCGGGGCGATTCGGCCCGCTCAAATTCATTGCCATTGACAAGAATTTTAATTAATGTTTAAATAACATATATATTTTTTTTTTCTTTAGGCCTATTCATTTATAGAGGAGAATGAGTAGTGGGTCAAGACAAGTGGATGCCCTATCTTCGTAGACGTTTTCATAAGACTCCTTCACAAGTTGAATAAATAATAATAAATATAGCAATATAATTGATTAATATTCTGCCATTCAATCGTGTTTTAGAGTAGGCGCTGTTTAGGGCAGAAATGTGTTTTGTATCAAAGTTTGATTAATATTAAATTAATAAAACATTTTATTATACGGGTTTTATGTAATATTTTCTACCGATTTGATGATTTATTAAATACTGTAGGGCCTATAGTTAATTTACTGAATTTGGAAAATGACATTTTTACATCAGTGGCACTCAGGAACTACAGTACCGTAACAATTAAAAAAAATAAAAATCTCTCAATTAATGAGAGATAGGCCTCTACTGTACTATAAATTGATAGTAGAAAATAACGATGACCAGGTTGATCGGCATACAGTAACAATATCAAAGAAGACAATAATTCAATGTCTATTAAAAAAATAATTAAAAACTCTCAATTAAAATGAGAAAGTTGTACAGTCAAAATACTGAAGACATTTTCTGATTATTGTGTGATTATATACTACTAATCTAATTGATGATAGAAAATAATGATGACCAGGTTTTATCAATTGTAGGCTATAAATAACACTAAATAAAAATGGGAGACCTCTGAAAACTAATTAGTATAGTGTTTGGTATGATAAACCGTCGAAAAAATAACGATACCGTTTGTAAAAACGATGGTATCAGAAGAATTATTTACATTTAAATACATAATTGTTTAGTTCAAACACCTTTGAAAACTTGATAAAAACCAAAAAAACTGTATAACATTATAATTTACAATCATTGGTTTTGTCTAAATGTGGGCCGAATCGTCCCGGACAACTCTAAAATATCCACTGAAAAACTAATCTATTAGAACTGATGTTTTTTTTTTTTTTGTGGCCCAGTCTTTAAACCAAATAATTAATATTAAAAAAAAAAAAAATATTTTTATTCGTTGAAAGCAACTAATTAAAATATTTTCCTATGCAACTCATAAACATTCATTGTATATTTACATTCATTTTCATTTGTTCTAACTCTTTAATCTTTTCTTGATGTTGTTCTTGAAGCTTATCGAGTTCCACTAGACGTTTATCAGCCAAATCCTTATGATCATCAAGTTCACTAACAATACCTTGTACCTAATATACAATAAATACATCAATTTGAATAAAATTAACACTTCATTGTAGTTATAAACAAATGGTAAAAAAAACTGCTTTTCTTGCATTAGTTTAATCAATCATTGAATTTTTTCTTGACATTTACATTATTTAATAATGGAATTTCCTGGATAAAATAGCTCCCGATTTTCCATTGTAACTAAAAAAAAATTTTAAAAATTCTTTTAGATATAAGTATGTTTATAGATCGGGCGCCCGGAAAGTTTATTCATGTGAAAAGCCACAAGAGGCTGATTATGTAGATATTTGGATTCAATATTGCTGATGGGTCATATCCTGTAAATGGACACCAAATAGGATGGGTAAAAAATGGATTTAATCATGTTGTACATTGTCCTAATGTGTATACAATGGTAAAACAGCAACGACAGTAACTTTATCCTGTAAGTTTCCAGAAACAGTAGCCCGAAGTGACCACTTAAAAATGGTGTTATTCATGACAAGAGCCACACGGCTAATTCCTTTTACATTGTAACATTGGGATGCACAAAAATACCATTGAAAGCAACTTTTTCCTGAAAGTTGCCCCAGGCAGTAGCCCAAAAATGCTTATTTAGTCTGGTCTGGTTTCATCCGTAGGTCCCGTGTATATTGGTAATAACATTTCTTGATGTTGCGTCTTGCAAAACTTGGGATATTACGAGAAAATTAGACTTTTATACCCAATTTATCCTAATGTCGTATAATTGTGTACAGCGAATGCGATGAAGCGTGACTGAAATTACAAGACGCCGTTTGCGCCTGTTGAAAAATACATTAACAAAGCTATAAAACCTACAAAATTAATAGTTTATACAATAATGTAAGTATAGTTTACAATAAATTATATAATAGAATGTAATAGTTGGCGCCGTCTAAATACTTCCACCATTCTTGCTTCCAATATAATTCATCATCATGGCAAAGTAATAGATTTAATAGATCATGGCAATTTTGAAAATTACTTTATAACCAACTCCTTTTGAATTCCGCAGTATCTTTAACTGATGGTTATTCATCCTTGGCACATTATTGAATATCTTTGTTATATGCTCATTAGAAACAGTATTCAAAAGATAAACATTATATGTCATAAAAAGTTGTTGGCTCATAAATGATCGACACCAAACAGATCCAATTTCTGAAAATAAAACAGCAACTTTGAAGGCAGAATGCAGATGCTGACTATACCAAAGACTGCAGTATATATACCAGATTTAAGGAATTACATGACATAAATGAGGCACGGTAAACATCTTTTCTTGGCAAAATATATCGATAATATGTCAGCCATGTCTGACAACTCCTTGTAAATACAATGATGCATGTTGGTCTTCAGTTAGATGATATATTCTATGTTGTCCAATTTTACAACATAAAACCTTGAAAAGAAGCACACTGGGCTTCTTTTCAAGATAGTATGGGATATTCGAGATAGAATTTAAATATCAAAAGAACAGTTATTTATGATCGAGTTTATATCATACATTTATTTAACAGTTTAAAATGGTATTTTGATCATAAAATTAATATTTTTACCCCGGTCAATCATGATGTCTACCATGCAAAAATATCTTTTCTATAGCCCATGTATAATAGCCTTTTTTTTAAACCTATCATTTTAATACCGTAGAATACTGAAATTTATTTTCATAAATTATGATATCATAACTCAAAAGCACTGATCTTTTTAAAACTAGTCAGTGTCTAGGTTTAACATGCATAACATGCAATTCGAAAGAATAGTGCTTTTACTAAATGGCTTTAGTTATTCCTCTAGCACTATATCTAGCCATAGCTTTAATACTACATAATGAGGCCTGGCATCACAAAAGCGGCGCAGAGTCGCAAACTGAACTTTTGAGATATTTAGCCTTGAAGTTCAGAATGTGAAAAACGGCATAACCTAACCATTTTAACATTTTCAATAAAAAAAGATACTATAAACACTTATCTTTAACATATCAAACTCTTGGTCAAAATATCACATGTGTACATGTATTTTGCAATTATTTAAGTCGTTTCTATTGAAAATATATTAGGAAATTGTACTTTGTTCACGAAAAATCAACTTTCTTTACGGCGCTTTTGTAAACAAACCGCTAACCCGAATGACGTCATGTTTGGTACCTATCTGTCCGAAAATATATCAGCTACTATAATTTGAAACAACCTATAAAGGGATATTTGTTAATCTAGCCAATGGAAATTGGTTTTATTAAGGTGTCAGGTTGCTAAAATTGTGAATCCTTGACTGTGATTGGCTATAGAGAAACATTACCCTCTCTGATTGGCTGACGCTTTGTTTACGATGAAACAGCATGGCTTCCACCATATTATTTCATTTCAACATTTTGTGAATATTTAGGAATTTAATCTTTATTTTTATCTATATATTAAAAAAAAATAACAAAAAATATAATACTACGTTACTGAGGAGATAATAGCGAGTTTTGTCGCGTTGATCGGCGGGCTAGGCCAGGCCCAGCTAATCGGTGTCATTTTTGATTTCCTCAAAATGAAGATTTCCTGAGTTAGAAAGTGATGCCATGCCTCATATCTATTTCACTGCCTCCTGTGAGTACACACCGCAGAGCCGCATCGGTTGAATTTGGGATTTATAATGATGGGATGGTCACTAAGTGCCTTGAAGGACCATCGCTACCACTAAACATTGACAGGAGAATAAGAGCTGGGAAACGTTATATTAATGATTTTCGGTACTGTATCTAATTCCGAAGTATCATAGGAATATTTGGTAATACAACATCAAATGTGTTTCACATGTATCTAAACTATTACTTAACTCTTAACCTAACCTTACATGATACAGGCACCACATGTGATATAAATGAGATGCTATATTACCAAATATTTCTATGATACAGCACTGAAAATCGGGTGTGCTGATAACTTATATGAAGCAAATGCGAGCCTAGTAGTCAAATTTTGGTTCTGATACAGATAGTTATGAAGTATATCATAGACTATGTAAGCGAACCATGGAATGATTATGGGACCAAGAACAAGACAACGATGGAATTTAGTCATCATTCGACACATTAAATCATTTAGGCATCTATGTTTTTTAAATGATTTATCTTGGAGGATGGCCATATTAGGGTTAATCTGTGACAGTTCTAATACAATGTATCATGTAGGGTTAGATCTAATGCCGTATGTTTTCACATAATTACCATATATTTATACGATAATTATTATAAGTTCGTATATCTCAATGTGTAACAATTAGGAAAAAGAATTCATTCAATCTATTTAGTGGACCGGAATCGGAAATTTGAGGCATTGCTGTCAATGATATTTTTGTATATCCCAAAGACACGGGTAATAGTTACAATGCAAAAGTAATCGTTTTACTCTTCAAATAATTAAATCTTGTAGGGGGTGATTCGGAAATTTTTGGAATACTGTCTGGGACAACTTACATGATAAAGTTGCTGTCAATGGTACTTTCGTATATCCCAAAGGGTACTAGTTATAATGTAAAAAGGATTTTGTCATGTGGCTCTTCACATGATTAAATCTTGTAGCACCCAACAGGCAATTTTTGGGCTACTGTACCCTGGGGCAACAGGATAAAGTTACTGTCAATGGTATTTTCGTATACACCAATGTAAAAGGAATTTGCTGTGTGGTTTTTCACATGATTAAATCTTGTATGGCCCAAGGGGCATTTTTGGGCTACTGTCTTGGGAAACTGTATTTTTGTGCAATGTGCATAAGTTACAATGTAAAAGGAATTAGCTGTGTGGCTCTTGACATGAATAACACCATTTTTAAGTGGTCACTGGGGCTACTGTCTCAGGCAACTTACAGGATAAAGTTGCTGTCATTACTGTTTTAACATTGTATACACACATAGGAACAACTTTTATCCGTGTGGCTTTTCACATGATTAAATTTGGTGTCCGCATGGAAAATTTACAGGATACCCGGCAGCAATATTGATTATTGAATCTTATCCATATATCTACATAATCAGCCCATCAAACCTGCTGTGGCTTTTCACATTGAATAAATTCTCTGGGCACTGGTCTATTTAAGAAATAGTAAAGTAAGATAAGCCTTACCTGTGTATTTGCATATTCACCAGATGTGGCCAAAGCCCTATTTTTAAGCTTTGTATAGCTCTCCTCAAGGAGTTGTTCTAATTTAAATGCTCTTAGTTTAGCCTTTTCTACATCATATTGTACATCTTCCATTATGTTTGTCAGTTCTGCTAATCTATTCTCTGCTAAAAGGAGCTGATCTGTCTTCTCTGTGAACTGTTTATTAATCAGTAAAATTATACTATCATAATTTAATTTATCCATATACAGTATTAGGTTTAGCCAAGTTCCTCTTTATCCTACATAATTAAATATTATTTTCAAAAGCACAGAAATGTAACAGTATTTCATAACACAATTTGTTGTTCAAAGTATGTGTATTAAATTTGGTTCAAGCAAAGTCATTCTAGTATCTAGTATCACATAAATATTAATATAAATACCTTAAGTGTTGTAGTATGATGTTTTGCTTGCAGCTCTGAGACAAGTGTTTTTAGGCATTTGTTTTCAGTTTCTAGATCAGCATTAACACCTACAAATATTTCTTCTTTACTTTCATCAGCTAAAATTGATTATTAAAATGCACATAAATATACTTACAGTAGAATGAAACAATATAATAATCCACAACGTTAAATTACGCCTGTTTCATATCAAAAGGCTTTTCATTATATTTTCACTTACAAGTACCACCCTGTACTTTCCAAACCAGTTTCTCATATTTTTGCTGAACACCATCAAATGCTTTTAAAAGATCAGCTACAACTTTTTTTGAGAACTGACATCTGTCCAACAGCAGTTGGTCTATCTCACTATGATCACAAGTCACAAGTTCTGCCAAGAAGCTTGCTGTTGCCCGGTTTTCTGATGAAATAAAGTGAAATTTTACATAATTATGTTTAACTAATGTCTTTAGTAATTGAAAATACTATAAAAAAATTTAAAATTAGTTTAAATTGACCTACTTGCCAAACATATATTGCCAACTAATTGTTATAAACATCAGCTACAACATCAGTTTATCCCTGGCTATGATCGGATAACAGCCCAATTTAATAGTAAAAGAGTCTATTCATAGTCATTTAGTTATTGCTTGATGAATCCTTTGTTTACTAAACAAAAATAAATTGATGGTTTGCTTCTTAAACAACTCCAAAACGTCTGTGTTCTGAAAATGTGTGTAGTGTGTATGAAAATAAGAAGACAATAAGATAAGATGTAAAGATCATTTCTTGATGTTGCGTCGTTTAAAATCTGGAATTTAACAAGAAAATTTGACTTTTATACTCAGTTTTTAACCCACCTCATGTCGTTAAATTGTTTGCGACGAAGCGCACCCGAGATTACAAGACGGAATTAGCGCACACGCAAATCTTACACATCTGTGTAGTGAAATGTATTGTCTCATAAACTTTACATGGACGGATCCAGAGAGGATCGAACAGGCTCCTCCCTATTTTGGAAAGGTGGGTGGCGGCGGATGAAAAGGGAAAATGAGAAATTCAGACGAATCTCAAACCAGCACTCTTAACCCTTTCACTGCGGAGCATTATTCCCACCTCTGTGCGTAATGTATATTTAAGAAAAACATATGGTATTTTAATAAATTGCAAAAAAATACTAATTGAGATAATTGTGTAATTATTTTTGTGGTGGGTGATGGGCAAAGGGTTAGTCTACAGTTAGGTATAAAAAAAAAAGTAATTTGCATATTGATGACGTCATGTGACGTCATTACAGGTATTTTGGATTTCGTGTTTTTTATCGAATCAATGATAAAAACTATATTTTCTATAAGAAATTCTTATGGAATACGTTTTTCCAACTGGATATTGATGAAGATACGTATAACAAATAAAAATGTAAAAAAAAATTGAATTATTTTTATTGTTTTATAAAAATTATGCACAAATCAAAGTTTTGGGGCAAAATCGTGAAAATAATGACATTTTCCAAAAATTCACTATAGTACAAAACTAACTATTGTTTCAGAATTTTTGTTTTTTTGCGTGTTGTGATAAACACAATGTTGCCCTATTGGGGCTGGTAAATTTTGGTTACTTTCAAAATGGCCGCCATTACGCTACTCAAAACAACTTTCCAAGATAGAATACTATTATATACACTATACTATATATAATATAACTATAGAGGGCGCATGATTTTCAAGATAATAATACAGCTATAGAGGGCCGTTTTTTTTGCTGGAAAATTTTTTTAATGACTTGCAAAAATATTCAAGTGCATCGAACAAATATAGAGGGTGCTATATATTATAGGCAAATACGATTAAATCATTGTTTTGCCCATACCCGGTATTACCGGGTATACGCACTTCAACGACGTTTGTTTATACCCGGTAGTACCGGGTATACGCAGTGAAAGGGTTAATTTTTGCAAAGTGAAAGTACTCTCATTATCATATACCTGGAATGGATTATCATTATTAATGATTGGTTCTTATTTTAACAAACCGCATTGGGTTTCATATTATAATGCATTTCAGGTACTTAATATGTCCAAGTTCGATAAAAGTATGATGAGTGAGGGTGCACTTTTTTTTACGGAAGGTTATTTTTTTATTGATACACATATATATAACAATTTTAGATTTTATTTGGGTTTCTTTTGTTATGTATTTTATTATATAATTTATTGTACACTATACTTAAAATATGGTATAAACATTAATTAGTGTAGGAGCTTTGTTAATGTATTTCTCAACTTGCACTAATGGCGTCTCGTAATCTCAGTCCCGCTTCTGTGCATTTGCTGTAAACAATTAACGAAATGATCTTTACATTATATTCTGAACCTGTAAGTTTCATTAAGGTACAAGCTAATGCCACGGTGAGATTGCTTTTTGACTGAACTATACCTTTCATCTCTTCTGAATTCTTGTCTTCATCAATTTTGTCGGTACTTTCTGCCTCATCTTCTTCTTTTTTTTCTTCATCTTTTTTTTCTTCCATCATTTCATTATTAATTTTTGTATTCATTGAAAACTGTTGTACGAGTACTTTGATATCTTCATCCAGCTACAAAAAAGTGAATTACTAATATTAAATAATTATTAGACATAATGTTTTACTACAGTTTATACCGGCAAATTGCATTAAATACTTCATTGGGTTGGTCAAATACGCTATAATACCTGTGTCCAGTATTTGTTGACCATACCCAGTAGACTTTCATCCATACGCTGTCTCTGTTGTAAACCTTCAATACGATTTCTTAGTTCATTTTCAAGTAGTTGTCGTTGCTCCAACCTGTCCATCAACTTCTTGTTTTGGACTTTCAATACTTTGATATCTAATTCCTCCTGTGTGCAAGGTAAAACATTTAAATTGCTACAAAAAAAATCTCCTTATTTTTTTGAGCGGTTTAAAAAAGACAATGAGGAATGCATTGTTATTGGACATGTATTGTAGTCAAAAAGCAACAGTATCTTACCATTGAGGAAACAGGACCAATCTGGGTAGGTTCTATATGAAACTTCTTAGCAGGTGGTTCTTCAGAAACACATGATCCTTGCCCAGACTCCTGCTGAGCCCCATCTGCTGCTGATCTTTTACTTGCCATCTTTGTAAGCTGTCAATACCTGTTAAAGCTAAAGTTAACTTTAATGCTAGTTAGGCCTGATGTTTCGGCCCAGGGACAATTAAGCCTGGCACATTTTGACTGTGGTTGCCATGGTATGTTTCACCAGACTTTTAATGTGCCAACGAAATGATTGTAAAACTTATACGTGCTACTGAAAAATACATGCTTGAGCATAAACAATAACACCAAATCCACTTTTCTAGTAGTATATCTCTGTATTCATTAAGGTTGCATTTAATTAAAAAAATAAACATCAAACTTTACAATTTCTAATCTTAATTCACCAGATGTACAGTAATTCTAAAGCACTAAACTTTTATCAACATTATTAATTAACTTTAAATTACAATGTTCAATGTTCGGTACCTCATTCAAATGCGATTAGCAATTACTGATTGTGATTTTTCTCAGATTATAAATCAAGTCTCTGGTGGCTTATAAACTCTGGCACTTCGCGTAATTACAATGTTCCTATTCTGGGGTCAATGCGTATCAGATTGGTGTTCGCATGCATTTCTGTTGACCATTGAATCTTGATATGGATCTAATCATTAACTTCCACCTCTTGTGGACGAGAGGCACTAGTTATGTGTTTAAAGGGGGGTTATGTGTTTAAAGGGGGGTTCTGGGTTTAAAATTAATAGTAAAAATATAAAACGGTAAAAGTTATGCGCCCAGTTAAGCAGAACGAAGACTGTGAAATGAGGCCAGATTGCAAGTGCAGCTACAGCAAAATCACACTGTGGTTACAGAATAGGAAATTCGTAAAATGGTCAATCTTCCGACGACTCATTATTATTACGGTAACCATATAAATTACTTTTGTAAAATTGTACTCTGATGTAATTATAGTCGGTCTTCCCATATAAAGTCAAGTTTCTATGAAAATTCATCACAATTGTGTAAAATCATTTGGAGATTCAGTTTACGTTTGCCGATTTTCGCACTGACTTAGGGAAAAGCCTTCAAAATCAATGACGTAAGGTAACGTATACTGTACATTCCTGCTGAAGAGCGACGATACACATGCTCTCTGCCCATGCCTGGCATCGTCACGTGATAAGCACAGTATACAATACCAAACTGGTCGGGTCACGTACTGTAGACACAGTCTATAATCACAACAGATGAACGATGTACAGTATTTGATTGAAGGTCGACTCGACCTACCGGAATGGTATAGATAATATAGAGAGTTGGAATATTTGTAAACATTGCTAATTTTAACAAGTGTAGCCTATAGTAAAAGGCCTGGTAGTATCAATTCGCATAGGGTCTACTACAGTGACTAGCTACAGTAGCTCATTTTTTAACTGGGCCGGATCGGCTAGGTCTCCTTCCTACTACTAGGTCTACTTGCTTGATGCAGTATCCGCTTTTTTTTTGGAGAGTAAACTATTTTAGGCCTACTTAGATCGGACCTTGCTTTGCCTCAATATTTACAGCCAATTTTGTAGAACGTTTTAGGTTTAGATTGTTTAGGAGTTTGGTTGAAAGGATGGGTTTGTAATCCACTGAGTTTTGTTATTTATGGGCCAATCGTCTAGGGAGTATGGTCGAAGCGGCCGCCAACCAAAGCGGCCGCCAGTTTAATATCGTCATTTGTATGGAACGCCATGTGCGCTTTAATCTTTGATAGTCGTTGTCAACGCCATGGCGAGTTGAGTTACAGCTGTATGTATGGTCAAACCAATAAATATAAGCTAAATCATGTACTATTGAATCTTTATATTTCTATAATAATTAAGTTTGCCTGCCGATAAATCAATGTATATTTTATTTGTATTTTAATATTAACTAACTAAATATATTTACATATACTATCAAATCATTAATAATTTATGTTTGCATCATAATCTACAGTACTATTGAACCTTTATGTCTCATTTACGTACTATTTATTTATTTATATCTCTTAAAAAAAAAATACATTGGCAGTGAAGGGAAAAAATAACGTTGAACTGACCTGACGTTTCTTGAGCACTCTCCTATCGAATCTTTCTACAGTATTGCATTAGCAATTTATGTACGGTATTGCCGAATATTTATATCTCATTTACATACGATCGAATCTTCATACAGTATTGTAATAATAATTTAAGTATGGTATTGCCGAATATTTATATCTCATTTACATACGATCGAATCTTTATACAGTATTGCATTAATAATTTACGTACGGTATTGTTGAATATTTATACAGTTGCAATAATAATTTACGTACGGTATTGCCGAATATTTATATCTTATTTACATACTGTCGAATCTTTATACAGTATTGCAATAATAATTTACGTACGGTATTGCCGAATATTTATATCTCATTTACTGTACATACTGTCGAATCTTTATACAGTATTGCAATAATAATTTACGTACGGTATTGCCGAATCTTTATATTTCGTTTACACTGTACTATCGAATCTTGGTTTTTATTATTAGTAATAGGGTGTGTTATACATTTAAGTGTTATTCCATTATAATACATTGTTTGTGTTTTCAATAAAGCAACGCGAGACGAAACCGCGACCTTCTACAGCACTATTCCTGGCCGGCCGCCAGTCGAGTTATTAGCAGAAATTCGCGTAATTAATCTAGTAGGCTAGCTAGGCCCATGGGCCCCAATGTTTTAACGTAGCCATCGTGGCATGGAATCCCTAGTCAGAATGGCTCTTACCTCACCCATAAAAAAAAAAATGATTTAGGCTAGGCCTAGTACGTGAAGCCGATAATACGATCTGTACTATAGGTATAAAAATAGTATAATTTATGACTCCATGATCATCTGTACAGTACTAAATTTTGCATTTCATTAAATGTCAAATAAATATATGCTACTACTGTTTAATATTACACTTGTTTAGGCCTAACTTAGAAAATCTGGTGGTAATCGTTTGACAGGTAAATTAGTTGACAAACACAACATACATGATGGAATCCACTGATGACGTGATTTTGTGAATATCTCATGAATATTAATGAGCTTCCCTAAGCTGCTGAATTTACCATAAAATGTATATAAAATTTAATTTTTTAAATTTCCCGTTATTACTTCTTCATTCTGACATTTCTATATTGTTATAACATTTTTTAATTAATAAATAAACGATATTTAAAAGCAATTTTAAACTCAGAATCCCCTTTAAATACATTCACATAAGATTATGGCGTTTGTGCATTTTTAATTTAATAGCAGGCAACCATGTGGAATAAACCCCTTATGGGATGATAAAGAAGATAGGTGTGGATGTCGCTCTCTAATTTTAGGTCAAAAGTAATTTTTCAAGGTTATAAGGTCAAATTTGGTAAAAAATGGTTTTAAGCTGTTTTCAACAACTTATAAGCTAAATTGGATCATTATTGACATATTGCAGAAGATGGTCAAGTTCATCAATTTTTCAACTTAAAAGTTTAAAGGTCAAATAGAGTACAAACCTGTTAATTATCGGTATTAGTAATTGAAATAAATATAATTTTCATGAGTATAGGCTGGGGCTGATGGTTATAATGATTTTAAACTTTAAAGTATTTGAATCACACCTGGAAAGTGTTCAGGGGTGGGGAGAATGAGGCCTAGATTATCAAAATAACCGGAAATGGAGGCCTACTGGAATGTTTTAAAGCCCCCTTCCCTACGTTTTTTAGATCTAATTTAAGATCACTAACTATATTTAATGTAAAAATAATACTATATGGTCATATTGCGATAACTTTTTTCGTCTTTAAACGGTTAAAAATGTGAAAAATTAGTCGATTCTAATAATTATAGCGGCCCGCTATAAATCAACAAAATGCATTGCGCGCGGATTGATATTTTTGTTTTTCACCTGTAATTCGCCCACTTTTCGATCGATCGTGAGGCCAAAACAAATGGAAGACTCCTAACTTTTCAGCGAAAATACCGGGTTTTCCCCAATTTGTATCAACGGAGTCTGGCAAAAATAGAAAGACAATTAATGCAGCAACTATACAACTTCAGGCTAGGTATATAGCTAGCGTACGATGTTCGTACGTTACCGATGTTTACCAGCTAGGCCTACAAAACTAAGCCTAGCTAGGCTAGACCTAAGACCGTCCACGAGAGGTCGATCGCCGCGAGCTACTTAGGTAGTGCATTGTTTCTCACTTTTTATCATAATTTACCATAAAACGTACATTTAAGACAAGGAATGACATGGTTTAATGTTTTTAAAGTGATATATATGTATTATTTTCCAAAAAACGTCCAAAATTGCAGGGAAGGGGTCTTTAAACTACATTTAAAAACCCTCACAGGGACATTGTGGGTTAGGAGTATGGGCTGGAATTTGTCTGGGATGGGTAAACGCTCTATCAAAATGTTTGATCGTCCCAGGGTCAACAATACTTTCTAGCATTATTATAAGCAAAAGTACAATTTCAAACAGTAAAGGATTTGTTTTAATTCCTATTACTAGATGGTACGCTCGCTTCGCTCGCGTACCATCTAGGTCGTGCCCACAGATGGTTCTCGAATACACAGTAATTTCAGGGTAAAAAATCTGGCGATTTTAAATGCACGTACCGCAGGACTATAATACATTGCCGTTTACAGAAACGAATAAGTAGACACGATGATTTATGTAGTCAACCAAAATTAGCACCCTGGGAATTACTTCCGAAAGAGAAACTTACCACAAAATGAGTCCAAATTGTTTATTCATTTAAAGAAACCCAATTAGGGTTGAGGGATGGGAAAGAAGATAGGTACAAAGAGGAACAATTTTTAAATATATTCTTTATCCACGTCAGTAACGAAATATTGTTTTCATTTTTTATAGGCCTATAAATAATATACCACTAACGGTGACTAAATATAGTAAAACATTTGCGATTTAATACTTTTTTTTCATTTCATTTTTCATTTCATTTCACATTTATTCAATTAATGAAAACTTCAACAATGTAAACAATATAAACAAATAATGATTTCATTAATTTGGATCAGACTTAGAGGCCAAGGCCTGTCTCAGAAAGACCCAACAAAACATAAATACAAAATAAAAAGTTTGTTAAAACTGTCACTGTCATAGTCGATTGAAATAGTAAAGTACATGTAACGATACACCACTACGACGTTTGTATTTTTTGTAATTATTAATTAATGCAAACGTTGAGAAGCAACTGTCAGTAATAAAGTTTATTTGTATATTACGTGTTTATATATCTAACAGTAGAGCCTACCCATAATCACAGTAATAAAGTTTATTTGTATATATTTTTTTACATCTAACAGTATTCACAGTAAGAAATGTTTGTATATATTTTTTTACATCTAACAGTATTCACAGTAAGAAATGTTCGATTCAAATGACGACCAAAAATGGTTAATAGGTATTTGCAGTACTGTATTGTCAAAGTATTGCAAGTTTATTCTCCAAGGGCTCATAAATTTACCTACTTGTGTTTAACCAAACTGGCAGACTGAGAGATTGGAATGTTCCATTCATCGCAAATCAATACATTTGAAAAACGTAAATTAAATCTATCAAAATAGTATTTTTTAAAGAAAATCGGCCTGTCTTCAACATTATGATGCTGTACTCGGGCAGTTCAACCGGTTTTCAGCTATTAAAAACAATTATCGTAGGAGGAGATAGGAAAATGCGAAGCGTCCTAGTATTATTGTGTGCGGGTATTTTTCAAGTTGGACATCCATTAGACAGTGTATACCACGATCGGAAAACACCCCTATTTGGGGCAAATCGTTGAACCTAAATTCGTTTCAATCGTCAATAACTAATTATCTAACTCAATTTAATTAGTAAACAGGGTTACATCAGGTGGTTAAAATCAGTACCGAAAGTACGAACCAACTTTATATACCATCGAGTAAAAATTCTAGAAATAAACCGCGATTTATCGAATTTTGCCCTTACGTAAATTTATATATAGATAATGAAACAGACTAAATATAAATGTATACTTTCTGATCAATTTGAGATTAAAATTTGATATGCACTTAATCCATCATGATGGTATACTGGAAGTTGTAATCTATTTCAATATATACAATCCTTTTTTTCCATGATCACAAATGGGTGATTCTATGAGGTTGGGTCATAAAGTGTGACATGTATGTCAAAATTTCAAAACTACCAAATGCAACTTAACATACATTTTAATTCAGGTAATTCATTCTATATCAAACATCTAAAAAAAAATTTTTGTTACTTTAACGAATAAATTTTTATCAGGGGTCGAATATGATAAAAAATACCTACGTAACACTAACAGGACACCGTATTTCATAAATTTACGTAAACTTGTACCAAAAAAAATATCAGAAGAATGTCTAATTTAGCATGAAAGATAGTTAACTATAATATGTTATGTTTAATTTCAGCAGAGTTTAATTTATATTGATTTTTTTAATGTTTTTTTTTATGTTATTTTTTTTTTAAACTGTTTTTTTACTGTTAAAATAAACGGTGAAGACTAATGGAATGAGGTTTAAACAGTTCTGACACTACAAATGGGTTAAATGTTGGATACAGTGCATGCATAGATGTGTATCAAATTATTTTATCAAATAAGTCAAACAAACAGATGTTATAATTTGTATTAGTTTGTTTGACAGGACACCGTGGCCTAGCCTAATAATTTTGGTAGGATTGGAAGGTTGTATTCAATTGGGTTCTGGAAATTCCCGACGTAACGTTGTTTTATTTAATTATAATTCAATTTGAATTACAATAAGGGAAGCTTACTGTATTAATATTCTCTATATCATGTTTTTTTCAAATAAATAATAAATATTGTGGGCTTTTAAAGGGGGATTCTGGGTTTAAAATTGCTTTTAAATATCGTTTATTTATTAAATAAAAAATATTATAACAATATAGACATGTCAGAATGAAGAAGTAATAACAAGAAATTAAAAAAATTAAATTTCATATACATTTTATGGAAAATCTGTTTTTCAGCAGCTTAGGGAAGCTCATTAATATTCATGAGATATTCACAAAATCACGTCATCAGGGGATTCCAAACTCGCGACGTCAAGCTTGTACGTTGTGTTCTCTCTCCTCTGTCAAACGACGACCACCCGATCATTGTTAAATACATTTTTTGTAGATTTGCTAAGCTAGGCCTAAAGTGTAATAATAACAGTAGTAGCATATATTTATTTGACATTTAATGAAATACAAAATTTAGTACAGATTACGGAGTCATAAATTATACTATTTTTATACCTCAAATTAATAGTACAGATCGTATATCGGCTTCACGTACTAGGCTAGGCCTAGCCTAAATCATTTTATTCATGCCGGGGTGAGAGCCATTTCTGACTAGGGATTCCATGCCACGATGGCTACGTTAAAACATTGATTGGGGCCATCATTCATGGGCCTAGCTAGCCTATTACTAAACGATTGGCCCATCAATAACAAAACTCAGTGGATTCCAAACCCATCCTATCAACCAAACTCCTAAACAATCTAAACTTAAAACGTTCTACAAAAATCGGCAGTAAATATTGAGGCAAAACAAGGTCCGATCGCCGTCCGCACGTATGGTGTCCCGATCGTCTAATAAGTAGGCCTAGTTTACTCTCCAAAAAAGCGGATACTGCATCAAGCAAGTAGACCGGGCGGTAGAAGGAAGGAGGCCTAGCCTAGAGCCTAGCCGATCCGGCCCAGTTAAAATTGAGCTAGCTAGTGTAGTAGACCCTATGCGAATTGATACTACCAGGCCTTTTACTATAGGCTACACTTGTTAAAATTAGCAATACTGTACTTATGTTTACAAATATTCCAACTCTCTCATTCGAGCTATATTATCTATACCATTCCGGTAGGTTGAGTCGACCTTCAATCAAATACTGTACATCGTTCATGTTGTGATTATAGACGGGGTATACTCGACCCGACCAGTTTGGTATTGTATACTGTATCTGCTTATCACGTGACGATGCCAGGCATGGGCAGAGAGAGCACGTGTATCGTCGTCTCGCTCTCCTCGCTCAGCAGGAATGTATACGTTACGCTTCATTGATTTTGAAGGCTTTCCCTAAGTCAGTGCGAAAATCGGCAAACGTAAAGTGCAAACTTATCTAATTTTTCACTGTTTTGATGGATTTTCATAGAAAATTGACTTTATAAATGGAAGACCGACTAAAATTACATCAGATAAGTATAATTTTACAAAAGTAATTGATATGGTTAATGATAACGAGTCGTCAGAAGATTGACCATTTCACGAATTTGCTATTCTGTAACCACAGTGTGATTTTGCCGTAGCTGCACTTGTAATCTGGCCTCATTTCACAGCCTTCGTTCTGCTTCACTGGGCGCTTATATAAATTGAAACTTTTACCGTTCAAGAGACAAACAAATATATTTTACATTTTTTACTATTCATTTTAAACCCGGAACCCCCCTTTAAAACTAAAATAGGACTTGCATAGGCAACAATAACAAAATCAATGCAACTATTGGACGCCAGCCATAAAACTACTGCGATGATGAACAACAAAAATATCGCTCGGCATAAAACACACATGTCCATGCGACCCCAAGGGGGTATGATGTCCTTCCAAATTTAAGGCGACACCTTTTAAAAACAATGATTCATTACCGATGTAACAAAACGTGTTAGGACATCGACAACATTCCAATCTCGTTTTATGGCTTGTATGTAGCCAAGATAAACATTATTCCTTGAATAGTTTTGTTTTTTAGGACATTGGTAATTAGTATATTAAACATTATTATTTTACTATTTTTGTAAAATTAAAGAGCATTGGTTTTATTTTGTTTGCGCTGCTGAGGTGCATTTGCTGTTATTTACCGATGTAACAATTAGGACACCAAATGTTGCTTCGGTAGGCAGGGACCGTGCTTGGAGCATGCAACGCTAGGCTAAACTTTTTGTTGTTGATGTAAACAATTGTTGCGTAAGCTCACGTGTGTAAATCGTTAAATTTGGCCCTATAGGTAGAGTCTAGCTAGGCCTAGCTACTACTAGCTAGTAGACTGCTACTAAGCCTAGCCCTATGCCTAGTAGTAGGCCGGCTGAAGTGAAAGGAATGATCGTGGCCAACGTTTCCGTGTTGTTAATAAGCAATCCTAACCTAGGTCCTAGGCCTAGGCAGGTCCTGGGCCTAGTAGGCCTAGGCAGGTCCTGGGCCTATCTAGGCTAGCCTAGGCCTAGTAGGCTAGGCCTCCTAGGCCTAGGCTAGGGCCTAGTAGGCCTAGGCCTAGGCCTAAATAAAACTTAATGACAATGTGGTATTAGGCTAGATAAACATATTATAATACAATCCAAAGAAAACATGGATACCCACTCACCTCCTCAACAAAAAGCAGACATTTCTGAGCGTTTATCCTCTTTTCTTCGCACCTTTCAGTTTTCCCGAAGAAGAACCTCTAGCCTAGGCTAACTACGAATAGAGTTGAGCTGCTAGGGATCGGACTGTGTGTGGTGGTGAGCAAAGATAGCCTACTACACACTATCTTTGTGGTGAGCGAGCGGAGAGAGCGCGAGCAAGGCAGCAGCAGTAAGAAGCTGTAAGCAGCGTTGCCAGCGATAAAATTTAAATTATGCCGTATCCTGTCTCAAATAATGCCAGATTGGGAAAAATAATGCCAGATCCCCAAAATGTGGCCCTAAACAGCGCCACCAACGGTTGTATGTCTAATAAACGTTTGTAAAACCCCAACTGACACAAAATAGGGCCTAAATTGTATCCCTATGTCGTTCAAAAATTGTATTTTTAGTTTTGTGAGTAATAACTAATAATTCTAAAAATATCTGGGGTGCGAAAATGGTAATTGCAAATGACACAAACACCAATCCACGAACCCTTCTCCCCCCCACCCCCCACAAAAAACCTGTTACAGCCATGGAAATTTAGAATTTTTGAGCTGAAATATTAGAGCTGCTCGATCTTTGCACTTAATTTCAAATATGAAAGGATCTTAGCCCACCATAATTAGAAAATGGCAATTATAATTTAAAATAGGAAATAAAAATATATATTAAGTGTCTCCAGGACCTCAGCCCCACCATGGTTGATAAGAAAATTTTGAAAAATGGTGATGGCCGGAAATGCCACTTAATTTAAAATATGAAATAATAATATATTTATTAGTGTCTCCAGGATCTTAGCCCACCATAGTTCGAAAATGGCAATTATAATTGAAAATAGGAAATCAAAATAATTATATATTAAAAAAGTGTCTCCAGGACCTCAGCCCCACCATCAGGGAAAATTTTCATTTAAAAATTTTGTTTAGCAATATTGCTAATCAAACTGATTTTTAAGTCGAGAAACATAGTTTTGTATTGTATTTTTTGCTACACAATTTCCAAAATGTGTAGCAATAAGGTTGTTTTGTATAGCTTTTTGCTACGCTACACTGGCGAAAATGTTCCCTGACCATGGTTGGGACTGAGGTACAAACATTTGGAAAATGGAGCTGCTCGATGGCCGGAAATGGCACTTAATTTCAGATATGAAATAAAAATATATTTATTAGTACCTCCAGGATCTTAGCCCACCATAGTTCGAAAATAGCAATTATAATTTAAAATAGGAAATAAAAATATATATTAAGTGTCTCCAGGACCTCAGCTCCACCATGGCTGGTGCTGAGGTAAGAAAATTTGGAAAAATAGAGCTGCTCAATGGGCGAAAATGGCACTTAATTTCAAATATGAAATAAAAATATATTTATTAGTACCTCCAGGATCTTAGCCCATCATAGTTTTGAAAATGGCAATTATAATTTAAAATAGGAAATAAAAATATATATTAAGTGTCTCCATGACCTCAGCCCCACCATGGTTGGGGCTGAGGTAAAAAAAATTGGAAAAATAGAGCTGCTCGATGGGCGGAGATGGCACTTAATTTTAAATAAAAATTACCTCGCCCACATGGTCACTACTGGGGCTGAGAGGTGAAGAACATTTGGAAAAATAGGGTTGCTACGACGATGCAAATGGAACATAATTTGAAATATGGAAAACAAATTCTCCTAGAAGAAATTATTTTTAAAATTAGAGCTTATAGTTACTGGAAATTGCCATTTCAAGGGTTGGGGTAGGGGTGCGGCCACTTATAATTATGAACTGAAACAACAAAACCCCTTTCATAATGTTTTCGTTAAATTGTCTCTATATCTGGGGATCCAATAACCTGCATGGTCTCTGAAATAGAGCAACATAATTGACCAATAGCTAGCCTCTTCGGATTTGTTGTGCTGCCTATATCGCACACACGGTAGTTTTCGAGCAGCCTTCCTATCCGAAGAGTCTATTTAAGTCCGAAACAAAAGGATGGAAGAATATTGTACGGAAAACCCGAACAGATCTGTTTTGTACGATATGATATTGTGTAAGGTGATATGTATTAAATTGCAAGATTAAACAAAATATTTTATTTTTGTTCTGTGGTATATTATTTTTTTGGTTGTTCAAAAAACACAAAATTATGCCAGATTATGCTAAAAACGGCTAAATAATGCCGCGGCATTATGCCAGATGCCGTGGGCCTCTAAATAATGCCAAAAAGCATAATAATGCCAGAAATGGCAACTATGGCTGTAAGCCGAAGGCTAGAGGGCGCGCTCCAGACTGAAAAGTGATTATTTTGTATGGGACGCCGACAACGTCTTTTAGATACAAGAATAGATTTGGCTAACAGTTGCCTCATGTTAATACACTGTCACGCTAGGCTAACCACAATGAATAATAAACAGTTCATTGTGTCACTATAGCAGGGATTTTATTATGGTCAAGTTTCGTACAATCCGATCATGCAGCTATACAATTAGAGCTCCATGCTCTGACTCTTTTTCGAGAAAGATTTGTTAACTTGTTTTATTGGAAATACGTGACATAAAAAAGTACTCAATAAAATGAAACAATATTAGTAAAAACAGTATCATAGATTCAATAATGTGTACAGAGACCAAATTCTGTAATATCATTAATTACAAATCAATTAATATTTTATAGCCAAATAAATACTATTAGTTCTCAATACACCGGTAAAATATTATTAGAAACGCTTGATGTTTTGTGTATGTATACCATAATTGTATGACACAATAACTGTATTATTTACAGTGTTATTCTAACTATAATAACTAAATAATAGGCCAACCGACTCCTATTTTACATAATCATATATATTTTTGTATTTAATTTGTAATGCTTATATGCCGGCCGGCCGCGATATAGATGGCTGAAGTCGCGTGTTCAAATTTGAGTTAGTGTGTACCGACCAACCGACCAACCGACCGCATCAGTGAGCTGTAGATTCGCGTTACACGCGACTAAAACATTTATTATAAGTCCTGAATTGGAACAAAACACTCTAAATGGTGTGCACTTTTTTTAGGCAACCACAAGTGCCTCAAAAATACATATTAATATAAAGTTTTTCTGATTGTTATAATAGTCTTTAAGGGCGTCTAAAAATAAAAATTAATTAGTTCGGTACAATTGACGTTTTCATGGGGTTTCAGTAGTAATAATTAAATTGAAATGTATACAAGGTACACTTATTTTGTGGTCAACTTTGGATTATTTGGTGGAAGTTTATCCTAGGGCATCGGGATAGTTGAATTAGTGGAACTTAACGCCACACCGAAATGATCACTTAAAAACGGGCAAAAATGTCAAAATTTAAAAAAAATCTTGTCACCATGAAGGAAATGAGTCTCTAAACAGATATATGTTAACAAGTGGTAATAATTTCATGTGGGTAAATAAATTTTGACTAGGTTAATTTCACTGTAAATACTAACGTTTTTGTCCATTTTCTACCTAACTTTAAAGCCATGCTATAAACAGTAAATGAAAAGAGGAAATGGTCTAATATTTCATTGAGGCAACAACAATTACCTCAACAACAATACGTACAATATAAAGCTATTCTGATTGTTCTTACTTATCATTAATTGTGTCTAAAAATGAAAATGTATTCGACCGTTACAATAAATTGGGGTTTTCTGCAATTAGTAGCGAATTAAGTTATGATATTCTCTGAAACAAAAAATCCGAAAAAATAAAAAGGAAAACTCCTTATTGGAAACTTAAATGAAGGTGGGATTAAGATTTGTGATTCTGATTTTGTGTTACATACCGAAACACTTAATGTTATATGGCCAAAACGACTGTTAAATGATGAGGAAGCAAAAATGGAAATATATTCAAAAATCTTTATTCATAAATAGGCCTATGTCCAGAGCGCATCCTTTTTTAACATACTATGCCTTTATTTTATGCAAATATGTTAAAAGCATCTGTGAAATATAACAAGTGTTGACACATAATTGATGATATTATGAATGAACAATTGTGGGGTAATAAGTTAATACACCTTAAAATAATCATTATTTGTTAAACACTGGATTGCAAGGTATTATTTTAATGAAGGATGTTGTAGAAGAGAATTGGTTCTTAAAATCAAAAGAAATATTAGGAAAACTAGAATTTAATTCGTCACTTTGACGAATTATAGGTGATCTTTGTAATGTTTTTTATGTATACTGTATTGTTTTGTTGAATTAAATCTGATCTGTTAATATAGTAAACTATTTAAAACAACTAGCAGATCTGAGCAGCATGCAATTCAACAACTGCTATCGCGATGTGGGCGTGATCAGGTTTCATTCTCCATCCATGTGTGAGACAAGTAATGTCACCGCGATGTGGGCGTGATCAGGTTTCATTCTCCATCCATGTGTGAGACAAGTAATGTCACCATACAGTTACTATAGTCACATTTCTAAAGCTCTGTGTGTAAAATGTACGTGCGCGAACGCTAACACGATGGCGCGCATAGAACATAAATATGTTAAATGTTAGCCAATGATATGAAATTGATGGGAGTGAGTTTAGTGGATATGGGTTGTGTTATTATATAGAGATATGATTTAAATCGTATAATGGGATTTTAAAATATATAAAAATCATGCAATATCATGACGTCACAATGGTTTGTAGCTCTTAATGATGTATGAAATCATAATCATTTTGGAACTAGAAAAGTCAGATATTAATATCTGAGTTTAGAAAAGTCCGATATTGATATCTGAGTTTTCTAGATCTAGAAAAGTCAGATATTTGAGTTTTCTAGATCTAGAAAACTCGATCTAGAAACTCAGATCTCAGATATATCTGAGTTTTCTAGATCTAGAAAACTCAGATATATCTGAGATCTGAGTTTTCTAGATCTGAGTTTTCACTCTACGCCACGCAAGTAGAATAAAAAGACAGCGAAATGAAACAGAGAAACACTTAAATGAAGACATATAGAAACTAGAAACGAATTCTGCAGGGAACCCTAATCAAAATATTAGAGACGAGTTAGAAATGAAGAAGGAACAATTCGAAAAAAATATATGAGGTCAACACAAAAAGTGCAATGATTAGATCTCGTGCCAGATGGATAGAGGAGGAAGAAAAGAAAAAAAATCAAAATATTTTATCAATCTAGAAAAGAATAATTTAAAAAAAAAAACATATCACAGAACTGATAAATAAAAACAATACAAAAATAGTAAGACGTGAGGCCGAGTTGACTTGAGGCCGAGTTGACTTGAGGCCGAGTTGACTTGGGGCCGACTTAACTTGGGGCCGACTTGACTTTGGTCGAGACGGTTTAGGGCCGACTTGAATCGAAATCAAAAGAACGCGCGCAAACGCGGAAGTGAAGTGCAAAAGTAGTGTAGAGTATAACTATAAAACAATCACAGGACAGGCGGCGACGAGAGAGTGTGGTGTGAATAACGTTTCCACTTCATTCATTTACAATATTACTTTCGTATTATTATTACATCGTATATTGAATTTATTGTTTGTTTTCAGTTTTATAATATACCTAGGCCTATTTTTACTTTAACTTTGCGATAAAATGCCGGTAAGTTGGCTGATGAAAATAACAACTTGAGTTATTTCAGTGTGGAAATTTAGGCTCCTCACAATTCTTTGACAGGAATGAAGGAGGAGGAAGTGCATTTATTTGACCGGGCCACTACTGCTTGCACTGTGTGTAGTGGCCTAGGCCTAGAAACGATAATAATAAATTATACGCCGTGGTTAGGATTCCGGCACCGACCGGAACTCAACTGCCCAGCGTTAGGGAATCCGACACGCTATTGCGCATGCCCAGAGCGAGGTAATCGGCGACTCTATTTTACTCTACAGGTACAGATACTAACAGCAATGGATCATTTTAATAGCTGCGCCACGGTAAACTAGCCTAGTAGTAAGCCTACCAGCTAGATGTGGATTAGGCCAAGTTGAGCCGCCGACAAGTTGAGCCGCCGCCAGAAAAACGTTATTTTCTATGGAACGCCAAATGCTAACTTTCGGCGGTGCTCGTTCTACTTATATTAGGGATAACGATGTACATTCAAAAGTTTATATATCATGGTTTTTAGTATATATATTATTAAATATTATAATTAAAGAAATAATTATGAAAATCTGGCTTGTAAATTCCAAAATATAAAACATCACCGAAAGTGATCGTTTTTACTAAAAAATGACGTAGTCGTAAACATGTTGCCCCTCAGTCGACAGTTGTAATTGTATGAACTAGGCCTACTCCATTTTGCGGTAAAATAATTACATAAAATCACGTTTTTTAGTAAAATATTTTGTGTATTAACATTGTAAAATTCAATAAAATATGATATTCAAAGATTAGTAAATAAAAAATATTTATTTAACCTCATTCGAAGAATGTTAATACTCTATTATTATTAATTAGTCCTGAGAGACAACGTGACTTTATGTGGTGGCAGTGGTAGGCCCACACGCGAGAAAAATTATGAGTGCACTGAATTTTTTACTCGAAAGATTAAAAACAATTAAATTATTAAATATTACTACTTTCCTTTGCTGTGTTGGTAATTGTAATATGTAATTATATATTATTTATTTTCATGACACAATAAACCAACCATGAATGTATGTACTAGGACACCACCCTAATCACTACGCGAAATGTCGTAAAAGGCGCATGCACTGGGCGTTCCATAGAAATCACCGGCGGCTCAACTTGTCGGCGGCTCAACCGTTCATATCCCCTAGATGTGACCAGTGGGCCTATTTATTTCGTAATTAAAAAAGTCGTAGCTTCATTCAAATATAAACTTCATATAATTATGAATTATAATTACATGACTAGGCCTAGTTTTAATTTTTATGATTTTTCAAGTACAAAATAAAAGATTTCATATAGTATTACGCATTATACTGTACATAACATCATGCAATCGTATACAAGTTGATTTGTTATTGACAGCAGCAGCCGCCGCGCGGATGTGAAAAAAAAACAGAACTATTCGGGAGAAGTCGGGGTCGCAACGTTACGCTATTCACTTTGTACATTTCTTGAAATACGCAAGCTGATTCTTATCAATATAATAATTATTTTAACGCGTGGTGTAGTTGTATTTTAATTATTAATTCATGTATGGCCTAGGCCAAGTTTTATCCATCGTTCTCTCGCTCGCGCGACGACTAACTAGGCCACAGCAAAGATAGTGACACTATCTTTGGCTACATTACATCCCTAGTTAACACTCCGACTCTCGGGTAATGTGGTCCGCGGTCTGTGGCACACTAGTGCAAGCTATAATTACTTCGCTCTGGGTATGCACAATAGCGTGTCGGATTCCCTAATGGTGGGAAGTTGCCGTGATATTTTTTGAAAGTTGCCGTGACACTTATAGGCTACCGTAAGAACTACCAAGACCTGTCAATTTAAAATGTTAATTTAACGAAATATGATATAGGCCTATATTGACTTCTAATAGTACTTCCAAGAATAAAACCTCAATAAATGACAAGAAGTTACGCGTACATGCGCATTTAAAATTTCAAAATGCTTAATGATTAATAAACTTTTTACATGTTTTATGACATTTTGCGCATGTCAAAAATTCCCACACACGCGAAATTATTTACGTATAAGGTGCGCACGGAGTATGAAAAACATGTTTTTTTCTCTTGAATTATATTTTTCAAGCCTTTCCTAGTAATTTTGAAAACAATTTAGACCTTTTCCACTTTAAATAACGCCATACAAACACGTTGAATTAGACAATTCGCACACGCTTTTGATGAAAAAGCTGAACAAAATCGTCAAAACTAAGTCTTTTTTTTAAACAGTCATAGTTTCTAAAGTAAACCGTGAATCGTTTATTTTGATTACAAAATCTAGAAGTTGATGAGTTGTAGATATCGGATCATGTATCTAAACGAATATTGTGACGTCATCGTATGGCCACTGGAATATAAAATATAGGATATTTGTCTCCTCTGTTATTGCTATCACATTCAGTAGAGCGCAACTCGCTTATCCGTATTCCATTTTCCCAGAGATTTTAATATTGTCTAGGTCAAACTATCTTTCGCATGAGTTAAAAATATTTTATTTTTATAAAGTCATCATGTCTAAAAATGTAAATAATTTGGGTCACTTATTTTCATCTTTACAGTAAATTTCAATCTGTTATAGTTCGTCAGAATAAAAAGTGATAATCATGATTAAAACGTTTTCTGGAAATTCAAGTTTCTTCTACATGTTAATATGTTGTTGCTGAGATAATTTCCTTCCGTAATTGCTAACTTAGTGTTTCATTTTGATACTGTCACCATGTTAAAAATGGGAATAAATGGCGGGTCCCATAATTTCACCTATTCTACACTGTACGTAATATATACAGTCCATCAGTTTTAAGGCGAGTGAGAGCGATTGCTCTCCTCTGCTCTCCTAAACTTGCTTCGAGGCTCCTCCCGGACCCATGTACTGTACTAGGAGAGCAAATTGCTCTTCTCAGTATTCCAGGAGAGCAATAAATTGCTCTCCTGAGTTTTTCATACGTGAAGGACTGCATTAAATATTATACTGTTTATACTGTATACTATATGACACAAAATAGACAGAATTCAGCAACATATCATATTCTTCAGTTCAGGTCATAATGCCATAATCTTTTTCTGTGTGCAAAATTCCAACGTAGGATGTGCATGTGGCGTTTGTCGTGCGTCAAAGTGACGAGTTGAAATCTAGTTCTCATTTCTTTCACAGAATTTTGTTGCACGTCTATTTTTCTTACGTCATTAACAAATTAGAATAACGTGACCTACTTAATTTAGCCTATACAGTATATATTTCAATCTGTTATAGCTCCTCAGAATGAAAAGTGACCTGCATGATTATAACTTATTATGGAAGCTGTTGAATTGTACATATGAATTCCGATAAAAATTTTGTTTATCTGATGTCATAACGTCGTCATATGGCCAGTTGAATTCAAAAAGTCAGATTTTCATTTTTTTCGTAAAACTTACCGCACTTAAAATAGTGCGCATCTTGCTTTTTTGTGTCTATAATTATCTTCTAAAATTGCTATCTTTATATTACATTTTGATGATGTCATCACGTTAAAAATTGGATTTAAAAATGGGTTTCGTTTCAACTTTACCACACTGTATATAACATATATAGTGTATTCCGTAAATACTGTTATGCTTTATGACACAAAATAGGTACAATTCAACACTGTAAACATATTTAATTCATGTTATAGAATGGCATAATAATTGTTGAAGTTCATATAATGTATGTGATGCATGTTGCATTAGCGCGGTTTATCAAAGTGACGATTTCAAATCTAGTTTGTTTCTGTATGTGTTGTACTTCTTTTTATTTGAGGTAGTTGGATTGTTTCTATATTTGCTATAAAGTTTGTTTTTAGAAATGATTAATTTAGCTATTGCTTCCGTAATATAATCCACATGGATTTAGTTTCGTTTGGAATAGGAATTTTTTCTAAAGGGAGGTGTTTGTTAATTAATCTTTTTAGAGTGCATAAAAAAAACAATGCATTTTAAATTGGGAAACATAAAAAATGTATCGACAGAAATAAAACGGCAATTCGTATCAGCAACGATCCATATTGAATACCTGATATACCAAAATAAAACATCGATCGATTTTACCATATTGAACACAAGACTATCGGGCTATTTGGCCCAATGAACGATATTAGAGTGACTATAAATATTGGAGTATTTTTACACCAATTTCGCTTTTGTATTCCTATCGATTACTAAGATGTCTATCAAATTAAAATATGCCTAGGTCAAAGGTTCAAAATAGAAGGTTTCTAAAGATTGTTGGTATTTTTCTTTCATTAGAATGAATAAAATATTGGGTATTCCGAATAATTCATCTTTAGCATATTTAATTTTACCTCAAAGTCTAAATCTCCAGGACTTATTGATTTATTTTGTAACATTGTCAGCATGAGGAATGAAACGATTGATCTCACCACTAATACGAATCATTTTGCTATTTTATCCATGATGGAATGGACTAACATTTTCAGCCCGCCTTTTCATAACTGCACACAGTCCATTAATTATTATCGCTATAATTATTAACCAGTAATGTATGATGGTATTCAGCATGTTTTAAGTACTAAGAAAAAAGGCCAAATTTTATTCCATTGTAATTTTGGACAATTTTAATATATTAGCGTTATTAATTAGTGCAATTAAAAAGAAAAGTTTTAATACTGACAGTGTTAAGCTACATTCACATGTGTAATATATAATTATTGTTATTTTACTACAGGCTTATCATTCATCACTAGCTTCTGAGAGGGATATTTGTAAGATGGCTTTGTTGCCATTGAGAACAAAATTCAAAGGCCCAGCTGCAAGCGGTATGTATTTACAAGACAATCATTCAGTGTATTTCATTTTACTTCAGATTATTGTGCACAGACATACTCATTTCTTCATCATCTGCTGTGAGTGTTGGGTTGAATGCTTGGCTACAATCCCAGTGTCCTGAGTTAATATCCTAGATGATGTCTAGATTAAAATCTGCCTGAATTTTTTCTTGCATCAAACCCAGACATGAGAGCTTGTTTTGTGTTTGTCCTGTGATGATTGCATATTGTTAGAGAAGTGAAATTTGCTAATTTACAATCTTTGGCAAAACAAATATATTGGCAATACAAATCTGCCTGGATTTTTTTTTGCATCAAACCCAGACCTCATACACATACTTGAGAGCTGGTTTTGTGTTAGTCCTGTGATGATTGCCTATTGTTAAAGTAGTGAAATTTGCTAATTTTCAAACTTTGGCAATACAAACTTAGTGGTAACTTAACAGATAAGCTTTAAGATGAAATAAATGTTTGTCCAATTTTGTCAACAGCCCCAGGACCAGATGTCATTGATGAAGCCTTGCAATATTTTAAAGCAAATGTTTTCTTTAAAGAATATGAAATAAAAGTAAGTAAAACTATGTATTTAAACAATATAACACTTTACTAATATATAATAAACATTTTATACCACATTATATAATGAATACATTATATAATTAATTATATTTTGCTTAAAATACTATTGTTTATGAGTTAAATGGAGAGAATAATTATATAAAGATATAATAATTATTCTCCCCATTCAGTAAATACAAAATATTAATTTATATAAAATCAGATAGCAAGGATATACTGTAGGTATTATGTATGTTATAATATATATATTTTTTGGACTATTGCGCCAGCCACCGAGCAGGAAGCACGGAATTGACTGACGTGTTTCTAGCTAGTTTAGAAAAGATAAAACCAAGAGAGCATTCTTTATTATTCTCCGTCAAAGGTCATACAATATTCATAAGAGTAATTTGTTACCATTGTTATTATTCATATAGTCCAGGGGCCGGATTTATTCAAAAAAATCGTCTTAACTTTGCCTTAAATCCTTGATTTTGCCTAAGTCAGATTTATCAATATATCTAAGCAAAAAAATTTGCTTAATTTTGTCTTAAATCTAAGACAAACAACACCCTGCCTTAAGATGAAAAATTTCGTCTTATCTCATTTCTGCAACAGAAACATTCTTTTTTGACAACGCGAGCGCGCTAGGCCGGAACATTGAACATTCGGAAAGGCTACGCTAGTGCGTTTTCCGCTGTACTACGGACGCTAAAATAATGATATCGATCTTCATAAAGATGGCCTAGAAATTGGACGAGCAAAACTAATATTTTCGGGATAGGTACGACCCAATTGACTAGCTTTTAGAAAACTGTATCGGCTGCCAAGGGTCGCTGTCATTGATAAAAATAAATAAATGTTGATTTGATTTAAGTTTAGAGCGAATGATTTTCGTATGTATTTCCGACTGTTGTGCTCTTTCTCTATTTTAAGTAATAAAAACAATAGTAGCCAGAATGCGCCCTCTCTTGTTGGGAGTGAAAATACGGAGATAAAATGTTATAGCGCCGCCATCGCTAAGAGAAAAAAGCTAATACGCATGCGTAAGCAAGAATTTTTCGTCTTAAGACATAATTTGCTGCCCTCTAGAGTTTAATTTTGCGCATGTGCAAAGTAAAATTTACCTAAGACAATTTTTCTGCTAAGACATTGCTAAGACGGTTTGATAAATAAGATTAAGTTATTTGCTTAAGCACTTATATAAGCAAATATTGATAAATGCCAACCCAGTCCCTAAGGGAAGAAAAAGGGGTGGGATGTTACCAGACTGGATACAAATTATTCAATATAGCAGTTTGGTAGAGTATAGTGTGGAGATGCCAAAACAAAGTTACTGGAAATCTGATTTGACCTCTGTGACCTTTGACCTCAATTTTTTTATTTTTCTATTTTATAACTAAAAATCGCATATCTTGACAACGCATGGACATTTTACGTTAATTTTGTTGTCAAAATGCTTGGAAGACAATGAAAAAAATTGTAAAAAAATGGCCGCAAAGGCTTTATTTTTCAGTTTGACCTTTGACCTTGATCGCCTAATATCTCAATAACGCGCAATCTCAGAGATTTGAGAAAGGGCTCAAAATGTTAAGAAAATAAATCTAATATTTAGTCTAATGCAAACTTTTTTCAAAAAATTACCATAAATTAAGCTTTGTTGACCCTTGACCTCTAATGTTTGAATATGTCGATATCTCGGTAACTATTTTTCCTAAAAAGTTCAGTTTGGTGTCAAATTGTTCAGAATATACACATTTATATTTGCTGTAACAAAATATTTTGTCAGAATTCAATTGGAAATGTCAATTTGAGCTATGACCCATTGTTTTGCATATATTTAGCAACTAATAATCTATAAAAAGAGAGCGAGAGAGGGAGGTGGTTGGGGTGGATAGAGAGACGCATATTTTTTTACATGTTTGTTACACAAAAGTTACACTATCAAACTTTATGTGACAAAAAAATGTGATGTGCCCATATATGGACACGAGGACATCATCACTACCATATTTGGGGACATCAAACCTTTTTTGTTAAACTAGTTTGATAGTGTAGACAAACATGTAACAAAAATGTCTCTCTATCCACCCAAACCACCTCCCCTCTCTTGCTTTTCCAATGCTACTGTACTGCATGCATCTATACACATCAAAATGGCCACCAGAATTGTACTATTTTAAACTACATTTGAAAATAAGTCCCGGAGGATGGGTGTATTGTAATGTAAAGAATTATGGCAATTGTTTGTAATGGGAAAGTTTCAAAACTACATTTGAAATATTTGCTAATACTATCACATTCTATAATTATTAATTATTATTATTAATTATATATATAATTATTGTCCCCCTGACAAAGTAATTTTTACAAATATTTTTGTTGAATATGCAATTTTGATGTCACATAATCATTACGTGTACAGCCCCATTAGAGAATGTGTTCATTTTTACCCGAAGTTTTTCAAAACTAATTAATAATTAACTAAAAATAATTTTTCTAACAATTCTTACATATTATCATTGTTATCATTTTCTCTATCTTTACCTTCAGCAATTCTAGATCTTATTTGATCTATATGTCTATTCCTACTATGTGATCCTAACTTTTACAACATACAGTATCTTTAAAGGACCTCTTTTTTCTGATATAACCCTACCCAGCCAGTGTTAGTGATTCATTGTTAATATCACACATTAATACCATGGTAAACACAATTTAATATTTACTAGTTTATTAAACAGTAAAATAAACTTAACTATATAGATAGTAGGTATGGTCCAAATCTGTTTAAAACGTTTTAGCCACTTCGAGTTGCCGCTATGTACCTAAACAATAGTATAACATTAATAACTAGAGGGTACTCTGAGAGTACAAACCTCCGCCTACTGTAAAATTCCCCTACATAAAAAAATGTCCCCGGAAAATATATATATTAAAAAAAAAAGTCTAAGTGTAAATAGGCTAACTGCACACTACAAAGTTGTGGATGAGAGTTTGGTGTAATGGTTATGTATCCAGCCTCTCACAGTTTAGATCGCTGGTTCAAGTCCCACTGAATTTTGTTTTTGTTTTTTGTGGACCTTGATCTTTGACCCTGACCCTTCAAAATTTAACCACAATTATATGATGAGTCATTAACCATTGTGGCTAAGTTTGGTGAGAATCGGATAAAAACTGTGGCCTCCAGGCTGTTCACAGACACACACACAAACACATGCACACACACACACACACACACGCGCACACACAAACATACAATGGGTGAAAACATAACCTCCTTGGCGGAGGTAATTATTATAACAATTTATAAAATTAAGTTCACTTATTTAATTTAATATGAGCAAAAACGAATGTTATTATTATTATGCTTGTAGTGTACACTGTAAGGATGCCATGCATTTTCCTATTCATTATTTATATTGTAATTATTACATACAGGGTAGTAGGCCTATCAAGGGCATATCGTTAGTATGAGCCTCAATATAGTGGCTAGCCATGCTTGGAATGATTGTGTTCACTGTAATTGAGTATTTCTCTGCCTTTTTTCGAAAGAAGAATTAATCCTGGTGGTCAAATCCTGGTGGTCACGTAGTTGAACTCCTATGCAATGGGGATGAAAAAAGTGATAACCAACAATATAGTAAGATTTGTTAGATGCTTACCCACCAAATGGCTCAAGGCTGTGAAAGAAACTAATCCGTAAACTTTAAAAAACTACCAAATCTACTGTAGACAAAAACCACATATTGAAATGTTGACCTTTGACCTTATGTCAACTGATGAAATGATGCATGTTCTCTTTACATTATTTATTGACTATCAAAGATACCCACCCCAGGGTGGGAGTTAGTTGCATTGATGACACTGAAAGATCAGACCTTGACTGTCAATAGAAATAATGATAGAAAGTGACTCAGTAATACACATTAGAACACTCAGAGCAACAATGTATTATTTACCTCCATGGTAGTAGTTTGTGTGTATTCAGTTGTTCCGGTTAGGCCTACTTCATCAGTAGTTTTTGATACAACATTTCGCGTATTTGAATCTGGTACATGTAAGTGTTCAGGTGAACCAACTCTTGACAGGGCAACATACAGCATGCCATGTGAAAAAACCGTTGTATCTACAGTAGGTGTATGCCAACACTTCTGAACGTTTGACTCTGTGGCTTATTTATGGTCATAGCAAAAGACAGTCTTATGGGAAATTGAAGGCGTTTAAATGTAAATGGCAGGTCACCGTCTGAAGGTGTCATCGGAATTCTCGTTATAATTGCACGTTTTCCTGATCCGTTTAAAATTACCACCTCAAGAACATTTGGATTTAGTTTGTGGATAATACATCTAGTTCCATTAGGTGAATCCAATGATAGTGAGGCGGTAATGCTGTCGATAGAATTGAGAAACTCGACAGGAAAATGTACGGCTTCTTCATTAGTCAAAGTAGAGTCAATTGATTTAAATTGTTTTAGTTCTCCAGGGTAGTTTAGTAAGGACTGAATAATTAATTTGATTCACTGTTTCATTTAGTGGAGCAAGAATGGATCTTTCCAAAAACCATTGATGGTCAGTAGAATGGTTCAGAATTTGGCCGTATACAGCATCGATTAAAGCATTAGAACTTCCACAATGGTTTATGAATGCTGGCAACTTAATTGTATCTGGAGGTAGGAGAAGTTGAAAACGTCCTACACCGATTGATAAAAGAAATTCAGAAAACTCGTCAGAGCTGTTTGCTAGATGTACTCTCATATTGGTGGACATTTTGTAGGTTTTAAGATAAGATTGTTGAATAGCAGCATCAATGACATTGACTCAAGTACCGTTTTTCACTACAGGAGTAATATCTGGCGCTTATCACCACACAACAATGTTGAAATACCACCGAATGGTTTTGCTACTGCTGTGATGTCTCGCAATGTGTAATCCATGGCCTCATATGCTGATTTGTGGGTCATTAGAGCCTCATCGATGATTAGTCCTCTTGTTTTCCCTTAATATAGAAGCTAGGGTTGAGTTTTTATTAATACTTCATGTTGGGTGATCTCGGTTTGGACATCTAATGGAATTTTGAAGGTCGAATGTAGAGTTCTTCCACCTGGAATAAGCATAGCTGCAATCCCACTTGATGCACATGCAATCACAATCCACCCCTTCGAACGAATTGTGTGTAGTAAATACTTCAGAAGAAATGTCTCACCAGTTCCGCCAGGGGCATCTAAAAACACGATTCCAGGGATTTTGTTGTTGACCATGTAAAAAGTCTGTTGCAATGATTTTCTGTTCACCAGTGAGAGATTTTTCTTTGTCAGCAGCGAATAACGCTTGTTCGTCTGGGTCATAATCAGTATAAAAATTTAGTCTTTGTTCATGAGTTACTCAAAGTTCTGTGACTGGACTACGTGAATGATTTTCCACTTATTCTCGGTAACTCTTGTTGAATTAAATGTAAACATTCATTGTGGATGATACATGTCTCCTCACCTTCATGGTCAGACGGTAAACCTGCCTTATAAAATAGGTCATCTGACATGTGATGTTTATGTTGTTCCCATAACATCAATGGGTCACTTGGTTCGCAAGCTGTTAGAATTATTGTGAACAGTTTTCGCAAATGGTATTCGGTATTTGCTAAAGCAGCTTCTTCTAAAGCTCGGTGGTAATGTTGGTGATTATCAATTAGACCTATAGCTAGACATATGGCGTGATAGGTGTCAAATTCTACTTCATTAAAGGTGCAGGCATGAATTTTAAATATAATATTTGGTCAATAGTACATAAATCAAATATTTGTAACAGAAATCGAGACAAAAAAACCTGAATTTCCCTTAATATGGTCAAATACAAAATTTGGCAAAATTCTTCCATAAAAACCAGGAAGACCTTTTTTCAGTAGTTAGGTATAATTCGCACCTGTGTATAAGACGCACCCCCTAACTGAGAGTAAAATATCGGTATTTTTTATATCGTCGATGTATAAGACGCACCTTATTTTTCATCAAAACCATGTTTTTTTAAATTGTAATCAATATTATTGTAATAATATATTTTGTTATATCTACAACGGCGTCCTTTATTTAGGTTTTTTCATACCTAGGCTAGGCCGCGCCCAGCCTCAACAAGTTCTTTCTAACTTGTTATTCATGAGTTTCGCCGCAACATCGAGTGCATGACCGTGTGTGTAACACGTACGTGTGTGGGCTAGCCTCGCTCGATCATTTCGAGAGGGCGCACGTTTTCACGGACAATCGTATTCGATTAGTGTCTATGTGTCCGAGAAGTGTATACGCTAGGTCCATGCCATAATCAACTGGAGAATATACTGTACTAATCGAATACCGTACACCATGTGGCCGCCAAGAAGGGCTTGCGCTAGGCTAGGGGTACGGTGGTCGTGCGTATAACTATAAATACACCATGTGGCCGCCAAGAAAGGGCTTGCGCTGGGGGTACGGCGATCGTGCGTATAACTACTGTATAAATAAATACTATTCCAATCGTACGTAAACGTTTACAAATGAAATTTTATCGGAGCGCCATAATGAACAAATCTTTTCATCATATTTAGTATAACATCATGCTAAAATGCCTTGAAAACTAGGCAGAAGCAGGTTGCCGTTACGTTAGTTAGTTACTGTAGCTAGGCCTAACCTAGCAAACGAGGTGACGATAGCCTATCTATAGGTGATGACATAGGTGATGTACAATCTGTGTGGTGAGGCATTTATGTTCGGTGTATAAGACGCACCCTTAATTTAGAGGTCAAATTTGCGTGTCAAAAGTGCGACTTATACACCGAAATATACGGTAATAACATGTCTGGTGACTCCCTAGACGGTGAAAAAAAATGGTGGATATACAGTGGATAATTTTTGATATAGTATGAAAATAAAAATCTGAAATTGAATAAAAATATCAGAAATGTAATATTCAAGTTATATTACCTATATTTAGTCATCTGATAACATTTTTTATCACACCGTTTATTTTTCATAGCTTTTTAAAATGCCTCTCTATTTACAAAATTTGTGTAAAAAAGAATAGAGATTTTACTGTGTAATTTGAACTATCCCCCCAGTGATAAGAAAGTGCTTATTTTCAACAAGCTCGTGTAACACAAATAAAATCCAAAAAATTATGAAACATAGGGGAAACTAAAGATCGATAATTATTGGAATGTATGATCAATAGAAATTTTTTGCCCGCACCTGGCCTTGAAGTCCTTGTATGACATATGGCCACGCTTTTTGTGTAACAATAGTCTCATATAGTAACACTCTCTTTGTTTTGGGCTAATTGTGTACACTCTTCCAAGACATGGAGACCTGAAAACTCCTGGGCTGCTTTCGGATGGTACACCTTGTTTGCGGTTCCATCTTTTAGCCTTGTTATGCCATGTATAATATTGGGGAACTTCTACATAAAGTAGTGATTTTGCGAAGTCGTCTGTTTGACAAAGAGTGAAAAATGCAGTCAGCATAGTTTTTGGAGGGGTCCCCAAAGCGATTTGACATGCATTTTCTTCTGTAAAGTAAACTCATTTTCAAAGTGTATACATAACTGAAACACTGGAGGGTATCTTTCATGAATGGGAAATCCAAGTATCCGCATCGCTGCCTCCATACTGCCGACATATCTAGCTTCTTGATACTGAGTAATCTCATCATTAGCGTCCATTGTCTGAACAGAGGATATGGCCTGATCAGAACCTTTATGTACATATTTTAAAACGTATTTGATACATTTGATTGAACTGCAGATTTCTACATTAGTATGACAGCCCATCTGGCGCAGGAGTTCTTTATTATACGGTACAATCCTAGCTGCCATGTTCTTTTTGTTAATATATTTACCTTTAGCAATATTGAAAATGTATTAATATGATTTATACTACAATTGAAATGTACCGCTTTACATTTTATTGTTATTTTCATTTCTGTGTCTTATTTATATGTTTTGTTTGCTTTTGATTGTTTTGTTTTGGCGTCCCTGACACAAGCTTTGCTTTTTTAGTGACGCCACCATTTTGGAAATAAATGTTGATTTTGATCCATCGATTATCAATGTCTGTTTGAATTTTCTCACCATCAAGTACCTTTATTATGGAAATGACATGTCCCCCATCTTCTGGTGAACTTTGTTTGTACTTGGATATGAGTCGTTTCCCTGTACAGTGTTCTGTTGAAATTCTTTGGGGAAGTGTTTTGTACAGTGATTGTCTTTCATACATGGATTATTCGGTTTTAGTGGTCCACAGGGGCCATGATTCATGTGTGATTTTACCAAATTATAAGTGTTTGTTCAGTCGTTGGGCTTGGTATTTCAGCAGAAATTATGGAGTCTATATCTTGGGGATTGATTTTTGATCCAGACTGAAGCCACAATAGTATGTGTGCATGTAGTAATCCTCTTTTGAAATTCTACTGAATAAACCAAGCTTGCAATTTTCCAAAGAAGCCATTTTTGAATAAGTTCATCATGTGTTTCAGTTTTAAATGAAAGACACGCACAACAATATCCGGGCGGTCATTGGGATTCTGGTTTGGCAATAGATTATTTACTATTTCCTTCCACTTAGGATTTGTGGTTGTCGTAATGAATAAAGAAGGCCGACCATATGCTCTGATGTAAGTGATGGAGTCTTGCTGGCGCTCATGCATATATCGAGGTCCCCCTGTGTATGAAGATGGAAGTATCATTCGTTGTCCTACTGTTCTTGGGTCACTGTCTTCAGCCAAGATAGAATCACAGAAATTTTGATAATTGTCTGCTCTCAACGACTTTTGCTCTTTTCTCAAGTACTGTAAACGTTCAGTTTCAATTTTACAAAACACATCAACTATATACTGTTGAAACAGTCTACGGCAATAAAGTAGATGGTTAGTTGACCTACACATCATGCAATTCGGTAATATTGCATTTGAGTAATTTAACGACCAGCATCTGTGTGAAGATGAATGGAATATCCATCAGTTCCATGCATGAAAAGGATTGGGTATTGAAGTGTTTCAACGCTCTGTGTAATTCTGACACGTGCCGTAACCTGCTTCTCGTCCATGAAAAACGATATCTCTATTCATAAACGGTTCGTTTGGCATCAGAATGGCAACCTCGTTTCCAGTAGGTGGGTTGTACCTGCGAACATGCGGGGTGGCAGGTCGTTTGTCCTCATGAATCACAATTCTCATGTTAGGGTCATCAATGTTATCGACCATTTCTAGGGCGATGTTTAGATTACGAATATATTTGTTATGTTGGTGTAATAGTCCATTCAATGTATGGAGTATGTAACGGAGCCAACACTACGTTAATAGGACAGGAGACCACACTCCTTTGGGTTAAAAACAATTATGAAGGATTATGAATTACGCAGAAAACATAAGTTGCAAGTTGTCTTTCCATTTTTTTCTCACAATAGTATACTGAACAACATTTATCCAGCAAGCTGCCTGGTAATTCAAAGTAGTCCTTCTACAATTATACATGTTAACACGCTAAAGAACATGTAGGTAAACTAAAAACACCTTCACGGCAAACAACAAGCTATATGGGCAATTTCACAGTAACCTAGGCCGTAAGTGTCTCACAGGGTCAAAAATTCAAAGTCCTTTTTTTACATATTTTTCAATTAATTGTGAAACATACAGTTATATTTAATAAAAAATAATATTATAAAGCTACAACTATCCGGACATTTTTACAGTAATAGTAGGAATTTAGTAACTGGAAGAATTTTATTAAAAAATTTGGAAATCAATATCTCAATATTTTTTATTATAACACAAATTTTTTTGTAGTTTGCCCATCAGGTGCTTTATCAAAAATTACAAACTAAATCTGACAAATACAACCTGATGACAGTGTTCTCCCCAGGATTCACATCAAGGGTCACGCTTCGGCGGCACCCCTCCCCGGGGGGGGGGGGGGGGGGGGGGGCCATTCCGACACTAAGTACTTGAGTCACAGCCCCACCATGGTTAGGGCTGTGACGAAGCGATTTTTGGTAATTTACACCCTAGACGGCCGGAAATGGTACTCTCGCACAACATTTATGTTGAATGACACCTCTGGTTTGGCCGGAAATAACACTTATAGCGCGCTAGCAAACAACAAAACGATCGTAGCTAACTTTTTCCGCCGGTAAACAATACGCGAAGAAACATTTTTTGTGTTCATTACGAACGTCAGGGAGAAGCCCCAATGAAAAAAATAGGCCTAATCTAAGCCTACTCATCAGTAGGACAACTCTAGTTGGCCGGAAACGAAACTTTATAGCGCACCTAGCAAACAGTAAAACCATCGTAGCATACTTTTTCCGCCAGTAAACATACGCGATAAAAAAATGTTTTTGCGTTCAATACGAACGTCAAGGGGAATTCCCTGATGAAATAAAACTAGGCCTACTCATGAGTAGGACAAAACTCTGTAGTTGGCCGGAAAGACACTTCATAGCGCCATAGCGCGCTAGCAAACCGCACGATCGTAGCCTACTTTTTCCGCCGGTAAACATACGCGATAAGAAAAAATTTTTGCGTTCATTACTAACGACAAGGGGAATTCCCCGATGAAATAAAAAATCCCTACTCATCAGTAGGACAACTCTGTAGTTGGCCGGAAAGGACACTTCATAGCGCGCTAGCAAACAGCCCGATCGTAGCCTACTTTTCCGCAGGTAAACATACGCGATAAATGAAAACAAAAATATGCCTACTCATCAGTAGGCAACTGTATTAGCCGGAAACGACACCTCATTAAAACGATCGTAGCCTACTTTGCCAAACTTGATAAAGTAAAACTCATCCATTCGCGCCGACAGTGTAGCGGCGGTTAGCTCCAGTCTTGGTATTGTCAACACTGTGCTCTTTGGTGTCACTCTGGCCTTTCCTAAGACAAAAGATAAACAGGATTAATTAATTAATCGCAAATATGTGCATTGGCCATAAGCGTTTTCGCATGCATCAGAGAAGTGCAGTTCAGTGTGTTTAGTAGTACCAAAGTTCTCTGGTTTAAAACACCGTTTAATGCTGACCTTATCTATGTTTGCGATCAACTCATTCTGCCATTTTTCCCATGCACAGCTCCTGCAATATCATTTTACCAACAACTACAACTGGCGCTAAAATTCCGAAGGGATCGTACACTGAACTTACGGTTGACAGTATTCCACGACGTGTTAGCGGCTTGTCTTTAAAATCCATTCTGGAGGTTAAAGTATCACTTTCGATGCAACACCAAGAGCCCGTTCTATAGGCTGTCGATTCCCAACGTCGATCTTCTTAAGATTTGATGCTCTGGATTCTTCTGGAATAGAATTAAGAACTCTTTTGTCATTAGTTACCCACTTATGTAATTTAAGACCAGCCTTTGCACACAATTGTGTGCTATTATTCACCAGCTAAATAGCTTCGGCGGGTGTTATAGGTAAAGACTTCAACCCATCATCAACGTAAAAATCTTCCTTGATGAAACGATATGGTTGAAGACCGAATTCTTCTTTACCATCCTCCGCAGCCTTACGTAACCCATAATTCGCACACGTAGGCGAGCTAATTTATTGTTATCCATTATATGCAAGAATTTAAAATCATCATCAGACATGTGACGAAGCTGAGTTGTTTGTAGATCGTTAAAGTCATGTTCATACATAGATATTATCATTTCTTTAGCAGATTTAAAACTCACCAATCTGTCTTTCGAGGCTACTCTTGACGGTCCGTTAGAAACTACAGTTCTGTTCGACACCTTTAACACAGGATCTTGCTCACAAATTGTGGCGATAATTCCCCATCCTAAAATAGAGAGTTCACCATATGGTTCGTCGTCTTTACCTACAATGATATCTCGAGGACGAATAGCACTTAGCACATTATTACCGATAAGTAAGCCTACTTGTACATTTGGCATATACAGAGTTATACTATTTACAATCCGTTCAAGATGTTTCCATTTTGACGCAGTAGTTGGAGTAGGTATTTTAGTAGTCTCTGCAGGAATTGATTCTCTTGAGAACACACTAGGCAATTGTGTAACTGTTTTTCTGTCGAAACTGGTAACCTCCAGACCTTTAAATTTCTTACAAGTAACCACGGCTGATGTATACATTGTAGATAACTTGAGTTTAATCTCTTCTCCGCAAATTCCGAGTCTCTGTACTATCTCATCTGCAACGAAACAACTATTAGATTGAGAGCTAAAATACAATAAACTAAGATTTCTTTTTGCGGATTCTGCTTATTTCTCAACCACACTGGCAGAATCATAGAATTATCAGTCACTTGATTTTTGTGTATATTTGCGCAAAGCGATGTAGATTTATTCTGTTTATAAATATTTAAACAAGAAAGATGCTCGTAACGACACTGCTTACATTTAACAATACCCTTACAGTTATATTTTTTTATGATCAGTCGACATACCACAACAATAACATATTTTCTTATCCATGAAGAACTGTCGCTTGTCTCGTCGGACTAGTTTCTTGAATTCTTTACAGTCATCAATGTGATGATCCTTTTGACAGTATGGGCAAATTAAATCAGATTCAGATAATATTTATTTAGATAATAATGAATGAATATATATACAAAATAGAAAAAAGATATTAAAGTGAACATAGATAAAGCAGTACTGTAATTGGTAATTATTATCATGGATCCCTTCTAGAAGTTAAAAACTTGTCTCGTAGGGACCCACAACAAAACACATTACTAAAAAAATAAAAAATAAACCTAGAATATATAATTGTATAATTTAGGATAAAAAATTACAGTATAATAACATAACTAACATCTTCTTTATCAAAATTATTTAAATTATATTTCAATAGTTTCATGATATAAATGAAATAAATACCGATATTGGTAAATGAAAAAAATATGTACAGTATACATATAATTAATGTATACTATATATACATTATATATAGTATAGATTAAAGATTGCAATAATAAACAACAACTAGTATTTTGTGTAAACATAAATAGTATATGAGTATAAATAATGATAATATAAGCATATTAACTAAGCAGTATAATAAATGATTCTTTAACTTTTTTCGGAAAGTAAATAATGATATTGACGTTTTGATATTTGGCAGGATATGATTCCACAAATTAGGACCTGATATAGTTATAAAAAATTTAGTTTTAGTAAGTCTAGCAAAAGGAATGTTTAAATGAGAAGAGCATATCAATCATAGAAATAGGAAGTTGGTTTTTAAAATAATTAAACATAAAACTGGCAACTTGTAGTAAGTAAGTACATTTGCTAGGTTATTGCGTGTCGGAGGCTTCTTTTGTTTCTCTGCCTGTGCAACATTGACCGCTTGATCGAACACAGGAATATTAGCTTCTTGGGCTCTTGTCCTCATAAACCCTGCAAAAATTGAGAAACTAGGAAAAGAACGGTTTTGATTAATACAAGTTTGTACAATACAGTAGTTCTCCATTTGCCTTATTTTGGTACTTTAGAAATTAATTTGGCATTTCTTGAGGGTTAGTCCAATAAACCTAAATCAGGAATTCTTTCTTTCACAGCGGAGACTTTACTGAGAAAATCAGAGTAGGATCGCAGACCAATAGCATCACTAGGGCTAATTTTCGGCCAATTCTCGGCCAATTCTCAAGTCGTTTAAGAAATGCCTTTGAGATAACTGAATTATTCCCATATCGGTCTTTAAGATCTTTGTGTGCAAGATTATACGAATTCTCTGTTTGCAATAATAAATAACTACTTATCAGTGAGCGTGGTTCAACCTTTAAATTTTGACTTAAAAGGTTTAGATTTTCTTGAAATGATACAGCTTTGGCCTCTATCAAAGCAGTGAATGCTGCATCCCACATAGGAAACCTTAACACTTTGACTGCCAAACACGAAGATCTACGTTTTTGGAAACACAACGCTTGACTGCCAAACACGAAGATATTCGTTTTTCGCGTTTTTTTACGAAATCCGGTAGATAGGTTAATTATTGGTATATACAGTACTTTGAATATGGCTAGTAGTACTAGGCTATAGCCTAGGCCTAGTCGTAAAACGGTTCCGGACCAACTTTAGGCCTAGTTAACTAGGCCTGGTGTCTTTACTACCGGTATGTGGATTTTGGCGAAACATTGATGTAAGATTTATGATTTAGTGATTAATGATAGTGATAACTTGTTTTTACAGGTCTACCGGTGCCGTGTAAGTAACTTTTTCGTTGTTTGTTGATCTCACCGGGCGATATTTTCATATTGTGATGTCTCGCACAAAATCGCGAATATCTCGACTTTCTTGCGCGAAACTACGAAAAACTCAAAATGTGGGTTACTTTCATTTTACTATTACGATTTACATATTGCGATTTGAAAATCGTTCTTGGTACCATTGTAAAGCTAAAATCTTTATGATTATTTTAGTCTAAATTACATGTAAATCAGATCACATACATAGTTTCAATCAGCTTTAATAAAAACATCGAATTGGGCTATAAACGCTGGCGGTGGCAGTTTCTAACTGGAAAAACCTTTAGAGCGGAAAGTCTAAATGAATCGATTAATTCTTTCATCATATGAGCATCAACATTAATCGGTTGGTATGCACTGCCTCCAATGCCACAAGGATTACTGGCACTTGGTATAGTACCTGAATCACTATGAGGCGGAGATTTTTGGTAACCACCAGTTTGTGTAATACTCGCAGTCGGTGTTGACATGATGGTTTGCTTTCCCATGGCTGGAGGCAGGCCTGCATGTGAAATAATTAATCCTTGAACAGAAGGAGGTGGACGGCGTTCTACAAAATCTAGAGCCGTATTTGGAATATCGCAAGTATAAGCAACGGCTAAACCGACAGCGGCAGGAACGGACGTTTGTGGTGGCCTTGCAGACCATGTAGTCGTACATACTGTTCCGAGACAAGGTCTTTAAAGCACCCCTTTCCTCTTCTAGAGACAGCAATCTTTCTCTAACACTCTGCCTACTTACTCGATATGACTTAGACAATTTTTTTTGAAGACCGACTACGATCGTCAAAGGCAGATATTAACGATTCAACAATTAGATTTAACCTTCCTTTCTCATCTTCTTGTAACAAATCGCAGTAATGTTCATGCGCATCCAAAAACCGCTTTTCTTGCTTTATCACCCCTATTTTGTACATAAGGAAATACATAAGAAATAGCGCCCTCTGTTGACGTAAATTGCAATTTTAATTGCAAGTTGCTGTATCAGATGAACTGTATAAGCATTTTTTGCTGAACAATGTTGATAATAGATGATTCCAATATAAAAATTGACTGCCAGCTTAATCAATATCAACTTCATCAATTGATAAAAACAGTAGCCAATACATTTACACTGTACAAGTATTAATAAATAAGGCTAATGAACGAGGATTTTATGTTGGTTTGTCCCAATGTTATTTCTAAAATTGTTTTTAATATTTAAATGCAGTAGACAACAAACAGTTTTACACTGACATGCAATCAACATGAATTATTTCAATTTTTCTACAATGTTTCATAGATGCTTTTCTTTCTTTTTTACAATTACACAAGTATTAAAAACGATAAACAATTTTACAATGTTTTTCTGGATAGTCTACCAATATTTTTTTTTTTTTCAAAAATACTAAACTTATAAAACAATGTGATCTATATATTTGTATTCAGCCTCATACAGTACACTAATATTCACTAAAATGATTTCGATCCAAGTCGGCCCTGAACCGTCTCGGCCAAAGTCAAGTCGGCCCCAAGTTAAGTCGGCCCCAAGTCAACTCGGCCTCACGTCAACTCGGCCAAAAAATAATCGGTCAACTCGGCCCCGTTAAAGTATGGAACGCAAAAAGTGCAAATGAAGGGGATTGATAAAATAATATTTCTTCATATAATATATATAACTATAAATAATTCTGACTTTTAATGAATATTAATATTTAGACAATAATATATTTAGCAAAAAAAAGGAATGATTTCACCAACTTTCCTTTATTTACGTTTAATATATTTTATTTGTGTTACACAAGCTTTTTGAAAATTAGCACTTTCTTTCAAATTACACAGTAAAATCTCTATTCTTTTGTACACAAATTTTGAAAATAGAGAGGCATTTTAAAAAGCTATGAAAAATAAACGGTGTGGTAAAAAATGTTATCAGATGACTAAATATAGGTAATATAACTTGAATTTTACATTTCTGGTATTTTTATTCAACTTCAGAATTTCATTTTCATGCTATAGCAAAAATTATCCACCGTATATCCACTATCTTTTTTCACCTTCTAGGGAGTCACCAGACATGTTATTACATTATGTTAACTACCTAACTACTGAAAAAAAGTATTCCTAGTTTTTTTGGCAGAATTTTGCCAAATTTTGTATTTGACCATATTAGGGGAAATTCATGTTTTTTCGTCTTGATTTCTGTTACAAATATTAGATTTATGTACAATTAACCAGATATTATGTTTAAAATTCATGCCTGTACCTGAGCTTTAACAGTATATTTTGTAACAACGATTATTATTTAAAGTTTAGTCTTTAAATAAAATATGTTCGCAGATACAGTAGCAAACACATGCGAGATAATGACATCCAGAGTGTCATTCTAGCCAACATTTACTAGGCCTACAGCCTTGGGGCCTACTTTAATTATTAATCCATTTATCGGACCCAAAATACAGTATACATTACAATAACAAATCAAAGTAGGCTAATAATAACATAATAATTTATTGTCTTAGAGTCATTCATTTTATTAAGTTATTGGCTTATTTCTAAGTTATAGAATTATGCAACAAACTCAAATTTTAATCCATTTTGTTTGGCTCTTCATTCGTAGAAAATCATGAATTATTAACTGGTCGGCGGCTTAACTTGGGCCTTCGCCAAATCCCAGCCGCCGCCTGAAAATAGGCTAGCCCGAGGCTATCCGGGGCGACGGATAGGTTGTTTAATAATTCCTCAGAAAAAAAAAATATAAATCATAGTCCTACCTTCAATAGATACAATTTTCTCTTTGGCAACAATTGCTCGTTTTTGCTTCGTACTGTAAGTAAAATACTGGTAGCATTTTTTATGGCAGCCAGCATCTTTGGGTATTATTGGCCCCCTGAGGCTAGCATCATCATCAGCAGGATTAGCAGCCAGAAATCTCTGAGCAATATTGGCTTGGTTGCCACTCAAATCACTCCAAATCTTAGCACATTTTACAAATGTATTCCATGTTGCTTCTGTGAAGGGCTTTATATCTCCAGAAACAGATAAATTGTGACAATAGCATATCTTTTTTAACGATGACATATTTAACCGACTATTTTTATAATTGTACACCTACGAAAGTGTAGCGTTTTGGGTTTGTTTGTATTGTCCCTTTGTCAAATTCTAAAAAATGAAAATAAAAAGATTTCGAAAAAAAGTGGGTCATTTTGAAGTATCATAATAGTTATTAACTTTCACCAAAAAATAGTCGAAAAAAAAAATCATTTAACTGAAATACAGACGTTTTTTGGTTCAAAAAATAACTTTGACGATCAAAACATTTCTCATAATGCAATTCGCATATTTGGCTACTCTGTATGCATAATCATAAAACTTCCTCGCGATCTGTGTGAAAACACATTCTCAACCGTGACAAGTTGTAAACAATCCTAATTAGCATCATGCATAATGTATACTCATGGTTTGAAATCTTTGTTTACATGGTTTTCCAGACGAAATGTAATCAAATTAATTTAGCTATTAATTACGTAAAATTGTTGTTTTTGTCTCGAATTTTCGACTTAAAGTGAATAACTTTAATATTACTTTGATATGGCCAATTAAAATTTAGTATATTTTGACCTTCATTTTTGTGTGTTTCAAGGGACAATACATCTTTAAATTATTATTCGAGCCAGATGTGTAATCGAATCTGATTGGATGGTTGGCCTGAAGACTACAAGATAATTTTTATGATTGGCTGAAACTGCGACCTCCATTGTGACTTCAAATAATTCATTACTAGCGCAATTAAAAATATCTCATTAAAACGCGTAGTACGCACGCAGGATCAATCAATATTTGATTTTAACTATTTCAATTGATTTATCATAAATAATACCACCAAACTTACGAGTTAAGATTACTATAACGAGGCATTTAATAAAAAGGCAAACTGCCTTAAAATGTAAATGTGACATGTTTCGAGAAACTATTCTCATCATCAATTGATTTATTTTGAAAAAAATGGACTATACCTTTCCGGAGATCACAAGCTTGAACGATACAAGGCCATGCCCTGCAGCCTATATTCATTATTTTTACAAAATGTCAAAAAATTGTACTTGTAACAATTGGTGCCAATATCAATATCTTGTAGCCAATTTCGACCTAATAGTAACTGATTAATTTCTCGTACTACATACACATCTAACATTTTGTTTTGTTCTTTATACTGGGCATTAATGTTGCATTTTCAGATTGGCTTTACAGATTCACCCGTAAAAATTTTAAAATTTTAAAATGTTATTTTTGAATCGGTAAGAACAACATTGGACAATTTCTTAAATTACTGAAAATGTCGCCCCTGTACCAACCTCAAATTTACAACCTGTGTCCATTTAGTTTGAGTTCAACCCTTACTGGAGCCAAAATCTATTCACTTGACAGTACTTGAGCTTGATCAGCTTCTTCTTCCTCTTCCAGCACAACTTGGTTTTGTGGCTGTCGCGATTTCTTGGAATTTGCATTGTGCAATATGTCCCTTTTTGTTGCATTTGTGGCATTCTTTATCTTTGAACTAACAATCATTTGGTTTAAAAAGGCAAACTGCCTTAAAATGTAAATGTGACATGTTTCGAGAAACTATTCTCATCATCAATTGATTTATTTTGAAAAAAATGGACTATACCTTTCCGGAGATCACAAGCTTGAACGATACAAGGCCAATGCAACATTAAGAATAAACATGGTGAATGTTTATTCTTACTACTAGTCCAATGCTTATTACCACTTGAACCACTTCTTCTAGGTTGACTTAAACGTTGCTGAACAGCATAAACGCTCTGAGGCTTTGTTTTACCACTGCTACCGCTAGCCGAAGACATTGTTTCAGACTGTTTCTGCACAAGCTCAAATGAATTTGCAATGCTTACAGAACTATCTAGAGTTAAACCATTTGCTTATCTGATTGGCAAACATCTATCAATTGATATTGTTATCTTTTTCTGTTCCTAAATCACAAATATCAGCTTGCTGTCTCAACCGAAAAATGAAATTGGTGACAGACTCCATTTCAGTTTGGCTTAACTTTCTAAATTTATGATGTTCAAATGGTGAGTTTACCTTACTTTAGGCTTAGTTATCCAATTTCTTAATTGCCATGTCATATTTGGTAATTCTTCTCCTTCTGCTACTGTAATATCGGGTAAAGTAAAAATAAATTTCCTGCATTCGAATACCACCATGTGTGGAATAAAATCGCTTCCTTTTGTTTCGCGTCACTTATACCTTTCGCTGTGATAAGAATGTTGACCGCCTTCTTCCACTGTCGCAATTTCCATGCTTGGATGGGATCATTACCAATCTCAAACGGTGGAATATTCTCAAAAGTATCAATTCTTATCTTTTAAAAACATCCAAATTGCTCCTGGACTATTCTTATCTGTTATATATATACTGTATATATTCAATCTGCAGACAGTACTGTTTCGATCTTATTAGATCTCGTCAGTGCAGCTCAGGTTTCGAAATGAAATGTACTGCAGAACTGGCACAATATATAGGCTGAGCCAGGTATGCGGGACATGGTACACTGATTATGAACACAAAGAGTGCACAAGCTCAACGAGCGTGATATTTTTTTTTGCTTTCTTTTCTAGGGCACCACTAGTTGTAAAAGCTGTTTTGCTTGTTTTGTGGTTGTCCTGTTTCGTTTCTTTGTTTTACAATGTTACAATTTTAATGTTGTATGTTGTGCTTGAAATGAAATCAAATAAACATCAATATTAATTAGAATTTTTGCCATTGATGTGTTGATTGATAGGTTAGATTTATATAATATTTTCTATGTTGCAATTTTATAGAATTTGATGGTCTTTTTATACATAAATGTTAACGCTTTTTATTACAATTTAATTGTAAGAAGATGCAGCAATTCAGACGCACATGTAAGTTAACAAAATGGTGAAAATATGCTAAATTTTAAAATTAGTATAGATCGTCAATATGCTCGGGAACACCTATTATTCATTTCATTTTCTTGAAGTGTACAGTATGTATCATGTATGATTTATTAGGAAATTAAGAGAATAAAAGTTGATTAAGTCATCATTAATTGCATATTAAAATAAAAAAAATTCATTTTGACAATCAAACAAATTATGATATTTTCTTAGGCCAAAATAACAAACTTAACATTAACTTTCTTCCTTAAAATGTTTATATATAAAAGTATATACTTTGACAGAGCATCATATTTTTTTATTTTTAAGATGTCATCATAGTAAAAAATTATAATTCATTGTGGTATGTACACAGTAAATACACGCAGGAATTATTCTACAAATTTTAGTCAGTTCTGAGTTGTGTATGACTTGGTGGTCTGTGCTCGTACCTATGGTATTCAAGGTACCTAGATCAGGTCTTTCCTTTGGGAAACGAAATAAGATTTTTTTTTTCATAATCCGTATTGTTTGTTCAATTTCATTTCTTAGTGTATATTCTATAAATAATCTATGATAAAACACATTATAATGAAATCTAGATAAAAAGTACCTTATGTCTTATTGTTATGTAACAAATGTGGTTTATGACATTATACGCAGAGGGATCTTTGATCGGATTGTGATACGGGCTATTGTATTTGCGTTAGCAGATCCTGTCATACATTATTTATTTATTCAGGTTTTCATAGTTAAAAAAAATCAAATTATTTATTTAAATCACTAGAGGGTGAGCTCGCTTCGTTCTCTCCCCTTGTAGGAAGTGTAGACGATGGTTGGTCGGAATGATAATGACTCCGGTTCCCCACATTATATTCCGATGCTTTATGGCGTATATTTAATTTGATCTTCAGTAATTTGCAGTATAATTTTTATTTTTTAACTACTGTTTCTTCACACGCGCGGCCTGATCCGAAAATAAACAAGAAACTAAAATGGCTATAGCCACTAACGACCAACTTAGTTGAAACCAGGTAGTTGTAAGGTAAACTCATTGTGAACCCGGAAATTACTTTGACCGCGTACAATTGAAATTGAATTCAGAAATTTTGTTGTAAAACTCTTTATATAATATCTTCCTAAGATAGAAATATGGAAAAATATTGTACTAGTGAAAACTAGTGTTATCAAATTTACATTTCGCAGTACATCTGAGATAGATCAGGTAGGTATCCAAGGCAGAGATTTGTCCTGAAGTTTTTCCATTGTGCTCGCCTATGTCAGAATTAACTATAATTTGTAAATAGACACACATAACCTATATTTCGTCATAGTGACGAATTCAATCTAGTCATATTTATTTATTTTTTTTGCAGAGTTCATCGGACAGGGTACTGATCTATATTACATTGTATGTAACAGAATGTTTAAAGAAATTACAAAAAGTGAGTGGTTCAATAATAGGCAAGCATCATTTCATGAGTATACATTTCATTCTAGTTAATTTACACTACAAACTGTAAACTTGTGTATAATGTCAATGAACCATGCTCAATTACCAGGCTTGCCAAAATTCATTTCCTTTGGTTTTCAAAAGAATCTATAATGTGAGATCATGAATTTAGTATGCAAACATGCTTTTACAGTGTTCGTCAAAAAATACAGCAATGAAAGAAATGCACACACTTGGATTGGAAAATTTTGATATTCCTGGTGAACCAAATTTTCCACTAAATGCACTTTACCAAAAACCATCTGGCAGAGAAGAGCAAGGTATGTTGTGATTTAGATAAAATACTGTTAAAAAAATAAACTAGTCGAGAATACACTTTTCTTCCAGCTAATCAACCTCGTAGTCGTACTAAACGTTATAACAAGCTTTCATTCCATAAGATAAGAGGCAGTTTCTGACTTCCATGTCACACCTACCCGCGTCAATATTTTAAAAGCTTCCTAACAAGATAGGCACAGGTTCAAGGCTCTCCTTGACTATTTTTCTGGTGGTAGAACAAGTCTTCTCGAGCAAGGATTTAAAACTAGGTGAATAGTGTACACATGTGACTCATCATGTGAACTTTAAAAGTTCTAACCCAGTACATTTTTTAGATAAGTAGGGAGTTACCCTTAACCCTGTCATTCATGGTAGGTGCTGCACTGCAGCTACCATGTGTCCGTAGAGGACGCAATCCGAATTGCTTCAATTTGAAAATGAATATGTATTAACATAAAAAACGTTCACTGGGTTTAAATGTACAGTAAATGTATCAAAATATTTTTTAAAAAGCACTACATTAGGAAATAATGATTATTGTATAGTTTAAGGATAGTCAGCTGTATTAAATTATCAAAAGTCGGAAAAGATTTAGTGACATTTTGCATTTGTGAATGTAGTGGAGCTCTATTTTGTGAAGTTGTGCTATTGTTTAATTACAGATACTCTACGACAATACATTCAACAAATTCGTCAAGAAACTGGTCTGCGTGTTATTGAAAAGGTGTTTGATCCTGCTACAGACAAACCAAGCAAGTGGTGGATGTGCTTTGCTAAGAAAAAGTTTATGGACAAAAGTCTTTCGGCTCCTGGTTTTTAATCCACACAACCTATACACTACACAATACAATTATTTTTAGCAGAATAACATGAAATTCTCCCTAAAATAATCGTTTCCAATTCTTGAAGTTATTTAAGGGGAACTAAAACTTTAGTTGGTGGGTCTGATTTTAATAAAAGGCTGATCAAGGCCAGACTCTAAGATGCATTATTACTTTTATTGTTGACAAATTTAGAATAAGCTCATCTATAATAACTTTTGATTTTATGAACAATTATAATATTAACAGAATAATTAATTAAGTAGATTAAAATACAATATACCGTACTGAATGTATTGGTCTTTATATTATGGTCTTATAGAATCAAACTATGTTTTTATAAGTTGTTTTGTGACTGTGCAATTTAGTAATAGTCACTCTCATACTGTACATTTAAAAGTAACACATCCAAATGGCTACAAGATGTCTCTGTGAGACGGTTATTTGAACCAGTACCAGTGAGTGTACCTAAATAACAAAATAAAAGGTAAAAAAAACATAGAAAAAAAGAAACAAACAAAAAATGTGAAAATATCAAAATGGAACGTTGGTTACAAACTCATTTTGTATGATCACCACATTCATTTCGATCACAAGCAATCATATGAGGGTGAATTTTCTGTCTATAATATTGCAAGACAAAAGTAGCCTACAGCTGGCCCAGATAACGCCATTGGTCTGACCATTCCAATTGAGCTAAGAAATAATTTATTTTGGAATCTCTGGTCCACAGAAAGTAAAATTACGTATAAATTAATAAAACAAAAAACTGTGGGAATTTCTACTACTCATCTCAGGATGGCATCCCACATGGAGAGCATCTTTTACATATATAAGACGTCTAAAATTGTTGAAACTAAAACATTTTCACTTCACTTAAGTCTACACATCAGGCCATATATCGATTTTCTTAATAATTCATAAAAAGAAGGAATTCTACATTCCGTAAACATAAAGCTGGCACTACAACGTCGAGGCCTTTGCAATAACATTGTTAACCCATGTAAGTAGCACACCTAGAGAGATCGCAAGTTCCCTTGATTATAGTTGCACCATAATGTAGCACAATACATATTTACACAATATGTTTTAAATAAAACACATTTCAGATAGTTGGCTCTGATAAACAAAGACCTGTATTGCCGCTTTATATCTAACTCATTACCTAGATAGGAAATAACATGACCAAGATATGTGGTTGAATCAACATATTCTAAGCTTTTGCCATTAATGGTAATTATAGGTTTCAATTGAATCCTACGTAGGGCAGATTATCATACAAGATGATAGGTGTAGCTGAACTACCACCTGGACAATCACTCTTCTAGGACAACTACCCTCTTCTTAGAACAACTAAATTAAAATATTCTACCGGTCTTATATCGACGTATGTACCTAAGGTTTGTAGTCTATTTTGTAATAACTAGCGATATTTATTTTTTGAAAACTTCTTGGACAAACAATGAAAATGATTTCCTTAATGTTTTCATAATAGGAAGGCTTTTTTATGAAACTTTCAAACGACAGAGAGAGAAATTTATTTTCAAATCATCTAATGTAACCAATTTTAATTCAATTTTTTTAAATCCTACATTATTAAAATAGTGTAGATTTATTAAAATCTTGTTTGTAAAATTAGGTGGTTCTTTGCTGTAGAATACGAATTGGAATAAAATAAAATGATTGTAAATGTTTAAGTTAGACATAAACACATCATGGATATAATTATTCTTTAGGTTCTAAAAATGTTTATTGTCCTATTTTCTCAGGATTGGGGAGAAAATGTAAAAAAAAAAATCTATAAGTTCTTCTATAAAGTAGTAACAGCCTAACCAATATTCCATATTACTGGACGTATACGTATAATGTCATTAAACAGCATGACATAAGCTCTTACGGTATTTGGAAAAGAAAAGAGGCCAATTTTATCGATATTAAGGGGATGATAAAACATAAGTTTTTTTAATACTGGTGCAGCTAGGCAAGTGCATGTTCCTAGATTTCTATACGGCATCTTCATGTTACGAAATAAATAAGCCCACACCTTTATTTTTCAAGATTGTAATACGTTTTAAGATAATTTGGAGCGTTATTGATTCTCGTTTAATGTCAAATAACTGCTGACGAATATGCATATTAAAAGATTCAAAAGCTTTCATTTAAGATCAATCTCTCTGATCCCTATGTTTTCAGTTCAGCAAGTTTTACCGTACCATAAAAAAACTTCTCCTTCTGTCGAAACTTGATCCGGGGGACCCCTTGATGACCCGCCGACGGCAGATCATGATGTAGCCCGAGAGCTATAGCTTGTAGCTCCTTGGGCAACACAAGAAGGTGTCCTGTACCCTCTGCTTGGTTAATGAACAGGATACCTGCTTCCGTGAGATGCAGGCGTATATTAAAACCAACAGTTGATTTCACCCATTCCAAAAGATCCACAGAATGCAACGTACCTTCTGAAAAGGTAATCAAATCCGATAAACAGCAGATGATTTCCCCATATTTTAAGTTTCCAGTACACAAAATATCGAGAGAGAAAATTTGGATTGTTCAGTAAGTAGTATTTGGTGGCAGCGCTGGAGATAAACAGCTGGTTCTTGGAGGGTTCCCATTCTGCAACCAGTCGGTCCAGAACAGGTGCCTTAGCTCGTCCAGTGAGTAATCCCAACACTCGGCTACCTTCGGGCGTAACTGTACCGCAGTGACCCGTCCACCGCCACCCCTCTGTAAAAAAGAAAACTTTATTTACGATTTACCGATTATTGTGGCAACAATTTTCTTGAAGAAATAAGGATTGATTTTCGAAAACATAATATTGGTCCGACAGTATACATTAAAGGAAAGGAAGTAGAGATTGTTAACAATTATAAGGATCTGGAGTAGGCCTAGTGTGTACTTGACCATATAGTTAAGAAGTTAAATACAAGGCTGTACTGTTTGAGGAAACTCGGTTCGTTTGGGGTAAAGCAGGATATTTGTACTATATTATGTTATGTTTACTAATCAGTGATGTTCTATTTGGGGATATTGTATATTGGGCTTGGAATATCAGTAAGGGCATGTAAGGGAGATATAGAAAGAATTGAAAAGGTGCTGGGGAAAGTAATTGTCTACAGCGAACGGCTTGCCGATGTATTCCATGCTATATTGGAAGACACTAATCATCCTCTTCATGGCAACATTATCAGCCCCGTTTTACATTCGTTATTACAACGTTTTGATGCAAACGTTGTTCAATTAGAAATTTCTACACAGAAACGTTTTAAAACGTTTTAGAAAACCCAAACCTAAAAACACGCAATTTTAAACGTTTCGATTACGTTTAACAAACGTTCTGTGTTTGCTGGGAACAAAAATTAATGGTACAGATTATTGACATAATTATACTGTTATTTGTTTTACTAATTACCTAATATTCAGTATGTGATGATAGATCTTATTAAATGTACTACTGCCATCTTTATAAAATGTGCTACTGTGTTGTCGTTAGATAAATTATATTTTTTATTTGTAACTGGAATAAAAACTAATTTCTTTATACTTTCTATATCTATAAATCCATAAAAATTAGGGGAATCCACCTAATATATCTATATTAGGGATGGATACCTAAACCATTAGGGAGGTTTTGCAACCTTACGAATACGAAAACGGATACGTCACACATTTGTGAAACTTTTGCGCTGATCCCTATTTCATATTCGTAAAGCCAGGGAAGAGTTAACTCTTCCCTGGTAAAGGGTATTCGTGTCGACGAATATCACCAGTCATATTCGTAACTACAAAACGAGTATAGTTTTTGAGCTATTTTGCACATTTTGCATTTCAATCAGGAATGATTCATGATTATAAAATAATTATACTTTTATTGAAAGTAATTTACTAAAGTAATTTACTAAAATGTCAGGTCAATTTTGATAAATAGCAGTTTTTAAAGTCCTCACTCGCTTTGATGTTACGCTAGGCCTAGGCAGCCAAGCACCAAGCAACACGTACCCGCGCTTCGCTCAAATTTACCGCAGTCATATTTTTGACGTGCCCTCAATATTTCGTTGCCATGCGAAACAGATTTTTACTGGCTTAAGAAAAACGAATACGTGTGCGTGACGTATTCGTTATCGTATTCGTAAGATTGCGAAACCTCCCTATTATATAGAAATTAAAAAACATAATATACTGTATTAACTGGAAAAGTAATTAATTCTACAGCGTGCAGAGCGTAGTTGTTTTCCCTTTGTTGCTGAAACATAATGCACTAAACAAAAGAACAAAAGCAGCATTATTTTAACACAGCACACTCAATTAATAAATGCCGATGGGACACCCCTATTTTCCTATAATGGTATAGTCCATATAAGTTGAGGTGGCCGAAAACGGCACCTGATCCCTGAATTGTACTGTTGGTAGCCGTCCGTGATACCTCTATACTTACAGTACCTATCCACCGGGGTTCCAAGGAACATCGTCCCCCGTTTTACAGGTTCGCTCGTTAGGCTGAAACCAACAATAATAATAATATAACAAAACATGTTGTCATCCATCTTTATTCATCTCCTTTCTTTCTCTCTAGAGGGCTCACTTCCGTGTGACAAACTCATCACACACCCCACTTAAAGTTTGATATGATTAAACTTATAACTGTTTACTATAACATCTTAAATCTTTTCTTATAGTTATTTTAACAGGTCGTTGATATGATATGATTTTACTTCAACTGTTTATTTAAAATTGCACAAGTTCTAATGACTTTAAATCCGTGTATGCCATTAATGCATCACAACTAACATATTACAGTATATTTAAATAAACACTTTTAAAATCAACAACATTTTAAAAATCATTTCATGCGTGTTTTATCTAAACTCTCGACAAAGCGTCAGCTACAACATTGTCTTTTCCTCTGATATGATGAATTTCCAGATTAATTTCTTGAACTGCTAAACTCCATCTCAACAAGCGTTGATTCTTGTCCTTCATTTTTGCCAAGAACGTTTATGGGTTGTGGTCAGTCCAAACTACAATTGGAAACGGAGTAGATCCAAGATGCACCTCAAAGTGCTTTAACGCTGACATCAAAGCTAATGTCTCCTTCTCGACAATAGAATAACGCTTCTCATGCTGGTCGAATTTTCTTGAGAAGAAACACACAGGCTTGTCAACACCATTCTCGTCTGTTTGCGCCAACAGGCCACCAGAACCAACATCACTGGCATCGATCATTAACGAGAACTGTTTATCAAATTGTCATTGTTATCAACACCGGTTCGTTTGATAACTTTAATGAACGCATAACTGCATTCCTCCAACCAGACAAAGCTCGGATTTTTTTTCAACAGATTCGTTAATGGAGCTACAAGCGTTGAGAAACTTCTGCAAAAACGTTGATAAAACCCAGCCATTCCCAGGAACCGCAATAACTCCTGCTTACTCTTTGGAACTGGGAAATTACAGACTGCCTTAATCTTAGCACTTAATGGTTTCACTTTTCCGCAACCAACTTTATGACCTAAGAACACAATTTCTGCACAGGAAAACTCGCTTTTCACCAAATTTACTGTCAACTTTGCAGCTGACAACCTGTCAAACAATGCCTTAATTCGCCGCACATGCACATCCAATGTATCAATATAAACAACCAAATCGTCTATATAAGCTTCACAGCCCTCCAACCCTGAAATTATACCATTAACAAATCTTTGGAACGTGGCTGGCGCATTTTTTAAACCGAACGGAATGACCTTATACTGATAAAGACTCATGAGAGTTAAGAAAGCTGACACTTCTTTCGCACGCTCTGTTAAAGGAATTTGCCAGTAACCCTTTAGAAGATCAAATTTACTACCTTCCGGTAATCAGTACAAAAACGATAGATTTATCTGGCTTTGGAACTAATATACATGAAGAACTCCAAGCACTGCAACTAGGCTCGATGATATCATTCTTAATCATGTAATCAATCTAATTTTGTAGTATCTTGAATGGATTTGCTTTATATGGATTTTGTTTTATTGTCTTAACGTCATGCTCCACTAAGTTCGTTCGACCTAGAACATCTGAAAACAACAAGCAAATTTCCAAATATCAAACTAACAATTTCAACCTTACGATCACGAGATAAATGAACAGCTTTCTCTTCAATGTTTGCAATGAAATCTGAATTACTGAACTTAACATATGTATCAGGATCCCCAAACTTTTCAGAATTCTCTTCAACAACACACGTAACTGGTGTTGACGTACAGGTATCACGGTATATTATTTCTCGCTGTGTATGGTTTCAACATGTTTATATGACACAGTCGCTTCTTCTTACGCCTATCTGGAGTATCTAACACATAGTCAACTTCTCCTACTCTTTCTAATACTTTGTAAGGACCAGCAAATCTTGCAGATAATGGCTGACTGGGAAAAGGCAACATAACTAACACTTCATCACCTGAACTAAAGCTTCTCTTTTCTGATTTCCTATCAAACAATCCCTTCATTTTACCCTGAGCCTTCACAAGATTCTTTCTAGCCATCTCATGAGCACTATTTAATCGATCACGAAATTCAGACACATAATCTAGTATCGATACAGACTCTTCTGCATTCCCTAACATACTTTCCTTGACTATTTTAAGAGGGCCTCGGACCGAATGACCGGTCATGGTCGACCATACACCAACTCATATGGGCTAAACCCTAAGGACTCTGTTTCACAAACAGCGAATAACAATAAGGGAACTCCCTCATCCCATTCCTTTTCACATTGAAAACAATAGGTTTTAAGCATATTATTTTTGATGAAATCTCTGAAGTGCCCCTTGAGACTGTGGATGGTAAGCACTTGAACTTATATAGGCAACACCTAACTGCTCTAAGACTTGTTTAAATATCTTTGACATGAAGTTTGATCCTTGATCGGACTGAACAACTTTAGGCAATCCTACCCATGTCAAGAATTTTACCAATGCTTTAACGACGTTCTTAGCTGTAATACGCCTAAGAGGAATCGCTTCTGGAAACCTACTTGATGCACACATTATTGTTAGTAGATATTCATTTCCATTTTTAGTAGGTGGTAATGGTCCCACACAATCAACAATAGGCCTAACCCTTGAAAATGGTTCACCGAGAGCAGGAATAGGCTTAAGTGGGGCTACTGGAACCTTTTGTTTAGGCTTCCCCACTACCTGACACGCATGGCAGGATTTACAATATTTACACACATCTTTTCTAAGACCTGGCCAAAAGAAATGCCTGAGAATTTTGTCTACCGTTTTATTGACACCTAAATGACCTGAAAGAGGATCATCATGCGCAATACCAATAATATCCTGACGTGACGGTATCCACTAGGAACAACTATCTGGTGAATCTCATTCCAAACATCACTACTGGGAATATCTGGTGGCCTCCACTTACGCATAAGTATGCCATCCTTTATATAATAACAAACAAGAACAATAGACATTTCCTCTACAGAAAGGGCTTGCTGACCAAATGACAACTGCTCGTCCACTAACCTAGACCGATTGAGAACTGTCGGGCCGAAATCACACACAATGCCGATTCTATTATCAGGGATTGTGACACCCCTGTGTCTCTTAAGACTCTAACTCTACTTAGATTCATATCGTTGATCAATGCTACAGAACCAGTAGAGAGGAAAGGCTTATTTAGCTTTCGCACTTTTTCCGGACCTGAAGATTTGATCAATTTCTAACTTTCATCAACATCATGAACCTCTGTCACTTTCAACGGGACTGTACTGAATAACGTGTTTGGAAGTGATTGGGGTTTCTTATTATCCCTTTAACTTTGTTTTGAAACAACCAGTAATCTGCCTTTATATAACCCCTTTTCTTGCAATAAAAACAAGTTCTTACAAATTTACTACTACAGTACTATTAACTGTAGTTTTCGGACTTTGGACCTTAGAATCATCAATAGATTTTGAAACCGATTTGGTATCCACCACCTTGTGCGTGAGCACATAATTATCGGCAACAGAAGCTGCTTTCATTAAATTATCAACTTTCTGCTCCTCTAGATGTGTACGAACTTTAGTAGGGAAAGAAGATTTAAACTCCTCAACTAACATAAGCTCACCCTTTACTCCTTCCGAACTACACCATCTATCAAAAAGAATCTGCTTCTTACGTGCAAATTCCGTAAAAGTTTGATCATAAGGGTAACCTAAGTTCCTAAATTTCTGACGATAGTACGCCTTTAAAATACTGATTACCAAAACTATATTACAAATGTAATTAAAAAAACTCAAACCAATGAAAATAACCTTAGTCCAGATGTATTATGGGAATTATTAAAAGCCAAAATTAAAGACGTTTCAATCTACTATGGCAAAAAAATCAATAAAGAAAAAAAAAGAAAAAAAGTAAAACTAGAAAAAGAAATAAAAAAACTAAATGATTCTTTATTAAATAATGATTGTACTGCCAATGAGCGCATAGAAGCAAAAATTGCAAACAAAACAAAAAAGCTGGAAAATATTTATGATAATGAAACAAAAGGTGCATATATACGTTCTAGAGTAAAATGGATTGAAGAGGGCGAACGTAGCACTAAATATTTTCTTAGTCTGGAAAAAAATAAGGGAAAAAAAACCAAATCAAATGTTTACAAAACGAGAAGGGTAGAGTACTAACGAAGACAAAGGAAATCCTTTGTGAGGAAGTTAGATTTTATAGGCATCTATATGCAAATAAGGGTATACCCCTTAAAAAAATAAACACTTACCTAGATAAATCAAATGTAACTAGTTTAACTGAAGAAGAAAAGGGGATATGTGAAGGTATTGTCACACTAAATGAATGTACCAATGCAATTAAAAAAATGAACTTAAATAAAACTCCCGGATGTGATGGCTTGACCGTTGAGTTTTATTTACATCTCTGGGACGACATTAAACACATTGTTTGTGACGCTCTAAATGCATGTTATTTTAACAATGAAATGAGTTCTACACAGAAACGTGGTATTATAAGCCTATTATACAAAAAAGGTGATAAAAAATTGCTTGAAAACTGGCGTCCTATCACTTTATTAAATACAGACTACAACATTTTAACTCAAATTCTATGTATGAGACTTCATAAAGTAATTGAAAATGTAGTTGACAATGACCAAAAGGGGTACATTAAAGGACGATTCGCTGGAGAAAACGTCCGTCTAATTAATGATATTCTGTATTATACAGCAGAAGAACAAATCGAAGGAGCTATTCTATCCCTTGATTTTAGAAAAGCTTTTGATTCTGTAAATAGAGACTTTATGTTTAAGGTACTAAAAAAATTTAATTTTGGAGACTCCTTTTTAAAATGGGTAAATACAATTTATAGTAAATCTGAATGTGTTATTGTTAATAATGGTTGGATATCAGAAAGTTTTGAAATGGAATGCGGAATAAGACAGGGTTGCCCATTGTCGGCGTTACTCTTTATTTTAGTAGTAGAAATTATGGCGTGTAATATAAGAAAAGATAAATGCTATAAAGGAATATCTTTACCTAACAATGATAATGGTGAGGAAGTTCGCATTGCGCATCTGGCAGATGACACTGTACTCTTTGTGGGAAATGAAAAAAGTATAGAGATTGGTTTAAACATTGTTAATAAGTTTGGTAAAGCGTCTGGTATGACTTTAAATATAAAAAAAAACCAACGCTATATGGATTGGCAAAAATGTAAACAAAATTGAAAAACCATGCAGTCTAAATTGGGTTAATGAACCAATTAAGATTTTGGGTATTTATGTGGGATATAATGAGAACAAATGCAGTGAATTAAATTGGGATAGTAAGGTGGCAAACTTAGAAATGCTACTCAATAGATGGAAAGGAAGAAACCTAACCTTTTTTGGCAAAGTTACCATTTTAAAAAGTTTAGCTTTGTCTAAACTAACATACAATGCATGTATAATTGATGTACCAGATGATGTTATTTTTAAAATAAATAAATTGATATATAACTTTTTATGGAATGGAAAAACAGAAAAAATAAAAAGAAAAACTTTAATCGGTAAAATGATTAAAGGGGGCATAGGTATGCCTGATTTCGCATTACACATAAACTCTCTGAAAATGATATGGGCAAGAAAATTACTGTGTAGAAAACACGTAAGATGGAAAATATTACCACTATACTATTTTAACAAATTTGGAACCGAACAACTAATTTTAAGTATGTCAAATATCAATTTTCAAAATAACATGGGCTTAGATAATATACCATCTTTTTATTATAATGTTCTAAAGTGTTGTGTTGAATTTAATAATATGAATAATGAAGGTACAATTAACGAGTATGAAGAAGTGATCAAGCAAAACTTATGGGGTATTAATGATATTAAATATAGAAACAAACCACTATTCTTTAAGAACTGGATAGATGCAGGTTTTAATCAAATTAAAGATATAATTATTTTCAATCGTCTAATGAAACCTATAGAAATAATTAAACAATTACGTATTAAAAAAAACTGGATAGCTGAATATGTTTCTCTAACCAGAGCTATTCCAAAAGAGTGGTTAAGTATAATTAAACATAATATGCCAAATATGAACCAATATATGAATGTGAATCTGGAATACAATATCAACAATATAATTAAGATGACAACAAAAGATGTTTATTCTAACTTTGTTAATAACGTTTTTATTCCCCCGAAAAGCATACTTAAATGGAATAACATATTTAATGAAGATATCAAGTGGTGTGATGTCTGGAAAAGAAAAGTGAAAAACGAAAAAATTAAGAAATTTGCCCAATTGAATTACAAATTACTAAATAGAGTTGTACCTACAAATCTAAAACTGTATAACTGGAAACTGAAAAATAATAACATATGTAACAATTGTGGAGTCATTGAAGACGAAAAACATATGTTTTATTATTGTAGACGTAATCAAATAATGTGGGAAAAAATTGACAATATATTTAAAAAGCTAGATAACAGCAGTAGCTCGTTCAAAGAACTCCTGTTAGGAAGTAAATGTCAATTAAAAAACCAATTGTATTCAATAGCTGTGTACGTCATATACATAATTAAAATTAAAACTGAACTTAAAAAACCTGTATGCCAGAATCCCTGGATTCAGTTTAAATATATTTTAAAAGATATTAATACACTAGGCATGTTGTAACTTATAAGTGGCATCCATTTTTGTATTTTAAGATGTACAGTTTTTGTATGCATATAATCAAACCACTATATGTATAAAGGTTAAAAGAGTAAAAATCAGAAAATAACGAAAAAAGTAGAAAACAGAAATTTAATGTATGAAAATGCAATGTGAACGAAATTTGTATGAAAGAATGAATAAAAGTGGTGGTTAACCACAAAAGAGAAAAAAAAAAACTTTCTGCTCCTCTAGATGTGTACGAACTTTAGTAGGGAAAGAAGATTTAAACTCCTCAACTAACATAAGCTCACCCTTTACTCCTTCCGAACTACACCATCTATCAAAAAGAATCTGCTTCTTACGTGCAAATTCCGTAAAAGTTTGATCATAAGGGTAACCTAAGTTCCTAAATTTCTGACGATAGTACGCCTTTGGAACTAACTCATAAGCTGACAAAACAGCAGTTTTAACCGCATCATACCTTTCACATTGATTATCAGCCAATGCAGAAAATACCTCTTGGGCTTTACCAACAAGAGCAGTTTGTAACAACACTGTCCAGTATCTAGCAGGCCACTTTAATCTATTGGCAGTTTTCTCAAAAGCTAAAAAATATGTCTCTACCTCGTCTTCAATAAACTTAGGAACACATTTAATATTCTAAGTAATCTCTGAATCATTAGGTGTAGAAACCTGTGTGTGAGCCATGTGGTTAGCTAATTCCAATTTTCTTAATACAAATTCAGTTCACTATGTCGGTCGGTCTGTCGGTCGGTCTGTCTGTCGGTCGGTCTGTCTGTCGGTCCGGTATCACTATGCGTGTTATCGCTTTTCTGTACTTTTTGAACTGTTTTGATGTACAGACAATTAGTCGCGTGGGTGGACGCGACTCTATAGTTCACTATATCGGTCGGTCTGTCGGTCTGTCGGTCCGGTATCACTATGCGTTTTATCGCTTTTCTGTACTTTTTGAACTGTTTTGATGTACAGACAATTAGTCGTGTGGGTGGACGCGACTCAATAGTTCACTATGTCGGTCGGTCGGTCTGTCGATCTGTCTGTCGGTCCGGTATCACTATACGTTTTATCGCTTTTCTGTACTTTTTGAACTGTTTTGATGTACAGACAATTAGTCGCGTGGACGCGACTCAATAGTTCACTATGTCGGTCGGCCTGTCGGTCTGTCTGTCGGTCCGGTATCACTATGCGTTTTATCGCTTTTCTGTACTTTTTGAACTGTTTTGATGTACAGACAAGTTTTAACTATGTCGGTCGGTCTGTCGGTCGGTCTGTCGGGTATCACTTTGCGTTTTTCTGTACTTTTTGAACTGTTTTGATGTACAGAAATGTTTTAAAGTACATTACTTTTTGAAAGTTCATTTTTTTCTGAGAGCACGCGACTTATGGCTGTTGGCCTTGTTCTTTTTCCATTTTCCTTTGCATTTCTATTTTTCTTCGTTCAAACATTTTTTTGTCACGTTCCAACTCGATTCTAGCCAACTCGATCTCATTCCCCGCAGTTTTTACAGATTCATGAGTAATTAAACCAACATGATTTCCATTCACATTTATCAAGTCATCTTTATTCATGGAATCATTTATAGATGCTCCAACCCTAGTACCTAGGAGTCGCAAAAACTCCTCTGATAGCTAAGCTACCACCTCAATGGACATGCTATCCAAAAATTTCTCGTCAAAATCCCTTTCTGACATAGTTTCTATTCGAAACAAACAAAAACACGGGTTAAAATAACCAATATGCCAATAATTAAGGCACCAGTAATGAAGTACCTGCCAAGCCCACACAGTATTAAACCTACCCTGTGCCGTGGTCTCAAAAACTAGACCCCTAAAAATCAAAGCCAAACAGACTTCCAGTATCACAGGCAAGTCTACACAAGCCTTAACAACAACACACAGTGTACTGGCTCGGCGACCGCCAAACCTCGTTCGCTATAAAACGCCTCTAAACCTAAAACCAGCTTAGAATAAGCAACAAAAATTACCATTAGTTCGATCTACAACTACAATTTAGTACTTTGTTCTCGGATGACCCCCCAATTTGTTACGGGTTCGCTCGTTAGGCTGAAACCAACAATAATAACAAAACACGTTGTAGTTGTCGTCCATCTTTATTCATCCCCTCTCTAATCTCTTTCTCTCTAGATAATTTAGAATTAAAATACAAGGGCAGGTGCGAAAGAGAATTATTAGTAAGGTTTCGTAATCTTAGGTCTTAGGGGGTATTAGCTTTGTGATCTTAGCTTTCCTGACACCCTACATTTATGTTATGTAATTGATAATAGAAAATAAAATCAATGCTAACCGAAATCCAACGTTAATTTAACGTTAAAACATCTATATCTACGTAGGGCCTACATGAAAACAAACGTCATTTTAACCAAAAGTAATAAATGAAAATTAAATTTTAATTTAACGTTTAAATAGGCCTAACATTGATTAAAAAAAATAATTGGTTAAAAACATAAAAACACAACTTATTCAATGTTGGTCATTTTAACCAAAAATGTCAATTGGATTTTAACGTTAAATTAACTTTGAAATAAGATTGATAAACAAACGTAAAAATTGATTTAAAACACAACATAATTTCAGCCTTTATTCAATGATGAAAACGTTAAATTAACGTTGAAATAAAGTTTGTTTGTTTGTTTCTTTATTCCATTCACAACAAAAAACATAAACATACATAAATATTCATTACAAAAAAATAAAAGAATGGAAAGGGGAAATCTCTGAAGCACAGCTTATAAGAAACCCCCTGTTACAAAACAGTATATATACAAATAGAAATATGAAAAAGGGCACAAGGGCATAGGCAAACAAAATGTAACTTTTAAGAAAAAAATGCAAACACTCCTTTTTTTTTTATCTTAACAACAACAAAAAGATAGTTTTCTCAGAGAGTAAAATGCAATTGTAAAAAATACCTGTTTTAATCAGAGTATTGCAAAAGTAATTTATTTTTGTATTTTATTTTAAAAGTTATAGGAAGTAACTTAAGAGTCTCAGGTATATCACGCCTTTAGGCCTACTAACTAAACTTAATGATTTTTGAGTGGTTCTTTTAAATTGTGGGTAGAATTGGTGTTGGTTTTGTCGAGTATATTTATCGTGGACAGCTGAGCATAAAATGAAATTATTTTGAACAATCGCTGGGAGTAAGTTATGAAAAGCTTTATGCATTAGAGAAACGGTATATAGTTTATTAAATTATAAAGATCGAGAGAAAAAATAAAAAATTGGTTTACTTGGACTTGTGTATGGGACTTTCATAACAAGTCCGAGTGCCTTTTTTTTGTAATATGTATAAACAATTTAAATTAGTTTTAAAGGTATTACCCCAGACTTCACAACAATATGTAAAATAAGGCAAAACTAATGAATTATATAATTTACGGTAAATAAAGCTGATGTATTTAGTAAATGTTTTACTTTATAAATAATTCCAATACTTTTAGAAATTTTGGAATGAATATATTCAATGTGATACTTCCAATTTAGTTTTCCATCAATATTAACTCCTAAAAACTTTATTGTATTTACCCGTTCAATTGCAACACCATTAATAACTAAATTTGTTGGTTCATAATTGTTTTTGCGACTAAAAGTAATATACTTTGTTTTACTATGGTTCAACGTCAATCTATTTACCTTATACCAAGTATCAATAAAGGAATAAAGTGGGCCCCAAAATTGAGCCCTGTGGGATGCCACATAAAATGTCTGTTAGAAAGATAATTTTGGATCTATTTATTGGCAATTCCACGAATACCATAAGCTTCAAGTTTTTTTATAAAGATATTGTGGTCGATGGTATCAAACGCCTTTTTTAAGTCAATAAAAATTCCGATTGTATAGTTAGACCTGTCCATCTCTTTAAGTATACACTCGGAAAGTGAAGCAATGCATGGCTAGTGGACATATTTTTCTTAAAACCAAATTGTCCTGAATATAGAATATCAAATTTGTCTATAAATTTCAACAGACGGTTGTTAAATAATTTTTCTAAAGTGTTAGAAAATTGGGGCAACGACTACTTTTATCCCCAGCTTTGTAGATGGGAAAAATGTTTGCAATCTTAAGGGTATCTGGGAAAATACCAGTCTCAAGCAAACGATTAAAAAAAAGATATATTGCCGTGCTTTTAAACACAAAAAAGTGATGGTGAAATTATAACAAGTTTACATAATTAACAGGTAAATTAAGTTGATTACATTTCGTCTGGTAAATCGTCGCTAGCGACAAGATTAAAGATTTCAAACCACGAGTATGCATTATGCATGATGCTAATTGGGATTGTTTACTCGTCATGGTTGAGGTGTTTTCACACAGATCGCGAGAAAGTTTTATGATTATGCATACAGAGTTTTGTACTCAATGTAAAACAATATAATTTAAAGTACTAAGAAAATCTCCTGTTCTTGTATATCAATTAATTAATGCTTTAGATTAACGACTCAAAAGTTAAAAAAAACTATTTGTTACAAAGTGCTTGTCGTTCTTTTCAATATATCGATCATCAAAATTCAAAATTAATCATTATCAAACTCGTTACAAAATCAATACTTATCATTCAATCTCCTTTTAACTAAAATCACATCATTGCTAAACAATAATGTCATCAAATGCGTAGACTATGCTATCATAAATTAGCAAATGTCGTAATTATAAAAAAAAAATCAGTAGCTTGTTGCATTATACAAACGTTTTATGAATCGTGTTGGCGATCCACTAATTGGTATTTGTTTATCGTTAATAATCTCAATATATCTGTATCGTTATATCTGTCAATGTTCCACCAAAATGTGCGATCATTGGATGCTCGTTCTCTGTTCAGTATTACGTTTTGCTGAATTTGGTTTAGAATATGAAGAAAACTTGGAAATGTCCTGTTTTAAATCTACCTCGGTTTTAATGTCATATTAGAATCATTGGGTGCTGTCATAATTAAATTAGTTTGTTCCTTAATTTGTTTTTCTTTCATTTGGAATGGGGCTAATCCCATGTTATTCTCTACACAGTCAATGTAAGGTTGCAAGTTAAGGGGCTTTACTTTAGTTGGATGTGTAAAGGTATCAGATTGCAATTGGTCTGATGTCCTATCATGTTCGTCGACAAATTCAGCGTTGGTTTTGTCATTTACTACGTCAATGGTGTTCTGGATTTTCTCTTATTATCAGTGGGTTCATTCAACATTCATTGCATTTGCCCTTTAAGTTTTCGGAAATGTGTGAAATTGTTGCGTTATTTGAGTGTTCTCATAAAACCAGGTTTCAGTCTGTTATAATTGAATAGGTACGTCATGTTGTGTCTAGTACTTCATGAATGGTCCAACCCATTCTGCGGCTATTTTCTTTGAATTCGCCGTTAGTTAGTATAATGTTGGCTTGTATAAATATACGAGTTGTCCTACTGAGTAAATTGGACTATTACACGCATAATTCGGTGTAATGAGATTTTTAATTGCAAAAAAAGGCTACTTGGCTGAATCCTAAAATTGTGTGGATTCCCGGTCGCTGTTGGCGTGTTGGAAGTGTCCTCATGGTATTGTTTTGACCTCTCGCTAAATAAAAGTATGTGCTGTGAAAATGTTGACCAAATCTAGTAGATAATTGTGCTTTGTTTGCATATTTAAACCGATTTAATCGCTAAACAAATGTTGGCATAATTTAGCATAGTTTTATCCTAATTCTAAAATATATTTTTTTCTAATTTCAAAAGCAGATTTTAAAAATCAATAACTGAATAAACTAAATTTTGAACGAAATCATCCTTTATTAAACTCCCTAACAAACTCATATTAATTTATAATGCATGCGAGTGTATAATTATACAACCTAGGATTATGAACTACGGTATAACACGGTATTACTATTGAATGTTTAACTACAAGGGTTTTGTGGGGTTGACCTCGGCCCGTGCAACACGCTAAAAATTAAAGACGTGTTCAAATAGGGTGTTGTATAAACACAGCTTATATTTAGCGTTGGGTAATTTTCGAGTTTTGAACGTTTTGTTGTGTTCGCTGTAATTGTAGCACTGTGCATTGTCTGTGAAATGTCTTTAAATTTCTTCTTAGCATGTGTTCAAAGTGTTCTACATAAGAATGAGACAGTCCTGAAATGGGGTTAAATGCTAATGAGGTCAAACTTGGAGGTTGGCGCCCAAAAACTAATTCGTAAAGGGAGTGGTTTCCTAGATGGGGGGATGAGAAAGAACTATAAGCATAACATGTTGAAATAAATCTAACCCAATCTGTTCCGAATTGGTTAAGGTTGACCTTTAACAGGTCCGATACGGATACGGATATTATACGGATATGACGTTCAACTTGTAAAATACCGTGATTAAGCCTATGGACGCTGATGATTTTCCTATCAATGTTAAGGGTGTTACATAAAAGTGTTAATACTTTTCCAGTAAGGGAGGTTGCTGCATCTGAAATAAGACGAGATGGGGGTCCAAAAATACTGATGACCTTTTGTATTAGTGCTTCACAAATGGTTTCGGCATCAATGGATTTCAAAAGTACACACAAAAAAAATCTAGTAATTTCATCACATACTACCGTTTAAAACCTGAAGGTGATGTTGGCATACTTTTGAAATCTAGACTGAGTGTATGAAAGGGACGGTAAGTTGCTGGCACTCGATCGTGTAAAGGACGTAATTTATCGGTTTTGGGACGAAATTGTTGACATCTAAGACACGCTTGAGTATAATTGTTGACTTTCTCGAACATAAGGGGCATGTAAAATAATTTCCTAATAGTAAGGTAAGTACGCATCGCTTGGTGACTACTACAACATTTTGTCGTTATACTGAGAAATAATAGTCTCTGCTAAATTTTCAGGAACAGCTTGGAAAAAATAAACGGAATAGTAAACCGTTGCACAATTATGTACTGCTCTGACTTATTGTGAACTGCAGGAGCCGCTCTCTTATCAGCTGGAAGGATATCATGAGCTAAATAATCATAAACTGGCTTTAAAAATGGTGATGTTTCTTGTTCAACAATTAAAGGAAAAAAAAAAGAGGAACCGGAGGGATGTAATGTAATGATATACATTTATAATTGAGAAATCAACCTTTGTAAACAATTCAATTGGGTTCACGAACTTGCCCAAGAAAGGTCCAATGAAGAGATTGTCCAGATGTTTTAATATGTCCATTTAGTCGATAATTAAATCTCAAAAGATTCGACCTTAGAACCGTTCACATCGTAAAACAATTAGACAGTTTTAAGCAAAGATTCGACAGGGCCAATCCATCATTCAACACTCGATTATCCCCCCTGAAAAGTACCTGGATAGACTTATGACCAATCTTTAAGCTCATAGATGATGTAATGACATATACTAATGTACAGAATCAGATATACTCCCCAGATTTCAAACAGCCCACACACACCTTACCGACACTTTCTCAGAAGCACATCTACAGCAACACCTCGCTTACAGCATCATTTATACTTTGTTCCTGTTTATTATTGCATTATCCTGTTTCTTTATAATTATATCGTATTGTGTATTATAACGTATTATTGCCCGTACTATCATATGTTTAGGTTTAATTATTCAATAGGGCCTATAATGTAATGGCAATACTAAAAAAATCATCTTCTGTAACATAGCTTCTTGAATCGATTCTTCTCATATTCTAGTAAAAGTGAAGTGTAAATAGATCACGTAGAATACTCTCTTAAATGTAAGAGTTAAAGAACAATACCATGAAAGCCCCAGTGGTCTAATGGTTAGGGCAACTGCATATCAAGCAGACGGTCCGAGTTCGAGTCTCGGTTGGGGCGACTTTTTCTCATTCTCCCAGATTTCATGTTTATCGTTTCAAAAATTAATTAAATAATTTTCAGTGTATCACCGGGCGGTTTGGAATTTATTTCTATGCCTGTTGTGTTTATATACGGTATATATAAAAGTATCTCTCGAGATCCCGCTTAGTGAATAAATATACTGAATTATAGATGAGGGCGTATCAATTTGATCTCTGGTGCGCGTGCGTACAACTGAGGACTAGTTGTGTTCCAACCGTACCACGCCGAGAATGTTAAAGGGTCGTTATCCGATCGAGTTAAAGAACAATACCAAGAAAGCCCCAGTGGTCTAATGGTTAGGGCAACTGCATATCAAGCAGACGGTCCGAGTTCGAGTCTCGGTTGGGGCGACTTTTTCTCATTCTCCCAGATTTCCTCATCTTTATCGTTTCAAAAATTAATTAAATAATTTTCAGTGTATCACCGGGCGGTTTGGAATTTATTTCTATGCCTGTTGTGTTTATATATATAAAAGTATCTCTCGAGATCCCGCTTAGTGAATAAATATACTGAATTATAGATGAGGGCGTATCAATTTGATCTCTGGTGCGCGTGCGTACAACTGAGGACTAGTTGTGTTCCAACCGTACCACGCCGAGAATAGTCCGGTCCCTAAGGGGAAATGATGTTACCATAGTGGATACACGTGTGCCCTTTGGCATGTTGATAGAACATGATATGGAGATACCAAAACAAAGTTACTGGAAATCTGATTTGACCTCTGTGACCTCTGACCTAAATTTTTATATTTCTATCTTAAACATCCATATCTCCGCAACGGGTTTGACAATTGAAATAATATTGGTGTCAAATAGATCAGAGGGTACATATTTATATTCGCTCTAATAGAACTTTTTTTCAAAAAAACAACCGGAAATGTAATTTCTCAATGTTTTGACCTTTGACCTCGGCTTACTATATCTCAATAACTACTGGTCAAAATTTCTTGAAATTTGTTTCAAATTGTTAAGAGCATACATATTTATATATACTCTAATTAAACATGTTCTTCCTAATTCACAGGAAATGTCATTTACTGACCTTTGACCTTTAATGTTTAAATATGTCTGTATCTCTGTAACCAAATGTCATAAAAAGTTCAACTTGGTGTCAAAATGTTCAGAATTTATATTAGCTCTAATAGAAGATGTTATCATATTTTTACTGGAAATGCCAGTTTGAGGTATAACCAGGATATACTGTAAAGCGTGCGTGTGTCATACTTATAATAATATACCTAAAATATAGATTTAATGGACCAGAACTACATTCAATATCCTATTTAGCCTTTTACAATTTTCTTAAAACTTTATGTTTAATTTAATTTCAATATATATAATTCCATCGCATGGTAGGCCTACACCGTAAGAGCAACACTTAATATCAACAAAAAATTAGATAAACTTAAAGTTAAATAACATTAAAAAAAAAAAGAAAATCAAGATCTTAAAGAAAGAAAAGAAGAATTAACCAATGCGATTTGATACTCATAAAACATATGACCTAATTATCAATTCATTGCTTGAAGTATGCTGAAAAAATAAAATGTTTGAAACAGTGAGGAAAAAGCGAAGAAAAGAAAAACATATGTTTAAAATATTAGAAATCTGAAAAGGATCAAAGACAAATTAATTACAAAGCTGATTTCTTTTCAAGAACATACTTTAGTGGAATATAAAAGGAAAACAAACCAGTGAGCAGTCAAAATTACCATCTTGGCTTGATCAGGCAATAACACATCCAGCTCATAACACTATACAACAACATCTTTCTAACCAGAAGAAATGAAGAGAAGCAATGATAATTATACTTTAATCAACAGAAACATGACAAAACTGACATCAACCATTACCGACCAAACGAACATTATCACATGTACACAAATAATTTACAAAAGTAATCAAAAAACAAAATCAGAGACCAACTAGAAGTAAATAAACCAATATATATGGCTTTGTAGGACCATCTTATACAGTTTGTCAATCAACTAAAATAAAAAGGAAATGAATATCACCAAATCTTTGATTTAGAGATTATCAGAAAGCATTTGAGGGAAATATTATACCTCAACAAATATTGATTACGATCGTTCAAAGAGAAGTTAAGGAAGATTAGTAAGACAAGGCGACACTTAAGATCTTCACTGCATTGGAAGAGGTGTTTAATCAAAGAGCTAATCTAAAAAATAGAGTAAATATCACTTTAAAGACACAATAAACAGTTAATTTAACCAAAATCACATTGACTTCCAGCCTATTTTTTGCTTTGAATTACAGTTTTTTTGGGTATGCACTATATCATTTTTTTCAATCCAATTTTTGGTGAAACTATTATGTGTGACATTAAAATTGCATATTCAACAAAAATATTTGTCAAATGCTTTTGTCAGGGGGAAAATAAGTAGGCCTATATCTTTAATAGCATGTGATATTATTAGCAAATTTTTCAAATGTAGTTCTAAAACTTTCCCATTACAAACAATTGCCATAATTCTGATAACATTACAATACACCCATCCTCTGGGACTTATTTTCAAATGTAGCTAAAAACTTTCCAGTACAATTCCGGCCATTTTGATGTGTATAGATGCATGCAGTAGCATTGGAAAAGCGAGAGAGGGGGAGGTGGTTGGGATGATGGAGAGACACATATTTTTTACATGTTTGTCTACACTATAAACTAGTTTAACAAAAAAGGTGTGATGTGCCCAAATATGGTAGTGATATGTCATTCATCGTGTCCATATATGGGCACATCACATTTTTTTGTCGCATAAAAATGTTATAGTGCAGACAGAGTTTAACATTTGTGTAACATGTAAAAAAAATGTGTCTCTCCATCCACCCCAACCCCCTCCCATCTCTCGATCTCTTTTTATAGATTATTAATTGCTAAATATATGCAAAACGGATGGGTCATAGCTCAAAATGACATTTCCAATTGAATTCTGACAAAATATTTTGTTAGAGCAAATATAAATGTGTATATTCTAAACAATTTGACACCAAACTGAACTTTTTAGGAAAAATAGTTACCGAGATATTGACATATTCAAACATTTGAGGTCAAGGGTCAAGAAAGCTTAATTTATGGTAATTTTTTGAAAAAAGTTTCTATTAGACTAAATATTAGATTTATTTTCTTAACATTTTGAGCCCATTCTCAAATCTCTGAGATTGCGTGTTATTGAGATATTAGGCAATCAAGGTCAAAGGTCAAACTGAAAAATAAAGCCTTTGCGGCCATTTTTGTACAATTTTTTTCATTATAGCGAATATAAATATATATCTTCCAAGCATTTTGAAAAAAAAATTAATGTAAAATGTCCATGCGTTGTCAAGGTATGGCGATTTTTAGTTATATAATAGAAAAATATAAAAATTGAGGTCAGAGGTCACAGAGGTCAAATCAGATTTCCAGTAACTTTGTTTTGGCATCTCCACACTATACTCTACCAAACTGCTATATTGAAAAATTTGTATCCAGTCTGGTAACATCCCACCCCTTTTTCTCCCCTTAGGGACTGGACTAGAATGTTAAAGGGTCGTTATCCGATCGAGTTAAAGAACAATACCATGAAAGCCCCAGTGGTCTAATGGTTAGGGCAACTGCATATAAAGCAGACGGTCCGAGTTCGAGTCTCGGTTGGGGCGACTTTTTCACATTCTCCCAGATTTCCTCATCTTTATCGTTTCAAAAATTAATTAAATAATTTTCAGTGTATCACCGGGCGGTTTGGAATTTATTTCTATGCCTGTTGTGTTTAAATATATATATATAATATACAAGATGCTGCTACCATTAGTTTATATACAGTATATATAAACATCTGGCAAAGAACATTAATTCTAAACCGCCCGGTGATATAGATATATATCGTTTCAAATTAATTAATTAAATTTCAGTATATCACCGGGCGGTTTAGAATTTATTCTGTGCCTGTGATTTTTTTATATCTGATGAAGGGCTAGTGTTGCCCGAAAGCTCTGCTAACTTTTCTGGCTGTTTTACTTTATCTATTGAGATCCAGCCACTGATACCCACAGCATTAGGGAGGTTTCGCAACCTTACGAATACGATAACGAAAACGTCATACATTTGTGAAACTTTTGAGCTGATCCCCATTTCATATTCGTAAAACGTATTCGTGTTGACGAATATCACCAGTCATATTCGTAACTACAAAACGAGTATAGTTTTTGATCTATTTTGCACATTTTGCATTTGAATTAGGAATGATTCATGATTATAATATAATTATAGATTTATTGAAAGTAATTTACTAAAGTAATTTACTAAAATGGCAGGTCAATTTAGATAAATAGCAGTTTTTAAAGTCCTCGCTCGCTTTGATGTTACGCTAGGCCTAGTAGGCAGCCAAGCACCAAGCAACACGTACCTTCGCTTCGCTCAAATTTACCGCAGTCATATTTTGGACGCGCCTCAATATTTCGTTGCACAGATTTTTTTATGGTCTACGAAAACGAATACGTGTGCAGTGACGTATCCGTTTTCGTATTCGTAAGATTGCGAAACCTCTCTAATGTCATGCAGTTGCCATAACAATTATACCACTGGGCTTTTATCTATCGTTATTTATCTCATATACTGTAATATTTGTGGCAAACAGTACACCGGGGAAACAAAAAACACTCTCCGTATGAGAATGACACAAGACAGATCAGCTATCAAACATTAAAGCTGATCAACCTGTAGCCGAACATTTTAATTCAGCTGGTCACTCGATTGCAAATTTCAGAGTTATTGCAATAGACCACGATGTCAAATGGAGCGACAAAACTCGCAAAGACAAAGAAAACCACTGGGAATTAACTTAAAACCACAAAACCTTTTGGACTTAACATTAGGAACATACTCCCAGATCGGTAAAATTATTCCATTGAATATTAACCACCATTTAAAATGTTTTTTAGTATCATTCCAAAATTGTTTATATCTCTACCAAGCTATCTTCTTTGTTTTCTACTCTTATTCAGACTCCACCTTTTGTTGTATTTCTTTTATTCCTGTCCACCCAGGCAGCACTTGCCAGTTCTTATACTATGACGTTATCCAAATTCCTTCACTTGTACTGATAACTTTTGTGGCTGTTTTACTTTATCGTTTTGATTTAGCTTTTCGCTTTTTTTTTGTATCTCCATTGAGATCCAACCACTGATTTCCGGGTGACAATAAAATATTTCAGTACTTATCCGATTTTACGTCCTCTGTGAATTAACATTCTGGACATTCAATCAATGACTCTGAGATGATAACCGAGACAATTAATACGATGTTACAAACAGAAATAAAAACAGTTTCATGTTCATTTTATTTTATTGAAGTTAAATGAAAACCTATTTTAAAGAAATTATGTTTAAAAAAGAAGAAAAATACACAAAATTAGAAGCAATAATAAAAAGGGATATTTGTTAAAGACATATGTTCACAATACACTAACACACCAACTGATTAGACTTATGATCTGGTGGTTATGGACTCAAGCACCACTTATTTCAGAAGCATTCTTTAATTAGGTTATATGCATTCTTATGTATATACTTTTTGATTTTGTCAGAATCTTTATTTATTCCCGTAGCATTATTTTTGTCATTCAATTATCTTGGGAACAATTTCATCTAGCTACGTCAATTTTTCGAAGTATATTCATTATGGCCGGGATTATCTTTTCATGGTGCGTAATTTAACGAAATCACGTTTGTAATCATATCTTCACAAGCATGTATTATAATTAAACCAAATTTGGTACTCATAAATTTCAGCTCATGTTTCATCATATGGCAATACAATTACGTGCCTAGTCCATACAACGCATGTGTACGAACACTTAAAACTTTTACAATTTATTTTCGATGAAATTAGAGTACATTTATGGCAATTTTGAGTGTAGATTTTTGCATGGGCACTGCGCATTAAACGCCCACTTTTTTGCCCGGTTTCTGTTTTATTTTACATTTCTTTAGCAATTTCATCATATTTATTCACTTTTTAAATTGAAACCATGTTATACGAGCACGTCAAAAGTGACCGGCTACGCACATGCAAGTTAACAAAATGGTGAAAATATGCTAAATTTTTATAGATCGTCAGAATGCTTGGTGAACCCTATTTTTCATTTCATTTTCTTAAAGTGTATATATCATGTATAATTTATAATGAAATTAAGAGAGAAACAAAGTTGAGTACGTCATTAAACCGAAATAACAAACTTAACATTAACATTTCTCTTTAAAATGTTCATATATGAAAGTTAAAAGTATATACTTTGACATGACACTTTGAAATCATAGATGTCATCATAGTAAAAAATTATGATCTTTCAACTTTTAGTCAGGTGTGTCTTGGTGGGAAACGAAACAAGATTTTGTTTGTTATATCTGTATTGTTTGTTTCATTTTATTTCTTATAGTGTGTAAATTATACACATGATTCATAATGCAATGTAGAGAAAACTTAATTTATATCTTTATTATTATGTAACAAGGGTGGTTTACGACATATACACGGAGGGATCTTTGATCGGATTGTTTTATTCAAGGGTATATAGCTTGATGTGCATTGGCTATTGTATTTGCGTTAGCAAGATTCTATCTTTCATATTATAAATAATTAAAGATTCTGACAGAATCAATCCATGGCATTCCATGATCAATATATCCTTTAAAAATCAGTTATCTTTATTTAAATCAATGCATATAACCTATAAATCGTCATACAGTAGTGACAAAATTAAATTTAGTTCATTTTTGTATTTGGTTAAAATCAGTTCGGAAAAGGATATTCCTGCATTAACATTGAAATATTGTACAAATGAAAAGAAAACCAAAATAATGCTAGGCTTACTTGGTCAATTGATTTACACATTGAAATGAAGTGACAAGCTTATATTTGGATATTTGGAAAACAATGATACATCTTCATACAGTAACTATAAAATTATCATTGGCAGACCTTTATTTAGAATCACATAATACATTTTCTAATAAAGCTAAAACAATAATAAAACAAAGGCTTGCAATATTTATATGTTTACCAGTATGGTTGATAATAACAATATAAGGTAATAATAAGGTAAAATTCAGTTTTACAATTTTAAGTTATTCAATAATTACATGCTGATTAATAAAATCAAGTGTGTGTTGAAATTGAAATTAGAGTGGGAATATTTCTTGGCCCCACTGAATGTTGTAAACTGCACTGTTTATTCTCAATACTATGCTGAACCATTTACTCCGATAGATTCTAGTTTCTCTCTGGGAAAAAACACATTAGAACTTAAGGATATTTCACAGACGTCTTAATTGTTTTGCTTATTGCATTTTGTTTGGTGTTAGATTTTAAAACATGGTTTAGCTCAATTGTCTTAATGGTTTAGCTCAACTATCTTAATGGTTTAGCTCAATTTACTGCAGAAAGGAAAATATACTAAATTATCATTATTAATACATGTTTTATATTTTATTATTATTTATTTACCTAGAATTGTTGGTGTTTTAAATATACATACATTAATATAATTACAATTACAAATCTTCATAAATATTAATATATCTTCTTTGTCTGGAGAACATTTTATTATGGACATTCATTTTCTTAACAATTCTTCCTTTTATTTATGAACATACTGCAACATTTATTAGATAAACATTTCAATACGATTATTACTACAATGTATGTGCACTGAAGTATAGATCAATTATTTAGTTGGCTGTTATGTTGACAATAATATAAATTTTACATAACACAAAAAACTTACCTTTCAGTTTTAAGCTGTAAATTTAAGCGATCTTTAACAGTATTACTAGTAGCTTTTACAAGTTTCTTTTCCATCTCAGCTATATTGGCCTTGTAACCAGTGATGTTGTGGAATACTTGTATGTGTCTATCCCCGCTTGATACAAGATAGTAACTACTTGGACTAAAAGCTATTGAAGTAATCGGTACTGAAAAACATATATAACAGTATACTACTAAGATTGATTAGCTTAGATTTCTAACCCTAACCCATTACCTTAATTTTAACACATCCACACAGCTAAATTTGAACTATACTAAGACAAAAATAAATAACTTACATGCATGAACATCATGATATTCATGATCTAAAACCCCCTCTTCAGCATTAAATACATAGATATTTGCATGAGTTGCTATGGCAATACTATGCGAGTCGTAGGATAGACAAATTCGACTAGGTTCAGTATGATTGAATGATCCAGTACAAAGAAGATAAGGATCCTGTTGTTTCATATACTCCACTACAATACAGTACAAGACAAATGTTAGTTATTTGCATAGTAGTAGTCAAGACTATTTGTGAAAAAAATAGGAAAAACCGGGAATTGTACAAATAATTGGAGTTTCAATTTCATATATTTTGTTATAAGATGTAAAAAACATTACAAAAGAAAACAGTTCAAAAATCCATGATGTGTTCACCTAAAAAGTTAAAATATTAATGGTTACATGGCAAGTTAAGAAATTGATAAATATATATATATAAATTTTAAAATACAATATTGTCTTTACCAGTATATATAATTTATAAGCAATAAAATTCTAAAGAGAAGATTTTTAACAATTATCTTTAATTTTGACAACTTCAGTTTAAGATAATACTAAAACAAACACACACTTCACTTACCATCTGTGTCCCACAATTTCCAAGTACCATCTTTAGATACAGTTGCCATTCTAATGACAGTACAAAGAAAGAAAAAACTACAGTAAATGTGTTAAAGAAATCAGATAAAGGGTCATAGGTGAGTGGTAGTGTAGAAGCTTAAAATTACTACACATAGACAAGTATGGTGTATAATTAATATACCTGGTAGAATCTAGATTGAAGGAAAAGTAATAAACACTAGCAGAGTGACCCTTGAGTTCCATAGCTCGACGAACTTCTGTAAATTCATTGCTTCTGTTAAACACTACTTCCCATAATTTTACATCAGGAGTAAAGCCTTCATTTGAAATAAAAAATATTGTTAAGCTTTAAACTATTTATCTGTAAAAGGAAATTTCAATTTATATTATTTACAAACAAAATAGTAACACTTGATATGATAACTTGTTTTGTTGCATTCCATCCCTTTGATCTCAAAATGTATGTTTAGTTACTTCCATACATTTCATAAAAAATTACCTAAGAAATACTTTATTTAATTCCAGTTTGAACATCATAGGCCGTAAGCAGTAGCTCAAAAAAGGCCTAGAATATGAACTTTGTTCCAACGTTCGGGGTCTAGATTTTGAGAGTCGATATTTTGAAATGAACATGTTTCCCACACTATTATCAAAGTTCTCCATAAAATATCCAGTCAATTTCAAGCAATTGCCCCTCAAAGGTACTGCAAAAATAAATTTTTATGAAGTAATAACTTTACAAATAACAAGTGTTATTACATTTACCATGTGGGTAGTCAAGTGGATTGTAAACACATATCTAAAATTTCAAATTTAAAATCTACATCTGTAGGGAGAAAAATTTAGATTATTTAGTCAATTTGAGACTTTCTGGGATTTTTGAGATGCAGTATCTTCATATATAATTCACATACCATGTTTATATTTTCTGTATGACTTCTTGAGAGGGTTGGTAAACAGCTTTTGAAATTTGGTATTGTAATCTTAAATTTTTAAGGTTTTTATTGAGGAAGCTGCAAAAAGTGTGATTTTACAAATTGTATAGATAATTTTTAAGTTTTGGCCATTTTAAAGCTTACCGTATGTCTTTATATTCATGCATTGGATATTCTAGTTGGATAGTTACACATCAAAAAATGATTACGCAATCAATTATTTTAACTGAAAATTGCATTTTTTGTTTTTTTAGTGTAAATTTAAAAACATAACAAATGAATCCCTTAGTAGCTAACCTGGTTGTAATTGTTACTGTCATTATAAACATTGGCTAAAATGTATTTAAATCATCATGGATAATATTAAAGGTAAAGGTTGTTATACAGTACATACATAAAGCCTATAGACATTTAACTATCTGGTAATGAATACTATGATGTATTTTTTATTTTCCACAAATAAGACTGTTGTCAAATATACAAAGTATTTTAATTATTACAAATTGCTTTAAATATAATCAACCAGTAATGAATTATAAATATTATAGCAAATATAGTATATATACAACTTTATAGTAATAACTGTTGCTTATGTCTAGTACTACAAACATAATATAACATTTAGAATATTGAATCAGCTTTAAAAACTATCTATCAAAAACGAAACCAATATACAATATAGCCCTAATACCTGATGTGAAAGGTTAGTTTTTCCAAAATTTTTGAACTTGGCTGATTACTTTTCGTTTTTATTAAGAGTTTTGCTTTTTTTTATTATCATATCCAATTAGAGAGAGAAAACCAGCCGGTCACTGATGTACCCACAGCATTGTGAGTTTGCTGCACTAGGTCAGGATTGGAAGGCAAGCACGTTAACCACCAAACTACAGCTCCACTATGTCGTTAACTATAAAATTAGCATTGTAAATATGTCAAGAAATTCTAGACCCATAACACTGGAATGAGACGAAATGATACGATTTACTGCTTACGGCCTATTATTTTAGCAATCAATCCTTCCATGGCACCACGCTTGTCGATCACTCCCTAGAGGAATTTCATCATTGTTTTGAGTGAGGCAGCACAGGCTGAGTAGGGCCTTGCATTTTCGGTTGGTTGCAATTTATTTTAATGTTTTAATTACACCTGAACAAACAATATAAATTTTATATAAATTTTTCCATATTAAGCCTCTAAGCCTGATCGACTGTAATATAAACAGCGTTGCGAATTTTGCAATTTTTGCACACCCTTTATTTTCGTAATTGTGAAAGTATAATAAGCATCACTGCTTAAAACAACAATTCAAAACTAGACCACAATTTAATTTAATTACAAAAGTAGCATATAAGATAACAAAGATCCCACAAAAAAATTGCAAAATTTTAAAAACCATTAAAATCATACAAAAAAACTAAAATAGAAACAATTTCACCATGAAATTAACAAAAATAAGACTCATTGCATACACAAAATTAAAAACAAAGCTCCTGCAAAAAACAAAATATCAAAACAATATAATACTAAAAACAGTACAGGAATGAATTCAGGGTAGCACAAAAAAGTAACCAATGGTCAAACTTATTTCCATTGTGGCCCTTAAATTGCTATAAAAAATGTAATGCAAACAATTTGGGCAAGTTAAAATATTGTCAGGGAAATTAAACTTCAGACACTGGTTACCCAAAGGGCAACACACAATTTTAAGATTCTGTACAATGGAGGAATCTAGGTAGAGTAAATTAAAAGCTTACCACATGATGCTATAAATCTGCCACAATTGGATACAGCAGCATGGTTGTTGTTTATATGATGTGTATCGATTGTTGTTAAAACTTCACCTGCAAATAAAACAGTTTTTAATTTTGTAAAATTTCATGAAACAACATTGTTATTATTACAGTTATTATGTTGTAATAGCTAGTCAATCTTGTTTAAGTATACAGTATAAGAAAGGGAATACTGCTTCATTTCTAAGCAAAACTACATTCTACCCATGAAGCCAGGTTGTAGAACAAGTTGCAGTGTTTTCTTTCTCTAATGTAGTTAAAGAATCACTTTCTGAATATTACTATATGAATCTTAGTTTGCATTAATAAAAAAACCTTTTAGATCCCAAACAATAATAGTTGTATCAGAGGTGGCCGTCATAATGTAACTACCATTTACCACTGAACCAATACCAATAGATATGATATCTTGTACATGTTTCTGTAAAAAAAAACACAAAAAAACAAGACAATTCAATTATTAAAAGTATTTTACCAGCCAATAAATAGTACTTAACTCGTTAACTCATTATTTTTATTACATTTACAGATTATTTTACGAGTGAGTTTTTGGCCTATAACCATTATACTAGGGAATATCTTAATTTTTAGCATTTATTATACAAAATCAATGTTTATGAGTTGAATGGGAAGACTTTTTCATAGAAGATTAGACTCATCAATAGAAAATATTCTTCCCATTCAACAAATACAAAAACACTCAATTAATCATTCAATTAATCACCTGTTTTAAATCTTGAATTAAATTGTTTAAAAAAAGGAAGAATAATGCATGGTACATAATACAAAATCAAGTGATGGCAAGGATACACCAACTGTGATGGCAAGGATACACCAACTGTGATGGCAAGGATACACCAACTGTGATGGCAAGGATACACCAACTGTGATGGCAAGGATACACCAACTGTGATGGCAAGGATACACCAACTGTGATGGCAAGGATACACCAACTGTGATGGCAAGGATACACCAACTGTGATGGCAAGGATACACCAACTGTGATGGCAAGGATACACCAACTGTGATGGCAAGGATACACCAACTGTGATGGCAAGGATACACCAACTGTGATGGCAAGGATACACCAACTGTGATGGCAAGGATACACCAACTGTGATGGCAAGGATACACCAACTGTAAATTTGAAATACAATTTCTATTCCATCATAATCCAAACTTATAAGAAATAAATTTACCTTAGGAAATTCAAGTACAGTTGCAATGCTTGCAGAAGTACCATCTTCTTTCTTTCCAATTTTAAAAACTTTGATATAATTTCCATTAGATGTACTTGTTATGAAGGCTCTACAAACACATTTAAAAAACTTTAAAATGCTTTTTCAATTAGATGGTAATAAATATATTATTATAAGACACCTAAATAGGTTCTTGTAATTTGATTGAATGATTGTGGGTCACATGGTGTACGATAGATTTATACTGTTAAACAATGTTGTAATGCTGGCCTGTAGCCAGGGGGTTATGGTTCGGGCGCACGCGCATCTAACATGCTACATGCTGTACGGCAGCAACAAAATGTTATCGTCCTTTAAGTAGTCTATGTATGAGGACAAGGATAAAAGTACGATCGTTTTGCTCATTGGTAGCATGCTGCATGAGATTGTCTTTTCCAGCCAACTAGGTGCCATTTATCATGAATTTTATATGCGAGAGTTCCATTTCCAGCCATCTAGGAGTGTCATTTAATAAGATACGCTTCAACTTAGGCCCCACCATTGAGGGGGGGGGGGGGGGGGGTAGAGTGACCCAAATACCTAGTGTCCGAACCCCCCTTGTAAGATCTTGGGTACGGCCCTGTAATGTAATAATAAAATGTAATAATAAAATGTAATAATAATGACAACCACACAGTACCCTGCTATGTACAACACAACTCCTCTCTCCCACCCCCAATCTACCAATTCTCATTTTTTCATAATATAAAATTAAATTAATACAAACTAGAATTTAATTCGTCACTTTGACAAATTATAGGTGATCATTTTTATCATTTTAATGAAATTAACACTTTTTAAACATGCATGTACGTTAACATACGATCGTTAAAAGTTGACATGATGCATACGCTTATACTTATAGTGCTGAGTTGTGCCTATTATATGCCATATACAATATGTACAGTATATACTGTATATCTATACAGTGTAGCATAGGTGAAATTACGGGACACACATCATGTTCTAATTTTTTGGTATGATGGAATTATCAAAATAAACTCAAATATGACAATTTCGAAAGATAATGAATTGAGCAAATAAATATAAGAATTTGAAGAGAATCTGGCACGTAGAAGCGCTGTGCGCGCTCTTTGAAATTTATATAACTTTGACGAAAAAGATGAAAAAACTACTTTTTAACTTCATCTGGCCATATTTTAACGTCACAACATCCGATAGGCTTGGTTTTTATATGAATTCATATCTACATTTCATCAGCTTTCATAATAAATTATAATCATCAAGGTAACCTTCAATTCTGAAGAGCTGTAAGATATTCAAATTTACGGCGAAGGTGAAATTACACGACCTACGTTATTAAGTTTTTACGCGTGATGACGTCATCAAAATGAAAACACTGACAACTTATGAGAAAGATAAATAATTAAGCAAGCACACACTGAAATTTGTGCAAAAATCGAGCTCAAATAGCGGAGATGCGCGCTATTGAATGTGATAACCTACACAAAACGGAAAAAAATCCTAATTTTATAATACCATTTTTCAATTCAATTCAATTTCAATTCATCGACATTTTTATTCCATAATCAAAATAAAAACATATACAAATACAATACAAATAATAAGATAATGGAATGGGATACAAAATAAGCACAAGTGCTTTAAGCATGTAACCCTAACAAAAAGATCAAACAATTAGTACAAACAAAAAGAACAAACCAAAATAACATAATGTGATTTACTTAACTTAAATATTTCTATTGTTATAATATTGCTTTAATCTCTGTTTAAACAAACTTAAAGTGGGGGATTGTTTTATATAGTCTGTTAAATTGTTCCAAATATGTGTTCCTTGGTAGGAAATACATTGCTGTCCGACTTTGGTGCGTTTTAGTTGTGGACAGTAGTTTGACCTGTTTCTAGTTGAGTAATTATGGAATGAGGCAGATGTACTAAATAAGTTATTAAATGATTCAGGTAATAGATTATGTTTATATTGATACATAAATATAGCAGTGTGTTTCGTATAAAGGTCAAAAATATTTAATGTTTGGGTTGAAATAAAAAGTGGATGAGAAGGATGCATAAAATGAACATGACAAATATTTCTAAGTGCTTTTTTCTGGAGAATATGTATACGGTTTAAGTTTGTAGCAGAAGTAGCACCCCATACTGTGATAGCATACGTTATTCTAGGTAATATAAGTGCATTGTATACCGTTAACAAGATTTTACTTGATAACATAGACTTCACTTTGTTTAAGACACCAATTATTCTAGAAATACTGTTTGCTACCTCATTTACATGAAAATTAAACGATAAAGTTTCATCCAGAAATAAGCCTAGAAATTTAACTTCAGTAGCTTTTACTATACATTCATTTCCCATCCTCAATTCTAGTGAGGTAGTGTCAGCTGACTTATTTCTAGCCTTAAATATAACATATTTTGATTTGTTTACATTTAGCGTTAATTTGTTAGCAATAAACCAGTCCGAAAGTATAGATAACTCCTGGTTCATTGTATCAAAAGCTTGAGTAATATCATTGTGACTATAAAACACATTTGTGTCATCTGCATACATAATCATGTCTACATGGTTACATGCTAGACTAATATCATTAATGAATATAAGAAATAATAATGGACCCAATATGGATCCCTGAGGAACTCCAGTGTTTACTGTCATTTTACTAGATGCAGTATTAACAATAAATGTGTATTGTAGTCTTTTTTTAAGATAGTTTGAGAACCAGTTTAGCGGAACTCCTCTTATACCATAAAATCTTAACTTATCTAATAATACATCATGATCGATTGTATCAAACGCTTTTGATAAATCAAGGAAAACTCCTAGTGTGAACTCTTTATTCTCAATAGCGTTTGTGATTTTTTCAATCGATTGTATTAAAGCATGACTAGTTGAATGGTGTTGTCTAAATCCATACTGTGTTTTACTCAGTACGTTATATTTTGAGAGGTAACAAATCGTTTGATCATACACAATCCTCTCAAATATTTTGGAAAAAAAAGGTAAAATGGAAATAGGCCGATAATTATTTATATCGGAGATGTCACCATTCTTAAATACCGGGATAACTTTAGCAATTTTTATATCAGCCGGGACACAGCCCGATGATAATGACGTATTAATAATATGCAATAAAGGTTTTAAAATAAACGGGGAAGCAGATTTTATGAGTTGGGCACTTATACCATCATGGCCAGGAGAAGTATTCTTTGTGTTTTTAATATAGTGGTTAAGTTCATGTTCAGTAACAGGCTTAAAAAACATTGAAGAGGTAAAATTTCCCTTTAAGAAAGTTCTGTGGGTGATTTCTTCATTTTGAGATTCATGCCTAAATTTATTATTTAGTTTTTCTCCAATATTAATAAAAAAAGAGTTGAATGCATCAGCTTTCTCATCATTATGAGAGAAAGTCTCAGTACCCAATTTTATTTTTGTAGGCAAATTGGTAGTCTTTTTCCTACCCATTATATCATTTAGGATTGTCCACGTTTTTTTAATATCTTGTTTATTTCGTTCAAACTGGACCATATAATATTCTTTTTTCCGATTTCTAATAGTAGTGGTTAACTTGTTTCTAAAATGTATGTACGTACTTTTATTAGTAGTGGTGTTATTTTGTTTGTACTTTTTATATAATTTATGTTTTTGAGAGATAGCTCTGGCAATTTCAGCTGTGATCCAAGGAGATTTTAACTTGTTCGCCTTATTTCTAATTCGTTTTAAAGGGAAACAATTATCAATTGTTTTATTTAAAGTGTTTGTAAAATTTTGATAAGCAACATTCGCATTATTTGAGAATAGCACATCATTCCACTGATTACTTTGTAATTCTTGCAAAAAATACTCCGTTTGTTGAGGAGAGTATTGTCGTTTATATACAAATCGAGGATATTGCTTATTATGTTTTTCCAAAGTATCTACACAGAATATTGGGAAGTGATCAGAAATATCAGTAATAAGTATTCCACTTTTAAGGGACGTAGTAAAAGAATCGATGTTGCAATAAATGTTATCAATTATTGAAGCACAATTATCGGATATTCTAGTAGGACTTTTTATGATTGGCTGAAATGACTGAGAAAATATTGTGTCTAAGTGTGATTGGATAGTGTTGTCGGTAGATTGTTGGAGTAAGTTTATGTTATAGTCTCCCACAAGGTAAGCTTTCTTTTTTTCTAGATTAATCATTTGCATTACACATGTTAATTCATCATCAAACTTTTGCAAGGAACGTGAGGGTGGTCTATAAACTATACCACAAATAACATTATTTCTTGATTCTAACTCAATCTCAATAAAAATAGTCTCTGCTTCAGTCATACAAGATGACAGATCATTTCTAATAATATATGTTAGTTTGTTGGTAACATAGAACGCTACCCCACCACCTCTCTTATCTTTCCTATCATTGTGAATCAAACTGTAGCCTGGTAACTGGTATAGATTAATATTATCTTTTTCGGTTAACCAGGTTTCACTGAAGGCAATGACGGAGAAGGCATGTACGAGTGAGTCTAAATAGTTTGAGATTAAGTCAAACTTATTAACAACACTACGACAGTTTAGTCCAAATATAGAAAAGTTTGATGATAAATTAGAATGTTCAAGTGAAGAAATTAAGTTATCTTCGTTAAAATATTCTGTGCTCACATTTACATTATCAAAAAGGTCACATTCAAACATTTAAATTAGACAGAAAAGGAAATGACAAATGAATAAAATTGAGCAAGCTGCTTACAGCAGAGAATAGTTAACACTATATAGCCTAAGTTAACAAGTATGTACAATAAATTACAATATATACAATGTAATATGAATTGTTTTATCATGACATACCAACAACAACTAAACGACAGGCAGTGAAACAATAATGATGATCATGGACGCCAATTAAATATTTGGTTAACTTAAAAGATGTTGATCAATCTAACTCACCGATGTCCAGAATGTATTATTATGGCAAGTTATCGTTACTCACTGGTAAGTCAAACATCGCCGGTAAACAGCTACGTTGAAACGGTCTAGAACATGATGTCTCAATAACGGCGCTCACTTATTAATCACATCAGCCACTTAATGTTGTTATAATTTGTCATTATACATCACTAGTAAAGTACGGATAGTATAACTTAAATACATTTAGTTGTGTTGTGTTTCATTAAAACGATGTGTTTAACGTTTACGAGTTTGATCAACCCAGTAACTCATCGATGAATTACCGGTAAACAACTACGTTGAAACTTACATCGTCAACAGCCACTTAATTGTTGTTGGTATTTCTCATTATGTAACACTATCGTCGCACACCTGCCGTGGGTCACATGAATTAAAGTTTGAATGGACAGAGATATCCAGAACATAACACTAACAGCCAGGTGCGCGACATAAACAAACAAACTTCGTTTATTTACAATTTATAACGGTAGAAATACTACTACAATCACATAATTAGTCTACGTTCTACAAGACAATGATAGACTCTGCGGTAATGTAGGTATGAAATATAATTCATAAACATTAATTAATTGTGTTCAATTGAACATTAATTAATTTGGCTTAATGACTTAATTATAGTTATTTTAGTGGCTTGTATGGCTTACCGTCGATAAACAGTTGTCCATTTCTGAATACGGGCTTACGTTTTTCGGCATATGCCTGCGCCATAATTGTAGATAATTCTCTCTTTTTCTTCATGTCCGCGTCAGGTAAATCTTCAGTAATAAATACGTTTTGTGATTTACTTTTTAATTTTACTTTTCCTAGTTTTAGGACTTGGTTTCTTTGTGGACGGTACAGAAATTTAGCTATTATATGCCTCGGTTTGTTATCTAAACGGCGTTTCCCGGTGCGATGGCAATTTTCAATTTCGATGTCCTTGAGTCCGAGTTCTTCGCGTAGTACTTTTTGCAATAAGTCCTGGGTGTTTTCTGTAGCATTTTCTATAACTCCTCCAAACCTTAGATTAAAACTCCTACTGTATCTTTCTTGTTTTAGGATTGAATTTTCCATGTCCGCCATTTTATCCTGATAAGCCGCCATTTTGTTTTCATACTCCTCCATTTTCTTGATTTCATTTCCAATTTTTTTTATTTCTTCCTTCGTTTTGTTAGTTGAATCATGCGCATATTCCACACTTTTTTCTAGATCTTTGACAGTTGTTTCCAGTTTGGTAAGCCTTTTGTTGTAGTTTTTTTGATTTTCTAGGACTTTATCTAGTTTACCATTAAGTTGTTCTGATAGCCTACCTAGTTGATCGGCGAGCGTTTGAGTTTCCCCCTGTCGATCGCCGGAGGCTTCGATTGGATCATCTGCTTCTAGACTTTCGGAGGGTCTAGCTTTTCTTGTTAAGTCAATTGATTTAGTATTTGCCCTAGTAGGCCTATTAGTCGCCATCATGCAGTCTTCTTTTAGTTAGTGTATACAACTTTTAAAAATAGTAGAGTTTGTTGGCTATATATTACCTTTAGTCTGAATTTAAGATCTTTTTCCCTGCGTGTAAAAGTTAGGTGTTGTCTCTACTCGCGCATGCTCACATCAACAAAAAAATTTTGTACGTCTAATGTGTATATACATTTATATCTACAACTCAATGGCTTCCCGAATAAGTTAAAAAACTTAGGGGTCATCGTGCATTCTGAAGAGTTATTTTCATTTTAAAAATGCCTTATTTTTCATCATTTTCAGCACTTTTATGCAATTAATGTGCGCATTTTGTCATTTTTAACATGCTCGTATAACGTTATTTTAAGTCGGAACAAACTCAAATTTGGTGAATGTACTAAGGATGGTGAGTAGAATGCGATTTCTACAAAAAATGTGTATTTTTACGCTTTTTAAGAATTGCGCGCGCAAAAACGCGCGATTTCACGCGTATTACCCTACGTGCGCGTGCGTTTTATTGGCTAATATTTTTACCCTTTACCTGAAGTTTATGTATAGTGAATTTCATTAATATGTAATAATGAATTATGGAGATATGACTGATAATGTGATTTCACAAAATGGCGTATAAATTACGTCACGGATGAGTGATCGAGCTGAAAAGCTTATTAGGACTAAGTTAAAGAATTTGAAAGACATTGTGAAATTTTGATAATCATTAACATTAAACTTTTTGAGATAATTGTTACACAAAATAGTGTACAGAAACAATAATAACAACAATAAAGATTTCATACAATAACAATAGGTGATCATTTTATTGTAAATGATCACCTAATAATTTACAGCAATAAACAAAGTTTTACACAACAGCACAAAAACTTTAATTTAAGAGATCAGATCTTTTTTTCAAAACATTTCCTGACAAGGCTCTTGCATAATTTATCAGTCAATTCACAACAAACATCAGTCATTTTTTTTTTTTCATGCTCATCCACCCTCCTTAACAACCTTCAAGGAGAGCAACTAATTGTGATCCTTTAAGCACATTATAATAGCTATCAGCTATAAGCCTACTGACATGAATCTCAGTGAGGCACCAAAAAAAAAAGGGGATTCACCTGTCTGCATTCAAAGAGCACAAGTTTACCTATCACCTCATAGTGCATCCAACTTGGGAGATAACCCTTGTTATTGTAACCATCTTTTATTTTTCTTTTTTTCTATATTCTTCCTTCTTTCCACGAATTTTGCCCCAGTTAACACACCCTTAATTTCAAACTAAATGTTTTTTTCTGCTACTAAATTAAAATTTAGATCCCATTTAATAGTATACAAATAATGAATGTTTATGAGTGTAATGGTACAGATAATGGCATGAGGTAAATGATAAAAGGTTATATATCAACAAGGCGACAGCCGAGTTGATATATAACCTTTCAGCAATCACCAACTATAACATCTAAATAGATTCCTGTCATTTGAATCAAATAAAATGTAGGCCTAGCCAAGGCCTACATTTGATGATGTCTTTCATACAAAAATAATACACAATTTAAAATAATTAGACTTACTTGCAATCTGGACTAAACTTGACATTTGTTCCATGATCATATTCCACATTTCCTCTAAGACATCTGAATATTATAAAAATAAAATAACTGGCAGGTACAACAAAATGAAATGAAATTCCGATACATCAACTACCGGTATGCATATTACTGTAATAGTTTGTTTCTCTCTATATTTGTAGTTACAGTAGCAGGATTACTAAAAAAGTTATTGCCCGATTTTAAAGGATGGCTTCACACATCATCATTAAATGTTCAAATGCCTAGGTGGTTTTTGCGCTCTATGAGTGCCCTTCTAGCCACACATTTGTGAAACTTTTGAGCTGATCCCCATTTCATATTTGACAAATATCACCAGTCATATTCGTAACTGGGGCATTCCACAGTATTTTTTTGTTACGGACGGGACATTTTTGAGAATATAACTAGACATATCTTAGAAATAAAAAAGAATCCAAGATTCAAAGTAGAATAAATGTATACTTATATGGCCAATGTTTATTATGAAAGTCCAAAAAAGAAAAAAGACTGTACAAAAAAAATGTTATTATGAAAATTGTATGGGTCGCGAATGGGACGGCAAATGGACATGACTTTTGAGAAGGTTTACGTATTGTAATATTTCTCCTCATTTAAAAGAGATTTTAAAATATGTTTTTTGTATTATTATGTTGCCAGATAGTTGTTTTAGATAACTGAATGTTAATTATAAAAATTTAACTGCAAATTAATTAATAAATATGATTTATATGTTGTTACGGATGGGACATTTCTAATATCGCGGACAGGACAACTTTGTCCACGTTAAAAAATTGTATAATTTTTGGTATTAAAAAAATTTTAAAATAAGGTGCGGGCAAAAAATTCTATTGATCATACATTCGAATAATTATCGATCTATAATTTCCCCTATGTTTCATTATTTTTGGGATTTTATTTGTGTTACACTTACAGGAGCTTGTTGAAAATAAGCACTTTCTTATCAGTGGGGGGATAGTTCAAATTACACAGTAAAGTCTCTATTCTTTTGTACACAAATTTTGTAAATAGAGAGGCATTTTAAAAAGCTATGAAAAATAAACGGTGTGGTAAAAAATGATATCAGATGACTAAATATAGGTAATATAACTTGAATTTTACATTTCTGGTATTTTTATTCAAGTTGTATTGTCCCCCAAAACATGAAAAATAAAGATGAAAAAAATCAAATTTTGAATAGACCATTTTGTAGTTAATATAAAGTTATTCACTTCCACCGAAAAAAAATATTGATTTCGCTTATAAAAAATCAAAATAAGTTTACCATTTTTTCGAACTCATCGACTCAGAAATTAGGCCGGTAGAGCTAACTCATACATATGCATGTTAATGCATCCACACAGCAGAGATCTGATCTAACAATGGACGATGCACGTTGTACAACACCACCAGATATCGACGCGACTCGACTGTGGGTTTCCCCTGATCGTATGTAAAGCTGAGCTGTTAATTTGTCGGTAATTAGGCCTAGACGGTTATTTTAAATATAATAATATATATATAACACAATAATAACAGGAAGGTAAATTAATTAACTTAGCCTGGGATTTTTCCAGTTCAGGGCTAAATACATGCTGCTGCATATACTTTAGTAGCAAGCAGACTGGGACAATCGGGTCCCTGCAGAAGATGCCCAGCTAGGTACATTGTACTCTTCATAGACTGGCCTAAGCTATGCCATCAATCTTAGCTACATTCCGAAAATACAGCCAGCTTGGATATACATTTACAGTTGAAGCTTGTTGGTTATCCGCACTTGGCGGATAACCCCTTGTTATTGTCACGATCTTTTTTTCTTTCTTTCTTATTCTTCTTTCTTTCCCATAATTTTGTTGCGCGTGTATCTCTAAATCTTCTCAACATAACATTGTATAACTTTATCAGAAGATTGACCTCTATCTGAAGATGTCGTAATAAGGTTTTCGGTCCCGTCCGAGTTGCGCAGCGTAAGTTACGCGCGATTTTATGAATTTCGCGTATTTAATTTAGATCGAAAACCATTAAACCACTTTTATTTAAAGACGTTGAGCTGATGAAGACTGGAACAGAGGTCACCCAAAGACAACTAATGATAGACTCGGTATTGGAATATGATTGGATATTGCAGGAAAAATATTTGTGACTCTCCTGCTGCATTCGGCCAATATGTTCTTGTCCAGCTTGTATGTAAAATGTTGTATAATTTTTTTTTGTATTATATGTACAGTATATTATTTTGTAAACATGACATTCAATAAATAAAAAAAAACTACAACAGTACACAGGATAAATTATTCAAATTTACTTGTACTTCATAATTTTACTGTAAATATTACAGTGCAAAAGGGGTTAATAAAAAATATATATACAGTATATCTTATTGAATTCCTGTATTGTTTTTTTGTGTCAATTTGTCTACCAATTATCAATGTGTTAATTGTGGCAGTAATTACGGCAGCTATAGTCTTCTAAGATCGCTCATATCCATTACAAAGTGTCATTTTAATAGTAAGAAACGTTTCAATAAATTGTGAATGTTGCCACTGTACGATACATTTTGTGTTTCTCACTACTTGCTCTTATTGTTCAATCAATGTTAATACCTAAAAAAAAAAAAATTTGTGTCAAAATATCTGTATAAATGTTTATTTGCGGAATGTTAATTTGAACCTATTACATTTGATGCAGAAAATATTTTTAAAATACAGTACTGCATCAGTAAACATCTAAAACAATATTTAGACTTATTTGGTAATTTTCTCTGCAGAATAGATAGTTGAAATCTTTAAAAATTAAACCAATTCATCATGATAGAAACAAAAAATTACTAGAATTTAATTCGTCACTTTGACGAATTATAGGTGATCATTTTTATCATTTTATTGACTTTAATTAATTAATTAATTTTTTAAACATGTACGTACGTTAACATACAATCGAAAAATGTTGATGTATGCCATCCTATTATACGCTTATAGTGCTGAGTTATGCCTATTATATGCCATATACATTATGTACAGTAAATACTGTATATCTATATACAGTGTAGCATAGGTGAAATTACGGGACACACATCATGTTCCAATTTTTTGGTATGATGGAATTATCAAAATAAACTCAAAGATGACAATTTCGAAAGATAAGGAATTGAGCAAATAAATATAAGAATTGGAAGAAAATTTGGCACGTAGAAGCGCTGTACGCGCTCTTTGAAATTTGTATAACTTTTACGAAAAAGATGAAAATACTACTTTTTAACTTCAACTGGCCATATGTCACAACATCCAATAGACTTGATTTTTATATGAATTCATATCTAAATTTCATCAGCTTTCATAATAAATTATAATCATCAAGGTAACCTTTAATTCTGAAGAGCTGTAAGATATTCAAATTTACGGTGAAGGTGAAATTACACGACCTATGTTAATCAAGTTTTTACGCGTGATGACGTCATAAAAATAAAAGTAGTGGCAAGTCATAATAAAGTCAATTAATTGAGCAATCACATACTGAAAATTGAGCGAAATCGGGCACAAAATAACAGAGATGCATTCTATTGAATGTGAAAAAGAATGACAAAAGAGAAAAATAACTTAATTTTAAATTCAAGTGGCCATTTGATGACTTTAAAACATTTTGTACATAAATTGTGTACATGAATTCATATCTACAACTCAACGGCTTCCAGAAAAAGTTAAAAAAATTGGGGGTCATCGTGCATTCTGAAGAATTATTTTCATTTTAAAAATGCCTTATTTTTCACCATTTTCAACACTTTGATGCAACTAATTTGCGCATTTTGTAATTTTGAACCTGCTCGTATAGCGTTATTTTATATCGGAACTGATTCAAATTTTGTGAATGTACTAAAGATGGTGAGTAGAATGCGATTTGTAAAAAAAAATCGTATTTTTTACGCTTTTTAAGTATTGCGCGCGCAAAATTTTTTTTTTGCGCAGTAATTTGTTGAAACACGCAAATGGCCTAATTCATGCTCTAATTTGATCAAAACTTAATTTTGAGGTTTTTAAATTTTTAAAGCGCGATTTCACGCGCATGACCCTACGTGTGCGTGCGTTATTATTTGCTAATATTTTTACCCTTGACCTGAAGTTTACGTTTAGTGAATTACATTAATATGTGATAATTAATTATGGAGATATGATTGATAATGTGATTTCACAAAATGGCGTATAAATTACGTCACGGTTGAGTGATCACGCTGAAAAGCTTATTAGAACTAAGTTAAAGTATTTGAAAGACATTGTGAAATTTTGGTAATCATTGACATTAAACTTTTTGAGATATCTGTTACACAAAATCTGTACAGAAAGTAATAAATAACTAGACATGTAACTCGTCACTTTGACGAGTTTGGTTATCCGCAGCGCAAGTGGTGCAACATTAACTTAAGGGGATAGGTTGAGGACAAAAGGAAGTGTTCACTATGGCATTATGACCTGAACTGAAGAATATGATATGTTGTTATTGCTGAATTTTATTATTTATATTCATATATAGTATACACAGTATAACCTGTATCCATATCACATACAGTGTAGAATAGGTGAAATTACGGGACCCGCTATTTATTGCAATTTTTAACATGTTGACGGTTTTAAAATGAAACGCGAAGGTAGCAATTCCGAAAGGAAATTATCTCAGCAACAACGTATTAGCGTGTAGAAGAAATTTGAATACGTGAAATATTGATGCGCGCTCTTTTAAATGTAATGAATTATGACGCAAAAGATGAAAATACGACCTTTTTCATTTAACTGGCCATATGATGACGTCACAACATCCGATTGGCAACATTTTTACATAATTTCGTATCTACAATCCAATAGCTTACAGAAAAAGTTTTAATCGTGATTATCACATTTTATTCTTACGAGCTATAACAGATTAAAATTGTCTGTAAAGATGAAATTGATGCCACACGTGATTTAAATTTTTAGGCATGATGACGTCAAAAAAATTAAATTATTTTTAACTCATGCGAAAGACAGTTGATTGACCTAGACATTATCAAAATCGGGGGGAAAATGGAAAACGGATAAGTCGAGATGCGCTCTATTCAATGTGATGAGCTATGACGAAAGATACAAAAATCCTAAATTTTATGTTCGTGTGGCCATACGATGACGTCACAATGTCCGGTTAGCCATATTAATACCTGATCCGATATCTACAACTCATCTACTTCCAGAATATGTCATCCACAAAAATTTGACCGTCTAGTTTAGAAATTACGACTGTTTAAAAAAAGACATATTTTAAACGAATTTTTTAACCTTTTCATAAAAAACGCGCGCAAATTGTCCAATTGGACGTGCTCGTATGACGTATCTTTAAGTCGAAATTGTTTAAAATTTGGTAAAATTACTAGAAAAGGCTGGAAAAACATAAATCACGCGAAAAAAATACGTTTTCAATGCTACGTGCGCACCGCACACGTAAAAATGTGCGCAAGCGTGGGAATTTTTGACATGCTTAAAACGACATGAAACGCGTAGAAAGTTGATTATAAATTAATTTTGCGCATTTTGAAATTTTAAATGCGCGTGCGCGCGTAACTTTATGTAAAACACGCAATTTTTTTTCAACAGAAAGTTAGCGCATGATATAAATTAAACTTTTGCAAAGTTTCAAGTTGAAATGTTATTTGGTTGTAGACATATGTTAAATACGAGAAAATCGTTAAATCGCGCGTACGTCACGTTGCGCAATTGTAAACATCATGAAAAGCTTCGCCTGACGACGTTACATAAATGTCAAAATGTTAACATAGTTACCGAAATGTTATGTTTGCGAGTTTTGGAGAAAAGCGTTACACAAAAATCATACAGAAAGAAAGAAGAAGAACTAGACATGTAACTCGTCACTTTGACGAGTTTGGTTATCCGCCGCGCAAGTGGTGCAACATTAACATTAAGGGGATAGGTTGAGGACAAAAGGAAGTGTTCACGTTGGCATTATGATCTGAACTGAAGAATATGATATGTTGTTATTGCTGAATTTTATTATTTAAATTCATATATAGTATACACAGTATATTCTGTATCCATATCACATACAGTGACATACAGTGTAGAATAGGTGAAATTACGGGACCTGCTATTTATTGCAATTTTTAACATGTTGACGGTTTTAAAATAAAACGCGAAGGTAGCAATTCCGAAAGGAAATTATCTCAGCAACAACGTATTAGCGTGTAGAAGAAATTTGAATACGTGAAATATTGATGCGCGCTCTTTTAAATGTAATGAATTATGACGCAAAAGATGAAAATACGACCTTTTTTATTTAACTGGCCATATGATGACGTCACAACATCCGATTGGCAACATTTTTACATAATTTCGTATCTACAATCCAATAGCTTCCAGAAAAAGTTTTAATCGTGATTATCACATTTTATTCTTACGAGCTATAACAGAATAAAATTTACTGTAAAGATGAAATTGATGCCACACGTGATTTAAATTTTTAGGCATGATGACGTCAAAAAAATTAAAATATTTTTAACTCATGCGAAAGATAGTTGATTGACCTAGACAATATCAAAATCAGGGTGAAAATGGAAAACGAATAAGTGGAGATGCGCTCTATTCAATGTGATGAGTTATGACGAAAGATACAAAAATCCTAAATTTTATATTCGCGTGGCCATACGATGACGTCACAATGTCCGGTTAGCCATATTAATACCTGATCCGATATCTACAACTCATCTACTTCCAGAATATGTCATCCACAAAAAGTTGACCGTCTAGTTTAGAAATTACGACTGTTTAAAAAAAGGCATATTTTAAACGAATTTTTTAACCTTTTCATAAAAAACGCGCGCAAATTGTCCAATTCGACGTGCTCGTATGACGTATCTTTAAGTCGAAATTGTTTAAAATTTGGTATAATTGCTAGAAAAGGCTGGAAAAACATAAATCACGCGAAAAAAATACGTTTTCAATGGTACGTGCGCACCGCACACGTAAAAATGTGCGCACGCGTGGGAATTTTTGACATGCTTAAAACGACATGAAACGCGTAGAAAGTTGATTATAAATTAATTTTGCGCATTTTGAAAATTTAAATACGCGTGCGCGCGTAACTTTGTTTAAAACACACAATTTTTTTTCAACAGAAAGTTAGCGCATGATATAAATTAAACTTTTGCAAAGTTTCACTTTAAAATGTTATTTGGTTTTCGACATATGTTAGATACGAGAAAATCGTTAAATCGCGCGTACGTCACGTTGCGCAATTGTAAACATCATGAAAAGCTTCGCTTGACGACGTTACATAAATGTCAAAATGTTAACATAGTTACCGAAATGTTATGTTTGCGAGTTTTAGAGAAAAGCGTTACACAAAAATCATACAGAAAGAAAGAAGAAGAATAAAAAGTTGATGATGATGATGATGATTTCGTACAATCACAAGAGGTTATCCTGCAACTTCGTTGCGGATAACCAATAAAAAGATGATGTTGATGATGATGATTTCGTACGATCACAAGAGGTTATCCTGCAACTTCGTTGCGGATAACCAATAACAAAGATTTGATACAATAACAATAGGTGATCATTTTATTCTAAATGATCACCTAATAAAACAAAAATACATCCCTTCTGCTGGTGGTGGTCTACTGTAGCCCTACCTAGCTAGCAGTGTACTGCCTAGGCCTACTACACTCTACTTCTAGAAACAGAAGTAGGCAGCAGTAAGGCTACGTCTCTCGAGACTGTCAGTGCTAGTACTAGTACAGTAGCAGCAAATTCGGGCCTAGGCCTAGCTAGGCCTCTCCTGTTAGCGAAACATAAACTCACCTAAATGAATAAAAGTTACCAACTGTAATTCTAACTTAGCATTCTGCAAGCTATAGTTTTCGTGTTTTCTTCAAGATTCGTCTCGCATCACTACTCGACTCTCTCGCTGTTGATTTGGAAAGCATCATCGATCATCCACACGATGTATCCATACAATATGAATATTTATGAGCTAACTCAGGTCAAGGGTTAAATTAAACCGGAACACATTTGTCTTCCAGACAAATAGCTTCCGGTTGGTTAATTTTTGCTTTAAATTGCGATTTTCCCGTGTAAAAATTGTTTTTAAATCCAAATTGAGGTCAAAGTGAATAACTTTTGTGCAATTAAAATGGCCTATTCAACAAAAATATTGAAAAAAAATTTTTTTTCAGGGGGACAATACATCTTTAAACTTCAGATTTTTATTTTCATGCTATAGCAAAAATTATCCACCGCATATCCACTATCTTTTTTCACCCTCTAGGAAGTCACCAGACATGTTATTACATTAGGTTAAATTACCTAACTACTGAAAAAAAGTCTTCCTGGTTTTTATGGCAGAATTTTGCCAAATTTTGTATTTAACCATATTAAGGAAAATTCATGTTTTTTCATCTTGATTTCTGTTACAAATATTTTATTTATGTACAATTAACCAGATTTTATATTTAAAATTCATGCCTGTACATGAGCTTTAAGGTGAATCTTTAAAAATTGGCGTTGGCGTTTGACGTCTGAATTTGTTTTAGTGGATCCAAGTTGCATCTGAAATTGTCTTCTATCCTTGCTTGGATTTAATAACTGTAGGCCTACTTCTATTAAAATTCAATCTTAATTATTTAATATCTGATTTATAAAAGGAAGGAAATCTACAAAGCGATGACCACACCCAATACTACCATTCATACTGGTCATGTTGTTTTGGATTTAGGTATTGCTCTTTTTTGTGGATTGTTATTTTAAATACAGACCACAATGTTTTGTGATTAATAAACAACAGTTAACACCTTTGTACAGTACAAAAACACTTTTTAGTTCTTACAATATTGTCATCACATCCATAAAAAAAAATGTCCCATCCGTAACATTCAATAAATTTTGATAGTAATGTTTTTTTTAATTAATAAATACAAGTTTTAACAAACTTGTTTAAATCTATTCCAATTTAATATCCTTAGGAGTTGAAAATTAAGATTTAAAATTAAGAATTAAATAACAATTTTGTTGTATTAGGGTATAACGCCCTCTGTAACGGCCTCTATGATGATGTGAATGTGTGAATATTTTGGGTACAGCTGCAGTGGTGCATAAAGGGAACAGCACGGGAGTGTTGTGGAGTTAGATACAATAGTGAGATACGATAGTTAGATACAATAGTGAGTGAGTGAATAAAGATGGTTACACATCAAGCTGGTTTAAGTGTTCTTTATTACTGTGTACCTTGTAATGACTGGATACTACATGGTTTTAAAGCCATTACTTCAATAAACACAAGTGAGGGAAAAAACACAATCGAAATGTCTCAGAAGTAACAATTATGAATTTTGAAATGCAAGTATGAAATTAATAAAATACTTTATTATGAATAATTGAGGCTTACTTTGAAAAGAAAAGTAACTGCAGTATATTTATGGGCAAAATAAAGATGCATGGTTTATGAAATAAAACAGATTTAAATGATATGTCCCGTCCTTATTTTTACTTTCATTATGTATCTAAGTATAGTTATATCGTGTTTCGAGCTCTGGTTTCTGTTGGTTTTCGATGGAATTGGTAGTTGTTTGTCGACGGTACCACCTAGGCCGAGTTACCCACCCCGCTACATGACGTATAGCCGCGAGGAGCTCATTCAACTCCGACCTGCGTTACCCGGCGTGCAACGTAGATCTAGGCCTAGTGCCACTGACACTGACACGTTAGGAGCGCAGATCAAAAATAGGAAACGAGGGAGAAGAGGTGGTCTTAAAGCTAGACTTAAACGCCGTAAGTTTTCTGCTCCGCTACCCTCTATACTAACAGGGAATGCTCAGTCACTCCGCAATAAACTGGATGAGTTGAAAGCATGCACCCTTTATCTCAAGGATTATCGTGATGCAAATTTGATATGTATGTCTGAGACATGGTTTACAGATACTGATTCTGAGTTTGATACAAACATCGATGGATTCTCATGTGAAAGGTCTGACCGAACACTAGACTCTGGAAAATCCATTGGAGGCGGTGTTTGCGTTTTTGTCAACAGTCTATGGTGCAACAATGTTACGGTGAAATATCGGCGGTGTACTACTAACTATGAACTCATTACTGTTTCGCTTCGTCCATTTTATCTTCCTCGCGAGTTCAATAACATTTTTGTCACAGTAGTCTACATCCACCCGAGAGCTGATATGAAAGTAGCTGCATCTGACATTCAAACCATATTAAGTGAGCTGGACACAGAATCCCCTGATGCTGTTAAGTTAGTCACTGGTGACTTTAACTCGTGCGACCTCAAGAAGGTTTCGAATTACTATCAGTACGTAGACTTTCCCACACGCGGTGACAAAATACTTGATTGTTGTTACGGCAACATAAAGAACGCGTACAAGTCGTCGCCTAAGGCAGGTCTTGGTAAATCAGATCACAAGATGATTCATTTAATACCAGCTTATAAACAAAAGTTAAAACAAAGTAAACCAATGGTCAAGGAAATCAAAGTGTGGACAAATGATAGTATGGAGGAATTTAAAGGATGTCTTGAAGCTACGAATTGGGATGTGTTTATGAATACAGATTCTATTGACGCCACTATGGAAACAATTGTTGAATATATTAATTTTTGTGAGTCTAGCATCATTAAAAAGAAGGAAATAAAAATTTATCCAAATAGTAAACCATGGGTCACTAAGGATATCCGAGAACTTTTACAGCAAAAACAACAAGCTGTCCGCAATAATGATGTTATGGAAAAGAAGCGTATTCAGAAGTTAATGAAAAAGCGAATTAATCATGCCAAACGCAAATTTGGAGAGAAAATAAAGAATGATTTTGATAGCGGTAACCCCAAGCAAGCATGGAATGGATTAAAGAAAGTTATTGGAAACGCGGAAAGGCAGAACACAACAATAGTTCCATCCGGATCCCGCCCATTGGACTTTGCAAATAAACTGAATATATTTTTTAACAGATTTGATAATGATGACCAAATTAATAATACTAATGATAATGATGTTAAACTGAACCTAGAGTTAAATACAACCAAATCTGATGTACCTGAATTTGATCTGCTTTCAGTTGAGAAAGTATTTAAGGGTGTTAAGCCAAATAAAGCAGCTGGGTCAGATAAACTAACTGGCAATATTTTAAAGTCATGCTATAAACAACTTGCGCCTATCTTTTGTAGATTATTTAACTGGTCGTTAAGCTCTTCTTGTGTCCCATGCATGTGGAAGTATTCAATAATAGCCCCAATAAATAAAGTACCTAAGCCGAAAATATTAAATGATTATCGTCCTGTTGCTCTAACCCAAATTATTACAAAGTGCTTTGAGAGGCTATTTAAAGATGTATTGATTAAAGAAACGTTGCCTTTTGTTGATAATAATCAGTTTGCATACTGTAGTAATAGAGGTGTCGACGATGCAATAACTACCCTCTTGCATCCAATCTATGAAACTTTGGATAAACCTAGGCAATATGTAAGGACGTTATTTTTAGATTTTTCTTCGGCTTTCAATTCAATGAAACCAAACATACTTCTTGATAAATTAGTTAGTATGAATGTTAATCCTTTTGTTTGTCTATGGATCAGAGATTTCTTGAAAAACAGAACCCAGCGTGTTAGAATTGATAATGTTTTGTCTGATATCATTGTTTCAAACACCGGTGCCCCACAGGGATGCGTGTTATCTCCATTGTTGTTCACATTATATACAAGCGACCTTAGAAGTGAATCATGTCAAATAGTTAAATTTGCTGATGACACCTGTATCACAGGCTTAATTGTAAACAATGATGAGAGCACGTATAGAACTGAAGTTAATAATATAATTAACTGGTGTGATATGAACTGTCTAAGTATTAATGTAAATAAAACAAAGGAAATTGTGTTTGACTTTCGTAAAATTAAGAGGCAACTTATACCTTTAAATATCAAAGATAATGATGTCCGCACAACTAGTGAACATAAATATTTAGGAGTATGGATAGATGAAAAACTGTCATGGAACGCCAACACTGCCAAAGTCTATGCGAAGGCAAACCAAAGATTGTACTTCTTAAGGAAATTAAGAAACTTTAAGATTGGCAGAGATGCGCTGTCTCTATTCCATCAGGCTATGATACAGTCCATATTAACATTTTGCTGTATTGTATGGCTAAATAGTTTATCTAAGTATAACTCAAATAAATTACAGAGAATAATCAAAATGGCTAAGAAGGTAATAGGTGCAAACGTCCCATCTATCCATGATATATGCGATAAGGTTATGGAGAAAAAACTAAAATGTATAATTAACGACCAGTCTCATCCTCTTTTTAACTTTATAAATTTCAGTAGATCCGGAAGGATGATTCCTTCAATTAAGAAGACTAAGCGTCATAATAAATCATTTCTTCCGTGTGCAATCAGGCAATACAACAAGCAATTTAAAAGATAACTTGAGACGTTTTATATTTTATTCTTTATATAGTATTTTAATATTTATACTGTTCATAATGTTTCATTCATAGCATATTTTCTTATATATTATCTTATCCATTGTATAGTAATAGTATTGTATGTTTTTAACTGTTGTTATTTTTATTGTAATTTGAACCTTGGAAGGCAAATTTCATTTACTGTGTATTTGACAATAAATTTGAACTTGAACTTGAACTTGAACTTAACAAAAATGTCTGTCCCGTTCCTACGAAAAATGTCAATATATTTTTGAATATGATATTTTCACCAAAAATATTTGTTTATAATGTATTCAGGGGTTTCGTTAGTAGCCGGCAACCGGCGCATTCGACCGTCTACTTTGACATTTTCGCCGGCTACTTTCTGTCTACCTAGGCCTACACGGCCTAGCCTAGGCTAGCTCCCGGCGCGAGTACTTTTATTAATCAAGAACAATACGTACGTGTTTGTTGTATTTATTACGTTCTCGCGACGACACGATGATGATGGATTAAAATAGGATTGTAATTAAATATTTAATCTATTATTTTACCATGTAATCTGTACACGAAAGGGACCTAAAACTCCCTGACCTATCTATGGAATTTTCATTTGAAACTTTTCGCACTGTGTGGATGTGTGTAGCATGCGTTTCCGCGAGGCATTGTTAGAATCCTTTAACCGTGACGACCTACCCGTCAACGGCGAATACACCAACGCGATTCGCTTAAAATGACATCATATGATGTACTGATATTAATTTTCTGTGGTCGAGCCTCTCAGAATTTCACGAAAATTCTTTTAAACATGTAAAAATTAGATATTTTTTATGATATACGATTTATCTATAAACAACTCGAATTATAAACCAATACTCTAGTAGCTAGATCAACTTTCGTATGCACTTTGAGGTCCAGAGAATTTGACTTTAGAAATTGGTTTAGGGTGGTCAAACAATCAATTTTGGCTTGGTTACACATTTTGAAAATGTGGCGAAAGGTCAAAAGGTCAGGGTGAAAGGTTATAACACCAAACACATCCTTAAATCTCGACAACCACTGGTCACAGCAAGGTAATTTTCGTCTCAAATTGATCAGAAGGTATACATTTATATTCAGTCTAATGGGACATTTTAGTAAAAAATGACCGGAAATGCCATTTCTGACCTTTGACCCACAACCCAGGGCATGTATGTATCTCCGTAACTACTGGTCGTAGACACTTGAATTTGGTCTTAAACTGTTCGAAATATAGATTTTGTTATTTGTTACACATTTTGAAAAATGTTACAAAAGGTCAAAGAGTCAGGGTCAAGGGGGGTCAACAATATTTTCTAGCATTATTATAAGCAAAAGTACAATTACAAACAGTAAAGGATTTGTTGTAATTCCTATAATGAAACCATTTAAAGCATCAGTTATTGCATACCATTTATTTAAGAATAAGTTGTGTAGAGGTATGTTTTTTGTTTGAAACATTAGTAATTAATAGTATTTCTGATCATCTTTTCACCAAATTTTCTGTTAGAATGAATGTAAATATGTATATTTCCAACAATTTGATACCAAATTTAAGTTTCTACGACCAGTACTTACAGAGATATTAAGATGCCCTGGTATGTGGGTCAAAGGTCAGAAATGGCATTTCTGATCATTTTTCACTAAAATGTCTCATTAGACTGAATATGAATACATGCCTTCTCAACATTTTGAGACTAAAATTGACTTGCTGCGACCAGTGGTTGCCAAGATACAAGTACCTATTTGTGTTTGTTCATATAACCTTTGACCCTGACCCTTTGACCTTTTGTAACATTTTTCAAAATGTGCAACAAATAAATAAATGTATATTGCGAACATTTTTGGACCTAATTCAAGTGTCTACGACCAGTACTTACGGAGATACCATAAAAACCATAAGTAACACTGAAAATGTAAAAAATACACAAACGGTGTTTCATAGTTATTGTTGGCTGGAAAAAATAAAAGTAGGCTGGCTTATTGTCGGCTGATCTATATTGTTGGCTAGCTCACAAGCCTTCCATGATTATGTTTTTATTCCCCATCAGGACTGGACACACAGAGTGGTTTCAGTCACGTGGTTTTAAATTACTATGCAGCCCTCAACGTTTATATTTAGTTAGACTGTACGCCAATTTTTGTCCTTTCGGCAATTTTTGTCCTTACGCCAATTTTTGTCCTTTACGCCAATGTTTGTCCTTACGCCAATTTAACCATACGGCAATTTGTTCATAAGGCAATGTGTTTGTGTGTCCGTACGGCAATATTTGTTTGTCACTAGAGGAATTATGTCTTTAACGTCATTAGTTTGCCTTACAGGAGCGGAATTGTTCGTACGGCAAAGTTTTTCTATTTTGGCCCTAATGGCCGCCCATAGACTAAGCTCCAGAGGGATGACGGTGCGCGCGAGAATCGCGAATTCCAAGTCGCTTTCAAGATGTTTTTTTTTAACATTCCCGGTGAACAAACAGCGGCGACGACGCTCTCGGGGCGGCTCCCGATAGGCCTAGGCCCCATATGGTCATCGTCAGATGAGTCAGTCTACTAATTTCTTCATAATTTCGAAACCGGTCATTCATAATGGTCAAGTTTGGTCTTATTTTGAAGAGAAGAAATAGGTTCTGATGAAGAGATGAGTTTTATTATGAAATATTTATTAATTTTTGTGCATTTGGTAGTCAAAAAAGATAAATTACAAATTTTTAATAATTTTCATAAAATATTTCTAAAATTTGCATAATCCATACTCCGCCAAAATAAGTTGTAACACAAATTTGATAACATATTTGAAAATAAAATGTCCTTGCATTATTTTTCTTTTTTAATTTTTTTAATGTGTGTTTAGAAAAAAATTTAGGGTTAATTATGTGACATATGCTTTTTGGGTCCCAGGGGAGCAAAATAAACTTGGGGGTCAATGGGTTAATAGAATGCAGTAGAAGTAAAATTGAGAAAAATTACAAATGCAAATACAAATTTACCCTAGTGTTTTTTTCGTGATTATTGTTGACAAACCTATTGACTATCAAATTAAAAAACCTCATTGATTTAAAAACACCACTTTGGAAGTTATAGGTACGTTTATGAGGTATACTTTTATAAAAAAAATATTTTTTAAAAACACCCCTTTTTAAAATAATGGTATCAACCAAACTCCATTTTGTAATTTTTTTTTTTCTACATTAAATGGATCTCAATAAATGTTGTTTACACTGCTATAAACAAAAACTGTATACTGTAAGTATTTTTGGTTAAAATAAGTATACAAGTTTGTACTTTTTCACTATTGAAAATCTGTGAAAAATGGCAAAAACATCAAAATTTGGATAATTGACCGTTGTCATGGCAACGGAGGCTAAAAATTAAAATGAATGCTGTAGATATGCTTTTTATTGAAATTTCTATTCATGGTAAAAATTTGAGAGAAATCCATTTTTTTTACATCTGCCACCAAATCTTTGATTTTTACAGACAATGGCTCTTAAATGATATGTCCCGTCCGTAACAAAAATGTCCCGTCCGTAACAATATATTTTTGAAATATGATATTTTACATTTTCAACTATTTTGCGACCTTTTATTTTCGTGATTTGAGTCGTAATGTGTTGAAGCAAATTGGCGAATGCATTTCACCTCCACGATGAACGTCAAACAACAATAACGTCTGATTGGCTAAAAGTTTACATGAATTCATATCTTTTCTCTCTTTTGTGAGGGCAACCCACTTTATAGCAATAATAAACAATATGGTAAAGGTTACAGTATATACTGTATGTCTATCAATCTATTTATCAATGAATATTTAAGTGATATTACACAGACTGAGATTAAAAGGATATAAAAAAATATTTTGATATTGTGTTGAAATCTAAATAAAACAAATATGTATACAGAGAAAATTTATAGTACAGAGCTAAAACGATATAAAGATTGATATTCAGTATTAAAAATTGAGATTCGATATAATAAATGATAAAATGGTATTGCATTATAAGATTGTGTTTTGTTTGAATACTTTGATAAAATTGTATAGTTTTACATTTTGAACATAATATTGCTTTCATTATTTACTTGAATTATATGATAACATAACAAACTAATAAATATTGCAAAGCTAAACCCAAACCGAAGTATGGGGATATGCCCTCGTCGCTAGCCAGGGTTATTTTTATAGTTCTAATTTAAGTCCTGGCTAGCACCAGTTGCGTCTCGGTCATCCCGGACTCAGGCGCCTCCTAGAAAACAATAATATAATAATATACTGTATACCGTACATTTATGTTTATTCTTGTGTATTTCTTAATTAAATTAAATTTTATTGATTATTTTTCTTTTTAGATAATTGATTCAATTCCTATTCATATCTACAGTACAATTCAACAACTCCAAATAAATATTATTCCATTTCTGTTCATTTAATCAGCCTGTGCTTCTTTGTGGCTATAGACAACTATCCATAGATAATATATTTGCAATATGAAATGTATCTACCCATTCGTATGGACACAGGGTGACCCCGAAAATTTAAAAAAATCTGCGTTGTTAAACGAAATGGCTAGTTTGAGTGCAGATAACTTTAAAAGGGAAGTGATAAGAGTTAATCTCAAAACATATTTCTACAGTATATTGGCCAGAAATAAGTTGGAATTCTAAGTTTGAGCTTGATAGCTATTTTTTGAGACATTTGAGACATTTATTAGAATCAAATGATATAATTTTGTTTGATTTCCTTTATTATCGTAATCAGTCTCTACTTCAACTGAACGTTCAATGAAAAGGGAAATTCCCATATTTTTTCAGTTATGATGCACTGTGTGGGTAGGGTTTATATGTCTATTTAAGTAACTTTAATTTCATATTATTTTAATATATATACCTTCTTATTGTGTATGACCATACATAAAATCAATCTAAACTATGTTCAGCTTTTTGGGCTGAAAATGAAGCAGGAATATCATGTAGGGTATATGAAAATCTTTCCTATGCATGCATTACAGAGAGGTAGTGTGTACAGTATAAAGGAGAGCTTTTAGATATCGCTTGACATATGAACTATTGCCTAGATGATTATAAAATTATGTGACTTTTGACATAAAGATGTAATAAAATAAACCACCGTGATCAAGGAAAACAGTTATTGTGTAATTAAAATGTGACACCATCATAATTAATGGACTCTTCCATAAATGTGTGATGCTGCAAGCTGCTAGAATATACACCCGCGCGTTCCGAGAGTACTTGGCCTGGGTAGAATATTTTTATTTTATTCATATCGGCAATAGACATGAAATAATAATTACAAAACATAGAAATATATATATATATATATGAAGACACGAAGCCGAGGAGCGACAAAAGCATTAAACAAACGCTGTATATGGGCCCGTTTCTGCTGCCAACCCAAAATATACCGTATAAATATACCGTATATATACCGTATATGAAATTCGTGCACCGTTTCCGCTGCACATACTTCGTGGGTGGGTTGTAAAAAAGTTGGCTTTCATTACCCAAAATGCATTTCGTGAGACGGAAGTATGGATTGACCTCGTGTAGTGAGGTTTTTACCTACCGGTATATGCTGACAAAAACAAAACAATGATGGTTTCTCAAAACGTCGTAGCATTGCTTTCTATTTTAAATCTAATGAGCAGAAGTGGCAACGAATTTACACCGCACATACAAGCACAATCTAGAAATGTCACTATAAATAAACTCTGTTATTCAAATTGAGTTTATATTATGCTATATTATCCTATATTGCCGTTTTAATTTTCTATTATACAGTATTTTACCATGATTTTACATCACGTTGTTGTCGTGTAAGAACATTCGATTTATTGTAATTAAAATCTCGGTATCTCTTCTGTTGCCATACAGTCTCCCACCAACTTTCGCTTCCCCCCACAATTGAATTGCAAAAATAGTGATTTGTTCGGTCCACAGTGACATTTTGATCTGTTGCTTGCTTTTACACGTGTTTTTCAACTTTCAATGCAGCAGAAAAACCAAAACAAACGCGTCGCGCTCTGTTAGTTTTTGACCTCGTGTCATGAGTCGGGTCACATTTACGGTATATTTTGAGTGCAGCAGAAACGGGGAACGAAATATACGGTATATTTTGGAATATACCGTATAATATCCACAAACGATGGGGATATTTATGCAGTATATATACCGCAAATATATACGGTATATTTTTTATGAGACCCATTTCTGCTGCCAAAAAATATACCGTATATAAAATATACCGTATATATACGGTATATTTTTGGCAGCAGAAACGGGGCCTATGCTAAATTTACATTAAGTCCTTTATGGTTAACTGAAAGAAAAAGTAAAAAAATTAATCTGAATTTTTCATTGGGATACCTAATGTGATGAACTATGGCGCAAAAGATGAAAATACAACTATGTTTATTCAACTGAACATATGATGACATCACAACATCTGATTGGCAAAATGTTTGCATAAATTCGTATCTACAATTGAATAGATTCCAGAAAACATTTTAATAATTATTATAACTTTTTATTCTGACGAACTACTGTATAACCGATTGAAATTTACTGTAAAGATGGAAATAAGTGACCCACGTTATTTAAATTTTTAGACATTATCACAAAAATGAAAATATTTTTAACTCATGCGATAGTTGACCTAGACAATATTAAAATCTCGGGGGAAATGGAAGACGAATAAGCGAGATGCGCTCTATTGAATGTGATGAGCAATAATGAAAGAGTAAAAAATCCTATATTTTACATTCGTGTGGCCATACGATGACTTCACAACTTCCGAGAGGTAAAGATTCTCCATGAATTCATATCTAAAACATATCTGCTTACATATTGAGTTAAACAATTGGGGGTCACCGTTGATCCTGAGGAGCTATAATACAGTATATTCAAAATAGGCATAATTTTGATAATATTCTGTAACTTTTGCAACTAAAACGCACGCAAATGATCTAAATCAACGTGTTCGTATGACGTCATTTTAATTTGAAATTTTAAAAATGACTAGGAAAGGCTGGAAAATTGTTTTAGCATTAGTATTTTCATATAATAGCCTATGGCGTCAAAAAGTATTATGTTTGATAAGAAAGGGATGTTGTTTCTAGGCTCAGGGATGTCATCACCACTCGAAATTTCCAACCACCATTTTCATGATGGCGACCACTCCTATATTTACGCATGTAGATCGTAGCCTACTTACTAATACGATACGATGTATTGTTATTATAATTATCAATGCGTCGATCGTAGGGTGGTTTGTATTGTTAGTGAACAACATTGTCATCGCCTTGTACTGTTCATATGTTACTATTGCAGCATTGTTTTTTTAAGTACCAGCATATGTGTCATTGTTTATTTCATTCTGTAAAACTTACAACTCATAAGTGGTACGGTCCTCTGCATAGTTTAAAAAAATATATTTTCCGTATACATTTTATGTAGGAGAATTTTACAGCAGGCGGAGTTATGCACCCTAGGAGTACCTTTTTAGTTTTAAATATTTTTTGGTTGGCATAATATTACTGTAAAATTAATGTGATTGTTTGATGTTTATTTGCAATTCACTTCATTGCGTTTTCTGTTTACTACTTACCTATGTTCTTTTTCTTTAAATTCTTTTACACTCCAAATACGTATTGTGCGGTCTGAAAAAACAAGATAGTATATACCTCGCATTGTAATTGCCATCGATCAAATTACTGTATTTAAGCTAAAATATAAAATATTCAATACTGTATTATATCTATATGAAGTCTAAAAAAAAAAAAAAACTCCTATGCTCACTATGTTTAAATAGGCTACAGTACAAGAGCGGCTTAATTTTACGTCTGCACTAAAATAATTTGGCTACATCCCTGTAATTTATTATGAGTGAGAGGAGAATATCTTTAAATAAGTAGTCAGTATTATAAAGAATTGAATCAAGTGATTTTACCTTCAGCACAGGATGCCAGATATTTTCCATTAATGCTGAAGTCTAAATCTAGTACATTATCCGAGTGGTTCTTCAGTGTAGCTGCTAAATAAGGGTGACTAAATGAATGTTGTTGTTTTTTCTGCCATTTTCCTTGCTGCTTCGCTTTCTTGCTTGTTTGATGTTTTTCTTTCTTAATTGGTTCTTCTATAAAATTAAAATAAAATAGCACTTTTTATACTGTACAAAAGAGATCCAGTAATATTTTTTCCAAACACTTAAAATTATTTAATATTATTATATAAATAAACATAACAATTACGCTACCAAATATTAATTTTTTTGTATAAAAATAATTAAAATATGCACATTTTCCATACAATTAGCTTCTTAATTAAAAATTTTCAATACAAGTTGTGTAGCAATAAGTAGCATATTGTGTATGCTTTCAATTGATACCATACAGTTTGTCCATTGGCATTTTAAAGAATAATTTAACCCGAAAATGTGTTTTTTGGTCATTTTTGGGTCAAATGTCAGTAAAAGCATTTCCGGTCATTTATTCACTAAAAGTAGGTATCCCAATGAAAGCGCACAGAGGGGTATCACTTTTGAAATATTGACGAAATTCGAAAAAGTAGTATGACTTTGATGTTAAATAAATCGTATTCAATCTTAATTAATACTTACAAAATTTATATTGTTTGAAAGTACTTGTTTTAATCTATGTATAAGTGTGTTTATAATTAAAATTAATGAATTAGTTGCCGAGAAAATGCGATTTTAAAACGGTTCTAAAATCCCGTCGAGCCGATTTCCGCGCGTTGAAAACCTCATCGGAAAATCCCCATCAGTTTTCAAAACACGATCGCTCGATTACCATTGGAGCTAGCGGATTAATTTTTGTTGTATGTTATCAGGCTTTAAATAAGCTTTAATTTGATACGAAAATCGTCTTCTATAAATAGGTTTTTCGTAACGAAAAGTCAATTTTTGTGACAAAAATCCAATTTTGATTCACCGTTTATGGAAAAATATTATGGATTTTGGTATTAAATTATAGCTAAATCTACATTGAAATCGATAAAACATAGTTTACAAACGTATTGTGCATGGTAATTGTGCGAACTACATTTTAAAATGGTGCATGAGGCGTAAATCCCGTTCAAAATTTTAAAGATCCAACCATTATAATCCGGTGAATATTGTAGTGAGTAAAATATTGTACTCTAAAATACGCGCGTGTTTGTTGTGGCGTTTTCCGTTAAATACATTAATGCACCCTATCAGCGAATGGTACGTTCCATATTTTGAACACGTTGTTTAGTTTTCCTCGCTCGAGTTCGACCGGCTCGACGCGAGATGTGTGACAGCAGCGATGTCGGAGATTGACATGTCCTTTTCCGTCGTAGAATATCTGGTTTTACACATTAATTTAACAACTTAAAATTGATGTAATGTGCGGAAGATTTATTATGCAAGTATACAATGCAAATGCGTTAGGTTAAAATGTACCGAGGAAATTTATTAAGCTAATTTACCAACGTTACATTTGACTCTGTATACGGCGGCCGAAAGTCATTAACTGCGACCGAAATACTTTAACGGGAGCGACTACTGATCGCGAGTAAGCCGTGACTTGGCCTAAACTTTAGCTCCGTATTTCAATTTAATAACGTAATAATACGAAAAGAAAACAATTTTTATAATGTTATATATACTATTCAGGTAAACAATTAATTGTTTTAATTAACATTGATTATTTTAAATGAGTTTATTTTGACCCATATTGTGCGTTTGCCTTAAAAGAGCATATCTTACTTAGCAGCCCGGCTTAGATTTGGTGTCATAATCATATGGGCCTAAAATCTTGTTTTACGTATTCAAAAGTTATATATAATAGTATTTTTGATTGAAATTATAAATATAAAGTATATTAAAATATTCTAATAATTATACTTACCGAAAATTAGTGTAAAAGAAAGGAAACAGTATACACCGTTTTTAACATACTTTTTAATTTTTTTTTTTTATAATTTTAAATTTCACCATTAAAAAAATTTTTTTTTTTCATATACACATCTAAAATATATTTATTAATGAAATATACACTACATTCTAACAAGTACAAAAAAAATTAAATGAATTAGTACAGTAGTTCAAAAGTTACAGATCATTGAAAAATTGCAGTTTTTTTATTTTTTAGGGAATTCCAGCAAAAATGGGCGTTAAATGCTTTCCTACCACTTTGCGGACCAATAATTTAAAAAATAGGTTTCGTTGAGGCTCCAAAAAAAATAGAGTTGTACAACTCTGTGATATCTATAGGTTTAACAAAATTCAAAACTTTTAACTAATTATTGTAAAAGTTATAACCTTTTAAAAATGCTTCCAATTTCAACTGCAAAAAACACCATTTTTAGGCAAAAAATCGTATATTTTTTTACCACTTTAAATAACCATAACTTTAGAACGGGTAATCGGATTTCAATCATTTAAATTGCAAAATGCTAATTACATTAAGTTCTTTATGGTTAACTGAAAGAAAATGTAAAAAAATTAATCTGAATTTTTTCATTGGGATACCTACTAAAAGTTGTGTTAGACCAAACATAAATATGTATATTCTGAACAATTTGACACCAAAAGCAAATCTGTACGACAAGTGGTTGTCGAGATATAAAAACCTGATTTTGGGCACGTTCGACCCGGATAGCGAATTTGGCACACATTCCATGTTGTTCGTTGGGGTCAAATTATCCTATAACAGTTGAGATATTCTCTCCTAAATTAAATGCAGACAAGTTGAGTGAATATTGTTTGTAGCGCTGCAACTTCGACTTCCCGAACAGTTCTGTTTATCACATCTCCGCGCGGCGGCTGCTGTCAACAATTAAATCAACTTGTATACGATTGCATGTTATGTGTACAGTATAATTAGGGTTACCGAGAGTTGACTCCATTGTTATTGCCACGATTCAACTCCGCGTACGTTACCATGCGTGTTGTGTAATTGACGTGATTATTTGTCCATTGGTAAACACATTTTTATGTATTATTTTTCTGAAAATAATTGAACTGTAAACATAATTCTTTTGATTGTTTGTTTATTTATATATCATTCCATCAGATCAACTATTTTTTATTTCCATTACATCCAATCAAACATGTGAAAAATATCGTATCATCTAGCGCGTACGACCATACGCGCTATATTGTTTACTCAAAAACCCTCGAACGGTCTAGTGAACCTTATTATTATTCAACCTTGTTTTTGTAGTTGAGCCTCTCATGACCTGGGATTTGTTTGTCTTCCTACGCCAAGATAATATAGTTCTACATGCCATGTGCTTTTTTTCTCCTAGAAATATTAGTTATAAGTGCCTTTATTATTCAAATCTTTAAGAGAAAAATCACACATACCATAAAGAATGTCCATTTATTTCATTTTTGAAACAAAATTGTGAAAATTACGTGAGGCTCAACTACAAAACCACCATTTTGTGATGATGTCATCGTAAGCCAATCAAATCTGAGCTTTCCCCGCGATCGGCAGTGCTCACGGTTGAATGATTTTAGATTTTGGCTATTTGATTGGTGTGTAAGGATGGTATTACATCATGACCATCAAGTCAACCTCACCTCCCCGACGGTACACCCTGGGCAACAGAGAGCACTTCTCTGGCTAACAAGGGAAGAAAAACTCCGAAAATAAACCACGATGGGTAGGAACGTGGAATGTACGTACTATGTACGAACCTAGTAAAGCAGCAACTATTGCAAAAGAAATGAGAAACTACAATATCTTAATGTTAGGATTAAGTGAAACAAGATGGATAGATGCAGGACAAACAACATTAACGACAGGCGAACAGATCTTATTCTCTGAACATACACACAAGAATGCTTACCACACTGAAGGAGTAGCATTTATGTTATCTAAGGAAGCAAAGAACGCGCTCATCAGCTGGAAACCAATAAGCTCAAGGATAATAACTGCAAGTTTTAAAACTAGTCATAAACGGATTGTGATGCGAGTCATTCAGTGCTATGCACACACAAATGACAATGAGGAAGATATGAAAGAAGAATTCTATAATCAACTAAGGAACAATTTTAGGAAAACAAAGCAAAAGGAAATCACAGTGTTAATGGGTGACATAAATGCCAAGGTTGGGTGTGACAATGAAGGCCTTGAACGAATCATGGGAAAGCAAGCAGTCGGAACCATGAATGAAAATGGAGAACGTTTTACAAATTTTTGTAATGAGAATGAAATTGTAATAGGAGGCACATTATTTCCACATATAAAGGTGCACAAACTAACATGGATCTCACCAGGCCATACCACACAAAATCAGATAGATCACATCGGAATTACCAGACAGTTTAGGCACACACTGCTCAGGGTTCTCACCAGCATGTCATGAGTGGTGGTCGGCGACTACTCCGCCAGCCCACGCATTTCATAATGAGGTCGGAAAAAAAAAGCAGTTCAACAACCCTACGATTTTCTTTTTGTGCGGTAACAAGGTGTGCAAAATTAATAATGAGTAAATTTTGACTGACGGAGGACCAATTTGTAAATTACTAGGAAGCATTATTTATAAATAATACTACTATTTTTAATCGTACATAATTGTTTTCTTCGCGCATGTTTTTTATCTACCGTATATTTCGGTGTATAAGTCGCACCTGTGTATAAGACGCACCCCCTAACTGAGAGTAAAATATCGGTATTTTTTATATCGTCGATGTATAAGACGCACATTATATTTCATCAAAACAATGTTTTTTTAAATTGTAATCAATATCATTGTAATAATATATATTTTTTTATATCTACAACGCCATCCTTTATTTAGGTTTTTTTTACCAAGGCTCGGCCGCGCCCAGCCTCAACAAGTTCTTTCTAACTTGTTATTCATGAGTTTCGCCGGAACATCGAGTGCATGACCGTGTGTGTAACACGCACGTGTGTGGGCTAGCCTCGCTCGATCATTTCGAGAGGGCGCACGTTTTCACGGAAAATCGTATTCGATTAGTATCTATGTATCTGAGAAGTGTGTACGCTAGGTCCATGCTATAATCACCTGGAGAATATACTAGTCGAATACCGTCCATGTGGCCACCACACCAAAAGAAGGGCTTGCGTTTGGGGTACGGCGATCGTGCGTATAACTACTGTATAAATAAATACTATTCCAATTACGTAAACGTTTAGAAATGAAATTTTATCGAAGCGCCATAATGAACAAATCTTTTCATCATATTTAGTATAACATCATGCTAAAATGACTTGAAAACTAGGCAGAAGCAGGTTGCCGTTTAGTTAGTTAGTATTCGGCAATACTGTTACGTAAATTATTAATGCAATACTGTATAAAGATTCGATAGTATGTAAATGAGATATAAAGATTCGGAAATACCTTACGTAAATTATTAATGCATTACTGTAAAAAGATTCGATAGTATGTAAATGAGATATAAAGAATCGGCAATACCGTATGTAAATTATTAATGCAATACTGTATGAAGATTCGATAGTATGTACAGTAAATGAGATATAAAGATTCGACAATACCGTACGTAAATTATTAATGCAATACTGTATGAAGATTTGATAGTATGTAAATTAGATATAAAGATTCGACAATACCGTACGTAAATTATTATTGCAATACTGTATAAAGATTCGATAGTATGTAAACGAGATATAAATATTCGGCAATACCTTACAGTACAGGACAGAATTATTGCAAAAATCCCAACGCATTCAACACGTTGTCGTTGCGTTGTGTTTGCGTTGCGTTGAACGGCTTTCAACGTTTAGTTGTTTATTCAACGAAAGTCATTATCAGCATGTCAAGTAAACAATTAGTTATTTAAACGCTAGCTGCTGCAGCGCTAGACTGGCCGATTGCACGCCTGAACGATCAGTAACAACAACAGGCAAAATACCTATCGGCAGTCACTACCAGATATTTTAATATAAATAAAATATATATGAAGCTTAGATATATTTTTAAGTATTGAACGGACAGTTACCAAATAAAACACACAGTGATATTTCCCAGTGTTTAGTGAAGGAAAACATCGAATAATAAGGTCGATGCCAAGTCTAACAGTTAACACTGTACTGTAGGCCTTCCGGGGGAAAACACGATCTCACGTCGTAAAATCAAACAACGTGGAAATTACTGACATCAACACACGAGGCCGCCACCCTGGTTTCCTCAAGAAAAACACCACGTGTGTTATGACGTATTTAACGATCGTTAATGACGACGAAGTAATTAATTTTATTTAGGCCTACATTTTTTAGCTGTTCGAGATTCAAGAGATAAAGTTAAAATATTGTTTCTCTATTTTGGTTTTTATTTTATAATTGTCCCATTGTTTGTTGTAATGTAATTTGAAAGAACTAAAAAATTTGACGTGTCCGACACCCATGAACCAATTTAAATCTTTATAAATCGAACAACATTACATTTTTAAGTACAACAACAGGGCTCGCAGAATCGCTTGCCCGACGTCCCGCGGCAACCAAATAAATACGTCGGGCAACTAAAATTTAACATGTCATGTCCCGACGGGCAACCTCTTAAAATCACCGAAAATGTCCACGATGTTTTACAGGGGTTGTGAAAAACTGTAACAATGAAAATAATAGTCGCGCACGAACGAATTCTCTTGACGTCGAGACCAGTGTAGTGTTTGTTAAGTAAATGTATGGATCGGAATTCGGTGGTATGGAACGTTATCTCCAGGAGCCAAAACATGTGTTTCTATGCAGTCGGGCGTATCAAGTCGTTGCGTATAGAGTTTCCAGGTCTGTCATATAGCACGCGGTCTCTTGCGGCATCCATTGATCGCGAAATAGGAAGCGTTGAACTCTCGGCTTTTAACTTATTTGAAGTTATTATACCAGGGAGTTTCTAATTAACAACTCCCTAGTTATACTATAAACCAAATAAAATAGGGGCTAGTATGTTTTTGTTTTTCTCAATTATCGACATCATTTTACGGTGGTAATAAAATCTGAATCTACTACTTAGTATTAATTATGTGGCCTACAGCCTGATAGTAGATTAGGCCTATGTTTAATTACATTCATGTTATGTATTTTGTGTGTAATAAATAATTTGCTGAATTACTGTAATTATTGTTCAAATGTACAGTTGTATTGAAAATACAGTATATTATTAAATTATAATAGATACGTAATTTTAATTGTCTGTGCCAAATAGGCGGCGGCCGATGTTTTTAACACAGGCAAGTAGGCCTACCATTTTTTTTATAAATATTACAGAATATAAATTTAATAGGCCTAATAATTTATTTAATAAATACATTGAATACTTAAATAGTTACAGTATATTTTTTATTATCAACATTGAAAATAATACACTTCTTCGGGTATCGCCGAGAGTTGAACTTTCAAAAACTCCAACTTGGCGGAGCACGTGGTTTTCACCACAATTCGGCACAGTTCCCTTCTGTTGTTTTCAATCACCAACTTGTGCGAGCAGATGGTTGTTTTTATCCAACCTGTGCGAGCTTCTACTGAAACAACAAGTAAACTTCCACAAGCCCGCACTCTCCACACACCATACCCATGTGCTCCTACTACGTACGGCAGCTGCTGTGAGGTTTTTTGCTATACGCATGCGTATTGTTTCACGTCACGTAGACGGACGTCAGTTGATGTTTGTTTTTTTTTTCTTCTCTATGATTTCAACGCGTTACAAGCTCATCACCTTCATAAGTACTTTGTTTAAACTTTTTAGGCCTAGGAGGCCTACATTTCTATAGGCAATATTTTAGATATATCTATTAAATAATTGTAAGATAATTAGTGCCATGTCTAGGCCGCGATTTTTTTTTTCGTACATAAGTTGGGGACCCCATCGTGAAACGTCACAAAATAAACATGAATAATTCATCAGTTAAATTTTCTTGTTCCGTGTGCACCCAAGCGTATAGCAACAAGAAGTGATTACACAAGTGCGGTACGATTCTAGGCCTATCTCCGCTGATTTCATAATAGAATAGCGGAGTTTTGTGTGTCTCTAAACCCCTGTATATTCTAGTAGTAGCTGTGTGGGTGTGTGTGACTTGTGTCTTTGGGCTATGTCCAATTACTACTTAGTTTAATGTTTTGCCTAGCTGTCGATTAGCCTCGACACATTTTGCATAGTGGACGTGTGTGTGAAGAAGAGTGCGCGAAGGCAATCACGTGAATTGACCTAGAATCCTATACTAGTCCTATTATTGTAGAAAGAATCGTATCGCAGTTGTTGTTCCGTGTGCACCCAAGCGTTCTTGGACATAGCCCAAAGAAAGCTTAGACCCACAAGAATAAAGAATGTGTATAATTTGTGTACTGTATTTTTTAAATTCTGCTATCAATTATCAAACAATATGCAATGTACTCAAAGGAACTTTAAAAATGCGCGTATATGAACACATGAGATGGGAAGATTTGACCCACGAGAATAAAAAAATGTATTTTTGTGTAATGTTTATTGTTTAATTTTGCTGACTTATTACTCGGATTGTGTCATACCAAAGATAGTGTAACTATCTTTGGTCATACCTAACACACACACACACACGTCACACACATCCACACAGCTACTACTAGAATAGACATGGGTTTAGAGACTAATAATTAGGCCTAATAGTATCAATAGAAACTATAATTTTAACAGGTAATTCTTTAGTAATAAATTATATTAAAAAACACCATAAACTAAAGGCCGATTATTTCGACAATCCACACAAAACGCCGCTATTCTTCAACAGCGGAGATAGGCCTAGAATCGTACCGCACTTGTGTAATCACTTCTTGTTGCTATACGCTTGGGTGCACACGGAACAAGAAAATTTAACTGATGAATTATTCATGTTTATTTTGTGACGTTTCATGAGGGGGTCCCCAACTTATGTACGAAAAAAAAAATCGCGTCTAGGCCACTACATTTTAAATATCGCAAAATAGTTTGATTTCGGAATTTCATTGCACAATAGAAGCAAAACGTTTTTGCTCCCAAAGTAAACCCACATGAATTCATTCACGAAACGGAACACATCTTCGATCGATGACAAACAATGCCGTGCAACGAAGCGTAACCAACAGAAATAACATAGCGTTTTCAAGGGATTTCAGGACACCATGTTAATTAAACAATCGCAACTCTTGTACGGAGGATCGTATGAGAAAATAAATTACTGTAAAATGTTCTTAAAAGATCGACCTACATCACTGTGTAATTGAAAAAATTTGAAAAATTGTTTTCACTACTTTAAAATCCATCGAAAAAAACACCACAGTGTATTAAGCATAGTCGTTTTTCACCGACGTTTTTTCGCGGTGCAGTCGCAGTATAAAACGTTAAAATTAAGCTAAAATAGTGGGCAAGTAAAAAAATGATGAGGGCAACCAAAATCCAAAACCTACTTGCCCGAAGGGCAACCAAATATTTTAGGATTCTGCGAGCCCTGAACAAGCGTTTTGAATACGTTAACAATAGAGCGTGTTGAATGTGTTGAACCCGTTGACCGTTCATTGACGACGTTAAACAATTGAATCCCATAGCATTGAACGCGTTGAAAACGTTGCGCGTTTTGAAAAGCATCACACTGTAAACTGATTAAAATGTTGGCTGTTCGCTCGCATATTCTCGCAACTCCCATCCCATTCATACAGTTTCAGGAGGAGGCCAATATAATTATATTAAGAAACAATAGTATGTTAAAGAGAAAACGCCTAAACCTCGCCTGTAATAATATATTGTCTTGCATCAGAATAAAGTGGTTCTTTATTCTGAATTGTTTGGTTATTCAAATATTTGTGGGTTACACCTTGGCGTGAATAATATGGTATGGCACAGGTTTTGATTTTAAAGAAAACGCCTAACATTGCCTATTGTCATCAAATTGGTCATTCCTATTTCTTGGTTATTATATTTAACGCTTTTCTCTGCATGGGTTACGTTAGGCATCACAATAATTAATTTATAATATACCGTAATACATGATAATGATATATTTATGGATAATAATAAAACTAAACGATTTTTTCCCTTTTAATTACGCGTTATTTCATAATGAATGAACTCTTCACCTTTCGATCAGTTCGTCCCTCACGTTAGTAGTAGGCCTAGCCTAGTGTAACATATTAAGCTAGGTTTCCGCGGAAAAATACACATTATGTTTGTTTTCTTAAATATTTGTAATACTGTATACTACTACTGTACTAATACACACTGGCAATCTGTAAATACCATACGAATCCGATTGTTCGTTATTTCAACGCAAACTCAACGCAACACATTGTGTTGGTTGAATAAACAGTTCAACGAACTCAACACTTTCAACGCCAACGGACAACGCAGTTTCAACGCGTTGTCAACACTTTAACAATGCGTTGAATGCGTTCAAAATCTGCAATAATTCTGTCTGGTACTGTACGTAAATTATTAATGCAATACTGTATAAAGATTAGTATGTAAATGAGATATAAAGATTCGGCAATACCGTACGTAAATTATTAATGCAATACTGTATAAAGATTAGTATGTAAATGAGATATAAAGATTCGGCAATACTGTACGTAAATTATTAATGCAATACTGTATGAAGATTCGATAGACTTATGTAAATGAGATATAAAAATTCGACAATACCGTACGTAAATTATTAATGTAATACTGTATAAAGATTCGATAGGAGAGTGCTCAAGAAATGTCGGGTCAGTTCAACGTTATTTTTTCCCTTCACTGCCAACGTATTTAAAAAAAAAAGAGATATAAATAAACAAATAAATAGTACGTAAATGAGACATAAAGGTTCAATAGTATGTAGATTATGATGCAAACGTAAATTATTAATGATTTGATAGTATATGTAAATATATTTAGTTAGTTAATATTAAAATACAAATAAAATATACATTGATTTATTGGCAGGCAAAATTAATTATTATAGAAATATAAAGATTCGATAGTACATGATTTGACTTATATTTATTGGTTTGACCATACATACAGCTGTAAATCAACTCGCCATAGGCCATGGCGTTGACAACGACAATCAAAGATTAAAGCGCACATGGCGTTCCATACAAATGACGATATTAAACTGGCGGCCGCTTTCGTTGGCGGCCGCTTCGACCATACTCCCTATTAGACTACTCCAAATACTAGGCCTAGGCTAGGCCTAGGCCAAAACAATAATCTTCATAAAAAATTAAATATACCATCTTCTTTATGTTTTTCTTGTTTATCCCCACCTCTTCCCGCTCCACATAAAAATATAAGAACTAAAACTATGGCCCCAACCGCAGCTGTTAAAACAAAAACTGGTACGCTTTCTGTAGAAGCATCATCCCCAGCCACGTTACTCGCCATGTTGTTTTGCAAAAACCAAAAGCTCCCGTTGTTGGCGCTTCCAAAAACTATGGACTTATTATAATCAAAGAATATATCACAAGAATGAGTATTCCGCGATTTTCCCTGTAACAGTAATATTGTCCATGTGGTAGGGCGCCGCCATAAGTGTGGATGTATCTGGGATGTATACAACTTTTTGTGACGGTTTCAATAATCAAAGGCTAGACCACCGGTAGTATTTTCATGATAACAAATGTTATCAACTACATGCCAACATCATGTTAAATACTATTTGGATATTTAATTGTTCGTTTTATGCAATTTATTTAGTAAAAACTGCCGTATAAACAGTTTGCTTTATCAACCGGGCGCTACGATAGCGTGACCGGGCGTGTTGCTGTTTACGCGTTTTCACGAAAGATTGTTTAATAATATTCCTATATTTAACTTGTTTCTGGTAAAACAAATAAATGTTAATAACATTTAACATTTTGTCCTATTAATAACATGTATTTTATACTAATTTATATCATAAAAACAATACTTAATTTACCGGGCGTAGAGTAGTACACGGCAATGGTAAAGAATAGGCCGTGCTGAGTAACGATTCATTGATTTTTGGTGTTGCTGTGTTAGGCCTTTTTTGTGAACTAACTTAGCATGTTAGTAAATAATTGTCTGTAAAAGTGAATGTACACTAGTTTGTTAATAAATATGTATTATAAAATAGTTTACAATTGCAAAAACTATTATCATAATTCTATTTAATGTGACATGTATAATATCTATTAAATCAAGTCTTATTTAGTATGTATACATCCGCCCTTATGAGGGCGGGCATCACTCACTGGCGCTCTCTGTTACAAATTTCTCATGCAAAAATCGCGGAATACTCATTCTTGTGATATATTCTTTGTTATAATATATTAATAATGAAACGCCGAATAATGTGTGTTTTTTTCTTGAATTATGATTTTCCACCCTTTCCTAGCAGTCATTATTTAAAAAAAGATTGACATCATTTCAAATTAAAATGATGTCATAGGAAAACGTTGATTTAGACCATTTGCGCGCGTTTTAGTTGAAAAGTTACAAAAATATTGTCAAAATAATGTCTATTTTGAATCTATTATAATGGCTCTTCAGGATCAAAGGTGACCCCAAATTGTGTTAACTTATTATGCAAGAAGAAGATAAGTTGTAGAATTTTTACCCCTAGGATGTTATGACGTCATTGTATGGCCACTCGAATATAAAATATAGGATTGTCTCTTTCGTCATAGCTCATCACATTTAAATAAAAATCGGATGTTGTGAAGTCATCATAATATGGCCAGTTGAATAAAAAAAGTTGGTTTCATCTTTTGCATCATAGACCCCATTTACACTTACGATTTAGGCCGGCCCTGGGTCGGCCCTGGGTCGGCAATTGATAAGTTTGCCCTGGGCCGGACGCAGATCTATTCTGGGCAACTTCATAGTTATCACATTTAAAAGAGCGCGCATCTCTATTCTACGTATTCGAATCTCTTTCTACATGTTAATATATTGCTCAGATTATTTTATTCCCAATTTGCTATCTTTGTGTTTCTTTTTGATGACATCACCATGTTAAAAATTGGAATAAAAGGCGAGCCCCGTAATTTCACCTATGCTACACTGTTATGCAGTATGTATACAATATATACTGTGTATACTGTATGTATACTTAATGTTATCCAGGTCCCAAAATGATATGTGAAATAATATACACAACGTAAATGCACTTGTTGGTGTCTCAATATCGGACTATTTAATGATAAGTCAAATTCCAGAGACCCAACCTTAGCTGCGAAGGAGGTCATGTGATACTTCAAAGGTCTTTGAACTAAATTTATGGGGTCTAATTTCTGTGCTGCTTACACTCTCCCCAGCCAAAGTGATGGTGTCCCCGACATCGTAACTTAAAAGGGAACCTTAACTAACAACAATGAGTCTACTAACTTTAAATAAAGATATCCACTTGAAAGAAACAAATACTGCACAATTCTTATTTTTTCTGTATCAGGCTACTAAATAATACAACAATCTTTACAAACAAAACAAATTAATGTTAAGCTTCCGGGCTTTGCAGTCCACTTGAAATTGATCATTTGCCATAGAACAGATCACCCGATAAAGTGTGACATTCTTTGTATATTACCAACATAGCTGCTCTTATCATGTGCACGCTCATCTCTTCTTACATGTGCGCGCACATCTCTTCTAACAGTAGGCCTATCTTCTTAGATGTTAATAAATGTTCAAAACTAAATCTACTATAACTGGATAATTAAAAAAACTGAAATTGGTCATCTATACAATCGTATAACTACAAACATTTTCTGATAAGTGATATGTACTGCTAAATAATAAGTTGAGGATTCGATAGGTATGGATTTGACGGATTGTAAAAATAAACTGGAAATTGTGGAGGTAGTGCGTGGATCATTATTTACTTACGGTGGCCATTGTGGGTGCCTAATGTATAATACTGTAGTGGTTCTGGGGGGATCTCCTATTCCGTGTTGGTCTAGATTTGATTCCCAAACGTTACCGTCATTGCTTCCTCCTCATCCTCACTGCTTTGGAAGGACCTTCTGTCTTCCCAAGCCTTCGAACAAATAAGGTAATAAAAGTACACCTTTAGCTTAGATGTCGTAATGAGTTTTACTTCTTTTGGCACTGTTGTTGGAACTCTCTGCGGCTAATGTATAGGCCTCTCTCATTTGTTGGTTCCATCGTTGTGCATACTCTCGTGTGTCAACAGTCTTTCCATCGTCTTGATTGTCTAACCCGAAGGCAATGTCAATTGGTAGACAAGGAGGTCTGCCGTAGAGTAGATAAAACGGTGAGTACCCTGTTGAATCATGGCGAGTGCAGTTATAAGCATGAACAACTTTATTGAGTGATTCCTTCCAGTTGTCCTTCTGGTTTTCGGACAAGGTTCGTAGCATTCCAAGCAACGTTCGATTTAACCTTTCCACTTGGCCATTGCCTTGAGGGTGATAAGGTGGGGTACGTGAATGTTAGATCCCAGAGTAAGCTTCAAGATTGGTAAATAAGTGATTTTCAAATTCCCGACCCTGGTCATGGTGCAATGTCTTTGGAAATCAAAATCGCAGTATAAAGTCATTGAAGATTAAGTTGGCTGCAGTTTTACCGCTCTTATTCCTTGTCGGATATGCTTGCGCAAATCGAGTAAAGTGGTCCATAATTACTAAAATATACTCATATCCGCCTTTGCTCTTTTTCAAGTGTACATAATCGATAGAAACAAGTTCAAAGGGTTGAGTCGTAATGATATTGACTAAAGGAGCTCTGGTTATACGAACTGATTTCTTCTGGATCAGACATCGGCAGATGTGATGTAATCCTCTATTTCTGCTTCCATATGTGGCCAATAAAACCCCTCTCGTGCCATATGTACAACTCGTTCTGGACCAAGTTGTCCCATGTTACTATGCAATTCTGTGTATACTAACTGTTTGTATTTTTCTGGAAGGACGATCTGAGAACGTGTTGTGGTGCAGCGTCGGAGAATACCATCATGTCCAACTTGCAGCTTGTTTCCACTCATGCATGATTGACGTTTTTGTTTTGGTCTCGTTCTTTCTTTCTTTTCGAGTTGGCCAGCGCCCCTTGGCCTTATACTTTAGGACTCTATTAATGGCTGGATCTTGTGTTAGAACTGTCTTTATATCTTCTGGGCAGAGGTTATTAATTAAGGGTCTTAAGGGTTTCTCAATATCTGGATCTATGATCTGACCATGTAGTTAAGCCTTCTGCCTAAGCATTCACACCATGGACTGCCGCTTGCATGACCTCTTCAGATATTTCTTCCGAACACAACTTTTCCAATTGTTTTAGATCAAGCGGGATTCTTGACAAGGTGTCGGCATCCTGATGTATTCGACCTGGTCTATATTTTATCTGAATGATAATCCGCTAATTCTGCTACCCAGCGGTGTCCCGTAGCATTAAGTTTGGCCGTGGTCAATACATAGGTCAATGGATTATTGTCAGTATATATGTAACAGGTTCGTACTATATAGCGTCGTAGCTTTATCGCGTAGCTTTATCGCGTAGTATTTTCCGGAGCTGCAGCACTGGCACAAACACAAAATCATCCACAGAGACAGTTCTTGGTTTGGAAAAGTTAAATTCTTTTATTGAAGCTAGTAACCATTTGGAAGAAGATACTGTATAACAAAAACAGTGTTACTATATTTAAAATAACATATCAGTGATCGATCGATCGTATCATTAACGACAGTATAGGCTACTATTGCGTTGTGTCTAGTATAACAATCAAATAACTAATCAACTATATTAACTGTAGTAAAACAATTCTAAAATTAAGAGAGATAAAAATATAGATGCTTACCTAGTAACCAGTCGGAAGGAGATGAAAACCTTCACTTTGGCCTAGGCACTAGTAAGTGTCATCCATTCCCAGTTAGGTACTATGACAATTTTTAACCGATGGTATATACATTTATCATAACGTTATTTCGTAGTTTACAGACCGATTGTATTGTAACTTGAGTCATACACATGCAATTATCAATTTAAATTCGGTTACACAAAATAAGAAACTATTAAAAATGCCAATCAATTAACAAAATCCCTTGTCCATTTATGAACTGACCCATACTGAAACATTATACAATAAATATTCATGACCATTTTCCCGCCACTTGGATAAGGTGACTCATCTATTTATAGCATGGTCACTTCTCATTCCAGCTTTTACTTTAATGGGTCCCACAAGGTTTCTCAGATTCAAGTCAGATTCAGCAGATAAATCATTCAAGTATTTGGGTATAAGCATACCTGTTACCCTGTTACATATATGGTCGTATGTTTTTGAATAATATAGATAATCTCTGAATTTTTCTGTTACGGCCCATTTCAACGCTAAGAATTCTAACTTCCCAGAGTGCAGATGATAGTTCTTCTCTGCCGGTGATAGAGTTCGTGAACCATAGCCGATGACACGAGGGTGACCATGTTGCTTTTGATATAATACAGCGCCGAGACCCTCTTGAGAAGCATCAGTATGGAGAATGAATGGAAGTGAAAAATCAGGATATGCCATGATAGGTGGTTCATTCAAACATGAAATTAATGAATTCAAAGTCTTCTGGTGGCGTTTCTCTCAGCTAATGGACTCTTTAGGACTTATGTGTTTTTTTCTATTTCTCTTGTTGTGATTACGTTTCGGTTTTGTCGATTGGCTAGTTTCGTTGTCTTGTTTTGATGTTTTCAAAAGATCATACAACGCTTTCGCACGACGAGAGAAGTTTGGAATGTACCGACGGTAATATCCTAATAAGCCAACTATCTGGTCTACTTCTCCAACAGTGGATGGTCTCTTGTTCTTAATTGCTTCCAGTGCTGCTGTTTTTTTTTTTGGTCAATACAGTAGCCATCTTTGGAAACAATTCTACCCAGATACTTAACTTTAGGCTGGAAGAAAGAGCATTTTGAAGGGCGTAACTTCATGCCATGTTGCTGCATACGTGCTAACACTCTTCTAACCCTGTCGACATGTTCTTCAAATGTTGAACTATATATTAAGACATCATCTAAGTACACAGTACATATCTCATTATTTAGGTCAGCGAGGCAATATTCCATATACCGTTGATACACAGCTGGGGCTTTGTTTAGGCCAAATGGAATGCGAATCCATAGACCTTGGTTTAGTGTAGAGAACCAACAGCCAGCGTCCTCCCAAACCATCCACTATGTCTTGAATTCCTGGAATTGGTTGTCGATCTGTAATGGTCTTTAGGTTTAATTGTCGATAGTCTATACACAGTATGAGGGATCCATCTTTTTTCCGTACGAAGACTATCGGTGATGAATATGGAGAGGTGGATTTTTGGATCCATCCACGATTGAGTAGATCAGTAATGTAATCCTTAACTTCCTCATACAGTGGACGTGGAATCGACTGATATGTTCGCTGGACTGGTGTGGTGTCGTTTAGTTTATATTCATTTCGAGTTCATCAATTTGTCCCATATCTTGGTCATTTTTTTGCAAATGCGTTCGCTTCTTCTTTGAGCATGCGTTTGACAATTGTCTTCTGTTGATCTGATAGATGGGACAAATCGATTGGTGGCTCCCTATCAGTATCTGGATCACATTCACATTATGGGCATTGTCAAGGTCAGGTTTCTCAGGTGATTGAGTTTCTTTGGTAATAATAGATTTGATTTTGTTGAAGTATAAAGTGCCTAACTATGTTCGTCTTTCAATAACAATATCTTTGTTTGTTCGGTTAGAAACTATAATATTTACATGACAAGAATTTCCTTTGGGAATCTGTATAATTGAATTTCCTATTTTCAATCCACATGAAAGTGTTGACTGGATATCCGTTTCAACTGAATCTTCTAATAATGTAAAAGAGAACATACATAATTTCATCAGTTGACATAAGGTCAAAAGTCAACATTTTAATATTGCAAATAAATGCAAACTTGTCCAAACTATGATATCGATTGTTTTACAAGTAATCAAATTATTTGATCAATAAAGTTTTTCTATTTTATTATACTTTTGATTAATATAATAATTAATCAAATCAGACAGATGAAATGTTACGCTGACCTTAAATAAAATAAATGGTTAAAGCAAAATCTTGACAAATTCATTTCGCAAAAATGTGTCAGAATAATATGCAATATTCATTCATGATTTGATATATGTTTCTTTATGTTGGCTACATATACTTTTGATTTTTATTTGTCTAGGTAATACTCGGATAACTGAGAATACATAGTTATGTACTATAGCCAGTCTGTGCACCCTAACTGGTAAACAAAATGCAATTATGTGTTTTTGTCTAGATTTGTTAATTTTTTCAAGTTTACGGATTGTTTCTTTCACAGGTGCCTTGAGCACTTTGGTGGATATAAGCGTTTAACAAATCTTACTATACTATTGGTTATTACTTTTTTCATCCCCATTGCAATCAGAACATAGTAATATTCAGAATATATACATACCAACCCATAGTGAATATATAAATCTGGAACACATGTCCATGGTTTTCTGGACTATCCGAACACTAGCCTGTGCACCAACAGGGCATATGCATTGCTATCATTAAAATGATTCTAAATGAGATGACTTCCAGACACTATTCTGTGAAGAGTTTGGTCATTGTCTAGTTCTGCAAAAAATTGTTGATTATCTCTATATGTGACCACCAGGATTTGACAACCAGGATTGATTCCTGAATAGACATAATAATTTACAGTGAACACAATCATTCCAAGCATTGCTATTTTATATTAGCTGGCATTGACTTGGTTCTATTAGTCTCCGATCCTTGCCACTCTGCCAATAATGATTTTTGATGTTCATTCATTTTATACTTTAGCCTATTGTTTTCTAATAATTATTATGTAATGTTACGAATAAGCTTGAATTGTAATGAAAATATTTAGGGTTAGTTTAGTTTACGTTCGTTAAATTGACACATAAAGAAGAGAGTCAGATGAGTTTATTCTCCTGACATCATACTGCTAACTTTGAACAGTATACTGTATATGCAACCTTCGAAAAGATGGACCTTATTATAAACAGGTTTTGTACTACAGTATGCACAGGAAAATTAGTTTAAGAAGATAATATCAATAAGTTGTACAGAAAAACTATCTTTGGCTAGCAACCATATTGAAGCTCATACTAACGATATGCTCTTGATAAAAATTGTGGTCTGTCTGTGTAGTGAGTTGTGGATTCCAGTTTTTATTAGCCAATGAAAGTAAAAACCTAAAGCATTATAGATCTGAGTCTGGTGGTCCCTTATAAAAGGTAATCAAAACATTTGAAACTTACAGTATTTGCAGAACTTGACAATGAAAAAACAAACTTATTTTTAGAAACATTTATACAAGCTTCAACATTGCTTGTGTCCTCTCTACGGTTTATAAACCACACAGTGACGAATCCAAGATCATTTAATAGAAAGAGATAGGGATCAGTGAAATTTTGAATTGAATTGGTGAAGTTTTGTATTGTCGAAATTAAAGGTGGGGGACGAGGTGGGCTGACTGGCCCACTTGGATCTGCCTATGCAATGTGTTGTGACAAATCATTAAAGGTCAGCGTAAGATTTTGAAATATTGATTTTATTAGTTATTTTACAGTATTATAAATACATAAAATAATGCGCACTAGGAAAAATTATCAGAAATACCATAACTTTACCGATCAAATAATGTGATTACATTTATGACCATCGATCTTATAGTTTGGATAACTTTGCATTATTTAGTATATGACTTGTTAAAATGTGGACCTTTGACCTATGTCAACTGGTGTAATGATGAATGTGCTCTTTTGATTGCATATGATTGATTGATATCTTAACAGAATTATAGAACATTTGGTTTTATAGGCAAATTTTGTGATTGGTTAATATTGACATTTGACATTTAATTGCAAATGATTTTTTATAAGGTGACTGAATAGATACATATGACCATTTGCTTGCGTTTTGCGCAAGAAATTGTGCGCACAGCTCGTACAAAGCGTAGAAAAATAGTTTTTTATATGTTCTTGCTAAACCAATTTTCTTTCACATGAGTTAAAAACATTTTTATTTTTATTACGTCATTATATTAAAAAATTAGAATAACGTGAGTTACTTAATTGTATCTATACTGTATATTCTAATCTGTTAGATCTCATCGGAATGAAAAGTGACCCATGTGATTAAAACTTATTATGGAAGTTGTTGAATTGTAGATATGAATTCATATACAAATTTTGTCTATCTGATGTCATGACGTCATCACATCGCCAGTTGAATTCAAAATGTCAGATTTTCATCTCTTTCGTATAAGCTCATCGCGTTTAAAAGAGAGCGCATCGCACTTTTACATGCCTAAAATTCTTCAAATTTTCATTAATGTAATTATTTAGATAATTATCTTCTAAAATAGTTATCTTCATATGTCAATTTGATGACGTGAATGTTGCATATTCGCGGATAACACGAACTCGCCAGTTCAAATCTAGTTTTATTTCATTTATTCAAATATCCACAAATCACAGAGAAAAATTGAATTGCTTGAGATTTTAAAAAAATATAGAAATATAACAAATAAACATCAATACAACGTACAATACAAAATTACATTACAAAATTGAAATATTTAAAAATTGAGTATAATCATCTATGAATATAAGGTTACGTCAAAATATCCTGTAGGTTGAAATTCACTCTAGAACTAAGAAGTTGAAATGAGAACTTCCTGCATCCGAGTTTCAAAACAAATTTAGGATTATCGCCAATGATTGCCGTAAGCAATTAACGGTAATGGCCCGAAGGGGACATAACAAATTTGGTCTACCTACAGACTTTCAACACAAATGACTCTACCTTCGGATGATTTCAGGGCTTTTAGGAAACCCTGCAGATGGTTCGTTTGAACACCTCTGATTCAGTTGTTGAAATTAATTGTCGACTTTCCGAAGGCGAGAAAAAACTTATTTCACGAGAACTTAAATTCTGCCCAAAACCAAAGCAGTTTGGCGCACAACAACTATCTTTAAATATGGAGTCTTTCTCCAGAAGATTACGTTTACGTGAATATTTTGCCGATTCAGACAGCAACACCACGCAAAACGAAGGCAACATTAGCAAATTTAAACCAAAAAGTTCCTGGAATCCACCTAAAAATCGTTGACCAGCTTTAGAAACATTTATTCAGGCTATTGAGGAGGATGTACAAAACTACGGTACGTCCCGAATCCAGATAAACATGACAATCTCTCAAAACAAGAGAGGCAGGCCATTGCCAAATTGCGTCTCAGCGTAATGATATCATCATTAAACCCGCTGACAAAGGTTCTGCCACTGTTGCTATGGACATCAAATTTTATGAAGAGGAGTCCTTAAGACAGCTAAACAATCCTCTTCATTATCGTAAACTTACAACGGATCACACACTGGAAATTGCGGATAAGGTGGGCAAATCTGTTTCTTTGTTGGTAAAAAAACACTCCATCGATCCTAAGATTGGACCTCATTTGGTACAGGTTAATCCAGTTCCAGGCAGATTTATTTCCTACCTAAAATCCACAAAGCAGGCAATCCTGGTAGACCCATTATTTCGGCCAATGGCACTGCTACAGAGAAAATTTCTGAATATATTATGGATGATTTACTTAGACCATATGTAACTGATCTCCCTTCATTCATTCAGGACTCCACGGACTTTATCCGCAAAATTAACCAAATTCAAAAATTTACCTAATAATTCTGTTCTGGCTACATTAGATGTTTCATCTTTGTATACTAATATCCCTCACGAAGAAGAAGCCGACGCATGTATTTTAAATTACACAAAATTCCAGGCAAAACGCCTACTAAAGCTCATTTACGAGAACTGGTCATGTTGATTTTAACCAACAACAATTTTATTTTTGGAAATGACCATTACCTTCAAATTCATGGCACATCGATGGGCACAAAAAAGGCGCCATCTTTTATAAATTTATTTATGGGACAATTTGAGGCCAATTTTTTGTCCCTCCAACCTAATAAACCACTTGTTTGGTTTAGATACATTGACGACATCTTCATGATCTGGACCATGGTAAATATAATTTGGAATCTTTTCTTCTCAATATTAATTCAGCCAACCCAACTATCAAATTTACAGCTACCAAATCCACTACTAGCGTTGATTTTGTGGACACTATAGTGACCATAGAAAATGGTACACTCAAAACTGACCTATTCCGTAAACCCACGGATAAAAATATGTACCTGCTCCCTAGCAGTTGTCATCCCCGACACTGTACTAAAAACATCCGTACAGTCAAGCATTACGTATCAGACGTATCTGTTCTTCAGATTTAGATTTTCAGAATCGTACCGAAGAACTAACCGGACATCTCCGGAAAAGAAGGAATACATCGAAACTGCTATAAAGAAAGCATAAGATATTCCTCAATGTCAAACACTGACGTACAAACCACGTCAGCCAAATTCGACCAGAGTCACAACCTATCACCCTAGGTTGCCTCCATTACGGGCTATTATTGAGAAACATATGCCCATTCTGCAGTCCACAGAACGGCCCAGGACTGTTTTTCCGGAACCACCTATCAGTGGCTGGATCTCAATGGAGATACAAAAAAAAAGCGAAAAGCTAAATTACAAGAAGTAAAGTAAAACAGCCATAAAGGTTAGCAGAGCTTTCGGGCAACAATAACCCTTCATCAATGCAAGTTAATATAATAATTTCAGTATATCACCGGGCGGTTTAGAAATGTTCTTTGTGTTTTATATATAAATCAATGTGTTGCGTAGCACTGTGTAAATTATATATAAATCATACTGTAAATTATAGAAACAGTGCTCATATTCGGAACATGATCACATAATCGCGTCGAGCATAGCTCATTGGCGAAAGTTCCGTATTTTTTAGTTGTATGAAAAAATTGTCTCTGGCGGGATTCGAACCTGCAACCTCTCGCTTACAGGGCGAGTATCATACCACTAAACCACAGAGCCATATATGGTATTATCACAGATTTTTACCCACCAGATACATTCTCTCATACAACAAACGCCCTCACAATCAGTGGAGGCATAACAAGTCAGAATAAATTCCAACTTTAATACGCAACGGATTTTAAAATAATATTGTGTATATGTAAATCAATGTGTTGCGTAGCACTGTGTAAATTATATATAAATCATACTATACTGTAAATTATAAAAACAGTGCTCATATTCGGAACATGATCTCATAATCAGGCAAAGCACATTAATTCTAAACCGCCCGGTGATATACTGAAATTTAATTAATTAATTTGAATATTCAGGGCTATATACCAGACACAGACAGGCATCATTTAATTTATTTATTCGACCAACAAAACATATATACAATGTACAAAGATGAAATTGGTCAGGGACTGCTAAAGTAATATGATTACTGTAACTACAAGATTGGAAATTCACACATCACATCACCCCGCATTAGGAAAGATGTGAGCGATACAAAGCATCCAACTACAGACCATTATCAGCATTGACCAGCATCCCTTGTAAAATTATGGAACACATCATCGTTACTGATCTCATAGTGACCAGCACAACATCCTAAAAGATGAGCACCATGGATTTCGCGGTGGCAGATCTACCGAGACTCAAATTGTAGGCCTGATTGACGAGCTTCTGAGTGCAGAGAAAGTTAAACGTCAGGATGTTTTTGTATTTCACTTTTCAAAAGCGTTTGTCACCCACACCTGATATACAAGCTTAGAAGAAATGGTATCTGTGGTAAGACTTCGAAATGGATTGAACAATTACTCAGAGATAGGACACAAGCTGTTGTGATGAACGGGACAAAGTCCTCATACATTCCTGTTTTATCCAGTGTATTCAACATCAATGACCTGACTGAAAGAATAAAAATGGACTACCAGATTATTTGCCGATGACACACTGATACATCGAGTAATCACATTAAGGAGAGATGAGATACGTACAACTCCAAGCTGATATTTTTAAAACTGGCTGAATGGGAAAAGGTGTGGAAGTTGGAATTCAGACAAGTGCCAAGTAATGATTATATCTAGAAAGAAGGGCCCTATACACCCAGACCATTGTATTCTTTGTATGGTTATCAAGCCGATGGATAACATCAAGTACCTGGGCGTCACCATATATAACGGTCTAAATTACACGTGGAACCAGCACATCACAATGTCTGCCAAGCTGGAAACCAGGCTCTGGGATTTTTAAAAAGGAATCTTAAAATTGGCTCTAAGAAGGTGAAAGAAGCAGCCAACAAAGCAGAATAATGGAGTACGCTTCAACTGTATGGGATCCCACCCACAAATCAACATAACTTATGCGAAACCTCCATCTAGCTGCACGTCGTTGGACCTTCTCAAGATATCTTGAGAAGGTCCAACGACGTGCAGCTAGAAGGATGTTTTGCAGAACCTCAAGTGTTAATAACATGATGAAGGAACTGAAATGGAACTCACTACAGAGCAAGAGAAAAGAAGCTAGACAGCTGTTTATCAACTCTATTTTTGCCCCCTCAAAACGACTGGTAATTCTTCTAAAAATAACAAAGGCTCACATCCCAACCAGTTCTCATCCAATGCCCTCAGAACTGACTACCGGTTTTGGCCCTTCTTTCTTCGCACTGTGAGAGAGTGGAATGACGAATGTGAAGACCATCAGAACAAAATCTATACAGATGTTCCATTTGCTAGGCAGGGGTTTAGATAGTGCATCTAAATTCGGGCATGACAACCCCGCCAACTCGAGTCACCCCTTGTAACAATAAATAAAAGGCATAACAGAAAAAATAGTAATAATAATAAAAAAGATAAATAAATAAATAAAATAATATAAGAAATAAATCCAAACAATCAAACCAAAATCAGCTGTGAATACTATTGCCACAACACCAACTAGTTCCACAATAATCAACATGATTATGTGGGAACAGCTCATAACGATGAAGATGAAGTCTTAATGCTGTGTGTTAATTAGGCTAATTTCACTATCTACAACATTGTGTATGTTTGGTGTAATGGTTATGTAACCAAACCAGCCTTTCAACTAACGAATAAGTTTTAGTTGACTAGCAACGCCAAAAACAAACGGGTGAATTTGAAAAGAAATAGGTTTTTAAAAACTACTCGTATAAAAAAACCGGTACATTAAATCAAATCAAGTTCTTGTGACAAGTAAGTAGTTCTCGAGAAAATGCAATTTCAGTTTGTTTCTTCAGTATAGGGCCTACTTGTTACTTTAAGACTTCTTGCCGGCTTTTGAAAATTGTATCCTATCTTTTTAACACTTCTAGCAGTCTGAAAATAATACAAAAAAGTATTCCAGAATTGGGATCCTGATCTGGATTGCCTCCAAAATCTAATGGAGTGGTCCTCGATCACATATCTATCTGTGTTTTCAATTTGATCTCTGGCATGGCAATAACTTTTGAGTAATCTGATAACAAACAGACAGACACGCGCGATCGAATAACCTCCGAGGTAATTATAAAAAAATATTGTTTTCAAAGTAAATCCTCACTATTTTACCATTGTTATTAAATCCAGTTTTATTTATAAAAGGAATTTTGTATTTTTAGTCATTTTATTACTACTATTTTGTAAAGGGTAGTAACAAAGTGCGAGGCAGCGAGGCACGCGAGGCAGGGAAGGCATGCGAGGCAAGTCAGAAATTTATGCGAGGCATCGTTTTACCATCATCAAAAAATGCGAGGCATCATTTTATCATTTCTCAAAATTGCAAGGCAGGAAATCACCGAAATTGAAGTAGCCTAGGCCTAGGCCCGCTAGGCTAGTTTCCTTTTGCACCTGCCTTGTATTTTAACCAACTTTATCCTGAATACCACAGCTTAGAATTAGTAGGCCTACTTTAATGAAGAAAAATCACATAAAAGTAACAATAAATCCATTAAATTGGTGATTTTACAGACGTTGTTTTTCTCGCATTTCGCACACTCAATGTTCAATATTTTGGTTTCTATGGAACGCCAAAAGAGCAAAATTAATTAGAGGGCTAAAAACTCTGTGGAATCCATTTATATTTAACGCATTATTTGGTGAAAATCAAGTACAATTTCAATAGATTTTGTCACTGTCAGTAATGAAAAATGTTACTGTTGATAATGTACACGGTTTCGTTAACATTTTAAAGAATAAAATAGAAAAATTCATCATAATATCCTTAGTAGGATGTCCTAGGTCTAGACTAGGTAGTGATGTTGATTTAGGATCGATTATTATTCTTTGAAAACAGAACAGTATCAGCAGTAACATATTACAGCATTTTTATTGACAAATTAACAAATATATTGAAATAAAACGTGTTTTTCACCAATAAATGCATGAGAAATTGACGCATTCCACTGAGTTTTAGTCCTCTATTATCGTTGCTCTTTTGGCGCTCCATAGAAACAAAAATATTGAACATTGAATAAGTGAAATTCGCGAACAGTGTGCGAGAAACACGCCTGTAAAATCATTAATTTAAGGATTTATTTGTTACTTTTTATGTGATTCTTTCATTAAAGTACTCATGAGGTATACTTCTAAGGTGTGGTATTCACACGATAAAGTTAGTTATCAAATTTGGAGTAAAAATACAAGCGAAGGAAACTAGCGCCAGGTTTATTAATACGTACATGGACAACAATAAATAAAAATCGTTCGTAATATATCTAGCTTACTAAAACAGGAATAGTGTATCATTATTAAATATTACACCAATTATTATTATATCAAAATTGATTAAATTATTTTCTACATAGGCCTCTTATCTAGGTTAGGGCTAAGCATATTAGCTAAAGTTTAATTTTAGGCCTAGTATTACAATTGTCGGACGTAAATCTTTTTTCACACGCGCTCCAGAATTCTGTCGCAATTTTTTTCTTTGCGGCATGTTATTGGATCGCCATATCAGTTACCTTTTATTCACCGCCAGTTATTGAACTTGTCCTGGCAATCGCTGTTCACCTTATTTGCGAGAGAGGTACACCACACGTGTTGTTCCTAGAGAATGGAATGTCAAAAATGTCTTTGGCACGCCGCTCAGAGAGAAGTCTGTGCGTTGCTGCTGAAACCACGTGCTATAGGAGGGGAATGCACCACAATCCTCTGAGCTGAGGGCTGAATCATTCCGCTACCTGCTAAATAGTAAAGAGGGATTTTCCATCTCTCGGGTCTACCGGATCTAGGCGCAGGGGTGTGACAAAATATTATTTTCACTCTGCTATGTTCGAGAGACATGTGAGTGAACACGCTCGAAATGCCAACAAACATTGCAGTCATTTGATGAGTGTGTCGCTTTAACAATTATTGTTTATCGAAAGTTAGAGACTGTCGTTCAGATTTTTGAACCGTAGTTTGGGCACTTTTGACACGATATGACTTGAATGAAAAAACAATCGTTACATAAAAATAAACAACATGATGAGTGTATACACGAATCTATTTAGATACGCTTGTATCGATTGATTATTAGGCCTATAATATAGCATAATAGCACGTTAAGATATGCCTCGCACCTTTTTGAAATTGTAAACTATATGCCTCGCATGCCTCGCACTTTTGGAAATGATAAAATGATGCCTCGCACAAATATTTGGCATGCCGCGCATGCCTCGCTTGCCTCGCTGCCTCGCACTTTGTCAACACTCTTTTGTAAACATGCTTTGAACAATATATTTTATGTATCCCTTTAGGCCTAATTTTTTCTCATTTAAAAAAAAGTGTTTTAATCTATTGCTCTAAAGAAACAACAACCATATGTAAAACAGGTGCAATATATAAATATGTTTTTAAATTTTAAAAAATGGCCGCATATTATGGTGGTTGATGATTTCAAGCTGCGATGTGTAAGTAAAATAATGTTCATTTGGCGTTTCATAATATTGAGCATTTTTTTTGTCGTCGCAAAAGAAGAATAACACGCGCTGAGTTCATTCATTCACTGATTTTCAATTATTTATTGGATTACTGCGGTCTATAAATATGAAGGTTTTGGTTACTAATGTTTCTGGACAGTATTTACAACTTGATGTAAGTCCAGATATTGAGTTAGAGAATTTTAAGGCCCTTTGTGAAGTAGAAACTGGTGTGAAGGCAGATGATGTACGCCTTATCCATGCGGGCAAAGTGTTGGAAGACAACAAGAAAACGTTAGAACAATATGGTGTAAAGGATAGTGATATGATTTTGTTGCAGCCAATAGCGGGGTCAGCTGCTCAACAACCAAGAGGTAGGCCTGTCACACCAAAATCGGTTCCGGGCCGAAATCGGTATGGCGGACCAGTTTCATTACAATTCGTTTTATATAGGCCTAAACTAAGGCATAGGGCCAGGCATAGCCTAGGCTTAGGCTAGGCTAGTTAGGCCAACGCTGGCTTACAGCCGAAACGGCCGCCGCCGACTGAAACGGCCGCCAATTGAAACACAATTGAATGTATGAAACGCCGCGTGTGCCGTTTGTCATACAACGTGCAAACAAAACGACGTGTGGTTCAATACAATGATATTGTTTTACTTTTTTTTTATACAGGCGCGGATTCAAGGGGGGGGGGGGGCCACGTCATCAACACGAAAAAAAAAATTGTAAATGAAAAAGTAAAAAAAAAAGTTTTTAGATTAGAAACTGGGTAACTTCTTCTGTCAGTCTGTTTTATTGCCGAAATACGATAGCTCAACAGACACGTTTAATATTTGTCTAGACAAAACCAAGTACACGTGCTGTGACACGTTTGATTTGCTTGCTGCCTCCACCGTCGTGACACCAGTCTGCGTGACACACACTATTCACCATGTCCAAAAAACAGAAGGTGCAACATCATTTAACCTACTATTACTGTATAATAATAATATTGTATTTAGGCTATCCTGCGATATTTTTGCTATAAAATAAGAGACCCACGGATAACCGATATGAATAGTCTAGAGTAGTAGTACTCTCTATCTGGTACTAGTAGGGATAACGATGCAAAATTAAAAGTTGTTATTTTTCAACCAATTTAAACATTATACTGTATGTTAGTATTTTGTTTCAATATTCCAATAAAGAAAGAATTACGAAAATCTGACTTGTAGTTTTCGAAATATAAAGTCTAAAACATCTCCGAAAATGATCGTTTTTGGCCACGAACGTTGTAAACAAATTGCGCCCTCAGTCGACAATTGTATGAACCACACCGTTTTTCGCTAAAATAATTACAAATAATTACGTTTTATAGTAATTTATTTTATATATCAACATTGGAAATATCAATAAAATATGTTATTAAATGTTTACAAAATATATAAAGTTGTTTATTTAACGGAATTCGTACAAATTCATTGCTCTAAATTTGTGTAGTAACATCCGTACAGACAGACCATGTGACTTCGCGGTACACGCGAGAGAAAACATTCCGCTGTGGGTGATTCGCGTCCACCAATCAAATAGCCAGGATCCAAAATCATTCAACCGTGAGCTCTGCCGATCGCGGGAAATCTCAGCTTTGATTGGCTTACGATGACATCATACCACAAAATGGTGGTTTTGTAGTTGAGCCTCACGTAATTTTCACAATTTTATTTAAAAAATGAAATAAATGGACCTGCTTTATGGTATGTGTGATTTTTCTCTAAAAGATTTAAATAATAAAGGCTTCATATCGAGAAAAAACCGTTTTTTTGGCACTTATAATAAATATTTCTCAGAGAAAAAAGCACATGGCATGTAGAACTATATTATCTTGGCGTAGGAAGACAAACAAATCCCAGGCCATGAGAGGCCCAACTACAAAAACAAGGTTGAATAGGGTTAGGTCACTGGACCGTTCGAAGGTTTTTGAGTAAACAATCTACCGCGTATGGTCGTACGCGCTAGACAGGACGATATTTTAACCACATTTTTTACATGTTTGGTTGAATGTAATGACGATAAAAAATAGTTGATCTTATGGAATGATATGTAAATAAATAAATACTCAAAAGAATTATGTTTACAGTTCAATTATTTTCAGAATAATATTACATAAAAATGTGTTTACCAATGGACAAATAATCGCGTCAATGACATAGCGCGCATGGTAACGTACGCGGAGTTGAATCGTGGCAATAACAATGGAGTCAACTCTCGGTAACCCTAGTACTAGGCCTAGTAGTAGAGGAATAGGAGCGTGCGCAATGAGCGGGAGGGATTTGAGGCCGGGAACAAAGGTGAACGATCAGAACTTATTTTCATTGCGGTCCAAGCATCGATATCTAGACTGTATCAAGTTACAAGGGCCAAAGCGTGTAGTTACGCACTACCCTGGCGGTGTCCCTTTGTACGAATTAATTAAAGTTCTATTCTATTAAAGTTCTATATTTAAAAGTTGGCCCAGCTTACGCCGCCGTCGATATCTGAGTCATGCTACATCCAGGGACCAATACGTAGTTACAACAAAGCGATGTCCTCCCTATTTGTAAGAATCGGCAATTCATTCGGAAAGCGCAGCGTACTAAAATGTTCATTCAGAAGGCGAGCGCAGAAAGGTAATCTTTTCTTCCTCGGTCACATTTGCCTCATTTTAATATATGTCACGCTAGGCTGAACAACACTCTCATGAATAATAAACAGTTGATTACGTCATACTATACTGGAAATTTTACCTCTTGAATATTCATAAATTTTACTTGCACTATATTATTTATTGTATCAAATACTATGTAATGCTTATTATTATTAAACTGGATTTTTCATTTTCAATTCAAGTGCAATTACCAAATTAAGTGACATGAACACATATTCATCAAAATTTGATTTTGGGCTGCTGACAAAGGTAACACTATTAAATAGGGTATAGTGAGATATTTATTCACCAAATCAAATTGAACTTTCAGTCAGATTAGGCCTATACCTAATACACCTGTATTTCTTCAATACAATTTTATTACAGTCTAAAAAGATGTGTCAGATAAAAAATAATTGTTTTTTAAATAGCTACTCGGGGAAATTAAACAACTACTGAAATCAAACACAGTGTCATGTTTTCTAGGTAAGCTATAACTATAACTAAATAAAGAGAAAAGGTACCCTTAAGGTGCCTTAATTATGACCTCATCACATAAATTTGGGATGAGTTATTAGTTTAGATGGAATTTAAATGACATCATGGTCTTTAAAATTGTTATTGAATATTCAAGAGGTAAAATCCCAGTTGTATAGTATGACGTAATCAACTGTTTATTATTCATGAGAGTGTTGTTCAGCCTAGCGTGACATATATTAAAATGAGGCAAATGTGACCGAGGAAGAAAAGATTACTGCGCAGAAATGCATATTCATAATAATGCTCCCCTAAAATGGGACGAAATAGGACGCCCTCACTCGGATTTTCAGAGAAAGTCTTTGGGAAAAATACTTTCGCCACCCTGAAGTTCGGAACTGTGAATAGGTGAGGTGTGCAAGACCCTTTACAGATGATCGAATCAGAGTGCGTTAGTGATCTCGAACACCATAAAATGCATTTTTTTTTGCTCTCTACGATCGCATGTGCCCCCCCGCAAAAATAATCCTGGATCCGCCCCTGTTATAGATTGAAATGAATTTTTACGTAGGCCTAGGCTAGCTAGGGTATACTTGCCAGAATTCGCCCGACCTAAATAATTTCTTTAAAAAAAAAAAATGAAGAAAAAAATTATAGTAGCCTAGTAGGCCTAGGCTAGTAGTAGAAAGTATATCTACAGTATATGTGACCCGATCTGGCAAAACCCTCTCTTTGTCGTCATTTCAAAATTCACGTAATCAGTCAAAATACGTCTCGCCTACCCTGGCAGATTACATGTTTTTGCATTTTCGAAATAATGCACTATTTAAGAATACGTTTACCTGATTTAAACTCCCAAAATTTAATTAAAATTATGAAAAAAGAGAGTTTTAAAAACATGTTTTTTCCTCAAGCCTAATTCACGATCTACGTTAACATTTTGCGTAAAACAAACTTAAACCATTCACCTAGTATCTACACCATCCAATACAATGTGTGACCATCCACTAGCCCAAACGACAATACGCCGAACAAACTACTCATAACACAAACCATCTAAAGAATGTTAAGCCCAGGCAGCAATAATTGAATTGATCTAACGTTAATACAGGTATACATTTAGCCAGCTCATTTATCAACATTTCATGTAGTTCGTGAACATTTTAAACAAAGCATCTTAATAATTATAGTTCATCGCATTCTAATTCTAATATTGCCTGTTTTATACCCCGTTCGCCTGTTCAACAGTGGAAACAACTGTTTTGCACACGATACGCCCATTCGTGAGTTCAAAAAATGATATTTGAAGCATCGACTTTCCAGCGATTTTTCGCACCGAACGTATTTTCTTGAGTTAAAGTGGTTGCATTTCAATCACCTACTTTCGATTGGCCAGTATTACACACCGTTGCTTGTTTGTGATTTCATGTGATAACGGTAGTTTTTGGCTCCGCTTACGTACAGTTGATGTACCATTTTTTCATTTTCATACTTTCCATATGTCAGTTTTGTACATCATTTGCAGTTACGCATGTAATGTGTAGATATTCCACTCGCTAAGTTTTAAAACGGTAGTTTTTTGCACATTTATTGTTTTATTGTTTAATTGTAACTGTTGGCGCCGATTTTATATTGGGGGGCGGGGGGTGAATGTCAACTTTACGACTGTAGTACAAAAGGTTTTCACATCGCTTACCTGTTCAAAGTTAATGTATCGATATTTCTTTCAGCTGGTTTTCTATTTCCAAACTTAAAAAATGACGTTAAAAATAATGTTATATATTGTATTCATAGTAATTTATAAAGGTATGGATTAGACAGTCTACCGTAAAACATTGAAACGAAGCCCATTGACATCTTTTTTTTTAAAGACTGGGTCTGCTTCATGATGGGCTTCTTTTCTCAAAATGAAGCCTGTAGATTTTTGAATTGCAGCCACAAAATATCATTTTTTAAACATTTTTTGTTCAAATCGAAATTATTTTTTACTTTTGTTCCTTTGATATTCCCATTTTATTATTATCTCGAAAAGAAGCCTATATTATATTTAAAAGAAGGCTAAAGGCATTCATTTGGAAAAGAAGCCCATTTTTGACATGCTTAAAATTACATGAAACACGTAGAAAGTTGATGAGAAATTGATTTTTCGCATCTTATATTTTTAAACTCGCGTGCGCATGTAACTTTCTGTGAAACATGCCATTTTTTTTCCACAGACAGTTAGCGCATGATATAAATTACACTTTTGCTAAGTTTCAATTTGAATTGTTATACCGTAAAACCTCGAAAAGAAGCCCATGGGCTTAAACCTCGAAATGAAGCCCATCTCGAAAAGAAGCCCCTCTCTACAGTTTGCAAAAGTACCCTCGAAAAGAAGCCCATCTCGAAATGAAGCCCCCTGGGCTTCTTTTCAAGATAGTATGGGCTTCATTTCGAGATAGACTACTCATACTGTATTGAGATGATGACGAAATTATTGTATTTGACGGTGAATCATAGGACTGTTTTTTTGCTTTTTATATTGTTTTTTAATTGGTATATTAAACATAATTTCATGGTTGAAAAAATGTTTCAAAAGTCACATTATTGTAGTAGAAATTCACAAAATTTACAGCATTCATTTCGAAAAGAAGCCCCCCTCTACAGTTTTCAAAAGTACTCTCGAAAAGAAGCCCATCTCGAAAAGAAGCCCATCTCGAAAAGAAGCCCACCCAAGAGCACTAAAAAAAGAAGAAGCCCATGGGCTTCTTTTCGAGGTTTTACGGTATGGGTTTCAATCTATGTTTAAATACGCGAAATCCAATAAATTGCGCGTAAAGTCATAAAACAAAGTTTCTTGCACATCTACAGCTACAAGTCAATCTTATGACAAAAAAATAGTGGGCGAGGAAAGGCAAAAAAAACCCCCCAAAAAACTGTAGGCTTACCATTTTATGGAGATACTGTATAATTAAATTAAAATTTTTTATGATTTTTATTTGATTATGTTATAGGAAAACGTTAATATTCACTTTTCACAATCTTTTATGATATCATTTTATTTGATAGCTGCAATGTCTCCAACAACATCAGGCTTGGGAATAGATTTTAGCCGAATATCAGTCCCAGGATCATCAAACCAGACATGGTCACAGCAACCAAGGACAATGCAGCCTAGAGTTACAAGTCCAAATCCAGCATTATTACGGGATTCTTTGCTAGCCAACCCTGACCAAGCAGCCTTGTTAAAACAACGAAACCCACGGTTAGCAGATGCCCTTACAAGTGGTAGTCTAGGTATTGAATGTAACTTTCTATATTTGGTAGTTGGATTATGCAGTACTGACTATATGTCATATACCAAGCCCACACGTTTTACACAGGTGTAAGAAATGTGTAACTTGACGTGTAATTAGGTACTTACAATACTAACCATATTCACACATGCATTACAGCATTGAGAAATTCAACAGCAGTGAACTGCAATTTTGTTGATGTTTTGTTTATATATTATCAAACAGACAATAACTGGACCTAAAAGATACCTGTAATAGCATTTGAAGAAAACTTTGTAAAAAAATTGATTTATCAAGTGCAATTTTAAAATAATTAGTCAAAAATATAAAATATAATTTTTTTTCTCTTAAACGGTAAAAGTTTCACTCATTATAAGCGAGCGGTGAAGCAGAATGAAGGCTGTGACGTGAAGCCAAAATTGCAAGTGCAGCTACGGCGATATGACACTGTGTTACAGAATAGGAAATTCATGAAATGCGACGACTCATCATTTAAAACCATATCAATTACTTTTGTAAAATTATGCTTATCTGGTGTATATTTAGTCATTCTTCCCATTTATCAAGTCAATATTTTATGAAAATTCATCATTTAAAACAGTAAAAAATTAGATAAGTTTTACTTTACGTTTGCCGATTTTCGCACTGACTTTTAGGGAAAAGCCTTCAAAATCAATAAAGTGTAACATATACATTCCTGCTGAGCAAGACGACGACACGCTTGGTCTCTGCCCATGCCTGGCATCATCACGTGATACAGATACAATATACAATACCAAACTGGTCGGGTCGAGTATACCTCGTCTATAATCATAACATGAACGATGTACAGTATTTGATTGAAGGTCGACTCGACCTACCGGAATGGTATAGATAATATCTTAGCTCGAATGAGAGAGTTGGAATATTTGTAAACATAAAGTATTGCTAATTTTAACAAGTGTAGCCTATAGTAAAAGGCCTGGTAGTATCAATTCCCATAGGGTCTACAGTACTACACTAGCTAGCTCAATTTTTAACTGGGCCAGATCGGCTAGACTAGGACTCCTTCTTACTTGCTTGATGCAGTATCTGCTTTTTTGGAGAGTAAACTATTTTAGGCCTAGGCTAGACGATCGTCGGGACACCATACGTGCGGACGCCAATCGGACCTTCTTGTTTTGCCTCAATATTTACCGCCGATTTTAGAACGTTTTAGGTTTAGATAGGAGATTGGTTGATAGGATAGGTTTGGAATCCACTAAGTTTTGTCATTTATGGGTCAATCGTCTAGTAGGCTAGCTAGGCCCATGGGCCCCAATGTTTTAACGTAGCCATCGTGGCATGGAATCCCTAGTCAGAATGGCTCTCATCCATAAAAAAACCGATTTAGGCTAGGCCTAGTACGTGAAGCCGATAATACGATCTGTACTTATAGGGGTATAGAAATAGTATAATTTACGACTCAATGATCTGTACTAAATTTTGTATTTCATTAAATGTCAAATAAATATATGCTACTGTTATTACACTTTAGGCCTAGCTTAGAAAATCTTTAAAAAATGTATTTCACAATGCTTGGGTGGTCGTCGTTTGACAGAGGAAAGAGATGTTTAAATTAGTTGACAAACACAACGTACACATGACGTCGCGAGTTTGGAATATTAATGAGCTTCCCTAAGCTGCTGAAAAAGAGACTTTCCATGAATTTACCCTAAAATGTATATGAAATTTAATTTTTTAAATTTCTCGTTATTACTTTTTCATTCTGACATGTCTATATTGTTATAATATTTGTTATTAATAAATAAACGATATTTAAAAGATATTTTAAACCCAGAATCCCCCTTTAAAAATACTAGTTTGCTTGTTTGTGCTGTATGAGAATTGTTTCGTCATATGATAGTAAGACAGGCAGCCAAGAGACATTTGGTTATATGAGCTAAGTAATTGTGTAGGGGGTTACCTGAAGTCAAAGAAAATGGAGTCTACCAGGTACCCTCAGTGCATATATAACTGGGGGACCAGAAAGGGTGCTTAAAAAAAATAGAAAAGAGATTCCAGCTAATTTCACCACCATGAGATGCCCATTGACATCTTCATACCAAATTCACAAACGACAGACATTTTTTCCACTGCAATAGGCCATATAGACCCACTCCCCCACCACCCATAGATGGCCTAAAAAATGAGGATAGTATAGATGAGTGAGATACCTGTACCACTCACTCACAATGACCATAATGCCAAATGAACAAGTTGAGTTCATACAATACTAAATGGGTAACAACAAACGAGACCACACTTCCCCTCAACTAGGCTATCTTAGATATTGCAACCAATATTATTATTATATGATTTAACACATTGTAAGGAATCACTAATGACCTATTACAGACCACATATACACTACCTTGGTCCTTACATACCCCTCCTAAGTATCCTACCAGAAATTGTTGATACCACCAGCAACCATGATCTTCTCTTTGAAATAAGCTATTACAGACTATGTACTGCCATAGTTCTATCATCCTCATTTGAATATTATAAGGTACTGTAAAGCCCAAAAGGTTCCTGATTTTACATTTTTAACTATTTCGCGACCTTTTATTTTCGCGATTTGAGTTTCTTGTGTAATTTGTTGAATATCAAATTGCCTAATTTATTTTGCCTCCGTGATGAACGTCAAACAACAATCGAATAGCATCGAGTAAAATTATAGAATACGCGATTGTAAATTTAGGGATTTAGGGAACGTTTTGGCTACACAGTGTATGAGGCACGTTTTTAATAGGCCCTTAGTGAACATCATCATAATGTTTAAATTATTGTTTGTTTGTCTACAACAACGAACAGACAGATGAACGCAACCGGATGGATCTTTGGAGAGCATGGCAATGATTTTTTTTTTACGATAGATTATATTATTATATGATATAATGGACAAAGAATTTGTCAAGCAAGGTACACTATACATTTCATCAAAATTTATCTAAGAAATGTTGTAAGCTTCTTTATTCAAACAATATTTTAGCAATAAATCCTTCGGTGCCTTGTTCTCGATCGCTGAGAAGGAATTTTCATCATTATTTTGACCGAGGCGTAGGCTGAGTAGGGCCTAGTATTTTCGGTCGGTTGCAATTTATTTTAATGTTTTAATTACACCTGAACCAACAATATAAAAAAAAACAAAAACAATGTTTAATTGAATAAAGTGTAACTTTAACTGAAAGTATATTGGTGCATTAATCTATTTGCAACTCATCAAATAAATGAAAAAATAAAAACTCTGTAATTTTACAGAAATAATAGTTTTGTTTAGGTACAGTATATTGAACTATTTATAGGTCTACATATACTGTATATAAAATCTATATGTAGCCCAATGCTTATTAAAAGAGTATATTAATAATTATTTTAAATCCAAAGCCAAATTACTGAAAAAAAAAAATGAAAATACAACTTTTATAATTCAAGTGGCCATATGATGACGTCACAACATCCGATGTGCACAATTTTTACATGAATTCGTATCTACAATTTAACAGCTTTCAGGGAATGTTTTAATCATGAATATCACTTTTTATATTGAAATTTACTATAATGATGAAAGTAAGTTACCCACGTTATTCACGTTTTTGAACATGATGACGTCATCACAATTTTAAAAATTGTAATTCATGCGAAAGATAATTGATTGACCTAGACAATATAAAAAATAGGGGGGAAATGAAATACGAATATGAGATGCGCCCTATTAAATGTGATGAGCTATGACGAAAAAGACAAAAATCCTATATTTTATATTCGAGTGGACATACGATGACGTCACAATGTCCGGTTAGCCATTTTGATTCATGTTCTTATCAACTTCCAGAATATGTAATTTAAAAAAAGTTCACCACATAGTTTAAAATCTACAGTACGACTATTTAAAAAAGGCAAAATTTTGACGAATTTTTGAACTTTTTCATCAAAAACGCGCGCAAATTTTCCAATTCGATGTGCTCGTATGACATAATTTTAAGCCGAAATTGTTTAAAAGTTGGTAAAATTACTAGAAGAGGCTGGAAAAACATAAATCACACGGAAAAAATATGTTTTTAACGCTGCGTGCGCACGCATATAAATTTCAATTTTGCCAAGTTTCAATTTAAATTATTGAAGTACTGTATAAAATGTCTCAAATTCATTTTTTTTTCAATTTAAACACATTCTGAATACCAGAATTTCCAGAAAACATATTACATATTAGGTCAGCCCAAAGGTGTTAAGAGAGTTGACTGTATTACTATTTATACATGTTAAAGTAAAAACTATGGATAATCGTAATCATTGAAATATGTACACATGTACATAGAAATATTTATATTAAATAAATGATAGCAAGCATAAAATCGGTATATGAGAGAAATATCGATTATTCTGTAAATTTAAATGATTAGATATAAAAACAGTATATTTTTAGGTTTATTGTCATTGCTCCACTCTGGCCCAGAACTTGTATCATCTTCATTGTTTTCAGTCCCAGAAACATCTTCAAAAAGGATGCCTATTCAGGAAACCAGTCAGACATTATGCTCATTTTCTTTTGTCCATCCGTATTGTGCAGTGGATCCGAATCTTTATCTGGTACAGTGTCTGCATTAACCCATGGAGGAAATCTGTATATATCCTCCATGATTAACCCAAGTGATGCTCACAAACAAACAAACTATTAGCGAATTAGAAAGCTGCATTATGCAGTATTGGAAAAACTTTTTATTCTACTTTTTATATTTAAATTTAAAACAGTATACAACTAGAAAGCCACTCCGAGAGTGCATACCTCCGCCTACTGTAAAATTCTCCTACATAAGATTTCTCCGGTTAAAAAATATATATATATTTGTGTGTGTCTTAATGCTGTTTGTGATTTAGGCTAATTTCATTACAAGCATGTGTATGCGAGTTTGGTGTAATGGTTATGTAACAAGCCTTTCAATTAACAATAGCTTCAGTTGACTAACAATAGAACTCGCATCAAAAAACGTGCACATTAAAATCAAATTATGTTTTAAAATTACAAATCACAAATTATAACTCTTGCCTCTTGTTAAAAAATAAAGTTTTTTGGACAAGTAGTTCTCGAGAAAATGCAATTTCAGTTTACTTGTTACTTTAAGACTGCTCGCCGGCTTTTGAAAAATTCTGTCCTATCTTTTAACACTAGCAGGTCTGAAAAAGTATACTAAAAAGTGGTCCAGAATTGGGACTGTGGTCCCAATTGGTCCCAAAATTTAATGGAATGGTCCTTGACCACATATCGATCTGTCTATTCATTTTGGTAAAGATCTTGTAATTACTTTTTGAGTAATCCTGCTAACAAACAAACAAATGAAAGCACTCAGAAACTGAGTGAAGTACTTGGCAAAATATATCCACTGATTGGGAGCATGTTGAAAGATACATTTTTTTGCTTTAGGTATTAGCTTTACATTGTTAAAATCCTGCTGGGGTTAATAATTTGATTAAATAATGTTTTGATACAAACAATTCCGGCATTGCAACAATGACCTTTCTAAAATCAAGCTTGACCAGAATAACGATCGAGGAGTGTCTTGAAGCTGTGCCGATTTGCGGCGCCTCTTACATGTGGTAAGCTAAACCGCTTGACCAGTCGACTAATGTTTTGATCCATATCAAAGAATATGTCCATGTTAAAGAAGACAGAATGCGTGCTATTTAATATATCGTACGGAAGATAAGCTTTTGTGACAAACAATATATCAATTTACCTGAAAATCAATAGGCATGTTCTGTAAGTGTATACCTATGTACAGAAATAAGGAAGGACACACACTGGTACCAACAAAACTAATTATCAATTCAATTCAATTAAAACTTTATTATCCCCATGGGGAAACTCTGTTGGCCTTTTCAAAATACAGTACATACAAATATAAAATGGATACAGTACATAAAATATAAAATACGATAAAAAAAAAGCCATACAAAATATACATATAAAATCCTAAAAAGTCGATTTAAAATACTACAAAAAATAAAACTAGCGCATAAAATACGATTATACGATTATATAATGAATGATATTAGATTATACGATTATATAATGAATGATATTATCATTCATTATATAATCGTATAGCGGCAGGGACGAATGAATTGCCATATCTATTTGTTTTAATTTTTCTTTGAAGGAGTCTGTCACAACGTTGACTTTTGTTAAATTTATAGTGCAGAGGATGAGCGTGGTCTTTTAAAATAATTTTCAATTGTTTAATTACTAATTCCTTATATAAAACTTCAGGTTGAATTTGTTCAGAGCCTACTATTCTACTGCCTTGTTTAACTATTTTATTAAGTAAAAGTCTATCTTTAAAACGTGAATTACCATAATAACATATTAGGCAAAAACTAAGTACAACTAACAATAGTTTAATTTGAATAACAATAGAACAGCAACGCCAAAAACAAACGGGTGAATTTGAAAAGAAATAGGTTTTTTAAAACTACTCGTATGAAAAAGCCGGTACATTGAATCAACTTTTGTTTTAAAATTACAAATCACAAATTATAACCCTTGCCTCTTGTCCAAAAATGATGTTTTTTGGACAAGTAGTTCTCGAGAAAATGTAATTTCAGTTTACGTGTTACTTTAAAACTGCTCACCGGCTTTTAATAATTGTCTCCTATCTTTTAACACTAGCCGGTCTGAAAATAATATCATTTTTGTTATTTGTGAAGTTATTAATAAACCAATTTTGTTGATTTTCAATAGGCATGGTCTGAAAGTATATACCTATCTACACCCAAAAATTCAGAATGATAACTTCAAAACTGTAGGCGCTATCGTGCTAACAAACAAACAAACATACATACAAACAAAGTGAATACTATACTTGGCAAAATTCTTTTTTGCCAAGTAACAAACAAACACACGCTACCGATTACATATACCTCCTTGGCGGAGGTAAATTAGGTATAGTAGAAAATCACACTGCACTGCATTATAGGCTACTTCCGCCCGTGGAATCTCTAGCAGGGTTTGTTAGCACTAAGGCAATGTATATGTGGTCTGTTGTAGGCCATTTGGTATTCCTTACAATGCAACATTATTTAGGCATGTGTTTAGCGCGGAAACTAATAAAATAATTATTCATCTAATATCTAAAACAGAGAAGTTTACAAACGAGCTGGAGAGGCAAAGAAAAGAACAAGCAGATAGAGATAGGGAGCATATCAGAATGGCAACTGCAGATCCCATGGATCCTTCGGCTCAAGAAAAGATTGCAGAAACTATTAAGTACTTAAGACAATTTTCTATCTCATTTAATATAATTTAAGTGAAAAGTACAATTTTAAGCTATTTTACTTTTAATGTCATTTTAATCTTTATTTGATGATGATCATGGTTATTTATTACATTTTTAAATATCAATGAGTGAAATACAATACATAATTCAAATTGAGTGGCAGGCCCTTTCCTTCAAAAAATTTGAAATGTGAAAGAATTGATTTAAAGCAATTGAAATTATGATTGTTTCTTTCAAATAGACAGCATAATATAGACGCGAATATGGAAGTTGCAATGGAGCATGCTCCCGAGAGCTTCGGCCAGGTTGTTATGCTGTACATTGATTGCAAAGTCAATGGTTATCCTGTCAAAGCTTTTGTTGATTCAGGTAAGTACAGTACTACAAGGGAGTACTAGGCAACTGAATTTAGATGTTTGCTTACTGGTTGATATACAAGTAGACGTAGGCATATGACATAGCAGTCAAAGATGACTGTCAATAAACTAATAACCAATTAAATGTTTGTTAATAAACGCCCCGCTTTGAATAAACGTCTCCCTTTAAATAAACGCCCCAGGGCCTTTATTTCCTTGAATAAACACCCCAGGGCCTTTATTTCCTTGAAATAAATGCACTGGGGCCTTTATTTCCTTGAATAAACGCCCTGCCAGCCACATGCATTTATACACAATATTGTTTTTATAAAACACCTAATTAAATTCCTGTCATTTGATTGGACGATTATGAGTACATGGCGTTCAACAGTCGTTCAATATTACATTTTTTTGTGTACGAAAAAAAAAATCTTTTCACGTTTGGCAAATATTTTTTTTATACTATTGCATTTGAAGTACAATAGCGCCCCCTATTTTGTACTTCCGCCGCGAAGATTGAATTTTGTGAATGGTTTAGCGATGGAATTACATTTTTAGAGAGATTTAAATTAGCTTTAGTTTGTATGAATTTGATTAATTAATGGGAACATCTACAAGACGTGGAATCGTTGGAAAAAACAGGAGTAGCCCAGATGAGTTCCAGTTACCTGTAGAAGTTTCGCAATGGTAGCACTGCCTTTCTAGCGTAGCTAGACCTAGGCCTGTTAGTATTATTATTTTATTTGTTCTTTCTTTAAACTGAAATACCATTTCAATACAAATGTACTGATTCAGTGGTTCAGTAAACATATTTATAATAAAAATAAAGAAAAACAAAAAGAAAGAAAAGAGATATAAAACTATTTACAATTGTGAAGGCAAAAAGATTAATACATATGTTTTCTATAGTGAAGATTTAAAAGTTGCCAAAGACATTATGCAGTTCTGATTTTATGTTATTTGGTATAGAGTTCCATAGTTTTGTTGATCTATAAGTATAAACAAATGTTCTTTTACCCTGAGAGTTATTCCATAACGGAATAGATAAGTCATTAGTACTTTGGAAGCGAGTGCATTTATTATGGTTATCTACAGTAAATTAAAATAATATTGTTAATTATCTTGGAGCTATTTCTTTTAAACATTTAAATAGCATTATTAGGCTAGGCCTAGGCACTTTAGCTTTACTAGGCCTAAGATTTTTTGGTTGTTTGTTCACATAAATTAACACTACATTAGTTGTGTTTTATTAAATCCAAATAAATATAATATTTAATATACAGTATTATTAAAAACCAAATATTACTGTTTCAATCAATGTGAATCAAATGTAGGCCTAGTTATAGGCCAACCTTTTATTCAATCTGATTCAAATGACAGGAATCTATTTAGATGTTATATAAAACAAATAAATAAAACAATAATAACACCGATATCAAACTGAGGCTATGGAAAAGGATGACATTATAACAATAATTCCCAAGGATGCGACACAACTCTTATTACAACACCTAAACAAAATCGACGATATTAATTTTATTTGTAATGTAACTGTCAATTAAAAAATCAGTTGTACTCAATTGCCGTGTACGTCATATACACAATTAAAATTCTAACTGAACTGAATTACTCGCAAAACATATATTTATATTTGCTCTAATACAACAGAAATACACAAAATGTTAAAAAACACCTTATTTTGACATTTAACCTATAGCTGGTACAATCATTTTTATGTGGAGCACACTTGCATTTTTAGTAACTAGCGAATGTTGTCTTTGCTTAATATCAAAATACACTCAAAAGACAAAAAGACCACTGATCAAGAAAATGACCATAGAAATATTTAGCAACCAGGTCACAAAGTGACAAAGTTATGAAAAAGTGGAGCCTTTGTTTTCAGGTATCACATGATAACACGTTGCCCACGATACACCATACGATACGCTACTCCAGGCCCTTAAACTAGTTTTTATAGAGGGATCGAATTTGAAAGCCTTTAATAGACCTACCAATTACGATTAATTTGTATGTGTCTATTAAATTTCTAATACACCGGATGTGGATGATGGTTTTCACCCATCGTGTTCGGATTGAGTAAGGATATTTTGATAATATGGACCTATAGTTGACCAGAAATTAAGTCATGTAAAAATTGTATCAAAGTTCCAGCTTAGAGTCAATTGTATATAACCTTAAAAAGAGATTTGAATCTGAAATATACACGTAGGTCGAGCCAATTTCAATGGTAGGGGCGGTTAAGGGATGGGGTCTTCTGCACCACCTCAGTCCCATCATGGTTGGTGCTGAGGTAAGAAATGGAAACATGGACCTTTTAGTTTGTACAATCGTATTAAACTTCTCAATTCTTTAACAATAATGTTGTTGTTTGTACTGTCTACTTTTAATTTATAGATAGGGAAAGTCACGCCGTCTCCACACACATAGACTGCCCAAATCTTTATGCTATAATACCAAATTTAAACTCTTGCAATATTTCACTTTAAAACTATACCCACTTTCTTTCTTGCTTGTGTTTAAAATTAAAGACAAATCAAATAAAACCGTTACTACAGTAGTATGACTATGTTATTGTAATCGTAAAGGACTTTATTGTTATTATTATTATTTGTCATCCTCCTTTTTATTGGATCTATATTATAAGTGAGAGAGTTTATACGTCTGTCTGTCTGTTTGTTTGTATTTTAATTTGTATTACTGCACGTAACCTTACATATGGGGTATTAAAATCTTGCGTCAATACCATCACCACCTCAATATCTTATGTCGCTTTTGAATGGAACTAATGCTGATTCCGCTTATTTTTTTAGCTGACATCAGGCTTTATAATTCAGCCTTCATAATTCAGCCTTCCAAATGACCAGTTTTGGTTGTAAGCAGCGCAATATACAAGGCTGGAATCCAAACTTTACTGTTCAGGGCCAAGTTTGTCATAAAATATAAAAAGTTTACGGCCACATGCAGATGCTACACCACAGTTTCTGCAAATATACTGTGGATAATAACTTGGAACAACAAACCCGTCGATCATTATTCAGATCTAAACTGAAACCACACATACTCCATACGTTGAATGGACTATTACACCAACATTACAAATATATTCGTAATCTAAACATCGCCCTAGAAATGGTTGATAATATTGATGACCCTAACATGAGAATTGTGATTCATGAGGACAAGCGACCTGCCAACCAGCATGCTCGCAGGTACAACCCAGCTACTGGAAACGAGGTTGCCATTCTGATGCCCAACGAACCGTGTATGAATAGAGATGTCGTTTTGCATGAACGAGAAGGAGGGTTACGGCACGTGTCAGAATTGCACAGAGCGTATGATACACTTCAATACCCAATCCTTTTCATGCATGGAACTGATGGATATTCCATTCATCTTCACACAGATAAATAAGACACAGAAATGAAAATAACAATAAAATGTAAAGCGGTACATTTCAATTGTAGTATAAATCATATTAATACATTTTCAATATTGCTAAAGGTAAATATATTAACAAAAAGAACATGGCAGCTAGGATTGTACCGTATAATAAAGAACTCCTGCGCCAGATGGGCTGTCATACTAATGTAGAAATCTGCAGTTCAATCAAATGTATCAAATACGTTTTAAAATATTCTCTGTTCAGACAATGGACGCTAATGACGAGATTACTCAGTATCAAGAAGCTAGATATGTCGGCAGTATGGAGGCAGCGATGCGGATACTCGGATTTCCCATTCATGAAAGATACCCTCCAGTGTTTCAGTTATGCATACACTTTGAAAATGAGTTTACTTCACAGAAGAAAATGCATGTCAAATCGCTTTGGGGACCCCTCCAAAAACTATGCTGACTGCATTTTTCACTCTTTGTCAAACAGACGACTTCGCAAAATCACTACTTTATGTAGAAGTTCCCAATATTATACATGGCATAACAAGGCTAAAAGATGGAACCGCAAACAAGGTGTACCATCCGAAAGCAGCCCAGGAGTTTTCAGGTCTCCATGTCTTGGAAGAGTGTACACGATTAGCCCAAAACAAAGAGAGTGTTACTATATGAGACTATATTACACGAAAAGCGTGGCCATATGTCATACAAGGACTTAAAGACCTTTAATGAAGTAGAATTTGACACCTATCACGCCACATGTCTAGCTATGGGTCTAATTGATAATCACCAACATTACCACCAAGCTTTAGAAGAAGCTGCTTTAGCAAATACCGGATACCATTTGCGAAAACAGCTTGCGAACCAAGTGACAGACCCATTATCATTATGGGAACAACATAAACATCATATGTCAGATGACCTTTTTTATACGGCAGGTTTACCGTCTGACCATGAAGGTGGGAAGACATATCATTCACAATGAATGTTTACATTTAATTCAACAAGAGTCACGTAGTCCAGTCACAGAACTTTGAGTAACTCATGAACAAAGACTACATTTTTTATACTGATTATGACCAACAGACTTTTTATATATGGTCAACAACAAAATCCCTGGAATCGTGTTTTTAGATGCCCCTGGCGGAACTGGTAGGACATTTCTTCTGAAGTATTTACTACACACAATTCGTTAGAAGGGGTGGATTGTGATTGCATGTGCATCAAGTGGGATTGCAGCTATGCTTATTCCAGGTGGAAGAACTCTTCATTCGACCTTCAAAATTCCATTAGATGTCCAAACCGAGATCACCCAACATGAAGTATTAATAAAAACTCAACCCTAGCTTCTATATTTAGGGAAACAAGAGGACTAATCTTCAACATTGTTGTGTGGTGATAAGCGCCAGATAACACCTGTAGTGAAAAACGGTACTTGAGTCAATGTCATTGATGCTGCTATTCAACAATCTTATCTTAAAACCTACAAAATGTCCACCAATATGAGAGTACATCTAGCAAACAGCTCTGAAGAGTTTTCTGAATTTCTTTTATCAATCGGTGTAGGACGTTAACAACTTCTCCTACCTCCAGATACAATTAAGTTGCCAGCATTCATAAACCATTGTGGAAGTTCTAATGCTTTAATCGATGCTGTATACGGCCAAATTCTGAACCATTCTACTGACCATCAATGGTTTCTGGAAAGATCCATTCTTGCTCCACTAAATGAAACAGTGAATCAAATTAATTATTCAGTCCTTACTAACTACCCTGGAGAACTAAAACAATTTAAAACAATTTAAATCAATTGACTCTACTTTGACTAATGAAGAAGCCGTACATTTTCCTGTTGAGTTTCTCAATTCTATCGACAGCATTACCGCCTCACTTACTGTTACTTAAAGTCGGATGTCCCATTATAGTGGTCAGATCATTGGATCCACCTAATGGAACTAGATGTATTATCCACAACTAAATCCAAATGTTCTTGAGGTGGTAATTTTAAACGGACCAGGAAAACGTGCACTTATAACGAGAATTCCGTTGACACCTTCAGACGGTGACCTGCCATTTACATTTAAACGCCTTCAATTTCCCATAAGACTGTCTTTTGCTATGACCATAAATAAGTCACAGGGTCAAACGTTCAGAAGTGTTGGCATACACCTAGATACAACGGTTTTTTCACATGGCATGCTGTATGTTGCCCTGTCAAGAGTTGGTTCACCTGAACACTTACATTTATATGTACCAAATTCAAATACGCGAAATGTTGTATATCACGAACTACTGATGAACTAGGCCTAACTGGAACAATTGAATACACACAAACTACTACCATGGAGGTAAATACTACATTGTTGCTCTGAGTGTTCTAATATGTATTACAAAGAGTCACTTTCTATCATTATTTCTATTGACCGTCAAAGTCTGATCTTTCAGTGTCAGCAATGCAACTAACTCCCGCCCTGGGGTGGGTATCTTGCTAGTTTACTATTAATTTAAGAAGCAAATAAATGAATGAACATTGCATAGTAAACCATCATACTACATCAGTGCGCATGTGATTTTAATAAAACTAGTATCCTAAATATACGTTTGTGAATAAAGATTACTATGCAACTAATTTACATATTTTTGTTTAATTTGTATTAAAAAAGATTCAATATAACTAAGTATGTTGCATCAAACAGCTTATTGGAATGGAGGGAAACATTGGAACATCTGAACAAAACAAACCTAAGTTCTTTAGAATTAAATTATAAAGTTTTAGTTTTAATTCAAATCACATACAATATATTAAGTAGTATGAATGGTATTTAAGGTTTACTGTGCAATGTCATAACAAACATGGTAAGCTTCTTTAAATTAGTATTAGTTATAAATTATTATAAGTTAGTGATTCCAACAAAAAGGAGGACAAGTAAATAAACAATATCTATAATATAGTTGTGATATCTTGTGTATATTTATTGCATCTTTCATTGTGTACAACGTATACATACAGATTACCAACCATGAGGTTCTTATCGATCTCCCTTAACCCATAATGCCTCGCTTTCCCTTAGTCTCCCAATCCAGACACTACAATAGTCATACTACGGTTACTTTGATTTGTTTTTATTGTTCAACTATGGTTTTAAAATATGTAACAGTATACTGTATAGCATTGTCATTCATTTACCGGAGTTTTAAAAATTGTTAAACAGTGATACAGTTTAGATATGTAATTATAATACTAAATATTAATAATGATCTTGGTGATGACAGATTTAACTGTGATGTTATTCATTAAATTAATAGAATTACCTACTTAGGACTTCCGATACAAAGTATTCATAGTACCATACTCACACAACAGTCACTGATATTTTGATATTAAGCAAGACAATATTTGCTTGTTATTAAAAATGTAAGTGTGCTTAACGCAAAAATGTTTGTACCAGCTATAGGTTAAATGTCCAAATGTTTTTTAACATTTTGTGTATTTCTGTTGTATTAGAGCAAATATAATTATATATATTGTGAGTAATTTGAAACTAAAATTATAACTTTCTGACTAGTGGTTGCTGAGATAGTGATGGCCATTTTCTTGACCAATGGTCAAAAATAAAGTTTCACAGTCATTTTTGGCAAAAGTTGTCCATTACAGTGAATAGAAATATGTATCTTCTGAGTATTTTGACACCAACTACAACCATATCCGCCCAACAATTTTTGAGATATGAAAAGTGTGCTCTAAGCAAAAAATGTTTGTGCTGGCTATGTCAAAGGTCAAAATTAAGGGTTTATTGACAGTTTTATGATTTTTATTACATTAGAATAAATATAAACATATACTTTGCGAGTAATTTGAGACCACAATTATCACTTTCTGACCAGTGGTTGATGAGATATTTATATGGCCAATTTCTTGACCATTGGTCAGAAAAGGGGGTTCTGTCCACTTTTGGTAAAAGTTTCCCATTAGAGTGAATAGAAATATTGGTCTTCTGAGTAGTTTGGCACAAAAAATATTCCAATAAACCTAGTAGTTACCAAGTTATGCATAGTTCTATCTTTGACCATATTGACATTATGATTTTGGCTGCTGTACTGACCAAGCATCCCAATGTTTTTTTGGCCAACAGCAAAAAATTGATTTGTATTGATATATGGAAGCAAAAAACATTGTTAACATAGTTTGCTAGAGGGTGCACGTAAACTCTTTCTGGCTCCCCAACTATAAGTTGTCTGTTATCTGCACACTTCTACACAAATGTAACACAATAATCTCAAACAATACAGACAAACAGAACAAAACAGAAACGATACATACTTCACTAAAACAGTGTAACTACCCATCATGGACGATTAGAAAGGTACCGTACAAAGTAACTTAAAAAAACAAAAAACGGACATAAAACCCCTAGCGGAAGACATAAGAGGGTCAGTATCCATCCCATGTGTCCATCACAGCCTTTCAGAGAAAATCTTGAGAACATTTAAAAACTATAACATACAGTATACGAACATACTTTATACCATAAAATTAAAAACTTGGTCGTCGATCATGGACCATATGACTCTGCATACTCATATACCTAACTGGGATAATATAGACATATTACACAAAGAACAAGTTTGGCTCAAACGTGAAATTAAATAATCTATAAGCATAAGCATAAACGGGATAAAACGATGAATAGAGACAAAGACGCGCACAAACTTCCACATATCCATCCACAGAGGTACCAAGTTGAAAAAAACAAATTTTGGGTAAACAATAGAGGACGTGCTATACAAATTAAAAATCATATACAGGGCACTATATAAGCTAATATTATGTTATAGTTATACAACAAATCTTGGGATCATCTGGGGATATCCAATAACAAATTGAATAGGCCTACCACCTCCCTACTGTATGTTCAGTAATAAACAATGGGTAATGTCAGACACCTTTCAAGCATGGTAAAGCCTAACCACCTACTGTTTTAGGTCTACGATAATTTTGTTAATAACATAGTAGACTTGCTGTGCTTGGCTGTTAATTTGTAAAGAAATCATTATAAATAAAACAGTGCCAGGATCGTGTTAATTGTAAAATAACATATTTGTTTTGGGAAAATGTTGTTTAATTTCAGTTATTTTAGTTGAAAAATCTCTAGGCTGGACCTAGCTAGCCTAGGCCTAAATCTTCCAGATTTTTGGGGAGAAACAAAACATTTTCGGGGAGGCGGGGATCTGCATTAAAATTTGGGGGGGGAATTGGAAAAACTGAAAAATTTCGAGGAACTTGGGACCTCTGTATTTACGATCAACTCCTGACGCTGACTGGTCCCCTAGGCTACACACCCAAAACATTCAGTGGCTGGAAAGAGGCCAATCGGCATCAAACACATAGCCACTGATGATGTCAAGCTGACAGCTAGACGAAACTGTCTGAAAGCGCAAGATAAAATCAAAATCAAATTATATATATTTCAACTTGGCCACGCCTTTCATCATTCACCTCATGCCATTATTTTTACCATTACACTCATAAACATTTATTATTTGTATAACAAAACATTTCTATTTGTAGTAGAATTCGTTGGTGATCTACAATTTACCAAGAATTTTGATACAATTTTACTGTATTTTATCACTTTTCGATATTAATTGTGTTGTATTTTTTCATAACTATGCAGTATTTACTGTATTTGATTATATATGTTACCATATTGCACCCAAATAAATGAACGCCTCCCTCGAATAAACGCCCTTGTTGAACCCACAAATGTAAAAACGCCCACAAATGTGAAAACAACCACAAATGTGAAAACGCATCACCCACAAATGTGAAAACAACCACAAATGTGAAAACGCATCACCCACAAATGTGAAAACAACCACAAATGTGAAAACGCATCAACCACAAATGTAATAAACAGCGCCCACAAATTAATGTGAAAACGATCATCGCCCACAAATGTGATAACGCCCACAAATGTAAAAAAAAATGAGAATTTTTCGGCCACAAATGTAAAAAAAAAAAATCAGATCAAATTTAATGCTAGACTCAAACAATTTTGATCGAGGTACTACATTATATCATGATTGTATTGAGTTGTTTCAATAATTGTTTGTTCACGATACGTCTGTTAGGGTCGTGGTTAACGCGTTGGATTATTATAATTTGCTGCTCATGCGCGCGATATTTGCACGTTAACTCGTTTGTTTAATGAACGTAATAGTTCAAGACAATATTTGTTATTTGCTGCGCGCGTGCACCATACTTCAAGGTCAAGGCCATGTTATATCATTGTTGCTTCTAGTGTGTGGTTGTTGGCTTACTATTATGTACGTATAGTTATAAGTCGATGTTCTATGTTTTTTTGCGCGTGCACACGATACTAAAAGGTCAAGGTTAAATTGCTACTTGTATGTAGTTATGTGGTTATTAACTCGTTGGCTTACTGTTATGTACGTATAGTTCAAGTCGATGCTCGATTCGATGTTTTTGTGCGCGTACACGATACCACAAGGTCAAGTTCATAATATACTATTGCTACTTGTGGTTGTTAATTCGTTGGCTTATTGTTTGTTATGTTCGTATAGTTCCAAGTCGATGTTCGATTCGATGTTTTTTGTGCGCGTGCACGATACTACAAAGGTCATGACTTGTATACCATTGCTACTTGTGGTGTGTGGTTGTTAACTCGTTGGCTTACTGATATGTACGTATAGTTTCAAGTCGAAGTTCGATGTTTTGCGCGCGTGCACGATACTACAAGGTCATGGTTATACAGTGTCGGTGGATGATGTATAACGAAAGTTCTGTGAAATTAGACATTTTGTTGGTAGACAATAATGACAATGTTGTAGTTTGTGTTTTTTTTATTATATTGTGTGCAGTATTAAATTTAAAAGAAGAAGAAGCTGTAAAACCCACAAATTATATAATTTATAATGTATAAGTTCTATATATTAGGTTCTAACAATAACAAAATATCCTTTCAATATTATTGTAATGACATACCCTAGCTAGTATGTGTAGCATATACTATGTATTGAAGATGCATACGCGCTTTCTATTGTCTATAATCTGATGTCTGTACACACACAGTAGGGATTCCCCAGCAAGATGTCTAAGGCAAGACATCCCGACATTTCTACCCCTTGATGTTTTATGCTTGAAACAGAAATTGACACCATTATCAATTCAATGCTTTTATGTGTTTAATTAATTTATATCAGAACTACCTTTTAATTACACATAAACATAAAGATTTAAATACATAATTTAAAAAAATTAAAGATATACTGTATGTGGTGTGTATATATAAATAACAAGGCACATAATAAATTCCAATTTATTTTAATGTATTTAGGTGACTAATTGGGTCGAGCTCTGGTCTTGCTTGGTCTTCCTTTCGTTCACTTTTACCTTTGTTATAAAAAATACACAGACAAACTAAGGTATTTATATCAATTGTGTATGTATTTTTTTGGTTTAACATAAAGGGCCTGTTTCTATAGAGCAGAGAATACGGTTTTGAATACCGTTCTTTTCAAGAACCGTTTTTTCTTGCCAGCAGAAATGGGTCCCCACAAAAAACCACAAAAAAGAACCGATCTTAAAAACGGTTTCAAAAACCCCAATTGATTGCGGTCTCGATCGCAAAGAACCGTTCTGAAACCGGTTTCCGCGGAGCAATTTTTAGCTGCAACACAATCGCGGTCTCAATTTGACCCCAAAAACTGAACTCTGCAGTCTGCTGCACTGGGATGATTGCGGTCAACTCGCAGTCAAACTCGCGCGATAGGACCTAGGCCTAAGTCATTTTTATTTCTCTAGATAGTGAGTATTTTATTTAACTAAAAAATGTTGACCGATGCTATTACGAGGTTCGTAAAAAATATGTGAAGGAAAGAAGATGAGGGGACTTGTCGGGAGTCGGAAGAAAGACTCGCGTATAATAGGCCTACATGTTTTTAAGAATATTGTAAAGCGTGTGAAAAATAGACGAGTTCAACTTGACAATATCAGAGGGTGCGACGTAGGCCTACCTATACTTTAACCAAGGACCACAATAACGTTTCAGGTAATAATTCCCCCTTCTATGATGAAATGGATGCTATTTCTTGGGGATCGCGCTATGCGAAAAAAAGTAAACATGACCTCGATCAAATCGCGCTTCCGCCTAACGAACTGCATTGTGGTGTATATAATGACGTCATTCATAACGAACGCACATGGACGGAACCGGTTTTATTGGAGTAAAAATTGAGCTGCAACGCGATCTTTATTTATAAACAACAGCCGAAACCGGTTTCCAAAAAACCGTTCTTTTTTTATTTTTCAATAGAAACAGGCCCATAGTAATAATTTTCCAGTTGATAAATAAATCTGTTTACGGCGGCGTTTTTTGTAAGAAATAGTTCTTGTTTAAACCTAAATCTAAACCTAAACTTCTGTAAAATTATGGTGTTTAATCTATATATAAATTTACGTAAGGGCAAAATTCGGTAAATCGCGCCTTACTTCTAGAATTTTTACTCGATGGTATATAAAGTTGGTTCGTACTTTCGGTACTGATTTTAACCACCTGATGTAACCCTGTTTACTAATTAAATTAAGTTAGATAATTAGTTATTGACGATTAAAACGAATTTAGGTTCAACGATTTGCCCCAAATAGGGGTGTTTTCCGATCGTGGTATACACTGTCTAATGGATGTCCATCTTGAAAAATACCCGCCACAAAAATGCGAGGAGGCTTCGCATTTTCCTATCTCCTCCTACGATAATTGTTTTTAATAGCTGAAAACCGGTTGAACAGTTCGAGTACAGCATCATAATGTTGAAGACAGGCCGATTTTCTTTAAAAAATACTATTTTGATACATTTAATATACGTTTTTACAAATGTATTGATTTGTGATGAATGGAACATTCCAAATTATTTGGTTTAACCATAGAGGTATAGATTTAGATTTATGGGCCCCCTTGGAGAATAAACATAAATAGTATTGCAATGCTGTACAATACTGTTAAGGTATTAACCACTTTTGATCGCAATTTGAATCGCAAATTTCTTACTGTGAGTGTTGGTACTGTTAGATGTAATATAAAAATATATACAAATAAACTTTATTACTGTGAGTGTGGGTAGGCCCTACTGTTAGATTATAAACATATAATATACAAATAAACATTCCAAATTATTTGGTTTAACCATAGAGGTATAGATTTAGATTTATGGGCCCCCTTGGAGAATAAACATAAATAGTATTGCAATGCTGTACAATACTGTTAAGGTATTAACCACTTTTGATCGCAATTTGAATCGCAAATTTCTTACTGTGAGTGTTGGTACTGTTAGATGAAATATAAAAATATATACAAATAAACTTTATTACTGTGAGTGTGGGTAGGCCCTACTGTTAGATTATAAACATATAATATACAAATAAATAAACGTTATTACTGACAGTTGCTTCTCAACGTTTGTATTAATTAATAATTTAAAAATATATAAACGTCGTAGTGGTGTATCGTTACATGTACTTTACTATTTCAATCGACTATGACAGTGAGAGTTTTAACAAAGTACCGTATTAAATCGTAAATGTTTTACTGTATTTAGTGGTATATTATTTATAGGCCTATTATAGGCCTAACACATTAAAAACAATATTTCGTTACTGAGTGGATAAGAATATATTTTAAAATGTTTCCTCTTTGTACCTATCTTCTTCCCCCATCCCTCAACCCTTAATGTTACATACAAAACACAAATTGGGTTTGTTTAAATGAGTCCAAATAAAAAATGTTGACTCATTTTGTTTCTCTCTCGGAAGTAATTCCCAGGGTGCTAATTTTGGTTGACTACATAAATCATTGTGTATATTTATTCGTTTCTGTAAACGACAATGTATTATAGTCCTGCGGTACGTACATTTGAAATCTCCATTTTTTTCTCGCTGGAAATACTGTGTATTCGAGAACCATCTGTGGGCACGACCTAGATGGTACGCGAGCGAAGCGAGCGTGCCATCTAGTAATATAAATTAACATCAATTTTAAAACTGTAGTGATTACCGACGAAACTGTAAACACGAAACTGTGTTGGAAGTTTACAGAAAGGTGAGGATGTGATTGCAAAAAAAATACATATTATTAAACTATATCGGATAGGAGTAAACAGAAATTAAGGTACAGTAGCTACTATTTGTGTGTAAATCCGCCTATTGCTCAATATATTTGTGTTGAAAAAATATTTAAAAGATATACGGAGTACAAAATCTATCATTAATATCATAAATTAGTATTATTCTGCTTAATTGTTTATTCTTCATCATTTGAAGAAATGGAAAATTTTTAATATTTATTATCTACATAACTTGTAAGTTATATCTATTATTTATAAATATGGGACTAATATTATTACCAATCTCCGTGTCAAATATTGAGATAGTTAAGTTGGAGCAGGTGTGTATTAGCCTTTCAACATCGCGCTTAAAGTTAAATTTTAATGCATTCAATAGGTAATATTATTCTCCGTATATCTTTATAATTATCTGCTAAAAATAGATATACAAATTAAACAATAAGCATCAGATTAAACCACGAATGTAAATAGTAGTATAGTAGGAAGTTTTGTCCATTAGTATAATTGTTATAGATTTCATAGTATGTTTTATAGAATACATGTTCGTGACAAGTTTGATACTATCGTATCGTGTATTATGTTTGGTTGGATATTGGTGTTACGGTATTATTCTATGTTACAATTTGTTTATCGCTCTAAAATAAAGAAATATTCTTTTATTAGTTGTTCTTGCTCTAGCTCTTGTATTATTATCTTGTGGTTATAGTTTTGTAAAAAAAATTGAACATTAGGAACTACTGCAATAACTGAACGACGAGTATAGCATTGATCTTGTAGTATCGTGTACACCGAGCATCGACTTCCTTGGAGCTATAATACGTACATAATGCTGCAACTGCACTTCAAGCAGCAATGATATATGACCTTGTAGTATCGTGCACGCGCACGAAAAACATCGAATCGACCATCGACTTGGAACTATACGTACATAACAATAAGCCAACGAGTTAACAACCACAAGTAGCAATAGATATGACCTTGACCTTGAGGTATCGTGTACGCGCCCAAAAACATCGAATCGAGCATCGACTTGGAACTATACGTACATAACAGTAAGCCAACGAGTTAATAACCACACACTACATACAAGTAGCAATTTAACCTTGACCTTGTTGTATCGTGTGCGCGCGCAAAAAAAAATAACGAACATCGACTTATAACTATACGTACATAATAGTAAGCCAACAACCACACAGTAGAAGCAACAATGATATAACATGGCCTTGACCTTGAAGTATGGTGCACGCGCGCAGCAAAAAACAAATATTGTCTTGAACTATTACGTTCATTAAACAAACGAGTTAACGTGCAAATATCACGCGCACGAGCAGCAAATGATAATAATCAAACGTGTTAACGACGACCCTAACAGACGTATCGTGAACAAACAATTATTGAAACAACTCAATACAATCATGATATACTGTAATGTTTGTCTGAATCTAGCATTAAATTTGATCTGATTATTTTTTACATTTGTGGGCGAAAAAGTCTCTCTTTTTTTACATTTGTGGGCGTTATCACATTTGTGGGCGATGAACGTTTTCACATTTGTGGGCGCTGTTTTCACATTTGTGGTGGATGCGTTTTCACATTTGTGGTTGTTTTCACATTTGTGGGTGATGCGTTTTCACATTTGTGGTTGTTTTCACATTTGTGGGTGATGCGTTTTCACATTTGTGGTTGTTTTCACATTTGTGGGCGTTTTCACATTTGTGGGTTCAACAGTCCTCCTAAAACCCCTCCTGAACAATAAACGCCCGGGCATTTATTCAAATAAATTCAGTATCTGATGAAAGTTCCTACAGTATTTAGTGCATGTTAATGCCATAATCTGAAAATCAAGGTCAAACTCAAATCAAGGTTAAACTCAAATATACAGAACGGTAAAGTAGAGGTGAAATATATGCATTAATGTATAATATTATGTATCTTTCATATGCCGGCATTTGTACATCAAAATAAATTTTAAAAGTCCAAGCAGTAACTTTGGCATTTCCATATCATGTGTCACATTTTTGTAGTTATTGTTTTGTACACAATTGTTTCAACCACATTTTTTTGTAGGTGCCCAAATGACTATAATGAGTTCAGATTGTGCAAAACGCTGTAACATCATGCGATTAGTAGATAAACGATGGGCTGGAATTGCAAAAGGTGTTGGAGTTCAAAAGATTATAGGTAGAGTTCACTTAGGTAAGTTATTGTTTTTATTTCTATTTGTTTCTTTGGTATTAGTTACTGTATATTTCGGTGAACAAGTCGCACATGTGTATAAGATTGAAATATTAGTATTTTTTATGTAGTCGATGTATATCTAGGCCGAAGTACTGTAAATATTAATTAATACATATATTGAAAATATTCTTTTTTCCAAACCAATAATTAGTAAAAACTAACCTTGACAGTTTCGCTGTCCTGATCGGACAGCTTCTTCAGAAATAATGACGATCTATCATCAAACAGACTGACCTCTAGAGGGCCTATTCTGTTTAATGACAGGGTCATACACGTGACTGAGTTGGTGGGTGCCCTCGTCTCTGTTGACTTACATTTTTAATAACTAGCGAATGTTGTCTTTGCTTAATATCAAAATATTGATATCACTCTAATGACAACAACAACAACAACAACAGACATATTATGACCACTGATCAAGAAAATGACCATATAAATATTTAACAACTAGGTCACAAAGTGATAGTTTTGGTCTTAAAATACTAGGAATGAATATGTTTTAAAACGGAATAACAAGTTATGAAAAAGTGAAGCCTTTGTTTTCAGGTATCACATGATAAATTGAAACGCAAACTATGCCAACACTGTTTTTTTGTTTCCTTATATCAATACAAATCAATTTTTTGCTGTTGGGCGAAAAAAAATTGGGATGCTTGGTCAGAAAAACGAAACCATCATTCACCGGTGTATTTGAAATTTGAATAACACATACAAATTAATCGTAATTCGTTGGTCTATCAAAGGCTTCCAAATTCTAACCCCTCTATAAAAACTAGTTTACGGGCCTGGTGTAGCCTACCGTATGGTGTATCGTGGGCAACGCGTTTGAATTTATCATGTGATGTGATGAATTCATTTTTCAAAATGTGTAACAAACAAAATGTGATTAAAAAAAATTTAAGACCACATTCAAGTGTCTACGACTAATAGTTACAGAGACACATACATGCCCTGGGTTGTGGGTCAAACGTCAGAAATGGCATTTCCGGTCATTTTCAAAATGTGTAACCAAGCCAAAAATGATGTTTGACCACCCTAAACCAATTTCTGAAGTCAAATTCTCTTGACAGGAAAAAATGGCTGGACATCAATAGTGATTAAATATGCAAAAAGCTATATAAAAAATCAATTATTTAAGTAATACTGATTTGACTGGTAAAACTTTAATTCATTTGCCTCTTTATAAGGTCAAATACAAATAGGTCCAGATTTTCTCCAATCATCCTTTTCCATTCTTGAAGAACAACCAATGGATATGCTTCTTGGTTTGGACATGCTCAAAAGACATCAGGTAAGACAACACAAGTTAAAGGACAACTTGACCGAGGACCATATTTTAACAACGTATTAGGGATGTACATATGATTTCAGAACAATCGAGAGATTAAGGATATTGCCGCATGCGCTCATCGGACAGCCGTCGCCGTCAATTGCTGTGACATCAATGGTGCATCGCAAAATCTACTTAATAAGTTTCCGCTGTTGTTAATACAAGAGATAGGTACCGTCACTTCAATTGCTAATTTGACCTGTATTAGGCTTAAATTGGCCAAAATGTTTAGTCTGGTAATTTGAAGAAACACTTTAATATCCAGATAGGCAAAAGAAACAAGAACAAAATTCAACATTTATATTTTTCACGATTTATTTTAAAAGTGTGTTTACTAGAAAAGTTTGCGCTTTGTGAGAATTGAAGTGACGGTACCTATCTCTTGTATTTTAACAACAGTGAAAACTCATTTTAAAGTAGATTTTGCGATGCACTATTGACGGCGGCGGTGATATCCTTAATCTCACGTTTGTTCTGAAATCATAGGTACATCCCTAATACGTTGTTAAAATATAGTCCTCGGTCAAGTTGTCCTTTAAAGTTGAGTATAGTTTGTATGTACCATCATTTTTGACAATCAACCGTTCTCATTATGTACCCCATATTCATAAGCTAGAGCCAAAGGCGCCTAATTGAACATTATGGAAATTCAACCGAAATGTACTTGAAAACAAAATCGTCCCAAAATTTATGGTGTTCTATTTTGTGCATGGCAATACCTGGATGAACCAACAATAACCTTTCTCCTCGAACTCTAACATTGAACAAACTGCACCACCACCAGGTTTGTACTCTCGGAGTACCCTCTAGCTTATCATGTTTTTGAAATGTTCTAATTCCAACAGTGTAGCATAGATCTTGAAAGGAATGTTCTTAGGATAGGAACTACTGGAACAGAGACGCCATTTTTATCAGAAGCTGAGCTTCCAGCGTGTGCTAAGCTCAATCGTGCACCTTCATCAGATGATGCACTAACTGAAGACATGGACCTTGCTAAAGCTCTTGCCAATGATGCAATGGGTAAATTTGCAACAACCAACCATTTTAATGACACTTTACTATGTAATTTTACTGTATGCATAATTAGAGGTTTTCCGTTGTCTTGTACAACTGTGTGATGGGGAATCTCCTGATTTTATGGCAAGTGATTGAAATGCTTTTTACTGAATAGCAAGGGACACTTTATGCATTCTAAACGTATATTTTCAATACAGTGGGATATTGCATCATTGATGTTCTAATGATATATTTGCAAAATAAGTGCAGAGGTACATTCTGGATGCACTATGGCTGACACTAATATACTACCTTGCCCTAACCCTGTAACTAAAATGCTTAAATAATGTTGTCTTCATTTGTAGATGCATCTACTTCATCAGGCTTTTCATCTCAGGACATTAGCAAAATAACACACCTTGGATTTTCTCGCGAACAAGCGATAGAACAATTAACCAACCATGATGGCGATATTGAAAAAGCAATAAATGCACTTCTTTCAAGTACATATAGCAATGAGGGTAAGTTCAAGATTTCTCCAACCAAAAATTCCTGTCATATCACCCATTTATAGTCACTTTTACCAATGATGTTTCTTTCCTCTGCAGGAAGAAAGGTTGAAGAATTTTGTAGCCAATTCACATTTATCATTGAAATAAAACTGTTTACATGCTAAATATGATTTCAGATGACTTTTTATATGGTTTTGGAAAACTGGAACATATTGTTTACATTAATTCCCACCCAGTAGTAATGCCGGTGGTTAATGTACACCTAGGCCCATATTGGCGTTTTAGTTTCCAGTTCGCTCATATCATATGAGTACGACCGCTAGGCTTAGACTTGTTATTGTAACTTAAACCGCAACACACATACCTGTCACAATTTATATTTCCTTTCAAAAGTCTTACTCGACTCGATCATAAGTACTCTTTTGGGAACCAAAATGACATAAGTTCAATCAATGGTTGATTTGAAATCTATATATTTACATACGACCCGCCCCATATAGCTAAATACGGCATGTTAACCTACGTCTACGTGTACTCTTGCACAGAAGTACAACATTGATGTGCTTTGCATCCAGGAACATAGGATAGTGCATATAGATGAACAGCTAAGGTATGAAAATCTCATTGAAGGGTTTCAACTAATCACAGCATCAGCTGCAAGAAACAGAGCTGGAGTTGCAGTTGGTGGAGTAGGAATTCTGTTGAGCCCATCTGCAAAGAAGAGTCTGACCTCCATAACCTGTGAAAGTACAAGAATTATCAAAGCAACATTTAGTGGGAATCCAGAAAGTACTGTCATCTCTGCATACTCTCCCACAAATTGAGAACTGGTACACTCACCTCAAGCAACTGTTAGGAAATCCACCAATGGTAAGAAAGGAAAATGAAGAAATTTCGAATAAGGTGTGATGAGTTTGATAATGAGGAGTACCAGAAAACCAAAAAGTCCATAAGAATGGAAAAAGCTTTGGAGATGACTACATCCCCCCAGAACTGCTTACCAAATGTGACATGGCTGACATCATTCTTGAGTTTTGCAATAGGGCATTAATAGAGAGACAGAAACCTGACCAGTGGTCTGTGCTAAATCTAATCTCTGTATCAAAATCAGGAGACCTAAGTCAGACTGGCAACTATAGAGGCATCTGTCTAAATTCTCTTGTTGCAAAGACAAGAATAAATGACACAGAATGATCTTGAACAGGCTTAGACCACACATTGACAATCTACTGAGGAAAAATCAAAATGGATTCAGGGAGGGTCTGTATCACATATTCTAGCCTTTTGACGGATCCAATAATTTCAGTGCTGTTATTACCTACATAGACTTCAAAAAGGCATTCGATACCATACACAGAGGAAAGATGCTGAAAATACTCACAGCCTATGGAATCCCAAAAATCATGATTGATGCCATTGAAGATACCTACACACAAGCCAATGTCAATACCCTGGTGGCGAGTCGAAGCTTTTTGAAATCCTTGCTGGTGTACTACAGGGAGATACTCTTGCTCCGTATTTATTTATAATAACCCTGGACTACTGCCTCAGGACAGCCACCTGTGGTAGGAAGGAAGAACTGGGTTTTACTATCAAACCTCGGCAAATTGGGCCAAAGGTAGTAACAGACCTTGACTTTGCGGATGATATTGGACTTCACTCAAACACTATAGACCAAGCACAGAAATTCCTGATCGAAGTCGAGGAAGCTGCTCTTCAAGTTGGGCTACCCATGAATGCTAGCAAAACAAAGTGCATTCTCTTCAACCACGACCAGAATGCTGAATTATTCACCATTGACGACAGTAAACTCAAATCTGTGACCGACTTTAAATATCTCGGGTACGCAAGGCACTTGCCTGGAAATCCTCCAATGCCCTTTCCAAAATATGGAAGTCAAATCTCCCAAGGAAGATCAAACAACGCTTGTTCCAAGCTACAGTTGAAAGTGTAGTCCTTTATGAAGCAGAAAGAGTGAGTGAGTGGCCGAGCGGTTAAGACAGTGGAACCGTAATTACGTAGCCATAACATCGGCAGGGGTTCGAGGCTCACTCACTCCATGGTTCTGGTGGTAGAACGAGTCTTCTCGGATAAGGACTATAAACCGTAGGTCCAGTGTACACATCTAGCTCGTGTGCACTTTAAAGAACCTAGTACATCTTTCGAGACGAGTAGGGGGTTACCCCGGTGTATTAGTACATCACAGCCACTGATCAACAACTGGGCCCTCTGGGTCTTTGACTGAAGAGGTTACCCAGTATAAATATAAATTTCAATCAAACATGTCAGAAACCTCGACAATTACCAAACAAATCAGAAAATCACTTGATGGTTGCTACACCAGGATGCTGAGATCTGCTTTCAATATCAGCTGGAAAGAAAGGTTGACCAACAAAGAGCTATATGGTAATCTCCCTCCCATCTCAGAGAAAATCAAAGAGAGATGATTGAGATTTGCTGGGCACTGTTTCCGAAGCTGAGAGGAAATCATGGAGACCACAACATGTAATGGACATTAGAATCCAGGGCGTCCTAAAACCTCCTATCTAGACCTAGACACAATAATTAAGGACACTGGACTTAAAGCAGAAGAGCTTTCAACAACCATGACAGATAGAATCACCTGGAGAGCCATCATAGCAGTCCGGCCGAGGTCGCCTTAAGTAAGTAAGTAATACCTACGTCATTCTTATCTGATGTTTGCGGTTTGCAAATCAATTTCTATACGCGTCTGTATTTCAGACAAACATCGAGAAGCCTCAAAATAACTACAGACTTGGGGCAAGTCTATGTGCTGCTCTGCACACCTTTTCGACATCTTTGATAGATGGTTCTATATATTTGTCCAACAACAGGTGAACAGAATTTCCACTGCCTGAACATATCTTAATCATGATATCTGCAAAGATTTTCCTATATGTAGACACATTATGACGAGGTAAAACTTCATTCGGACAAGTATATTTCGAGTATTTTTCTTATGAGAAACAGATTGTCTTGTTTCTAAAATCTTCACAAGGATTGCCTTCTCTGTTTTTTTTTCGGAATGTGCAATGGTATTTCAGTGATCGGAAAACTTAGTAATAATAATAAATTTTTAAAAAGCGCTTTTTACTGATGTCTCACAGAGCTAAAAGACCAATAAGAATTATTGAAAAGGTGAGATTTTAGAAGTGACTTCAATTGCCTAAGAGATTTACATTGACGGATATGGAGTGGAAGCTGGTTCCAAACTAGTGACGCTTGTGCAAAAAAACCCTTGGGGTAAGATTTAAGGTGTGTTTTTGAATTAGATAAAACAAGAGGGTCAGTTTCAGAGCAAAGACCCTTTCGTGTTGGGACATGAGTTGAGATTAAATCCTGCAGATAAATTGGCACAGACCCAGAAACTGATTAGTAAACAGGAGTGGATATTTTGTAGATTATATGCTGTTCAATTTTAAGCCAGTGAAGTTCTTTAAATAAATTAGACATATGATCAAACTTTCTCAAGTTAAAAACTAGCTTGGCTGCCCTATTTTGCAAAACTTAAAAATGTTTGATTTCTTTGCTAGATGTGCCAAGAAATAAAGAATTATAATAGTCAAGTCGTGCCAAGACAAACAAAACGTACAGCATTTTCACAAGTGGGTATATCAATATATCTACGAATACGAATCAAACAACTTTCAAGGATGCCAAGAGATCTACCAGGTTCACATGAGTCCTTAGATTAAAACTTAAGTATAACTGAGTATCATCTGCGATGATACAAGAAACAGTGCTTGCAAATTATGTCACCAATAGGTATGGTAAAAAAAGAGTATAAGAGCCAATGCAAGACCCTTGAAGAACTCCAGTTTCCAGAGATCGAAAATCTGACAATGCTGGTGAGAGATGGAAGAAGAGCTTCAGCATTCTCCTTAACAAGCCAGGTGGGGGCTGGATCAAGACTGCATGACTTACTTGATAAGCTGGTGTATCTCAGATGATAAAAACACAGAAATGGAGATGTCCATGATGAAAAATCAGAATCAAAATTATTTGTGACAATATTATTTTTAATTGTTGTAATTTTGTCAACAAAAAAATCGCTAAAACACCTACAAAATACTTGAAGTGAATGTACATAATGCTAATCTGTAATTGTCGTTGATAACAAGTATCCAACATCATTACGAACACCTTCTGCAGCTTTTGTTGCATTTAAACAACTTCTTTATGTTCGAAGCAGCAAAATGACAGACCTTTACGAAATAGCTGCCGTGTGATTAGTAGAATTCCATTCCCTCATCATATGTGAAAGTACTGTATAGACTAAAATGAAGTTTCTACCCGAGTAGTTATGGAGATACGTAAATCTTGTAAAAATTACATAAATCCTTTGAAAATAAGGTCAAAGGTCAAATACAGAACTTCCAGTCATTTTTGACAAAAACTTCCATAAGAAGAATTTAGAAAAAAAAAAAAAAAATTAACTCTCTACAACTAACGGTTGGATGGGTACCCAGATTTTACCCTTAATTTGCATATGTTCCTAAGGTGTGACCGAGGTGTGATTTGTGAAATTGTTGTTCTGATGGGTACCACAAAAATAAATTCTTTTCTAATTTTGTCTAGGTATACCCATTATTTTTGCTACATTGATGTGGTCTTTAATTTAGTAACAAATGTCCGACAAGCATATCATCGTCGGAACCTCCGACCGCCATATAATATTTAATATATAATAATCCATGATTTAACAGGCATATTTTGGTATACATTTAAAAATTATTTCATTTTCAACGTACCTCACCAATGCTTGATATGCTTCTTTGTGTGTTTTTCTGTTAGATATGCCAACCTCAAAACTAGATTCTACAGCTTCATTGGCATCATAAAGAAATTTAATCTTGCATGTATTATGGTAGTGTGCTTCAATGCTACTAAATCTTCTGAACCTAAAGATAGTAAACGCTGACTGTTTTGTACTTTCCATCGTTTCTACTTTATGGAGTTTTTCAAAACTATTGCCTGAATATTTTATTTGTTTCATTTTATGTGCATGTAAAATATGCAGCTCTGTTCTAAAACATCCATAAAATTTAAGTGAGGCAAGTCAGATATAGAATGCATATGTGTTCGTGGTGTAGTTTGTGGTTCATTGATGACCTTGTGTACCGATCTTTTGACCGTATGGTAATACATGAAATCATGAGTCTTTGCTGAAATGATGTCTTGTGTAGCATTCAAAAAGGTATCACTGAAAGCCTACGGTTAGCTGTGATTTGTATTTCTTAAATCGCGGTAACTCTTCATCGTTTTTCTTGCAGATTATGCATGTCTATATTAAATATGGTAATACATAATATAATGCTTATATAATATAACTTTAAAATAAAACTTAACTTAAATTTACTAGCATATGTTCCAATGAGTAATACTTTCAGTGGAAAAGAAACAGTCAACTTGTGTGACATGATTACATCTTTTAGGGCTAGGGATTTTTTTTTGCTACTCAGGGGCAACTTACAAGATAAAGTAGTGAGTAGTTTCGTATATCCCAAGTTCCTATAAAAAAAGGCATTGGCCGTATGAATAAATCTTGTAGGCCTGGGTTGGCATTTATCAATATTTGCTTATATTTTTGCTTAAGCTGAAATATTTAAGAAGTGCTTAAGCAAATAACTTAATCTTATTTATCAAACCGTCTTAGCAGAAAAATTGTCTTAGGTCATTTTACTTTGCACATGCGCAAAATTAAACTCTAGAGGGCAGCAAATTATGTCTTAAGACGAAAAATTCTTGCTTACGCATGCGTATTAGCTTTTTTCTCTTAGCGATGGCGGCGCTATAACATTTTATCTCCGTATTTTCACTCCCAACAAGAGAGGGCGCATTCTGGCTACTATTGTTTTTATTACTTGAAATAGAGAAAGAGCACAACAGTCGGAAATACATACGAAAATCATTCACTCTAAACTTAAATCAAATCAACATTTATTTATTTTTATCAATGACAGCGACCCTTGGCAAGCGATACAGTTTTCTAAAAGCTAGTCAATTGGGTCGTACCTATCCCGAAAATATTTGTTTTGCTCGTCCAATTTCTAGGCCATCTTTGTGAAGATCGATATCATTATTTTAGCGTCCGTAGTACAGCGTAAAACGCACTAGCGTAGCCTTTCCGAATGTTCAATGTTCCGGCCTAGCGCGCTCGCGTTGTCAAAAAAGAATGTTTCTGTTGCAGAAATGAGATAAGACGAAATTTTTCATCTTAAGGCAGGGTGTTGTTCGTCTTAGATTTAAGACAAAATTAATGCCCTGGGTTGTGGGTCAAAGTTCAGAAATGGCATCCCATTAGACTGAATATAAATCTATACCTTCTGATCAATTTCAGACCAAAATTACCTTGCTGTGACCAGTGGTTATCAAGATTTAAGGACCTATTGGTGTTTGGTCTTTCAACCTGACCTTTGACCTTTCGACGCATTTTCAAAATGTGTCACCATGCCAAAAATGATTGTTTGACCATCCTAAACCAATTGCTGAAGTCAAATTTTCTGGACCTCAATATATTTTTTCTTGCTTTACCAAATTTGAATATTCATTCTTCAAAATATATTTTTCTTTCATATAATTACAGGTTCAGACGCATCAAGAGCAACATTTTCTGATAGTGACATTAAGAAAATAACAGATGCTGGGTTTTCCAGAGAGGATGCTATTGTAGAATTACAAAACAATGGTGGTGATGTATCGTTAGCAATCACAGCATTGTTGGCCAAATCACTTAAGGCACCTGGACAATAATCAAAATGCATTTTTTTACAGAGGAGCTATTTGGGAAGTGCACAAACATATTTTCTATCCTGCTTCTATAATTATATAATTTTATATGAACATAATTCATATTGTACAATTTATTAGTATATTTTTGTGGACCAAAGTGAATCTCATTTTTATTCATGCATGTTATATTCAAAATAGTATAAAATAGTTTTGTGAGACTTGCATGCATCAACCGGATAGTTTACTGAATTGAAATGCGTCAATAATCATCAACATTATGAGCTTATGTTTTAATGACAAATTATGCTCAAATTAATATATTATTGTACTTGTTTGAATGAGCACAATGTGTGTATATCAATTTATGTCAATATTTTACATATTGAAAAATAAAAAGGATTTTTGATGAAAACTGGTAAATGAATACCTTGTTTAAAATTCCCCTGGCTTTTATAGTTTGTGTGCATGTTTTCAATATAATAAGAAAAAATATATATTTCGTATATAGTTTACTTATCAATCACATATTTGTACTACCCATAAGTTAATTAATCCCTAGAAACAAACTGCATCATAATTGCTTGAATGATATGCAATAGGCATGATTACATTAATATATTATTTTAAAATTATTTATTGTTTTCGAATAAAGTACATAAAAATAGTAATACAATTTAATGCAACATTCTTTTGAAATTATGTACGAGACAATGTTTAAAAAAGTGTTGATTTTGTAGTGAAGGATTTGTGTGTTTTGTGTTGAAGAGCGAGTTTGATTGGATATCCAGTTCGATTCCCTAATCTTGAGTAATGTCAACAAGACCACCAACCCAACTGTTTTCCTTCTGGAAAAGAGCACTATTTAAATACAGATTTTTTTCTTTACATTCAAATTAATTGCATTCTTTTATTATATACATGAAAACCAGTCAAAAGAAATCTGCAAGATAACCTCCTAATATGTGTTATAATTACCATCAAATCTCACTCTGGCATTTATTACTTTTAGCCAAATCAGAAATCTTCAATTAACATTGTTACGACCACTTTTGGCCGAAATACCTAAATAACAACAACGAGGTTTGAGTACTATACATTTAATTTCCTTGCACGGTGCATTACAACATTATGATGATACAAACATATATGATACAAACATAGATGATACAAACATAGATGATACAAACATAGATGATACAAACATAGATGATACAAACATATATGATACAAACATATATGATACAAACATAGATGATACAAACATAGATGATACAAACATATATGATACAAACATAGATGATACAAACATAGATGATACAAACATAGATGATACAAACATAGATGATACAAACATAGATGATACAAACATAGATGATACAAACATAGATGATACAAACATAGATGATACAAACATAGATGATACAAACATAGATGATACAAACATAGATGATACAAACATAGATGATACAAACATAGATGATACAAACATATATGATACAAACATAGATGATACAAACATATATGATACAAACATATATGATACAAACATATATGATACAAACATATATGATACAAACATATATGATACAAACATATATGATACAAACATATATGATACAAACATATATGATACTGAGTGGTTGGTTTTTTTAGGCATCCGTACATTCAATCAAAACTTTTCCATTCTTATTGTCCTTGCGTCCTGCCTCGCTTCCAGTCTCGAACACAGTTCACTGCAAGTCCCATATCCACTGTCTTATCTCTTATCCAGAAAGCCTACCATCTCCAACTTGTACCGTCTCTCAGTCCTTCCCTTGCCTCACACACCCAACACAGCTTTCCAAAATACCGTGCATCACAACGCTCCCTTCTGATTCGTCCACTTGACCACTGGCGACTTGATTCATTTGAATGCGACACCTGATTATCGTCACACATAACATCATGTTTATAGAGGTTCAAGTGTCAATTGAAAACAATATTTGAAAATAACTGAGTGCATAACTTAATTATCCTAGTGAACGCCAGGCTAGTGATCTGGAGGTTGTTCGAGTCCCCCATTACGCAAGTAGTAATTATGTATTCTTAGTAAAAGTACAAATTACGTCGGTTACGTCAAAAACATCTGACCAATATTTATCCTCCGCATCCCCCCCCCCCCCTGCTGTCTGTAAATTTCTAAGAGTTGCGAAATGAATTGCCTATTTTCACTTTTAAAAAAATAAACGCACTTTGGTGTATCGTACCCATACAGCGAGCTGGGGCACGAATGATTCGTACCTATTGTTTAGATCGCTGGCAGTCAGCAAGCATACATGTATATACATAAAAAATGAAACGCACATTTCCTTTTTATTCGAACAAAAGCATTTAAACAAATGGATTTTTTAAAAGTTAAATTAGATAGTAAAAGGCCTTGTGCACAGTATATATTTTTTATAACAAAGGATTCAACTCTTTACTCCACATAGAATATGGCCAGTATGTACCACATGACTTTTCAAAAACTATGAATGGAATATCGTAACTAATAACTAACTGTTCTATCTAATAACTAACATGTACAGTATTCTTTGTTTTAATAAAACAAAATGTGACCAGAAATGGCTGTATTGAACTTTGACCCCAGTCTTTTTGTTTTGTATTTCAAGTATGTTTAGACGTATTTAATTTAACAAAAATATTTGTACGACAGTGACCAGAAATTACTTTATTGATCGATTTAGATATTTACTTTCAGTGGGATATTATATTTGAGATCCACCCTCGAATTATATTTTTCAAGACTATATCTCGAAATTATAATCCCTCAAGAAAAAATAAATCAATTTATCTATATATAATACAATAATTTGTTTTAATGTAATGTGCAGTTTGTTTAGTGCAACACACACACAAAAAAACCTGTAATACCAAACTGATACAGTATATTATATATGTTTGGTTGTAATTTTAACAGTACAGTACTGCATTTGTCTTGTTACAACTTAAAATACAGTACTAAAGAATGCAATGTTGTAGTACAAATTATCGTATCTTAACACTCTTAATGACAGCAGATCGAATTCCAGAGGCTTCTCCACTGTACCTCTTCTTTTCTGTTGTTGGTTCTCTAACCTACAAAAATCATCATTAAACAAGCAAATGTTATAACAAATTTTTATTAGGGATTTATCTATACCAATCTAATACTAAATACTTTGACAACATTACTAGTACATTCTTTGATGTACACAATAATTCTTAACCATAAAATATCAAATTATACGCTTGTTTGACCTTACCTGACCTTTTCTTCTTATTTTTGCTCTTCTGAATTTCATTCTATGTTTAACTCTTGGGTTCCTCTGTTCTTTCTTTTTCTTTACTGTCAGACCTTTATTTTTTGACATCTGTAAATACAAGTATATTTTGTGAAGAATGACCGTAATATAATTTTGGTTGGATACGTACCTATGATATGCAACACGCAAGTCCTTAAAATTAATCTTATTAGGAGAAACATAGTAAAAGTAAAGAACCTTATTTAAAAAAAATAACGTTTCACCTAAAGATGGAAGAATTATGATAATCAATAAGAGATGTATAGATTGTATGAAGATCTCAACAAAACATATTTTTTAGCTATACAGTAGAACCTACTTTTTATGTACGGGATTCGTAAAATCTAGGTTGACCCTAAATTGACCCCCAAATACGTAGATTGTAGTTAAAAAGGCTGCCGTGTTTGCCTACTTTACTGTACAGCATGCGGCATATGACCGGTTGGTCCGCAGACAAGTTGAGCCGCTGATAATTTCTATGAAATGCCCAGTGTGTCTTTTACGACATTTCATGTAGTGATTAGAGTGGTGTCCTAGTACATAAGTTCATGGTCTTTAGGTTTATTGTGTCATGAAAATAAATACATACTACAATTATGTTGGTTTGAACTGCCATAACAACACAGCAAAGGAAAGTAGTCATATTTAATAATTTGTTTTTAATCTTTTAATGTAAAAATTCAGTGCACTCATATTAATATTTTTCTCGCGTGTAGGCTTACCACGTAAAATCACGTTGTCTCTTACTCAGGACTAATAGAGTATTAACATTCTTCGAATGAGGTTAAATAATTATTTTTTATTTACTATCTTTTAATATTATTGAATTTTACAATGTTAATACACAAAATATTTTGTACTAAAAAAAAGGTGATTTTATGTAATTATTTACATCATTTTGATCGTAATCAAGCGCAAAAACTGATCCGGTCGGATAGATTTTGGCGTTGAAACAGCCGCTAAAACAAGTCCGGCTAGGCCAAAACTGGTCCGGCCTTTAAAATCTCTTATTTATTCTTCTAGAAGCCTGCAAACAGTTCAAATGGTTAAAGTAAACTATGCTTAAAGTAAATATACTAAATATTACCGTACAAACGAAAAGAAATTATCGAAACACTAATTAAAGAAACTCTAATCGGCTTTTGGGATATTCTGTTGTTCAGTTCGTTTAAAACTAATAGCGCCCTCTAGTAATTTTATATTATATCTAAGATCTTAGTTATTATGTACAAACTGAATATGTCTTGGGCGTATTTAATAATGATTAATAATAAAATATGGAATGTTAATTATTATTAGTATTATTATTTTAGGTTGTTGTCATTACTGCTATCAGTATCATTTTTTTTTCCTTTGTAAGAAATTACACCTGCCTTATTTTTTTTCCAGTCCACATTTTGGGGTGCAAGTGGCCACCAAGGGCCTCTTATTATTAATAGTATAAAACAACATCGATAATAACAATCGATATGGGTAGCAATACTAACATTAATAAAGATCAAAAATCGACAAATGACATCAGTCAAACGACCGGTTCCCACATTCACGAATTTGGCTATACGACGAATGAATACAAGTTTCGTAATAGTCTTAGCGAAAAAAAAAAATGGTAAAACAATTATAGTACAGAGGTTTTTTTTTATCACTCCAGGTTATGAACTTTTAAGAATTCAATACTTATTACGCTCTAATAATATCACTGGTTGGTGTACGCGTGGGTTGCGTCATCATCTTATAGTGTCGTAATCAAGTTTTAGCGAAAAATAAGAGGGTTAAATTTGCCATTTTCTCAAAATTATCCAAAATATGAACTTTTGAGAATTCAATTATTACGCTCTAATATCATTATTTAGGCCTACTGGTAGTATTTGTAATTTTAAAAAAAATCTTTACACTGCAACCCAGGACCGCAGCTGAAAAAAGCTGTTGCACATCTAACGTGGATGGGATGGATACGGACGCGTTTATACAACAGGCTATTACACGCATATTCAACACGCCTACAAAAAGTGTGTTGTATGAACGTACAATATACAATGAATTATTTGACTAGCCTATAGGTTTATTTCAATCTTGCAAAACACAATTCATATATTTAATTCAGAATGTATGAGTCCTAAATATAAGGCCTACTGTATTTGATTGTTAGAATGTAATAAACCTGTACTATGTTTATATTTTTATACAGTAAATACTGTAATTTAAGACAATAAAATTCACTATACATCAACTAAGGTAAACATATTAAAAATGGTAAGCTTAACCAGGGCCTTGCATGCGAAATTGCGCACAAACATTTTAAAATGCTTAAAATTACGTTTTGATCAATTTTAGAACATGATTTAGGCCATTTGCGTGTTTCAAAAATACTGCCATCCTATGAGCTGATGCATACGCTTATTATAGTGCTGAGTTGTGCCTAGTATGTGTCATATACAATATATACAGTATTTACTATGTACAGTGTAGCATAGGTGAAATTATGAAACACACATCATTGGTATGATGACGTTATCAAAATCAAACATCAAGATGCAAAATTCAAAATGGATTAAAATGGAATATTCAACAAATAATATTATATGAGAACCCTCTTTTTTCATCCCTTCAGTGCAAGTTAAAGTTATATGTTATTAAACACAAATTCTACACCGCCCAGTGATATACTGATAATGTATTAATTTGAAACGATAAAATGAGGAAATATGTGAGTATATATAATCAAACCTTATTTAATCAAAATATATGCATACGCATATGAAAAGTCCTTTTTTACTACTTTTTTTATCCCCCTTCCCCCTCCCCCAAAAGAAAAAAGAAAAAAATCAGAGGGCGCTATTACTTTATCATACGCAGAGCCATATATATAAAGAGTTACGACATTGGATTATAGTCATGTGATATGCAGATCAAAATGTGTCAAACTTGTCTCAAAAGTATAGGAGCAACAAAATACTTTCAACTTTTTCTTATATTTAAAAAATGTAATTGCACATTTTACGGTGAAATATCGACATGCACAGCATACAGAAGTACTTGCGCCAAAGAATATTGTGCGCGCGTGCGCTAGTACATTATTACGTACGATTGGTTAATTTTGGAACAAAACATCCCATAACTACGTCCCATTAACAACAATTATGTAATATTTTCAATTCATAATGCATGCTTTGATGACTAAATAAAATAATAAAGTGGTGGGATATATTTGTTAATATACTGCAAAGTGTATCATCAAAATTTAAATAATAAAGGCAAATTATTACAAATGAAATGATGAACGAGTCTCTGAATGTTTATAACGTTGGCGGCGTATTTTGTGTAAAAAACACACAGAAAGTCATATACTGCATAAAAAGGGGTGAATTTGTGTGTTTTTTGTATTGGTTCAATCTTTGATGTATCCCAACTTCCACGTAGCCCTAGCATATATTTTTTTGTTATTATAAAAAATATATATATATTTTAACAAATCAATACCATTAATGAAATTAATTACTAAAATAAAAACGGAATCTAAGGGTTTTTTCATTGACAACAAAATCTAAAAATAATGCATGGAACTACAGGAAAACGCTATACAAAAGAGACGCGCATGCCCTCAGCGTGCGAATTATTTGACACAAAAATGGCTTCTAATCTTCAATGTCGTAACTCTTTATGTATGGCTCTGATCATACGAATTTTACAATGGAATAATGGAAGATTCCGAACCGAATGCCGATTTATTCTTGCACATTTTTAATCTCTCCGTTTCGATAATTTCTTTTCAATTTTACGGCAATATTTAGTATATTTACTCTAAGCATAGTTTACTTCAACCATTTGTACTTTTTCCAGGCTTCTTATGGCATTTTTAAGGTTAAATAAGCGATTTTGAAGGCCGGACTAGTTTTGGCCTAGCCGGACCTGTTTTAGCGGCTGTTTCAACGCCAAAATCGATCCGACCTGGCCAGTTTTGGCCCCGGACCAAATTTTGCGTTACATGCCTAGTTCATACAACTGCCACCTGATGAGGGGGGCAACATGTTTACGTCATTTTTGGCTTAAAACGATCATTTTCGGTGATGTTTTAGGCCTTATATTTTGGAATCTACAAGATATACTAAAAACCGTGATATATAAACTTTTGAATATACATCGTTATCCCTAATATTAAATAAAAATAGGACTTCTATTAAATAGAAACAAGCACCGGCGAAAGTTAGCATTTGGCGTTTCATAGAAAATAATGTTTTTCTGGCGGCGGCTCAACTTGTGGGATAAAATAAAGTGCTCAACTCAATCTATGTCCTATCTTTGAAATTGCCGAAACTTAGGGATCTGGGCCTGCTGCCCAACCCTGGATCTGCCTATGATTGTGGATACAAATTCTAAGGTTAGAGTGAATAGAATACTACTAAAAAACACAATATTACTTGGTAAGTTATTGCTCTCTTTCCGTCTTCATTACCATCATCTTCGTCGTCAACTACATCAGGTTTCAATTCACTGAAATTATAAACAATAATTAGTATTTATAAAAGCCTATTTTTTTTTAACATGTTGATAAAATAAATCCTTCTTTTTCCCCTTCCTGAAAATTTACAGGTTACACTCTTTGGATAAGAATTTTAATTTTAATTTATTAATATTACATACAATATCATTTATTAAATGTTTAAAATACCTGGCCAGCTCTTCATTTATTGGTTTCTTTTGTACAGCCTTTTCTTCAAACAATCTATAATAATGTAATGCAGCCAATTCTTCGTCTGTTAGTTCTGCTGTTTTGTTGGCTGTCTGAAGAGATAAAACATACTGTATAGTATTTAGTGTAAACTAGAGTCTAAAGACTTCATATACAATGAAAGTGCACACATTAATACAAGAAGCAAATTATAGAAACATTGTACAGTTGAAAGTGAAGAAAGAGTAAAAGGGTTTAATAACATTTATTATCTAGTTGACATATTTTTTCAGAGACACATGGAATGTAGTTGCCAAATCATTTTGCCAGTAGATTTTGTATTTAATAATTCTCTTCGTTACTTGTTTAGAAAACAATTTATATCTCATCGTAGTTGTATGACACGGTTTGGTATGCCGTGTGTTATGTTAGTGTATTAGACCGACAGCCCAGAGACATTTGGTTAGATGAACTAGGTACCAATATCTAACTATATGACGGCGTACCTATAAAAGGTCTGCCGGGTACAACCCAACACCGAAAGGTGCTAACAAATCGGTACCAGTTAGATGAGAGAGATACCACCTAATAACTAATAAATACATTAAAAATAAAACTGCCAGAGATATTTTGCTTCCATTAAAATACACATTATACCTTTACAAAGTTGTCATAATTTGTTTTTTTAATAAGGAATTGGTTTTTAAGATCATCATTAATTTCATTCCAAATTTTTGCACCTCTATATGATAGGCTTTTCTTTTATAATTAGTTCTTGGTTTTGGTAGTGTTAAATGTAGTGTACACAGTACAGTATGAATAAAAATCAGAAAAAAATAGTATTAATTATCACCCAAGAAAATAAACATATGCAACTTGTTTTTTCCCAGTACAGTTACAGTATTGCGAATAGAAATGAGGCAACTGACCATGGAGTATCAGTATGGTTTATCTTTCTAAAGTAGCAACTGGAATTGTAAGATGGTTTCATTTAAATATGTAAGGAAATAAACTACATTTAAAATTCATTAAAATATACGTTCTTAATCAAATTGTACTATTAATATTATAATCATTTTGTGGAATCTTTATTAATAGTTTTACATTTATCTTTACAGGTCCAACCAATGATTCCACATTCAAGTGCACTGAATTAACTTTATGATAACTAGATTTCAACTCGTCACTATATGGACGAGTTAGGTTTCACGCTGTGCAAACACCACATGCACGTCATACAACACTACATGCACGTCATACAACACCACATGCACGTCATACGTTAGAATATTGTGCACAGTAAAACGATTATGCCATTGTGACCTGAAGAAAATAAAATGTTAGTGTGCCCTCTCTTTTTTGTGTCCAAGTATATATACAGTATACACTATATACTGTATACATCTGTACATACAGTGCAGAATAGGTGAAAATAATTGGACCCACCTTTTAATCAAATTTTTAACATGATGTTGTCATCAAAATGAAACACGTAGATAGAAATTTTGGAAGGAAACAACATATTAACATGTTGAAGAAATGTGGATACGTAGAATATGGATGCGCGCTCTTTTAAATGTCATGAACTATGACGCAAAATATGACTTTTATAATTAAACTGGCCATATGATGATGTCACAACATCCGATGCGCAAAATTTGTACATGAATCTACAATTGCAGCAACGTTTTAATAATGAGTATCACTTATCACTTTTCATTTTGAGGAGCTCTAACATTTTTAAATTTACTGGAATGATGAAACCCATTCATGCTTTTGAACTTGTAAAAATGGCAATTGATTGACCTAGACAATATCAAAATCTGGGGGGAAATAGAATACGAGTAAGTGGAGATGTCCAGCTCTATTAAATGTGATGATCTATGACGAAAAAAGAGACAAAAATCCTAAATTTATATTCGAGTGGCCATACAATGACGTCACAATGTCCGGTTAGCCATATTGATGCATGATCCGATATTTACAACTCACTAATTTTGACCAATTTTTAAACTTTTTCATTAAAAGTTGCGCGAATTGTCCAATTCGACGTGCTCACATGACCAATTCGATGTTTTTATTAAAGCTGATTGAAACTATGTATGTGATCTGATTGATATGTAATTTAGACTAAAATAATCATAAAGAAATTAGGTACCAAGAACGCTTTTCAAATCGCAATATGTAAATCGTAATATTAAAATAAAATAACCCACTTTTTTGTGTTTTTCGTAGTTAAAGTCGAGATATTCGCGATTTTGTGCAAGACATCACAATATGAAAATATCGCCCGGTGAGATCAACAAACAACGAAAAAGTTACTTACACGGCACCTATAGGCCTATAAAAACAAGTTATTACTATTGAAAAATGTATTACATTTTATAATCATAAATCTTACATCAATGTTTCGCCAAAATCCACATAGTAATGACACCAGGCCTAGTTAACCAGGCCCAAAGTTTGTCCGGAACCATTTTACGACTAGGCCTAGGCTAGCCTGTACTACTAGCGTAGTAAACTGATGATAATATCCATACCATTTCTAAACAAGTTTTTTGCGTGAAACTCGGTCACTTACAGTGAAACACCAAAACAATTAGGGTATACATACAATAATAAAATTAAAGACTTCATATTTAAAATGACTCCATTATATTTTATTCAGAAAACAAACAAACATGCCAATCCACAAAAACCTTTGTAATGTAATGCTTTGGCGGCATAGCTAGCGCGCGACCGATACACAATGCGCCAAGCCATCGCTCTACGCGCTACTGTGATGCGCGGTGAATGTTATTTCGACAGGTACCATTTTGACAGTCGTTCGTAACCCGATTAGTTACTTTCAAATAGTAAAATATTGACGGTCCAGACTGAATATAGTGTCCATATTTACACTATATACCAATAATTAACCTATCTATGGGATTTTGTAAAAAAACGCGAAACACAAAGATCGCGTTATATGCGCTACGCACGTAATTGTATTGCCATATGATGAAATATGACCTGAAATTTATGAGTACCAAATTTTATTTAATTGTGATTCATGCTTGTGAAGATACGATTACAAACATTATTTCGTTAAATCGTGCATAGACCGCGTAATTTTTGATTGCGCACCGTAAAAACATAACCACATCAATTCCTGGCCATAAAATTCAATTCAATTCAATAAACTTTATTGTCAAACTCATAAATGACTTGAAACTTAATTGGCTGAAAGTACACACATTAAAATTGTCTAAAAACATTGTCGCACAAACAGTAAAATAGAATATAATCACATAAAACAGAGAAGAAGATGTCATATAAAAAAGTTAAAAGAGGACATAAGGAATATACTGTAAAAAATTGACTTAGCTAGATGAAACTGATATCAAGACAAGGCCATATACAAGTTAGTGTTTACCGACAGACCGACACTGAGAAAAATGGCATTTTTTTCCTGGTTCGGACCCGCCTATAATGACTGTCATAAATGTTACCTTCCTGCCAACTCCTTGTGTATCTGCATCATGTGTAGTCAGGTTTTCTCGTTTTTTATCACTTTTTCTTGGTTGATATTTTGATTTCATTTGTTGAATGTCTTCATCGTTTCCATTATACTTGTTTACATTCTCCATTTTAACTAACATTTCAATGTCTCCTGATAACTGCTCATCTATTGGTTTTAGTTCTTGTATAAGCTTAAAAAATGAATAAAATTGTGTAGACGATGGTTAAAAAAGAATAACAAATGCTTGGTAAATTGTACATATAGCAGTCAATGAATTCTACTACAAATAGCAGGGTTCGTACACCTGTAAGCTAGTAAAATTCCAGGACATTTCAATGTTAAAAGTTTAAAATTTCAAGGACAAATAACCCAAATATTCAGTTCATTAGAATAACATTTTTTATTTTTTAAGGTTGAAGAATTTCTTAGTTATGATTTTTTTTCTCAGAAAATTCAAGTACTGTACCCACTAAAAACATACAATAAAACATGTATTTTACAAGTTTTACGAATCATCAATTTTACAAATAGGTTAATGTGATGATGATGTCATCAACAAACAAATACAATGTTTCTAACTTGAATTTAAAGTCCAAATGAATAAGTATTGGTAGCTATGTAAACTACAGTACATACGCTATACTTCATACCCGCACATAAAATATTGTCTTGGTACCCAGCATTGGCATTTATGATTGAGGGCTATAAACAATTTATGCACGCCAGCAATCTAAACAAAGGTGGTACGCACTTGTCTCTTTGTATGAATCATTCAACTTTCATGGCCCAGCTTTTTTGATGAGATATTTATAAATAACGATGATCATCCCATGTTGGAGATGTTTGTCTCCATACTTTACACTTGTCACCGTTTTTTTAGGGATGACGCACGGTCAATGCACAAGGGATAAATGATATTAATATTTGTTGTAATTGATTATACTGCTTAACATTTATTACCGTACCGGAAAAAGGATCATTTTGCTGTCTTCATTTCTGGTGAATCATTGACATGCGTGAGTACCATTTCCATACCAAAGAAAATGAAACTAAAAACATTTAGTAGCTTGACAGTCAAGAAGGAGATCAAAAACCTATTGATCCCAATCTCACTCCTTAAATTAAATCCTTGACTTGGCGATATGACTACAAAATTGCAGTCAATGTCGGCATTGGAAGATTGCTTTTTATATCTCGAAACATCTAAGAACTGAACTAACACTGGAGTCATATACGAACTGACTGTCACTGGAGTAATATCGTTTGGAAATTGCTTTCGGTACTCCACTCAAATGGGATAAGTTCTTAACATAATAGTCGTCAGTCGGATAACTTGTTCGTCTTTATTATATGGATACTTTAATTTATTAGTACTTGGCTTCCTATGTGAGTACAATCAAATTGTTTTACTGTTTACTGTGGGAACGGATCAATGGCCCTGTCGTCTTTGAACTCAACGGCAGACGGAATCTCAACCATGTCGGGTAGTCTGACTCGGCAAAATAAACAGGTGGTTGATGTAACAAAGGCCAAAATACTACAATCAACGGAATTAAATACTGTGATTAGAGACGTTGTTATAGAAGTTTTTAAAGGCCAGGAAATTCATTCACTAATAGAAAACACCAACACCATGCTACACAAGATGGACAAACTATGTGACAAATTAGGCAATGCAGAGGCTATAGTCTCTGATCTCGAGGACAAAAATATGCATATATCCTAACATCGATCAGTAAGAGTTAAAGGGGGGTTCCGGGTTTAAAATGAATAGTAAAAAATGTAAAATATATTTGTCTCTTGAACGGTAAAAGTTTGAATTTATATAAGCGCCCAGTGAAGCAGAACGAAGGCTGTGAAAGCTACGGCGATATGACACTGTGTTACAGAATAGGAAATTTGTGAAATGGTTAATCTTCCGATGACTCGTTATCATTAACCATATCAATTACTTTTGTAAAATTATACTTATCTGATGTAATTTTAGTCGGTCTTCCCATTTATAAAGTCAATTTTCTATGAAAATTCATCAAAACAGTGAAAAATTAGATATGTTTGCACTTTACGTTTGCCGATTTTCGCACTGACTTAGGGAAAGCCTTCAAAATCAATGAAGCGTAACGTATACATTCCTGCTGAGCGAGGAGAGCGAGACGACGATACACATGCTCTCTCTGCCCATGCTTGGCATCGTCACGTGATAAGCAGACACAGTATACATTACCAAACTGATCGGATCGAGTATACCCCGTCTATAATCACAACATGAACGATGTACAGTATTTGGTTAAAGGTCGACTCGACCTACCGGAATGGTATAAATAATATAGCTCGAATGAGAGAGAGAGTTGGAATATTTGTAAACATAAGTATTGCTAATTTTAACAAGTGTAGCCTATAGTAAAAGGCCTGGTAGTATCAATTCGCATAGGGTCTACTACACTAGCTAGCTCAATTTTTAACTTTACTGGGCCGGATCGGCTAGGTCTCCTTCCTAATACCTGGTCTACTTGCTTGATGCAGTATCCGCTTTTTTGGAGAGTAAACTAGGCCTAGGCTTACTTAGACGATCGGGACACCCTACGTACGAATGGCGATCTGACCTTGTTTTGCCTCAATATTTACAACCGATTTTGTAGAATGTTTTTAGGTTTAGATTGTTTAGGAGGTTTGGTTGATAGGATGGGTTTGGAATCCACTGAGTTTTGTTATTTATGGGCCAATCGTTTAGTAGTAGGCTGGCTAGGCCCATGATGGGCCCCAATGTTTTAACGTAGCCATCGTGGCATGGAATCTCATCAGAATGGCTCTCACCCATTTAAAAAAATGATTTAGGCTAGGCCTAGCCTTGTACGTGAAGCCGATAATACAATCTGTACTATTCAAGGTATAAAAATAGTATATAATTTATGACCGATCCGTAATCTGTACTAAATTTTGTATTTCATTAAATGTCAAATAAATATGCTACTATTGTTATTATTACACTTTAGGCCTAGCTTAGAAAATCTACAAAAAATGTATTTCACAATGATCGGGTGGTCGTCGTTTGACAGGGGAGATAGATGAAAATTAGTTGACAAACACAACGTACATGACGTCGCGATTTTGGAATCCACTGATGACGTGATTTTGTGAATACCTCATGAATATTAATGAGCTTCCCTAAGCTGCTGAAAAACAGACTTTCCATGAATTTACCCTAAAATGTATGAAGTTTAATTTTTTTAATTGCTCGTTATTACTTCTTCATTCTGACATGTCTATATTGTTATAATATTTTTTATTTAATAAATAAACGATATTTAAAAGCAATTTTAAACCCAGAATCCCCCTTTAAGACAGAGAAATCTACAGTCTTGCAAGATTCAATTGTTGATAGTCACACTTCATGCATAAACAGGTACTAAGCTTGACATAGCAGGAGAAATTAAAGTCGCCGTGAACTATATGGGCCAGAGTAACGTTCTCCCACTGATAGTAGTGAGAATGCAGCGACAAAACTCAACACCCTTGCTTGGAAGAACCTGGTTAGAAGTGATTAAGTTGGACTGAAGTCATTATTTCCATCGTTACTTGCTTAGAATTCGGTAGAAATAGATAATGATGTCGGTCAGTCATTCAAACGGAAGTTCAAAGAAGTTTTCCGAACGGAATTAGGTACGGTTCAAGGACACAAAGCGAAATTACATCTAAAAGTGAACGCAATCCCAAAATTCTGCAAAGCTCGAAACATTCCATTGGCGCCGCGCCGCAGTTAGAGTTAGACAGAATGCAAAACGAAGGAGTTATTTATCCGGTAGACTTTAGTCAGTGGGCAACCCCATTGGTATGTATCTCAAAGGCCGATGGCAGGGTACGTGTCTGCGGAGATTATAAAGTAACAGTTAACCCGAGTTTAAATTGCGACCAGTATCCAATTCAGACACTAGAGGAAGTTTTTACCAAGTTGGGTGGTGGAAAGCGATTCTCTAAGATTGATTTGAAATGTGCGTGCCAGCAGTTAGTACTGAAAGACGAGGCACAAGAGTTGGTAACAATCAACATGCACCGTTCGGTCCAGCCATGGCAGCGATTCATAAAACAGGTGATAGCAGGACTTAAAAGAACATGTGCGATCATGGAGGATGTTCTTGTGCGTCTGACGAAGAGCATATTAGTAATCTTGAGAAACTATTTGAGAGATTTAACAAGTATGGTCTCAGAGTGAAAGTTGAGAAATGCGCGTTTGTACAAAAGGAAGTAGTCTACCATGGGACGTAAGCTATCAGCAGCAGGAATTTAACCAACAAACGATAAAGTGAAAGCCATCAAGTATGCACGAGCACCACAGAATGCAACAGAACTAAGATCCTGGTTAGGACTAGTTAACTATCACGCATCATTTATTCCACAATTATCAACGATGATACATCCTGAATGAGCTGTTGGGAAGCAAACCATGGTCATGGACTGACGACTGTAGTAAAGCGTTTAATGCGGTAAAGCGAATTATTAGCGAAGACATAATGTTGACGCATTATGACCCATTAAAACCACTGGAACTATACACAGACGCATCACCATACGGAGTTAGCGCAGTCATTTGCCACGTAAACGAGAACAATATCAAAACACCGATCGCGTACGCATCGCGAAGCCTGCATAAACACGAAAAGGGTTATGCACAACTAGACAAGGAAGCCCTAAGCATCATGTTTGGACTTCAAAGGTTTAGAACATACCTATACGGACGGAAATTCACGATAAGAACTGATCATAAGCCGCTTGAACGCATTCTAAGACCTAAATCAGCAATTCCGACACTGGCCGCATAGAGATTACAGGGATGGGCAATCGTACTGTTAGCGTTTGAATACAATTTAAGGTTCATTACTGGAAAACAGAACGTAATTGCCGACGCACTCTCACGTCTCCCAATACCAGATGAAGGAAGTGAAGATGATGCAATATACAACATAGCGGGGCATACATTAGACAACTTGCCAGTCACGAGTACGGACGTACAACAGCATACCAGGAGAGACCTGCTATTGAGCAAAGTGTTATACATGGTACAGACAGGTTTATAGCAGTCAGAAAACCATTCCTACACCGGAAAGACGAATTAGTGTAGAACAGAACTGGAGGAGCTTTATTGTGCCCACCCCGGAATCGTGCGTATGAAAGAGATTGCGAAGTCATGTCTGGTGGCCCCAGATAGATTCCGACATTGAACGAATGGTGAAGCAATGTCAAGCATGTCACCAAACACAAAGTCGATCAAGCATAGCACCAATGATGCCCTGGATCTGGCCAAATCAGCCTTGGACACGAATACATATTGACTATGCGCAGAAAGATAAGCGAGATTATATAGTAGTGGTTGATGACTCATATTCGAAATGGCCAGAAGTCATTTAGATGAACAGTATGAGTGCAGCGACCATCAAAGTGATGAGAGAGTTGTTCAGTAGAATTGCCTGTTCAACTTGTAAGCGATATTGGACCTCAATTTGTTAGCGACGAATTTGAATTCTCCTTAAAGCAGAACGGGGTGAAACATGTAAAGGTTGCACCTTATCACGCCGCAAGCAACGGAGCAGCAGAACATTATGTACCCTGCTTGATGCGCGTACATGTACTACAAACAGGTGTCATATTGGCAGATAATTAAAATATCTAATTTTGGTACTGCGGTCCTCCAGCCTTCTTTCTTCTTTCTAGTACAATTTCAATTATGTTATACTTTATTACACCAGTATTTCCGCTCCTCCACCTCCTTCCCAACAACACACGTGTGTTCAGATGTGTTTAAGACGTTTCCAGTATAATGTTCGCCATCACTCCCAACCCATAATCCGGCCCTCGTGGCAGTTTTCAAATATAGTTTCCCAGTACAGTTTCGGTCATGATGATAGGCCTACATCCCAACCCCAAACTCCCAGCCCCTTCCCTCCCATGGATAATTAAAATACTTTTACAATTTCCTACCACAATTCTGGTCAATTTGATACCCCAAATTTTAGTTCAACAACTTTAGCGTCTTAATAAGAGGGCGATACATGGCTAATAGGCATGGTTTAAGTACTTTGCAAACTATGTAAATGAATCGGTGTCATATTGCCTAATTAATAAAATATCTAATTTGGATACCGTTGAATTACCGCTTCCCCGGCCTATATTCTTTCTCCTCTCCTCATGCTACCACAATCAACAAACCTTTACTCCTCCCGACCCTCAGTTCATATGTAGTTACTTTTCCCAGTGCAATTCCAATTATGCTGTACTTCTATTACATCCAAATTCCAGTATTTCCACCCTTCCCCTCCCAACACTTGGGTGATTTGTTTTAGATGCGTGTTAAGCCATTACTCCCAACAAATGTAGTTTGTACATTACAAACTACTGTACATTCCCAGTACAGTTTCAGTCATGTTGAAAGGAACAAACTCCCAGCCCCCCTTTCCAGAGATAATTAAAATAATTTAACAATTCTGGCCAATTTGATAGCCTACTACCCCTAGCCCAAGTCGTACTCCCCACCATCCTCTTAACACCTACAATTCGCAAAATGTACATAATAATAATTATTATTTTTGGGAAAAACATCATAAATATAGAGTAGAGTAAACAAGTAATAATGCCCTCTGTTGTACAACACATTCGATTCCTCCCCTAAATTTTATTTTTGAATGGATGAATAACAACAGCTTGCGGTGTGAAGTTTGAGTGCATCAATACTAATAGGCGTCATGTCCAAATGTTTTCAAACTGACAAAGCGCGTTAATCACGTTTTCTTTTGTTTTAGCGTTAGCGTGAAAATTCTAAAATCGTCAGACCGTTTGGAAAATGGACAATATGCATAGCTTGTAATAGTCCCGCCGACTAACATGCTTGACTGATTTTTACGAATTGTTTAACGTCGTTGCGAATCGCTTCGTGAACGTCGTTTAACAATGAGTCATCACAAACAGGCTAGGCCTAAACAATTCGTTTGCCTTTTAATTAAGAGAGTTTGTAGCTGAATTGTATTCCGGGGGTGCCGATCTCAAACATCATTCTAAAATGTTTATAAGTTCGTAACCTCAATAAATAATTTAATATTAATAATAAACAGGGGCCTGGAATGTTTTTTAGTCGCTTTCTTTTACATAGCCAACTAAAAATATCATTAGGAAGTTCATACGATGAACAAGCACCTGAGACAATAGCAACACGATGTGCCACGCCACCGGTGAACTATTCACATCTCACTTCTAACTGCATTAGCGAACGTCTACAGTACAAACAAGTACCTAGATGTTGGTCACGCGATATCCTCTTTCTCCTCTTGTTCACAGCGCTCACATGTTTTTACTTCAAATTCTGCCGGTCGGTAATCTTATTTAGATCGTTGAAAAGATGACTGATCATTAATTTAATTCATTTAATGTTTGATTCTATTTTTGTGCTTTATTTTATTTTGTTTATCTTTATAAATTTGATTTATTTTAATTTAATTTTTATTGTTATATATTTCTCGTCATATTGTAATTTTGTGAGGGTCCCTAATGATCAGCTTCGGCTGGATGGACCACCCTCGTAAAATATTCTTGAAAATAAATATAATAAGTCATTGGCTATTTTTCCGTTGCACAAGGGCCTAGTTGTATTAATAATAATAATTATTATACTTATTTAATAAACAAGGAATATATTGATTTTGTATTTATTTTGTGAAGGCCTTTGAGCTTTGTCGTCGCTGTATTTTTTAATTTGTTAACTAGAATTTACTAGCATAATATAATACTGCAGGGCTGCAAATTAACTTTTTCACTTGGTAGCACTATCAAATTTGTATGATGGCTCCTAACATTTTTTGGTAGCACCACCAATTTTTTTAGTAGCACCTGTTCATCGACAACTAACCCCCTTCCCCCATCCGCGCAGATCCGTTTTTAGTTTAGTGGGGAGGGGGGTGTATAAAAATGAAATACAACCTTAGGCTGGGGGTCAGGGGGCCGCAAATGGCCCCGCTTGGGGGGAGATTTTTAAGTAATTATAGGTTGTTTCAATCAATTTCTGAGCACATCAAAATTCCGCCCAGAAGAATTCAATTAATTTGGGTTATGCACATTTTAGGCACTGGTCCTGATGCGCCACTTATATTCACGCAAGATCTATTCTTTTTACAGTACAGAAAGAAATTACTGCTTTGTATATACGCGTAACCTTTCGTAGCCTACGCGTAAATAGATCGTAGGTCATTGTTCTCTGAACGTATCCTGCAATTTACAAAGTATTGTTCGTTGCCTACGATGTATTGTTTATGATAATTATCTACGCGTCGATCGTAGGGTGGTTCGTATGGTTAGTAATTTGAACAATGGAAACAAACATGTATTGTTGGCTAATTAAAATCATAGAAGACGTTAATTTTTGTAGCCGCCCTACACATCGGTTGTCCTAATTTGGCAGGACATCCGCGAACGAAACGACATCGGGCCCGAGGCCCTCAGCTTACGCAGAGAGAGTTTTGGCGGCCTACATGATTCAATCCTACCTTGGTTTAGCGAATTATAAAAACGACGACACCTTGGCTAGGACATATGCAAAATAAATATATATTCCATGTTACGATTTAACATAGGCCTTTGTAAATTATTATTACGACAAAAGGCCCGAAAAACGTGCGAACAGTTTAGAGCTGTACGACGTTTCATGTGACGCAAAATTCAGGTACACTGTTTGTAGACACCCCTCGTACCGAGTAAAAAAACATGCGAGAGGTTTGCGGTGGTAAAACAGAGTATCGCGTTTCATGACATGTGACCAAAAAACTAGGTCTGTATTAATTACGGTCTTCTGTCGGCAATCTTTTTGAGCGACCGATTGAACGTTCTGATACTATATTTAGAATGAATTGTTTACGATCTTTTTGTTTGCATCGTTTCTGGATCGACTGGACGTTCGCTATATTATTTGTATTAGTTGGCATAGTTTATTGTGTTGGATCGTGTCTCTACGTTTACATTGTGGGAAATTTATATTCGCCGTTGAGAGTAAACACACACGAATAAAACATTTACAATTAAAAAATAATATATTATATATTTCTTAGTAATGTACAAATTGATCCTCCTCCGCCAGTCAAAATTAACACAATTTTCACACCTGGTTACTTCACTAAGAACATCGTGGGGTTGTTTATTGAGGTTACTAATGAAACCAAACAATGTAACCTACAAAGCCAACAACGTAGCCTGTTTTATCTACGAAGCTACTTCGAAGGAAAAGTTGCGGTATTTTCTCTGATATATAATTTTCGATAATCAGAATCTGGAATAAAGTATTAAATCTACTGATAAACAATACTGCTGTTTAATCTATATAATGAATAGATATTATTATATTTATCATTAATTACATTATTTAGTAATCATGATATAACCATACTGCCTAAAAAATGCTGATGGCTGCGGGGCGACAATTCTTTGTATCTGCCGCGCCCGCGCCCTGGCTAACTTCTGTGTACGGCGGTACAATTGTTTTTATATTCCTTCTTTAAAACGGAGGTGATTTTCCACGAGGTTTGTGTCGTCCGCGTGTCACGCTGTGCTGTGTGTCTGGTGTCCGTTTGTGTGATTGGGCGAATAATAAATGGACGAACTTCCAATCACAACCAGTGTAAAAATGTTTAGGGGCTTTGTACGCTTGAATGAACCTGACTCCTTTGCGGTGGTGGTGACTAGTGGAAACTCCTGAGCCTTCCGTAGTAGAGAGATTAAATTACAACATAGTGTTTGAAATAGGGAAAACACACCTGACTTCAATTTGAAACAACTCGCACAAGCAGACGATCTTGTAGCGCGACCTATTCTGTCTCTTTAGTCGCAAACAGAAAAATTAGGTCGCAAATGCGACCAAATACCCCTTAATTTGCAGCCCTGTACTGTAAAACCAGACACTTTTGTGACATAAAACTTTCGCAAATTTGAAAAGTACAAGTAAATAACTGTATACTGTAAAAAAATATCGCGTTAATCCATTGTGGATGCGATCTTCGTATATATCGAACATCCGTCGATCCAGAAACGATGCCCACAAAAAAAAGGTAAAACATTCATTCTAAATATAGTATCAAAACGCTCAAGTTGCTCAAAAAGATTGCCGACAGAAGACCGTAATTAATACAGACCTGGGTTTTTTGGATGAAACGCGATACTACTCGATGTTTTACCTCAACCACTAACATGATATTTTTAACTCAGTACGGCCGTCCGTCCATTAGAGGGTGGTGGATGCTCTGCTGACGACAATAAAACAGTAATTAAGATCGTGTACCTGGATTTCCTCTATTTATATCTAAACTGTTCCCAGACTCCGATCCACTCGCATGTTTTTCCCACTCCAAATTCTGGTCGGGCCTTTTTCTTTACCCAATATATTAATCATTTTAAAGGCCTATGACTGGTAAATCTTAACATGGAATATATATTTATTTTGCATATATTTTGTTGGTGTCCTAGGTGTCATTGTTTTTATAATTCGCTAACCCAAGGTAGGATTAAATAATTTATAGTGTAGGCCGCCGAAACTAGGCTAGCCTGAACTCTCTCTGTGTGAGCTGAGGTCCACGGGCCCTATGTCGTCTCGTCGGCTGATGTTTCCGGCCAAATTAGGATAACTGATGCGTAGGGCAGCTACAAAAATTGACGTCTTCCAGCTTTAAATAGGATTTTAATTAGCGAACAATACATTGTTTGTGTGTATTGTCCATGCTTCTAAAGGCGATGACACATAGACATTTTAAAACAAACGACGTTTAGCGCTAACGCGCGTCTAACGGCTAAACAATTACAGTGGGCAGTACAATACTAAATGCATAATTTAATTAGCTCTTTTACGATCGTTGCACGTGTTAAACGATCAAGCTATCAACGGTGACCGTTTGACGCGGTTTGTACGTTTGGAAACATTTGAACATGACGCCTTATAGAGGGCACTATCACACTTTTATGGAATGCAACATCAATAAATGATCTTTACATAATATATAGAACCTAGAGGTGAGAATCTCGTTGACAACCAATGCTATGCAATGGTGAAGGTGATATTTTACTGGAATATCATTGATAGGCAAGTAACACAATATATCTATAACCAGCTGGTGACGGCAGCGATGTTGTTGTGGTTGACGGAAAACTTCATTCGCAGCCAGGTATCAGAGCCTGGGTAGTAGGCAGACAAATGTTTGAGTCTTTCGGGAAAAATAATTGTCGCCAGTTTTGCGAATGATATCAATTTTTTTTCATCAAGTGATATTTGCGAAAGCATGAATGGCCAGCGTGAGCGTCTACAATAAAAAAATACATACATTCTTATATGCGAGAATCCTTGTGAGAATTGGATGGTTGCGTATGGAAACTTGCTTTGCCTTCAATGCCAAGTAAAGGCTAACATTCATACAGTAGCTGATGAAAAAAAAAATACAGTATAAAGTTTCTATTTTATTTTTTTCCATGAATTGAAATATAATAGTGAAGTTTATAAAAAATGTACAGCACTTCATGACTTTGGACATTTATAATAGATAGCTCAATATTTTTCCTGTATTTTATGTGTATGTAGTTTTATTTTCCCCCTGATAAAGAAATTGTTTTGTTGAATCATTTAAATGTCTGTATTACACACAGTAATAAGTAAACATACTTGAGATAAAGATGAAACTTGGTAGTAATGTAAACAGCTGATTCACCACTTGGTATGCATCTTGATTTCACCATACACAATAAAGGATGCAGACTACTAATTAACTCATTAATCTAGAAATACAAAGAACATTTTCTAAAAAATACTGGCTGATCTGGAGGTCATGGTTTGAGTCTCAAACATCTGACTCAACTCTCAGACGCCGAGCTCCTCGACTGTAGTCAAATACAATTATAATCGTTGCAGTACCCGCTGCTTATTTGGGATCAAATCTAAACCAGCTATCAGTATCAGTGCAAGCTCAATGGTCTAGAGGTGTGAATGCTAGGCTACTGGAGGTCGTGGGTGTGGTGCCCTACCCGCGAATTAATTTTCTGTGTGTTCTCAATGTACTTTTTACTTTTTTACACAAAAATCAAAACTCCAGAGTTGATGCCCAGTGTATTGGTGTGAAAGGTAAAATCACTGGGATTGAACATCCTTGTCAAGATCAATGAATAAAATCAAAGTAAATGGGAAAACAGTGAACTGTTTAATTGATAGTAGAGTACAGATAGCTTTATTCACCCTTCTTTTGCAGGTTTAGAAATTAACCACTAAACATCAGGCGCCAGCAGGTCTACTAACAAATAAATGTTAGTAGCCCTTATCAAAATCTAGTGGCCCCCAATTTTTTTTTTTTCAGAATTTGCAGCAGCTGTCGCCAATGGGACATTACTGTACAGTGTACAAACAAGCTCCAAATTTGCAACGGTAATATTTAAGGTGAAAAAAAGAAAAACATTTTTTGAAAATAATATATTTTGACAATGTTTCTAATGAATATTATTAATTAAATACTTAATAGTTAGAGCAGTTAACGCCATAAAAATAGCCAAGTTGTGCATTATTACCAAAGCATGAAACGATGTATATATGTATAGATTCAAAATATCGAGGGGTGCCAAGTGTCCAACGTCCGGTATGGCGGCCATCTTGATTTCAAAATGGCCACGATAAAAACAAAAAGTGTTCATATTTTTGCAATTATAAACAGTAGAGACTTGATTCTGGTGTTAAATTGTTCACAAACCACATATTTCTATTTGATCTAATGAAAAGTTTCATCCAAAAATGACCGGAAATGAGTTTTCTTCCAGTTTGACCTTTGACCTCTTATTTGTATATATCGATACTACTGATCATTTTTAATCGATTTTGGTGTCATCTTGTTCAAATACATTTATATTTGTAGTAATGAAACATTTTCAAAACAAATGACTGGAAATACAATTTATGACCTTTGACATTTATTTATTGATTTTTATGTGAATATACTGTATGTTGTTTATTTTGGTCTTAAATGCATCTAATTTTGAACTTTGACCTGATAGGCGTAAATAATAATATTAATTATATTAAATGCTTAATAGACTTAAATTGTATATACAATTGGTAAATATTGTGCTGGGTTAGTTTAATGATGATGGAACCTTCTGATTGGCTAAAAGTTTTAATAGTTTGAAAGAGAAAATAACATACATGTTAATATGGAATACCATAAAACCTCGAAAAGGTGATAGTATGAGCTTCTTTTCGAGATAAACTGTATTTGTATGATGATTGTGTTTATATCAATATATTATTAATGATCTTACAATGAACCATTTATATTTCAACAATCAAGCCTCAGTTATTCTACAATTTATTGTTTAGTGGTAAGTCTACTTTGATTGCATTATCTTTTTGTATGCTTCCTTTGTTAATATGTACAATTGGTAGGGAATGTTTAAAAATCATTTTAGTAGCAATTCACATAATCTACAGCATTTATTTCAAATTGCAAAAAGTAATCTCTTAAAAAAGTCCAATAGTCCTAAAAAAAAAGAGGAAGATCTGATTCCCCAATGTCATACTCTGAATGGGAATACCACACGGAGAAGCATCCTACAGTATATTCAACATAATATAATGAACCTATAACACTACAGTCTTCAGTTTGTCATTGTTCTAAATAAAACTTTTGGTCTATAGAAAACAAACACATACGGACCAATACTTGAATTTCATGTCTGAACTATCAAAAAATGGGTGTCATAAGGACTCTGTTTGACCGGATGAACTCGGTTGTTACGGAACCCGAAGACATGAAAATTGAGGAAGAAAAGATTCGCGCTGCTCTTAAGATCTGTGGCTACCCGGAGTGGGCCATGAATAAAGTCAAAGACAATATGGATTTAAAAACATAAACAACGACTAGCAAATCTAAAGCCTTATCTCCTAAGGATAAAAGCAGAGGCATGGTTGTGTTGCCTTATGTCAACGGGATCTCCGAAGACACAAGAGACACCCTCCAATGTAGTAATTGCATCTATGAAATCGGATGCAAAAACTGTGACCACACATACATGGGTGAAACATCACGTCTCCTTGGAGTTAGACTAGCAGAACATCAAGCTGAATTTAAAAAGGCTAATGACAAACGGTATACTCGCTATTTCAAACCACGTAGCCAGCAATAACCATGTTATTAACTGGGAGGAACCCAAAATCCTTGGAAAAGAACATGACAAAAAGTCACGTGAAATCAGAGAAGCCATAGACATCAGAAGAAGGGGCACAAAGACACTCAACAGAGAGGAGGGCACCTACCTCCTAAGTCACGTTTACGATCCTCTTTTAACACCCTTTTCCAAGAAATCTACGACTGCGAAAGAGTCTACGGATTTATGTCATAGTGGATCGATTTCTCGGAAAAGAAGATCGTGGCCATTCTGACGAAGTCTCTCGAAGTGTTGAGACAAAATATTAATCAATCGTGAGTAAACAATTTGGTTTTGACAAATTAATTTTACTTCTCAAAATTCCAAGAGTTAGACCGGCAGCCCAGAGACATTTGGTTAGATGAGCTAGGTACCAATATCTGACTATTTAAGTGTGTTGGGGGTCACTTTAAGTCAATGAAAATGGGAGTCTGCCGGATACCCCCTGCTGCATCTAGACCGGGGTGACCCCGAAACGTGCTAAAGAATCGAACCCGGTTAGATGGGAGAGATACCACATAATTCACCATGGGATGCCCATTGACATCCTTATACCAGTATCACAAACGACAGACTTTTTCTCTGCTGCAAAAGGCCCGCCAGACCCCCCCCCCCCCCCGAGGGAGGGCCTAAAATGGGGTTAGCATAGATGAGTGAGGTACCACTCAAAATTAATGCCAAATGAACAAGTTGTGTTCATACAATACTAAATGGATAACAACAGACTAATTGTCTGCTGCATCGCAAGTGCCAGACACCCTAAAGTTAGACTAGAGACCCCTTCCCCCAACTAGCCCAGCTTAGATATTGTAGATACCACCAGCAACCAGTGTTATATGATTTAGCACATTGTAAGCAATACCAAATGACCTATTACAGACTATCTGTACACTGCTCTGGCCCTGGCAGACCCCTCTAAAGTTAGACTAGAGACCCCTCTTTTCTCAACTAGCCCAGCTTAGATATTATAGATACCACTAGCAAACAATGTTATATGATTTAGCACATTGTAAGCAATACCAAATGACTAGAGACCCCATTTACCCCAAGTATAGCCTACCTTAGATATTGTAGATACCACCAGCAGCAAAAAAAACCACTTAAAACAACATGTTTAATTGAATAAAGTTGAACTTCAATCGAACTAACACAAAACAATTGAAAATATATAACATCAATGACGATAAAATGACCATACCATTCTAAAGTGAAAAATAGTTTAAGAGTTTCATTTAAAACTTATATATATAAGCCAAATATATATAACAAGTGCGAATTTAGCATTCCTAGCCTTTGGATGTCAAAGATACATTCGTCTGTAACTCTTGGACCTACTTTAAGAGAAAGCTAAAACGTTTCCAGATTGGCGAAAAATAAAACGGCTACTATAGCCATTTTGGCGATGACATATGATAAAATAGATAATTAAATAATCATTTTGGCCAAAGCATAAAGTCCAACTAAAAGGTCCATTTGTCAATCTCCAAGCATTTATTTTGTTCGTTATCACGTTGTTTACTTCAAGCTCCATTTTTCGTCAACTTCGTTGGGTTTATAAATTCGAACGGCTACACGTACCGACTGCTGAAAGGGTCTCAATCCTACAATAGCATCCATTTTCGTATGCTTTATGCATAATTGACGCGCCATACACCACGATCGATATTGTTGAAAATTGACCTTAATTGACACGCGACCGAAATGAAACGCGACCGAGATGATCGTAATTCGTTTCGTTGTACCAGGCGTCTCTTTGTTATTTAAAAAAAATGGAGATAGCAGAGGTAGACTGCACAGAGAGACAGACGTTACACGACACATGGATGATGAAGTCTACCCAAACTATCAGGTGTTGTGCGCTGCACAAACGACTACTACGTAGCCGACGGTCGGCTAATTACCGGGATTGTCTATTTTTTGATAGGGGTGTACTTTTCAGATTAAAAAGAAACATTATAGTATCTTCGATGAATGACGTCTTAATCTTATCGAAATAAAAAATGTATGCGTTATGCATTTTAGAGTCTTCCAGTTTAATGTAGTTTCATATTTTACCCTTAATAAACTTCCCTCGTGCGTCAGTGTAAACAAAACAACATGCGGGAAATGGTAGAGTCTAACGGGGATTTAGCTAAACACACACGTGCATCTGAGCGGCTTCCGTGTTGTGTAAATAAATAATAATCGGGATAAATTTCTCGCACTGACAGAAACGCTTCGGCGCAGACTTGAGGGATGGAAAGACGTGTTTGGCCTATATTATCTTACGTTCAACAACGATACGAGCGTTCGTTTGCTAGGAATTTTCCTCAATATTTTTAACATACGATATACCGTTGTTGTACATAATTTTGTAGGCCTAGGCCGGCGGTTCTGCACTTTCGCACCTCTTGAGCATACCCAATTTAAAAACATTAACCCGCTGCGCGGCGGTGATGCTGAATGACCGTGAAGTCTAGGACACGATTTTCGCTTGGGTACGCGATGGAAGCCGTCACACACAAACATGACCAGCCAAGCGTAAAAAACAAAAGTAACATAGCGTTCAGGGAATTTCAGAAAACTGTAAAATGTTTCTTTATCAAATTGGTAACTGTATGATTAAAAACAATTTGAACAATTGTTTTAATCATGTAAAAAAATACAAAAAAAATATTATTTTTTTAAAATCATACAGTGATTTAGGCGGTTCTTCTCAATGCCTTACAAAAACGTTCAATGTATAGACCTGTTGACATAGATAAATTGACTAAAATGTTTTTGCCATTATATTTCAACAATTTTAAATTTTGGCTAAAAACCGATTCATTTGGCTAAATAAAAAAAATTTACTTTAGCCATTTTGACTATAGATAAACTGATTTGACTATAAAAAATATTTTGACTTTCGCCAAATGGCTAAACAAAATGAAATGTTAGTGCTACCCCAGATATTTATATATATATATTTATATAGATGCGTTGAGGCTGCAAAAGTGCTCAATTGGAATCAAGAGCGAATATTTAAGATGGAACACGGACGTCTATTACCCTGTCTTTCACGTTAAACGATCTTTAAAAAATATTGAAAAAAAAATTATATATATTAATTTTTTTATGTAGTTTATATAGATATGTAGTACTGTATCTATTAAAAAAGGTACTTGAACAAAATTAGTATAATCTTTTACAAAAATGCTTGTCAACTCAATGAGATCCAAATTGGCAATTGCCGCAAAATCCTCACTGAGTTTGACGTTGAAATTTAATCTAGAACTAAGAAGTTAAAAAGAGAACTTCCTGCATCCGAGTTTCAAAACAAACTCAGGATTATTGTCAATGATTGCCGTAAGCAATCAACGGTAATGGCCTGAAGGGGACATCACAAATTTGGTCTACCTGCAGACTTAGTCATTTCAACACAAATGACTCTACCTTCGAATGACTTCAGGGCTTTTAGGAAACCCTGCAGAAGGTTCGTTGGGACTTATCACAAGAATAAGGGCAACACCTCTGATTCAGTTGTTAAAATTGTCGACTTTCTAAAGGAGAGAAAAAACGTCTTTCCCGAGGACTTAAATTCTGCCCCAAACCAAGGCAGGTCGGCGCACAACAACTATCTTTGGATATAGAGTCTTTCTCCAGAAGATTACGATTACGTGAATATTTTGCTGATTCAGACAGCAGCACCACGTAAAACGAAGGCAACGTTAACAAATTTAAACCAAATAGTTCCTGGAATCCACCTAAAAATCGTTGTCCAGCTTTAGAAACATTTATCCAGGCTATTGAGGAGGATGTACAAAACTACGTCCCGAGTCCCGATAAACGTGACAATCTCTCAAAACAAGAGAGGCAGGCCATTGCCAAGTTGCGTCAGCGTAATGATATCATCATTAAACCCGCTGATAAAGGTTCTGCCATTGGTGCTATGGACATCAAATTTTATGAAGAGGAATCCTTAGACAGCTAAACAATCCTCTTCATTATATATTGTAAACGGATCCCACCCCGGAAATTGCGGATAAGGTGGCCAAATCTGTTTCTGTGATGGAAAAAAACACTCCATCGATCCTAAGATTGGACCTCATTTGGCACAGGTCAATCCAGTTCCAGGCAGATATTATTTCCTACCTAAAATCCACAAAGCAGGCAATCCTGGTAGACCCATTATTTTGGGCAATGGCACTGCTACAGAGAAAATTTCTGAATATGGGGATGATATTTATTTATTCAAGATCCAACAGTGTAAAGAAAAAACAGGATCGCCATAAATAAAATATATATAGATACATTGACGAAGATAATTTTGAATTTTTTCTTCTCAATATTAATTCAGCCCACCCAACTATCAAATTTACAGCTACCAAATCCACTAGTAGTAGCGTTGATTTTTTTATCCGTAAACCCACAGACAAAAATATGTACCTGCTCCCTAGCAGTTGTCATCCCCAATACTGTACTAAAAACATACCGAACAGTAAAGCATTACGTATCAGACATCTGTTCTTCAGAACTAACCGGACATCTCCGGAATAGAAATTACAAGAAGGAATACATCGAAACTGCTATAAAGAAAGCAAAAGATATTCCTCGATGTCAAACACTGACGTACAAACTACGTCAGCCAAGTTCGACCAGAGTGCCATTGGTCACAACCTATCGCCCTAGGTTGCCTCCATTACGGGCTATTAATTTATTGAGAAACATATGCCCATTCTACAGTCCACAGAACGTCTCAGAACTGTTTTTCCGGAACCACCCATTATTGCATTTCGTAGACCTCCCAACCTTCGTGATATATTAGTCAGATCCAAATTTAATTGAAATCTCATATTCTAATGAAACAGTTCATTGATATTAAGTTATGTTTACACTATCAAACTAGTTTGACAAAAAAAAAGTCACCTTTGAGGCAAATCTTGTTCATTGGTTGATTCTAATGACAAATTTAAGAGTAACCAAACTGGTCGTATTTTTGGGATAAGACAATCAATTAATTGTTTAACCAAAAACATCATTTATCTCATATACTGTAATATTTGTGGAAAACAGTACGTCGGAGAAACCAAAAAAAAAATTTTCCCGAATCTGTACTTGTTATATATGTAATGGTCATTTTATCGTCATTGATGTGATATATTTTCAATTGTTTTGTGTTAGTTCGATTTAAAGTTATATTTTATTCAATTTAACATGTTGTTTTAGGTGTTTTTTTTTTGCTGCTGGTGGTATCTACAATATCTAAGGTAGGCTATACTTGGGGTAAATGGGGTCTCTAGTCGAACTTTAGAGGGGTCTGCCAGGGCCAAGGCAGTGTACTAGTCTGTAATAGGTCATTTGGTATTGCTTACAATGTGCTAAATCATATTCATTGGTTGCTGGCGGTATCTACAATATCTAAGCTGGGATAGTTGGGGAAAGGGGGGTCTCTAGTCTAACTTTAGAGGGGTCTGCCAGGGCCAAGGCAGTGTACAGATAGTCTGTAATAGGTCATTTGGTATTGCTTACAATGTGCTAAATCATATAACATTGGTTGCTGATGGTATCTACAATATCTAAGCTAGTTGGGGGAAGGGGGGTCTCTAGTCTAACTTTAGGGTGTCTGGCACTTGCGATGCAGCAGACAATTAGTCTGTTGTTATCCATTTAGTATTCTGGCGGGCCTTTTGCAGCAGAGAAAAAGTCTGTCGTTTGTGATACTGGTATAAGGATGTCAATGGGCATCCCATGTTGGTAAAATTAGGTGGTATCTCTCTCATCTAACCGGGGTCAATTTCGGGGTCCCCGGTCTAGACGCAGCAGGGGGTACCCGGCAGACTCCCATTTTCATTGACTTAAAGTGACCCCCAACACACTTAAATAGTCAGATATTGGTACCTAGCTCATCTAACCAAATGTCTCCGGGCTGCCGGTCTAAGTTGAAGTGTTACCAGGAATTTCTGACCATGACATTGTATACCTAGAGGCCAATATCTATGCCATAAGGACCAAACATTCACAGCGACTATTGGTCCTGTACACCAAGGCTAAGGCTGAGGAACTATTTTCGCACCTCAATTAAACAACTGGCTGACCATTTTGTATCCAAGTATGACGAAGAGGAAAAGCAATCCTGAAAATATCTGGAAAGAGTCTACATCTGGCTGTAAAGAGGCTGTGAATAATTGTATCCACAAAAAAACTATCTAGAGCCAACCACCTTGCTCCTTGGATATCAATTGACACACAAGTGATTGAATTACAGAAGAAAAACTAAATAAAATATCAATCCGCACGCAATGCATGTTGGGATATTTAGCGGGCTACTTAAATTATTAGAATCAACTTATTTTTCGCACAGCGACTTTACAGCTGACTATGTAGGTCAGTTGGTCGGTCGGTCGGTCAGTCAGTAAACAAATAAGCACGCAACTGCAGCCATGTATATAGCCTTGTTAACTATTTAAAGAGGAAAAAAGCAATAAAACAATAAAGTATTTATTTTTACATTAAATTTAGTTTGTGACCTTAAATTAGATCTAAAAAACGCTTGCTAATTTTTTAGTTTTTGCAAAATGAACTCCTGGATATTAAAACCTAGATGAATATTTTTAATTATAAATGAATGAATTATATAATTGCTTACCTTTGTTTTGAATTCTTCAATAAGTAAAAACAGTTCTGGTGAATCCTTTTCCAGATGTTGAAGTTTTTCTTTCTTCGATATTTTTGACAAATCTTTTACAATTTGACTTTCAACATCATCAGTTTTATCTACCTGTACGAGAAAAAGATATCAAAAACGGTAAGTAAGTAAGTATACTAATTTTCTTAGAGTATTGTTTTATATAGAAACAACATCCTGTCTCATCAAACATAATACTTTTTGACACCATAAGCTAAATGCTAAAATGAAAGAGTTTCACGAAAAATAACCTGATATTTGGTGAAAAATTAGCCTTAAATCGGTAAAACCTTCTAACATTTGTTTTGAATTTTGAGCAATCCCGTCGGGATCTCATTCGAATCGCTGAATCTTGCCGGGATTTGGTCATCCTGATGGGATTTATTATCGGGATCATAATTTCGAGATAATCCTGATTTTTTTAGGATTCCAGCAGGTCGTCAGGATTTTTTAGCTCAAATTTTCGTTGAGCGGGATCTTTTTCAGGATCTCGTTGACCAACCGGGATATTTAGCGCAAATTCTGAATGAACAAGATTTGTTTGGGATCCACCAACACAGTGGGATTTATCATTAATATATCGGGAGATAATTTGGGATAGACAGGATTTTGTTTGTGACGCCGTCGATCGGCCAACCGAGATTTTAAGTGCAAATTCTGAATGAACAGGAATCTGGATCACATTGATTTAGCATAGACGGTATATTTTTGTGCCTTCCATTGCCCAAACTGGCATTATTAACTTGCTATATTACGACGGGACTATTTGGATGATTCCACAGATAGTGGGATTAATTGTTTAACACTTCTCTGCCACAATCTTAATATTTAGTGTATTGGTGGATTTTTAACATCTAATTTCGAATTCGTCAGAGTAATAATTTACTGGGATAATTCGTAACAGACGGTAAATTATTATTTTATTAATATTGATAAATGTGTTTGCGTTGACTTGTTGAGTTGTCTTTGTACTCATGATCAAATTAGCCGCTGCATTTAAAAACGGGTTACTTATGTGCCACACCCTTTGCTGTGTCACTATGGCTACTTTTGATTATTAGTTAATGACATTGTTCTATCATTAAATTTAACACTGCATCTTCAGTGATACTAACGAGCTGATTTCCTATCACAATCAATCACCATCCGATCAATAATCACCTCCTATAACATTAAGGATCGAATCATTCATTGCATCATCGATAATAACCTAATTATTCAAAATATAATTCACATTTATGAGATATTTCTGAATTGTTTCCAGAAAAGATAAATTAAAACACATAATGATGATGGTTGTCCTGGGATAAACCCAGTTACTTGTTTTTGTTTTACTAATTTAATTTGTTAATAAAAAAGAAGTACTGTGGTAATCTATATTAAATTAAATAATGTTTTTTAAAAACCTGCAATTGCTGGAGAGCTATGTCTACAAAAACAAACATAAAGCAGGTGAGTCACGAGAAAGGAATTCAGTCTACCCGTTCAGTTCATTGACACAGTCACATGGTCTTTTCGGCATCCCTCTTTGTGTATCCAGGGCAGCGGTACCTTAACCAAGCTCAGCTGTATATTTAGAAACCGACTAGACTCATTAGGCTTGGGAAATTTTTAGCAGCCACAGTAGTTGTCGTGACGACAGTTTTAAGCTTTCATTTGTTTTATGGAATTGGATTTTTTAAGTAAAATTCTTAAATACAATGTTTTTATTATTTTTGAAGTGAGCCTAACACAGCGTTACAATTTGGCATGGCCTGTAAGTATTATGAGCATCTATTAAAAATTGGTTAATTCTGACATAGGCGAGCACAATGGGAAAACTTTGGTACAAATCTCCACCTTATCTATCTCAGATGTACCGCGAAACGTAGATTTGATAACATTAGTTTTCAGTTCGACACTATTTTTCCATATTTTTATCTTAGGAAGATATTATAAAGAGTTTTTTAACAAAATTTATGATTTCAACAGTAGATTTTCAACTCAATTTCAATTCTTCGCGGTCAAAGTAATTTCCGGGTTTACAATGAGTTCACCTCGCAACAACCTGGTTTCAACTATTTTCTCTCTTTTATACAAAAGGGAGCAGTTAAAATAATAGATTTGACCCTAAAGATGACTGGAAACAGGCACTTTCCATCAATCAATACAGTGTCCCTTTGGAAGACAGAAGAAAAAAACTGATAGTAGGACTTGAGCTAAAGTTGGCCATTATCATAGCCATTTCAGTTTTTTGTTTATTTTAGGAACGGACCGCGCGTGTGATTGTGAAGGTACAGTATTTAAAAAATAAAAATTATACTGCAAATGAATAAAGATCAAATTAAATATACGCCATAAAGAATTGGAATATATTGTGGAGATTTGATGATAAGACATTTTGTTTAAAATTGAGTGAAATCCCAATAGCTGAGTTTTATTGAGTACTGGCAGGAATAACTGTAGGCTATCTGTGTCCCGTTAGGACCGAGATGTCTGATATTGTGGGGAATAGTATTATAAAATTACATAGGGAGATTTGATAAGACATTTTGTTTAAAATCGAGTAAAATCCTGATAGCCGAGTTTTATCGAGTAAGCTGGCAGGAATAACTGTAGGCTATCTGTGTCCCGTTAGGACCGAGATGTCTGCCCATGTTGCAAGCCGTAATGTCTTCGTTCTTGGGCCGAAACGGCCCACTCTGTCATGGCAGTTAGTTTCAAAAGATGTTTAAATTAAATAATGTATTAATAATTATTAGGATGGTATTTATTTGAATAAACGCCTCTCCAATAAAACATCAATTTGAATAATAATCAACCCCCCCCCCCCAACCCAACTATCTAATAAACGTCCTCAAATAAGCACCTCCCTCAAATGAACTCCTCCTCACGCCTCCTCACCTCCGCCCTATAAGGTCCCTACCAAACAATAAACGCTAAACTTTAAAATGTTATTAATCATCTAAGACACTGTGAAACAGAGTAGTTTAGTTTTACGAATGTCAAGCATTTTCAATAATGGTAACCGACAGAAAACATACAAGGAGAACATTATCATTCCGAAAACCATTGTCTACACTTCCTAGAGGGGAGCAAGCGAAGCGAGCTCACCCTCTAGTGTAATTAATTATCATAGAGTTAGTAATAAATAATTTATTGTAGGCGTGTGCCATGACAATATATAGTACGCAGCACGATAATTAGGGAACTCAATGGCGGGTGGATAATTACGCATCTCTTTCCCGCCTTGCTTTAAATTTTAAACCAGACCACAGACAGTAATTAATTCTCTAGGCTGGCTAGCAACGGTGTATTTGATAAGTTCATAGATTTATTTGTTGATTTGTTTTATTATTATTTGTTTATTTGGTTGAAATATAGCCCTAGGCTATCTGTGTAGCATTTCAAGGTCAAGGTTATCACAAAATAAATAATAGTATTAATAATAGTAGCCTCTTCCCTCCGGTCCCACCTAGCTAGAGGCTTATCCCCCATGCGTACCCTACCAATGTTGGGCGCCTATTCGCTACTTTAATAGTAGGCAGGCCTATCTAAAACTATTTTGGGCATAAGGCAAGAAAAAATATTGTGTTGGCCACTAAACTGAAAAAAAATGAAGGTCGGCTTTTTTTTGTGAGTCAAACAGCAATTTTGAAACCAAATGGTGAAAAATATTGTCTTATTCGCCAAATTGGCAAATATATTTCACCTCGATGTTTTTGGTTTTAGGTTTAAAAATGGTAGCTAGTAGGCCAAGCAACCCTAGGCTTATATGCCGCAAAAAGCTATTATAGGCATGTTTATTTAATAAACCTTTTTTAAACTTTTGTAAAAAAAAAAAATTTATAGCTAGCGTGAGCTATGAAACTTTTCCTACCGACCTACCCATTTTTGGGATTTACACAATAATTTTTTTTTTCTTGGCCTAATTGTAATTTTATCATACTTTATATGAATATTTTGTATTTTTTTATTTTGATGGCCAATGGATCATGATAAAATCATACTACAGAACACAACTGTGTGTAGAGTGTTTCAGGACAGCTGGACATTGTACTGTACAATAGTCATGAAACTATATGTATTGGCATACGAAAATATGCAAATTGTAGTCAAACAGACGGATGATAGAAAGATTCAAATGAACAATGGGAGTGCAATTAGGTGTATCATAATAATGATGTGTAATTTTTTTATATCATTATACTGGCACCTGGAGAGGATCGGTTTAATGGAACCTGTGACAGTGTTAATTTTATTCTAAGAGAGGTAAAAAAGAGGAAAACAAATCATGTAACGTACCTTTTTTAAAGTTGTGAAATGAATTTTATATCATTAATAAAATTACCACCATCCACAAATAAACTCCTCCCTCGAATAAACACCTTCCTTGAATAAACGCACTCCCAAACCACCCTTAAAAACCCTCATGAACAATAAATACGGTAATCTAAATTTTAAAGGTACTGAATTTGAATACAATACAAGAACGCTATACATTTAGTGACAAATGTGGTTATCTGCAGCAATGTTTTAAAATCTTACAATTTGATCATAAAAATCTTCAACAACATTTTCTAGCATTATTATAAGCAAAAGTACAATTATAAACAGTAAAGAATTTGTTTAATTTGTATAAAGAAACCATTAAAAGAATCAGTTATTGCATAACATTAATGTCTATAGGATAATATACCTGCCAACTTTTTCAGTAGCCAATGTGCGAGACAATAGATTAAAATTGAATATGCAGCCTCTATGTTATACTAATTCAAAATAATCGCAAAATATGCCTTCTATGTTTAAATTTTTGCCGAATTGATTTTAGCTTTCTTGTACTACCTCAACCATAAACATAGGCCTTGGCTAATTATGCTCAAATTACTTAAATAAAGTGTAGTCCTAGGCTATTTTCCCTTCAAAATAGGCAAGTTAATTTTAAAATAATGTTTTTGCGAATATTTTGTATGGATGCGCGAGAAATAGCCACGTATGCGTAAGGCACAAAAAATTGGGCCTCATGCACGAGACTTGCGCATTAATGCGTGAGAGTTGGCAGGTGTAGGATAAGTTGTGTAGAGATGTTTTTTGTTATTTTTTTAAAAAAAAGTAAAATTAATAATAGTATTTCCGGTCATTCTTTAACTAAAATGTTCTATTAGAAATGTAAATGGCATTTCTGATAATTTTTGACGAAAATGCTCCATTATAAATGCTCCATTAGACGGAATATGAATGCATGTCTTCTGAACATTTTGAGAACAAAAATTAGCTTTTTGTGCCAGAGGTTGTCAAGATTTAAGGACCTATTAAGATGTTATAACATTTCAGCCTGACCTTTTATCACATTTTCAAGCCAAAAATGATTGCTTAACCACCCTAAACCAATTTCTGAAGTCAAATTCTCTGGACCCCTACGAAAGTAATAATTCACATCTATATATCTTTTTATGATTATTACCATATCTTTATTCACTTTTTTAAAGTGTATGGTTTGGTCATCAACTTGATTTAGTGCACTTACTTTGAAAAGATCCATTGCAAAGTCTTCTTCATCAAGATCCTGCACCATGCGTTGCTGAATAGCTAATGCTTCCTTCTCCTCTTCAGCTTGTTCTTCCTCCTCATCAGATAAACCTTCATTTAGCAAGTAAAATTTCAATTTTTAAGTTAATATACTACATTATTTATAGTCAAATAACCTAAAAATGATAATAAATTAAATTGAGAAACAATCCTGCCTCCCTCATATGATAAATAACAAAACATTTCCACACAAAATGAAAACTGCTGCTCTATAAGAGTGCAAACTCAAAGCTCAGGGTTCCTATATCCAACAAGGTGACAACATCAACAACAACTTTATTCATATACTTTAATACAACAATGTTACTGCATCATACACTGATTCCATCTTCCTCAACAGTGAACAACAAGCACTTACAATGCATACTGTACTGGTCGAAGCGCGTTTTTAAAAGGTTCGTAAATAGTAAACACCCTATACATAATGGACTCTACCAATTTTGTTTACGATGATCTCGCGCTCGAGGTCGGCACACTACGAGGTCCTGTTGGGCAATGGGTTTCCTTATGCCTGGTATTTACCTGTGGAATAATTACACACACACTTTTCGCATCACAAGTTTAAATACTGATTTAAACAGCAATGGGCAAAGGATTCATCAAGGAAGAATACGTTGAATAAAAATTCACTTAAGAAATGCCGTAAGCTGTTTTCAAACTATAAATCAGACCACTATTTAGTATTATTGAGACCAACATCATGCTTCTCGCGATAGGGAATTTCCTGGATAGATGAATCGAGCGAGAGACGGCGGACCATGACAGATAAGTGAGGCGGGGATAGCAGCTTGGACGGATTAGTTAGCCTAGGCCTATAATTTTGCTCGGTGGCAATTAAATTTAATGTTTTAATTACGTCTGGACATAAACAATACAAAATATCAGTTTTGTCATCGGCAATAATATTCTGTACATAGTCAATTTTGACGTTTCGTCCTAAAAAAAAAGTGGGCCGAAACGTCCATCTCGCAAAAATATACCTCCATAAAAAGTTTTTAAAAAAAACAACAAAAAAACGCCCTCCCTCCCCTGAAATTTATGAGGGTGTGACGCTTAACAAGTATATTTTTTTATTTGGCCTAACATATATTTTTTTAATGCAGTACAGTTTTTAAAAAGTAAACTCTAATGAAACTAATTAACTTGTTTTTTTAATGTATTGCATTTTTGCATACAATGGATATATGGAATAATCTGACAAAAGGACATCCTACTACTAATAATTACTGCTTGAACTCTAGTTTGCTGCAAGTAACCATCCTAGCATTTTTAATCAAAAAATTGGTAAATGATTGCGACAAAATCCTCAATTCCTTGAGGGCAAGTGTATATTTTATTTGTTTGCATGCAGCGTGACATATATGCAGATTAGTCATGGTAAAACTTTTTAAGTCGGTAGTTAGAGATTTCAGACTCTAGTGAATTATTTAAACCTCTTTGGTACATAGCTGGGCTCGCACTGACCCATCGCCAAGTCACCATGGGCAAAAAAGTTTCCACATTGGCGAAAAATAAAACAGTTGCTTTAGCCATTTTGGCGATGACATGATAAAATAGATAATCAAACCATCATTTTGGCAAAAGCATTCGGCGACGGCGAGTGACCATGAAGTCTTAGGACACGATTTTCGTGGTACGGACGTCATCAGACAAATGTCATGATCAGCCAGCCGTGAAAAACAAAAATAACATAGGAGCATTCAGGGGATTAAAAAAAATAGATAACTGTATGATTAAAAGCAATTAATTGTTTTGATCGTCTAAAATACAACGTAAATTTTTTTTTTTTTTTAATCATACAGTAATTTAGACCTGGCTCTCTCTAAATGCCTTACAAAAAGGTACAAGGAACAGGGTATAGTTAGGCCTAAATAATAGACATGGATAAATTGACTGAAATGTTTTTACCATTATATTTCATTAACTTTTTATTTTGGCTAACATAACAACCGATTCATTTGGCGAAATAAAAAAGTGGACTTCAGCCATTTTGGCTATAAATGACTAAAAAAAATATTTAATGGCTAAACAAAATGAAATGTTAGTGTTACCCCAGCATAACTAACTTCAAGTACAAATACTCCATGCAACGATTAATTCGTAAGTAAAGTATGGATAAGGGAGGGAGAAAGTGTTAGGGATGGATACAGCTACTCCGCCAAACCCACGTATTTAAATTTTGTCTGACGGAGAACAAAGAAGCATTGTTAATAAATATTATTAATCGTTTTCTTTGTGGTGTTTTTTATATACTCGACTCGACAGCGAATGTATAAATAAATAGAAATTGTCCACGGTAGAGGCATGACACTACACAGTGAACATCAATGAACTAGTATATGCTTAGGCCAACTTCTAAAAATGCAGGAACGATGGCGTTAACATTCTAAATATAGTATCGGAACGTCGATCGTGCACAGACCTACATTTTTTTTGGGTCATATTATGGCAGGCCTGGAAACGCGACGAAGATAGTTTACCTAGATTTTGTGTCACATGACATGAAACGCAATGCTCTCTCTAAATTAACTGTTCCAACCACCCACATGTAGCAAAATTTAATTCTGGTTGGTGTAGTTACAGAATACTACCTGGGCCATTTTCTTTACACAGTGACATGTCATAATAATTGAATAGACCTAAGACTATGTTAAATCTTAACATGGAATAAATTGATTTTGCATATATTTTTGTAGACATGTTTACGTCGGCATATTTATAATTCGCTAAGCCAAGGTAGGATTAAATAATTTAATAGCATAGGCGGCCAAAACTAGACTCCACTCCGATGTCGATTCAGCGCACGATGTCGCCTCGTCCGACTAAATTAGGCCAACCATATGGGCTAACCACTAAAATATGCCGTCTTCTACATTTAATAGTAAACAGTACATTGTTGATTTGCATTGTCCATGCGTTTTCTAAAGGCGATGACAATGGTGTTTAATCCTACGAACCACCCTACGATCGACGCGTTGATAATTATAATAACAAAACATCGTAGTAGGTAACGAACAATATGCTACAATCTACATGTGTAAATATAGTGGTGGTCGGCGTCATGAAAATGGTGGTCGGAAATTCCAAGTGGTGGATGGGGCCGACCATTCCCGACCACCGTGGTGACATCCCTAATGGATTATCAAAAATATAAGGCATAGCAAAATGCTTACCAGGTAGATCATCATCCACATAGTCTGTATGGTAGAACGACTTCTTGTGGGTTCCCCAAGATTTATTGTTTGGTAATGCATCTTCAGCATTATTTTCATCATCTTCATCTTCCATGTCACTAGCTACATCATCAAGATGTGCTTGTTTTTTTATTGCCATTAACTGAGCTTCATAATCGTCTTCATCTTCTGAATCCAAGCTTAAAACTTCCATCTTATTAAAAGCAAAACACAAAAATAGGAAATACTTTTGCATCTGATAATCATTACTCTTTGAATTTTTTTGAATTTCTTTATTTGGTAATAAATGTTAAAAAAACAATAAAAAATAATACATAAAAAATAGAGAAACAATTGCAAGGAAAACAGGCCTTGATTACAAGGAATGCCAAGAAAAGTTAAAAACTTATTTCCACTTGGGTCCTAAAAACAACTGATAAAAAGAACATACAAATTACATAATTACAACATAGAATCCTTTAAAAAATTGGAATAGAATACAAGTTAAAAATTGCTGCTGTCTTAAACATTATTGTATCATTTTAAATGGTTTTGAATTCAACCACCCATTCATTATTGTTACACGCATCATTAAAATGTGCAAATAAATCCAAATCTGTCAAGTTGATATCCTCAACATCATTATAAATAACTTTTATTTACATCATTGTGTACATTATCTTGTAATTCATTACACAAAACATTTTTTCTTATTCTACAACATCTAGCATAGTGTCCAACCTTATTACAGTATCTACAGTACATAATTGTCCATGCTGGGCAGTTTCTTTTGCTGTTTTGATTACCACATTTTTGACAAGTAAATGGTTGTCTTCCATAATTGGCATGCGAAAAATTTTGCTGTGGACCTTGTGGTATGTTACAATGGAAGGTGTGTTGAACTGTGTGTCTACCTCGTCCTCCTGATCTATGTCGTTGTTGATCTTTACTTCGATGGTACGCTCTTGCTCTACTACTTGTTGTAGGCCTGTGGTGTCCAAATGTTAGTCTGGGCTACAGACGGGGTTTTGTCTTAATATTAGTAAAAATATAAATATTTCATATGTGTATTACTTGAGTTTGGATACTCCGTCTGGGGAAACACGCACAAGTCACATGGTTTGGCAGCAAGAATTCTTGGTGCATAGATTATCCAGTTGACTAGTTTCAGCCGCATGTGATTGGCTACTCACTCGTACGCTGTTTTAATATTCATATTTTAGAATTTCAAAGACTCACAACAACTAAGATGATGCGCATGCGCTATGTTACGTTTAGACAATGTGTGGAGACGTACACACGTGTGTACTTTTGTACATTGATGAAAGTTTTTGAAGGCTAGAAATGATTTTATATGCCTAGTAGTCTGGTAAACATTTGATGGGATTTTCTCCAAGAACATGAAAACTCTTTTTGATAATGATAGGCTAGCTTCTCCGCAAATCAAACATTGAATGGATTTATTATGCGAAGATTAATTCCCACCCAGACCCTGTCCTCCTAGCCTGTCCTATCTGTGTGGTGGTGTAGCTCTGTTGTGTGCCGGTGGTGGTGTGTACCTTATTGACGTTTTATGGCAGGTCATAGGCCTACGTACGAGTTGAGTAGCCTACGAAGGAGGCCTAGACAATTAATAAAAAAACAACTTGGCAACACAATGTTATATTTCAACAGTTGTTCAGTCTCGATCGTACATTCAGCACTGTACGTACTCGATCTTTTCATTTTTAAACAAAATGATCATTGGTTGATTCGATATCCATATTTACATACCGCCCGGCCCATATAGCCAAATACGGTATGATAACCTACGTCATTCTTATCGGATGTTTGCGGTCTGCAAATCGATTTCTATACGTGTTTCACAAGTCTGTATTTTCAGACAAAAATCAAAACGACGACGTGTGGAATGACATAGAAAGACAATAAATACAGACTTGGAGCAAGTCTATCCAAATGTATGTAAATAAACACAAGCTTCAATTGTGGTACCATTACTATTGTGTTTTGTACTGCACAGTTTCTTATTTTCCTTAATAGCTTGTTCAAATGCCATGCTTTTCTTTACGATATCATCTAGCGAAAGATAATCATCCCATAATTTTTCTTGTAATTTTTCATCACGTACTCCATTTGATATTTGTATTGCAATTTGTCTATCTTCTAACTCTCCAAACCCACAATGTTTGGCTAATTCTCTAATTTCAGTTATATAGTCAGCTAGTGATTCTTCCTGCATCCTATTTTGGAAATTTGTGACATATTTCTTAATTAGCTTTTTTGGTTCAAAGTATCCATCAAACTTGGCCAACACAGTATACTATTCAAATTATCTTTGCTCTGTCCAGCTTCAAAAATGAAATTGCTTAATGTATTCTTTTGCCATCATGCACAATAGCATTGCGACTTTCCTACCACCTGTTGCTGTTGCCTTGTTTGTGTCAAATACAGGTCAAAATGTTGTTTCCATTTGGCCCATGCTGTTGCTGTATTTTCATTTGGGATCACTCTAAATTGTCCTGAGGGTTTAAACTCCATCTCCATTACTTTAATTTAAAAAATGTATCCTTCTGACACCATGTCATATTTTGTTTTACCTCAACACGTGAGACAGACATGCAACTCACACAGGGGCCATTTTGTGTAACCTTTATTAACACTTACCATAGAGGGCTGCATAATTCAAATACAATACATAACAATTACAAGAAATCATCATAAATAATTAGTTAATAAAGTTAATAAATTAATTTAAAACTGTTTTGGTGTGTTATAATTGTTTAATCGCCATACCAGCTGTTGCTTTGTATATTTTGTTATCTCATTTTTACCTAAAGTCAAATAAAACGTTTTGCATATCATCTACAATTATGGCAAATTATTATTTACTAGATGGTAAGCGAGCGTACCATCTAGGTCGTGTCCACAGATGGTTCTCGAATAACAGTAATTCCAGCATAAAAAATGTACGTACCGCAGGACTATAGTACATTGTCGTTTACAGAAACGAATAAATAGACACGATGATTTATGTAAAATTAGCACCCTGGGAATTAGGCCTCGTTTTAAAGATGAGTCCAATTTTTTTATTTGAACTCATTTAAACAAACCCAATTTGTGTTTTGTATAACATTATTTAGAGTTGAGGGATGGGGAAGAGGATGGGAAGAAAGATTTAAAAAAAATATATTCTCTATCTACTCAGTAACGAAATATTGTTTTAAATGTTTTATAGGCCTATCAATATACCACTAAACACAGTAAAACATTTACGATTTATAATACTTTTTAAAACTGTCCCCGTTATAGTCGATTGAAATAGTAAAGTACATGTAATGATACACCACTATGACGTTTATATTTTTTATAATTTTTAATTAATATATGTTCAGAAGCAACTGTCAGTAATCTACCCACAGTCACAGTAATAAATGTTCTTTGTATATTTTGTTTATATATCTAACAGTAACCACATTCACAGTAAGACAATTTCGATTCAAATGGCGACCAAAAATGGTTAATACGTATGGGCGGCCATTAGAGCCAAATTAGACAAACGTTGCCGTACGAACAATTCCACTCCGGTAAGCCAAACAAATGGCGTTAAAGACATAATTCATGATGCACGTTTGACGTGTTGCACAGGAATGATGCTTCACATGGTGGAATTTTTGATACTGATGCACAACGTGTTGTTGCCATACAAACCCGTAGCTTATTGAGACATTCATGTGTTCCTTCAAATCGCATAGTAGTATCATAAAGATTAGCAACAAATTTCCTTGAAGAGTTCACAGCTTTATCTATGTCATCATCATTAAGATCTTGAAGATTATTTAAGTGTTCTTTTGGCATTTTCAGCAATATGGAACAATGTTTTCTTTCCTACTCCAAATAATGATGAGATTGTGTCACATCCTGTAAGGGAATGTGCAGCTGGCAACCCTTTACTAACTTCTTTCCCAATCCGATCAGCAATTGAATGCACTGGAATATACCTTCTAAGATCTAACATCTTGGTCATGTGCCCAGTCTCAAACCAAACTTCACTAATTCCTGCATTTCTTGACAATAATGTGTCAAAAGAACTAGCACGTCTGTATCTGGAGACTGAACAATTAGCCGTCCCTTAGCATGTATAGTGATAATTCGGTTGTTAACATGCGTGGCATGCAAGAGCATTCTTGTATCAGCTTCAGTATGAGTTGACGATAAGTCTTCTACAATTTCATTAATCCCTGTCTGATTTACCACCTTTGACATCAATCTCATTTGATATCCGCCTGCAATAAATAACATTCTATTTCCAGCCTTAAATATTTCAGGGTGTTGATTTGCCTTTTCCTCGACATAGCTTGAAATAAAATTAGTCAGCTCCCCCTTGTTATGCGAAACACCCATAAAGGTTTTCCAATTTGGAAGTGGTCTGTTTTTTCAACTTGGTAGCGATATTATTAACAGCACGACACCTACGATCTCTCTCTTCATCTTTTGGTGTTTGTTCATCATCATACCTATCAAAAACCAAATGCACCTCTTCATTCGAACAGAGCAGCTTCTTGATTTTCTCGAAACAAAAATCTCCAATATCGGCGAATGATGTCATATTCGTAACGTTCATTTTTTGCAAGTCCGCCATTGCGTCTATTAGAACAGCAGATGTTAGTTCTGATTGTGGGAGGTCTGCTGTGGTTAAATGTTTCACATTGTCCTCAAGGGCATGAAGCAGGTCTGATTTGTTTGTTCTTCGTCTACTTCCATCTTCTTTGAATAATGATGGTGGAATAGCAGTTACAGGATAACTTAGAACTGTGGTCAAGTTCACCTCTGGTCTAACACTTGACAAAGAAAGTGCTCTTTGATATATTAATTCTGGTGATAGAGCTATTTTTTTTCAACTTTCCTTTGATTTTTACATTTGTAGTTTTCATGAGATGTCTGTAAGTTTTCACCCCAGACCTTGTAATTGGATGGTATAAAGATTTGTTCTTCCCTGGATTTACAACCAAGCGAGAATTGACAAAGTCACCTAACATCTTCTGGCCTTTAGCAGCAATGTTTGATAGTGAATCATTTATTTCCTTTGTAGAAACAAGTCCTGTGCCCAAGTTTACAAGCATTGGTGGGTGTGATGATGTAGCAAATGGATCGGTCATGTTATTGTGTATGTGATTTATTATTTGTTGTGCATCTCATTCATCTCTTTTCATCAGGGCTGGTTTAGTTTGCTCATGACAATCGGTATCACCAGTTTTCTTTCCACTTCTCTGATGCATCATTTTGGCATACTGACCTAGAATGTGCCGTATGCATGTCCACCTCAGTACAGCTGAACCTCTACGAGTCAATCCTATTATGCCGCTATGGCTCTTGCTATCTTTTAAAATTGTCGTCTCCACTCCCATGTCTGTCCAAATTCCCTTAAACGTCCCTGGTGTCTGTCTCACTGAAAACTTTCCATCATCAAATGCCTTAGAAACCATTTCAGGGAGGGAATTAATCATTTCTAAACTATACAGTGTTCCCCATCGAGCATAATTTGGTCGGTCTGCAACAAAAAAATATGGCAGCATGTTCATGTGGCTGCAAATATGTAACTTCCAGTCACCTTCTCTTTCTGCTCTTATGTTGGAAAGCATTATTTGTATGACGTTAAGAAAATGCTCCCAGAAAGCAAACGTCGAAGAAGCTTGCCGTCCACATGCAATAAATTCTTCCAAAAGAGGTATTAATTTCTCTTTCATTGCAGTGAGGTCAGTTATGTTTTCATTCGAAATGTCTCTACTAGTTGCAAACATCTTTTTTACAAAGCATAACTCTGTTACACACTCGTCTAGATCTTCAATCTGCTTTCTTTCATCTAACCATATACAAAAATTGTGAATGAGCTGATGGATAAGTGCTTCATAAACAAAGGTCAGTCCCCTGACTGCTCGATGGAACTGCTTTCCTGACAACATCCTTTCCACACTTGCTTCAGCGAACACATTAGAATCCGCCAACATATCTTTTAGGCCTGCATCTCCCTAGATTTTTCCAATACATGCAGTAAAAGTTGCCATTGTGTGAAATCCGCCAAGGTTAGGAAATTCCTGTTGGAGACTTAATCGTACCATTTTATGCAATAGCGTATAGCTGCTGGTCAAATGTATGTATATGAAAAGGTTGTCCACACTTCTCTGCTAACTCCTTGCCTCGTATGAGTGTTGTGTATACAGTGCTCATATCAGATGGTGGTGCTTCTATAATGGGTGGATATGCAATGACCGACTTTCCATATTTCTCTTTGACTTAGTTGAATTGAAACCTGTCCATAAGGGAATCACTTGTGAATGAGAATAGTGTATATGCTGTGGTATATTATGCCTCTTGATACTTGGCGAAGCAAACTCCACACAATGTCCTCGTGGAATAAAACGTTGAAAACTTGTCAATGTAATCTGAGTTGATATCAAATTTCTTTGAAAATAATGATGGCTCTGGTCTAACCTTTGGCTTTTCAAATGAAATTCACTTCAGAAATGAAATTCCTATAAAAATCTGATGTCATGACATTATCATATGGCCAGTTGAATTCAAAAAGTCTCTTTTGTAAAAATTCACCTCATTTAAAATAGCTCACTTTTTTGTGTCTAAAATTCTTCAAATTTTCATTGATGTAATTATTTAGATAATTATCTTATAAAATTGCTATCTTTATATTACATTTTGATGATATCAAGTTAAAAATTGGGTCTCGTAATTTCATCTTTGCTACACTGCATATAACATATACTGATTATTTCGTAAATACTGTTATGTTTTATGATACAAAATAGGTACAATTCAACACTGTAAACATATTTAATTCATGTCATTGGATGGCATAATAATTTTCGGCGTTCATATAATGTATGTGGTGCATGTTGCGTTTGGACGGATAACCCGAACTTATCAAAGTGACAAGTTCAAATCTAGTTTGTGGTGAGGTTTGTAAACTTTTACCTATAATTGACCACAAACTTTCAAAGATGAAGCCTACTCTAGAGTACTACTATTCTAGGATCAAAACTGGCTGGCACAAGGTCAGTTTTTCCTATGAGAGTGTTTATTATTCATGTTTGTGCCGTCTATGGTAATAATAGCAAAAGTGTAATGGGATCATATATTCATATTATACTTTGACCAACCTCATCATCTGTACTTCCACGTTCTTGCTCTTTTATATGCTTTTTCATCCTCTTTAACTTTTGTTTATGAAAATCATCAATTTCATCGTAAACTGAACTTTGGAAATCTGGTACAGGTAGGTCTTTATACATTCGTTCATCATCACTATCAAATGTCTCTTCTTTCTTTTTAAACTTGTTTGGACCTCTAAACAAAAAATAGCAAAACTGTTTAGTGAAAAATAAGGCTATGGGCTGCTGCATTGATACATTAATCAGCCAAATAATGGTTTTTTCAGATCATTTTATTTGGTCGCGATAACAGACCTACCAACTCACCCGATTTTTGTCCATCAGGTTTTATTGCATGGTCCATCTAGCCTAAGCTTTGTATTTGGCACACTAAATACATTTTGGTGGTTTAAGATTTAAAGTTACGGATTATTATAGGATGCCTAGATTATTATTAAAATTAATGTACTGGATATTTTTAGACAATGAGTATTTTTTATTATGCTATATATATTATACTATTTACTTTGTCCAAGTAAGCTCACTTGCACTGATGAACACATCAGGCACAGAACACGAATTCTAAACCGCCCGGTGATATACTGAAATTTAATTAATTTGAAACGTTATATATATAGGTTGGGGCGACTTTTTCTCATTCTCCCAGATTTCCTCATCTTTATCGTTTCAAAAATTAATTAAATAATTTTCAGTGTATCACCGGGCGGTTTGGAATTTATTTCTATGCCTGTTGTGTTTATATATATATATATATTCTTTATTGTTTCAAATTAATTAATTAAATATCACTATATCACCGGGCGGTTTAGAATTAATGTTCTTTGCCTAATGTGTTTATATATATATATAGCTTTATACTATGACGTTATCCAAATTCCTTCACTTGCACTGATGAAGGGCTAGTGTTGCCCGAAAGCTCTGCTGACTTTTCTGGCTGTTTACTTTATCGTTTGATTTAGCTTTTCGCTTTTTATTTTTGTATCTCCATTGAGATCCAGCCACTGATACTAGGTATCCCAATGAAAAAATTCAGATTAATTTACTTAATTAAATTACTTTTTCTTTCAGTTAACCATAAAGAACTTAATGTAATTAGAATTTTGCAATTTAAATGATTGAAATCCGATTACCCGTTCTAAAGTTATGGTCATTTAAAGTGGTAAAAAAATATACGATTTTTTGCCTAAAAATGGTGTTTTTTGCAGTTGAAATTGGAAGCATTTTTAAAAGGTTATAACTTTTACAATAATTAGTTAAAAGTTTTGAATTTTGTTAAACCTATAGATATCACAGAGTTGTACAACTCTATTTTTTTTGGAGCCTCAACGAAACCTATTTTTTAAATTATTGGTCCGCAAAGTGGTAGGAAAGCATTTAGTGCCCATTTTTGCTGGAATTCCCTAAACAAATGAAAAAACTGCAATTTTTCAATGATCTGTAACTTTTGAACTATTGTACTAATTCATTTAATTTTTTTTGTACTTGTTAGAATGTAGTGTATATTTCATTAATAAATATATTTTAGATGTGTATATGAAAAAAAAAAATTTTTTTAATGGTGAAATTTAAAATTATAAAAAAAAAAAAATGAAAAAGTATGTTAAAAACGGTGTGTACTGTTTCCTTTCTTTTACACTAATTTTCGGTAAGTATAATTATTAGAATATTTTAATATACTTTATATTTATAATTTCAATCATAAATACTATTATATATAACTTTTGAATACGTAAAACAAGATTTTAGGCCCGTATGATTATGACACCAAATCTAAGCCGGGCTGCTAAGTAAGATATGCTCTTTTAAGGCAAACGCACAATATGGGTCAAAATAAACTCATTTAAAATAACCAATGTTAATTAAAACAATTAATTGTTTACCTGAATAGTATATACAGTATAACATTATAAAAATTGTTTTCTTTTCGTATTATTACGTTATAAAATTGAAATACGGAGCTAAAGTTTAGGCCAAGTCACGGCTTACTCGCGATCAGTAGTCGCTCCCGTTAAAGTATTTCGGTCGCAGTTAATGACTTTCGACCGCCGTATACAGAGTCAAATGTAACGTTGCTAAATTAGCTTAATAAATTTCTTCGGTACATTTTAACCTAACGCATTTGCATTGTATACTTGCATAATAAATCTTCCGCACATTACATCAATTTTAAGTTGTTAAATTAATGTATAAAACCAGATATTCTACGACGGAAAAGGACATGTCAATCGCCGACATCGCTGCTGTCACACATCTCGCGTCGAGCCGGTCGAACTCGAGCGAGGAAAACTAAACAACGTGTTCAAAATATGGAACGTACCATTCGCTAATAGGGTGCATTAATGTATTTAACGGAAAACGCCACAACAAACGCGCGCGTATTTTAGAGTACAATATTTTACTCACTACAATATTCACCGGATTATAATGGTTGGATCTTTAAAATTTTGAACGGGATTTACGCCTCATGCACCATTTTAAAATGTAGTTCGCACAATTACCATGCACAATACGTTTGTAAACTATGTTTTATCGATTTCAATGTAGATTTAGCTATAATTTAATACCAAAATCCATAATATTTTTCCATAAACGGTGAATCAAAATTGGATTTTTGTCACAAAAATTGACTTTTCGTTACGAAAAACCTATTTATAGAAGTCGATTTTCGTATCAAATTAAAGCTTATTTAAAGCCTGATAACATACAACAAAAATTAATCCGCTAGCTTCAATGGTAATCGTGCGATCGTGTTTTGAAAACTGATGGGGATTTTCCGATGAGGTTTTCAACGCACGGAAATCGGCTCGACGGGATTTTAGAACCGTTTTAAAATCGCATTTTCTCGGCAACTAATTCATTAATTTTAATTATAAACCCACTTATACATAGATTAAAACAAGTACTTTCAAACAATATAAATTTTGTAAGTATTAATTAAGATTGAATACGATTTATTTAACATCAAAGTCATACTACTTTTTCGAATTTCGTCAATATTTCAAAAGTGATACCCCTCTGTGCGCTTTCATTGGGATACCTACTGATACCCACAGCATTGTCATTTTTTTCAGTAATTTGCCTTTGGATATATATATATATATATATATATATATATATATATATATATATATATCTTTGATTGGCTGATTTGTTTTATTATGTAATTTTGTGACATATATGTTATCCTTTGTTACAATTCTTTTCACCTGATGATGGGCTATGCCCGAAACATGTCGTTAAAATAAATCTATATTGAGGCAGTTTTAACTTATTTGATCTTGATTTTTTTTTATATATATACAGGGCTCGCAGAATCGCTTGCCCGACGTCCCGCGGCAACCAAATAAATACGTCGGGCAACTAAAATTTAATATGTCATGTCCCGACGGGCAACCTCTTAAAATCACCGAAAATGTCCACGATGTTTTACAGGGGTTGTGAAAAACTGTAACAATGAAAATAATAGTCGCGCACGAACGAATTCTCTTGACGTCGAGACCAGTGTAGTGTTTGTTAAGTAAATGTATGGATCGGAATTCGGTGGTATGGAACGTTATCTCCAGGAGCCAAAACATGTGTTTCTATGCAGTCGGGCGTATCAAGTCGTTGCGTATGGAGTTTCCAGGTCTGTCATATAGCACGCGGTCTTTTGCGGCATCCATTGATCGCGAAATAGGAAGCGTTGAACTCTCGGCTTTTAACTTATTTGAAGTTATTATACCAGGGAGTTTCTAATTAACAACTCCCTAGTTATACTATAAACCAAATAAAATAGGGGCTAGTATGTTTTTGTTTTTCTCAATTATCGACATCATTTTACGGTGGTAATAAAATCTGAATCTACTACTTAGTATTAATTATGTGGCCTACAGCCTGATAGTAGATTAGGCCTATGTTTAATTACATTCATGTATTTTGTGTGTAATAAATAATTTGCTGAATTACTGTAATTATTGTTCAAATGTACAGTTGTATTGAAAATACAGTATATTATTAAATTATAATAGATACGTAATTTTAATTGTCTGTGCCAAATAGGCACCGGCCGATGTTTTTAACACAGGCAAGTAGGCCTACCATTTTTTTTATAAATATTACAGAATATAAATTTAATAGGCCTAATAATTTATTTAATAAATACATTGAATACTTAAATAGTTACAGTATATTTTTTATTATCAACATTGAAAATAATACACTTCTTCGGGTATCGCCGAGAGTTGAACTTTCAAAAACTCCAACTTGGCGGAGCACGTGGTTTTCACCACAATTCGGCACAGTTCCCTTGTGTTGTTTTCAATCACAAACTTGTACGAGCAGATGGTTGTTTTTATCCAACCTGTGCGAGCTTCTACTGAAACAACAAGTAAACTTCCACAAGCCCGCACTCTCCACACACCGTACCCATGTGCTCCTACTACGTACGGCTGCAGCTGCTGTGAGTTTTTTTGCTATACGCATGCGTATTGTTTCACGTCACGTAGACGGACGTCAGTTGATGTTTGTTTTTTTTTTTTTCTCTATGATTTCAACGCGTTACAAGCTCATCACCTTCATAAGTACTTTGTTTAAACTTTTTAGGCCTAGGAGGCCTACATTTCTATAGGCAATATTTTAGATATATCTATTAAATAATTGTAAGATAATTAGTGCCATGTCTAGGCCACTACATTTTAAATATCGCAAAATAGCTTGATTTCGGAATTTCATTGCACAATAGAAGCAAAACGTTTTTGCTCCCAAAGTAAACCCACGTGAATACGCCTTTTTCATTCACGAAACGGAACACATCTTCGATCGATGACAAACAATGCCGTGCAACGAAGCGTAACCAACAGAAATAACATAGCGTTTTCAAGGGATTTCAGGACACCATGTTAATTAAACAATCGCAACTCTTGTACGGAGGATCGTATGAGAAAATAAATTACTGTAAAATGTTCTTAAAAGATTGGCCTACATCACTGTGTAATTGAAAAAATTTGAAAAATTGTTTTCACTACTTTAAAATCCATCGAAAAAAACACCACAGTGTATTAAGCATAGGCGTTTTTCACCGACGTTTTTTCGCGGTGCAGTCGCGGTATAAAACGTTAAAATTAAGTTGAAATAGTGGGCAAGTAAAAAAATGATGAGGGCAACCAAAATCTAAAACCTACTTGCCCGAAGGGCAACCAAATATTTTAGGATTCTGCGAGCCCTGATAATATATATAAACACAAGAGGCAAAGAACATTCATTCTAAACCGCCCGGTTTATATATATATATATAAACAACCCGGTGATATACTGAAATTTAATTAATTAATTTATATATATAATTTTCAACAAGGAAATTTGTAATATTTCTTGGTTGGGGCAGCTTTTTCTCATTCTTACAGATTTTCCTCATCTTATCGTTTCAAATTAATTAATTCATTTTCAGTATATCACCGGGCGGTTTAGAATTTGTTCTATGCCTGTTGTGTTTATATATACGGTATATAAAATATCTTCTTGGAGATTCCACTTTGTGAATAAAAATACTGATAGATGAGGGCGCATCAATTTGCCTGTGCATACAATTGAGGGACTAGTGCTGTTCCGCCGTACAATGCCAAGAGTGTTTAAGAGTCGCTATCCAATCGGGTTTGAACAATACCAGTGCTAATGGTTAGGACATCTGCATATCAAGCAGAAGGTTCCGGTTTCGAATCTCGATTTTTGTTCATTCTTACAGATTTCCTCATCTTATCATTTCAAATTAATTAATTAATAAATATATTTCGTAGACCTTCATGACATATTAATTAGATCTAAACAACAGCCGAAATTTGAGCAGTCACCGTGAGGCAAATCTTGCAAAACTTGTTCATTGGTTGACTCAAAAAAGAAAAATTTAAGAGCAATCAAACTGGACGCATTTTTAGGAAATGACAATCAATTAATTGTCTAACTTAACGTTATTTAACTCATATACTGTAATATTGTGGTAAACAGTTCCAGGAGCAGATTTAGGGGTGCCATTTCCAACCATCTAGATGTGTCATATTTTCAACATCCCCTCAACTCAGCCACAGTTGAGTTGGTGTCGACTCTCTACAGTTACGCCTCTCCCCCTTTCACAAAATCCTGTATCCACCCCTGAGTACGTCGGAGAAACATAAAGCACTCTCTGTATGAGAATGATATAACACAGATCAGCTATAAAAACATTAAAGCTTATCAACCTGTAGCCAAACATTTTAATTCAGATGGTCACTCGATTGCAAATTTCAGACTTATTGCAATAGACCATGATGTCAAATGGAACGACAAAACTCACAAAGACAAAGAAAATCACTGGGAATTACTACTGAAAACCTTTTGGCCTTTAGGACTTTAAGAACATACTCCCAGATCGGTAAAATTATTCCATTGACCACCTAAATTTACGTTACAATTTTAACCACCATTTAAGCTGTTTTTTTAAAGTTCTATTCCAAAATTGTGTATATCTACCAAGCTATCTTCTTTGTTTTCTACTCTTACTCTCTCCACCCTCTATTCACCAGCCTATGCCTCCTTTGTCTTATTTCTTTTATCCAAGTATGCTCACTTGCACTGATGAAAGTCTAGTGTTAACCAAAAGCTCTGCTAATTTACCTCCGCCAATATGTAATCGGTAGCATGTGTTTGTTTGTTAGCAGGATTACTCAAAAAGTAATTACCGTATATTTCGGTGTATAAGTCGCACCTGTGTATAAGACGCACCCCCTAAGGGAGCGTGCCCAAATGTTTTTACTCCGTTAAACTTGTTGTAACGCAACTAGTTTAACGATTTACCGTTATATGCAAGCTAATTTAAATGTGGTTGGGCGTGTTCAGTGAGGCATATCAAGCCCTCCCTTTACTAGCTACTATGCTGTTGTTATCACTCCATTGTTTAACGCGTAATTAACGGGAGACCGGAAATGCTGTTCAGTGTTGCGTAACGATGATTCGAACGAACGCGTTATTAACAGTCCTTGTTATGGTATGTTGCGTGAAATCATATGATGACTCAAAATAACGGGTTATTAGCAGTCCGGTCATTGTTGTTACAACGCGTTGTAACAACGTATATAATTATATTTATTAAAATAATCATGTATAATACTGTATCCTAGGCCTACCGTAAAATAAAAATATATATAGGCCTAGGCCTACACGGTAAAATAAAAATATATAGGTCTAAGCATACTATTTACGATGCAATTCATGGTATTTTTTAGCCTGGTACGTCGGGCGACACGTGTCTAAATTTCTAATAGCCGACTTTCACCTGAAAAAAAATACGCATTTTTGATCCCTGGATGTAACATGATATTGACGCGATGAACGATTCGTTAAAAGTACACCGCCATTAACGTACACCGGCAGACAATCGCGTAGCTATTGTTTAGATTACATACTATAAACAATTAATAACAAAGAAAGCCTAGAAAGATAAGCTCCTCCTCTCGTTAAAATTGTTAAATAATTTTGCTTTGACTGAGCCATTTTGTGACGGTTTCAACTCTTATCCATAACATTTCATTAATTAAACAATCAAATATAGATTTGCACTTTAGACAATATTTTTTTTAATAATTTACTGTATCAGTTCAGACTGTGAAGAACATGGATTTCGAAAACTTTATTTAACACCAGGAATTCTTCTCATGGAAAAAAATGTGCTGATTGCAATCTGCATAAGCAACCAAAGATCCTGTATCTTTCTGGGATTCTGCCTTTTCCCCAGATTTATTGTTATTTGTATATGACATAAAACCTCAGTACTGTGGAATAATGCTACTCTATATAGGCCTACTGTCATTCAATACTATCGTCTGTTAGATCAGGCGTTTAACGGACACAAACACTCAGTAACCTGTGGAATAATGCTATACTCTGTATGCTGTCATTTAATACTATCGTCCGTTAGATCGGCGTTTAACGGACACAAAAACTCAGTAGATTGTGGAATGATGCTACTCTACTGTAATTCAATACTATCGTCCGTTAGATCGGCGTTTAACGGACACAAAAACTCAGTAACCTGTGGAATGATGCTATACTCTATATGCTGTCATTCAATACTATCGTCCGTTAGCTCGGCGTTTAACGGACACAAAAACTCAGTAAATTGTGGAATGATGCTACTCTATTGTAATTCAATACTATCGTCCGCCGTTAGCTCGGCGTTTAACGGACACAAAAACTCAATACAGTATACCATGGAGCTATAAAATTGTATAGCTCCATGAGTATACTGTGGAATGATGCTATACTCTATATGCTGTCGGCGTTTAACGGACACAAAAACTCAGTAAACTGTAGAATGATACTACTGTACACTCTATATAATAGGCCTACTGTCATTTAATACTATCGTCCGTAAACTCGGCATTTAACGGACTCAAAAACTCAGTAAAACTGTGGAATATGATGCTATATAATACTGTCATTCAATACTATCGTCCGTTAGCTCGGCGTTTAACGGACTCAAAAACCCAGTATACTGTGGAATGATGGTATACTCTATATGCAGCTGTCATTCAATACTATCGTCCGTAAACTCGGCGTTTAACGGACACAAAAACTCAGTAAATTGTGGAATGATGCTATACTCTATCTGTCATTTATTACTATCGTCCGTTAGCTCGGCGTTTAACGGACACAAAAACTCAGTAATATAACCTGTGGAATGATGCTATACTCTATATTATGCTGTCATTTTAATACTATCGTCCATTAGCTCGGCGTTTAACGGACACAAAAACTCAGTAAACTCCGAGAATGATGGGTATTCGAATGATGCATACTCTATATACTGTCATCTATCGTCCGTTAACTCGGCGTTTAACAGAACAACGCACTGAATAGTAAATTCGCGCTTGGTTGAGAGCAAATAGGGGAATTCCCTTTTTTGCGACGCCTCCCTACTGCAAGAAGGCAATTGCACATTGTTTTTATATATTTATTTTATATATATACTGTATAAGTGTTTTGCCTATTACACCATTTAGGCCTAAATAGATACAATAATTGTTAATGTACACAGTTTTTTTTTGTATTTTGTAATAAACATGACACCCTTGCAGCAGCATCACGGAGGCTGCCAAAAACACCGTGGTGCGTGTTGTACATCGCTTCGCGGTGATAAAAAACCATGTGCTTGCTAATAATGTGACGTCATATCGCCCAAAGTTTCCTCCTCTGTTTTTGGACACACTTCTACTACTCGCGTGGCAGCTACAGTCAGTAAATGTTTTAGCTCTAGATAGAAGGCGACCGGTTTCTATATTGTTTGGTCCATACCATCGTCCATAAAGGCTATACATGCTGATACTATCGATACGACAGTCGGGGTTTTATCCGTGTTTACAATTTCGCCATTTTTTTTTTTTCGGTCAAGTGTACAGGGTAAAAAATAAAAAAGGAATTAACGTCAAGCATGCTAAAAAAAAAAATTAGTATATTATAGGAATGTTCTATAAGTTGAAAATGTTCAACAAAAATTATGGAATTGTAGATGCTTATAATTTAATGTTGGGTAAGGTTGTTTTAACAGCATTTTTTTTGCCGTCGAAATGACGGTTTACCACAACATCATCTGCAGTTTCAAGGCCCTTTCTACAGCAATTGCCGTCGATCTTCATATTATTATTAGATATTATTGTATTGAACTCTGTAATGTATGGTGTGATATTGTCAGTACAAGGGTCCGTTAAATGAGCGTTTAACGAATATAAAAACGATCTGTTAGGTCGGCGTTTAACGGACGAAAACAACGGACGTTGTTCTTCCGTTGTACGCGTTAGATAGTAAATTCAATTTCATTGTACAGTATTAACCATGATACGCTCTGCTGAGTACAGACCGTCCAACTCATTAACGTTTTGCATATTATTAACGCATTTAAAAGTCTATTAACGGAGTAAAAACATTTGGGCACGCTCCCTAACTGAGAGTAAAATATCGGTATTTTTTATATCGTCGATGTATAAGACGCACCTTATATTTCATCAAAACAATTTTTTATTAAATTGTAATCAATATATTGTAATAATATATTTTGTTATATCTACAACGGCGTCCTTTATTTAGGTTTTTTCATACCTAGGCTCGGCCGCGCCCAGCCTCAACAAGTTTTTTCTAACTTGTTATTCATGAGTTTCGCACCCACAACATCGAGTTCATGACCGTGTGTGTAACACGCACGTGTGTGGGCTAGCCTCGCTCGATCATTTCGAGAGGGCGCACGTTTTCACGGACAATCGTATTCGATTAGTATCTATGTATCCGAGAAGTGTATACTCTAGGTCCATGCTATAATCTGGAGAATATCCTAGTCGAATACCGTACACCATGTGGCCGCCAAGAAGGGCTTGCGCTAGGGGTACGGCGGTGGGCGATCGATCGTGCGTATAACTATAAATAAATACATTCCAATCGTAAACGTTTACAAATGAAATTTTATCGGAGCGCCTAAAACAGCTCTATAATGAACAAATCTTTTCATCATATTTAGTATAACATCACGGTAAAATGCCGTTGCGTTATTACACTGTAGCTAGCCTACTCAGGCCTAGCCGCGCCAACGAGGTGACGATTATGTACAATCTGTGTGGTGAGGCATTTGTGTTCGGTGTTAGAGGTCAAATTTGCGTGTCAAAAGTGCGATTTATACACCAAAATATGCGGTACACGATCTTTACCAAAATGAATATACAGATAGATATGTGGTCAAGGACCATTCCATTAAATTTTGGGACCATGGTCCCAATTCTGGACCACTTTTAGTTTACTTTTCAGACTTGCTAGTGTTAAAAGATAGGACAGAATTGTTCAAAAGCTGGCGAGCAGTCTTAAAATAACAAGTAAACTGAAATTGCATTTACTCGAGAACTACTTGTCTAAAAAACTTTATTTTTGTACAAGAGGCAAGAGTTATAACTTGTGATTTGTAACTTTTAAACATAATTTTATTTAATGTGTACGTTTTTTTATAAAAATAAGTGTAGTTTAAAAACCAATTTCTTTTCAAATTCACTCGTTTGATTTTCGCATTGCTGTTCTATTGTAGTCACTCGCATTCACATGCTTGTAGTGAAATTAGCCTAAATCACAAACCGCATTAAGATAAGACACACACAAATAATATATTTTTTTTTTTACTGGAGAAATCTTATTTAGGAGAATTTTACAGTAGGCGGAGGTATGCACTCTCGGAGTGGCTTTCTAGTTTTTATCTGAATCATTATTGACACAATTCAATAACTCCTGATAATGCACACTTCCTGATTACCGTGAGTGTTGTTGATATTGTCAGTAGAACTGCTATTGTTATTTTTAAATGTTCGACCAGAAGTCTTTAAAAATGAATGTTTATCTATTTATCGTTATCGTTCTAGTGTACACGGGCCTTTAGAGTCCAAAATCAGCAACGTCAATAAGATTCTCATCACAAAATTTCAACAGCTCTATATAGTAGTTGTGTTCAGGGCTAAAAAATAACATAGTGGCAATACTTTGATTACATCCTATTTATTCTATGCATAATGATAAAAAGAAGGTAATGTTTTTTTTTCTAAACATTTTTTAGTTCTGCAATTTTTATTGCTGTAGCAAAGTAGGAATGTTCAATATAGTCTGATCGTGTGTGGTACACTTGTACAACGGTTGTGTTTTAGTGTATCCGTTACTATAGTCCTAGCAGCAGGATGTCACACAGTCACAGAACTTACAAACAGTATACTGTAAATGGTTTTGCCCAGACACAGTTTTATTTCAATATTCAATGTAATACAGTCTGTTCTGGCTATATCACATAAGTTTCTTCTCTCTATTATAAAAGTTTTATTCTCCAGGGGTTGCATTAAGGTTTTAAGTAGGAGGAGAAAAAAAAAGTAACAGGAGAATTTTGAAGTCATAAATAGATAACTTTGTGAGCGAAGCGAACAACCATTGGCTGGGGGCCTGGGGGCTGCCAAGGGGCCCCGGTCGGGGTCCAGGGGGGTATTGCTAAACACCGCAAACCCCCGCAAACCTCCAAAAAAACATAGCAAACCCCACCGAACCAACATAAAAGTGATTGAATCATGTAGTGTACAACCCACTGGGTATATCCATGTAAAAAAATATTAAATTTCTACTGTTAACAACTTATTTTTGGGTTAAAACATCATTTTTTGGTAAAAAATGATTGCTAAACCCCGCAAACCTCCAAAAAAATATAGCAAACCCCACCGAACCAACATAAAAGTGATTGAATCATGTAGTGTACAACCCACTGGGTATATCCATGTAAAAAAAAAAATTTAATTTCTACTGTTAACTACTTATTTTTGGGGTAAAACATCATTTTTTGGTCAAAAATTATTGCTATTTTTTAACCAAAAAATGATGTTTTATCCCCAAAAAAGTAGTTAACAGTAGAAATTTAATATTTTATATACCCAGTGGATCATACACTACATTATTCAATCACTTTTATGTTGGTTGGGTGGGGTTTGCTATGGTTTTTTGGAGGTTTGCGGGGTTTAGCAATCATTTTTGACCAAAAAATGATGTTTTACCCCAAAAATAAGTTGTTAACAGTAGAAATTTAATATTTTTTTTTACATGGATATACCCAGTGGGTTGTACACTACATGATTCAATCACTTTTATGTTGGTTCGGTGGGGTTTGCTATATTTTTTTGGAGGTTTGCGGGGTTTGCGGTGTTTAGCAATACCCGTCCAGGGGCCCCTGGAAGCTCTGGCTTTCTAGAGCTATATAGGTAATAAACTAGTTTACAGACACATAAATATATGCTTAATTTGAAATAAATATATTTATTTTTATTGCATTTATGTATATTAAATATTTGAGAAAAAAAACCTGCATATTTGTGTTTTCAAAAAAATACTAATTACAAAAAAATAGCATAACAATAACAACATATAAAGGCACGAAACTTTTTTGGCTCGACGTATTTAGCAATTATTTTACTCCCATTTGTTATGTACTTTATTAATTTAAAATGCGTGATTCCTTATTTTATGACGTTAGGAAGTTCAATAATAATATTATATATTATTAATAATAATAATATAGGGCCTAGGCTAGGTCTATTATTAGGGAGTCGGAGAGGCACGCGTCCCAGAGCAGTATTTTGCTTTCCACGATTCAACTACGATACGTTACTATGCGCGCGATTTCTTTGACGTGCTATTTTTCTTCACTAGGCCTAGTAAACAATTTTTGATTATCAATTACTCTGAGAATAAATATACTATGAGAAAATGACTTTGGTGTCTAATTATTAATCTAAAAGATCATAAAAGTTTGATTTCCAATGCATCATATTAACTATATGATACAGTTAACGACACGAACCACACAAGCCCGTACAACAATTTTCAACGCAAAACGGCTACATGCGGTCCAGGAGGGGACTTCCCCCACTATACCTTCAGCGTGGTTGAGCCTCTCACAAATTAAAATTTGTTTTCCTACGCCAAGATAATATTATAGTTCTACATGTTATGTTCATTTAAATCTATAAAAAAAAATTCTAAGTGCTAAAAATGTTTTATTTTCTCGAAATATTAGGTAGTTTATAATTCGAGTTGTTTATAGATAAATCGTATATATCATAAAAAATATCTAATTTTTACATGTTTAAAAGAATTTTCGTGAAATTCTGAGAGGCTCAACCACAGAAAATTAATATCAGTACATCATATGATGTCATTTTAAGCGAATCGCATTGGTGTATTCGCCGTTGACGGGTAGGTCGTCACGGTTGAAGGATTCTAACAATGCCTCGGAAACGCATGCTACACACACACAGTGCAAAAGTTTCAAAGGAAAATTCCATAGATAGGTCAGGGAGTTTTAGGTCCCTTTCGTGTACAGATTACATGGTAAAATAATTGATTAAAAATATTTAATTACAATCCTATTTTAATCCATCATCATTGTGTCGTCGCGAGAACGTAATAAATACAACAAACACGTACGTATTGTTCTTGATTAATAAAAGTACTCGCGCCGGGAGCTAGCCTAGGCTAGGCCGTGTAGGCCTAGGTAGACAGAAAGTAGCCGGCGAAAATGTCAAATTAGACGGTCGAATGCGCCGGTTGCCGGCTACTAATGAAACCCCTGATTCTCTCTATTATAAACATATTATTCTCTCTATTATAAACGTTTTATCCTCCTTCCTCCTCTTACCAGTACATCCATATTATATATGATGGTCAGAGTGTTACATTATTCCCTCTCTACCAAAGAAGTGTCCCACTTTGTATAAAAAAATAAAACATAATTGTAATATACTGTAAAGGAAATTAAGTAATTAAGTATTAAATGTGAACATTATTAAAACGGTATGCAGTGCTAATTAAATTTAAAAAATAAAATCAAATAATATCAAGTAAAAGGGAATGAAATATCATTCCAAAATCAAAATATAACTAGCAAAAAATGAGCAGAAAGGCTCTACAGAGAGCGATAGCCTAATAATACAGAAAAAAAAAACAGGACAGTTTACAAGGAGCTACTAAGCATGATAATGCATTAACCTAATGATGATAATATATTACTACTTCTATTAGTATTCATTAAAAATAAATGTCATGAAAAGTCCGTCATCAACATGCAATATATTACTGTACGCAAGTATACGGAATATAAAAAAATAAAAGTTTTAAAACATGCAATAATTAAAATAAGTTTTCATTAATCATTGAGAATAGAGTATAGATTGAAAAACACAAGTAAAGTAGAGTAAAAAGAATGGTGATATAGTATACATCGTAACATGTTGTCAAATATTTCGTGAATTACGGCGGAGTTACCTGTAGTACTAATAATAATAATAATTAAGCAAACAAATTTTAAAGAGAAAAACTTTACCAAATATTGAACAAAACATACATGTAATTAATAAAATCCAAAAAGGTTATTTCCAATAGTCGTCGGTTGTTTAAGACCCATAAACGTGAAAATTAAGATCAGGTTCGATCTAATGTCGGATTAAACAGTTCTATGGATAATAAATCTAATGTTACAAGAACAATGACAAATTTGACTATCGATATGGCTATTCGAATTTGCCTGGTCGCAGGTCATTTTAATCCCTAGAAAAATATGAAAAAAATAACTTTACCAAGTCTATCGAACGCTACAGAGAACTATGGTCATTTAAACCAGAGATCAGTTGTGCAATGGACTAAATAAATTTCTTTTTGCCATTTGTAATGTATAGATTTAAAGTTATTTAATTATTAAACTTGATCACTGAATACATAAACACATAACAAAAAGGAAGGGATGAACAGGTGACAAGCACCTCTATCCACATCACCCTTAAAATACACATAAAAGTAACAAAAATACAGGGTGTACATACATACATACAAACATGGCAACTGAACTATTGATGCCTGAATTGTTATATTATTTTACCGTCTGAATATTTTGGGCAAAAGGAATATTGCTTAAATTTAATTTTTTTAATTTTACAGGTCCCGAAGATGAGTGTGCTTTGTGAAAATGTGTTTCTTTATGAATATAATAAATGTAAAACATACGAATAAAAGTGTTTTTGACTGGCACATAAAAAAACTTCATCAGCATCACCACCTTCTTATTAAAACAAATGATAGCTTTGCGATAAGGGAAGTTTCACTTATAATTGCCCTATGTGCCTTGGTTTTAATACCTTACTTAGTAGACACAAATGATCTTTAAAACCGCCGCTAATGATAACCGTACATATCTGAGGGCATTTTTCTTTGTCATTGTCGGACGCATTTCATCATAAAATATTTGTTTAAAAAAACAAAGGCGGGCTAAAAATCCAACGCTAAACAGTTACTATGCGCTAAACAAGTAGACGTATCTTTTTTATATAATGTGGTATTCCTTTTGCATATTAAATTTCAATAAACATGAGATGACACGCGATGCATTGTTTATTTGTTTGACCAAACATCCAAGGAAGAGGGTTCGATCAATTATGCGGAGATTCCTATTTTTTCTCATTCAAATCAGATAATTATCGGATAAATGCGATAATTTTTAACCTTTGAAAATTAACCGATATTTTGTTTTGGCTGCGGAAACGGCCGTATTGAGCTGCACGCATGCCATGCACGCGCTGCCGCTAAAACCAAAAAACCCGGGATTTCCCCTTTTATGTAAATGGTGACGTTTTTTTCTATATAAAACAAAAGCTATACTTTTTATCAGTGGGCAAATGAGATTGTTTTTAATGTATCGAAAAGCGGACAATCCTGCCGGCAAAGGTGTATAACAGTTGGAATGTATAAGGCTTAATTTAGGCTAGTGTCTTCTTACCGTAATCATTCACAACAAGTAGCTGATAAATACCAAGTATTTATAAGAGACACTAGTTTTAATGTTTTGATTTGTCCACTATATTCTATATCGTATGCGTATTATACTTTTCTTATTTAGAACTGCATATTAATATTATTTATACATACCCCAAACGAGGCTCACAATATTTCCCTTTTTTTCAATTGTTATTTGTTTCATCTTTTAAGAAGTTGAGTTTACATGTATTTATCCCAAACGTAAAAAAAGTTACCGGTATCTGTTTGACAGTGATGGTACATACGTATGAATCGTATATCGCATAAATTGCAAAAAGATTAGATTGATAGGCGCGGCACAGAAAGAATAATACTGTACTAGTATTAATACTATTACTGGTAAATAATTAATAAATATCTAAATTAATTTCCGAAATTTAATAATACCATTTGCAAAATAAAACGAAAAACCCAAAACCACTTTATTTTCAAAAAGGACATATACTTCTTGACACACTGTAAAATAAAAAAAATATTAGTAGGGTTACCGAGAGTGGACTCCATTGTTATTGCCACGATTTCAACTCAACTGACGCGATTATTTGTCCATTGGTAAACACATTTTTATGTAGTATTATTCTGAAAATAATTGAACTGTAAACATAATTCTTTTGAGTATTTATTTATTTACCTATTGTAATGATTTTGGGGTTGAAGAAATAGATAGAGGGCGGCAGATGGAGGCAGAGTTAGGCAGGAAGAGTAGCAGAGAACGGACGTGAGAAAAAGTTCAGAGAGGGATTGGAGAAGGAAGGCAATGGAGGGTTACCTCGAGCTGCGTTAAAAAGGAGGGAGAGATTGGAGCTGAAAAGCGGAGAAGCAGGGAGGAGACGTGTTAAATAAGTAGGAACATTAGAGAAATTGGAAAACAAAGTGTAGAGAAGATTAGAGAAAAGAAAGAGAAAAATGTCGGTCGGTCGGTCTGGTATCACTATGCGTTTTATCGCTTTCTGACCTTATCTTGATATCAGTTTAATTTAGCTAAGTCAATTTTTCACAGTATATTCCCTTATGGCCAGGAATCGATGTGGTTACGTTTTCACGGTGCGCAATAAAAAATTACGCGGTGTACGCACGATTTAACAAAATCACGTTTGTAATCATATCTTCACAACCATGAATCACAATTACCGTACTGACGCGGGTATAAGCCCATACTCGGGTATAAGCCCACCCCCGACTTTTGACTAATTTTCATGAAAAATGAGGCACTCGGGTATAAGCCCACCCATTAATTCGAAGATCTACAGTGTGTGTCGTAATACATTATTTTGCATTTGGCGACGTCCATACACCGAATATACCTACCTTTGATCATAACCAAGCTAGGCTAATATACGCTAGGCCATATGAGGCCTAGCGGTCCTGTTTTGTTTACACTCCATCGCGGTCGAAGATCGCTTCACACACGACGCTACAAGTCGCCAAAACGGAAAACCACTATTTGGTATCGGCTGCCATAAACAAGCTTATTAAATTTCTTTGGTACATTTCTATTTAACGAAAATTGTATACTTGCTTTTCTGCTTGATAAATTCTTGTTAAATTGATGTTTAAAATAAGATATTCTACGATAAATTACACGAACTAATTTTCCGACACTCTACACCTCGTGTATTTAGAGGCAACGTCGTACACGTGAGGGCGCTCGCTCGCATGGTGGAATACACAGTGTACATGTGCTGTTTTTGACGATCTGCATTTTTGGATCCTCGGGTATAAGCCCACCCCCCAAACTTGACGTGATTTCATGTTCGAGGGGGGTGGGCTTATACCCGCGTCAGTACGGTAAATAAAATTTGGTACTCATACATTTCAGGGCATAAATCATCATATGGCAATACAATTACGTGTGTAGCGCATGTAACGCATGCGTATGCGCGCTTAACATTTTCAAAATTTATTTTCGATGAAATAAGAGTACGTTTCAGGCAATTTTAAGCGTTTACAAAATTGCCATGAGTGCGCAGATTTTTGCGCACTCTTTTTGCCCGATCTCTGTTTTCTTGACTTACTTTCAACTCGAAATTATGTTATACGAGCACGTCAAAAGTGACAGGCTACGCACGTGTAAATTAAAAAAATATAAATGTTTTTAAACATTTCAACATTTTTAAACATGTTCAGTAATTTTGGTCAGTTGGTAGGTTGGTCGGTAAACACTAATGAGCACGCGACTGCAGCCATCTATATGGCTGCAGTCTATATTGTTTATCGTCATTACATTCAACCAAACATGTAAAAAATGTGGTTAAAATATCGTACTGTCTAGCGCGTACGCGGTAGATTGTTTACTCAAAAACCAGTGACCCTATTCAACCTTGTTTTTGTAGTTGAGCCTCTCATGACCTGGGATTTGTTTGTCTTCCTATGCCAAGATAATATAGTTCTACATGCCATGTGCTTTTTTCTCTGAGAAATATTTATTATAAGTGCCAAAAAACGTTTTTTTCTCGATATGAAGCCTTTATTATTCAAATCTTTTAGAGAAAAATCACACATACCATAAAGGTCCATTATTTCACTTTTTAAATAAAATTGTGAAAATTACGTGAGGCTCAACTACAAAAATTAAATTTTGTGATATGATGTCATCGTAAGCCAATCAAAGCTGAGATTTCCCGCAATCGGCAGAGCTCACGGTTGCATCATTTTGGATCCTGGCTATTTGATTGGTTGACGCGAATCACTCACAGCGGAATGTTTTCTCTCGCGTGTACCGCGAAGTCACATGGTCTGTCTGTACTGATCGTTACTACACAAATTTAGAGCAATGAATTTGTACGAATTCCGTTAAATAAACAACTTAATATTATGTTGTAAACATTTAATAACATATTTTATTGATATTTCCAATGTTGATATATAAAATAAATTACTATAAAACGTTATATGTAATTATTTTAGCGAAAAACGATGTGGTTCATACAATTGTCGACTGAGGGCGCAATTTGTTTACAACGTTCGTGGCCAAAAACAATCATTTTCGGCGATGTTTTAGACCCTATATTTCGAAAACTACAAGTCAGATTTTCGTAATTCTTTCTTTATTGGAATATTGAAACAAAATACTAACATATGTTTAAATTGGTTGAAAAATAACAACTTTTAATTTTGCATCGTTATCCCTAATATTAGGTTTAATAAACAATCTTACATTATATATAACGTTAGAGTGCAACGTTTGCAGTATAATTAGTAAAATATTAACATTTTACCACACATGGCGTGTCATACATACATAGCTTTTTGGCGTTTCATGAATTTGGCAATTTCATAACTGGCGGCCGAAATGATCAGACACCGTCGTACTAGGCCTAGGCCTACGCTAGTATAGCCTACTAGGCCTAGGTAGCCACGCCTACAGGCCTACCCGGCCTAGCTAGCTAGTTAGAGGGCCTCCTGAGTGAGGCCTAGCTAGTAGGCTACTACTAACTACTCTCTAGCCTAGTAGGCTAGAGAGTAGATAGTAACAAATGTTTATATAATTTATAAAAGTAAGTACCGCCCCTTTTTCTTCATATTTTCAGCCTCCGAGGTCCACTCTCTACTTTGCAAATAATAACAATAATTAATAGGCACATGGAATGAAATAATTAATATTCCGGCATGGCTTAGTGTTTAGGCTCCACACGTAACGTCGTCGTAACTACTACCAAAGAATATATATCACAAGAATGAGTAATCCGCGATTTTCCCTGTAACAGTAATATTGTCCATGTGGTAGGGCGCCGCCATAAGTGTGGATGTATCTGGGATGTATACAACTTTTTGTGACTGTTTCACTAATCAAAGGCTGGACCACCGGTAGTATTTTCATGATAAAAAATGTTATCAACTACATGCCAACATCATGTTAAATACTATTTGGATATTTAATTGTTCGTTTTATGCAATTTATTTAGTAAAAACTGCCGTGTAAAAAGTTTGCTTTATCAACCGGGCGCTACGATAGCGTGACCGGCGGGCGTGTTGCTGTTTACGCGATTTCACGAAGGATAGTTTAATAATATTCCTATATTTAACTTGTTTCTGGTAAAACAAATAAATGTTAATAACATTTAACATTTTGTCCTATTAATAACATGTATTTTATACTAATTTATATCATAAAAACAATACTTAATTTACCGGGCGTAGAGTAGTACACGGCAATGGTAAAGAATAGGCCGTGCTGAGTAATGATTCGTTGATTTTGGTGTTGCTGTGTTAGGCCTTTTTTTGTGAACTAACTTAGCATGTTAGTAAATAATTGTCTGTAAAAGTGAATGTACACTAGTTTGTTAATAAATATGTATGTATTATAAAATAGTTTACAATTGCAAAACCTATTATCATAATTCTATTTAATGTGACATGTATAATCAAGTCTTATTTAGTATGTATACATCCGCCCTTACGAGGGCGGGCATCACTCACTGGAGCTCTCTGTTACAAATTGCTCATGCAAAAATCGCGGAATACTCATTCTTGTGATATATATTCTTTGCTACTACCAAAGAATATTATTATGAGGTATATTCAGAGAGTCATTTCGACGATCGAGCATTCTCTACTTCTACGGAGCGCCATATATGCCTTTATTTACCTACGAAATAGAAATAGTACTACGGTAGCTGCTCCAGTGGACCAAATTTAGCACTAGTGGAGCGCAGTGATATAAAATAGAAATAAGTCACTGAATTTTAATATCATTTCGTATGTTAATACACTGTGCTCAAGTGGACCCAATTTGGCGAAAGGGGAGCACAGTGATATAAAATAGAAAAAAAGTCACTGAATTTTAATATCTTTTCGTATGTTAATACACTGTGCTCAAGTGGACCCAATTTGGAGCCAGTGGATCACAGTGATATAAAATAGAAAAAAGTCACTGAATTTTAATATCATTTCGTATGTTAATACACTGTGCTCAAGTGGACCCAATTTGGCGAAAGGAGAGCACAGTGATATAAAATATAGAAATAAGTCATTGAATGTTAATATATTTTCGTATGTTAATACACTGTGCTCAAGTGGACCTAATTTGGCGCCAGTGTGGAGCACATTGATATAAAATAGAAATAAGTCACTGAATTTTAATATCTTTTCGTATTTTAATACACTGTGCTCAAGTGGACCCAATTTGGAGCCAGAGTGGAGCACAGTGACATAAAATAAAAAAAAAGTAACTGATTTTTAATATCTTTTCGTATGTTAATACACTGTGTTCAAGAAGTGGACCCAATATGGAGCCAGTGGAGCACAGTGATATAAATAGAAATAAGTCACTGAATTTTAATATCTTTTTGTATGTTAATACACTGTGCTCAAGTGGACCCAATTTGGCACCAATGGGAGCACAGGGAAATAGTCACATACAAAAACATCGAGAAAAAATACTTCTGGAATTTAAAAATATTTCAAACTTGGTATATATCTTCAATATCGGTTACTCCATCCGTAAACCAAAAGAAAAAATAGTTTCAAGCCACATAGTGATTTTAATAACTTGAGTTCGCTTAAGATAATACTTATGAAAAAACATACAATTCCGACACATATTATGTTCAACTCTAATAATGATTTTGACAACAAAAAAAAAACGGTTAGGAATTCGATTTTTTCCCTGTAAATTAAGCAACTTAAATTAAAAATATACCAAGAAATATATATTGAAATCAAGGAGTATTTTTTTTTTACAAAAGAAATGTTCGTATGTTAATACACTGTGCTCCAGTGGATCCAATTTGGCGCCAGTGGAGCACAGGGAAATAGTCACATACAAAAACTTCTAGAAAAAATATTTATCGAATCAAAAATATTTCAAACTTGGTATATAAGTTCAATATCGGTTACTCCATCCGTAATGCAAAAGAAAAATTAGTTTATTTAATTAGTTTAATTTTATTTTAGTTTAATTATTCTCGATCTATAATGTTCGTCTTCTTCAGTATTAGATACATTATTGAAATCAACGTTCATTGGAGGTGGGGGTTGAATCGCCATTAAACACGTCATATCCCCCATCTCTTCCCTCATCTCTTCCTCCTCCTCTGCTGTAAAATAGGCACCAGTCATAGCTAGTATGTCTTCATCTTCAAATTCTGAATCACTGCTTATATATATAACTTCTTCTTCGACATCAGAGTCCATAGTAAGATCAATGATTTCAATCACGGAACCCATAGTAACTAGTTGTTGGTTTTTGGTCTGTCTTGTCGAGCTCTGTAGCGTTGTAGAATGAGGTAAATATTACAAAATATTCGAGAGTTATATACAGTCAAAGGATTACATTCGGCATTTACTAAATTTGTTTCAGCCAATTGTCATTGTTGTATTTCCTGTCGGAACATTGCGTCGAAGCCTTCCCAATGTCATTCAATTTAAAAAATGTCCGATCCAAGATCATCAAACCGTTTTCTCATAACTCGCTGCATAGTAGCCTTAGCCTTATCAGCTAATTTAGAATCGGCGTAATCAGCTGTTGGTTTGTAGAAGTTCATACTGATAAAAACTGTACTAAATTCTCTTAATCATGTAGAAGTGAGTTTAGTGCGTTGTGAGTTTAAATTTTTGACCCACATATTTATACACCAAAATTTAATTTATGCATGACATCAGAAGCGTCCTTCTTTTGTTTTTATTTCATAACATTAATTCCGAATGGTAACATTTCAAACAAAACACCAAAACAACTTTATTAACTAGTTTTAATTAAACCAAGTACATCTTTACTGTACCCAATTTTTAAAATTTACCGCCACTACATGACTATTCGTGACCATTCATTCATTGCGAAGCTCCATTGTTAACAGATGGCTAAGTACTACATGTCGGTAAAGATTAATAAGAACACCTTCATTACTTAAGTTTACATACTTAACCTTTATTTTAAAATCCTAAATATTCGGAAGAAAATGACTTATGCCTTGGGAATATGTCGGCGTAGATCAAGCAAAAACTTTTAATTAACCAGGTGCATCTTTACTGTACTCCTTTTTAAAATTACCACTATAGCACATGACTAATCATGACGACAACATTCAATGAATCCGAATGTTAACAATTCCGGAAGGAAGGACATGTCGGCCTTTAACAACTGTAGGCCTATTATTTAATTTTAATTAACTCCTGCACGTGGTTCTATTGATATCTTATCTTTCTGTTATAATTGTATACCCCGAAACACAATACCTATTGTTTCATACTTAACGCCCTATAAACGTCATTTAACTACTCCTTAAGACAGCTAAACAATCCTCTTCCATATATCGTAAACTTACATCGGATCCCACCCCGTAAATTGCGGATAAGGTGGCCAAATCTGTTTCTGTGATGGTAAAAAAAACACTCCATCGATCCTAAGATTGGACTTCATTTGGCACAGGTCAATCCAGTTCAAGGCAGATTTTATTTCCTACATAGAATCCACAAAACAGGCAATCCTGGTAGACCCATTATTTTGGGCAATGGCACTGCTACAGAGAAAATTTCTGAATATGGGAATGATTTACTTAGACCATATGTGACTAATCTCCCTTCATACATTCAGGACTCCACGGACTTTATCCGCAAAATTAACCAAATTTAAAATTAACATAATAATTCTATTCTGGCTACATTAGATGTTTCATCGTTGTATACTAATATCCCTCACAAAGAAGGAGCCGACGCATGTATTTTAAATTACAAACAAATTACAGGCAAAACGCCTACTAAAGCTCATTTATGAGAACTGGTCATGTTGATTTTAACCAACAACAATTTTAGTTTTGGAAATTACCATTACTTTCAAATTCATGGCACAGCGATGGGCACAAAAATGGCGCCATCTTTTGCAAATTTATTTATGGGACAATTTGAGGCCAAATTTCTGTCCCTCCAACCTAATAAACCACTTTTTTGGTTTTATTTATTTATTCAGTATCCAACAGTGTAAAGAAAAAACAGGATCGCCATAAAATATATATATATTATGACGACATCTTCATGATCTGAAGATAATTTGGAATTTTTTCTTCTCAATATTAATTCAGCCCACCCAACTATCAAATTTACAGCTACCAAATCCACTAGTAGCGTTGATTTTTTTATCCATAAACCCACAGATAAAAATATGTACCTGCTCCCTAGCAGTTGTCATCCCCAACACTGTACTACCGAACAGTAAAGCATTACGTATCAGACGTATCTGTTCTTCAGATTTAGATTTTCAGAATCGTACCGAAGAACTAACCGGACATCATCTCCGGAATAGAAATTACAAGAAGGACATCGAAACTGCTATAAAGAAAGCAAAAGATATTCCTCGATGTCAAACACTGACGTACAAACTACATCAGCCAAGTTCGACCAGAGTGTCATTGGTCACAACCTATCACCCTAGGTTACCTCCATTACGGGATATTAATTTATTGAGAAACATATGCCCATTCTACAGTCCACAGAACGTCTCAGGACTGTTTTTCCGGTGTAAGATTTAAATGTGTCCGGTGTTTGAAAGTGTCCACTGGACAATTTTCAGCATTGAATAGTGTAATACCAGCTGTTGAAAATGGCTGCAACCACCCGGGCAGCTTTCATCGATAAAAAAGTAGGACCATCGACATCGACATCATATTAACCCCGTAAAAACTAGGGCACTGGACGGTCACCAACTCCCGTTAGGGTAATTATAATTCCTTAGAATACCAACTTGAATCGCAAAATATCAAGTCGATTGAAATAAATATTACTATTATTATATCTGGAGACATATAGTCTAATCAAATTAAATTGTTTGTTTTTGATTGAGTATATACAACCTGTTGTCAATTTGAAGTAAATCGACAACTTGAAAAAATATATAGCCTACCGGTACTGTATTATTATTTCTAGGGAATGAATATCACTAAATCATATAGGCATAGGGCCTACCTATTTTCGTTCTCTCGAAATATTATTTCATTGGAATTCGAATTACTAATTCGCGAGAGAACGAAATAATTTCCCTCGAAATTATTTCGTTCTCTCGATCATTCCTTGTCTCGAAGTAGTAATTCGTTTTTTATATTGTTCAGTTCTTGAAATCTTATTTTGTTCTCCCTAAATATATTTGTTCCTTCAAAATATTTTTCAGTTCTCAAAATATTATTTTGTAATATTCATAATACTGTTACTAATTTAATAATATTAACTGATAACAAAAGTGCTTTAAACAAGTAAGTTCGTCATTGTTAAAGTGAGTTCTTTTTCATTATATTTTTTTTTCACAGGTGCGTGATTTTTGGTTTTATTTAATAAAACATTGAATTGGTTAGTCACAATATTTTTTTTGTTTCTAGAGATTTTACATTATTTATTTATTTATCTAAAATACATTTGAAAAATATTGTTGATGCATATTACCAAAAAATATTTATTTTTTTATATTTTATATGGCAAAATAAACACCTTAATTGCGCATCATAATTATTCGTTCACTCAAGGGTATTTCGGTTTTTTGTTTTTTTCGAATAATCTCTAAAAAAAAACGTCCACCTCTCCTAAGGGACCACTTCTCATAATTCCGTAACGACCACCTTTCGCAAATTACCACCTCTATTGAGGTGGTCACTTACGGGAGGTGTAGTCGGTAAAAGAAGTGGTCGTCTACGAGCGGTGGTAGTTTATGAAAGCAGTCCGTTATGAGAGGTGGTTACCCCTTCAGGAGGTTGTCCATTGTGAGAAGCGGTCCTTTAACAGAGGTAGTCCCTTTTAAATATTAAAGGTGGTCGCTAACAAGGGTGGTTGCTTACGATCAGAGTGCTAAGTTTTGAAAGCCGATCACTTACGAGAGGTGGATAGACTGACGGCAAGTAGAGAAATACATTTGCACATGATTTAGACATTTAGGTTTGTAAAATATATAATATTTTATTAGCTGGCGATATTAACTACATTAGCTGTGAGGCAATTTTCGTTACCTGTTGAGTTGTACATTAGTATAATGTTGATTTTTATTTAATAAATAAGCTGTTGGTGTTTCTACATCATTAGCTATAGTTCTAGGTTTTATTATATGGGTGGATTTGACTTTTCTACACTAGCAGTTTTGAACAGGGCCTACTGTATTAGTTTAAATGGAATGCTACAAGTTGTATTATTTTTTTTTTATTTATCGTTTTGTGTACTAAAGTGGCAGCATAATCAGTATTTATTTTTACCAGATGTCCAGCAAGGGTAATGTCCCAATTGGTAATTGCCACAATTGTCAGGTCAACCTCAAAACAGCGGCTCTCGGGACCGGGAGAGTTGTATGATTTATTTTTATTATTATTATTTTTTTGAATGCGCCTTGAGCACTCTGTGGTATGTGCGCTATAAAAATCCTGTTATTATTATTTGTTATTATTATTTCACCTTTTAGTCGTGTCTGTCTTACAGTAAAGTGATCTTTAATTGGAAGAGGACCAGTACAATTACTTGTTTTTAATCACATGATTATAAACTATTTATTCCTCTTGTCTGTGCTCGTACAAAATAATAAAACGGTCGCTAATTGGAAGTGTCTTAAAGTAAAGTGATCTTTAATTGGAAGAGGACCAGTACAATTACTTGTTTTTTATCACATGATTATAAACTAGTTATTCCTCTTGTCTGTACTCATACAAAATAATAAAACGGTCGCTAAATGGAAGTGTTTAAATTGAAGTGATCTTTAATTGGAAGAGGACCAGTACAATTACTTGTTTTTTATCACATGATTATAAACTATTTCTTCTTACTTGTCTTTATTCATACAAAATAATATAACGGTCGCTAATTGGAAGTGTCTTAAACTGAAGTGATCTTTAATTGGAAGAGGACCAGTACATTTACTTAATTTTGTCACATAATTAAACTATTAATTATTCTTGCCTTTACTCATACCAATTAATAAAAATGGTCACTAATTAGAGGTGTCTTAAAGTAAAGTGATCTTTAATTGGAAGCGGACCAGTACAGTTACTTAATTTTGTCAAATAATTAAAACTATTAATTATTATTGTCTTTACTCATACCAATTAATATAATGGTCGCTAATTGGAGGTGTTTTAGGTAAAGTGATTTTTAATGGAAGAGGACCACTTCATTTACTTGTTTTTGTCACATACTTAACAATTATTTATTCTTTTTGTCTTTATTCATACTAAATAATATAATGGTCGCTAATTGGAGGTTTCTTTAAGTAAAGTGATCTATAACTGGAAGAGGACTAGTACAGTTACTTAATTTTGTCACTATCTTAATTAAAACTATGTATTCTTCTTGTATTTACTCCTACCAATTAATAAAATGGTCGCTAATTAGAGGTGTCTTAAAGTAAAGTGACCTTTAATTGGAAGCGGACCAGTCAGTACAGTTACTTAATTTTGTCACATAATTAAAACTATTAATTATTATTGTCTTTACTCATACCAATTAATAAAATGGTCGCTAATTGGAGGTGTTTTAAGTAAAGTGGTCCTTTATTGAAAGAGGACCAGTACAATTACTTGTTTTTTGTCACATAATTAATAACTATATATTCTTCTTGCTTTATTAATACTAAATAATATAATGGTCGCTAATTGGAGGTTTCTTTAAGTAAAGTGATCTATAACTGGAAGAGGACTAGTACAGTTACTTAATTTTGTCACTATCATAATAAAACTATGTATTCCTCTTGTATTTACTTCTACCAATTAATAAAATGGTCGCTAATTAGAGGTGTCTTAAAGTAAAGTGACCTTTAATTGGAAGCGGACCAGTACATTTACTTAATTTTGTCACATAATTAAAACTATTAATTATTCTTGCCTTTACTCATACCAATTAATAAAAATGGTCACTAATTAGAGGTGTCTTAAAGTAAAGTGACCTTTAATTGGAAGCGGACCAGTACATTTACTTAATTTTGTCACATAATTAACAATTATTTATTCTTCTTGTCTTTTCACATACCATATAATATAATGGTCCCTAATTGGAGGTGTTTAGGCAAAGCGATATTTAATTAGAAAAAAAAAATTTGTTTGGCATCATTAAGTATTATTGGTTATTAAAAGAAGAGAAGACAAGTGCAGGCGTGATAAAAACAACCACCTATCATAAAACGTATGATACAGTATTTAATAGTGGACGCATTTCAATCCATGGGTCAGACATTATTAAACGGGCCGGACAGCATTAAATTGTTGAAAAACGCCCACGAACCCGTTGAAACATGCAACTGGACACTATCCAATGCTGAAAAGTGTCCACCCGGACACTTTTGAATGCTGGACACAATTCAATCTTACACCGGAACTACCCATTATTGCATTTCTCCCAACCTTCGTGATATATTAGTCAGATCCAAATATTTAGAGTGAAATTAACTCTCATGACAGCCAAAATTTGGGCAGTCACCTTTGAGGCAAATCTCGCAAAACTTGTTCATTGGTTGATTCTAATGAAAAATTTAAGAGTAACCAAACTGGCCGCATTTTTCGGATAAGAAGACAATCAATTAATTGTTTAACCAAAAACGTCATTTATCTCATATACTGTAATATTTGCGGGCCTTTTGCAGCAGAGAAAAAGTCTGTCGTTTGTGATACTGGTATAAAGATGTAAATGGGCATCCCATGGTGGTAAAATTAGGTGGTATCTCTCTCATCTACCCGGGGTCGATTTTTTAGCACGTTTCGGGGTCCCCCCGGTCTAGACGCAGCAGGGGGTACCCGGCAGACTCCCATTTTCATTGACTTAAAGTGACCCCCAACACACTTAAATAGTCAGATATTGGTACCTAGCTCATCTAACCAAATATCTCTGGGCTGCCGGTCTATAACCTCAATATACAACAAATAACATTAATGTACGATGTAGTTTAACACTGTTCTCAACTATAGTCATTTTGGTATACTTGCAGTGATAAAGGATAAAGAATAGGATAACTTAACAATATATACAACAAATAGCATTAATGTATGATCCAGTTTAACACTGTTCTCAACTATAGTCATTTTGGAATACTTGAGCACAGTGATAAAGAATAGGATAAACTTAACAATATACAACAAATAACACAAGTAGGGCCTACACGATGCAGTTTAAAACTGTTCTCAACTATAGTCATTTTGGTATACTTGAGCACAGTGATAAAGAATAGGATAAACTTTGAATAAACAGAAAATAACATTAATGTACGATCCAGTTTCACACTGTTTTCTTATCTATAGTCATTTTGGTATACTTGAGCACAGTGATAAAGAATAGGATAAACTTAACAATATACCGTACTACAACAAATAAAATTAATGTACGATGTAGTTTAACACTGTTCTCAACTATAGTCATTTTGGTATACTTGAGCACAGTGATAAAGAATTGGATAAACTTAACAAGATACAACAAATAACATTAATGTCCAGTTTTTAACACTGTTCTCAACTATAGTCATTTTGGTATACTTGAGCACAGTGATAAAGAATTGGATAAACTTAACAATATACAACAAAAAACATTAATGTACGATCCAGTTTAACACTGTTCTCAACTATAGTCATTTTGGTATACTTCAGCACAGTGATAAAGAATAGGATAAACTTAACAATAGGCTATACAACAAATAACACAAGTACACGATGCAGTTTAAAGCTGTTCTCAACTATAGTCATTTTGGTATACTTGAGCACAGTGATAAAGAATAGGATAAACTTAACAAAATACAACAAATAATATTAATGTACGATCCAATTTAACACTGTTCTCAACTATAGTAATTTTGGTATACTTGAGCACAGTGATACACTTACAGAATAGGGTAAACTTAACAATATATAACAAATAAAATTAATGTACGATGTAGTTTAACGTTGTTCTCAACTATAGCCATGTTGGTATACTTGAGCACAGTGATAAAGAATAGGATAGTTTAACACTGTTCTCAGCTATAGCCATGTTGGTATACTTGAGCACAGTGATTAAGAATAGGATAAACTTAACAAAATACAACAAATAACACAAGTACACGATGTAGTTTAACACTGTTCTCAACTATAGCCATGTTGGTATCACAGTGATAAAGAATAGGATAAACTTAACAAAATACAACAAATAACACAAGTACACGATGCAGTTTAACACTGTTCTCAATTATAGTCATTTTAGTATACTTGAGCACAGTGATAAAGAATAGGATAAACTTAACAATATACAACAAATAACACAAGTACACGATGCAGTTTAACACTGTTCTCAATTATAGTCATTTTGGTATACTTGAGCACAGTGATAAAGAATAGGATAAACTTAACAAAATACAACAAATAACACAAGTACACGATGCAGTTTAACACTGTTCTCAATTATAGTCATTTTGATATACTTGAGCACAGTGATAAAGAATAGGATAAACTTAACAATATACATTTCATTTATTTATTTGACCAGCAAAACATAATATACAATGTACAAAGATGAATTGGTCAGGAACTGCTAAAGTAATACGATCACTGTAACTAAAATGATCTTAAGTAAAATAAATATATAATTTTATAAACAAATAAACTATAAAGCTGTGAGTATACACAGGGAGTTGTTATTACTAATAACAACTCCCTGGTATACAGAACAAAATAGAACAAACATGATATACCAAAAAATTGAATTAAATATACAAAAAAAAAGAATTAAAGATAATTATCATGAAGGAAAGAGTCAATAGATGATAAAAGATGAGGAAAAGATTCAGTAACAGCTAATTGGCGTAATAAGGAAGGTAACTGAGACCAAAGCTTAGGGAAGCGGTTTATAGGAGAATTACGAAGGGCCAGGGTTCGAGAAAAGAGATGATTAAAAGTGAGGTCTTCAGCAGTATGTCTAGGATTGATTGTGAGATTCTGGATGACAGAAGAGCAGTCAGTAAAGCCGTAAAGACATTTAAAAATAAAAAAGTGAAAAAGGATTTTGTTGCGACGGTTTTCAAGAGACATGAGGTTAAAAGATTTTAACCTGGTAACTTATGGTATCTCTCCTCCTTTACATTTTAGAATTCTTCTTGTAAAATTTCGTTAGATGCGCTCTATGCGGATTGACTGGGACTTGGTTTGAGGCAACCATAGCAGAAAGTCCATAGTCAAGAATGGGTAAAATTTAAGATTTAAAAAGAGACAGTAAAGCAGGGTTTGAAGCATTATTAGCAACACTAAAAATAAGCCCAGACATTATGTTTGCCTTATAAACAACATTATTTATATGTTCATTCCAGGATAATTTGTTGTCGAGAGTGAGACCAAGATATTTGTGTGAGGAGACAGTGAAAAGAGGTTGGCCATTATAGAAATGAGTGTGAGGAATGTAAATTTTCTTCCGAGTAATATGCATCACTTTTGTCTTCTTCTTTGAGTTAAATGACATGCCCACTGGTGAATGGAATGAAGATCAGATTGAAGAATTGTAGGGTCGGTATCTGAATGAATGGGTCTATAAATGAGAAGATCAGCAAAGAGTACAAAAGTAGAGTTCAGAATAGAGTCATTGACAAATAAGTTAAATAAAAGAGGACCTAAAACGCTGCCTTGTCGGACTCCAGATGTGACCAAACCTTTGAAGGAAACGTTACCGGCAAAACGAACTCTGTGGGTTAAAAAGGATTAAATTCAATGCCACAAGGGTCCGCAAATGTTATATTGTTGTTGAGCGAGTTTCTTAAGTAGGAGGACGTCATGAGAGGAAGTTTATCAAAAGCCTTTGACATGTCCAAAAATACAGCATCAATGATGTGAGGTTGTGGCTTGTCAAGAATTAAGGACCAGCTATGAGAAATATTAGTTAGAAGAGTAGCACAAGATTTACCTTTTACAAAACCATGCTGGCCTGGGTACAATAGTAACAACTCTGATAAATGTGAGGAGATGGTCTTTTTTACAATTTCTTCAAGACACGTACTTGCAGATGATTGAAGTAAGGGCAACTGGGAGATAGTTTGACAAAGTGGATGCATCACCAGATTTAAAAATTGGAACAACTTCTGCATGTTTCCACTGGAGGGAAAGAGTTCATGAGTTAAGAGATTGTGAGAAAATAGTATACAGAGGATAAGAAATAGGCAAAGAAATAGTCTGAAGAAGCCAAGGTGAAATGTTATCAGGACCAGGTGAAGCAAACGATGAGAATGTAGAGAGGGCATCAGCAACATCTTTAGGAGTGAAGTCAATGTTATCCAATGGAGGAAAGGATGGAGATTGGATATTGCAAGCAGGGGGTGTAGACGGAAGGAGATTAGGATAATTAACAAGGCCATATAGATGGCTGCAGTCGCGTGCTCATTAGTGTTTACCGACCGACCGACCAACCTACCAACTGACCAAAATTACTGAACATGTTTAAAAATCTTGAAATGTTTAAAAACATTTATATTTTTTTAATTTACACGTGCGTAGCCTGTCACTTTTGACGTAACGTAACCACATCGATTCCTGGCCATAAGGGAATATACTGTGAAAAATTGACTTAGCTAAATTAAACTGATATCAAGATAAGGTCAGAAAGCGATAAAACGCATAGTGATACCAGACCGACCGACCGACCGACCGACTGACATAGTGAACTATAGAGTCGCGTCCACGCGACTAAAAACAGAGCAAAAGTAAGAATTAAAAGCATTGGAAATATCATGTAGAATTTCTAAGATCTGATTATTAACATTAAATGTTTGCAAGGTAGATTTAACAAATTCCCAAAAACGTTTACGATTATTGTCTGAGAAAAACAAATTGTCCAAATAAGTTCCATAACTCTTTCGTACAAGACACTTTACACGATTTCCCAATTTCTTATATATTTCCCAATTTCTTATATATTTCCCAATCGGAAATGTATTCAGTTAACTTAGCTTTCTTGAAAAGTATTCTTTTCTTTTTGAATCAGTTTATTTATATCTTGGAATCTTGTAATCCAAGGGTCTGTATGTTATACGTGCTTTTCTTGATATACGAGGAATGCTGTCTCTAACAGCAACATCGAGCAAGTCCATGAATCCTTCTAGAGACTTGTTAACATCTGTACTGTCTAAGAATGCACACCAGAGAGCCAGATGAATCAAATTATTTAAATGACCAAAATCAGCTTTAGAGCGTAGCAAGAAACTCGTGTCGTCGACTTTGGTTGAACAGATTTTCTTGTAGAAATTTGAAAAAAGATTGCATAGTAATCACTAGTATCGACTGGATTAACCAACATTTTAGGTGATACCTTTTCTGGCGGACATGTAAATAATAAGTCAATAATAGTTCCAGATTGATGATCATTTGAAGGTCGTGTAATTGTATCAATCATTTGGGTAAAGTCAATAGGTTCAGTGATGTCAGATAGTGCAGTGAAGTTGACATAAAATCTCTAGTTAACAGAATGCAATACAACAAACATTAATGTACGATCCTGTTTAACACTGTTCTCAACTATAGTCATTTTCATATACTTGAGCACAGTGATAACATGAAAAACATATCATAATTCTATTTAATGTGACATGTATAATATCTATTAAATTAAATAAAGTCTTATTTTATACATCCGTCCTTATGAGGGCGGGCATCACTCTCTGTTACAAATTTCTCATGCAAAAATCGCGGAATACTCATTCTTGTGATATATTCTTTGGCTAGGGCTAGGCCTAAGCTTAAAAAGTTTGTTTACAAATGGCAATTTCATTAATTCGACGAATATTCCAAGCACGTACCCAGTTGTTCTTTGATTCACAATTCATCTGGCTCATTGGCCTTGCGTTAATTGTTGCAGAACTAGTATTAAACGTGTGGGTTATACAAAATATAAAATGTATGTTTACTAGGCCTACTACTACTAGGCCTACGTGTGTAGGTTTGTAAGGATGCTAGTCAAGTCGCCCCATCGCAAAGTCGCCCCAAAACAAAGTCGCGCTGACACAGTCGCACCAACTCGAAGTCGCCCCAACGTGAAGTCGCCCCATCACAAAGTCGCCCCAATGCAAAGTCGTCCCATCACTAAGTCGCCTACGGTTTTATTTTGGTATGAAGCGCCACCGCTAGTAGTACGCTGTTTTAATCGAATCGGTTGCGTTTGATATTGATCTCGTTGTTACTTTGGTCGCGCCAAATGTAGTATATTATAATGTTTACTAAATTTTTTGCGTTTTAATTTTATTTTTACAGGAGTAAATGTGCTTTTTGAAAATCATTAAAAAAATAGTTCCTTGTTTGAAAGTTCTAAAAAGATTATCCCTGATTTATAGTTTCGAAATTTTAATTTAATATGATTTTAAAATTAGTTACCAGAGCCACAATTACGAATCTTTCTGGATACCAGCTCATTTTTTAGGATAATATAATAAATATATAAATTTGTAGTAGGCCTTCGTATAGATTAGTTAAAACAAACAGCGTTATAAGACAATGAATGTTATTTATTTATATGCTACTTATTGATCATTTTGCATTTATTAACAAGTTATATATGTCTATTGTTATTTAATTTTATGACTTTTCAAAATGAAGAAATAAAAAATATTTTAAAATATGATATTTGAATGCGACCGATTTTACATGCAGGTATTTTAATAGTAAAATTAAAACGCTACATTTCGACTTTGCGATGGGGTAACTGTGGCGGGGCAACTTTGTTTTGGAGCGACTTTGCAATGGGGCGACTTTGCAATGGGGCGACTTGATTGGATCCCGTTTGTAATACGACATACTTTATTATCTCCATAAGAAGAAATTAATGAGAAATTGTAATGTTAATTAATCATCTTTTTCTTATAATTAAAGTGCCTCTCTCCTAGCAGATGTAGGTATCTGGGTGGTAAAGAGGTAGTAGACGGTTATTATTAGACCATCCTTGTCCTAGATAATTACTGACATTACTGACCAATCCATGTACAAACTAAAAAGCCACTCCAAGAGTGCATACCTCCGCCTACTGTAAAATTCTTCTACGTAAGATTTCTCCGGGAAAAAATATATATATATATATATTGAATGAGCATGTTGAAAGATACATTTTTTTGCTTTAGGTATTAGCTTTACATGGTTAAAATCCTGCTGGGGTTAATCATTTGTTTAAATAATTTTTTGATACAAACAATTCTGGCATTGCAACAAACGACCTTTCTAAAATCAAGATTGACCAGGATTTGAGGCTTGTCTTGAAGCTGTGCCGATTTGCGGCGCCTCTGCCTTAACCCATGCAGTAAGCTTAACCGCTTGACCAGTCGACTGATGTTTTCGTCCATATAAAAGAATATGTCCATGTTAAAAGAAGACAGAATGCGTGCTATTTAATATATCGTATGGAAGATAAGCTTTTGTGACATGACCAATATATCAATTGTTCTGTAAGTATATACCTTTGTACAGAATGAAATAAGGAAGGACACACAGTGGTACTAACAAAACTAATTACTGTATCAACTAACAATAGCTAGGCTAGTTGGGAGAAGGGGGTCGTTAGTCGAACTTTAGAGGGGTCTGCCAGGGCCAAGGCAGTGTACAGATAGTCTTTAATAGGTCATTTGGTATTTCTTACAATGTGCTAAATCATATAACATTGGCTGCTGGTGGTATCTACAATATCTAATCTAGGCCAGTTGTGGGAAGGGGGGGGGGGGGGGTCTCTAGTCTAACTTTAGGGTGTTTGGCACTTGCGATGCAGCAGACAATTAGTCTGTCGTTACCCATTTAGTATTGTATGAACACTTGTTCATTTGACATTAATTTTGAGTGGTACCTCACTCAGCTATGCTATCCCCATTTGTAGGCCCTCCCTCGGGGGATCTGATGGGCCTATTGCAGAGGACAAAATGTTTGGTGATATGATATTGGTATATAGGATACAAATGGGCATCCCATGGTGGTGAAATTAGGTGGTATCTCTCTCATCTAATTGATGCCGATTTGTTAGCACCTTTCGTGTCCCCCGGTATAGACGCATCAAGGGGTACCCGGCAGACTTCCATTTACATTGACAAGTGACCTCCAATTAACACACTTAAATAGTCAGATATTGATACCTAGCTCATCTAACCAAATGTATCTGGGCTGCCTGTCTACAGCCATTTACTGAGTATTCAGTACAGTAATACAATAAATACTAGGCGGTCAGAAGATGCTACTAATCAATCAATCAATCATTCGATTTATATAGCGCCATTCCAACAGTCATAGCTCATGGCACTACCAAAAATATCAGAAAATGTGAGTTTTGAGTAGTGACTTTATAAAGGTGCTCAATAATGATGTTTGTTTAATGTTCAAAGATAGGTGGTTCCAGAACCTACTGTAGGTCCAGCAATACTGAAAGTCCGATCCCCCCAACTATGTTTGCGCCTCTGAATGTCCAGTAGCACCTGATGACTAGATCTTAGTTCTTGCTTTCTCTTATTGATTGTCGATCATTCTGAGAGGTATTTTAGAGCACAACTATTTATGCATCGGAGCACCAGCAGGATCTTAAATTGAACACGCAACTCCACTCCAAATACGATCGCCTCGGTCTTTTCATTCAGCTTGAGGAAGTTTAAGCCCATCCATGTCCTAATCTCAAATCTCAGCAACGCCAAAAACAAACGGGTGAATTTGAAAAGAAATAGGTTTTTTAAAACTACTCGTTTGAAAAAGCCGGTACATTAAATCAAGTTTTGTTTTAAAATTACAAATCACAAATTATAACCCTTGCCTCTTGAGGTTTTTTGGACAAGTAGTTCTCGAGAAAATGCAATTTCAGTTTACTTGTTACTTTAAGACTGCTCACCAGCTTTTGAAAATGGTCTTCTATCTTTTAACACTAGACGGTCTGAAAATAATATCATTTTTGTTATTTGTGAAGATATTAATAAACCAATTTTGTTGATTTTCAATAGGCATGGTCTGAACGTATACCTATCTACACCCAAAAATTCAGAACAATAACTTGAAAACTGTAGGCGCTATTGTGCTAACAAACAAACATACATACAAACAAAGTAAATACTATACGTCACAAAATTATTTTTTGCCAAGTAACAAACAAACACACACTACCGATTACATATACCTCCTTGGCGGAGGTAAAAAAGGAAAGGTCCTACTAGCCTAACCCTAATACTTAAGTCATATGTTAACTGTTAATTTTGCGTTGATTTAATACAGCAATGACTTTGTATTGCTATAGTATACTACTAGGGCGATAAGCCTATTTTGTATTTATTTATTTTATTTTTATTTCTTTATTCTTTAGCCTGTTCAGTAGTAAACTACTGTTCTCCCACAGGGCCCAGTATAACGTATAACAGTGACAAAATACAATGAAAAGGTATAAAATAAAAAAATGAACTAGACCTTCCAAGCTGTATGTTATAGAATTTCATATTCAATTTTTTAAAATATATATACAATATATACAAATTTCAGTTAATAAAGTTTTAATTATTATATTATTATTATTATTATTATACAAATTTGATGAATAAATATTTTTAAACATAAGCACAATAAAATTACACCATACAGTCATTATAGATTTTGCTTCCCATGTAGGTGAACCTCCTTTTTCCAGCTTCGGCACGACAAGTGTCCCAAGGAACTAGACTGAAGATACTTTCGTTTACCAATTTTATGTATTTGTGTGATATTTGATTGTTATTAAAAGTGTCATTTTGCACCATCCATGTATGTAACTACATGTAAGTCATGAATTTCTGTATAGTACAGTATATTATTAAACTTACACTTACAGTTTAAAGGGTGGTTTCTACTAGCAGGGAGATTACATCATTTAAACCCCTTATCATGCCGAGTGTTGACAAAGTGCGAGGCAGCGAAGCAAGCGAGGTATGCAAGGCACGCCAAATAATTTAAGTAGTCATATTTTGTCAAATTTTACTTTTACAAAATTGGCCAAACTGTTCACAAGTTGTCTGAACGACAGTCTCTAACTTTCGATAAACTATTTTGTTATAGCGACACACAGTCAAATGACTTCATGCTTGATTGGCATTTCGAGCGTGTTCACTTTACAATTAATTTAACATGTCGCTCGAACATAGCAGAGCGAAAATAATATTTTGTCACATCCCTGCACCTCGATCCGGTAGACCTTGAGAGATGGAAAATCCCTGAGCTTTACTATTTAGCAGGTAGCGGGACGATTCTGCTCTAGAGGCCTATGTAGAAAATCAATTTGATATAATAATATTTGGTGTAATAATAATGATACACTATTTCTGTTTTAGTAGGCTAGGTATATTACAAACGATTTTTATTATTGTTGTCCATGTACGTACCTGGCGCTAGTTTCCTTCACTTGTATTTGACTCCAAATTTGATAACTAACTTAATATCGTGTGAATACCACACCTTAAAAGTATGCCTCGCATAAAAAGTAACAAATAAATTCTTAAATTAATTTCACTTAATACTCAATGTTCAATATTTTTTTTTCTATGGAGCGTCAAAAGAGCAACGATACTAGAGGACTAAAACTCAGTGGAATGCATCAATTTCTAATGCATTTATTGGTGAAATACATGTTTAATTTCAATATAATTTGGTAATCTGTAAATAAAAATGCTGTAATATGTTACTGCTGATACTGTTCTGTTTTCAAAGAATAATAATCGATCCTAAGTCAACATCACTACCTAGCCTAGACCTAGGATATTATGATGAATTTTTCTATTTTATTCTTAAAAATGTTAACAAAACCGTGTACAGTATCAACAGTAATAACATTTTTCCCTACTAACAGTGACAAAATCTATTGAAATTGAATGTGATTTCACCAAATAATGCGTTAATTATAGGGATTCCACAGAGTTTTAGCCCTTTAATAACAATGCGTTGCATACATTTCTGACTTGCCTCGCTTGTCTGCCTCGCTGCCTCACACTTTGTTACTACCAAATGCTTAACCAATTGCTTTTTTAAGGTTAATATAGTTGGTGCGCAGACTACTGTGGTTAAAAAAATCTAAACGGCATCTACTTGATTTGGTTGAAAAAATCTAAACGGCATCTACCGTACTTGATTTTATTTAAAAACTTTCCAAATGTGTCATCTGGTAGTACCCTATGGACGTATCTTGAAAAAGAGATCTTTGTCTATTCCTTTAAATCCTTGAATTATTTTGAAGGTTTCAATTAGGTCTCGATCTCCTTAATCTTTGTTGCTCTAAACTGTATAAGTTTAGTGCCTTAAGACGGTCTTCATAATCTTAATTTATCAATTATAGAATTAGTTTGATTGAATCATAGGACAAATGGTATAGTAAACACAGATTTTCCACATGTTCAATCTTGGAGCTGTTCAAGATCATCCTAAACTGTATTAGAAAAAATAATTTTATTACTAGACTTTTATTAGGTTCATCATCTAAATAATGTTATTACTTACCAGTGGGAATGCCACTTCGCGTTTTGACCGTTAAATCGTGTAAAATCGACTTACTTCCGCATTGACGATTTTGAAGCGCCACCTATCGTTGAAAACTGAAACCATGATTTTTCGTCGCCTAGCAAATAAGTGCTGTTTTATTTTAAGCTCTCATGAATATTTAAGAACCGCCCAACATTACCTATTATGGTAAAAGCATTTCCTAATAAGTATAATTGAATAACCAATCGGTTTCCTTCAAAGAAGCCGAAGCTAATACAATACATTCGGCGACTGAAGTCGGGACTCGTGAAATTTATAAATGTGGTACGATTTGACTACTGTTTTGTTGTCCATTTTCTGAATAGTCGGAGGTGCATCCCAACAAATTAAACAAATTATAATCAATTGTTTTATCAAGAATAATATTAGTTTAATCGAGTATGATATATTTCTATCCTGTTCAAAATTTATTGGTGTATTCTCAGGCCTCGAAAGGTAGGTACATTTTCTAGCTGTGAGCGTGGTTTCGGCAACGCGAGACACGTGTGTCAGTATAGGCGATATAGCGAGACGTGTGTTGTACTGTGTTGATGCTGATCCGATAGTCGTTAAGTTGTACTGATTACGAGTATCATTGGTCCTGGCCGGCCTAGCCTGGTGATCTGATCCCCCGCCCCAAAAAATCCTTTTTTTCAATCAGTATTAATATTATTATTTTATTTTTCATTTATTATTTGATTTATTAGGCTCAATAGATGCCTAGCTAGGCTACTAGTAGGCCTAGATTATATAAATAATAATAGTAAATACTGTAATTTAATTAATAAAATACAGCTTCTATTTGCCTTACTTTTATGTCATCATAATAATATTATAATTATATATACAACCAGACATTAACATTTTTTTTAAAATAATATTTATTATTTTTTCTGACACTTTCAGGAATCGTTGATGATGCAGAGTTCTCTGTCTTTGTGACTTCAAACTGAGAGTGAAGTGGATAAAAAGATGACACCGGTACCTACCGACATTGTAATACCCAAACTATAATTTAATTATTTAAAACAAAATGTTGAATAAATATTTATGTTGAATGCAAACCTACTACACTATACTCTGTAAATTATGTTATTGTCATGTGATAGACCTTAAAAATTGAATATTTATTGTATGTTAGGCCTATTTTATATTTTATTATTTATACTGTATTAGTTTAATATACTATTAATTTATATTATACAGTACTACTACTAGTTTGTACATGTTTTTACCCAAAAAAATGAATAAATAATTTGTTATTCAATCTAATTGCTTGTTTGTTCATCAATAACAAAACAATTGTAAGCAAGTATATAACAGTTCTTGTTAGCCGCTTATTTCAGGTAATATTTTTAATATTAGCTAGGCCCTACGCGCCCGATCATAACGTCACTAAGTGACTTTCCGCCCCTGGAACAATCGCTCGTTAATAGGGCTAGGCCTCGGACTCTTATAAAAGCTATTATAATAGTTATGAAAATATTCCTCAACTAAAATGTATACTGTGATAAATAAACAAGTAATAATATTATACGTTGTATTGGAATGTATTATTTATATGAATTCTTATACGCGGACAATTATAAACATCGCGTATATCGTTCGCTATAAATAAATTCATAAACACGATGACGATGTGTTTACAAAATGGCGGTTTCGCTAGTTTTCGATGGAACAAATAGTGGTACCTTTAGTTTGAATAGTCGGAGCTGCATCCCAACCACCGAATTTTGTATCTTAATATCGTATACTGTAGATTATTAATTTTTCTAACAGGGATTTTAAATTCAGGACTGTTCAATTTTTCTAAATATTTTATTTTAACGATTTTCTAGGGTACAATTTCGGAAAAAAGACATTGGTTGATTTTGCCGTTAAATTACAGATTATCGTTTTGTTCAAATACATTAAATTTTACATGACAATATATTAAAACCATTTATGAATTTATTTCACTAACAATATTTTTCCGATAATCAGCTAAAATTACAAATATTGTGTTTTTCCAACACCCTAAAATTTAGCAATTTTGAACCAAATTAGAAAAGTAGGGCGCCCTCTCCGAGTCGAAATTTGACACGATTTGTCGACTGGCTGTCCCACTGTTACTAGTTTCAAGTTTTTATTAGTGTAGACATGGAAATCATTGATAAATTTGCAAAAGAAATAGTTTTTTTTTTTGAGCTATTTATTAGGTGATCATTTAGAATAAAATGATCACCTATTGTTATTGTATCAAATCTTTATTTACCTCCGCCAAGGAGGTATATGTAATCGGTAGCGTGTTTGTTTGTTACTTGGCAAAAAGAATTTTGCCAAGTATAGTATTTACTTTGTTTGTATGTTTGTATGTATGTATGTTTGTATGTATGTTTGTTTGTTTGTTAGCACGATAGCGCCTACAGTTTTCAAGTTATCGTTTTGAATTTTTGGGTGTAGATAGGTATATACTTTCAGACCATGCCTATTAAAAATCAACAAAATTGGTTTTTTAATAACTTCACAAAAAACAAAAATGATATTGTCAGACCGTCTAGTGTTAAAAAATAGGAGACCATTTTCAAAAGCCGGTGAGCAGTCTTAAAGTAAAAAGTAAACTGAAATTGCATTTTCTCGAGAACTACTTGTCCAAAAAAACTTATTTTTGGACAAGAGGCAAGGGTTATAATTTGTGATTTGTAATTTCAAAACATAACTTGATTTAATGTACCAGCTTTTTAATACGAGTGGTTTAAAAAAAGCTATTTCTTTTAAAATCCACCCGTTTGTTTTTTTTGCGTTGCTGTTCCATTGTTAGTCAAATGAGACTATTGTAATAGTTGATAATTAGTTTTTTAGTCATTTTTTTTATTTCATTCTGTGCATAGGTATATACTTACTGTCAGAACATGCCTATTGATTTTAAGGAAAATTTATATATAGGTATAATGTCACAAAAGCTTATCTTCCATCGATATATTAAATAGCACCCGTATTATTTTAACATGAACATATTCTTTGACATGGACCAAAATATTAGTCGACTGGCAGGGGCACCGCAAATCGGCACAGCTTCAAGACACTCCTCGACCATTATTCTGGTCAATCTTGATTTTAAAAAGGTCATTTTTTTGCAATGTTTTTTTGTACGGCAAATTTGACGTACAAAATGTTGTGACGTCATCAAATGGCCACTTGAATTTAAAAATTAGGAATTTTTATCTTTTTGTGTAGGTTACATTCAATAGAGCGCATCTCCGTTATTTGAGCCCGATTTTCGCTCAAATTTCAGTATGTGCTTGCTAAATTAATTATCTTTATCATGAGTTGCCACCATTTTTATTATGATGACGTATCATGCGTAAAAACTCGAATAACGTGGGTCGCGTAATTTCACCTTCAGTGTATATTTGAATATCTCACAGCTCTTCAAAATTAAAGGTGACCTTGATGATTATAATTTATTATGAAAGCAGATGTAATAAAATGTACATATGAAACCGTATACAAATTAAGCCCATCCTCAAATTGATCAGAAGGTATACATTTATATTCAGTCTAATGGGACATTTTAGTAAAAAATGACCGGAAATGCCATTTCTGACCTTTGACCCACACCCCAGGGCATGTATGTATCTCCATAACTACTGATTGTATACACTTGAATTTGGTCTTAAATTGTTTGAAATAAACATTTTGTTATTTGTTGCACATTTTTAAAAATGTTTCAAAAGGTCAAAGGGTCAGGGTCAAGGGTTATATGAACAAATATAAATAGATACTTGTATCTCGGCAACCACTCGTCGCAGCAAGTCAATTTTAGTCTAAAAATGTTCAGAAGGCATACTTTCACATTCAATCTAATGGGACATTTTAGTCAAAAATTATCAGAAATGCCATTTCTGACCTTTGACCCACATATCATGGCATCTTCATATCTCTGTAAGTACTGGTCGTAGAAACTTAAATTTGGTATCAAATTGTTCGAAATATATTTACATTCATTGTAATAGAAAATGTGGTTAAAAGGTGAACAGAAATACTATTACTAATGTTTCAAATAAAAAACATATATCTACATAACTTATCCTTAGACGGTAATGTTATGCAATAGCTGATACTTTAAATTGTTTCAATTTCAAGTACTAGTTATTGCTGTCCCCAAAACATTTTGATAGAAACGTCAAGCTCAACAGTTCTTTTCAGAATGCTAGAAGTAACTTGCCATGTGTATCCGATTAAACACCCCGGGCATTTATTGTTCAAAAGGGTTTTTAGGGGGAGTGAAGGCAACTTTATTTGGGGTATAATATGGTAATATGTATAATCAAATAAATACCACCTAGATGTAAAAAAAAATACAGCACAATTAATATCAAAAAGTTAAAACCAAATTTAAGTTTCTACGACCGGTACTTACAGAGATATGAAGATGCCCTGGAATGTGGGTCAAAGGTCAGAAATGGCATTTCTGATCATTTTTTACTAAAATGCCCCATTAGATGGAATATAAATGCATGCCTTCTGAACATTTTGAGACCAAAATTGACTTGCTGCAACCAGTGGTTGCTGAGATAAAAGTGCCTTTATTTATTTGTTCATATAACCCTTGACCCTAACCCTTTGACCTTTTGTAACATTTTTCAAAATGTGTAACAAATAACAAAATATATATTTCGAACAATTTAAAACCAAATTCAAGTGTCTACGACCAGTAGTTACGGAGATAAATACATGCCATGGGTTGTGGGTCAAAGGTCAGAAATGGCATTTCCGGTCATATTTAACTAAAATGTCCCATTAGACTGAATATAAATGTATACCTTCTGATCAATTTGAGACCAAAATTACTTCGCTGTGACCAGTGGTTGTTGAGATTTAAGGACATATTGGTGTTTGATCTTATGACCTTTCACTTTGACCTTTCGCCACATTTTCAAAATGTGTAACCAAGCCAAAAATGATTGTTTGACCACCTTAAACCAATTTCTGAAGTCAAATTCTCTGGACCTCAAAGTGCATACGAAAGTTGATCTAGCTACTAGAGTACAATGGTTAACTCCGGTAAATGCTACAGTATACAGTATACTGTTACATACTTTTAAACCATAGTTGAACAATAACAACACATCAAAATAACTGTAGTATGACTATATATTATGTTATAAAGAAAATTGTTTATTTACTCGTCCTCCTTTTTGTTGAAATCACTAACTTATAATAATTTATAACTATAATACTAATTAAAAAGCGTACCATGTTTGTTATGACATTGCACAGTAAGCTTTAAACTTCATACTACTCTAAAAATTAATAATTTAACAATTCTAAAGAACTTGGTTTGTTTTGTTCAGATGTTCCAAAAAAATGATTTGTATTGATATAAGGAAGCAAAAAAACATTGTTAACATAGTTTACTAGAGGGTGCAGATGAACCCTTTCTGGCTCCCCAAATAGTGGGCATTTTGTATTTACAAGAACACTGAAAATGTTACCATTACCATACATATGGTTATGCTGACTTAACCAACCAGACTGTTCAAGAAGTTAAATAAGCCATTATTTTCCAAATGCTCGATATGAGAAAGGGCACATCATTCAATGTTTTGAAATGTATGTAAAAGAAATGAAAGTAATAAAAGTAAATCTGTTAATTAGGTTAAAACGGCTGATCAATATGTCAAAAGGTCAAACATGATATGGTCATTATTTGAGAAAAACTTCATTATAGTAAATAGAAATGTTTATGTTCTGAACATTTTGACACCTAAATCAACTCTCTATGACAAGTAGTTTTATGAATATCAAAAGATATTAACATTAATGCAGTTGGAAATCCGCCATCTAGGATCCAAGTTAGGGGCCAAAATCTGGTCAAAATGGCCCACTTTTCCCAACTTTCGATGTTTGTTCGGTATATACATTTCTGTTTCTGCATGTAACCATACATATGGGGTATCAAAATAACCGCAATTGTACTGGGTATCTTTTAAACTACATTTCAAAAAGCCCGGGGATTTGGTGGGAAGGGGGTTGGGAGATAGGGTGTGAGAGTAGGGGTTCAGGGGAAGTGGGGATTTTGCTTAGGCCAGGTTATCAAATTGACCGGAATTGTGGTTCGAAAATGTATTTTAATTATCCCTGGGAAGGGAATGGGGATGGCCTATCACCATGACCGAAACTTTATTGGGAATGTTTTAAACTACATTTGAAAACTGCCACTGAGGGATTATGGGGTGGGAGTGATGGCTAACATAATTTGTACTGGAACCATCTTAAACACATGACCCAGTATCTGGGGTTTGTTTGGAGGGGGAGGAGCGACAATTCTGGCGTAATGAAGTAGCCTATATATGATTGGAATTGTACTAGGAAAAGTTACTACATTTGAACTGTCCAGGGGAAGAGTTAAGGTTTGTTGATTGTGGCTGTGATGGTGAGAAAAAGAAGGCCAATATGACACCTATTCATTTACACAGTTTACAACATACTTAAACCATTATTAGGCATATCATAGCTATGTATATCCCTCTCAATTTGAAGCTAAAGTTGAAATGAATTTGTCCTTCACTGGAAAGAATTTGTTTTTAATAAAGAGTGTGGGGTGTTATTGAAGAGGGGTGGAGGTTGGTGAGTATAGAGAGATACTGGCGTCGGGTGTTATGTACTGAGAAGGCTTTAACTAATTTTGAAACCCAAAATTTGTATAATTGCTAGTAGTAGTGGTTTATGTTCTGAACAATTTGACACCAAAATAAACTGTCTATGACAACCATTTACTAAGATATGGCAATTAATGCCTTAAAATATGGGTCAAAACTGATACGAAAATGTCCGCCATTTTAAATTATGCAAATTAAGTGATCATTTTGCTTGACGCCCATCAAAATTGAATTCGTATAGGATTGGCAACCTGTTTACCAAATTGGGTGTTTTTGGAAAAAACTGAACCAAAATATCCCTACCAGACTCCACTATGGTAGTTACATTTAGTTTATTGTACTGATTTAAGGCCAACAAAAGATAGAACGTGACACTAACATATGATATGTTAGTGTCATGTTTTATTAGAGAAGCATGACTTTTTAAAATTTATTTATTTAAAAAAATGTATTTATTGTTCATTCAATTTTCTATCAAACTCATCACGATTGTCATTCGTTTCACGGTATATACACTTATACTGTATATATTTAATGATTTTAATTTCCTTTATATTTCGTTGTTTTTATGATGTAACTTTTTGTAGTACTGTAAATAATAATATCCATATCAATCAACGCCATCCTGAATTACTCACATTTGTCCACCCTTTTGCACGTACCGATACTTTAAAATATTCGTCTATCAACAATTTTCCTGTTATATGGTCATCACTACCCCACATAATCAAAGATCAAGCAGTTACTCTTCCTTTGAAAAATTTCCTGCCGAAATTGAAAAAATATCTGCTTGATAAACGCTAACTTTATTTTAATTGTATAGGTGGATTTAAAATTGTGTAACACTGTAATACAAATTAATTAAATTTTTTAAATATTCTGTTGTTTACATTTTTACCTTGTAGTATCTTGTATGTTACAGGGGTTGCGGACACAAATGTGTTATGGCGCTCTGTTGCTGTCGCAACCCCTGGACCGCTTGTTGTCGAATAAAGAAATGAAAATGAAAATTTAAAAAATCAAATCCTGCAGGTTAAACTATTTCTTTTTAGCTTACAAGATGATACAATTTAATTAGATTTACACAATAATACATTTTTCATAGGTATTTATTATCTAACATAACTTTTAAATAATTAATAAGGAAGAAGGTTTAATTATCTATAAAATAAATCCATTTTCATCATAATCGGTTAAGTATTTAATGAGTCACAACCGAAAATAGAGTACCTGTATCTTACTTAAATAGCCCCCTCAACTTCACAATTTTACTAAACATTATTAAATCCCTGCTACAAGTACCCAAACGTAATCGTTAATAACTTATGTTTGCCTTTTCACAAGCACATGTAGTTTACACATTATTTCTAGTATATATTGGGTCAGTTTGTTAGCATATCTGAAAAAAAAAAAATTATGGATTCTTGCCTTACGGTAATTAACATAATAAATATCGTATATCACAGATTTTGCTGATTTTTTTGCTTAAAAAAAGTAATTTAATTTCAATAAAGTTAAAATAAAAATATGTTATTGAATAGATAATGTAATTAGCTATTATTCAACATGTCAACAAAATACATCAAATATTTATTAAGTTATGAACAATAAAGTGCATCACTATAAAATGGCGGCCATTTTTGCCGCCATCTTGGATTTCAAGGTGGCCGCAGTAAATTTGCAACGGCACACCTCATGATTATTGTGTCTAAGGGTATTAGCTAACAAAAAAAGTTGGTGTGCTGAGTGTGTAGAAACATGGCAATGGGAAGCATCATTTTGACACTTGGACCTCCGCTTAATACTAAAAATTGTGAACATTTTTCACAAATGCTACACTGTATATAGATATACAGTATATCATAATGTATATGGCATATAATAGGCACAACTCAGCACTATAAGGCAATAGGATGGCATACATCAACATTTTCCGATCATATGTTAACATACGTGCATGTTTAAAAAATATTAATGTCAATTAAATTATAAAAATGATCACCTATAATTCGTCAAAGTGACAAATTCAATTCTATTTTTATGCTAGTTTTGTATTTATTACTATTCCAAGCCCGTAGCCAGGGGAGTTCCTAGGGTTCAAATGAACCTCCCTTTTCATGAAGTGCCCTTTCAAACTAGACTAGGCATAGTATTTTCCTGGGCCAAGGAACTCTTATATTTGTTAAGATACATGTACTTGTCACTGGATGTGAGAGGTTATGTAACAAAGTTCTTTTTGCATGTGACCCAACAAGGCTCTGTTATACGCCAGGCTGTTTGCATTGTATTTGCCAGGGGAAGGGTGGAGGCATGGTGGGCGAACATTAATTCACATACATTTGATATTAAATATTAAAAAGGGTAAAGGTAATCCCCATAATGGAGAGGGAAGGGCCCTTATTTGGGAACAAAGAACCCCCTGTAAAAATCCTGGCTACGGGCTTGTTTGGTCAGCTTTACCCAACTACTGTTCAAACATATACTATGTATTGTAACCCTTTTCACATTCTTACAGATACTGAAATTGATTGGGAGGCTTACATGCAAGAGGTAGAGGGAGTCATAAATGGAACATATGATTATATGCAGCTTAAAGGAGGCACAGGTCCACTTGTGTATGTATCTTTCATTGGTTGTCCGCACTTGGCGGATAATCCCTTGTTATTGTCAGGATCTTTTTTTTTTTGTTATCCTCAACTTTTGTTGCGGATAACCCTTTTTTCATCTTCTTTATTAGTTATTCGCTTAGTAGCGGATAACTCCTTGTAACTGTTTCATCATATTTTTTTTCTGTATTATGCTTCTTTCCTTTGTCATTTTTGTGCGTCGCGTGTTTCTAAAACATTAAACAGAACATATCGTAACTTTGTCAAAATATCGACATTTACATGAAGTTGTGCACCTCCTATTTGTGAATGACGTCAGATTTTTAATGAATTTCAATGATTGATCATAGGATAAAAAATAAAAGTCATTTTTTATTGACACTTGGTGAAAGTTAATTGTTATCAAAATCAACTTTTTGTGCACTAAAAATGGCATGTTTTACAAGAATGCGCACGCACATTTAACATTTTTTAAATTCTAATAAACGTTCTACGGGATTTATGACATTTTGCGCATGTCAAAAATTCCAGCGCGTGTTATTTTCTTTTGAATTGTGATTTTCCAGCCTTTCCTAGTCAATCTTTTTAAAAATGACTAGGAAAAGCTGGAAAATCCCAATTCAAATTCAAATCATTTCAAATTAAAATGACGTCATACAAACACTTGATTTAGATCATTTGCGTGCCTTTTAGTTGAAAAAGTTACAAAAAATTTGTCAAAATTATGCCTATTTTTAATCTATTATAGCTCCTCAGGATCAATGGTGACCCCCAATTTTTTTAACTTAATATGTAAGCAGATATGTTTTAGATATAAATTTATGCCAAATCTTTACCTCTCGGATGTTGTGACATCATCGTATTGCCATACGAATGTAAAATATAGGATTTGTCTCTTTCGTTATTGCTCATCACATTCAATAGAGCGCATCGCTTATCCGTATTCCATTTCCCTCGATATTTTAATATTGTCTATGTCGATCAACTATCTTTCGCATGAGTTAAAAAAAAAATTTGTTATGACGTCATAATGTCTAAAAATTTAAATAACGTGAGCCACTTATTTTCATCTTTACAGTAAATTTCAATCTTTTTTTTAGCTCGTCAGATTAAAAAGAGATAATCATTATTAAAACGTTTCTGGGAGCTATTGGTTTGTAGATACGAAATCATGTGAACATTTTTCCAATCAAATGTTGTGAAGTCATCATATGGCCAGTAGAATAAAAAAAGTCATATTTTCATCTTTTGCAACGTAGTTCATCACATTTAAAAGAGCGTGCGCATCTATATTTTACATATTCAAATTTCTAAAATTGCTATCTTCGTGTTTTATTTTGATACCGTCACCATGTTATAAATTTCAATAAATGGTGGGTCTCGTAATTTCACCTATTCTACACTGTATGTTTATATACATATACAGATTATACTGTGTATACTGTAGTATATGACACAAAATAGACAGATTTCAGCACTATAACAACATATTATATTCCTCAATTCATAATGCCATAATCTTTTTCTGTGTGCAATATTCCAACGTATGACATGCACGTGGCGTTTATTGTCTGAATAACTAACTAATCAGAGTGACAAGTTCATATCTTATTCTTCTTTCTTTCCACAAATTTTATTGCACGCATATCTCTCATTCTTGTCAACATTAAGATTGTATAACTGTGTCAAAATATTGACCTTAAACTTTGTTATATGACATTAGAGTCGCGCAGCACAAGTTACGCGTAATTTTATGAAATTTTATGGTTGACTTTTATTTATCATTGAAACTTTACAGAATTGTATTTCATAATATGGAGCAACTTTTGACATGATAAAAAGAGCGTGCTATGCAAAAAATTACGCGAGTACACATTACAAATTTCAAAATTCGCAAAATAATTTCTAATCAATTTCGCATACATTTCAGGCCATTTGAAGGATTTCAAATTATTTGTTGCCGTTTTGCGCACACACTTGTTTTTGCAATTGATTATTGTTTTTCATACCTTCTGTAGTAAATTTATTTTGATGAACTTTGATTGTTAAACTTGAATAATTATGTGCTAAAAATCCATTTATAAATAAGTTAATGCAAATTTGTGCAAAAATATACCTATTTTTAATCGGTTATAGCTCCTCAGAATGGCTGGTTACCCCATTTAAAAAAATTTATTATGGAAGCCGATGAGAATTGCTAATTCATGTAAAATTTATATCTACAGGATGATCTAACGTCACCTTATGGCCATTCAAATTTTAAAAATAGGGGTTTTGTTTGAATTAGTACTAGAATCCTGTTTAAAGGAGGATTCTGGTTTTAAAATTGCTTTTAAAATATCGTTGGCAAATTGGCAATACGTATGTTTACAATATTCCAACTCTCTCATTCGAGCTATATTATCTGTACCATTCCGGTAGGTCGAGTCGAGGGTGTTACGAAACCTAAGACCACTAAAGCTAAAACCCCTAAGACCTACAGTAAGATCACGAAAGCTAAAGACCCAAGACCTAAGATTACAAATTCTAAGATATACTACAGCTTAAAAACAATACTTGTTTATCCATACATAATTTTAAACATAGTCGGTTTCATTTATTACCATAAATATAATTAAATACCACCGCAAAACATACAGTAGATAAACATATATTATTTTCGCCTGTTGAGTAAATTTTTTTTTTCTTTACAACAAACAAACTTGACGGGTTGTTTGTTGGTATATATTTACTCCATTGTGTTGGTACGGAGGATGTTTTTCCTTATTTTATTTTTATTTATTTTATTTTATTCATTCAACAGCGGCAAACCCGCCCCTTACACAATGGAATAAACTATACCATATAAATATATATAAATCTTAAAACCTAACAATACAAAATTAAACAATTTTACTAATTTTATTACAAAAACAATTATAACGGTCAAAAAAGAGATCAATAGAATTATCTTTAACAACACAATTATTAAAAAGAAGACAAATACGTGAGATAAATCCATTCTTGGTAACATTGACACGACAATACGGCACATAAAGAAGATTACATTTGGAATTACGAGTACGACAACCAACAGCTTTAACATGACAGGAAAACAAGGAGATAAAATTACAATTGAAACGGGAATTCATACATTTATACAAAAACTGAAGATCAAACTTACAAGTAGAATACACAAAAATGAACAAAACGATCTTGGACTCTTTGAAGACGGGTACTATGAGCAGACGAAAACGAATTAGACACAACACTACAGTATTCAAGATGGGGACGGACAAGAGAAACATATAAATGAATTAATGTATTAGAATTTTTAAAACACCAGCAATTATGACGTATCATGCCTAGCATTCTATTTGCTTTACTAACAGCAGCATCAACTTGAGGAATAAAATTTAAGTTACAGTCGATAATAATACCAAGATCTTTATGACGGTCAATTCTTTCCAAAACATGATTATTAATGCTGTAATCATATTGGATATTGTCTTTTCTTAGTAATCGTCATAATTTTGCATTTTGGTAAGTTTAAACTCAGCTTCCAGGTGGTGGTCCATCTGAAGGGAAACAGTATCATTAGGGCCATTGATAGTATTAAAGAGTTTAAGATAATCCGCAAAAAGTAAGCAAGAAGAAGAAAGATTAGAAGGGAGATCATTGATAAAGATATTAAATAAGAGGGGACCAAGGATCGAGCCCTGGGGGACCCCAGACAAAACAGTGAGCCAATCAGAAGCTTGACCTTGAAACATAACGTGTTGTTGCCTGAAATCAAGGTAACTAACAAATAATTTAAGGATAGGGCCAGAAATACCAAATTTGGAAAGTTTATGGACAAGAAGTTGATAGGAGACGAGGTCAAAGGCTTTCGAAAAATCAGTGTAAATAACATCAACAGATGAACTAGTACCACCAGTTTTAAAAATAGAGTGGAAATACTTATTAAACATCGGCCTTTTCATTAGGCGAATACACTGAAGAACCTCCATGATTTAATGCTGAAGGCTGCGAGTCATTTGATTTATAAGACTTCTTCATCCAAGACCAAAATTTGTTGTTGTTATTTTTCATTTCGTTAGCAAGTGACTGTAAGTATGAATAATACTTTACTTCGACAAAGTCCTGGATTAGGCTCCACATCACCACTTAACAACAGCATAGTAAATGTTGCCACAGAATTGTCGTAGTATAAACGGGAAGAACTGTATTGTATTTATTCGCATCTGCCTTGTATTTTGACTCCAAATTTGTCAAATAACTTTACCCTGAATACCACACTTTAAAATTGGGACTTATATAAGTACTTTAAGAAGGAAAAACATATAAAAACAAATCCTTTAAATTGATGATTTTACAGACGTGTTTCTTTCTATACTGTAACTCCTCCCCATGCTCAATATTTTTGTTTCTATGGAGCGCCAAAAGAGCAACAATAATAAGTATAAAAACAGAAAGAAAACGAAACAAGAAACTTTTTATCATGATTTTGAAATTAAAATTTATTTTCGAGTATTTATTCCTTCGTACTGATTTTCACTAAGAAATGCGTTAAAATAGATGGACTGCACAGAGTTTTCAGCCCTCTATATAATTTTTGCTCTTTTGACGTTCCATAAAAACAAAAATATTGGACATGGGGTTGGCCTAGGCTAGTCATGCGAAATTCGCAAACAGTATGTGTGCGAGAAAAACGTCTGTAAAATCATAAATTTAAAAATGTATTTGTTACTTTTTATGTGATTATTTTTCATAGAAGTGCTAATTCTAAGGTGTGGTATTCAGAATAAATGTTAGAGTTAAAATACAAGGCAGGTGCGAAAGATAAATATTTGTAATCTTAGGTCTTGGGTCTTAGCTTTCGTGATCTTAGGTCTTAGTGGGTCTTAGCTTTCGTGGTCTTAGGTTTCGTGACACCCGTCGAGTCGACCTTCAATCAAATACTGTACATCGTTCATGTTGTGATTATAGACGGGGTATACTCGACCCGACCAGTTTGGTATTGTATACTGTATCTACTTATCACAAGACAATGCCAGGCATGGACAGAGAGCATGTGTATTGTCGCCTCGCTCCTCAGCAGGAATGTAAAGTATATGTTACGCTTCGTTTATTTTGAAGGCTTTTCTCTGAGTCAGTGCGAAAAACGAGCAAATGTAAACTGAATCTCCAAATGATTTTACACAATTGTGATGAATTTTCATAGAATAATGACTTTATAAATGGGAAGACCGACTAAAATTACATCAGATAAGTATAATTTTACAAAAGTAATTGATATGGTTAATGATAACGAGTCGTCGGAAGATTTACCATTTCACAAATTTCCTATTCTGTAACCACAGTGTGATTTTGCTGTAGCTGCACTTGTAATCTGGCCTCATTTCACAGCCTTCGTTCTGCTTCACTGGGCGCTTATATAAATTATACCTGGAACTCCCTTTAATAGAGCGCATTGCGCTTATGCTTACCTCATTTCGCCCTAGATTTTACTATGTTCTGTTCTCAATTCTCTTTCACATGCATTAAAAAAAATTGTAATTTTTGTTACGTCATCATATTAAAAAATTTAAATAACGTGACTTACTTAATTATTTACTTGTTATGCTCCTCAGAATGAAAAGTGACCAGCATGATTAAAACTTATTAGGGAAGATGTTGAATTATATGAATTCCTATAAAAATTGTGTCTGTCTATCTGATGTCATCATATGGCCAGTTGAATTCAAAAAGTCAGATTTTAATATCTTTCGTAATAAATTCATCGCATTTTAAAATAGCGTGCATCTTGCTTTTTCATGCCCAAAATTCTTCAAATTTTTATTAATGTAATTATTTAGATAATTATCTTCTAAATTTGCTATCTTTATGTTACATTTTAATGACGTTAATCATGTTAAAAATGGGATTAAAATATGAGTCTCGTAATTTCATCTATGCTACACTGATATATGTACAGTGTATTCCGTTAATACTGTTAGTCGGGGTCCTCATGTATTTCCGTAGGATTTTAATGCCCAAAGTGAGATTTCACTTGATTTCACTTTTAATTATGGTGATAGGATACCAACAATTTTCACCATTCCATAACCATGGTAACTGCCCCAAGTTCAAAATGGCGCCCAAATGGCCCTATATCCATAACCCTTTGGTCTATCGACATGATTGGTATCAAAATACTCGGAGTGTATATATTTATTGACTTCTTTTGAAATTACGGTATTACTAAGACTTTTTGTTATGAATGTATTTTGGAGGATTTGTGTTGAAAAGTGAGTTTGATGTGATATCCAGTTTGAAAAAATTTGTTACCTAGCATTTTTGGTATCCTAGCACCATAATAAAGTAAAATCAAGTGAAATCTCATGTTGGGCATTAAAATCCTATGGAACCCCTATTTTCATACATGAGGAACCTGACAAACAAAAATGGTACAATTCAGCACTGTGAACATATTTTAAATTCATGACATAGGATGGCATAATAATTGTGGGTGTTCATATTTTAATGTGCATGTTGCGTTTGCGCGGATAACCCAAACTCGTCAAAGTGACCTCTAAATGTAGATGTGCAAGAAACTTTGTTATATGACGTTAGAGTCACCCAGCGTAAGTTACCCGCGATTTTATGAAATTTATGGTTGCTCATAAATTCTGAGCAAAAAATTATTTTCAATAAAACTTTACGAAAGTGTATTTCATAATATGGAGCAACTTTTGACATGATAAAAATGGTGTGCTACGCAAAAAATTATGAGTTATTTGAAATTTCAAAATGCGCAAAATTAATTTCCAATCAAAACCGCATACATTTCAGGTCATTTAAACATTTCAAAATTTTTCAAAATAGCTCACACAAAGCGTATAAAAATGTTTTTGCAATTGATTTTTGGTTTTTATACCACCTGCAGTAGATTTCATATAACAACGCATGTGCATATCGTGTGTTAAAAAAAAGATAATTTAGTGCAAATGTGTTCAAAAATATACCTATTTTTAATCAGTTATAGCTCCTCAGGATGTCTGGTTAAAAGGGCCCAATTTTTTTTAATGTACAGTATTATGGAAGCTGATGTAGATATCAATTCATGTAAATTTGTACCTACCGGATTTTCTGACGTCACCATATGGCCACTCTAATTTTAAATATTGAATTTTTTTCTTTTTTGTACTAGTTAATCCATTTAATAGAGCGAATTGTGCTTATGCTAATCCCATTTTGCCCAATATTTTATGTTCTTTCTCAATCAATCAATGACCTACTTAATTTCGTCTATACAGTATATTTCAATCTGTTATAGCTCCTTGGAATAAAAAGTAAACGGCATGATAAAAATTTATGGAAGCTGTTGAATTGTAGATATGAATTCATATAAACATTTTTATGGCGCACCAAGATATCTTTAGTTTAAAACTATGAAATCTGCATTCGTTAAAGTTGACCTCATTACAATCGTTAAAACTGAATTACGTCATTGCAATTTAAAAAAAAAATTAGTACGCGCTGACAATTCTTGAATTTTTACAAAGAGATTTACGGAGCAGTATGTTTTTCACCTTTTTTGTACACTTTTAAGGTCTGATATTTCAAAAACAACAAGTGTAAGTCAAATTAAATTATATTATTAAACCAATTAAATTTAATATTTATCAAGCTGTACAACTCACTAGTTAAAAGTATATTACTCTACAACTCTGAAACATGGGGACTCACAAAAGAAGAAGCACATAAACTCGACACATTTCACAGACAGCAACTTCGCAAAATCATAGGTATCAGGTTCCCAGACAGGATATCGAACATAAATTTATACAGAAGGACAGGAACAAAACCGATTTCATTAGAAATAGTCGACGCAAGATGGAGACTATTGGGTCACAGACAAGACCCATGTACACCAGCCAACACAGCAATAAGCTATTTTTTCAGCCACACTACTAATATAAAATTTCGAGGAAGACCGAGAACCACCCTACCAATAACTCTCAGCAACGACCTACTCACCCTTTATAAGCAGAACACAAACATCAAGTATCCCAGACAATTGAAAACCAAGAAAGACATGAAACAACTTAAAGAACTAGCCAATGAAAGATCAGACTTGAAGAAACTGGTAAAAAAGATTTACGGAGCAGCCCAAGCGGAAATGTCGGCAGACTTTTCAGCAGAAAGGCAGTAATCATCATATCTTTAGTGTAAGCCTAGATTAAGATATCAACGAAAGCATGTCCTAGGCCCCGGATGCGCGTGGCCGGCCTTTGTTTTGTAATACTTCACGTCCGCGTGTCCCAACAACGCTCGCTTGTAAATATTAGTGGTCCAGCTCGATCATCGTCATCATCGGTATTTTATTTTCAACTTTAAAAATTTTAAACTCAACGCAACTAGTCGTAATGTTTCGTCAATGGGAAAACAGGCTTTAGGCTATTGGCACAAAAAAAAAACCAGTTTCATATTAAATATGGTCTATAAAACCCACTACATTAATCATTCTGGAACCCAAGCAAGACCCTCACTAAAAAGTGAAGTGCACTTATTAAAAAACATATACAGGTATGTTTAACAACCTATATTATGGTTACAGTTTATTGGTTTTCCGCACTTTCCACAAGGGTGACCTGTAGATGTGCAAGAAACTTTGTTATATGACATTAGAGTCACTCAGGATAAGTTACGTGCGATTTTATAAAATGTTATGGTTGCTCATAAATTCTGAAAACAAATTTCATAATATGAAGCAACTTTTGACATGATAGAAATGGCGTGCTACGCACAAAATTAATTTATAATCAATTTCGCATTCATTTAAGTTATTTTAAACATTTCAAAATGTTCTAATTTGTTTGCGTTTTGCGCACGCACAGCTTGTACAAAGAGGAAAATGTTTTTTTAAATTGATTTGTGCTTTTCTGTCTGTATATCTTCTGTAGCAGATTTCATTAATTTTAATGAACTTTAATTGCAAAATAACGACGCACGTGCACGTTAAACTTTAATAATCAAATGCTGAAGAATAGGTAATTTAATGCAAATTTGTCATAAATACATATTTTTAATCAGTTATAGCTCCTCGGGATGGGTGGTTACCCCCAATTTTAAAAATGTATTATAGAAGCTAATGAGTTGTAGATATCAATTCATGTACAATTTGTCACCATATGGTCACTCGAATTAAAAAAATTGAATTTGTTTCACTTTTGTACTAGTTAATCCAATTTAATAGAGCACATCACGTTATAATGCGTTCCCATTTTTCTCCTAGATTTTAATATGTTCTTTCTTAATCAAAATGTCTTTCACATGAGTTACACAAATTGTATTTTTTATTACGTCATCATATAAAAGTATTAGAATAACTGGAGTTACTTAATTTCATCTTTACAGTATATTTTAATCTGTTATAGCTCATCGGAATGAAAAGTGACCCACATGATTGAAACTTTTATGGAAGTTGTTGAATTGTAGATATGAATTCATATAAAAATTTTGTCTATCTGATGTCATGACGTCATCATGGCCAGTTGAATTCAAAAAGTCAGCTTTCTATCTCTTTAGTAAAAGTTCATTGCTTTTAAACGAGAGCGCATCTCACTTTTACGTGCCCAAAATTGATCAAATTTTATTAGTGTAATTATTCAGATAATTATCTTCTAAAATAGTTATCTTTATATGTCAATTTGATGACGTCATCGTGTTTTTTGGTTTTAAAAGATGGGTCTCGTAATTTTATCTATGCTACGCTTTATATAACATATACAGTGTATTCTGTAAATACTGTAAGATACAACAATTCATGTCATAGGATGGTATAATAATTGTCGGCGTTCATATTTTAACGTATGTGGTACATGTTGAGTTTGCGCGGATAACCCGAACTCATCAAAGTGACGAGTTCAAATCTAGTTATATTTGTAATAGTTTTCTTTTGTTTCAGATATCCGGCAGGGTTTGTGTACGTCTTTATTGGATTTTATTATGCTACGGATCATGGAAGAAACATTAAGGTTGCCCAGTATATCTTTGCTGCTGTTTATATCATAAATTTATTACTAGTTTTCAGGATCTACCAAAGAACCAAAAAGGTAAAATGCACCATTTCATATACTGTACACTATGACTATTTACATCATCCGCTTTTGTACTTCTTCATACAAAATGATGTATACTGTACATGCATACATACATATTCCTTTGTATAAATGTGTGGACCATAAAATGTCACAATCCTATGTTTGGACTGTCCAGCTGAACCTACTAGACAAAATAATGAATGTCGATACTGCATGGATTATTTTGAATGTTTAAACTAAACCACAGGTTTATCTTAATCTTATTTCAGGTTCCTCCGTATGTACTTTTCTTTATGTGTTGTGCATCATATCGGATACATTCCATTTATATACTCCGCCTCTTTAATGATCCTGTTGCTATGTTGTTTCTGTACTTATCAATCAATTTATTCCTGGATCACCATTGGACAGTCGGATGCTTTTTCTTTAGGTAAGAATTATGAAAAACACAAAAACAAATTTATTGTGTAATAAAACTGTTAAGTCAATTGTTTGAGCAGATAAGGCAGGGGAACTGCAAGCTATAGCCATAAAATTAGCACCGGTTGAGGGCTTTTCTCTGCCATAGTTGTGGTACACCAAGTCTGGTCAGATGAGAACTTCAAACAGGAATTCTGGTGCATTGTTTGAAAAGAGTAGGGAGTTAATGGAATGGAGGGATGGGTATTTGTCAGTAGCTAGGTTCACATTCAGAAATTATCATAAGTTTCTTTATCATGATGTTCTATGTGAACTTGCAGGAAGTCGTTAACGTGATCTTTATCACGTTAATTTCGACCAACTCGGTATCTCATGGTATATTAGACCTTTTTTCATTTCATGTCATTTTTTCAGTAATTTGCCTTTTGATATGACACTGTTATATACAGAGACAAAATTCAACCTATCAGCGCTTGGTTATTTACTGCGTCATCGGCCACCCACCGGAAGATGTCACCATTGTTGTTGTTTTGATTTCTTTGACCGCTAGTATCAACAAGTTGTCTTTGCTTTGATAGTTAAATTGCTTAGGTTAAACCCACTATATCGTTTCGGACATCATACGTCAAGTTAGTAATAGACGATTAAAGAATGAAATACCAAAATCGAAATTGGGAGAACAAACCAGAAATTAATGTGAAAGCTAGCCTACCCCTAGACTGTCCAACCCACACTCGATCCGCCACAGGCATGCACGACCTTACAAAAAGGCTGACACTTCTGCTATTTGCATGCACGCCGCAACTTGCCTTTATTTTTTACACTATTGATTTTTAACAACCATGAAATGGATAATAAAATATCATTGTGATGCATGTGTAGATGATTTCATATTCTTTCCAATTAATAGACTTGACGGCGAACTGATTTTTTAAACAAAGCTAATTCCTAAACAGACATCGTAAATTTCTAGGACAAATTTTTTTTCTTTACAAAGTAAAACATGTATTGTACGTAAACGGTGGGGGTAGGGGCTACTTCCTATATTCTAGACCTATATATGCATATAAAATATTGTTGTCATGAATTTTAGTAAGTATATTAAAATTAAGGTACTGTAATGTAATAATAAACTATTCGATGTAGTACAGTTGTGTGATTTAATAGACCAATGTATCATGTGACTAAAAAATATGTATAGCCTGGTGAATAAATTTGTTCATGTTCAATCCGTCGTGCAAATAGAAAGTGTATGGTGAAGTGTTTGTTTGTGTAAATAAATCACTTACCAACTCCATTTTGAAACAAGATGAGATTTTTATAGTTAAAATCATGTGTTTTGAAACCTAAAGTTCTGCAATATTACGGAGTTAATAAATGTCATCGATTTTAAACGTTCTTTATTACTGCCGAAATTGTAACAACTTCGGAAAGGTAAGCTTAAGTGAGGGGAAATTACAGACGCCGGGTGGGAATTAAATAATCTCCGCATAATAAATCCATTCAATGTTTGATTTGCGGAGAAGCTAGCCTATCATTATCAATACAAGACGAGTTTTCATGTTCTTGTGAGAAAATCCCATCAAATGTTTACCAGATCGACAACTAAAATCATTTCTAGCCTTCACAAACTTTCATCAATGTACAATAGTACACACGTGTGTACGTCTCCACGCATTGTCTAAACGTAACATAGCACATGCGCATCATCTTAGTTGTTGAGTCTTTAAAATTCTAAAATACAAATATTAAAACAGCGTACGAGTGAGTAGCCAATCGCATGCGGCTGAAACTAGTCAACTGGATAATCTATGCACCATGAATACTTGGTGTCAAACCATGTGACTTGTGCGTGTTTCCCCAGACGGAGTATCCAAACTGAAGTAATACGCGTATGAAATGCCATATGTGCAAAAATATTTATATTTTTACTAATATTAAGACAAAACTCCATCTGGAGCCCAGACTACTACCAAATGTAACCAACGTCTCTATTTTATGAATAAGTTCAATGTATGTAATGTTTTATGAATCAGTAATACAATCTGTATCAGGTCAGTCAAAACATCAGGACTGCTATCGGTCAAGCTGTATTCCGATACAACCTGTATCAGCTACAATATTACCATAGGTCTAGTTGTCATCAAGTCTGAAAGCTATACTGGCGGGGACACTTGACCCTAGTAGGTTTAACCAAGTAAGGCAGGTTTCAGGCTCTTCAGGCCTATGGTAGTATGAGTTAGTTAGCTCTCTCATAAAAGAGCAGCCCTTAAACCATAGAAATATCCAGGTAGTGTCTGGTAGGGTTTAGTTTTCTCACTCGGAGCTGAAGTCCTGTAAGGCATGTTAGTGAACTTTGTTCTACTTTTCTGGCAACTTCTGCAACAGATCTAGTACCAGTTGTATTGGTTTCCATTCCACTGGACACTACTACTGTAGTAATGCCGAGAGGGGATTCCTGATAATTGGGCAGCTCAGGGTTCCATATATTATGCCCTGGCATACTTAGAGAGGCCACTCCAACTTTGTTTGTACAAAGGATCGACATGTGGATCGTCAGTTACCGGTTATAAGTTTGTTGTCCGATTGGCGTAGGACTTGACGCCAGGGGTCGATCTCAACAGTGGAAGGGATTATTTAATTCCATTGAATAGATATCGCCCGCCTTAAGCTGGGCAGCCCCTAGCCAGTTAGGTGCTATTCCGCCACCGACTGCTTGTCTCACTGGGTGCGTGGGACTTATGGTTTTAATTAGCCTGACAGGCAGTTAGATTGAATGTACCCAAGACAAAAAGGAAAATTAGAAATAGAAATAATTATAAAACAAAGCTTCATTTAAAACTTTGTACATGGAATATTCGTACTCTTAGAACTGGATTAAATAATGATCTGCAGAAAATAGATGATGCACGAAAAACAGCAGTCATCGACTCTGAGCTCTTACTTCTTGACCTTGATATTGTTGCTCTTCAAGAAACATGCTTGCTAGAATTTGGTTCACTGCAGGAAAGTAACTAGGCCTATACGTTTATATGGAAAGGGAATAATACTGGCTGTGTGAGGCAGCATGAAGTTGGTTTTGCCATCAAGAATAGCTTGTTCAGAGATGTTGTAGTATTAGAAGGTAGTAATGAGAGGTTGCTTGCAATTAGGCTTTCAAACTCTATTGAGTCACCTGTCATCTTGAGTTTGTATGCACCAACACTTACGAGTTCCGACGAGGTTAAAGATCAGTTTTATCAATATCTGCATTCTTTTATTAAGAGCATTCCTGAGAAAACACCTTTAATTTTGCTTTGTGATTTTAATGCTCGAGTTAGTGACAACAGGACCGCATGGCCAGCATGCTTAGGGAATTTTGGTGTTGGAAAGCTAAATGAAAATGGACAAGCTTCTTGGATTATGCTCATACTTCAAACTTTCCGTAACTAACACATTTTTCAAATCAAAGACTTCTCACAAAGTTTTATGGCGACACCCTAGGTCAAAACCTTGGCATCAGCTCGACTTGATAATCACACGCCGTTCTTCCTTAAATTATGTTAAAAATGCTTGTACGTTTCATAGTGCAGTTTGTGAAACAGACCACTCTCTGGTCTGCAGTTGACTAAAAATTGTGCAAAAGCAAATACCAAAAACCAAACACCAAACATCACCCTCTTCTGAAGATCAATGTCAAGGAAACATCTGACACTAATAAATGTGCAAAGTTTGAACATCAATTAGCAAGATGATTGCAAAAATATTGAATACTGGGGGAAAATGAAAACTGCAATTGTTGTGCAAGTGTTTGGTAAGAAAACAAAAAACAACCAAGACTGGTTTGAAGAAAAGTCTGAAAAGTTACTGCCCGTCATTGAGAAGAAACGCACAGCTCTGTTAGCTAATACAAGACTCACGCTACACGGCATAATCTTGCTTCTCTACGTTTAGCAAGGGCTGATGTTCAACGAGCTGTGCGCCAGTGCACTAACGAGTACTGGGAGGAACTTAGTGCTCAGATACAACAAGATGCTGATGAAGGGCATTTGAAGGGAATGTATGAAGGAATCCGAAAAGCCATTGGGCCAGTGCAAAAGAAAACAGCACAAAAAGACCGAAACGGTAATGTGATAATCGATCAGAAGAAACAGATGGACCGATGGGTAGAACATTACTCAGAATTTTGCCAAACTAAGATGCCTGTATATCAGGAGGAACTCAGAAATGTTCAAAATTTACCAAATAAGTTGAAACTTGATGCCTACCCAACTATTGATGAAGTACGATCAGCAGTAAAGCAATTGTCTTCAGGCAAGGCTCCTGGTGATGATGGTATACAAACTGAAATTGTTTAAGCAGGAGGCCTGACTCTAATACATCAGCTGCATGAGCTTATTAGTCTCTGTTGGTCTCTTGGTAAAGTTCCACAGGATTTCAAGAATGCATCCATTGTCACTCTGTACAAGAATAAAGGTGATCATGGTTGCTGAGAATGGGGACGACATACAAGTGGAACGAGCTCACAGAACCCCTGCAAGGCGCTCATCATCGCGGAGACCAAGACCAATTCACTGTAAACTGTTGAGATACGTGGACAGGCAATTTGTTCTAAGCCAAGCAGCGAAAACATTGAAAGGAAATCCATTAAAGAATAACACTATTTATATAAGCGATGACGTATCCCGTAAGGTAAGACTTCTAAGACAAACACTAAAAGAAAAACATTTAGAAAAAATTAGGCAAAGATCGGACGTGAAGTTTGCCTTTATCCCTTTTACTAGTGTGCCACCAGTAATCAAGTACAAGACACATGATGGACAGTTTAAAACATATGTTAGATAAACAATAATAACAGGAGAAACAAGTAATTTTTTTTGCTAAGCCCTATAAAACAATAATTGTATTGCATTAGTCTGACATTCTATGACTTTGCAAATGTATGTTAAATTGTGTATGTTTGTTTTTTTATTTTTATTGGCTAGAGGTAGTAATAGTAAAACAGTCATTTATCATAGCAATACAGGTAGCCTTTTGAACAGTATAGTAAAGCAATGGCTGAAATGCCAAGCTCTACGTTTACCATATTTTGTACATGCTAAGTAACCAAACAATAGAAACCAATGGAACGATGCTCATGAACAATGCTGTACATGCCAACATACTGTACCATACTCAATGAGTTGTATGGCTAACGTCACTACAAATACGATGGTTCGCAACCAACGTTTTATCTTTGAAACATCATTCAAGGGATATTCATTGCTTAAAAAATGTATGTACATGTTTATTATTATTGATTATTAACTGTAAATTAATGTAATGATTTGTATAAGATTATAAATGCAGACGGACGATTACACAGTAAACGATGGCAAAAATACTATGTCCAAGACATACCATATTTGGACAATATTGCTAATTTCAATCAACCAATAGGAACCAATAAAATAACGTTCATGAATAACAATACTCTTGCCTATATAATGCCGGTACTCAGCGTCATGCAGTGCAGGCAGATAGGCATTGCCGAATACACCGTGGTTATTTTGGTTAATAACTATCAAAATCAAAACTCTTTTCTTTATCCAGTAAATGCTATTAATGATGCATCAAATTTCTAATTCCACACCAAAACAATTTATTATCTACCTTCTTAAGTATAATACATCGCTCACTTGTGAAGTACCGGAAATATGTAGGCTAGGCATAGTATGTTTATTTTTTGCTTATTATGGAACAATGCTTACTCATGAGGAGCTGTTGTTTAGCGGTAATAGGTCGATCCAGTTAGGCCTGGCTACCTTATTTTAAAAAAAAGCCATACTATTTTTTTGTACTTTTATATTAGATATGTTATCACTAACTTAATGTATGAATTGTGTATGTGTATGTATGTATGTATATATGTATTTATATACAGTATATGTATATGTATATATATTGAGTATTGATTATAAAGAAAGTAAACCAAAAATAACATTTAACAACCATACGTCAATATGGCAAATGTAGAAATATGTAGTTTGAATGTACGGGTACGGGGCCTAAGAAACTCGTTTAAGCGTCGGACGTTACATGATCATCCTTTTTCCATTTATTTTTTACAAGACACACACTGCACAAGCGAATTAGAATCAACATGGCGAAAAGAATGGAGGCACAATATATTATTCAGTAATGGCACATCCAATTTTGCCGGAGTATGTGTACTTTTTAAACCGAATGCTACATACAAATTTGATAATGTTTATCAGGATGACAATGGTAGAATAATCATTGCAAACATGTCGATTAATGAAAAATCATTTACCATTGCAAACATTTACGGACTCAATAATGATGACAGTAACTTGTTTGAACTTTTATGTGACAAAATTGAGGAATTAGGAAAAAACCCAATTATCATTGGAGGTGATTTTAATACACTTTTGAATTCGTCCGTCGATAAAAAACATGGCAAGGGACAAACGCATCCAAAATGCACCGAGCAAATTAATAAAGTTATAGACAAATTAGATTTAATTGATATTTGGAGAGTACAGAACCCAAAGAAACAATTATTTACATGGCACTCAAATCACTCCCCACCAATATTTTGTAGAATTTATTATTTTCTTATATTCTCTATGGGCACACGTGAGCGACACAGCAATTATATCAGGCTTTAAAACTGATCATTCATTAATAACACTTTCAATAAATGGATTGATACACAACAGAGGCCCTGGTTTTTGGAAGTTGAACACTAGTTTATTACAGGATCCCAACTACGTGAAAGGATATTATAGAAACAATAAAAACCACCAAGATAGAATGTGCAGAAAATAACCCAACACTATTTGGGAAATGACAAAATGTAACATAAGAAGAACAACAATCAAATTTGCTAGTAAACAAATAAATGAAAAAAAAATAACATTAAAAAATTACAAAATGAAATACAAATTCTAGAAGAGCAGTTTTGCAATAAAAATGATCAAACACTAAACGAACATATTCAAATTAAAAAAAATGAACTTGAACAACTTTATGAATTTAAAACATGTGGTTCTATGATTAGATCAAGAGCCGAATATGTGGAGGAAGGTGAAAAGAATACAAAATACTTCCTAAATTTAGAACGTGGAAATTATAATAAAAAAAAACATTACAAAACTTATTACTGAGAACGGTGAAATAACCGATCCAAAACTAATATTAAATGAAGAAAAAGTCTTTACCAAACACTGTACAAATCTGAAGAAAAAAGCGACTTACAACACGCCTTCCTCAAACAAATTAAAAATAAAAAAATTAGTGACGAAGATAAAACATGTGAACTTCCATTCTCCGAAAAAGATTATTTTGAGGCCCTAAATGAAATGGATAACAATAAAACACCAGGAACCGATGGTCTCCCAGCTGAATTTTACAAATGTTTTTGGACTGAAATTAGCCAAACCCTAACAAATTCATTCAAATACTCATTTAAAAAAGGAAGTCTTTCTATTTCACAAAGGCGTGGGGTAATATCATTGATTCCAAAAAAAGAGAAATCGCCAATGTTGTTAAAAAACTGGCGTCCCATCTCATTACTGAACATCGATTATAAGATCATTTCCAAGACCATTGCGACACGACTAAAAGGAGTATTACCATCTGTGATTAGCCCTGATCAAACTGGATTCCTTAAGGAACGATACATTGGCGAGAATATAAAACTTCTCTTTGACATTATTGAACATGCACAAAGAAATAATCTTCCGAATCTCCTTTTTTTTGTAGATTTTGAAAAAGCATTCGATAAAATAAGATGGGACTTTGTTTACTATGCACTAGAACAATTTGGGTTTGAAAATAAATTTATTAATTTGATAAAACTTTTTTATAATGATATTTTTAGTTGCGTTATTAATAACGGGTTTTATTCTGAATTTTTTAGTCTTAGTCGTGGTTTACGACAAGGATGCCCTCTATCACCATACTTGTTTATTCTATGTGGGGAAATCCTAGGCAATGCAGTCCGTCAAACAGAAAAAATAGAAGGTATATCCTATAATAACGTAAACATTAAATTAAGTCAATTTGCTGACGACACGGTATTTTATATAAACGATTCCAATTCAATAAAGCCCATTATGGACACTTTGAACTTATTTGCTTTATCCTCAGGGCTTAAGATAAATTATGAAAAAAGTAATATAATGAGATTGGGCTCATTAAGAAATTCGGATTATAAAATTCCCACCAAACAAAACATAATATGGACTATTAAACGAACCCATACGATACCTTGGTATAAATGTTTCAAGTAATTAGATAATATATTTGATTTAAATTTTCGACAAAAATCTAAAGATATCGATGAAATATTAAACATGTGGAGGCAAAGATCCCTAACCTTATTTGGTAAAATTACTATAATAAAAACACTGGTTCTGCCAATTTTAACTTTTCACTTTTCAAACTTACCGGACCCACCAAATCATTTCTTCAATAATATACAAAGTAAGATGTTTAATTTTTTATGGAACGGAACACCTGATAAAATGAAAAAGGAAAATCATGAGCAACGAACTAGAAAAGGGAGGGTTGAAAATGCCACATGTTCAAAGTTACTGTCAAGCTCTAAAAGCATGTTGTTAAAAGATATCTAGGAAAAAACGATGGTAAATGGAAACTTTTTTTTCAAAGAGATCTACATAATTTTGGAAACGACTTTATTTTTTATAGTAACTTTTCAAAATCCTCCGCGATGCTTAAACAGTTCAATGGTTTTAATAAAGACGTTCTATTAGCTTGGAGCGAGTATAGTTTCAGAGAACTGAGCTCTGTTAAAGAAATCTTATCACAATCCTTATGGAATAACTCTTGTTTTGAAATCAAGGAATTCAGTATAAATAAGGTTGGTGGGACAAAAATATCAAATACATTAAAGATATTTTGACTCATAGAAACCGAATTCTTAATTTAGAAGGATTCGAAGAACGATACAATTTTAAACCAAATTTTTTACTTTACCATCAAATTGTACACTCGATTCCAAGGCACTGGAAGCAAACAAATTGAGAATACCGATACAAACCCATCAAATTTAATAATTGAAAATTCTAAAATAAATAATTTGATGAAAACAAAAAGAAGCTGTAAACACTTGTATTCTCATTTCGTTAAAAAATATGCAACAGTGCCCGATAGAATCGAGTCCAGATGGGAAAAGGAACTTGATAATACACAATTGCAATGGGATATGATATTCACAACTTTGCATAAATGCACAATCAATTCGAAACTTAAAAACTTTCAATACAAATTTATTCACCGTATCATTTTATACTAACTCTTTTCTACATAAGATATCAATTGTTGAATCACCAATATGTGAATTTTGTTTAGAAAAAGAACAAACTTTAATGCACATGTTCGTGGAATGCAAAATAATTGATGTCATGTGGAGGAAAATACAAGTTATTATTGAACAACAGTTTAAAAGAAAAGTGACTTTAGATAAAGAAAGGATATGTTTTGGTATTGAAAATCATAGAAATAATTATGCAATTAATAACTTAATACTGATTGTAAAATTGTATATTTATAACTGCAAAGTTAACGAACAAAAACCTCACATAAATCACTTTAAATCGGTATATGAGAGGTATAAAGAAATTGAAAAGTACATTGTTTTTAAAAATAGCTAGACTGTTGATATTTATGTATAAAAATAGCCATATATGTTTTGTAACTTGAAAAGGTTACTTTATTATTATTTTTTATTACTTTGTAATGTAACCAAGTTAAGTAATGTATACTGTTTTATGAAATATAGAAAATAAAATAATTGTCGCGGCATTTCTCTGCTCAATATCTGTGGAAAAGTATTTGGAAAAGTAGTTCTACAACGTCTGCTGCCTTTATTAGCGGAAAGGGTATATCCAGAGTCTCAGTGTGGTTTTCGCTCTGGAAGATCTACCATTGATATGATTTTCTCTATTATACAGCTGCAGGAAAAATGTGTTGAGCAAAAACAGCAACTCTACGTGGCATTTATCGATCTCACCAAGGCTTTTGACCTTATTAATAGAGACGGTCTTTTTGAAATCCTAAGGAAAATTGGATGTCCACCTACTCTATTAAATATTATCCGATCCTTCCATCAAGGAATGCAAGCTACTGTCAAGTACAATGAAGCAGTGTCTGACTCATTTGATGTCGAGAACGGGACAAAACAAGGAGATGTTCTTGCCCCTCTTCTATTTGGGATTTACTTTGCAGAGCTTTTGAACCTAATCTTATGGAAGGAGTTTTATTGCATTGTAGATCTACTGGTAAGCTGTACAACCCGGCCAGACTTAAAGCTAAGACAAATATATTTAAGGTTCTTCTTCATGATTTTCTTTATGCAGATGGTGCCTGTTGCTGCAGCCATTCTCCTAATGGTCTACAACTTCTACTTGATAAATTTGAATGTGCCTGTGAACACTTTGGTCTCACCATAAGTGTAAAGAAAACAAAGATTTTACCGTTTAAAACAACTGGTCAAAAGAATTTTACTGTCAATAATTTTTTACTTGAAAATGTTAGTAAATTTTCTTACCTTGGTTCAGTTAAAACTTATAACAACTCTCTTGATTGTGAACTAAACATTCGAATCGGAAGAGCTTCTAGTACTCTCAGTCAGTTGTCTGTACTTGTTTGGGAAAACAAAAATATTAGTGTGGCTGTGAAGATCAAAGTGTATATGGCATGTGTCATTAGTGTCCTCTTTTATGGAGCTGAATCGTGGACAATCTATGCTAGACAAGAAAAGAAACTAAATATATTTCACCTCCGCTGTCTACGGACTATCTTAAATATCAGATGGCAGGACAAGGTAACAAACAACAGTATCCTTGATAGATGTGGCATTCCTTCGATGTTTACATTAATTCGACAGTGAAGACTACGATGGCTTGGTCATGTCAGAAGAATGGATGATACAAGAACTCCAAAGGTTATGTTGTACATGGTGAGCTAGCGAATTGTAAAAGATCCAAAGGACGTCCACTTTTGCATTTCAAAGATGCATGTAAAAGAGACTTGAAGGCAATGGACATCAATGTTAACACCTGGGAAAAAAAGGTTGATGACCGAAAATCATGGAAAGACTGTATTGAGGCAGGACTTGTACACAGCGAAGAAAGATATCGTATGGAAAATGAAGAGAGGTATCTAAAAAGAAAATCTAGATCAGCTACTGGAACTCACACTGGATAACGGATGAAATTCTCTCCAATGTTGTCTCCATAGTCAATTTTGACTGAAGGATGCCTGATGAATACAATCTGTACTCTGTTTTTGCTGCATTGTTTGGGGTAACAGTATTACCAAAGCTGATTACAATAGACTGAATTGGGTAGTGAAGACAGCTAGCAAAATCATAAACGTAAACTTAGACCCCTTAGAAAACATTTGCAATGATCTTATAAATAAGAAAGTTAAATCTATTATCTCTGATGATACGTATCCCTTGCATGGAGAGTTTATAGTTAATAAGTCTGGTAGATTAAGAATGATGCATATTAAAACAACTCGATTTAGGAATCCTTTCTACCTTCAGCAGTCAGTGTTTTTAATAAAAATAAACTTAGATAAGATAATTAGTAATAGTATATTCACTGTAGATAATGTTGTTGTATTTCACGTTTTGTATTCTTTTTCGCAACAAGAAGACAAATTTCATAATGTACTACTTTGATTTGTATGATAATATAAGATCTGTATCTGTATATGATATGCGCTTTTGCACTGCACATTTAACTTGGTTAAAATTGTATAAAGTATTTGGGGGAAAAAAGTTCTGTGGTAGCCTCCTATCTGACTTGACCCAAAGTGAAATAACATATATATAATAATAACACTAAGATTTAGCAAACAAATATGGGCACCTGTGTTTTATACATACTTCCTCCATAATAATAATAACATTTTTACTTGTAGTATTGGTGTTTCCATTAAGATGAACATATTACTGTTTGCTCCGGGCCTTCTGCTACTACTTTTGACAGAATATGGCTTTTTGCGAACAATACCTAAGCTTTTGGTGTGTGCAGCAGTGCAGGTATAGTAAAATACATTATCAAAATATACCAGCCTTTTTAGCATTAAACATTTTCTTTCAGGATTTTTGTTTAAAATGTGGCTAACATTTATAATGTACTGATATTACAATTTGAGAGTTAAAATTCCATGTTGTGTATTGGTGCCAATCAAAGACTGAAATGGTAAAGCATTTTAATTGCAATATATATATCATTTAATTTACCTGTTATACTACTGTACAATAATGAACTTGATTAATATGTGTCTTTAAAACTTTTTAGGTCATTTTAGCTGTTCCTTTTCTACAAGTCAATCCGGTTGGTTACATTTTACGTTCATTCGAGCTCAGTCGTCAGTTTTTTTTTAAGTGGACTGTAAACTGGCGATTTCTATCAGAAGAATTTTTTTTAAACCGGAATTTTCAGCTTGCATTGTTAGTCTGTCATCTTACAGCTCTTATTATCTTTGGTCTGTATCGTTGGAATAGGTTAGTATATTGTTTTGAAGACTTTAATAAAACTGTAGCAGAAATGCAGACAAACGCTTTACCAATTACGAAATTTGCTGTGGTAATGCTGAAATATTGATGGTAACTCTCTGTATATTTAATAGGGACTACGGATGATTAGGGGAGGACGACAGACATTCCGTGTTCGCTAGAGCGTAAAATCATAAGTGTCAGCTCCTGTACCTAGTCCACTTAAGAAAGCCACTAATTAGCGCTAATTAGCATTTTAATTAGCATGGTTGAGTACATCGATGAAACTTTGGGCAATACAATAAGTACATTTACCCAACTGAGAAAATGTAATTCTTAAGTGCCAAATCCTGTACCATGACCCCTTAAGAAAGGGTCAAAGGTCAATATATGTCCCACCTAGACTTAATTAACATAATGAGTACACATGTAAAACCAATGCAAAAATGTTTATTTTTAGAGTCTAATTGAAGATCCGTCATTCTTAAGTGTCAACTCCTGTACCTAGTCCACTTAAGAAAGCCATTAATTAGCGCAATTAACATTTTAATTAGCATAATCGAGTACATCAATATAACCTTCGGCAATACAATAAGTACGTTTAGCCAACCGAGAAAACGTAATTCTTAAGTGCCAAATCCTGTACCATGACCCCTTAAGAAATGGTCAAATGTATGTCCCATCCGGACTTAATTCAAATAATGAGTACACATGTGAAACCAATGCTAAAATGTTTATTTTTAGAGTTTAATTGAAGATCTATCATTCTTAAGTATCAACTCCTCTGTACCTAATCTGCCTAAGAAAGTAATTAATTAGTGGTCAATAAAAGTAGCATGATCAAGTACATCAATGAAACCTTGGAAAGTACAATAAGTAAGTTTAACCAACTGAGAAAACGTAAAGTGCCAAATCCTGTACCATGATCCCTTAAGAAAGGGTCATAGGTCAATGTATGTCCCACCTGAACTTTAATTAGCATAGTAAGTAGTACATATAGGTTCCGGCCGGTTGCCACCTGGCCTTTTGCCAGCCTTTCGCCACACGGTATTTCGACACCGGCCCATTTCCACCCAGTCCATTTTGCCACTCGGGCTTTTGCCACTCGGGCTTTTGCCACCCGGCCTTTTGCCTCCTGATCTGAGAGTGTTATTTGCCCTTCTTAATTAGGCCTGCAATTAAATTAAAATGAACGAAAGATTAAAATGTGTAAATCATTTTAATTAATAATTGCTTTTCTATGGTATAGACCCAGATGTTTAAAGTTTTCCGATAATTGTTAAAGTAGACCACCTTGTTTACGACTTAGTTTGTATTTTATCCAAATAAATGTATACAATTTCGTTACTGATTTCATGAGGACAAAAGCCTATGATATACATTGATGAAATTAGCAGTAAATTACTTAAATATATTATTCCATATGTAGTGTCACCTTTATCATACATCTTTAATTTATCACTTGAAAGTGGTGTTGTACCTGAGCTAAGCAAAATAGCAAGGATATTTCCTCTATTTAAGTCTGGTGATAAAAACATGTTTAATAATTATCGTCCAATATCCATTTTACCTGCTCTATCAAAAATCTTAGAGCGTATTGTTTATAACCGTTTGTATTCCTTTTTAGATAAATTTGCAATCATCCACAAAGAACAATATTGGTTTCTTAAAAACAGTTCAACCTTTATGGCTATACTTAATCTTATTGAAAAAGTACAAGCTGCCTTAGATAGAGGAGATACTGCTATTGGAATATTTATTGACCTGAGTAAGGCTTTCGACACGATTGACCATTCGATTTTATTATGGAAACTTGAATACTATGGTATTAGGGGGTCTGCACTATCTTGGTTTAAAAACTATATATATGGAAGAAGGCAATATACAGTCATTAACGGAATTTCTTCTGAACACACAACTAATAATTATGGAATACCCCAAGGAAGTATTCTTGGGCCATTATTATTTATCATATATATAAATGATATTTTTATTTCTTCAAATATTTTCAACATGACTTTATTCGCTGACGATACAAATCTGTTCTTATCAAACCCCAATTTGAATACCCTTATTGATATTGTTAATTCTGAACTTATTAAAATTTATAAATGGCTTAGGTGAATAAACTTTCTCTTAACTGTGATAAGACTAGATATATAATTTTTAGAACTAAAAGAAGTAAAATTAATGTTAATAATATATCCATTAAAATTGCTGATAAATCTATATCCCAAACAAATTACTATAAGTTTTTAGGAGTCTTTGTTGACAAATTTGTTAATTTTAAAACTCATATTGATCTCACTACTTCAAAAATATCTAAATATGTTAGTTTACTTTTCAAAATTCGTCACTACCTTCCTTTAAGTGCACTCCTTTCAATCTATAAGTCACTTATGCAACCTCTTATCAGCTATTGTAACATTATTTGGTTTAATTCATATGCTTCTTATACTGATAAACTTGTTAAACTCCAGAAAAAAGCGATACGAGCTATAACTTGGTCTGATTATCGTGCACCAACAAGTCCTCTCTTCCACATACATAATGTATTAAAAATTGACGATATTCATAATTACCAAATTGGCATTTTTATGTTCCGAATATTGAATAATCCTGATTTACGATTTTTAAACCTTAAAAATTTTACTGATGGTAATGGTCATAAGTACAATACTAGAGGAAAATGTAAACTTCGACCTCCTCTTCGAAGACTAGTTTCTACAAGTCATAGTATTGCTGTTTCGGGTCCTCATGTCTGGAACAACTTAGATATGACTTTTAAAAATGCAAAATCCATCAATGTTTTTAAAAAATTGTATAAGTTGAATCTAATTAATAAGTACAAATCTTAATTTCTGCCGATGTCATTGTCATTGTTATTTTATTTTTATATGTTAATATATTGTATATATCCTTTTATAGTTTTAGCTGTTAGTTTTTTTAGGTCTTCAACCTTGTACAAGCTTTTAGCTTTTGTTGTTGATCCTTTTCATCTTTTATGCATTTTATCTTTGACATGTTTTATGATTTTTATGTTTTTTTGATGAATAAAATGAATGAAATGAAATGAAAGAAGGCAAACCCACTTGCTCTAAGGCTAATTTATAGCTAACATAATGTGGGCTCAAAATTATGCGCAATGCCCGTTTTTTAATTTTTTCTATTAAATTAGATTGCTGAACAGTTAATGATGAATGCCAAACCTGGCAGGCATATTCCAGCACAGGTCTGATATATGATGTAAATACTGCAACCAGGTCACTGACTGGTGCACTAGACCTTTTCAGGATACATAGTGAGAATAGTCTACGCGAGGCTCTTGATGTTATATCATTAACATTTGAACCCCATTTGAGGTCATTTTAGATTATTACACCTAGCAGTTTTAACTTACCAACTATTGGAAGATTAACATTATCAATAGTGTATACTAAATTAAGCTGCCTTTGCTTTAAAAAGTTAAATTCAATTACTTGGCATTTAGCTGGTTTAGGTAGAACATCATTAGATGCACACCACTCACTGACACTATTAAGGACACTTTGTAAGTTAGAGGAAGCACCACATTTGGTTACTTCTCCTAGAGTCAGGTCATCCACAAATTTCCAACGCCTACAACTTTCAATGGCAGCATCATTTACTAGAACGAAAAATAGTATGGGTCCCAGTTTGGTTCCCTGTGGTACCCCACAAGAGATTGATTTGGTGGAAGAAATGTGCGTGCCAAGTTTGGTAGTACAAATGGCCAGTAGTGGCAATTGGCCAGGTGGCAGGGCCCAGGTGTCAAAAGGCCTAAGGTGGCAATATGCCACATGCGGCCGGGTAGCAAAGGACTGGGTGGCTAAATGACAAGTGGTAAAAGGCCTGGCGGCAAAGGGCCGGGTGGCAATGTGCCGGGTGCCAATTTGCCGGTGCCAATTTGCCGGGTGGCAAAATGGCTAGACCGTGAGAACACAATGTGAAACCAATTCTAAAATGTTTATATTTAGAGACAACTGAAGATCCATCACCTGTATGCCTACCTATTCCGCTTATTAAGAAAACCACTAATAATAATAATGTAAAATATTAATGGACGAAGACGGAATCCCAAAAAGATGAAGATCTTGTGGCAGGATTGAATGGTGTTATTAGTAGCAAAAAGATACACCTTGTCCTTGCTGGTAAAAGAATTAATGTCCGTGATCATTTGAGTTTAAGAAGTAAAGGAAGGAAAAATAAATGGGAGTAATGTGACAGTGGATGGGCACCAGATAGATAATTAGAAGCATTTTTGCAGAATATGAAATTACGGATGTTTGTTGGGTTGGCCAAGACAATATTACGATAGCTCGAATAAGAAAGGATGAGTTAAGGATAATAGGTTTTGAGAATACTAGAGGGGAGGAAGGAAGATAACTTAGATATGATTCCAAGACACTTTTTTCTCATTTTCTTAGAGAGTTTCCATGATGAGAGGCTGTTATTAATGATAACCCAATGGAATGTAATAGATTTAACTGAGGGGATTTCATGGTTTTCAATAAAGTTTTAAGTATGGACACATCATTATTATAACTCCAAATAAGATGTTATGGTTGGGTTGAGGGAGAGTTTGTTAGGAACAAAGTAGTGGGACAAGGAGATAACATTATTACAGTATAATTAGTATTAAAGGTGTCAAAAGAGTTTGAATGTTTTTATGCATCCACGTAACGAAAAATTAATTTTAAGGAGCGCGGTGAACATCAGCAATGTAAAAAGTGAAACGAGGCATCAGGTACTGATATTGCAGTCATCCTAATGTATCAGCATGGTTAGATGTTGGAAGAAAAACTTTAGATACATCAGCAACACCAATGTACGAGTTACTTTGACATCAGATGTGTGTGTCGCGCTACCATGATTACATGCCTTTTACGGGTGTGACTATCCCAGTTCATTTCTTCGTAAAGGAAAGGCCAGACCCAACAAGTTTTTGAAGAGCTAATTAAAAATATGTACAAAGTCAAAATAATCAGAAGATTCATAAAATATCGCTATCATTATAAAGATCCAAAAAGAAAAAAACCAAGTTGACACTAAACAAACATAGATAGAAGATCTTTAAAAAATCTTAAAGACCAAAATCATCATCAAACAATCCATTGGAAAAGCTGAAAACAATAAATAGCAGTTCCATTCCACTGTGTGAGGCAGAATCGAGCTATTTTTGTTACACCAATGTGTGAAAATGCTGATGTTTGTGAACACCCATATATCAAACGGCTGGGATCTGGAAAGTGGATATGACATGAAGGAACCCAGATGCCAGACCAGGAGAAAATGTGATGAATGATAACGGCGTTGACAATGCAGTCTCTTCTGATTAGTTTGCATGTGATTTGTAGTATTAAACTTTTACTACAATTTATAATTTGACACTATTTAGACATAATTATCATATTGTCATTTCTTTTGCCAGAATTGATACGTACTGGAATTTAATATTTTTTTTTATTTTATGTTTACTTAAATCTTAACAGAATACTACTAATTTTAATAAACATTTTCAAAATGCAAAGGTCTCTATCTACGTCTTTTAAAAGCATAACTTAGAATCTTTATCCTTATATGGCGTTAATGCTAAATAAGTCTATATTAGTATATATAAGTTTATAGCATATATAGTCATGCTAATTAATATGCTAATTACCAGCTTTCTGAAATTAATTGACAGAAGTTGCCATTTAAGGAAGATACTAAAAATAAATATTTTATAATTTTCTTCAGTATGCATAATCAAGTGTTTGTTCAGAAACGGACCTTTGACCCTTTCTTAAGGGGTCATGGTACAGGATTTGGCACTTAAGAATTACGTTTTCTTGGTTGGGCAAATGTACTTATTGTATTGCCGAAGGTTCTATTGATGTACTCGATTGTGCTAATTAAAATGTTAATTAGCGCTAATTAATAGCTTTCTTAAGTGGACTAGGTACAGGAGTTGACACTTAATGACGGATCTTCAATTAGACTCTAAAAATAAACATTTTTGCATTGGTTTTACAGGTGTACTCATTATGTTAATTAAGTATAGGTGAGACATATATTGACCTTTGACCCTTTCTTAAGGGGTCATGGTACAGGATTTGGCACTTAAGAATTACGTTTTCTCAGTTGGGTAAATGTACTTATTGTATTGCCCAAGGTTTCATCGATGTACTCGACCATGCTAATTAAAATGCTAATTAGTGGCTTTCTTAAGTGGACTAGGTACAGGAGCTGACACTTAAGAATGACGGATCTTCAATTAGACCCTAGAAATAAACATTTTAACATTGGTTTCATTTATGTACTCGATTATGCTAATTAAATCAAATTTTGGGGTATTTTGAGCGCCCCTCCCTAGAGTTGGTACAGGGGCGGGAACTTATAAGAACGGCCGTTTGATGGTCCCTGGACCCTACTTGACATATTCTATGCCTCAGACCTTTTGTACTCGCAATGCTAAACAAATCTTCATGGGCTCCCGGACTAACATTTCTATTTACTCCAATGAAGTATTTTTTACCTTTGACCCATATTTTAAGGCATTGCCATATCTCCGTAAATAGTTGTCACAGACAGTTTATTTTGGTGTAAAATTATTCGCAATATATATGTTACTATTTAGTTTAATGAAACATTTCATCTAAAAATGTCCGGAAGTACGCGTACAATTGCCAACTGCATAAAGGTTAATATCTATTGATATCCATATGATAAAACTACTTGTCATAGAAAGTTGATTTAGGTGTCAAAATGTTCAGAACATTTCTATTTACTCTAGTAGCTAGATCAACTTTCGTATGCACTTTGAGGTCCAGAAAATTTGACTTCAGAAATTGGTTTAGGATGGTCAAACAATCATTTTTGGCTTGGTTACACATTTTGAAAATGTGGCGAAAGGTCAAAAGGTCAGGGTGAAAGGTTATCAAACTAAACACCAATAGGTCCTTAAATCTCGACAACCACTGGTCACAGCGAGGTAATTTTGGTCTCAAATTGATCAGAAGGTATACATTTATATTCAGTCTAATGGAACATTTTAGTCAAAAATGACCGGAAATGCCATTTCTGACCTTTGACCCACACCCCAGGGCATGTATGTATCTCCGTAACTACTGATCGTAGACACTTGAATTTGGTCTTACATTGTTTGAAATAAACATTTTGTTATTTTTTGCACATTTTTAAAAATGTTACAAAAGGTCAAATGGTCAGGGTCAAGGGTTATATGAACAAATATAAATAGATACTTCTATCTCGGCAACCACTCGTCGCAGCAAGTCGATTTTAGTCTCAAAATGTTCAGAAGGCATGCTTTCATATTCAATCTAATGGGACATTTTAGTCAAAAATTATCAGAAATGCCATTTCTGACCTTTGACCCACATATCATGGCATCTTCATATCTCTGTAAGTACTGGTCGTAGAAACTTAAATTTGGTATCAAATTGTTCGAAATATACATATTTACATTCACTGTAATAGAAAATGTGGTTAAAAGATGAACAGAAATACTATTACTAATGTTTCAAACAAAAAACATATCTACATAACTTATCCTTAGACAGTAATGTTATGCAATAACTGATACTTTAAATTGTTTCAATTTCAAGTACTAGTTATTGCTGTCCCCAAGAACATTTTGATAGAAACGTCAAGCTCAACAGTTCTTTTCAGAATGCTAGAAGTAACTTGCCATGTGTGTGCGATTAACCGGGCATTTATTGTTCAAAAGGGTTTTTAGGGGGAGGGGAGGCATCTTTATTTGGGGTATGGTAATATGTATAATCAAATAAATACCACCTAGATGTAAAAAAAATACAGCACAATTAATATCAAAAAGTGAAAAAAATGCTTGGTAAATTGTAGATTATGGTAGTTAATGTAATGTGTTGTGATACAATTATTGTGTAAATGCATGTGGCGGGCGTATTCCACATGGAGGGAATAGTGGCGTTTATTTGAGGGAGGCTTTTATTCAAAGCAGGTGTTAATTCGAATAAATACTCTAATTTTAATAATTATAATTCGTTTCTCAACTGATAAGAGGTACTTTACATGATTCGTTTTCTTTTTTATGCTTTTTAACGAAATGTTTCTGTCTTTTAGAATAAAAGTGACACTGTCATAGATAACATTAAATGGATCTTCTCCTCCAGGTGCAGTATAATGATATAAAACAATGACAAATCATTATCCTGACACGATTGCACTCATAATGGATCTTCATTCTATCATCTGTTTGTTTGTGACTACAATTTGACAACAATCTTTTGCATATTTTTAAATGCCAATACATAGTTTCATTACTATTGTACAATATGTCCAGCTTTCCTGAAAATACCCTTGTGTAGTACAGTGTTGTAGTATGGTTTTATCATGATAACTTCTGATGCTTTTATTTACCTCCGCCAAGGAGGTATATGTTTGTTACTTGGCCAAATTGAAAATTGGCCAAGTATGTTGATCTGTTTGGTTTGTGTGTGTGTTTGTTACTTGGCCAAATTGAAAATTGGCCAAGTATGTTGATCTGTTTGGTTTGTGTGTGTGTTTGTTACTTGGCCAAATTGAAAATTGGCCAAGTATGTTGATTGGTGCGGTTTGTGTGTGTGTGTGTTTGTTTGTTTGTCATCACTCTAGCGCTCACAATTTTGATTCGAATGACTCCAAATTACTACCATACATGTCACCTGGTGCAAGGACGACACTGCCCAATTTTGGTTAAAATCCGGACCACGGTTCCAATTCTGGACCACTTTTAAAAATTATTTTCAGACCTGCTAGTGTTTAAAGATAGGACAGAATTATCAAAAGCCGGTGAGCAGTCTTAAATTAACAAGTAAACGTAAATTGCATTTTCTCGAGAACTACTTGTCCAAAAAACTTCATTTTTGTACAAGAGGCAAGAGTTATAATTTGTGATTTGTAATTTTAAAACATAAATTGATTTAATATACAGGTTTTTTGATGCGAGTAGTTTACAAAAACCTATTTCTTTTCAAATTCACCAGTGTTTTTTTCGCGTTGCTGTTCTATTGTTAGCCGACTGAAGCTATTGTTCGTTGAAAGGCTGGTTACATAACCTGTACACCAAACTCGTATACACATGATAGTAGTGAAATTAGCCTAAATCACACAGCATAAGACACACACTTTTGGTGCAAATTGGGTCAATGTCAGGAGGCCAATTTTGATTTGGCCAAGTATCGCGCTATGCGCGAAGGCTAGTTCGTTTGTTTGTTTGTTTGTTTGTCATCACTCTAGCGCTCACAGTTTTGATTCGAATGACTCCAAATTACTACCATACATGTCACCTGGTGCAAGGACGACACTGCCCAATTTTGGTTAAAATCTGGACCACGGTCCCAATTCTGGACCACTTTTAAAAATTATGTTCAGACCTGCTAGTGTTAAAAGATTGGACAGAATTATCAAAATCCGGTGAGCAGTCTTAAATTAACAAGGAAACTAAAATTGCATTTTCTCGAGAACTACTTGTCCAAAAAACTTCATTTTTGTACAAGAGGCAAGTGTTATAATTTGTGATTTGTAATTTTAAAACATAATTAGATTTAATGTACAGGTTTTTTGATGCGAATAGTTTTAAAAACCTATTTCTTTTCAAATTCACCCGTGTGTTTTTTCCGCGTGCTGTTCTATTGTTCGGTTCGGTTTGTGTGTGTGTTTGTCATCGCTCTATCGCTCACAATGGTAAATACACATAGGAATCTTTCTTCAAATGTTAGTCAGTTGTGTATGGCTCGGTGGTCTGTGCTGGTGTCTACAGCATTTAAGTTACCGAGATCGAGTCTCACCTTGGGAAATGAAACGAAATCAGATTTTTTTTTATTGTTTGTTCAAGTATATTTCTTAGTATATAAATTATACGGCTGATTTATAATTAAATCTAGAGAAATTATGTCTCTATTTTCATGTTACATGGGAGGTTTATGACATATACTGAACTTTGATCGGGTTAAAATCGGTCAAGGTCAAGTTTGTTTAGGAGGCCAATTTTGATTTGGCCAAGTATCGCGCTATGCGCGAAGGCTAGTTTGTTTGTTACTTGGCCAAATTGAAAATTGGCCAAGTATGTTGATTGGTGCGGTTTGTGTGTGTGTGTGTGTGTGTTTGTTTGTTTGTCATCACTCTAGCGCTCACAATTTTGATTCGAATGACTCCAAATTACTACCATACATGTCACCTGGTGCAAGGACGACACTGCACAATTTCGGTTAAAATCCGGACCACGGTCCCAATTCTGGACCACTTTTAAAAATAATTTTCAGACCTGCTAGTGTTAAAAGATAGGACAGAATTATCAAAAGGTGAGCAGTCTTAAATTAACAAGTAAACTTAAATTGCATTTTCTCGAGAACTACTTCTCCAAAAAACTCCATTTTTGTACAAGAGGCAAGAGTTATAATATTTGATTTGTAATTTTAAAACACAATTTGATTTAATATACAGGTTTTTTGATGCGAGTAGTTTACAAAACCTATTTCTTTTCAAATTCACCCGTGTGTTTTTCGCGTTGCTGTTCTATTGTTAGCCGACTGAAGCTATTGTTCGTTGAAAGGCTGGTTTACATAACCTGTGCACCAAACTCGTATACACATGATTGTAGTGAAATTAGCCTAAATCAAACAGCATAAGACACACACTTTTGGTGAAAATTTAGTCAATGTCAGGAGGCCAATTTTGATTTGGCCAAGTATCGCGCTATGCGCGACGGCTAGTTTGTTTGTTTGTTTGTTTGTTTGTTTGTCATCACTCTAGCGCTCACAGTTTTGGTTCGAATGACTCCAAATTTCTACCATACATGTCACCTGGTGCAAGGACGACACTGCCCAGTTTTGGTTAAAATCTGGACCACGGTCCCAATTCTGGACCACTTTTAAAAATTATGTTCAGACCTGCTAGTGTTAAAAGATTGGACAGAATTATCAAAATCCGGTGAGCAGTCTTAAATTAACAAGTAAACTAAAATTGCATTTTCTCGAGAACTACTTGTCCAAAAAATTTCATTTTTGTACAAGAGGCAAGTGTTATGATTTGTGATTTGTAATTTTAAAACATAATTAGATTTAATGTACAGGTTTTTTGATGCGAATAGTTTTAAAAACCTATTTCTTTTCAAATTCACCCGTGTGTTTTTTCCGCGTGCTGTTCTATTGTTCGGTTCGGTTTGTGTTTGTGTTTGTCATCGCTCTATCGCTCACAATGGTAAATACACATAGGAATCTTTCTTCAAATGTTAGTCAGTTGTGTATGGCTCGGTGGTCTGTGCTGGTGTCTACAGCATTTAAGTTACCGAGATCGAGTCTCACTTTGGGAAATGAAACGAAATCAGATTTTTTTTTATTGTTTGTTCAAGTATATTTCTTAGTATATAAATTATACGGCTGATTTATAATTAAATCTAGAGAAATGATGTCACTATTTTTATGTTACAAGGGAGGTTTATGACATATACTGAACTTGGATCGGGTTAAAATCGGTCACGGTCAAGTTTTATTTAGGAGGCCAATTTTGATTTGGCCAAGTATCGCGCTATGCGCGAAGGCTAGTTTGTTTGTTTCTTTGTTTGTTGGTTTGTTTGTTTGTTTGTTTGTCATCACTCTAGCGCTCACAGTTTTGATTCGAATGACTCCAAATTACTACCATACATGTCACATGGTGCAAGGATGACACCGCCCATTTTTGGTTAAAATCCGGACCACGGTTCCAATTCTGGACCACTTTTAAAAATAATTTTCAGACCTGCTAGTGTTAAAAGATAGGACAGAATTATCAAAAGCCAGTGAGCAGTCTTAAATTAACAAGTAAACTAAAATTGCATTTTCTCGAGAACTACTTGTCCAAAAAACTTCAGTTTTGTACAAGAGGCAAGAGTTATAATTTGTGATTTGTAATTTTAAAACTTAATTAGATTTAATTTACAGGTTTTTTAATGCGAATAGTTTAAAAAACCTATTTCTTTTCAAATTCACCCGTGTGTTTTTCGCGTTGCTGTTCTATTGTTCGGTTTGTGTGTGTGTTTGTCATCACTCTATCGCTCACAATGGTAAATACACATAGGAATCTTTCTTCAAATGTCAGTCAGTTGTGTATGGCTCGGTGGTCTGTGCTGGTGTCTACAGCATTTAAGTTACCGAGATCGAGTCTCACCTTGGGAAATGAATCGAAATCAGATTTTTTTTTTATTATTCGTATTGTTTGTTCAAGTATATTTCTTAGTATATAAATTATACGGCTGATTTATAATTAAATCTAGAGAAATAATGTCTCTATTTTTATGTTACATGGGAGGTTTATGACATATACTGAACTTTGATCGGGTTAAAATCGGTCAAGGTCAAGTGTGTTTAGGAGGCCAATTTTGATTTGGCCAAGTATCGCGCTATGCGAGAAGGCTAGTTTGTCTGTCTGTTTGTGAAATTGTCTGTTTGTTTGTTAGCAGGATTACTCAAAAAGTAATTACAAGGTCTTTACCAAAATTAATCTACAGATAGATATGTGGTCAAGTACCATTCCATTAAATTTTGGGACCATTTCGGACCACGGTCTCAATTTTGGACCACTTTTTAGTATACTTTTCAGACCTGCTAGTGTTAAAAAGATAGGACAGAATTTTTCAAAAGCCGACGAGCAGTCTTAAAGTAACAAGTAAACTCAAATTGAATTTTCTCGAGAACTACTTGTCCAAAAAACTTCATTTTTTGTACAAGAGGCAAGAGTTATAATTTGTGATTTGTAATTTTAAAACATAATTTTATTTAATGTGCACGTTTTTTGATGTGAGTAGTTTACAAAACCTATTTCTTTTCAAATTCACTCATTTGATTTTCGCGTTGCTGTTCTATTGTTAGTCAACTGAAGCTATTGTTAATTGAAAGGCTTGTTACATAACCATTACACCAAACTCGCATACACATGCTTGTAGTGAAATTAGCGTAAATCACAAACAGCATTAAGACACACACAAATATATATATATATTTTTTTACCGGAGAAATCTGATGTAGGAGAATTTTACAGTAGGCACTCTCGCAGTGTCTTTCTAGTTGTCAATGCATTCAGTACCTAAAACATGTCAAAGTTTCTAGTGGTATTGATAATAAATCTCCAGAAACATATATTGTTTTATTATCTACACTGGGAACAGACGTGTATAATATACACAGACAAAACTTATACATATTATGTATAAGTTTTGTCGGTAACATTCAAAAATATTATGCAACAGTGTTACGGAATAATGACAATGAATTGGTCTATTATAGTTGTCTCTGATACCTTTTATTACATGATTTTACTTGCACCAGAATAGAATGAGGTTTAATCCAGTTATTATTCTTATTATATTAATTAATTTTTTTTTTATCTGGGGTGTATTTATTTTATTATACATGTTACCATTATTACACCCAAACAAAATAAACGCCTTCCCTGAATAAATAAATGCCCGGGCCTTTTATTCGGATAACTATGGTATGTTACTTCTAGCATTCTTAACTGTTGAGCTCGAGTATTTATTCGAATTAACACCCGCTTTGAATAAAAGCCTCCCTCAAATAAACGCCACCATTCCCTCTAATAGAACATCATGTGGAATAAACGCTCCGCCACATGCATTTACAAAATAATTGTATCACAAAACATTTCATTAACTACCATAATCTACAATTTACCAAGCATTTTGACATAATTTTATCATTTTTTTATATTAATTGTGCTGTATTTTTTGACATCTAGGTGGTATTTATTTGATTATACATGTTAATACCATATTATACCCCAAATAAAGATGCCTCCCCTCTCACTAAAAACCCTTTTGAACAAGAAATGCCCGGGGCGTTTAATTTGATACACATGGCAAGTTACTTCTAGCATTCTGAAAAAAACTGTTGAGCTTGACGTTTATATCAAAATGTTCTCGTGGACAGCAATAACTAGTACTTAAAATTGAAACAATTTAAGGTATCACTATCAGTTATTGCATAAAATTACTGTCTAAGGATAAGTTGTGTAGAGATATGTTTTTTGTTTGAAACATTAGTAATAGTATTTTCTGTTCATCTTTTAACCACATTTTCTATTACAATGAATGTAAATATGTATATTTCGAACAATTTGATACCAAATTTAAGTTTCTACGACCAGTACTTACAGAGATATGAAGATGCCCTGGTATGTGGGTCAAAGGTCAGAAATGGCATTTCTGATCATTTTTTACTAAAATTCCCCATTAGACGGAATATAAATGCATGCCTTCTGAACATTTTGAGACCAAAATTGACTTGCTGCGACCAGTGGTTGCCGAGATACAAGTACCTTTATTTATTTGTTCATATAACCCTTGACCCTGACCCTTTGACCTTTTGTAACATTTTTCAAAATGTTTAACAAATAACAAAATATATATTTCGAACAATTTAAAACCAAATTCAAGTGTCTACGACCAGTAGTTACGGAGATAAATACATGCCCTGGGTTGTGGGTCAAAGGTCAGAAATGGCATTTCCGGTCATTTTGAACTAAAATGTCCCATTAGACTGAATATAAATGTATACCTTCTGATCAATTTGAAACCAAAATTACTTCGCTGTGACCAGTGGTTGTTGAGATTTAAGGACATATTGTTGTTTGGTCTTATGACCTTTCACCCTGACCTTTTGACCTTTCGCCACATTTTCAAAATGTGTAACCAAGCCAAAAATGATTGTTTGACCACCCTAAACCAATTTCTGAAGTCAAATTCTCTGGACCTCAAAGTGCATACGAAAGTTGATCTAGCTACTACAGTAATTTACTATACAGTAATTAAGTTTTTTCTCAAATAATGACCATATTTGACCTTTAACCCTTTAAAAAAAAAAGGCAAATTGCCATATCTCATTATTGGGGTTGGTGTGGAAATCTCTGTGGATATCTATCTGTATGTTCATTTTGGTAAAGATCTTGTAATTACTTTTTGAGTAACAAACTGCTAACAAACAAACGAACAAACAATTGATTACATATACCTCCTTGCCGGAGGTAAACAATATATTCAACTTCATTCAGTAAACTTCGTTCCACATGCAAGTAGCCGTCTTCGACAAGTGCTCAAATGTTTTAGATTATCTGTTAATTGAGTGGGTTGCAAAATAATATAAATATACGGGTTAAACCGGAACATAAGAATTTTATATATGTCACAGGTTAATAACTGTACTGAAAAATCTTCTATTAACAAGAATAGTAACATACTAACAATCTGACACCAAAATGAACTTTCCACGCCAACCCAATAATGAGATATGGTAAAAACTGTGAAAAAAAACAGGTCAACGGTCAAATATCCTATTTCTGGTCATTATTTGAGAAAAAACTTTATTATAGTAAATAGAAATGTTTATGTTCTGAACATTTTGACACCTAAATCAACTCTCTATAACAAGTAGTTTTATGGATATCAAAAAATATTAACCTTTGTGCAGGTGGCAATTGTACCAAAAAGGTCAAAGGCAAAACTGCGTACTTCCGGACATGTTTCATTAAACTAAATAGTAACAATACATATATATTGTGAACAATTTGACACCAAAACTATTTACTGAGATATGGCGGTCATTAAAAAAAAAATACTTCATTAGAGTAAATAGAAATTTTGTGAAAAAAATCAACCCTCTATGACCAGTAGTTTCAGAGATATAGAGTGTTTAAGCGAAAATGTCCGCTATTTTAAATTATTCAAATTAGGTGACCCAAGGGGTCATTTTGCTTGGCGCCTATCAAAAATTGAATTCGTAGATAGTGGACAACCTGTATACCAAATTTTGTGCTTTTGTAAGTGTTAAATTAAGTGTAATTTGAACTGTATATTTAAGGTTATATGTACCTTATTTCTAGTTGTTCTCCGTAAACGGGAAAATGCCAACTTTATCATCCTCAAAAAGTTAAGACGACAGAATTGCACACTGAGCTCCGCTTACTTTGTTAAAACTCATGCATAAATTATTCATGAGCACCGTCCTGTGGCTTCCTGTCCTGTTTCGTAAAGTCCCTAATGTTAAGCTGCTGGATCTACAATAGAATGATTGTTTGCTATATTATTTTTCAGGAGAAAAAACATCATAGAACTTCTTGTTAAACCAGTTGAAACCAAGACTATTATTGATGACAGTTATATCCTTTTATTTTTTACATTTTCTATTAATTACAATATTTACTGTACAGTCAAATCTGCCAAAGTTGAATGGGACTTGCATAAAACATTGGGTAATGCTGGGGATTTTTAAAAAGAGATCACATTATTAGAAATAAGCGAAGTAAATGTTTTCTCATTCCTCAAAATTATACAAATTCACAGTGTATTTCTATCAACCTTAATAATATATTTTTACATATTGTAACGACAATGTTTTCTAGCAACTTTCTTGGTATGATGTTTAGTAGGAGTCTTCATTATCAATTCTATGTCTGGTATTTCCATACACTCCATTACCTACTGTGGATAACAAGTATTCCTGTTATTCTCAAGTAAGTGACCTGGCTAATGTCCACAAACACTTTAGCTTGAATTTTTTTAAATTGTGACAATCTGATCAACCTATTGTACTGTAAGGAAAAATAATTAATATATCATGTATGTAACTTATTCCTTTGGTAATGTTATGAAGTAATTTTTTGGAAGAAAATGAGAAAAATTCTTTATGAGTTGAACATGCAATTAATGACTACCTATATAATGGCACACCTTAACTGATGGTCTAAATTATAGACACCCCCACAAAATTCTAAAAAGTTTTACAAAAAGCTGTCCATTGATTATCATCTTTAAAGACCAATTCCCTACAGTTTGTGACGTTTTAAAAAAAATAATACATATATATTACTTTTAAAACATTAAACCAGGTCATTCCTTGTCTTAAATATGTTTTACGGTAAATTATGATAAAAAGAAAGATGAAGAAAGATAAAAAAAAAACAATGCTCTACCTAAGTAACTCGTGGTGAATGTCCTCTCGTTCAAGTTCAAGTTCAAATTGGGGGAAACCCGGTATTTTCTCTGAAAAATTAGGAGTCTTCCATTTCTTTTGGCCTTACGATCGATCGAAAAGTGGGTGAATTACAGAATAAAAAAATATATATTAATGATCTGCGCGTAATGCATGTTGGGATTTATAGCGGGCGCTAAAATTATTAGAATTGCCTTATTTTTTACATTTTTAACTATTTAGAGACGAAAAAAGGTATCTCAATACATTAAATGTAGTTTCTGACTTTAAATTAAATCTAAACAAGAAATATTTCTTACAAAAAAAACGCCGCTCGACATTTTAAAATTAATCATTGTTCTTTCTTCAGATATATTTAGTAATTTATAGAAAATGTTTTTGTTACCATGGAAACATGTAACAAAATAAATATATGTTTGTTATTCGTAAAAATACACAAAATGTAACATAGCTATTTATTATTATTTATTTATTATTTGAAATACTACACAGTATTATACGTTTTCTTACTAATAATAATAATTATTGTAACTTGTAGTAGCAGCCTACGTCTTAAATCATAAAGAAATACATTATACACCTTTTAGCAAACTCAATTCAAGGCTCAACGTGTGGACGCTATCGCGATGTATCGCGAAGAGTAGGCCTGGTCCTACAGTACTAGACTAGAAGTGGTCAACTCGTACCCAAAATAACTTGTACATATTCCCAACTTGACTAACTCGTACCTCAACCCACACCAACTCGTACATGCCTCATTTTTAAGCCTACATTTTAACGGTAACATTCACTGTATTTTCTTTGTGATTTAAGCCGTAGGCCGCTTCTACATGTTACAATTTTAGTAAGAAAACGTACAAAGTAATCAGTTTTAATAATACTCTAGTATTTCAAATGACCTACCTGCTGATTAATAACGGAATGATCCAAATGACCTACCAACCAATCAAATGATGATCTGAGTTTTCTAGTTCCATTTTGGAACTAGAAAAGTCAGATATTGATATCTGAGTCTTCTAGATCTAGAAAAGGCAGATATCTGAGTTTTCTCAGATCTGAGTTTTCTAGACACCCAAATCTAACAAAACATAGCTATTTAATTATAAATCACATGCCTATTTTGGTGGGTGTAAGTAATCTAGTTGTATTTCATTGAATAATTGATATGTTGGCTAACTTTCAACAGCATTTGAAAGAAGACATGTGTACCTTTCAAACAATGTATTATTTGCCAACAACTAATTAAAAAATAGCATTTACAAATGGTCAATTTTGACCTTTAATGTGCTGTGTGTATGTGTGTGACCTCAACCTGTAGGCATGCAACTGAATACCCTCTAGTGACATCTTGACTTCTCAGTGGTACAAGGGAGAAATTCTTCCCAGTCTGTTGATTCGCGTCAACCAATCAAAGGGCGAGAATCCAAAATCGAGTTTACAAATGTATGTCCTCTTGGGACATTGCTGGCTAAAGCCGCGGCGCAAAAATTTAGGAAATGGGACTGTTCAATGGTAGTTGAGATCTGAACAGTTTATACAGTATACATGTTACAGTTATAATGAAAAGTATTATAATTATCTTCTTTTTTACTTATAATAGAATCTTAATTCTTGGTTTGATTGAGCTGTCATGGAATACATACCCTTCAACTGATGCAAGTTCAATTATTCTACACATATGTCATTTGATAATATCCACTGGACTGTGGCTCAGGACATCTGAACGAAAACACTTGCATACTGATGATGCCAATATAAAGAAAGAAATCTAAAAAAGGTTGTTTGTACCTCATAACAAGATTTTAAAGATCACTGAATTAGTTTGCTTGCTTAATATATATATAATTATTATACTAAAAATAGTGGGATTATTTGTTAACTTTTTTACTTAAAGTAGAATTATAGTAAAGTATAATGCTCAGATCAGATAATGAGGGTTTCATTTGTGAGAGGGGTATTTCGCCTATTCCAGAAAAAAAATTAATCCGCTTGTGACACAGGTTTGTTTATATATTGAATGATATTGAATATACAGTAGAGTTGATTATTTAATACTTTTTAAGAGCAATTGTCTATAATATCGACCTTTTCTTTTGCACAATGAAAGATGTTTGGTTGAAACATGCACAGATAAATTATTTTTTATATCTGTGTCTTGTTGCCATAGTAACGGCCATTTTAAAAATATAGCATTTTCTTGTAATTTTTCAAATAGGTAAACGTTGATTTCAATAACTCTTACACAGATTGTTAAAATTTAATTTCATTTTTAGTACAAGATGATGAAAGGCTTATAAACAAACTGCAGAGCAAAAAATTGTTGGTTGGTCATGGGAATGGACCGTACCATTTATTTTCAAAAGGGTGTTGTTACTTGTAAAAAATCCAATTTTGGCCAAAGTTTGGAGCTTCACAATGTCTATGGTAACACTTGACATGCGTTTTTTATATATTCTATGGACCTTGGGGGAATGGATAAAAGGCAAAAAACTTTGGGGAATACATTTTTGTTATACTGATGTTGTCACAAAAGTTTGTATTTTTTCTGATTTCAGGATATGTTATTTGTAAAGTAAGGCATACAATTTGAACTAAATTCAAAGTGAATCAAATATTAAAACAAAAAATTAGGACAGACATTACTCTATACGTTGATATAAAGAATTAAATGTTTGAACAAGAAAAACTGTATGGCTATTTTTTTTTATCTCACACCCTACCCAAAATTGTTTAATCATCTAGAACTCAGTGTTTTGTTAACTTGTGTAGCTATAAACATGTGCATAACGATGCTTAAATGAATCATAGGCGTATCATATTATATATATAAATCCAAAGGCAAATTACTGAATGCTGTGGGTATCAGTGGCTGGATCTCAATGGAGATACAAAAAAAAAAAGCGAAAAGCTAGATCAAAACGATAAAGTTAAACAGCCAGAAAAGTTAGCAGAGCTTTCTGGCAACACTAGCCCTTCATCAGTGCAAGTGAAGGAATTTGGATAACGTCATTGTATAAGAGCTGGCAAGTGCTGCCTGGGTGGACAGGAATACTGTAAAAGAAATACAACAAAGGAGGCAGGCTGGAGTCTGAATAAGAGTAGAAAACAAAGAAGGTAGCTTGGTAGATATATATATATATGCGAATTTTAGATGATCTTAAAAATAATATTTACATGTTTTAGATACAGAAATGTTCATTGGTTATCCGCACTAGGCGGATAACCCCTTGTTATTGTCAGGATCTTTTTTTTTCAATCTTACCAGTTATCCGTTTAGTAGCGGATAACTTCTTTTAACTGTCCTGTTTCATCATCTTTTTTTTTCTGTATTATGCTTCTTTCCTTCTGTCATTTTTGTGCGTCGCGTTTCTCTAAAACGTGTAAAGAGAACATATCGTAACTATCAAAATATCGACATATATGTGAACTTGTGCACCTCCTATTTTTTAAACGTAAGAGTTGCGCAAAAAATTGAAATAAATAGCGGGTTCCGTAATTTCACCTATTCTACACTGTATGTGATATGTATACAGATTATACTGTGTATACTATATGACACAAAATAACAGAATTCAGCAATAACAACATATCATATTCTTCAGTTCAGGTCATAATGCTATAATCTTTTTCTGTGTGAAATATTCAAACGTATGACGTGCACGTGGCGTTTGTCATTCGGATAACTAACTCGTCAAAGTGACGAGATTCATGTCTAGTTCTTCTTTCTTTCCACAAATTTTGTCAGCAGCGTATCTCTAATTCTGGCCAATATTAGATTGTATAACTTTGTCATAAGATTGACTTGTAGCTGTAGATGTGCAAGAAACTTCTTTATATGACTTTCAAATGATATACCATTTAAAAAATTTGTATGACATCATGTGCAAAAGCGTGAATAACTCTGATCACTTATTTTCATCATTCTAATAAATTTCAATTTGCTATAGCTCCTCAAAATAAAAAGTAATATTCATTATGCGCATCGGATGTTGTGACGTCATCATATGGCCAGTTGAATTATAAAAGTCGTATTTTCATATTTTGCATCATAGTTCATGACATTTAAAAGTCGAGCGTGCATCCATATTCTACATATCCAAATTGCTTCAACATGTTAATATGTTGTTGCTCAGATAATTCCCTTCCGAAATTGCTATCTTCGTGCTTCATTTTGATGACTTTATCATGTTAAAAATTGGATTAAAAGATGGGTCTCATAATTTCATCTATGCTGCACTGTATATAAGTATGTATACAGTATAGTGTATACTGCGTATATACTTAGACGTGACACAAAATAGAGAGCACACTAACATTTTTTCAATGGCATAATCGTTTTTTCTGTGCGCAATTTTCTAAAGTATGACGTGCACGTGGCGGTTGCGCCGTCCATAGTGACGAGTTCAAATTTAGTTAAAGATGTATTGTTCCCCTGAAAAAATGTTTGTTGATTATTCCATTTTTATATCATAATAGTTATCCATTTTGACCAATGCTTAGATCGAAAAAAAAAATTTATTTACCTGAAAAAACTGTAATTTAAAGCAAAAAATAGTCAAATTGGCTGCCAGCCAATGGATATTTGGTTGAATTTAACCATTTATTTTGTCATTTTAATAAAAACATAATTTTTTCTTCGTTTTCTATGCAATTGATTAACTTGATTAAAACTTCAAAATAACCTATTCAAAGTCTGATGTAATCTGGAAAATGGGTAATTACTAATAAACAAACCAGGGTAGATTTTAGATACTAATATTTATATAGGCCTATATTTTAGTATGTTCTATCAACAACAACAAAACATTTTGGACTGAAAAAGCTGTATCACCTATTTCAACCATTTATCTAGAAACACTACACAGAAATTACATGATTCCCCACGATAATTTAATTAGAAATAGCAATTAAGACCAACCGTTCAACTACTGTAACCATGCCTGCACCATAGTTGCTGGTGAATATAGCCCATTTGAAAAACATAAATTCCCACATATGAAATTCCTAAAAACACCCCTAAGAAAAATAATGGTATCTCCTAAATTCAATAATTGATTTACATAAACGTTTGTTTTACATTAGAGCCAGATTGGTACAAAAAGATTTTAAAAAAACAATTCACAAATTCTTTTTCGTTTTTCATAGGTGCCATATCTAAATGGCAAAATTCACATGCCTAAATAGTAAAATTTAGGGTTTTTTGAATAAATATAACACAAAATTTTCTGTAATCCTAATAAAGCAAATAAAAATCTAAGGACTACTTGCCAAACATTACTGATTTATTTCTTTTTCGTATATTAAAAAACATTTTTATTGCTTTTGATTAAGAAAACTTTTATTCAAAAGAAGTGTCTTGACTTGCATTTACAAACAGAATAATCAATGTTCACTTTCGTTTTTCCAATTCATGATTTTGTGACGAAATGTCTTAAAAAATCAAAGATCAATTCAGGAGCCGGGTGCAGGTCAAGTCGGCCCTAAACCGTCTCGGCCAAACTCAAGTCGGCCCCACGTCAAGTCGGCCCCAAGTCAACTCGGCCTCAAGTCAATTCAGCCAAAAACTAATCGGTCAACTCGGCCACAATAAAGTATGGAACGCAAAAAGTGCTTAATAATATTATTATGATTCATACTATCCACGCTTTAAAAAAAATGAATAAAAAAAAAAATATAATTAAATAATATATAAAAAAATGAACTCATTGCCGATATGAATATAAGTACCCGCGTGTTACAAAAACACGTGCAGGTACCGCATTTTAGTAAATCGAAGACGGAGGCCTACGTTCCACCATTTGGCCATAGAAAAAATGATTGTACATCGTTTTTGTCCATGATTTGAGTTTAAAAAAAAGGGGTCAGTGAAAACACGTAGCAGTTCGGTTGTAGATATCAAAAAAGCTGCCAAAGGCGCAGGGAGGCGCAGCTACGAATTGTTTTCAATTGTGCAATTTGAAATTTTATTAAAGGTATTAATAAAGGAAAGTTGGTGAAATCATTCCTATTTTTTTTGCTAAATATATTATTGTCTAAATATTAATATTCATTAAAAGTCAGAATTATTTATAGTTAAAAAATTGTGAAGAAATATTATTTTATCAATCCCCTTCATTTGCACTTTTTGCGTTCCATACTTTAATGGGACCAAGTTGACCGATTATTTTTTGGCCGAGTTGACGTGAGGCCGAGTTGACTTGAGGCCGAGTTGACTTGAGGCCGACTTGACTTTGGCCGAGACGGTTTAGGGCTGACTTGGATCGAAACCCAGGAGCCAGCACCATATCAATGAAGAACAAAATTTAGCCTGTGAAGCGATAGGTTTTTATGCTTGCATGCTGCTGTGTAATTGATTGTCAGGTCAGTTGGGGGCCTAAATATTTGTTCACACATTTTATTTACTAATTAATATTTCAATTTTATTTTAATATTTGAAAATAATTGCAATATTAGAAAATAGTATGAGAAAGACAAACAATTAAAAACAAAATTAGACGATTTGTAGTCTGACTTGCTTGGAAACTGCCACTCTGGCAATATTCTGTTCCAGTCATCAAAACCTTTTCACTTCTGTACATTGTGTTCTGCCCATAGACTACATGCCTTTAGCCATTTTTCTACTAGCCATGGTTTTCCTATTGTGGTTAGCTCTCTGTGATTTGTTAGCTTCTTTATGCTTCCTTGCATGCACTGTGCTATTGTCCTGTCCTTGACCTTTAGGTTTGCCTTTGACTTGCTTGGATCTGCTGCTCTGTTGATGTTGTTGTTGATATCTTTGTTCACGCTTTTCACGAAGGACTGCTGGGTTTGCAATGAACTCATCATGTGGTGGACCGGGATCTTTGGGTGCTTCCTAGCAAAAAAACAATTTTTACTGTCTTAAATATAAGATTTTGGTTTTAATATTTGTTATACGGAAGCAAGAAACATCAAGCCAATAATACAGGATCAACCAAACCCCAACTTAATCCAAATCAGTGTAACTTCCTTGCCGGTTTGGAAGTAGCAGGTATATAGGCTTTACACAAATAGATGAACAAAATTAAAATGATGTAAAAAAGATCAGAATTAAAAAAAAACTCAAAAGAATCTACACCAACCTCTACAGTCTCTTCAGATTTTCTGTCCTTTGTGCTTTTTCCTTCCATTTGTAAAATTATACGTGGAGTAGTAAACGTTCTAAATAAACGAATTGAAAAATTAGTCACTACACTAAATTTCTCCATATTTTTGAAGTATAAGATACAAGGTTACTAACAGATTAAGGTTATCTGATTTTATATGTTATTACTGTACATTATACATACATTATTTAGTGACCGGTTGAAATAATTCTTCAAGTGAAGATATACCTTTAGAATTTATATTTTCCTCTAAAGAAAAATAAAAATCCCCCAGGGAAATTAAATGTTATATCACTGCAGCTAATAATATCTGTAAATTATTTATGTTTATCACAGGTTATTAGCATTAACAAGTTCTTTGTAGAATTTGGGCCTAATATAAATGAATCTCAGCCGTACTGACAGTATTTGCTCAGACAAATCCGCAGTGCATTGATACATCAATGTTAAAATGATAGCTTACCTTCTATCAGCCAGTTCATCAGCCGAGTCTGCATCAGTAGCTCCAACATTGATTGTATCATATGTATCATCATACTCATCATCGTATTCATTATCATATGTGTAACCAAGTTCAGTGTACCTATCCTTCATATCTTTTACATGTGACTTGTCCATTAATAATGCCACAGTACTTTCATCTTTTCTGTATAGAAATATATAGAAAAATTGGTTAATAGTGTGTACATAAGTAGATAATGTAATAAATCCAGAATTTCAAAAGAAACAGGCTTGGAAAAAAAAAACAGATTTAGATAGCAAATTAGGTACTGTATAGGCCAGGCAATCTAGCTAAAAAACAGCCCAAACTGCAAACAGAGGAGATCAACATTTGTCACTCATCCCGATGATATGCAAATTAGCCTAAATATGCATATCTTAAAAACTACTAGTCCGAGAGAGTTGATTTTTTCACTGATTTATTCAGAATGTATATATTTATATTTCCTCTAATGAAACAAAAATGAAGTACAACATTTGACACTCGACCCCATTTCTTAATGTTTGCATACATAATAGGAAGAAAAAGTGCGACGTCACGTTTCCTGGCTACCGACTTCTCTGGGTCCAAACAAAGTTCGGTCAGCCATCTTGTCCTATTCTAACGCATTGATTTAACACCGCTTTTTCGAACATCCCGATAAATTTAGTTTTTACATAATTTAGAGTTGTTTATCTTGCTTTATTTTACTACGTACTACTTTTGAATATTTTGCTGATAATATATCGTATGTTCACAGTTTATAATTGCAATGTTCGAAAAATAGCATTTTAAATTTCGTGTTACCTCACGACATGAGTGGAGGTAGTCGTGTGCGGTCGTTCTTTTATACTGATAAAGCTTCCTTTGATAAAAATAGTAAAATAAACTGTTGGTTGGCTATAAATTGGTTGTTAAGGTCACATTTGTATAAAAATCCTACTTACTTTTTTCCTTTATGAATTCTTGTTTTATCAAGAACATTAGTTTTATGAAATATATCAAAATCATCATTATCAAATATGTTGTTACGTTGAGAGAGTAGAGAATTTTCTTTTGGTTTTACATCTCTTGCTATGTTGTGATCAAGACCTTTCAAGTATTCTGGTAAGGAATTTTCTAGGATTTTATCAATCACTTGGGATGCATCAAAGTTAAATTCTTCTAAACAAGCCTGCAAAAAATATAACTATTTTGTACCTACTAGCTAAACGACAGCATGACATAGTTACCTAAACGTTTTCATTCCAAAAATAACCACATAAACTAAGTCAGCTTTTCGTTATTATTCATTTTTTAAATAAAAAAAAAGAAAATCTATGCTACATCCATTAACATACCTCAATAAAACCGTCACCTAGGTCAGGAAGGAGGTCTTGAATAGACAATATCATTGAATTTATCTCAACATCTGTTGGCATAGGAACACCAGCCTAAAAAACAGAAATATAGTATTTGATCACTAGATATTTGTGATTTGGAACAGTATGAAATATTATTTTTGTGACCCCTTTTTTCACATTTTGTTTTTGTTATACTGTATAAAGGAAATAATATTTTTAAGGCTTAAAATTGCAGCTTACATAATCTTTAAGGTAACTTTCATTTTCTGCATTGACATTGTCTTCTATACCACCTACAGCTCCTTCATTCATCACTGTCACTTCTTGTGGCACAACAGCCTCTACTTTATCAGAATTGCCTGAAATTCTTTTGTTGCCAAATAATGTATTTCTGGCTGCCTTAACGCCATCCAATATAAATTTTACACGATTAGCATCTCTATGTTTGTGTTAAAGGTAAATAATATGGTTAGTACCAATGTAGCTAAACGTGTCATTACATACAAATCCCAGGATACATTATGTACACTATTGGTCTCAGTATGAATGTAATACATTAAACAAAGGATACAGCATGTCATCATGATCAGTCTGTTGCAGTAATTGCAGATCAGCCTCTATTGAGAAATTCTCATCAAGATCTGTAATCAACAGCTTCTCATCTAAAATCGACTCAATTGCATCTAGAAAATCATTTCTTTTCTTCATCACAAGTTCTTTAGAATCACTAAACAGTAAAAATGTTAACATTCAGTACATCCTTTCTGCTCAATGTTTTATGTACCTTTTTCATAGTTTGTGAAATGAGTGAATTAAATGAAACAAATTTACCTATTTTCTAATATTTGTTGAATGCAGGTTGTATTAATAAGACAATGACAGAGATCAACAAGAGACTTCTTTGCAAATTCAAGTTGCTTCTTGATGGTGTTCCTCAATCTAAAATTAACATTGACATTAACTAACAAATTGCAAAGACAGCATGTACCGTATATTTCGGTGTACAAGTCGCACCTGTGTATAAGACGCACCCATAACGGAGACTGAAATATTAGTATTTTTTATGTAGTCGATGTATAAGACGCACTTATTTCTAGGCCAAAATTTAAACCTTTTACAATCAAAACAATGGTATTTTAATAAAAAAACAATGAAATTTGAGACATATTTATTAGAATCAAATAATATAATTTTGTTTGATTGCCTTTATTATCGTAATCAGTCTCTACTTCAACTGAACGTTCAATGAAAAGGGAAATCCCCATATTTTTTCAGTTACGATGCACTGTGTAGTAGAACTAGCCTATGTCTATTTAAGTAACTTTAATTTCATATTATTTAAATATACCTTCTTATTGTGTGTACTGTATGACCATTTTTATATAAAATCAATCCAAATGATGTTAAGTTTTTTGGGCTGATAATGAACCAGGAATATCATGAGTGTACGGTATATGAAAATCTTTCCTATTTCCATATGCATGCATAGCAGAGGCTATAGTAGTCTGTATGATGAGGAGAGAACACTAACCTTGCCTGGCTCCTTGCCTGGCCAGCACTGTTGGCCATATACATTATGAGATTAGGGGAAGCTACTTAACACAATAACAACACACTCTTTTAGATATCGCTTGATATACGAACTATTGCCTACATGATTATAATACAGTATTATGTGATTGTTGACATAGAGATGTAATAAAATAAACCACCGTGATCAAGCGAAATAGTTATTGTGTATTTTAAAATGTGAAACCACCGTAATTAATGGACCCTAATGGCCATAAACGTGTTGAGCTGTGATGCTGCAAGAATACACACCCGCGAGTTCAGAGAGTACTATGCCTGGGTAGAATATCTCATGCAAGTACTGTAAATATTAATTAATACAGTCGAGGATGACAATTTACTTTTAAAATTCAATAAACTTTTTACCACAATGTGGTGATCAACCGTGATTAGAAAGGAGTAACTAGAAAGGAGTAACTAGCTAGGCCTCCGAGCTAGTTGTTGAGGATACTGTACACTGTTAACTAACTTTTTAGGGTGCGTAAGGAAGTGACCTGTGTATAAGACACACCCAAAATTTAGAGGTCAAATTTGCATGTCAAAAGTGCGTCTTATACACCGAAATATACGGTATTCTTGGGTTAAAACCCACAGTTTAAGAAAGTTCTATCTCAATGCTCTCTCTCCCTTTTGTACTGCAAATTGTTCATATTGGATGAAACAAGAAATTGTGGGCACATGCCTTCTACAATTGAGGCCTGGCATCACAAAAGCGGCGCAGAGTCGCAACCCAAACTTTTGAGATATTTAGTCTTGAAGTTCAGAATTTGAAAAACGGCCTAACCTATCCATTTTAAAATTTCAATAAAAAATGATACTATAGACACTCATCTTTAACATATCAAACTCTTGTTCATGAAAAAATATCACAAGTATGTGTATTTTGCATCACTTAAGTTGTTTCCATTAAAAAATCTATTAGGAAATTGTACTTTTGTTCAAGAAAAATCAACTTTCTTTACGGCGCTTTTGTAAACAAACCGCTAACCCGAATGACGTCATGTTTGATACCTATCTGTTCGAAAATGTATCAGCTACCTATGGGATTTTTGTTAATCTAGCCAATGGAAATTAGTTTTATTAAGGTGTTAGGTTGCTAAAATTTCTAACAAGAATTTGTGAATCATTGAATGTGATTGGCTATAGAGGAAAATTACGCTCTCTGATTGGCTGACTCTTTTGTTTACGATGAAACAGCATGGCTTCCACCGTATTTTTTCGAATCAACGTTTCAACATTTTGTGAACTAGAAAGCCACTCCGAGAGTGCATACCTCCGCCTACTGTAAAATTCTCCTACATAAGATTTCTCCGGTAAAAATATATATATATATATTTGTGTGTGTCTGCTGTTTGTTATTTAGGCTAATTTCACTACAAGCATGTGTATGCGAGTTTGTTGTAATGGTTATGTAACAAGCCTTTCAATTAACAATAGCTTCAGTTGACTAACAATAGAACAGCAACGCGAAAATCAAACGAGTAAATTTGAAAAGAAATAGGTTTTTTAAACTACTCGCATCAAAAAACGTGCACATTAAATCAAATTATGTTTTAAAATTACAAATCACAAATTATAACTCTTGCTTCTTGTACAAAAATGACAAGTAGTTCTCGAGAAAATGCAATTTCAGTTTACTTGTTACTTTAAGACTGCTCGCCGGCTTTTGAAAAAATTCTGTCCTATCTTTTAACACTAGCAGGTATGAAAAGTATACTAAAAAGTGGTCCAGAATTGGGACCATGGTCGCAAATGGTCCCAAAATTTAATGGAATGGTCCTTGACCACATACAGTATCTATCTGTATATTCATTTTGGTAAAGATCTTGTAATTTTTGAGTAATCCTGCTAACAAACAAACAAACACACACTACCGATTACATATATCTCCTTGGCGGAGGTAAATTAGGAATTTAATCGTTATTTTTATCCATATATTTAAAAAAAATAACAAAAAATGTAATATTATGTACCACACAGTGATATATTTTCAACTAGTTTGCCGTTATTGAGGAGATAATAGCGAGTTTTGACAAAGAGTCTTGTCGCGTTGATCGGCGGGCTAGGCAAGGCTCAACTAATCGGCGTCACTACTTCAAAATGAAGATTTCCTGAGCTTCCTGACTCGTATGTTTTCATTAATAATTCTTTATATAAAACCAATTTTAATAAACATTGCCTACTTTTAAAGCTTATTAAACATAGATTATGAATATATAAAAATCTAAATAATTATTTTGGGATGCCATGCCTCAATTGTCCATTGTGATGCATATTTAGATGAAACAAAATACAATTTAAATAGAGTATATTGGCAATATTATTATTATATTACATACTGTTTATCTTGCCAATGTCTTTCTTTAAGCATTCTTTTCAGCTGTGGTATTACACCTTCATACATAGCTGCTAGCCTACAATAAAATAACACAAATAATAAAATTCTTTTTATGTTTGTTCAATTGTAATTGATGATGATGATGATAACTTGTTTTTCTTTTGTAATGTAGTTTACTAGAGCTCAGTTGAAATTGCAAATAATGTAATTCCAAATATAGAAACAATACTCATTTTTGGCTTTTGTAATAAAAAATTAATATAATGACCTATAATAAGGTCAGGATAAATAAAGGTGCTTTTTTATGAGAGCAGCATTTGTATAATATTTAATTTATGATTTTTTAAATTTTAAGATCTGACAATCAATGTTATGGATTTCATACAACCAGACCTGATCCACCACTAAACTACGATGTGCTTTTTCATTAATGTAATTGTTTATTTAACTTTGTTGTAATGTAAAGTTTATGAACCTGTTTACAAAGCCAGCCTGGTATAAGACATCAGCTGCTGGTGAGTATATCTCAATGAAAGCAAGTATAGACTGAGCAATATCAACCAGATATAGTAGAATATCTTTCACATCCTCAATGGCCATATCAAGAATATTCGTTCTGAAAGAATTAGAATCATTATTATAATCAGGGGTCGGATTTTTTTTGTTAAGGTGGGGTATATCAAAATGAGCCTCCTTGCACAATGATATGATAAAATTTTAAATAATAAAAATAAAATACAGAATACAGAATAAAATATAAAACAAGTTAAAAGTTATACGTTCTTTGAGGATAATTACCTCGCTCATGAAACAGACTTTAGCTCTATACAAACCTTAAAGCTTGATTAAACTTGGACGCAATGTAGTTGACCAATCACAAGCGACAGTTAACATAATCCACTGTGTTGTGATTAGTCAAATTGTGTTGATGGCAAAAAGTGGATAAATATGCATTTTTTCTACAGGAAACAAATAAAATCCAAACAATTTTCGAGTCAGATAGGATAACCATTCATGCTGTCTTTGATGAAAACAGTATTTTCACAAGTATAATCAGATGACATGATTAGTAAGAACAATAATATTGTGATGATACAACTTATTTCAACGATTTTATTATTCTTATTGATCATGACATCACTATCTTATACAGTAGTTCTAGGATAAAAACTTTTTGGATTTCTTTTGTTTTCTGTAGGAAAATTGTATGTTTATATCTATCTTATTTTCGATCATTATTGTTCGTATTATTATACAGATATTGACTGCTTAGAGGTTGGCGCTTCGGGAAATATATATTCCCTCAAACTTAATATCATTCCCTCGGGGATGTCAAATCTTATATTTAACCGATATAAAAGGCAATATCTGTTATATTATATAGCCAAGAACAAGTCTGCTGGGTTGGGTGAAGCTAGGCTAGGCCTCCTAAGGCTATAGTATTTGTATTGTATTTAAACAAGCCTGCCTAGACACCTTACCTTGCGAAGAATAATATACAGATAATTACTAATTAATGATTCCTTGGCAATAAAATATTCACTTAGGCCTAGGTCGTTTAAATTAACAGGAGAATTTCCATCAATAAGCCTATTAATAATAATATTATAATCAGGTAGGCCGAATAAACGATTCGTCTTCTTCTTGATCTTCGAGGAGCCGAATCACCGGATGTTCAGCGCGTACTAGTTACTAGGTTACTACCGTGAGTATTGACCAATCACAAACTGTGTTTCATCACATTTAGGGTGGACTAATAACAAATGAGGGCGCTATGTATGCATAGCTTAAATAGTTTAGAAGATCAATAACTTCAAGCAAGTTTCGTGGCGCAGCGGTTGAAGCGTTGTCTTGCGATGGAGTGACAATTGCATCGGAAGTTCAAGATCAGTAGATGACTTTTGTTTATTTATTGGCAAACGCGAGTGTTGCCCACGAAAATTACACAGTCAATATCATCGTACTCGAGAATTTATATGATTAATGACAGGGGACACGATAATTACGCGAAAATTACACAGTCAATATCATCGTTCTCGAGGATATATACGATTTACGATCCTCGCAGCGGTAGTCATGTGATGCAGTTTCAACCAATCACGTTCGCGTATTTACATAGGCTATGTAATATAAATTGATCTTTAGAGCAGCTATTTTGTTTTAAATGGATTGAATGATTTCTGGGACAAAGTAGGCCTAGTAGTGTGCTGATCTAGTTTATGACATTTTGTATGCTAGGTTTTTGATATACAAAGCGAAAAGTGTCAAACAGTCTCTACTTACTGCTTATGCATTTTCTGAGATACCGTGGCTTCAAACATGGGCACACCACATTTACTACCGATATTCTCAAATACCTAAAACACAATAATTAATCATAAATAATATGGTCACGTTTTAATGGCAGGCAAGGTAAGTGATATTAATTTGTCAGATCTATACATTAAAATTGTATGCATACTCACTGTAAATGCAGTACCAATGTTAGAAATGCAGAAATGCAGTAACATTTATTAGTTAAATGGCATTGGAAGTTTCTTGTCCGTCACTTTGTCACCAAAATATCATAAAAGTTTTATAATTCTTAATTACAAATTTGTCTTAAGAATTTGAAAGGAAATTGAATTACCTCAAATATTGTATGTATTACATCTTTTAGGTCATCAATGTACTTAGGTTGCTGAGAAAACACATTGTTTATCATTTTGCTTAGAAGTTGTTTATTTCCAGTACCATACAAGACACATAAATCCATAAATTTTGGGATATCAAAAAGGAAGTTTTCATATAGAATGTCACCAAATATATGTGGTGTTATGAAGTGTTCCTATGATAAAAGCAAGAAATATTTCAACTTTTTATTACAGTATTGTTCTTTCGTCATTAAATGACAATTTTTAAATTGATATACTATTTAATAACTGAAGAAATAATTATTTATTATCAATTATCAATTTTATTTGTTTAACAATCACTAGGCCTATAGTAAACATTTAGTGTAAGGCAAGATATAGTATGAAATGCTCTATTTAATTATAAAGCAGGGCCTATTGACAGCCGCCAAACAACAACATTGATTATTGAACTTTAACTATCCCTCCAACAGGATTTATAGTAATAGATCTTTTTGGAAGTCAGTTTATGAGAGGCAATGTATAGAAACGATGTTGTTATACAAAATCTCTGAAAATAAATATTAATTCTTATATATTCAAGAAACATGAAAATGTTTGTGCAATTTGAATTGAGACAACCAACCTTTGATTCTTTATGTGTTGCTATACGAAGAAAAGTCATAAACACAAGTTTGTGAACATGCTTTAAACTGTCTTGATAGTGACCTGGTACATGGCTTAAGTTATCAAAACACCTGAAAACAATGAAACCAATTTTATACATTTGTGTTTTTGTTTATACATAATATATCAATACATATAAATGAATGAAAATTAATGAATAATATCAATAATACATGCATCAGTGCTGGATCAGCGAGAAATTAATTACTTCAAAACCAACCATTCCCTATAGTGGATCCAGAAATGTTGCATAGTGGAGTGAATTAATAACAGAAACATTTGCAGTAGATTCATATAAAGGTATTGCTTCATATCAATATGAAATATATAATGAAAAACAGGTTACCTTGGAGCAAATGATAGGTAAGTGTCCAGACACATTTGTAGACTACCATCAAAAATCACCTATAAAACAAGGGTAAATAAATAATATATTATTATAATATAATAATATTTAAATTAAAATATTCTACTAAACAACAGTAACGTACAAACATCGTACACTAGCTATATATAGGCCTAGCCTGATGTTGTCTAGTTGCTGAATAAATTGTCTTTCTGTTTTTGCCAGAATCCGTAATACAAATTGGGGAAACCCGGTATTTTCGCTGAAAAGGTACAATTCTTCTATTAATTTTGGCCTTCACAATTGATCGCAAGTAGGTGATCACAAAAGAAAAACTAAAATATAAATTCCGCACGCAATGCATGTTGGGATTTATAGCCGGCCGCTAACATTTTTTGATTCGCCTTATTTTTCACATTTTTAACTGTTCAAAGACAAAAAAAAGTTATTGCAATAGGACCATATAGTATTTATTTGTACATTAAATGTAGTTTGTAACCTTAAATTAGATTTTAAAAAACGTAGGGCCCAAATGGGACTTTAACACAAAAAAAAACATTGATATTGATTTTTTTAATATGAATTCTGAATAGTTTTTCACTGCATTCAGCAGCAGACTTGTGATCTGTGCAGTTGTTTTCCTGTCATTAATGTACACACCTGACTCCAGAACTTGTGATAAGGTTGGCATAACAACCTCTGCAAATCATCTTTTATAAATGCTAACCTATCTGCCCATTCTTCAATGGATGATTGGTCTTCAATGCCAGATAGTGGACAAAATTTGATAAAGTCTACCTTGTCTACCCAATAGGCATCCTGTAAAAAAAGAAATAATACTATTCAGGTTCAACAACTAGTTCTTAGAATTTGGACAGTGGGGTTAAAAATGTCACTTCTGAACCAACTTCATACTGTAATTCATTGTTATTCATTAAGCTTGGACTAGGACACAATGCAAGTTACTAAACGCAAGTGTGTTAACCAATGCCAAGGAACAGTTCGGATAATCCATCGCTTGTGTCACTGAGCCTTAGTGGGAACCAAGTTTAAGTCTCTTTGTTAAAAAATAATTTTTTTTTTTATTTCCAAATAAAAAATTGCAATCACAGGACCCGGTAGGAAAGCTATTGGACCTATAGCAGGTAAGTTGTTGGACCTGGTAGGTAAGCCATTATACCTGGTAGGCAAGCCATTGCACCTGGAAGATAAGCCATTTCACCTGGTAGGCAAGCCATTTCACCTGGTATGCAAGCCATTGCACCTGGTAGGTAAGCCATTGCACCTGGTAGGTAAGCCATTGCACCTGGTAGGTAAGCCATTGCACCTGGTAGGTAAGCTATTGAACCTAGTAGGTAAGCCATTGGACTTAGTAGGTATTAGACTTGGTGGGTAAGCTTCTGGACCTGGTAGGTAAGCCATTTGGACCTGGTAGGAAAGCCATTTGGACCTGGTAGATAAACCATTGGATCTGGTAGGTAAACCATTGGACCTGGTAGGTAAGCTTTTGAACCTGGTAGGTAAAGCTATTAGACCAGAAAGGTAAGCTATTAGACCTGGTAGGTAAGCCATTGGACCTGGCGAGATAAGCTTTTGGACCTGGTAGGTAAGCTTCTGAACCTGGTACAGTAGGCAGGGCTTATTTTACAACTCCTTGCAGTAGGTAAGCCATTGGACTTGGTAGGTATTGGACCTGGTAGGTAAGCTTTTGGACCTGGTAGGTAAGCCATTGCAGGATAAGCTTTTGGACCAGATAGGAAAAGCTTTTGGACCTGGTAGGATAAGCTTTTGGACCTGGTAGGATAAGCTTTTTGACTTAGTAGGTATTGGACCTGGTAGGTATAAGCTTTTGGACCTGGTGGGATAAGCTTCTGGACCTGGTAGGATAAACAATTGGACCTGGTAGGATAAACAATTGGACCTGGTAGGTAAGCTAAAGATGAAAATAAGTGACTCACGTTATTTACATTTTTAGACATGATGACGTCATAACAATTTTAATACGAAAGATAGTTGATTGACTTAAGACACTATTAAAATCTTGGGGAAATTGGAATACGGATAAGCGTGTTGTGCTCTACTGAATGTGATGCAATAACGATAGAAACAAATATCCTATATTTTATTTTCCAGTGGCCATACGATGACGTCACAATGTCCGTTTAGCCTAATTGATGCATGATCCGATTAAAATGACTGTTTAAAAAAAACCCAGTTTTATTACATTTTTAGATACCAATCATATGTTTGATATTATAATGGCAAAAACTATTGACCTAAAAGTATATGTACAGACTCGTACGAAAAAAGCACAGCTTTCATCGTATTTGGGTATAGTAGTCAAGTTAATACTTGAGGCCGCTGTTTTACATGGAAGATGTCAGTAATCGGCTGTGCTGCATTCTATTTTTTAAAATTTATGAATAGTTTTAATCTATTATTTACTACGAATAGTAGTACACTGAAATACCCACTAGTCTGTGATGATGAAAACTTGAATTATTAAAAGTAAACATGAATATCTTTTATACATAATTTGTATTTTCATTTTGTTTTACAGATAATGAAGTAATGTGCTTTTTGAAAATCGTTTTAAAAATAGTTTTTGTTGTTTTGTTTTGCAAGTTTTGGAAAATATTAAACTGTTTTAACATTTCGAAAATGTTTAATACATTTTTAAGTAGTCACTCATATTTAAAAATCACGAAACTATTTAAGTGGATACCAGCCTCATTTTTGCTGCTAAGTGAGCATTTTAGAATAATGAATCTAATTAGATTATTGCCGTTTATAAAACAAATCCCCTAGTATACAATGACGGATATGAGAATAATAATAAAAGGTAACATCCAAGAATTTTACATTTAATTACAAACGACGACATTTGCTGTTATTACGTTTTCAGTTTATAATTATTATTACTGTATTATTATGACTAAAAACCGAAACAAATACTACTAAAACTAAAAAAAAAAAATCATCTTATCGCTGACAGATACGTAAGTACTAAGACACGTGCAGCTAGGCCTTCAGAACATTTATATTATTTTAGTAAATAAGACGACATCTGTTGCCATGGAAAAACGATCGTAGGTCATTCATTTGTCTTATCTGACACATTATAGAATGCGTATTTAAAAAAAAAGGGAATCCCTGGTCAGCAAAAACATGTACTGTAGCTGTTATTGAGGAAACATCTACCATTTTACTGAATTATTTAAGAAAAAAAATAAATAGAAAACGATCATACGCCACATTGTGTTGTCTATTTTTTGACACACAAATGCTTTCTGCAGGCTTTTTGCTTAAAACAGGGCATTGTTAATTCAACCAATTTTAAATATACCAATACAATAGAAATAATAATGACTTTATCGAATGTAATCGGGGAAGATAATTAGGTGATAAGAATAAAAAAGTATAAAAATGATACGTTATTGGTTATTTACCTGGGCTTAATTGAATTGTAATACTATACAACAGTTAAAATAATTTTTTATTAATTAATGCTCTCTTACAGTACGTAAATAAAAAAGACATCAAACATATGTTTATAAAAATATAATACTACATTCAAATAAATGTAAAAAAATATGCCTAATTAAACGAAGTTGGATCTGGTGCATGTAAGCTTTTGGAACTGGTGCATGTAAGCTTTTGTATCTGGTGCATGTAAGCTTTTGGATCTGGTGCATGTAAGCTTTTGGATCTGGTGCATGTAAGCTTTTGGATCTGGTGCATGTAAGCTTTTGGATCTGGTGCTTGTAAGCTTTTGGAACTGGTGCATGTAAGCTTTTGGATCTGGTGCATGTAAGCTTTTGGATCTGGTGCATGTAAGCTTTTGGATCTGGTGCATGTAAGCTTTTGGATCTGGTGCATGTAAGCTTTTGGATCTGGTGCATGTAAGCTTTTGGACCTGGTGCATGTAAGCTTTTGGACCTGGTGCATGTAAGCTTTTGGACCTGGTGCATGTAAGCTACAGTATTGGACCATGTACAGTTCACTGAATAAAGTTGTGTGAATAGGGATATACCGCTATCCTCATAATGGGAGTTTTTGCAGGAAAAAAAAAGTTGAGAAGAATTGAAACTTTACCAACCAACATTTCACCAATGAAAACTGTCAAGTCAGAGAAAGTATCATTAATTATTATGAATGATCCATTTTTTAAATTAACAATATAAAGAATTTTTTTTTTGTCTTCTTTATTGTTTTGTGATGGAAAAAATTATTTTCCCCTAATAGTAAGGGTGAAAGATTGTCCCTCGTTTTGCAGGAAAGTGTCTTTTAATAGTGGAGTCCTCTGAATATGCGAGTTCCAAAGAAGGGGTTCTCCTGTAGATTCTTACTAAAGCTGCCTTTTGTTTTCCAGTTCCATCTATCAATATTTTTTTCTGATCTAATGCAACATTTTCATTATCTGGCATTTTGATGATATTGGCGTTTGAAATTCTGAAAAAAAAAATTAAATTATTATTAGTGGAGCAAGCAAGAGTCCTCATTAATGGTTTGTTAGTTGACATTCTACTTGACTGATTAAGAGACTGTTTAAATCAAGTTGAATGAATACAATTCTAGAAACGAATGTATTTATGAACATTGTAACAATGGATGCATACAGTACATACATGTCTTATTGTGTGTATACCGTGGGTCAGCTAAGAAAGCGCTTCTAGTTATTTTAGTTTCTCTGTCCCTTAAAATATATATATAAATTTATTTTTTATACTATTTACTGAATTTTGAAAACGTATTGGTTATCCGCACTTGGCCCATTATGATTGTCAGGATCTTTTTTTTTGGTTATCCACAACTTTTGTTGCGGATAACTTGAGCATGCGACTGCAGCCATGTATACAGTATGGCCTTGTTAATCTTCTACTTTGTTATTCCTCTTTCTTTCCACGAATTTTGTTGCACATGAATCTCTAATTCTGGTCAACATAAGATTGTTTAACTTTGTCAGAAGATTGACTTGTAGCTGTATTATTGTTTTTCATACCTTCTGTAGTAGATTTTATTCATTTTGATAAACTTTGATTGCAAATTAAAGGACAACTTGACTGAGAATCAAATTTAACAGTGTATTAAGGATGTACATATGATTTCAGAACAATCACGAGATTTACGATATTGCCGCTCACACTCACTACAGTCGTCGCCGTAAATTTATTGAGTGATTCCATCGCGTCATCACATACTGTACATCATTCTACCTGCCTTGTGGGTCAATAGAAAAGTCTCGCAAAGCGTGAACATTTCTAGTAAACTTTCTAACACACTTTTTAAATAAATTGATTTGAATTGACAGAGTGGGTTTTTTGTTTGATTTATTATATATATTTGTTATTGGGGGGGGGGGGGGGAAGGGTTTTTAATATCGTAAACACTTCCGAAACCAGTTAAAATAAGCTTGACATTATAATGCTACTTTTCAATAGTGCAAAATAGTTTAAAACAGCATCTAAAATCAGTCAAACTGACCATCCATGCTGCTAAATATCACACTTCTTGGTATGATGTCATCGTGCCTTAGACTAAAATACCGCGTTGCTACAGAGTGAGTTTTCAGTGCATGTCAAAAAGAATTTCATTGAAGAACTTCAAACGCCATTTTCTAATTGAATGATTTGTAAGTTTTTAAAATGTAATAACTTTTTAAATATTTACAAAATGTTTACGAAATACTGACACCATTGCAAAGCTTATGATTCAAATAATCCAAATAATATAAAAAAATACAAAATGAAAATTTCTGACAAACGTAGGGTTTTGCCAGATCGGGTCACATATACTGTAGCTAAATATGAAGCTTTTTATATATTGAACAGACATTTCCCCAATAAATAACAATAAAATCCACAGTGATCATCAGTGTTTATCTATTTCCTTGTGTTAAAGATGTATTGTCCCTTTGACTAATTCCAAAACAATGAAAAAAAAAGATTTCGAAAAAAAGTGGGTCATTTTGAAGTATCATAATAGTTACTAACTTTCACCAAAAATTAGTCGAGAAAAAAATCATTTAACTGAAATACAGACGTTTTTTTGTTACATATCTCATAATGCAACGCGCTTGTTTGGCTACTCTGTATGGATAATCATAAAACTTCCTCGCGATCTGTGTGAAAACACCTTCTCAACCGCGACGAGTTGTAAACAATCCTAATTAGCATCATGCATAATGCATACTCGTGGTTTGAAATCTTTTACTTTCGCTCGCGACGATTTTTCAGACGAAATGTAATCAATTTAATTTACCTGTTAATTAGGTAAACTTGTTGTTTTTGGCTCGAATTTTCGACTTAAAGTGAATAACTTTAATATTACTTTGATATGGCCAATTTAAATTTAGAATATTTTGACCTTCATTTTTTGTGTTTCAAGGGACAATACATCTTTAATGAAGGAAAAATTGAATAATAGAAGGTGGATTTTTTTAAATTTTTTATTTTATTTCATCTTCATCCAACAGCGACCAAAGTCGCCCATAACAGGATTGAATCAATAAATATAATTTATATAGATAATTAATTAAAAACACAATTAGATAAATTGCTATTGACAGTAGGCATCCCACGAAAAACATCCTTCATGAAGCTGATTAGCCATCGTTTTTGGATAATTAATGACGATTAAGTAATTAATTTTATTTAAAATATAGTAACTGAAATGCAGGGCTGAGACGATCCCGGCCCACTTTTGGGCTGAACATCCTACTTTGTGGGCCAAAACATCTCACTTCTTTAGACCAAATTCATTCATTTTTTTTCGTATTTATCACATTTTTAAAGATGTTTAACAATCCGTATTTTATTGGTTATCCACACTTGGCGGATAAATTTGTTATTGTCACGATTTTTTTTTCTTCTATCTTATGCTTCTTTCTTTCCACAAATTTTGTCCGCAGCGTATCTCTAATTCTGGCCAACAGAACAGAGATTGTATAACTTTGTCACAAGAAGATTGACCACCTATAGCTGTAGATGTGCAACAACCTTCGTTTTATGACTTTAGAGTTGTGCAACGTGACTTGCGCGCGATTTTATGAATTTCAATGATTGATCAATTCATAGATTAAAAACAAAAAGTCATTTTGTATTGACACTTAGTGAAAATTAAAGTCATATTAAGGGCAAACTTTCTATGTATTAAAAATAGCATGTTTCACAGAAAGTTACGTGCGCACGCGCATTTAAAAGTCTTTTTTTTGCGTGATTTATGCTTTTCCAGCCTTTTCTAGTAATTTTACCAACTTTCAAACAAAATTACTACTGTAATTTCTTATCTTCCTTTAACAAGAAAAAATCATTCGTATGTGGGATTGATGCGTGATTTATGCTTTTCCAGCCTTTTCTAGTAATTTTACAAACTTTCAAACAAAATTACTACTGTAATTTCTTATCTTCCTTTAACAAGAAAAAATCATTCGTATATGTGGGATTGATAGTATAGAAAGTTCTTATAAGAGGGGCTGATGTATTTTGTATGTTGAAACAAGACATCGGCTCAATCTCTATATCTGGTGGTGTTTAGTAAGACCGGATAAGCAGCATTTTCACGCTGCTGCTCTAGCCCGCTACGTCACACGAGATGACTCATTCATTAGATGAAATCAAGCAGCTTTATAGTACTACACTTTGACATTTTTGTTAAAATGGAAACTCCACTATAATTTATTGGTACCACCTGTTGAATCCAAAAACGGCTGAGAAAAGAGTCTAACGACAAATCCCAAAGCATTCTGGTATTTATGAGTCCCATGATATAATTCGCTGTCAGATAATCATTGAATTATTATCAAAACAGTCCATTGAAGTTTTTGTTTGTAATAGGATACTTGAAGTATCTAGGCGTGATGAAGTGACCCCCAGACTTGACCTTAGCAATAACAATAAGCGAGCAGCGTTTTTTGTAAGAAATATTCTTGTTTATACTCTCTCCAAATCGAGTGTTTTTGTATCACATCCAACTAGGCCTAGCCTAGATGTACCAGTCCTTGGCAGGTTACAGGGCATCACAAAATATTTTTTGGTAGAGTTTTTAGTATTTATATAAGAAACTATACACATCCAACATCTAAAATACTCTCTAAAACTAAAGTTTGGGGAAAAAAGTTTATTTTATGCTGATAAATTTAAGTGTGTCGAATCGTCTCATCAGGGCCGAATATTATTAATAAGCCTAGTCCGACCGCCTAGGCCTAGGAGGGCCTACCTTATAGGCCTAGGCTAGTAGAGGTAGGCTAGGCTAGTCCCGGGCCGAACCGTCCCGCTATTAAATGAACGGTCGCCCAGTCGCCAATGGCGACCTTTATTTGGTAATGACGAGTATTAATTTTTTGTGATGGTCGACCCGTTTGTCGAAAAACCGCATCCACCCACCTTTTATTATAAAGAAGCTAGGATAATATCAGGCCTATCGGTCATTATTTTCTTTACACTCCACCGCGGGCGAAGATCGCTCTGCACACACAAGTCACTACGCTCCAAAAGTCGCCAAACGGCTGCTGCCGCCGCCGGGAAAAAGCAAGCTTCGGCGCGGCACCCCAGCTCGACTTATATGAACTATACCATTATTATGATAGGGGGTGTGGTGTATTGTGTTTTATGTAGAGAAGGGTATCTAATTACGATAATATTGTCTCGTTATGAACCTACAGTACAAACTACAAGTAACAATACAGAACAAAAACTATAGCAAGCATGTACTGACGGAATGCTAAGATTTTGTAACAACAATACTGTATTACTATATAATATAGGCATACTTATATAAGTATATAGGCCTACTTACTTACTATATACTGTATAACCAGGGAGTTGTAAAATTATTTTACAACTCCCTGATAATAACTAACTAAATACTACAGTATAATCGGAATTAAAAATACTATGTTATGCCTATTTGGATATAAACACATTACATTTTAGTACAATCGGAATTAGAAAATCTCAAATACTAGTACAAAACAATACAATTGGAATTCAAACAAACTACAATACAACAAACTACAAGTACACAATCGGACTCAAAACATATTAAAAGCTACAGTACAATCGGTACATCTTAAATATACTGTGCATTACAATGGGAATTAGCTATATCTAAGCTCATTTACAATGCTAGTGTAATAAATGTACCAACATATATCTTTCCTATTGTTGAAAAAATTAAAAGAACAACACTTATTAATAAAAACGAAGACGGAGGTCTCAACATGGTTGATTTTAATGCATTAGTGAAGTCTCTAAAGCTGAGCTGGATCAAGCGTTTGCTAAGCCCAGATCCTGAAAAATGGAAATTTATCCCGAGACATTATGTACCCAATAGAATGTACACTTAAGATTAGTAAAATTAATACTGAAAATCATACAATTTTAAAAGATATGCCAGTGTTCTATCAACAATTATTAAAAGCTGTTGTGATTCTAAATAAATTACATATTCACAAAACCACACACTGTAAACGAAATTAAATCTCAACAATTATGGGAAAACAAGTATGTAACATTGGATGGCAAATCAATGTACTTCTGCTCCTCGTTAAATTCTGGTATCAAAACAATCAATGATATAATTGTTGATAATGAACTAATAACATATCAAAGGTTGATTCCAATGTTATGTAATAAAGAAAACGGGTTGATTGAATACTTTGCTGTTATCAATGACATACCGCATCAATGGAAAACAATTGTTAAAATACCGAATGTTGAAAATGAAATAGATAAAACCTTTGACATGCTTACATTCTATAACAAAATAGATCACCTACGTTTTATAGATATCTTATTAATAGTAAAGTCTCTATCCCAAGATCACAAGTGAAATGGAAACAGGAATTTGGTATCGATTTAAATTGGCACGCAATATGGTGTAATAAAGTCTTAAACACAAAATTTATTGTAAAAGTTGCCCAATTCAACTTTAAATTGTTACACAGAATTATAGCATGTAGGAAAAAACTATAGAAATTAGTTGATAGTGATATATGCCAAAAATGTAAAATAGAAGTAGAAAACGAAAAACATATGCTTTATACATGTAATACAACTCAGCCAGTCTGCAGAAAGTTTGATTCAATGATTGTTAAGTGTTTTCCTGTTAACGAAACACAACACAACTTTTCAAGTTGGACTAATATAGTTACTGGAAATACAAATAGCAAACTCATCAATGAATTAATTTCTTTTTTTTTTGTTTTTCAATATATAAATCATGTATAACATATAAAATAACGTTGAAAAACGAAAATGTACAACGATATGGAACCTATTCAGAATTTAATTAAGAATGAATACGCATGTAACATTATCAATGTCAAAGAAAAACTGTCAGAATTTGTTCAGTAAGCTTTAATGGAAAAGTATATTGTCTGTATGTATACGTATATTATACTTTTAATTTGTGTATATACATTTCCATTTTATTACTTGACAGTTTTTATAGGTTTTTTTTATACCAGTGTATATAGGTCTAATGTATTATATTTGTGTATATTTTTATCGTTGGTTTTAATGTTAATTTTATGCATATGTGTATATGTTGTATGTATGTATGTTTGATATATATAGTATGTATTTCTATATATATACGTGTGAATGAGTTCGAGTCTCGGTTGGGGTGACTTTTTCTCATTCTCACAGATTTCCTCATCTTTATCGTTTCAAATTAATTAATTAAATTTCAGTATATCACCGGGCGGTTTAGAATTAATGTTCTTTGCCTGATTTGTTTATACCTGTATATATATATACAAATATATAAACTGAAAGACACACAAATTATGATAAATAAGTTAACAAACGTTTCATAACTAAACAACTTTTTTTATTAAATATGCAATATATTTTATATAATAGATAACATAACAAAAAATATGCAGATAATAAGGTAAATATATATGAGATTGTGTAATTGTTGTTTATGTAACATTGAATGAATAAAGGTGGTAGTTAACCACAAAGTTAAACAAAATCCAATGGGAATTAAAACATGTTAAACTTCAAAACAACTAAACTAAACATTACAGTACAATCGGAATTAAAAAATCATTACAATCGTTTAAATTACCTACAATCTATAATGTTGTAAAATTATCAAAATAAAAACAAATTGTACCAAGAAGAACAAAATTATTTTTTGGCCATTGATTCTGTTATCACTATACCTTCACTTTAAAATATCTGTATGCTAAAAAATGAAAGCAATACTAGATATGAAACTTTATTACTTTTCTGTCCAGACTTTACGAAAATAAAAGACGCTAAACAAAATGGAATGGAACTAAAAAAACAGCTTAAATGGTGGTTTATATTGAAAGTTATATTTTGGTAGTCAATGGAATAATTTTACCGATCTGGGAATATGTTCCTAATGTTAAGTCCAAAATGTTTTGTGGTTTTAAGTTGTAATTCCCAGTAGTTTTCTTTGTCTTTGCGAGTTTTGTCGCTCCATTTGACATCGTGGTCTATTGCAATAACTCTGAAATTTGCAATCGAATGACCAGCTAAATTAAAATGTTCGGCTACAGGTTGATCAAGCTTTAATGTTTTGATAGCTGATCTGTGTTGTGTCATTCTCATACGGAGAGTGTGTTTTGTTTCCCCGACGTACTGTTTGCCACAAATATTACAGTATATGAGATAAATGACGTTTTTGGTTAGACAATTAATTGATTGTCTTATCCGAAAAATGCGGCCAGTTTGGTTACTCTTAAATTTTTCAGTAGAATCAACCAATGAACAAGTTTTGCAAGATTTTCCGCAAAGGTGACTGCCCAAATTTTGGCTGTCATGAGAGTTAATTTCACTCTTAAATTTGGATCTGACTAATATATCACGAAGGTTGGGAGGTCTACGAAATGCAATAATGGGTGGTTCCTGAGACGTTCTATGGACTGTAGAATGGGCATATGTTTCTCAAGAGGAAACCTAGGGTGATAAGTTGTGACCAATGGCACTCTGATCGAATTTGGCTGACATGGTTTGTACGTCAGTGTTTGACATTGAGGAATATCTTTTGCTTTCCTTATAGCAGTTTCGATGTATTCCTTCCTTTCTTGTATTCTGAAAATCTAAATCTGAAGAACAGATACGTAATGCTTGACTGTACGGTATGTTTTAGTGGATTTGGTAGCTGTAAATTTCATAGTTGGGTGGGCTAAATTAATATTGAGAAGAAAAGTTTCCAAATTATCTCCACCATGGTCCAGATCATGAAGATGTCGTCAATGTATCTAACCAAACAAGTGGTTTATTAGGTCAGAGGGACACAAAATTCGCCTCAAATTGTCCCATAAATAAATTTGCAAAAGATGGCGCCATTGTTGTGCCCATCGCTGTGCCATGAATGTGAAGGTAATGGTCATCCAAAAATAAAATTGTTGTTGGTTAATATCAACATGACCAGTTATCGCAAATGAGCTTTAGTAGGCGTTTTGCCTTGATTGTGTTTGTAATTTAAAATACATGCGTCAGCTCCTTCTTTCGTGAGGGATATTAGTATACAACGATGAAACATCTAATATATAAATCTAAAATTAATATATAGATATAGATAGATAATAATTGGGAGAGGGTGGTGATGTAATATGATATAGGCCTACAGTATATCTTTTTTAAATACTTATTTTGTGTAATCGGTAATTATCACTTTTACACATGTTTATTTTGCTTTGTGCTTATTACCATATATATAATAAAAAATTTTGCATATCATCTACAGTTCAGATAATTATTATTTATACACTTTTTCTCCTTTAATTACTATTGTATTATTTGATTATAATGTTATTCTGATAAGACATGTAGTTTCTATAGAATCATATATTTATTGAAGTTTTTCAGAATTCAGATTTCACAGAACTGGTTTCATTTTATATGGCCGAGCGGTTAAGGCAGGGGCACCGTTTATCGTACCTAAAGAGCCAACAACAACATCGGCAAGGGTTCGAGGCCGACTCGCTCCTAGTTCTGGTGGTGGAACAAGTCTTCTCGGATAAGGACTATAAACCGTAGGTCCAGTGTACACAGTTATAACCTGTGTGTACTTTAAAGAACCCAGTTCATTATTCGAAAAAGAGTAGGGGGTTACCCCGGTGAACTGGTTCACACAATAGCCTCTGTATCAGGGGGATTACCACCTATCTGATAGGACAGTGATTAATTCACTATTGGTAATCCTTGGCCACATTGCCTAAAGACATAAAATAAAATAAATAAAAATATTTAATAATACATTGTTTTTTTGTTACCTGAATAAAAACCTAGCATGGTAAATTCATTTTGCATATAATTGAAGGTTTTTTGTTTAGCCCAACTGACTGCAAATTTAAATTGTAAAGAAGACTACTTTCTTTAAATAATATTTATCATTATTTAAATTATTTAATTGAATATTAACAAACAAAATAAAAGGGTACAAAATAAATGTACTGTATTAACAACTTAGTGAAATGTGCAGCCAAACCCTAAACATCTTGACAAAATTATGGGTCGTCTGTATCGTCTGTCAATTCCTTACCATTATATGGATTATTGCAGTTTTCTCCACTTTCACAACGGCATACTTCTGAACATCCTAATCTATCTGTGTAGCAGGGGCAATTGTTGGTACATTTGCTTTTCCCTACACATGCACAAAACAGATTTTGCAATTTGTCTAATGCAGTTTGGCCTTTAAAAAAAACAAGACTCATTACACCATTATCATTGAATTCCCAACCGTTTCCAATAGGGTTCGGAAGTTCTGGTTTTGCCACATGCGATTTATACCATGTCTTTGTCTGCCATGATGCACGTTTGACGTGTTGCACAGGAATGATGCTTCACATGGTGGAATTTTTGATACTGATGCACAACGTGTTGTTGCCATACGAACCCGTAGCTTATTGAGACATTCACGTGTTCCTTCAAATCGCATAGTAGTATCATAAAGATTAGCAACAAATTTCCTTGAAGAGTTCACAGCTTTATCTATGTCATCATCATTAAGATCTTGAAGATTATTTAAGTGTTCTTTTGGCATTTTCAGCAATATGGAACAATGTTTTCTTTCCTACTCCAAATAATGATGAGATTGTGTCACATCCTGTAAGGGAATGTGCAGCTGGCAACCCTTTACTAACTTCTTTCCCAATCCGATCAGCAATTGAATGCACTGGAATATACCTTCTAAGATCTAACATCTTGGTCATGTGCTCAGTCTCAAACCAAACTTCACTAATTCCTGCATTTCTTGACAATAATGTGTCAAAAGAACTAGCACGTCTGTATCTGGAGACTGAACAATTAGCCGTCCCTTAGCATGTATAGTGATAATTCGGTTGTTAACATGCGTGGCATGCAAGAGCATTCTTGTATCAGCTTCAGTATGAGTTGACGATAAGTCTTCTACAATTTCATTAATCCCTGTCTGATTTACCACCTTTGACATCAATCTCATTTGATATCCGCCTGCAATAAATAACATTCTATTTCCAGCCTTAAATATTTCAGGGTGTTGATTTGCCTTTTCCTCGACATAGCTTGAAATAAAATTAGTCAGCTCCCCCTTGTTATGCGAAACACCCATAAAGGTTTTCCAATTTGGAAGTGGTCTGTTTTTTTCAACTTGGTAGCGATATTATTAACAACACGACACCTACGATCTCTCTCTTCATCGTTTGGTGGTTGTTCATCATCATACCTATCAAAAACCAAATGCACCTCTTCATTCGAACAGAGCAGCTTCTTGATTTTCTCGAAACAAAAATCTCCAATATCGGCGAATGATGTCATATTCGTAACGTTCATTTTTTGCAAGTCCGCCATTGCGTCTATTAAAACAGCAGATGTTAGTTCTGATTGTGGGAGGTCTGCTGTGGTTAAATGTTTCACATTGTCCTCAAGGGCATGAAGCAGGTCTGATTTTTTTGTTCTTCGTCTACTTCCATCTTCTTTGAATAATGATGGTGGAATAGCAGTTACAGGATAACTTAGAACTGTGGTCAAGTTCACCTCTGGTCTAACACTTGACAAAGAAAGTGCTCTTTCATATATCAATTCTGGTGATAGAGCTATTTTTTTCAACTTTCCTTTGATTTTTACATTTGTAGTTTTCATGAGATGTCTGTAAGTTTTCACCCCAGACCTTGTAATTGGATGGTAGAAAGATTTGTTCTTCCCTGGATTTACAACCAAGCGAGAATTGACAAAGTCATCTAACATCTTCTGGCCTTTAGCAGCAATGTTTGATAGTGAATCATTTATTTCCTTTGTAGAAACAAGTCCTGTGCCCAAGTTTACAAGCATTGGTGGGTGTGATGATGTAGCAAATGGATCGGTCATGTTATTGTGTATGTGATTTATTATTTGTTGTGCATCTGATTCATCTCTTTTCATCAGGGCTGGTTTAGTTTGCTCATGACAATCGGTATCAGCAGTTTTCTTTCCACTTCTCTGATGCATCATTTTGGCATACTGACCTAGAATGTGCCGTATGCATGTCCACCTCAGTACAGCTGAACCTCTACGAGTCAATCCTATTATGCCGCTATGGCTCTTGCTATCTTTTATAATTGTCGTCTCCACTCCCATGTCTGTCCAAATTCCCTTAAACTTCCCTGGTGTCTGTCTCACTGAAAACTTTCCATCATCAAATGCCTTAGAAACCGATTCAGGGAGGGAATTAATCATTTCTAAACTATACAGTGTTCCCCATCGAGCATAATTTGGTCGGTCTGCAACAAACAAATATGGCAGCATGTTCATGTGGCTGCAAATATGTAACTTCCAGTCACCTTCTCTTTCTGCTCTTATTTTGGAAAGCATTATTTGTATGACGTTAAGAAAATGCTCCCAGAAAGCAAACGTCGAAGAAGCTTGCCGTCCACATGCAATAAATTCTTCCAAAAGAGGTATTAATTTCTCTTTCATTGCAGTGAGGTCAGTTATGTTTTCATTCGATATGTGTCTGCTAGTTGCAAACATCTTTTTACAAAGCATAACTCTGTTACACACTCGTCTAGATCTTCAATCTGCTTTCTTTCATCTAACCATATACAAAAATTGTGAATGAGCTGATGGATAAGTGCTTCATAAACCAAGGTCAGTCCCCTGACTGCTCGATGGAACTGCTTTCCTGACAACATCATCTCCACACTTGCTGGAGCGAACACATTAGAATCCGCCAACATATCTTTTAGGCCTGCATCTCCCCAGATTTTTTCAATACATGGAATAAAAGTTGCCATTGTGTGAAATCCGCCTAGGCGATTTACAAGGTTAGGAAAATCCTGTTGGTGACTTAATCGTACCATTTTATACAATAGCGTATAGCTGCTGGTCAAATGTATGTATATGAAAAGGTTGTCCACACTTCTCTGCTAACTCCTTGCCTCGTATGAGTGTTGTGTATACAGTGCTCATATCAGATGGTGGTGCTTTTATAATGGGTGGATATGCAATGACCGTGACACTTTCCATATTTCTCTTTGACTTAGTTGAATTAAAACCTGTCCATAAGGGAATCACTTGTGAATGAGAATAGTGTATATGCTGTGGTATATTATATATGCCTCTTGATACTTGGCGAAGCAAACTCCACACAATGTCCTCGGTGGAATAAAACGTTGGAAACTTGTCAATGTAATCTGAGTTGATATCAAATTTCTTTGGAAATAATGATGGCTCTGGTCTAACCTTTGGCTTTTCAAATGACCTTCGCTTTAGAAATGAAATGTCGTCACATTTGAGTGTCTTTTTTTTCGATCGTTCAAGTTTTTGTATAAGGGGTCCTGAATGTTTGTTTTGGTCTTGGAAGATGACTCGAGCCATTGAGTGGTATTTGTTTTTTCCATCTATAGTTTCAACATTTATGTCCACATTATCATCTCCTTCTTGTATTAGGCTATAACCTCTTTCTTGGCCTTGTAGAATCCCCGGTGGAATATAAACACCATCATTGGCTCTACATGTTGGGTTCTCAGCTGCCGTTGTTTGAAAGGTCCGAAGTTCGTCGTAGCTTGCACACATGCCATATGCGTTGAGTGTTTCTATAATGTTTCGACTTCCATTATTCATGTTGAAGTTGAACCATGAGGCCAATGTGGAACGGTGGTATTACTTGGGTTTTTCCACGACAGCAGTATATTAGACATTCACTAGAGCCCCTTTCTCACAGAGCTGTGTGCCATGGATATTCAGGGCCGTAGCCAGGATCTGTCAAGGGGGGGTTCAGACACTAAATATTTGGGTCAAACCCCACCACCCCCCTCCCCCAGCCTGATGCGAAGCGAATTTTGTTAAATGACACCCCTAGATGGCCGGAAAAGACACTCTCGTGCAGCATGCTATATATAACCAATGAGCAAAAAGATCGTACTTTTTTCCTCCTCCTCAAACACGTCGATAATTTAAATGACGATAACTATTTGTTGCCGTATGTTAGATGCGCGTGCTCTGTGCGGAACCGCCGATTGTTTGATCATTTACTCCGTATTTTGTTTTGCGTTCAAGTTCAATGCGAACGTATATCTAGGAGCAGCCCCGAAAAAAGCACACTGGGCGAAGGCAAATGCTATTTGCTAGCTCTATCTATAATATTTATTTACAGAAATTTGTTGAGGAATATAAATATGTAAATAGGTGATATTGATACATTTTAGTACGTATCGGCTGGTGGTCTAGAAAAAAATAATCGGATGCCATAATGTGAACTACAGTACTTGATACCATAGATATTATAGTGTAAAATATTAATATTCACTATAATCCTCTACAGGGGTTCGCTGTAAAAGGGGGGGTTCGCCCGAACCATAAACCCCCCCCCCCCCTGGCTACGGGCCTGATATTGCGGGACCATTACCTTGCCGGTATGGTTTTCTGTGATGCCGGCATCGACATGACCTGCTTTAGACCTAGTAATATTCTAGGGATATTCCCCGCAATTCCAGACGGGCATTCTGTGAAAACGTAACGCCGTTATTATTCCTCCGGGGTTATATTTAATTCCTCGTCGAGGCTTTGCCACCTTGCGCGGTCAAGTGTATCACTTTGGCGCCGATTCAATTCAATTAACAATAATAATGTCGAACTGGAGGGATAATGAGATAAGAGAGCTGCTTAAAATAAGGGGACAAGAAGAAATTTGTAGCATAATCTATAAATAGGCCTAGGCTATGGGGATTAGGCCAAGTTGAGCCGCCGACAAGTTGAGCCGCCGCCAGAAAAACGTTATTTTCTATGAAACGCCAAATGCTTACTTTCGCCGGTGCTCGTTTCTATTTATTTAATAGAAGTTCTATTTATATTAATTATTAGATATAACGATGTATATTCCAAAGTTTATATATCACGGTTTTTAGTATATATTATTAAATATTATAATTAAAGAGAAATAATTATGAATATCTGACTTGTAGATTCCAAAATATAAGGCCTAAAACGTGACCGAAAATGATCGTTTTTAGCCAAAAATGACGTAAACATGTTGCCCCCTTTAGGCGGCAGTTGTATGAACTAGGCCTACTCCATTTTTCGGTAAAATAATTGCATAAAATCACCGTTTTTTAGTAAAATATTTTGTGTATTAACATTGTAAAATTCAATAAAATATGATATTAAAAGATAGTAGATAAAAAATAATAATTATTTAACCTCATTCGAAGAGTATCAATACTCTATTATTAGTCCTGAGAGACAACATGATTTTACGCGAGAAAAATATTATGGAGTGCACTGGACTTGAAAGAATTTGAAAGATTTGAAAGATTAAAAACAATTAAATTATTAAATATGACTACTTTCCTTTGCTGTGTTGTTATGGCGGTTCAAACCAACAAAATTATAGTATGTAATTATTATTTATTTTCATGACACCATAAACCTAAAGACCATGAACTTATGTACTAGGACACCCCTCTATCACTACGCGAAATGTCGTAAAAGACGCACTGGGCGTTTCATAGAAATTACCGGCGGCTCAACTTGTCGGCGGCCCAACCGGTCATATCCCGGCTATGGCATAGCTCTTTGTTGGTGCCTGACCCTTCGTCGCCTTGTAAATTGTACAGCCTTCTAAAGGAACGGCTAATTAATTGCTCTACCTGTATAATATATGCACAATATACTGTACATAGCATGTATTGCATAAATATATGCTATATAAAGGAAGATAATCTGTAACTTAAAATTCGCCGCCATATATCGCTAGACAAAAATAATAACAATAAAGGACGCCCTCAATAATTTTGTCAGAGACTTTTTATTGGCCGAATATGCCCGACTCCTTTCTCTCAGAAAGTCGGTATATATCGGTTATATTTCCGGCACGATAGTCCGATGAGAATGGGTATATGCCGGTAACGATATCGGCACGACGCCAGCATAATACCGGTATATTGCAGGCACATCTGTGAGAAAGGGGCTCTATAGTAATTCATTCATTCATTCATTCAATCTTTTATTTCGGAAACTCTGGTCCATAGAAAGTAAATTACATATAAATGAAATAAATAAAATAAACAAAATTACTACTACTCATCTCAGGATGGCATTCCATCTGGAGAGCATCTTCGACTTAACTAAGACATTGCTTATAATCGTTGAGATTAAAATATTTTTGCTTGCATTAAGTCTACACATCAGGCCATATATTGATATTCTTAACAATTTATAAAAAGAGGGAATTCTACATTCCGTAAACATGAGGCTGGCACTGCAATGTCGAGGCCTTTGCAACAACATTCTTAAACCATTATTGTAGCATACCTGGAGAGATCGCAAGGTACCTTGATTATAGTTGCACCATAATGTAGCACAATACATATTTACACAATATGTTCTAAATAAAACACATTTCACATTATATATATACCTACGTCTAATCTCATACGGAGACACATGGTTTTCATTTAATGATTCAAATGCTTGTTTGTCACATAACAACTGGAGGAATCGTCGCAGTGTGTGTAGAAGGAAAGTAGCAGATGTTTCAAGATGAACTTCATCTGCAGTTGGATAGTGTGTTGTTGGATCGATGTTCTCTATATCTCTACGAAGAATGCTAGCAGCTTTGTAAAGAATGTGATCCTCATTCTCATCCCAATCTGCACTAATGTTGGCATCAGTTCCAGTTTCAATATTTTGGATTTCTTTCAGTACATGTCCTATAGACATCATTGAACTTTTACATACAACATCTGCTGACCCTTTTTGACTATAAAATGTCAATTCATCACCATACAATTTCATCAACTTTTGATTAAATTATAAAAAATGATCTTATCGGTGTCTTTACATGTGAATCACTATTCACAAGACATTCATTGTAGAAATTTCGCATGTCACATAAAAGAACAATATTACCATTATCTAAAACAGGTTTAAAATGTTGAAAAGTTGATTTAACTAAGCTATCTACATTGTTTTCCGCCTTAATGTTTAGTGTGTGTGTTTTTGTTTGTATGTTACGTTTACATGTGTATGTTTGATAACATCGCTTGTGATATTTTGCATTTAAAACAAAAATATCCTCATGAAAAGAAAGACGCTGTATGACAGCAGTGTCATTAATTTCACTGGCAATTTCTAATATTTTGTGACGTACCTCTTTTGGCTTCACATTTACTTTTGTTAAAAATACACACTTCTTTTTATTTTCGGGCTTACCACATATGAAACACTGTTCATCCCATGAAAATAATGCGGACTCTTCTCGAGATATGCCGTTTCTTTGCGCAAGTGCACGCTTCCGGATATAATATCTGTATATGATGACCTACCCTGAAAGTGGAATTTTATATTTGATATTGGTTGGTATTCCGAATATGTTTGACCCTTTCGGCCACGTCATCCTGACGCTCGTCGCAAGAGTTAAGGAAAGTACTTAATCCTTTGTTTGTTATGTTGAAAGTCAATTCTCTGTCACTAACCTCAACTGTTATACTTTACTAAGTATTTTCTTAAAAGAATGTTCTGTACCACGGTGTTTAAATATAATTTCTGTTGGAGAAAAATATAATAACACATTACTTGTATGCTAACTATAGATATTATTCAGTTTCAGTGGGTTATTAATTGTTTGTTCAAGGAAAAAAAAGTTTTCACTTTTTATTATTTTATATTTAGATCTTACTTTGTCAAATCAATTCATGTACATCTAAATCGATCTTTTAAAAAACTGCTATGTTTGACACTGAAGCATGATCTAGGCTAACATACTATATTACTAAGCACCCCTGAAGCCTAGCATTACAAGATTATCGTCAAGTTAATAAACTTTTTATTTGAGAGAATAAATACTACTTAGCCAATGCGAAGGCTACCGAACACAATGTAAGTCAGTCTAGGCCTAGCTTAAATTGCCTAGGCCTAGATTAGGCCTAGCCTAAAGGAATACTTTAATAACAGAAGGGCCTAAGAATTACAAGATAACTAATTTAAACTTTTAATAATCATAATTAATAATAGAAAGGTAACAATTGATTTACTTGCCTTTAAACACAACTTATTTTAGTATAAATATTAAAAAACAAGATTAATGTAGGCCTAGCTAGGCCAATTGTTCCAGGCCAGCATTGCTGTTACTTCCTGGTTACGCTTTCCAACTTTCAACCAATCATAAGCCTTCATCTTAAAACTATGTAGAGGGCGCATAGTATAATTTGGGGATGGTAACTTTGTAAATAATGAAAATCATTAAAAAAAATCATACTTAATCGAAAATATTGCGATTATTATGCTTTTGCTCATTATTTCAGATGATTTTTATTTATATAGAATGAAACTAGCTGTACAATTTGTAATTTTACTCTGTAGCTATGGAAAGGAAAAATGGATTGTTGTTATGTTATTAAAAAAAATTTTATTTTGACTATATTTAAAAATACTAGTAGATAGTTTTTATTTGAAAATTGATAAAAAATACAATGTTTATTAATTTAAATAAAAACTTTGTCCCATTTTACGGAAAAATTCTGTGTAAAATCTGTAATGTACAAATATGCATAGCAACGGTTGCTATGGCGAATGGATATTTTATTTTTTTAAATGGTTTTATTCGCTTTCTAATACCAGAGTATGTTTTTAGCAGGTTTCAATGATTATTGGTGACTAGTAGTTTTGGAGAAAAGCAATGTTAAATTATCCTAAAACCATAATTCTTATGTAAAAAATGGCGGCCATTTTGATTATGCGATTTGGACATGTTCCCCCAAAGGGATTCTGGGTCATTTTGAATTGTGGCCTTTCCAAGACCTATATTTTCTAAAAATATAAAAATTAGCCGGTAGTACTTCCATTGCTACCTCATCCTTTTCTAGAGGACTTTTTGGCCATAATCTGCCCACCTAATTCGTTGTAGTATTGAGCTGGGATTTGGCATAAATATACTACAGGGGCATGTCCTCAAATCTATAGATTTTTTAATTTCAAACCGGATGCAGCCATATCACGTCTCGAAGATGGTATTTGGTAGCCAGGTTATTGATGTGTATGTGTGACGTTACATCCGGTCTTATGACGTCATTACAGCTTCTTTTGCTCTACTCCGAGTATCGCACATTCGGGCTTGTTTTTATTAGTTTTAAGTGTAAATAGGCTAACTGCACACTACAAACTTGTGGATGAGCGTTTGGTGTAATGGTTATGTATCCAGCCTCTCGCAGTTGAGATCGCTGCTTCAAGTCCCGCTGAGGTTTTTAAAAAAATTTTTTTGTGGACATTGATTTTTGACCCTGACCCTTCAAAATGTAACCACAATTATATGATGAGTCATTGATCATTGTGGCTAAGTTTGGTGAGAATCGGATAAAAACTGTGGTCTCTAGGCAGTAAAATATTTTTTTTTTTTTTTTTTTTTTTTTTTTTTTTATTTCATCATATAATACATTACAAAGGAAAAACATAATCAAATAAAAAATTAAAATAAAAAGCAACAAACAAAAACAACAAAGATATCCATCTAACAAATTAAATAAAGGTTCATAAAAATTATTCTACTCTATAAACCATTTTATATTTGATTTATAAATTCTTCTAATTTTATCCATTTTCTATTAAAAATACTGTCCTCAAAATTCTGATGATAAATAAATTTTTCTGTTTCATAAAACCTTTTTAACTCGTTCATAACCATTTTGATAGTTGGCTTACATTTAACTAGTTTACATTTATAAATAAATGATTTTACAATTAGAATAATTGCATTAATGGCTTTTAAATTAAAAAACTGATGCGCATCTTGGTATCCGAAAATTATGCTCTCTTTACTAAAAATAAATTGCACTCCAGTTTTTTCTGAAATTTTTTCCTGGAGGAGGTTCCATATCCTTTTTACTATTGGACAATTACAGAACAAATGCTGAATGGTTTCAATTTTACCATCTCCAAATGAGCACATTGAAGTTTCTTTTATATTCATTTTAAATAATTGTTCATTTGTTGCAATTATTCTATTTACAATTTTATATTGAAAATATATTAAAGCAATATTCATTGTACACGTATGTGGAGCTAGGTAGATTGTTTTCCATTGTTCGTTATTGAATACAAATTTATTTTCTGCCCATTTCTTTTGTGCTTTCCATGATTTAAACATTGAGTTATTTAAAACATCATAAAAAATACGACATCCCTTTCTTTGTTGAAAGAGTACTTTTATGTGAAATGGAATATCTGGCAAAACTGTTTTTTTAATTTCACATATCATTAAATTGTTAAATTTTTCCCTAAGAAGCCTTTTTAATCCTATTAATTTTATATAATTTATCTTAATACAAGTAAAATATTTTTTTGTTAGTTGTGACCTTGACCTATGACCTTTCCCCCTCGAACTCGTCCGAACTTTTGGGGAATAGATCTTTGTTACCAAATTTGGTGAGAATCGGCTAAAAACTGTGGCCTCCAGGCTGTTCACAGACACACACACACAAACATACAGGGGTGAAAATATAACCTCCTTAGCGGAGGTAATAAACTTTAATACTGTGGTTGTGGATAGGCTCTACTGTTAGAAATATAAACACATAACATACGAATTTATTACTGGAAGTTGTTTCTCAACGTTTGTATTAATGAATAGTTATAAACAATATAAACGTCGTAGTGATGTATCGTTTCATACTTTACTATTTCAATCGACTATAACAGGGATAGTTTTAACAAAGTATTAAATCGCAAATGTTTTACTGTATTTAGTGGTATATTATTTATAGGCCTATAAAACATGAAACAATATTTCGTTACTGACTGGATAAAGAATATTTATTTAACAATACCTCTTTGTATCCTCTTCCCCATCCCTCAACCCTTAAATACAAAACCCAAATTTGGTAGTCCAAATCAAAAATTTGGACTCATTTTATGACAATTTATCTTTTGGAAGAGGCCAAATTTCCAGGGTGCTAATTTTAGTTGACTACATAAATCATCGTGTCTATTTATTCGTTTTGTGTTGACAAAATTAATTTTGTATTGACAAAATTAATTTTGTGTGCTGAGCCTACTCAAGCGTGAGATAGAACGTTTTAACATGCAAATTAGAAGGCGGAGTTTTTAATGGTTCCTTTTTAAGTGGTCAAATCGTACCCAAAATCAATCAATCAATATCAATCAATAATAATTTATTCTCAAATAAAAACAAAATACAGTTAACATTTTCTAAAATAATAAATAAAAAATGAGAAAATGGGTACCCCACTGGAAGCTAGCTTTAAAATGTGGGGTCTGGGCAACATTAAGTAAGGTAAGTAACATGATAATGAACAAAAAAGGCATTTAACTTAAACGAATGCAGTTATAATTTAACTTAAAACAGATATATTATTAACTTAAACAATAATAGTAATAATAATACAGAAGAATGTACCAGAAAAAACTGGGATGTTAAATTAATAGAGCTAGAAAAGACTTTAAAACAATGGAATGCTAGAAATCTCTCAATTTTTGGTAGAATAATAATCCTGAAAATTCTTGCACTATCTAAATTAACATATGCTGCAAATATCACTGATGTTCCAAAATATGTATATACACAAGTTACAAATCTAATATATAATTTTATTTGGAACAATAAAAGGGAAAAGATAAAAAGAAAAACTCTAATTGGTGATGTTGAGATGGGAGGCATTAAAATGCCTGATTTTACTCTTCATGTTAACGCACTCATGTGTGGCTGGTTAAAAAGAATTATGAATGATGATGGTGCTAAATGGAAAAATATTCCAATGTATTATATTAAAAAAATATGTGATGTTAATGTTTTACTTAATATGTCATGTTATAACATTATTGATGTTAATTCTGATAAAATTCCACTGTTTTACAAAAATATGATAAAAGCCTACATAAATTATAACAGAATCTCTAAAAAAAACCCTGAAACTTATAACGATATAATGAATGAGCAACTGTGGGGAAACCACTACGTTAAACTAAAAAAAAAATCGCTTTTCTACAAGCATTGGATTGACAGTGGCATTATCAGTATTAAAGACATTGTTAATAAGAACACTTTTTTAACATCAAACGAAATACTGGTGAAACTACAATGTAAAACAAACTGGTTAAATGAGTATTTGTGCATTATTAAGGCAATACCAATTCAATGGAAACGTATTATTAAGGAGGTAGATATTTTCAATTGTGATGATAATGATGAATTAGTTGGGACCAAGTATGAGATTAATACTACCAAACTAATATACTCATGGTTTGTGAAAGAATATTTCATTATTCCAATGTCACAACTAAAATGGGAAGAGTACTTCAATGATAACAACATTGATTGGAAAACTTCTTGGTTACGGAAAGTATGTAAAATGAAAGATAAGAAACTAGCACAATTCAATTATAAGATGTTACATAGAATACTGCCTACCAACAAACGGCTGTATCAGTGGAAAGTTAAGGAAACACAAACGTGTGACAAATGTGGAGAAATTGAAAATGAAAATCATTTGTTTTTTAGTTGTAGATTTAATTCAGAAATATTGGAGGAAAATGCTTAGTATCTTTGTAAGTTTAAATCACAATAATATATCATTTAAACAATTAATACTAGGAACGGGAGATAAGCTAATAGATTATATTTACACTTTTGCAGCATTTACTATTTATAGAATAAAAATGTTATCTGCACTAAATAAGCCAGTGGGTAAATCTTTATGGAATTCATTTAAAAGCAATATGTTATATAACATTGAATGTGAAACATATAACAATAAAGAAACAAGTATAGAAAAATGGGTAGCTTTAAGAAATAAGATTATGATAATATAATTTCTAATTTGATACGATTAACCAAAAAAGAATTACAGTGATACGGGTTACTGGTGGTACTGAGTTATTATTGTTTTTTTTATCATGTATATAAATATATTGTATAATCCGGGTTGTAAAATGAAAACAAACAAATGAAAATGTGTGAACTATTTTAAAACGGGATAGATGACAATGATGATCCTGTCAAGTGTATAACAAAATATACGAAAATTAATGAAAAAAGGAGTAATACAGAATTCATATATGTAAAAATGTTACTTATGAACTGTAACGACATTTACAAGTTAAATAATACGATTTTATGTAATATGAGATAATATGAATGTGAATAAAAGTGGTGTTTGCGCCACAAAAGAGAAAAAAAACAATAATAGTAGAAATAAGGTATTCATGTAATTTGGACTTAAAACAGGATATAAAATTAATAATTTTGGGTTCTTCTGGTAGAGTGTCCCATATTTTGGGTCCTTGAAAAGTAATATCATTCTTGCCAACCTCCATATTTAAACAATCATAAGCATAATCTAATTTTGTTCTCTGGTATTATAATTATGAACTGAACTTAAAGTTTGAAAATAAGTATAAAAAATCCTGGGCAGTTGATTATGTTTGAACTTAAACATAAATAAAGCAGCATTTTCTGTAAGTCGTACATATTAAGTGTATTAGATAAAACAAAAAGAGAAGCTGAATTGTGGAGGTAATGTACATTATAAACTGATCTGAAAGCTCTTTTTTTGCAAAATATAAATACGGTTTAAATTAATTTTTTAAGTAAAACAACGGTTATACATAAATATAAATTAAATGAGACAAAAAAAGTGATTTATAAATTAATAGTAAAACGGAGGAAGGCAAGGCATGTTTAGGTTTATTAAGGACACCTACCATACACTCTTGATAGTTTTAATGAAATTGAATTAATATGAGAAGTAAAAGATAAGTATTCATCAATAAAAATGCCAAGAAATGTTGTTGCTTTAGTTCATTCAATTTCACTGATGCCGTAATATAATTTAGGAATGTTAAGAGGAATTGGTTTATTTACTGAACGAAAAATAATAAATCTGGTCTTTTGAATATTTAACAAAAGCTTATTAGATTGTAACCAGTTTGCAATTTTATTAAGTTCACGATTCATTAAATTAATAGCTTGGTAGTAAATGTCCTTATGATTAATAAATAAAGTATCATCTGCAAACATAACAATTTCAGCACAGTCACTTAAATAATTTAAATCATTGATAAATAACAGAAATAAAAGCGGACCAAGGATGGATCCCTGTGGCACACCACACGAAACTGGCCACAGCTCAGAGGCAATATCATTGATTGATGTATATTATTTTATGTCTGTTACTTAAATAGTTTTCAAACCACGAAGTGGTACACCTCTTATACCATAGAAACGTAGCTTATTAATTAAAATATCATGAGAAATACAATCAAAAGCCTTTGACAGGTCAATAAAAACTCCTACAGTAAATTGTTTATTATCAATAGCAGACAAAATATTATGGACGGCATGTATTGTAGAATGTTGTGAACGAAAACCAAACTGAGAATTGCTGAGAATGTTAAACTTTGTAAGAAATGAAATAGTTTGATCATAGACTATTCTTTCAAGTAGTTTTGAAATAGTTGGCAAGATGGAGATGAACCTATAGTTATTGATATTTGAGACCTCACCACCTTTATGGATGGGTACAACTTTCGCAATTTTTATTACATTTGGAACCACACTCTTTACTAAAGACATGTTCATTATGAAAGTTAGTGGTATAGCGAATGCCAATGTACATATCTTTGGTATATGGACTGTTGATTTTAAATTATTGATGTATGTTACTAATTCTTGTTCACATACAGGTTTGAAAAATAATGATGAAGGAAAATTACCCTAAAGGAAATCATTGTAAGGTTGAACATTGCCATTGAATGGAGTATTCGAAAAAGAATTTGCAATATTTTATAAAATGAATTAAAAGCTTTGGCCTTTTCTTTGTCATTAGTATATTCACATTGACCATTTATTAGTTTATCTGGGAATGAATTTTTTTCTTTTTCTACCCATTACATTATTGATTTCGCGCCATGTACTTTTCATATCACCTTTACATTTACCAAATACTTTGTTATAGTGCTCTTGTTTACTGTATCTAATAATATTTAGTTTGTTTCTATAACAACAATATTTTTTCCAATGTGAAGGTGATGACGAAGCTTTATATCTAGCATACAGCTTTTGCCTGGTTTTGATTGACTTGGCTATACCTTCAGTTATCCAAGGTGATTTGAGCTTGTTTGCGCAAGTACTCTCTTAATGTAACAGAGTGAGAAACCACTCAAACTAGAGTGAACTTCCACTCTTTCAAAGAGTTAACTGAGGGACAACTCGTTTTGGAGTGAAAAAAAGAGTGGTCACCAAATCACTCTAAAATGAGTGAAACCAACTCTAAAAAGAGTGAACATTTTCATCACTCTTTTAACAAGAGTGGAAATAATACACTCATAAAAGAGTGAAAGTGACCCACTCTTTCAAAAAGAGTGAAAATAATCAACTCATAAAAGAGTGAAAGGAAACCACTCTTTTTTAGGAGTGGTATTTTTAGCATATTCTTTTTCTACTTGTATCTTCTGTCTGCAAGGCTGCTTCTGAGATCCCAAACTTGGTAGTAGCCTTAAAAACATGCATTTAAAACACAATTGTACACAACCAAATAAATGAAACTGACATTGAGCTATATTAATTTGTTTATTTTGAAAAGCAAATCTCTTCTCTATACATAATGCATAATTAAGAGGTAATTTAAATTCATCAAAAACATTTCATCTCAGTTACTCATCATCGCGAATAAGATGGGAATATAACTCCCTAACAGTTGGTTTGATGTGTGTTGTAATTTCGTATAAGAGACCTTCAAGAAATTAAAAAAGGTCACAAGCGGACTGGCAAATGGACATTAAATATAATTATAATGAATTTGAAAAAAGTCGATCAATTGCCTGAACAATTATGTTACCACCAGGAATAGATGTTGCATCAACAATAATAAAAAAACTCTGTAGGTTCTTTAACATCACCCAATGCAAGGATAAATGGCTGGTCTTTTCCTGCTGCAAAGCTGTCAACATCTGTCCCAGCCTGAAAAATATAAAAATACAGTATAAAAAGCTGAAAAATATGAATTTATCACAAATCCTCCGATACTCAAAAGGTACTTTAGTCTATTATTTATCACATAATAAACACTACAATTTTGTATCTTTAATCACCTTGTTAATATACTGATGAATAATGCACGCTTGTTTTTGATCAGGTGGTTTGAATTTCAATTTGGTATACTGCACATTACAAGTTTACAAAATGTGTGAGCTAAAGGCATTTCCCAGTTGCCTTCCTTCTTTTCTTATTTAACTTCCACATTTCCACATATGCAGAAAATAAATCGTTTTTAACCAGGTTTGATCTCCAGATACAAAATTATGCTGCTGTGAAAAGGGTATTTTATACAACAGTAATCTTGTGAGAAGTAAAGGAGAAGATGAAATTTTATTGGGGCTCATTTAATGTATAATCACATACTGTGTTTCAATTTTGAGATATAATATTTTCATATACTAAGAGTATTTTACAAAGAATGAAACACAAATTTTGTATAGATCTATTGCAATTTAATGATGGAATTATAAAAACGTTTAACAAGTACTCACTGGCTTGTGTTGTACAATGTAATGAAAAGCATCGTAGACTTTGCTTTTCCCACCTCTTGATATTGATGGTAATTGTTCTGAACACATCCAGATCATCTGCAAAAACAGTAAATGCACTTAAAGTTACAGTAATTGTTTGTTTCTGTTTTTAGCATTTTGTAAACCATCTTTTTATTTAAAATGTACTAAGATTATTGTATATTTTTTTAATCAATCAATACACTTTACAATGTAAGGTTTTATATCGATGTATAAACAGGGAAGAGTATATTCCCTGACGCAAAAACTTTGTTGTTACAAAATTAACAACAATTATCATCGTTGGTACAGTTTCTGCTGCTTACTTGGGCTCGAATTCAACCCCAGCCATCAGCGCAAGCTCGGTGGTCTAGAGGCCTGATGATCTGGAGGCTGTGGGTTTCCACCCAAGAACTTGCATATTTTTTCGCAATTGTTTTCAAATGTATTGAATATTCGGTACACATTACGTCAGAGTTGGGCAAAACACCTTCCTATTAGTGTAAATAAGTTATTAAATAAAACAGGTAAGAATTAACACTCTTTATAAACTTACTGAGTTTTGATTTATGCATCTGCACAAACTTGAGATGGTAATATGGCTTCAATTTGATTAACATTTTGAATCTGCATCCTGAATACATCAGTTCAAATTCCAAGTTAATCTGAAACATTGAAAATATTACTACTGTAGGGGCCTAGGCTAATCAACCTAAAATTTTCTGAAATTTATTTTGTTAAATATTTATTTTATATCCTATATGAGAAATGATTCACAGAATCAAAGTAAACTTGAATGAGTAAATTAATAGTACCATTTTACTCTTAAAATAATTATTCAGAAACATGAAACATGACATAAATTTCTCAGAATATATGCCTAGTATCCTAGCTACCTAGCCTAGGCCTAGCTAGGCATAGGCCTACTAGAATAGGCTAGGTCTACAACAGGCTCCTAGGAGGGCCTGGGTCTAGTAAATAATAATAAGGCCGCAGCAGAGGGCCATCCGGCCTAGGCCTATCCGCATTGTTCGTTACGGCCACAAAAAAAAACGTTTTATTTTAATAAGTGAAATTTGTAAATATCATGTGTGTAGCCTAGCCGGGTCTACCTATAATAATAATTAATAAAGAGTGGTTGAATAAAGTGAAAACAATAAAGACAGGTCAACTCGTCGTACCGTACCCATGCCAAAACAATTTGGGTATGGGTCCGCCTACTATAGGCTAGATACGAGTTAGCATATGGTGGGGACGAGTTGGTTTGGGTACGCGTTGCCAGCACCCTTCCCACTAGCTAGGCCTAGCTAGGCTAGGCCTAGGCTAGCTAGTACAGTAGGTAGGTTAGCACACCAGGATTCACACGCAAATAAAACATATTACAAAACAATATAATCATTTCTACAATACACGGTAACAAAAGCTACATTTTAAATGTAAATTTACCATTAAATATCCTGATTAAATGTTGATCTTGTTCACCAAATATCTGGTGTAAAAATTCCTCCATCTCGTTGGAATGCGGCGGCGGGAGAAAGAGAGAGAAACAGTCAATCGGCCGGCCCGGGCGCGCGCGAAGACGATGAAAAGTTATGAAATGCTTGCATTTGATTGGCTGCCTCGATCAAAAGTTTTCACTCCCGGGGAGTCGAGTGGTGGGTGTTTACAGTTCGAGCGGGAATACATGCACACTCGTTGAAGGAGTGGTACGTTTTATGCTTAATAATTATGGCAGTCGCTCAAATTGGAGTGGATTACCACTCATTCAAGAGTGAACATCAGTTCACTCTAAATTTGGAGTGGAAATATCACTCGTTTACATTAAGAGAGTACGTTTTGCAGTGGAAAATGTCTGTTTATACAATCGTTAAGTATGTTATTAAAAATAGAAAGAGCTATGTTTACATCACTTTGTTCAAGTACTTCATTCCAGCTTATGTTAATGTAAATTTTCAAAGAATTCTTGCTTAGATCTATCATTGTAAATAAGTTTCTTAATAAATGTAGGTGACTTTTTTTTAATATGGAAGGACGAGTTAATACAAAATGTGGGAAAATGATCGGATAAATCAACAGTAAATATTCCAGAAGTGAAAGAAGGATACAAGGATTCAATATTACAGTAGATATTATCAATAATAGTAGAGCTATGCAAGGTAATTCGGGTTGGATTAGTAATAACAGGCTGAGAAATGAATAACTGAACATATTATCAACGTGATCCTGGACATATTGATCTGTACTAAGAAGGTTGATGTTAAAATCACTAGCTAAGTATGCAATTTTTTTTTATCTTCATGAATAATTTTCATTCGTTGGTGTCAGGTGAACGGTATATAAGTCCAGCAATAATGTTTTTACCAGAGTCATTCTCAATTTCAATAAATTGATTCAGCTGACGTAATTAGGCTTGAGAGATCATATCTCCTTTTAAAATCAAAATGAGTTGAAAGTGCACCACCACCACCTTTTTTATGTTCTCTGTTATTTAAAATAAGGTTGTAATTTGGAATGCTTAAAAGATTGATGTCGGTAGAATCCTTAACCCAAGTTTCAGTTAGGGCAAGTAGAGTAAAACTATGATTTAAGGACTGAATAAAGTTACAAAATTTATCAAACGTATTATTTAAACTTCTACAATTAAGGTTAAATATTTAAAAGTTAGATGACGTTTCTGAACAATATTATGGTATTAAACAAATCTATATCATAATAACTTGAGCAATGAAAATAACTCGTACCTATTCCCAACTTGGCGAGTGGGGTTGGTGAGCATCATGCCAAAATACGCCAAAAAATTGACAAAATACGCAAATTGAGAGCGCTATGCATAGGCAAAATCAGAGCCATAATTAATTAATTAAATTTCAGTATATCACCGGGCGGTTTAGAATTAATGTTCTTTGCCTGATTTGTTTATATATATAAAAAGTATCTCTTCGGAGATCCCGCCTCGTGAATACCCCAGTGGTCTAATGGTTAGGACATCTGCATATTAAGCAGGCGGTCCGAGTTCGAGTCTCGGTTGGGGCGACTTTTTCTCATTCTCACAGATTTCCTCATCTTTATCGTTTCAAATTAATTAATTAAATTTCAGTATATCACCGAGCGGTTTAGAATTAATGTTCTTTGCCTGATTTGTTTATATATATATATATACACTTGCACTGATGAAGGGCAAATTACTGAACAAAATGACAATGCTGTGGGTATCAGTGGCTGGATCTCAACTGAGATACAAAAATAAAAAGCGAAAAGCTAAATCAAAACGATAAAGTAAACAGCCAGAAAAGTTAGCAGAGCTTTCGGGCAACATCAGTGCAAGTGTAGGAATTTGGATAACGTCATAGTATAAAGCTGGCAAGTGCTGCCTGGGTGGACAGGAATAAAAGAAATATAACAAAGGGAGCCAGGTTGGAGTCTGAATAAGAGTAGAAAACAAAGAAGGTAGCTTGGTAGAGATATAAACAATTTTGGAATGAGACTAAACAGCTTAAATGGTGGTTAATATTGAAACTTAAATTTTGGTAGTCAATGGAATAATTTTACCGATCTGGGAGTATGTTCCTAATGGTAAGTCCAAAAGGTTTTGTGGTTTTAAGTAAAAACATTTTAACTTAGAATATGCTAATAATTGGCTTAAAGGTTTCAAAGAAAAAAACACTATAAGAGATAAGATGAAATGGCTTGAGAATGCTAAGAATTATAAACCATCACTAAGTAATTATATAAGGTATAAAAATGAACCAAAACTAGAAAAATACTTATTAGATAAGTGTAACTACAATGCTTCAAACCTAAAATTTAAAATTCGCTCCAATTCTCTACCACTTGAAGGTAGAAAAGTCACCTCAAAATGCAGGTATATGTTTATTGTGTAATTGTAATGAAAAGGAAACTGTATATCATTTCGTATTTGAATGCAAACGACTTGAGTACGTTAGACATCCAATACTCATGAACCTTAAAGATGAGCTAAACAACAATAATCTATCCATGTTCTGGGAATTGTTTACTACTAGCTCTCTAGATCTTAAATACCACTTATTCTTCGATGATCTTGAAATCCATAATGAATTTAAAATTACACCAAATCAATTGACCCATGATGTATACGAATTAGCAAGTATTATTTTCGACAAACATTGTAAAATTTTTCTGACCATGGCTTGGAACACACGAAATGATATATATATAATACAATTCCTTCTCAAACTTAATTTATTCATTTTCTTAGTATTTAATCTGTTTCGGTTTTCTTAAATTTTTTTCTTAAATTTTTTGTTGTTGTTATTTTGTTCTTATGTCTAATTTCTTGTTTTGTATTTATATTTAAGTGTGTATGTATTATTTTTCACTGTAAACTTGTTGCACATCTCATTGAGACTGTGAGATACAATAAAAGTTCAGTTCAGTTCAGTTCCCAGTGGTTTTCTTTGTCTTTGCGAGTTTTGTCGCTTCATATTTGACATCGTGGTCTATTGCAATAACTCTGAAATTTGCAATCGAGTGACCAGCTGAATTAAAATGTTCGGCTACAGGTTGATCAAGCTTTAATGTTTTGATAGCTGATCTATGTTGTGTCATTCTCATACGGAGAGTGTTTTTTGTTTCTCCAACGTACTGTTTGCCACAAATATTACAGTATATGAGATAAATGACGTTTTTGGTTAGACAATTAAAAAAAAATTTAATATGCCAATAATGATGACTTAATCAACGTTTGTTCTCTTAATTTCATAATAAATCATACATATGATACATACACTTCAAGAAAATGAAATAAAAAATAGGGATATATATATGGCTCTGGCAAAATACGCAAATCATGCCAAAATACGCAAATTGAGGGCGCTATGCTTTGCCGAAATACGCAAATAATGCCAAAATACGCAAATTAAGGGCGCTATATACTTTGCGTATTTTGGCAAAGCAGTTGCGTATTTTGGCATGATTTGTGTATTTTGGCCAGAGCCATATAATATATAATTATATGGCTCTGATTTTGGCAAAAGCATAGCGCCCTCAATTTGCCTATTTTGGGATGATTTGCGTATTTTGGCATGATTTGTGTATTTTGGCAAAGCATAGCGCCCTCAATTTGCGTATTTTGGCATGATTTGCGTATTTTGGCAAAGCAAATTTGCGTGTTTTGGCATGATTTGTGTATTTTGGCAAAGCAGATTTGCGTATTTTGGCATGATTCATTTTTTATATATACATATAGGCCTAATATTCAATTGCCGTTTTACATTTAGCGTCTTCACAACCCAATGAGAAAGAGCTAGATCTTTCATAATTATTTTTGTATTGGAAGCCCAGTTGGCATCAAAGTTATTATTACCATTTCGAATATCAGAAAAAATATCATGTGTACCACAATTATCAATGATATTTTGAACACATAATGGGATGACCAGAATGGAACTAGGCCTAGAAAACTGCAGATATTGATATCTGAGTTTTCTAGATCTGGAAAAGTCAAATATCTGAGTTTTCTAGATCTAGTCTAGATCTAGGAAACTCAGATATATCTGAGATCTGAGTTTTTCTAGACACCCTAAAGATAGTCCCCTTTCATGAATATGGGCCATTGATGTTAACACATTTAATTAACACACTAAATTAATAAAAGGGACACCCCTATTTCCCCATCTTTTTTATAATGGTATAGTCCATACAAGTCGCGGCGCCGGAAACAACAATCCGATCCGATCATCATTTCAATCGCTACACACTAACAATCATCATATCTCTAGGCTTTTCTTGGCCAGGCTTGACCCACCAAGTTAGTAGGCCTAGCTCCGATGAACGAATTGCTGTTTACCAACCGATATTTCTTTTAACTCGGATAACAAGAAAGCAACTCGGAGTCAATGTCGTCTTCAAATCGAGTTGTTGAAGAAAAAACAGTGGAGGTAAGGCCACATCATATAAAAAAATAAAAAATGGTTATCACATCAGGCGATCGGGACCACGGAATCTCCCGTGCTCAAGACGATCGGGCCCAGAAAATGTGGTCTCGTATGTTGGCCCGGGTCGGGACGATTCGGCACACTTAAATTTATCGGCTTTAGCCTTTGATAGGCGCTAATGCACTTTCGTACCCACCCACCCCTTAAAATTACTCAAAATTGTTTCAATACTTCATCTAACCTTCACGAGTTGTCTACAGCATTCTGCAAGCATAAAATTGTAAAATATCGATAACTTTTTTTTATTTATAAATATTTTTAATCAATTAATAATTGAGCACCCTTCAGAAATCTGTAGTGAAAACCTCCAAGGGGTGACCCGAGGTTACGTGCGTTACTGACCGGTGCCGTAGCGGCCTCTTTGAACTCATGACATTGGATGGAACGGACGTAAATCGTGACTATGCTGGATTAGCATCAGCCCTACGCACGTTCCCTGGCCTGGTGTTAGAGATACATTAGTCTATAGGCCTAAGCCAGTTTGTACGGTAATATTGGTGGAACAATAGGTTATAGGCCTATATATATATGTAGTTAAGCCTCATAGTAATTGACTAGTACTGAGGGATTGCTCACCGGGTAGCCACACACATACAGTACACAGCAACGGAATTCTAGTATAGTGATAACATTTGAGTTTGCTTGGAGACGACATAACGGATCAAATCTCCTGCTGCACTTTCACAATTGTGCACGGTGTGGGTTCACCGCGGTTAGTTGATAATTAACAAAGTGCAAGGATTTTTGTATCGACACTATAGGCGCCGTCGTTCATCAAGTGGTACCATTAAGAAGTTAAACTTACAGAGGAAAAAGAGCTTAATTTATTTTCATTATTATCAAATTATTTCAATTGTATTTTTGCATTGCTGAAGTTGATTTACTAAGCGTATCCTCCATTGTGTGATCTTCTGAATTCCTAAGACACTTGTGGGCGGACTTAGCACGTTTTTTTAGCTTCATTTGCATATCGTCTTAAGCAACTGTGATTTCTATTAAGCAGGTGTAATTCGGTTTTCTTTACTATTGCCTTTTAGAGAAAGTTGTAAATTAATTCTATTATATTCTATATATTTTTGCATTTTTTCTCTGGTAGTTTAAGAAGTACAATCCTCAGTTATACACAAGTCGATTTTATATTGTATATTGGTATAGTATTGTTGGGTAATTTCTTGCAATTTGACTCAATTTATTCTTAATTAGGTTATATGCATTATCATGCATATAACCTCTTGATTCTGTCAGGATCTTTATTTATTTATTTATTCTTTCCTTAGCACTATTTTGTCTGTGAATTATCTTGCATCAGTTTCATCTAGCTAAGTCAATTTTTTAGAGTATATTCCTTATGGCCAGGAATCGATGTGGTTATGTTTTCACTGTGCGCAATCAAACATTACGCGGTCTGCGCGCGAATTTAACGAAATCATGTTTGTAATCATATCTTCACAAGCATGAATCACTTTTAAACAAAATTTGGTACTCATAAATTTCAGGTCATATTTCATCATATGGCAATACATTTACATGCTTAGCGCATATAATGCATGCGTACGCGCGCTTAAAATGTTCAAAATTGTCAGAATTTATTTTCGATGAAATTAGAGTACGTTTCAGGCAATTTTAAGCGTTTAAAAAATTGCCATGAGTGCGCAGATTTTTGCACGCGCACTGCGCGTCAAACGTTAATGCGCACTGTTTTTGTCCGATTACTGTTGTATAACCTTTCTTTAATAATATCATATTGTATTCACTTTTCAACACGAAACAGTGTTATACGAGCACGTCAAAAGTGACAGGCTACGCACGTGTAAGTTAACAAAATGGTGAAAATACAGTATGCTAAATTTTTTAATTAATATATATCGTTAGAATGCTCGGGAACATCTATTTCTTATTTCATTTTCTTGAGGTGTATGTATCATATGTATGATTTATTATGAAATTAAGAGAACAAAATTTGATTAAGTCATCATTAATGGCATATTAAATTTTTTTAAATTAATTTCGACAATCAAACAAATTATAACAATTTCTTATGCCGAAATAACAAACTCAACATTAACTTTCTTCCTTAAGAAGTTCATATTAAAGTTAAAATATATAGTTTGACAGTGCATCATTTAAAAAAAATTTTTAAAATGTCATCATAGTAAAACATTATAATTCATTGCGGTATGTAATAATCTATCTGCACCAAAGTGGTTACTGCATAGTAAATACACGAAGGAATCTTTCCATAATTTTTAGTCAGTTGTGTATGGCTCGGTGGTCTGTGCTCGTGTCTATAGCATTCAAGGTACCGAGTTCGAGTCTCACCTTGGGAAACGAAACGAAATAAGATTTTTTTTTATTATCCGTATTGTTTGTTCAATTGTATTTCTTAGTGTATAGATTATACACATGATTTATAATGAAATCTAATAAAAAATATGTTATGTCTTTATTATTATGTAACAAATGTGGTTTATGGCATTATATACGCAGAAGGATCTATGATCGGATTGTGATACCGTTTATAGATTTGTGTATACTGCATTGTACTATATTACTGTACTATCTTTTTGATTCCCGAACATTAAAATCAATATATTATAAGATGTTTGTCGTCCATTGGTCGGGTACCTGCTAGTACAGTAGTATGATTGAGTTGGTTTGAGCATTTAAAAATACATCAATTTTGTGCGCAAGCACGTAATTAATGCAAAAGGTCAATTTTTACAGTTTTTTTAATTACACTGTACATGAAACTGATAGATTATACACATGATTTATAATGAAATCTAGATAAAAACACAAATGTGGTTTATGAAATTATATACGCAGAAGGATATTTGATTACCGGCTATTGTATTTGCGTTAGCAAGATCCATATATTATAAATAACTAAAGATTCTGAGAAAATCAATCAATCAATATATCTTAAATCAATCAATTATCAATTATCTTTATTTAAATCAATGCATATAACCTATAATTCATCATAGTGACGAATTAAATCTAGTTCTCATTTAATTTTGTATTTAATGTTTTTGTAAATGTATAATTGTAATTATTTTTAATTGTCTGAAGTCGACTGATGAAAACCTTAATTAAGAAATTAATGTAAATACTGCAACTTAAATTTAAGATTATATTTTTATACTTTAATTAAGCAATAATGTATACTATATCCTTGCAATAAGACTATATTTTTTATACTTTATGTTTACATTTACATATATTTTGTAATTGCAATAATTTTGTTTAATGATGACTTTTACTTTACTTTCAGTATATTGTCCCTTACCATGCAATTCAGCAGATTTGCTGCCAATTGGTTTGTTTTTTAATAAAGAATAATAATAATCAAATATACGATTTAGTAGTGATTTAATAATTTAGCATGCCTCCAAAATCCCGATTTGTTTCTAAACTATTAATTTTTGCGACATGTTAGACCTAAACCTTTTGCCTGGTATAGGTGCCTCACATGCCCAAAAACTGATAAATGGAAGGAGTGTTATGACAACATCACCCCAAATAACATTGGTAATATAATAAGAGGCTCGGGAAAAGCCAAGTTTATGAAATGGATGGAATTCACTCCAAACTTGAGATGGGAAGGGGGAGATGGAGACCCAACGATTTACCGTGAGCTTCGGGATACCAGCACATCACTTGAGGTTGCTTATCCACCAGACCATTCTGGGTTAGAGTCAAGCTATTCTTCTCTACATGCTAAAACATAGAATTACAATCATAATTACGATACAAGAGTCTCTGATATACTGTCTGATTTACCAGTAGATAATATCGTACAATTCTGGGAGGGTTCCTAAATCAAGCGCCAACAGTCCAATTGCGTATCATGATACCTGGACAACGCTTGTACGTCGGGACACTACTCCAATATCCTCCTACCATGGTACCCGGGTAACACCACCTCAACCGTGTACTCGAGAAACATCTACCTGGCAGGATAGTTGTGGGACGCATTTTAATTATAAAACCGGTGGTATGCCAGTCTATTATCTAAGCCACATCAACATACCAAGCACCACAAGATAGGCCCACTATCTATGATAGGGAAAGAAAAGATTTTTATAGCTCCTATAACACCCAACAGACTCCAGTCTCTTATGAACCATGTTATGATTATAGGGAATCAAGGTATAAGAGATTTCAACCCTCCACAAAGCGTGCCTCTAGAGGTGAACCGCAGACACGACATGTTGGTTGGGCCTGGGATGATGACTCTGATAGTGAAAGTGAGCATGATGCATATTTACAGTAGCTGACTTTAGGGAATTCTTGAGGAATACTGAATGTAGAACCCTTAGGCGGCAGAAGCATTTCAGGCCCAAGGATATTCCCAAAAGTCTAGTATTTAATGGCAGAGATAATTGGGTTTTCTTTAAAGGCCAGGTGCGGGCAAAAAATTTCTATTGATCATACATTCCAATAATTATCGATCTATAGTTTCCCCTATGTTTCATAATTTTTGGGATTTTATTTGTGTTACACAAGCTTGTTGAAAATAAGCACTTTCTTATCAGTGGGGGGATAGTTCAAATTACACAGTAAAATCTCTATTCTTTTGTACACACATTTTGTAAATAGAGAGGCATTTTAAAAAGCTATGAAAAATAAACGGTGTGGTAAAAAATGTTATCAGTTGACTAAATATAGGTAATATAACTTGAATATTACATTTCTGATATTTTTATTCAACTTCAGCTTTTTATTTTCATGCTATAGCAAAAATTATCCACTGTATATCCACCATCTTTTTTCACCGTCTAGGGAGTCACCAGACATGTTTTACATTAGGTTAACTACCTAACTACTGAAAAAAAGTATTTCTGTTTTTTATGGAAGAATTTTGCCAAATTTTGTATTTGACCATATTAAGGGAAATTCATGTTTTTTCATCTCGATTTCTGTTACAAATATTTGATTTATGTACAATTAACCAGATATTATATTTAAAATTCATGCCTGTACCTGAGCTTTAAGGAGCGCTTCCTCAATTACGCTCACGAGCAAGACCTCAGCAATAAGGGGATTGCGCAATGCTTTCAGTTGGTGCATTACCGGCATAGTTGCCAAGTATTTTATTAATTTAACTGACATGAATGTAGATATCTCTTTCAGACACATCGTACAAGCTTTTGATGAACACTTTAAGGCCGAGGAGTTACCCGAGGTCTTGCAAGTGAAATTCGAAGCTGCTGTACAGTATGAAGGAGAATCTATAGAAGATTGGGGTGACAGAGTTCTCACACTGACTAGAAAAGCCTTTAGCAATCTCCCGCAAGGTTGGATATACCAAAGGGCGGTAGTGAAATTCTGTGTGGGTTGTCTTGACGCTGACGCTGGGCAGTATATACTTCACCAGAACTATACCACCCTGACTGAAGCAATGGCAGCCTACGAGAAGTACACTGGCCTGAGAGAACTCTGCATTCGTACGAAGGGTAGACAACAGAAGCAAGTGATGCCGCATGTCCGGTTTACCACCATTCCTAAACATCTGGAACACCCAACCACATCCAGGTATAGAGCGGAATCTTTCGATGGTGGGGCAGAAGTAGAGGTTCGGAAGGTAAGTAAATCTAGCAAGGGTTGAACTCGCCCGGCGAGCCAGCAAAAACCTACCGTTCCTAAGCTAACGAAGAAGCCTGATCCCAAGAATCGCCGGTTACCTTCACAGCCAAACCAAGATCCCACTGATGGAGCCGTCGAGTCTAAAATAGTTCAACGGGATAACAGGTTCACTCAACTAGTGAGTGAGTTGTCAAACCAAATCAACCAGTTGACAAACAAATTTGATATTCTGCTATAAACTACACTACAACAGCAACCCAGGGCAACACCAACACCGGTTAGACATCCCCACCCCGAGTGTGCGTTGAAGGCCAGAAACCCAGTCAACAGGTTTGCCAATTTGGGTCAGAAGGTAAAGCAGACGTCAAACTAGAGCAGGCTGGGAGCGTAGCCCAGCTTCTCAACCTGTCATCTTCTATGGGCTCTGACTCAAATGCTGAAATACATAAAAAGAATAATGTTAATAATAATGTCAAAAATGATAATGTTTCTATGAGTACTTTTTCAGAGAACACGCTGGCACTACTCCCAGATTGCAAAGATTCATCTGTAGGCGCTACTCCGACCGACGATCTGTTGGAGCCGAGTGCAACAAACAGAACTCAACCCGTAAAGGCAGAGACCAAAGCAGATGAGACTGAAAAAACCATCATTATCAACAGAGTACAATCCAACCGTGCCTTATACACCACTGTCTACATAAATCAAACCGAAGTGACAGTTGTTGTGGACACGGCTGCGGAACGGACAACACTCTCAGATAATGTACCGTATACTCACGTTTTTATTGTCTAAACCACCTATTGTAGCCAAGCTTAACTTTACTCTAGCAGGTAGAGGTACATCAATGCCTGCTTACAAGGTGGGACCTGTAAACTTTAGATTGGGATCGGATGCCTACACTGAATTCTTCTATGTATCACCGATTCATGATGAAATGATTTTCTGGTAAAAAATAAGGCCAGGATAGACTGCGGACAGTTGCTGTTAACAATAGGCTCAAGCACGGTGTCTGTGAGGAAAAATCGGGAATCCGAATCCCTGAGAATCGCCCATGTCCTTGTTGCCAGACGTAGAGTGATACCACCACACTCAGTAATGCATGTCCAATGTCAACTCGTACCTAACAATTTACCATTACTGGATTACATCATAGGTCCAGCGATGAAGTCTTCGTTGGAAATTCCAGTTACCACACACCAGGGTTTGCGGAAGTCGCACCTGTGTGTGGTCAACACTTATAATCAGTACATCACATTGAAGAAGGGCAGGAACATTGTCCCAGCCACGGAGACCAAGCCGATGGAAGGGGGTGCCGTTAACGCTGCTGACGTGTGTTCAGTACCCAGCAATGATGTGCCTGTTTCGGCAGAACCCTGTCATCTGGTCAACATACTCAGCGCATTGTGTGCCCATCCCGCCTCCATTAAGGATGCAGAACTGTCTTCTCTTTACCATTACTGGATTACATCATAGGTCCAGCGATGAAGTCTTCGTTGGAAATTCCAGTTACCACACACCAGGGTTAGCGGAAGTCGCACCTGTGTGTGGTCAACACTTATAATCAGTACATCACATTGAAGAAGGGCAGAAACATTGTCCCAGCCACGGAGACCAAGCCGATGGAAGGGGGTGCCGTTAACGCTGCTGACGTGTGTTCAGTACCCAGCAATGATGTGCCTGTTTCGGCAGAACCCCGTCATCTGGTCAACATACTCAGCGCATTGTGTGCCCATCCCGCCTCCATTAAGGATGCAGAACTGTCTTCTCTTGCCACTCAGGGGAAAAGTTCAAGCCTGAATACAGTGTATTGTCTGGAGGAATCCGAGCACCGCATTGTCACTCTGGAAGTTGCTCAGATTCGACACACAAGTGGCGAGATAGGGAGTGAGGGTTTTGTTTGGGACCCAGGAGGTTTAAGGACCATTACAGAAACCCGGGCCCCAAATGGATTAAATTACTTTTATATTCACAGGACGAAGGTTGTATGGTCATGGCAGTTCAGCCTGAGATACCGACTTTAGGAGCTAATTCTTTCCAGCCCAAGTTTGAAATTCTTTTGGTTGAATAAAGCCGGCCTACACTCGTCCGATGATGGACTCTCATTTCGTATAAGTTTATTAGATTTACCTGTGGGGAGACGCAGCGATGCATGGAAAGGGATAACGATTTCCGTGTCCTCACCTGACAAGGGCTATGTGCTATACCTTAGCCAGCCACAACAAATCCACGAAGCTGTGTCCCCTATGGACCAGTACTGTTATCAAAGTAATTAGCCGAGGACTGTTTGTCTCGCTGAGAAGAAGGGTGAAATAACTCGAACCATGCGACTGGCAGCCCTGGGTAGTTAACTGACCGTTTACCACATTCCTATCCTGAAATGGATCTGATCCACTGTGGAGGATGTATAGGATGGTTAACTTCGCTTTGTTTCTTTGCAGATTTTCAATTGGAACGGACTTTTCCTCAAATCCTCATAATTAATCATCAGTCTCAATTGCTACCAGGCACTGGACTACATCAGAACACTGGGCTCGGCCTTTATAAAATTGGGGAGAGTGTAGTGAAAATCCCCTTATATCATAATGGGTCGACCCAAAGGGTGACCCGAGGTCACGTGCGTTACTGACCGGTGCCGTAGCGGCCTCTTTGAACGCATGACATTAGATGGAACGAACGTAAATCGTGACTATGCTGGATTAGCATCAGCCCTACGCACGTTCCCTGGTGTTACATTAGCCTATAGCCACCAGGGTTTCCTGTGTAAGCTTCCCAGCCTCGACTGAGCGATATATAAGCCAGTTCTACAGTAATATTGGTGGAACAACAGGTATTCACTGTGATTGAATAGGTTATAGGCCTATATATATAGTTTAGGCCTCATTAGTAATTGCTACTATTACGAGGTACGAGCCACAAGGGGTCAAGCTCAACCCTACTAGCCTAGCTAGTACTGAGGGATTGCTCACCGGGTAGCCACACACATACACAGCAACGGAATTCTAGTATAGTGATAACATTACTAAAACACTTAATTTGTCATAAGCTCCTTGTTTATTGTGTTATAACAATAACAATGTAGCTCAGGACTGAATGAAGTAAAAAACAGAGGAAAATTGGTCAGTAGTACTTAAATCTTGAAGTCAGCAGTCCCATACAATTTATCTTCTTTCCTGTGTGAAATTCTACTATTAAAAATGAAAAACAAATTAAAAACATAATATTTGGTGATACCCACAATGATGAATACAATAATTGTATATTATTTCTTTATTAAAAATTCGAAATTCATGTCGGAAATAATGCAAAATGCAGTGCTTTAAACATATAGTAACTACACCCTCTATAGAATGCAACTGTGTACTCTATCAAGAGTTGATGTCCTGTGAGGCCTCCGTACTTTTATCGGCAGGCCTTGCGATGATTTTCGCGAAGCTTAGCTGGCGATGTATTTCTGAAGAGTGCTCAGTAAATTGATTAAAAATTAGTTATAAATAAAAAAAATATCGAATTTTTACAATTTTGTGATTGCAGGATGTTGTAGACAACTCGTGAGTAGGTTGGATGAAGATTTAGAGTAATTTTAAGGGGTGGTTACGAAACTGCATTAGCGCCGCTTTGATATGGATAGAATAAGCATAAAATAAGCTTTTCCCCCCAAACTTTATTTTCAGAGAGACTATCTATGGGTTAGTACTAACCTGGTCCGGTTTACAATAAAATCAGTCCCGTCTGAAATCAGTCCCGTCTGAAATCATTCCCGTCTGAAATCGGTCGCCTTTGAAATCGGTCGCGATAAAATCAACTTCCAGTATTTTGTATGGCGCGCCGCTACAGCTATACTTTTGATGATATCGGTCGCGTTTAAAATCGGTCGCATTTGAAATCGGTCGCGCTATTTTGTATGGAGCGAGATGCATGCTACAGTAGCGGGATATACATTTTCTTCGTTTATATAGATTTAATTGATATTTTTTAGGAACTAGATTATTTATTTGGATATTTTTTATTTGGTTATTAAATATTTATTATCAATCATTAATTTTAGGAGAAGGTGTCTTTTCAAAATGGCTATTTATAAACATGTTTAAATATTATATTAGTAGGCATATTATAATTTACCTCTATTTATAATATGTACTGTAATTAATATATTATATAGAGAATATACGTCTGTGTCTTTTATTATGCAAACAATTACGTAAAAGAGAACAATTTATTTTAAAACAATAATTGTTACAATGTATAGCCCGTAAAGCCAGCGTATCCATTTTATACTATGCATACTGTGCGATATCATATCCATGTCTATTCGATCACCTTATTTTTATTAGGTGATCATTTAGAATAAAATGATCACCTATTGTTATTGTACAAAATCTTTATTGTTATTGTTATTAGTTATCCGCTTAGTAGCGGATAACTCCTTGTAATTGTCCTGTTTCATCAAATTTTTTTTTTTTTTCTGTATTATACTTCTTTCTTTCTGTCATTTTTGTGCGTCGCGTTTCTCTAAAACGTGTAAACAGAACATATCGTAACTTTGTCAACACATCGACATTTACGTGAACTTGTGCACCTCCTATTTTTGAATGACGTCAGAGTTGCGCAACGTGACGTACGCGCGATTTTATGAATTTCAATGATTGATCATAGACTAAAAACCAAACATAATTTTGTTTTGACACTTTGTGAAAATTTAAGTCATATCAAGCGCAAACTTTCTATGGATTAAAAATAGCATGTTTCACAAAAAGTTACGCGCGTACGTGCGTTTAAAATTTTAGGATGCGAAAAATCAACTTCTAATCAACTTTCTATGCGTTTCATGTCATTTTGAGCATGTCAAAAATTCCCACGCGCGCGAAAATTTTTACGCACGCGGTGCACACGTAGCGTTAAAAACATATTTTTTTCGCGTGATTTATGTTTTTTCAGCCTTTTCTAGTAATGTTACCAACTTTTAAACAATTTCGACTTAAAATTACGTCATACGAGCACGTCGAATTACATAATTTGCACGCGTTTTTGGTGAAAAAGTTCAAAAATTTGTCAAAATTATGCCTATTTTTAAACAGTCATAGATTCTAAACTACATGGAGAACTTTTTTTTAATTACATATTCTGGAAGTTGATGAGTTGTAGATATCGGATCATGCATTAATATGGGTAACCGGACATTGTGACGTCATCGTATGGCCACGCGAATATAAAATGTAGGATTTTTGTCTCTTTCGTCATAGCTCATCACATTTAATAGAGCGCATCTCCACTTATTCGTTGTCTATTTTCACCCCGATTTTAATATATTCTAGGTCAATCAACTATCTTTTGCATGAATTAAAATTTTTTTAATTTTTTTAACGTCATCATGCCTAAAAATTTAAATTACGTTGGTCATTAATTTCATCTTTACAGTAAATTTTAATCTGTTATACCTCGTAAGAATAAAATGTGATAATCACGATTAAAACGTTTTCAGGAAGCTATTGTATTGTAGATACAAAATCATGTGTAAATTGTGCCAATTGAATGTTGTGACGTCATCATATGGCCAGTTAAATAAAAAAGTCGTATTTTCATCTTTTGCATTATATTTCATTACATTTAAAAGAGCGCGCATCAATATTTCACGTATTCAAATTTCTTCTACACGTTAATATGTTGTTGCTGAGATAATTTCATTCTGAAATTTCTACTTTTGCATTTCATTTTGAAACCGTCAAGATGTTAAAAATTACAATAAAATACGGGTCCCGTAATTTCACCTATTTTACACTGTTTGTGATATGTATACAGATTGTACTGTGTATACTATATGACACAAAATAACAGAATTCAGAAATAACAACATATCATATTCTTCAGTTCAGGTCATAATGCCTTAATATTTTTCTGTGCGCAATATTGTAACGTATGACGTGCACGTGGCGTTTGTCGAGCGGATAACTAACTCGTCAAAGTGACGAGTTTCATGTCTAGTTATTATTCTTCTTTCTGTACACTTTTTGTTCGTCAAATATCTCAAAAAGTTGAATAACAATGATCACAAAAATTTCACAATGTCTTTCAAATATTTTAACTTAGCCATAATAAGCTTTTCAGCATGATCACTCAACCGTGACGTCACGTATACGCGATTTTGTGAAATCACATTATCAATCATATGTCCATAATTGATTATCACATATTTATGAAATTCACTACACGTAAACTTCAGGTCAAGGGTAAAAATATTAGCAAATAAAAACGCACGCGCACGTAGGGTCAAGCGCGTGGAATCGCGCGTTAAAAATTTAAAAAGCTCAAAATTAAGTTTTGATCAATTTAGAGCATGAATTAGGCCATTTGCGTGTTTAAAAAAATTACTGCGCAAAAAAAATATTTTGCGCGTGCGATACTTACAAAGCGTAAAAATTGCAATTTTTTTTACAAATCGCATTCTACTCACCATCCTTAGTACATTCACCAAATTTGAGTCAGTTCCGACTTAAAATAACGCTATACGAGCAGGTTAAAAATGACAAAATGCGCACATTAATTTCACAAAAGTTCTGAAAATGGTGAAAAATATGTCTTTTTTAAAATGAAAATAACTCTTCAGAATGCACGATGACCCCTAAGTTTTTTAACTTATTCGGGAAGCCATTGAGTTGTAGATATAAATGTATATAAACATTAGACGTACAAAATGGTATTACGTCATCAAATGGCCACTTGAATTTAAAAATTAGGATTTTTTTCCGTTTTGTGTAGGTTATCACATTCAATAGACCGCATCTCCGCTATTTGAGCTCGATTTTTGCACAAATTTCAGTGTGTGCTTGCTTAATTATTTATCGTTCTTATAAGTTGTCATTATTTTCAATTTGATGACGTCATCACGCGTAAAATCTTGAATAACGTAGATCGTGTAATTTCACCTTCGCCGTAAATTTGAATATCTAACAGCTCTTCAGAATTGAAGGTTACCTTGATGATTATAATTTATTATGAAAGCTGATGAAATGTAGATATGAATTCATATAAAAACCAAGCCTATCGGATGTTGTGACGTTAACATATGGCCAGATGAAGTTAAAAAGTAGTTTTTTCATCTTTTTCGTCAAAGTTATACAAATTTCAAAGAGCGCGCACAGCGCTTCTACGTGCCAGATTCTCTTCCAATTCTTATATTTATTTGCTCAATTCATTATCTTTCGAAATTGTCATCTTTGAGTTTATTTTGATAATTCCATCATACCAAAAATTAGAACTTGATGTGGGTCCCGTAATTTCACCTATGCTACACTGTATTTAGATATACAGTATATACTGTACATATTGTGTATGACACATAATACGTACAACTCAGCGCTATAAGTGTATATGCATCATGTCATAGGATGGCGTACATCAACTTTTTACGATCGTATGTTAACGTACGTGCATGTTTCAAAAATGTTAATTTCATTAAAATGATAAAAATGATCACCTATAATTCGTCAAAGTGACGAATTAAATTCTAGTTTCTATTTTATTTATGTCCGTACGTTATGTAGGATAATATTAAGTATATAATGATTATTGTTGAGGCAAATCACATGTTTATTTCTAATGTTTAAAATAGTTTTTAGTAAACATGATTATTATATGCGGATTGTTAAAAGGCGAGTTACTGAAATAAACCCCCAAATAAGCTATATCGGAGATGCGCCTTCTATGATCGTGTACGTTATTTTTTATTTTAAAACAACACGCACAGTGTGTCAAATCATGCAAAAAACACGTACGATTGTTGTCCATGGCCACTAATAACCATACGGTTGAAACATCTATAGGCCTCCTGCACGTGTTTTTGTGAAACGATGTATATAATTTACGTATCCCTCTGCCCCCCCCTTGAAATATTGGTTGGTTCGATTCACAAGAAACAAGTGGAATACGTATTAAATCAGACGAACATCTTATACGTCGGCGATACTAGGCCTATAGTACAGTATTTAATTTGAATATCTTTTATTTCTTCATTTATGATAATCATGTAATGTAAATACAGTAATTAAGTACAACTCAGTGTCTCACATCCATATGCCGTTCGTATCTAAATGTTTAAATATCAGTGCAGATTACCTTATTATTATTCTCACATATATCATTGTATAGAGCTGTATAGACCCGGTAGATTGATTTATAACGGCATACTTTTATCTATATAGTTTAATTTTATTATTATCCTAAAACCATGCTCACGTCAGAGTGGCAGATATCGAACGTAAAAATCATCGTCATGCATCATCTTCCTTTTTGCATAAACCTCATTGAGCTGGTATCCACTTGCAATGTATAGAATGAGTTCCGTAATTAACTGTGATTAAAAAATACGCAATAGGCGCGTCTACTTGTTTAACTATTAAATTCAACATTTTCAAAACTTTAAACAGTGGCAGCCAATCTTTTCAAAAATTTAAACAAAATTCAATAAAACATTTTCAAAACGATTTTTGATGAACGAACACATTACAATTCATTGACATCTGTAAAATAAAATGAAAACACAAATTATTTATAAATAATGAGATAAATATTTATATTTACTGTACTTAAAAAAACGATTGAGGTAAACAAAATGTCAATAGTATTATTAGAAATTCTATATTCAAAATTAACTAAAAACATAATTAGCGTTTTCATTAAAAATGTATCTACGTGTGTCCCATACAAATTAGCACGACCAAAATAAAACGTGATCGATATCAAACGTACTGTAACTAATATGATAAAAAGCGTATCTAGCAGCGCTTCATACAAAATACCGGATGTTGATTTTATCGCGACTGCTTTCAAACTCGACCAATTTCAAGAGCGGCCGATTTCATCTGACACCCCTGGTCCTACAGTAAGGTCCTACTAGGCTAGGGATAAAGATGCAATAAAGCAAACAATTTAAAATATTGTCAAAAATGATCATTTTTTAGTCATGCGAACGATGTAAACAAGTTTTCGAAGTAATAAATTGAATATAAAATTACGTTTTTTTTTGTAATTTATTTTATTTATATATTAATTATTATTATTAATTAGCCTATATCAACAATTTCAATATCAATAAAATACGGATTGTTAAATACCTTTAAAAACTTTAATAAAAATGAATATGAATTTGATCTAAAGTGAGACGTTTCGGCCCACAAAGTGGGATGTTTGGGCCGAATCGTCCCGGATTTGATCGTCTTAGCGCAGGTAGCGATAGTCTTGTGTTCAATATGGTAAATTGATTTTATTTTGGCAACGATAAAAATCAACATCTGGTATTCGGTATGAAGCGTCGCTGATACGCTTTTGCGGTTGTAATTGGTTCCGTGGTCAATGTTTGTTAGTTTAATAAGGGATGGATGTTTATTTAGGCCTAATGTATATAATGTTTGTTTTCAATTTATTTTACAGGTTGCAAGATGTTTTATGAATGTGTGCTCTTTGAAAATCATTGTAAAAAATGTTGTTTCTGAAAAAAAGAAATCGGAAATTAATACAGTAGTTAAAATAGTTTATAATTATAATGAATATAATATAATGAGTATTTATTACCAATGGGGCAATCTTTCAATGCCTACAATACAAGTGGAATACCATAGTACATGTTTTAACCGAATATTATAATATGATACTGTTTGATGGAAAGATGAATGTACTGTACTGTATCGTAGCATATTGACACTATGGATATGCATACGTGTACATGCTACGTTTTATTTAAAGGGGAATCCCTGGATTGTATCACAGTAAATTATACGGTCATTATATTAAAATGATTACATTTAAGCAATGTAAACATTTAATTAGTATAATTATAAACATATTTTTACAATAACGGTAATTTGGAAAAGCACATCCTCTCCTCGCCTGTAATAAAATAAATAAAATATATAATTTGCATAACAAATACTCATCGTCTAAAAAAATAAATCTACAGTAGGCATACCTAATAATAATAAAAACGATCACGCAATGTATAATAATCACGAAAATGTATTTAGTGCGCCAAAATGGCGCGACGCAATAAAACCCAATCGATTTTAAAAAACACGAGATATGATAAAAAAATGTATAGCCAGACTGAAGCGCGGCATAATGCATTCCAAAAGTTGGTTTAATTGTAACCAAAATAAAACGTGCCTGATCGTTTAGTTTGTTGGGCCCAATCATCTCACACTTTGGGCCCGATAGGCTTACAATGGGCCCAATCGGCTGGGCCCAATCGTCCGTGGTCCAGATCGTCTGTTCCCCTAAAAAAATACTTGTTGCCTGACCAAGCCCCCCCCCCCAATTTTTTTCGGCCAATATACTGTAACAAAAAATTGATTTGTATTGATATACGGTAAAGGAAGCATTGTTAACATAGTTTTCTAGAGGGTGCAGGTAACCCCTTTCTGGCTCCCTAAACTAGGCCTACCTTTTTAGGTCAGTAGTTTTTATTATTGTTTTTTACTATTATTGAAGCCAGTTCTGTAACTTCTCGAACACGCTTTACCGAGTTCCGGTAGAAATAATATATTATATGTTAAAGTGTCATTGACTTTGTCCATATATGTACCCTTGAAAACATCCTTCATTGCCAACTCCAATCTGTGGGCCATACAGTGAATGCTGATCATCTAGGGTGAGCTTTCCTGTAGTGTGCTCACACTCCGATTTCTGACGAGGTTTACTGCAGCACCATCTACTCCAAAACCAAAAAGGTTTTTTCTGTACTCATCCGATGTGAAGCCATATGAAAGATACGCTTCATCTATTGCAGCTAAGACTCCATTGGCCTTTGCATTCTGTACGTCAATCATTTAAAAAAAAACCAGATAAACGATTTCTTTCTCAGATTCAGTTCTATCCGTGCTACCATCAGACAGTACACTAAAATAGTGACATCCATGCATTTACTCTTTCATGTTGTCCTCATAAACACCTGCAATATGTTTAATAAATTGTCTTGCTGCTCTGCCATTTGTGTATGTTTCGCCTAGACTTGTTTTAATAATAATAGTCTGTTCTTATATGCACTTTACATAAAAAATGCAGCAAATGTTAAATTAATGAAAAGGTTGTTGGAAAAGGAATGTCTTGAGTCTTAAATAAGTTAACGGAAGTGCACTGTCTGATTGTGATTGGTAGGGAGTTCCACAAAGTTAGCGCTGCCACTGCAAACGCTCTCTGACCGTAGGTAGATGTCCTTGTCCTAGGAATCACAAGCAGGCATTGGGAACCGGACCTAAGAGATCTAATGGTCTGGTAACTCTGCACAAGCTCAGATAGGTAGCCAGGTGCCAAATTGTGCTAAGCTTTGTAGGCCAGGATTAACACCTTGTACTGTATCCGTTGTTGTACTGGTAACAAGTGAAGATCTGCAAATACTGGGGAGATGTTGTCAAATTTACGTGTCCTTGTTATGCGGGCAGCAGTATTTTGTAGATGCTGCAAAATTTTCAGACCAATGAAAAGCGCATTACAGTAGTCAAGCCTGGATCCAACAAACGCATGCACAAGTTTTTCTGTGCTATGTTGATCGAGGTACTTTCGCAGTCGGCCAATGTATCTAATGGAAGCAGATACAGATCGAGCAATGGTTTTCAGGTGAGCGTCCATTGTCAAGTTACAATCCAATTGTACACAGAGATTCTTTACCGTCTGCGAAGAAGTGAAAGTGATGAAATCAGTCTACTCTTGCTATCATTGAGCTTAAGCTTGTTTTTTTTCATCCATGTTTTGATGTCACGGAAGCAGTTCTCAATTCTTGTGAGCGAGTCATGCTGCATGGATACATAAATCTGAGTGTCGTCTGCATATGTACCTACTGTAGTTTTGTAGCAATATGAGATATGGGAATTTAGAGAATGGTCTTTTCATTATGGCCAAATACATGGCTGAATTAAAAAGTTTCTCCATTTTTTCATAGGAAAGTTCATCTAGTTTTTGCCAACCTTTTTCTAAAGGAGGCAGTTTATGTTTCTGTATCTTTTCTGCAACGCTTTGTGATGCAACAGCTGCTTTGTGGGTTTTGGTCTTCTGATGATACAAGAAACATTCACATTTTTTGTCCCCACCACGTACTGTGCTGTCTTGTCACTTGAATGCAGTTGACGCACACTACACCATACTTTTTCTACAAATTCTTGCCGATTTTCAGAAGTGGCATAACATAACCAATCTGCAGCATGCAACTGATTCATCCAACCCTTCACTGTCCACACATGAGCTGTATGTGGTTTGCTGGTTCTTTTTTATGCAATGACATGAGGAAGAACATCGGGTTCAAAATCAGGTTGATCAAAAGTATCATCGATATCTATAGTGTTGTTAGTGCTGAATTCTGTCTATTTTGCGTCATACAGTATAAACCATATACAGTATAGGTGAAATTACGGGACCCGCCATTTATTCCAATTTTTAACATGGCGACGGTATCAAAATGAAACACTAAGATATTCAGAAGGCTACTACTAAGCGGATAACTAATTATAATACATTGCTAGTAATTTGGGACTAAAATTATAACTTTCTGACTAGTGGTTGCTAAGATATTTATATGGCCATTTTGTTGACCAATGGTCAAAATTTAAGTTTCACGGTCGTCATTTTTGGCAAAAGTTGAAATATGTATCTTCTCTGAGTATTTTGACACCAACTACTGTACGACCATATCCGCCCAACAATTTCTGAGAAGTGTGCTCTAAGCCAAAAATGTTTGTGCCGGCTACAGTATATGTCAAAGGTCAAAATTAAGGGTTTATTGACCGATTATGATTTTTATTACATTAAAACAAATACAAACATATACTTTGCAAGTAATTTGAGACCACAATTGAGATATACTGAGATATTCATATGGCCAATTTCTTGACCAGTGGTCAGAAAGGTGGATTCCGTCCACTTTTGGCAAAAGTTTCCGATTAAGCTTGGTTCCCACTTGAACGTAACGCAAGGACGTAAACGCAACGCAAGCGTTTTAACCAATGACAAGCGAAGTTATAGACAGTTAGCAATCACAAGCAAATAAGCCATCGCTTGTGATTGGTCAATTCACTTGCGTTGCGTTACGTCCTTGTGGTGCGTCGCTAGTGGGAACCACGCTTTAGTGTGAATAGAAATATGGGTCTTCTGAGTAGTTTGGCACTTTGGCAATATTCCAATACACCCAGTAGTTACCAAGTTGACGCAAAGTCTTAACCTTGACCATATTGACCTTTTGGACCCTGTACTAATCAAGCATCCCAATTTTTTTCCGGCCAACAGCATCAAATTTATTTGTACTGTATTTATATACTGTAAGGAAGCAAAAAAACATTGGCATAGTTTGCTAGAGGGTGCAAGTATACCCATTCTTGCTCAACACAGTAAATATCATAGTAATGCATCTTTTCCATTTAGCAGCTAGTTCACCCAATAGGTTCAGATCTATTATTCTGAGGAATCAGGCCTTATCTGAGGTCAAAGGTCAAATTTTAAATGTCCTCAAATATTAAAAGTTGCAAATTTTTTTACATGTTGTCATACCAAAGTTCATGCTTACTAACCAAATTTGAAGTATTGACCTTTTTTTGGAGCTAAGGAACCCTACTATTTAACTTTATGTACAAACAATACCTCTATGGTACAAATAAAGTACTATTATTAATTAATAATTATAAATTTGCAGAGCCTGTCTGAGGTGTTTCGATGTTTCATCTGTATGGAAAAGTTGAGAGACGCTCGTCTGTGTCCACAATGTTCCAAGCTTTGTTGTTTCATTTGTATTCGGGTAAGTTGTTTTGGTTCGTCATTTCTTTTAATTTTTGTATGTATGAAAGTAATAAATGAACAATTAGCATTATAATAGTACTGTATGTAACCTTAGATTTAAAATGATTTTTGTTACTCAATTTTTTTTTAGATTTACATGTTTTGTATCTATACTTATACTGTTATTTTTTAGAGCAGGTCATTATTTAAAATAATTGTTCAATTGTTTTGACAGAGATGGCTTTTGGAACAGCGTCAGTGCCCTCACTGCAGGTCAGTCATTTCTTTATAATATAGCCTAGTCCAGATAGTCATAGACCCCATTTACACTTTTAGCGAGCCCGAGGCCGGCTCTGAGCCAACAGTGTACAAGTGTAAACACTCTGGGAACAACCAAGCCGACCTCGAGCCGGCGCAACTTTTATCCTAGTCTAGAGTAGGCTTTGGGCCGGCCGGCAATTGTGGGCTTCGGGCCGGCACTTTGTATTGTGTAAACACTCGCGGTCATAAAATGAACGTTCCTTCCTACTTCTTCTCACTCGAAGCCAGGCTTCATCTACTAGGCCTATAGGCCTAGTTTCTTCGTTGAAATTAGATACTATTCTTCAGAAAACAAGATGCAAACATTAGTAAATCAGTAATCATTTTATTTTCCACACACTCGTAAAATACATGGATGGAAGGAGACTATATAAGTTAAAACAATAACTTTAGGTCATAGCCACCTTTAACTGAGTTGAAAAAAATTTACGAAGCATGACTGAAAGAATAGTTTGAAGACAATCTAAATCATAATTCTTAAATAATTAAATTAAATTATAAATAAAAATATCAAGTATTAATTACAACATACACACAAAGTAAGTGAATAAAAAGATTGCAGAATCTTAATTGACCAGAGATTTCTTTACGCAGTGTTTAAAGCTATTTAAAGAGAATTTGTTTTTTCAAGTTATCGGAGAGTTTATTCCATATAATTGGACCATAATAAAGAATAGAACGACGTTTAATACTTGGTACATAATTTTTAAAAGAAAATCTAGTATTATAATGGTGACGTTCAGAAGCTCTGTTAAAAAGGTTAATAATGTGAGGAGGTAAAGTATTATTAGACAATCTGAACAATACATAAAAGCAGCGGTTTGTAGTTTGTTTATATCAAATACATTAAGAATTTTAAATTTGTGAAAATAATGTTTTGTGTTTGCTCTATTACTCTAGCGCATATACGAAGAGCCCGTTTTTGAAGACGGAAAATATGATCAATATTGGTTGTTTCAAGGCTTGTCCAAGGACATAAAATATTAAATATATTCTGAACAATTTACCACCAAACTTTAATAACAGTATATTTGGAATCCTCACAACATATACAGTATACACCATTAAATCCTGGCTGGTTGTGTGAAGTGTTTAAACTGAAATTATGGGAAAGTGTGGAAACATGTTTATATTTGTGTTTAATACATTCTTATACCAATTTCAAGCCATTTTGATTTTATGCAAATTAGGCCACTTATAATTTGCAGATAAGGGTAGATTTTAGATACAGCATTCTCTTACATATTTTGAACATATTTCAACAATAAAGCAAATTTTTGCAATTTGTTTGACTCACATGCTATTTTTGAGCTATTTCCACCCATCTACTGCCTCAATCTGGAAGTGGTGGTTGTAATAATTTATTAAAATGTTAGTGGGAAAAAACAGACCATTAGGTTATGCTGTGTATTTAAAAAGCTCTTCATGGTAGCGAGATTTTAAAATATTTCTGTGAATCTTTGTGTATTCCCACACTGTAATAAGCATCTTTGAAATCTATTATTGAGGCCGTCATCAGAAATACTATGATTTGTGGTGCCTATAGTGTTTGCCTCCTGTGAGGCTGGTGTGTATGCTTCCATATAGAAGGCCGGTGGCATGATGATGAGGCTGATGTATTAATACAGTAATTTTGTATTAAACAGTAACAAGAATTGGTAGTGCATTATTCGAATATCAAATCCCAACATACAGAATACAGAAAGATAAATATTCCTTAAATCAAGTAAAATCTTATTATTGTATATATATATATATTATTGTTTATACTAGAGCTCCTCTACAGATGCACCAGCTTGTTAATTGCAGATGGGCCGAAGATGTGACCAATCAACTGGATACATTGCAGCTATGCACACCACAAACACGACCAGAACAACCTGCCAGGGATAAGTATGTATTACAACATTATAAATATAGCCTATGTAAATATGTGAACGTGACTGATTGAAATTGCATCACATGTCTACAGAGGAGCATAATGTCCTTACGGATGTTGATATTGACACTGTAGTGTTATTTTCTAGTTTCTTCGTGTCCTCGTCATTAGACATATAAATTTCAGCGAATTGAAGAGGAGTTTGATATTGACTGTTGAACTTTTTGTGTGGCAACTCACGTGACAATTAAAAAATCCAACATCAGATTCATGGGGTTTGAACTCAACCCTCGAAGACATGACTAAACTACTGTATTCATACATGGCATTTTGTTATAGATGCGATGAAAGACCGTTTTTGATTGGTCAGTTTGGTAAGTGTGGTGCCCTAAACATCCGGCGATTCGGCTCGAAGAAGAAGACGAATTATTGTATCAGTAATTTAATTCGGGCTACAAGTAATATTACTGGAAAGTGTAGAATTATTGATGGAAATTCCTTTGTTCATGTACAAGGCATAGGCCTAAGTGAATATTTTATTGACTCATTAATTAGTTATTACTTGCCTTTAAATTATACATTCATTCTTTGCAAGGTAAGGTGAATTCTATGCCTAACTAAGGCTGGCTTAGTTACTTTTAATCATTCATGAATGAATGAGGCATCTAGCCGATCCAGCAGATATTCTACAGAGCCATTTCCTATGGGATATTGTCAAATCTTATATTTCAACTAGAAAGCCACTCCGAGAGGGCATACCTCCGCCTACTGTAAAATTCTCCTACATAAGATTTCTCCGGTAAAAAAAAAATATATATATATATTTGTGTGTGTCTTAATGCTCTTTGTGATTTAGGCTAATTTCATTACAAGCATGTGTATGGGTCATTCCATACCAAATCACCCAAAAAAAATGACATTTTAAACCCTACTTTCTTCAAATTTGCTCAAATTTGGTTTTTGGGTTATTTTTAGCCAAAAAACCTGAAATTTTTAATTTGAGTGCCATACGACCAACGGTTCGCGCGCTACGCGCCGTCGTTTCTTTGCGATTTTGCGCAAAATCGACGAGGCGGGCTATACTTAAATGACCGTATCTTCGTAACGTGTGGACCGATTTTGTTTTGACAGGTATCTTTGAAAAGCTAATTGTTAAAGCTATCCAAATCTTCTATTTACTTTTGAGATAGAACTATTTAAAAGATGTATAACTTATTCTATTCCATTTGACCTAGGATTTGACCTTGTGGGACAAATTTTTTTTAGATGAAATTTTGTGAAAATTATCTCCTACATGTTATTTACATAATATAAAAAAATTGGAGATATATTATTTTTTGTTTGCTTTCTAGCTCATTTCAAAGTTGGCTTACTTCAACAATTCTGGTATTTCTATACAGTGTAGATGTATTGTCGACATTATATCACTACCAAATTTACCTCTTAATACTATGGGTTTCACTGTCAGATTATTTAAGACTATAACAATGCTTTAATTATATTTTCATGCTCCATACAAAATAATTATTACTTAGGTAAACATCTGTACACCATTTGACTACCCCATTTGGTTAGCCAAGGATGTACCATCAGTTTATGGCACTCTTTTCACACTTTCAAGCAAATTGAATCTTGAATTTTTTTTGTTTGATGATATAAACTTTGAAACATTGATTGTTCTTTGCTGTTAATCATTATTTTACATTTTTGTTCATTGTATTTTGTTCACTTATTTCTTCACTCATAATTAGGCTATAATTACGTTATAAACGGCATGGACCGGGGTGACGATACGTGGGTTGGGGCAAGTAGGGTCCAGTAATTTCAAGTAAAAATACCACTTGCCCTGGTCCATGCCGTCTAGCTGCCATTTTATGCAATTTTACAACATTACTACAATTTTAACATTTTTTATAAAAAATGCAATATAACCACATCAATTTATAGGGCTATAATTACGTTATAAAACGGCATGGACTGGGGTGACGATACATGGGTTGGGGCAAGTAGGGTCCAGTCATTGCATAAAAATACCACTTGCCCTGGTCCATGCCGTCTAGCTGCCATTTTATGCAATTTTAAAACGTTACTACAATTTTACGTTTTTGTAAAAAATGCAATATAACCACATGATTTATAAGGCTATAATTACGTTATAAACGGCATGGACCGGGGTGACGATACATTGGTTAGGGCAAGTAGTAGTAGTCAATGCATAAAATTACCACTTGCCCCAACCCATGTATCGTCACCCCGGTCCATGCCGTTTTATAACGTAATTATAGCCCTATAAATTTATGTGGTTATATTGCATTTTTTATAAAAATGTTAAAATTGTAGTTATGTTTTAAAATTGCATAAAATGGCAGCTAGACGGCATGGACCTGGGCAAGTGGTATTTTTCTGAAATGAGTTTACCCTACTTGCCCTAACCCATGTATCATCACCCCGGTCCATGCCGTTTATAATGTAATTATAGCCCTATATATCATGCATTTATATTGCATTTTTTATAAAAAAAATTTAAATTGTAGTAACGTTTTAAAATTGCATAAAATGGAAGCTAGACGGCATGGACCAGGGCAAGTGGTATTTTTATGCAATAACTGGACCCTACTTGCCCCAACCCATGTATCGTCGCCCCAACCCATGTATCGTCACCCCGGTCCATGCCGTTTTATAACGTAATTATAGCCCTATAAATTTATGCATTTATATTGCATTTTTTATAAAAATGTTAAAATTGTAGTAATGTTTTAAAATTGCATAAAATGGCAGCTAGACGGCATGGATCGGGGCAATTTTTACTTGAAATGACTGGACCCTACTTGTCCCAACCCACGTATCGTCACCCCGGTCCATGCCGTTTATAACGTAATTATAACCTAATTATGAGTGAAGAAATAAGTGAACAAAATACAATGAACAAAAATGTAAAATAATGATTAACAGCAAAGAACAATCAATGTTTCAAAGTTTATATCATCAAACAAAAAAAATTCAAGATTCAATTTGCTTGAAAGTGTGAAAAGAGTGCCATAAACTGATGGTACATCCTTGGCTAACCAAATGGGGTAGTCAAATGGTGTACAGATGTTTACCTAAGTAATAATTATTTTGTATGAAGCATGAAAATATAATTAAAGCATTGTTATAGTCTTAAATAATCTGACAGTGAAACCCATAGTATTAAGAGGTAAATTTGGTAGTGATATAATGTCGACAATACATCTACACTGTATAGAAATACCAGAATTGTTGAAGTAAGCCAACTTTGAAATGAGCTAGAAAGCAAACAAAAAATAATATATCTCCAATTTTTTTATATTATGTAAATATCATGTAGGAGATAATTTTCACAAAATTTCATCTAAAAAAAATTTGTCCCACAAGGTCAAATCCTAGGTCAAATGGAATAGAATAAGTTATACATCTTTTAAATAGTTCTATCTCAAAAGTAAATAGAAGATTTGGATAGCTTTAACAATTAGCTTTCCAAAGATACCTGTCAAAACAAAATCGGTCCACACGTTATGAAGATACGGTCATTTAAGTATAGCCCGCTGCGTCGATTTTGCGCAAAATCGCAAAGAAACGACGGCGCGTAGCGCGCGAACCGTTGGTCGTATGGCGCTCAAATTAAAAATTTCAGGTTTTTTAGCTAAAAATAACCCAAAAACCAAATTTGAGCAAATTTGAAGAAAGTAGGGTTTAACCCATTGGGTGATTTGACATGGAATGACCCGTATGCGAGTTTGGTGTAATGGTTATGTAACAAGCCTTTCAATTAACAATAGCTTCAGTTGACTAACAATAGAACAGCAACGCGAAAATCAAACGAGTGAATTTGAAAAGAAATAGGTTTTTTAAACTACTCGCATCAAAAAACGTGCACATTAAAATCAAATTATGTTTTAAAATTACAAATCAAAAATTATAACTCTTGCCTCTTGTTCAAAAATGAAGTTTTTTGGACAAGTAGTTCTCAAGAAAATGCAATTTCAGTTTACTTGTTACTTTAAGACTGCTCGCCAGCTTTTGAAAAATTCTGTCCTATCTTTTAACACTAGCAGGTCTAAAAAAGTATACTAAAAAGTGGTCCAGAATTGGGACTGTGGTCCCAAAATTTAATGGAATGGTCCTTGACCACATATCTATCTGTCTATTCATTTTGGTAAAGATCTTGTAATTACTTTTTGAGTAATCCTGCTAACAAACAAACAAACAAACAAACACACGCTACCGATTACATATACCTCCTTGGCGGAGGTAAATAAGCAGGCAATCTGTATATGATAATAATAATTCAGATGATATAGTTGTTTTAATTGGTTGCTATTTGTAGTTTTCTAAAGAAGAACGTTTTTTCTCTTAGATGTGATCTTCACAAGGAAAAGAAAAGTGTGTATTGTTGGACTTGTCGTGCTTGCATCTGTCATCAATGTGCTCTATGGGGAGGAACGGTAAGCTTCAATCTAAATACATATTTAGTAAAACATTTATATACATATTATATTTAATGATTTATAAGACATCTGATTGGTTAATTAGTGATAAGAATCGGGTCATAAATAAATGTATTAAACTCTTTTTATTTATATAACCAATAAAACTCAATAATTGACCATTAATTTAACTGAAATGCATTGTACTATATTCTCAGAATGGTTTGTCTTAAATTGTTTGAGTGGCAAAAAAGGGTGTAAATCGACACCTATCAAGCATGTATAAAACTGTGTCATGCTAATAAATATAAACAATATTATCTAGTTCGTGATGATGAACACATGAACATCAAGATAAAATGCAGTAGCATCAAATAATTATAAGCAATAAGATGCAGAATAACATAATTAAACACCGATCAATACATATTATGAACAACATCATGTAAAACTAAATAAATAAACTAGATTTAATTCGTCACTATGACGAATTATAGGTTATATGCATAAAAAGATAATTGATTTTTAAAAGATATATTGATTGATTGATTTTCTCAGAATCTTTAATTATTTATAATATATGATAGGACCTTGCTAACGCGAACACCATAGCCGGTATCACAATCCGGTCAAAGATCCATATGCGTATAATGTCATAAACCACATTTGTTGTTACATAATAATAAAGACATAAGTTAATTTTTATCTAGATTTCATTATAAATAATGCGTATAATCTATACACTAAGAAATAAATTTGAACAAACAATACGGATAATAAAAAGAAATCTTATTTCGTTTCCCAAGGTGAGACTCGATCTCGGTACCTTGAATGCCATAGACACGAGCACAGACCATCGAGCCATACACAACTGACTGACTGAAAAATTCCTTTGTGTATTTACTATACAGTAACCACTTTGGTGCAAATAGATTATTACATACCGAAATGAATTAAAATTTTTTACTATGATGACATCTTTAAAATATAAACAAATGATGCACTGTCAAACTATATACTTTTAACTTTAATATATGAACTTTTGAAGGAAGAAAGTTAATGTTAAGTTTGATATTTCGGCCTAAGAAAATGTCATAATTTGTTTGATTGTCAAAATTATTTTTTTAAAATTTAATATGCAATTAATGAAGACTTAATCAACTTTTGTTCTCTTAATTTGATAATAAATCATACATATGATACATACACTTCAAGAAAATGAAATTAAAAATAGGTGTTCCCCAGCATTCTGACGATATATATTAATTTTAAAATTTAGCATATTTTCACCATTTTGTAAACTTATACGTGCGTAGCCTGTCACTTTAGACGTGCTCGTATAACGCAATTTCGAGTTGAAAAGTGAATCAAATATGATGATATTATTAAAGAAAGACTGTAAAACAGAAATCGGGCAAAAAAAGTGCGTATTAACGTTTAACGGCAATTTTTGAAACGCCTAAAATTGCCTGAAACGTACCCTAATTTCATCGAAAATAAATTTTGACAATTTTGAACATTTTAAGTGCGCGTACGCAGGCGTTATATGCGCTACGCACGTAATTGTATTGCCATATGATGAAATATGACCTGACATTTATGAGTACCAAATTTTGTTTAATTGTGATTCATGCTTGTGAAGATATGATTACAAACGTGATTTCGTTAAATCGCGCGTAGACCGCGTAATGATTGATTGTGCACCGTAAAAACATAACCACATCGATTCCTGTCCATAAGGAATATACTCTGAAAAATTGACTTAGCTAGATGAAACTGATAACAAGATAATTCACGGAAAAAATAGTGCTAAGAAAAGAATAAATAAATAAATAAAGATTTTGACAGAATCAAGAGGTTATATGCATGATAATGCATAACCTAATAAGTTTTGAGATGAATACAATAGTTGTAACTGCTGAGCTTCCATACAGTATCAAACATTGGAGACAAACTATAGAGGGTGGTATGCATACAGAAAAAAAAAACACAATCCACAAGAACATTTTCTGCCATGACTTTGGTGCTTTGGTGCATTTTTGAAGTGTTATGAAATAAAAGAAAACCTTATCTGAGCCTAAAAGGGGTTAGTTGGTTTGTCAAAAACTATTTAAAACCTTTCAGTTACCAATATGTGGCAAAAGGAATAATATATTACAAAGGCAGTTTCCAATAACAGTAAAGACTGCAATTATGTATGTTTTTTTTCCATTATTTAATGTTTGTTGTATTTTCATAGCATTCTGGCCATACATTCAAACCTCTTGAAGAGGTGTATGAACAGCATGTTTCACAGATTACTGAAGAGGTCGCTGCTCTCAGACGCCGCTTAATGGAACTTATTAGCCTGGTTCAAGAAGTGGTAGGCAAATGCCATTATAAATCAAAAATCATTTAAAAATTGTATTTAATTTTAAAGGTTCTTTTCTCATTGACTATTGACCAGGCAGTTTGAGTGAAATGTTTATGAAATTTAATTATCAAGCTTAAAGTTTCATTTTCATGTGTATACAAATTTAAATAAATGCCAATTCAATTAATTTTAAGAAGAAATCTACTATTTATCTACTGTTGTGTACTAACACCATTTAAAGATGTATTGTCCCCCTGAAATAATTTTAAACAATATTTTTGTTAAATAGACCATTTTAATGATACATAAAAGTTATTCACTTTGAAAAAAAATTTGATCGAAAAATGTTTTTATTTACCTGAGAAAATTGTAATTTAAAGTAAAAAATAATCAACCGGAAGTCGGTTGGCTGGCAGCCAGCTGGCTTCCAGTTTAATTTAACCCTTGACCTGAATTAGCTTATGAATTATGCATATTGTATGATTCTTGTGCATGTATGTGACCTCTAGGTCATCACCAAAAAAATACGACGTGATATGGCGAGACGACGATGCGGGAAAGTTCTGTAGTTTAACAACAAAAAAAACACTCCTAATCCTATCTTGAAGAAAAGACTATGGCTAGGCCCTAGCAGATTGGTAAGTAAGAACTGTAGTTTCTATTGTGCAGCTTTGTTAGTTAGTATAGGAAGCCTAGCTAGCCCAGAGTACAGCTGTACTGGCTAGTGTACTATCCTCTATCTATGATGGGCTAGGCCTACCATAGAGTAGGCCTAGCCTAGTAGTAGCTAGTCTACTAGTACTAGTTGTAGGCCTGAGTGAGTAGTAGGCCTAGCTAATACTAATAGATACAACTTGTAAGCCATATTAATAGTTATTGCCATCCTAGCTTTAAATAGGATTAGGCCTACAACATTACATTCATCTGTGAGCATGGAGTAAAGAATAAGGTTTTAGTAGTCTGAATTTTGACACCACCACCTCGTCTTATTTTTAGTATACAACTCCCTGGTATAATAGGCTACTATAATAATAGTCCTTCATCATTATTCATATCACTTTTCATTCATTTCAAAACATTTAATTTTCTTTTCTATGTAGAGTTTGTGATTAAAAAAAATTATACATAAGAGCAGCGAAACCCAAAAAGCAAAAACTTGTGAATGACTGCCAAAAATAAAAAATAAGGTCACCACTAGAGCTAGGAGAGATTATGGTGCTTGGTTTTTCCTTCATGATTAATTAGATTTTAATGCTAATATAAATTTGTGAAAATTGTAACTAGGCCTATACTGTACATCCAATAATGTAATTATTTAGAGAATATGACCAAATCATCTAAGTTAAATATTTTTTGGAATGTGTACTTTACATAGAGTACTTTAGTACCGTTATGTTGAAAATTCTTCCAAAGCAATAACGTTCAAACCAACATTCACACAATTAAACTTTTTATGTAGATATTTTAATAAAAATGTCTTTCTTTTAATAGGTATTAACACACTAATTGAATGAACAATATGAGCAAGTAGTGGAAAATGGTGAAGAAATCAACACAAAATGTGGTAGCAACATTCACAATATTTATTTGAACGTTTCTTACTATGAAACTTTAAAATGGATGAATTACAATCACAGAAGAAAAGCTATTGCTGTAATGCCACAATCAACACATCAATTAATAGTTGAAAATAAATTGTCAACAATAATGCAGAAATTCAATGACATATCTATATATAAATTTACGTAAGGGCAAAATTCGGTAAATCGCGCCTTACTTCTAGAATTTTTACTCGATGGTATATAAAGTTGGTTCGTACTTTCGGTACTGATTTTAACCACCTGATGTAACCCTGTTTACTAATTAAATTGAGTTAGATAATTAGTTATTGACAATTAAAACGAATTTAGGTTCAACGATTTGCCCCAAATAGGGGTGTTTTCCGATCGTGGTATACGCTGTCTAATGGTTGTCCAACTTGAAAAATACCCGCACACAATAATACGAGGACTCTTCGCATTTTCCTATCTCCTCCTACGATAATTGTTTTTAATAGCCGAAAACCGGTTGAACTGCTCGAGTACAGCATCATTATGTTGAAGACAGGCCGATTTTCTTTAAAAAATACTATTTTGATAGATTTAATTTACGTTTTTACAAATGTATTGATTTGCGATGAATGGAACATTCCAATCTCTCAGTCTGCCAGTTTGGTTTAACACAAGTAGGTAAATTTATGAGCCCTTGGAGAATAAACTTGCAATACTTTGACAATACAGTACTGCAAATACCTATTAACCATTTTTGGTCGTCATTTGAATCGAACATTTCTTACTGTAAATAGATGTAAACAAGAAATATTTCTTACAAAAAACCCTGCTCGCTTATTGAAAAATAATTTTTATTTCAACTGTTTTTGAATGTGTCATTTTATTGTCACATAGGCCTAATAGTTATTTTACCTGAAAAAATGTAATTTAAAGCAACAAATACTGAAATTGTCTGTCAGACAATGGTTTTTGGGTTTCTTTTCTTTTTTTATTTGTGAATAAATATTATTTTTTTGTTACAGAAGTGAATACTCAATTTCTGTCACTTTAGTTATTTTATTGCTAAGGTCAAATCTGGGGGTCACTTCATCACCCTAGATATTTCAATTGTGAAGTATCTTATTACAAACACAAACTTTAATAATAATAATAATTCAATGAATATCTGACAGTGAATATACCAGAAATGCTTAGGGATTTGTAATTTTAGCATGACATGTCCTAATAGACTCTTTCCCAGACGTTTTTTGGGTCTACTGTAGCAGCTGGAATCAATAAATCATAGTGGAGTTTCCATTTTCACAAAACTGTCTGTCCTTAGAACTATAACTGCTGCTTGCTTTAGCTTCTGATTGAGTAGTCCTAATGGGACGTAGCGGGCTAGAGCAGCAGCGTGAAAAAATATTCAAACATTTCTTACTGTGAATACTGTTAGATGTAAAAAAATATATACAAATAAACTTTATTACTGTGATTATGGGTAGGCTCTACTGTTAGATATATATAAACACGTAATATACAAATAAACTTTATTACTGACAGTTGCTTCTCAATGTTTGCATTAATTAATAATTACAAAAAATATAAACGTCGTAGTGGTGTATCGTTACATGTACTTTACTATTTCAATCGACTATGACAGTGACAGTTTTAACAAAGTATTAAATCGCAAATGTTTGACTATATTTAGTCACCGTTAGTGGTATATTATTTATAGGCCTATAAAAAATGAAAACAATATTTCGTTACTGACGTGGATAAAGAATATATTTAAAAATTGTTCCTCTTTGTAGTACCTATCCTCTTTCCCATCCCTCAACCCTAATTGGGTTTCTTTAAATGAATAAACAATTTGGACTCATTTTGTGGTAAGTTTCTCTTTCGGAAGTAATTCCCAGGGTGCTAATTTTGGTTGACTACATAAATCATTGTGTCTACTTATTCGTTTCTGTAAACGACAATGTATTATAGTCCTGCGGTACGTGCTTTTGAAATCGCCAGATTTTTTACCCTGAAAGTACTGTGTATTCGAGAACCATTTGTGGGCACGACCTAGATGGTACGCAAGCGAAGCGAGCGTACCATCTAGTACTAGTAATTAACTCATTTTTTACTGTACTGTACTGTAAATCTTCACACATTAAAATTATGGAGATTTTGTCTCATGTACTGTAGTAGTATTTTTTATTTATTTAATGCTGTTGCTATGTTTGCAAAATAATTTATACAAATGTTATTGCTTTTATAGGAAAACTATACAAAATTTTAAAAGCTGGAAAACAACACATTTGCCGAATGCTTTATGATAGTCATCCAACATTTATCTTGTGTTCCACTACCGAGTATTGCCAGTTGCCTTTATGCAGTATGGGGTCTAACCAGTCTTCATTAGCTTAAGTCTATAAATTTAAAAACAATGATGTATAAATACAAAAGTCAAATAGAAAAGTTAATATTTCACAATTTATTGCATACATATAATTATTATTTCTGTACATGAATCTGAAGTTTTCAATTTGGGGTACTAATGTACAGTATAGGAATTCCTGAAAAGTGCATCTCCTCCCTCAAAAAGGCCTAGTCTAATTACTAATTTTTTTAGTTTTCGTTTTGGTTGATATCAACAACAATCTATTCTACCGTCAACTTCTTTGGGTACTGTATCCTGATCATTTTCCAAATGTTTGTTTTTTGTCATCATTGTTAGTCTTTTTTTACACTTTAAAATTAATTCTAGCTCCAAATGTATATCAATGGTATAGCAACATAGTAGGCCTATTTCCTGTAGCTAGTTGTGGAGTGATAGCCTAGCTACGATATATAGGACCTAGCTAGGCCTCAAAGTGGGTTCCCGTCTACTTTTCTGACCCGATTATCTGCCTGCCTACAGCTGCTACACTACACCGTAGTAAACTTCTAACTAGGCCCTAGTGATAGTATTAGTAGGCTTATATTATAGCCCTAGTCTAGATAGCCAAGCCTATACGCCAAAAAACGTAATACTGTAACTTTTATAGGAGGATGTGGCATTCATCTGAAATAAAATTATACTTACCAGCAAATTAACGGCAGAGCTTTTTACATCATGATCAGGGAAACCCCAGCACTTTCTTCTGTTTGTCGCACCATGGAACTATAATATATCATATATATGTATTATTTTTATTTTATTTTATTTTATTTTATTTAATCGAAACCAACAGCGATAATTATCGCCACTAACAGGTTTGATACGTACAAACAAAGCCAGAACTGTTTAAAGCACCTTGATTGGTCCTAACAATGATACTAGATGCAGGGGCTGCCATAAAAGTCAGCAGTGCTGATTTCAAATGCCTAACCCCAGCTCCCTATACAGCACCCGTTATTCCCAGATGGTCTCCCATCCAAGCTCTAACCAGGCCCAACGTCGCTTAACTTCGGTGATCTGACGAGAACCGGTGTTTCAAAATGGTAAAGCTGTATTATAGTTCCATGGTCGCACATGCTTGTTTATGTGGTGAAGATAACAGATCGGATCTCCCCTGTTTGGATGCTCATTAACATATCATGCATATTTATGAGTTGTAGCTAACCATCAAATATTTCTGAGCTTATGAGTTCGAAAATATGGTAAACTTATTTTGATTTTTTATAAGCGAAATCAATATTTTTTTAGGATTTCTTTTTCGGCGAAAGTGAATAACTTTATTATAACTACAAAATGGTCTATTCAAAATTTGATTTTTTCATCTTTATTTTTCATGTTTTGGGGGACAATACAACTTTAAGGTAGAATATCCGAACATAAAAGCTCATCAAGAAAACACACATAGGCCGAGGTTTAGTCATTCTCCATCTTCCCCGCAACCGGGGCTTTATTCATTCTCCACAACACTATACATATAGAGGGCAGGTTACAGTACAAGTAATCAGTATGACATCCCTCCAATCTTAGATAAATCATAACAATGTAGTGTATCCTAAACATAATTACTTTCTCTTTTCATTTAACAATTGCCTCTTTCCTTTTCCTTTAAACAAAAGTAAACACTAACTACTATACTTTACTAATAAACTATTAACAATGTTTAAACACAACTGATCTCACTGAATGCATCTATTGGTATCTGTCTGGAGGGTGTCTTGCTCGATGTGAGCGCCTTACGATCGGAGGTGCGTTTTTTGCTGTCTCATGGTTAGTATTGCTCAAACTAAAAGGATATGATAAGACGTTGTTTCGCTCGTTTCCTTTGGTTCATCTGCTGTTTGTTTGCGAATGTGGTCTACTGTACGTGTCTTTTAAATTTCTATTGATCATACATTCAAATAATTACCGATCTATAATTTCCCCTATGTTTCATAATTGTTGGGATTTTATTTGTGTTACAGGAGCTTGTTGAAAATAAGCACTTTCTTATCAGTGGGGGGATAGTTCAAATTATACAGTAAAATCTCTATTCTTTTGTACACAAATTTTGAGGCATTTTAAAAAGCTATGAAAAATAAACGGTGTGGTAAAAAATATAGGTAATAACTTGAATTTTACATTTCTTGTATTTTTAATAAACTTCAGATTTTTATTTTCATATGCTATAGCAAAAATTATCCACCGCATATCCACTATCTTTTTTCACCTTCTAGGGAGTCACCAGACATGTTATTACATTAGGTTAAACTACCTAACTACTGAAAAAAAGTCTTCCTGGTTTTTATGGCAGAATTTTGCCAAATTTTGTATTTAACCATATTAAGGAAAATTCATGTTTTTTCGTCTTGATTTCTGTTACAAATATTTGATTTATGTACAATTAACCAGATTTTATATTTAAAATTCATGCCTGTACCTGAGCTTTAAAACTCGGCCATCATTTAACTTTAAATGATATAAAACCAGAATAGATTGTTATTACACCCGGTAACCATACACCTTTCACGATGTCTCGTACAAAAATTTTCTCTGACACACTAAATACTCGCTCTTTCGCTTTTGAATCATGTCGCTGTTTCTGCCTGCCCCTTTCTCACTTAGACTCCAATATTTAGCATTAACAAATGAGTTTTAATAGGTCTTCCGAACATGAGCTTGGCTTGTGTTTCTCCTGTAGTTTTATGTTTTTTTCGGTAGTTAATTAAAAATGTTTGTCTCCATGTTTTCAGTCGCCATTCTTCTAAGTCCTTCATTTACAGTCTCTACAGCACGTTCCGCTTGTCCATTTGACGCTGGGTGATAAGGCGTAGTTTGAACATGTTTTATACCGTTACGCTTGAGAAATTCTTCACTTGTAAAATTAGATCTATTATCTGAAACTAACAGTTCAGGGATTCCAAAAGTTGCAAACATATTTCTTAACTTTGCTATCGATGCTTGAGAAGTGCTCGTGTCCATTGCTACCGCTTCTATCTACTTAGAATTTGCATCCACTAAAATCACTTTGTTCATGAATGAACTGGCACAGTCAATGTGAATCCTGGACCATGCTTTTTCTGGCCATGACCACGGATTTAGCGGTGCAGCTGCGGGCAATTTTTTATGACACTGGCATTGCGAACAAGCTTTTATAGTCTCTTCAATTTGACTATCCATATTGGGCCACCAAACATATGTGCGTGCAACTGATTTCATTCTCGCAATCCCTGGATGTCCTTCATGTAATTGTTTTTTCCCTTCCTGCACTTGGCATAAACAATACATGCACCCCAAAGAACAATACCATTCTCCGTACTTAGTTCATTCTTTCTCTTATAATATGGTAACAAATCAGTCATTTCCCACATTATCTTTCCATTCCATTTGAACATACTTATATATACTTTACTTAATGTAGGATCTCTACGACGAGTCCATATTACAACATCTTTACTCTTGATTGGTGAATTGTTAATTTTCTCTAGCAACATAATATGTCCCCATGTAGGTATTTCACCTACAGCTCTACTCAATGCATCAGCATTTTGGTTATCTTCCACTGGTTTATACTTTAAATTGTAATCATATCTGATAACATTAATGCCCACTTTTGCATTCTGGGGAAAGCCATTTGTGGAATACTTCCCTTCACCAAAAATCCCTAACAACGGCTTATGGTCTGTCACAATAATAAATTTACAACCATACACATACAGTTTTTATGAAACTTTTTTACACCAATACAATTACAATTATACAATTGCAACTTCTTCTTTATCCAACTGTGAATATTTAGATTCTGTTTCCGACAACCTTCGTGAGGCAAAAGCAACTGGTTGTTCAACATTATCAATGATATGGGAAAGTATGACCCCTACTCCATAGGGTGACACATCACATGTCAACATTAGAGGTTTATTTCTATCATAATGTACTAAAACATTTAGATGACGTCAGTAGTTCTGTAGATATACGAAAGGCATTTTCCTGTCTCTGACCATACCCACTCTGTACTGTTATATATATATATAATTTGAAACGAAAAAGATGATCCCGCCTCGGGAATAAAAATACTGTAAGATGAGGGCGTATCAATTTGATCTCTGGTGCGCGTGCGTACAACTGAGGACTAGTGCTGTTCTGCCGTACCACGCCGAGAATGTTAAAGAGTCGCTATCCAATCGAGTTCGAACAATACCATGTCTAATGGTTAGGACATCCTGCATATCAAGCAGGCGGTCCGAGTTCGAGTCTCGGTTGGGGCGACTTTTTCTCATTCTCCCAGATTTCCTCATCTTTATCGTTTCAAATTAATTAATTAAATTTCAGTATATCACCGGGCGGTTTAGAATGAATGTTCTTTGCCTGATTTGTCATGCTTTTTTTAAATCAATCATTGCAATGCCTATATACTTTCTCTTTTTTAATGGATTCAAGCCACTCTTAAAGGCCAGGTACGGGCAAAAAATTTCTATTGATCATACATTCCAATAATTATCGATCTATAGTTTCCCCTATGTTTCATAATTTTTTGATGTTCAGACTCCAAGATAAATTTATTAAGTAGATGAGTGGATACAGAATAGAATCTTTTGCTACATTTATAAGGTGCTGTAGGCTGGAAGCATATCATTTCCAGTCACCTTTTTTTATTGAGATAGAAGTTAATAGTTTGTATACATATTCACAGTCAATATTTTCAAAGTAAAATTTTTCTGGATTTTCAAAACAAAATAAGAAAATCATCATTATTAATACATTGGAATTTTTTTAGCAAGGTTTGGATCCACATTTGAAAAATACTCATTTAAAGCATTAGCTATATCACTAGAATTAGACTGTGTACCACTCTCACTTTTCAGATTTGTTATATCAGTATTTTTACTTTTATGTTTTCCAAGATCTTTTTCGGGTTTTTAGTATTAAGTTGATCTGAGAAGTAATCCTGTTTGCATTGTTTAATTTTTAATTAACTTAATTAATTCTTTTTGCTCGATATTCATCCCATAAGGGTGCATTGTTCTTCTTTATGGCTTTCCGTTTTAATGCGTCTCTTTCTTGCTTACTTTTTATCAAATCCTTTGTTAACCAAGGGCTTTGTTTATGCCTGACTCTTCTTTTTCTTAGGGGTGCATGTTTATTAGCCACTTTTATGAACTTCAGTTACCTTCGCTGGTGCCAGTAAATCTTTCATCAAACGGTACATTTTTTTCCACATACGTCAGCAACACTGCTCGTTTCTTCTTGTCGTTGTCGATATTGTTCACAACAAAATACTGTTCTGGCCTCTCAACATAATTAGACCGGTTTTCTGCTTCTACATATTCGTGTAGTGTTCCTAATTGAGCCATCCCAAAAGTATGATATATGATAATCCCACTACGTCGCCAATTTGTTGTGTATAACCATTTAAAATGGACCTGAAACGGATTAGGTGACGTTACTTTGCGAATATATTCCTATCCCTCCAATGGACAATTTGCAGTTTTTTGGCTATAACTCTTGAAATCTATGGATTATAAAAACGTAGGCCTATTCAGAATTTTTTTAGATAAAATTATTACCGTATAAACGGTTATTAATCGAGTAAATGACGATTTAAAATCTTCAAATCGACGTTTTTTTTCTGGCAATACCGAAGTTAGCCTGGCAACGTTGTCCGGGATACAGCGTCGTGTGCAATGATGCGTATCCATATTTTCCATTCATGTATTTTGTATATACTGCTAAAATGTGTTAGTTTCTTTAGTTTTTAGTTTAGCAGAATTAAATTACCGTAGTAATATGATAATTTATTTGTCACGAATCAGGCAGTTCTAAAACGAATTTTATTCATTTTACTTTGGCTTGACAATGAGCAGCAAGTTGTTGATATCGCTTTGGTCCTTGGATGCACATGAAACGGAGCCTCGCATGTTATGGGTGATGGATCGACTCCGTGCGCTGGGGGCCTAGTAAAAGTTTGGGAGGTAGGCCTAGGCCTTCTAAATTTGGGTTTTAGAACAAAGTACATTTTAGGGACCTATATTTCAACAACATTAGATATTTAATAAATTAGTACTAGTGTCAACGCTTCGCGTATCTTTCCAGGCCGTCGATCATTCACTGACATTCGGGCGGCATACACGCTCTCGATAACGTCGTGTGTATATGTGACGTCCATTAGGTGTACATCCCCATTAGAACTTTTTGGTCAAAATCCTTATCAGATAAATCAACTAAGCAGGTGATTAATTACCTGAATCCTATTATACCCCTGTGATTTTATTAGCTCTCTTGAAATTGATTGATTAGGACAAGGTACATTCTTCAGTATGCAAGGTCAATGGTCAGGCAAAAACTAGCAGAATTCGGCAATGATCAAATAGTTTAATGACCTGCCTATCAAATATATAAACACATGTCACAGTAGGAGGTTAAGTGACATTTACCCTAAGTTGGGTAAAATTAAACACATTCTCTAATGGGGCTGTACACCTAATGTCGTGAATATAGAGGCTCCCGACGGCCGTTGAAATAGAATATTGCAATGGCGTGAGTAATTTTCGCTAATTTACCAAGGTATCTTAAAATTTCGTTTTTTCTCAAAATACTATACATTTTGTTTTTATTTGTTTAGGCCTGTGTTAATTTGATACATTTTAATAACATGTGTGAATTTCTTGAAAATCTAAAGTCCATTTCAGGTCCATTTTAAGGTAGAATATCCAAACATAAAAGCACAACAAGAAAACACACGTGGGTCGAAGTTTAGTCGTTCTCCATCTTCTCCGCATCGGCGGCTTTATTCATTCTCCACAACACTATACATATAGAGGGTGTTAGACCAATACAATCGGTTACAGTACAAGTAATGTACAGTATATGACATCTACTGTATGTCTTTTTTTTAAACGATATACCATTGCATTCTGAACTAGAAAGACACTCCGAGAGTGCATAGCTCCGCCTACTGTAAAATTCTCCTACTGTACATAAGATGGTTATGTAACAAGCCTTTCAATTAAGCTTCAGTTGACTAACAATAGAACAGCAACGCGAAAATCAAACAAGTGAATTTGAAAAGAAATAGGTTTTTCAAACTACTCGCATCAAAAAACGTGCACATTAAAGCCCCCTTCCCTACGTTTTTTAGATCTAATTTAAGATCACAAACTATATTTAATGTAAAAATAATACTATATGGTCCTATTGCGATAACTTTTTTCGTTTTTAAAGGGTTAAAAATGTGAAAAATAAGTCGATTCTAATAATTATAGCGGCCCGCTATAAATCCCAAAATGCATTGCGCGCGGATTGATATTTTTGTTTTTGTAATTCGCCCATTTTTCGATTGATCGTGAGGCCAAAACAAATGGAAGACTCCTAACTTTTCAGCGAAAATACCGGCTTTTCCCCAATTTGTATCACCGGAGTCTGGCAAAAATAGAAAGACAATTAATGCAGCAACTATACAACGTCAGGCTAGGTATATAGCTAGCGTATGATGTTCGTACGTTACCGATGTTTACCAGCTAGGCCTACAAAACTAAGCCTAGCTAGGCTAGGCCTAAGACCGTCCACGAGAGGTCGACCGCCGCGAGCTACTTAGGTAGTGCATTGTTTCTCACTTTTTATCATAATTTACCATAAAACGTACATTTAAGACAAGGAATGACATGGTTTAATGTTTTTAAAGTGATATATATGTATTATTTTCCAAAAAACGTCCAAAATTGCAGGGAAGGGGTCTTTAAATCAAATTATGTTTTAAATTTACAAATCACAAATTATAACTCTTGCCTCTTGTACAAAAATGAAGTTTTTTGGACAAGTAGTTCTCGAGAAAATGCAATTTTAGTTTATTTGTTACTTTAAGACTGCTCGTCGGCTTTTGGAAAATTCTGTCCTACCTTTTAACACTAGCAGGTCTGAACAGTATACCAAACAAGGCCAACAGCCATTAAGTCGCGTGCTACAATACAATGCATAGTGATACCGGACTGACAGACCGACCGACAGACCGACCGACAGACCGACCGACATAGTGAACTATACTGATCGAAATTACTGAACATGTTTAAAAATGTTGAAATGTTTAAAAACATTTATATTTTTTTAATTTACACGTGCGTAGCCTGTCACTTTTGACGTGCTCGTATAACGTAATTTCTAGTTGAAAAGTAAGTTAAGAAAACAGAAATCGGGCAAAAAGAGTGAGCAATAACATTTAACGCGCAGTGCGCGCGCAAAAATCTGCGCACTCATGGCAATTTTGTAAACGCTTAAAATTGGCTGAAACGTACTCTTATTTCATCGAAAAAAAATTTTGAAAATTTTAAGCGCGCGTACGCATGCGTTACATGCGCTACGCATGTAATTGTATTGCCATATGATTTATGCCCTGAAATTTATGAGTACCAAATTTTATTTAATTGTGATTCATGGTTGTGAAGATATGATTACAAGCGTGATTTCGTTAAATCGTGCGTAGACCGCGTAATTTTTTATTGCGCACCATGAAAACATAACCACATCGATTCCTGGCCATAAGGAATATACTGTGAAAAATTGACTTAGCTAGATTAAACTGATATCAAGATAAGGTCAGAAAGCGATAACATGCATAGTGATACCGGAACGACAGACAGACAGACCGACAGACAGACCGACAGACAGACCGACCGACAGACCGACAGACCGACCGACATAGTGAACTATAGAGTCGCGTCTACGCGACTAAAAAGGGTTCTAGGACACCTACCCCATAGACAGTTACCCCCCGGATGTTTACCACCGGGACAACTACCCCCTTAGGACAACTACCCACTTAGGACAACTACCCCCTTAGGATAACAACCTCCCCAGACAACTACCCCCCGGACAACCACCCCCTTAGGATAACTACCCCCGGTCAACTACCCCCCACCCCCCAATCCAAAAGTAGACAAATATATAAGACCGGTTTCTGTAAAAATGAAATCATCTGTTTTTAACGGGTGTTTCGAAACTAGAGACCCGAGACCAGAGACCTGACACGAGACCCAATACGACCCTTTTCGTATATTAGGGTCTCCCTTTTCGTATAGTGTGGTCTCTCTTTTCGTATAGGGGGTCTCCCTTTTCTTATAGTGGGTCTCCATTTTCGTATATTTGGGTCTCCCATTTTGTATATTTGGGTCTTCCTTTTCGTATATTTGGGTCTCCCTTTTCGTATATTTGGGTCTCCCTTTTCGTATATTTAGGTCTCCCTTTTCGTATATTTGGGTCTCCCTTTTCGTATATTTGGGTCTCCCTTTTCGTATATTTGGGTCTCCCTTTTCGTATATTTAGGTCTACCTTTTCGTATAGTGGGGTCTCCTTTTTCGTATAGTGGGGTCTCCCATTTTGTGGTTATGTGACCAGTGGTTATCGAAGCATTGTCCTGACGCAAAAATTATTATTATTATTAGCGAACCCAGTCTTTACAGTAAATACAGGGAGTACTACTATATAATACGTTCGACTATCCTATGATCATGTGTGACAATCTTCAGTTTATACCAGGCTATATTTATGTTCAATCTTTTACTTTTGTTTACAATAATCTATATATAAATTTACGTAAGGGCAAAATTCGGTAAATCGCGCCTTACTTCTAGAATTTTTACTCGATGGTATATAAAGTTGGTTCGTACTTTCGGTACTGATTTTAACCACCTGATGTAACCCTGTTTACTAATTAAATTAAGTTAGATAATTAGTTATTGACAATTAAAACGAATTTAGGTTCAACGATTTGCCCCAAATAGAGGTGTTTTCCGATCGTGGTATACACTGTCTAATGGATGTCCATCTTGAAAAATACCCGCCACAAAAATGCGAGGAGGCTTCGCATTTTCCTATCTCCTCCTACGATAATTGTTTTTAATAGCTGAAACCCGGTTGAACAGTTCGAGTACAGCATCATAATGTTGAAGACAGGCCGATTTTCTTTAAAAAATACTATTTTGATACATTTAATATACGTTTTTACAAATGTATTGATTTGTGATGAATGGAACATTCCAAATTATTTGGTTTAACCATACAGGTATAGATTTAGATTTATGGGCCCCCTTGGAGAATAAACATAAATCGTATTGCAATGCTGTACAATACTGTTAAGGTATTAACCACTTTTGATCGCAATTTGAATCGCAAATTTCTTACTGTGAGTGTTGGTACTGTTAGATGTAATATAAAAATATATACAAATAAACTTTATTACTGTGTGTGAGTGTGGGTAGGCCCTACTGTTAGATTGTAAACATATAATATACAAATAAACATTCCAAATTATTTGGTTTAACCATAGAGGTATAGATTTAGATTTATGGGCCCCCTTGGAGAATAAACATAAATAGTATTGCAATGCTGTACAATACTGTTAAGGTATTAACCACTTTTGATCGCAATTTGAATCGCAAATTTCTTACTGTGAGTGTTGGTACTGTTAGATGTAATATAAAAATATATACAAATAAACTTTATTACTGTGAGTGTGGGTAGGCCCTACTGTTAGATTATAAACATATAATATACAAATAAATAAACGTTATTACTGACAGTTGCTTCTCAACGTTTGTATTAATTAATAATTTAAAAATATATAAACGTCGTAGTGGTGTATCGTTACATGTACTTTACTATTTCAATCGACTATGACAGTGAGAGTTTTAACAAAGTACCGTATTAAATCGTAAATGTTTTACTGTATTTAGTGGTATATTATTTATAGGCCTATAAAACATTAAAAACAATATTTCGTTACTGAGTGGATAAGAATGTATTTTAAAATGTTTCCTCTTTGTACCTATCTTCTTCCCCCATCCCTCAACCCTTAATGTTACATACAAAACACAAATTGGGTTTGTTTAAATGAGTCCAAATAAAAAAATTTGACTCATTTTGTTTCTCTCTCGGAAGTAATTCCCAGGGTGCTAATTTTGGTTGACTACATAAATCATTGTGTATATTTATTCGTTTCTGTAAACGACAATGTATTATAGTCCTGCGGTACGTACATTTGAAATCTCCATTTTTTTCTCGCTGGAAATACTGTGTATTCGAGAACCATCTGTGGGCACGACCTAGATGGTACGCGAGCGAAGCGAGCCTGCCATCTAGTGAATAGTAATTCGTCAAAGTAACGAATTAAAATATAGTTATTAATTCCTATTATACACTGTTGCAGAGTCAGGTTGTTGAATGGTCTGGGTGGTAGCTGTCCGTCCGGCGGGTAGTTGTTCTAAAGGGATAGTTTTCTGGGTGGTAGTTGTCCAGGGGTTAGTTGTCCTACGGAGGTAGTTGTCCTAAAAGATTATTTGCCCTCGGAGTATTGTCCAGGAAGTAGTTGTCCTACGGGGAGTTGTGTCAGAGGTAGTTGTCCGCAGGGTAATTACCCGGGGGGGGGGGGGGGGGGTGGGTGTAATTGTGCGGGGGGTAATTGTTCCTAGGGGGTTATTGTTCCTAGGGGGTAATTGTTCCTAGGGGTAATTGTTCCTGTGGGGTAGTTGTCCAGGGGGTAGTTGTCCTAAGGGGGTTGTTGTCCTAAGAGGGTTGTTGTCCTAAGGGCCTAAGGGGGTAGTTGTCCGGGGGGGTAGTTGTCCTAAAGGGGTAGTTGTCCGGGGGGTAGTTGTCCTAAAGGGGTAGTTGTCCTAAAGGGGTAGTTGTCCTAAAGGGGTAGTTGTCCTAAAGGGGTAGTTGTCCTAAAGGGGTAGTTGTCCTAAAGGGGTAGTTGTCCTAAAGGGGTAGTTGTCCTAAAGGGGTAGTTGTCCTAAAGGGGTAGTTGTCCTAAAGGGGTAGTTGTCCTAAAGGGGTAGTTGTCCTAAAGGGGTAGTTGTCCTAAAGGGGTAGTTGTCCTAAAGGGGTAGTTGTCCTAAAGGGGTAGTTGTCCTAAAGGGGTAGTTGTCCTAAAGGGGTAGTTGTCCTAAAGGGGTAGTTGTCCTAAAGGGGTAGTTGTCCTAAAGGGGTAGTTGTCCTAAAGGGGTAGTTGTCCTAAAGGGGTAGTTGTCCTAAAGGGGTAGTTGTCCTAAAGGGGTAGTTGTCCTAAAGGGGTAGTTGTCCTAAAGGGGTAGTTGTCCTAAAGGGGTAGTTGTCCTAAAGGGGTAGTTGTCCTAAAGGGGTAGTTGTCCTAAAGGGGTAGTTGTCCTAAAGGGGTAGTTGTCCTAAAGGGGTAGTTGTCCTAAAGGGGTAGTTGTCCTAAAGGGGTAGTTGTCCTAAAGGGGTAGTTGTCCTAAAGGGGTAGTTGTCCTAAAGGGGTAGTTGTCCTAAAGGGGTAGTTGTCCTAAAGGGGTAGTTGTCCTAAAGGGGTAGTTGTCCTAAAGGGGTAGTTGTCCTAAAGGGGTAGTTGTCTTAAGGGGGTAGTTGTCTTAAGGGGGTAGTTGTCTTAAGGGGGTAGTTGTCTTAAGGGGGTAGTTGTCTTAAGGGGGTAGTTGTCTTAAGGGGGTAGTTGTCTTAAGGGGGTAGTTGTCCTAAAGGGGTAGTTGTCCTAAAGGGGTAGTTGTCCTAAAGGGGTAGTTGTCCTAAAGGGGTAGTTGTCCTAAGGGGGTAGTGGTCCAGGTGGTGGTTGTCCGGGGGTAGTTTTCCGGGGGTAAATGTCCAGGGGTGAATATCCGGATTCGCAAAAAAGTGGTCCAGAATTGGGACCATGGTCCCAAATGGTTCCAAAATTTAATGGAATGGTCCTTGACCACATACAGTATCTATCCGTATATTCATTTTGGTAAAGATCTTGTAATTACTTTTTGAGTAATCTTGCTAACAAACAAACAAACAAACACACGCTACCGATTACATATATACCTCCTTGGCGGAGGTAAATAAACAATTTCTTTGATATATACCATTATATTTCCAATTCTAATGGGAGGTGACTACTATCAAAACTTTCATTTGAATAGGAACGAAATGTTGAAAGTGTCCGTAGTGCTAAAGATGAACGAGTACGGGAGATTCGAAATGCAGTAGAAATGATGATTGCTAGACTGGAAACACAACTTAAATCAAAATTAATTACATTAATGGGTAAGTCCAAAGAGGGATATTTTATTATTCCAAAACAAATTTTTGCAGGAGTGTATTGTAATCGCTAGGGTAATAAAGTGTAGTGTTGATTTTCATTATTTGTTTTAATTGCTAAGTGTATTCTGTTTTTTAATGACTATTAAAACCAATTAGCATAAAGAAAACAATTAATCTGACATTAGAGAACTTTCCCATCTTCAAACAATTAAAGAACAATAGCTTTTAAGCACAGATTTGATGACTGATATCGATCATTAAGATACCTTAAGATACCATTAATCAAGCCCTTAAAATGTACCTTGATCAACTTAGGACCAATATACCCTCCAGACTTAACAGCACACCTTAAAGCACTTCCTCAGAAGCTCACCCACAGAGACCCACCTCATTCACATCATCATCTATCCTCTGTTCCTGTGATATCCTGTAATATTATCTTATCGTATTGTATAAGAAGCACGAACCTGAATAAATAACTCTGATATTGTAAGAATGCGAGTAGAGTCTCAATACAGTCTAAAAACCTCTCGCATTATATTACAATAAGTTCAGATAAGAGAGTATGTGGTGCAGTGTGTTGGTCGGGGGACTGACAATCCTCGTCTCATTGCTGGTGTCCTTAGGCAAGACACTTTACTTATGTTTGCCTCTCTCCACCCAGGTGTACAAATGGTCAAACAAAGGTAAAAACATGAAGCGCTATACAGTATAAGAATGACATATTATTATTGTTATTAAATGAAATAGTAGTTTTAGTACTTGAATTGTTTTAGGTCAAAAGAACTCTTTAACACAAGAGACTGAGCTACTAGAATCCTTGCTTCAGGAGGTAGAACATCAATTACGACTTTGTACTAGAAGTGAATTAATCAGTAAAAGTGGAGAGTTATTACAAATGTTTACTCAAGTACACAGAAAGCCAATGGCATCTTTTGTTACTGCTCCTGTTGCTGCAGACTTTACCAGGTTTGTCTTAATTTGTTTAGACTTTGTTGAGTTTCATTCAATTCATGATGACTTTTGATTGATAAGAGATATTTTTATTATGTTTTTTCCAGTGAATTGGTACCATCATATGACAGTAGTCAATTTGTATTGACAGGATTTGTGTGAGTGAATCTTCTCATTTTTATGCCACCTCTGTACACACTAAGCACTAAGTTTTTTTGTTAGCCTACACCATTAGGTAAAATAATTGCCAGTGCACATTTACTGCAACCTCAAATCCAAGATGGGTCCAAAATGGCTGTCATTTCATATCACAAACCTATTATTGTTCGTAACTCAATAAATATTATATTTTTCTGAAGACAAAACAATTTTGTTGAAGCTTCAAGAGGAAAATGAATCATGTAAATATAGCTTTTATCAGTTGAGAAACGAATTCTATATTTTTATTAAAAATTATATCAAGGGATAGCTATTATTAACATTATCTTTTCAATAAAATATGAATATTGTTTTCATATTTTTTTAAAAACTCACCTAGTATGTGAGAATAATATGTAGATTAAAGTTAATATTTTCTTGAGGTTATAAGATAGTACATGCCAAAAAAGATGTTGATTTTTTGCTAAAAATTCAAATTTTTTGGTCAATAAAAGCCATTACTCTAGAGCTAGATCAATTAGTGTAGAGGATTAGTTTAATGGAACCTGTGACAGTGTCACTTTTATTCTAGAAGACAGAAACATTTCATTAAAGCTTCAAGAGGAAAACGAATCATGTAAAATAGCTTTTATCAGTTGAGAAAAGAATTCTATATTATTATTAAAATTACCATATTTCGAATGAACCCCTGCTTTGAATAAATTCCCACCCCCCTCCCCTTAAATAAACGACCCCATTCCAAACATCATTTGAAATAAACAATTAAAAAATTTACATAATGTAGGTAGATAATTTTTATATATTATATATTGACGATTAAAACACATTTTGGTTCAATGATTTGCCCCAAATAGGGGTGTTTTCCGATCGTGGTATACACTGTCTGCTGAAAAATACCCAATACAACAATATGAGGATGCTACGCATTTACCTATCTCCTTCCAGGGCGGACGCAGCGGTGTTGCCCTAGGCAACACACTTAATTTCATACTAAATGTTTTTTCTGCCACTAAATTGAAATTTAGTTCCCATTTCATCGTATTCAATATCCATATATCGTTATAGAAGTTCAGGGCTGGAAGAGAATATTCGTAAATTGGCAGACTGCATCGTAAAATATAAGAGTCACCAATACTGTATATGTTTCTCACCATGCACAGAATGAATTTCTGACTGGCTACTTATGGTGCATCCTGGCATGAGACTATAAAAGGAGGCCAAGACACCGCGTGTTCCGGAAAATCCCTTCATATGGGGATCATCAATTTGTACATAATGATTGCGTTTTGCTGTCCAGAGGTTTTCTATAATTTAAGGCCAAAAAAGTAATAATTTTGCATATAGTTTTGTGCTTCCGTGTAGTAGTACCCTGTTTATCTTAATTTTCGTACGTCCGAAATATTAGGCCGAATTTCCGTAGTAACTATGAACGTTCCGAACTTTGAAATAACAGTGTTATACCGGTAGCAGAGTAAAGTTTGGTGCTTTCTGCAGTTGAATTTGGTTTAAGCAACACTATAGTATTGTACAGTATAGTGGATAAATGAAAATTAATTTTGAATTTATTTTTAATTTGTGGTTTTAACTGCTGACTTCATTGATAATAATAATAACAATAATTAATTTGCATTAATTGATTACAGTTATTAGATTTTATTACCGTACCGGAAGTTTCATCAGGGACTTTCCCCTGATTCGCATACGCAAAAAATGTTATCCTTTTGTTAGTTATGTGTGTTTTATTAGGCTACAATCGTATTGGAAAATAGGCTATGATCGTATTGAAAAATAGGCATAGCGCACTATGGAGTGACATTTCCGGCGATCAAGAGGTACCATTTATCATGAATTTTACGTGCAAGAGTTCACAGCCCTGAACTCTTTGGGCAAACCCCTTAAAATAGTTCTGCGATCGGAGATGCCTTTCTACTCAATTATTGTTGATTTGATTTGAATTTATCAGGAAAATCATAATTATAATATAATAATATTTATTCATTTATTTTTTATTTATTCATTTCCCAACCAACAGTGAGCTCATGGTTCACCACTTACAGGAGGGAACACAGACAAACACGAACATATACAATAACAAACATTAAACTAAACTACTAACAATGTTACGAAACTTACGGAAATTATTACTAAAGATATCTAACTCAGGGTTTCTTAAAGTAAAAGAATTATAAGTTTGACTTAATCTACTAATAAAACCATTTTTTAAAACATTTACTCTACTAAAAGGAATATGAAAAGTAGTATTTCTTCTAAGACGACGACTAGGGACTCTAAGATAAAAATTACTAACTAAGTTACAGTCAAATAAAGAATTAATACATTTATACAAAAAAACAAGATCAAAAAAGGTTCTACGAGACTCAGGAGATTGGACATGGAAATGAAAGTCAGCTGATTCTGGTTGTGGCTGATGTAGCGTAAAAAACGGTTATGCAGACGCTGAATGCGCGTAGACTGAGTTTTCGAAATAGAATTAAAAATAACAGAACTGAAGTTGAGAATGGGATGGATAATTGAATAATAAAGGTGGATTTTGGTTTGCCTGTCAAAATGTTTACAATTACGCCACATCAGCCCAAGCAGTCTATTGCACTTGCCAACAAGATAATCAATATGAAAAGAAAAACAAAGGGAACTGTCAATAAAAACACAAAGATCTTTTTGCGATTGCACCCTATTAATGGGATTGTCATTAATTAAATAATTATAAAATAAAAGAATAGGATAAACTTAAAAATCTACAACACATAACATTAATGCATGGTGCTGTTTAACACTGTTCTCAACTTTAACTTTACAAAACAAAACATATAACACAAGTAAAATTCACAATATACAGCAGATAACATTAATGTACGATCCCATTTAACACTGTTCTCAACTATAGTCATTTTGGTATACTTGAGCACAATGATAAAGAATAGGATAAACTTAACAATATACAACAAATAACATCAATGTACGATCCCGTTTAACAGTGTTCTCAATTATAGTCATTTTGATAACAATATACAACAAATAATTTTGATAAATTTTAATAAACTTAACAATACACTAGATGGTACGCGAGCGAAGCGAGCATACCATCTAGGTCGTGCCCATAGATGGTTCTCGAATACACAGTAATTCAGCGTAAAAAAACGTGCTGATAATACATTGTTGTTTACAGAAACGAATAGGCCTAGACACAATGATTTATGTAGTCAACCAAAATTAGCACCCTGGGAATTACTTCGGAGAGAGAAACTTGTCACAAAATGAGTTCAAATGTTTGATTTGGACTCATTTAAACAAATTCAATTGGTGTTTTGTATCTAACATTAGGGTTGAGGGTTGGGGATGAGGATAGGTACAAAGAGGAACAATTTTTAAATATATTCTTTATATTTTTTTATTAATAGGGAGGTTTTGCAACCTTACGAATACGATAACGAAAACGGATACGTCATACATTTGTGAAACTTTTGAGCTGATCCCCATTTCATATTCGTAAAGCGTATTCGTGTTGACGAATATCACCAGTCATATTCGTAACTACAAAACGAGTATAGTTTTTGATCTATTTTGCACATTTTGAATTTGAATTAGGAATGATTCATGATTATGATATAATTATAGATTTATTGAAAGTAATTTACTAAAGTAATTTACTAAATGCCAGGTCAATTTTGATAAAATAATAGCAGTTTTTAAAGTCCTCACCGGGGTCCTCACTCGCTTTGATGTTACGCTAGGCCTAGGCAGCCAAGCACCAAGTACCTTCGCTTCGCTCAAATTTACCGCAGTCATATTTTGGACGCGCCTCAATATTTTGTTGCCATGCGAAACAGATTTGTTTATGGCTTACGAAAACGAATACGTGTGCGTGACGTATCCGTTTTCGTTATCGTATTCGTAAAATTGCGAAACCTCTCTATTATCCACTCGGTAACGAAATATTTTTTTAAAGGGCCTATAAAAATATACCACTAAATAGAGTAAAACATTTGCGATTTAATACTTTGTTAAAACTGTCACTGTCATAGTCGATTTAAATAGTAAAATACACATCGATACACCACTACGACGTTTATATTTTTTGTAATTATTAATTAATACAAACGTTGAGAAACAACTGTCAGTAATAAAGTATTATATTATTATGTGTTTATAATCTTAAAGTAGGGGCTACCTACACTCACAGTAATAAAGTTTATTAGTATATTTGTTTATATTATATCTAACAATACCAACACTCACAATAAGAAATTTGCGATTCAAATGGTGATCAAAAGTGGTTAATATCTATTTACAGTATTGTATAGCATTACAATACTATTCATGTTTATTCTCCAAATTTACCTACTTTTGTTAAACTATGAAATTATGCAACCATGGTTAAACCAATAAATCTTCCATTCATTGCAAATCAATACATTTGTATAAACGTGTATTAAATCTATCAAAATAGTATTTTTTTAAAGAAAATCGGCCTGTCTTCAACATTATGATGCTGTACTCGAGCTATTCAACCGATTTTCAGCCTTTAAAAACAGTTATCGTAAGAGGAGATAGGAAAATGTGAAGCATCCTCGTATTATTGTATGCGGGTATTTTTCAAGATGGACATGCATTAGACAGTGTACACCACGATCAGAAAACACCCCTATTTGAGGCAAATCGTTGAACCTAATTGTCAATAACTAATTATCGAACTCAATTTAATTAGTAAACAGGTTACATCAGGTGGTTAAAATCAGTATCGAAAGTCAGTGCGAAAATCGGCAAACGTAAACTGAATTTCCAAATGAATTTACATAATTGTGATGAATTTTCATAGAAAATTGACTTTATAAATGGGAAGACTAAAATTACATCAGATAAGTATAATTTTACAAAAGTAATTGATATCGTCGGAAGATTGACTATTTCACAAGTTTCGTATTCTGTAACCACAGTGTGATTTTGCCGTAGCTGCACTTGTTCTCTGGCCTCATTTCACAGCCTTCGTTCTGCTTCACTGGGCGTGTAACGCGAAATTTGGTCCGGGGCCAAAACTGGTCCGGTCGGATTGATTTTGGCGTTGAAACAGCCGCTAAAACAGGTCCGGCTAGGCCAAAACTGGTCCGGCCTTCAAAATCGCTTATTTATCCTTAAAAATGTCATAAGAAGCCTGGATAACGTCCAAATGGTTGAAGTAAACTATGCTTAGACTAGAGTATATACTAAATATTACCGTAAAATCGAAAAGAAATTATCGAAACGGAGAGATTAAAAATATGAGAATAAATCGGCGCTCGGTTCGGAATCTTCCATTATTCCATTGTAAAATTTGTAGGGGAAAGTATTTTTCTTTGTGGGGGTTAGCGTAGTGAAAAAGGAGTTTTCATTCATTGTATTCATATATTTTGATTAAATAAGGTTTGATTATATATTCTCACATATTTCCTCATTTTATCGTTTCAAATTAATACATTATCAGTATATCACCGGGGGGCGGTTTAGAATTTGTTTTTGATAATATATAACTTTAACTTGCAATGAATTGGGTTTAAAAAAGGGTTCTCATATAATTTTTTTTTTTATATTCCATTTGAATCGATTTTGAATTTGTCATCTTCATGTTTGATTTTGATAACGTTATCATACCAATGATGTGTTTCGTAATTTCACTTATGCTACACTGTATATAGTAAATACTGTATATATTGTATTTGACACTAGGCATAACTCAGCACTATAATAAGCGTATGCATCAGCTCATGGGATAACATACATCAACGTTTTGCAATCGTATTTTCACGTACTGCATCTGTTTTAAAATGAAATGTCAGTAAAATTATAAAATGATCACCTATTTATTCTTCAAAGTGAGGAATTAAATTTTAGTTATTCTTTGTCTGCATACATATTACAAAATTTAGATTTCAGAAATACCCATGGTTTAAGCCGATACGATAGTAAATGAATTTGACAAATTTAGACTAGCATGACATAAAAGAACACTTTTGTTGTTTTTTTAATTGATGAGGACTACTGAGCCTGCCTTTCCACAAAAAAAAAAAAATGTTTTCACTTATATTTATAAAAAGAAAAAACAAACGGTTATATTAAACCAAAAACCCATTGGCTGTTGGTACAGTTTTTGCAGGAAAACCAAATTGTTTTGATACATTTTTGTCAAAGTGAATAACTATTATGGAACATTACCATTTTTTTCAGTGGACAATACATCATCAATACATCAACAAATGTCCCTCCTAAAACTTTAGGGTTTTTTCAAAATTATTTCGCATTTAAAAATAGCTAGATTGTGTCGTTAATATGATTAAGTTTGCCAATGCGCCATCTATTTCGTGTAGAAAAGTACATTAGGCCTATATAATCATCTACATGATAATGCAAAATTACATTTTATAAACATTATACTTTGTGTAACTGCATAAAGTACTTAATATTTTGTATATCATTTATATGATACAATAGCAATACGTCGCATTTATATACAAACATGAATAGAAAAAAATGAATTTACCATGTGTGCCGTTGTTTGGGTAGAGAGGCTATAAACCCAGGGGAGGTCGGAGCCCCCTTTTTCACCAAGACATAAAAATATGAAGTGATCGTAGTAGAATGAAATAGAAAGAAACAAGATATTAGAATAACAGCATGGGATGATAATATAAATGAGGGTTAGGGCCCACGCACGGTGCAAGCTTATAAATTGGCTCTGTGTTCATGTGAGATGCATCGTACCCAAAACTTACATTATTATATTTTATTTGACAATACAGATTTATGTGTTATAGCACGTCCTTTTAATGAGGCAAGGTATGAGAGTTGTTTTCTCTAAAATGTTCTCCTAGAAATGTTCGACATCGCACGAAGATATTTGGCTCAATTTCACAATGTTGTACATCATACTGATTGTCGGTAAATTCGCTTACCAAAATGACAGCATGTGAATCCAAAGCTCGCAGTGTAGCTTCATCTGCGTAATTGTCCACAAGAGCAGCGTTTAAGGTTTCTTCGGTGATAGTCTCAATATTTGCGGGCGAGATATTTGCGTATTGGATGGATGGTCTGCAGATGTACTTTCGTTCCGATGTGTCGAGTAACCCTCCTTGTTTTTCAACGTCCAAAACTGGCTCAAAATGAGCACAGACATTTGAAAGAACACATTTCTTTTCCCATCCATGTTAGATGTGCGACAGCTTTTTCCAGCTGCAGTCCTGGGTTGCGGTGTAGGCCTAAAGATTTTTTTTTTTACATTAAAAATACTACCAGTAGGCCTAAATAATGATATTAGAGCGTAATAATTGAATTCTAAAAAGTTCATATTTTGGATAATTTTGAGCAAATTTAACCCTTATTTTTCGCTAAAACTTGATTACGACACTATAAGATGATGACGCAACCCACCACGCGTACACCAATCAGTGATATTATTAGAGCGTAATAAGTAATTGAATTCTTAAAAGTCTTTAATTTGGGGTGATAAAAAAATAATATCTGTACTATAATTGTTTTACCCTCTTTTTTTTGCTAAGACTATTACGAAACTTGTGTTCATTCGTCGTATAGCCAAATTCGTGAATGTGGGAACCGGTCGTTCCACTGTGGTGTCGTTTGTCGATTTTTTATCTTTATTAATGCTAGTATTGCTACCCATATCGATTGTTATTATCGTTGTTGTTTTATACCATTAATAATAAGAGGCCCTTGGTGGCCACTTGCGTCCCAAAATGTGGACTGGGAAAAAATAAGGCAGGTGTAATTTCTTACAAAGGAAAAAAAAATGATACTGATAGCAGTAATGACAACAACCTAAAATAATAATACTAATAATAATTAACGTTCTATATTTTATTATTAATCATTATTAAATACGCCCAAGACGTATTCAGTTTGTACATAATATCTAAGATCTTAGACGTGACATAATATAAAATTACTAGAGGGCACTATTAGTTTTAAACGAACTGAACAATAGAATATCCCAAAAGGCGATTAGAGTTTCTTTTTAAATTAGTGTTTCAATAATTTCTTTTCGTTTGTACGGTAATATTTAGTATATTTACTTTAAGCATAGTTTACTTTAACCATTTAAACTGTTTGCAGGCTTCTTAACACATTTTAAAGAATAAATAAGCGAGTTTAAAGGCCGGACCAGTTTTGGCCTAGCCGGACCTGTTTTAGCGGCTGTTTCAACGCCAAAATCGATTCGACCGGACCAGTTTTGGCACTTGATTACGACCAAAATCCAATTTTGGCGTGACAGACGCTTATATAAATTGAAACTTTTACCGTTCAAGAGACAAACAAATATATTTTATATTTTTTACTATTCATTTTACACCCGGAACCCCCCTTTAAGTAAATACAAACAAAAACAATAAACAGCTCGAGTACAACATCATAATGTTGAAGACAAGCCGAGTTTCTTTAAAAAATACTATTTTGATAGATTTAATAATAGGTTTATACAAAAAGATTGCTTGGAGATGATAAATGAAAAATTCCAATCTCTCAGTTCCCCAGTATAAGTATTTGGTATAACACAAGTAGGTAAATTTATGGGCCCTAGTGGATAAACTTAAAACCTTTAGGTATAATTGGTTATCCGCAACGAAGTTGCAGGATAACCTCTTGTGATTGTACAAAATCATCATTGGTTATCCGCAACGAAGTTGCAGGATAACCTCTTGTGATTGTACGAAATCATCATCATCTTTTTTGTCATCTTCTTTCTTTCTGTATGATTTTTGTGTAACGCTTTTCTCTAAAACTTGCAAACATAACATTTAGTTAACTATGTTAACATTTTGACATTTATGTAACGTCGTCAAGCGAAGCTTTTCATGATGTTTACAATTGCGCAACGCGACGTACGCGCGATTTAACGATTTTCTTGTATTTAACATATGTCGAAAACCAAATAACATTTTAAAGTGAAACTTTGCAAAAGTTTAATTTATATCATGCGCTAACTGTCTGTTGAAAAAAAATTGCGTGTTTTACACAAAGTTACGCGCGCACGCGCATTTAAAATTTCAAAATGCGCAAAATTAATTTCTAATCAACTTTCTACGCGTTTCATGTCGTTTTAAGCATGTAAAAAATTCCCACGCGTGCGCAAATTTTTACGTGTGCGGTGTGCACGTAGCATTAAAAACAAATTTTTTCCGCGTGATTTATGTTTTTCCAGCCTTTTCTAGTAATGTTACCAACTTTTAAACAATTTCAACTTAAAGATACCTCATACGAGCACGTCGAATTGGACAATTTGCGCGCGTTTTTTATGAAAAGGTTAAAAAATTCGTTTAAAATATGCCTTTTTTTTAAACAGTCGTAATTTCTAAACTAGGCGGTCAACTTTTTGTGGATGGCATATTCTGGAAGTAGATGAGTTTTAGATATCGGATCAGGTATTAATATGGCTAACCGGACATTGTGACGTCATCGTATGGCCACGCGAATATAAAAGTTAGGATTTTTGTATCTTTCGTCATAGCTCATCACATTGAATAGAGCGCATCTCCACTTATCCGTTTTCCATTTTCACCCCGATTTTGATATTGTCTAGGTCAATCAACTATCTTTCGCATGAGTTAAAAATATTTTAATTTTTTTGACGTCATCATGCCTAAAAATTTCAATCACGTGTGGCATCAATGTCATCTTTACAGTAAATTTTAATCTGTTATAGCTCGTAAGAATAAAATTTGATAATCACGATTAAAACTTTTTCTGGAAGCTATTGGATTGTAGATACGAAATTATGTAAAAATGTTGCCAATCGGATGTTGTGACGTCATCATATGGCCAGTTAAATAAAAAAGGTCGTATTTTCATCTTTTGCGTCATAATTCATTACATTTAAAAGAGCGCGCATCAATATTTCACGTATTCAAATTTCTTCTACACGCTAATACGTTGTTGCTGAGATAATTTCCTTTCGGAATTGCTACCTTCCCGTTTCATTTTAAAACCGTCAACATGTTAAAAATTGCAATAAAAAGCGGGTCCCGTAAGTTCACATATTCTACACTGTATGTGATATGGATACAGATTATACTGTGTATACTATATATGAATTTATATATAGATAAAATTCAGCAATAACAACATATCATATTCTTCAGTTCAGGTCATAATGCCAACGTGAACACTTCCTTTTGTCCTCAACCTATCCCCTTAATGTTAATGTTGCACCACTTGCGCGGCGGATAACCAAACTCGTCAAAGTGACGAGTTACATGTCTAGTCATCTTTTTTGTCATCTTCTTTCTTTCAGTATGATTTTTGTGTAACGCTTTTCTCTAAAACTTGCAAACATAACATTTTGTTAACTATGTTAACATTTTGACATTTATGTAACGTCGTCAAGCGAAGCTTTTCATGATGTTTACAATTGCGCAACGCGACGTACGCGCGATTTTCTCGTATTTAACATATGTCAAAAACCAAATAACATTTTAAAGTGAAACTTTGCAAAAGTTTAATTTATATCATGCGCTAACTGTCTGTTGAAAAAAAATTGCGTGTTTTACACAAAGTTACGCGCGCACGCGCATTTAAAATTTCAAAATGCGCAAAATTAATTTCTAATCAACTTTCTACGCGTTTCATGTCGTTTTAAGCATGTAAAAAATCCCCACGCGTGCGCAAATTTTTACGTGTGCGGTGCGCACGTAGCATTAAAAACAAATTTTTTCCGCGTGATTTATGTTTTTCCAGCCTTTTCTAGTAATGTTACCAACTTTTAAACAATTTCGACTTAAAGTAATGTCATACGAGCACGTCGAATTGGCCAATTTCCGCGTGTTTTTGATGAAAAAGTTAAAAAAATCGTCAAAATTATGCCTTTTTTTAAACAGTCGTAATTTCTAAACTGCACGGTCAACTTTTTGTGGATGACATTTTCTGGAAGTTGATGAGTTGTAGATATCGGATCATGTATTAATATGGCTAACCGGACATTGTGGCGTCATCGTGTGGCCACGCGAATATAAAATTTAGGATTTTTGTATCCTTTCGTCATAGCTCATCACATTTAATAGAGCGCATCTCCACTTATTCGTTTTCCATTTTCACCCCGATTTTTATATTGTCTAGTTCAATCAACTATCTTTCGCATGAGTGAAAAATATTTTAATTTTTATGACGTCATCATGCATAAAAATTTAAATTACGTGTGGCATTAATTTAATCTTTACAGTAAATTTTAATCTGTTATAGCTCGTAAGAATAAAATTTGATAATCACGATTAAAACGTTTTATGGAAGCTATTGGATTGTAGATACGAAATCATGTGAAAATTTTGCCAATCGGATGTTGTGACGTCATCATATGGCCAGTTAAATGAAAAAAGTCGTATTTTCATCTTTTGCGTCATAATTCATTACATTTAAAAGAGCGCGCATTTATGTCACGTATTCAAATTTCTTCTAGATGTTAATATGTTGTTGCTGAGATAATTTCCTTCCGAAATTGCTACCTTCGCGTTTCATTTTAAAACCGTCAACATGTTAAAAATTGCAATAAATAGCGGGTTCCGTAATTTCACCTATTCTACACTGTATGTGATATGGATACAGATTATGCTGTGTATACTATATATGAATCGAAATAATAGAATTCAGCAATAACAACATATCATATTCTTCAGTTCAGGTCATAATGCCAACGTGAACACTTCCTTTTGTCCTCAACCTATTTCTTAATGTTAAAAGGTACGTTGTTAAACGTCCATGTTTCACCACTTGCGCGGCGGATAACCAAACTCGTCAAAGTGACGAGTTACATGTCTAGTAGTAGATTTAGTATTGCAGTACTGTAGAGTTATGTAGTGTTTAACAAATTTTGACAATATACTAAGTTTCATAAACCATTTTTGGTCGCCATTTGAAGCAAATTTCTTATTGTGTGGGTAACTGTTAGATAATATTAACATATACAAATAAAGTTTATTACTGACAGTTGCTTCTCAATGTTTATAATTAATAATTACAAAAAATATAAACGTTGTAGTGGTGTATCGTTACATGTACTATTTGAATCTACTATGACAGTGACAGTTTCAACAAAGTATTAAATCGCAAATTGTTTACTGTGTTTAATGGTATATTGTTTATAAAACATGAGACATATTTAGGCTAGGAAATCTATCATTTTGAGTGAAACAAATTGCAAACAGAGATTTTTCTTTTTAAAATGGTCACATATGATGAGATCAAAATTTGAGCATCACACTTCTGTCACTCATGCCGATGATATGCAAATTAAGGTGAAATTACAGGGTTACCATATCTTAAAAACTACTAGTCCAAGAGAGTTAATTTTTTCACTGATTTATTCAGAATGTATATTTATATTTGGTCTAATAAAACATTTTACGAACAAATGACTGGAATACAACTTTTGAACCTTGATCCCATTTCTCAATGTTTGTGACTAAATATCTGTAGAGACTTTATTTTGCTCTCAAATGACCCAGATACAGGTTTCCGAATATCCAGAGACCACTTTGTAATGCCCAAAGTCATACCTACACACCTCAAAAGTATGTAAAATAGCAGTACAAGTTAAATGTGCAAATAATGGGTGAAATTACAGTCGTCCCATGTATATATTTGCTCTAATAAAACATTTTACGAACAAATGGCCGTTAAAGAATAGCACGGGCTATTCCATTTTACTGTGGGTAATTGCGGTCAAATTTATAATAAATATTGAAAAACTGCAGGTATATACAAACGATTTCCTGATTGCTGCCCTCTATATATTTTATTCCGTGGATTTTTAACTGTATTCAATAGATACTATTTGCTGTATATTGTAGAAACCTACTGTAAAGTTTGTTTTCTTTTCTCTCTCGTGTTTTCTTTCACATTTCTACTTTATAAATTACGGTGTATTTTTGTAGTATGATTTAAGGTTTTATTTCAATTGCCGTATACAAGAAATAACACGAGGTCAAAATATGGAGATATAAATTCAAAATGATCAAGGCAATTTTCCATCGACGGTATTAAAAAGAAAATACCCGGCACGGGTCATACTATACTAGATAATTTTTTTAAAGCATACCATGGCACAGGCGTACATGCATAGGCTATAAAAGTGTTTAAATTTCATATAAATATTATTTTGATGATTTGCATCTCTAAGTATGATTATTAAGAAAATCGGTTTTAATTCAATTTAAGTTTCATCTTACTCAATGACAGATTCATCTTTTTAACATGCTCTTTTTATTGCTCTAATTTTGTTCCAATATAACAAACCTAAAATTAAACATAAACAAAGTCCCAAGTTAAATATGCAATTTTTGTTATTTTTAAAGCGAGTTTGTTTTGTTGTACTTATTTTAATACATACAATTAAATACTTAAAAGTATTTAATTGTTGTAATAACAGCCAATTTAACGATGACCACCATACTTACCAACCTGAGAGATTTAAAATGCGTGATCGGACACAAAGTATTTACAGCCCCCACCTCCTCGTGGCGACTTGTGACGGAAACAAATTTAGTTCACTGGCACTCCTGGCCGGAAATATTACTCTCGCACGTAAAATTTATGATGAATGGCACCTCTTGTATTCCGGTACGGCGGTAAACGATGCAAATATTATTAGATTGTATATTACTCTTTTTTTTGTTAATTCAACGTTTTTCATGCTGATTCATGAATTTATTTTATTAAAAAACATTTTTTGGAGGGTAAAAATTGAACTGATCCACCAACCAATAGCAAGAAAATTGGGTTTACCTTTTATAAACGCACACAAAATCATGTCATGTGTAATTGTGATCATGACAAACGTCAAGTGGTTATAGGCCCATCCTCGTCACGGCGAGCGACCACGGACACAGTAATTGTAACTTTCCCTGATATTACGTATTTTATTGATGTGTCATGATGTAATAATATAAATAGGCCTACTCGTGTAATGTTCTATACTTTTAAAATATACCAATTAATTTGAATGCATTTTCCTCTCAAATTGTGTTAAAAAATGATAACGCATCGTATATAGGCCTACTTAGGTTTAAACGCGTGTTTCATTAAAATCACTTGAAATGCGGGACCGTCCCGAACGATGCGAGACGGTTGGTAACTATGGACCACATAAATAATTTTAAGTAGCCCTACCATTTGTTTGTTGGAATTAATGGTATCGATTAATTACAAAACTATTGCATATTATGTAATACAAACAATACGCATGCATACAAACATAGCGGATTAATACAATTTACAGCTTGCCCAGCTTGTTTAAATGGACCCGAACTCATGGTGGTTACAAAATGGGGATTTGAATTGAATGTTATTTAACTAAAAAAAACACGCTCTCAGGGAAAAATCACAGAAATTGCATAACTGTACCTTTAAATTTATTTTTATTGAATGAATTTATTAGTGTTCATCACATAGAACTAAAGTAAAGTCAAACAAGATAAAATCAAGTCTATTTAAGCAATTGAATGCTGTACATTTAAATTTATTTTTATTGAATGAAATTATTAGTGTTCATCACATGGAACTAAAGTAAACTCAAACAAGAAAAAATCAGGTCTATTTAAGCAATTGAATGCTGTTTAATTAAATAAACACGCTCTCAAGGAAAATCACAGAAATTACGTAACTGTACCTTTAAATTAAATTTTATTGAATGAAATTATTAGTGTTCATCACATGGAACTAAAGTAAACTTAAACAAGAAAAAATCAGGTCTATTTTAGCAATTGAATGCTGTTTAATTAAAAAACACGCTCTCAAGAAAAATCACAGAAACTACGTAACTGTACCTTTAAATTTATTTTTATTGAATTAAATTATTAGTGTTCATCACATAGAACTAAAGTAAACTCAAACAAGAAAAAACCAGGTCTATTTAAGCAATTTAATGCTGTTTAATTAAAAAACACGCTCTCAAGAAAAATCACATAAATTACGTAACTGTACCTTTAAATTTATTTTTATTGAATTAAATTATTAGTGTTCATCACATAGAACTAAAGTAAACTCAAACAAGAAAAAACCAGGTCTATTTAAGCAATTGAATGCTGTTTAATTAACACGCTCTCAAGAAAAATCACATAAATTACATAACTGTACCTTTAAATTTATTTTTATTGAATTAAATTATTAGTGTTCATCACATAGAACTAAAGTAAACTCGAAAAAGAAAAAATCAGGTCTATGTAAGCAATTGAATGCTGTTTAATTAAAAAACACGCTCTCAAGAAAAATCACATAAATTACGTAACTGTACCTTTAAATTTTATTTGATTGAATGAAATTATTAGTGTTCATCACATGGAACTAAAGTAAACTCAAACAAGAAAAAATCAGGTCTATTTAAGCAATTGAATGCTGTTTAATTAAATAAACACGCTCTCAAGAAAAATCACATAAATTACGTAACTGTACCTTTAAATTTATTTTTATTGAATTAAATTATTAGTGTTCATCACATAGAACTAAAGTAAACTCAAACAAGAAAAAACCAGGTCTATTTAAGCAATTGAATGCTGTTTAATTAAAAAACACGCTCTCAAGAAAAATCACATAAATTACGTAACTGTACCTTTAAATTTATTTTTATTGAATTAAATTATTAGTGTTCATCACATAAAACTAAAGTAAACTCAAACAAGAAAAAACCAGGTCTATTTAAGCAATTGAATGCTGTTTAATTAAAAAACACGCTCTCAAGAAAAATCACATAAATTACATAACTGTACCTTTAAATTTATTTTTATTGAATTAAATTATTAGTGTTCATCACATAGAACTAAAGTAAACTCAAAAAAGAAAAAATCAGGTCTATTTTAGCAATTGAATGCTATTTAATTAAAAAAACACGCTCTCAAGAAAAATCACATAAATTACGTAACTGTACCTTTAAATTAATTTTTATTAAATGAAATTATTAGTGTTCATCACATGGAACCAAAATATATATAATAATAATTTTTCCTTGATAGTGTGTTATATTAATATTTATAATATGTGAATAAAAGATACTGTACATAAATTGACCCGATTAAATAATACTGTAGAGTAACAGACAAATATACAACATCTTGCACCTTGATATTTTTGTATCTTTGCAAATTTGTTTTAACAGATGCTGCAGTTTGTTAAGGAGCCAACAAGCTATGGAAGACAAAATAATTCAGCTACCATACACTCTAAAAAGAACAAACAAATATTAAATGTCAACCAGGAACTAGATTGAGCACCAAAAAACAAAAGTATTATATCAGCCACAGTTTCTCTTAATATCATATAAATAAAACTAAACATTCTTATTCACCAGGTTTTATTGTAGGACATTTTGATATTATAAATCCATTTACCTGAAAATGTATTTAAATTTCTTGGGTAAAATCACAAGTCCTTACGGCATTATCAACTGCAAGTCCAATCAAGGTCAGGAAAGTGTTTTGGTACAGCAGATTTTTATTACCCTATGGTAAAAAGAAAAAAAATCATAAAATATTCTATATAGAAGTCTGCAACATGTATACAAATAACACACCTATGCACTTGTTCTGACCAGTATGATGATGATATGAATATTAATTATACCATAATTAATTTTTTTTTTTTTTAAATACAACACGACCAATAATTACTTCACAATCTATTTTATAGGTCTAGTAGTAGGTAGTTATAACACTATTTACAGTAAAAGAGATGCTACAATGGTCACATTAATCTTCTATGATATAAATAGATATAGTATCTAGTACATTAATATTAAAATTTAACTTATATACATTTTTCTTTCAAGAAACAAGTTAAAATAAATATTAATATTGTTAAACTTTTTAGTAATCAGTATTTTTACAGTTTTTTACATTGTAAAAATGTATTTATAAATTAAAATGTACATGTATTAAACATTGATTAATAATTGAATGTTAGCTAGCATTTACTTGCTTGCTTCATCCCGCCTAGTAGTACTAGAGTAGTAGTAGTAATGTATAGTAGGCTACCTGCTACTACTAGGGCCAGGCCTATTTTACTATCTAGGCTTACTACTAGCCTACTGCTACACTCTTCTATTTCTAGCTAGTAGGGCTACACTATAGTATAGGCGTAGCTAGGCCTAGGCCTAGGCTAGGCCCTATAGGCTATATAGATAGATCTAGCCTCTACTAGAGAGGCTAGTAGGCTTAACATTAATTAACCAGGCCTAGCCTAGCTAGGCTACAAAAGTTAAAAACTACCATGAATGAATTGAAAAGACAGCCTAGCCTAAACGATCCGCCTAGACTAGGTTTCTTCGACGTTAAGTCCTGCCCATCCAAGCCTTCCTCTAGTCTAGTACTAGTAGGCCTACCGCCTAGGCCCAGGGCTAGGCACTCACCCATTCCTCGAAACACACGGCAACAGTTGCTGCTGTCGCGTTCCTCTTCATCACACACACGATACGAAGAAATACTGTAATCAGATTTATATGACGGTTTGCGGGAGTTACAAACACAAATAGCGACAATAGGAGATGCGGAAATTCACCACCTGATGGAATGTTTAGGGGGCCTAGCGCTTTCTTGTCATGCTTAATTGTTGTATTTCCAGTCTTTCTTTCTTAAAATGTTTCATTTCCAGTCTTTCTTTCTTAAAATGTTTCATTAGAATATAAATATGTACAGTCTGAACAAGTTTTTGAAAAAATCAACTCTCTAGCCTTAGTGGTTTTCGATATATACGAACCTGTAGTTTCACCCCCTAATTTGCATATTTCATGTAACTTGTACTAATAATTTGCATACTTTGGAGGTGAGTGATATAGGTGTGATTTTGAGATTTACTAAATAGTCCTATCTTGGCTATTAGAAACCTGTATCCGAGTCATTTGTGAGCCAAACAAAGTCTCTACAGACATTATAGTTTAGTCCAGCAGCCAAATGTCTATTTTTTCCATATTACTCCGCAATGTTTGCGATATTTTTTTTGTTATGGATTTTTATTCCATTAGAATGAAGAATTCTGAAGGCTGTCAGCATTAAGCAATTTGCATAATGAGCATAAACAAAATTGATTGTAACACTTTGGTATTGTATGAAGAGTCCACATCAAAAATAATTATGTACAGGAAAGGGTCTCCATATGAAGGAACCTATAAAGTTTTTCCGAATAATCTCACATCTCACAACGATTTTAACTTCTATATGAATTTTATATAATCAATGTAAATTTATAGGCCTATGTCATTTGAATATTTAATAAATGGTTTATATACAAGTGACCCCCCCCCCCCCCCCTGGGTTCTTTGTAGAGTAATCAAGGTAAAAACACAATTATTTCAACAATATTGTTATATAGAAAAGGCCTGAATTATTATAGGAATGCCAGAGATTTCAAAATTTATATTCACTTGGTTTCATAAAGAATGTAGACTATACAATTGAACAAAATCGGCAACCCAAAGATCTAAAACCAATTAATACAAATGTATTGTAAACAAATTCTTACACTCTTAGAACCAGTATACTGATTAAGTTTAGTTAGATAATAAATTATTGATTATTGGTTAAATGATTTACCCCGAATAGGTGTTTTTGTCCGAATGTAGTACACATCGTATGTTGTTGATGCTGAAACATACTGCACACATAATACTGTACAAGGATGCTTCGCTGCGGGCTATCTCTGTTTACAATCATTGTTTTTAATTGCTGAATCTCGGTACATAACTCCATCACAACATCATAATGGTAAACTGTTCAAAGAGTTATTCAAAATACTATTTTACTTTGTAAAACCTCTATTCCAAGTGCCAATTTCCCTCAGGCGTGATAAATCAGTGCCCGCCAACAAACATCTATACATATGGGGTATACCGAGAAGTTTCTAAACTATAGTTGAACATTATCCGTCATCTTGGATCCAAGTTAGGTGCCAAAATGTGGTCAAAATGCCCCACTTTCTCTCAGTTTTGATGGGCTATCAAATTGACCAGAATTGTGAGTCGGAAATTTTAACAGAATTTTAATTATCTCTGGAAAGGGGTTGGGAGTTTTAAACGTCTTAAACACATCATCCAGTACAGGGTGTGTTGGGAGGGGGAAGGGCGGAGATACTGGTATTTGGGGATAATGAAGTACAACATAAATGGAATTGCACTAGAAAAAGTTACTACAGGAGTTAAGGTTTGTTGATTGTGGCTGGGATGGGGAAATTCAGCTGTATCACAATTAGATATTTTAATCATTAGCCAATATGACACCTATTCATTTACACATTGTGCAAAGTACTTAAACCATGATGCCCATGCTAATTTCAATTATGAAGCTTGTTGAATTAAAATTTGTACTGGGAAGAATTTATTTGTAACAAGTCACCCGAGTATTGAAGAGGATTGGAGGTTGATGAGTATAGGGAGATACTGGCGTCCAGGGGTTATGAGGTACATCAAATTAAATGGTTGTATACTAAAATTGAAATCTGCTCTGTGGCTAAATTTTAAATTCTTTTCAATTTCTTGAGTGCAGATCATTTATTGTTTACTTTGGTATACATTATTCTTTTTTTCCACAAAAAGTCCTATTATGGACAATTTCAGTTTTTTGGTTAGTATCCCCAGTGTCCATCAACACTTTGACTGGCAGAGGCATATTTAGTGAATTTCAATGTTTTTACTAAGCTGATTAAAACTACGTATGTGATCTGATTGATATATAATTTAGAATAAAATTAAGATAAGATTTTAACTTTACATTGGTACCAAGAACGTTTTTCAAATCACAATATATAAATCGTAACAGTAAAATTAACCCACTTTTTTAGTCTTTTGTAGTTTCCCACAAGAAAGTCAAGATATTCGCGATTTTGTGCAAGACATCACAATATGAAAATATCGCCCGGTTAGGTCAACAAACTGAGTAAACATACTTACCAACAAATTTTATAAATCATAAATCTTAGGTCAAAAATCCACATAGTAAAGACACCAGGCCTAGCCATTCCTAAAGTTGATCCGGAATCATTTAATTCAAAATTTGTTCATATTCAAAATAGCACCATTATCTTTTTATTCAGCCGATACACAATGCGCCTCCAAACCATCGCTCTATGTGGGGTATGTTGATGTTTCGACAGGTATTGTTTTTGACAGTCGTTCGTAACCAGATTATTTACTTTCAAATAGTAAAATATTTTCTGTCCAGACCGAATACAGTGTCAACATTTGTAGTATACCAATAATTACGGTAACTTATCCACCGGATTTAGTAAAAAAACATATTTGCATTAAAGTGTTAGGATTCTAAACACAGAGATCTCTGTGTTTGGCATTCAAAGTGTTAATAGAGATTCTAAAAATGTATTTGAGAACCATCTAATAAACAATAATTGTAATTATAAGTTATAACTCAATATTTGTTTTTAATGATTTACAGTGCACTACAGCATAAAGCGGATCCTGTATACAGTAATGCACTTAATGTATGCGGACTGAGTTGGAGACTTAAAGTTTACCCTGTAAGTTATATTTTTCTTTTTCAAATGACAAGTTTAGATTTTTAATTTGCTTCCTAATGTACAGTATATACCATACATCAATAGAAATGTAAAAGAAATAGTTGTACAGTAAAAACCCTCAATTACGAACCCCAATTTTACAAATTCTCAATTTATGACGTCATAATAAAACGTACATAAATATTTTCATAATACTAATTGCAGAAAAGTTATTTTTTATTATTAGGGAGTTTTCGCAACCTTACGAATACGATAAGGAAAACGGATACGTCACGCACATGTATTCGTTTTTCGTAAGCCAGTAAAAATCTGTTTCGCATGGCAACGAAATATTGAGGGCACCATATGACTGCGGTAAATTTGAGCGAAGCGTAGGTACGTGTTGCTTGGTGCTTGGCTGCCTAGGCCAGCTATCGTAACATCAAAGCGAGTGAGAACTTTAAAAACTGCTATTTATCAAAATTGACCTGGCATTTTAGTAAATTACTTTATAGTAAATTACTTTATAGTAAATTACTTTCAATAAAAGTATAATTATATTATAACCATGAATCATTCCTGATTCAAATGCAAAATGTGCAAAATAGATCAAAAACTATACTCGTTTTGTAGTTACGAATATGACTGGTGATATTCGTCAACATGAATACGCTTTACGAATATGAAATGGGGATCAGCTCAAAAGTTTTACGAATGTGTGACGTATCCGTTTTCGTTATCGTATTCGTAAGGTTGCGAAAACTCCCTATTAAATACAAGATAACTAGATTTGAACTCGTCACTTTGACGAGTTAGTTATCCGCACAACAAACGGCATGTAAGAAAATGTACACATACAAAGATGTTATTATTACGAAAGATAATTGATTGAGCAAAAAATATTAAATCTGAGAGAGATTGGGTTATGGATAAGCAAAATGCTTATGTTATGGCTAAGCAGTGGTTTCTTCATAAATCTCCTTAATTATCAATGTGATTATATTTAATTGTAGTGCCTGGTGATTGGCTAGTGGTAATGTCATGGCAAAATTAATGTTTTTTAAACACAAAGGGTACTACAATTTACAAACAATTTGTATTTATTCTTGTAATTACATTTATTATTAATCTTGTAATATTTCTGGGAGATCGTTTAATTTGAATTCAGAAAAGTTATATTAAATTCGTCGCATAAAGTTTGTTCATCGCCATAGCAGCTAGCGCTAAAAATATGGAATATTAATCATGCCACCAAGATACGACCGCGAAAGCATAGCCAACAAGGTTAAAGGTTGTTGAGCATGTGTAGTAAACAATATATTAGGCACGTGACCGTTTGGTTGTTAACAACGTTTTAAACTGTGTTTATTTTAACATTCATACAACAAAAAAATACGGAACTTTTGCCAATGAGCTATGCTCGATGTGATTATGAGATCATGTTCCCAATATGAGCACTGTTTTTAAAATTTGACAGTATGATTTAGCGGAAAGATCTTTGATTGGATTGTGATACCGGCTATTGTATTTGCACTAGCAAGATCGTATCGTTCATATTAAAAAATAATTATAGATTCTGACAAAATCAATCAATCAATATAATATCTTTTAAAAATCATTTATCTTTATTTAAATTAATGGATATAACCTACAATACGTCGTAGTTACGAATTAAATCTAGTTAAACATTTATTTAACATTTTTCCTTTTTATTTTAAGGATGGAAATGGGGTTGTTCGGGGAAATTATTTATCTGTATTTCTGGAGTTATCATCTGGTCTTCCAGAAACATCTAAGTAAGTTTAACAAACTTTAATTTTTACAGTGTGACAAAGTTTTTCACCTTTTTTGTACACTTTTAAAGTCTGATATTTCAAAATAAAAAGTGTAAGTCTAAATTATTATTATTATATATTAACTAAATTATAATATAAAAATAATATAATTTAATATTTGTCTTTAGTGTAAGCCTAGATTAAGATATCAGTGAAAACATGAAGCAGCAAAACCCGTAAACTTTTCAATTTTCACGCAGCACTTCACATTCGTGTGTCTCAGCAACACTCAAAAGAACCAAGAAGCCATTAACGATTGATAAGAAATGTGTAAATATTAGTGACTTGATCATAGTTTATTTTCAACTTTAACAATTTGAAAATTTAAAACTGAAAAAAAATGCCGTAGTAATTAATTAATTTGTGTTAAAACTAATGTATCTGTTTGAGTTTGTTTAAATGTGGTAATAGTTAGGGGAGATATGGCAAAATCAACAGTGTGGTCCTGTTACAGAGTTGTCAAAACAATATAGATTGTCTGATAAAACTCCTTAAAGTAGGAAGACTTTTGCTATTTTTCAGGAGAGACCCTTATTAAAAGGACACTTTCCTGCAAGACTAGGGAAGATATATGTTGTAACACTACGGCCAACCCCTAATAATAGGACACCCGTATTAATGGGACAATATTTGTTATCTCATCACAATATCTACAAAAAAGAAATATTAATGTTCATTTAAAGATGTATTGTCCCCCAAAAACATGAACAATTAGGGTTAATAGAAACATTCTTTTTGCAGTTTTAATAAAGTTAAAAAAAAATAAAATAAACGGTTAAATTCAACCAAAAACTCACCGACTTCCAGTCAATTTGAATATTTTTTGCTTTAAATTGCATTTTGTTTAGGTAAACAATTTTTTTTTCAATCCAATTTTTGTAAATAACTATTATGTGACATCAAAATGGCAACAAAACGAATAATTTAGGTCAAATTATAATAACTTTTAATCAATCGCTCAAACACAAAAGCAAACAAAATAAAGAAAAAAATTCAAGACCATTTTTAGGATCAAGATTATTCGACTTTCCTCCAATTTTCATAATCTCCATCTACCGCTAGATGGCAGTATCATATATTCTTACCACTACATTATGCACTGAAAATATTATCTACTCTAGATATGAATACCGTGTTGAGATGATACACCAAGCTTCTCATGATGATAGTAAAAACATAGTACGTGAGTTCGCCTCGGACTTTGAAGTTGGTGAATGTTGGGGTTATAATCGTTTCTTTAGAATTGATCTTCTTGCGAGTGAAGGTTATCTTAAGGATGATACCTTGATTCTACAGTTTCAAGTAAGTTTTAATTCTGATATTTCTTTTATGGCTTAAAAATGGGGATTCTGGGTTTAAAATTGCTTTTAAATATCGTCTATTTACTACTGTACATAAAAACTATTATAACAATATACCGTAAAATAATACCCCCCTGGCGGATTTTACCGGGTTGAGAAGCGTTCGATCGGGCTGGGTAACAAGTAAAAAAATACAATAAAATAAAATACAAAGAAGGGATAGAAGAAAGAAAAAGAAAGAAAATATAAGATAAGAATAAAATATACGATATATGATATGGCTTCAAATGAGTCACAGTACAGTATGATATTCAAGTAAGATGATATGAAATACACAAAATCCTGACTGACAACTCGTGGGAAGACGCACTGCTTATCAGTACATTAACATGCGGTCAGTTGACTGTGGTTTTTGGCGTCTTTTATCTAAGCCGCCATGCATTTGCCGAATTGCCTACCTGTAAGGGCATTACAGCATTTCATTCACTCCCGGACAGGCATTCACTTTCTTTTCGCATAGAATAAAATTATTATATTCATTCCGCGATGTTTTCAAAAGAACGAACAATGTGTTTTTATTGTAAAAAAACATTAAGAAGAGATAGGCTGCTAAGCCACATTTAAACTGTCCACGGTGCAAAGTTTAGGTACAGAGAGTCAGTACCACCAGGAGGAGGGTTGCACAGACTTACAACAAGATCAGACAACAGGCCTACGACTAATCTTAGAGAGGAAGACCAATCTGTGACTCATTTGCAGCCCCAAACTATTGTGCCAATGGAAATTGAGGTACTGTATAATAAAGCAAATTGTATGATAATATTAAATAGGCCTACATCATTAAAACAAAATTAAATAATAAATTATTGTAGGAAAAAACGGTTAATGTTTTGTAGTCAGTTGATAGTGAAAGTATGTAAAGTGACGTGTATAATCTATGGGACGTAAGATCCGCTTATCAGAACGATTCTCAAAAATGTTAACAATAATATTATATTATTATATTTTTATACAGGTCCAACCAGAGACGCATGCGCATGACTTCGGGACAGTTGGGGTATCGTATTTTTCAATTTCTATACACTAGTGCCAATAATAACAATACAGTATTGAATTGGTTATCCGGTCTTTTGATAGTATAGTTATTAAGTTAAGATAAATGTATAACTCTTCTCGATTCATCATTCGTCACATCACATATCACTATTGTAAGGTAAATATCTGAGCATCGGAATGATTAAATTCAATAAGTATACACCTTATTACTTTCAACAGGACCTGGACCAGCGGAATGATAGCAGTGATGTAGAAACCGACACTTTAAAAACATCAATCGGAAACGTTTCCAAACTACAAGACGACAAAGATGCACAATTAAGTGAGCCAACAATCGAGCCTAAGACATGAGCATACTTTAAATAGAAGAAATCCAGAAAGAATCGATTTCACTATTGCTCGATCTTACAAATTCGTTTCCAACAGATCCAGCACTGTTTGTGAACAAAATAAGAACACCAGTGTTTGTTCGGGCAGTATGGAAAAAGGTCCTAGTCAACCAGGACTACATGAACCCTTTAAATTTCCTGAAAATAAATTAATGAGATCATTCCGACCGTCCTGGTATTACAGGGATATGAAAAATGGCCTTAAATCTGTTAGAGATTGGCTAGTATATTCAGTAATAGTAGTAGTTGGCTGTTTGCAGATAGATTAGATAGTCATTTCAATCTATCATTTATAGAACCTGCGCATGGATTCGTCAAGTGGAAGAAAGCTACAGAGAAGTTTCGCGCTCACGAACAGTCATCTATTCATCACGATTCTGTAAGACAATTTGTAGCGAAAACGTCTTAACATTGGCATGACTGTAGACAAACAGCAACTCAGAGTGTATGAGCAGCAAATTGCGCAAAATAGAGCGGTGTTGCACCGTCTGCTTGATATAACATTCTTTTTGGCCAAACGGAACCTTGCATTTCGGGGACACAGAGAACTTCGATTTAGTAAAAATGAAGGCAACTTTTTAGAATTAGTTAAGCTTCTTTCCAAATACGATGGGGTATTGGCAAAGCACATAGCCACAAGTCCTCGACATGTCATGTACATGAGCCCTAAGATTCAGAATGACTTTATAAACGCACTTTCTGAGGAAGTTACACGAATGATACTGTCGCATGTCACAAGTGCTCACTTCTATGGTGTTATACTTGATAGCACAATTGATGTTTCACACAAAGACCAGTTATCGTTCTGTTTGCGATACGTAGATGATACCTTTGTTATTCAAGAACACTTTTTGCAGTTTGCAGATTTAAAGTCTAGCAACTCAGAAAATGTGTTCAAACAATTAAAAGTGCTTTTGGAAAAACATGGATTAGATATAAAGCGGATTCGTTGTCAGTCATATGATGGAGCCAACAACATGTCTGGTCATTTAACTGGTTTGCAGGCTCGCGTAAAAAAAGAAAACTCGTCTGCTACATATTTACACTGCTGCATGTGCACATAATTTAAACTTAGTACTGGTACACGCGTGTAATGAATGTGTTGATGCTGTAACTTTTTTTGGGACAGTGCTAATTAAAGCTCTATACATTTATCACCGGGAGCCACCCACGACTGGATATCTTTCAAGATGCTCAAGACGAGCTTAAAATGAAAAGAAAAACTTTGCAAAGGTTATGCGAAACTCGATGGTACTGTAAGTACAAAGCAGTAAAGGCTGTTCAAGATACTTACCCAGCAATGTTATTAGCTTTAGAGAAGATTGTAGGAAGGGAGAAAACTCCTGAAAATGTAGGGGAAGCACAGGGCCTATTAGATGCCATCAGCAAGTTTTTGGTTCTATTGGAAATGTGGATAAACATTTTAGCAGACATCAACATTCTTTCTCAATACCTTCAGAAAATTAAGATATACGTGGTTACTGCGTCAGCTATGATTACAAGCACAACTGAAATAGTAACTAAAAGACGATCAGAAGAGCATTTTAGGGAATGCATAAATACACTAACGTCCATTGCTGCAGAAGAGGAACTCGAACTGCGACATTCACAAGGCGAAGACTTCGTAGACGAAAAAGAATGCCAGGAGAACAAGCTACTGATGAACCCCATGAAGATCCAAAAGACAGATTCAGAAGAGACGTATTTTATTTTATATACGATAAGATTATTAATGAACTTTAAAACAGATTTGCTGATTTCCATAACCGGGTTAGACCTTTCGGCTTCTTAATGCCTGCTAATTTGGGAAAGATGGGCATGTTCAGTGATTTAGCTAGGTCATACTCGGAAGATATTGATATTGGACTAGCTGAAAAAGAATATGAACAGTTTTGCTTGCTGTATAAAGAACTTATACCTGAGAAAGGAACTATTGAAACTTTGCAAGATATGCTGCATTGGGTTTTCAAAAATAGTTTACACACTGCATATCCAAACATGGGAATCCTTTTTCGCATATTTGCAACAATATCGGTGGCTTCTGCCACAGCAGAAAGATCATTCAGTAAGTTGAAACTCGTTAAAAACTACTTGCGGTCAACCATGGGAGAAAAACGGCTATCATCATTAACCCTAATATCAGTTGAAAGAGACCTTTCTGAAAATGCAAACTTTGACAGCGTTATCAACACATTTAGTCGCATGACAGTTACAGGAAGACGAAATGTTCAACTTTGAATGCTTATAAAATTCAAATCATCAGACAAAGTGGACAATACTAGTACATGTATCACTTAATGTTTATAGATTACTGTATAGTTTATTATTTAGTTCAAACACACAAGTATATGGCTAATCTTAATATACATTGCGTTAATATGTCGTATTTGTTTTTTTTATATACTTTGAAGAGACAGATCTAGGGGTGTCATTTACCAAAATTCGCTTTGCCACTGGGGGGCTGTGGCTCAAGTACTTGGTGTCTGGAAGGATCAGTCCTGTTTGCCCCCCCTGACAAGACCCCCTTGTTACGTGGCTGCATACCTTGATTGCATTTCTGGCTAGACTTTTCTTGTTTTCAGGTTCCAGTTTACATATCATTTCTTCGTTTATTTCGTAATTGTACTGAAAAACATGGTGTCCTTTAATCCTAGATGAAACAATTGCCACTTAGTGGTGTAGCCATTTTCGTTTACTGTATTATTTGTTTTTATATTATGCACACCAGCTATAAAGCAAAAGTATAAAACCCCAGTAAAAAATGTCTGGGCCTAGATGATACGCGGTACGCACAGCGCATAGTGACGTGCCTGCACTGCGTATTTTTTTCAAACGTGACAGTAGTTGTGTGTGTATTTGCTATTTTTCTTTGCTTTTGCAAAATAGTAAAGACGAGGAAAGTGTATACTCGGAACTATAAGCTTAATGTTTTGCAGTGGCATAGCACTATTATGGCAATTGTGTCGCAAAGACTGCAAAAGAATTTAGAATTGATCGTAAGCTGGTGCGAGAGTGGAAAAAGAAAAAGGACGCTATTGTTGCAATACATTCACTGTTCATTGGCGTGTGAGAAAGAAAGACACCATATGAGACACTTGAAAAAAAAAAAAAAGCTTCTTCAATAGTTCAAAGAAAAGCGGAATAATGGTATTGAAGTCAAACGATGGTGGATAGAGTCTAGAGCTAAGTAAATTACAGTAGAAGAGGGAGCAGTTGGCTTTAAAACCTCAAATGGATGGTTTATGAATTTCAAGAAGAGGAATAAACTAAGCCATCGAAGGAAAACGCACCAAGCACAAAAGCCAAAGACAGCTTTGAGTCCAGCCATTACTTTCTTCCACCAAGCCGTCCGAAGACAATGTTTAATGCGAGACTTCGCAGATAGTGAGATAGCTAACATGGATCAAACACCCCTGCCCTTTATTATGTCTGATGGAAGGACGTATGACGTAGAAGGAAAGAAAGAGATATGGGTGGCGAGTGGCTCATCTGGTCTCGAGAAACGACAGTGTACGGTTCAGTTGACTATATTAGCAGATGGAATCCCTAGGGTACGGCCGATGGTCATATTTAGAGGAATGGGATTAAGAATTTCACAAAAAGAAAAGGTCAGTTAAAATACCGATATTATACTATCTTGAAAACGGATTTTTAATAATAATTATAACTGTCACTAGCAATCCAATAAAATGTAGACTATAATAAATGCTTAAAAATGTACTTCCATTTGTAGAGTGAATGGGACAAGAGAGTCAGGCTGGAATTCAACCTAAAGCATGGTGTGACGAAGGCATTATGAAGATTTTGATAGATGAAGAGTGGGGAAACCGATTTACCAATCCTGTGGCCCCAAATCATAAGCACATGTTGATCGCAGATGTACATAATGCACAGCAAAATGTACCCCCTGGTTGTACCAGCAGAGTACAGCCCCTCGATGTTGTATTCAACAAGCCATATAAGAATGCGATAAAAGAGGAGTTTGAAAAACATATCAATGATGTGTTGGGTAAGATATGCGCAAGCGATAGGCGAATTCTTATAACAAAGTTGGTTGACAATGCCTTGTCCATGATGAACACAAATCCATCGCTGCAAATTTGGTCGTTCAGAAAGTGTGGGATAGATGTAGCCCTTGATGGTTCTGAAAACAAAGAAGTAAACGTAGAAGAGTTGGATATGAGATGCCATCATCGACAGACGACACTCTTGAATATTTCATTGTGAATGATGACGACGATGATAACGAAATGATTGTTTTTGACGTGAATCATAGAACTGTTTTTTGCTTTTTATATTGTTTTTTAATTGGTGTAATAAACATAATTTCATGGTTGAAAAAATGTCTCAAAAGTCATATTATTGTAAAATTTACAGCATTCATTTCGAAAAGAAGCCCCTCTCTACAGTTTGTAAAAGTACTCTCGAAAAGAAGCCCATCTCGAAAAGAAGCCCATCTCGAAAAGAAGCCCATCTCGAAAAGAAGCTCACCCAAGAGCACTAAAAAAAGAAGAAGCCCATGGGCTTCTTTTCGAGGTTTTATGGTAATAACGAGAAAAAAAAAAAAAATGTCATATACATTTCAGAGTAAATCCATAGAATTTCTTTTTTCAACAGCTTAGGAAAGCTCATTGGCGTTACTCATTAATATTCATGAAATCAAGTTGATTCTTCCAAACTCGCATCGCGTACGTTGTCAATCATAAGTGATAATTCTGAAACTAATTCATTTTTTGTATTAGATTTTTGTATTGATTTTGAAGGCTTCCCTAAGCGAAACGAAAAGTGCAAACATATTTCATTTTACGTACATTTTTATGTATTTTTACTAGATAATGGGAAAAAAGGTAATTTTATATAAGTAATTTATATAGTTAGCAAGTACGAATCGTCGAAAGATTGGCCATTTTAGTAATTTCCTACTGTGTAACACGGTGTCACTCGGTGTCATAATTAGCGTAGCTGCACTTACAGTTTTTGCTTCACTTTACAGCCTTCGTTCTGCTTCCAAGAGACAAATATATTATATATTTTTTAGTAATTTTAAACCAGCAAGCCCCTCTTTGTTGCATGTAAAATTTAGTGTTTTTTCATTGAATATTAAAAATTATTTTTAGCAAACACCAGACGTAATTTTTTGCCAAGTTTCTTTTGAAGCCTTTTGTTTTATTTTGAACTTTAATATTTTTCCAGGTACGAGCACCAACCTTCTATCAGAAATGTCGAGATCAACAATGGTATATTGGTCAATTAACATCTGTGCAGCAGCAACATGTAGAGCAAATCAATGACCTCAAAGAAGTTTGTTGACCTTTCATATTTTGTTTGATATATTTTTTTTTATTATTATTATTAAATTTTAGGCAAATTGCCAAGGATAACCACAAGTGAACTCAATCACTGTCCTCCTCTCAAAGGTGGCTCTCCTGTTCACACGACAAACATATAATACAAGATGCTCTACATAAACAAAGACTTATTACAAGTCTTTGAGAGTGGGGTTGCAAATTGTCATGAGAAAAAATCCTGAGACTAAGTTTGTATCTCAATGATATCCTAAATTTGTTATTTTTGTATGTAATTCTTTCACTCTAATTTCTGATTGCAGATCTGTGATCCATTGCTCTTTTTAAGACATTTCCTGACCTACCATAAGTTACAGTATTCACGGAGCCTAATACACTTTTACTGCTCACTTTCTTGCATTAGTATACTTCAATTCCTATGTCTTAAGTGTTGTTTTTTTTTCAAAATAGCCAGATTGACCAATAAGCCCATAAATTGAATTATAATTGTGCTTTTAAATTATGCTTTTATTTTATTATTTGTACTAATTTCTATCTTGTCACTAGAGGTTAGCCATAGAGTTATCTAGATCAAATATGAGTCATGCTGAATGTTCAGGTAATTAGATTTAGTTTTGTTTTAACTAAATTGTATTGCTTGTTGACAACCATACCAAGATATCGATTTTAAATTTAATGTAAATAAGTAGTATTTTTAAAACCCACATTTTGATTTGAAGACCTAAAACAAAATATTTGTTATTTATGTTTGCTGTATGTTTTTAGAAACAAGGTTTTATATCTATCCCAACCCCTATAGTGGTGTCTTTACACCTTGCCACTTAATCAAAATGAATTAATTCAAGGCGGCAAACTCATAATTTTCTTATTTAATACGGAGCTTTCGCATCAGGTAGGTAAATAATGGGGACGGTAATGAATAGAGAGTGATGGTTATTTCAAGACAAAGGCAATCAGACCCTGTGCACGCACGCTTGGTTGGTGTGTATTTGAAAAGTTTCTTCGTTAGCCAGGCTAAGGTTAGCGAACGGAATGAAGAATACTGGGGGTATATGCATGCACAGATAAATGTTTTGTATAAATTGCTTTCATATCTACCATCCCCTATCGTCGAACGTCCCGATGCGAACACTCACTAATAGCCTAACATTATAAATACCATGCAGTTTCCAACAATTTAAGTTAACATTGGCTTATGAATTCTTTAGCAACTTCAGACAAAACAGAAGAAAGTTCTAGCCAAGTGATGAGGCGAACATTGGGCTCAAGGACAAACTTTAAATCAGATTGTAATCATCATGCTCAGATCGCAACCATAACAACAGATTGTGATCTTTTCCAAGACAATGGTGAACAAATACAAAATACACAGCATAATGATACAACTGTGGTAAGTTTTATAAACTTTAGGGTAGTCTCCAGTCATTTACAAGCAATCAATATCACTACTGATCAAAACTACAAATACGTTTAAACATTTTAATTCAGGAGGCAGATGAAAATGTAGGTGGTGATGATACTGCAAGTCCGTCTTTGTCATCTTGTTCATCAGGTGATGAAACAGAGCAAGAAGAACAAATGGAGAGTACCATGGAAGAAAATGACATTGATGAAGAAACAATGTAAGTAAATAAAGTTGTAAGAATACTCATATCTGGATATCATGTAAATTAATATTACAATAAAAGTAAAGCAAGAGTCATCATCATCTATTACACTATTCATCGTAGGTAGACATTGCATTCACTAATCGTTTCCGTGATTCTTTTTCAGTGGCCCGATAGGTATTTACTTTTTAAGTTCTGTGTTTATGTTTCCTATACAGCTAGTTTTTGGTTTTCTAAACTGGTCTTTTAACTTTCAGTGAAAATTGTGTGGAAGCCAGATTTGCCGGAGTATCCATCGAATTATTGTTCTTCTTTCTCTTCTATATTACTACAGTATTAGTTTTTGACAAGAACCATATTCACTGAAAATAATTCTGTAACTGAACTTGATATTTTTGCATGCTTTTCAGGTCTGGAGATAATGATGTTGAAAATTGCTCCAATTGGGATCTGGAGGAGGGGGAATTATCTCCCAGAGGAGCGGTTGGAGGTCAAGCTGCTCGTCAACTCATTGACCAATCATATGCAGGCCAAGATGATAACAGTATTTTGATGCAGCTCCTAGATTTACCAGAAAGAGGACAAGATGATAGAGTTGCAAAGTGTCTACCACATCCTCCAAATAGGCTCAAGTCTGGTATGTATGGCAAGTTTTAAGATGTCGTAGCATAAAAACCAAAATGACATTCTCAACCTTATTTTGTAATCATGTGGTGTACGACAAACTTAACTTTTACCAGTGTTTATTCGCCATGGATACTTTAAAAAATAGATAGAAATACAGTATGGGTTTTTATATTTTTTTAATTACTTTAATTATTTTTACTTATGTATTCTTTTTGTATACTTTGTCAAATGTTAAATCAATGAACTGGAACTGTTAAAGCAAATGTTATTCCAGTTTTTAAAGAAAAGTCTAAAGATGATATAAGCAATGGATCAGCAGATGCTATACTTGAACGTTTATGGACGCAGTTTTCAGGATTAAATTCACTAGGAGCAGTAGCGACATCTTCATGTAGTATATCAGCACCATCTACTCTATTAACAACTAGTGATGCACCTGCTTATTCTACTGCAAGTAAATCACAATCTGATCTTGGTAAGGATTGTTTTACCATATCAATATATATGATAATGTTATTCAAATTATCTTTCGAAATTGTCATCTTTATGTTTGATTTCAATGCCGTCATATACCAAAAGATGAATGTGGGTCTTGCAGTTTCACCTATGCTACACTGTATATAGTATATACTGTATATTATGTAACACATAGGCCTATACAGACACAATCCAGCACTATGCTTCATATCACATTTCTGCACACATGTTGTGTTTGCACAGATTTTTATTTATTTCACACGCATCCAACAGCAAGTAACTCACAAATCCAATTTCTTTTTTATAATTTTTTATTGTTGTGAGTTACAACCCTGCATTAGGTCAGAATTGAACCCTGGACCTTGGAATTGGAAGGCAAGCTTAACCCCCAAGCTACACTACAATTTTTTTAATTAAATATAATCTGTCAAAGTGACAGATTAGATTTTGGTTCAAATTATGCTTACTCTTTGTTGATAGAAATCTCAAAACCTGTTGTACATTAATTATTCCATAATCTTCTATAATGTACAGTCAGTAGTCTTTTATAGTCAATCTAAGAATTGCAGAAAATCAAATCAGGAGCACAACTACATACGAGCAGAAAAAAATGAATTCTTGACAATTCCCATAGGCTATCCCTCTACAGAAAGCGATATAGTGATATATCTGAAGTGAGACTTTGTAGGTCAAGTTTCACACCAACAAAATTAAACACAATTTTTAAACACATTTTTATTGTTTGAATAGATTGTAATTTAATTTTATTTTTATTTGCAGGTTTACTGAAGTCTCTTACAGAGGAATTTGCAAACTTGGCTGGGCTGAATGTATCTGTAGATTCATCAACAGTTAAGAAGAAGAGTAATGATAAGAAGAAAAGTCCACGTGAAAAGAAATCAAAACATTATAGTAATTAATTGTTCAAACATTGTTTCAGAATTTACTTTTTGGATTTACAATTTGTTGTACCATTGTCATTTAATTTTCTGCCTATTGGAAGTTTGCTGAGCCATAAAAAGTTCAAAAACTTACATTTGTGTAACAACCACCGTTGGGCAAACTTTATGCCCTTAAATGTGCAGACAACCACATTTATGCAAACATAGCACCCTGTACCAGACATTTATTATAATATAAAATAAAATAAATTTTTCAGAGTTTGTTTTATATTATCATATATCAAACTTTAATATTAGTGGAATTTCTGGTTTTTGATTGTAACAATTATAATTTGATAGACCCAAATGAAAATAATTTTTAAATTATTTAAATGTTTTTGGTTATCCTGGTTCAATTAGTTTGTATACTGTACTGGCCCTACTAATGTTTCACACCTACCTTGTATTTTGACTCCAAATGTGTAGAGTTACAATGACCTCCCAAATTGTTTATCGTTTTCTTCTATGGATATGTTTGCTGATGATACTATTATTTACAGCGCTAGTAGTAAAATTGACTATATTGAAACTAATCTTAATTTTGAATTTGGCTTTTTACTTGGCTGCTTGCTAATAGATTTGCTCATAACACTAAGGAAATTGAAGTTCTGACTTTCTTCACTTCGACCAATCAATGTCTCTATTAGCAACTCCCCTATCAAACAAGTTACCTAGCACAAGCATTTAGGTGTCATTTCCGACCATCATTTTACTTTCATTCCTCAGATTGATAAATTATGTAAAAAATTAAGTTCTTCTATTTTGAATCTCTCCCATACTTTTTTTTCCTCTTTTGTGGCGCAATCACCACTTATTCACATTCATATTATATGTCATTACATAAAATCCTATTATTTAACACATTCTAAATGTTGTTACAATTCATCAGTAACATTTTTACATTTATGAATTCCGTATTACCTCCTTTTTTCATTATTTTTCTTATATTTTTCTATACACTTGACAATGATCGTCATTATCATTTATCCCGTTTTGAAATATTTTACACATAAAGAATTTGTGAGTTTTTCATTTTCATTTGTTTGTTTTAATTTTACAACCCTGACCAATGTATTTATATACAAGATAAAACAAAATAAAAAACATAATACATAGATCAGTACCTCTCTCCCGTACTTGTAATTTAATTGACCAAGCTACTTTTCTTATGTTAATAATGCTCTTGTCTTGCCTCATATTGATTATTGCTGCTCTATCTGGGGCTCACAGCCATTTTCCTACGTCACAATTAGGTCATAAGCAATATCGAGACAGCAGGCCATGTGATCAGCGCAGCTACAGTATACACAGTAGTATAGCAACAGTGCTTGCTAAAGAGAGGCTTCTAATTCCATTATGATATAAAATATTGTAAAGTAAATTATGCTAACATTATGTTTTGTTATTTTTTTGGGAATTTTAATTGTTCGTTGTATGCAATTTATTGTCAAGGGGTGTAGACCTATAAGGAGGTACAAACAAGGAGGATGATGTTGCAATCATATTTACTTCTTTCTAATTAGGCCTAAACCACCAGAAAACTTATATTTAAAGACAAACCTCCAAACATTCTTACCACCACAAATCAAGACATTTAACTGAACAACAGCAAGAATATTCAACCAGATTCAACTAAATCAATATATTTATTAAAATAAATATACAATCTACGATAATTTAATTGATATAAAAAATGTATTAAAAAAATAACATCATTTGAATAAAAGAACAAAGCACACATCTACACATAATCAAACATCGTATACTCTATCTAAACAATTTGTTCAATCTTCTATCGACTAAAGCCAAAGTATAGTCGTTATCTCGAGACCGTTCTATGGTTACCACCAGGTAGGCTTACTTCATTAAAGCTTCTATGAATGGATGTACTGGTTGGGAGCAGGAACGCTAGTAGACCAAACCCAGTACCGTTTTTATTACGATCAATCGGGAAATTACCTCACGACGTTATATGCATATCATGCATATAACCTCTTGATTCTGTCCGGATCTTTATTTATTTATTTATTTATTCTTTCCTTAGCACTATTTTGTCCGTGAATTATCTTGGCATCAGTTTCATCTAGCTAAGTCAATTTTTCAGAGTATATTCCTAATGGCCAGGAATCGATGTGGTTATGTTTTCACGGTGTGCAATCAAACATTACGTGGCCTACGCGTGATTTAACGAAATCACGTTTGTAATCATTTCTTCACAAGCATGAATCACTTTTAAACAAAATTTGGTACTCATAAATTTCAGGTCATATTTCATCATATGGCAATACAATTACGTGCGTAGCGCATATAATGCATGCGTACGCGCGCTTAAAATGTTCAAAAATTGTCAAAATTTATTTTCGATGAAATTAGAGTATGTTTCAGGCAATTTTAAGCGTTTAAAAAATTGCCATGAGTGCGCAGATTTTTGCACGCGCACTACTCGTCAAACGTTAATGCGCACTGTTTTTGTCCGATTACTGTTGTATAACCTTTCTTTAATAATATCATATTTTATTCACTTTTCAGCGCGAAACAGCGTTATACGAGCACGTCAAAAGTGACAGGCTACGCACGTGTAAGTTAACAAAATGGTGAAAATATGCTAAATTTTAAAATTAATATATATCGTTAAAATGCTCGGGAACACCTATTTTTTATTTCATTTTCTTGAAGTGCTTGTATCATATGTATGATTTATTATGAAATTAAGAGAACAAAAGTTGATTAAGTCATCATTATTATGGCATATTAAATTTAAAAAAATTAATTTCGACAATCAAACAAATTATAACATTTTCTTAGGCCGAAATAATAAACTTAACATTAACTTTCTTCCTTAAGAAGTTCATATATTAAAGTTAAAAGTATATAGTTTGACAGTGCATCATTTATTTTTATTTTTAAAGATTTCATCATAGTAAAACATAATTCATTGCGGTATGTAATAATCTATCTGCACCAAAGTGGTTACTGCATAGTAAATACACGGATGAATCTTTCCATAACTTTTAGTCAGTTCTGTATGGCTCGGTGGTCTGTGCTCGTGTCTATGGCATTCAAGGTACCGAGTTCGAGTCTCAGCTTGGGAAACGAAACAAAATAAGATTTTTTTTTATTATCCGTATTGTTTGTTCAATTGTATTTCTTAGTGTATAGATTATACACATGATTTATAATGAAATCTAATAAAAAATATTTTATGTCTTTATTATTATGTAACAATTGTGGTTTTTATGGCATTATATACGCAGAAGGATCTATGATTATGATACCGGCTATTGTATTTGCAAGATCCTATCATAAATAACTAAAGATTCTGAAAAAATCAATCAATCAATATATCTTAAATCAATCAACTGTCTTTATTTAAATCAATGCATATAACCTATAATTCGTCATAGTGACGAATTAAATCTAGTTTGTATTTAAAATTGCTTGCTGAAAAATACAGTATGCCAGTTAACTTTATCTTCCTTCTAATATAAATGCTGTATAATGCACCTCTCTGCACTATACATCCATTTATAGATTTGTGTATACTGCATTGTACTATATTACTGTACTATCTTTTTGATTCCCGAACATTAATTTAAAATCAATATATTATAAGATGTTTCCCGTCCATTGGTCGGGTACCTGCTAGTACAGTAGTATGAGTGAGTTGGTTTGAGCATTTAAAAATACATCAATTTTGTGCGCAAGCAGGTAATTAACGCAAAAGGTCAATTTTTACAGTTTTTTTTAAATTACACTGTACATGAAACTGTAAACCCAGCACATTACAGTGCGATCCGTCAGATGACATAGTTTAGGCCCCTTATGGCTAGTGTAAATTTGCAAACATTGTGCAAGAAACATCTAAAGTATTTATTTAGTACTTATAAGGCCTAGTTTTGTACTATCCACGATAAAGTTTAACATGTTTGGAGTCTAAATAAAATAGGACCTACTGTACCAATATTTTAATGTAGTTTTACATGTTTTTCTATTACTTGAATAAATCAAATTAAATATAATGGTATTATAACACACCGGATTGTAATACAATTTGATTGGTTAATTAGGCATCACATGTCATTTGAAATTATGCCTCTCACAAAAAAGTGTATCTAATGTTGATGATTAATGCGCTCTAATGCACGTTCAGATTTTTATGCTGATTTTTTATGATGGATAAATTGAATAAAAGTAGGTGTGTTATAAAACAAATTTTTGTATTCGACGAATGGAGAGAATATTACATTCGTTGAAAAATTGACTGCTCTAATTTCAACTGGTCTTGTCAAGCAGTCAATTTTTCAACTCATGAAATATTCTCACCATCCCAACTCATAAACATTCTTTATTTGTATACTATTGACATGTGGTTGAACTATTATCATTTATTGGTAATAACACAGTACCTTAAGAAAGGAGTAATATCCTTGTTGTGTTTGCACGTTTTTTATTTATATTATTTTCATTTACTAGATGACGGCAAAGACAGCACAAACGAGCATGGTAATGGAGATCTTGATACATCACTTAACAACTGTACTCTTGACGAATTTCCTTTATCAGATCTAGATGACCTAGAATCATTTAACAACACTGCTAGAATTGGGAGCCGGTAATAATGTTTTTGAAATATTAATTTATTTATTTACTGTATACGGTACCATCTGCTGTTGCTTATCAATTCATGAGCCAAACAAGGGAACTAAAATCCCATTATATATCACCCATTATTATTGTTGGTTATCCACAATTTTTTAACTAATTCTGGAAGCCATTGAGTTGTAGATATGAATTCATGTACATTTGATGTATAAGATGATGTGACGTCATCAAATGGCCACTTGAATTTAAAAACTAGGATTTTTTATCGTTTTTTTTTAGGTTATCACATTGAATAGAGCGCATCTCCGTTATTTGAGCCCGATTTTCGCTCGCATTTCAGTATGTGCTTGCTAAATTAAGTATCTTTATCATGAGTTGCCACCATTTTGGTTTCATGACGTCTTAGGCGTAAAACTTGTATAACGTGGATCGAGTAATTTCACCTTCAGCGTATATTTGAATATCTCACAGCTTTTCAGAATTAAATGTTACCTTGATGATTTTAATTCAGTGTGATAGCTGATGAAATTTAGATATGTATTTGCATACAAATTAAGCCTATCGGATGTTGTGACGTTATGATATGGCTAGTTGAATTTAAAAAGTAGTTTTTTTCATCTATTTCGTCACATTTATAACAGTTTTAAAGAACATGATGTGGGTCCCGTAATTTCACCTATGCTACACTGTATATATATATACAGTATACTGTACATATTATATATGACACATATAGGTACAACTCTGCACTATAAGCGTATATGCATCATGTCATAGGATGGCATACATATTCCGATCGTATGTTAACGTACATGCATGTTTAAAAAATTATAATTTCATTAAAACTATAAAAATGATCACCTATAATTTGTCAAAGTGACGAATTAAATTCTAGTTTTTGTTTTGTTTCTCTACACTATTTTGTGTAACAATTATCTCAAAAAATTAAGTGTCTATATGATCACCAAAATTTCACAATATCTTAAAAATAATTTAACTTAATCCTATAATAAGCTTTTCAGCGTGATCACTCATTCGTGACATCATTTATACGCCATTTTGTGAAATAATATTATCAATCATATCTGCATTACTCGTCATCACATATCAATGAAATTCACTATAAATAATTACAGGTCAAGGGTAAAAACACACGTGTACACAAGGTCATGCGCGTGAAATCGGGCGTTAAAAATTTAAAAAGCTTAAAATTATGTTTTGATCAATTTAGAGCATAAATTAGGCCATTTGCGTGTTTTAAAAAATTACTGTGCAAAAACATGTTTTTGCGCGTACATAGAAAGCGTAAACAATACCAATTGTTTGTACAAATTGCATTCTACTCATCTTCCTTAGTACATTCACCAAATTTGAGTCCATTTCGACTTAAAATAGTGCTATACGAGCTCGTTAAAAATGACAAAATGCGCACATTAATTGTACAAAAGTGCTAAAAATGGTAAAAAATAAGGCCTTTTTAAAATGAATATAACTCTTCAGAATGGAAGGTGACCTCCCTATTTTCGTAACTTATTATGGAAGCCAATGAGTTGTAGATATAAATGTATACACATTTGACGTACAAAAAGGTATGACGTCATCATTTGGCCACATGAATGTTTTAAATAGGGTTTTTTCCCCTTTTGTCATAGACCACCATATTCAAAAGAGCGCAACTCGCTTATCTGTGATTGATTTTCTTTTAATTTTTAATATATCTACCTCAACCAATTATGTTACTTGTTGTTGTTGCCAATATTTTCATTTTGATGATGTCATCACATCTTAAAATTTGAATAACGATGGTTAAAAAAATTCAAATATACGTTGTAGGTAAAATTACAATACCTAATTTTACCTACAACGTATATTTGAATTTTTTTTCTGCTTCATAAAATTTATACAAATTTCAAAGAGTGCGCTTCTATGTTCCAAATTTTCTTCCAAATCTTATAATTTTTGGCTCAATTCATTATATTTCGAAATTGTGATCTTCAAGTTTAGTTTGACGTCATCAGCATATCAAAAAATTAGAACATGGTGTGGTTCCTGTAATTTCACATATGTTACACTGTATAGATATACAGTACACTGTACCGTATAGAGTATATATGACACATAATAGACACCAATCAGCACCATAAGCATATGCATCAGGTAATAGGATGGCATCAACATTTTCTGATTGTATGTTAACATACGTGCATGTTTAAAAAATATTAATAAATAAAATAAAATTATAAAAATGATCACCTATAATTCGTTACAATGACGAATTAAATTCTATTTTTACAAATTTTTTTTTTTATTTCTGTAATTTGTGTGTCTTGTGATCTCAAAATAGCAAAGTGGAATTTATATCATGCACTAACTTTCTGTTGAAAAAAATGTAATGTTGCACAGAAAGTTACATGCGTTTAAAAATCAATTTCTAATTAACTTTATTTGTCTATGTCAATCAATTATCTTTCGCATTTTTTTTAAAGTTTTGATGATGTCATCATGTCATCATGTTTAAAAGCGTGAATTACTTGGGTCACTTATTTTCATCATTACAGTATATTTCAACATGTTATAACTGCTCAGAATGAAAAATGATACTCATGATTAAAATTTTTTCTGGAATCTGTTGAATTGTAAATACAAATTTATTTACAAATTTTGCGCATTGGATGTTGTGACGTCATATGTCCAGTTGAATTATAAAAGTCGTATTTTCATCTTTTGCGTTATAGTACTTCACATATAAACAAATTCTATGTATCCAAATTTCTTCACGTTATGTTGTTGCTCAGATAATTCCCTTTCAAAATTGCTATCTACATGTTTAATTTTGATGACATCATCATGTTAAACATTGGAATAAAAGGTGGGTCCCGTTATTTTCACCTATGCTGCACTGTATGTAGTATGTATACAGTATATAGTGTATACTGTATATACTAGACACAAAATAGAGAGCACCCCAACAACATTTATTTTGTTCAGGTCACAATGGCATAATCGTTTTTCTGTGCGCAATATTCGAACATATGACATGCATGTGGCATTTGCGCAGCAGATAATCTCATAACTCAGCCATAGTGACGAGTTTAAATCTAGTTATTGTTATTAAACTAAATAAGACTAGCAATATTTAGTTATATTACATAGCCTATGTAAATACGTGTACAGGATTGGTTGAAACTGCATCACATACCGCTGCGAGGATCGTAAATCGTATATATCCTCGAGTATGATGATATTGACTGATCTATTTTCGTGTAATTATCGTGTCCCTGTCATTAAACATATTAAATCCAGCAAATTCTCGAGTACGATGATATTGACTGTGTAATTTTTTGTGTAGCAACACTCGCATTTGGAGATAAATAAACAAAAGTCACCTACTGGGTCTTGAACTTGCGATGAAATTGTCACTCCAGAAGCACATGAAGACAATGCTTCCTGTGCTGAGCCAAGGAACTTGCTTGAAGAAATTAATCAACCAAACTATTTAAACTATGCATACATAGCGCCCTCATTTGTTATTAGTCTTCCCTAGATGTGATGAAAGACCTTTTGTGGTTGGTTTATACTCACAGTAGTAACCGGTCCACCCGCGACGCACTGAACATCCGGTGATTCGGCTTGAAGAAGACGAATTGTTATTTATTCGGCCTACCTGATAATAATATTATTATTAATGTAGGCTTATTGATGGAAATTCTTCTGTTATTATTTAAACGACCTAGGCTAGTGAATATTTTATTGCCAAGGAATCATTAATTAGTAATTATCTGTATATTATTCTTCGCAAGGTAAGGTGTCTGGGCAGCTTGTTTACATACAATACAAAAAGGAGGCCTAGCCTAGCTACCCGACCCAGCAGATATTCTACTTGTTGTTGGCTATGTAATATAACAGGTATCGCCTTTTATATCGGTAAAATATAAGATTTTACAACCCCTTGGGAATGATATTTTGTTCGATGGAATATATTTCCCGAAGCGCGGGGATGTCAAATCTTATTTTAACCTCTACACAGGCAATATCTGTATAGTACATTTTAACATATTGCTACTCCATGTTTTTGTGACCTTTTTGCTGATGGCTTTTCAATCTTCTGGTCCTAGACAATTATTTTCTTGAATGGTGAATAGTAAAGAGTATTTTTACCCTCAATACTTTGATAAATGGGTTGAGTGACAGTAATGGAAACCATACCCTTAGTCTTTCTCTTAAAAATTAATGCTGCAGCTATTTAAAAAAATCAATACAACCATGGTATGTAAAATGTAAATCAATGTGTTGCGTAGCACTGTGTAAATTATATATAAACATACTGTAAATTATAGAAACAGTGCTCATATTCGGAACATGATCTCATAATCGCGTCTCATAGCTCATTGGCGAAAGTTCCATATTTTTTTTAGTTGTATGAAAAAATGTCTCTGGCGGGATTCAAACCTGCAACCTCTCGCTACAGTATCATATGTAATATGTTTTTGTAGAAAACAAAAACAAGTATTGGGTTTTTGTGTGTACAATGTATGCATTTTGCATTAGTACATTTTAAAATTGTTTTCTTCTCCAGAGAATCTTCTATTATGAATCAAATCTGCTCAAGGCACACTAACAAACCAGGTAAAAAAAGTAGTAAACATTTAACTGATTTAGTGATCACCTTTTATTTCACTGAAAACATTTACCGTATATCTTCTAGTATAATCCCACCCCCCTAGAACACTAAATTGGGCAAACATTGACGGTGGGACTACACCCGGAAAAAACCTTGGTTCAGTAAAAAAAATCATTGGTAAGCAAATCTTGTAAAATCTCATCTGAACTGGTTAAAGAGAGCCTTTAACCAAAAGTCAATACTGGAACTGTTTGTGAAATCAGACATAAAATAGGGGTGGGATTAGACCTGACGTGGGATTATACCAGAGGATATACGGTATAGTAATATATTTGTCTACTTTAGTTTCTGATAAATTTTAATATTTTTCCAATTTATAGTGAGTTTGCCTAAATCAATTAGTTATGGAAACTTTTATTTAGCAAGGTTATTGAACAAATCTTCTCCTCTTTTCCATATATAATAATATATTGGTCTACTTTAGTTTCTGATGTATTTTAATATTTTTCTAATTTATAGTGAGTTTGCCTAAATCAAGTTATGGAAACTTTTTAGCAACGTTATTGAAGAAATCTTCTTCAGATGCTTGTGCAGATGTTGCTGTTTGTCAAGTTACATCACCATCAAACATTGTAGAGTCTTCCTATGCCAATAATACTAATTTCTCATTAAAATCTAAAAAGAAAAAGGTGGATAAAATGACAAGTGAACAGACATCTACTCAAAAAGGTAAAAATATCTTCGCTTTCTTACTATTTGCAAATAAATCATATTATTTCTTATTTATTGTTGCAGACCTCTTTTTGAAACAAGCGCAATCATGCTGAAGTTCTTCCATGCTCCTAAGAAGAGGAGAGTGAAAAATATAGACTGGCGCCCAGAAAGGTTATTCATGTGAAAAGCCACAAAAGGCTGATTATGTAGATATTTGGCTAAGATTCAATATTGCTGCCGGGTCATATCCTGTAAATTTACCCTGGGGACACCAAATAGGAGGGGTAAAAAATGGATTTAATCATGTGAAAAGCCACACGGATAAAAATTGTTCCCATATGTGTATACAAAACAGCAATGACAGCAACTTTATCCTGTAAGTGGCTCAAGACAGTAGCCCCAAGTTACCACTCAAAAATAGTGTTAATCATGTCAAGAGCCACACGGCTATCTAGCTATAGTTTTAATACCGCATAATATCTATTTGCTGACATGGGATCAGATCACCAGTTGGTCATAGCAAACTTACGTCTGAAATTTAAAACAAAATCAAAGACAATGTTTCTTAAGCGTTACGATGTTTTCAAACTCAATGATGCCACAACTCATACCAGATATAAAATGGAAATCGGAGGATGATTTGCTTCACCCTTGACTGATAATGATACAGATGTTCATACTCCATGGGAAAACATAAAAACAGCGACACATCAAATAAAATACTTGGAAGCAGGAGAAACCAACAGCAAGACCCATGGATTAGTGAAGAGGTCATCCAACTGGGAGGCTTGAGAAGATAAAGGATCACACCAAGAGAACCAGATATAATTTCCTGAATAGGGAGATAAAGAGAAAGGGAGGGAAAGGGATGCAAATGGGTCCAAGAACTGTGTAAGAAAGTGGACAATGTTACCAAGCTGCTAAAACCAACCAAGGAGATTTATTCAACAATCAAGAAAATTACAAGAAAATCAAACATCTAAATTAAGACAGTAAAGAGTAAACATGGTAAAGTCTTGACAGAGCTAAATGATGTGAAAGAAAGATGGAAAGAAAACTACAGTGAGCTATAAAAAGAACAGTAACCCTGCAAATAATATACCACAAATAGCAAGCACAGAAAATGAACAGCACATACTGAGGGAGGAAGTGACTAGTGCAATTAAAAAGATGTCTGATGGAAAAGCTCCAGGCTACGATCGCATAAAAGCAGAAGAATTGAAAGCCTCAAGGGAAAAAGAAATGCAATTTGATCTGGAACAATGACACATTTCCAACTGACTGGGGAAGAGCAATTATTACACCTATATTCAAAAAGAAAGACTGTTAGAAGTTAGACTGTGGAAATTATCAGTCTGCTGAGTCATGCAGGGAAAATATTTGCATTGATTGAAAACAGAAGAAGTTCTGTCAGAATATCAGGCTAGTTTTAGACCAAGGACCAAGGGCAACAGTGGAGCAGTTGTTTGCTTTAGGACAGATTGCAGAGAAGTACCTGTACTGTTGCTAAATAGATTTTGCATTGAGGGTGAACGAAGAGCTGACACAATGGTTTCAAACAACAGTAGGTGTACGACAGGGCTGTTGTACTGTCTCCTCAACTCTTCAATATACTTCTGGAAATAGTAATGCTTCATGGTATGTATGACACAGATAGAGGAATCGGAATAAAAAGACAATTAATAAACATTCTCTGCTTCACAGATGATATAGCCTTATAGCAGAAAAAAACCTACAACAGCTAGTAGACAACGTTCATCTGTGGAGCTCAAACGGTGGTCTCAAAATAAACATTGGCAAAACAGAAGTGCAAGTTATCAGTAAATCACATCAATCACATCATAGAAGTTGTGTATTTTGGAGGAACCATTACCGAGTTGGGTTGCTGTACAGAAAATTTCAAAATCAGAATTTTGAAAGCTCTTGGCGCAATTCAAAAGCTCAACAAAATATGGGCATCCAAAGATAGTTTCACAAAGCTAAAACTCTAGAAGGTCCTCATACTATCCATCCTCATGTATGGATGAGAAACATGGACACTGCAAAAGGATGACGAGAGCAGATTACTCACTTTCGAGATGATCTGTCTGAGAAAGATCTTGGTCATAACAAGACTAGACAAGATCAGAAACACCAAAATCAGAGAAACTCTAGGGCTGAACAACACCGTAATTGACAGGATAGCCAAAAAGAGGCTCCGGAATTTTTGAAATGTTAACAGGATCACCACCACAAGAGGTTGTAGAAGGAAATAGACCACGAGGGAGACAAGCCAAGAAATGGTTAGACTGTTTGAAGGCAGACTGCACATCAAGAAACCAAGTATCCCTAACAAGAACATCACAAGATAGGAGGATATGGCAAGAGGTTATGAAACAGAAGCCATCACAAGTCTCCCACACAGTCTGGACGGCTTAGGTCAAGGTAGGTCAATATCTATTTCACTGCCTCGTGTGGGAACTGAATTTGGGATGTATAACGACGGCCTTGTATGGCCATCGCTACCACTAAACATTGACAGGGGAACAACCGGCAAATGTTATATTTAATGTGATGCTATGAAGCAAATGCAATGAATTATGTGGTCTAAGGAGTCGAATTTTGGTTATGATACAGGTAGTTGTAAAGTATATCATAGACTATGTAAGCAAATCATGAAATGATGATTGGAGCAAGAAGAAGAAGACGATGATAATTAAGACATTTAGTCATTATTCGACATATTAAATCATTTTAGGCATCTCTGTTCTTAAATGATTTATCTTGGAGGGGACGGCCATTTAAGGGTTAATCTGTGACAGTTCTAATACAATGTATCCCGTAGAGTAAGATCTAATGCCACATGTTTTCACATAATTACCATATCTATCGGTAATTATTATAATTTTACATCTCAATGTGTAACAGTTAAAAAAAAGAATTAGACGTTGTCTTCGATATGGTACTGGAAATTTGAGCCATTGCTGTCAATGGTATTTTCTTATATCCCATAGACTAGGGTAATATTTACAATACAAAATGAACTTTGCCTTGTGACTCTTCGGGTTATTAAATCTTGTAGGGGGAAATTTTTGGGATACTGTCTGGCCCAACTTACTTATTTTCGTATATCCTAAAGGGTAGTTACAATGTAAAATGGATTTTGTTGTGTGGCTCTTCATGTGATTAAATCTGTTATGGCCCAACAGACAGTATTTGGCCTGCTGGGATAAAGGATAAAGTTGCTGTCAATGGTATTTTCGTATACCCCAAAAAGTAAATTTTTTTTACCATATTTAATGAGGGTGATCCATCCAGCACTTGCTGATCATTTGGAATCCTCAAGTAAGTCAATGAGATTAAAGCATCTTGCCTAATGATGCAATTAGTATGGTACAGATAACCTTGAATCCATGCCTATCACATGCTAGTCCGATCTCCGGTATATACAGCACCCGTCGCTATTTCTAGACGGTCTCCCATCCAGAACGCGACCAGGCCCAACGTTGCTTAACTTCGGTGATCTGACGAGAACCAGTGTTTCAACGTAGTATGACCGTATATACCGGTATAAGTAATAGTTACAATTAATTTTCTGTGTGGTTCTTCGCATGATTAAATCTGTTATGGCCCAACAGGCATTTTTGGGCTACTGTCTGTGGCATGATTAAATTCATTTTTTATCCCCCATATTGGGTGTCTCCGGGGTAAATTTACTGGATAGAACCAGGCAGCAATATTGGTTATTGAATCTTGGCCATATATCTTCATAATCAACCCATCACAACTTCTCTTGGCGCCTGGTTTAATACCACTCTTTAATTTTTTATATACGATAAATTATAAGCACTGCTCAACTAGACTTCTGAATATATATATAACAAACTTTCAGATCATACAAAATAAAGGCAAATTTTAGACAGTACCTATTTGACACATTCCATGAAACACACCTCTTCTCTGCCTCCACTCAAAAGTTGTTTCTTCTTTAGATTAATAGGTGGTGTTATGCACAGTCGATAACCTTTATGATTGGTTATTGATTATGAACAGCGCAACATTTGCTGGATGAAATTGGTGGTTAAATCAGCAATTACTGTATGAATAAATAGCTATTGAAATACAGTATAATTAATATTATAGATTTCATTATAGATAAATAAAGTGGACTAAAGATCTGTCCATCAAAAAATTGATATACAAAGTGAGTAATTGACTGAATTTATTCTACAGGAGGAAGTGATATAAATGAGGAGCCTTCCAGTGTCAAAGATATGGATGACCACAACGAGGACCAAATCATCTGATTCATACAATTTTTATATGAAAATGTATTTATATAGAAATGTTCTCAATGTATTCTTACTATTGTTTTGTTACTATAATATTAGACATTAATTATCAATCATTATTTAATATGCACATTGTTGGTGCTAGAACACAAATAAGTAATTGTAAATACTCTTTCAGAATGCAAGTAATGCAAGCTTAATTTTATGTAATATAGTAATGTCAAGCTTTTGTAAAAATCCTAGTTCAACCATGATTTTTTCATAGAACTCCTTGAATCCGGGACGATTCGCCCCACTTTTGGTGGGACGATTCGGCCTACTTTAGACCAAATTCATTTTGTTTTGGTATTTATCAAATTTTTAAAGGTGTTTAACAATCCGTATTTTATGGATATTGACAATGTTGATATAATATATAAAATAAATTACTAAAAAAAACGTAATTTTATATGGAAAATATAACTTTGAAAACTTTGTTTTTTTCGTGCATTCGCCAAGCGGCCAACAGAGAGGCAAGATTACCAAAACATTATTCATTCCATTGCGATTAACAATATATTTAATGTGCTGACCTCACAAACTTGAACCGTCAACCCCGCTATTCAGTAGATAAAACCTGTATCCAAGTCATTTAAGGCCAAAACAAAGTCTGTACATACATTTTAGTTGCATTATATGCAAATATTGAAAAATAGGGTCGAGGGTCAAATGTCCTACTTTCGAAATTTTTTTTGTAAAATGTTTTATTAGAGCAAATATAAATATGTACATTCTGAATAAGGCTTTGGAAAAATCAACTCTCTAGCATTAATGGTTTTCGAGATATGGGAAGACTGTAATTTCACCCCCTTATTTGCGTATTTCCTGTAATTTGTACAACTAATTAGCATAATTTCGAGGTGCATGACGAAGATTTTGGGAATTACAAAGCAGTCCTATGCTTACTATAGGAAACCTGTATCCGAGTTATTTGAGTCCAAAACAAAGTCTCTACAGACACTTTAGTCGCATTATGTATGCAAACATTGGTAAATGGGATCGAGGGTCAATTGTTGTATTTCCGGTCATTTTTTCGTAAAATGTTTCATTAGAGTAAATTAAATATGTACATTCTGAACAAGTTATTGAAAAAATCAACTCTCTAGCCATAGTGGTTTTGGATATAATAGGAACCTGTAATTTCACCCCCTAATTTGCATATTTCATGTAACCTGTACTAATAATTTGCATACTTTGATGGTGAGTGTTACAGGTGTGATTTTGAGATTTACTAAACAGTCATATGTTGGCTATTAGAAACCTGTATCCGAGTCATTTGAGGGCAAAACAAAGTCTCTACAGACATTTTAGTTTCATTATATATGCAATATTGAGAAATGGGGTCAAGGGTCAAATGTCATACTTCTGGTCAATTTTTTGTAAAATGTTTTATTGGAGCAAATAGAAATATGTACATTATGAATACAGCTGTGAAAAAAATCAACTCTCTAGCATTAGTGGTTTTCAAGATATAGGACAACTGTAATTTTTCCCCCTTATTTGCATATTTTATTTAAATTGTACTGCTAATTTGAGGTGTGATTTTGGGAATTACAAAGTGGTCCTATGCTGGCTATTAGGAACCTATGTCTGGGTCATTTGATGGCAAAATAAAGTCTCTACAGCCATTTTAGTCACATTGTGTATGCAAACATTGAGAAATGGGGTCGAAGGTCAAATGTTGTACTTCCGGTCATTTTTTCGTAAAATATAAATATTTACCTTTTGAATAAATTAGTGAAAAAATCAACTCTCTCGGACTAGTAGTTTTTGAGATATGTCATATGGAATAGTATACTGTGTGTATAGGTCAAATTACATATCATGTTGTAATTTGTGGTCATGATGACATGTAATTTGTTAAAAATTTGCATGTATGTGGAAAATAAAATTAGATTGCAAGGAGTTTTTATTTGATAATAATAATAATAATAATAAGATTTTTATAGCGCACATACCACTCCAGAGTGCTCAAGGCGCATTTAAAAATAAAAAAGAAATAAATCATACAAATTCCTGAAAAATAAAATGCAATTTCTTTGGAGGGTCCCCATCCGTTGGATACGGGTTGGGTAGGTTTGGCCAGTATGCGTACCTTTTTATGACCAGCGGGCGTCCCGGAAATTGCGCAATATGGCCAGCGGGCGTCCAATTATTGCGCAATATTTGTTCAATGGCAGCGTCCGCTCCTCCGTGCGTGTGAAATACGTACAATGCGACACAGATGGCGCTATAAATCCAATCTATCTGTTCAGAGCAGGCTAGTAGCCTAAGTTAAACTGATTTAGTAAATTATACTACTGTATTTTAGGGCCTAATTAATAACAATTATTAATAGTTTTAACTATTATAATGTCAATCAAAAAACATTTTTAATGAAATTTCACATTATTTAATATTTTTTTTCTGATAAATAATAATAGTACGTGGCCGGCCGGCATCTCGCGCGGAAAATGTAAATATAACGCCCTCTCTGTCGCATTGTACGTATTTTTCACACGCATGGAGCGCGCGGACGCTGCCATTGAAAACATATTGCGCAATAATTGGACGCCCACTGGCCATATTGCGCAATATCCGGGACGCCCGCTGGCCATAAAAAGGTACGCATACTGGCCAAACCTACCCAACCCTGTAGATCCGTTGCCGTTCTGTCGCGGTCCCGGACCCCTACCTAGGTGACCAAACAAAGGAGCAGGATACACATTTGCCTTGCCACAGACGACCGGGTGCTCAGAGACAACAACCAAGACAGAGGCACCCCAAAGATAATGCTGGCCAGGAAAAGGTATACAAAACAATTCTAAGTCTAAAAAACTTTAAGAAACCTCATGATTTCCATATGCCTTAATGAATAAATGTGTTTTTAATAATTTTTTAAAAGTATCAACAGTTTTGCAAAATCTTATAGAGCTCGGTAGAGCATTCCACAGACGAGGAGCAGTAACGGAGAATGCTCTGTCACCCCATGAGTGGTGAGACTTAGGCTGATGTAGAAGCAGCGAGTCACTAGAACGCAGATTACGTCCGGGAACATACAGCCTAAGCATGTCAGAAATATACTCAGGAGCCATGCCATTTATAGACTTAAAAACAAAGAGTAATATTTTAAAAACAATGCGGTACCTAACAGGGAGCCAATGCAATATTTCCAAAGTATTTGATATGTGTCCATATCTTGGTAATTTTTTAACAACTCGTGCCGCTGTATTTTGAATCAGTTGGAGCCTGTGGAGTTGTTTTTGTGGTAGCCCGTATAGCAAAGAGTTTCCCATATCTAGTCGTGAAGTGACAAAAGCATGAACAAGTTGTTTAGCTGCTGTCTCATTTATAAACTTGCGAATCCTTCGGATGTTTCGCAAGTGAAAAGACGACGCAGAAATAGTTTTTGAGATATGGGAAATCATAGTCATACCCACATCCATTTCAACCCCAAGATTTCTAACCTGCCTAGCCGGGTCAATTTGGGTTTCACCAATGTGAATAAAGCTTGGTGGCAGTTTTTCCAACTGCTGTTTTGATCCAAAGAGAACAAATTCTGTTTTTTCATCATTTAATTTAAGAAAGTTGTTTTTCATCCAGACACGCAATTCATAGATACAATGTTGGAGCAATTCCAAAGAAATGTCACTGTGTTTCATAGTAGGTTTAAAAGAAATATAAATCTGAGTATCATCAGCATAAACATGATAGCACAGATCATATTTACTTATGATATCCCGTATCTGGTGTAAATAAATAGTAAACCATTGTGGCCCAAGAACAGATCCTTGTGGTACCGAAAAGTTTAGAAAAGAAGCTTTTGAAATAGCATCACCAATACATACGTGTTGAGGTAGTTTTTCCAAATATGACCGACACCAATCAAGTGCATTTCCTTCAATACCAATATAAGTACTGAGTCTATTTAGCAACACAGAATGATCAACCGTATCAAATGCTGCACTTAAATCTAATAATACTAGAGCAGTTAGCTTTCCATCATCCATCCCACGTAGGATGTCATTATTTACACGAAGTAATGCCGTTTCAGTACTGTGATGCGCTTTGTAGGCAGATTGATACGGATAAAGTAGGCCATGTTTTTGTACATGCGACAAAATCCGTTTAGAAACAACCTTCTCAATTATTTTTCCTAAAAAACTAAGATTCGAGATAGGTCTGTAGTTTTTCAGAATCTCGGGATCTAGACCTTTTTTTTTCAATGTGGGTCGAACATGGGTGACTTTTAGAGACTCTGGGAAAGAACCACTTTCAAGAGACTTATTAACAATATGTGTGATTAATGGAATAAATGCAGAAGTACATTTCTTAATCAGTGAAGTTGGTACCGGGTCAAGTGCACACGATTTAGAGGGAGAATTTTTGACAATTTTTAAAATTTCCTCATCACTTGCAGGTTCGAACTGAGAAAACCGTATAGACCTAGTTAAACCATAAGATATATTACATTTATCAGAAGCAGTTATAACTTCGGCAGTATTTTCATTTTCTAGTGAATCACGAATTGATTTAATTTTATTTACAAAAAACACAGAAAATCTTTCAGCAAGAGCTTCATCGGAGACAGACGAAGGAAGGACCGATGACTTGGAGTGATGTAAAAGTTTATTTACTATATTGAAAAGTTTCTTTTGATCACCTGTGCAGTCACTAACCAGACTAGAGTAATACCGCGTCTTGGCCTTTTCAATCAGTCCATTTACAACGCATCTTTGAACACAGTATTCCTGTCTATCCTTAAGAAGCTTTGATTTCATCCATTTACGTTCAAGTTGACGACGTACTTTCCTTTCAGATCGAATTTCATCGGTATACCACGGTTTAGCTTCCTTTTGCCTAATTGTTTTGTTCTGAACTGGCGCATGTAAATCAAGTACAGCTCTGAGATCAGAATAGCTTTCTACACTGTCTTCAAGAATTACACTTACATCGGTTATATTAGACACACAGGCTTTAATGTCATTTGTGAATTTCTCAATATCAATTTGTTTTAGGTTGCGACTTTTTCTTACAGTTTTGTGTGTTGTGGGCCGTTTAAGATCAAACTTGCAAAATATGGCAAAATGATCTGACAGGCCAGGGTGTATCTTTACATCCGAGAGCAGTAAGGTCGAGGCAGTGCCCACTACAGTGTGTGGGTTCATTTATATGCTGCTGGAGACCAAACGATCTAAGCAGTGTTTTAAATCTATCCGCTGCCACATTTTTTTTATTATCCATATGGATATTAAAGTCACCGCAGAAAACAATTTCAGACGAAAAGAGAATAAAGTCAAACAACATTTTTTCAAAATCATTTAGGAACTCTGTAACAGACAAGGTTGGTGGTCGATATATGTTAACTAAACGAAGAGATTTCGAGTTAGACGTAATATGCACATGTATAGCCTCAAATGATGCATATGTATGTACATCCGTTTTCAAGTTAACAACTAAGCTTGTCTTAGACAGAATTCCAACACCACCCCCAGTTTTGTCCACCCTAGGGACATGCACAAAGCGATATCCTAGTGGAGTTAATTCTCTAATCACAAGATCATCGTCTGGTCTTAACCAGGTTTCAGACACCGCCACTACATCTAGATTATAGCTAACAACTAAGTCCACAAATTCATCACACTTGTTACGCAGTGAACGTGCATTTAGAACGCCAAAATTAAGATGTGCTTTTTCTTTAGACCTATGCTTTTCTGTGGATTTAGTACTCGTCTCACCATTTCCAGATACTTGCTCCACTCCTTTTCTTGAGGCTTTGCGTTGCGTGGATCGAGCATTAAGTACACATAATTTTAATTTAGAAAAATGAGTACTTATGGCGCTGTGTCCTTTTGCAGTCGGCGGACTGTGTCCAGGTACTGGCTCCACTCTTGGTGTATTTGGTCTCTGTGGGGTTTTATTTGTAGAAATTTATGATTCTCCAATGGACGATTTGCTTCCGTTTGTCGTTGATACATATTCGCACGATGAAAAATCGACGACTGTGGCTTGTGTATGTCAGGCACAGGTACAGACAAAGATTCGTCGCACGAATTTCCATTTATGTGGTTTATAACATTTTTGGCAAATGACCCAACTCCAATTTGGTTTAGGTGAGTTCCATCCGAAGACAGGTGTTTTGACATGATACAACTATTGTCAATAAAGCCCCAATTTCGCTGTCTAGCAACTGCTCGTATCTTGTCATTGGCATCGTTTATACGCTTAGATTCTGTAAGAGATTCATGTTTTCGATGAATTATCGAGGAGATTGTTACTCTTCTCGGTTGTAAAGATTCTCCGAGAGATGATATTTTTACTGCAATAGTGGCTGGGTCATCTGAGGAGTTATTAGTTCCCGCGTGTAGAATAATTCTATCCACATTATGTTCTGTTGACAGTACTGCTGCCTTGTGTGCAATGTCATCAATTTTCGCGCCTCTCATTGTCTGACAGATTACGTTCAGATTTGTTTACCTGCTAAGTCGTTTTGGTTTAAACTGTTTTATCATCGAATCTGATGATGGTGAATATACCCATACTGGAATAATGGTGTTATGATGTTATCAAAAGGATCTTGAAGGTTAGAATTGGGTTGATTAAAAACATCAGAACATTCGTATTCGATAGCTGAAAAATCTTTTGCATTTAATCATACCAATGTCGGTGAAGTCGACAATGCATATTTTTATCTTATCATAATTGATAGGCTAAGATGTACAGATTTATCGGTACTTGTGTCAAGACTTTTAGCGATTTGGTAAATAAGACTACCTATGTAGATTAGAAAATTACACACGATCTCGGCAGACATTTAGAAGCCGAACTCTAGAACACATGTCGTCAAAGCGAAACTAATTACATACGCCCTCTCTCGGAAAGGCATGATGCAACTAAAAGTAGGATCAACACACTCCCCTCTGTTATCTAAAGGATACCATTTACAGTATATCAAAAATAACAAAAGAATATGACAAAATATTATAATAATAATGTTCAATGTAACTCTTAACTAGTCGCCATTATCAGCACCAATTCACTGATAGGTCTTGCAAAGGTTTTCAGTTCTCCACCTCTATAAACAGTCACTTCTACTCTCCTAACTCGTCCGTCTGATCCTGATCCAATTTCTTTAACGATTCGTCCCATAAGCCAATTATTTCTGACAATGTCTTTCTCCTTTAAAAGAACAATATCTCTTATATTCATCTTTTCCTGTGGCCACCTGCTTCTGTTCTGAAGTGTAGGGATGTAGTCTCTTTTTCATTTGACCAAAATGTGTTAGCTAAGTGCTGTACCGTACAAATCAGCATTAAAAAACGCACCAGGAGGTGCTAAGAATTGTTGAGACTTTTGAGTGAGTAGACATTTTTGGTGATATTATTTGTGGTGATTCAGGATCAGTAGAGACTTCTACTAAGGGACGTGCATTAATAATTCCCGATACTTCTGCCATTAGTGTTACCAGGACTCCGTGGGTTAGCTTGGTTTTTCCAAGATCTCTAAACATCCCAAATCTTCCTTGCTACTCCAATCATACGTTCCCAACTTCCTTCCATATGAGTTACATGAGGCGGGTTGAACACCCACTCACATTCACGGGTCAATAGATAGTGTTTAATTTTATCTTGTCCTTCTTTATGAATATTTTCTCCCAAGATATTGCATGCACCAACACAATTTGTCCCACAATCTGACCGTTTCGCAGGACCTAAGCAGACGTCGCCAATAACCATCCAGCTTAGATCAAGTTGTTGGCCCCATGGAGAGTGATTAGGTCCATTGCGTACTTCTGGGACTTTATGGGCTTGAGCAGCATCTCAGCCCAGCAGTATGGTAATACTCGTAAAACCTCGAAAAGAAGCCTATGGGCTTAAACCTCGAAAAGAAGCCCATCTCAAAAAGAAGCCCCCTATACAGTTTGCAAATGTACTCTCGAAAAGAAGCCCATCTTAAAATGAAGCCCCCTGGGCTTCTTTTCAAGATAGTATAGGCTTTTTTCGAGATAGACTACTATAGTATATGTATTAACAGATGTGCATAAAGCACAGCAAACAGACACAGGTAAAGAGCTTTTGGCCGCACACACTGTGCTGGTCAACGTACCCCCTGGTTGTACCAGCAGAGTACAGCCCCTCTATGTTGTATTCAACAAACCATTTAAGAATTCGATAAAAGAGGAGTTTGAAAAACATATCAATGATAACCCCGATGATTATGTGATGGGTAAGATTGCGCAAGCGATAGGCGAATTCTTATAACAAAGTGGGTTGGCAATGCCTGGTACATGATGAACACAAATCCATCGCTGCAAATTCGGTCGTTCAGAAAGTGTGGGATAAATGTAGTCCTTGATGGTTCTGAAAACAAAGAAGTAAACGTCGAAGGGTTGGTTGGATATGAGATGCCATCATCGACAGACGACACTCTTGAATATTCCATTGTGGATGATGATGACGACGATGATAACGAAATGATTGTATTTGACGGTGAATCATAGGACTGTTTTTTTGGTTTTTATTTTGTTTTTTAATTGGTGTATTAAACATTAATTTCATGGTTGAAAAAATGTCTCAAAAGTCATATTATTGTAGTAGAAATTCACAAAATTTACAGCATTCATTTCGACAAGAAGCCCCCCTCTACAGTTTACAAAAGTACTCTCGAAAAGAAGCCCATCTCGAAAAGAAGCCCACCCAAGAGTACTAAAAAAGAAGAAGCCCATGAGCTTTTTTTGAGGTTTTACGGTACTGTATTCGAATTTTCATCCAAGGGTGGTATCTGGTCCGCAATATTCTTCAAGTGGGGAAAATTGCTGGTTCCCAGGTATGTCATTACATTTAAGTAGCGATGGGGCTGCTATTCTTGCTTTGCCACCCATGGACTCAATTATCAGCTTCTCCAGTTTTCGGCCTTGAACTTCAGCTGCTCTCTTGGCCAACGAGCAATTGCTTTAGTCGTCTAGTATAATGCAAGTTTTTATGAAAGTGTTGATGGTCGTCTAAATATATTTTTGCTAAACAAATTTTAGCACACGATCGGCTCAGCCCAATTCCACCGCAGACATCCGTACATGTAGTACTTACTACTTTGTCTCTTTCGCCTTCTGCGACTCTTTCACCTGCTCCCCGCCATTTACTTTCTGCTTTACTTCCATTTGCTCCCCGCCTTTTGCTCTACTTTTACTTTACCCGCCATTCGCCTTCTGCGGACGGTCACCATGGAATACAGTCGAGTGACGATCACTACCGCATTCTCCACACCTGACATTTCTATCACAAATAGAGAGAGACATCGGAAACATAATTTAACTTCTTAGCAGCATAAGTCTTGGCTAGAAAGTTTCTACAGTCTACCAACGGATGCTGACCATCTTGTAGCGGACACATCCCTTCAGATTTATTCACCTCAGTCATTCTCACATTTACGGTTGAACGTTGCGTGACCTTAGAACGGTAACCGGTCAGTGTACGGTAGTTTCCCGGTGTATCAGTTTTGAACTCATCAACAGTTCCTCTTGGGACATCAGGATCACGTTGGATGTAAGCCATCTCACTTAGAAACTCTGCGCCAGTTTAGCGCCCCCTATCTGGGTTGACTCACATACCATGGCTGCTGGTTGTTATGTTATTGTGATATTTGGTTTTGACGAATAAAGATCTTATTCTACTTGAGTCCTACGTGTCCGGTCGTCTTTATTGTGGTGTGCCTTTTGCCTTACTGGCATGGTGGCAGCTATACGATTACGAGCCCATCCACCATTAGTCGACTTAGTACTTGTGAGTAGCCTACCCAATCTAGTAGGCCTAGCCCAACAAATCGAGCTAGCATATCATCACATACTCTACGCTTTCACACGTGCGACTGACAACACCTAGACTTCTGTATACATTTCTTACCATGGCCGGTACTAGAGCACCCAAGCAATGGTGCTTAACCAGAAATGAAACTATAAATACCTTCGAAAACTGGAAGCAAAACCCTATCTACACACTCTCACTTGATGCAAATGTTGCCCCATTTCTCCTAGATGGTTCTGTTTGGCGTCCCAAAACCAAAAACGACAATGAGGAGGTACCTGTTGCACGTCGTCATACCGCCCAACAAAAACTCACTATCCTTGAACTCATGCTCGGTCAGATCGCTAATTTGCCCTACAATTTCCTCTCTAATCTCTCTCATCCACAAAGGCCTTCCTAAGTTAGTAAAGCAAAGGTATGGCACTGAGCTCCGCACTCGAACTCTGGCGTCAGTGAAACCGGAGATTTCTCAGGCTTTATACTCTCTCTTAGAAGAGTTACGAACTGCGGATGATGCGCATGTATTTCCGTCATCCACATTTCGCTCTCCTTCAGCTTTCACACCCCGCTCCACTGATTCACGTCGAAATTCCAATCCTCGGCAGTCATTCTTCCGACCACAGTTTTCCCAACACAAGTCCTGTCCTGTCTGTAAACAGAGCGGCCGATCGGACGACAAGCATTTCCTCAGTGAATGCCCTCATTTGCCCGAGTCAGACAGGAAATACATGACTAAGGCCCGACAAATCGTTGGCATCATCGATGATGATAACACCTCGGGATGAGCCTGGTGATAATAGTGCACCGTCGACAGCTTTACGAGTCCAAGTTCGCAAGTCCTTATACCTTGACACATTTCACTAACACCACACAGCCAGAATCACACTCTACAGTGGGGCTACAGGAAACATGATTGCCTTTAATGCTGCCACTGCCCTTGGCGCCACCATTAAAAGTAGCTCTCAGTCTGCCCATCAGGTTGACGGATCTTCCCCACTTTCGGTCGTAGGCGAAACAACAATTATTCTCACAAGGGACGACAGGGAATTCAAATTTGAGGGTCTCGTTGTCGAAAAACTTGACGTCGACATTTATACCGGAACTCCTTTAAATGATATCGTCCTCCGACCCGCGAAGCGGGAAATTAAATTGCGTGGTGGTACTACGTACATCTATGGTTCCCAGGTACAGGGCCTTCACCATAACACGGTTCGTCGTGCGTGTGTGCTTCGTGCTCCTGCTGAAGGGGAGACCACTATATGGCCAGGAGAATTTATCGCGGTAGCCATTCAAGATGACGTGTTTGCTCTCGAACCACATAGTAAGGGTACGTTTCCTCGAACCTGGCCAAATTTTGACTTGGTCTCTAGTGTTGCCGGAAGGGTATGTATCCCAAACTCCACCGACACACCTCAGGTTATTAAACGACACGAACATTTTTGCCAAGTCCGACCAACCTTTGTGCCACTGTCGACCAAAAACGATATTCCCCAAAAGTCGCCATCTAAGCCCTGTAAGCCTCCTTCCTCTGTCGCGTTTTCTGATTATGTCAAGCTAGATCCAGACCATATCCTCCCACAGAATGTGAAATCCCAATTCCAATCCATTCTTACTGAATACGATGTTGTTTTCGATCCTATGATTAAAGCCTAAAACGGCTCTGTTGGCCCATTCCAGGCTGTTGTTAACATGGGACCTGTACTGCCTAATCAGAAGAAGGGTCGAGTTCCTCAGTACTCCAGAGATAAACTGGTTGAGCTACAGAACAAATTTGACGAGCTTGAGAAAGTGGGAGTATTTCTTCGCCCCGAGGACGTCGGTGTCTACGTCGAATATCTTAACCCACCTTTCCTTGTCAAAAAAGAGAGTGGTGGTTACCGTCGTGTTACAGCATTCGCCGAGGTCGGACGATATGCGAAACTCCAACCCTCCCTTATGCCGGATGTCAACTCCGTTCTACGTAACATCGCAAAATGGAAGCACTTAATCACTACTGACCTCACAAAGGCCTTTTACCAGATTCCTTTGTCTCGCGCTTCTATGAAGTACTGCGGCGTTGCCACACCATTTCGAGGTGTCAGAGTTTATGCCCAGTGTGCCATGGGTATGCCTGGTTCAGAGACCGTCCTCGAAGAGCTGACTTGTCGGGTACTGGGGGATTTGATTAAGGAGGGAGTAGTAGCAAAGCTTGCGGATGACCTTTATTGTGGAGGGGACAGTTTAGAGGAGTTAATTTACAATTGGCGGCGTCTACTCGTATGCATTTACAAGTGTGGTCTGCGATTATCTGCTAGCAAAACGGTGATTTGTCCATCGAAGCTTTGGCTATTGGGGCAGCCGTTAAACATTTTAGTCCTTTTATCATCCAGTCTCGACATAACACATGTGTCCTAACTGACAGTAAGCCATGCGTCCAAGCGCTGGAAAAGCTATGCAGAGGAGAATTCTCAGTCAGTGCCCGTGTGTCCACCTTCCTGTCCACCGCTAGCAGGCACCAGATTTCTATTCGGCACCTAGCAGGCTCAGCCAACGTCCCATCCGACTTTGCTAGTCGCAACGCTCCACCATGCTCAGTTGACAACTGTCAGGTTTGCTCATTTGTCAACGGCGCGATAGAGTCAACGGTACTACGTTCATCGATACGTAATTTCATTACTGGAGACGCCAAACTCCCGTTCACCAGTCGGCCAGCTTGGCTAGCCATCCAATCCGAGTGTCCAGACCTTAGGCGTGTAAAAGCTCATCTTATTCAAGGAACGCGTCCATCTAAAAAGTTAACCAATGTCAGGGACATTAAACGGTACCTTAACTGTTGTTGCATTGGAAGAGATGGTCTCTTTGTAGTCAACCGCACTGAACCACTCTCACTTAAGCATGAATGTATCATTGTCCCTCGCCATGTATAAAAGGAATGTTGACATCACTTCACGTCCGGCTAGATCACCCAACTAGTCACCAACTTAAGTTATCCATTCGCCGCCACTTCTTTGCGCTTGACTTGGACAAAACCATCGATCAGGTGTCAGAATCGTGTCATCACTGTGCCTCGATCCGTACTGTACCCACCATCGCAATTGAACAGTCCACTGATGATCCTCCGTCGAAGCTCGGAGTCACCTTTGCCGCCGATGTCCTAAAAGGCGAGCGTCAACTTCTTGTTGTCAGAGAGACGGTGACGTCTTACACCCTTTCGTGTTTAATCAGCGATGAGAAGCACGACACTCTTCGTGATATCTTAATTCGCTTATGCATTGGCATGTGCCCCGTGGAGGGCCCCTCAGCAACCATCCGCACAGACCCTGCCCCGGGCTTCATGGCACTCGTCCACGATCCCGTCTTACTGAAGGCAGAGTAAAGAGCATCAACAAAAACCCGGTTGGAGAGAAAGCTGTACGCGAATTGTCAGAAGAGTTACTTCGGCAAGGGCCAGGTGGCGGTCCCATCTCACCGACAGTGCTTGCTGTCGCCACATCTCGTCTTAACTCCCGTATCCGAACACGAGGATTGTCGTCTCGCGACACAGCGAGATCAGTTCACTCATGACCAAATCCCTATTTCTGACCGCAAGTTGATTATCAGCCAACAGCACCTCAGAGCCTCTAATCACGCGCACAGCGAAAATTCTAAGGCACCCGTCGCGCCTAACGTTTCTATTACGGTTGGTGATTTAGTCTATACCTGTGGACAGAGCGCAAGACCTGTGCACGAGATCGCTATCTCGTTGTTTCTGTAGATCAAGTTTCAAGTTTCAAGTTTATTGTTTCACACAATACAATACAATACAATATGAACAGAAACATAAATTAATAAATACAATTGTGTGAGGAGGACGCATTAAGCCAAGGCTTTAAGTTTGGTCCTCCAGATAAGTAATATATTTAATTATTTAATTTAAGTGAGAGAACAAAAACAAACTTCTTTCTTTCGTCAAATTTACAAATAAAATTAAACAAAAAGGCACAAAAAAAGAAAAAAAAACAGTCTTAAGGCAATTGTGAATTACTAATGTTCTAAATAGTTTGAAATAAGTGTTTGTTTGTATTTTGTTTTAAATTAATATTAAAATAAATATAATTTGTTTTTGAAATATTCAGTGATAACTTATTTGCTTTAAACCAAAGAGACACTTTGTTAAGTTCATTATTAATTATAGATACAAGATTATTTTTGTTTTCGTGAGAAATAATAACATTTGTGTCATCTGCAAATAAGATAAAATTAATTAATTTTGAAACATTTGGAAGATCATTAACGTAAATTAAAAAGAGTAGTGGGCCAAGGATTGACCCTTGTGGTACACCACAGGTAACATGCAAGAGTTGAGAATTGGTTGAGTTTATTGATGTATATTGTTGGCGAAATGATAAGTAGTCTTTTAAAAGTAGTAGTGGAAAGTGTAGATGGTAGATGGAAAGTGGTGCAACGTCCGAAAGTTTACTCACTCACGATTGAGAAGCGCTACTTATCGTGTAAAGAAATCAGAGTGTTTTACTGTAAATCTCTATAATGTTCCCTATTATGTCATAATTATTCATGAATTATTCATGATTTCTGCCCACGTTCGTCCTGGAAAAAAAATTACGCACCCCGGAAGAATCACCAATGGAAGTTCCAGCACAGTTGTCTCATCGCACATCCACACGTTCACGCAGATTTCCTAGTCATCTCTCTGACTACGTTCTTGATTTATAATGTTTCATACGTAATATAAGTTTCGACCATTCAATTTAGATTTTGAGTGCTTTTGCTTTCTTTGTTTTGTTTTTGACTTTTGTTTTTGTTTTATGAGAAGAGAAAAAAAAAATGATTACGCCAGTCTAGCGCCCCCTATCTGGGTTGACTCACATACCATGGCCGCTGGCGATTTTTTTTTCATACATAAGTTGGGGACCCCTCATGAAACGTCACAAAATAAACTATGAATGAATAATTCATCAGTTAAATTTCTTGTTCCGTGTGCACCCAAGCGTATAGCAACAAGTGATTACAACTGCGATACGATTCTTTCTAGGCCTAGGATTCTAGGTCAATTCACGTGCTTGCCTTCGCGCACTCTTCTTCATTTAACACACCACTATGCAAAATGTGTCGAGGCTAATCGACAGCTAGGCAAGACACATTCAACTAAGTAGTAATTGGAAATAGCCCAACGAAAGCTCAGACCCACGAGAATAAAGAATGTGTATAATTTGTGTACTGTAATTTTTTAATTCTGCTATTTTATTATCAAACAATATGCATTTATATATATATTACTCAAAGGAACTTTTAAAATGCGCGTATATGAACACATGAGATGGAAAGATTAGACCCACGAGAATAAAAAATGTATTTTTGTGTAATTTAATTGTTTAATTTTGCTGACTTGTTACTCGAACTGTGTCATCCATAATACACACACACGTCACACACACCCACTACTACTAGAATAGACAGGTAACGGGACGATTCGGCCCTGGTACGATTCGGCCCGGGACTATTTGGCCCGGGACGATTCGGCCCTGAGACGATTCAGCATACTTAAATTTATCGGCTTTGATTCGCATTTATAAGCATTTTTCCCCAAACTTTATTTTCAGAGAGACTATGGGGTAGTACTACTAGGGATAAAGATGCAATAAAGCAAACATTTTGAAAACATTGTCGAAAATGATCAATTTTTAGTCACGCGAACGATGTAAACAAGGTACGCCCTAGTCTGTTGGCCGCGTGGCGAATGCACGAAATAAAGGTTTTCGAAGTAATAAATTGAATATAAAATTATCTTTTTTAGTAATTTATTATATATATTATATCAAGATTGTCAATATCAATAAATACGGATTGTTAAACACCTTTAAAAACTGTATAAATACCAAAAAAATGAATATGAATTTGGTCCAAAGTGAGACGTTTTTCGGCCCACAAAGTGAGACGTTTCGCCCCAAAAGTAAAGTGGGCCGAATAGTCCCGGACCGAATCGTCTCAGGGCCGAATCGTCCCTGAATCAATAGACATGGGTTTAAAGACTAATAATTAGGCCTAATATTATTAATAGAAACTATAATTCTTTAGTATTAAATTCTATTAAAAAACACCATAAACTAAAGGCTGATTATTTCGACAATCCACACAAAACGCCGCTATTCTTTTATGAAATCGCACGCCGCAACCACAGGACAGCGGAGATAGGCCTAGAATCGTATCGCAGTTGTGTAATCACTTCTTGTTGCTATACGATTGGGTGCACACGGAACAAGAACATTTAACTGATGAATTATTCATGTTTATTTTGTGACGTTTCATGAGGGGTCCCCAACTTATGTACGAAAAAAAAAATCGCTGCCCGCTCGTTGTTATGTTATTGTTGTGATATTTGGTTTTGACGAATAAAGATCTTCTACTTGTGGTGTGCCTTTTGCCTTACTGGCGCTGTGAACATTCTGAGAATCTGGATCGTTTTCATTTTCCTTTTGTGTTTTGCGACCTTTTCTCTCCATTTATTAATTATGAAGCCTGTGGTAACTTCTCTACAATTGGTTTAACACCATGAGGAGTGTTTAACGTAATCAGATGGGCGTAGCTCCTGCATTTCCGTCAGCACACAAATCAGCCAGTTCTTGGAGTGCGGTCAAATCACCTGCTTTGAATCTTCTATATTTGTCTTCTATATAAGTCTCACGATGATTTCAGCTGATATTAAGGTTTGGTTCCCGAATCTGTCTTCTAGCCCAGTCCAGGCCTCATGATAGGCCTTGTCAACATCTTGAACATGCCTTAGTCTGAATCGATCAACCAAAACTTTTGCTTCGCCAGTAGTATATATTTACACAGGGAATGACAGCTTTTCAACAGTGTCCACACAGGCTGTTTTCACCATAGCTTCAAAGGATCTTTTCCACGGAAGAAACATTATTGGATCCCCTAAAAGTAAATATCCGGTTCTTGCAAGGGTAATCGTTGATGTGCCAATATTCGAATGTAGGCCTACTCCTGTATATGATTTGGTTCGTAAGGTCTAGCTCCAGGATTAAGATTAGACGTTATGGTAATTCTCTATCCGCTGACTGGGTCCATCTTTGGAAGTTTGTTTAGCACTTCTGCCATTCGTTAACTGGGTATAGGCCTAACTGTATCTTCGGGTGCGCCTTGCACATCTTCCATCTGATTATTGATTTTTTAACTGTGAAAGCTTAAGCCTCAAATTATTAGTAGTAACAGCCGACGACTTAAATCATAAAGACATACAGTATACGTAGGATTTGTAGTCATACTGATCGATAATAAATGATACTACGATTGTTTTTAACGTCTGTCTACGATTTATTCAATCATTATTCTCATCTGCTACACACAGCAGAAACAACGTGCTCTCACAGGAGCAAGGAATTATGGGTACAAATTATGACGTATAACACAAATATGAGGTGACAACAACACTCCCCCTTCACCTCATAATCTGAACAAACATGTTTAGATGAGAAAAAAAAATTTAAAAAAACAAACACACACAGCTACATGCTGTGAGATTCAATCATATTTCAACATTTTCACTTTACCAGTTTCCAAACAAAAACTTTGTGAATGTCTGGAGTTTTGCCTTACTAAGGGGTTTAGTGAGTGCGCCAGCGACCATCTCCTCGGTTCGACAGTATTGGAGATAAATTTTCCCTTCTTGTAATATTTGTCTTATGAAATGGTACTTTATATCGATATGTTTTGATCGCTGTCGAAACACCGGGTCCCTGCATAGAGCAATCGCTCCTAGACAGGTTCCATTTCTCAAAAAACGGCCTAGAAAACGAATCAAGAAGCATTTTTGGGTAGAAGCTGGGATCCACTTGATTTAGAATCAAAATTCGGCCATCTAAGCCCTTAATTTGCATAATTAAAAATGGCGGCCATTTTTTATAATTACCTTATATCTCGAGAACCACTAGTCACAGATAATTAATTTTTGTCTCAAAATGTTTTAAATATATGTTTTTATATTCACTTTAATGACACATTTTCTCAAAAAGTGGATGCAAGTCTTATTTCTGACATTTTGACCTTTGACCTTGATTTATCGTATCTAAGTAACCAATAATCGGAGAGACACGAAATAGGGCTCAAATTGTTCAGAAACTATACATTCATATTTATTATACTGAAATGTTTTTACAAAAAATGGCCAATTCTACAACTATTGACCTTTGAACTATTAGTCAAATATAATAATATAATAAATAATATAACTTTGAAAATTGTGGTCTTATGAATTTTTTTTCTTTTTAAATTGTTTAAAACATGTGTGTTTCTATCCAGTCTAATGGCACATTTTGTACAAGAATGGCCGATAGTATGGTTATTGACCTTTAAACTACAGCATATGCCTACTGTATACTCATTCATTCTGCTTTTATTCAATATTTCTCTTTGCAGTATATATAAAATAAAACTGAATTGCGAGAGATTTACATATAAAATTGGTACAAGCTTTCAAACATCAAAATTTACAACATTAAAAAGTTAAAAAGTTAAAAAAAAAAAAAAAAAAAAAAAATATTTTTAAAAAGGAGATATTACACATGGAAGAAACTGATGAAAGTACTTATTACTTATTATTATTATTATTGTTGTGTTTATTTTGGTTTATTAATTAGTCTACACAGTGCTGGAAAACATGAGTTGTTGAATCTTTTAGTATTGCCATATATTTCACTTTGCTTCTTAGCATTCCTAAGTATCCTGCCATACTAAATATAATATAATTGCTTAACTATGAAATTATTTATACACTAATAATAATTAGTACAATTATAAAATTCACTGCCATCAAATATGATGTGTTATGATTTATATAGATTTAAAAAAAAATTTGAACACGTAAGTTACATTTGTTGAAATTTGAAATTTGAAATTACCTGCCATCAATATGATGGAGTTATAGATTTTTTTTAATGTGAACATGTCAGCTACATTTGGAAATTACCTGCCATCAATATGATGGATTATGATTATAGATTTAAAACAGAATTTGAACACATCAGCTACATTTGGAAATTTGGAAATTACCTGCCATCAATATGATGGATTATGATTGTATAGTACCTGCCATCAATATGATGGATTATGATTTTATATTTAAAAAAGAATTTGAACAGAAGCACTGGTTGAAGTTTACCATTAGATAGCTCCGAACCAAAATCTGTTGGTGATGGCAAATGCTGGATTGGCGATACAGCTTTTTTCCATACGAGTGCTTGGAAGTGTGCTCTTTTTATATGTTGGTGCACTGCATCGCTTGTTGGAGGTAATGCCTCTGGTTTTGTTTTTAGTAGCGTGGAAGCGACTCTATAGTTCACTATGTCGGTCGGTTGGTCGGTCTGTCTGTCTGTCGGTCTGTCTGTCTGTCTGTCGGTCCGGTATCACTATGCGTTTTATCGCTTTCTGACCTTATCTTGATATCAGTTTAATCTAGCTAGGTCAATTTTTCACAGTATATTCCTTATGGCCAGGAATCAATGTGGTTATGTTTTCACGGTGCGCAATAAAAAAATTACGCGGTCTACGCACGATTTAACGAAATCACGTTTGTAATCATATCTTCACAACCATGAATCACAATTAAATAATATTTGGTACTCATAAATTTCAGGGCATAAATCATCATATGGCAATACAATTACGTGCGTAGCGCATGTAACGCATGCGTACGCGCGCTTAAAATTTTCAAAATTTATTTTCGATGAAATAAGAGTACATTTCAGGCAATTTTAAGCGTTTACAAAATTGCCATGAGTGCGCAAATTTTTGCGCGCGCACTGCGCGTTAAATGTTATTGCGCACTCTTTTTGCCCGATTTCTGTTTTCTTGACTTACTTTTCAACTCGAAATTACGTTATACGAGCACGTCGAAAGTGACAGGCTACGCACGTGTAAATTAAAAAAATATAAATGTTTTTAAACATTTCAACATTTTTAAACATGTTCAGTAATTTCGGTCAGTATAGTTCACTATGTCGGTCGGTCGGTCTGTCTGTCTGTCTGTCGGTCTGTCGGTCTGTCTGTCGGTCTGTCTGTCGGTCTGTCTGTCGGTCCGGTATCACTATGCATTGTAGCACGCGACTTAATGGCTGTTGGCCTTGTTTTTTAAAAGCCTAACTTCATTGGTACTTTTAACTTGACCAACACCATAAACGTAGCAAATGAATCTTTCCGATTTCATAATAACTTGGTCACTGATAGGTTTCTCCCAGGTCTTTAATTAGTTCATAATTTTTTTTTAATACTTCCCATGCCGATGCCTTTGAGTGACCACTTAGATATGAGCAGGGAAGAGTTAAATTACTGCATGTATGTATTAATGTAATTTAACTCTTCCCTGGATATGAGGTAGTATCGCATCCACTAATAGTGTGGAATGGAATCAGTGCTTTTGCATAACCCTCGGGCAAGGCTTGAAAAATGTCTTTTATAGATACTTTCTTTTTTTTGGATGTCCCTGTCATCATCCATTTGGATACCATGCTTTGGTAGTGAGACACTAGAATCACTAGTACGTCTGTATCCCTAGAAGCAACTACAACTGTGTCGTATCGGACATTGGCAGCATGACAAGTCTCGTGTCCGATTCTTCATGATCTGCGACCAGAGACAACGTATTCGTGTAGACTTTTGATGATTTAACAACTGATTCTTTCATAAATCCACCAGCTGTGACAATTTCTTTGTCTATAGGAGCTTGACGAATCAACTCCTCTGATAAAAATCGTGCCAGATCTGCTTTATTATCTTGTAATTCCAAAAAGTTTGACCAGCAATTTGGCAGCGGTATTTCACCACTTTCTATAATTCGACGAATTGGTCTCTGTGTTTTGGTTCATCTTTGTCTGGTGGTGTCCTTTATTGACAGTTTTAAGTTAGGCATGCCATGTTAAAAAAACCAAAAAAAAAACCCAGAGGCATTACCTCCAACAAGCGATGCAGTGCACCAGCATATAAAAATAGCACACTTCCAAGCACTCGTATTGAAAAAAGCTGTATCGCCAATCCAGCATTTGCCATCACCAACAGATTTTGGTTGGGAGCTATCTAATGGTAAACTTCAACCAGTGCTTCTGAAAAATGAAGCTATTCCTACTCCTTCGTTAGAGATGATTTATCGTGGATGCAAGACACGATGCATAACCAATAGATATAGGTGCAAGAAGTCAAAACTACTATGTACAGCTTTATGCCGCTGTAACAACGCTAAAGATGACGGAAACCTTTGCATGAATGATCAAAACTGATGCCCTTAACATGTTCATTCCAAATGTAGCTTACGTGTTCACATTTTCTTTCAAACCTATACAATCATAATCCATCATATTGATGGCAGGTAATTTCCAAATTTCCAAATGTAGCTGACGTGTTCAAATTCTTTTTTAAATCTATAACCGCAAACCATCATATTGATGGCAGGTACTATCATAATCCATCATATTGATGGCAGGTAATTTCCAAATTTCCAAATGTAGCTGACGTGTTCAAATTCTTTTTAAAATCTATAATCATAATCCATCATATTGATGGCAGGTAATTTTCAAATGTAGCTTACATGCTCAAATTCTTTTTTAAATCTATTATCATAATCCATCATATTGATAGCAGGTAATTTCCAAAGGTAGCTGACATGTTCACATTAAAAAAAATCTATAATCATACTCCATCATATTGATGGCAGGTAATTTCAAATTTCAAATTTCAACAAATGTAACTTGCGTGTTCAATTTTTTTTTATTCTGTATAAATCATAACACATAATATTTGATGGCAGTGAATTTTATAATTTTACTAATTATTATTGTGTATAAATAATTTCATAGTTATGCAATTATATTATAATTATTTTCATTTCATTTATTTATTTCACTTTACAAATATATCAATATAAAGTGGAGGAGCCTAAAAGAAAGCAAAGCTTGTGGTGAATAGGCTTCTCAAAACAAAACAAATAAAATATACATAATATAACACAATTAGAAACTCCAAAAAAACGACAATTAAACTAATATCTTTTCTCTAACACATAAGTTTAACATGTTTAAAACTAAAAAAACAAGTAAAAAATAGATTATATAAATTATTTAAGAAATATCAAATATATCAATAATAAAAGAATTTACAAAGAACCTTCAACCAATAATAGTTTAAATAGACGTTTAAATAAAGCACAGTTATGAGATTTTTTAAGAGATAAAGGAAGAGAATTCCAGAGTTTAGGTCCAGTATATACAAGGGTATTCATTTTAAGTCTAGTTCGAGTAAATGGCAGGTGATACTGATCCTTTTGTCTTGTTTGGTGGGTGTGGTATTGTTTATTTTGAGTGAATTTACTGGATATTATAGGTGGTAAGTGTCCGGCGGTTAATTGAAACATGATGACACCAACATTAAATCTATAGAGATCCTCAATTTTTAATATTTTATTTTTTTGAAAGAGATCTTGGGTGTGAGCACGAAAAGTTACCCCTGAGATAATTCTGACAGCTCGTTTCTGGATTAATAAAATTTTAGTAATAATTGATTTTGAAGCATTTCCCCAAGCAAGAACACCATAATTTAAGTACGATAAAATAAGAGTAGAATATAAAATATTTAATACTTTTTGAGGAAATATTGATTTCAATTTATACATCATGCCAACAATTTTTGATAATAATTTGCAAAGGTAATTAACATGGGCTTTCCAGTCAAGTCTGTCGTCAATAAATATACCAAGAAATTTTGTGTTGGTTATTTGATTAATAGGAACATTGTTGAAAATAATATCTTTTGGTAACATACTATATTTGTTACTAAACAACATAAAATTGGTTTTTAGCATATTTAGTGATAGCTTGTTTGCATGTATCCAAGTAGTAACCTTTTTTAGTTCTTGATTAACGATGTCACAGAGACTATCTGGATCATCATATGAATAAAACAGACTTGAATCATCCGCAAACAGTATTGACGACATGACATTAGATATATTATTGAAATCATTTGCATAAATTATGAAGAGAAGTGGGCCCAGAATCGAACCCTGGGAGACACCACATGTAACAGGTCTGCAGCTTGATTCAAAATTATTTAATGATACAAATTGTTGCCTATCAGAAAGGTAACTTCTAAACCATTTTTGAGCCACCCCTCTAATTCCATAGTTTGATAATTTATGCAGTAAGATTTCATGATTAACAGTATCGAAAGCTTTGGAGTAATCGAGGAAAATACCAATTGTATGCATATGATTATCTAAGGCTGATGTAATCATGTCAACGAAGTGTAAAATGGCAAGTGACGTAGTGTGCTTTTCTCTAAATCCAAATTGAATGTTTGAAAAAATATTACACTGGTTTAAAAAATGTAAAGTGCGCATATATACAAGCTTTTCTAAAATTTTAGAAAATGATGTCAATAGTGAAATTGGTCGGTAATTTGATGCTTCTTGAGGACTTCCTTTCTTTAATAAAGGAATTACTTTCGCAATTTTCATTCTTTTAGGGACAAACCCGTTACATATTGAAAGATTATATATATGAGTTAAAGGCGTTACAATGTTGGGAATAATGCTTTTAATTAAATCATTGCTTATTCCATCAAATCCAGGACTTTTTTTTTCTTAAGGGTATTTACACTATCAATAACGTCCATTTCCGTTATTGGAACGAAAAAAATACTGTTTTTATTCGGATCATTCATATAACTATGAAAAGATTTGTTTGTAGTTGGAATCGATTGTGCTAAGGAAGTGCCAATATTTGAGAAATATTCATTGAGGTGTTCAACTATGATCTGTTTGTCATCGATAGTTTGACCATTAATTTTTAATTTTCCGATCGCTTTGCGACTTTGATCGGGATTCAATACATAATTTATCACTTTCCACGTTCCTCTTATATCATTGTATACGGATTGAAATTGACCGAAAAAATAGTCTTTCTTAGAAGAATATTTTTATATTTGTTATATTTCGTCTTAGATTCGAGTGTTTTAGAAATTTTAAATTTATAAAAACGTTTGTTCTTCTTATTTATTGATTTTAATATAGACCTTGATATCCATGGCATACGAGGGATTTTTTTACGACTTCTGACACGACTTGCCCTTTGACTAAAACATTCATTTTGAAGAAATTTAAGTCTTTCCATAAATACATCAAAAGACTTGTTAGCGTCATTTTCATCTAGAACTAATTGCCAATCAGAGTTTGCCAAACGTGAGCAAAAAGTGAGCCAACGATTGGGGATTAAAAGAGTAGATTGTCTTATTACAATGACAGTTACAACGTTGATTAACCGTTAGCGAGGTTTTTGCAAATATCGGAAAATGATCCGATATATCGGATACAATAATTCCCGAGACCGGGAAAGGGTGGATATTGCTAAAAATATTGTCAAGTAACGTAGATGAAGTATTAGTTACACGTGTGGGTTTAGTAATAAGTGGAATAAGTGAAAATGAAATTAATGTATCTAGAAATTCACTAATGCGTGAATTTTCATCGTGATGTAGTAAATTTAAATTAAAATCGCCCATAATAAACACATTTTTATTTGTTAATGCTTGATGTGAGAGAATGTTTTCAATTTCAGTGTTAAATAATGATATGTTACTTTGTGGTGGTCTGTACACGACTCCAACGACAATATTTTTTTTATTAGGACATCTGATTTCTACAAAAATAGATTCCAATATGTCATTCATAAATTGTAATTCAGATAATTCTTGGCAATCGAAGGTAGAAGGCAAGTATATTGCTACACCACCTCCACGTTGATCGCCAGGTCTACTGTTTGTTAACAAATTATAGCCAGGGAGTGAGTAAAGGTTATGTGAAGAATCAGATAGCCAAGTCTCTGTGAGACCAACAATTGTAGGAGCAGAATCAATATGTGATAAAAAAGAATTATAGAGGTGGTCAAAATTTGTATTCATACTACGGATATTGAAGTGTAGTAATGAAATTTGGTTTGTATCCGATGCAAAATGTTCATGAAATTTGTGTTCAGTGAGGTATTCACAATTTAAAGGAAAAAACCCTTGATCATCAAATGCGTCATAATCAAGGTATGAATTAGTAATGTTAAAATCAATCATAATATATATGCATAGTAATATTAATATTTAAGATATTTATAATACATTGTGTTAGCATTTTTTTGGAGTAAATAATAAATAGATAAAAAATAATAATAAATAAAATAAGATATATAATAAAGTATTTTCTTTCTGACATGTTTAGGAAAAAAATTAAATAGTAGCATGCTCCGCCAATTAAACATTTAAGAAATTAAAAGAAAGCAGTTACAAAATATGTGCAATTAAAGTTGGTTGCCATACAACAAACCATTAACATTCATAGAGGTACCATTTCTGAAAGTTGGTTGCTTCCCCTTTTCATAGGCCGTGATCATTACTTCTCAGGATAATGTATACAATTAAAGTTAGCCATACAACTGACCATTGATATAGAGGTTACCATTTCTGAAAGTAGGTCACTTCCCTTCTTCATATGCCTTGGTCATCACTTCTCTCAAGCCTCTTTTTTTCTTTAAGTCTGATTCACTGAGATCATCAATGACAAATTTACTGGTATTTTTAAATAGTGACCTCGCTTGTGTAAAGACTTGATTACGTTGAGAACGGTATACGAACCGTACGATAATATGTCTTGATGTTTCATTCGGTGTACGGGGCCTTCATATACGATGAGCGTTTTCAATTTTGATGTCTGGTATATTTAGTTCTTTTTCAATCAAATCTGTAATTTTCACTATAGCATTTTCATGATCATGTTCTGGAAGACCGCCGAATTGCAAGTTGTAAGATCTTGAGTGCCGTTCGAGCTTATTCAGTTGTTTTTGCATCGTTGACAACTTCAATTTTTCATTTCCAACATCAGCCGAAACATCTTTAATGTTCGCATCTAAAGTAGCAGTTTTATTTTTTAAATCCGATATTGAAGCACATGCGACTTCAATTGATTTTTGTGTGTGTGTCCATCCTCGTAAGCATGGTTTGTTGGTTACGCAAGACCGAATCCAGCTGGTCACGAATACCGCGCAGATCTGTTGTTAGTCCTACAAGTTCACCCCTCAATAGCTCTGTGTCCGTTTCGGCGACAGCGGCTTCCAGTATTGGTGGCTCAGGTGATGTTGGGGCTAAGACCATTTCCTTCTTTTTTGGCATTCTAACTTAAAATTTCACCGTGTAATTAAGATGTGGTATACTACAAATGAAATACTCACAGTTCAAATATACTTAGACTTGATGATAGTTAGATATTAGTAACGTTTTAGAGGATATTTAGCGGAGCTGCTACGACTAACCATTCATTCACATGCCATGTTGTCAAAAATTGTATAGTATACAGTAGGCCTATGCTGTAGTTTAAAGGTCAATAACCATACTATCGGCCATTCTTGTACAAAATGTGCCCATTAGACTGGATAGAAACACACATGTTTTAAACAATTTAAAAAGAAAAAAAATTTCATAAGACCACAATTTTCGAAGTTATATTATTATTAATATTATATTATATTTGACTAATAGTTCAAAGGTCAATAATTGTAGAATCGGCCATTTTTTCTAAAAACATTTCATTATAATAAATATGAATGTATAGTTTCTGAACAATTTGAGCACTGAGATACGATAAATCAAGGTCAAAGGTCAAAATGTCAGAAATAAGACTTGCATCCATTTTTTGAGAAAATGTGTCATTAAAGTGAATATAAAAACATATATTTAAAACATTTTGAGACCAAAATTAATTATCTGTGACTAGTGGTTCTCGAGATATAGGGTAATTATAAAAAATGGCCGCCATTTTTAATTATGCAAATTAAGGGCTTAGATGGCGGATCGAATTTCGCTTGGGATCCTCCATATTCATAATCAGCGAGGTCGAAATATCCTAAATCAAGTGGATCCCAGCTTCTACCCAAAAAATGCTTCTTACACCATATTTCAGAGGAAATAGAACTTGTCTACTTGGTTATCTCCCATTATGAGGACCTTTGATACTTCATTAATCATAGAACCCTTTAACAATTCTAGGAGGTACAGGGCTTCCTGTGTAGTAGCTCCTAGGGCCATATACTCAGCCTCACATGTCGAAAGGTCAACAGTGGGCTGTCGTTTGGTTCTCCATGAAATTGGGGCGCTGCCCTCACTCATATAGAAGCAGTACCCTGTGGTACTTCTTCGGTCATTTGAATTTGCCCAATCAGAGTCACTGTAGCCAAAATAATCTGAATTTGTCAGAAATAGCCTTTCTATAAGTTAGTCTGTAATTAGCAGTTCCCTTTAGATATCTAAGCACATGCTTGGCAGTAATAAGGTCTTCTAACTTGGGGTCAGCTAGGTTCTGGGATAACTTTCCCCCATGCAATGTCGGGTCTGGTACATGTGGATAGGTATATCAAACTACCAATGATTTCTCTGTACTTATTTGGATCAACTTTATCAGTTTGATTGTAAGTATCAATTTTGATTTCACATGGGGTGGTTCTGGGTTTGCAATCTGACATAGAAAACTTATCTAATATTTTCATGATATATCTATTTTGGTTCATTGATATCCCACTCTTTTCCAGTACAAAGTCTATGCCAAGAAAGTAGGATACTTCATTTAAATCCTTCATTTTAAATTGACGTTTCATAGAGTCTTTGAAGTGATTCATGACCTCTGCGTTTGAGGCTGCAATTAGGAGGTCATCTACCCAAACTAAAACATAGATAATCTTATCCTTAATACATTTAAAATACAAACAGTGGTCTGCAGTGTTTCTTTCGAAACCTTCGTTGACCAAATGATCATGGAGAAGCTTGTTCCAATTCCTGCCTGATTGTTTCAGCCCGTAGAGTGATTTTTCCAACCTCCAAACAAGTTCATCGCCATCCTCGGATTTTACCACATACCCTACAGGTTGTCTTATGAAAATTTCTGTATCTATGTTAGCATTTAGGTAGGCGGTACTGACGTCCATTTGATGGCCGATAAGTTCTTTCTGTACTGCAATTTGCATGAGCATGCGTACGGAAGTCATGTTCGCAGTGGGGGAAAAGGTTTCAAAATAATCCACCCCCTCTATTTGGTTGTAACCTTTTGCAACAAATCTGGCTTTGTAGGACTTATTGCCTTGGGCTGCTTCTTTAATATTAAACACCCATCTTCCGCCCACTACGTTTTTATCCCTAAGTAATTTCACCAACTTAAAGGTTTCATTTTCTTCTAAAGCTTTCATCTCATTTTCCATGGCCACCCTCCAGTTATTTGAGTGCTCTGATGTTATGGCTTCAGTGTATGTGGTTGGGATTTTACCAAAGGTTTCTTTAACATTGAATACAGAGTCCTCGCCCTCGAAATTGGTTTCATAATTCTGTAAGTAGCTGGGTGGTTCCCTTTTTCTTTGTGGGTATCTTTTGGTCTGGTCATTTTGTTGGGTATTCTCAGATTCAGTCGGACTCTGATCTGATGTGTGGTTTTCAATTACTACATTTTCTTCAATTGTTGTTTCGTTTTGGGTAGGGTTTTGTGTCCCGGTTTTATTTATGTTAGGAATTTCATCTTCGGTTTCATGATCATCTGATGTTTGAGTTTCTTGATTATTTTGGGATTTTGGTGCCATTTTAATGAGCCTGACCCTTTGGACTTTGTCTTCATTTGGGTAATAGGCCTACACTAGGTATGCTGGGCTTATGGTGTCATATCCGACGAAAATTTCTTGTTTACATTTCGAATCTAATGTCTTTGTTCCGTGGATATATGCATAACATAGGGAGCCGAATATGTTCATTTTGGCTAAATTTGGTTTGGTCCCTGTGAAAGCCTCGAAAGGGGTTTTCTTTAGCCTATTGTTAAAGCATCTATTTCTGATGTAAGCCGCTGTTTTTATGGCGTACGTCCATAGGTGTTTAGGGAGATGAGCCTCTATTATGAGGCATCGGGCCATTTCAAATAATGTGCGCCATGATCTTTCAGCCGTCCCATTTTGGTGGTTGTGAGGGGATTCAGGGGATGAGAATTCTGGTTTAATACCTTGGTTTCTTAAAATTGTAGTGAAATCATGGCTGGTGAACTCGCCACCATTATCACATCTTAGTCGCTTGACTTTACCAATCGGGGAACAATCAGTCAGGAATTGGGTTAAAGCTATCTTGGCGTCACTCTTGTACCTGAGAAGATAAACAGATGTTATACCTGAATAGTCGTCAACAAATGTTATAGAATATTTAAACCCATCCTTCCCAATCGGATCTATTGGTCCGGCTAGGTCTGTGTGGATTAATTCTAATGGGTAATTTGCCTTTTTGTCGGCTTCCCTGTTTCGGGAGTTTGTAAATTTGCCTTTAATGCATACATCACATGTAGATTCATTATTTGGTAGTTTATCAATTTTCATTCCATCTACAACATTTTCAAGGTTAAGTATGTCCTTTTTGTTGCAGTGTCCCAATACTTTGTGCCAATGGTCAATAGAGAAGTTCATTTTGTCTGTGTTTTCACCTACTTTCAGACGGTAAAGACCATCTGCGACTTCAAGGTCAAATGTTGAGCTGCCTTTCTTCATCCAACTACCTTCCTCTTTAAATGTTAGTTCTGCCCCGTTTTCTGTGGCCCGTTTCACGCTAAAGATGCTCTGTGGGTAGGTTGGACAATAGAGGGCGTTTGAGAGTGTTGCCCTCACATTTTCGCCTTTGTTGTTGATGATGTTTATTTCTGCGTCTCCTCTCTTTATATTATAGTGCTTCCCTTCATTTTGGTTCCGTCGGCCAGTTCGATGCAGTGATGAGTCGGTTTAAAATTTGGGTCAATTTTTATGAACGTGTCCTTGTTGATTGCGTGCGAGGTGGGTCCTGTGTCCACAATGATGGCATCTTTCTTGCTCGACTCACTAACGCAAAAATGGTAGGTGTGGTTTGTTTTAACTTTGTCTTTTGAATGCCTGTAGCAATCATCTTCCAGGTGTTTTGTTCCTTTATGGTATTTGCATCGCTTATCACACTGCTTTACTAAGTGTTTGGTAGAGCCGCAACCATAACATGATAGGTTTGTTATTTTCATGACTGTGTCCTCAGCTTTCTCTAGGCCTAGGCCCGTGTCGTCTGGTTCATCAAAACACTCGGTTTCTTCAAATCCTCTTAATGCAGCTTTGAATTTTCTCAGGGAAATATCGTCGTTAGATTGTGTAATATGGATCGAAAACGGTTTAAATTTCTGGGTCGGTAATCCCTTTAGGAGTATAGAGATTAAGAGTTTTTCGCCTGGTGCTTCCTTCGCTCTTTCGAGAGCTCCAATTAATTTTTCCGCTCTTATGATGTATCCAGTTACACTTTCCCCCTTCTCCATTTGGATATTAATTAATTTCATATACAACGATACAATTCGTGGTTTGGTGTTTGCTTGGTAATGTTCTTGGAGTATTGTAATGGCTTTCTTACCGTCACCGTTACTGTGCTGTTCGCGATTGATAATTTGTTATGCGTACCGCCCTCTATAGTTTGTCTCCACTGTTCGATAAGTGTTAATGGCGGCTCGGCAGTCACAAATATTGTTTTCATCTCAAAACGTATGAATATATTAGTTTTACTTGATATTGTTCATTATAGGTATTGATAGGTGTTTTATTATGTTACTCTGAACCTTATACCTTTATTTGGGTTTTATAGTTACCACATTTGGTAGAGTATTTAGTGATATTTCTCAGCGAGAATACCCATGTGCGTATTCTGTGTTTACCACACTGCTTGACCTAGGCCTAGTTGTGATCGTATAGTACGAACGTTACATTTAAATTAATGTTTTGGTTGATATGATCTGAATTGTTATTTTATTGTATTAATTATAATCAACGAATTAGATACAAATGTTATCAGTTATCAGGCATTTATAAATTGTATAAAGTTTGCCTAGGCCTGCACACGTAGGTTTCTATGGTTTCTATGACAGCAGGTATGGTCTTGTAAATTCGATCTCAGGGTTACTTTAACTGGGTTTTATTGTGGGTGATCCTTTTGTGCTTATACTATTACTTGATGTACATGAGTTCTTCACTAACTAGACGTTGTTTATATTTATTAGGATGTTTTATGCAAGATATTGAAAGAGGTGTCGATTCACATCCTTTTTTACCACACACACACAAACACAAACGAATAAAGACTTGGTTATACTGATCGGCGTGATAAATGTTTATTTATTAGTTCCGTGACAGTAAAAAAGGGTCATCGATTACATCTACACCAAACCTTGCAGGCAGACGTTAATCACTAATCATGACAACACGGTCAGGTCAACCATACAACGAAGGCTATGGTGTGACACATAGTGAAGAAAAAAGTGGACAAGGGCAAGACGCCCCAAACAAGATGAGTTCAAAACGAAGCACCAGTTCCAGCTCATGTTCATCCCCCAGTTCTCTGGCATCGAAAGCTCGTGCCAAGGCGGAAGCGAGTAAAGTGAAATTGGATTTCACACGCCAACAAACACAGATTAGACAAAGGATGGCATTTAAAGAGGCAGAAATGAAACGGCAAAGTGCCCAAATACAGTTGTTGGAAGCTGAAAAGGACGCAGCAGCAGCAGAAGCTGAAGCAGCTACACTAGAAGAAGCTGCAAATTCTAAGGCAGGTAGTGAAATTAACCTTCCTACAGATGACCCGAAAGAAAGGGTAATGCAATATCTGACTGATAACGATTCCATATGCTCGAAGAACGAGCAAAATGAAGTTGTAGTTACATATAGCCTCTTGCCTAATGCTGCAACTTGGTAACCAAAGCAGAGCAACAATTTGCCTTCAGCAGGCAATCATACTGATATAGATGGGCCCTGGCCATCTCCTAGCGCTACAGATGCCTTTGCTATGAAAAATCCTCATCCCAATCCAGCGTTAAATCTTACACCAGAAGGTTCGATACCTGATAAATCTAGCAGACCTACGACAGTTATAGAGGCGGCTTCGCAGATAGGTAATGCTCTCCTAAAGAAGGAGTTGGTAAACAACAGCCTAAGAAAGTTTACTGAAAAAGCAGCACATTACCGGGCATGGAAGGCAGCCTTCCACAATACCACAATGGAATTAAACTTGACACCGTCACAAAAGTTGGAACTTTTAATGAAATGGCTGGGTAGTGAGTCTCACAAATTATCTATTTCAATTTACAATTCACACATTTCCAGACCAGAATTAAGATTAGAACGGATTTGGGAGATTCTTGACAACAAGTATGGTTTAGCCGAAGCATTAGAGAAGGATATTCAGACTAGAATAGAGACTTTTCCTAAAATGAATACATGGGAGGCTGAGAAAATAATGCTATTCAGCCAGCTGATGAATGAAATTCAGTATATGAAAGAAGAAGGTATATATCCAGGCCTAGCTGCCTTGGACTCTGCAAGGGGTTTGCACCCGCTTGTCGAAAAGCTTCCTAACAATCTTCAAGAAAAATGGTGTATGACAGGCTCACAGTACAAGTTGGACCATAAAGTTCTATTTCCACCATTCAATGTATATTTCAAGTTTGTTCAAAAATATTCTAAGATATGGAATGATCCTAGCTTCTGCAGGCCAGCTAATCACAAGAACAGTGGTGAAGGTGTCTCAAAAGCTCAACGACCATTGGTGAATGTAAAGAATACAAATATTACAAATAAAGATGTTAATGATGGTATGTGCCCACTGCATGAAGGAAAACATCCATTGGTGAAATGCAGGGTGTTCATAGCGAAATCATACTTGGAAAAGAAGAAACTTATTAAGGACTACAAATTATGCTTCCGATGCCTAGGGAGGTCTCATTTTGCAAAGGAATGTAAAGCTAGAGTGAAGTGTGAAATATGTAAAAGTGAAGGACATTTAGATGTTTTACACAATCAAACATATACATCTACCACACCTAAAAAGGCTAAGAATACTCAAAAGGACACCTCAACAAGAGGTTAAAAATATTGAAAAGAACGACTCGGTACAACCAAAACAAGTTAAAAATGTTGAAAAGAATACCTCAACACCACCTAAACAGGTTGGAAAGAATGCATCTGCCACAAACGAACTTGAATATCTATCTCCTAGCTGTCTGGACATCTGTGGCAGAGAAGGAGTAAGTAGATCGTGCTCGAAGATATTTCTAGCTAATGTGTACCTGAAAGAGAATCCTGACAAGGTAGTAAAAACATATGTACTTATCGACGAACAAAGCAACAAATCATTGGTGGCTATCAAGATGTTTGACCTGCTCGAAATATCTGGTGAACTAATCAACTATAGAATAAAAACTTGTAATGGAGAAAAAAAAACTACAGGTAGAAAACTGCAATCTGTGGATTTTGAAGCAATCAACAGAGAGGTTCAAATAATTCTACCTAACCTACTTGAATGTGAAGAAATTCCTGGAAATAAGTCAGAAATCCCTACACCGGAAGTTGCAATGGCTTTCCCACATCTTGAATCCATCGCGGCAAAAATTCCATCTATCGACAAGTCTGCTGAGGTACGTGCTGATACTTCTAGGCCGTGATGCCCCACAAGTACATAAGGTGCGAGAAGTGATAAATGGTCCGGACAACGCACCTTGGGGACAAAGACTTGATTTGGGTTGGGTTGTCATAGGTGAGACCTGCCTTGGAGAGGTGCATGTACCTAACACTTCTATATCAGCATGCAGAACAAGTGTTAAAATCCAAAGTAATGGAAAACCTTCCACACTAGACCCATGTCCTAACAAAGTGAAAGTGGATGAACTTTTCGACAGCGGTGAAGACACAATAAGTTTTTCAAGAGAAGAGAAGCAGTTTTTAAAGATTATGGAGACTGAAGGAAAGTTAAATCCTGATAAACAGTGGACTGCTCCATTACCTTTTCGGACACCAAGACCTAGACTTCCTAACAACCGAGAACAGGCATTGAAGAGAGCACTGATACTTCACAAATCTCTTGAAAAGGATAGTATCAAAAGACAACACTTCATCGCCTTCATGAAAGGAGTATTAGATAATGGACATGCAGAAAAGGCACCACCACTTAAAGCACACGAAGAACGCTGGTACTTACCTCTATTTGGTGTTTACCACCCTAAGAAATTTGAGAAAATAAGAGGTGTGTTTGACTCTTCCGCCGTCTTTCAGGGAGTATCGCTGAACCAAGTTCTATTCAAAGGGCCAGACTTAACGAACGGACTAGTTGGTGTGTTGATGCGTTTCCGAAGAGAAGGCGTAGCAGTGTGTGGTGATATAGAAAGCATGTTCTATTGCTTTGGAGTAGTCGAAAAGCATAGGAACTTTTTGAGGTTTTTCTGGTATGAAGAAAACGACCTAAGCAAACCACTGATAGAATACAGGATGTGTAAGCATGTCTTTGGGAACAAGCCCTCACCAGCAGTTGCCAACTATGGGTTACGTGAAATTGTCAAGGAAGCTGACCCTGATGTTGTAGATTTTGTGAATAACAATTTTTACGTAGACGACGGCTTAACATCTTGTGAAGACGACGCTACAACAATCTCCTTAATGAAGCGAACACAACAGGCATTGATGACCAGTGGTGGTGTACGCCTACATAAAATTTCGTCAAATATCCAAGAGGTGTTGAATGCTTTTGAACGAGAAGACATTGCCAAAGAAATCAGAGATTTTAATGTGGAAGAAGGAGGCGCTCCTATTCAAAGAAGTCTAGGCTTACAATGGAGACTATTTGAAGATGTATTTACATTCCACATTAACCCCGAAGAAAAGCCATTCACAAAACGTGGCGTTCTAGCTACCATTAATAGTATATACGACCCATTGGGCTTCATTTTCCCTGTGCTGGTTCGTGGACGAGTTCTATTCCGAACGATCATGCATCTTAAACTAGACTGGGATGACCCATTGCCAGAAGGGATGAAACATAAGTGGGACGCATGGAAAGAAAGCCTGAAGAAGCTGGCATCACTAAAAATCCAAAGAACTTACCACAAAAGTCTAAGAAATAATGTGATAAATACAAAGGTGCATGTGTACTGTGATGCTTCAGAACAAGCGGTTGCAGCTGTAGCATTCTTACGAACAACCACTATCCACGGAACCGAGGTTGGATTCCTCATTGGAATATCACGTATAGCTCCTAAACAAGGACATACTATTCCTCGTCTTGAACTCTGTTCTACTGTAGTGCTACAGAACTAGCTAAAATCATCATCACAGAACTACACTTTCCTCCAAGTGAACTATTCAGATACCATTCAGACAGCAGGGTATGCTTAGGGTACTTGAACAACACTACAAGACGATTTCATACTTATGTTGCCAACAGAGTCGAAAAGGTGCTGTTAGTATGTGAACCACATCAATGGAATTATGTGCCAACTGATCAAAATCCAGCAGATCATGGAACTAGATACGTTGAATTTCAGTCATGTGCTTGGCTCACTGGCCCTCAACATTTGCATAAAGAAGAAGAATCATCATTTCCTCTTGTTGACCCTAAAAACGACAAGGAAATTAGAAAAGAAGAAGTTACCACCTTTAAAACAGTGGTAATCAAACCCCAGATGCTCAGTGAAGAGAGAATGTAAAGGCCAAATTAAGAAGTTTTACAGTTTTAAGGCCGTTAAAGAAAAATCTGAACGTATTCAGTATGTGAAGGGGAGTAATCCTGATTTGGAAGTTATGAGAAATGAATATAAGGCATGGATGGGCATGTATGAAGAATTTCTCCAAAGGCATGATGAATATTATGCTCTGTTGTCTGACGAGGAACGTGTTAGTTATAGAATTAAATGGTATGATGAAAGAAGCAATTGGCTTGGCAATTTTAAGGCTTCAATGGAAGAATGGTTTGGAATAGCTTCCAGTAAGAGACCCAATCCACCTCGATCTATTGTGTCAAGAAGGTCGTCTCAGCATAGTTTGGCTGTGTCGGAAAGGCTACGAAGTGAGCAGAAAAGAGCTGAACTTAAAGCCAGGGCAGCATCTCTTAGAAACGTGCACCAATTAGAACTTCAGAAGTTAAGTTTAAGATTGAAAGAAGAAGAGATGAGACTACAGACAGAGGTGGACGTCCTTGAAGCAAGAAGCAGAGTGCTTGATAAGTTTGATAGTGAGGCAGGTTCTGTATTCAGTGATAGCCTTGATATTGATAGGGCTCCGAGAGCTAGACTTGCAAGTTCATTGGATGGTAAAGTTAATGCACATACACATGTTGATGTGTGTGCACATATCGAAGATCATCGAGTACATGTTCAGGATAAGGTTCCTGTGTATGGTGATGAGGTTCGTGTACCTGATGTAAACGGGAAGATTACTAATCCATATGGAATGCCGACTATTACCGCAGATCTTCCTCAGGCACTGGTGAAACAGCTTCAGAGGCCAACACCGGAAATGATGAAGTTTGGTGGTGATCCCATGGAATATAAAAAATTCATGCGACAGTTTCAAGCCAGAGTTGTGAGAAATACGGAAAGTGATGATGAGCGGTTGTACTACTTAGAGCAGTTTACCTACGGAGAAGCAAAGAAGATTGTAAATGGCTTTAGTTATCTTGATGCCGAGTTGGGGTACCAAGCAGCTTTACATGAATTGGAGGAACGATATGGAGATACAGAATTAATCGCAAATGCCTTTGTTAGAAAGGCACTAGCTTGGCCAGTAATCAAAGATGGTAACCCTAAAGCTTTAGATGCCTTCTCAATATTTCTGGTAGAATGTGAAAATGCGGTAAGATGCGTTGATTCTATGAAAATTCTTGAGTACTCTGAAAACATGAAGAAGATTGTGAAGAGGCTTCCTTACTCCCTTCATGACAAATGGAGAAGTTTAGTGCAGAAAACTAAAGAAAACAAGCAGACAGTGGCGTTTAAACTTCTTGTGCAGTTTGTGAAGAACGAAGCAAAAAAGGCTAATGACCCTACTTATGGTAAACTTGCATTATGTGGAGATGACTTTGGTGTACAGGGGCCGGCACAGACAAAGAGTAGAGGGAGAGTCAGCACAGCAACCAACCTTTCAGACGGGCAGAACTTGGATGGTTCTATTCTGAGCGGTAATAAGGCAAATTCACAAACTACAAGATGCCTGTACTGCATGAATACCTCACATTCACTAATGGGTTGCCGAAAGATTGAAACACTTACCCTGCAGGGCCGCATACATTTTCTGAGAAGCAAGGGTTTGTGTTTTGGCTGCTTGAAACCAGGTCATATGAAACAGCATTGTCGCAATAAGGCAGTTTGTAAGAAATGTCAGGGGCATCACCCTTCAGTTTTGCATGTTTCTGGCAGAGAAGGAAACGCTGTGGATGTTCCAAAGACAATAGCTAATAATATGGAGGCTCCCAAGACAGTAGCTCCTAACACGGACACTTCAAAGACCAAATCCACTACTACACAGACACAGATAGACGGTAGCTCAAGTTTTGCAGATGTATATGGTTCTGATACAGAAAATACAGAATGTGATGGAGACTGTACGATGGCAATTGTTCCAGTAAGAGTGAGAATGAGAAATAGTATTAAGGAAGTCGTCACATATGCATTTCTTGATCCTGGTAGCAATGTGTCTTTCTGCTCCAGTGCTCTGATGAAGGAAGTGTGTGGGACCGGTCATAAAATGAAGATCACAATCGAAACAATGGGTGTACCACATACAATGTATACCTACGTGGTGGAAGGTTTAGAAATCCTAAGTCTTGATAGTTTGAATATAACAGAATTACCTAAAGTTTATACTAAAGATAGGATGCCAGTTTCTCACCATCACATACCTACTGCCAGCGATGTTCGTCGTTGGCCACACTTTTCAGATGTCCATCTTCCACATGTCAACGCCGACATTGGTTTGTTAATTGGAAATAATGTTCCAGATGCATACACGCCAAGGCAAGTTAGAACCGGACCAGCTGGGAGCCCACATGCGACACAGACAGCTTTAGGTTGGATAGCATGGAACGTAATTCGGAACGATGGATCCAGGTCTGGTAAAGAAGATATCTTGGCAGTGAACAAAGCCACTATAAGTGCGATACAGGAAGTTGAAGACAACAGAAAACTAGAGAAGTTAGTGAGAGAATGCATTAATTATGACTTTCCTGAACGTACAATTGACGACAGGAAAGAATGGTCTCAAGAGGACAGAAGATTTATGGCGGTAGTGGAAAAATCCTGTAGGTTGAAAGATGGCCACTATCAAATTAGTTTACCTTTCAGAAGTGACTTAAACTTGCCCGATAACTCTGAAGTAGCTGTACGTCGACTAAAAGGTTTAGAAAAGTGGCTCCTGAGAGACTCCAAGCTACATTCTGATTATAACGACTTCATGTCTAAAATAATACAAAATGGGTATGCAGAAATTGTCCCTATTAAGGATTTAGCTAGAGCTGACGGGAAGGTATGGTACATCCCGCATCATGGGGTGTATCACCCCAAGAAACCAGACAAAGTTCGTGTCGTCTTCGACTGTACTTGTAAATACCATGGGGTATCACTAAACGACCTTCTCCTTCAAGGTCCAAACCTAACCAACAACCTCATTGGCGTCTTATTGCGTTTCCGACAAGAGAATGTTGCAGTCATGGGAGACATTGTATCGATGTTTTACCAAGTTCATGTTCCCAAAGATGAATGTGATTTTCTTCGGTTCTATTGGTGGCCGCAAGGTAATCTAAGCATTGATCCAGTTATCTACAGAATGACAGTTCATTTGTTTGGGGCTGTCTCATCGCCTTCGTGTGCCAACTTTGCACTGCGTTTGACTGCACAGAGGAACAAGAATTTATTCGATCCGATAGTAGCCGATACAGTGTTGGGTAACTTTTATGTTGACGATTGCCTCAAATCGGTTAGTTCAAGTGACCAAGCAGTATCTCTTATTCAGCAGCTTACCACACTTTGTGAAATGGGTGGTTTCAAGTTATCGAAATGGGTAAGCAACAAGCGAGAAGTACTACTTTCGGTTCCAGCAGCTGAACGAGCCAAAGAGTTTGAAAACATAGAATTAGATTATGAGAAACTTTCGATAGAACGAGCTCTAGGAATTAGATGGTCAGTAGGCGCTGATACTCTTGGATTTAAGAATGTTGTACCAAGTCGACAACCAACTAGAAGAAACGTTCTTTCTATAATCAGCTCAGTATACGATCCTTTGGGATTTGCGGCACCGTTTATTTTACCCGCTAAAATCCTCCTTCAAGAAATGTGCAGAAATAATGTTCAATGGGACCAAGAATTAACTGGTAACGACTTAGCAAGATGGCAGCAATGGTTAAACAATTTAATTTGCAAGGTGTTTTTTATTTTTTTGCTTCAACTTCAAATATTATGAGAAAAAAATAAAACTAGCCATAATAATAGATAATACGTAATGGCTGTGATTTAGCATTTACAGAGCCATATATATAAAGAGTTACGACATTGGATTTAAGTCACGTGATATGCAGATCAATTTGTGTCAAACTTGTCTCCGTTAATGCATGTAAAGTATAGGAGCAAGAAATTACTTTAAACTTTTTCTTATATTAAAAAAAATGTAATTGCACATTTTACGGTGGAATATCGACGTGCACAGCGTAAAGAACCACTTGCGCCAAAGAATGTTTCGCGCGCGTACGCTAGTACATTATAACGTTCGATTGATTGATTTTGGAACAAAACATCCCATAACTACGTCCCATAATAACAATTATGTAATATTTTCAATTCATAATGCATGCTTTGATGACTAAATAAAATAATAAAGTGTCGTGGATATATTTGTTAATATATTGAATAGGTATGAACAATATTAAAATAATAAAGGCAAATTATTACAAATGAAATGATGAACGAGTCTCTGAAAGTTTGTGTCAAAAACACACAGAGAGCCATTATACTGTATAAAAAGAGGGGTGAATTTGTGTGTTTTTTGTATTGGTTCATGCTTTGATATATCCTGACTTGCATGTAGGCCCTAGCATTTATTCTTTTGTTATTATAGACACAATATATATATGTTACCAAATTAATACCATTAATAACTTTATTTACTAAAATAAAAACGGAATCTAAGCGTTATTTCATTGACAACAAAATCTAAAAATAATGCATGGAACTACAGGAAAACGCTATACAAAAGAGACGCGCGCGCCCTCAGCGTGCGAATTCTTTGACACAAAAATGGCTTCTAATTTTCAATGTCGTAACTCTTTATATATATGGCTCTGAGCATTTATTTGAAATACTGCCCTCTCGTGAAATCCGGGTGTGAGTAGTGTTGTGGTCGGCCATGTTTTTCGGTTTCTAAAAAAACAGCTTATTACAACGTATTTAGAGGAGGGAATCAATTAAAATAAAAAAACATGGGAAATTGCCATACTGTTGGTCCAAATGAAGCATTAGTTGTTTCTGGTAATTATATTTTTTAATTTGTATTTTTGGTTAACGTTTAAAAAAGTATTTATTATTTATCTAGTCCTAGCCTAGCTAGGCTAGGCCTAGCCTAGCCTATAATATAAGTCTAGGCCTAGGCTAGACCTAGGCAAGGCCTAGGGCTGGCCTAGCCTAGGCGACTAGTACTAGCCTAGCCTAGGCCTACTACAGAGGAGATCCACTACAGATACTGCTACTACTACACTAAGCCTAGCCTAGGCCTATTAGCCAGGAAACAGACAATCGAGACCACGGCACGGACAATCGGGGCCCAACAAGACGATCTTATGTGTTGGGCTCGATCGTCATACCAGTTGGTCTCGATCGTCCAGTATTTTCAGAACCACGTTGCGCCCGATCGTCTTGCCAGTTGGTCCCGATCATCTTAGCGTTGGGCCCGATATACCGTTGCGTATATTTCGGTGTATAAGTCGCACTTTTGACACGCAAATTTGACCTCAAAATTAAGGGTGCGTCTTATACACCGAACATTATGCCTCACACCACACAGATTGTAGCCTACATATCGTCACCTCGTTGGCTAGGCCTAGGCTAACTACAGTGTACTAACGTAACGGCAACCTGCTTCTGCCTAGTTTTCAAGGCATTTTAGCGTGATGTTCAGAGGTCCCAACTTGAGAAAGTCCATTCGCAGGAGATTTTGTTGTGAATCACAATCAATTCGTCGGGGCGTCGAAAGTCAACGCGCGGGGAATCGAAAATCAACACGCGTGTCGTTTTACGTCTCTTAACTAACTAAATATGTTACATATATATACAATATTTATAAGTTGGCAGGCCTCGAATTTGGGGATTTTAGGGGCAAGGCCATTTGGCCTCCGGTTTTCATTGATTTTAGGGGCACCAAGGCCAAATGGGAGGGCACCAAGGCCATTTGTTTTAAATCAAAGGGGCACCAAGGCCAAAATTAAAAAATATTTTAATAACTAGGCCAAAATTTAAAAATAGCTTTTTTCCGGTTGAGGGTGGAATTTTTTTCCCAAAAAAAAAATTCTACCCGCAAAATGTTTTTTGGGATTTCCCCCTATTCATCAGATCGCGGAGTAGTAGTAGGACTGTCTACAATACATGTTTTTGTATTTCATATAAATATTACGTGTATTTACGATCTATATAAATAATAAATAGGTACGATGTTCAGCGTTTATAGTTTACCGTCCTGTGTTGAATGTTTCGTTTAGTTTCAAATAATGCGATAAAAAGGCATGTGAAGCCAACCAAGTAAGGCCCGGAACAGGTATAAAAACCCTTCCAACAGCAAGCTACTCAGCCTAACCTAGCAGCCGACGGAGAAAACATGATACAAAAACAATTTGTTTGTAGGCCTTACCTACAACTATTCATACACAGAGTGTTTACCACGGTAAAAATCAAGCCAATGACATTATGTAGTAGAATATAAATTATAGTTATTTTCCGAGTTTCGATTTCTGAAGCTTTTTTGTTAGTATAACAAACACGGACGGACACCGACCCCTTTCTCTCTCTGTTTAGCCTTCGGCACGTGTATTCTGGACTATACCATTTCCTTGAATTCGGTAAAAACGCGTTTGGTAATTTAGTGTACGACGTTGTTAAACAAGATTTTTCGATGATCTGTCTGCCGGATTATTGAGGTGGGTGCGATAAAATATAAATATGATATACTTCCAACGATCTTCGGGTTGTGGTGCAGGTTTAACTTTGGTGCTAAAGGTAAACACCCCTAATTTTACACGTATAATGGACTACAGCATGCAGGAACGCACATGGTATTTTCTTCTCAGAGGGTGCGTGTACGTCAAAAGGAATTGTTTTTCCAACGATCCGCCGATCCTTCGCGCGTGGTACTCTCACACGCGACGTTTTTTGTGTGTGAAATTTCTTATCAGAGGGTGCGTGTGCGTCAAATAGAATTGTTTTCCCAATGCATTGAATTGCGTGTGTTCGACCGGATCGGCGGCGGGAGGATAGGCTAGGCTAGCTAGGAGCGAGTGCGTGTAATATTTTTTTCATCGAAGGCGGCGGCTAGCTCGATTATTGTGCGACTTTAATACTTTCAGTAACCTCCGATCGAGGAACGTTTTTAGCTTGATTATTAAAAGTTTACACCCCTGTATATTGATGTACTATCTATACCATGATTTACCACGCACGGCGGCCGGGATGATATTGTTTTGGTACCCTTTTGCAATGTTCGATGTTTTGTTTACTGTTTGTGTATTAATAAATGCGTTTAGGGAAATCCCCTTGCAACGAAGACAGGCGATAGTTTTGCGTCTCGTCTGAGTCGTGTAAACAAATCTTCTTGACATTATTTTCTATCTAATTCAGTGGTTTTTATTGTGGTAAAACTCGGGAAGGGCACTCGCGGCCAACGCAAAAAAAAGGGCAGGCCAGTAGTGGCCGTGGGTGCTATTCATTTTCGAGGGCATTGAGGCCAACTGGGAGGGCACCGACGGCACTGGCCGCGGTGGCCGCGGTAAAATTCGAGGCCTGAGTTGGCTTAATTTTTACATAGGTTTATCCATCAGTATTTTTACATTCTTATTTTTTTATGGATCAATCAATCAATCGTTCGATTTATATAGCCTCAGTACAAAGAATTTTAAAAATTTATACTGTATTTTAACTAAAATTCAGTATATAACATAATTTAACTTAATTACATAATGTACAATATTTACACATGATAGTATTGCCCAATAGAATTTACTCATTTTTTTTAGGCACAGGCCTAGCCTAGGGCTTCTACTTCTAGGCCTTAGCCTAGCTAGCTACCATTTTTAAACCCAAAAACTATTCCGAATCCGTCTTATGCTTCATTACGCGAAAAACATTGAGTTTTATATTGTTTTATCCATACGTAAAATTACACTGGCATTAAAGATATAACATTAAAATGTAGGCCGTTTATGAGCTATTTCGCCGATTTCTTATCGCTGGGAAATTCCCCACCAGCGACATCGATTGATCGAGGAGTAGGCCTAGGCTGGAGGCCTAGCGTGCATGCCGGAACGGGTGGATTATTGCTATAAATAACAAGTTTGAACAAAAGAGCTTACGACAATCTTGGGTAAATTTTTATTAAACGTATGCCTACAGTACTTGCTTGGCGAATCCATTTAAAATTTTGTCTAATTTGTTGAGGCTGTAATAAAAACAACCTAATTTTTTTAGAAGGTTGGTTTTATATTTTCTGGATATTTGATTTTTCAATAGTAGTTAATAACAAAATTTCGTTGGTGGAATTTTTTTTTTAATGGCTGCTTAAACATGTGCCTTCTTGGGTATTGTACTGCTAAAACTGGAACACATTGTTGTAGCTAAAATCATTTTTTTACACCATAAGATTAACAATGTTGCTTTTTAAAATAATAAGAACATTATATAATATAGGAAAGCTGTTTTTAATCATAAAACTTTACAAAGCCTCTTTATTTCATTTAAAAATCAAGTTTACAGTTAGGAGAGACAGGCTTTAGCCTATTATAGTGGAGTAGTAGTGTGTGCATTGTTGGCGCGTGTTCATTGTCGGGCGCGCGTATTTATAGGCCTAAGAAAATAAAAATAAATGACTACAAATATAACTAAATAATGATTATTATTAATTTAATGTTTTTTTTTTATAGACCACAGAGGGTTGTTGTTAAGCTGTCTGCATACTTCAATACAATAGAAATACAGTCGACTCCGCCTAAGTCGAATCTAATGGGACCGGTATAAAAATTCGAGTTACGCGAACTTCGACTTGCAGATTTGCCAAAAAAATCCTAGGCCTAGGTTCACTCACTAGCCGCGCTATGGCTACTAAGCCTAGTTGACCCTGTCCTGTCGCGATCGCGGCCCACGCGAAGAGACTTCTTGAATTGAGTTTGGTTAGCTAGCTAGCTAGGCCTAATAAATGCTAAGCCTCTTTATCGGCAATGATAAACTGTATTTTTCCGAAACAATACAAAAACGTATAATAAATACATTTCGGTTCTTATTCGAAATCGGTATCCATTGTTTATTGCCATCTGTCTAGCACAAAATAGGTACCCACAAAACGCCGCTCAAGTTCTCAACTCTGAAACAACTCATAAACTATACACTAGCGCGAGTTGTAGGACGCCGCCTATACTATAGAACCTGCTTGAGAGAACCGATATGGTCCCACATTATCCCCTCCGTTGTTTGTTTATCGAATTACGTACGTTTCATCATTTTTGCCGCGTAATTTGTGACTTCGACTTATACGATATAAATCACTAAAGAATGTGTGTATTCGGACCGCAAAAAGACGTCGACTTAGACGAATTTTGACTTAGAAAAATTCGACTTAGAAATAAAAATTACACAGTAATGTATAGGAAAGAATTGGGACTTTCCTAAAAATTCGACTTTCGCGATTTTTCGACTTACGCGAATTCGACTTAGGCGGAGTCGACTGTAGTAATAATCAACAACAATTTCTCATTAATTTACAGGCATACCGTATATTTCGGTGTATAAGTCGCACTTTTGACACGCAAATTTGACCTCTAAATTAAGGGTGCGTCTTATACACCGAACATAAATGCCTCACCACACAGATTGTACATCGTCACCTCGTTTGCTAGGCCTGAGTAGGCTAGGCCTAGCTACAGTATACTAACGTAACGGCAACCTGCTTCTGCCTAGTTTTCAAGGCATTTTAGCATGATGTTATACTAAATATGATGAAATGATTTGTTCATTATGGAGCTGTTGTAGGCGCTCCGATAAAATTTCATTTGTAAACGTTTAAGATTGGAATAGATTAGATTTATAAGCCCTGTGTCTCATATATTAAGATTATGAATCAGCCACTTAACAAGAATTACAATCGAGGGGCCAATGAGGAAGCGCATCTTCCGTCATTCTCTTGCCTAAGAAAACGATTATTCCAGCCCTGCCGCGTATTCTTAGGCCTACGCACACCGTGCTTTCGCTTAAAACACCTCTATATTCAACTCCTTAAAGAAATTGTTTGAAAAATATCACCAAGCTTATTTTTGGAATTCTTAGAAAATACATAAAGACTATATTATAGCGTTTTCAGAAGTTCATTTAAAAATTCAAAATTAATGTTAACTATTTTAACAAACTAGGTAGTTTTCTTGTTTTCGTCATATGACTCGCTTTGTTTACACTTACACTTAGACGTTTATCTTAGAATTCAAATAAATTAATCCATAATCAACTAAAATTGTTATTGCTGTGGTTTTTGTTTAATATAAATGTTCCTAATACACAGAAATCAATTAAACAGCAATATAATTTAATATAAACGAGTTAGAAAGGAAATTTAGACAGCCTATAAAACACGGAAGTCAGAACTTGTGTCGCTCGAAATGTTCGGTAACTTTCTAGCCTATCAAAAAAGGCTCTGGCTAACTTTAAAATTAAAATGGCTCTCGGAACACTTAATTTCCCATTATCGCTATTTGACGTGGATGTGTACAATTAAAAAAATAATTATGAAAATCTGACTTGTAGATTCCAAAATGTAAGGCCTGAAACAAAAAAAAAGAAAAATAACGTAAACATGTTGCCCCCTTCAGGCGGCAGTTGTATAAGCTAAGCCTATTCCATTTTTCGGTAAAATAATTACTGTACATCACCGTATTTTAGTAAAATATTTTGCGTGTTGACATTTAGACTAGGCTATGAATGAGGTAGGTGCCACCCGGAGAGGTAGAAATTCTCATATAACTTTTCTAGACCAGTTTTTTCTGGGGAATCCAAATATATTGGGTAAACGGGCTGTAACCTGAGAACTTTCGCGTGAGGGCGCTTTTTTCAAAATGGCTGCCAGTTACAGTAGACTATGATATCTTGGCAACCACTGGTCATAGAGAGTTGATTTTGGTGTCAAATTGTTTGGAATGTACATGTTCCTATTTGATGTAATAGAAAATTTTGTCAGAAAATGGCTGTAAATACCTCTATTGACCTTTGACCCAATATCTAACAGATATCATATCTCCGTAACTACTGGACACAGAAAGTTGTAATTGGTGTCAAACTCTCCAGAATATAGATGTTTATATTCAAACTAATAGAACATTATCTGTAAAAAATAACCGGAAATAACGTTACTGACCTTTGACCCAAAATGCAAGAGATTTCTCCTATCTGATCACGTTAATCCTGTCAATTAATTCATTTTGTGCCAATTGGAGGTTGACATTCTCATATTATTTTCTTGACCAGTTTTTCATGTGCAATCCGAGTAATATGAGATAAAAGATAAATAAGCCCTAACAAGGCCAAGAATTTAATTCTTTTACTACATACATGCTTCCCTTTAGTGTTTCAGTCTGTATGTCGTGTATTAATCTTCAAGATCGCTCACATCACTGCAATCTGAAAAGTCTTCATATTCATTATGTGTAAACAGTTCCTGGACATCAGTGGGAATCACTGTCTCAATCCATTTAGGCTCCATTTGTTCGTTCCATCCATTGTGTGTACTGTTGTTGACAAAATCATTGACGTCTGCTGATTGCCATTCTTATAGTAATGAAGTTTGCTCTAAGTATATGAAACTCAAGGGTCTGCTGACATAGTGGCAGTAATGATATATCTGTAATCTTGTTGTGTCTGGAAAACTTTCTGTTGAAGATATCATATCTTGCTTGATTTACACTTTTCCCCTTCACTCCATACAATGGTGAAACATACTCTTCAAGTTCCTCATACAACTCTTTTGATGGAACATCTGACACTCCAAGGTTGCAGAATGTGTCAACACATTTTGCTTTTGATTCCAGAAGCTTCCAGCAGGTACGTTTTCCTTTCCGAACGAAAGCGGAGTTATACTCGTTACCTGTGAAAGCATGGAATCCAATAAGGTATGATTTCTGCGCTTTTGTTAAATCAATGTCACTCAATTTCAGTACATTTCGGTATTTCCCAGTGTTTGTATCAATAATTACCCTCTGCCCATCACCCTATGAAATGAGATAGTGAAATGACTGGAATGTCAAAGTCTCCAGAATGGGAACGAATTATTGCTACGCCTTGATTGTTATTTGTTAAAGCATGCTTTGCATGCAGGATGACTTTCGTGTCGGCTTCTTCTTGGCTACTATTAAGCTCCGGAACCAATACAAAATCTCAGTTAGTAACGTAGATGCATTCTTTTTTTTTCTCTCTTTTGTGGCGTTAACCACTATTTTATTCATTTCATTCTCAAATGATCAATACAATGATTTTACACTTCATCCAAATATATATTCCCTTGTTATTCTGTTCTGTTATTTTCTTGTACTTTCTTTTATCTTTAGTACGATTTGATCGAAACAATTCGGTCAAATATATATATATATATACTTTATACTTTTATATGTATTATCCACTTTTTTCATTATTTTCTTTTATTTTAACTATTCCTTTCTACAATAGGTCTATGTCTCTGTACAAAACACACAAGTGCATATATTCGAGTACATGATTGCACACATGCATACATACATACCCACGACAAAGGTATATAAATAAATAAATATTTACAATATATAAAATGCAATACAATTATTTTCTTAATTCTTTTTTTTTTTTTTTTTTTTACAATAAGAACATAAATAAAAATATAAAATTCAAATAATTATAGTAAGCTTAAAAAAAAATTCTTTCCTTACTCTTGTGTTTTAGTTTTATGTCTCATGGTTATATTTGTTGCTTACTTATGTTACGTTTCGTTTTGTTTTTAATATTTATTTCATTTATTTTCATTTTTTTTTTTAATAATTCTATATAAAGATTTAACCACCTATTGGCACTGCACAGCGTTATATAAACCTCTGTAGAATATACCGTATTATAATAGTCGGTTAAGGTATAACCTATTATTTTTTTCTGCCAAAAAGAGGCGAGAAAGTGAACCATAATTCCATTTCTTTACTTTTTTCAAAATGTGTGCTTACAGAAGCATCCAAGAGAGAACATGTGGTCAACATATCTGTTTCTTGTACCGAGTACAATATTTTGAAAGTTTGCCTCAATTCCAAACTTATATGTGGTATAAACATTAATGTATTTCCATAACTCATTTGCTTCAGTACATTGGTAAAAGAAGTGTTTATCATCTTCTATTACATTACATTGCAGGCAAGTGTCTGTATTATTAATATTCCATTTAAAGAGCCTTCTATTGGTAGGAATAATACAATGCAACAGTTTGAAATTTAGCTGTTTAAGTTTGTTATCTTTAATATCATTTACTTTTCTTTTCCACGTCAGTGTCCAATCGTTCGCTATATTAAAATGTGTTTCCCACTTTGTTTTACTCTTGGTTGGTTCTTTACATTTTTCTTTGATAAAAAAGAGACGAATGTTTTTACAACTCAATTTACTATACTGTATTGATATAACTTCGTTAACTTTTACATTATCAATTTTTGAATAAATTATATCTTTCCATTCTCGTGGTATTGCTTTTAGTAGACATGACAATTCAGCAATCCAATTCGATTTGATATTTAACAAAAATAGTAATTCATTTGTATTAATAAATCTGTCATCAATTATAATATGTTTCATCTTTGTTATACCAGATCTAATCCAATTCCTATAAAGGAGTGAGAAACCATTGTGTGTTATCAAGTTGTTGCCCCATATAGGTTGTTCTATAATTTGTTCATAGGAAAGTGACATTTTGACAGAATATTGATTGAATTCAGCTAAATACTTTAACATTGATTTATATAATAAAGGCATACTGCTGTAATCTGTTTCTTTATATTTTACATTTGATATATTTTCAATAACCTCTCTTGGACCTATTTTGTTAAAATACATTTTAGGTAAACACTTCCATTTTGAAGTGTCATCATTGTACAATCTTTTAAGAATGACATTTGTAGTGCATTGACTTGAGATCTGAAGTCTGGAGCATTTATTCCACCACTATTATAATCATTGATTAATGTTAATCTTTTTATCTTTTCTGTTTTATTATTCCAAATAAAATCGAATACAATTTTATCGACTTCATTTAAAACGCATTCAGGGGTATCTATAATACTTACGTTGTAGATTAACTTTGCTAAACCCAGTGTTTTTAAAATCATAACTTTGCCAAAAATCGAAAACATGCGCGGTATTGCACCAAAAGTAATTGTAAGCTCAACAATATCAAAGTTGGCCCGTGATTTCAACAATTTCCTTGCCAACGGCGAGAACAAGACCAGATTGATTGAGCTTATTCGCTGTGTACTAGTGTCAAAGAAAGAAAGCATTCTAACTTATATGAGGAGTGATGTTATCTACTTTTCATCGTACAAAGAATACATCTACGTTACTAACTGAGATGTTGTATTAGTTCCGGAGCTTAATAGTAGCCGGAAGAAGAAGCCTACACGAAAGTCATCCTGCATGCAAAGCATGCTTTAACAAATAACAATCAAGGCGTAGCAATAATTCGTTCCCATTCTGGAGACATTGATATTCCAGTCATTGCACTATCTCATTTCATAGATGATGGGCAGAGGGTAATTATTGATACAAACACTGGGAAATACCGAAAGGTACTGAAATTGAGTGACATTGATTTAACAAAATCGCAGAAATCATCCCTTATTGGATTCCATGCTTTCACAGGTAACGATTATAACTCCGCTTTCTTTCGGAAAGGAAAACGTACCTGCTGGAAGCTTCTGGAATCAAAAGCAAAATTTGTTGACACATTCTGCAACCTTGGAGTGTCAGATGTTCCATCAAAAGAGTTGTATGAGGAATTTGAAGAGTATGTTTCACTATTGTATGGAGTGAAAGGGAAAAGTGTAAATCAAGCAAGATATGATATCTTCAACAGAAAGTTTTCCAGACACAAGAAGATTACAGATATATAATTACTGCCACTATGTCAGCAGACCCTTGAGTTTCATATACCGTACTGACGCGGGTATAAGCCCACCCCCCTCGAACATGAAATCACGTCAAGTTTGGGGGGTGGGCTTATACCCGAGGATCCAAAAATGCAGATCGTCAAAAACAGCACATGTACACTGTGTATTCCACCATGCGAGCGAGCGCCCTCACGTGTACGACGTTGCCTCTAAATACACGAGGTGTAGAGTGTCGGAAAATTAGTTCGTGTAATTTATCGTAGAATATCTTATTTTAAACATCAATTTAACAAGAATTTTATCAAGCACAAAAGCAAGTATACAATGTTCGTTAAATAGAAATGTACCAAAGAAATTTAATAAGCTTGTTTATGGCAGCCGATACCAAATAGTGGTTTTCCGTTTTGGCGACTTGTAGCGTCGTGTGTGAAGCGATCTTCGACCGCAATGGAGTGTAAACAAAACAGGACCGCTAGGCCTCATATGGCCTAGCGTATATTAGCCTAGCTTGGTTATGATCAAAGGTAGGTATATTCGGTGTATGGACGTCGCCAAAAGCAAAATAATGTATTACGACACACACTGTAGATCTTCGAATTAATGGGTGGGCTTATACCCGAGTGCCTCATTTTTCATGAAAATTAGTCAAAAGTCGGGGGTGGGCTTATACCCGAGTATGGGCTTATACCCGCGTCAGTACGGTACTTAGAGCACACTTCATTACTAAAGAATGGCAATCAGCAGACGTCAATGATTTTGTCAACAACAGTACACACAATGGATGGAACGAACAAATGGAGCCTAAATGGATTGAGACAGTGATTCCCACTGATGTCCAGGAACTGTTTACACATAATGAATATGAAGACTTTTCAGATTGCAGTGATGTGAGCGATCTTGAAGATTAATACACGACATACAGTCTGAAACACTAAAGGGAAGCATGTATGTAGTAAAAGAATTAAATTCTTGGCCTTGTTATGGCTTATTTATCTCATATATTTGGATTGCACATGAAAAACTGGTCCAGAAAATAATATGAGAATGTCAACCTCCAATTGGCACAAAATGAATTAATTGACAAGATTAACGTGATCAGATGGGAGAAATGTCTTGCATTTTGGGTCAAAGGTCAGTAACATTATTTCCGGTCATTTTTACAGATAATGTTCTATTAGTCTGAATATAAACATCTATATTCTGGAGAGTTTGACACCAATTACAACTTTCTGTGTCCAGTAGTTACAGAGATATGATATCTGTTAGATATTGGGTCAAAGGTCAATAGAGGTATTTTCGGCCATTTTCTGACAAAATGTTCTATTACATCAAATAGGAACATGTACATTCCGAATAATTTGACACCAAAATCACCTCTCTATGACCAGTGGTTGCCAAGATATCATAGTCTACTGTAACTGGCAGCCATTTTGAAAAAAGCGCCCTCACGCGAAAGTTCTCAGGTTACAGCCCGTTTACCCAATATATTTGGATTCCCCAGAAAAAACTGGTCTAGAAAAGTCATATGAGAATTTCTACCTCTCCGGGTGGCACCTACCTCATTCATAGCCTAGTCTAATTGTAAAATTCAATTAAATATGATCTATTAAAAAGTAAATAAAAAATAATTATTATTTAACCTTATTTGAAGAATATCAATACTCTATTAGTCTTGAGAGACAACGTGATTTTACGTGGTAAGCCTACACGCGAGAAAAATATTATGGAGTGCACTGAATTTTTGCCTTGAAAGATTAGAAACTATTCTACTTACCTTTGCTGTGTTGTTATGGCGGTTCTATCCAACAAAATTGTAGTATGTAATTTTAATATTATTTATTTTCATGACACAATAAACCTAAAGACCATGAACTTATGTACTAGGAAACCACTCTAATCACTACGCAAATGTCGTAAAAGACGCACTGGGCGTTTCATATAAATTACCGGCAGCTCAACTTGTCGGCAGCCCAACCGGTCATATGCCGTGAATACCACACCTTAGAATTTGGCCTCATAAAAAGTACTTGTATGAAGAAAAATCACATAAAAAGTAACAAATAAATCCCTTAAATTGATGATTTTACAGACGTTGTTTTGGCACACCGTTCTCAAATTTTGCATACACGAAGTTCAATATTTTCGTTTCTATTCTATGGAGCGCCAAAAGAGCAACTACAATAAAGGGTTTAAAACTCAGTGGAATGCGTCTACTTTATTTGCATCTATTATGAAATACACATTTTAATTTCCATTTTTTGTCAATAAAAATGTTGTAACATGTTCGGTTTTCAAAGAACATTAACCGACCCTAAATCAGCATATGTTATTAGTCTATTCCCGGGACTAAGAGGGATATTATTTAGAACATTGAGGTATATGAAACCTACAGTACGGTACATCTTATGATGATGAATTTTTCGATTTTTATTCTTAAAAGTTGACGAAAACCATGTAAAGTATCAACACAGTAACATTTTAGTTGTATTGACATTGACAAAATATATAAAAATTTAACGTAAGGCCAAAATAAAAAAATAGTTTGTTTCCAGTTGAGTGCCCGAGTGGAATTAAAAAAATAAAATTCTACCGGTAACATTTTTTTTCATCAGATAGCGTACTAGTAGGAGAGGACTGTCTACATCTTTTTGTATTTATTTTCATATAAATATTACGTGTATTTACGATCCATATAAATAATAAGGTACGATGTTTAGCGTTTACAGTTTACCGTCCTGTGTTGAATTAGGCCATAAGCAGTAGATCAAAAGAGGCCTAGAACATGGATTTCGTTCCCACCCCTTGGATCTACATACTGTACATGTCACACTTTATGACCCAACCTCATAAAATCACCCATATAGGGTATGTCAATTAGTTACGAAGATATTGTGTCTTAAAAATCTTGAAAAGTGCAATTACAACTAAATAATTGTAATTTTTCAGTTTTCCTCACATACGAAATACTTATTTTTAAAACTTAAAATGTTGGATAAGTGTTCACAATATACTAGGCTATTTGCAGAGAAAGTATAATAACATTTGATCAAGGACCTTTAAAGATATTGGCCCATAAAAGTAACTCCAGACCTCAAAAAGTGCCGTTTTTGCAGTAGTGGTGTACGTTTGAGAGGCCATTGTTCAAAATTATCCAAATATTTCATGGAGAACTTTTGATATATTGTGGGTAACATTATTTTCACAATATCAACTTTCAAAGTGTGACATATGTCACACTTTTTGACCCAACCTCATAGAATCACCCATATAGTAAATCCTGTAAACACTATTTATAGGTGGCTGCTGTGGGAATGAAGCCAAGAAGTATGTTATTGGTGGATGGGCTTGGGCGTGGTGTGCTGTAACTGATGTTCAGAAGTAAGTACAAGCTAATTTTTGCATGATTTTATGATTGGCAGTGAAAAATTCATACTACAGTACAGTAGTTGCTGTAATACAGCCGTTAATAATGTGACCATACGTTTTATGGTGTTTATTTTTACTTACGGTACCCTATATGTCGGTGTACAACTACAAGAGGCACTTTTTTTTCTCTCTTTATTCATTATTCCATTCCATGACAAAGGTATACAAATAAAGATTAATAAAATAAAAGGAAAATCTACCAAGAATGTGCGAAACTAAACTCTAAAAAATGATGACCGAGAGTACTTTTACAGGTAGCTAAGAAAGTTAGCCGCCTTCCTACATAGGTTTATGGCTAGTCTTCCTCACTAGGTAGGTATAGTTATAGCTAAACTATTCTAGCCTATGATGGAGGCCTATGTAATATCATATCTGGACTCTAGGCATAGTAGGCCCTAAATACTGTATGCCTGGCCCTAGGCTAACTAGGCCTAGTAATTAGTTATCCGCACTTGGCGGATAACTCCTTGTTATTGTATGGGATCAATATTTTTTTCTGTATTATTAGTTATCCGCTTAGTAGCGGATAACTCCTTGTAATCGTCCTGTTTCATCAAATTTTTTTCCTGTATTATACTTCTTTCTTTCTGTCATTTTTGTGCGTCGTGTTTCTCTAAAACTTGTAAACAGAACATATCGTAACTTTGTCAACATATCGAAATTTACGTGAACTTGTGCACCTCCTATTTTTGAATGACGTCAGAGTTGCGCAACGTGACTTACGCGCGATTTTATGAATTTCAATGATTGATCATAGACTAAAAACCAAACATAATTTTGTTTTGACACTTTGTGAAAATTTAAGTCATATCAAGCGCAAACTTTCTATGGATTAAAAATAGCATGTTTCACAAGAAGTTACGCGCGCACGCGCATTTAAAATTTTAGAAAGCGAAAAATCAACTTCTAATCAACTTTCTATGCGTTTCATGTCATTTTGAGCATGTCAAAAATTCCCACGCGCGCGAAAATTTTTACGCACGCGGTGCACACGTAGCGTTAAAAACATATTTTTTTCGCGTGATTTATGTTTTTTCAGCCTTTTCTAGTAATGTTACCAAATTTTAAACAATTTCGACTTAAAATTACGTCATACGAGCACGTCGAATTAGATAATTTGCACGCGTTTTTGGTGAAAAAGTTCAAAAATTCGTCAAAATTATGCCTATTTTTAAACATTCATAGATTCTAAACTACATGGGGAACTTTTTTTTAATTACATATTCTGGATGTTGATGAGTTGTAGATATCGGATCATACATTAATATGGCTAACCGGACATTGTGACGTCATTGTATGGCCACGCGAATATAAAATATAGGATTTTTGTCTCTTTCGTCATAGCTCATCACATTTAATAGAGCGCATCTCCACTTATTCGTTGTCCATTTTCACCCCGATTTTAATATATTCTAGGTCAATCAACTATCTTTTGCATGAATTTAAAATTTTTTAATTTTTTTAACGTCATCATGCCTAAAAATTTAAATTACTTTGGTCATTAATTTCATCTTTACAGTAAATTTTAATCTGTTATAGCTCGTAAGAATAAAATGTGATAATCACGATTAAAACGTTTTCAGGAAGCTATTGTATTGTAGATACAAAATCATGTGAAAATTGTGCCAATCGAATGTTGTGACGTCATCATATGGCCAGTTATATAAAAAAAGTCGTATTTTCATCTTTTGCGTTATATTTCATTACATTTAAAAGAGCGCGCATCAATATTTCACGTATTCAAATTTCTTCTACACGTTAATATGTTGTTGCTGAGATAATTTCATTCTGAAATTTCTACTTTTGCATTTCATTTTGAAGCCGTCAAGATGTTAAAAATTACAATAAAATACGGGTCCCGTAATTTCACCTATTTTACACTGTTTGTGATATGTATACAGATTGTACTGTGTATACTATGTATATGACACAAAATAACAGAATTCAGAAATAACATTTCATATTCTTCAGTTCAGGTCATAATGCCTTAATATTTTTCTGTGTGCAATATTCTAACGTATGACGTGCCCGTGGCGTTTGTCGAGCGGATAACTAACTCGTCAAAGTGACGAGTTTCATGTCTAGTTCTTCTTTCTTTCTCGCTCTTTTTGTGTAGAGCGTTTCTCTAAAATGTGTAAACATAACATTTTATAACTTTGACAACATGTGGGCATTTACGTGAAGTTGTGCACCTCCTATTTTTGAATTACGTCAGAGTTGCGCAACGTGACTTACGCGCGATTTTATGATTTTTTATGATTGATCATAGATTAAAAACTAAAAGTGATTTTTAATTGACACTTTGTGAAAGTTTAATTTATATCATGCGCTAACTTTCTGTTTGAAAAAAATTGCGTGTTTTACACAAAGTTATGCGCGCACGCGCATTTAAAATTTCAAAATGCGCAAAAATAATTTCTAATCAACTTTCTACGCGTTTCATGTCATTTTAAGCATGTACAAAATTACCGCGCGCGCGAAAAATATTACGCGCACGGTGCGCATAGAGCATGAAAATCATGTTTTTTTCTCTTGAATTGTGATTTTCCAGCCTTTCCTAGTCATTTTCAAAAAGATTGACATCATTTCAAATTAAAATTACGTCATACGAACACGTTGATTTAGCCCATTTGCGCGCGTTTTAGTTGAAAAAGTTACAAAATGTTGTCAAAATTATGCCTATTTTGAATGTTTTATAGCTTCTCAGGATCAACGATTACCCCTAATTTTTTTAACTTAATATGTAAGCAGATATGTTGTAGATATGAATTCATGCAGAATTTTTACCTCACGGATGTTGTGACGTCATCATATGGCCACACGAATGTAAAATATAGGATTTTTTTGTCTTTCGTTATTGCTCATCACATTCAATGGAGCGCATCACGCTTATACGTATTTCTTTTTCTCCGAGATTTTAATATTGTCTAGGTCAATCAACTATCTTTCGCATGAGATAAAAATATTTTAATTTTTATGACGTCATCATGCCTAAAAATTTTAATTACGTGGGTCATTAATTTCATCTTTACAGTAAATTTTAATCTGTAATAGCCCGTCAAAATAAAATGTGATAATCACGATTAAAACATTTTCTGGAAGCTCTTGGATTGTAGATATGAAATCATGTGAACATTTTGCCAATCAGATGCTGTGACGTCATCATATTGCAAGTTAAATAAAAAAAAGTCGTATTTTCATCTTTTGCATCATAGTTCATTATATTTAAAAGAGCGCGCATCAATATTAAACGTATTCAAATTTCTTCTACACGTTAATATGTTGTTGCTGAGATAATTTGCTTCCGAAATTGCTATCTTAGTGTTTCATCTTGATACCGTCGCCATGTTACAAATTTGAATAAATGGCGGGTCCCGTAATTTCACCTATTCTACACTGTATGTAACATGTATACAGATTATACTGTTTGCATGTATATACTATATGACACAAAATTGACAGAATTCAGCACTAACAACATATCATATTCTTCAGATCAGGTCATAATGCCATAATTTTTTCTGTGTGCAATATTCTAACGTATGACGTGCACGTGGCGTTTGTCGTGCGGATAACTAACTCGTCAAAGTGACGAGTTACATGTCTAGTTCTTATTATTATTATTATTACAAAATATTAATTAAGGTTTATTTTAGTACCTAACAAATTATAAAAATATGTATTATTCTACTACTAGCAGGGGTTGCATTAAGGTTTTAAGTAGGAGAAAAAAAAAAGTAACAGGAGAATTTTGAACTCATAAATAAATAACTTTGTGAGCGAAGCGAACAACCATTGGCTGGGGGCCAGGGGGCCGCCAAGGGCCCCCGGTCGGGGCTTTCTAGAGCTATATAGGTCATTTAAACTAGTTTACAGACACATATATGCTTAATTTGAAATAAATATATTTATTTTTATTGCATTTATGTATATTAAATATTTTAGAAAAAAATCCCTGCATATTTGTGTTTTAAAAAAAATACTAATTTAAAAAAAATAGCATAACAATAACAACATATAAACGCACGAAACTTTTTTGGCCCGACGTATTTAGCAATTATTTTACTCCCATTTTTTATGTACTTTATTAATTTAAAATGCGTGGTTCCTTATTTTATGACGTTAGGAAGTTCAATAATAATATTATATATTATTAATAATAATAATATAGGGTCTAGGCCCTATATTATTATTATTAATATCAGTACATCATATGCTAAGCTCGCACTGGCCGATCGCCAAGTCGCCAGGAGCGAAAACGTTTCTAGATTGGCGAAAAATAAAACGGCTACTTTAGCCATTTTGGCGATGACATATGATAAAATAGATAATTAAATAATCATTTTGGCGAAAGCATAAAGTCCAACTAAAAGGTCCATTTGTCGATCTCCAAGCATTTATTTTGTTCGTTATCACGTTGTTTACTTCAAGCTCCATTTTTCGTCAACTTGTTTCGTTGTACCAGGCGTCTCTTTGTTTTTTCAAAAAGATGGAGATAGCAGAGGTAGACTGCACAGAGAGACAGACATTACACGACACATGGATGATGAAGTCTACCTAAACTATCACGTGTTGTGCGCTGAACAAACGATCGACTACGTAGCCGACGGTCGGCTAATTACCGGGATTGTCTATTTTTCGATAGGGGTGTACTTTTCAGATTAAAAAGAAACATTATAGTATCTTCGATGAATGACGACTTAATCTTATCGAAATCAAAAATGTATGCGTTATGCATTTTAGAGTCTTCCAATTTAATGTAGTTTCATATTTTAGCCTTAATAAACTTCCCTCGTGCGTCAGTGTAAACAAAACAACATGCGGGAAATGGTAGAGTCTAACGGGGATTTAGCTAAACACACACGTGCATCTGAGCGGGGCCGGCCGCTGGCTTCTGTGTTGTGTAAATAAATAATAATCGGATAAATTTCTCGACCTGACAGAAACGCTTCGGCGCAGCCTTGAGGGATGGAAAGAAGTACTCTGTGCTTTGGCCTATATTTATTATCTTACGTTTAACAACGATACGAGTGTTCGTTTGCTAGGAATTTTCCTCAATATTTTTAGCATACGATATACCGTTGCGTTGTTGTACATAATTTTTTTGTAGGCCTAGGCCGGCGGTTCTGTACTTTCGCACCTCTTGAGCATACCCAATTTAAAAACATTAACCCGCTGCGCGGCGGTGATTCTAGGACACGATTTTCGCCTGGTATGCCATGGAAGCCGTCACATGCAAACATGACCAGCCAAGCGTAAAAAACAAAAGTAACATATCGTTCAGGGGATTTCAGAAAACTGTAAAATGTTTCTTATTAAATTGATAACTGTATAAATGCTGTATGATTAAAAACAATTTGAACAATTGTTTTGATCATGTAAAAAAAATACCAAAAAAAAATATTTTTTTTAAACAGTGATTTAGGCATGGTTCTTTATCTCAATGCCTTACAAAAATGTTCAGGGAACAGTGTATAGACCTGTTGACAGATAAATTGACTAAAATGTTTTTACCACTATATTTCAAAAATTTTTAATTTTGGCTATAAACCGATTCATTTGGCTAAATAAAAAAATTTGACTTTAGCCATTTTGGCTATAGATAAACTGATTTGACTAAAAAAAATATATTGACTTTCGCCAAATGGCTAAACAAAATGAAATGTTAGTGCTACCCCAGATATGATGTCATTTTAAGCGAATCGCGTTGGTGTATTTGCCGTTGACGGGTAGGTCGTCACGGTTGAAGGATTCTAACAATGCCTCGGAAACGCATGCTACACACACACAGTGCGAAAAGTTTCAAAGGAAAATTGCATAGATAGGTCAGGGAGTTTAGGTCCCTTTCGTGTACAGATTACATGGTAAAATAATTGATTAAATATTTAATTACAATCCTATTTTAATCCATCATCATCGTGTCGTCGCGAGAACGTAATAAATACAACAAACACGTACGTATTGTCTTGATTAATAAAAGTACTCGCGCCGGGAGCTAGCCTAGGCTAGGCCGTGTAGGCCTAGGTAGACAGAAAGTAGCCGGCGAAAATGTCAAAGTAGACGGTCGAATGCGCCGGTTGCCGGCTACTAACGAAACCCCTGACTAGTCAAGTCAAGTATCATTTATTATCATTTGTTTTTAAGAAAAACAGAAATTCTGTTTGCTCTGTTGGCGGAGCACAATATCCAACGGACACAACACGAACTCAAAAACAAAAACATTACAAAAAAGTGTCTACATTATGTTTAAGGCTCTAATAGCTCCTGGAAAGAAACTATTTGTAAATCGTGCCTTATTGGCCTTAATAGAACGAAATCGCCGACCGCTGCGCATCAACTGGAACATACTAGAGGCCGGATGAAATTGATCATCTTTGATAGCCACTGCCTTTTTCAGAAGGCGATCCGAAAATATGTTCTCCAAAGGCAATTGCAATTACTGTATAAGGCGTCATCTCCACTAAATATCGGACGGATTGTACTGCAGCTGGTCGCGATATCTATTGTATTGTGACATCCTTCTGGACGCAGCTAAAATGTTGCGTCCAAGGGACTACCGATTATTCACAATTATTCCGTTTTAGTGCGTCCATAAATAGCTCCGCCCCTCATTATGTGGTTGACTGATTTCAAGTTGTTGTTATGGAACTTCGCTTGATCGCGACCCACGGCGCCCTGACGGGCCCCTTGACTTGTCTGACTTTAATCAACAAATATACGTAGTAGTAAGGCAAACAAATAATAAATACAGTACAGATAATAAATACTGCAACATTTGGACGCGTAGACTACGTTTCGTACGCGTGGCAACTTCGTAGGTTTCGCGTGGCGTAATCTACGCAAGCTAACATGCTACGCGTAGTCTACGCGTAGCCTACGAAGCGAGAGCTAGGAGGGGAAATTCCAATGTTCAGATTATTGTGTACTGTGCTGCTGCACCACACACGGAATTAGTTAACGAATTTGAATACTAGTTTTCATCAAATTTAAAATGCGTGTTAATTACCGTGAAGTAATAATAAATGTATTAATATTAGTATTAATTACTGTGTGTTGGTTGTGTTAAAATGGGACATTTATTTTTATGAAAGAAGAACAAGTGTACATCTATCACCGATCGGCCAACGTACGGCGGTCGTCGTATGTTTGTGTGAAATGGCCTCCGGCTAGGCCTAGCTAGCTAGCTAAAAAGGTAGGGTTACCGGCGTACCTACCGACAGTTTAATTTTAAAATATGTGGTACGCCTATAGTACTTATAGGCCTACTTAGTAGTAGTATTGTATGATAATCCATACTGTGTACAAGCGTTAAATACGATGTACATGGCGTGAAAATGTGAAATAATGTGGTATAGCCTAGGTGACAGAAGGATATTTCCTCGATACGACAGTTTTCGCCGTGAAGCTGCTGTTTACCCACGTGTGTGTATCGCGCAGTACAACTCTACTGTCTGAACTATGTTTGTTTACTAGGCTATAATGAACGATGTTTCGTTTTAAAAATGCGTTTAAATGACATATTACGCTTATTTAGTACTATGGGATAATATGAATTGTTTAAATACTGTAAATGTCAAAATAATAGAATACAAATACGATATTATTTGCGTATTATTTTTGTTCCAACGGAAATCGAGACGGATCACTCCATTCGTAATTCATTCGCCCAGTGTGTTTATATCCACGTGTTTATGATCCGCGGATGGATACTCTCTCTGAACTGTACTTTTATGTTTTGATTTTAACCTTCAAGTTAGTGAAGTTCAACTTTTATTAAATAAAGTCTTGCATATTTCCTAACCCTAAAATGTTAATTATAATTTATTTTTATTTATAACTAAAATAACATTTATTTAAATACTATCTAATTTATTATCGCGCATGACTAAAAAAAACAAAACAAGATCAGGCAAGCACATGTTATGTATCCTCCGATCCTCCTCCTCTCTGCTGATGACGATGGTCTAAACGGCCTGTAACTTGACCCTTCACCGATCCTCTGCTGCAGTTTGTTACAATAGCTAATAATGGAGTTTCTGTTTGATGTACAGTTACGACAGTTTCAAACCTGTATATTTTTTTGTTTAAATGAAACATACTGAGTACTGTATTAATTACTTATAAAAAATTAACTTGCAATTTTAGGCCTACTACTAATACTATTACTATGGTCGGAAGGTAGTCATAATAACGGCCCGTCATCAATTCATTTTGTACACTAGCCTGGCCGGCGATGCCGATGGTGAATGTACAGCAGTCAGCAGTAGGCCTAGTTAATTAGACTTTTCGCGTCTAGCCTAGGCTTTGAGCAATTTTAATTGCTATTTTCTTTAGAAAAATTTGAATTTCAAGCATGTTTGATAATGATGATGATATTATTGTATTGGCGAAACAATCGTATCATTTCTATTTATTCGAACTGTTCGTAGCCTGCTTAGCCTAAGCCGTCGACGATGTACTTGTACACAGTTGAGTTTGGGGAATTCCCACACACAGTTGATCACAACGTAAGCTACGAATGCTACGCGTAGCCTACGCACTACGAATGCTACGCCACGCACCCGCCATGCGTAGACTACGTTACCTACGCGTGGCAAATGTTGCAGTAGTTTTTATCTGTACTGTACGTGAATACGGCTGCTTCGCTTCCTTGAGTCGGCTTTCTAACATTTGATTTGACCTTTTGATCACGCACAATTGTGTGTAACAACAGTCAACATGACCAACTTCGACTTACTTCGTCCAGTTGCGATAGTTTTCGTGTACTGTAGAACATGTGATTGATAACCGTCAATGACACACTGCTGCGTTTGACTCCGACCACCCTCGCCGGATTGCGACCTAGATTTTTGTAGGAACGCACATGTCTAGCGGTGTCCCTTTGTGGGAATCGTTCAACATTGGCGGTTTACGCGTGATATATCATGTTCCATCCAGGGACCAAAATGCGTAGAATTACTTTCCATCAGGCGCTACACAGCAAAAGAGTAGGCCTACGATCTAGTTCGAATTTTTAAATTTACGATTAACTCGATTTATACCCAGGTGGGGTACCTAAAATAGACGTTTCATTGCAGGCCTACTGTATAGGCCTCCTACATGGATGTCATGAGTGGTGGTCGCCATGGTGAGGTTAGCTACAGAATACTTGGGCCATTTTCATTACGTCCTGCAAAATTAGGCTAATGTGTCGTCTCCTACTATAGGCCTAACCTTAGGTAGGATTTTTAGGCGGCGTCGATTTTAATTAGTGAACAGTACATTGTTAATTTGCATTGTCCATGCGTTTTCTAAAGGCGATGACAATGTTGTTTAACTCCTCTACGAACCACCCTACGATCGACGCGTTGATAATTATAATATCAATACATCGTATCGTAGTAGTAAGTTACGAACAATAGGCTATACGATTTACATGCGTAAATATAGTGGTGGTCGGCGTCATGAAAATGGTGGTCGGAAATTCCGAGTGCATGGTGGACGGGGCCGTCCATCGCCGACCACCGTGGTGACATCCCTGGGCCTACATAAATAAACTAGAAACACGCTATTTTCGTTTAGCCAACATATTTTTATTAAGCTACGTTATTAAATGTTCAATGTCCTGTATGTCATGAATTTCTCTCGTACTACTTGAGATAGTAAGTCCCGAAATGGTACGCATAAACATGGGAGGTAATAAACTGATTTCGCCCGATGGAAAAGGGTCTGTTAGCTTGATATTTGTTGCGAGGAATATTTGGTTTGTTCCGCTAGTCACGCATGCCAACGGACCTCGCCGACGTGTAATGTGTTTTGAAAATAACAAGTAGGCTAGGTTATTTTTTTATTTTTATTTCAACAATCTTTACCGAGGGTGGTCCATCCAGCCGAAGCTGATCATTAGGGACCCTCACAAGTTACGAGTATAGCCGCCGCGCTATATTATTTCGGTTGGCTTCCGTTTTCCTGCACACAATACAATCCCTTTTTATTTATTATCAATACGTTTAATGTTCTTAATCATCTGCCTGAAGACAGTGGTACGTAATTAACCATGTACAGTAGGACTGTACCACTTTACTGAGTTGTGAGTTTTTAAATTGTAACAAATAAGCCGAAGGGGATAGATAGATGTTCCCTATAGTTTAATAAACGCCTGTCAAAACTTCACAAACAACAAGCGGGTGAATTTACTCGTATCAAAATTCCTATACATTAAATCAAATTAAATTTTAAAATTACGAATCACAAATTATAACTCTTGTCCCTCGTACAAAAATGAAGTTTTTTGGACAAGTAATTCTCTTGTGTTTGGACTGCTGAGTACCAGGTCGCCAGCTTTTGACAATTTCCCCTATCTTTTAACACTAGCAGTTCACTAAAAAAAACGATTTTGAGATCATTTTACATCAATGCCGACGGTGTTTCTTATGATTACGAATTTAAAACAACTAACTAATTAATAACAATGCCGAAACAGCCATAACAATTTAAATAATAAATAATAACAGAGTTACATTGTAAAAGCCTCCCTAAAATAGATGCTTTTCTGCGATTTTTGGAAAACGCCCGGATTGTTGGGTACACATAAACAAATAATTGTAATAATATCATTATTTGTCAGCGATCGGAGATATCCGTTTCTTTGTTTAATTTGAAGATATTGTTTGTATTTTCTAATGGCATTGATATTATTCTGTATGGGAATTGAATCAGTTCGCTGAATTATTTAAAAAAGATGGTATTGGGACCAGAAAAAAATCATAAAAATATTGTTGAAATAAAAATGAATTCACAGTAAATGTAATGTCGCACAAATTGAAATAGTTCTATGATCTTATGTTCACGTTGTTAATTTTTTAGACATTAACATTATTATTAAAGCTCCGTCTACACTATCAAACTTTATGTGACAAAAAAATGTGATGTGCCCATATATGGACACGTTGACATCACATCACTACCATATTTGTGCATATCACTACCATATATGGGCACATCACATTTTTTTGTCACATAAAGTTTGATAGTGTAGATAGAGCTTTAGACCTAGTAAACATAAATGACAATATACGAACAAATAATAATTAAAATATTTTATTTTACAAAACAAAACCAACCAACTATTTTGGTGTTACATTTTCACTACCTTTAAGTATTTCTCTAAAGCCCCTTTCTCACAGAGTTGTGTGCCAGGAATATTGCGGGAATATACCATTACCATGCCGGTATGGTTTTCTGTGAGAACAGGTCGTCTTGGCATCATGCCGGCACCATGCCGGCATCGACATGACCTGCTTTAGACCTAGTAATATTCTAGGGATATTCCCCGCAATGCCAGACGGGCATTCTGTGAGAACGTATTGCCGTTATATTCCGGGGTTCCCCGTCGAGGCTTTGACACCTTGCGCAGTCAAGTGTATCACTTTGGCGCCTATTCAATTCAATTAACAATAATAATGTCGAACTGGAGGGATAATGAGATAAGAGAGCTGCTTAAAATAAGGGGACAAGAAGAAATTTGTAGCATAATCTATATAGGCCGCTAGGCTAGGCCAGCCATAGCTCTTTGTTTGTACAGTTGGTGCCTGACCTTTCGTCGCCTTGTAAATTGTAGGCCTACAGCCTTCTAAGGTGTTTTACAGATTGCCGATGACGGCAAATTAATTGCTATACCTGTATAATATATGCAAAATATACTGTACATAGCATGTATTGCATAAATATGCTATAAAGGAAGATAATAATCTGTAACTTAACATTCGCCGCCATATCATCGCTAGACAAAAATAATAACAATAAAGGACGCCCTCAATAATTATTTTGTCAGAGACATTTTATTGGCCGAATATGCCCGACTCCTTTCTCACAGAAAGCCGGTATATACCGGTTATATTTCCGGCACGATAGTCCGATGAGAATGGGTATATGCCGGTAACGATACCGGCACGACGCCAGCACTGTACCGGTATATTGCAGGCACATCTGTGAGAAAGGGGCTTAATTCTTCGGCATTTACTATTGACAGCCTCTTTTAAAGCTAAATAATTGTTTGAGGTGGCACCTGGAAATTCCTGTTCAATTTGTCTGAAAAGTGCCCGCGAACGTGGCGCTTCTAGTGCTGGCCTTGTGACAAGTTTGCCATTCTCTATTTTCTTAGAGCCGTACAAATTAGATACTGCTAGCTCCTCCTGTGTGAACATTATGTCCAGCAGTCTTCTAGTCATTTTTGTTGCTGACTTATTTTTGCCAACGCCAACTGCGGCTTTGTACTTTTCCTCGGCTACGGGCACCAGCCCCCCTATATGAACAATGCCATTACTGTCAGCTCTACCATTTGTTTCACCAAGTAAGGCATTGGTCGGCGGAGCTGCTACTTGCTGCACTTGTTGAGTATAACCTAACCGGGTGGTTAGCTGCTGCATAATAATTGTTTGATTTGTTATAATTGTTTCCAGCATGTTTGGGACCTTCATGCACTTTGCGCAAGCGCATGCCGTACATCCAGTTTGATCTGAAAGAAGAAATGTATAACATTCATTTAATATAATCGTATAGGATGCCCAACGTTTTTATAATATCAAAAATATAACAGGCCAATGCGGTGCCAAGTTAATATTAATTTACATTCACTGTGTATAGTTTAAAATGGGTCAAAACACCGATTTTTACAAATTAAAAGAAAAAAAAACCATTTAAGTTAAAGTTGGGAAGATAATACAAAATAAATAAATTCAATGAAATAGGTAACAGTTAAGGGATCTTAATTAAGACACACAATAAACCAGCAAATTAAAACTAAGGAAATGTCAAAATTGAGTTCTGTTATTTGTCAAAGAATGAGGTACGTATTTAAGAGCCAAAGTAGTTATACAGTACTAAAGATATAGATAGATTTCTTTGTTTTAAAGTACCCACAACAGCATTTGAGGCAAATACTTATCAAAACAACTATTATTCAAAGTGATATATACTTACTACTTAAGACTGTGCTGCTCAATAGAGGACCAGCAAGGACTTCGACAAGAAGGTCGGAATCGATATCAAGCTCAATGTCTATAATTAAAAAAATGTCAATGATAATTGTTATACACAACACCTAGTTTGGGAACAACATAATGGTTTATTTATTTATTTCATTTATTTACCCAGGGTAGTTCATACCATTGGAGCCCTGCCAATTACTTGTCTAGTAAATAAATTCGAGGGTTTCATAATATATTTATATGCTGTTATTAAACGTTACACACCGTTATTAAAATGCCGTCGTTGGTGTCTGTATTTTTAGGTATTAATCTAATCTAGAATATACACGTTTTGTTTCATTATTTTGCTTCTCCAATTTTGTGTGTATGTAATATTTGAATCGTTAATGTAAATTACTATTCATGATGTTATTTATTACTGTGATTTTATGTTGTTATTTACTTTTTTTAAACAAAACAAATTGCAGGACTTACCGCTTTCCGATGGACTCTCGAATTCCGTCACAATTACGGCGTTGGGTGACTGGAGTTGGATGTCAAAATTCGGGATCGGTTGTTCATTTTCCGTTTGCTCATTATTTGGTTTCTCTTTGTCCGTTTGGTCATTATTTGGTTTCTCCTTGTCCGTTTGGTTATTCTTTTGGTTTTCCTTTTCTGTTTGGACATTCTTGGGTTTCTCCTTTTCTGTTTGGTCATTATTTGGTTTCTCCTTTTCCGTTTGGTCACTCTTGGATTTCTCCTTTTCCCTTTGGTCATTCCTGGGTTTCTCCGTTTCTGTTTGGTCATTTTCCGTTTGGTCATTCTTGGGGTTTTCTTTTTCCGTTTGGTCATTCTTGGGTTTCTCCGTTTCTGTTTGGTCATTTTCCGTTTGGTCATTCTTGGGTTTCTCATTTTCCGTTTGGTCTTTCTTTGGTCTCTCATTTTCTGTGTTGACATCTTTCCTGGGGTCATTCTTCCTTGATTTTTTGTTAGGGGAGTCAACAGTAACTTCAGAGTCATCATCTGTCGATATAAAATGATTAATCAGTTATACAGGAATGACAAAATATAAAGGATATTAGGTTTAAGTCTATAATTTAATAAAAGAAAGTACAGTCATAAATATATTAAATCATTAGGTTTAAAATTTGATTGCGCCTATAATTTAATTTTATTATGATTTCAGAAAAAACAATAGGCCTACTGTTACAAATATGGCTTGTGCCATTACAAAATACATGTTATATAGGCTAATATTGAGGTACGATTAAATATTTTAAATATAATTATAATAAAGTGTAATATGCAAAATATACATTTTTTTAGTGCGCATTTTTATCAATTTTGGCGTAAAAATATGTTAAATAATCGACCAGCCTCGAGAACGTACAATGCGTGGATAATGTCTGTAATACGTCAACTCGTATGTTCACGATAACATTCGACAGCAAGTACAACAGTAGGTCTGGTATTTAAGAAGTTAAAATAAATATTATTCATTCACTATTTGAATGAATAACTACAATATAACATTACTTACCAAGCTCTCGCTTGCGTTTCTCCCAGAACAGTGTGTCTTTGTGAACTAAATCATCAGATGTGTCAGAAAGTTCCACAATGCGGCACGTTAATTGTTGTTTGTTGTATACCATTTTAACGACACCGTTAGGAACTTTGTCTCCCTGCAACTTCTTAGATAGTACAATTGCTGTACTTTCGTCTGAATCAAAATAGACCAAAGCATGTGCTAGTTTTCTGACGGCGTAGAGACATTTTAAAATTCGATGTTACTTGTAGAAATAATTATGATGAAGTGATAGTTATGGATGCCTCGACTGTGCATTTATTGACACTATTGTTTACTGGACTGCACAGGGACGCATTCCAAAGATGCTCAAATCAAACTTTCTCAGGCTTCAGGTAAACAGTGAAGGCGTGGTATATTACGTAATGAAAACTAAAATAATGCTGTATATTAAAATAAACAGCCAAATTATCTACGACTAAAAGCCAACACAAATGCACAAATAATGGGATTTGAAAATAACAATTTGCAAGGTGTTCACAAAACAGTATAACAAATACAAAAATTAATATTAAAATTGTTAATTTAAATATAGGTACCTCACGCTTCCCCACAAGAGATATTGCAATACTAAAAATTCAAAATTATCAGCAGCCACAGTCTTCGATATGTGATTTAAAACTCATTTTTAAGAACATAATGAATTGAAAATAAAGCAAATTAATTAACTATAAGTAACTATATTTTACACCGTCAGTGTAAGAAAGTATAATAGTGTGAACAACTTGAATAAGATCACAACTATTGTGAATTTGTGTGGGAGTAATTTAAACAGGTTACATATTTGGCTAATACCTGTGTTCGTCATTGTAGTAGTAGAAAAGTCGTCAAAATGTATTCTTTTAATGTGTGTTTATTACCTCCGCCAAGGGGGTTTATGTAGTCTATATTAGTAGCATGATTACTAAAACGAACTTATTCCAGATCTTTAACACATTGAAACCACATACAGATATGGGTCAATGAGCATTCAATAGTATTATGGGATCCCAATTCTGGACCACTTTTTTTTATTATCATCAATATTTTAAACAGAAGACAATTTTCAAAATCAGGCAATCTGGTACTGAGCAGTCGTAACGAGGGCCTAACAAGTAAACTGCATTTATTAAAATAAAATATAGAATAAGGATAATAATAAAATAAACGAAAAATAATAAGCCAACGCAAAGGGCAAATTCAATGGCTTCTGAAATTAACAATTTAACAGCTGTGTCAAATTGCTTCATATAAACAGTGTCGAAATACAAAAGGATTATAATACAAAAGGTTAATAATTAGAATTTCTATCCCACGCTTTTACATACTAGAGAGAGAAGATCTGGTCATCAGTTAATTGCATATTGAGGTGTGATTTGTCAAGTACCAAAGAAGCAGCAAGCAGTGACAGCTATAAAACCACCTCCCCTTTTAGGCATTATGGTGAATTGGAAATATATAGTATACTATGGTACAGGTTCCTCCACAATAATATAAGCAAATCTGTTCTGTTCTTTTTGAAAAATTACCGTTGTTAAAACAATTTGTAAATTAATCTATCTTTTTCAATAGAAATTACAGTACAAATATATCTATATTTAGCACGATATTCAGTGCACTCGTGTATTGTTTTCCATTAATTTTCAAACTAACAGCGAAATTCAATTGGGCGTTTAATACATTGTTTTAAGTCCATAGTATATTAAGTCACAGAAATTGTACCGTATGATTTTTATTCATTCTGTATTGTTTTACTGTTCGTCCATTGTCCAATAAATGTATTGATATTAGGCTAATTATTAAATACTATGGTACGCGAACAAACCACGTTATTGTTAAAGATGTATTGTCCCTTTGAGTAATTCCCAAAAAAAATTTTTTTTAATACAGGGTATTTCGAAAAAAAGTGTGTCATTTTTAAGTATCATGATAGTTATTAACTTTGACCAAAAATTTGTTCAAAAAATAACTTTGACTTCCAGTCAAAGTTTTCGATCAAAACATATTCATAATGCAACGCGCTTGTTTGGCTACTCTGTATGCATAATCATAAAACTTCCTCGCGATCTGTGTGAAAACACCTTCTCAACCGCGACGAGTTGTAAACAATCCTAATTAGCATCATGCATACTCGTGGTTTGAAATCTTTGTTTACTTTCACTCGTGACGATTTTCCAGACGAAATGTAATTAAATTAATTTACCTGTTAATTACGTAAACTTGTTGTTTTTGCCTCGAATTTTCGACTTAAAGTGAATAACTTTAATATCACTTTGATATGGCCAATTTAAATTTAGAATATTTTTTTTTTCATTTTTTGTGTTTCAAGGGACAATACATCTTTAAGAATTTGGAAATTATTATTTGTTTGAACTTCAAATAATAATAGCCGTACATTCCCTGAAAGCAAAAAATAAATAAATAAAAATACCATAATACAAAAGTATACAAGCAAGACAGTACAATAAATTCATAAAATGGAAATCTTTAATTCTGATTCACACATCAATAGATCATTGCAGTTATACTACGATATGTATACAGTATTGATAATCAAGATTACTTTATTGTCCAAAAATAATATTTTAAAATTTGTCTTCCTAAAGGCAACAAACAGCATAAAAAAACGTTTAAAAAAGTTTAAAACGTTATATAAAAATATACAGTATGTAAAAAATTCATAAAAAACTAGATATATAAAAATACAATAAAATACAGATATATTTCAGTGTACAAAGGCTGAAATAGGCCAACATATATAAATTACAAGTAGTTTTAAACATAGCAACTAAAGGACCTGCTGCCTTGGATGGTACTTTCTCCTGTGAGAAGTTATCTCTGCGTTGCTGTTGAATCCATATGCGGGACAAATGGCACATCTTCCACCAGCAGGTGGCATCAGCTGATCGAGAGTATCCCATGAATTTAACTTTAATACCTCATGAATGGTGAGGAAGTGTCCTTCTTTCTCGCTTTGCATGGGTGAAGGAAATCCATCCCTATTAAAACAGGCATTCATTACATCGTGGGCAATTATAGGATTGCGGCTGCAATGTGTACAGTTAGGGTCTCTACATTTAGAAAAAACTAAAAAACCTTTCCTTTTATCAATATGTTGAAGCATAAACTGGGACTCGTCTACAAGATTGCTTTGTCTGAACGTTTTCCCGCTGTTAGACGCCATAACAGCGTGCACTTGACTGTAGTCATCATAAGGCGTTTCTTTTGACGAAGACAATAAGTGGCTTACACTAATCGGAACGCCGCTAAAATGTACACTTTTCCAGTATTGTTCTAAGTTTTTTAGTGCGTTGTCAAATACTTTACATTCTTTCAGACGCATTTCTTCTTCGTTTAAACCTTGCTGCCATGGCGGTCTGTCTTCGCATTCAAGTCGATCCGTGAACATAACAGACGTTAACGCTAATGTACAAGGAGCCCAGGCATGTTCGATCGGATTTAGAGCCGATTGTCCTGGAGCATACGCTGTCACAATCAGAGCATCTAAGCCAGTATCTCTAAACAGTCTAGCATAATATAGTAAATTTGTATGATGACCGGAATTAAAGTCGCACCCGCCATCTGCAATTATAGTTAAAATTGATTTTCCTGTACGGACTTCCTCTTTCACTATTGGCAGCAGGTCGTTGATATGGGAGGCTACGGTGCATTTTGTCATGGGTCCCCTGTTAATGATGGTAACGGGGCCATTCCTATGTAGTTTGTATTCTAGCCGACCTAGCGAATCAATCGATTTTTCAGGGGGGTTAGGTAGTGTCAATTTCATATATCCACATGGTGTAATTAGGTAGCCTGAATGACTTGGGAAGTCGTGATCTAAAAGCACCGGCCTGTCAATGGTTGGAAATATTCTTCTTATTTTTGTCCTTCGATCAACAGCTGGGACATCTTTTCCTTTAAAAATAAAAACAATAAATAATAATAATATAATAATAATAGTAATACAAACATAGAGTTGATGCAATACACATTCTCAAAACACTTTGTATGGTCTACTGGTAGGGCTTGGTTATAATTGATATGACTTTGTATTTAGGTTCGTACACTTAAATAAAGAAATAATGTATTAATTTAAAGAAAAGTATTTTCCAACGAAATATAGCACATTTCACAAAATTATTTTAGAGTTTCCAGATTATCATCAAAACCCATTCTCATTCACTCCCTCGCCGACAATTTTGCGTTACATAACTGCTTTTCTTTCAAGATTATCATAAGCAATTCAAATTAAATGTAAAATAAGTTGTTTTAATTAATATTTATTTCAGAATCCACCTAACATTCTCACCCAATTTTGTATGGCCGTTAATATTCTGTGGATGTTACATTTGAAAATTCTTAATTGTATATGATTGATCTTACCTATCTTCACTTTGTTTTTGTTGTCAACAGAATATACACTACACACATCCGGAAATGCTGCACTTAATTGAAGGCAATACTTCACCCTCGCATTGTAAAAATGAGCATTGTCATTTTCTTTCATCCTTCCATTATCTTTTTTTGGAACTTTAGCATCGATGAAACCTTTGTACCTTGCTGAACTGTTACGACCTTGATGAGGGGCCTGTAGCATGCGGTGCACAGTATGAATACCTACAGAAAGAAAATTAATAAAGTTGTCATTGTTTTGCATGATCACATTATACCATGGAAAATTCTTTATGATTATACTAGGTAAATTACAAAAGTCGACGCTATGTCGATTTATCCATCCGGGTCCCCGTCCCGGATTCATAGGCCTAGTTTAATTATATATTTAATATACTTGGATATCCATATAAATAATAATTTATCAAATGTTGTACTTACTAAAATTGGGATGCTGCTCAGCCAAACCTGGTACTTCGTGAAGAAGATGGTCCCGAACCGCTTTCAGACCAGTTCCACAGTGTCCGGTGGTGCTTTGGCGACGTCGATGTGCTTCAAATCCACTTCTTTCAATAAAGTTTTTAGCTATTTCAATAATTTGCGGGAATTTGTCTACAATTGCTCGTTTTACAGGAGGCCGGTAATTAACAAATTTGTCAATAGTCTTGAAGGTTTGTGATTGCTTGTATTTAACATAATGCTGACGACAAGAAAGATATGCTACAAATAAATTCAATGAGACCGGAACTGTATCTGTAACAATGTAGCCTAAAGTGGACTCTTCCGACTTTTCAGTGCTTTTTCGAACAAATGAAACGACTGGGCGTTTCGATTTTGTGAGCGTTACAATAAATTATATTAAATAAATCTTAAAAGTAATTTTACCATAGTTTGACCACCGTTGTTTTACCTACAGTACAGATAAAAACTACTGCAACATTTGCCACGCGTAGGTAACGTAGTCTACGCGTGGCGGGTGCGTGGCGGTTGCGTGGCGTAGCATTCGTAGTGCGTAGGCTACGCGTAGCATTCGTAGCCTACGTTGTGATCAACTGTGTGTGGGAATTCCCCAAACTCAACTGTGTACAAGTACATCGTCGACGGCTAAGCAGGCTACGAAAGGTTCGAATAAATAGAAATGATACGATTGTTTCGCCAATACAATAATATCATCATCATTATTAAACATACTTGAAATTCAAATTTTTCTAAAGAAAATAGCAATTAAAATTGCTCAAAGCCTAGGCTAGACGCGAAAAGTCTAATTAACTAGGCCTAGCCTAGGCTACTGCTGTACATTCACCATCGCCGGCCAGGCAGTAGTGTACAAAATGAATTGATGACGGGCCGTTATTATGACTACCTTCCATAGCAATAGTATTAGTAGTAGGCCTAAAATTGGAAGTTAATTTTTTATAAGTAATTAATACAGTACTCAGTATGTTTCATTTGAACAAAAAATATCCAGGTTTGAAACTGTCGTAACTGTACATCAAACTCCATTATTAGCTATTGTAACAACCTGCAGCAGAGGATCGGTGGAGGGTCAAGTTACAGGTTGTTCAGAACATCGTCATCAGCAGAGAGGAGGAGGATCGGAGGACACATAACACATGGTATAATACCTCCATGCATAACATGTGCTTGCCTGATCTTGTTGTTTTGGTTTTTTTTTAGTCATGCGCGATAATAAATTAGATACCGTATATTTCGGTGTATAAGTCGCACCTGTGTATAACCCGCACCCCCAACTGAGAGTAAAATATCGGTATTTTTTATATCGTCGATGTATAAGACGCACCTTATATTTCATCAAAACAATGTTTTTTTTAAAATGTAATCAATATTATTGTAATAATATATTTTGTTATATCTACAACGGCATCCTTTATTTATGTTTTTTCTTACCTAGGCTCGGCCGCGCCCAGCCTCAACAAGTTCTTTCTAACTTGTTATTCATGAGTTTCGCCGCAACATCGAGTGCATGACCGTGTGTGTAACACGCACGTGTGTGGGCTAGCCTCGCTTGATCATTTCGAGAGGGCGCGCGTTTTCACGGACAATCGTATTCGATTAGTATCTATGTATCCGAGAAGTGTGTACGCTAGGTCCATGCTATAATCACCTGGAGAATATACTAGTCGAATACCGTACACCATGTGGCCACCAAAATAAGGGCTTGCGCTTGGGGTACGGCGGTCGTGCGTATAACTACTGTATAAATAAATACTATTCCAATCGTACGACGTAAACGTTTACAAATAAAATTTTATCGGAGCGCCATAATGAACAAATCATGCTGAAATGACTTGAAAACTAGGCAGAAGCAGGTTGCCGTTACGTTAGTTAGTTACTGTAGCTAGGCCTAGCCTACTCAGGCCTAGCAAACGAGGTGATAGCCTAGGCCTATGTACAATCTGTGTGGTGAGGCATTTATGTTCGGTGTATAAGACGCACCCTTAATTTAGAGGTCAAATTTGCGTGTCAAAAGTGCGACTTATACACCGAAATATACGGTAGTATTTAAATAAATGTTATTTTAGTTATAAATAAAAATAAATTTTAGGGTTAGGAAATATGCAAGACTTTATTTAATAAAAGTTGAACTTCACTAAATTGAAGGTTAAAAGCAAAACATAAAAGTACAGTTCAGAGAGAGTATCCATCCGCGGATCATAAACACGTGGATATAAACACACTGGGCGAATGAATTACAAATGGAGTGATCCGTCTCGATTTCCGTTGGAACAAAAATAATATCGTATTTGTATTCTATTATTTTGACATTTACAGTATTTAAACAATTCATATTATCCCATACAGTAGTACTAAATAAGCGTAATATTTCATTTAAACGCAATTTTAAAACGAAACATCGTTCATTATTATAGCCTAGTATTAGTAAACAAACATAGTTCAGACTGTAGAGTGGTACTGCGCGATACACACACGTGGGTAAACAGCAGCTTCACGGCGAAAACTGTCGTATCGAGAAAATATCCTTCTGTCACCTAGCTAGGCTATACCACATTATTTCACATTTTCACGCCATGTACATCGTATTTAACGCTTGTACACAGTATGGATTATCATACAGTACTACTACTAAGTAGGCCTATAAGTACTATAGGCGTACCACATATTTTAAAATTAAACTGTCGGTAGGTACGCCGGTAACCCTACCTTTTTAGCAAGCTAGCTAGGCCTAGCCGGAGGCCATTTCACACAAACAGACGACGACCGCCGTCCGTCCGTACGTTGGCCGATCGGTGATAGATGTACTACACTTGTTCTTCTTTCATAAAAATAAATGTCCCATTTTAACACAACCAACACACAGTAATTAATACTAATATTAATACATTTATTATTACTTCACAGTAATTAACTCGCATTTTAAATTTGATGAAAACTAGTATTCAAATTCGTTAACTAATTCCGTGTGGTGCATGTAGCACAGTACACAATAATCTGAACATTGGGATTTCCCCTCCTAGCTCTCCCTTCGTAGGCTACGCGTAGACTACGCGTAGCATGTTAGCTTGCGTAGATTACGCCACGCGAAACCTACGAAGTGGCCACGCGTACGAAACGTAGTCTACGCGTCCAAATGTTGCAGTATTTATTATCTGTACTGTAAGTACCTAAGTAAGGAAAAAAATTCCTCAGCAGGACTTTGAGGGGATTTGAACTGTGAAAAGCTGGATATACACCAAACTCGCATTCACAATGTTTTGGTGCAATTAGCCTAATCACACTCAGAACTAAGACACAAAAATAAAAAACAAATGTCGAATGAAATCGTATGTTATAGGGGACGTATAGTTTAGTTATTGTTATGGTTTGAACGCACCATATAGATATTATAATATTTCTATGGTTTTCACCAATGACAACTGTCAAGCTAGAGAAAGCATTATAATTATGATATCCATTTTAGTAAAGAAAATGGCAAAATGTTCTCAACCTTTTATTTATCATTTACAGGGAAATGTGTGTATGACTACCATTTTTGGCTCTTTAGGTCGTCAAAACTGCCTTTTCCAAAGCTGATTTTTTGTTGGGTGGTATTCTCATAGAGTACTATTTTTCTTAAATATCATGTTAACAGTAAAATAAAGTATGCACCCTACCCGCATTATTAAATAATGCACAACTTATTAGACAAGGATGTATATTAAAAATAAGCAGTCAGTAACAAAAGAAGCCAACGCAAAGCGAAAATTCAATGGCTTCTGAAATTAACAATTTAACAGCTGTGTCAAATTGCTTCATATAAACAGTGTCGAAATACAAAAGGATTATAATACAAAAGGTTAATACTGTAATTAGAATTGCTATCCCACACTACAAAATTAATAAAACGCTTATGTGTCATTTATCCGCCATACGTTAACCATGGAGTAAAGAATATTCCATGCGTTAACAAAATAAAGGTTTACTATTTTTTAATAATGTTAATGGATGTTTGTTTTATAAAGGCGAATGGCAAAAAAAACCAGAAAAGGCATCATACAAAAATATGACATTTTTGATACGCCGTACACAAACAGGCCCGTAGCCAGGGGGGTTTTTTGGGGTTCGGGCGAACCCCCCCTTTTGCGCGAACCCCCCTTTTACCAGCGAACCCCCCCTTGAAAAACAAAGGCCCCACTTCCAAAATCGTGCAATTAATTATCAATTATAGCAGATTTTTTGGTCATTTTACTTCTATTGACTATGTAAATCGATCGAATATACAGATTGTCCGATGTCAAAGTCACTGCTGAGCGTCAGATCGAGAGATTGTTGAGAGATGATGGTTATAAATGTGACAGAAAAATGGACTGACCAATCGCGTGCTTCGGCCGGGCTTTTCACGTTCAGTTCAGTTCAATCTTTTTGGGGATTTTTATTTTTTTCCTGGAAATATTTTTCATTAAACCAAAGAATTTCACTGTGTAAACTTGAATAAAAATGGTGCTGAATTAAATTGGTACGTGTACGTAGGCCTACCGAATATTTCGGTGTATAAGACGCACTTTTGACACGCAAATTTGACCTCTAAATGTTACCCTAATTAATTTAATTACCTACTAATACTTAAATTAATTAAAAATAGTGTACTACTCTGCAATGTAGGCCTAGCTAGTTACTCATTTCTGTCTAACCACAGTGTGGTAACAAGTTTATTGAATTTTTAGTTAGGCTAAGGTAAATTGTCATCCTCGTTATGGGTGCGTCTTATACACAGGTGCGACTTGTACACCGAAATATACGGTACTATTTGTTTTTTATGTTTATAGGATAAGAAATTATTTAAGGGCCTAATATAATATACTTTTTTGCAACAATAAAGCTGTATTTCATGATCAGTACTACTAGCTTCCATAATACTGTACTATATAATTTCTCTGCATAACTCAGATTTTAGTAGGTAAAAAATGTCTCTGTAAGCTTATTAAAACAACCGAAATTGCTCTGAGAGCCAAAGCTTCCAGGGGCGAAGGCCCTTGGCGGCCCCTGGCCCCCAGCCTACAGTTGCTCGCTGCGCTCGCAAAATACTTGGTGTCAAGAAAACCCCCCTCTGATGCATTCTGGCTACGGGCCTGACAAACAGGTCGCAAACCGGCGAAAGTAGTCGGGAGCAGACGCAGCGTGTTACCGAATCTATTATCACATAATTCTAAAGAGTACACGCATACTATCGCGACCGGACGAAGTAAATCGAAGTTTATAGCCATGTTATTATTACTACTGTACAGTAAATAATTGTTTTTGTTTTATACACGATGGTGCGTGATCAAAAGGTCAAATCAGTCTTTATAGAAAGCCGACACAAACCGAAGAATATTATTTAACTTGTCTCTAAATATAACTTTTTATTGAGGAATTTGGCGATCTGGTTCAATTGTTCAAAATGTAGGCCCCCGTGTAGGCCTATACAGTAGGCCTGTAATACAACATTTATTGTAGGTGTACCCCACTGTACAGAGAGGGTTAATCGTAAATGTGTGTACTCTTTTGCTGTGTAGCGTACATACAAAGTACACGAGGTACGCGTCGGTAAACTTCGCCTGGAAAGTAACTACGTATTTTGGTCCCTGGATGGAACATGATATATCACGCGTAAACCGCAAGGAGCCGGGCCCAGTGTTGAACCATTTGTACAAAGGGACACCTCGCGTTCCCCGAACGGACGATCGAAGTAGCCTAGTTTCGCGACTGCCTGGCTACCCGGTGACATCACACAACACACAACAGTCGCAAGCGGACGCACCAGAGTTCGATAAATCGTTCAACGCGTACAGACGCGACCGGTCGCAAGTTTCTGCATCGGTATTGAAGGGCGGGGCTACAACTGGAATCCTCATGAATATGTAAATTAGAATTTAATGAGATAAATTAAATTACTGTCGCGTGCAGACGAACTGCTATTTTTAGACGCGATACACTTCGTCCGATATTTAGTGGAGATGACGCCTAAGGCTAGAAGACTATTTACTATTTACTATATAACACCTAAATAAATTCCTGTAATTTGATTGGACGAATGTGGGTCCCATGGCTTGCAATATTACTGTGTAATTTTTATTTGTAATTTTTATTTGGAAGTCAGAGTTATTTTTTGAACAAAAAAAATCTGTATATTCAGTTAAATGATTTTTTTTTCAACTAATTTTTGGTGAAAGTTAATAACTATTATGATACTTTTTTAAATCTTTTATTTTAATTTTTTTGGAATTTAGTCAAAGGGACAATACATCTTTAAACAATTAGAAAAACAACAAAACGAAAAAGAACTCGCAGGTTCTGGACAAGACAGTAAATCATGGGCAAATTTCCACACTTTGTATAAAAAGGAGACCCAACTATACGAAAAGGGAGACCCATCAAAAGAAAGGAGAGACCGAACTATACGAAATGGGAGACCCAACTAATACGAAAAGGGAGACCCAACTATACGAAAAAGGAGACCTAACTCGAAAAGGAAGACCTAAATATACGAAATATAGACCTATTTCTTCGAATATCTTTTAGGAAAGTGGTAATATAGTCCAGGAGTATTAGACTTTGAGGTAGAAATAAATATGCTAAAGCTGAATTTTTCAGGATAGGTCCCTAATGTTGTCTGAAACAACATACTAAAAGTCCCCGGGTTTCCCCGTTGTGCTTCAATCCGATTGGACCATTTTTCAAAATGGCGGCCATCTTAAAATTATTTACCATATGCTGACAACCAGTAGGTGTAAGTAAACAATCTTGTCAAAATACTCAGAAGACCCATATTTATATTCACTGTAATGAAAAAGTTTAACAAAAAATGGTCAGAAATGCATGTTTTGAACTTTGACCCTAAATTTGGATTATCTCAATATCTCATCAACGACTGGCCGTAGAGACTTCAAAGTTGTCCCAAATTATTCGGAATGCCCAACTTTCTATTCACTTTAATGAAAGAAAAATACCAAATTCCTTTAGAAACCTTCTATTTTGACCTTTGAACCCTTGATCTGGTCATATTTTATACCAAAATTGTATAGAAATCTTGGTGATCGATAGGAATACATAGGGAATTTGGTGTCAAAATACTCCAAAACACCCATGTTTCTGTTTACTCAAATAATGTACTAAATGCGATTGAAAGTGTTTTGACCTTTGACCTTAATCATTACATTTTAATAAGAATTAGTCTTATTTTGTGCCTAGCTTACCTGTATAAACCGACAATAGCCCGTGCTCTCCAGAGGGAGGGCTTAGATGCAAAAAGTTAAATTTAAGTTGACATAAAGATAGACAGAATCTAACAATTCATCAGTATGGCCTTGCCATGAGAGTTAAAGTTCATTCCAAATTGCTCAGATGCTAAACAGACAAACCAAGCCCCAATTTTAAACTATATATATGATACATTTTACTGTTTGTTTGGGCTGTAGCCTGTTTTCACTTCTTTTATTCATTAGTAACCAAACAAATTTTATTATTTATTTAGTCTTGAAATATTAAGGTTAGAAATTAGTCCTCCAAAAATGCCACGCCTTCTCTATATGGCTAATGTCCATGTTTAAACTTTGGAGCTACACCAATTCTGAAATGTTTCCTCTTCGGCAGTGCCATTTAATATATAGCAGACACCACTACTGGTTGATTTGACACACACTTGGGTTTTTTTTCAATTGAGCTGCACTATTACATTTCTTTGTGTATAGGCCTGGAGTACATAATTCATCTTATAACATTTTTTAAATTGTCTAAAACTGCACACTGTACATCAAGGTCTCAGTCTAAGTCTCATTTTAGGCTCTAGTCATACCTCCGATTCTTATCTGATATGATGCAATTTAATTTTAAAAGAATTATTGCATTTATCTTTAAGATGTGAACATTTTTCTCTGTTTTTTTTCTAATCAGAATTCTCTAAAAATTGAAAATACTTCAGGACTATATGATGGTTAATAAAATAAGGGCATGAAAATCTGTTGAAGACCATAACAACTTTACAGTGACAATTTCTTTATAATCCATCTTGATAGATTTGTAAGAGTTTCATATTGTATTTTATTATTTGGGTGATTTGTCAAATGACACATTGTGACCCTTTGATACATGAAATTATGGCCTCATATCTATATTGATGAATATTATTATTCGTCCATCGGACATTTTTTCTAGGCTGTTTCAGATAAATTTGACATCTCATGGCATGATGAATGGTATGATATGTCCATCATGCTATTTGGGGCTTAAATTATTAAATTATAATGTAGTGATTAAAGTCAAAGGTAAAAAAACATGGGTGTTTTGGAATATTTTGACAACAAATTCGCTTATGTATTCCTATCGATCACCAAGTTCAAGTTCAAATGGCAAAAGGCTTTTAGTATTTTTCTTTATAAACTACAGTGAATAGAGAGTTGGGCACTGCTTAATTTAGGACAATTTTGAAGTCTACGGCCAGCAGTTGATGCGGTATTGAGATAACCCAAATTTAGGGTCAAAGTTATAAATTTTGAAACCAATTTCGTATCCTATCGATCACCAAGATGTCTATAAAAATAAATATGCCTACGTCAATAGTTCAAAGGTCAAAATAGAAGGTTTCTAAAGGTTTTTGGTATTTTTCTTTCATTAAAGTAAATAGAAAGTTGGGCATTCCGAATAATTTGGGACAACTTTGAAGTCTCTACGGCCAGTCGTTGATGAGATATTGAGATAATCCAAATTTAGGGTCAAAGTTCAAAACATGCATTTCCGGTCATTTTTTTAAAAACTTTTCCATTATAATGAATATAAATATGGGTCTTCTGAGTATTTTGACACCAATTTCGCTTATGTACTCCCCCCGCAAACCCCCGCAAACCTCCAAAAAAACATAGCAAACCCCATCGAACCAACATAAAAGTGATTGAATCATGTAGTGTACAACCCACTGGGTACCGTATATCCATGTAAAAAAAAATAATACATTTTTACTGTTAACTAATTATTTTTGGGGTAAAACATAATTTTTTGGTCAAAAATGATTGCTAAACCCTGCAAACCTCCAAAAAAATATAGCAAACCCCATCGAACCAACATAAAAGTGATTGAATCATGTAGTGTACAACCCACTGGGTATATCCATGTAAAAAAAATATTAAATTTCTACTGTTAACTACTTATTTTTGGGGTAAAACATCATTTTTTGGTCAAAAATGATTGCTAATTTTTAACCAAAAAATTATGTTTTATCCCCAAAAATAAGTAGTTAACAGTAGAAATTTAATAATTTATGTACCCAGTGGGTCGTACACTACATTATTCAATCACTTTTATGTTGGTTCAGTGGGGTTTGCTATGGTTTTTTGGAGGTTTGCGGGGTTCAGCAATCATTTTTGACCAAAAAATGATGTTTTACCCCAAAAATAAGTTGTTAACATTAGAAATTAAATTTTTTTTTACATTGATATACCCAGTGGGTTGTACACTACATGATTCAATCACTTTTATGTTGGTTCGATGGGGTTTGCTATGTTTTTTTGGAGGTTTGCGGGGGTTTGCGGTGTTTAGCAATACCCCTATCGATCACCATGATGTCTATAAAATTAAAATATGCTTAGGTCAATAGTTCAAAGGTCAGAATAGAAGGTTTCTAATAGAATTTTGTATTTTTCTTTCATTAGAGTGAATAGAAAGTTGGGCATTCTGAATAATTTGGGACACTTTTGAACTCTCTACGGCCAGTCGTTGAAGAGATATTGAGATAATCCAAATTTATGGTCAAAGGTCAAAACAGGCATTTCCGGTCATTTTTTTAAAAACTTCTCCGTTACAGTGAATATAAATATTGGTCTTCTGAGTATTTTGACACCAAAATTGTTTACTTACACCTACTGGTTGTCAAAATATGGTAAATAATGTTAAGGTGGCCGCCATTTTGAAAAATGGCCCAATCAGGTTGAAGCACAACGGGGAAACCCGGGGACTTTTAGTATGTTGTTCCAGACAACATTGGGGACCTATCCTGAAAAATTCAGCTTTAGCATATTTATTTCTACCTTTGGCCCTTTTTTTGTCTAAAACTCTTGGACTAATAATAGAGATTGGACGGTGTAGAAGCAGATTGACTGTCCTCTTTTCTATGGGACTATTTTTGCAACTTTCATTATAATAATTGGTAAATACGCTTTTCTTATTCAGTTTTCCAAGTCCAAGTGCTTTGTATTTCGTCGCTTTGTCCAATTTTCTATGTTAATCAAAGTTAACATAATTTTGCTGTGTAGTTTCAAGATTTGAAGTTGGATGTTTATTTTTATGCAACATTGCAGAAACTCCAAATTAAATCATATCTGAGAATTATAGGAAATACGTTTTTAAAAAGATTTTAGTGACTGACTGTGAAAGTGTGTCTGCAATTATTTAGTTTTTTCAAGGTACATGTCACGTCCGGGTTGAATCGCATCATTCTAAGGCAAAATCGCCTGATGTGAAGTATCAAGTATAATCTTTATTCGTTCCTACAAGGAGAAAATTACATTGCTTGTCTTCAATACATCATAATTACAATATTTAAAACAACATGACAAAACTATTTTAAAAACTCACAACAAGAACATATTATTTCATGGTGCTCATCTGGATGAATTCCGCTGATGTCTCCTGATACCTGTGGGCAGAAAGGAGAAAAGATATCGGTTTGTGTCAGCAGCCGCGCATCGCAATCTTCCACTGCAAGCACTCCTGAGACTGCCTAAATCGGAATTCACAGGATGACCAAAAAGCCTGTCAAGGTTCTCGCAATAAACTGAATCCACCGACTGCTGACACAAACCAGACATCAACCCTTCTTACCACACGATCAATTCTACCCTTATCTCCCTCTGTAACATTTCCACCCCACCCTGCAATACAATATTTCTAAACCCCAACAATAATAGACTGATAGAATGTAATGAAAATATTATTATTTACATTGAACTTGTTTAGTTGTCCAGTACATTCTAGCAGGGAGTTGTTATTAGAACAACTCCCTGATTCTAGTATTTACTTTCTTCATAACGAGATCCAAGTGGTTACTCTACGTCAATTTATTGTTAAATACAACCCCCAGATATTATATGTTTCTACCCTCTGAGTTTGTCTACCCATTATGTTAACTAGATCACATTTATTTGTTTTGTTTCTAAAATCTATAATCATTTCCTTTGTTTTTTCAACATTCAATTCTAAAAAGTTATCATTACTATATTTTACAAAATTATTAATCTCATTTAACATGAAGTGCAATTGTCCTTCTCAATCAAGCCAATCATCGCCATATCGTCAGCAAATCGTACAACTGGGCAAGAATCATATTTAGATCTATAATCACTTGTGTATAAGGTAAACAAACAAGGTGCTAAGACAGTGCCTTGTGGTGCGCCTGTATTGGAAACATTGCCAATATTTAGGAGAAACAAATCACTGAACTGTATCTTTAATGCTAGGAGTATAAGACACAAAAGTCTTGACTTGGCTGCTTATTTAACAATAAATCCATGCGATATTATCTGCGTAACAGAGACATGGCTGGACAATAGCCTTCCATCTTCAATTCTCAACCTAAATGATTATAATATCTATAGAAAAGATCGTGATTTGCGTGGTGGAGGAGTGTTCATGGCTATCAGAACAGATTTTTCATCAAAACTTTACCATGTTGATGACAATCTTGAACTCCTTTGAATTTATTAAAAAGTAGGACATCTAAATGTATTGATTGGTACATTTAAGGCCTCCAAATGCTAAGAAAGATTTTTGGAATCACTTCCATAATTCTATTTCTAATTTGCAACAGGAATTCTATAAATTTGATTGCATTCTGTTAACTGGAGATTTTAATGTCAACTGGTGCGATACATCTCACCCAGACTTCACTGCACTATCTGACATCACTGAACCTATAAACTTTACCCAACTGATTGATACAACAATTACACGACCTTCAAATGATCGTCAATCTGGAACTATTAGTGACTTATTATTTACATGCTCGCCAGAAAAGATATCGCCTAAAATTTCGGATAATCCAGTCGATATAGCGATCACTATGCAATCGTTTTTCAAATTTCTACAAAGGAATCTTTTAACCTATGTCGACAACACAAAGCTTCTTGCAACGCTCTAAAGCTGATTTTGGTCATTTAAATAATTTGATTCATCTGGCTCCCTGGTGTGCATTCTTAGACAGTACAGATGTTAACAAGTCTCTAGAAGGATTCATGGACTTGCTTGATGCTGCTGTTAGAGACAGCATTCCTCGTATATCAAGAAAAGCACGCAAACATACAGACCCTTGGATTACACAAGATATAAAAAAACTGATTCAAAAGAAAAGAATACTTTTCAAGAAAGCTAAGTTAACTAAATGCATTTCCGATTTGGAAATATATAAGAAATTGAGAAATCGTGTAAAATGTCTTGTAAGAAAGAGTTATGGAACTTATGTGGACAATTTGTTTTGCTCAGACAATAATCGTAAACGTTTTTTGGGCATTTGTTAAATCAAAAAAATCAATGTGTGAGAAGAAGATGCCCTGGTATGTATGTCAAAGGTCAGAAATGTCATTTCCGGTCATTTTTTACTAAAATGTTTCATTAGACTGAATATGAATGTATACCTTCTGAACATTTTGAGACCAAAATTTACTCGCTGTGACCAGTGGTTGCCGAGATACAAATACCTATTTGTGTTTATTCATATAACCCCTGGCCTTGACTTTTTGACCTTTTGTAACATTGTTCAAAATGTGTAACAAATAACTAAATGTATATTTCGAACAATTTGAGCCCAAATTCAAGTCTCTACGGCCAATAGTTACGGAGATACAGATATGACCTGGTTTATGGGTCAAGGGTCAGAAATGGCATTTCCGGTCATTTTTTAATAAAATGTCCCATTAGACTGAATATAAATGTATACCTTCTGATTAATTTAAGACCAAAATTACCTCGTTGTGACCAGTGGTTGTTGAGATTTAAGGACATATTTATGTTTGGTCTTATGACCTTTCACCTTGACCTTTTGCCACATTTTCAAAATGTGTAACCAAGCCAAAAATGATTGTTTGACCACCCTAAACCAATTTCTGAAGTCAAATTCTCTGGACCTCAAAGTGCATACGAAAGTTGATCTAGCTACTAGAGTATATACATCGACGATATAAAAAATACCGATATTTTACTCTCAGTTGGGGGTGCGTCTTATACACAGGTGCGACTTATACACCGAAATATACGGTACTGTATTTGATTGAAGGTTGACTCGACCTACCGGAATGGTATAGATAATTATACGATCTATAGTACGATCTGTACTATAGAGGTATAAAAATAGTATAATTTATGACTCCATGATGTGTACTAAATTTTGTATTTCATTAAATGTCAAATAAATAAATATATGCTACTACTGTTATTATTACACAGGCCTAGCTTAGAAAATCTACAAAAAATGTATTTCACAATGATTGGGTTGTCGTCTTTTGACAGGGGAGAGAGATGTAAAATTAGTTGACAAAAACAACATACATGACGTCGCGAGTTTGGAATCCACTGATGGAAAACACACTTTCCATGAATTTACCCTAAAATTAAATTAATTTTTTTAAATTTCTCGTTATTACTTCTTCATTCTGACATGTCTATATTGTTATAATATTTTTTATTTATTAAATAATCGATATTTAAAAGCAATTTTAAACCCAGAATTTCCCTTTAAGTTTCTGTGTGTCAATATCATTTTTCTAGAGAACTTTTTTTTTTTTTTTTAGAATAACTCTAGAAGTGATGACTCTTAATCCTCGGTGTGAGAATGTTGAAACATGCCATGGTGTGCCATTGACTGTTACTGGTGTAGCCCAGTGTAAAGTGATGACAGAATCTGAACTGCTCGCCACAGCTTGTGAACAATTCCTTGGTAAAAGTACCCAAGAAATCGAAGAAGTAATCTTACAAACTTTGGAAGGACACTTGAGAGCTATTCTTGGTAAGATTGTTTTCTCTTTTTCTTCTATTTATACATGCCTTGAATTTAGAGAAAAACAGTTGACTATGAAGTGCGAAAACATGTGGTCTTCCCTTTGCAAAAAAGCTGTATACGAACGTATACGATTTACATACGTTCCGTATAGGCCTATGTTTCGTATAGGAAGTCCACTTCGTATACGAAACGTATACGTCAATTCGGAAGTTCCTGCCCGCATAATAAACATATACGAACCGTATACGATCATTTATAAACTATTTCCTAATTATATGATCCGTATACGATCCGACGCGTGTATACAAACCAAGCGAAAAGGGACTGTCCCTCTTTTTACAAGACGACGATAGCATACGTTTACGATGGCAGGAGCATCTTGACTTTAATAATTAGTGTACAATTTGTTTGTTTTTTTCAGTCGATATATGTACATTAAATTCCGTAGGATGATTTAGTTCATAGTTTTCGCGAATGAAAAAAATTTGTGCTGTATTGTACGAGACGTTATTTTTCTAGCAAGCATAAAAACCCACCCAGGCTGTTCCGCCTTGTTTATCCCCTCTGTTATTTCTTTACCTTTTGTTTGTTCCATTAATAAGTGAATCACACAAAATTTGCTGTTATTAATTTGAAAGTGCTTTAAATAATATTAATGTACTTGGAAATAAATAAGTAAATATTAAATTGGGCCCGCGGTATTATATTAAGTTTAAAAAGTAAAATCCATAAATTACGATTTAATAAAAATGTAGAACACATGTGGCTCCCTATTATATATATGGAATGATCCAAATAAATTCGCCCAAAACGTGCATGTGTTGTGTGTGCTGCATGCATGCATCACATTTATGGATCAGATTTCATTCATTTTCAATCATCATTGTTGTTGTCCAACAGGATTTTTTTTGGCTACAGGTTTTAACTCACCATAAAAAAAATAAGAAATGGGATGTACAGTAGGCCTAGTTACAGTAGGCCCAAGTAGATAGTAAATTCGATGACTTCTAGCTAATTGCTATAGGCATATTGTAATTGTATAGATCGAACCATGGAACTATATCGAACATGCAGTAAATAGCTACTGCAGCAGCTCTAAGTAAACTAAGACTAAGAGTAACTAGAATTTAATTCGTCACTTTGACGAATTATAGGTGATCATTTTAATGAAATTAACACTTTTTAAACATGCATGTACGTTAACATACGATCGTAAAAAGTTGATGTATGCCATCCTATGACATGATGCATACGCTTAGAGTGCTGAGTTGTGCCTATTATATGCCATATACAATATGTACAGTATACTGTATATCTATATACAGTGTAGCATAGGTGAAATTACGGGACACACATCATGTTCTAATTTTTTGGTATGATGGAATTATCAAAATAAACTCAAAGATGACAATTTCGAAAGATAATGAATTGAGCAAATAAATATAAGAATTGGAAGAGAATCTGGCACGTAGAAGCGCTGTGCGCGCTCTTTGAAATTTGTATAACTTTGACGAAAAAGATGAAAAAACTACTTTTTAACTTAATCTGGCCATATGTTAACGTCACAACATCCGATAGGCTTGGTTTTTATATGAATTCATATCTACATTTCATCAGCTTTCATAATAAATTATAATCATTAAGGTAACCTTCAATTCTGAAGAGCTGTAAGATATTCAAATTTACGGCGAAGGTGAAAGTACACGACCTACGTTATTCAAGTTTTTACGCGTGATGACGTCATCAAAATGAAAACACTGACAACTTTGAGAAAGATAAATAATTAAGCAAGCACACACTGAAATTTGCGCGAAAATCGAGCTCAAAAAGCGGAGATGCGCTCTATTGAATGTGATAACCTACACAAAATGGAAAAAAATCCTAATTTTTAAATTCAAGTGGCCATTTGATGACGTAATACCATTTTGTACGTCTAATGTGTATATACATTTATATATGCACAAATTTGATACTGCAACAAAAAATGTGACATGACAACAAAAAATTATAATTGTTCGTAATTCAATAAAGTCAATCTTATTTTGAATTTACATATCCAAACAAACATAATACAAAACATAAAGATAGTCAAGTATCAACTTCCCGGGAAAATTGAGATCACAAGCTTACTATGTTGGATGTATTATGTTCGTAACATGGTGTCATTTAGAAAACTGCCTCTCCAAGGTGAGTACTTTTTTTTTCTTTATTTGATATCTGAATGATACTTATACTTAATAGCAGTGGCGTATCCAGTAGGGAGGCCGGGGGGGGGGGGCCGGGCCCCCTGATTTCGTTTCCGTGGGCACATCATCGCGGCCGTCGGCAAACAAAGGTGCCGGGGAAAAAAATAAACTATTTATTCTGACAATAATTGAACTGTAAACATAATTCTTTTGAGTGTTTGTTTATTTACATATCATATCATCATTGATCCCTTCATATTAACTATTTTTTATTTTCATTACATCTAACGAAACACGTAAAAAATGTGTAGCACGTACGTACGGCCGTACGTGGTAGATTGTTTACTCAAAAGTCTTTGGGCCTGTTTCTGCTGAGCAGAAATAATCGATTATTAACCGTTTATTTTTTTAATCGATTATTTTTGGGCAGCAGAAACGGCGCAAAATAAAATAACCGATTAAAAATAACCGATTAAAAACACTCAATCCATTGCGTGTTTTAATCGATTATTTCTTGTTTTAACCGATTATTGCGGAGCAGTTTTGAGCTGCAACACAAATAGCGATTATTGACCTCACTTTGACCTCTAGAGTATGACAAACTTATTCACGTCACAAAGCATGCTGTTTATTTGCGCGATATCGACGACGATCAGCAAAACCACGATCGCGATGTAGACCGAATAAAAATCAAATGTTAAACATTTGATTTTTATTATTTTGTGGGGGAGAATTATACCGAGAGACTCCGGGATTCTGTGTTACAAGTACACCCGTTACATACCACCAGTTCAGGCTAACGATGTTTTACATGTCATTTGTTAGTAGGCCTGTTGTCTGTTGACTTGTTTCGGTAGAAATATAATAGCCTCTAGGCCTAGCAGGCCGAAGGTAGAACCAACGAACGGCGAAACGAACCTTTTTCGCCGACGTGTCCTTATTAATATAACATCATTATTCTGTTGTATGTGGTACGGTAGTAGGCCTAGATGTTTATTTTAGAAATAATAAAGCTTTACGTAAGAGTAATTTTTAATCCTACATGTGAGAGTTTTAGGCAGCGATAGGATGTAAACAAACCAACTCTCATCGGCCTTTCATAACTTGAACTGCGCTGTGGGGGAATGATGACGTGATTTTAAAAACCGATTACCTGAATAACCGATTAAAGTCGTAGCAATTTTCAATTGCAACGCGATTATTTTTGTGGTTTGCGGTGACTGGAAAAAATCGATTATTTTGATTTTTTCAGCAGAAACAGACCCTTTGACCTTACCCTAAAACCTTGTTTTTGCATGCAGTTGAGCCTCTCATGACCTGGGATTTGTATGTCTTCCTACGCTAAGAGATTATATAGTTCCACATGCCATGTGCTTTTTTGTCTAAGATATATTTATTATAAGTGCCAAAAACCCGGTTTTTTTTTGTTTTTGTTTTTTTCTCGATATGATATCCATGTATTTCATTTTTGGAACAGAATATTCCGTGAGGCTCAACTACAAAACCACCATTTTGTGATATGATGTCATCGTAAGCCAATCAAAGCTGAGCTTTCTCGCGATTGGCATTGCTCACTTTTGAATGATTTAGGATTCCAGCTGATTTGATTGGTGGATGCGAATCACCCGCAGCGGAATGTTTTCTCTCGCGCGTGTACCATGAATCTCTCTGATCGTTACTACACAAAGTTAGAGCAATGAATTTTTCCGAATTCCGTTAAGTAAACAACTTTATATATTTTATAAGCATTTAATAACATGTTTTATTGATATTTCCAATGGTGATATAAATAAAAAACGTAATTATATGTAATTATTTTAACCAAAAATGGCGTAGTTAATAGAATTGTCGACTGAGGCCGCAAATTGTTTTACTTCTTTCGTGGCTAAAAACAATCATTTTCGGCGATGAAAACTACAAATCAAATTTTCCTAATTCTTTTTTTATTGTAATATGAATACAACATACTAACAGATAATGTTGGTTTGGTTTTAATTTTGCATCGTTATCCCATATAAGACAATATGACTATGTAATCCTAGAACATATATTGATCAGAGACGTCGTGTATGTACAGATAATGACACCAATTTTGTCGGCAAATTGGCAATTCCCAGCCCCCCCAACTTCAAAATCCTGGATACGCCACTGCTTAATAGAAAGACAAAAACACACACAAAAAAAATTAAATGTTTTGCACACATTTATTATAATCCGTAAATTAGTTGACACCGTTACGCACATCATCAACAGTTCTTCAACAATTTGCCTGAAACCCTGCAAGAACATGAACAAAGAATGAGATGCCTACTTGCAATCAGCAAGTTCAAACCTCACATTGAACATACCATATGCTTGTTTGTAAACCCAGCTTTGTATAATAAATACAAAATTCAATAGTTGATTATGTTGGTAACAAAGACACCAACAATTTTGACTGTTGATTCACGTTGACCTGTATCCAGACGTTTTATTGTGTATATTATTAGTTGTACTGCTGGGGCTTCCTTATCAACGACCAGCGATGACAGACTAGCGCTCTGCACATGTGGTGTGGGTCAATCTTCCAAATGACGTTCGTAACAGACTTGACACGACACACGTAAACATGTTTTACGAACATCAAAAACATCTCTGGGTCATTCCATGCCAACTCAACAAATGAGATGGCTGGGTATCCCCTCAGATTTCCTTGAAACTCACATATAATATGCAACTATATGTCTCACGAACACACCAAAAATTTCAGTTGCCAACTCCAAGTCGTTAAAAAGTTATGGCCATTTGAAAATGTGTCGTCTGTAGAATTTTCGGTCCTAATAAATTACCTTTTTGTAAAGTTGCATTTTTAATTAGCCATATTTTAAAAACTATTCAAGCTAATAAGCTGAATATTGATACACTGACATAACTTTTGCCATAGATTGAAAATATGAAAAAAACATTGCTGTATCTCAATTAATTTTCGAGATTTTGGTCCCTAGAGACCCCAATTTATTTTGTCGCAAACATCTTCGGCAATTTTTACCCCATATTTAAATATGAAAATACATTTTTAAATTGATTTTTTCCACATTATTAATATATGGTGTTAAATGTATCCATACAAAAAAGTTCATCCTTTTTTAAATTCATCTTAGGGGTACACTGCGTGTCAAAAAGTCACTCGGGACACAAAATACAAAAAATCATTACTTTTTCGTTCTGAACGAAATTATTCCCAAAGTTGAAACTCATCATATAAGTTCATCAATGCATGATTCAGCTATGTTCCAAATACCAGTTTGGTGTCTTTATTCCTTCATGTCCAAATATGACTATTAAATTAGGGCATTTTGTGTATATTTGTAGCAATTTCAATGTAAAACGTGCTATCGTCTATTTTCGGAAGATCATAATTTCAGCATTTTATCTCCTAGTGCTTTCAATACATTCAATGTTAGACAATTTTTGGCTCTGAATCCATTTCTGCAACATTCAAAGCAACAAAATGAATAGTTCAAGAGATACGTGGTCAAAAATGGCTCAAGTGAATAATTAGCGTGCACATATTGCTGCTACAATCGCGATGTGTTTAAATGAACATAAGTTTTATACTGAAACCCCTAGAACATCACAACTTGTTATCCTAGCAAAACTTTTTGTTCCTGAATCCATTTCTGGAACATTACAGTAACAAAATGAATAGTTAAGAGATATACGTGGTCAAAAATGGCTCAAGTGAATAATTAATGTGCACATATTGCTACAATTGCGATATTTAAATGGCCATAAGTTTTATACTGAAACCCCTAGAACATCACAACTTGTTATCCTAGCAAAACTTTTGATCCTGAATCCATTTCTGCAACATTCACAGTAACAAAATGAATAGTTTAAGAGATATACATGGTCAAAAATGGCTCAAGTGCATAATTAATGCGCACATAATATTGCTAGCTACAATCGCAATATTTAAATGGAAATAAGTTTTATACTGAAACCCCTAGAACATCACAACTTGTTATCCTAGCAAAACTTTTGATCCTGAATCCATTTCTGCAATCACCAATGAAGTAACGAAATCAATAGTTTTAAAGAGCTGAGATACATGTGCTAAAAAATGGCCGTAGAGAGTGAATGATGCTGCACACAGAGCAACAGTTGTTGCAAATAAATGTATAATGGGCAATTCCAGCGAAACGTCACCCAGTACAACAAAAATTTAAATTGACATTGAAAAATCATAAATGGTGTCATTTTAAAGATTATTAGTTGAACTTTTATTAATTATTTTGTTTTTGTAATACAGTATATAAATCAGAAAAAAAAAATATTTTTGTCTTATGTACATTAAAAAAATGTTTTTTTTTCCGGATTTTCTTTCTGAATTTTGCTAAAATTCAATTTACAAACATATAATTATGTAAAATGATTTTTCTAACAGGGCAATTTATTATATTTTAATGTTTTTTTAAAAAGGAATGCATAATAATTATAATTTTTACCTAGAAATTAAAAAATTCTGGCTGTGAAAAATTTGTAAATTTTAGGTGTGTGTACGTCCATAACAAAATTACAACAAATCCTTTTTTCTTAGTTGCGTATTGGATATTGATATGGATTTTTTTTAGCTGAACTATTTTTTTTAGCCTTATGATTAAAAAATAATTCATAAATCGTGAAAATTTCATTTAATTTTCTTTTTTTTGTCGTTATGGACGTACATTTTTATGTATGTCCATAACAGTACGTCCATTACGTTAGTTGAACGGGCTGAGATATATTTCCAAACAAATGTATACATCAAATGTTACTATAGGTAGTGGTGTTCCCTCTCATAATAGTCATCTTTTTATAAAAGTACTTATGATAAAGAATGGTACATTGGAACAATACTTGAAAGATCAGAAGAAAATATGGACGTCTATGTAAAATTCATGACCATATCCAAGAAGTGTGCAAAAATGTTCTATCTTGGTGGCCAGAGGATTCTCTACATAATCAGTGCTATATTCCAATTCAGGATATAATCTGCATTACCTCTGCATTTGGTTCATTCTTTTGGTTAACTGTATTATCTTAAAAACTATTGTATCATTTTGGAGAAGCTAACTACTGTATAGTACTGTTGTTTCAGTATACATGCGGAGGAGAGAGACATACATTACTTGATAATGATCAAATTTGTGCACATTTTAAGCACTTATATCTTTAAAACTATTGATTTTGTTAATTTAATGATTGCAAAAATGGATCCAGGATCAAAAGTTTTGCTAGGATAACAAGTTGTGATGTTCTAGGGGTTTCGGTATAAAACTTATGTTCATTTAAATATTGCGATTGTATGTGCACACTAATTATTCACTTGAGCCATTTTTGACCACGTATATCTCTTAAACTATTCATTTTGTTACTTTGAATGTTACAGAAATGGACAGGGCCAAAAATTGTCTAAAATTTAATGTATTAAAAGCACTAGGAGATAAAATGCTGAAATTATGGTCTTCCGAAAATTGACAATAGCACGTTTTACATTGAAATTGCTACAAATATACACAAAACGCCTTCATTTCATAGTAATATTTGGACATGAAGGAATAAAGACACCAAACTGGTATTTGGAACATAGCTGAATCATGCATTGATAAACTTATATGATGAGTTTCAACTTTGGGAATAATTTCCCACAAGGTCAAAGTTCAAAACGAAAAAGTAATGATTTTTTGTATTTTGTGTCCCGAGTGACTTTTTGACGCACAGTGTACCCCTAAGATGAATTTTAAAAATGATGGACTTTTTTGTATGGATACATTTCAGGGCTCGAAATTTACTTTTTTTTCGACTAGCAAACTTTGCTAGTTGTAAAAAAATTAACTAGCAAAATCAGCAGCATAACTAGCAATCACAATTTTTTTTCGGTAAAATAGTTAAATTCTACACAAATCTGAATTTATTTAGGTGTAGACCTAGACCTAGCTTTTAGGTGTAGGCTTAGCTAGCCAGGCAAAGCTGTAGTAGTACCCTTTTTAGCCAAATTAAAAAAAGATCAAGACATGCTTTCATGCTAGCCAAATCAAGGGCGTTTCGGCTTATGGAAATTATTAAATTTTCAACTAGCAATTATCAAGAATCTACTAGCAACCCGCTGGAAAAAAGTTCGACAGTTTCGACACAAACGCGCTACCGCGTCGACGTCTATTTGTAGATTAGGGAAATCACCAAATATACGTTGCCAGGAAGCTCCGATACAGGCACACTTCACACCCGATAAGAGCTGATAAGTTGTTTATCTCCCTTCGAATTGTTGGGTGTGTTATGTTTTGATTGACAGATTTTCATTTACAAGACTTAAACATAGTTATTTTCCATCAATTGTGCCCCCTATATTTGTTTAACAACGAAAATTATAGGCTACGCAAATATTATCAGGCTATCTTTTAAGCCTCCTCAGGCCCACGACGTTAGGCTTGGAAGAAAACTTAATCAAGGCTAGGCCTAGGTCTGTGTGTATTATAAACCTGGCCATGGCCTAAGAATAAGACTAGATTTTAGCTATTTAAATGTTTTTAGTTCAAAATAGTTAATTTAATAATGAAAAAAAAGCAGTATTTTACTGGTATTGGTAAGCACTGTTAAGCAGATTCGTTAGCAAAACGATGACAGTTCGATGTCGCCACGGCCGATGTTGCCACGGCGGCGGTGGCCAAAGTGCAGTCAGTAGTGTAGTCTACGAATACGAACGTATCGACGCGTGGTGGCTGTAACATAGGCGCGCCTACAGTACCCCGAAAATGAGTACAATTTTTAATGTAACCGCACACTGAAACAGCCTTAATAAAATTTAATTTTGTGTATTCCATACTACACATTTCGATAACAAACGCATACAAAATTAGCTCCTTCCATATTACTGTTATACCTCCCTGCCCTGGTTATTCCATTTAATAAACGATAGCAATTCGATGTCGGAAATTGATCGACATTGTTGTTGAACTGTTAAGTTATTAATAGCAACTAATGATGAGTAAACCTACAATTTATTGTAATAGTTTTTTCATATAGTTTACCCCATATCCATTTTTAGGATGGGTGATAAAACATGCTCTAATTGACGTGTATCTACCCTGACCAGAAGCGTCGTGTAGTAAACGATTTCGTTAGCTAGATTAGACGATAGCAGTTCGATGTCGAAAAGTTATCGATAATGTGTTCTACAATGGAGTGATGACTTTATTGAAGAACACGGTCGCAGTTCTAAGTTAACTGAATATTATTAATTATGATTGTTTCATTTTGTTCCGATGTATTTCGAGGATAGTTGGGTATAATAAAACCAAGCGATCTCATTAATTTTGACTTTTGTATTGTACCTGAGCTAAGGATTCAGATAGCAATTCGACATCGAAAAGTTATCGACATTGTGTTCTACCATGGAGTTATTATACTTATGGTAGTACAGGGTCACAGTTAACTGAAGATTATTAATCTTAATAATTTTTTGTTTCTTTTTTTTCTGATTTAACGACGAGTTAACTGAAGGTTATTATTCTTAATTATTCCTTTAATTTTTTTTATACACGGCACGCATTTCGAAGATAGTTAAAAGTAAGCCAGACGATAGCAATTCGATGTCGAAATGTTATCGACATTGTGTTCTACCATGGAGTTATTACTCCATGGTAGAACAGGATCACAGTTCTACGACGAGTTAACTAAAGATTAGTATTAATCTTAATAATTGTTTTATTTATACACGACACACATTTCGGGATGGGTTTGGTAAAAGCAACTGATCTCATTTTTACTTTTATATTGTACCCTGAATGAGCGTCGTGTATTCTGTTACGTAAGCCAGACGATAGCAATTCGATGTCGAAATGTTATCGACATTGTGTTCTATTACTCCATAGTAGAACAGGATCACAGTTCTACGACGAGTTAACTAAAGATTATTATTAATCCTAATACTTGTTTTATTTATACAGGACACACATTTCGGGATGGGTTTGGTAAAAGCAAGCGATTCATTTTTACTTTTATATTGTACCCTGAATGAGCGTCGTGGATCATTACGTAAAGCCAGACGATAGCAATTCGATGTCGAAATGTTATCGACTATTGTACCATGGAGTGATTACTCCATGGTAGGGTCACATGTACGATATGATAATAACCTTAATTGTTTCATTTTTTTTTTCAATTTTCTTTTTAACGTTGTTTTCAAATTATCATTTGAATTCATTTTGAATTTTGTTATATTTTTTACATTTTTTTTGTCATGTTAAAACATGTTTTAAATACATTTTAAACACAACCCCATACAAACGTTAACCTTTACCGGGCTTGAAAAGAATTTATTTTGCTTTTTAAAAATTTCATTTTGAATTATTGACATTCGTGTTTATAAATCTAACATTTTAGTGAAATAAAACACTCATGATGCTTTATTATATTGATCAAGCAAGTTTGACCAATCGATTTATTCACATGACATGATACAAAAATAAAAATTGGAGTAGTGAAAAGAAGTCACCATGAAGGGGTATCGTAACAGCCATGAGCTTAACGATGCGTGGCATTAGCAAAATGTTTATATTACTGTAATTGTATTTTGCACATTTTGCTGATAGATGGGTCTATTGTATAACTTCCTTTCTACGGAAATTACTTGAACGTTGTTTCAAAAATGTTATTTTAATTCATTTTGAATGTTTCTTTATTTCTAACTTATCAAATACTTTTTGTCATGTTAAAACATGATCACTTAAAAAATACCATGTTGTCAATGTGAAAAATTTACAAAATTTAGAAAGAATTTGTTCATATATATATATAATTTAATTCCAACTACTTAAAAAAAAAAAAAAACAATATAAAAATCAATAATTAATAGTCATTACTGCAGACTTAAAAAATTGAAAACCAACTTTAATATTCAATCATAATGAATGAGCTTGACGATGCGTGACATTTGCACGATGTTTATAATGATTCAATCAATTAATTAATTAACTGTAGCGCAAGCAGATTTTTGGGGGTCAAAATAAATTTGAGTCATACTTAATATTTGTTTTAAATAGAAAATTAAAACTATTTATCCAAATTTAGAATAGTTTTGTTGAAATATAGGCTTATATAATTTTATTCCAATATTTATAAAATACTTAAAAAAAACGACATAAAAATCAATAATTAGGCCTAATACTGTAGTAATAATAAAACCAATACAATCAATTTAACCGACAGGTCTCACTTAATATTTTTTAAACAGAAAATTACACAAATTTAGAAGAATTTGTTTATTTATATATAATTGTATTCCAATATTTACTAAACACTTTTTCGAAAAAAACCCCCCGGTATGATAATCAATAATTAATAGTCATTACTGCAGTGAAAATTAAAAACCAACTTTAATATTCAATTAGATTTTAGTGAGTGAAATAAAACACTGAATTTGTTTTATGAAGCTTGACGATGCGTGACATTTGCACGATGATTATATGATTCAATCAATTAATTGTATTTACAAATGTTGCTGGTATACATTCTGGTAGAAAGGCAAATAAGAAATTTGAATGGATTTCCGATCGCTGTTTGTCGTTAGTAATGTGACGTAACACTGTGTGACTTCATGTATAGCGCAAGCAGGTTTTTGGGGGTCAAAATAAATTTGAGTCATACTTAATATTTGTTTTAAACAGAAAATTAAAACTATTTGTCCAAATTTAGAATAATTTTGTTGAAATATAGGCCTATATAATTTTATTCCAATATTTATAAAATACTTTAAAAAAAAACCGACATAAAAATCAATAATTATAGGCCTAATACTGTAGTAATAATAAAACCAATACAATCAATTTAACCGACAGGTCTCACTTAATATTTTTTAAACAGAAAATTACACAAATTTAGAAGAATTTGTTTATATATATATAATTGTATTCCGATATTTAAAAAATACTTTTTCGAATAAAAAAACCCCGGTATGATAATCAATAATTAATAGTCATTACTGCAGTGAAAATTAAAAATCAACTTTAATAATATTCAATTAGATTTTAGTGAGTGAAATAAAACACTGCATTTGTTTTATGAAGCTTGACGATGCGTGACATTTGCACGATGTTTATAATGATTCAATCAATTAATTGTATTTACAAATGTTGCTGGTATACATTCTGGTAGAAAGACAAATAAGAAATTTGAATGGATTTCCGATTGCTGTTTGTCGTTAGTAATGTGACGTAACACTGTGTGACTTAATGTATAGCGCAAGCAGGTTTTTGGGGGTCAAAATAAATTTGAGTCATACTTAATAAAAACCGGTTTAAAAATCAATAATTAATAGTATAATAATAAAACCAATACAATCAATTTAACCGATAGGTCTCACTTAATATTTATTATATATAATATAAAATTTAGAATAATTTGTTCATAAATATATAATTTAATTCCAATATTTAAAAAATACTTTTTCGGAAATAAAAAAACCCGATTTAAAAATCAATAATAGTCATTACTGCAGTGGAAATTGAAAACCAACTTTAATATTCAATTAGCTTTAGTGAGTAAAATAAAACATTTTATGAATGAATGAGCTTGACGATGCGTGACATTTGCACAATGTTTATAATGATCCAATCAATTAATTGTATTCCCAAATGTTGCTGGTATACTGGTAGGAAGGCGAATAAGAAATGGATGTTTTTCCGATCGCTGTTTGTCGGTAGTAATGTGACTTAATTACGTTTTTAATCATTATCTGCATCCATAGAGATATTATAACTGAAAATCAATTTTAATATTGAGTGAGCTTTTTAGTGAAATATTTTTATAAATGGTATGAGCTTAACGATCTGTGACATTGTGTAAATTCGCTAATGCTCATTGAAATGAATAAACAAACAAATGCATACGTACATACTGTATACAATGTTATTTTTAGTATAGTAAAGTGCAGTAATGATAGTTTTACATATTTTATCATATTTTCATTGTAAATTTTTTTTTGGTCTGATCTAAATATTTACAATAAAAAATCGCAATTTTCTCACGCTTTATACTTATAAATGTAGGCTATTGTTTTTTTATTTAAAATAAACCTATCATCATGGTATAGAATAGTGTACGTGTATTTAATGCGAATCTTTGTAGAAAAACAATTCCATAAGTAAGAAACTACCATGTGTGTTACTGTTCGTGAGCCGCACCAATCGTTAGAAAAACAAATCCGAGCGAGCCGAACGATTGTTGTAGAAATTCCATTTGATGTACACCCACTCATCTGGTAAGAAATTACCACGTGTATATTCATCATGCGAGTTTGTTGCCCGAACGCCGAACGACTGTTGTGAAATTCCATTTGATGTACATGTACCCCTCTGTTAAGAATTTACCACATGTATATTCATCATGCAAGTAACAAGTTTGTTATCCGAACGCCAAACGACTTGTGAAATTCCATTTGATGTAGACGTACCCCTCTGGTATAGGTTGGTTCCCACTGGCGAAGCAATGTAACGCAATTTGCGCAACGTAAGCAAATGCCCTTCTAATAATTGTGTTTGCCCCGTCTGCATGAAATCAAACCTGCGATGTTTCCAGCACTGTTGTATTTTGTTCCCACTTGTGATTACGCAATACAGCATTTTGCGTCGATACGTCGCTGCGTTGCGTTCCAGTGGGAACCACGCTTAAGAAATTACCACGTGTGTTCACCATGCGAGTTTGTTGCCCGAACCAACGAGTGCTGTGAAAATTCCACTTGATGAACACGCGCCCCTCTGGTAAGAAATTACCATGTGTGTTCATCATGCGAGTTTCGCCGCCGAACGAACGATTATTGTGGACATTCCATTTGACGTACACACACGCACCCTAAAAAATGAACATGTGTGTTCATGCCTGTGTATAGTACCTGTCCGTTTCTGCTGACAAAATTGGCAAAACATTAACATTTTTTCATCAACAGTGTCAGCAGTAGGCTATAGTTTCGCGCTAGCTCAGTGGCGATCACATGTGTTTCGCGTTTTAGTTGAATTCTCTGGATAGAAGAAATATACTTAATATTAATAAATGTTTAATTACCAAAATGTATTTAAAATTAGTTTCATAATCATACATAGGCCTACGTTACTGTTTGTTGTTAACAATAAAAATATTGTCTTATTTTACAACTCCCTGGTCTGAGTGAGATTGAGCCAAACGAACTCAAAATAAAAAAAAAACACAGAAATTTAGTGACGAAGTATGACGTTGCAGTAGTGGATAGGCTATTTCCTGGAATGCCAAAAATTTCTTTAACACGCCGCCGCTAAAAAGGGAGAAGTCTATGCGTTGCTGTTAAACTATGTGCTGCTAGGAACATGTTAGGTCTATAAAATGGACTATACTATTTTACGAAACTATAAACATAGGATGGGTTGTTATGATAATGATATGGGGCGTGTTTATGAATTCATTTTCAAAAGAACCGTAAGACTATGTATACGTTATCGGGTATATATATTTTTTCACAATAGGCCCCTACTGTAATTGCCGGTGGTTAAGTTGAAAATCGAGGAAACATGCAAATAGACAGGCCAGGGAGTTGTAACTCCCTGTACAGGCTAATGCAAACGTGGCATGCCCTTGCTAATAAAACGTGTTGGGTTGGGAGATACAGAACGTAATGGAATTCTGTACCGTGTCCTGTGATGTACAGTATTTGATATATTTTTTTTATTAATATACATTATTATAAATATATTATTAATACTAGTGTAGGCTAGGTACTCGGCAAGCTAGGCCTACGTGTATTGTATATACTAGATGGTACGCTCGCTTCGCTCGCGTACCATCTAGGTCGTGCCCACAGATGGTTATCGAATACATAATAATTTCAGTGTTAAAAAACTGACGATTTCAAATGTACGTACAATAATACATGTCGTTTACACAGGAACGAATACATAGACACTGATTTATGTACTCAACAAAAATTAGCACCCTGGGAATTACTTCCGAAAGAGAAACTTGTCAAAAAATGAGACCAATTGTTTAAGTCAAATTTAAACAAACTTAATTTGTGTTTTGAAATAATAATGTAACATTAGGGTTGAGGGATGGGGAAGAGGATGGGTGCAAAGAGGAACAATTTTTAAATATATTCTTTATCCATTTAGTAACAAAATATTAATTGTTTTCATGTTTTAAAAATAATATACCACTAAACACAGTAAAACATTGCGATGTAATACTTTGTTGAAACTATCAGTATCACTGTCCTAGTAGATTGAAATAGCAGTACATGTAACGATACATCACTACGACGTGTATGTTTATATAATGTAAAACAATTTGTGAAAACCACCTCTATTCGGGGAAAATCATAAAGTCGATTTAATCGTCAATAAATATTAAATTATCTAACTCAACTGAATTAGTAGGCCTAATGGTTTTCAATTGTTTCTTAGAGCCAAGTCATACTTAAGTTGGTTCCTACCCTACCCACCAAAGTTGTTTTGCGTTTATGATGCACCGTAGGCATATCAAGCTCTACAATACGGGGCGCCGTTTGGGACATTGCTAATTTTGTCAAAATATTACAATTTTGTCTACACATAATTAATTTTGTCAATACAAAATTCATTTTGCCAACACAAAATTCATTTTGTATTGACAAAATTCATTTTGTGTTGACAAAATGTATTCTGTGTGGACAAAATTCATTTTGTCTCGACAAAATTAATTCTGTGTAAACAAAAGTCATTCTGTGTAGACAAAATTAATTCTGTGTTGACAAAATTAATTTTGTGTAGACAAAATTCATTCTGTAACAACAAAAATCATTTTGTGGCGACAAAATTCATTCTGTAACGAAAATTCTGTGTAGACAAAATTCATTTTGTGGCGACAAAATGTATTCTGTGTAGACAAAATTTATTCTGTGTAGACAAAATTTATTCTGTGTAGACAAAATTCATTCTGTGTAGAAAAAATTCATTTTGTCGCGACAAAATGAATTTTGTTAGCCTAGCCTACTCAAGCGTGGGACAAAACGTTTTTTAAAACATTTTGTCCCACGCTTGAGTAGGCTCGGTTTTAACATTTAAATTAGAAGGCGGAGTTTAAACTTGAAAAGGGCAAGACAGGGTGAAGCTATAAATGATGACAGCGCGCGAATCTTTGACATTGTTATTGGTTCAGTTATTATGGCTGAGCATGCCTCCGTCTCTATTGCTATCATATTAATCTATTTTATAATATCAGGGACCCCTGAAAATATCAGATATGATCAGTATTCATACTTTGACAATTTAATATCTACGTCGTCAGTAATAATTATTATTATAATGTATTCTATATTAAAAAATCGGAAAATGGTTTTTATAGAGCCCTGTAAAATTGTAGTAATGGGGCTATTTAAAATTTTGTCGTTTAAAATATTATTTATTATTCTTATAAAATGTATATACTTTATTTTAAAATTAAAGATGTATTGTCTCCCAAAATCATGAAAAATAAAGATTTTTAAAATCGGACTTTGAATAGGCCATTATGCAGTTTTAATGAAGTTGTTCACTTCCATAAGAAAAAAGAACGGGGAAAAATGATTTCACCTATAAAAAGACAAAATAAACAGTTAAATTACCCAAAAACTCATTGGCTTCCAGACAATTTGACAATTTTTTGCTTTAAATTACATTTTTTTCAGGTAAATAATTTTTTTTCAGACCTAATTTTTTGTGAAAGTGAATAACTATTATGTGACATTAAAATAACATATTCAACAAAAAGATTAAAAAAAACATTTTTTCAGGGGACAATCTTTAAGATAATAATAGTCATTGCAGAAATAATGATGCTGAAAGCTGTCCGTTATTTGAAAAAAAAACATTTAACACATTGACTGCCAAGGCATTTTCCGTAATTTCTGTCCCAGTGCCAAGTCCCGTTTACATATTAAATTACAGTTTGAAAGTGTAACATCTGGTCACAGACTATCATGATGTCATTCAAAATACGATGGCGGGAAAAACCGTTGAGACGTATAAATACGTCACTGGCAATGGTCCAACAATTTTATTGACTTTGCCAGGAACGTAAATATACGTCGGGGATTTTCCGCGCTAAAATCGGTCAAACCTATCATCGAGAGATAAAAACAGTAAACCACACTGAATCATTTCATCCTTTATTATTTTTATTTACTATTAGCGCAATTTATGACATGTTTGAGATGATTATATTGAGTGTGAGGGCGCCATCGTATCAACCATATTCAATGCATGAGGGAATAAACACAAACAAACATATGACATTTATTTTTAGATTATCGTTTACGTACATCATTCATAAACTGCCATGCGATAATTCCTGTTCCAATCACCACTGCCAGCGATTCTACATACAATACAAAAGTGCTACGATTTTGACGTAGTATTACGTCTTGGCAAGTAGCGACACGCAATTTTTGACGTATAAATACGCCGTGGCAGTGAACGTGTTGTTAAAGAACTGACTACAAAAGATTGCTCACGTTAGTTTTATATAACAGTCATCCACCCTGCGAAACCTAATAACCTTTAACCTACAGTAGTAAGTAGGCCAGGTAGCCTACGTTGGCTAGGTTACAGGACTGATTGCCCATAAAACATTCGATGTATAAATATCAACACCCCAGACAGTGTAATAATGACCTTTCCAGACCGAAAACCATTCTGCCCGAAATTACGATACTCTCTCGATACAATTCCATATTTTATTAGTGGAAATGCATTTTTATTTAACATCAATCTTATCAAGCCAGCCAAAGACTGAATACGTACATTAAAAGTACAAAGAACAATGTAAACCTATAAACAATTATTTGCAATTAGCAATGTATAATAAATAAAATCAATCATGGAGAAGGTGGAAAGATTATATACACTGCCATGGGAATGGATACTTGAGAGGCGCCATATGTCAGTTGTGTGAACACCCATTATAACTATTTGGTCAAAGTTGAATTATATCTTTCGAGGGTGTAAATATATAATAATATGCAACCGAGAGTAAAATTAAATTTAACTTTTTAACGACAATTTGCAATATCATAATCTATGGCGTACCAAACTGTCATTTATTTAGGCAACTAAAATATCTTAGTTTTTAATAGATGTAGTTAGTTTATCTTAGGTTCCAATAGAGATATATCCCTGTTTATAACCAAGATATCTTTTCAATAAAGATATCTCTATTATTCCAATTAGAGACAATTAATATATGTCTTAAGAGATATTTCATAGTTTTGTTCCCTTGAGTTAGGCCTATTAGCAATTTAGTATTCCTATCAAATAAACTTGGTAGGCCTATAGACGACGCAATTCCCATGAGAATAAATAGGCCTATACTAACTATTATATTAAAATAAATGTATTAACTAAAATCATTTCATTACTACTCAACTTATCAGATGTTATCGTAAATAGTGTTGTCATTTTCTTAATCAATATTATCGGTATCGATATAAATCTTCAACCCTCTTTAATATTTATTACCAAAATTGGTAGGCATATAGGGCTACGTGTTATACATCAGTATAAACTGTACTTATACTCGACGCAAAGTATTCAAGTTCCATATTAGACTGAAATGAATTTTGTCTACACAGAATGAATTTTGTCTACACAGAATGAATTTTGTCTACACAGAATAATTTTTGTCTACACAGAATACATTTTGTCGCCACAAAATTAATTTTGTCCACACAGAATTAATTTTGTCTACACAGAATTAATTTTGTCCACACAGAATTAATTTTGTCGAGACAAAATGAAGTTTGTCAAGACAAAATTAATTTTGTCCACACAGAATAAATTTTGTCAACACAAAATGAATTTTGTGTTGAACAAAATGAATTTTGTATTGACAAAATTAATTATGTGTAGACAAAATTGTAATATTTCGACAAAATTAGCAATGTCCCATACGGCGCCCCGTACTACTATGTCTTTACAACGCTACTCATGCCAGTGAGAGGGAAGGGTGATGATATGGGTGGTTTAACTGCAATAATAAAGATTTGTACATACTATACGGCGACTGAAACCATTATCCGTCTAAAAAAATTTATATCCAACCTCTGCAGCACAGATTGAAAAAAAAATGGATCCAATTTCTGTTATGAGTATAGAGTAATTTCCTTTACGACGCCTGAGGGAATAGACACTTGTGGAACGACACAGAGATTGGAATGTTCCATTCATTGCAAATCAATACATTTGTATAAACGTATATTAAATCTATCAAAATAGTATTTTTTTAAGAAAATCGGCCTGTCTTCAACATTATGATACTGTACTCGAGCTGTTCAACGGGTTTTCAGCTATTAAAAACAATTATCGTAGGAGGAGATAGGAAAATGCGAAGCCTCCTCGCATTTTTGTGGCGGGTATTTTTCAAGATGGACATCCATTAGACAGTGTATACCACGATCGGAAAACACCCCTATTTGGGGCTAATCGTTGAACCTAAATTCGTTTTAATCGTCAATAACTAATTATCTAACATAATTTAATTAGTAAACAGGGTTACATCAGGTGGTTAAAATCAGTACCGAAAGTACGAACCAACTTTATATACCATCGAGTAAAAATTCTAAAAGTAAGGTGCGATTTACCAAATTTTGCCCTTACGTAAATTTATATATAGATACAAAAAAGACGTCAGCTCTGTACAGGCTCGTCGAACGGTCCAAGTTTTATTTTCTCGCACAAAGATTGTAATTGTAAACATCGGACGCTAATAGTCGGTCAACATGCGGCACATGGTGTGGGCGGATCATCTTATCAGGTGGGTAAAGGAAGCCCGAAAGGAAGTCACCGATGTGACGGCGTATTGTCATTCTTCAAAGAAAACACTGCTTTTGAATAAACCGCCTTAATTAGGATAGCGCGTGCCAACTGTTTATTTATAGTAAATCCAATTAGTTTTTGCTTGCTTCTATTGTTTAAAGATCCTTAAAATACTGTCGATTTAGTATCGACGCATTGTCTAAATACTATCGAATTACTGTCGGTAACTAACTGCAAGTTCGACGTCGAACTTTTTTTAAATGCTAGTTTGCTAGCGTGAATTTCGAGCCCTGCATTTAGCACCATATATTAATATTGTATAGCAAAAAATAAATTTAAAAATGTATTTTCATATTTAAATAAGGGGTAAAAATTGCCGAAACTGTTTGCGACAAAATAAATTGGGATCTCTAGGGACCAAAATCTCGAAAATTAATTGAGATACAGCCATTTTTTAAAAATATTTTTAATCTATGATCAAAATTATGTCAGTGTATCAATGTTCAGCTTATTAGCTTTAATAGTTTTTAAAATATGGCTAATTAAAAATGCAACTTTACAAAAAGGTAATTTATTAAGACCAAAAATTCTACAGACGACATATTTTCAAATGGCCATAACTTTATAACGACTTGGAGTTGGCAACTGAAATTTTTGGTGTGTTCGTGAGACATATAGTTGCATATTATATGAAAGTTTCAAGAAAATCTGAGGGGGTACCCAGCCATCATTTTCAGAAAATTTGTTGAGTTGGCATGGAATGACCCCTCTATAAACATAGGAAAATAACACTTATCAAAACGTAATACATTTATTGCAGAATACTTAATAAATGTATTGACTTATAATTAGTTATCCGCTTAGTAGCGGATAACTCCTTGTAATCGTCCTGTTTCATCATATTTTTTTTCTTTTTGGTTATCCGCACTTGGCGGGGCTTTTTTTTACGCGCGCGGTGCGAACGTAGCGTTGAAAACAATTTTTCTCTCGTGATTTATGTTTTTAAGCCTTTTATAGCAATTTTACCAACTTTGAAACAATTTCGACTTCAAATTACGTCATACGGGCACGTCGAATTGGATAATTTATGTGCGTTTTTGAGGAAAAAGTTCAAAAATTTGTCAAAATTATACCTTTTTTTAAACAATCATAGATTCTAAACTACGAGGTAAACTTTGTTTAAATTACATATCCAGGAAGATGATAAGTTGTAGATAAGGAATCATGCATTGATCAGGGAAAATTTTCATTTAAAAATTTTGTTTAGCAATATTGCTAATCAAACTGATTTTTAAGTCGAGAAACATAGTTTTGTATTGTATTTTTTGCTACACAATTTTCAAAATGTGTAGCAATAAGGTTGTTTTGTATAGCTTTTTGCTACGCTACACTGGCGAAAATGTTCCCTGTTGATATGGCAAACCGGACATTGTGACGTCATCGTATGGCCACACGAATATAAAATATAGGATTTTTGTATCTTCTGTCATAGCGCATCTCATTTAATAGAGCGCCTCTCCACTTATCCGTATTCCATTTTAACCCAGATTTTGAAATTTTCTAGGTCAATCAACTATCTTACACAAGAGTAAAATTTTTTTTAATTTTTATGACGTCATCATGTCTAAAAATGTAAAAAACGTGGGTCACTTATATTTATCTTTACAGTAAATTTTAATCTGTTATAGCTCATCAGAATAAAATGTGATAATCACGATTAAAACGTTTTCTGGAAGCTATTGGATTGTAGATACGAATTCATGTAAACATTTTGCCAATCGGATGTTGTGACGTCATCATATGGCCAGTTGAATAAAAAAAGACGTATTTTCATATTTTGCGTAATAGTTCATCACATTTAAAAGGGTGCGCATCTATATTTTACGTATTCAAATTTCTTCTACACGTTAATATGTTGTTCCTGAGATAATTTCCTTCTGAAATTGCTATCTAAGTGTTTCATTTTGATACCGTCGCCATGTTAAAAATTTGAATAAATGGCGGGTCCCGTAATTTCACCTATTCTACACTGTATGTAATATGTATACAGATTATACTGTTTGCATGTATATACTATATGACACAAAATTGACAGAATTCAGCACTAACAGCATATCATATTCTTCAGTTCTTGTCATAATGCCATAATCTTTATCTGTGTGCAATATTCCAACGTATGACGTGCACGTGGCGTTTGTCGTGGTGCGGATAACTAACTCGTCAAAGTGACAAGTTTCATGTCTAGTCTGTATTATACTTCTTTCCTTCTGTCATTTTTGTTCGTCGCGTTTCTCTAAAACGTGTAAACAGAACATATCGTAACTTTGTCAACATATCGACATTTACGTGAACTTGTGCACCTCCTATTTTTGAATGACGTCAGAGTTGCGCAACGTGACTTACGCGCGATTTTATGAATTTCAATGATTCATCATAGACTAAAAACCAAACATAATTTTGTTTTGACACTTTGAGAAAATTTATGTCATATCAAGCGCAAACTTTCTATGGATTAAAAATAGCATGTTTCACAAAAAGTTCGCGCGCACGCGCGTTTAAAATTTTAGAATGCGAAAAATCAACTTCTAATCAACTTTCTATGCGTTTCATGTCATTTTGAGCATGTCAAAAATTCCCACGCGCGCGAAAATTTTTACGCACGCGGTACACACGTAGCGTTAAAAACATATTTTTTTCGCGTGATTTATGTTTTTTCAGCCTTTTCTAGTAATGTTACCAAATTTTAAACAATTTCGACTTAAAATTACGTCCTACGAGCATTTCGAATTAGATAATTTGCACGCGTTTTTTGTGAAAAAGTTCAAAAATTCGTCAAAATTATGCCTATTTTTAAACAGTCATAGATTCTAAACTACATGGAGAACTTTTTTTTAATTACATATTCTGGAAGTTGATGAGTTGTAGATATTGGATCATGCATTAATATGGCTAACCGGACATTGTGACGTCATCTTATGGCCACGCGAATATAAAATATAGGATTTTTGTCTCTTTCGTCATAGCTCATCACATTTAATAGAGCGCATCTCCACTTATTCGTTGTCCATTTTCACCCCGATTTTAATATATTCTAGGCCAATCAACTATCTTTTGCATGAATTAAATTTTTTTAAATTTTTTGAACGTCATCATGCCTAAAAATTTAAATTACGTTGGTCATTAATTTCATATTTACAGTAAATTTTAATCTGTTATACCTCGTAAGAATAAAATGTGATAATCACGATTAAAACGTTTTCAGGAAGCTATTGTATTGTAGATACAAAATCATGTGTAAATTGTGCCAATCGAATGTTGTGACGTCATCATATGGCCAGTTAAATAAAAAAAGTCGTATTTTCATCTTTTGCATTATATTTCATTACATTTAAAAGAGCGCGCATCAATATTTCACGTATTCAAATTTCTTCTACACGTTAATATGTTGTTGCTGAGATAATTTAATTAAGAAATTTCTAATTTTGCATTTTATTTTGAAACCGTCAAGATGTTAAAAATTACAATAAAATACGGGTCCCGTAATTTCACCTATTTTACACTGTTTGTGATATGTATACAGATTGTACTGTGTATACTATATGACACAAAATAACAGAATTCAGAAATAACAACATATCATATTCTTCAGTTCAGGTCATAATGCCTTAATATTTTTCTGTGTGCAATATTCTAACGTATGACGTGCACGTGGCGTTTGTCGAGCGGATAACTAACTCGTCAAAGTGACGAGTTTCATGTCTAGTTGTATTTTATGTTGATCAACACACTTTAGGATACGTGTTATTGGCAAAGGACAGCATGTATGAATTTAATTTTATGTTCGTAACAGGCGACATGATTATTCAGTGAGGGTAATTGTGTCAAAGTTACGAACGTCAACAATGCATCAATTGACAGTCGGAACTACGTAAAATACAACTTCATACAAAATTATATTTATTTACAATACAAAATCAACATGATGATTTTAAATTAAATTTGTTATTGTTAAAACAACGAAGATGTGTTTTATTTTGCAAAAAGCAGATGTTTACATTGATGTTCGTAACAGCTGACCCCAAAGTATCAGCTGAAAAATGTTTGTTTACACCCAGGGAACTGTAAAAAACACAAAGTAAATTACGATTTTAACATAAATTTCTACCATTAAGTAAAAAATCAAAGGTTATTAGTGTCCATAGATACTTATATTACAATAATATTTGAAAACATACCTTGATTGTGTTCCAATGTGATAGGATATTTGATTATAATAAAGTAATATGATGTGCGTAACACAGCGCAAAAAAAGTTGACACGAAAGGTGTTATGATCTGTAGCAGTGACATTTGACCTGTATCCAGACGTTTTATTGTGTATATTAGTTTGTCCTGCTGGGGCTTCCTTATCAACAACCAGTGATGACAGACTAGCACTCTGCACATGTGGTGTGGGCCTGTCTAATCTTCCAAATGATGTTCGTAACAGACTTGACACGACACGTAAACATGTTTTGAATTTTTTTTTTTAACTGATATAAATAGCCATACAAAATTATTAAACTTTCCAATGTTTTAGTTAGATAAGATATAAATTACAAATAATTCGTTGACTGAATAAACCCGTAGTATAGTAGTATACCTGTTTAGCGTACTTTATTTACTTGCGAAAAACGAATTTTATCGGTAGCCTAGGCTATCTAATAAATATAGAAATAAATATGATCTTATGTTCTAGCTCCTACTACTTATTAATAATTAATACTACTACTCTAATGGCTGGTGCTAGCTAGAGGCCTAGCCCTAGGCCAGAGCCTACGTACGTATTTGTTGTAATGACAATTTAAATGTTTTATTTAGCTCTATTCTACTCATTACTGCTATTATAATTTATAAAATGGCCTAGTTTGTTCGTATATGATTCGTATACGTCCTGTATACGATATTCTTATCATGAATAAACAACGTATACGTTACGTATGCTAAACGTATACGACGCCAACTCTTGGTGGAGCAACAGAGTGGAAATAATGTAAACAGTGAAATCGTATACGATCCGTATACGTCGTATACGTTTTCAGCATATACGGATCGTATACGGCTTTTTTGCAAAGGGTAGGCCAGAGTGTCACGAAACCTAAGACCACGAAAGCTAAGACCCCCTAAGACCTAAGATCACAAAAGCTAAGACCCAAGACCTAAGATTACAAATATTTTTCTTTCGCACCTGCCTTGTATTTAACTCCAACATTTATTCTGAATACCACACCTTACAATTAGCACTTTTATGAAAAAGAATCACATAATAAGTAACAAACACATTTTTAAATTGATGTTTTTCTTGCACACATACTGTTTGCGAATTTCGCAAGACTAGCCTAGGCCTACCCCATGTTCAATATTTTTGTTTTTATGGAACGTAAAAAAAGCGAAAATTATATAGAGGGCTGAAAACTCTGTGGAGTCCATTTTTAACGCATTTTTTAGTGAAAATCATAACGAAGGAATAAATACTCGAAAATTAATTTTAATTTAAAAATCATGATAATTTTTTGTTTCGTTTTTGTTTTTATACTTGTACTATTATTGTTGCTCTTTTGGCGCTCAATAGAAACAAAAATATTGAGCATGGGGAGGAGTTACAGTATAGAAAGAAACACGTTTGTAAAATCGTCAATTTAAAGGATTTATTTATTTGTTTTTATGTGTTTCTCCTTCTTAAAGTACTTATAAGTCTTTCTTTGAAAGTGTGGTATTCAGGATAAAATTAGTTGACAAATTTGGAGTGAAAATACCAGGCAGGTGCGAAAGATAAACATCCTTCGAACCAACACAATGGAGTAAATATATACCAATAAACCACCTGTCAAGTTTGTTTGTTGTAAAGAAAAAATATACATTTACTCAACGGGTGAAAATAGTATGAGTTTATCTATGTTTTGCGGTAGTATTTAATTATATTTATGGTAATAAATGAAGCCTATTATGTCTAAAATTATGTATGGATAAACAAGTATTGTTTTTAAACTGTAGTATATCTTAGAATTTGTAATCTTAGGTCTTGGGTTTTAGCTCTCGTGATCTTAGGTCTTAGGGGTCTTAGCTTTCGTGGTCTTAGGTTTCGTGACATCCGTCTAGGCCATGCTGCTAGCCTAAAATTAAATTGTAACTTAATTATCCACCCAATATTTTATGAATTGGATTAAAAGATGTGTCTCGTATGTCATCTATGCTACACTGTATGCTTTATGACACAAAATAGGTACAATTCAGCACTGTAAACATATTTAATTCATGTCATAAGATAGCATAATATTTTTTGGCGTTCATATTTTAATGTATGTGCATGTTGCATGTGCAGATAACCCGAACTTTTCAAATTGACGAGTTCAAATCTAGTTACTTATATTTTCATCATTCGGTGTTTTTTTTATTGTGGTGAAAACTCCAGGGCACCGACGGCACTGGCCGTAGAGAAATTTGAAGTCTGATTATATAGCAAGACAACATTTGTTACATCATAATTAGTCAGGTGGCTTAGCGACTAAAACGTTACACGGTGGACAAAAGCACCAAATTTGGCATGAGGCTTCTTTTAGACGTACTAATTGATTTTTGCCTAGGAGCCACCCGATCACCTTCCGATTTTCCAAGATGACGGCCAAAATCCAAAATGGCTGCCAGTAAATAGGTATATCATATATCTCTGGCTGTAAAAGTTACAAATAGACAAATAATGTACTGAATCAAGAATTTCTGAGGTCAGTAAAACCGATTCAGGAAATATTATATAAAGTGAGTTCCAAGATGGCGCCCAAAAATAAAAATGGTAGCCATTGAAATTAAAATACATATAATTGTATACAAAGTCACAAATAGTCCATTCCTAATTTATTTTAGTCTGCAAATCAGAAGAAAAGTGCAAGTGATTTTTTTAACCATGCTAGTTATAAAAACCCATGTTATCAAATTTCTAAAGTTTTTCCTTGACCTTTGACCTCAATTGAAAACAAAATAACCATATCTCCGCAACGCTTACATTAAATTAAATAATTTTAGTGTCAAATTATTTGGAAGATGCATATTAATATTCGTCCTAATGGAAACATTTGTCAAAAAATGGCCGGAAGTATGATTTTTGGTATTATTGACCTTTGACCTACATGGTAACTAACAGTTGGACAAATTTTAAATAGGTCTCAAATTAATCAGAAGATGGATGTTTCTATTCAATCTAATACAAACTTTTCCAAGAAAATGACCCTGTACTGTTAGTACACATTTCTATATCTCGAAAACTAGTGGTCGTAAAAGTTTTTTTATGAGAAATTGTTAGAAAAATATATATTTATATGTTTTATAATAAAACAGTTTCTATGAAAATGTAAAAGAATCCTATTTATGATAACTAAATTTGTAATTTGTTAACATCCAATAGTATTTGAAATGTGTTATATTTGCTGATTTTAGGCACTTAACGTAAATTTATCTGAACTATGGATATTTAATGTAAAATTTGTTTTTTTTTAATATAAAGAAAATGTAATTATCTATCAAATAAGACCATTTAAAAAATATTCTGACAAAAACTTAGTTAGTTACAGGTAAAAAAGTGTACTTTTACTTATGTGAACAGCTGTGCCCTCAATCTTAATTTTCCCAAAAATACCACATTTTATGTGGTTTCAGAAACTGAACTGGTTACAACTTTTTTTATAGATTTTTTTTACAGTTACTTGTAATTTACATACCACCTCTACCATTTACTACAGCTACTTCATTTACATATTACTTCTGCCGTCCACCGGATACTGTATGTGATTTCCTAGTTTACTGGCAGCCATTTTGAATTTTTCCACCATCTTTGCAACGCGTGACTTTTAATATTATGTACCATGTCAAAAATATGTTTCAATGACCATGATTAGGCCTACTCCATGTTTTCCAACTTCGTTTGATACCTATATGCGATTTCTGCAACCAGAATGATATTCCAGTTTAGGCTACTGGCAGCCATGTTGGATTTTTGCCATCATCTTAACAAAGAATGACCCATGTCATGCAACATGTCTAAAATATGTTTCAATGACCATGAATACTTATGTTTTGATAGTTCATTTGCCTATGTGACTTCTGCAACAAATGAAATGTGATTTTCCAATTTATTGGCGGCCATTTTGGATTTTGGCCGCCATCTTGAAAAATAAATTACGGCCAGAGTGGCTCCTAGGCAAAAATCAATTGGTAGGTCCCAACGAAGCTCCATGCCAAATTTGGCGCTTTTGTCCACCGTGTATCGATTTCCTCATTTTTTGTTGTTATGCCACCTGACTAAATGTGCGTATATTACTGTAAAGCCCAACATTTTTGCGCTCCCTTTATTTTCGCGATTGAACAACGATCGCGAAAATAAAAATCGCGAAATTCCTAACGATGTTGTTTTACATTAAAGTCGAACAGGCCTAGGCCCTTGCTAACTAACTAGTAGGCTTAATATGAAACAAATAAATTTCTAATTGTGTTTTCTTGGAAACATTTAAAAAAATGTTCGCATTGGAATAAAAAAAGCTTACAACATTTCTTAGGTAATTTTTTATGAAATGTATTGTACTTCCTTGATGAATCCGTTGTCCATTAAATCATATAATAAGTTGTAATATGTCCATAAAAGTAATTATTCTACGTGCGTACAGTAGGTCTAGCTTGTGGTGTAGTAAACGGCAAAAATACCATCACCATGCTCTCCAGAGATCCATCCGGTCGCTTCGCATCCGTCCGTTCGTTGTTGTAGAAACAACAATAAATTGGTAGAGTACATTAATTATGGGGGTTTTCACTATTTAAGAGCCTACAGTATTAAGCATGTGCGTCACCCACTGTGTAGCCAAAACATTGATTTTTTTACATCCCTTTAAAATTTACAATCGCGTATTCTGTAATTTTATTGAAGCTATTCAATTGTTGTTTTGACGTTCATTGCGGAGGCGAAATACATTTGCCAATTTGGTTCAACAAATTACACAAGAAACTCAAATCACGAAAAATAAAAGGTCACAAAATAGTTGAAAATGTAAAATCGTCGTGAACATTTTTGGCTTTACAGTATTCTAGTTTCATTTCTTTGTTAAATCAGCATTTAAATCCATACATGAATTATTTAGTCCAAGACCACCGACCTTTCCTTCACACATTTTGTGAAACGTCTTGTAATCATTTGTATTATTTTGCTGTTTATTAAATTAATTTATATTATATTGTTTTTCTAGGCACTCTGAGTGTAGAAGCCATCTACCAAGATAGAGATCAGTTTGCTCAGTTAGTTCGTGAAGTGGCTGCACCAGATGTTGGGCGTATGGGTATTGAGATCTTGAGTTTTACCATCAAGGATGTCTTTGATCGTGTTGACTACCTGGATTCTCTTGGTAAAGCACAAACTGCTGTGGTCAAAAGAGATGCAGACATCGGTGTTGCTGAAGCTAACCGGGATGCTGGTATTAGAGTAAGTTTTGACATTTTTGTCATTATTTAACCTAAACTGAAACATTATGTATTATGTTAATTGAGTCACAGAATCTAAAAATAATAATAATGGTAGTCATATAATAAAATTAATAGTAATATTTATTTGAATTTACACCTTTTTATCGGCAGCACTTAATGATAATTGGTGCATTCGTGTCAACAAAACAAAATATTTAATACAATAATATACTTAAAATAAATCTATAAAAATATACACATACTGTAAATGTGGAAATTGAGAAGCTATACCATATTGAAATTTACTGTATTGATGAAAGTGACCCAAGTTATTCACACTTTTGAAAATGATGACGTCATCACAATTTTAAAAATGGTAAATCATGCGGAAGATAATTGATTGACCTAGACAATATAAAAAAATGGGAGGAAATGGAATACGGAAAGTGAAGATGCGCTCTATTAAATGCGATGAGCTATGACGAGAGAGACAAAAATCCTCTATTTTATATTTGAGTGGCCATACGATGACGGCACAATGTTCTGTTAGCCATATTGATGCATGATTTGATATCTACAACTCATCAACTTCCAGAATATGTAAAAAAAATTAAAGTTCACCATGTAGTTTATAATCTATGATTGTTCAAAAAAGGCATAACTTTTGACGAATTTTTAAACTTTTTCATTATAAACGCTTGCAGATTATCTAATTTGACGTGCTCGTATGACGTAATTTTAAGTCAAAATTGTTCAAAAGTTGATAAAATTACTAGAAAGGTTGGAAAAACATAAATCACACAAAAAAAGTATGTTTTTAACGCTACATGCGCACTCGTGGGAATTTTTGACATGCTCAAAATAACATGAAACGCAAGCAAGTTGATTAGAAATTGATTTTTCACATTTTAAAATTTTAAACGTGCGTATGCGCGTAACTTTCTGTTAAACATGTAATTTTTTTTCCACAAAAAGTTAGCGCATGATATAAATAAACACTTTCGCTAAGTTTCAATTAAAATTGTTTTATGGTTTTCGTTCTATGTTAAATAGGAGAAATTCATAAAATCGCGCGTATCGATTTTTCGCATTTTTAATTTTTAACAACATCACACCGAAACTTTCATAGCAGGGCTCGATTTATCTTTTTCATGTTGCTAGTTCACTGTAGATTTCACTAGCCCATACATACATTATTTTACTAGCCCACTCATATCGCACTGTGATAGCAGGGCCGCCATATAAATAAATACAGGCATTTTGTACAATAGAGGGCGCACTAATCTAAACGCTCGAGAATTGCTAGTGCTACACATTTACATACATACTGTATTATTATTATTGCATGAAAAATTACACAAAATTGTATTTCTTTATTGTATAATATAAAAATTAACTTTGCGTCGCATAGCTTAATATTTCATGATTACCATATTCACAGAATCGATTTATTGAGGTCTTTTTGTTGTTGGGCTTCAATCTAGCCGAAACAACTAGGGCCTGGGCCTAATCAGATTCTGTCTATCTTAGCCTAGGCCTAGCCTTGGGTGTCACGAAACCTCAGACCACGAAAGCTCAGACCCCCTAAGACCTAAGATCACGAAAGCTAAGACCCAACACCTAAGATTACAAATACTAAGATATACTACAGCTTAAAAACAATACTTGTTTATCCATACATAATTTTAAACACAGTAGGTTTCATTTATTACCATAAATATAATTTAATACTACCGCAAAACATAGATAAACTCACATTATTTTCGCCCGTTGAGTAAATGTATATTTTTTCTTTACAACAAACAAACTTGACGGGTTGTTTGTTGGTATATATTTACTCCATTGTGTTGCTTCAGTGGATGTTTTTCTTACGCACCTGCCTTTCTTGTATTTTGACTCCAAATTTGTTGACTAACTTTATCCTGAACACCACACTTTAAAATTAGGACTTATAAGTACTTTCAGAAGGAGAAACACATAACAAATAAATAAATCCTTTAAATTGATGATTTTACAGGCGTGTTTCTTTGTATACTGTAATGTAACTCCTCGAGCTCCCCGCTCAATGTTTTTGTTTCTATGGAGCGCCAAAAGAGCAACAATAATAGTACAAGTATAAAAACAGAAAGAAAACGAAACAAAAAAACTTTTAAGTTAAAATTTATTTGCCAGTATTTATTTCTTCGTACTTGCATGATTATACTATTATCATTACAATTTTAATTTTACATTGTTCCATCCACACTGTAGATGGACTCCACAGAGTTTTCAGCCCTCTATATAATTTTTGCTCTTTTGACGTTCCATAGAAACAAAAACATTGAACATGGCCCATGGCCCATGGCATGGGGTAGGCCTACTGTACTGTGTAGGCTAGTCATTTTGTGTGCGAGAAAAACGTCTGTAAAATCATCAATTTAAAAATGTATTTGTTACTTTTTATGTGATTCTTTTTCATGAAAGTGCCAATTCTAAGGTGTGGTATTCAGAATAAATGTTGGGAGTTAAAATACAAGGCAGGTGCGAAAGATAAATATTTGTAATCTTAGGTGTTGGGTCTTAGCTTTCGTGATCTTAGGTCTTAGGGGGTCTGAGCTTTCGTGGTCTGAGCTTTCGTGACACCCGCCTAGCCTTAACCTGGCCCATATTAGATGGTAGGGTAGCTAGGATAGACCTACAGTACCAAGATTGCATTGGAGCACCTTGCCTACTGCTACCAAAATGGTAGTACCCTAGGCCTAGCAGCTCAGCAGCCATCATGATGCCATCATGATGCCAAATTAAAACAATACAAACTCTTGTGTCTTGAGACTGCATACCTTTGTCTTATTATTGAAGCTTACAGAGGCCTTTTATCACTAAATGATTTATTTTTGGTTTTATTTTAAACAAATTGAAAAATACCAAGCTTTTTGTCTTTTAATTCTATCTAGGCCTACCCATATTATAAAATATGCATTAGGTGTACATCCCCATTAGAACTTTTTGGTCAAAATCCTTATCAGATAAATCAACTAAGCAGGTGATTAATTACCTGAATCCTATTATACCCCTGTGATTTTATTAGCTCTCTTGAAATTGATTGATTAGGACAAGGTACATTCTTCAGTATGCAAGGTCAATGGTGAGGCAAAAACTAGCAGAATTCAGTAAATGATATTTAGAAAACCCCAAGAAACAAATATTTATAATACATACCTATAAATGTACATTTACTTGAACAAAAGTAATAATAGGAGAGTTAGATACGAGTTATTTTATTCAAATAAACCGCCATCGTATAATTTTAGCCTAGGCCCAATCAAACCATCCTATCACCATCGTTAGTCTGAGCATGCCCACTACAAGCAAGTTGCTCAGGCGAGTAAATTCTGACAACGTGCTGCACTAAGAGGGTTAAGTGACATTTACCTGAAGTTTTTCAAAACTTCGGGTAAAAATGAACACATTCTCTAATGGGGCTGTACACGTAATGGCGGCCTCCATGGTCTACAGGGATAGAGCCAGCCACCCGGCCCTACAAAATATCCCTGCTTTGATCTCTGACAACCAGGCCTGACAAGGCTAGACAAGTTATTTTTAACATTGACAAAATTCTACTACATTTGGCCAATCACATTTCGTTATTTATGGTCATATTTTTGTGACATGTTTAACCTGATAATGATGCTCCGCCTACTTCACAATAACCTGGGTGACAAAAACATAAATGGCCAATCATAATACGGGAAATTTGCTTGAATATGAGAGGCTCCGGCTACTTCATCACTTGTTATGGCCACAGCAGCGCGCAAGTCGTTTTTTTGCTGATGTTGCCAAGGCATGTCTTTTATGCTGGAATTATTTTTATGAGGTCATTTCGTCCCAATTTCAAGTTCCCACGACCTACTAGCCATCCGGGCTTAAAGGAAGATACTTTAGGTAGCCCGGAGCTGTTTTTACTAGACATTGTCTACGCTCGCGCTAAGGTCAAATTTTCGTTCGCCAAAATGGCGAAAGGTTTTGAAAAACATTAGCCAAATTGAAAATCCTTTAGCCAAATTTAAAAAACCATAAAAATTCGAAAAAATGTTTATTAAATAAATAATGCATGTATTTTTTTTATATTTTATTTCTTTTACATTTATATTATTAGGTATCCCAATGAACCTGATTTTCGTTACCGGGATTTTAACACGTTCGTGAAATTTCAAAAAGTGACGTGTCTTTGAAGTTAAAAATATACTATTTCTTATGTACCCATGAGAATAAAAATTATATGCCTGGAAAGATCTTGTTTAAGGGATTATTTTTATATATTTATAATCTATGTTTATTAAATATTTTAATAGAAAACGCGAGTTAAAAATGAGGTACAAAAGCCGGCGAGCCGAAATCCGCACGCTAAAAATAACTTTTGAAAACACCTACCCATTTTCGCACCCGATTGCACGTTCACTGCCACGGCGTATTTATACGTCAAAAATTGCGTGTCGCTACTTGCCAAGACGTAATACTACGTCAAAATCGTAGCACTTTTGTATTGTATGTAGAATCGCTGGCAGTGGTGATTGGAACAGGAATTATCGCTGCTATTATGTAGGAGACTTTACAGTAGACGGAGGTATGCACTCTGGGAGTGGATTTCTAGTTTCTTTTGTAATGGAAAGAATAATTTTGCTTATTTAAAATTATGAAAACGTTTTGTGAATTACTTCACTTTCCACAAGCTTAAAATATTATTATTATACATTTGACACAGTTCAGATCAGTTACAATATTTTAAATTAAATTTTAAATTTATGCTTTAGGAAGCAGAATGTGAAAAGTCCATGTTGGATGAAAAGTATGATGCTGATACAAAGGTTGCCGACTCTAATCGACAATTTCAAATGTTGAAGGCAGGTTATGAAAAAGAAGTCAATGCCAAGGTATGTTAAACCATTATTGTAAATAACAACTACTTTGTTTTGAAATAGAAGTTTTAAGCTGCACTTGATATACAGAGTATTAAATTGTTATTTTTATGTACATTGTACAATACCTGTTTTAGAAACTAATATTGTGGTTTATTACCGTAAAACTGTCATTTTTATGTACATTTACAATGCTAAATTAATTCTATCCTGTTTTAATTAATAATATAGTGGTTTATATTATCGTAAAACCTCTGGGCTTCTTTTCAAGGTTTAAAAAAAAAAAGCCCATCTAAAAAAAAATCCCATCTCGAAAAGAAGCCTTCCTCTGTGGTTTGCAAAAGTAATCTCGAAAAGACATTATTTGAATATCAAAGAAATAGAAAGCATGCTTGCCAAGCAAAAGGAGGTACAAGTTGGATTTACATGATTATGAAACTAGAGATATTTACCTTTAATTATGCAAAACAATTACTGGTTGTAAAGTTATTACAAATCGAAGTTAAAGGACAACACATGATTTCAGAACAATCGCGAGATTAAGGATTTCGCCGAATGCACCAGCCGTTGCCGTAAATTGCTGTGAAGTTACAGGTGCAGTCATTTTTGGAAAAATTTGTCCATTAGAGTGAATAGAAATATGTATATTCTGAGTATTGTAATACCAACTACGACCATATCCGCCCAACAATTTCTGAGATATGAAAAGTGTGCTCTAAGCCAAAAATGTTTGTGCCGGCTATATGTCAAAGACATAGAAATATGGGTCTTCTGAGTAGTTTAAAAAAAAAAATATTCCAATACACCCAGTAGTTACCAAGTTTACGTTAAGTCTTAACTTTGACCATATTGACCTTTTGGCCCCTGACCAAGCATCCCAATTTTTTTTCGGCCAACAGCAAAAAATTGATTTGTATTGATATAAGGAAGCAAAAAAACACTAGACATGAAACTCGTCAGTTTGACGAGTTAGTTATCCGCACCACGACAAACGCCACGTGCACGTCATACGTTGGAATATTGCACACAGATAAAGATTATGGCATTATGACAAGAACTGAAGAATATGATATGCTGTTAGTGCTGAATTCTTTCAATTTTGTGTCATATAGTATATACATGCAAACAGTATAATCTGTATACATATTACATACAGTGTAGAATAGGTGAAATTACGGGACCCGCCATTTATTCCAATTTTTAACATGGTGACGTATTCAAAATGAAACACTTAGATACAGTAGCAATTTCAGAAGGAAGTTATCTTAGGAACAACATATTAACGTGTAGAAGAAATTTGAATACGTAAAATATAGATGCGCACCCTTTTAAATGTGATGAACTATTACGGAAAATATGAAAATACAACTTTTTTTATTCAACTGGCCATATGATGACGTCACAACATCCGATTGGCAAAATGTTTACATGAATTCGTATCTACAATCCAATAGCTTCCAGAAAACGTTTTAATCGTGATTATCACATTTTATTCTTACGAGCTATTACAGAATAAAATTTACTGTAAAGATGAAATTAATGACCCACGTAATTAAAATTTTTAGGCATGATGACGTCATAAAAATTAAAATATTTTTATCTCATGCTAAAGAAAGTTGATTGACCTACACAATATATAAATGTAGGAGAAAAAGGAATACAGATAAGCGTGATGCGCTCCATTGAATGTGATGAGCAATAACGAAAGAGACAAAAATCCTATATTTTACATTCGTGACGTCACAATGTTTTTTTGGCCTTATCGATGCATGATCCGATATCTACAACTCATCAACTTCTAGATTTTGTAATAAAAATAAACGGTTCACGGTTTACTTTAGAAACTATGACTGTTTAAAAAAAGACAAAATTTTGACGATTTTTTAAGCTTTTTTATAAAAAACGCGCATGAAATGTTTAATTCAACGTGTTCGTATGGCGTTATTTAAATTGGAAAAGGTCTAAATTGTTTTCAAAATTACTAGGAAAGGCTTGAAAAATATAATTCAAGAGAAAAAAATGTTTTTGTGTGCACCGCGTGCGTAAAAAATTGCGCGCCCGTGGGAATTTTTGACATGCTCAAAATGACAAGAAACGCATAAAAAGTTGATTAGAAATTAATTTTGCGCATTTTGAAATTTTAAATGCGCGTGCGCGCGTAACTTCTTGTGAAACATGCCATTTTTAATCCGTAGAAAGTTTGCCCCTGATATGACTTAAATTTTGTCAAAGTGTCAATACTAAATGACTTTTGGTTTTTAATCTATGATCAATCATTGAAATTCATAAAATTGCGTGTAAGTCACGTTGCGCAACTATGACGTCATTCAAAAATAGGAGGTGCACAACTTCACGTAAATGCCCATATGTTGTCAAAGTTATGAAATGTTATGTTTACACATTTTAGAGAAACGCGATCCACAAAAAGGAAGGATGGAAAGAAGAACTAGACATGAAACTCGTCACTTTGACGAGTTAGTTATCCGCACGACAAACGCCACGTGCACGTCATACGTTGGAATATTGCTCACGGAAAAAGATTATGGCATTGTGACCTGAACTGAAGAATATGATATGTTTTTATTGCTGAATTCTGTTATTTTGTGTCATATAGTATACACAGTATAATCTGTATACATATCACATACAGTGTAGAATAGGTGAAATTACGGGACCCGCTATTTATTCAAATTTTTAACATATTGACGGTTTCAAAATGAAACGCGAATGTAGCAATTTCGGAAGGAAATTATCTCAGCAACAACATATTAACGTGTGGAAGAAATTTCAACACGTGAAATATTGATGCGCGTTCTTTTAAATGTAATGAACTATGACGCAAAAGGTGAAAATACGACTTTTTTTATTTAACTGGCCATATGATGACGTCACAACATCCGATTGGCAAAATGTTTACATGATTTCGTATCTACAATCCAATAGCTTCCAGAAAACATTTTAATCGTGATTATCCCATTTTGTTCTTACGAGCGATAACAGATTAAAATTTACTGTAAAGATGAAATTAATGACCCAAGTAATTAACATTTTTAGGCATGATGACGTTACAAATATTAAAATATTTTTAACTCATGCAAAAGGTAGTTGATTGACCTAGACAATATTAAAATCTCGGAGAAAATGGAATACGGATAAGCGTGATGCGCTCCATTGAATGTGATGAGCAATAACGAAAGAGACAAAAATCCTATATTTTATATTCGTGTGGCCATACGATGACGTCAAAATGTCCTGTTAGCCATATTAATGTATGATTTGATATCTACAACTCATCAACTTCCAGAATATGTAATAAAAATAACTTTCACCGTTTAGTTTAGAAACTACGACTGTTTAAAAAAAGGCATAATTTTGACGATTTTTTTAGCTTTTTGATCAAAAACGCGCGTAAATTTTCCAATTCGACGTGCTCGTATGACGTAATTTAAAGTCACAAATGGTTTTAAAATGGTAAAATTACTCTAGAAGGCTGGAAAAACATAATTCATGAGAAAAAAAGATGTTTTTCATGGTACGTGGCCACCGCGCGCGTAAAAAAATGCGTGCACGTGGGAATTTTTGACATGCGCGAAATGTCATGAGTCGTGTAAAAAGTTGATTACAAATTAATTTTACGCATTTTGAAACTTTAAATGCGCGTGCGCGCGTAACTTCTTGTAAAACATGCCATTTTTAATCAATAAAAAGTTTGCACTTGATATGACTTAAATTTTCACAAAGTGTCAAAACTAAATTATGCTTGGTTTTTAGTCTATGAGCAATCATAAAAAATCATAAAATCGCGCGTAAGTCACGTTGCGCAACTCTGACGTCATTCAAAAATAGGAGGTGCACAACTTCACGTAAATGCCCATATGTTGACAAAGTTATGAAATGTTATGTTTACCCATTTTAGAGATACGCTCTGCACAAAAAGTGAGGGAGAAAGACAGAAGAATAATACTAGACATGAAACTCGTCACTTTGACGAGTTAGTTATCCGCACGACAAACGCCACGTGCACGTCATACGTTGGAATATTGCACACGGATAAAGATTATGGCATTATGACCTGAACTGAAGAATATCATACGTTTTTAGTGCTGAATTCAGTCTATTTTGTGTCATATAGTATATACATGCAAACAGTATAATCTGTATACATATTACATACAGTGTAGAATAGGTGAAATTATGGAACCCGCAATTTATTCAAATTTTTAACATGGTTACGGTATCAAAATGAAACACTAAGATAGCAATTTCGGGAGGAAATTATCTCAGTAAAAACATATTAACGTGTAGAAGAAATTCGAATACGTGAAATATTGATGCGCGTTCTTTTGAATGTAATGAATGATGACGCAAAATATGAAAATACGACATTTTTTATTTAACTGGCCATATGATGACGTCACAACATGCGATTGGCAAAATGTTCACAGGATTTCGTATCTACAATCCAATAGCTTCCAGAAAATGTTTTAATCGTGATTATCACATTTTATTCTTACGAGCTACAACAGATAAAAATTTACTGTAAAGATGAAATTAATGACCCACGTAATTAAAATTTTTAGGCATGATGACCTCATAAAAATTTAAATATTTTTAACTTGTGCGAAAGATAGTTGATTTACCTAGACAATATCAAAATCGGGGTGAAAATGGAAAACTGATAAGTGGCGATGCGTTCTACTAAATGTGATGAGCTATGACGAAAGATACAAAAATCCTAAATTTTATATTCACGTGGCCATACGATGACGTCACAATGTCCGGTTAGCCATAAAAATACATGATCCGATATCTACAACTCATCAACTTCCAGAATTTGTCATCCACAAAAAGTTGATCGTGTAGTTTAGAAATTATGACTGTTTAAAAAAAGGCATAATTTTGACAAATTTTTGAACTTTTTCATCAAAAACGCGCGCAAATTGTCCAATTCGACGTGCTCGTATGACGTAACTTTATGTCAAAATTGTTTAAAAGTTGGTAAAATTACTAGAAAAGGCTGGAAAAATATAAATCACGCAAAAAAAATATGTTTTTAATGCTACGTGCGCACCACACACGTAAAAATTTGCGCACGCGTTGGAATTTTTGAAATGCTTAAAATGACATGAAACTCGTAGAAAATTGATTAGAAATTAATTTTGCGCATTTTAAAATTTTAAATGCGCGTGCACGCGTAACTTTGTGTAAAACACGCAATTTTTTTTTCACAGGAAGTTAGCGCATGACACAAATTAAACTTTTGCAAAGTTTCAGTTTAAAATCTTTTATGGTTTTCGATCTATGTTAAATACGCGAAATTCATAAAATCGCACGTAAGTCACGTTGCACAACTCTGACGTCATTAAAAAATAGGAGGTGCACAAGTTCACGTAAATGCCCACATGTTGTCAAAGTTATGAAATGTTATGTTTACACATTTTAGAGAAACGCTCTACACAAAAATAGCGAGAAAGAAAGAAGAATAATACAGAACTAGACATGTAACTCGTCACTTTGACGAGTTTGGTTATCCGCCGCGCAAGTGGTGCAACATTAACATTAAGGGGATAGGTTGAGGACAAAAGGAAGTGTTCACGTTGGCATTATGACCTGAACTGAAGAATATGATATGTTGTTATTGCTGAATTTTATCTATATATAAATTCATATATAGTATACACAGTATAATCTGTATCCATATCACATACAGTGTAGAATAGGTGAAATTACGGGACCCGCTATTTATTGCAATTTTTAACATGTTGACAGTTTTAAAATGAAACGGGAAGGTAGCAATTCCGAAAGGAAATTATCTCAGCAACAACGTATTAGCGTGTAGAAGAAATTTGAATACGTGAAATATTGATGCGCGCTCTTTTAAATGTAATGAATTATGACGCAAAAGATGAAAATACGACCTTTTTTATTTAACTGGCCATATGATGACGTCACAACATCCAATTGGCAACATTTTTACATAATTTCGTATCTACAATCCAATAGCTTCAGGAAAAAGTTTTAATCGTGATTATCAAATTTTATTCTTACGAGCTATAACAGATTAAAATTTACTGTAAAGATGAAATTGATGCCACACGTGATTTAAATTTTTAGGCATGATGACGTCAAAAAAATTAAAATATTTTTAACTCATGCGAAAGATAGTTGATTGACCTAGACAATATCAAAATTGGGGAGAAAATGGAAAACGGATAAGTGCAGATGCGCTCTATTCAATGTGATGAGCTATGACGAAAGATACAAAAATGCTAAATTTTATATTCGCGTGGCCATACGACGACGTCACAATGTCCGGTTAGCCATATTAATACCTGATCCGATATCTACAACTCATCTACTTCTAGAATATGTCATCCACAAAAATTTGACCGTCTAGTTTAGAAATTACGACTGTTTAAAAAAAGTCATATTTTAAACGAATTTTTTAACCTTTTCATAAAAAACGCGCGCAAATTGTCCAATTCGACGTGCTCGTATGACGTATCTTTAAGTCGAAATTGTTTAAAATTTGGTAAAATTACTAGAAAAGGCTGGAAAAACATAAATCACGCGAAAAAAATACGTTTTCAATGCTACGTGCGCACCGCACACGTAAAAATGTGCGCACGCGTGGGAATTTTTGACATGCTTAAAACGACATGAAACGCGTAGAAAGTTGATTATAAATTAATTTTGCGCATTTTGAAATTTTAAATGCGCGTGCGCGCGTAACTTTATGTAAAACACGCAATTTTTTTTCAACAGAAAGTTAGCGCATGATATAAATTAAACTTTGGGAAAGTTTCAAGTTGAAATGTTATTTGGTTGTCGAGCTATGTTAAATACGACAAAATCGTTAAATCGCGCGTACGTCACGTTGCGCAATTGTAAACATCATGAAAAGCTTCGCTGCACATCTTCATGTGCATGACAATATGTTGAAAAAGTTACAAAATGTTATGTTTACAAGTTTTAGAGAAAAGCGTTCCACAAAAATCATACAGAAAGAAAGAAGAGAAACTAGACATGTAACTCGTCACTTTGACGAGTTTGGTTATCCGCCGCGCAAGTGGTGCAACATTAACATTAAGGGGATAGGTTGAGGACAAAAGGAAGTGTTCACGTTGGCATTATGACCTGAACTGAAGAATATGATATGTTGCTGAATTTTATTATTTAAATTCATATATAGTATACATAGTATAATCTGTATCCATATCACATACAGTGACATACATAGAATAGGTGAAATTACGGGACCCGCTATTTATTGCAATTTTTAACGTGTTGACGGTTTTAAAATGAAACGCGAAGTTAGCAATTCCGAAAGGAAATTATCTCAGCAACAACGTATTAGCATGTAGAAGAAATTTGAATACGTGAAATATTGATGCGCGCTCGTTTAAATGTAATGAATTATGACGCAAAAGATGAAAATACGACCTTTTTTATATAACTGGCCATATGATGACGTCACAACATCCGATTGGCAACATTTTTACATAATTTCGTATCTAAAATTCAATAGCTTCCAGAAAAAGTTTTAATCTTGATTATCACATTTTATTCTTACGAGCTATAACAGATTAAAATTTACTGTAAAGATGAAATTAATGCCACACGTGATTTAAATTTTTAGGCATGATGACGTCAAAAAAATTAAAATATTTTTAACTCATGCGAAAGATAGTTGATTGACCTAGACAATATCAAAATCGGGGTGAAAATGGAAAACGAATAAGTGGAGATGCGCTCTATTCAATGTGATGAGCTATGACGAAAGATACAAAAATCCTAAATTTTATATTTGCGTGGCCATACGATGACGTCACAATGTCCGGTTAGCCATATCAATACCTGATCCGATATCTACCACTCATCTACTTCCAGAATATGTCATCCACAAAAAATTGACCGTCTAGTTTAGAAATTAAGACTGTTTAAAAAAAGGCATATTTTAAACGAATTTTTTAACCTTTTCATAAAAAACGCGCACAAATTGTCCAATTCGACGTACTCGTATGACGTATCTTTAAGTCGAAATTGTTTAAAATTTGGTAAAATTACTAGAAAAGGCTGGAAAAACATAAATCGCGAAAAAAATACGTTTTCAATGCTACGTGCGTACCGCACACGTAAAAATGTGCGCACGCGTGGGAATTTTTGACATGCTTAAAACGACCAGAAACGCGTAGAAAGTTGATTATAAATTAATTTTGCGCATTTTGAAATTTTAAATGCGCGTGCGCGCGTAACTTTGTGTAAAACACGCAATTTTTTTTCAACATAAAGTTAGCGCATGATATAAATTAAACTTTTGCGAAGTTTCAAGTTGAAATGTTATTTGGTTTTCAACATATGTTAAATACGAGAAAAACGTTAAATCGCGCGTACGTCACGTTGCGCAATTGCAAACATCATGAAAAGCTTCGCTTGACGACGTTACGTAAATGTCAATATGTTAAGATAGTTACCGAAATGTTATGTTTGCGAGTTTTAGAGAAAAGCGTTACACAAAAATCATACAGAAAGAAAGAAGAAAAATAAAAAGATGACTAGACATGTAACTCGTCACTTTGACGAGTTTGGTTATCCGCCGCGCAAGTGGTGCAACATTAACATTAAGGGGATAGGTTGAGGACAAAAGGAAGTGTTCACGTTGGCATTATGACCTGAACTGAAGAATATGATATGTTGTTATTGCTGAATTTTATCTATATATAAATTCATATAATTATAGTATACACAGGATAATCTGTATCCATATCACATACAGTGTAGAATATGTGAACTTACGGGACCCGCTATTTATTGCAATTTTTAACATGTTGACGGTTTTAAAATGAAACGGGAAGGTAGCAATTCCGAAAGGAAATTATCTCAGCAACAACGTATTAGCGTGTAGAAGAAATTTGAATACGTGAAATATTGATGCGCGCTCTTTTAAATGTAATGAATTATGACGCAAAAGATGAAAATACGACCTTTTTTATTTAACTGGCCATATGATGACGTCACAACATCCGATTGGCAACATTTTTACATAATTTCGTATCTACAATCCAATAGCTTCCAGAAAAAGTTTTAATCGTGATTATCAAATTTTATTCTTACGAGCTATAACAGATTAAAATTTACTGTAAAGATGAAATTGATGCCACACGTGATTTAAATTTTTAGGCATGATGACGTCAAAAAAATTAAAATATTTTTAACTCATGCAAAAGATAGTTGATTGACCTAGACAATATCAAAATCGGGGTGAAAATGGAAAACGGATAAGTGGAGATTCGCTCTATTCAATGTGATGAGCTATGACGAAAGATACAAAAATCCTAAATTTTATATTCGCGTGGCCATACGATGACGTCACAATGTCCGGTTAGCCATATTAATACCTGATCCGATATCTACAACTCATCTACTTCTAGAAAATGTCATCCACAAAAATTTGACCGTCTAGTTTAGAAATTACGACTGTTTAAAAAAAGTCATATTTTAAACGAATTTTTTAACCTTTTCATAAAAAACGCGCGCAAATTGGCCAATTCGACGTGCTCGTATGACGTATCTTTAAGTCAAAATTGTTTAAAATTTGGTAAAATTACTAGAAAAGGCTGGAAAAACATAAATCACGCGAAAAAATTACGTTTTCAATTCTACGTGCGCACCGCACACGTAAAAATGTGCGCACGCGTGGGAATTTTTGACATGCTTAAAACGACATGAAACGCGTAGAAAGTTGATTATAAATTAATTTTGCGCATTTTGAAATTTTAAATGCGCGTGCGCGCGTAACTTTGTGTATAACACGCAATTTTTTTTCAACAGAAAGTTAGCGCATGATATAAATTAAACTTTTGCAAAGTTTCAAGTTGAAATGTTATTTGGTTGTCGAGCTATGTTAAATATGACAAAATCGTTAAATCGCGCGTAAGTCACGTTGCGCAATTGTAAACGTCATGAAAAGCTTCGCTTGACGACGTTACGTAAATGTCAATATGTTAAGAGAGTTACCAAAATGTTATGTTTGCGAGTTTTGGAGAAAAGCGTTACACAAAAATCATACAGAAAGAAAGAAGAACTAGACATGAAACTCGTCACTTTGACGAGTTAGTTATCCGCACGACAAACGCCACGTGCACGTCATACGTTGGAATATTGCACACAGATAAAGATTATGGCATTATGACCTGAACTGAAGAATATCATACGTTTTTAGTGCTGAATTCAGTTTATTTTGTGTCATATAGTATATACATGCAAACAGTATAATCTGTATACATATTACATACAGTGTAGAATAGGTGAAATTACGGAACCCGCAATTTATTCAAATTTTTAACATGGTTACGGTATCAAAATGAAACACTAAGATAGCAATTTCGGGAGGAAATTATCTCAGTAACAACATATTAACGTGTAGAAGAAATTCGAATACGTGAAATATTGATGCGCGTTCTTTTAAATGTAATGAATGATGACGCAAAATATGAAAATACGACATTTTTTATTTAACTGGCCATATGATGACGTCACAACATGCGATTGGCAAAATGTTCACAGGATTTCGTATCTACAATCCAATAGCTTCCAGAAAATGTTTTAATCGTGATTATCACATTTTATTCTTACGAGCTACAACAGATAAAAATTTACTGTAAAGATGAAATTAATGACCCACGTAATTAAAATTTTTAGGCATGATGACCTCATAAAAATTTAAATATTTTTAACTTGTGCGAAAGATAGTTGATTTACCTAGACAATATCAAAATCGGCGTGAAAATGGAAAACTGATAAGTGGCGATGCGTTCTACTAAATGTGATGAGCTATGACGAAAGATACAAAAATCCTAAATTTTATATTCACGTGGCCATACGATGACGTCACAATGTCCGGTTAGCCATAAAAATACATGATCCGATATCTACAACTCATCAACTTCCAGAATTTGTCATCCACAAAAAGTTGATCGTGTAGTTTAGAAATTATGACTGTTTAAAAAAAGGCATAATTTTGACAAATTTTTTAACTTTTTCATCAAAAACGCGCGCAAATTGTCCAATTCGACGTGCTCGTATGACGTAACTTTAAGTCGAAATTGTTTAAAAGTTGGTAAAATTACTAGAAAAGGCTGGACAAATATAAATCACGCGAAAAAAATATGTTTTTAATGCTACGTGCGCACCACACACGTAAAAATTTGCGCACGCGTGGGAATTTTTGACATGCTTAAAATGACATGAAACTCGTAGAAAATTGAATAGAAATTAATTTTGCGCATTTTAAAATTTTAAATGCGCGTGCACACGTAACTTTGTGTAAAACACGCAATTTTTTTTTAACAGGAAGTTAGCGCATGACACAAATTAAACTTTTGCAAAGTTTCAGTTTAAAATCTTTTATGGTTTTCGATCTATGTTAAATACGCGAAATTCATAAAATCGCACGTAAGTCACGTTGCACAACTCTGACGTCATTAAAAAATAGGAGGTGCACAAGTTCACGTAAATGCCCACATGTTGTCAAAGTTATGAAATGTTATGTTTACACATTTTAGAGAAACGCTCTACACAAAAATAGCGAGAAAGAAAGAAGAATAATACAGAAAAAAATATTGATCCCATACAATAACAAGGAGTTATCCGCCAAGTGCGGATAACTAACTAGACATGTAACTCGTCACTTTGACGAGTTAGTTATCCGCACGACAAACGCCACGTGCACGTCATACGTTAGAATATTGCACACAGAAAAAATTATGGCATTATGACCTGATCTGAAGAATATGATATGTTGTTAGTGCTGAATTCTGTCAATTTTGTGTCATATAGTATATACATGCAAACAGTATAATCTGTATACATGTTACATACAGTGTAGAATAGGTGAAATTACGGGACCCGCCATTTATTCAAATTTGTAACATGGCGACGGTATCAAGATGAAACACTAAGATAGCAATTTCGGAAGCAAATTATCTCAGCAACAACATATTAACGTGTAGAAGAAATTTGAATACGTTTAATATTGATGCGCGCTCTTTTAAATATAATGAACTATGATGCAAAAGATGAAAATACGACTTTTTTTATTTAACTTGCAATATGATGACGTCACAGCATCTGATTGGCAAAATGTTCACATGATTTCATATCTACAATCCAAGAGCTTCCAGAAAATGTTTTAATCGTGATTATCACATTTTATTTTGACGGGCTATTACAGATTAAAATTTACTGTAAAGATGAAATTAATGACCCACGTAATTAAAATTTTTAGGCATGATGACGTCATAAAAATTAAAATATTTTTATCTCATGCGAAAGATAGTTGATTGACCTAGACAATATTAAAATCTCGGAGAAAAAGAAATACGTATAAGCGTGATGCGCTCCATTGAATGTGATGAGCAATAACGAAAGACAAAAAAATCCTATATTTTACATTCGTGTGGCCATATGATGACGTCACAACATCCGTGAGGTAAAAATTCTGCATGAATTCATATCTACAACATATCTGCTTACATATTAAGTTAAAAAAATTAGGGGTAATCGTTGATCCTGAGAAGCTATAAAACATTCAAAATAGGCATAATTTTGACAACATTTTGTAACTTTTTCAACTAAAACGCGCGCAAATGGGCTAAATCAACGTGTTCGTATGACGTAATTTTAATTTGAAATGATGTCAATCTTTTTGAAAATGACTAGGAAAGGCTGGAAAATCACAATTCAAGAGAAAAAAACATGATTTTCATGCTCTATGCGCACCGTGCGCGTAATATTTTTCGCGCGCGCGGTAATTTTGTACATGCTTAAAATGACATGAAACGCGTAGAAAGTTGATTAGAAATTATTTTTGCGCATTTTGAAATTTTAAATGCGCGTGCGCGCGTAACTTTGTGTAAAACACGCAATTTTTTTCAAACAGAAAGTTAGCGCATGATATAAATTAAACTTTCACAAAGTGTCAATTAAAAATCACTTTTAGTTTTTAATCTATGATCAATCATAAAAAATCATAAAATCGCGCGTAAGTCACGTTGCGCAACTCTGACGTAATTAAAAAATAGGAGGTGCACAACTTCACGTAAATGCCCACATGTTGTCAAAGTTATAAAATGTTATGTTTACACATTTTAGAGAAACGCTCTACACAAAAATAGCGAGAAAGAAAGAAGAATAATACAGAAAAAAATATTGATCCCATACAATAACAAGGAGTTATCCGCCAAGTGCGGATAACTAACTAGACATGAAACTCGTCACTTTGACGAGTTAGTTATCCGCACGACAAACGCCACGTGCACGCCATACGTTGCAATATTGCACACGGAAAAAGATTATGGCATTGTGACCTGAACCGAAGACTATGATATGTTGTTATTGCTGAATTCTATTATTTTGATTCATATATAGTATACACAGTGTAATCTGTATACATATCACATACAGTGTAGAATAGGGGAAATTACGGGACCCGCTATTTATTGCAATTTTTAACATGTTGATGGTTTTAAAATGAAACGCGAATTTTGGAAGGAAATTATCTCAGCAACAACATATTAACGTGTAGAAGAAATTTAAATAGGTGAAATATTAATGCGCGCTCTTTTAAATGTAATGAACTATGACGCAAAATATGAAAATACAACGATACATACATACGATGATGTCACAATGTCCGGTTAGCCATATTAATGCATGATCTGATATCTACAACTCATCAACTTCCAGAATATGTAATAAAAATAATTTTTACCGTTTAGTTTAGAAACTACGATTGTTTAAAAAAAGGCTTAATTTTGACGAATTTTTGAAGTTTTTCATCAAAAAAGCGCGCAAATTATCATATTCTACGTGCTCGTATGACGTAATTTGAAGTCGAAATTGTTTAAAAGTTGGTAAAATTACTAGAAAAGGCTGGAAAAACATAAATCACTCGAAAAAATGACGTTTTTAACGCTACGTGTGCACCACGCGCGTAAATATTTGCGCACGTGTGGGAATTTTTGACATGCTCAAAATGACATGAAACGCGTAGAAAGTTGATTGGAAATTGATTTTTCGCATTGTAAAATTTTAAACGCGCGTGCGCGCGTAACTTCGTGTAAAACATGCCATTTTTAGTGCACAAAAAGTTAGCGCACGATATAAATTAGACTTTTGCTAAGTTTCAATTTAAATTGTTATATGGTTTTCGATCTATGTTAAATACGCGAAATTCATAAAAACGCGCGTAAGTCATGTTGCGCAACTCTGAAGTCATTCAATTATAGGAAAGCACAACTTCACGTGATTGCCCATATCTTGACAAAGTTATAAAATGTTAACTTTACACGTTTTAGAGATACGCTCTGCACAAAAATGACAGAAAGAAAGAAGAACTATAGACATGTAACTCGTCACTTTGACGAGTTTGGTTATCCGCCGCGCAAGTGGTGCAACATTAACATTAAGGGGATAGGTTGAGGACAAAAGGAAGTGTTCACGTTGGCATTATGACCTGAACTGAAGAATATGATATGTTGTTATTGCTGAATTTTATTGTTTAAATTCATATATAGTATTCACAGTATAATCTGTATCCATATCACATACAGTGTAGAATAGAGCCCCTTTCTCACAGATGTGTCTGCAATATACCGGTACAGTGCTGGCGTCGTGCCGGTATCGTTACCGGCATATACCCATTCTCATCGGACTATCGTGCCGGAAATATAACCGGTATATACCGGCTTTCTGTGAGAAAGGAGTCGGGCATATTCGGCCAATAAAAAGTCTCTGACAAAATAATTATTGAGGGCGTCCTTTATTGTTATTATTTTTGTCTAGGGATATATGGCGGCGAATGTTAGGTTACAGATTATTATCTTCCTTTATAGCATATTTATGCAATACATGCTATGTACAGTATATTGTGCATATATTATACAGGTACAGCAATTAATTAGCCGTCATCGGCAATCTGTAAAACACCTTAGGAGGCTGTACAATTTACAAGGCGACGAAGGGTCAGGCTAGTTAGGCACCAACAAAGAGCTAGCTAGGCCTATATGGCCCAGGCCTGCTATAGATTATGCTACAAATTTCTTCTTGTCCCCTTATTTTAAGCAGCTCTCTTATCTCATAATCCCTCCAGTTTGACATTATTATTGTTAATTGAATTGAATCGGCGCCAAAGTGATACACTTGACCGCGCAAGGTGTCTGAAGCCTCGACAGGGAACCCCGGAATATAACGACGTTACGTTCTCACAGAATGACCGTCTGGCATTGCGGGGAATATCCCTAGAATATTACTAGGTCTAAAGCAGGTCATGTCGATGCCGGCATGGTGCCGGCATGATGCCAAGACGACCCGTTCTCACAGAAAACCATACCGGCATGGTAATGGTATATTCCCGCAATATTCCTGGCACTCAGCTCTGTGAGAAAGGGGCTTAGGTGAAATTACGGGACCCGCTATTTATTGCAATTTTTAACATGTTGACGGTTTTAAAATGAAACGCGAAGGTAGCAATTCCGAAAGGAAATTATCTCAGCAACAACGTATTAGCGTGTAGAAGAAATTTGAATACGTGAAATATTGATGCGCGCTCTTTTAAATGTAATGAATTATGACGCAAAAGATGAAAATACGACCTTTTTTATTTAACTGGCCATATGATAACGTCACAACATCCGATTGGCAACATTTTAACATAATTTCGTATCTACAATCCAATAGCTTCAAGAAAAAGTTTTAATCGTGATTATCACATTTTATTCTTACGAGCTATAACAGATTAAAATTTACTGTAAAGATGAAATTGATGCCACACGTGATTTCAATTTTTAGGCATGATGACGTCATAAAAATTAAAATATTTTTCACTCATGCGAAAGATAGTTGATTGACCCAGACAATATCAAAATCGGGGTGAAAATGGAAAACGGATAAGTGGAGATGCGCTCTATTCAATGTGATGAGCTATGACGAAAGATAAAAAAATCCTAAATTTTATATTCGCGTGGCCATACGATGACGTCACAATGTCCGGTTTGCCATATTAATACCTGATCCGATATCTACAACTCATCTACTTCCAGAATATGCCATCCACAAAAAGTTGACCGTCTAGTTTAGAAATTACGACTGTTTAAAAAAAGGCATATTTTAAACGAATTTTTTAACCTTTTCATAAAAAACCCGCGCAAATTGTCCAATTCGATGTGCTCGTATGACGTATCTTTAAGTCGAAATTGTTAAAAATTTGGTAAAATTACATGAAAAGGCTGGAAAAACATAAATCACGCGAAAAAAATACGTTTTCAATGCTACGTGCGCACCGCACACGTAAAAATGTGCGCACGCGTGGGAATTTTTGACATGCTTAAAACGACATGAAACGCGTAGAAAGTTGATTATAAATTAATTTCGCGCATTTTGAAATTTTAAATGCGCGTGCGCGCGTAACTTTGTGTAAAACACGCAATTTTTTTTCAACAGAAAGTTAGCGCATGATATAAATTAAACTTTTGCAAAGTTTCAAGTTGAAATGTTATTTGGTTTTCGACATATGTTAAATACGAGAAAATCGTTAAATCGCGCGTACGTCACGTTGCGCAATTGTAAACATCATGAAAAGCTTCGCTTGACGACGTTACATAAATGTCAAAATGTTAACATAGTTAACAAAATGTTATGTTTGCAAGTTTCAGAGAAAAGCGTTACACAAAAATCATACAGAAAGAAAGAAGAAGAACTAGACATGAAACTCGTCACTTTGACGAGTTAGTTATCCGCACGACAAACGCCACGCGCACATCATACGTTGGAATTTTGCACACGGAAAAAGATTATGACATTATGACCTGAACTGAAGAATATCATATGCTGTTAGTGCTGAATTCTGTCAATTTTGTGTCATATAGTATATACAGTGCAAACGGTATAATCTGTATACATGTTACATACAGTGTAGAATAGGTGAAATTACGGGTCCCCCCGTTTATTCTTATTTTTAACACGGCTTCGGTATCAAAATGAAACACTAAGATAGCAATTTCGGAAGGAAATTATCTCAGCAGCAACATATTAACGTGTAGAAGGAATTTGAATACGTAAAATATAGATGCGCGCCCTTTTAAATGTGATGAACTATTACGCAAAATATGAAAATACGACTTTTTTTATTCAACTGGCCATATGATGACGTCACAACATCCGATTGGCAAAATGTTTACATGAATTCGTATCTACAATCCAATAGCTTCCAGAAAACGTTTTAATCATGATTATCACGTTTTATTCTGACGAGCTATAACAGATTGAAATTTACTGTAAAGATGAAAATAAGTGACCCACGTTATTTTCATTTTTAGACATGATGACGTCATAAAAATTAAAATATTTTAACTCATGCGAAAGATAGTTGATTGACCTAGATAATATAAAAATCGGGGTGAAAATGGAAAACAGATAATTGGAGATGCGCTCTATTAAATGTGATGAGCTATGATGAAAGATACAAAAATTCTATTTTTTATATTCGCATGGCCATACGATGACGTCACAATGTCCGGTAAGCCGTATTGATGCATGATACATGATCTACAACTCATCATCTTCCAAAATACGTAATAAAAATAACTTTTACCGTTTAGTTTAGAAACTACGACTGTTTAAAAAAAGGTATAATTTTGACAAATTTTGACAAATTTTTGAACTTTTTCATCAAAAACGCACATAAATTATCCAATTCGATGTGCCCGTATGACGTAATTTGAAGTCGAAATTGTTTAAAAGTTGGTAAAATTACTAGAAAAGGCTGAAAAAACATAAATCACGCGAAAAAATTTGTTTTTAACTGTACGTGTGCTCCGCGCGCGTAAAAATTTGCGCGCGCCTGGGAATTTTTGACATGCTCAAAATGACATGAAACGCGTAGAAAGTTGATTAGAAATTAATTTTGCGCATTTTGAAATTTTAAATGCGCGTACGCGCGTAACTTTTTGTAAAACACGCATTTTTTTTTCAACAAAAAGTTAGCGCATGATATAAATTAAACTTTTGCAAAGTTTCAATTTAAAATGTTATTTGGTTTTTGACCTATGTTAAATATGTGAAATTCATAAAATCGCGCGTAAGTCATGTTGCGCAACTCTGACATAATTAAAAAATAGGAGGTGCACAACTTCACGTGAATGCCCTCATTCTGACAAAGTTATAACATGTTATGTTTACAAGTTTTTGAGATACGTGAGACACAAAAATGGGGGAGAAGGAAAGAAAAAAAAAAAGTAACAGGACAGTTACAAGGAGTTATCCGCTCAATGCGGATAACTAATAAAAAGTTGATGATGATGATGATGATGATGATGATTTCGTACAATCACAAGAGGTTATCCTGCAACTTCGTTGCGGATAACCAAAAACTAGACATGTAACTCGTCACTTTGACGAGTTTGGTTATCCGCCGCGCAAGTGGTGCAACATTAACATTAAGGGGATAGGTTGAGGACAAAAGGAAGTGTTCACGTTGGCATTATGACCTGAACTGAAGAATATGATATGTTGTTATTGCTGAATTTTATTATTTTATATAAATTCATATATAGTATACACAGTATAATCTGTATCCATATCACATACAGTGTAGAATATGTGAACTTACGGGACCCGCTATTTATTGCAATTTTTAACATGTTGACGGTTTTAAAATGAAACGGGAAGGTAGCAATTCCGAAAGGAAATTATCTCAGCAACAACGTATTAGCGTGTAGAAGAAATTTGAATACGTGAAATATTGATGCGCGCTCTTTTAAATGTAATGAATTATGACGCAAAAGATGAAAATACGACCTTTTTTATTTAACTGGCCATATGATGACGTCACAACATCCAATTGGCAACATTTTTACATAATTTCGTATCTACAATCCAATAGCTTCCAGAAAAAGTTTTAATCGTGATTATCAAATTTTATTCTTACGAGCTATAACAGATTAAAATTTACTGTAAAGATGAAATTGATGCCACACGTGATTTAAATTTTTAGGCATGATGACGTCAAAAAAATTAAAATATTTTTAACTCATGCGAAAGATAGTTGATTGACCTAGACAATATTAAAATCGGGGTGAAAATGGAAAACGGATAAGTGGAGATGCGCTCTGTTCAATGTGATGAGTTATGACGAAAGATACAAAAATCCTAAATTTTATATTCGCGTGGCCATACGATGACGTCACAATGTCCGGTTAGCCATATTAATACCTGATCCGATATCTACAACGCATCTACTTCTAGAAAATGTCATCCACAAAAATTTGACCGTCTAGTTTAGAAATTACGACTGTTTAAAAAAAGTCATATTTTAAACGAATTTTTTAACCTTTTCATAAAAAACGCGCGCAAATTGGCCAATTCGACGTGCTCGTATGACGTATCTTTAAGTCGAAATTGTTTAAAATTTGGTAAAATTACTAGAAAAGGCTGGAAAAACATAAATCACGCGAAAAAATTACGTTTTCAATTCTACGTGCGCACCGCACACGTAAAAATGTGCGCACGCGTGGGAATTTTTGACATGCTTAAAACGACATGAAACGCGTAGAAAGTTGATTATAAATTAATTTTGCGCATTTTGAAATTTTAAATGCGCGTGCGCGCGTAACTTTGTGTATAGCACGCAATTTTTTTTCAACAGAAAGTTAGCGCATGATATAAATTAAACTTTTGCAAAGTTTCAAGTTGAAATGTTATTTGGTTGTCGAGCTATGTTAAATACGACAAAATCGTTAAATCGCGCGTAAGTCACGTTGCGCAATTGTAAACGTCATGAAAAGCTTCGCTTGACGACGTTACGTAAATGTCAATATGTTAAGATAGTTACCAAAATGTTATGTTTGCGAGTTTTGGAGAAAAGCGTTACACAAAAATCATACAGAAAGAAAGAAGAAAAATAAAAAGATGATGATTTCGTACAATCACAAGAGGTTATCCTGCAACTTCGTTGCGGATAACCAATAAAAAGATGATGATTTCGTACAATCACAAGAGGTTATCCTGCAACTTCGTTGCGGATAACCAATGATTTCGTACAATCACAAGAGGTTATCCTGCAACTTCGTTGCGGATAACCAAAAAAATATTGATCCCATACAATAACAAGGAGTTATCCGCCAAGTGCGGATAACTAACTAGACATGAAACTCGTCACTTTGACGAGTTAGTTATCCGCACGACAAACGCCACGAGCACGTCATGCGTTTGAATATTGCACACAGAAAAAGATTATGGCATTATGACCTGAAGAAGAATATGATTATGTTATTATTGCTGAATTCTGTTATTTTGTGTCATATAGTATACACAGTATAATCTGTATACATCACATACAGTGTAGAATAGGTGAAATTACGGGACCCGCTATTTATTACAATTTTTAACATGTTGACGGTTTCAAAATGAAACCCGAAGGTAGCAATTTCGGAAGGAAATTATCTCAGCAACAACATATTACCGTGTAGAAGAAATTTAAATACGTGAAATATTAATGCGCGCTCTTTTAAATGTAATGAAATATAACGCAAAAGATGAAAATACGACTTTTTTTTATTTAACTGGCCATATGATGATGTCACAACATTCGATTGGCACAATTTTCACATGATTTCGTATCTACAATACAATAGCTTCCAGAAAACGTTTTAATCGTGATTATCACATTTCATTCTTAAGAGCTATAACAGATTAAAATTTACTGTAAAGATGAAATTAATGACCAACGTAATTTAAATTTTTAGGCATGATGACGTCATAAAAATTAAAATATTTTTAACTCATGCGAAAGACAGTTGATTGACCTAGACAATATCAAAATCGGGGTGAAAATGGAAAACGGATAAGTGTAGATGCGCTCTATTAAATGTGATGAGCTATGACGAAAGATACAAAAATCCTAAATTTTGTATTCGCGTGGCCATACAGTGACGTCACAATGTCCGGTTAGCCATATTAATGCATGATCCGATATTTACAACTTCCAGAATATGCAATAAAAATAACTTTCACCGTTTGGTTTAGAAACTACGACTGTTTAAAAAAAGGTATAATTTTGACAAATTTTGACAAATTTTTGAACTTTTTCATCAAAAACGCACATAAATTATCCAATTCGACGTGCCCGTATGACGTGATTTTAAGTCGAAAATGTTTAGAAATTGGTAAAATTACTAAAAAAGGGTGGAAAAACATAAATCACGGAAAAAAAATTGTTTTCAACGCTACGTGTGCACCGCACGCGTAAAAAAATGCGCACGCGTGGGAATTTTTGACATGCTCAAAATGACATGAAACGCGTAGAAAGTTGATTAGAAATTGATTTTTCTCAATTTGAAATTTTAAACGCGCATGCGCGCGTAACTTCGTGTGAAACATGCCATTTTTTTCCCACAGTCAGTTAGCGCAAGATATAAATTAAACTTTTGTTAAGTTTCAATTTAAATTGTTATATGGTTTTCGATCTATATTAAATACGCAAAATTCGTAAAAACGCGCGTAAGTCATGTTGCGCAACTCTGTCGTCATTCACAATAGGAGGTGCACTATTTCACGTGAATGCCCACATGTTGACAAAGTTATAAAATGTTATGTTTACACGTTTTTGAGTTACGCGAGACACAAAATTGACAGAAAGAAAGAATAATACAGAAAAAAAAAAAGATGATTTCATACAGTTACAAGGAGTTATCCGCTGAATGCGGATAACTAACTAGACATGAAACTCGTCACTTTGACGAGTTAGTTTTCCGCACGACAAACGCCACGTGCACGTCATACGTTGGTATATTGGACACAGAAAAAGATTATCCCTATAGAAAAAACATCCGGGATCCCGCCAATATCACGGTCGGGATCTCGCCGTGATCCCGATATTTTCGACCGAAATTTTTGGTCGGGAATTTCGGTCGAAAATATCGGGATCCCGATTGACGTCCCGATCTTTTGGGAATCCCGATTACCCATCCATATCGGGATTTTTATCGGGATTCACGAAAAATCGGGATTTTTGGTCGGGAATTTCGGTCGAAAATATCGGGATCTCGAACGACGTCCCGATTTTTTGGATTTCCCGATTACCCATCCCGTATCGGGATTTTCATCGGGATTCACGAAAAATCGGGATTTTTGGTCGGGAATTTCGGTCGAAAATATCGGGATCCCGGACGACGTCCCGATCTTTTGGGAATCCCGATTACCCATCCCGTATCGGGATTTTTCATCGGGATTCACGAAAAATCGGGATTTTTGGTCGGGAATTTCGGTCGAAAATATCGGGGTCCCGGACGACGTCCCGATCTTTTGGGAATCCCGATTACTCATTCCGTATCGGGATTTTCATCGTGATTTTTATCGGGATTCACGAAAAATCGGGATTTTTGGTCGGGAATTTCGGTCAATCATCGGTGAAATTGTAATCGGGATAATGCGCAAAAACGAACGGGATTTTTAACCGGGATATCGATCGGGATCCCGCCAAGAACCCCGATCGATACCCCGGTTAAAATTCGTTTTTGCGCATTATCCCGATTAAAATTTCGCCAAAAAATCGAGATGTAAATTTAAGACGACTATGCCGAATACATTTAATCCCGCCAAAATTTAGACTTATAAATAGAAAATCCTGGTCGGTACTCCCGTTCTGAAATACTGTGATTCTACCGAACTCTTTACGCCATGAAGGAAAGACATCTAGAAATTAAAAGAAATCTGTTATAAAAGTAAATATACAAATTTCATTACGGTAATATTGTGCTTAAATTTTACACTAAAATGATGATTAAACTGATTCATTGTTATCGGTAGTAATTGGCAACATTTTGGTTGTCTGATATTTTTTTCTTTTATTTCAGAATAAAATATGTGATAAGTTTTTTGTTTTACTAACAATGTCCATTATTTATTCTAAATAATTATTTGTATTAATATCGTAAATGATTGAACACCGATCTGCCGATGTAGGATAATATGTCATAGTAATACAATATAGCCAAAAAATATGAGATTTTCAAAACCCTCTGCAATACTCATCCGGCATTATTATCAGTGTTCCATCTTTTACGATTTGTTGTTTATGATTTAATAACGAGTTAAAACAACACTTTGGAGTTTATTTATATTATTGAATAGGTTTTCATTGTTTTTACGATATTGGATGACCAAGTTGAGTTTTGTTAACTTGTTGAGGGTATTAAGCTATAGGAAAGACAGTAATTTGTAACAGACGGTAAGTTATTATTTGATTAGGGTTAATGTTGTTTTTGCTTTGAATTGAGTTATTTTTGTTTTAAATACATGTACCAGCAGTATTAATTCTAAAGACAGTTTACTTTATGTACCACACCTTTTGCTGGGCCGCCACGGCTACTTTGATCGTTATATAGTTAATTACATTATTATATCATTATTTAACACCTCATCTTTAGTAATACTAACAACGAGTTGATTTCTTATCGTATTATTATCATCACACTTACCTTACTATGTTTACGTTTTACACCATACCTTTCGATTAACATGTTTATGACATGAGTTGAGTTGAGTTGCTTTAATATGTTGAGGGTATTACGCTATTGGTTTACCAGCTGATGAGTGCAATATGCACTCCTGCATAGACAATGCATGTTTCGTTTTATGCAGGAGATCCAATCAATAGCCACCTCCCTAACTGTAAGGATCGAAACAGCCATAACATCATCGATAATATTTCCAATTAATAAATTCTCAGTAATTAATGTAAAACAACACTTTTTAAAAAGTAATTTTCGAACATTTTCTAAACAAATTAAATGAAGGTGATGATATGGTTGTCCTGGGATAAACCCATTTCAATTTCAAAAAGTGTTTTTCATCTAATGTTGTTTTTGCAATGACTCCTACAAATATAACGAAAAGCGCAATATATTATATATAGGCCTAATCAGATACGTATGTGTTTTTTTGTTTACCGTTTATACGTTTACAGTTAGTAATTACATTTCTTTTAAAAACAATAATCCTTCAAATTCTAAATAGATAGCCTATAGGCCTAAGTATAACTTACCTTAGAAAATATTTTGCCCCTTTACAATCATAAATATTCTGATCGTGTTATTTATAGGCCTAGTTTACCCATTCATTTATAGGTCTAGTAGTAGGCTAACCTAACTTGCCTGTTCCTTCTTCATCATCATTCATCGGATCCTCAATTTTTCCGAATTAGGCCTAGCCTAGGCTATAGATATGGATAGGAATAGGCCTACTACTACTAGGCCTATTAGTACTTCTCATCTGCCTGTTTACTCAGAGTTCAAGTCCTTTTTAATTTTACACAAAGCAATATTCATAATATTATATTAAGTATGGTGGTGTAGGCCTAAGATAAACATTTATTAATAATAATATGCACAAAATAGTTTTCCCATTGTGTCTGGAGAGACCAAAATAACAATACTGTAATATATAGACCTATTAAAGCTTAGTATCAAAGGCCTAGTATCAAATAGGCGGAGGGAGGAGGCCTACGACGCACGGGAGCGGGGCCGGTTGTAGGCTAGACTACTGATGATGAGGAAGGAGAGGAGGCAGGCTAAAATACTGTACTTTTTTGACTTGCAATATGCTACACAAATATGAGCTTCTAGGCCCTATATTTCAACTAAAGGAGCCACTATGATAGGGTATAACAATAAGGTGTAATTAATAAATAATCACAACGAATAAATCTATGAATTTATCAAAAACACCTACGGTTTGAATGCGTTGTACGTCATCGCTAGCCGGCCAGAATTGCTGTGGTCTGGTTACAAATTTAAATCAAGGCGGGAAAGAGATGCGCGCGTACGCAAGTTCCCATCGCGCGCTGCGTGCTATTTTCACAAGCACGTTCTTAAAATTATTATTTTGTTATGATAATTAATTACAGGCCATACTAACGTGTCTAATTACTAACTCCTGGTGTGATGCTGTTACTCTGGAGTACTAATCTTAGGCCTATGTCAAAATAATACAAACAAAATTGTAAATTTAAGGGTTTTTACTTAGGAAATCCCATTCCATAAAACAATGAATGCTTAAAGCTGTCGTCAAGACACCCACTTTCCGCTAGAACTTCCTACGCCTAAAGAGTCGAGTCAGTTTCTAAATATAGATCTTGGTACCTGCTTTACAGTCTACACAAAGAGATGCCGACAATTAAACCCGTCCAACAAGCCAGACCACGTGACTTTTTCAATGAACTGAACGAGGAGACTGCAGCATTCCTTTCTATGTCGTCAAGACAACCACTTTCCGCTAGAACTTCCCACGCCTAAAGAGTCGAGTCAGTTTCTAAATATAGATCTTGGTACCTGCTCTACACAGAGAGATGCCGACAAAAAGCCGTCCAACAAGCCAGACCACGTGACTGTGTGAATTAACTGAACGAGGAGACTGCAGCATTCCTTTCTATGTTGACACTTTCAGGCGTATAGTGTAATAACATGGTACATGTATAATCAACCCCTAGATATGCTTGGTAAATTGTAGATAAATGAATTCTACTACAAATAAAATATTGTGTATTTATTATTAAATAAATAAACGTCCGTGTACGTTTATTCCAAGATGTTCTATTGAGGAGTGGAGTGGTTCCCTATTCAAAGCGGGGCGTTTATTCGAATAATTCTTTTTCCACTAGAAAATACACATTTAATACACATTCATATATATATATATATATATTAAAATGGAAAATAAAAAACAATGTACAAAAATAAAAAAAAAAAAAATTCCTTTTGCCATTTTGACAAATTAATACGCCCTGTTGCATTTATTATGACGGATACAAGACGATTAGGCCTACTCATAATTTTCTCCTTTTAGTGATTGGATCAATCTCATATTAGGTACGAAAGTCAAAAATCATTTCATTTGTCTTTTTATTATAATATCGAGATAATTGTTTTGCACCAGTTAGCAAATTCATTTCTATATACCCGTGTAATCTGCATATTTCACTATAATAATTACCATTCTAGAATAAAGCTATAACAGTCAATGACAACATCAACATTTTATTCATTTAATCAGGGAGTTTTAATAACGTATTCAATATTAATTATTAAACGTTCAAATCACTTCAAGACGTAGGCCTACGTCCGGGCCATTGGACGGTATATTCATTGCAGCAAGACACTTGGGTTGCTGTGAACGTACAGCAACCTCTTAGCAATTGCAGGATTTGTTTAAACATTATTTTTAACAAATTAGTATTAAAAAAAACTGGGTTTATTCCCAGGACAGCCATCATCATCATCATGTGTTTTATAAATAATTAATCTTTGCTGGAAACAATTCAGAAAATACCTCATAAATGTTTTTAAAATAAAAGCTTACTATTGATGATGCATGGCTGTTTCGATCCTTAATGTTATTGGAGGTAACTATTGATCGGATCTCCTGCATAAAACGAAACATGCATTGTCTATGCAGGAGTGCATATTGCACTCATCAGCTGGTAAACCAATAGCGTAATACCCTCAACATATTAAAACAACTCAACTTGGTCATAAACATGTTAATCGAAAGGTATGGTGTAAAACGTAAACATAGTAAGGTAAGTGTGATGATAATAATACGATAAGAAATCAACTCGTTGTTAGTATACTGAAGATGAGGTGTTAATAATGATATAATAATGTGATTAACTATATAACGATCAAAGTAGCCGTGGCGGCGCAGCAAAAGGTGCGGTACATAAAGTAAATTGTCTTTAGAATTAATACTATTGTACAAAGGAATGCACGGCTGGTTTGATCATTAGTACATGTATTTAAAACAAAAATAACTCAATTCATAGCAAAAACAACATTAACTGTAATAAAATAATAACTTACCGTCTGTTACAAATTACTGTATTACCCAATGAAATTAAAATACTGCGTACAAAATCCCGATGTTGCGTACAAAATCCCGTACGTTTACAAACAAAATCCCGCCAATCCTGATGTTGCGTACAAAATCCCGTGTCTACAAACACAATCCTGTCGATCCCGATCTTGCGTACAAAATCCCGTAATTTTATAAACAAAATCCCACCAATCCCGATGTTGCGTATAAAATCCCGATCTTGCGTACAAAATCCCGTAATTTTATAAACAAAATCCCGCCAATTTCGATGTTGCGTACAAAATCCCGATGTTGCGTACAAAATCCCGATCTTACGTACAAAATCCCGTAATTTTATAAACAAAATCCCGCCAATCCCGTTGTTGCGTACAAAATCCCGCAGTCTAAAAACACGATCCCGATATTGCGTACAAAATCCCGCAATTCTTACAAAAATCCCGTCTATCCCGATATTGCGAAAAAAAAATCCCGAGTTCGTCCCGGTGGGATCGTCTAATCCCACCGGGATCAGCCGATCCCGGTGGGATTCCACCGCATCCCGATCGGGATCCCGATCTCATTTTTTATGGGGATGGCATTATGACCTGAACTGAAGAATATGATATGTTGTTATTGCTGAATTCTGTTATTTTATGTCATATAGTATACACAGTACAATCTGTATACATATCACATACAGTGTAGAATAGATGAAATTGCGGGACCTGCTATTTATTCCAATTTTTAAAATGTTGACGGTTTCAAAATGAAACGTGAATGTAGCAATTTCGGAAGGAAATTATCTCAGCAGAAACATATTAACGTGTAGAAGAAATTTGAATACGTGAAATATTAATGCGCGCTCTTTTAAATGTAATGAACTATAACGCAAAAGATGAAAATATGACTTTGTTTATTTAACTGGCCATATGATGACGTCACAACATCTGATTGGCAAAAAGTTCACATGATTTTGTATCTACAATACAATAGCTTCCTGAAAACGTTTTAATCGTGATTATCACATTTTATTCTTACGAGCTATAACAGATTAAAATTTACTGTAAAGATAAAATTAATGACCAACGTAATTTAAATTTTTAGGCATGATGACGTTAAAAAAATTTTAAAAATTTTAATTCATGCAAAAGATAGTTGATTGACCAAGATTATATTAAAATCGGGGTGAAAATGGACAACGAATAAGTGGAGATGTGCTCTATTAAATGTGATGAGCAATAACGAAAGAGACAAAAATCCTATATTTTACATTCGTTTGGCCATACGATGACGTCACAATGTCCGGTTAGCCATATTAATGCATGATCCGATATCTACAACTCATCAACTTCCAGATTATGTAATTAAAAAAAAGTTCTCCACGTCGTCGTAGTTTAGAATCTATGACTGTTTAAAAATAGGCATAATTTTGACGAATTTTTTAACTTTTTCATAAAAAACGCACGTAAAGTATCCAATTCAACGTGCCCGTATGACGTAATTGTAAGTCGAAATTGTTTTAAAATTGGTAAAATTACTATAAAAGGCTGGAAAAACAGAATTCAAAAAAAAAAAAATACTTTTAGCGCTACGTGCGCACCACGCGCATAAAATTGTTCGCGCGCGTGGGAAATTTTGACATGTTCAAAATGTCATGATCAGCGTAGAAAGTTGATTAAAAATTAATTTTGCGCATTTTGAATTTTAAATGCGCGTGCGCGCGTAACTTTGTGTAAAACACGCAATTTTTTTTCCACAGAAAGTTAGTGCATGATATAAATTAAACTTTTGCTAAGTTTCAATTTAAATTGTTATATGGTTTTCAATCTATGTTAAATACGCGAAATTCATAAAATCGCGCGTAAGTCACGTTGCGCATTTCTGACGTCATTCACAATAGGAGGTGCACAACTTCACGTGAATGGCCATATGTTGACAAAGTTATGAAATGTTATGTTTACAAGTTTTTGAGATACGCGAGACACAAAAGTAGAGGAGAAATGCGCGTGCGCGCGTAACGTCTTGTAAAACATGGCATTTTTAATCCACAAAAAGTTTTCCCATGATATGACTTAAATTTTCACAAAGTGTCAAAACAAATTTATGCTTGGTTTTTAGTCTATGATCAATCATAAAAAATCATAAAATCGCACGTAAGTCACGTTGCGCAACTCTGACGTCATTAAAAAATAGGAGGTGCACAACTTCACGTAAATGCCCATATTTTGACAAAGTTATGAAATGTTTAATGTTTACAAGTTTTTGAGATACGTGAGGCACAAAAATGAGGGAGAAAGAAATAAGAAAAAAAAAAAAAAAAAAAAAGTAACAGGACGATTACAAGGAGTTATCCGCTACTAAGCGGATAACTAACTAGACATGTAACTCATAATTATGGCATTATGACCTGAACTGAAGAATAAGATATGTTGGTGCTAAATTCTGTCAATTTTTTGTCATAGTATAATATATAGTATAATATGTATAAATATTACATTCAGTGTAGAATAAGTGAAATTTTGGGACCTGTCATTTATTGCAATTGTTAACATGTTGACCGTTTTATAATGTAACGCGAAGGTAGCAATTTCGGAAGGATATTATCTCAGCAACAACATATTAACGTGTAGAAGAAATTTGAATACGTGAAATATTGATGCGCGGTCTTTTAAATGTAATTAATTATGACATTTTTTATTTAACTGGCCATATGATGACGTCACAACATCCGATTGCCAACATTTTCACGTGATTTTGTATCTACAACCCAATAGCTTCCAGAAAACGTTTTAATCGTAATTATCACATTTTATTCTTACGAGCTATAACAGATTAAAATTTACTGTAAAGATGAAATTAATGCCACACGTAATTAACAGTTTTAGGCATGATGACGTCATGAAAATAAATTTTTTTTTAACTCGTGCCAAAGATAGTTGATTGTCCTAGACAATATCAAAATCGAAGTGAAAATGGAAAACGGATAAGTGGAGATGCGCTCTATTAAATGTGATCAGCTATGACGAAAGATACAAAAATCCTAAATTTTATATTCGCGTGGCCATACGATGACGTCACGATATCCGGTTAGTCATATTAATACATGATCCGATATCTACAATTCATCAACTTCCAGAATATGTTATCCACAAAAAGTTGATCGTGTAGTTTAGAAATTACGACTGTTTAAAAAATGGCATAATTTTTACGATTTTTTGAACTTTTTCATCAAAAACGCGCACAAATTGTACAATTCAACGTGCTCGTATGACGTAATTTGAAGTCGAAATTGTTTAAAAGTTGGGAAATTAACTAGAAAAGGCTGAAAAAACATAAATCACGCGAAAAAAATATGTTTTAAACGCTACATGCGCACCGCGCGCGTACAAATTTGCGCGCGCCTGGGAATTTTTGACATGTTTAAAATGGCATAAACGCGTAGAAAGTTGATTAGAAATTAATTTTGCGCATTTTGAAATTTTAAATGCGCGTGCGCGCGTACCTTTGTGTAAAACACGCAATTTTTTTTAAACAAAAAGTTAGCGCATGATATAAATTAAACTTTTGCAAGGTTTCAATTTAAAATGTTATTTTGTTTTTGACCTATGTTAAATACGCGAAATTCATAAAATGGCGCGTAAGTCACGTTGCGCAATTGTAAACATGCTGAAAAGCTTTTCTGCACAACTTCATATGAATGCCGATATGTTGAGAAAGTTACGAAATGTTATGATTGCAAGTTTTACAGATACGGGTGACACAAAAATTACAGAAAGAAAGAAGAATAATACAGAAAAAACTAGATTTGAACTCGTCACTTTGACGAGTTCGGGTTATCCGCGCAAACGCAACATGCACATACTTAACCATATGAACCTCGACAATTATTATGCCATCCTATGACATGAAATACATATGTTTACAGTGCTGAATTGTACCTATTATATAGCATACATCATATTACAGTATTTTACAGAATAAACTGTATATGTTATATACAGTGTAGCATAGACAAAATTACGAGACCCATCTTTTAAATCCAATTATTAACACGATGACGTCATCAAATTGACATATAAAGATAACAATTTTAGAAGATAATTATCTAATTTACATTAAAATAAATTTGAAGAATTTTGGGCACGTAAAAGTGAGATGCGCTCTATTTAATGTGATGAGCAATAACGAAAGAGTAAAAAATCCTATATTTTACATTCGTGTGGCCATACGATGACGTCATAACATCCGAGGGGTAAATATTCTGCATGAATTCATATCTACAACAAATCTGCTTACATATCAAATTAAAAAAATTGGGGTCATGGATGATCCTGAGGAGCTATAATAGATTAAAAATAGGCATAATTTTGACAATATTTTGTCACTTTTGCAACTAAAATGCGCGCAAATTGTCTAAATCAACGTGTTCGTATGACGTCATTGTAATTTGAAATGATGTCAATCTTTTTTAAAATGACTAGGAAAGACTGTAAAATTATAATTCAAGAGAAAAACACATGATTTTTATGCTCCGTGCGCACCTTACGCGTAATTTTTTTCGCGCGCGTGGGAATTTTTGACATGCTCAAAATGTCATGATCAGCATAGAAAGTTGATTAGAAATGAATTTTGCGCATTTTGAAATTTTAAATGCGCGTGCGCGCGTAACTTTTTGTGAAACATGCCATTTTTAATCCATAGAAAGTTTGCCCTTGATATGACTTAAATTTTCACTAATGTTCATGGAAGAATATTTGTTGGTTCTATAGTTATGATCAGTTATAGAAATTCATAAAATTGCGCGTAACTTACGCAACGCGGCAAGGACATCGTCCAAAAGCTTGGCTGCACATCTACACTTCAATGTCAATCATTTTACCAAGTTATACAAAGTTATGTTCACAAGTAATAGAGATATGCTGGTCACAAAAATCCGGGAAAGAAAGAAGAACTAGACATGAAACTCGTCACTTTGACGAGTTAGTTATCCGCACGACAAACGCCACGTGCACGTCATACATTGGACACAGAAAAAGATTATGGCATATTGACATGAACTGAAGAGTATAATATGTTGTTAGTGCTAAATGCTGTATATTTTGTGTCATATACTATTTACAGTATACATAGTATAATCTGTATACATATTAATACAGTGTAGGATAGGCGAAATTACGGGTCCCGTCATTTATTCCAATTTTTAACATGGTGACGGTATGAAAATGAAACACTGATATAGGAATTTCGGAAGGAAATTATCTCAGCAACAACATATTAACGTGTAGAAGAAATTTTAATACGTAAAATATTAATGCGCGCTCTTTTAAATGTAATGAACTATGACGCAAAATATGAAAATACGACTTTTTTTATTTAACTGGCCATATGATGACGTCACAACATCCGATTTGCCAAATTTTTACATGATTTTGTATCTACAATCTAATAGCTTCCAGAAAACGTTTTAATCGTGATTATCACATTTTATTCTTACGAGCTATAACAGATTAAAATTTACTGTAAAGATGAAATTAATGCCACACGTGATTTAAATTTTTAGGCATGATGACGTCAAAAAAATTAAAATATTTTTAACTCATGCAAAAGATACTTGATTGACCTAGACAAAATCAAAATCGGGGTGAAAATGGAAAACGGATAAGTGGAGATGCGCTCTATTCAATGTGATGAGCTATGACGAAAGATACAAAAATCCGAAATTTTATATTCGCGTGGCCATACGATGACGTCACAATGTCCGGTTAGCCATATTAATACCTGATCCGATATCTACAACTCATCTACTTCCAGAATATGCCATCCACAAAAAGTTGACCGTCTAGTTTAGAAATTACGACTGTTTAAAAAAAGGCATATTTTAAACGAATTTTTTAACCTTTTCATAAAAAACGCGCGCAAATTGTCCAATTCGACGTGCTCGTATGACGTATCTTTAAGTCGAAATTGTTTAAAATTTGGTAAAATTACTAGAAAAGGCTGGAAAAATATAAATCACGCGAAAAAAGTACGTTTTCAATACTACGTGCGCACCGCACACGTAAAAATGTGCGCACGCGTGGGAATTTTTGACATGCTTAAAACGACATGAAACGCGTAGAAAGTTGATTATAAATTAATTTTGCGCATTTTTAAATTTTAAATGCGCGTGCGCGCGTAACTTTGTGTAAAACACGCAATTTTTTTTCAACAGAAAGTTAGCGCATGATATAAATTAAATTTTTGCACATTTTCAAGTGGAAATGTTATTTGGTTGTCGAGCTATGTTAAATACGACAAAATCGTTAAATCGCGCGGAAGTCACGTTGCGCAATTGTAAACGTCATGAAAAGCTTCGCTTGACGACGTTGTCGATATGTTAAGATAGTTACCGAAATGTTATGTTTGCGAGTTTTAAAGAAAAGCGTTACACAAAAATCATACAGAATTCGTACAATCACAAGAGGTTATCCTGCAACTTCGTTGCGGATAACCAATAAAAAGTTGATGTTAATTATGATTTCATACAATCACAAGAGGTTATCCTGCAACTTCGTTGCGGATAACCAAAAAAAAGATATTTACAATAACAAGGGTTATCCGCAACTACTAAGTTGCGGATAACCAAAAATTTTGATCTCATACAATAACAAGGAGTTATCCGCTTGGTATACCAAGCGGATAACTAATTAACATAGTAAACCCTTTCTGGCGCAGCAACTAGACAACGTCAGGCTAGGCCTATAGCTAGTAGTATATGATGTTCGTATGTATTGTTACTGCTGTTTACCAGCTAGGTCTACAAAGCCTAGCTAGGGTAGCCCTAAAGACCGTCCACGAGAGGACATTCAACATTATTTTATTTTACTTTTAAGACAAAGAATGACCTGGTTTAAATGTTTTTGAAGTAATGCATTGTTTTTACAAAACAATGGGACTTTTATTTCGGAGAATCAGACTTTTATACTGGAAGATGGTTGCTCGCCATGTTAATATTAAAAATTATAATAAAATTTTAATTATTTACTTTAAAGCAAGTTGTCAAGAATAGACAATTGGAAGTTTTCCCTATTAGTACAGGAAAACTATGAAACATGGTTGAAAAAACTGCAACAGAATTTATTTCACCACAATGCATTTCTTAGTCTGGGATCCAGACGGAGTTTTGTCTTAATATTAGTAAAAAGATAAATATTTTGGCACATATGGCGTTTCATACGTATACTACTTGATTTTAGATACTCCATCTGGGGAAACACACACAAGTCACGTGGTTTGACACCAAGAATTCTTGGTGCATACGATTATCCGGTTGACTAGTTTCAGCTGCATGCGATTGGCTACTCACTCGTACACCGTTTTAATATTCATATTTCAGAATTTCAAAGACTCAACAACTAAGATGATGCGCATGCGCTATGTTACGTTTAGACAATGTGTACTTGGGTACATTTATGAAAGTTTCTGAAGGCTATATATATGCCTAGTAGTCTGGTAAACATTGGATGGGATTTTTTCCCAAGAACATGAAAACTCGTTTTGATATGATAGGCTAGCTTCTCCGCAAATCAAACATTCAATGGATCATTTATTACGCGGAGATAATTTTGATTTAATTCCCACCCAGACCCTGTCCCGTTCTGTGTGGTGGTGTAGCCCTGTTGTGTGCCGGTGGTGGTATGTAGGGCTACTTTATTGGCGTTTTATTTGGCAGGTCATGCGTGCGAGTTGAGTGGGACCTACGAAAGAGGCCTAGGCCAAGGACTAAACAATTAATAAACAAAACAACTTGGCATTACGATTTTATTATTTCAACAGTCTCGATCGTACATTCAGCACTGTACGTACGTCTCGATCTTTTTCATTTTGAAACAAAATGATCATTGGTTGATTCGAAATCCATATTTACATACCGCCCGCCCCATATAGCCAAATACGGTATGATAACCTACGTCATTCTTATCGGATGTTTGCGGTCTGCAAATCGATTTCTATACGTGTTTCACAAGTCTGTATTTTCAGACAAAAATCGCGGTCGAAATAAAAACAAATAAATAAAAAAAAAAGATATACAGACTTGGGAAAAGTCTATGCATTTCTATAAGGTCCCTATATGAACATATTAAAATTCTAGAAAAATCCAGGTAGGGGAAATAGGTTTTTTTAAACAAAATTGCCGCCAATGGCGAAAATGCCTAAAAAAAGGCCAAAAAAACATAAAAGATAGATCTAATTACCACTTTATAACAGTTTTTACAATGGTTTATATATTTCTTTACAGTTTCGAAGATCTGAACTACAATATACACATTATTTTAAGTGCTGTTAATTAGAAAATGGCCGAAAAACAAATGCCAGTGGAGAGGGGTATAGGGATGGGAGATCATATGGGAAGGGTGAGGGGAGTCTGTCCGGCCCCCCATCCCCTCTCCCCAATTGGCTATTTTTGGGAGTATCTGTAGACAATATGATGATATTTCAAAACAATACCCCATTGAGTGCTGTTTCAAGGATTTTCATTTTTAAAAGTGACTAAAACTACCCCCCTTTACCGGTATAATATTGTCAGAACTTCTGGCTTCTGGGTGCGCTCCCATTGATGGCCCAGCAAATTAATGCTACCCGCCCCACCCCCCTCATCGGGAAAATCCTTGCGCCATCACTGGACTACAATCTATTACCGTATTTATTCGGATAAACGCTACATTTAGAAAAATCGAATAAACGCCCCACATAGGACATCATTTGGAATAACCTACACCACTGCACCCCCTCCCCCGCCCCCATCGGACATCATTTTGAATTTATTTCCTCGAATGTACGCCCCGCCCCGCCACATGCATATTATACACGTCAATATTGTATTTTAACACATTTCTATTTTGTAATAGAATTCACTGAATGACATGATGGTGTTGTATTTGTTCATATCTAAAGGGTATTTTTATTTGATTATACATGTTACCACATTACACCCATGTGTAATAATATGTTCTTTCCTCTTAAATTAGTATTCTGTCACGTCACGGTTGCTTCATTCATTGATTTAATACCGAAAGTTCTCGATGGAGGAGCACTGTGAATGCATGTAAAGTCTTTCCTTGGTGTGAAGCTCTGTAAAATTAATTTGCTTTTTATACATGGAATTCAGGGAAGTGATACTACATCCCATCTATTTGGTATAGGAAAAGGTGTTAGTCTTAAAAAGTCATAACACCTGGGCAGTAGTATGTTTACAAACTCTGTAAAACCAAACGTCTCCAAAAAAAAGAAACCATCGCATCAGAGGAATTGGCATTGGTAGCTATATACTGTATGGAGGAATACGTTATGGGAGAAAGTAGCAAAAAGCAAAACAGCACTTGAAATAAAGTCTATTCCCCAGAGGTCCCAACTTGGGAAAGTCCATTCGCAGGAGATTTTGTCGTGAACCACATTCAATTCGTCGGGGCGTCGAAAGTCAACGCGCGGGGAATCGAAAATCAACACGCGTGTCGTTTTACGTCTCTTAATTAACTAAATATGTTACATATATATACAATATTTACACATTAATTTTTACATACATAGGTTTATCCATCAGTATTTTTACATTCTTATTTTTTTTTATACATCCTCAGTACAAAGAATTTTAAAAATATATACTGTATTTTAACTAAAATTCAGTATATAACATAATTTAACTTAATTACATAATGTACAATATTTACACATGATAGTATTGCCCAATAGAATTTACTCATTTTTTTTTAGGCACAGGCCTAGCCTAGGGCTTCTACTTCTAGGCCCTAGCTAGCTACCATTTTTAAACCCAAAAACTATTCCAAATCCGTCTTTCTTATCGCTGGGAAATTCCCCACCAGCGACATCGATCGAGGAGTAGGCCTAGGCTGGAGGCCTAGCGTGCATGCCGGAACGGGTGGATTATTGCTATAAATAACAAGTTTGAACAAAAGAGCTTACGACAATCTTAGGTAAATTTTATTAAACGTAGGCCTACAGTACTTGCTTGGCGAATCCATTTAACATGTTCGTATTATCGGATCGTACAGTAAAACCAAATAAAACACTGCCTCAACAACCTCGTGCGATGTGCGATCAGTTGTTCTTTGCAGCGGATCAACATTGGTAGAGTCCATTAATTATGAGGGTGTTTAAAAATGTAATAACTATTAAAAACGTGTCTCAACCACTGTGTAATCAAAGCGTTTATTTAGTTAAAACTTGGATCCTCCCAAAATTAATAATCGCGTATTCCGGTTACCACGTGATTGATTCACGGTTGGTTGCACACTTCTTTTTTTGTACGTCCGGCGTGTAGTACCGTGTTTATATTATTGTTACGGTTTAACAAAGGCAGTGCATACAAATAAAAATACAATAATAGACCACGGAGACTGCATGAATAAACATTGTTTCAACATCCTACCTCACTTTTGTCTGGTTATTGACTATTGTTGACCTGGGCTGAGCCTGGGTGTAACCGTAAATCAATTTGGCCAAAAATATGGGGAAATTTGAAAATGCGGTAAAAAAAATAAAAATGCGGTAGAAAACGTCGAGATAGCGGTAGCGCGGTAGGTGGGTACTAAAAGCGGTAGACTACCGCGAGTAGCGGTAGACTTGGGACCCCTGATACCCCCAACAACAAATGCTGCAAAATGTCATTTCCTGCGTGTATATTACCACAACCCACAGACTGGGGGATGGAAAGTAACAAATGGCGTGATGTGTCCATTGATGACAAATTTACCACCAGTACCACTGTTTATGACGAATACCACGGCATCAGCACAGGCTTAATTCCTACCTATAGACAGAGGATGATAACTGGACAATGAAAATAAATGGATTAATAGATTGTAAGATTGTATAATTCTATTGTTGTGACAGTACACATGTAAATGAACTGTTTTATTAGACACCGTAATCCTGCATTATAATGCATAGGACTACGTTGTCTATTATTATAACCGTGGTGATATATCTTGATATAATGAGTGTTTGTGCTGCTAAATAGCACTTAAATTAATATGTAAATTGCAGTTTAAATGTTTGACACTAAAGAAATATAAAAAGCATTATAAAAACTGCTATCATTATCAAGTGGTAATTAGATATACAATATATGTTTTTTGTTAATTTTTAGACATTTTTTGCCATCAGCGGCCATTTTGTTAAAAAAACCCTATTTCCCCTACCTGGATTTTTCTAGACTTTTAGTACCGTATGTTCATATAGGGACCTTATAGAAATGCATTGTGGTGAAAAAAATTCTGTTGCAATTTTTTCAACCTTTTACTGATTCTGAGCATATCTTTCCTGTACTATATTTAGTTTACAAACCTTTGAAAACAAAGAGGCAACTCCACTATTTTAACTTTTTTTTCCTAAATTTTTCCCAGAATGCAGAGGCCCAGTTGGCATATGAACTACAAGCAGCTAAAGAAAAGCAGAAGATTCGTAGTGAAGAGGTTGAAATTGAAGTTGTTGAGCGCCGCAAATTAATTGACATTGAATCCCGTGAAATCCAAAGAAAAGAGAAAGAACTAATTGCTACGATCAAAAGACCAGCTGAAGCAGAATCTTACAGAGTAGAAACAATAGCTGATGGTATGAGGTAAGATGCTCAACTTGCTGTTTACCAAGTACCACCTAGGTACATTTTACAAATAGGCTTATTTCCTAGGCCTATATCTACAAAGTATTTAAAGTCACAAATGTTTAACTTTAAACATAGAACACACACAGTATTGGCAGCTAGAGCAGATGCAGAGAAAATTAAGATGTTGGGAGCAGCAGAAGCTTCAGCCATTGAAGCTACTGGTAAAGCAGAAGCAGAAAGGATGAGAATGAAAGCTGCTGCCTACAAGCAATATGGAGATGCTGCAATGATGAGTCTTGTACTAGATTCTCTGCCAAAGGTAACTGAAATTTAAATTCATGTTACCTCCTATATTTTTGTCTGTGATATTTTTGTGCGTTTGACCTATACTTTGTTTCAGTATTTTTATAAAAAATAAAATCAGTGCTTGATCATTTTTAATTTTTTTGGTTGCTCTTGTTAACATTTTATACTGTAGGTCTTGTAAGAAATTGACTAAACATAAATTGGGCATTTTCCCACTCCAATAAAAAAGGAAAATTTGATATCAGAGAGGTTTTGCAACACTACGAATACAAAAACGGATAGGTCACACATTTGTCAAACTTTTGAGCTGATCCCTATTTCATATTCATAAAGCATATTCAAAACGAGTATAGTTTTTGATCTGTTTTGCACATTTTTTATTGAATCAGGAATGATTCTTGATTATAATTTAATTATAGATAATTTATTAAGTAAGTAATTATTTAGTAATTTACTAAAAATGCCATGTCAATTTTGATAAATAGCAGTTTTTAAAGTCCTCACTTGCTTTGATGTTATGCTAGGCCTAGCAGCCAAGCACCAAGCAACACGTACCTGCACTTTGTTCAAATTTACCACAGTGATTTTGGACGGTGCTCTCAATATTTTATTTCCATGCTAAACAGATTTTTTCTGGCTTACGAAAACGAATATGTGTGTATGACATATCCGTTTTAGTTATCGTATTCGTAGCATTGCGAAACCTCCCTCCACACAAAATACTTTTTTTGTTTTTTCCTATACAAGTTAAACTTTGAAATATTTTTATTAATGAACTCTGTCATGTTATCAAGCAGTAGAACAAAAATCAGAGTACTAAATCTTGGTTGAGTCTTTTTTAGAAGTCGGCTATGAAAATGGTTCAATAGCTTAAAATTGACCTGAAATGAACTTTCGATTCTCAAGAAATTCACATGATTGATTGATTGAAATTTATATTTATACTGGGTAACCTCTTCAGTCAAAGACTGGTCTCCCAGAGGGCCCAGTTGGTGATCAGTGGCTGTGATGTACTAATACACCGGGGTAACCCCCTACTCGTCTCGAAAGATGTACTAGGTTCTTTAAAGTGCACACGAGCTAGATGTGTACACTGGACCTACGGTTTATAGTCCTTATCCGAGAAGACTCGTTCTACCACCAGAACCATGGAGTGAGTGAGCCTCGAACCCCTGCCGATGTTATGGCTACGTAATTACGGTTCCACTGTCTTAACCGCTCGACCACACATGTTATTTAAATGTATCAAACTAGTAATATAAGATGATAATAGCCCATACAAATAAAAACAAAATGTATAGTATTTTGAGAAAAAAATGAAATTTTTAGATACCTTGGTAAATTAGCGAAAATTACTCACTCCATTGCAATATTCTATTTCAACGGCCGTCGGAAGCCTCTATATTCACGACGTCACATATACACACGACGATTTCGAGAGCATGTATGCCGCCCGATAGTCAGTGAATGATCGACGGCCTGGAAAGATACGCGAAGCGTTGACACTAAGACTAATTTATTCAATATCTAATGTTGTTGAAATATAGGTCCCTAAAATGTACTTTGTTTGTTCTAAAACCCGAATGTAGAAGGCCTACCTCCCAAACCTTTACTAGGCCTAGGCCCCTAGCGTGCGGAGTCGATCCACCACCCACCCACATGCGAGGCTCCGCTTTATGTGCATTTAAGGACCAAAGCAATAACAAAACCTTGCTGCTCATTGTCAAGCCAAAGTAAAATATGAATAAAATTCGTTTTCGAACTGCCTGGTTCGTGACAAATAAATTATCATCTCATATTACTAATTTAATTCTGCTAAACTAAAAACTAAAGAAACTAACACATTTTAGCAGTATAAATTACCAACGATATACAAAATACACGAACGGGAAATATGGATACGCATCATTGAACACGGCGTTGTATCACGGCAAACGTTGCCAGGCTAACTTTGGTATTGCCAGAAAAAAACGGTTGATTTGAAGATTTTAAATCGTCATTTACTCCATGAATAACCGTTTGTACGGTAATCATTTTATCTAAAAAAATTATAAATACGTTTCTGCAAATGCACAAGCATTTTTTAGAAAATAGTCCATAGATTTCAAGAGTTATAGCCAAAAAATTGCAAATTGTCCATTGGAGGGATAGGACAATGAAAAAAATCGAAAATCCATTTCAGGTCTATTTTAAGGAATAATTAATGGTTAAAATTTGGAAAGCGACTGAGGATTGCTCAAAGAAGAATAATAATAATAATAATTTTGTTACAATTCAGATTTCAATCAACTGTGACAAAAAACTGTTAAAATTAAGTAAGACTAAAAGTTATAAACTATGAAGAAAGATGTATTATGACATGTCTTTAAATGAAGATGACATTTCTTAATAATAAATGAAGGTGTATAATGAATGACTTTGCTGCTGTTTTGTAGATTGCTGCAGAAGTTGCCGCTCCGTTGGCCAAGACTGATGAGATTGTATTGCTTGGTGATGATCGTACAACAACTGAAGTGACCAAGTTACTCAGTCAGTTACCACCAGCTGTTAAAGCATTGACTGGCAGTGACATCAGTAATGTAAGTATTAAATACACTGACTTGAAACAATTCAAATTGATCAACATCAAAATGAATCAATATTTATACTCATTATAACATTCTCTCCCCTTCAAATACATCTTGCTAACAGTACGCTAAAGTGAACTTTTTAAGTCAAAAATTCTTGTCGGTCGTTTTTGTTTAAAATCTAAATGGTCTCCTATATATTGTTGATAATGTTTGATCACTTCCCTTCTCTCAAGCTGTTTTTATAGTATAGACGGTGCCATATAACTCATATTTATTCTCTGTAGTTGTTAGTCTGTCTAGTGGCCAAGGCAAATTTGTGCAAGTTGAAATCTGTAAAACTTTTTATGCCATTCCAATTTGACTTGGGCAGAAGTAGCTGTGTATGCCTCCGTATAGACTGCCTTACATCATTCCTAGTTAATAAAAACAAAATACATTTGAATTTATACATGTAATACAAAGTTGTTACTATGACAATATTTTTTTTTCATCACAGTTACTTCAGAAGATTCCAGGAGCTCACTAAGCATACCACTCGTTTTTAACCCTGCATTTCTAGAATACTGCAAACAATCTTGCTTTATTCAGTCGTCATCATTATTATAATTGTCTAGCAAGTAATTAATTAGTACAAAATTTATTTACAACAAATACCATACATTAACTTGTGTAAAGACAATTCCTCTCAAAAGTTGACATTATAGGAACATCTTCTCCAGTTGTATGATAACTGCTGGTAAGAGTATGAGTATTAATCCACCACTGGTCTGCATTGCAAATGAGCTCACTGTTATTTGAAGATGTAAGCTAGAGCAGTATGACAATCTTCTGGTTTGTCATTTTAACTTAACAGTTATTGCTATTTAATTGTCATTTACATGGTATACTATAACTTTGTAATTTGTAAATATTATAGAAATAAAATACAGAATAATACATTAAGTTTATTCATATGTAATTATGAAATAAAACAAAAAAGAGAGAAACTCTGTTAAAGCCACCCAGGCATAAAGCCAAAATAAGTTTCACTCATCTAATCTTTACTGTTTTATAGTTAGGTATACCTAAACATAATGTATTTTTTTTACCCTTATAAAGAATTTTTAGTATAGTAACTGTCTGAAATTTCTGATATGAATACTTTTGTACTTTGATAAAATTTGTGTTGGAATTGATGGTGGTAGATGGTAATTGATTAGTATACATTATTTTGTTATTTCAAATCACTTAGCTAGTGCAATGATTCAGATACATTGTTTCTTATGTTACTTGTAACTGTATTGAAGTTATGTGATACCAATTAAGTGGAGATGTTATTATGTCCTCCTTTCACAAACAATTGTATATTATATATTTTCATCTCAGGAAGTAAAAAAGAATGGATCTTTTTTACTCAACTTGATTGAACAAATTTTTTATTAACAATGTATTTTACCTGAATATAAATTAAATGAACTAATTTCAAAATATAACCCAGATTTCCAAGATCATTGTCAATCTTGATTTGAAAAAAAATAGTGTAATTATATAGCTAGTGACAGCCATATACATATAAAGGGTTTGGGTTAGGGTCACATGATAAACAGATCAAACTGTGTCAAAATTGTCTCCATTAATGTATGTAAGGTAGAGAATTTTCGTTTTCTTATAATTACAAATATTGAATTGTATATTATTGTACGCGCAATTATTCTTTGACGCAAGTACTTCTGTACACTTTGCACATCAATATTTCACCGTCAAATTTGCAATTAAATTTTTAAAGAAAGAAGAAAACGTTTAGGTTACATGCATTAATGGAGCCAATTTTGACACAATCATGTGACTTTAACCTAATGTCGTAACTCTGATGATTGACTCAAGCCTTGATGGAGCATTCCTGTGTCAACCAAATTATCTAAAACGTATCATACAATGATTTTGTATTCTGTAAACAAGCAAATTGTAAAGTACATCATTAATTACTGCATGTCATGGAAGCATACTGATTGTAATGTAGGAGATATTATATTCAAACATTCATAATATGTTGTTTTTTGTATGCAATTTTGACATGCACAGTTTTTGTTGTACCATATCATTAATGGTGATGAATTATATCAAACGAAAAGGCACTCTAATTGTATTTATTATCATTGATTGATGGTATGTGGAGTGGAGACCTACAGTACATTTAAATATACACTAATACATACTAAGTGATATTACTATCGTTATTATTATTTTAATATTATATTGTACTGTATATACTTCAAGTTAATTTGTTTCTGTCATTGGCATAATAAAAGCCATAGTGTTGTAGTTATGTGTTTTGTTTTGTTTGCACCTTAATTATTTTCATCTTAATTATTTTCTACTAGATGGTTCGCTCGCGTACAATCTAGGTCGTGCCCACAGATGGTTCTCGAAAGCGTAAAAAAACTGACGATTTCAAATGTATGTACCGCAGGACTATAATACTTGTCGTTTACAGGAGGAACGAATAGACACAGTGATTTATGTAGTCATAGTACGGGTTGTCTTCCAGCTTGATATTTGTGCCAAAATAGATTTTTTAGCTAATTTTGTTATTCTTGAGATGCTGAATCCAAAAAAGTTAGGTGTCATTTTTTTCGACCTCTCCTTCAGCCGCTAACTAAAGTTGGTCATCCATGGTATCATTGAAAGGGGATTTAATACTGATCATTTTATTTCTACCCATTACACCCATACCAATAAACGCATAGTATACACATGCAATTTCACCAAATACTGTACTGTTTGGTATCGTTAGATAGATTTTTTTATTATGAATACAGTTTTATTAATGAATAAGTATGGTACTGGATTACACTTAACTTCAATGTCAAGTTTCAGAGTTATTTAAAATCAAAATAACTATAGTCCGTGAACAAAGGTGAAATAAACTGTTGTCAAATCACAGCTTTGTTTTGTTTCGTTGGATAGCTTTTTAAATTCTGAAGCTGTCCAGGTCAGAATGTCCTTCTAAAACTTTTTACCCGAGTCATTATCATTCCGAGAACCATCCTCTACACTTCGTAGAGGGGGAGCGAGCGAAGCGAGCTCACCCCCTAGTAATATCAAATGCAAACATTCTGTTTGCTGCACATTATCTGACATTCAAAGAGAAAGGCATGCCAATTAACATTTGCATTATACACAGATGGCTTTATATTGTGTGGTACCCGCTTTGACAAAATGACACTGTTATGCAAATGATACTATGACCCGTAGCATTTTCTTCTATATATAAATTTACGTAAGGGCAAAATTCGGTAAATCGCGCCTTACTTCTAGAATTTTTACTCGATGGTATATAAAGTTGGTTCGTACTTTCGGTACTGATTTTAACCACCTGATGTAACCCTGTTTACTAATTAAATTAAGTTAGATAATTAGTTATTGACGATTAAAACGAATTTAGGTTCAACGATTTGCCCCAAATAGGGGTGTTTTCCGATCGTGGTATACACTGTCTAATGGATGTCCATCTTGAAAAATACCCGCCACAAAAATGCGAGGAGGCTTCGCATTTTCCTATCTCCTCCTACGATAATTGTTTTTAATAGCTGAAAACCGGTTGAACAGTTCGAGTACAGCATCATAATGTTGAAGACAGGCCGATTTTCTTTAAAAACAACATTCCAAATTATTTGGTTTAACCATACAGGTATAGATTTAGATTTATGGGCCCCCTTGGAGAATAAACATAAATAGTATTGCAATGCTGTACAATACTGTTAAGGTATTAACCACTTTTGATCGCAATTTGAATCGCAAATTTCTTACTGTGAGTGTTGGTACTGTTAGATGTAATATAAAAATATATACAAATAAACTTTATTACTGTGAGTGTGGGTAGGCCCTACTGTTAGATTATAAACATATAATATACAAATAAACATTCCAAATTATTTGGTTTAACCATAGAGGTATAGATTTAGATTTAGATTTATGGGCCCCCTTGGAGAATAAACATAAATAGTATTGCAATGCTGTACAATACTGTTAAGGTATTAACCACTTTTGATCGCAATTTGAATCGCAAATTTCTTACTGTGAGTGTTGGTACTGTTAGATGTAATATAAAAATATATACAAATAAACTTTATTACTGTGAGTGTGGGTAGGCCCTACTGTTAGATTATAAACATATAATATACAAATAAATAAACGTTATTACTGACAGTTGCTTCTCAACGTTTGTATTAATTAATAATTTAAAAATATATAAACGTCGTAGTGGTGTATCGTTACATGTACTTTACTATTTCAATCGACTATGACAGTGAGAGTTTTAACAAAGTACCGTATTAAATCGTAAATGTTTTACTGTATTTAGTGGTATATTATTTATAGGCCTATAAAACATTAAAAACAATATTTCGTTACTGAGTGGATAAGAATATATTTTAAAATGTTTCCTCTTTGTACCTATCTTCTTCCCCCATCCCTCAACCCTTAATGTTACATACAAAACACAAATTGGGTTTGTTTAAATGAGTCCAAATAAAAAAATTTGACTCATTTTGTTTCTCTCTCGGAAGTAATTCCCAGGGTGCTAATTTTGGTTGACTACATAAATCATTGTGTATATTTATTCGTTTCTGTAAACGACAATGTATTATAGTCCTGCGGTACGTACATTTGAAATCTCCATTTTTTTCTCGCTGGAAATACTGTGTATTCGAGAACCATCTGTGGGCACGACCTAGATGGTACGCGAGCGAAGCGAGCGTGCCATTTAGTTTTACGAAATTTGCACTACTGTACTACAAATAAAATGATTTCGGTCGGTTACCATTATTGAAATGCTTTTGATATTCGTAAAACTAAACCTAATAACCTGTTTCACAGTGTCTTAGATGATTAATAGCGTTTTACGTATAGTGTTTGTTGTAGATATGAAAAGTGGTAAAAAAGAACAATTAAATGCTTGGTAAATTGTAGCAGTCCGATGAAATCTACTAAAAATTGAATAATTGTGTTATAAATATAATACAATATTGTGTGTATAAATGTGGATGGGCGTTTATTAGATGGTATTTGGGTGGGGGAGGGGGGAGTTTTATTGGGGAGGTGTTCTGGGCGTTTATTCAAATATATACCATCCTAATTGGTATAATTAATACATTATTCCGCGACACAGTGAGCCGTTTTGGCCTAAGAAGGAAGACGTTTTAGACGGCTTGCAACATGGGCAGGAATATCCCAGGCTCCTAACGGGACACAGATAGCGCACAGTATACAAAGTCCTAACTCGGCTATCGGGGGAAGCCGATCACTCCGGCCGCGCTTCACTCCGGCCGCCGTATCAGTTTAGCGCGATGTTATGCACTCCGGCCGCTATTCAATTCGACTTCCTGTACAAAGGGGCCGTTAGTATATGGAGCGCCCATATCTACGTTTTCTATACTGTTCAGTGTTATAACAAATTCTTGGTGACCAAAAGAATTTTAAACAAAAAAAGAATTTAAATGGAACTACGGTAGTTGAATATTTATTAGCAAGAATTTTACTTTTTTCATTAACATTCAAAGAAGTTGGAACTGCTTTTTCTTTCAAACTAAACTTAACTTTTTCCTTTCAAATAATCAAATACCCGTATAATTAATGCTTGAATAACAATATTAAATTTTTTTCTATGTACATTTTATAGCTTTACATTAACATTAAAAATGCATTCGATTTCAAACAAAAGCTCTTAGCATCAGTTCGCTCGATGTAATTTTATATAATTATTTCCCACAATTTATTCTTATGTTTTATGAATATATTTAATTGGATCTTTATGTACTACTATACCTTCACACACGCGGTCCGAAAATAAACAAAAAACCAAAATGGCTATCGCCATCAAGCACCAGCGGCCAACTTAGTTGTTACAACTCCCTGGTAGAATACAACCATGCAGGGAAGTTGAAAGGTGATTGGCACACCTTACCTTGAACCCGGAAATTACTTCTACCGCGCGTAGAGTTAAAATTTACCGATTGAAATCAGAAATGTTCTTATTAAAACCCTTTATAATATCTTCCTAAGATAGAAATATGGAACAATATCGTAATAGTGGAAACTAATGTTATCAAATCTACGTGTCGCGGTACATCTGATTAGAGCTATATTTCCTATACCATCCTGGCTAGTTGAGAATTCTCAACTATTTTATGTTTTTTTCTACCTTTCTGGAAAATGATATAATCCAAATTGTATTAATACTACCAGTAATAAATATTTAGAAACACTTGCATACCTTCACTAATTTTAGTTGTTTGTAGTTTAAGACAATCTTAGTGATATTTAAATGAAAACAATACGATAAAAACTATTGTGTCTGTATTTTACAAGACTATGAATTCCGTATAACGTGCATTGTGGGTACTTCAATTTTTATAGAAAAGCTAGGGAATCCTAATTTAGTAGGCAACATATGGGGGCGGGGCAACCAAACTTGCTTATCAAATCAAAGCACAGTAAAGCAAAGGATAAAATTAATGTACGATCCAGTTTACCACTGTTCTCGACTATAGTCATTTTGGTATACTTGAGCACAGTGATAAAGAATAGGATAAACTTAACAATATACAACAAATAGCATTAATGTACGATCCAGTTTAACACTGTTCTCAACTATAGTCATTTTGGATACTTGAGAACAGTGATAAAGAATAGGATAAACTTAACATTATACAACAAATAAAATTAATGTATGATCCCGTTTAACACTGTTCTCAACTATAGTCATTTTGGTATACTTGAGCACAGTGATAAAGAATAGGATAAACTTAACAATATACAACACATAACATTAATGTACGATGTAGTTAAACACTGTTCTCAACTATAGTCATTTTAGTATACTTGAGCACAGTGATAAAGAATAGGATAAACTTAACAATATACAACATATAACATTAATGTACGATTCCGTTTAACACTGTTCTCAACTATAGTCATTTTGGTATACTTGAGCACAGTGATAAAGAATAGGATAAACTTAACAATATACAACACATAACATTAATGTACGATGTAGTTAAACACTGTTCTCAACTATAGTCATTTTAGTATACTTGAGCACAGTGATAAAGAATAGGATAAACTTAACAATATACAACATATAACATTAATGTACGATTCCGTTTAACACTGTTCTCAACTATAGTCATTTTGGTATACTTGAGCACAGTGATAAAGAATAGGATAAACTTAATAATATACAACAAATAACATTAATGTACGATCCAGTTTAACACTGTTCTCAACTATAGTCATTTTGGTATACTTAAGCACAGTGATAAAGAATAGGATAAACTTAATAATATACAACAAAAAACATTAAGGTATGATCCAGTTTAACACTGTTCTCAACTATAGTCATTTTGGTATACTTGAGCACAGTGATAAAGAATAGGATAAACTTAATAATATACAACAAATAGCATTAAGGTATGATCCCGTTTAACACTGTTCTCGACTATAGTCATTTTGGTATACTTGAGCACAGTGATAAAGAATAGGATAAACTTAATAATATACAACAAAAAACATTAATGTACGATCCCGTTTAACACTGTTCTCAACTATGGTCATTTTGGTTTACTTAAGCACAGTGATAAAGAATAGGATAAACTTAACAATATACAACAAATAGCATTAAGGTATGATCCCGTTTAACACTGTTCTCGACTATAGTCATTTTGGTATACTTGAGCACAGTGATAAAGAATAGGATAAACTTAATAATATACAACAAAAAACATTAATGTACGATCCCGTTTAACACTGTTCTCAACTATAGTCATTTTGGTATACTTAAGCACAGTGATAAAGAATAGGATAAACTTAATAATATACAACAAATAGCATTAATGTATGATCCAGTTTAACACTGTTCTCAACTATAGTCATTTTGGTATACTTGAGAACAGTGATAAAGAATAGGATAAACTTAACAATATACAACAAAAAACATTAATGTACGATCCAGTTTAACACTGTTCTCAACTATAGTCATTTTGGTATACTTGAGCACAGTGATAAAGAATAGGATAAACTTAAAAATATACAACAAAAAACATTAATGTACGATCCAGTTTAACACTGTTCTCAACTATAGTCATTTTGGTATACTTGAGAACAGTGATAAAGAATAGGATAAACTTAACAATATACAACAAAAAACATTAATGTACGATCCAGTTTAACACTGTTCTCAACTATAGTCATTTTGGTATACTTGAGAACAGTGATAAAGAATAGGATAAACTTAACAATATACAACAAAAAACGTACATTAATGTACGATCCCGTTTAACACTGTTCTCGACTATAGTCATTTTGGTATACTTGAGCACAGTGATAAAGAATAGGATAAACTTAACAATATACAACAAATAACATTAATGTACGATCCCGTTTAACACTGTTCTCGACTATAGTCATTTTGGTATACTTGAGCACAGTGATAAAGAATAGGATAAACTTAACAATATACAACAAATAGCATTAATGTACGATCCAGTTTAACACTGTTCTCAACTATAGTCATTTTGGATACTTGAGAACAGTGATAAAGAATATGATAAACTTAACATTATACAACAAATAACATTAATGTATGATCCCGTTTAACACTGTTCTCGACTATAGTCATTTTGGTATACTTGAGCACAGTGATAAAGAATAGGATAAACTTAACAATATACAACAAATAACATTAATGTGTACGATCCAGTTTAACCCTGTTCTAAACTATAGTCATTTTGGTATACTTGAGCACAGTGATAAAGAATAGGATAAACTTAACAATATACAACAAATAACATTAATGTACGATCCAGTTTAACACTGTTCTCAACTATAGTCATTTTGGTATATTTGAGCACAGTGATAAAGAATAGGATAAACTTCGAATAAACAGCAAATAACATTAATGTAAGATGCCGTTTAATACTGTTTTAAACTATAGTCATTTGAGTATAATTAATCACAGATAAAGAATAAGATCAACTTTAATACTATTTATTAAATAAAAAAAACTAATTCTATATTAACACATATTATTTACATATACTTTCACTGCTGATTTCTAGTATAAACAGGCCATAGGCCTATACATGGCTGCAGTCGCGTGCTCAAATTTGAGTTGGTGTTTACCGACCGACCGATCGACATAGTGAGCTGTAGAGTCGCGTTTGCACGCTACTAAAAAGTTCACAAAAACCGTAGGACGGGCACAGGGAAGTTTGTTCGAAACTCCAACCCCTCCCCTGGCTATGCGTTTAGATTTTTCATGCCTCCTTTACAAACCAAGATTATTAGAATACTATTAGGAGGATCAAACACAATTCTTGTTGCCAGATTTCATTGACATTACAGGTATGAAGTCTATCAATATACAGTACCGCTTAATACAATACTTGTTGAGGCCTATCCATCTATACATTTTAGTGTTATTCCACTTTAAAAAAGTCGATTTATATCAATACTCATCAACATACGATATAACGATAGAATTTATTGCAACTTGTCCATGTCGTATTCATCTACAAATAAAGTGTCTATTACCGTACTTTTATAAATCTATTTATATCAATACCTATCAACGTATGTACGTGTGCATATTATATATACAAAAATATATACATCAACATAAATGTCATATCATCTACAGTCATTAGTGTTATTTCACTTTTAATATTAGTAAATCCAAAGGCAAAATACTGAAATAATAACAATGCTGTGGTCTCAATGGAGATACAAAAAAAGAAGCGAAAAGCTAAATCAAAACGATAAAGTAAAACAGCCAGAAAAGTTAGCAGAGTTTTCGGGCAACACTAGCCCTTCATCAGTGCAAGTGAGGGTACTTGTACAAGATAGTGTTATTTAACGTTTAGTCGATTTATATCAATACACTCATCAACATATGTACGTGCAATTCACGTCTACAATCAATAGTGTTAATTCCTCTTTTAAAAGTCGATTTATATCAATATACTCATCAACATATGTACGTGTCCACGTCATATTCATCTATAAATATTAGTGTTATTTCACTTTTAAAAGTCGATTTATCAATATACTCATCAATAAATGTACTTGTCCACGTCATATTCATTTACAAATCAGTGTTATTTCACTTTTCGAAGTCAATTATATCAATATAGGCCTACTCATCAACATATGTACGTGCAATTCACGTCATATTCATATATGATCAATAGTGTACAACTAATAGGATTATTTCACTTTTAAAAGTCGATTTATATCAATATACTCATCAATAAATGTACTTGTCCACGTCATATTCATCTACAATCAATAGTGTTATTTCACTTTTAAAAGTCGATTTATATCAATATACTCATCAACATTATGTACCGTACGTGTCCACGTCATATTCATCTACAAATATTAGTGTTATTTCACTTTTAAAAGTCGATTTATATCAATATACTCATCAACATATGTAAATCGTGTCCAAGTCATATTCATCTACAAATATTAGTGTTAATTTGACTTTTAAAAGTCGATTTATATCAATATACTAATCAATATATGTACGTGTCCACGTCATATTCATCTACAAATATTAATGTTATTTCACTTTTCAAAGTCGATTTATATAAATATACTACTCATCAACATTATGTACGTGCAATTCACGTCATATTTATCTACAATCATTTGTGTTAATTCCACTTTTAAAAGTCAATTTATATCAATTACTTATGAACATATGTATGTGTCCGCGTCATTCATCTACAAATATTATAGTGTTATTATGTTTTTCATATTATCACTGTGCTCAAGTATATGAAAATGACTATAGTTGAGAACAGTGTTAAACAGAATCGTGTACATTAATGTTATTTGTTGTATATTGTGCTCAAGTATACCAAAATGACTATAGTTGAGAACAGTGGTAAACGGGATCGTACATTAATGTTTTTTGTTGTATATTGTTAAGTTTATCCTATTCTTTATCACTGTGCTCAAGTATACCAAAATGACTATAGTTGAGAACAGTGGTAAACTGGATCGTACATTAATGTTATTTGTTGTATATTATTAAGTTTATCCTATTCTTTATCACTGTGCTCAAGTATACCAAAATGACTATAGTTGAGAACAGTGTTAAACGGGATCGTACATTAATGTTTTTTGTTGTATATTGTTAAGTTTATCCTATTCTTTATCACTGTGCTCAAGTATACCAAAATGACTATAGTCGAGAACAGTGTTAAACGGGATCGTACATTAATGTACGTTTTTTGTTGTATATTGTTAAGTTTATCCTATTCTTTATCACTGTTCTCAAGTATACCAAAATAACTATAGTTGAGAACAGTATTAAACTGGATCGTACATTAATGTTTTTTGTTGTATATTTTTAAGTTTATCCTATTCTTTATCACTGTGCTCAAGTATACCAAAATGACTATAGTTGAGAACAGTGTTAAACTGGATCGTACATTAATGTTTTTTGTTGTATATTGTTAAGTTTATCCTATTCTTTATCACTGTTCTCAAGTATACCAAAATAACTATAGTTGAGAACAGTGTTAAACTGGATCGTACATTAATGTTTTTGTTGTATATTTTTAAGTTTATCCTATTCTTTATCACTGTGCTCAAGTATACCAAAATGACTATAGTTGAGAACAGTGTTAAACGGGATCGTACATTAATGTTTTTTGTTGTATATTATTAAGTTTATCCTATTCTTTATCACTGTTCTCAAGTATACCAAAATGACTATAGTTGAGAACAGTGTTAAACTGGATCGTACATTAATGTTTTTTGTTGTATATTGTTAAGTTTATCCTATTCTTTATAACTGTTCTCAAGTATACCAAAATGACTATAGTTGAGAACAGTGTTAAACTGGATCGTACATTAATGTTTTTTTGTTGTATATTGTTAAGTTTATCCTATTCTTTATCACTGTGCTCAAGTATACCAAAATGACTATAGTTGAGAACAGTGTTAAACGGGATCGTACATTGTTGTTGTATATTGTTAAGTTTATCCTATTCTTTATCACTGTGCTCAAGTATACCAAAATGACTATAGTTGAGAACAGTGTTAAACGGGATCGTACATTAATGTTATTTGTTGTATATTGTTAAGTTTATCCTATTCTTTATCAATGTGCTCAAGTATACCAAAATGACTATAGTTGAGAACAGTGTTAAACTACATCGTACATTAATGTTATTTGTTGTATATTGTTAAGTGTATTCTTTATTCTTATTAATTGTACTAAATTATTAAAAGAAACAGTAGTAAGCATAACATTTCCCCACTCCTACATTAGCATGGTAGGACATTGTAATGGTCGCAGGTGGCTCAACTTTATTACTGCAATGGGATGGACATGGTCCTACTACCACCTTACCATCCAATAGGATTCCAGTAAATTTCCTTTACTACCAATCATAATTCAGTAATTAAATGACCCCTTAAGTTAACAAGGAAATCAGCCTATCCCATTATACCGGTAGACTTCGTCGTTACAGGCGTACTGCGGTAATAGTTGAGAATTCTCAACTAGCCAATTTGGTATATTTTATATACCTGCTGATTAGTAATTCGTTCGAACGGAATATTCACTCATTAGTTGAGGGCGCAATTTACCAAATTTTTGACACTACACCGTGTCGGTGTTCGTTGTTCTTATTAAAGTTGTTTGGTAAGTGTATTATTATTATTGTTATTATTAGTGTTATTGTTATGAAACTATTAACGAATTAAATGTCACAGCATAGTAGCCTAGGTGTTAATTTTTTTTTATTCAACTTCTCACAAGCTCTGTTAGTGAAGGATCTGGACCAATAGGTGGTAAACACCTCTAAAATGGTCCAGTCCCAACTGCACAGTGGCTGTGTTTGTGTGGACTAGTACACCGGGGTAAACCCCTACTCGTCTCGAAAGATGTACTAAGTTCTTTAAAGTGCACATGAGCTATGTGTACGCTGGACCTACGGTTTATAGTCCTTATCCGAGAAGCTTTAGTATTTAAGGCCGGCCGACAGTATTACGAATTTGCAAACTCGACTATAATTTATAGGTCCCAGTTGCTGGACCCAAAAAAACGTCTGGGAAAAGAGAGTCTATGAGGGCTCACGGTTGAACGATTTTGGATTCTTGCCCTTTGATTGGTTAACGCGAATCAACAGATTGTGAAAGAATTTTCACTTGTACCACACACGTTGTCGCTAGAGAGGGTATTCAGTTGCATGCCTACAACAGTTCAGGTTGAGGTCACACACAAACAGGCTACAGCACATTAAAGTTCAAAATTGACCATTTTTAAATGCCATTTTTGAATTAGTAGATTAATATTTGTTGGCAAATAATACATTGTTGGAAAGGTATGTCTTCTTTCAAATGATGTGTATACAATTAACTAGTGAAAAATGGGCATGTGATTCATAATTAAAGATCTGTGATTTGTATGTATCTTTGCGATTAAAAAATTAATATGTCGAGCGCCATTTTTTGTAAGAAATATTTCTTGTTTATTAGTGCCTGCGTGTGCGTGTTATGCCCAACTCAAGCTCGACAGTATAGACCTGTTGTTTATTTGGCTAGTAGTAACAGTTTACTTACAGGCCTATGTCTAAAAAATTATAACAATAAACAATAATAATTGAGTTAGATAATGAAAATAACCGTAATCGCTAACCATTTTGTTTGTTTATTTGATAGAATCTTGATTAATTCGTATGCGTTCAAGGACACAAGTATGGAAAATAGAAATCTTATTCGATTATATTTCCATTTTGGTTTAAATTATGAAGAGATAATTGAACGCATGTTTATGGAACATGACGTCCTGTTTAGATGTTGCGATGTTTATTGAGGATCAAATAAATGCATCAGGTCAATTACACGGGTACAGATGGATGCACATGCGATGTAAACAAAATGGCTTAAACGTTGACAAGGAGACGGTCCGTATCATTTTGGGTGTTTTAGATCCGGATGGAGTTGCTCGAGAAGAAAACGACTACAGAGGCGACGTTATTTGGTACCAGGCTTGAACTTCATGTGGCATATAGACTCGTATGATAAACTGAAACCTTATGGTATATGCATCAATGGACCTTTTGGCTCATGCAATTATTTTTGGCCAACACAATTGTAAACAACGTTCCTGTCTATTCTGTTTTATTGTAAAATCATTAAGTTGTAATGACAAAACAGTAAAGCAATCAGTTTATATTTTTATGTTTAAATAAAGCAGGCAAATTTAAAATGATTATTGGACTATTTCTTTTCCAACATCCTAATGTGTAGGCCTACGGTAAATTGAATCCACAGATGGTTCTCGAATAACAGTTTCAGCGTAAAAAACTGCCCGATTTCAAATGTACGTACCGCAGGCCTAATAGTACATTGTCGTTTACAGAAACGAATAAATAGACACGATGATTTATGTAAAATTAGCACCCTGGGAATTAGGCCTTGTCTTAAAAAAATGACTCATTTAAACAAACCCAATTTGTGTTTTGTATATAACATTAGAGTTGAGGGATGGGGAAGAGGATGGGAAGAACAATTTTAAAATATATTCTCTATCCACTTAGTAACGAAATATTGTGTTAAATGTTGTATAGGCCTATTAATAATATACCACTAAACACAGTAAAACATTTACGATTTATACTACTTTTTTAAAACTGTCCCTGTTATAGTCGATTGAAATAGTAAAGTCCATGTAACGACACCACTACGACGTTTATATTTTTTATAATTATTAATTAATACAAACGTTGAGAAGCAACTGTCAGTAATCTACCCACAGTCACACAGTAATAAATGTTCTTTGTATATTTTGTTTATATATCTAACAGTAACCACATTCACAGTAAGACAATTTCTATTCAAATGGCGACCAAAAGTGGTTAATACATACAGTATTTACAATATTGTAAAAGTATTGCAATACTATATATAAGTTTTATAAATTTATCGACTTGTGTTAAACCAAGGGCTCATAAATTTACCTACAAACTGTGAGATTGGAATGTTCCATTCATCGCAAATCAATACATTTGCATAAAGGTATATCAAATCTATCAAAATAGTATTTTTTAAAGAAAATCGGCCTGTCTTCAACATTATGATACTGTACTCGAGCTGTTCAACAGTTTATCAGCTATTAACAACAATTATCGTAGGAGGAGATAGGAAAATGCGAAGTATCCTCGTATTATTGTGTGCAGGTATTTTTTCATGAGCACATCCATTAGACAGTGTATACCACGATCGGAAACACCCCTATTTGGGGCAAATCGTTGAACCTAAATTCGTTTTAATTGTCAATAACTAATTATCTAACTAAATTTAATTAGTAAACAGGGTTACATCAGGTGGTTAAAATCAGTACCCAGATTCTACCCAACTTTATATACCATCGAGTAAACATTCTAGAAATAACACGCGATTTACCGAATTTTGCCCTTACGTAAATTTATATATAGATTAGTATGAATTTAATTTCTGTAGTGGTTCTTGGTACATTCAATTTTTTTTAAATATATATTTTTAAAACTGTAATGTTGCATCCATTCAATAATTAAATGTAACTGTCTATTATATTACTGTATGTGTGACTTATTTCTACCAAAACAACAAATATGAGGGCGTTTTAACGCTTTAATTGCGGTATAACAAAGGTACTCCGAACGTCATAAAGCCGTAGTTAGAGAATCACGATGTTGTAATTATGACGCCTATACATTTTTATGGGGTTAGGAATCTATTGGTTTCTGCCCTCAGCATCATTATCATTTTGATTGTTAAAACTATCTGTCAACAATGTAAAGATATAAACTGTAAAAATGCAATAAATTCATACCAATGTGTACACAAGAAATGATAACGGTAGAATCACATAAAATAAAAACTGATGACACCAAAAGTAATGGTACTTGATTACTAGATTAAAAAAACATTGAAAGTGGTTCAGCATTAGCAATATAAAGCAGTTAATGAAACGATTCTAGAGTTTTGAAAAATAAAAAGTTTGATATTCTACTCATACTGGAATGAGAAACTTTTAAGGAAATCAATGGAAACAATACACAGAAACGTGGAATTGACACATCTAGAAAGAAAGATATACGACCAAATCTACGTCTTTTCGACGAATCAAAATTGTGTTTATACATTGCCCATAAACATAAAAACCACATTTTAATTTTGTTTTTACTGTATATATAAATTATTTTGAATTAAGAAAAGTAGTACTAGGAGAATGTTAGGATGGCCACCAGAGCAAGTTTTAAAAACGTTTGTAATCAGACACAAACGGTATGTCAAAGATTTATCCATGAGATTAACATCAATTCTCAACGATTCTTTCGTGCATCAGAACATCTAAAAAATCATCATCTCTACCGTCTATCGTATAAGGACCATATGTTTACCAAAGCTAATACTTTTTAAATGCGTCAGCTTTCCCACTCGTGAACTTGCTACGTTGGACCTCATCTTGACGAACCTTGAAACTAAATACCACTCACCCGAAGCAATGTCTTCTATTGGTTATAGCGACCATGTTTGTAGTTTATAGAAACCTAAAGATCAAGTTACCAGAAATATTGTAAAATCTACTGGTGTTCCCCTTCTATGACATCATAATATCGGAGCGTTTGCCACCTGGCTTCAATCTCAGAATTGGAATGACATTTATTGCTGCATCTCTACACAGAGTAAAATTGACGTTTTTTTAATTCCAAATTGAACTCTGCTATCGATGTGTTTTTTTTTGCTTTAAAAAATATTAAAATCCACAACACTGACAGACCATGGTTAGTCCAGCATATCAGACAATTTATTTCTGATCGCCAAAAAGCATTCAAATCCCATGATTTATCACATTGGAAAGTTTGTTAAGTTTTAGTTAAAAGGGAAATTGCCAAAACCAAGGTTAAATTTAATGTTGATAGAGTAAGACAGTAGTAGATGTAGGACTTCAGTCCAAAAAGGAATGTCATACCCCCAGGGCATATTTCATATTTCTATTGTTTAATTTCCAGGTATTGTATTAATAATTAGTGAAAGGTCATTCTTTAAACCAGACCCGAAAGGAATGTCATATCCCCAGGGTATATATTATATTTTCTATTGTTTAATTTCCTGTTATTGTAATATTAATTAGTGAAAGGTCATTCTTTGTTCATTAGGAGAACGAGCCCTATTTAGCGTGAGCTTTTGCCTCTGGCATCTTACTTGTTTATTTTTGCCTAAAGCCAGTCATTAATGTCTTAGTCAATTAATAAATCACGTAACACCTTGTTCATCTTCCAGGCTCAGCCTTCCTTGCTTCTGATTGGCTGCAATGCACAGCCTATTTTGGAATTGGTCACTCATTGTATTTAGAAACCACCATTTTACCATGGGTACATTTTTTGAACACAAAATTAAAGAATGCAAGTGGTTAGCAAGGTCAGTTCTAATCTAACAGCAGGGAGCCAAAGAATGAACTGTAGAGATGAGTTTAAATTAAAAATTTATGTTTTGTGCACACAGACTAAAATCGCTGGAAAAGCAAAAACTTTTGTTTTGAAATTAAAACTATATTTATAAACTATTTCATGTTCTTCAGCTGAGATCTCAAAATGATCTCTATGGATTTGCCACCCCTCTAATGTTAAATATATAGGCCTATAATAAATAGTACAGTAATACTATTTCAAATTATAAGCAAACAATTAAATACCGTATTTTATAATCATGTGTTATATAATAGTTCCTTTATGTCTCAATTATAAACCCCTTTTCTTGAGTATACCCCAATTGTATGCACATTTATGGAGGAAATATATATTTATGTTTTCCTCAAATACATAGTTCAGTTTTTATTACACATTAATGTGACATTTGTTTGTCTAAGTTGTGTGAAGTAATGATACCAAAAATGATAACTCTTAATTTGTAACTCCTGAATTGTAATCAATAGATTAGGTCTAAGTACAATTTCTCAAAGAGGTAGCACAATTTCCCGAATGGGTAGCACAATTTCTCAAAGAGGTAGCACAATTTCCTGAATGGTTAGCACAATTATTTCTCAAAAAGGTAGTACAATTTCCTGAATTTTGCATATTGCACAATTTCTCAAAGAGGAGCACAATTTTTTTAATGGATTGCACACTTTCTCAAATGTAGGTAGCACAATATTTCGTGATTGTATGACCACAATTGTACTTGGAAGGTTTTAAACTATATTTAAAAAAATCACAGTGTGCAGAGGTTAGAAGGGTTGGAGGCTAAGTGATCTGCTGGGGTTAGTATCAATGACCACATGATTAATGTGAACTGGGGGTATGTTTTAACTGCATTTGAAAACCGTCATAGAGCCGGGGTTTGCAATAGAATTTGTACCAGGAAGTTTAACATTATAAGTTAAAAAATCCCCGAGTGCGGGTGTGTGTTGGGGAGGTGGGTGCATTTTAGGGCATCTGGATAATGAGTTATCAAATGATCGGGAATGTACTGTGAAGTTTTAAAACTACATAGGAAACCCGCCCGGGCGTGTATAATTGCTAGTCATCAATGTTTTAAAATACTAGAGTGCTAAAGTGAACATAATGTATGTAGGCCTATGTGCAGTTTTCTTAGAATAACATAAACAACTAAAACGAGGCCTAATCCCTTTATTATAATATCGTATAACATCAACTTGTTATTACACGAACGATTTGAGTAAAGCAGCGAAGCCGTCAACAAGTAAAACATCATTTCACTCTGCCTCAGGAATGAGCGCCAGGGATTATGCCGAAATGACCGGTGGTGAACCAAAGATTACAATAACTTCAACGAATCGGATTTTTCTGTCTGAAAAACGCCATGTAGTGGCCCAGCGCTGGGGTGAAGTTGTTTATGTATGCCTCAGAGAATTTTATCAAACAGAAGAAAATGGTGCCTTCAAATCTGGACCTCTAGGTATTAATTTACCCGTTCTGCTGTGGCAAAAACTTTTTACCAATATTGATTTAATTCTTCAAGCCCTAGCCGACTTGCAAAGAGACATTAACTTGGTGGAGGCAGTAAGAATCCCACTTTCGGACATACTACATGTGGTAGTTAGTAGCTGGAAAGAAGAGCAGTTTGTATGTATTCGCCATTGTTACCAGGCCGAAGAAGGAGGCGAGTTTAAACCCGGCAAAAAAGGTATAAACCTTCCAAAGAGACATGGTAAAAGTTAATTGAACAACACGGTGAAATTCAAAAGATGATTGAAGAGGTTGATAATGATAATGCGGTTACCGTCGATGGTGGTGGTGACGAAAACGACAACGGAGAACGTTTATTCAATTCAGAGCAAAATTACTATCCCCTGATGGGTTATCTGTGCAAAAGATAACAGGGGAAAATTTAGATTGTGATTACCTTCAACTTCTTGATAAAGGAACAGCCGATACATTGTTTAAAAAATGTGAGGAAGAGCTTGACTATTTTACCGGTGATCTTGCAAAGGTGAAAGTGTACGGAAAGTGGTTTGATATTCCTAGAAAATTAGTAATTCTCTTCGTTACGTGTTTAGAAGAGAATTTATATCTCATCGTAGTTGTACGACACGGTTTGGTATGCCGTGTGTTGTTATGCAAATGGAATTTTGCAGGTGTAGTGGGAAAGGGAGTATGTTTAGTCATTCGCGGTCAACACGTCACACTGTTAAGTTCATTACACCAGTTCGCGTTTTCCTTTTCACTATCTAATTAATTTTGTGCCGTTATGGATTTAGAACAGGGCGTAGTTGGAGACCAGGGTTACGTTGACATTGCTAGATAGAAGAGGCCGTGTCTAACATTGACAACGATCAGATTGAAAAGGCGAGGGAGCTGCTCAACGAAGGTATTAGGTTTATTGACAAACGCCAAAAAATTGTCAAAATTGCCGACAAGCATGGTTGGGATACCATACAGGCGTACGTGTCTGACGACCTTTCTAGCGATTCCGACGATGACAAGCGGAATTTAAACGGCGAGAGCGGGAGCGCAAACATAGGCGCTCTATTGGCAGCAGAGGACGCGGCAATTTTCGTTTTCAGTCCGTCGCACCAAGTTCAACGGGAGCTCTCCCAGGATTTCAGGCACCAACAGCAACCCGTGCTAACCGCAGCTACCAGGCTTGCTGGGGATGCGGCCAAGTTGACCACATCCAATACCAATGCCCTCAACGGGCAAGCAGTTCGCAGCAAGCAGGAGGAGCAAACAAGCATTAAGCAGATAAGTATTGATGACAATTAGGATATTTTTGACAACAATTACGAATATGAGACTAGTTTAGACTCTGAATTTCCCGGAGTCACAGGCCGTTTGCGCCGCTGTAGAGATTTTTGGTTAGAACACCTTAATCCACCTTTGTTTGTGATTGATATTTTAAATAAGGGTTACGTTATTCCATTTACACGTTTTCCACCCACAGTTTTTCTGACAAATAATCGTTCTAGTTTTAATCACCCCGAGTTTGTAGTCGAGGCCATTACAAAGTTGTTAAGTGTCGGTAGCATTAAAGAACACAATTCTCCGCCCTTCGTGGTCAATCCTCTCACGGTTTCTGAGGGGAAGAAGTTAAGACTAGTTTTAGATCTGCGACATGTGAACCAATACACTTTTGTTTCGAAATGTAAGTACTAGGGTCTCGTCACTCTAGCGGACATGTTTTCAAAGGGTTTTTATTTTTTCACTTTTGACCTAGAGTCCGGTTATCATCATATCGATATTTTTGAACCGCATCAGAAGTTTTTGGGGTTCAGCTGGAAGTTCGATAACCGTGTTCGTTACTTTACATGTTCCGTTCTCCCATTCTGATTAAATACGGCTAGTTATTGTTTTACGAAAATGCTGACGCCGTTGATTACCAGATGGCGATCAATGGGCCATGGCGCTATTTTGTATATTGATGATGGAATTTCGGGTCACGCTGACAAAATTTCCGCTCAAGCGGCTAGTCACATTGTTCAAAAAGATTTGGCGTCGTCTGGTTTTAAAGTTAACGTAGCAAAAAGTGATTTCATTCCCAGGCAGTCGGGTGTGTGGTTGGGCATGCTTGTAGATACTATTTCCATGCAGTTTAGCCGATAATAAGCTAGTAAAGACGCAGATTGCTATTCGAAAGTGCCTAAGTAGAAGTTCGCAACACATTCCTGTACGTGATATCGCTCGCGTCGCTGGTTTAATCATATCCGCATCGACCGCGATCGGTCGCTTATCGCGGTTGTTCACTAGACATTTGTACAGATCAATAGAATCTCGCGTTTCATGGTCGAGTAAAATTTTACTTTCAGTGGGTTCCATCAATGAGTTGCGATTCTGGCATGCTAATTTGGCGGGGGTAAACGGTCAGCCTATCAAGCCCATGGCGTGCGCAACGTCAGCAATCTATTCAGACGCAAGCGATTCAGGATTCGGCGGGTTCTCGGTACAACTGAGTGATTCGGTGTGCGCCGGGTTATGGTCTGACTCTGAGAGTAAGGAAAGTTCAACCAGCCGTGAATTAAGGGCACTTTTGTACGTACTGCGTTCATTAGGAACACAATTACGGGGCAAAAAGTTAAAATGGTATACTGATAGCCAAAACGCTTGTCGCATCATATCGGTAGGTAGTACCAACGCAAATCTACATGATTTGAGCATTGACTTATACAATTGCGGTATGGATCTTAACATCCACATCGAGCCAGAATGGCTGCCGCGCGAATTGAACTCGCGAGCCGATCAGTTGAGTAGATTCATTGATCCAGATGATTGGTCTCTTAATCGTAGCGTTTTTTCACATTTAGATAAACGATTTGGTCCGCACACAGTTGACAGATTCGCCTCGCACTATAACGCACAGTTGTCTCGTTTTAATTCACGTTTTTGGAATCCCGGTTGCGAGGCGGCGGATAGTTTGACACAAAACTGGGCTTGCGAAAATAATTGGGTTTTTCCGTCTGCTTTTATAGTCTTAAAAGCAGTGCAGCATATGAGGGAATGCAAATCTTACGGAACAGTGATTGTTCCGGAGTGGCCGTCTGCGCCGTTTTGGCCGGCTCTTTCACCAACACTGGGTTTCTTAAGGACATATTTGGTAGCACACAGTTTTGCCTAGATTAAATGATTTGTGCATTACAGGACGAGGACAGTGCCTCGCCTACAAACCAGAGAAACGATTATTTCAGAATGCGTTGCCTTTTAATTTACTCACCATGAGATTTGATTTTAGAAACGCATAAATCACATATTTTATAACTATGTTTGTATGTTTTATAGGCACAACTTGATTTGTCCCGTGTTCGGTGGTGAACGCATTTGGTTTGCGCATGTGCATAGTCATACCATCGTGGATGAGAGACATAGTTCACGAGTAACTGTGGGCGAGAGATATAGTTCACGAGTAACTAGTGTTTGGCCTACGATATGCGGCAGTGTATGGTCCACGAGCGACAAGGTTGAGCCTACGAAAGGCTTTTGTGTATACGAGATAGTAATGATCATTAGCTTACGAAGGGCTACGACCGTGTTCGAGAGGTCATTAGGCTACGGCAATTGCCGTTCATGGGTGATTCTTTTCGGTTCGATCCGATTAATGAGATATTTAAATCTTGAAAGAATTTCATTTAACTTCGATTTTGTATAGATGACAAATTTCGTTTTTGTAAAAGCACAAGTTAACGGAGTACTTACTCGAACGTTTCGATCTCTATCAGAGATCCTTCTCAACTGACTGCGGAGTGTTAATGCAGCTTGGTCATTCTTGACGTCATCTGTTGATGACGTTGTACGCCTCCGGTTGTAGGTTGGAGGTTGTGCGGGGCTCGGCCAGGTGATATGTCTATCAAATCATTGTACAAATGCGAGAGTTCGTGGGCTCCAGTGTCCCGGTTTATGGTCTTCTCTTTATTTCTCCTTATATGTAATGATTCTCTAATCTGTCTGTCTTTGCGTTTAGGCTCTTTGGTTAAGATGGTCTGTAATGGCAGATTTGTGTATGATCGAAGATGTGGATGTTCTGGAGGCCCTAGTCATTACTCCCCCCGTGTTTGTTGTAACAACTTTTTTGTGATCATTAATTCGTGTTTGTAATGCCCTCCCTGTTTCCCCAATGTAAACTTGTGGACAGTTGCGGCAGGTGACTTCGTAGATTACTCCACATGTATCCATCTTCTCGATTTTATCTTTTGGGTGGACGAGGCTATTCTTGATTTTATTTTGGGGTAGGAAATAGGTTCCGACATTGTGATAGGAGAGAGTGCGTCGTATTCTTTCTGCCATTCCTTTTACATAGGGGATTCCTATGCTACCTCGCATCTTGATCTTTTCCTTCTGTGGTTCGTGTCCTTTGTTCTTTTTTCTTTTTCGGTTTTCCATAAATCTCTGGAAGGACCACTCTGGATACTGGCAGTTGTGTAACGCTTTCTTGATGTTATCCATCTCAACTTTCCTCAAATCCATATCTCCCACTACCTTCTCAGTTCTGTCCACAAGCGTGTTTATAAGCCCAAGTTTGTGTTCGAGTGGATGATGTGAGTTGAAATGTAAATATTGGTCTGTGTGAGTGGGCTTCCGATAGACTGAGGTGGTAACTGTTCCATTGTCATTGAGTGTGATGAGCATGTCCAGGAAAGGTATTGTGTTGTTTGTCATCGATTCTGTGGTGAACTTGATATTGTCAGTTATATCGATGTTATTAAGATGTGTGTTAAATGTATGTACTGTACCTATGGGGATGATAGCTAATACATCATCAACGTATCGTTTCCAATACACAGGCTTGATGTTAGTGGGTGCCGTGTTTATGGCTTGATGTTCGAGCCACTCTAGATACAAGTTCGCCAATATAGGACTTATTGGGCTTCCCATAGCAATGCCTTGTATTTGCCTATAAATGTTACCATTGAACGAGAAATAGGTTTTGTTCACAATTAAACCGAGGAGCTCCATTATGTCTGTCACATGTAGTTTAGTTCTATCCAGAAGTGTCGGATCTGTTGTTAGGCGATTTTCGACAACTTTGAGGGCCTCTTCTACTGGTGTTTTTGTAAACAGAGATACTACGTCAAACGAGACAAATGTTTCACTTGGTTTGACTATTATTTATTTTAGTTCACTCGCCAACTCTCCTGAGTAAGTTACATGATGTTCTGTGTTTCCGACAAGCGGACCCAGGATTTTGGTGAGGAATTGTGCAACGGTGTAAAAAACGGTGTTGATGTTATCTACTATAGGTCTTAATGGCCAATTTGGTTTATGTATCTTCGGAAGACAATACAACCTAGGTACAATTTCAGCCGTGGGAAACAGCCATTCTTTCTCTCTGTAGTTGATTTTTTTTTCTTTGAACAACCTGCCTATGATGTTGACCACTTTTCGTTTATAGTTTTGTGTTGGATTACGTTTTAGCAGTTCGTAAACATTAGTGTCGCTCACCATGGTTCCCACTTTATCTTTGTAATCATTAGTATTTAGGATGACAGTAGATCTACCTTTATCCGCTGGGAGAATAAGAATAGATTTATCTTTCTTCAAGTTGTTTATGGCCTTTCGTTCTTTGGGGGTTAAATTTGAAGGTGGTAGAGTGGTAGATTTTACAATAGCTACAATTTTACTGCGAACGGTGTCTTGTTCTTCCAGGGGGACGAGATCAGCCGCTTTTTCAGCCGCTACTATGAGATCGTCAATGGGCATGGATCGTGGGCTCGCCGCATAGTTCAATCCCCTTGGTAATGCTGATATTTCGTCCTCACTAACCAACTTACTAGACAGATTTACCACCCATTTTTCTCTTAAGATCTTACCGGATAAATCCTGTTCTTGATGTAAATCTCTAGCTGCGTTTTCTGCTTTGTTTTTCCACCACAACAGTTTGTTTTGTTGTCGTGATCGGCATTTTAAGAATTCCGCTTCACACACTTTGTTTACGTGATTACATACATTGGTATTCCCTCCGTTGGGAATTAGCGATACGATTTCCTCATTTAAATCTTTCTTTTTGCCTTCTAACTGTGTGATTTTGTTGGTGGTGATTCTTATTCTCTCACGTAAAAGCTGTCTTTCTGCATGTTTTATTATTTCCTCTGCTTTAGACGATTTAATCGGTCGATATAATTTCAGGCTCGGAGGGGTAATGTCCAACCGCTTACAATGAAGGGAGAATACCCGGTGATTTCTCTGCCGTGAAATTTTCTTCGCGATATTTTCCTGTTTGCGTACGATGTTGATGGTTTATTGACCATATTTTTCTCTTAAATCTTGAAAGAATTTCATTTAGCTTCGATTTTGTATAGATGACAAATTTCGTTTTTGTAAAAGCACAAGTTAACGGAGTACTTACTCGAACGTTTCGATCTCTATCAGAGATCCTTCTCAACTGACTGCGGAGTGTTAATGCAGCTTGGTCATTCTTGACGTCATCTGTTGATGACGTTGTACGCCTCCGGTTGTAGGTTGGAGATATTTAAAGCTCAATATAGTTTCGTATGTTGATAGCCTCTTGAGAGGGGGAAATCTTTTTGTTGGTTTGTCTAGTTGAGGGTGTGCATGCATCGTGTCTTTGACCTAATTTACCTGTCTGGTTTCCTTTTTCGTTTCAGACGTGCTCAGCAGTGGGGTCTGGAGCGAGTTTGAAGCTGATAGTAACATCAGCAACAATGAGTATCTTTCAGGTCTGGTCTCTTCACTCAAAGAGTCGGTGTTGGCTTCAAAGGCCGGGTCTACTACAAGCAAATACAGCGGAGGTTGGAAGCGATGGAAGGTCTTTGCGGTGCAGTTTAAGCTGCAAGTATTTCAGGTTAAACCTACAGAATTGGCCTTATACATCGAACACCTCAAGTTTTCTGCGTCATCAGTTTCGCCAATCAATTCTGCCATTTACAGCATACGATGGGCTCATAACCTGGCCGGTATTTCACCCCCTACGGACAGCAATTTCTTGAAGTCGGCCATTGAAGGCAGTCGCCGTAAGCTTGCAAAGCGCAGGTCGCTAAAGGCACCAATATCTTCAGAGGTCCTTTCAACGTTGGTCGCTGCCAAGGGTAGTTTAAGCGCTTCAGTCATCGACCTCAGGCTGCTTTTTATTTGTTTAGTGTCATTCTCTGGGATGTTACGATGTGATGAGGTAATTAATTTACGTTTGCGTGACATATCAATTTTCAAGGATCACATGGCCGTGTTCATAGCCAAAAGGAAAAACGACCAGTTTCGAGAAGGGCATTCGGTCTTTATCGCCAGGTCAGGCAAGCCCACATGTCCAGTCGCCATGGCTGAACGTTATATTGCCGCTCTCGGTGTTTCTTCACCATCCCATCCTTTAATTTGCGGTTTTCGTCGTTCAAAAAGTCACGGTCTTAAGCCCACGGCTAAGGCAATATGTTATACGACCGCTCGGGATTTGATTCTGGCGGGTCTATCACAATACGTGGACGATCCCAAAGCTTTGGGCACCCATAGCTTGAGAGCAGGGGGAGCAACCGAGGCTGCTTCTACGGGTTCCGTCAATGAAAGATGCATCACTCGCCAAGGGGGATGGAAATCGTCTACCTCAAAGGATATGTACGTTAAGGACTCGCTTTCTAACAGGTTATCTGTGTCACGAGCTATGAAGCTCTGAATTGCTACTATTTGTATTTTTATTGGGTATTTGTTGTGTTCTACCTTGGGTTTAAAATAAAGTTTCTTTTAGTTTTACCCATAATCCGAACTTTTTCGCTCGCAACGGTTATGGTAGTTGGCGTGTGTAGCCGCACCTGCCCAGAATAAATGTTTTTCAAACAGATAGTTTGTTTTTGTTGGTTCTTGTATAGGGTTAACGGGGACTGAGATGAGATTTAGTAATTCTCTTCGTTACGTGTTTAGAAGAGAATTTATATCTCATCGTAGTTGTACGACACGGTTTGGTATGCCGTGTGTTGTTATGCAAATGGGCTTGTGCAGGTGTAGTGGGAAAGGGAGTATGTTTAGTCATTCGCGGTCAACACGTCACACTGTTAAGTTTTTGTTAATATTCTTATATTAGAAGTTGCCTAGTATTGTATTATTTTTCTGTCATACCACATCATACGGTAGCGAAATACCCGTTTCATGCACGGTATCGCATGGTAATATGTTATGTATTATTTCCAGTCGCTCTCGACCTTGGAGTTTTTCAATGTCATTCAACGTACTGTGCACTCGGTCGCCACCACGGGGCCGGATAGGAATTTTCAGAGATTTTTCCCCGATTCAATCATTTCCGGGGTTTTTCGCGCCGCGGCTCTAGCCAGCTATGTCCCAGAAGGACACATTCATTAATAAGCTGTTTCATAGCGGTAGCTTTAGTATCTAAGGCTGACAGTTTGTGAATTTGGAAAACTCGACTATAATTTATAGGTAGCTGCTGGACCCAAAACACGTCTGGGAGAAGAGAGTCTATATGAAAGCCTTCGCTGATAATACAGTATTAGAGAGTTTACGAAACACGACGGGAGCTCAGACAAACGAGTGATTGACAGTGATAGCCACGCCCACTGGCGACACTGCGCCTGCGTAAGTAATTTCACCAGTTGTCGTCTGGTAGAAGACAACTGCAAAATTGCTGTTTTGCAGTTCACAGTGCACGAATAAAAAACACAAACAATGACTTCTCAATTAGCTGCCCAAAGTATGTATATTTGGTTATGTTTATATTTAAAATGATCATCAATTAAATAATGGGATCCTAAATAATGTTTGCATCGATTTCTGATTTATGACCTAATTTAATAATAGATAAAATTATCACTTAAAATAAAGTGCCATTTGCTGCCTAAACTAAAAGTAGGCTAGGCCTAGCCTACTAGGCCTAGCCTAGGCCTAGAAAGAATAGGCCGCACCTAGGCCTAGTAGCTATATACTATCTAGGCCTAGGCTACTAGGCCTAACTAAACTACGGCCTATTCTATGCCTGGTCCTCCTAGAGGCCTAGCTAGGCTGGGAAGGCCCTCTATTTTTTAACCTCCTATTCATAATGCCATGCTCGTAGGTAGGCCTAGGCCCCTACTAGGCCAGGCCTAGCTAGGCTAGGCCTAATTGTTTTTTTAAAATATAGGTAGGCCTAGCCTAGCCTAGGCCTATATATTTTTGTGGCAATACAAGTTGAATATATGTTTAGCCTGGCTAGCATTAGACTAGCCTCTAAGGGTAGGCTAGGCCACCTAGGTAGGTTCTACTAGGCCTATGCCTAGTAGTAGTACAGTACTAGCTATATGCTAGTAGGCCCAAGCAAGACACACAAAGTTAGCTTTTGGCGCAACCCATCCTACTTCTACTCTAGAGACTAGCTAGGTCATACCAGTCATTTTTCATCCAGACCTGTCTACATTGGTTTTACCTAGGCCCTAGACTTGGTTTGAGGCCTAGCCTACTATAATATACTTAGCTATAACAACATCAATGACAGAATACTTTTATTCTGTAGTGTTATTGATTGATATTACATACATTTTTTATCCTATTTTAGCAAAAAAAATATCTCCAACTAAGAAGTGGTCTCCATAAAAGGATGACCAGTTAGTGAAGGAAATGATTACATTGGATCCTTTCCAGTACAGAGAAAGAACGCAGCAACGCGGAAAAGTATGGAAAGACATTGCAGGCAATCTTTCACCATCTTTCGACTTTAACTTAGATGGAAGAAATGTAAGGGATAGATGGAATCTATTAAAGGACAAGTTGAAGGCAAAATTGAGTAATGAGATAAGAGGGTCTGGTATCTCTCCACCAGCATTATCAGAAACAGAAGCTGCAATAGAAGATTTGCTAAGTCAAGTCAGGAGAAAGATGCCTTAAACATAAGATCAGAGAGTAGTGATGCAGCCGCAGCACGAGCTGCAGGTGAAGAGCTAAGGAAGCGCTCATTAGAGACATTTCAGACTAAATCAAGGTAAATTGATCTTGAAGACATATTTAATCCATTTTTGACATGTTTTTACTAATAAAAGTAAAGCAATACAAAGACAAAAATGTAGACAGAGATGATGTAATTAAAACTTGATCTCATACTACAATATGTATGGTAAGCAGTACGTAGACAAAACCATTTCTATCTGTCTATATAATGTACATGATATCATGTTGTCTATTTTTTCCCAAAACTAAGTATACCAATAATTATGAGCAGTCATAGTTTATTGTACATGAAAAAGAATTGCACAATATTATTATTTGGACATATATTTTTATTTTTATATATTAACAGAGAGGTAAATGCCAAACAAAGCAGAGCAAGTAGTACCATGGAATTTTTAAAAGTGAAAATGGAGAGTGATGCTGCTGCTAAGAAGAAAGCTGAAGAGATGCAATCAAGTATGTTGTTGATGATGAAACAACAAATGGAATTAACTCGTCAACAGATACAAAATCAAAACGTTCAAATGAATAAACAAATGGAGCTCATGAGATGTAGACGGAAATCTGTAAAATCTTGTTCAATAAATAATAACTTCGTTTTTGCTGTCAACCAGGCCGGTATTATAATAAGTCACTGTCAAATAATCATTCGATAATGGTCAAAACTTTATTTTGGCTCTGTCAACATAAAGGGAGGTATTTACAATGACTTTCTTTTGACTGTCAATCTAGGCCAATGTTATAATAATACGCCGTCAGATATTAAATCATTGAAACAGTCCTGGTAAATTTTTTTTGGTTATCAGATGCCGTGGGAGGGTCCAATCAATTATCGTCAGAAGGTGAACAATCAGTCTAGGTAGCAGCAGCAGATTATTAGGAACGCCTGCTCCATTAATAATTTTTACATTATCTATTTGTTTATTAGCCTTCTCCTAACACAATTATATTTTCTTTAAAAAAGGTTTATAAGTGGTTTCAACATTTATGATAGTAATGTCACAGTTCTGTGTCTGGACGCAAGTTCATAGACCTACTAGTTATATTATTCATATTAACTGATACTTACTCTTCATTTACCGTAAAGTTCAGTTTTAATGAAATATATAATATAAATTGGCTTCGTAACAATTAATTAGTGTTGAAAAGGTTAGTTTTTTGGTGATAGGTGAAAATGACATGTAACTTCGTGATCAATTTATTTTTTTGGTATAAAGGCCCAATTACACTATGACGATAATGACGGACGATAAATATATAGCATGCATTTTCTTTACATAAACCAAAAGAAATTAGAAAGGTTTTCGTTCTAGACCTATAGGATAATCATTTATGCTGTCTTTGATAAAAATAATGTTTTTCAAATTCCAATCAAATGACGTCATGATAAATAAAAACAATAAAATCGCTGTATTGTCACGATATTATTGGTCTTACTAATCATGACGTCATTTGATTGGACGTGTGAAAATATAATTTTCATCAAAGGAATTGTTTATATTTATTTTGGTTTATGTATTAAAAATGCACATTTGTCTATTTATCGTCAATCGTTATCGTCCTAGTGTAATGGGCCTTATGCTGTAAATGTTCAATTAATTGATCATTCCGATTTTATTAGTTGGACTCTTGCACAGTTGCTGTCTAATCGTTGTTGTGTAATATCATTTCGAACCATATTAAAATCATAAAGAGATTCATATTCCTTAACATGTGGCTGTGCATGGAAGTCCGGTCTACAAAAACTCGGGCCCGGGATGATTGTTATTGGGCCTGAAAGTGTTGGTGAATTCATAATTATACTTAATATTATATTTAATGGGGCGACTTTTTCTCATTCTCACAGATTTCCTCATCTTTATCGTTTCAAATTAATTAATTAAATTTCAGTATATCACCGGGCGGTTTAGAATTAATGTTCATTGCCTAATGTGTTTATACTGTATATATAAAAGTATCTCTTCGGAGATCCCGCCTCGTGTATAAAAATACTGAAAGATGAGGGCGTATCAATTTGATCTCGGGTTCGCGTGCGTACAACTGAGGACTAGTGCTGTTCCGCCGTACCACGACGAGAATGTTAAAGAGTCGCTATCCAATCGAGTTTGAACAATACCATGAAAGCCCCAGTGGTCTAATGGTTAGGACATCTGCATATCAAGCAGGCGGTCCGGGTTCGAGTCTCGGTTGGGGCGACTTTTTCTCATTCTCACAGATTTCCTCATCTTTATCGTTTCAAATTAATTAATTAAATTTCAGTATATCACCGGGCGGTTTAGAATTAATGTTCATTGCCTAATGTGTTTATACTGTATATATAAAAGTATCTCTTCGGAGATCCCGCCTCGTGTATAAAAATACTGAAAGATGAGGGCGTATCAATTTGATCTCTGGTGCGCGTGCGTACAACTGAGGACTAGTGCTGTTCCGCCGTACCACGCCGAGAATGTTAAAGAGTCGCTATCCAATCGAGTTTGAACAATACCATGAAAGCCCCAGTGGTCTAATGGTTAGGACATCTGCATATCAAGCAGGCGGTCCGAGTTCGAGTCTCGGTTTGGGCGAATTTTTCTCATTCTCACAGATTTCCTCATCTTTATCGTTTCAAATTAATTAATTAAATTTCAGTATATCACCGGGCGGTTTAGAATTAATGTTCATTGCCTAATGTGTTTATATATATAAAAGTATCTCTTCGGAGATCCCGCCTCGTTTATAAAAATACTGAAAGATGAGGGCGTATCAATTTGATCTCTGGTGCGCGTGCGTACAACTGAAGACTAGTGCTGTTCCGCCGTACCACGCCGAGAATGTTAAAGAGTCGCTATCCAATCGAGTTTGAACAATACCATGAAAGCCCCAGTGGTCTAATGGTTAGGACATCTGCATATCAAGCAGGCGGTCCGAGTTCGAGTCTCGGTTGGGGCGACTTTTTCTCATTCTCACAGATTTCCTCATCTTTATCGTTTCAAATTAATTAATTAAATTTCAGTATATCACCGGGCGGTTTAGAATTAATGTTCATTGCCTAATGTGTTTATATATATAAAAGTATCTCTTCGGAGATCCCGCCTCGTGTATAAAAATACTGAAAGATGAGGGCGTATCAATTTGATCTCTGGTGCGCGTGTGTACAACTGAGGACTAGTGCTGTTCCGCCGTACCACGCCGAGAATGTTAAAGAGTCGCTATCCAATCGAGTTTGAACAATACCATGAAAGCCCCAGTGGTCTAATGGTTAGGACATCTGCATATCAAGCAGGCGGTCCGAGTTCGAGTCTCGGTTGGGGCGACTTTTTCTCATTCTCACAGATTTCCTCATCTTTATCGTTTCAAATTAATTAATTAAATTTCAGTATATCACCGGGCGGTTTAGAATTAATGTTCATTGCCTAATGTGTTTATATATATATATATATATATATATATATATATATATATATATATATATATATATATATATATATATATACTCAGGTTGAAATTTTCAGACCGTTTGGATAGAGTGCTCAATACCAAGGTAGAGCATAAAATAATAAATAAAATAACAGCAGAAAACTTGGTTACTTCATTGTTTTAATCACTACAAATTTGTTTTGTACGACCAGCATGTAGCTGGCCGCACTCTTCAGGTGAAATATAAAACATATGTTATGTTTTATATTTCACCTGAAGAGTGCGGCCAGCTACATGCTGGTCGTACGAAACAAATTTGTAGTGATTAAAACAATGAAGTAACCAAGTTTTCTGCTGTTATTTTATATATATATATATATATATATATATATATATATATATATATATATACATATATAATTATATTATTATACAATTGAAAGCAAAACCCGTTGAATCTCAAATCATTAGGACTAGAAATTTGGCTTATCAATCAAATAAATATCGTTCAAAATGAAACTCCAACCTCTCTAATCAAAAGATTGAACTCGAAACTTACCGTTTTTTTTAATTGGGTATGTTGAAACATTTCAATATTCATTTAAAAAAGTACATTAATTATGGTATTGATCAGTGGCTATAGAGGCGTAAAAACCCTCGGTCAATATCATGTAAAATGCACTGTGGAAGGGTCATTATTAAGACTGCAAAATTGGGCTTTTCAACAAATAAATACTTTCGTTCAAAATGTAAAATCAAGGCTGAAAAATTGGGCTTATCAACAACAAAATATTTTATTATTAGACGCGATAACATCAAGGATAATCAGTATAATTATTAATATAGCCACTGTTACTAGTTTTATTCTACATGCTAAAGTAAATAAAAATCCACTAGAAAACAAACAAGTCTGAATGTTATGCTTATTAGCCATGTTATGTTTGTTACTGTAGGCCTATGATTGTTTGCAATGTCCACATATTATTTCCGTGGGCATATCCATAGTGTATCACTCACAAAAAAGACGTGTGAGGTTCTTTCTTTAGATTTTGAAGAATGATTTGTGTTACAGGTTGACACATGAGTCAAATGCTCAAGATATTGGCTAACGCCATGGGACCCTTGGCTTATCAATGAATAATAAATACAGTACTAGGCCTACTTTCGTTCAATTGAAATCGGAATCTGACTGTTTAATTAAATTGGGTGTGATTAGGCCTAAACAAATAATAATAAGGTACAATAAAAACAAATGCATCAGAGGCGTAAAGAACCCACGGTCAATATCATGTAGAATGTATATGGTATAAGCACTTTGGAAGGGGTCATTGTTATTCAACTGGAAAATTCGGCTTATCAACAAATAAATAATTTCGTTTAAAATGTAAAATAAGACTGCAAAATTGGGCTTATCAACAAATAAATACTTTCGTTCAAAATGTAAAATAAGACTGCACAATTGGGCTTATCAACAAATAAAATACTTTTTTTTTCAAAATGTAAAATTAAGACTGGAAAATTGGGCTTATAAACAAATAAATACTTATTTTCAAAATGTAAGAAAACATTTTTTAAATACAATCCTTAAGCTCTGTCTATACTATCAAACTAAATATGATGTGCCCATATTATATAGACATGACGATGTCATATCACTACGATATTCGGGCATATCACTACCATAATTATTTTGGCACATCACACTTTTTTTGTTAAACTAGTTGGGACAGTGTAGACACAGAACTATGTGATCGAAACATAAGTCGGAATTGGACTGACGCGATTGATTTAATTGGGTATTTTTATTAATGTAATGATTCATTAAAAACTATAATACCGATACGCGTTTGGTATTGATCAATGGTGTAAAAAACCCTGAGAAATAATGTTATATTAACGCGATTTGTTGGTGATTGCTTAGCAATAATACAACCCATATTTATTTATTTATTTATTTATTCTGGTTTATTAAAAACAAAGACATGGCAGTACAAAACTGAATTGCGTCCAGTAACATAAACATTAAAAATATATCAAAAACGAGCAAGATTTACACAAACATCCAATATAAAAATATATATATATATATATACAAAATGCATAAAAAAAAAAATAAAGAATATACAATTACAAATTTACAAAGATATATATCAAAAACGAGCAAAATTACACAACCATCTAAAATAAAAATATATATATACACATAAATTCATAAAAAAAATAAAATAAAGAATATACAATTACAAATTTAAAAACTGCGAGTAAAATTATTAATTATCCGTAGGCCTATCAAAATTAAGAATTTATAATATTATTATAAATACCTATTACAAATCCATTCATATAACTTTTCATCGCGAACCGAAAATGTATAAATGTTATTCTACAGACAGTAATTATATATTCAAAAGCCATATTATTATTATTATCAACTAGATGGTACGCTCGCTTCGCTCGCGTACCATCTAGGTCGTGCCCACAGATGGTTCTCGAATACTAATAATGTCAGCGTTAAAAAACTGGCGATTTCAAATGTACGTACCGCAGGACAATAATACATGTCGTTTACAGGAACGAATAAAATAGACACTGTGATTTATGTACTCAACTAAAATTAGCACCCTAGGAATTACTTCCGAAAAAGAAACTTGTCACAAAATGAGACCAATTGTTTAAGTCAAATTTAAACAAACTTAATTTGTGTTTTATATGTAACATTAGGGTTGAGGGATGGGGAAGAGGATGGTGCAAAGAGGAACATTCTTTATTTATTTAGTAACGAAATATTAATTGTTTTCATGTTTTACAAATAATATACCACTAAACACAGTAAAACATTGCGATGTAATACTTTTTTGAAACTATCACCGTCATAGTCGATTGAAAAGTACAGTACGTGTAACGACACATCACTACGACGTGTATATGTTTATATAATGTATAACAATTTGTGAAAACCACCTCTATTCGGGACAAATCATAAATTCGATTTAATCTTCAATAAATATTAAATTATCTAACTCAACTTAATTAGTAGGCCTAATGGTTTTTAATTGTTTCTTAGAGCTAATTCATACTTAAGTTGGTTCCTACCCTACCCACCAAAGTTGTTCTGCGTTTAGGGCATGTGATGCACTGTAGGCCTATCCTCTACTGGCTTTACAACGCTACTCATGCCAGTGAGGGAAGGGTGATGATGTGGGTGGTTTAACTGCAATAATAAAGATTTGTACATAAATATACTGCGACTGAAAACGCTAGCTCATTATCCGTTTAAACAAAATTATATCCAACCTCTGCAGCACAGATTGAAAAAAAAAATGGATCGAATTTCTGTTATGAGTATACAGTACTTTCCTTTACGACGCCTGAGGGAATAGAAACTTGTGGAACGACACAGAGATTGGAATGTTCCATTCTTCGCAAATCAATACATTTGTATAAACGTATATTAAATCTATCAAAATAGTATTTTTTAAAGAAAATCGGCCTGTCTTCAACATTATGATACTGTACTCGAGCTGTTCAACCGGTTTTCAGCTATTAAAAACAATTATCGTAGGAGGAGATAGGAAAATGCGAAGCCTCCTCGCATTTTTGTGGCGGGTATTTTTCAAGATGGAAATCCATTAGACAGTGTATACCACGATCGGAAAACACCCCTATTTGGGGCAAATCGTTGAACCTAAATTCGTTTTAATCGTCAATAACTAATTATCTAACTTAATTTAATTAGTAAACAGGGTTACATCAGGTGGTTAAAATCAGTACCGAAAGTACGAACCAACTTTATATACCATCGAGTAAAAATTCTAAAAGTAAGGCACGATTTACCGAATTTTGCCCTTACGTAAATTTATATATAGATACCTAAATGCGATAGTAATAACCACATAAACATACATTATTCCCAATACAAGTGTGTGCGTTTAATTCTAGAAAGAAACGACTGTGCTGACAGGCCAATGACATAAATCACAAGTAAAGTCCCAATTGTTCACTTGCGTTTTGATTGGCCAACATATTATATTAGATTAATGAAGACTGTTCTTACAACTGTCCAGTCAAAAAGTTACGCGGCGTTTTTTGTAAGAAATATTTCTTGTTATTCTTTGTTTTTCGTCTATCCCAAGGTTAAGAGTGATTTAGAAAGATGTTAGGTTATTGTTAGCATACGTTTTCTTTCGGCGCCGTGAATTTGCGTTCACATGTAACAGGTCTTCACTGATGTAATAATTGATTTAACAAAAGGCACTTAAGATGTTTAAATTTAATTTCATGCATATTATTATTATTTAGGCCTACATTATAAAATAGGTTCAATAGAAAGTAAAAAGATACAAGGCTATTCAATTTTAATTTTGCTTACATTTCCTTGGCATCTGAAACGAAGATTGTAATTAGTTTTGTTGGTTTGTTATTTATGTGCAACGGTTATGGTGTGTGGCCGCACCTGCCCAGAATAAATGTTTTTCAAACAGATAGTTTGTTTTTGTTGGTTCTTGTATGGGGTTAACGGGGACTGAGATGAGATCAGGTTAGTTCCATTATTTTTTTATCCGTGGTTTTGTATTAATGACTTGTTAATTACTTGTAGGCCTATATCGTTTCCTTTGTTTTTCTTTATTTACCGCTGGGTAGCTATAGGTGTAATTTACTCTTTTACTGTAAATTATTTTATTTGTGCGTGTTCATTTACATCTCGCCAAATAAGATTCTTAAATTACTATGTAATGTATGGTTTTCCCCTCTGCAGGTTTCGTTTGGCGATTCGGGCTTAACTTACAAATATTCAGGCAATACAGTACCAGCTTTACCGTGGCCACCATTCCTGAAAGATCTCCGCGATCTTTTAAAAACGGTTACAGGACATTACTTCAATTTTGTCTTGGTCAATCGGTAAATATTCTTGTTTATTATTTTGTTTGTTTTAATTCTATTGTGCAAGTGTTATTTTACTTACATACATCCCCCCTCCCCCAATGGATAATAATAATAATAATAATCTCATGTTAAAATACTTTATTTTCTATTGTATTTTGTCGTTACTCTATAGATATGCTACTGGCAGTGATTACATTGGCGAACACAAAGATGATGAAAAAGACATGAATAACTTTAGTCCAATCGCCTCTGTATCATTGGGGCAAACACGTATGTTTAGATTTCGACATGGTGATGCGCGAGGTAAGAGTCCCAAAAGAATAATTAAGCCAGTAACTGTTGATCTTAAACACGGTACATTATTAATGATGAATTATCCCACTAATGAGTACTGGTACCATTCACTGCCTAAAAATCAATCCATCAAGCTACCAAGAATAAATCTTACGTTTAGAGAGATATATATATATAGCAGCAAAAAACATCAACCAATCACAAATCTGAGCTACTAGTTAAATAATAAATAAACGAAACAAAGACAAAAGAAAAGGAAATACACCAAACAAATCATTTTCGTCTCGAAGTTATATTAATGTAAATTTTTCCTTCACAAAATCACAGGAGACGCGTTTAACGTTTCCAATTGTAAAGCAGTTTCAAATCATACTGTAAAATATCTACCGATATATATTTTGCTAGTCACTCATCATTTTATTACATCACATTATTCAACTCATTAGGTGTAATATCTTTACACAAATCCTTTATATCTTTACTTTTTTTCTTACCAGCTCATAACAAACATGAATATTACTCTAAAGGATTTATACTCAATGTACGATAACCCCCCCCCCCCCCCCCTTTTTAAAGTCTGCATAGCGGCACGAGAAAACAATTAATAATGGGGATAAAAAGTTTGTCTTACATTGTTATACAGTAACCTGTGTTTTTCTCTGTTTACACCATCTCATTGTTTATAATTATGTATGTTAATGTCGATATAGTGTTTCTCTAGTACAGTTTATTACTTGTTTATACTCGTAAAGTTTGCAGGCCTCCATGTTGTTGGTATATTTTGTAAAAATTTTATTTATGTTTACTTTTTAAAAATCGTTTTATTTGCATTTTATCTCCTCCTGGTTAAAATGAGTGTGATGTTGCTTAAAAAGTTAACAAGTATAACCACTAAAACGGTTCATTACCTGTAGGAAATCATCAATATTGTAACATGCGGTAAACAATACAAATTAGTTTCACAAATTATTTAAACAATAACACTAACAAATTATTAGAATTTAAGAAAACAAAGGTGTACAGATTTTATTTCGATAAAAAAAGTGTACAAAAATAACTTTACAAAAAATGTACAGAATAAATTAACAACAAAAAAAATTCACACATTAAACTAATTCTTATAAAGGTGTACAGTGTACATTGGCCACAGACATTCTTAAAACGAGGTGTACAGCTTTTATTTAAAAAAAAAAGTATACAGAAATAATTGTACAAAAAGTGTATAGAATAAATTTACAAAAAAAGTTCACACATTAAACTAATGCTTATAAAAGTGTACATGTCGATGTGTACATGTAACGTGGCATTACCATTAAGAAACAAATATAAACCAAACACTTAACAGCTAAAACAGCATAGCGATCGTTTTCGTACGAAAACAATACCTCCAGCAGGTATATCAACTTTAGTATTTTAAGTATAGGGCCTACACGTTACAAACACACACCCTCTTGAATTGTAGGTACAGGCCTTTTGCCGTTCGTAATTCAAACTGTTCGGAAAATTGAAGTTAATATTCTGAGATTAGGCCTATGTCTATGACTGCATTCTAAAACGTCTCCATATGCGATTTGAAGCTATGTTGCACAATTTGATGTTTTGTGTGAAAAAGTTTTGTCGAAATATTCAAAATAATCTAAAACGTTTTCAAATACGATTTTGATGTTTTTGTGTGAAAAGTTTTAACGAAATACTCAAAATGGTCTAAAACGGTTTGAAGTGTGATTTTAAGCACTGTGATGTTTTTGTGTAACCAAGTTTCATCAAAATTCACAAAATGATTTAAAACTTCTCCAAATGCGATTTGAAGCTATTTTGTACATTTTGATGTTTTGTGTAACCAAGTTTCATCGAAATACACAAAATGGTCTAAAACGTCTCCAAATTCGATTTGAAGCTATTTTGTACAATTTGATGTTTTGTGTGAAAAAGTTTTGTCGAAATGCTGAAAATGGTTTAAAACGTTTCCAAATACGATACTAAGCTATTTTGTGCACTTTGATGTTTTTGTGTGAAAAGTTTTATAGAAATGCTCAAAATGGTCTAAAACGGTTTGAAGTGTGATTTTAAGTACTTTGATGTTTTTGTGTAACCAAGTTTCATCGAAATGCTCAAAATGGTCTAAAAAGTCTCCAAATGCGATTTGAAGCTATTTTGTACAATTTGATGTTTTGTGTGAATAAGTTTTGTCGAAATGCTGAAAATTGTTTAAAACGTTTCCAAATACGATACTAAGCTATTTTGTGAACTTTGATGTTTTTGTGTGAAAAGTTGTATCGAAATGCTTAAAATGGTCTAAAACGGTTTGAAGTGTGATTTTAAGCACTTTGATGTTTTTGTGTAACCAAGTTTCATCGAAATGCACAAAATGATTTAAAACGTCTCCAAATGCGATTTGAAGCTATTTTGTACATTTTGATGTTTTGTGTGAAAAAGTTTTATCGAAATGCTCAAAATGGTATAAAACGTTTCTAAATACGATATTAATCTATTTTGTTCACTTTGATGTTTTAGTGTGAAAAGTTTTATTGAAATGCTCAAAATGGTCTAAAACGTCTCCAAATACGATATTAAGCTATTTTGTGCACTTTGATGTTTTTGTGTGAAAAGTTTTATCGAAATGCTCAAAATGATCTAAAACGGTTTCAAATGTAATTTTAAGGACTTTGATGTTTTTCTGTAACCAAGTTTAATCGAAATACACAAAATGGTCTAAAACGTGCAAATGCAATTTGAAGCTATTTTGTACATTTTGATGTTTTGTGTGAATAAGTTTTATCGAAATGCTCAAAATGGTCTAAAACGTCTCTAAATGCGATTTGAAGCTATTTTGTACAATTTGATGTTTTGTGTGAAAAAGTTTTACAGAAATGCTCGAAATGGTCAAAACGGTATCAAATGTGATTTTTAGCACTTTGATGTTTTTGAGTTAACAAGTTTTTTCGAAAATCACAAAAGGGTCTAAAATGTCTTTAAATGCGATTTGAAGCTATTCTAAGCACTTTGGTGTTTTTATGTAAACAAGTTTTTTCGAAAATCACAAAATGGTCTAAAACGTTTCCAAATGCGACTTGAAGCTATTCTTAGCACTTTGGTGTTTTTATGTTAACAAGTTTTTTCGAAAATCACAAAATTGTCTAAAACGTCTCCAAATGCGATTTGAAGCTATTCTAAGCACTTTGGTGTTTTTATGTTAACAACTTTTTTCGAAAATCACAAAATGGTCTAAAATGTCTCCAAATGCGATTTGAAGCTATTCTTAGCACTTTGGTGTTTTTATGTTAACAAGTTCTTTCGAAAATCACAAAATGGTCTAAAACGTCTCCAAATGCGATTTGAAGCTTTTCTGTACACTTTGATGTTTTGTGTGAAAAATTTGTGTCGAAATGCTCAAAATGGTCTAAAACGTTTTTAAATACGATATTAAGCTATTTTGTGCTCTTTGATGTTTGTTTTTGTGCGAAAAGTTTTATCGAAATGCTCAAAATGGTCTAAAACGGTTTCTAATGTGATTTTAAGCACTTTTATGTTTTTGTGTAACCAAGTTTTTTCGAAAATCACAAAATGGTCTAAAATGTCTCCAAATGCGATTTGAAGCTATTCTTAGCACTTTGGTGTTTTTATGTTAACAAGTTTTTTTCGAAAATCACAAAATGGTCTGAAACGTCTCCAAATGCGATTTGAAGCTATTTTGTACATTTTGATGTTTTGTGTGAAAAAGTTTTATCGAAATGCTCAAAATGGTATAAAACGTTTCTAAATACGATATTAATCTATTTTGTTCACTTTGATGTTTTAGTGTGAAAAGTTTTATTGAAATGCTCAAAATGGTCTAAAACGTCTCCAAATACGATATTAAGCTATTTTGTGCACTTTGATGTTTTTGTGTGAAAAGTTTTATCGAAATGCTCAAAATTGATCTCAAACGGTTTCTAATGTGATTTTAAGCACTTTGATGTTTTTGTGTAACCAAGTTTTTTCGAAAATCAAAAAAAATTTCTAAAACGTCTCCAAATGCGGTATGAAGATATTCTAAGCACTTTGGTGTTTTTATGTTAATAAGTTTTTTCGAAAATCACAAAATGGTCTAAGATGTCTCCAAATGCGATTTGAAGCTATTCTGTACACTTTGCTGTTTTGTGTGAAATTTTTTTGTCGAAATGCTCAAAATGGTCAAAAACGTTTTTAAATACGATATTAAGCTATTTTGTGCTCTTTGATGTTTTTGTGTGAAAAGTTTTATCGAAATGCTCAAAATGGTCTAAAACGGTTTCTAATGTGATTTTAAGCACTTTGATGTTTTTATGTTAACAAGTTTTTTCGAAAAGCACAAAATGGTCTAAAACGTCTCAAAATGGGATTTGAAGCTATTCTAAGCACTTTGGTGTTTTTATGTTAACAAGTTTTTTCGAAAATCACAAAATGGTCTAAAACGTCTCCAAATGCGATTTGAAGCTTTTCTGTGCACTTTGCTGTTTTGTGTGAAAATTTTTTATCGAAATGCTCAAAATGGTCAAAAACGTTTTTAAATACGATATTAAGCTATTTTGTGCTCTTTGATGTTTTTGTTTGAAAAGTTTTATCGAAATGCTCAAAATGGTCTAAAACGGTTTCTAATGTGATTTTAAGCACTTTGATGTTTTTATGTTAACAAGTTTTTTCGAAAATCACAGAATGGTCTAAAACGTCTCAAAATGCGATTTGAAGCTATTCTAAGCACTTTGGTGTTTTTATGGTAACAAGTTTTTTCGAAAATCACAAAATAGTCTAAAATGTCTCCAAATGCGATTTGAAGCTATTCTAATCACTTTGGTGTTTTTATGTTAACAAGTTTTTTCGAAAATCACAAAATGGTCTAAAACGTCTCCAAATACGATTTGAAGCTATTCTGTGCACTTTGCTGTTTTGTTTGAATTTTTTTTGTCGAAATGCCCAAAATGGTCAAAAACGTTTTTAAATACGATATTAAGCTATTTTGTGCTCTTTGATGTTTTTGTGTGAAAAGTTTTATCGAAATGCTCAAAATGGTCTAAAACGGTTTCTAATGTGATTTTAAGCACTTTGATGTTTTATGTTAACAAGTTTTTTCGAAAATCACAACATTGTCTAAAACGTCTCAAAATGCGATTTGAAGCTATTCTAAGCACTTTGGTGTTTTTATGTTAACAAGTTTTTTCGAAAATCACAAAATGGTCTTAAACGTCTCCAAATGCGATTTGAAGCTTTTCTGTGCACTTTGCTGTTTTGTGTGAAAATTTTTTATCGAAATGCTCAAAATGGTCAAAAACGTTTTTAAATACGATATTAAGCTATTTTGTGCTCTTTGATGTTTTTGTTTGAAAAGTTTTATCGAAATGCTCAAAATGGTCTAAAACGGTTTCTAATGTGATTTTAAGCACTTTGATGTTTTTATGTTAACAAGTTTTTTCGAAAATCACAGAATGGTCTAAAACGTCTCATAAATGCGATTTGAAGCTATTCTAAGCACTTTGGTGTTTTTATGGTAACAAGTTTTTTCGAAAATCACAAAATAGTCTAAAATGTCTCCAAATGCGATTTGAAGCTATTCTAATCACTTTGGTGTTTTTATGTTTACAAGTTTTTTCGAAAATCACAAAATGGTCTAAAACGTCTCCAAATACGATTTGAAGCTATTCTGTGCACTTTGCTGTTTTGTTTGAAATTTTTTTGTCGAAATGCTCAAAATGGTCAAAAACGTTTTTAAATACGATATTAAGCTATTTTGTGCTCTTTGATGTTTTTGTGTGAAAAGTTTTATCGAAATGCTCAAAATGGTCTAAAACGGTTTCTAATGTGATTTTAAGCACTTTGATGTTTTTATGTTAACAAGTTTTTTCGAAAATCACAACATTGTCTAAAACGTCTCAAAATGCGATTTGAAGCTATTCTAAGCACTTTGGTGTTTTTATGTTAACAAGTTTTTTCGAAAATCACAAAATGGTCTAAAACGTCTCCAAATGCGATTTGAAGTTATTCTGTGCACTTTGCTGTTTTGTGTGAAAATTGTTTGTCGAAATGCTCAAAATGGTCAAAAACGTTTTTAAATACGATATTAAGCTATTTTGTGCTCTTTGATGTTTTTGTGTGAAAAGTTTTATCGAAATTCTCAAAATGGTCTAAAACGGTTTCTAATGTGATTTTAAGCACTTTGATGTTTTTATGTTAACAAGTTTTTTCGAAAATCACAGAATGGTCTAAAACGTCTCAAATGCGATTTGAAGCTATTCTAAGCACTTTGATGTTTTTATGTTAACAAGTTTTTTCGAAAATCACAAAAGGGTCTAAAACGTCTCCAAATGCGATTTGAAGCTATTCTGTACACTTTGATGTTTTTATGTTAACAAGTTTTTTTGAAAATCACAAAATGGTCTAAAATGTCTCCAAATGCGATTTGAAGCTATTCTTAGCACTTTGGTGTTTTTATGTTAACAGGTTTTTTCGTAAATGTCAAAAAGGTCTAAAATGTCTCAAAATGCGATTTGAAGCTATTCTAAGCACTTTGGTGTTTTTATGTTAACAAGTTTTTTCGAAAATCACAAAATGGTCTAAAATGTCTCAAAATGCGATTTGAAGCTATTCTAAGCTCTTTCGTGATTTTATGTTAATAAGTTTTTTTCAAAATCACAAAATGGTCTAAAATGTCTCCAAATGCGATTTGAAGCTATTCTGTACACTTTGATGTTTTTATTTTAACAAGTTTTTTCGAAAATCACAAAAGGGTCTAAAATGTCTCAAAATGTGATTTGAAGCTATTCTAAGCACTTTGGTGTTTTTATGTTAACAAGTTTTTTCGAAAATCACAAAATGGTCTAAAACGTCTCCAAATGCGATTTGAAATTATTCTGTACACTTTGATGTTTTTATGTTAACAAGTTTTTTCGAAAATCACAAAATGGTTTAAAACTTCTCCAAATGCGATTTGAAGCTATTTTAAGCACTTTGGTGTTTTTGTGTAACCAAGTTTTTTTGAAAATCACAAAAGGGTCTAAAATGTCTCAAAATGCGATTTGAAGCTATTCTTTACACTTTGGTGTTTTGTGTGAAAAATTTGTGTCGAAATGCTCAAAATGGTCTAAAACGTTTTTAAATACGATATTAAGCTATTTTGTGCTCTTTGATGTTTGTTTTTGTGCGAAAAGTTTTATCGAAATTCTCAAAATGGTCTAAAACGGTTTCTAATGTGATTTTAAGCACTTTTATGTTTTTGTGTAACCAAGTTTTTTCGAAAATCACAATATGGTTTAAAACGTCTCCAAATGCGATTTGAAGCTATTCTAAGCACTTTGGTGTTTTTATGTTAACAAGTTTTTTCGAAAATCAGAAAATGGTCTAAAACGTCTCCAAATGCGATTTGAAGCTATTCTGTACAATTTGATATTTTTATGTTAACAAGTTTTTTCGAAAATCACAAAATGGTCTAAAACGTCTCCAAATGCGATTTGAAGCTATTCTGTACACTTTGATGTTTTTATGTTAACAAGTTTTTTCGAAAATCACAAAAGGATCTAAAATGTCTCAAAAAGCGATTTAAAGCTATTTTAAGCACTTTGGTGTTTTTATGTTAACAAAGTTTTTTCAAAAATCACAAAATGGTCTAAAACGTCTTTAAAAGCGATTTGAAGCTATTCTTAGCACTTTGGTGTTTTTATGTTAAGAAGTTTTTTCGAAAATCAGAAAATGGTCTAAAACGTCTCCAAATGCGATTTGAAGCTATTCTAAGCACTTTGGTGTTTTAATGTTAACAAGTTTTTTCGAAAATCACAAAAAGGTCAAAAAGGTCTACAAATGCGATTTGAAGCTACTCTGTACACTTTGATGTTTTTATGTTAAAAAGTTTTTCAAAAATCACAAAATGGAAGTTATTCTGTACACTTTGCTGTTTTGTGTGACCATTTTTTGTCGAAATGCTCAAAATGGTCAAAAACGTTTTAAATACGATATTAAGCTATTTTGTGATCTTTAATGTTTTTGTGTGTACAGTTTTATCGAAATGCTCAAAATGGTTTCTAATGTGATTTTAAGCACTTTGATGTTTTTATGTTAGCAAAGTTTTTTCGAAAATAACAAAATGGTCTAAAACGTCTCCAAATGCGATTTGAAGCTATTCTAAGCACTTTGGTGTTTTTATGTGAACAAGTTTTTTCGAAAATCACAAAATGGTCTAAAATGTCTCCAAATGCGATTTAAAGGTATTTTAAGCACTTTGGTGTTTTTGTGTAACCAAGTTTTTTCGAAAATCACAAAATGGTCTAAAACCTCTCAAAATGCGATTTGAAGCTATTCTAAGCATTTGGTGTTTTTATGTTAACAAGTTTTTTCGAAAATCACAAAATGGTCTAAAACGTCTCCAAATGCGATTTGAAGCTTTTCTGTACACTTTGGTGTTTTAATGTTAACAAGTTTTTTCGAAAATCACAAAAAGGTCAAAAACGTCTCCAAATGCGATTTGAAGCTATTCTGTACACTTTGATGTTTTTATGTTAACAAGTTTTTCGAAAATCACAAAATGGTCTAAAACGTCTCCAAATGCGATTTGAAGCTTTTCTGTACACTTTGATGTTTTGTGTGAAAAATTTGTGTCGAATTCTCAAAATGGTCTAAAACGTTTTTAAATACGATATTAAGCTATTTTGTGCTCTTTGATGTTTGTTTTTGTGCGAAAAGTTTTATCGAAATGAGCAAAATGGTTTAAAACGGTTGTGATTTTAAGCACTTTTATGTTTTTGTGTAACCAAGTTTTTTCGAAAATCACAAATTGGTCTAAAACGTCTCCAAATGCGATTTGAAGCTATTCTAAGCACTTTGGTGTTTTTATGTTAACAAGTTTTTTCGAAAATCACAAAATGGTCTAAAATGTATGCAAATGCGATTTGAATGTATTTTAAGCACTTCGGTGTTTTTGTGTTACCAAGTTTTTTCGAAAATCACAAAAGGGTCTAAAATGTCTCAAAATGCGATTTGAAGCTATTCTAAGCACTTTGATGTTTTTATGTTAACAAGTTTTTTAGAAAATCACAAAATGGTCTAAAACGTCTCCAAATGCGATTTGAAGCTATTCTAAGGACTTTGGTGTTTTATGTTAACAAGTTTTTTCGAAAATCACAAAATGGTCTAAAACGTCTCCAAATGCGATTTGAAGTTATTCTGTACACTTTGCTGTTTTGTGTGCAAAATTTTTGTCGAAATGCTCAAAATGGTCAAAAACGTTTTTAAATACGATATTAAGCTATTTTGTGCTCTTTGATGTTTTTGTGTGAAAAGTTTTATCGAAATGCTCAAAATGGTCTAAAACGGTTTATAATGTGATTTTAAGCACTTTGATGTTTTTATGTTAACAAGTTTTTTCGAAAATCACAAAATGGTCTAAAACGTCTCCAAATGCGATTTGAAGCTATTCTAAGCACTTTGTTGTTTTTATGGTAACAAGTTTTTTCGAAAATCACAAAATGGTCTAAAACGTCTCCAAATGCGATTTGAAGCTATTCTGTACACTTTGATGTTTTTATGTAATAACAAGTTTTTTTTCGAAAATCACAAAATGTTCTAAAACGTCTCCAAATGCGATTTGAAGCTATTCTTAGCACTTTGATGATTTTATGTAACAAGTTTTTTCGAAAATCAGAAAATGGTCTAAAACGTCTCAAAATGCGATTTGAAGCTATTCTAAGCACTTTGGTGTTTTAATGTTAACAAGTTTTTTCGTAAATCACAAAAAGGTCATAAAGGTCTACAAATGCGATTTGAAGCTACTCTGTACACTTTGATGTTTTTATGTTAAAAAGTTTTTCGAAAATCACAAAATGGAAGTTATTCTGTACACTTTGCTGTTTTGTGTGAATATTTTTTGTCGAAATGCTCAAAATGGTCAAAAACGTTTTTAAATACGATATTAAGCTATTTTGTGCACTTTGATGTTTTTGTGTGAAAAGTTTTATCGAAATGCTCAAAATGGTTTCTAATGTGATTTTAAGCACTTTGATGTTTTTGTGTAACCAAGTTTTTTCGAAAATAACAAAATGGTCTAAAACGTCTCCAAATGCGATTTGAAGCTATTCTAAGCACTTTGGTGTTTTTATGTTAACAAGTTTTTTCGAAAATCACAAATTGGTCTAAAACGTCTCCAAATGTGATTTGAAGCTATTCTAAGCACTTTGGTGTTTTTATGTTAACAAGTTTTTTCGAAAATCACAAAATCGTCTAAAATGTCTCCAAATGCGATTTGAAGGTATTTTAAGCACTTTGCTGTTTTTGTGTAACCAAGTTTTTTCGAAAATCACAAAATGGTCTAAAACCTCTCAAAATGCGATTTGAAGCTATTCTAAGCACTTTGGTGTTTTTATGTTAACAAGTTTTTTCGAAAATCACAAAATGGTCTAAAATGTCTCCAAATGCGATTTGAAGCTATTCTTAGCACTTTGGTGTTTTTATGTTAACAAGTTTTTTCGAAAATCACAAAAAGGTCTAAAACGTCTCCAAATGCGGTTTGAAGCTATTCTGTACACTTTGCTGTTTTGTGTGACAATTTTTTGTCGAAATGCTCAAAATGGTCAAAAACGTTTTTAAATACGATATTAAGCTATTTTGTGGTCTTTGATGTTTTTTTGTGAAAAGTTTTATCGAAATGCTCAAAATGGTCTAAAACGGTTTATGTGATTTTGAGCACTTGGATGTTTTTGTGTAACCAAGTTTTTCGAAAATCACAAAATGGTCTAAAATGTCTCCAAATGCGATTTGAAGTTATTCTGTACACTTTGATGTTTTTATGTTAACAAGTTTTTTCAAAAATCACAAAATGGTCTAAAATGTCTCCAAATGCGATTTGAAGATATTCTTAGCACTTTGGTGTTTTTATATTAACAAGTTTTTTCGAAAATCACAAAAAGGTCTAAAACGTCTCCAAATACGATTTGAAGCTATTCTGTACACTTTGCTGTTTTGTGTGAAAAATGTTTGTTGAAATGCTCAAAATGGTCAAAAGCGTTTTTAAATACGATATTAAGCTATTTTGTGCTCTTTGATGTTTTTGTGTGAAAAGTTTTATCGAAATGCTCAAAATCGTCTAAAACGGTTTCTAATGTGATTTTAAGCACTTTGATGTTTTTGTGTAACCAAGTTTTTTCGAAATTCACAAAATGGTCTAAAATGTCTCCAAATGCAATTTGAAGCTATTCTGTACACTTTGATGTTTTTATGTTAACAAGTTTTTTCGAAAATCACAAAATGGTCTAAACCGTCTCCAAATGCGATTTGAAGCTATTCTGTACACTTTGGTGTTTTTATGTTAACAAGTTTTTTCGAAAATCACAAAATGGTCTAAAACGTCTCCAAATGCGATTTGAAGCTATTCTTAGCACTTTGGTGTTTTTATATTAACAAGTTTTTTCGAAAATCACAAAAAGGTCTAAAACGTCTCCAAATACGATTTGAAGCTATTCTGTACACTTTGCTGTTTTGTGTGGAAAATGTTTGTCGAAATGCTCAAAATGGTCAAAAACGTTTTTAAATACGATATTAAGCTATTTTGTGGTCTTTGATGTTTTTTTGTGAAAAGTTTTATCGAAATGCTCAAAATGGTCTAAAACGGTTAATGTGATTTTGAGCACTTGGATGTTTTTGTGTAACCAAGTTTTTCGAAAATCACAAAATGGTCTAAAATGTCTCCAAATGCGATTTGAAGTTATTCTGTACACTTTGATGTTTTTATGTTAACAAGTTTTTTCAAAAATCACAAAATGGTCTAAAATGTCTCCAAATGCGATTTGAAGATATTCTTAGCACTTTGGTGTTTTTATATTAACAAGTTTTTTCGAAAATCACAAAAAGGTCTAAAACGTCTCCAAATACGATTTGAAGCTATTCTGTACACTTTTCTGTTTTGTGTGAAAAATGTTTGTTGAAATGCTCAAAATGGTCAAAACCGTTTTTAAATACGATATTAAGCTATTTTGTGCTCTTTGATGTTTTTGTGTGAAAAGTTTTATCGAAATGCTCAAAATGGTCTAAAACGGTTTCTAATGTGATTTTAAGCACTTTGATGTTTTTGTGTAACCAAGTTTTTTCGAAAATCACAAAATGGTCTAAAACGTCTCCAAATGCGATTTGAAGCTATTCTAAGCACTTTGGTGTTTTTATGTGAACAAGTTTTTTCGAAAATCACAAATTGGTCTAAAACCTCTCCAAATGCGATTTGAAGCTATTCTAAGCACTTTGGTGTTTTTATGTTAATAATTTTTTTCGAAAACCACAAAATGGTCTAAAATGTCTCCAAATGCGATTTGAAGCTATTTTAAGCACTTTGATGTTTTTGTGTAACCAAGTTTTTTCGAAATTCACAAAATGGTCTAAAATGTCTCCAAATGCAATTTGAAGCTATTCTGTACACTTTGATGTTTTTATGTTAACAAGTTTTTTCGAAAATCACAAAATGGTCTAAACCGTCTCCAAATGCGATTTGAAGCTATTCTGTACACTTTGGTGTTTTTATGTTAACAAGTTTTTTCGAAAATCACAAAATGGTCTAAAACGTCTCCAAATGCGATTTGAAGCTATTCTTAGCACTTTGGTGTTTTTATATTAACAAGTTTTTTCGAAAATCACAAAAAGGTCTAAAACGTCTCCAAATACGATTTGAAGCTATTCTGTACACTTTGCTGTTTTGTGTGGAAAATGTTTGTCGAAATGCTCAAAATGGTCAAAAACGTTTTTAAATACGATATTAAGCTATTTTGTGCTCTTTGATGTTTTTGTGTGAAAAGTTTTATCGAAATGCTCAAAATGGTCTAAAACGGTTTATGTAATTTTGAGCACTTGGATGTTTTTTTGTAACCAAGTTTTTCGAAAATCACAAATGGTCTAAAATGTCTCCAAATGTGATTTGAAGTTATTCTGTATACTTTGATGTTTTTATGATAACAAGTTTTTTCGAAAATCACAAAATGGTCTAAAATGTCTCCAAATGCGATTTGAAGCTATTCTGTACACTTTGATGTTTTTATGTAATAACAAGTTTTTTTTCGAAAATCACAAAATGTTCTAAAACGTCTCCAAATGCGATTTGAAGCTATTCTTAGCACTTTGATGATTTTATGTAACAAGTTTTTTCGAAAATCAGAAAATGGTCTAAAACGTCTCAAAATGCGATTTGAAGCTATTCTAAGCACTTTGGTGTTTTAATGTTAACAAGTTTTTTCGTAAATCACAAAAAGGTCATAAAGGTCTACAAATGCGATTTGAAGCTACTCTGTACACTTTGATGTTTTTATGTTAAAAAGTTTTTCGAAAATCACAAAATGGAAGTTATTCTGTACACTTTGCTGTTTTGTGTGAATATTTTTTGTCGAAATGCTCAAAATGGTCAAAAACGTTTTTAAATACGATATTAAGCTATTTTGTGCACTTTGATGTTTTTGTGTGAAAAGTTTTATCGAAATGCTCAAAATGGTTTCTAATGTGATTTTAAGCACTTTGATGTTTTTGTGTAACCAAGTTTTTTCGAAAATAACAAAATGGTCTAAAACGTCTCCAAATGCGATTTGAAGCTATTCTAAGCACTTTGGTGTTTTTATGTGAACAAGTTTTTTCGAAAATCACAAATTGGTCTAAAACGTCTCCAAATGCGATTTGAAGCTATTCTAAGCACTTTGGTGTTTTTATGTTAACAAGTTTTTTCGAAAATCACAAAATGGTCTAAAATGTCTCCAAATGCGATTTGAAGGTATTTTAAGCACTTTGCTGTTTTTGTGTAACCAAGTTTTTTCGAAAATCACAAAATGGTCTAAAACCTCTCAAAATGCGATTTGAAGCTATTCTAAGCACACATCCACGTCAAACAGCGAAAATTGGACATTAAGTGTTCCGAGAGCTGTTTTCATTGTTTAAGTTAGCCGGAGCCTTTTTCGATTGGCTATAAATAGAAAGTTACCGAGCATTTCGAGCGACGCGAGTTCTGACTTCCGTGTTTTATAGGCTGTCTAAATTTCCCTTTTAACGGGTTTATATTAAATTATATTGTTGTTTGATTTATTTCTGTTTATAAAGAACATTTATATTAAACAAAAACCACAACAATAGCAATTTTAGTTGATTATGGATTAATTTATTCGAATTCTAAGATAAACGTCTAAGCCAAGTGTAAACGTAAACAAAGCGAGTCATACGGCGAAAACAAAAAAGTGAAAACTAACTAATTTGTTAAAATAGCTAACATTAATTTGCAATTTTTAAATGAAATTCTGAAAACGCTATAATATAGTCTTATATGCATTTTCAAAGATTTCCAAATATAAGCTTGGGGTTATTTTTCAAACAAATTCTATAAGGAGTTGAAGATAGTGTATTTTGAGCGAAAGTGCGGTGCGCGTTGGCCTAGGAAGACGCGGCAGGGCTGGAATACTCGTTTCCTTAGGCGACGAGAACGACGGAAGATGCGCTCCATCACTGTGCTCTCAATTTTAGTTCTTGTTAGGTGGATGATGCAGAATCTTATAATATGGGCTTATAAGTTTTAAAATAAAGTGCTCAACTTTCATTTTTCTTAAAATTATGAAGATTAGTGTGAAGTGGGGACTGTCTGCATTCCTGAACGGCTGACTTGGTAAAATACTGAAAAATCAGTCAATTAGTTATAGGCCTAGGCTAATTAATTAATGTACAGTATATAATGTCATATTTTTATGAATAGAGCTAAATCTACTAGTAGGCTTACTAGTAATCTCATAATAAATCTGTTAATGTCACCTGTCACTAACATATGATTGATTTAAGTATATGCTGAAAATGTTTACTTTTTATCGGAGCTAAAATTAAATTTCGCAGTTCCCTGCTTTTTATTATAATAATGGAGCAATAAATGAAATACAAATACACACCAATTAACATTTTAACTTTTAATATTATCACAAATTTCACCTTAAAAATCAGACAAGTTTTCTACATCAACTTAGCTAACATTTGTACTAAGCCTAATCTTCAAAAGATTTACTATTACTGTAGTAGGCCTATTACCATTTTTTATTTGCCAATTTGAAATGTACATTTAAACTTTATTAAACTACTGCACAACAACCAACTGCCACTTGAACCTTTAAATAAGTAAATTAGGATAAGTTAAAGTTTTTACAAAATAAATGTCTTTTTGGCAATACATCTATAGATATCCATAATTACAGTATTAATAGTGCTTTTTCACATTATATGCCAGAAGTAAATTAATATGACTCATAAGAAATTGTTGTTGATTTAATGCTATTTGTATTGAAGTATGTAGAACAATCCTCTGTGGTCTGTAAAAAAACAACAACATTCAATTAATAATAATCATTATTTAATTATATTTGTATATTTATTCTTATTTTCTTAGGCCTATAAACAACGCGCGCCTGACAATGAACACGCGCCAATAATGCACGCACTACCCCACTATTATAGGCTAAAGCCTGGCTCTCCTACTGTACTACTAGGCCTAGACTATATTGATTTATAAATAAAACAAAGAGGCTTTGTAGAGTTTTATGATTTAAAACAGCTTTCCTATATATTATATGTTGCCCTTATTAATTTACAAAACCACATTTTTTATCTTATGGCGTAAAAAATGATTTTAGCTACAACCATGTGTTCCATTTTCGATAGTGAAATACCCAAGAGGGCACATGTTTAAGCAGCCATTAAAAAAAAATAAAAAATAACCCCAACGAGATTTTTTTATTAACTACTATTGAAAAATCAAATATTCAGAAACTATAAAACCCACCTTCTCAAAAAATTGCGTTGTTTTATTACAGCCTCAACAAATTAGACGAAATTTTAACATTCGAATAGCCTAAAATTGTTTAAAAAACATCGGTGTAATTCACCCTTGTTTCATAAAAATATAATGGGTTCGTCGATTAAAAAACAATATCACGTGGTTCGTAGATGCCTTGTCAAAGGTTTTCATGAATTATTCATTAGTAAATAAAACCAAAAGTTCCAATTGGCCAGTTTGCAAAAACCTAAGATTTACTTTTCAAAACAAAGTTGCTTCCGGGTAATTGTCAACGCTGTCTCGTGTGCAAAAACGATTCGCTGCCGATAGAGGGCTCACTACTTTTTGTCCCTGGTGAATTGAGTGTGAGCACTTTGGTGTTTTTATGTTAACAAGTTTTTTCGAAAATCACAAAATGGTCTAAAATGTCTCCAAATGCGATTTGAAGCTATTCTTAGCACTTTGGTGTTTTTATGTTAACAAGTTTTTTCGAAAATCACAAAAAGGTCTAAAACGTCTCCAAATGCGGTTTGAAGCTATTCTGTACACTTTGCTGTTTTGTGTGACAATTTTTTGTCGAAATGCTCAAAATGGTCAAAAACGTTTTTAAATACGATATTAAGCTATTTTGTGGTCTTTGATGTTTTTGTGTGAAAAGATTTATCGAAATGCTCAAAATGGTCTAAAACGGTTTATGTGATTTTGAGCACTTGGATGTTTTTGTGTAACCAAGTTTTTCGAAAATCACAAAATGGTCTAAAATGTCTCCAAATGCGATTTGAAGTTATTCTGTACACTTTGATGTTTTTATGTTAACAAGTTTTTTCAAAAATCACAAAATGGTCTAAAATGTCTCCAAATGCGATTTGAAGATATTCTTAGCACTTTGGTGTTTTTATATTAACAAGTTTTTTTCGAAAATCACAAAAAGGTCTAAAACGTCTCCAAATACGATTTGAAGCTATTCTGTACACTTTGCTGTTTTGTGTGAAAAATGTTTGTTGAAATGCTCAAAATGGTCAAAAGCGTTTTTAAATACGATATTAAGCTAATTTTGTGCTCTTTGATGTTTTTGTGTGAAAAGTTTTATCGAAATGCTCAAAATGGTCTAAAACGGTTTCTAATGTGATTTTAAGCACTTTGATGTTTTTGTGTAACCAAGTTTTTTCGAAAATCACAAAATGGTCTAAAACGTCTCCAGATGCGATTTGAAGCTATTCTGTACACTTTGGTGTTTTTATGTTAACAAGTTTTTTCGAAAATCACAAAATGGTCTAAAACGTCTCCAAATGCGATTTGAAGCTATTCTAAGCACTTTGGTGTTTTTATGTTAACAAGTTTTTTCGAAAATCACAAAATGGTCTAAAATGTCTCCAAATGCGGTTTGAAGCTATTCTGTACACTTTGCTGTTTTGTGTGAAAATTTTTTGTTGAAATTCTCAAAATGGTCAAAAACGTTTTTAAATACGATATTAAGCTATTTTGTGGTCTTTGATGTTTTTGTGTGAAAACTTTTATCGAAATGCCCAAAATGGTCTAAAACGGTTTATGTGATTTTGAGCACTTGGATGTTTTTGTGTAACCAAGTTTTTCGAAAATCACAAAATGGTCTAAAATGTCTCCAAATGCGATTTGAAGTTATTCTGTACACTTTGATGTTTTTATGTTAACAAGTTTTTTCGAAAATCACAAAATGGTCTAAAATGTCTCCAAATGCGATTTAAAGATATTCTTAGCACTTTGGTGTTTTTATATTAACAAGTTTTTTCGAAAATCACAAATTGGTCTAAAACGTCTCCAAATGCGATTTGAAGCTATTCTAAGCACTTTGGTGTTTTTATGTTAACAAGTTTTTTCGAAAATCACAAAATGGTCTAAAATGTCTCCAAATGCGATTTGAAGGTATTTTAAGCACTTTGCTGTTTTTGTGTAACCAAGTTTTTTCGAAAATCACAAAATGGTCTAAAACCTCTCAAAATGCGATTTGAAGCTATTCTAAGCACTTTGGTGTTTTTATGTTAACAAGTTTTTTCGAAAATCACAAAATGGTCTAAAATGTCTCCAAATGCGATTTGAAGCTTTTCTTAGCACTTTGGTGTTTTTATGTTAACAAGTTTTTTCGAAAATCACAAAAAGGTCTAAAACGTCTCCAAATGCGGTTTGAAGCTATTCTGTACCCTTTGCTGTTTTGTGTGACAATTTTTTGTCGAAATGCTCAAAATGGTCAAAAACGTTTTTAAATACGATATTAAGCTATTTTGTGGTCTTTGATGTTTTTTTGTGAAAAGTTTTATCGAAATGCTCAAAATGGTCTAAAACGGTTTATGTGATTTTGAGCACTTGGATGTTTTTGTGTAACCAAGTTTTTCGAAAATCACAAAATGGTCTAAAATGTCTCTAAATGTGATTTGAAGTTATTCTGTACACTTTGATGTTTTTATGATAACAAGTTTTTTCGAAAATCACAAAATGGTCTAAAATGTCTCCAAATGCGATTTGAAGATATTCTTAGCACTTTGGTGTTTTTATATTAACAAGTTTTTTCGAAAATCACAAAAAGGTCTAAAACGTCTCCAAATACGATTTGAAGCTATTCTGTACACTTTGCTGTTTTGTGTGAAAAATGTTTGTCGAAATGCTCAAAATGGTCAAAAGCGTTTTTAAATACGATATTAAGCTATTTTGTGCTCTTTGATGTTTTTGTGTGAAAAGTTTTATCGAAATGCTCAAAATGGTCTAAAACGGTTTCTAATGTGATTTTAAGCACTTTGATGTTTTTGTGTAAACAAGTTTTTTCGAAAATCACAAAATGGTCTAAAACGTCTCCAAATGCGATTTGAAGCTATTCTGTACACTTTGGTGTTTTTATGTTAACAAGTTTTTTCGAAAATCACAAAATGGTCTAAAACGTCTCCAAATGCGATTTGAAGCTATTCTAAGCACTTTGGTGTTTTTATGTTAACAAGTTTTTTCGAAAATCACAAAATGGTCTAAAATGTCTCCAAATGCGGTTTGAAGCTATTCTGTACACTTTGCTGTTTTGTGTGAAAATTTTTTGTCGAAATTCTCAAAATGGTCAAAAACGTTTTTAAATACGATATTAAGCTATTTTGTGGTCTTTGATGTTTTTGTGTGAAAAGTTTTATCGAAATGCCCAAAATGGTCTAAAACGGTTTATGTGATTTTGAGCACTTGGATGTTTTTGTGTAACCAAGTTTTTCGAAAATCACAAAATGGTCTAAAATGTCTCCAAATGCGATTTGAAGTTATTCTGTACACTTTGATGTTTTTATGTTAACAAGTTTTTTCGAAAATCACAAAATGGTCTAAAATGTCTCCAAATGCGATTTGAAGATATTCTTAGCACTTTGGTGTTTTTATATTAACAAGTTTTTTCGAAAATCACAAATTGGTCTAAAACGTCTCCAAATGCGATTTGAAGCTATTCTAAGCACTTTGGTGTTTTTATGTTAACAAGTTTTTTCGAAAATCACAAAATGGTCTAAAATGTCTCCAAATGCGATTTGAAGGTATTTTAAGCACTTTGCTGTTTTTGTGTAACCAAGTTTTTCGAAAATCACAAAATGGTCTAAAACCTCTCAAAATGCGATTTGAAGCTATTCTAAGCACTTTGGTGTTTTTATGTTAACAATTTTTTTCGAAAATCACAAAATCGTCTAAAATGTCTCCAAATGCGATTTGAAGCTATTCTTAGCACTTTGGTGTTTTTATGTTAACAAGTTTTTTTGAAAATCACAAAAAGGTCTAAAACGTCTCCAAATGCGGTTTGAAGCTATTCTGTACACTTTGCTGTTTTGTGTGACAATTTTTTGTCGAAATGCTCAAAATGGTCAAAAACGTTTTTAAATACGATATTAAGCTATTTTGTGGTCTTTGATGTTTTTTTTGTGAAAAGTTTTATCGAAATGCTCAAAATGGTCTAAAACGGTTTATGTGATTTTGAGCACTTGGATGTTTTTGTGTAACCAAGTTTTTCGAAAATCACAAAATGGTCTAAAATGTCTCCAAATGCGATTTGAAGTTATTCTGTACACTTTGATGTTTTTATGTTAACAAGTTTTTTTCAAAAATCACAAAATGGTCTAAAATGTCTCCAAATGCGATTTGAAGATATTCTTAGCACTTTGGTGTTTTTATATTAACAAGTTTTTTCGAAAATCACAAAATGGTCTAAAATGTCTCCAAATGCGGTTTGAAGCTATTCTGTACACTTTGCTGTTTTGTGTGAAAATTTTTTGTCGAAATTCCCAAAATGGTCAAAAACGTTTTTAAATACGATATTAAGCTATTTTGTGGTCTTTGATGTTTTTGTGTGAAAAGTTTTATCGAAATGCCCAAAATGGTCTAAAACGGTTTATGTGATTTTGAGCACTTGGATGTTTTTGTGTAACCAAGTTTTTCGAAAATCACAAAATGGTCTAAAATGTCTCCAAATGCGATTTGAAGTTATTCTGTACACTTTGATGTTTTTATGTTAACAAGTTTTTTCGAAAATCACAAAATGGTCTACAATGTCTCCAAATGCGATTTGAAGATATTCTTAGCACTTTGGTGTTTTTATATTAACAAGTTTTTTCGAAAATCACAAATTGGTCTAAAACGTCTCCAAATGCGATTTGAAGCTATTCTAAGCACTTTGGTGTTTTTATGTTAACAAGTTTTTTCGAAAATCACAAAATGGTCTAAAATGTCTCCAAATGCGATTTGAAGGTATTTTAAGCACTTTGCTGTTTTTGTGTAACCAAGTTTTTTCGAAAATCACAAAATGGTCTAAAACCTCTCAAAATGCGATTTGAAGCTATTCTAAGCACTTTGGTGTTTTTATGTTAACAATTTTTTTCGAAAATCACAAAATGGTCTAAAATGTCTCCAAATGCGATTTGAAGCTATTCTTAGCACTTTGGTGTTTTTATGTTAACAAGTTTTTTTGAAAATCACAAAAAGGTCTAAAACGTCTCCAAATGCGGTTTGAAGCTATTCTGTACACTTTGCTGTTTTGTGTGACAATTTTTTGTCGAAATGCTCAAAATGGTCAAAAACGTTTTTAAATACGATATTAAGCTATTTTGTGGTCTTTGATGTTTTTTTGTGAAAAGTTTTATCGAAATGCTCAAAATGGTCTAAAACGGTTTATGTGATTTTGAGCACTTGGATGTTTTTGTGTAACCAAGTTTTTCGAAAATCACAAAATGGTCTAAAATGTCTCCAAATGCGATTTGAAGTTATTCTGAACACTTTGATGTTTTTATGTTAACAAGTTTTTTTCAAAAATCACAAAATGGTCTAAAATGTCTCCAAATGCGATTTGAAGATATTCTTAGCACTTTGGTGTTTTTATATTAACAAGTTTTTTCGAAAATCACAAAATGGTCTAAAATGTCTCCAAATGCGGTTTGAAGCTATTCTGTACACTTTGCTGTTTTGTGTGAAAATTTTTTGTCGAAATTCTCAAAATGGTCAAAAACGTTTTTAAATACGATATTAAGCTATTTTGTGGTCTTTGATGTTTTTGTGTGAAAAGTTTTATCGAAATGCCCAAAATGGTCTAAAACGGTTTATGTGATTTTGAGCACTTGGATGTTTTTGTGTAACCAAGTTTTTCGAAAATCACAAAATGGTCTAAAATGTCTCCAAATGCGATTTGAAGTTATTCTGTACACTTTGATGTTTTTATGTTAACAAGTTTTTTCGAAAATCACAAAATGGTCTAAAATGTCTCCAAATGCGATTTGAAGATATTCTTAGCACTTTGGTGTTTTTATATTAACAAGTTTTTTCGAAAATCACAAATTGGTCTAAAACGTCTCCAAATGCGATTTGAAGCTATTCTAAGCACTTTGGTGTTTTTATGTTAACAAGTTTTTTCGAAAATCACAAAATGGTCTAAAATGTCTCCAAATGCGATTTGAAGGTATTTTAAGCACTTTGCTGTTTTTGTGTAACCAAGTTTTTTCGAAAATCACAAAATGGTCTAAAACCTCTCAAAATGCGATTTGAAGCTATTCTAAGCACTTTGGTGTTTTTATGTTAACAATTTTTTTCGAAAATCACAAAATGGTCTAAAATGTCTCCAAATGCGATTTGAAGCTATTCTTAGCACTTTGGTGTTTTTATGTTAACAAGTTTTTTTGAAAATCACAAAAAGGTCTAAAACGTCTCCAAATGCGGTTTGAAGCTATTCTGTACACTTTGCTGTTTTGTGTGACAATTTTTTGTCGAAATGCTCAAAATGGTCAAAAACGTTTTTAAATAAGATATTAAGCTATTTTGTGGTCTTTGATGTTTTTTTGTGAAAAGTTTTATCGAAATGCTCAAAATGGTCTAAAACGGTTTATGTGATTTTGAGCACTTGGATGTTTTTGTGTAACCAAGTTTTTCGAAAATCACAAAATGGTCTAAAATGTCTCCAAATGCGATTTGAAGTTATTCTGTACACTTTGATGTTTTTATGTTAACAAGTTTTTTTCAAAAATCACAAAATGGTCTAAAATGTCTCCAAATGCGATTTGAAGATATTCTTAGCACTTTGGTGTTTTTATATTAACAAGTTTTTTCGAAAATCACAAAATGGTCTAAAATGTCTCCAAATGCGGTTTGAAGCTATTCTGTACACTTTGCTGTTTTGTGTGAAAATTTTTTGTCGAAATTCCCAAAATGGTCAAAAACGTTTTTAAATACGATATTAAGCTATTTTGTGGTCTTTGATGTTTTTGTGTGAAAAGTTTTATCGAAATGCCCAAAATGGTCTAAAACGGTTTATGTGATTTTGAGCACTTGGATGTTTTTGTGTAACCAAGTTTTTCGAAAATCACAAAATGGTCTAAAATGTCTCCAAATGCGATTTGAAGTTATTCTGTACACTTTGATGTTTTTATGTTAACAAGTTTTTTCGAAAATCACAAAATGGTCTAAAATGTCTCCAAATGCGATTTGAAGATATTCTTAGCACTTTGGTGTTTTTATATTAACAAGTTTTTTCGAAAATCACAAATTGGTCTAAAACGTCTCCAAATGCGATTTGAAGCTATTCTAAGCACTTTGGTGTTTTTATGTTAACAAGTTTTTTCGAAAATCACAAAATGGTCTAAAATGTCTCCAAATGCGATTTGAAGGTATTTTAAGCACTTTGCTGTTTTTGTGTAACCAAGTTTTTTCGAAAATCACAAAATGGTCTAAAACCTCTCAAAATGCGATTTGAAGCTATTCTAAGCACTTTGGTGTTTTTATGTTAACAATTTTTTTCGAAAATCACAAAATGGTCTAAAATGTCTCCAAATGCGATTTGAAGCTATTCTTAGCACTTTGGTGTTTTTATGTTAACAAGTTTTTTCGAAAATCACAAAAAGGTCTAAAACGTCTCCAAATGCGGTTTGAAGCTATTCTGTACACTTTGCTGTTTTGTGTGACAATTTTTTGTCGAAATGCTCAAAATGGTCAAAAACGTTTTTAAATACGATATTAAGCTATTTTGTGGTCTTTGATGTTTTTTTGTGAAAAGTTTTATCGAAATGCTCAAAATGGTCTAAAACGGTTTATGTGATTTTGAGCACTTGGATGTTTTTGTGTAACCAAGTTTTTCGAAAATCACAAAATGGTCTAAAATGTCTCCAAATGCGATTTGAAGTTATTCTGTACACTTTGATGTTTTTATGTTAACAAGTTTTTTCAAAAATCACAAAATGGTCTAAAATGTCTCCAAATGCGATTTGAAGATATTCTTAGCACTTTGGTGTTTTTATATTAACAAGTTTTTTCGAAAATCACAAAAAGGTCTAAAACGTCTCCAAATACGATTTGAAGCTATTCTGTACACTTTGCTGTTTTGTGTGAAAAATGTTTGTTGAAATGCTCAAAATGGTCAAAAGCGTTTTTAAATACGATATTAAGCTATTTTGTGCTCTTTGATGTTTTTGTGTGAAAAGTTTTATCGAAATGCTCAAAATGGTCTAAAACGGTTTCTAATGTGATTTTAAGCACTTTGATGTTTTTGTGTAACCAAGTTTTTTCGAAAATCACAAAATGGTCTAAAACGTCTCCAAATGCGATTTGAAGCTATTCTAAGCACTTTGGTGTTTTTATGTGAACAAGTTTTTTCGAAAATCACAAATTGGTCTAAAACCTCTCCAAATGCGATTTGAAGCTATTCTAAGCACTTTGGTGTTTTTATGTTAATAATTTTTTTCGAAAACCACAAAATGGTCTAAAATGTCTCCAAATGCGATTTGAAGCTATTTTAAGCACTTTGATGTTTTTGTGTAACCAAGTTTTTTCGAAATTCACAAAATGGTCTAAAATGTCTCCAAATGCAATTTGAAGCTATTCTGTACACTTTGATGTTTTTATGTTAACAAGTTTTTTCGAAAATCACAAAATGGTCTAAACCGTCTCCAAATGCGATTTGAAGCTATTCTGTACACTTTGGTGTTTTTATGTTAACAAGTTTTTTCAAAAATCACAAAATGGTCTAAAACGTCTCCAAATGCGATTTGAAGCTATTCTTAGCACTTTGGTGTTTTTATATTAACAAGTTTTTTCGAAAATCACAAAAAGGTCTAAAACGTCTCCAAATACGATTTGAAGCTATTCTGTACACTTTGCTGTTTTGTGTGAAAAATGTTTGTCGAAATGCTCAAAATGGTCAAAAGCGTTTTTAAATACGATATTAAGCTATTTTGTGCTCTTTGATGTTTTTGTGTGAAAAGTTTTATCGAAATGCTCAAAATGGTCTAAAACGGTTTCTAATGTGATTTTAAGCACTTTGATGTTTTTGTGTAAACAAGTTTTTTCGAAAATCACAAAATGGTCTAAAACGTCTCCAAATGCGATTTGAAGCTATTCTAAGCACTTTGGTGTTTTTATGTTAACAAGTTTTTTCGAAAATCACAAATTGGTCTAAAACCTCTCCAAATGCGATTTGAAGCTATTCTAAGCACTTTGGTGTTTTTATGTTAATAAGTTTTTTCGAAAATCACAAAATGGTCTAAAATGTCTCCAAATGCGATTTGAAGCTATTTTAAGCACTTTGATGTTTTTGTGTAACCAAGTTTTTTCGAAATTCACGAAATGGTCTAAAATGTCTCCAAATGCAATTTGAAGCTATTCTGTATACTTTGATGTTTTTATGTTAACAAGTTTTTTCGAAAATCACAAAATGGTCTAAACCGTCTCCAAATGCGATTTGAAGCTATTCTGTACACTTTGGTGTTTTTATGTTAACAAGTTTTTTCGAAAATCACAAAATGGTCTAAAACGTCTCCAAATGCGATTTGAAGCTATTCTTAGCACTTTGGTGTTTTTATATTAACAAGTTTTTTCGAAAATCACAAAAAGGTCTAAAACGTCTCCAAATACGATTTGAAGCTATTCTGTACACTTTGCTGTTTTGTGTGAAAAATGTTTGTCGAAATGCTCAAAATGGTCAAAAACGTTTTTAAATACGATATTAAGCTATTTTGTGCTCTTTGATGTTTTTGTGTGAAAAGTTTTATCGAAATTCTCAAAATGGTCTAAAACGGTTTCTAATGTGATTTTAAGCACTTTGATGTTTTTGTGCCACAAAGTTTTTTCGAAAATCACAAAATGGTCTAAAACGTCTCCAAATGCGATTTGAAGCTATTCTAAGCACTTTGGTGTTTTTGTGTAACCAAGTTTTTTCGAAAATCTCCAAAGGGTCTAAAATGTCTCAAAATGCGATTTGAAGCTATTCTAAGCACTTTGGTGTTTTTATGTGAACAAGTTTTTTCGAAAATCACAAATTGGTCTAAAACCTCTCTAAATGCGATTTGAAGCTATTCTAAGCACTTTGGTGTTTTTATGTTAATAAGTTTTTTCGAAAATCACAAAATGGTCTAAAATATCTCCAAATGCGATTTGAAGCTATTTTAAGCACTTTGGTGTTTTTGTGTAACCAAGTTTTTTCGAAATTCACAAAATGGTCTAAAATGTCTACAAATACAATTTGAAGCTATTCTGTACACTTTGATGTTTTTATGTTAACAAGTTTTTTCGAAAATCACAAAATGGTCTAAACCGTCTCCAAATACGATTTGAAGCTATTCTGTACACTTTGGTGTTTTTATGCTCAAAATGGTCAAAAACGTTTTTAAATACGATATTAAGCTATTTTGTGCTCTTTGATGTTTTTGTGTGAAAAGTTTTATCGAAATTCTCAAAATGGTCTAAAACGGTTTCTAATGTGATTTTAAGCACTTTGTTGTTTTTGTGCAACCAAGTTTTTTCGAAAATCACAAAATGGTCTAAAACGTCTCCAAATGCGATTTGAAGCTATTCTAAGCACTTTGGTGTTTTTATGTGAACAAGTTTTTTCGAAAATCACAAATTGGTCTAAAACGTCTCCAAATGCGATTTGAAGCTATTCTAAGCACTTTGGTGTTTTTATGTTAACAAGTTTTTTCGAAAATCACAAAATGGTCTAAAATGTCTCCAAATGCGATTTGAAGCTATTGTAATATAATGATATACTTTTATAATTAAGAAATTGACCTTTGTATCAGAATTCAAATAAGTTCACAAACTTGACCCAGAAAGTCCGGAGGAGAGTTTGTCCAGATGTTTTAATGACCATTTAGTTTATAATCGAATCCCCAAAGAATAACTTTGTGACTGTTCCCATCGTAAAACAATTAGATATTGACAGTTTTAAGCAGAGATTCGACAGGGCCAATTCATCATTGTAACCTCACCAGATAAGATCAATCACTCCCACTTAAACACCCCTGGACCAACTTAGGACCAATCGTTACCCTCACAGATGACGTAGTGACATATGCAAATGAACCGAAGCCAATATACCCCCAAGTTTCAGAAGGGCCCAGACACACCTTACAGCCACCTCACGGAGTACACACCTTACAGCCACTTCACGGAGCACACACCTTACAGCCACCTCACGGAGCACACACCTTACAGCCACTTCACGGAGCACACACCTTACAGCCACTTCACGGAGCACACACCTCACAGCCACTTCTTCAGAAGCAGACCTACACACTTCACACCTCACCGACAGCATCACTGATCCTCCGTTCCTTATCTATACTTATAGTTGTATATTGTACTGAAGTATTATACTGAATAAACAATATGTGTTACGACAGTTAAGCGAGTAAGAGTCTTCATTAAAAGTCAGTACAACAACACAACACAATATTACATGGTGGAAGACCCAAATTTTATAAGGAACAGAGTGAGAAACAGAATAACAAGAAAACAAGAAATAAACACAACAAGACACGAAGACGAAGACGAAGACAACCATATTTGTTTGAAAGGAGAAAACCAGAAATTTACTTTTACACAAAAGACAAGCTGAGATTAGGCCTATATTCGAATGAGAGAAGCAGAATTTTTTTTTCAAATAAGTATTTAACCGGATCGAGACAAGCAGAATTTTTTTTTTCAAATTTGTATTTTAACTGGATCGAGACAAGCAGAATTTTTTACTTTCGTATAACCATTGGATGAAGACAAAGAAGATAATCGAGGAAGACACAAGAAGAATCAAAACGGAAAACAGAAGCAATCGGACAAGAACTGTTTCGTTTGGACACTTTCAACTTCACGCCGTTTTTTTTCGATCGTTTTTTTAACATTTACCTTTTTTGATCATTGATGAACACCTTTCGTATTTTTTTTGAATTCGTTGTTTGAAAATTTGAACATTGATGAGCCCTGTTACAACCGTTAATGTAGAAAACGCCAGCTAATGTCGAAACAACCGTTAATGTAGAACAACCCACCGCTTATGTAGTAAAACCTCCAGCTTATGTAGAAACACCAACAGCTTATGTAGTAAATAAAAATAAACACCAGCTAATGTAGAAACAGTCAACAGCTTATGTAGTAACGAAAATTGCCTCCCAGCTTACTATCGCCAGCTAATGTAGAAAATGTTATATATTTTACAAAAATGTCTCATTCATGTGCAAATGCATCGATCTTTACTTAGCTATCAGTCTTTCCACCTCTCGTAAGCAACCAACTTTCTAAAACGACCACACATCGTAAGCAACCATCTCTGTTAAGGGACTGCTTCTCATAATCGACCATCTCCCATCACAATGACCTCTTGAAAGTGACCACCTCTATTGAACGACCACTGTCTCTGTTAAGGGACCGCTTCTCATCATTGAAGATTTAATAGAGATAAAGAGGTCGTGGTCCCTTAAAAGAAGTGGTCACTTACGAGAGGCGTGGTCGTTAAAAGAGGTGGTCGCTTACGAGAGGTGGTCGATTATGAAAAGCGGTTCCTTATGAGAGGCGGTGATCAATTACGAGAGGTGGTCGATTATAAAAAGCGGTCCCTTAATAGAAACGGTGGACGTTCAATAGAGGTGGTCACTTACCAGAGGTCGTTGTGACGGGAGATTAATAGGGAGAAAGAGGTCGTGGTCCCTTAAAAGAGGTGGTCATTTACGAGAGGTGTGGTCGCTTACGAAAGGTGGTCGATTATGAGAAGCGGTCCCTTATGAGAGGAGGTGATCCCTTACGAGACGTGGTCGATTATGAGAAGCGGTCCCTTAACAGAGATGGTAGCTTATTACGATGTGTGGTCATTTTAGAAAGTTGGTTGCTTACGAGAGGTGGAAAGACTGATAGCTAAGTAAAGATCGATGCATTTGCACATGAATTAGACATTTTTGTAAAATATATAACATTTTCTACATTAGCTGGCGATAGTAACTACATAAGCTGGGAGGCAATTTTCGTTACTACATAAGCTGTTGACTGTTTCTACATTAGCTGGTGTTGATTTTTATTTACTACATAAGCTGTTGGTGTTTCTACATAAGCTGGAGGTTTTACTACATAAGCGGTGGATTGTTCTACATTAACGGTTGTTTCGACATTAGCTGGCGTTTTCTACATTAGCGGTTGTAACAAGCCCTTTTAACATTTTTGAACACTTTTTGCATTCCTTTAATTCATTTTTAATTGGATCCGAAGCATTTGGGGTAAGTCAAAACCATTTTGATTTTTAATTTGTAACCTTGATTGAAAAGTGAGAGTTTACATATATATACACTAAATTGTTTTTGATATTTGATTAATAATTAATATTATAAAGTATGGTCGACGTTGTTGATAACAAAGTAATTTTAAATGAGCCCGTCCATCCTCATACCGTGCCCCACCTAAGACAAACCGATTTCCTTCCCAAAAGATATGACGGTTCCATAACCGATCACGACCAATGTAGTGCACACTATTTATCGTTTACCGACTACCTTGAGGCCCACACTTTAGAAAACCCTGTAAACAATGCCCAATTAATTAATGTAATAAGTATTTTCAAACGTAGCCTTCAGGGACAAGCTAGACTCTGGATTGAGGGAAAGCAGTTCGATTCACTGGAATCCTTAAAAACCAAATTCATTAACAAGTTTAGTAAAAACAAATCAATCTATGCGCACATAAGAGAATACGATTCAATTACTTACACCACTGGCGACAACGCCGAAAAACACTTAACCAAAATCAAACAAGCCGCAGACAGAATTGGATACGCTGACCAGCAGATAAAGAATAAATTTATTTCGACCCTTCCACCAAAATGTAGAGCAGCTGTAGCCATGTCCACCCCAATCGATGCCACTATTGACAATATCGTAAATAGCACACAAAATTACCTTGACCTTTCCGTAGATGATGTCACACGGGAAGTTTCATTCAACATCAATAAGGAAACAGATAATAGTCTCGAATCGCTCCAACATGAGATAAATACTCTTAAGTTAGATATAGCCACAACAAAACGATCCCTTAATGATGATACTCGACGCTCACGTTCCCCCACCCGAAATTATATCCCAAGACGAAACCGAAGCCCAAGCCCCTACAAACCCCGATTCCAGACCCCACCGACCCCAAGATATAGACAACCTCCCCCAACCTGTTATTACTGCGGGAAACCAGGCCACATAGCAAGGCACTGCCGACAACAAAACCGTTCTTACGGAAATTATCCCCCGCCATACCCATACCAACATTCAAACAATTACTACCCTAGCCACCAGCAGGATTTTTAAAAAAGGGACTAGATGCCGCCTACAATCTGGCCCCCCATACAAAATACGACAATTTTAAGGCAAAATACTTAGGGAATTCAGATAAGATCGATTTGCTACTTAACGACAGAAATTACGTTAAAGGAAATTTACCAGATGGTAGAAATGTTTTAACTTTATTTGACAGTGGTTCAACTAGAACTATAATCTCACAATCGTATGTTAATTCCTCACTTTATTTATCGCGTCTAAAGCCAGTTAAAGTGAACACAACTAAATTTCGATTAGGTAACGGTGACTTCTTATATTCCAACCACTTAGTGCAATTCGAATTATTTATCCAAGGACACAGATTTAAAATTTCAGCGTTAATCGTTAAAAATTTGACAGGTATTGACCTGATACTTGGAACCGAAACATTGTCTGAACTCGACGGTACTTTAAATTTTAAGGAAAACACATTTCGCATTAGACCAAAGATTTTTAGCTTTCGTCCTGTCCACAAGAGTTTTTCTTAAACCCGGTGATACTAAAACAGTTAAATTAAAACATTAGAGAGGGCGCTATGTAATGAAGACGTACAGTTACTGAGCTCCGTAAAAGCTAAAACTTATCGAACTCCCAAAAGTAAGTTAAAGGATGAAATAAACTGAACGTAAGTTTTAAACAGCTTCTACAATCAAATAAAAGTAAAATAAGAAGTCGATTGTAAAAAATGAGTGCCACTAGAGCGAAATCTAAACAAATATCTGAAACTACTGAGGCAACGCCTATGCCACGTCAGCTTAAAGTTCCCGCGACTACTGACTTGAGGACTGACACGTCATCTTCTGAAATAAAGGCCCTGAGAAAAGATCTAAAAGAGATGTTTGTTGATATTAATAAAAGAATCGAAGATGGAATATCGTCGATCAAATCCAATAAACAAGTACTAATAGAAAGAATAACAAAAGTGGAAGAAACACAACGTATTATGGACCAGTCATTGGAATATTACACAACATCCACTACGGAAACCCAAGCGAGTGTAAGTAGATTAAATACACGTATTGACAACATTGAAACAGAACTGAAGGAGAAAAATAAGCAAATTAGTAACCTAGAAGTGGATATTCATAGAATGGAAAGATATTCAAGAGGATTTAATTTACGATTTGGAGGAATAAATGAAGATGAGAACGAAAATACACTAGATAAACTAAATACACTTATAAGCGATAAACTACACCTGAAGGATAGTAACATTGAAAACGCCCATAGAACCGGTAAACAGACCAGAGGAGACCAAAAACCTAGGCAAATAATTGCTAAATTTATCTATAGGCCAGAACGAAACGAGGTTCTTAAGAAGGTGAAGTCACTGAAAAATAAAGATTTTTATGCAATGGAGGACCTTACAGCATCAGATGCCAAGAAGAAACGTGAGTACCGAGACATAATGTTGAAAGCATACAATGAAGGAAGACATCCTGTATTTAGAAATGGATCATTATATATAGATGGGAGACTATACCGTGAACCTACAAAGTGACCAGACCACACTCTGTTAGTAAGCAACACACTTATTTAACATGAGATGGTATTTATGTAATTTGGACAAAATACTATCCATGTCTTGTTATTAATTATACACAGCCCCACATTGCTGTGAACTGTTGCATACAGTGCATTCATAATAAGTTGGGGTTGTTTATAAAATTGTATATAAATTTGTATTACTACATTCATTAATAAGGGGTCACGGTAAAATAAAAAAAAATATGACGGGGAGCTAATGTACAGATATAGCAAATAAGGTTATATTTATTATCAAATATTTCTTTTGTCATTAGGCCCTATAATTAACTGATATTTATTTATATTAAGGAAATTATATGTTTTCAATTCTAAATATTGATCATTTTAATTATGAAGACGAAAATACAACCGCATTTAACTATAAGGAAAACTATTACTTTAGTATTGATACATTTAAATCCACGTTCAGTCAAACGTCAACTAATAGTTTTTCTATGTTTGCATTAAACTGTAGAAGTATTGTTAACAAATTTGAAGAATTTAAAAATTATGTATCCTCTCTCGATTTTGAATTTAATGTAATAGGACTTACTGAAACTTGGCTTTCAAGCAAACATCACCTTGGTTTATATACACTTCCAAACTATACACCTATCTTTAAAAACAGAGAAACCCAGACAGGGGGATGTGTAGCATTGTACATACACTCAAATATATCATATCAAATAAGAAATGACTTGTCTGCTATGATAAACGAGGGAGAGTGCATTATAATTGAATTAAAAAATAATGATAAATCAATTATATGTGGAATAATCTACAGGCCCCCTAAAGCCCATATTCCAACATTTAATAATCAACTTAGTGAATTAATGCACATGATAAACAATGAAAATAAAAAGGCATACCTTATGGGTGACTTTAACCTAGATCTACAAAAATATAACTGTGACAATAATGTTCAAACTCACGTAGACAACATGCTAACAGAATCTTTCATTCCACTAGTTAATAAACCCACCCGAATCACAAAAGATACCGCAACAGTAATTGACAATATTTATACAAATTATCAGGAATTCCAAAATATTAACACAGGGATATTAGTTAACGACATATCTGACCACTTTGCAGTTTTCTGCATGGATGATTCAGAAAATTATTCATTACCACGATCAGAAAAATTTATAATAAAAAGAAGCTATACTGATCAACAAAAACGGCAATTTAGACTTGAATTACAGGGCTATGATTGGCAATATGTAACTAGCATTGAAAATTCGAATGAATCATATAAATGTTTCTCAGATTCTTTAAAAACAATGATAGATAAGCATTTCCCACTAAAAAGAGTTAGGTTAAAAGTAGATACAATTAAATCCCCGTGGATAACATATGGAATTCAAAAATCTCTTTGTACCAAAAATAAATTATACATCAAATATAAACAGAAACCAACAGATATAAATAAATCTAAATATAAGAAATATAAGAATAAGTTAACATCAATAATAAGAGAAAGGAAAACTACTTATTACAAAAATGAATTTGAAAAGCACAAGAGTAATATAAAGAAAACATGGGGTGTCATAAACTCATTATTAGGTAGGATGAAACATCAAGACATGCCTCAAAAAATGAAAATCAACTCCCATCAACTTAATGACCCAACATCCATAGCGAATGCGTTTAACACATACTTTATAAATATAGGTGACCAAATGACAGGTGATGATAACCGTAATAGTAACACCGAATATAAAATACAACATGACATTTTGAATTCAATGTTTTTTAGAGCTGTATCCGAGTCCGATATCATTAAATACATTAATGACTTAAATGTAAATAAGTCAAGTGGTTGTGATGACATTGGTACCATTTATATAAAAAATAACTCAGATATACTGGCTAAACCGTTATCTCATATAATCAATGTATCCCTTCAATCGGGTGTATTTCCTTGTCAACTAAAAATTGCTAAAACAATTCCTGTGTATAAAAAAGGAGCAAGGGAGAACATAGAAAATTATAGACCGATATCGATATTACCATGTATATCTAAGGTATTTGAAAGGGTCGTATATGACCAAACAATCGCTTTTTTGTGTAAATATGATATGTTACATGAATCTCAATATAGATTCAGGGCAGGTCATTCAACTAACCACGCCCTCCTACAAGTCCTTGATAAAATAACAACAGCCGTTGACAACAAGCAATTTATGATTGGCGTATTTTTGGATTTATCCAAGGCGTTCGATTCGATAGATCATGAATTATTGCTCACAAAATTGCCCCATTATGGAATAAGAGGCGTGGTTCTTGATTGTTACCGAAGCTACCTTAGAGAAAGACAACAATTCGTACAAATTGGGAAGTGTCAGTCTGTAACCAAAATAATAAAACAAGGCGTTCCACAAGGGTCAATCCTTGGACCCCTGCTGTTTTTGATTTTCATAAATGACATGTTTTCTGTAAGTAATGTCATTGATTTAATAATGTTTGCAGATGATACGAATATGTTTTTACAACACAATGATATCGTCACTGCCTTTACAATAATGACAAATGAACTAAATAAAATTGAGAAATGGTGTAAAACTAATAGATTAACTATTAATACAACCAAGACTACGTATATGTTATTTAGTGGAAAGAATACCAACATTGACACATCCCAATTTGTACTTTCAATAAATAGAGTTTCAATAGATAGAGTACCATATACTAAATTTCTCGGTGTCGTCATTGATGAGAAACTGAACTTTAGACACCATACAAATGCAGTTTCTTGTAAAGCATCCTCAATAATTGGTGCCATGTGTCATATAAAAAAATTAGTATCTACTGAAGTGTTACTTACCATATACAAGAAACTTATATTACCAGTGTTGACATATGGTATTATTGTATGGGGTGCGGGGAACAAAGACAATTTGGATCGCCTTCTATTGCTTCAGAAAAAAGCTCTTAGGATCATTTGTAAGGTAGACTTTCATCATCCCTCTTCTCAGCTCTTTGTGAAAACGGGCACACTTAATATATTTGATTTGTATAAAAACAGTGTTTTAAATTTTATGTTTAAATACCAAAAAGGACAACTTCCAAAATGTTTTAATTCTTTATTCAGTTTATTTGATAATTATCATACATATAACACTCGAAATAAAGACAATTATTGTATAAAATTAAAATCAACTAATATGGGTCAGCAAAGTATAGCATATAGAGGACCTAAGCTATGGAATCAACTTATAAGAAATATAAGAGAGAGTGAAAATATATCAATATTTAAAAAACTATTACTAAATAAATGCATTAATAGTTATAAAGAAACAATATATCTATGCGAAAACAACATTTGTAAAATATGTCTAACTTTAACTTAATTAATTACATTCTCGTATATATTCTGAGACTGATGTATATATATATGTTATATTATAGTACGTTGTATTTTCCTTCATTTATTTACTACATGAAAACATTTTTTTGTAATATATTTGTAAATTTATATTTTAAGTTAGGGTGCCACAGATTAAAAGCTTTGCTTGCTTGTGGTTATCCTGTTTTTCACACTTTATTGTACTTAATCTTTTATTTATATTTTTAAGAATGTTGTGTGAAAAATAAAAGAATCAATCAATCAATCAATCAATCAATCAATCAATCAAAAGGAAGGGTTCCCGCCTTCGTACGCAATTCCGATGTTGTTCTACATGCAACTACCCATATTTCAAAACTTTGTCCATCAGATATGTTAGTAAAATTACATAGAGGAGAAACCAACATTGATATCACTAACAACACAAACAGAAACGTATCCCTTAATACACATCAACCTATCGCGAGCCTTCATTTAACCAACCTTGTAACAGTTACTAACGACCTACAAATTGATAGAATAAAGTTGACCAATGACAACGCAAACAAGTACCCACATTTAGAACGTACAGACCCATTGCTATCTTTAACCGAGGAGGAAATAATCAGAAAACAAGTTGATTTAACAGACAGCGTTTTAACACATAGAGAAAAAGAAGATTTGTATAAAACATTACAACAAAACAGAAACGCATTTTCACTTTATGGTGAACAATCTAGCTGCCCAAACTTCAAAGCTGACATACCCCTCTCTAACGATGAACCATTTTTTATTCGACCATACTTCACGACAGACAAAGACAAACATGTTATTGAGGCCGAATTGAACAAATTAGTCAAACTAGGAATCTTAGCAGTAGGACACCAATCGTATACTTCCCCTGTCCTTCTTGTTTCAAAGAAAAATTCAAAAGATAAAAGAGTTGTCACAGACTTTCGCTATCTAAATTCCAGGATAAAACGTATTAATCACCCGTTCCCATTATTAGCCGAAACTTTGAAAACAATAGGTAACGCTAATGCACAGATTCTTAGCGTAATTGATTTGAAATCAGCGTTCCACTGTGTACCATTTGCCGAACATGCCCAACAATACACAGGTATAGCTTCATATTATGGTGGAAAACATTATTATTATAAGAGATTAGCACAAGGATTAAACGTTTCGCCAGGTATATTCCAAGCAAAGATTGACGAAATTTTAAATGAAATCCCAAGTTCTAGAGAATTCTGTATCGCCCATCATGATGATATTATTTTATTTAGCCAAGAAAAATTTGCTCATAAGCAGCACCTTGTTTCCGTTTTACAAGCCCTACAATTAAATGGTTTTAGAATTTGTCCAAAGAAATGTAAGTTATTCAAGAATAAAGTGCAATATATGGGACACACCATCCTGATTAATTCTTCAGGACACGCATGTATCACACCATTAGGCGACAGGTGTGCAGCTATCCGAAATTTGCCAGTCCCACGAACCCATAAAGAAACTAAACGATTTATTGGTGCAGTAAATTATGTATCCCATTTTTTCCCTCAAATACAATCAATTTTACGTCCGTTACATACACTCGCAAGTAAACACCGAAAATTTATTTGGTCTACTGAACACCAGAAAGCATTTGAAGAAATTAAACAATTAATGGTTAAACCACCAACTCTTCAAATGCCTAGAAAAAAAGGTAGATATACGCTATATAGCGACACTTCAAGAACCGCAACAGGTTCATATTTAACACAAACAGTAATCGGTAAAGAACACATAATAGGTTACTATTCTAAAATCTTACCACAAGCCTGTCAACGATATAGCGTCACAGAATTAGAGTTATTTGGACTTTACATTAACGTTTCAGCATTTCGACACTTACTAAAGGGTTGCGAATTTGATGCATTCGTAGACCACTCAGCAATTGTACAAATTTGGAATTCAAAAGATCAGCCATGTACACCCCGTCTACAGAAACTAATATTACGATTGTCCGGATACATTTTCCAAATTGGTTATAAGAAAGGAACTGAATTAGTTTTAGCAGATTTTCTCCCCCGAGCCCCTCGTGATGACGACTCCGAAATTGATCAAGTTGTACCCATTGCATTTCATATTACAGAGACCGAATATCTTAACCCGATTACAAACACATCTACTAGCAGACCAGTAACAAGGTCATACGCCAAGAAAATGGGAATAAATATACCTGACCTACATAAACCCAAACCAGTACAAACGCCCGTCATTAATCAAAATCCAGTGACAACAAACACGTGACCTACACCTCAACCTACCGCTACACCACAGATAATCACGAGACAACAAACAAACGCACATCGATCACCGCCTATCATAACGCCACCTATCGTAACGCCACCCCCAATACGTAATGTAAACATTCGACAACCTCCATAGGAACGACTAGTAGACAAAAATAAGCAAAGCAAAGACACTACACATCGAAATGTACCAGTTGAATTGTATACATCGCCCAAACCACTAGTACCCAACATAACTGAATTTAAGTCAGCACACATCCCAAAACAACAAGACTTAGATAGATTAATGGATGTTATTCAAAGAAAGATAATTATAGATTATAACCTCCCAGTAGATGTTAAACAATTACGTGTTGAACAAGAAACTTCACCATTTTTTAAGCCAGTTTACGATTATTTAGCTCATGATATCCTTCCAGCTGATAAGAAAGCAGCTCGTGCAGTTCAGAATAAGTCAGAGCAGTACATATTGTGGAACGGTTTACTATTCCGTTTATTTTTCCAAGATAAAGGTGGAGAATTTGTATTGCAATTAGCTGTTCCTGAAAACTTAGCCGAGACTATTATTTCTCAGTATCACGACAATTTGTTAAATAGCCACCAAGGTACGATGCGTACTTACCTTACTATTAGGAAATTATTTTACATGCCCCTTATGTTCGAGAAAGTCAACAATTATACCCAAGCGTGTCTTAGATGTCAACAATTTCGTCCCAAAACCGATAAATTACGTCCTTTACACGATCGAGTACCAGCAACTTACCGTCCCTTTCATACACTCAGTCTAGATTTTAAGAGTATGCCAACATCACCTTCAGGTTTTAAACATATTATGGTAGTATGTGATGAAATTACTAGATTTTTGATTTGTGTACCTTTGAAATCCCGAAACAATTTGCGAAGCACTAATTCAAAAGGTCATCAGTATTTTTGGACCCCCATCTCGTCTTATTTCAGATGCAGCAACCTCTCTTACAGGAAAATTATTAACACTATTATGTAACACCCTTAATATTGATAGGAAAATCATCAGCGTCCACAATCACGGTAGTTTACAAGTTGAACGTCATATCCGCACCGTATCGGACCTGTTAAAGGTCAACCTTAACCAATTCGGAACAGATTGGGTTAGATTTGTATCAACAAAATGTTATGCTTATAACTCGTTTTCATCCCACATCTAGGAAACCACTCCACGTACGAATTAGTTTTTGGCCGCCAACCTCCAAGTTTGACCTCATTAGCATTTTACCCTATTTCAGGATTGTCTCATTCCTATGAAGAATACTTTGAACATCTCAAGAAGAAATTTCAAAACATTTCACAGACAATGCTACAATTACAGCGAACACAACAAAACGTCCAAAACTCAAAAGATTTTCCAACGCTTAGAAAAAAGTCCAATTTACTCAGTAGGACAACTCGTATATTTATACAAGCCAACATCATCATCACTAACGGCAAATTCAAAGAAAATCGCCACAGAATGGGTCGGACCATTAGTAATTCATGAAGTACTAGACAGAACACACTACATCCTAGCAAAGATTAAAGGAGAAATACTTCGCGTATTCAATTATAACAGACTGAAACCCTGTTTTATGAGAACGCCTAAAGAACGCAGACATTTTACACATCTATTTAAACAATTGTTGAATGAACCCACTGATGATACTAACGAGAAAATTCAAAACACCATTAATGTAGTAAATGACGAAATCAATGTTGAATTTGTAGACGAAGATAATAGGACACCAGTCCAATTGCAATCCTATACACATCCAACTAAAGTAGAACCCCTTAACTTGCAACCTTACATTGACTGTGTAGAGAATAACATGGCATTAGCAGCCCCATTCCAAATGAAAGAAGAACAAATTAAGGAACAAACTAATCTAATTATGACAGCACCTAATGATTCAAATATGACATTAAACCGAAGTAGATTTAAAGCAGGACATTTCCAAGTTTTAGTTTCATATTCTAAACCGACTTCAGTCAAACGCAACACTGATAAAACAAAACATGAATCTAATGATCGCAAATTTTGGTGGAATATTGACAGATATAACGATACAGATAAATTAATTAAAGAGATCATTAATGATAAACAGATACCGATAAGTGGATCGCCAAAACGATTCATAAAACGTTTGTATAATGCAACAAGTTACTGATTTAATTGTTTTTGCAAGAAATTTTTTTTAATTACGACATTTGCTAATTTAATGATAGCATAGTCTACTTATTTGATGATATTTTTTTAGTAATGATGAGATTTCAGTTAAAAGAGAATTGAATTTATGTTTAAGTATTGATTTGTAACGAGTTTGATAAAGATTAATTTTGAATTTTAATGATCGATATATTGAGATATTGAAAAAGAACGACAATCATTTTGTAACAAATATTTTGTTTAACCTTTGAGTCGTTAATCTCAAGCAATAATTAATTGGTATACAAAAAACAGGAGATTTTCTTAGTACTTTTAATTGTAATTTTTTTGACATTGAGTACAAAAGTCGAATTTGTCGACCGATTGAAATCGTAATTACCTGTAAATATAAATGCTTAAATCAATAAAGTTGTGATGATAACGATATATTGTGGATAAGTTTGTGTCAACGGGACACACACATTTGTTTCTTTTAAAGTTTTAAGTGATTAAGTTTGATATTTTGATTTTAGGCTAATCAGCCACAGTTTCTTGAGTTTTATGTTTTGATTTGATGATTTATGTTTGAAGGCCATCAGAACGCGATGAGTTGTCGCACGATTTGTGACGTATGTTCAATGTAACATACTATTTTTAAGTTTTGTATTTTTATTTTTAACCAATTTATGTTTGATTTACGCAAATCTTTATACCAAATTCATTTTTTATTTTAATTTTTTTTAAGAAAGAGAAGAGAGAGAGTGAAAGTGATAAGGTTACACTTCAGTGTCAATGGTTTTGGCTAACTCAATTTTGCTTATATGTATAATAATGTTTTTTTTCTTTTATATAACTTTGAATTTTGCATGCCACTATTATAACCATTTTTATATTTTAAATAGATTAGAAGAAAAAAAGGGAAACAGAGGGATGTAATATAATGATATACTTTTATAATTAAGAAATTGAACTTTGTATCAGAATTCAAATAAGTTCACAAACTTGACCCAGAAAGTCCAGAGGAGAGTTTGTCCAGATGTTTTAATGACCATTTAGTTTATAATCGAATCCCTAAAGAATAACTTTGTGACTGTTCCCATCGTAAAACAATTAGATATTGACAGTTTTAAGCAGAGATTCGACACGGCCAATTCATCATTGTAACCTCCCAAGATAAGATCAATCATTCCCACTTAAACACCCCTGGACCAACTTAGGACCAATCGTTACCCTCACAGATGACGTAGTGACATATGCAAATGAACCAAAGCCAATATACCCCCAAGTTTCAGAAGGGCCCAGACACACCTTACAGCCACCTCACGGAGTACACACCTTACAGCCACTTCACGGAGCACACACCTTACAGCCACCTCACGGAGCACACACCTTACAGCCACTTCACGGAGCACACACCTTACAGCCACTTCACGGAGCACACACCTCACAGACACTTCTTCAGAAGCAGACCAACACACTTCACACCTCACCGACAGCATCACTGATCCTCCGTTCCTTATCTATACTTATAGTTGTATATTGTACTGAAGTATTATACTGAATAAACAATATGTGTTACGACAGTTAAGCGAGTAAGAGTCTTCATTAAAAGTCAGTACAACAACACAACACAATATTACACTATTTTAAGCACTTTGGTGTTTTTGTGTAACCAAGTTTTTTCGAAATTCACAAAATGTTCTAAAATGTCTCCAAATGCGATTTGAAGGTATTTTAAGCACTTTGGTGTTTTTGTGTAACCAAGTTTTTTTCGAAAATCACAAAATGGTCTAAAACGTCTTCAAATGCGATTTGAAGCTATTCTAAGCACTTTGCTGTTTTTATGTTAACAAGTTTTTTCGAAAATCAGAAAATGGTCTAAAACGTCTCCAAATGCGATTTGAAGCTATTCTAAGCACTTTGGTGTTTTTATGTTACCAAGTATTTTTCGAAAATCACAAAATGGTCTAAAACGTCTTCAAATGCGATTTGAAGCTATTCTAAGCACTTTGCTGTTTTTATGTTAACAAGTTTTTTCGAAAATCAGAAAATGGTCTAAAACGTCTCCAAATGCGATTTGAAGCTATTCTAAGCACTTTGGTGTTTTTATGTTACCAAGTTTTTTCGAAAATCAGAAAATGGTCTAAAACGTCTCCAAATGCGATTTGAAGCTATTATGTACACTTTGAGGTTTTTGTGTAACCAAGTTTTTTTCGAAAATCACAAAATGGTCTAAAACGTCTCCAAATGCGATTTGAAGCTATTCTTAGCACTTTGGTGTTTTTATGTTAACAAGTTTTTTCGAAAATCACAAAATGGTCTAAAACGTCTCCAAATGCGATTTGAAGCTATTCTAAGCACTTTGGTGTTTTTATGTTAACAACTTTTTTCGAAAATCACAAAATGGTCTAAAATGTCTCCAAATCCGATTTGAAGCTATTCTTAGCACTTTGGTGTTTCTATGTTAACAAGTTTTTTCGATAATCACAAAAAGGTCTAAAACGTCTCCAAATACGATTTGAAGTTTTTCTGTACACTTTGCTGTTTTGTGTGAAAATTTTTTGTCGAAATGCTCAAAATGTTCTAAAACGGTTTCTAATGTGATTTTAAGCACTTTGATGTTTTTGTGTAACCAAGTTTTTTGCGAAAATAACAAATTTTTGATTTGAAGCTATGTTGTACAATTGTATATTTTGTGTGAAAAAGTTTTGTCGAAATGCTCAAAATGGTCTAAAACGTTTCTAAATACGATATTAATCTATTTTGTGGGATTTGAAGCTATTCTTAGCACTTTGGTGTTTTTATGTTAACAAGTTTTTTCGAAAATCACAAAATGGTCTAAAACGTCTCCAAATGCGATTTGAAGCTATTATAAGCACTTTGGTGTTTTTATGTTAACAACTTTTTTCGAAAATCACAAAATGGTCTAAAATGTCTCCAAATCCGATTTGAAGCTATTCTTAGCACTTTGGTGTTTCTATGTTAACAAGTTTTTTCGATAATCACAAAAAGGTCTAAAACGTCTCCAAATACGATTTGAAGTTTTTCTGTACACTTTGCTGTTTTGTGTGAAAATTTTTTGTCGAAATGCTCAAAATGTTCTAAAACGGTTTCTAATGTGATTTTAAGCACTTTGATGTTTTTGTGTAACCAAGTTTTTTGCGAAAATCACAAAATGGTCTAAAACTTCTCCAAATGCGATTTGAAGCTATTCTAAGCACTTTGGTGTTTTTATGTGAACAAGTTTTTTCGAAAATCACAAATTGGTCTAAAATGTCTCCAAATGCGATTTGAAGCTATTCTAAGCACTTTGGTGTTTTTATGTTAACAAGTTTTTTTCGAAAATCACAAAATGGTCTAAAACTTCTCCAAATGCGATTTGAAGCTATCCTAAGCACTTTGGTGTTTTTATGTTCACAAGTTTGTTTTCGAAAATCACAAAATGGTCTAAAACGTCTTAAAATGCGATTTGAAGCTATTCTGTACACTTTGATATTTTTATGTTAACAAGTTTTTTCGAAAATCACAAAATGGTCTAAAACCTCTCCAAATGCGATTTGAAGCTATTCTAAGCACTTTGGTGTTTTTATGTTGTCAAGTTTTTTTCGAAAATCAGAAAATGGTCTAAAACGTCTCTAAATGGGATTTGAAGCTATTATGTACACTTTGATGTTTTTGTGTAACCAAGTTTTTTCGAAAATCACAAAATGGTCTAAAACGTCTCCAAATGCGAATTGAAGCTATTCTTAGCACTTTGGTGTTTTTATGTTAACAAGTTTTTTCGAAAATCACAAAATGGTCTAAAACGTCTCCAAATGCGATTTGAAGCTATTCTAAGCACTTTGGTGTTTTTATGTTAACAACTTTTTTCGAAAATCACAAAATGGTCTAAAATGTCTCCAAATCCGATTTGAAGCTATTCTTAGCACTTTGGTGTTTCTATGTTAACAAGTTTTTTCGATAATCACAAAAAGGTCTAAAACGTCTCCAAATACGATTTGAAATTTTTCTGTACACTTTGCTGTTTTGTGTGAAAATTTTTTGTCGAAATGCTCAAAATGTTCTAAAACGGTTTCTAATGTGATTTTAAGCACTTTGATGTTTTTGTGTAACCAAGTTTTTTGCGAAAACAACAAAATGGTCTAAAACGTCTCCAAATGCGATTTGAAGCTATTCTAAGCACTTTGGTGTTTTTATGTGAACAAGTTTTTTCGAAAATCACAAATTGGTCTAAAATGTCTCAAAATGCGATTTGAAGCTATTCTAAGCACTTTGGTGTTTTTATGTTAACAAGTTTTTTTCGAAAATCACAAAATGGTCTAAAACTTCTCCAAATGCGATTTGAAGCTATCCTAAGCACTTTGGTGTTTTTATGTTCACAAGTTTGTTTTCGAAAATCACAAAATGGTCTAAAACGTCTCAAAATGCGATTTGAAGCTATTCTGTACACTTTGATATTTTTATGTTAACAAGTTTTTTCGAAAATCACAAAATGGTCTAAAACCTCTCCAAATGCGATTTGAAGGTATTCTAAGCACTTTGGTGTTTTTATGTTGTCAAGTTTTTTTCGAAAATCAGAAAATGTTCTAAAACGTCTCCAAATGCGATTTGAAGCTATTCTGTACACTTTGATGTTTTTATGTAACAAGTTTTTTCGAAAATCACAAAATGGTCTAAAACGTCCCCAAATGCGTTTTTAAGCTATTCTGTACACTTTGATGTTTTTATGTTAACAAGTTTTTTCGAAAATCACAAAAGGGTCTAAAATGTCTCAAAATGCGATTTGAAGCTATTCTAAGCACTTTGGTGTTTTTATGTTAACAAGTTTTTTCGAAAATCACAAAATGGTCTAAAATGTCTCCAAATGCGATTTGAAGCTATTCTTAGTACTTTGCTGTTTTGTGTGAACATTTTTTGTCGAAATGTTCAAAATGGTCAAAAACGTTTTTGAATACGATATTAAGCTATTTTGTGCTCTTTGATGTTTTTGTGTGAAAAGTTTTACCGAAATGTTCAAAATGGTCTAAAACGGTTTCTAATGTGATTTTAAGCACTTTGATGTTTTTATGTTAACAAGTTTTTTCGAAAATCACAAAATGGTATAAAACGTCTCCAAATGCGATTTTAAGCTATTCTAAGCACTTTGGTGTTTTTATGTTAACAAGTTTTTTCGAAAATCACAAAAGGGTCTAAAATGTCTCAAAATGCGATTTGAAGCTATGTTGTACAATTGTATATTTTGTGTAAAAAAGTTTTGTCGAAATGCTCAAAATGGTCTAAAACGTTTCTAAATACGATATTAATCTATTTTGTGCACTTTGATGTTTTAGTGTTAAAAGTTTTATTGAAATGCTCAAAATGGTCTAAAACGTCTCCAAATGCGATTTGAAGCTATGTTGTACAATTTGATGTTTTGTGTGAAAAAGTTTTGTCGTAATGCTCAAAATGGTCTAAAACGTTTCTAAATATGATATTAATCTATTTTGTGCACTGTGATGTTTTAGTGTTAAAAGTTTTATTGAAATGCTCAAAATGGTCTAAAATGTCTCAAAAATGCGATTTGAAGCTATGTTGTACAATTGTATATTTTGTGTTAAAAAGTTTTTGTCGAAATGCTCAAAATGATCTAAAACGGTTTCAAATGTGATTTTAAACACTTTGATGTTTTTGTGTAACCAAGTTTCATCGAAATGCACAAAATGATTTAAAAAGTCTCCAAATGCGATTTGAAGCTATTTTGTACAATTTGATATTTTGTGTGAAAAAGTTTTGTCGAAATGCTCAAAATGATCTAAAACGTTTTGAAGTGTGTGATTTTAAGCACTTTGATGTTTTTGTGTAACCAAGTTTCATCGAAATACACAAAATGGTCTAAAACGTCTCGAAATTCGATTTGAAGCTATTTTGTACATTTTGTGTTTTTGTGTAACCAAGTTTCATCGAAATGCACAAAATGGTCAAAAACGTCAAAGTGCTTAAAATCACATTTGAAACCGTTTTATATCATTTTGAGCATTTCGACAAAACTTTTTCACACATAATATCAAATTGTACAAAATAACTTCAAATCGCATTTGGAGACGTTTTAGACCATTTTGTGCATTTCGATGAAACTTGTTACAAAAAAACATCAAAGTGTTTAAAATCACATTTCAAACCGTTTTAGACCATTTTGAGCATTTCTATAAAACTTTCACAAAAAAACATCAAAGTGCACAAAATAGCTTAAATCGTATTTGGAAACGTTTTAAACCATTTCAGCATTTCGACAACACTTTTTCACACAAAACATAAATTGTACAAAATAACTTTAAATCGCATTTGGAGACGTTTTAGACCATTTTGAGCATTTCGATTAAACTTTTTCACACAAAACATCAAAATGTACAAAATAGCTTCAAATCTCATTTGGAGACGTTTTAGACCATTTTGCGCATTTCGATGAAACTTGGTTACACAAAAACATCAAAGTGCTTAAAATCACATTTGAAACCGTTTTAGACCATTTTGAGCATTTCGAAAAAACTTTTTACACAAATACATCAAAGTGCACAAATAGCTTAATATCGTATTTGGAAACGTTTTTAGACCATTTTGAGCATTTCGACAAAATATATTCACACAAAACATCAAATTGTACAAAATAGCTTAAAATCACATTCTAAACCGTCTTAGACCATTTTGAGCATTTCGATTAAACTTTTTACACAAAAACATCAAAGTGCACAAAATAGCTTAATATCGTATTTGGAAACGTTTTAGACCATTTTGAGCATTTCGAAAAAAACATTTTCACACAAAACATCAAATTGTACAAAATAGCTTGAAATCGCATTTGGAGACGTTTTAGACCATTTTGTGTATTTCGATGAAACTTGGTTACACAAAACATCAAAATGTACAAAATAGCTTCAAATCGCATTTGGGAACGTTTTAAGAGCCATTCATTGTCTGTAAGAATCAAAGAAATATCAAAAAGAGTGGCAGACTCAAAAAAATGGATTTCTTTCAAATTTTGAACATGGCTATATATGTGTTGAGAAAAATCATATATGAAGTATTTTTTATTTCACACGTATATTTCCATGGCAACGGCCAAATTTGTGTTTTTGACAAATTTTGTCCTTTTTTAAGGTTTTTTAAAATGGATATTGGTACTACTTTGATGAACGATATTTTTGTTTTGTTCATTTAATTATAAAAAATAATTAGTTTATGCATAATAACAATGCATTGTGTACCTGTTTCATATTTTTTTATTTTTTTTTATTTCATACTTTGGGAGATACCATTTATTTAAAAAGGGGTGTTTTTAACTATAACGCCCAAAGTGGTGTATTTTTTTAGCTGATTTATTACAAATAGGTAGTTCTAATGTTTAATAATTGATATCTAAAATAAAATACTGGGGTAATTAAAAAATCTACAAGCAGTGTTGCGAGAAACATAGGCATTTTTATAAAAAAAAACATGGTATATTAGTAAAAACATTTTATTTTCTTTGATTATTTGATTTGAAACTCATTGGTCAGGAAAATTCTCAATGTTTTATATAGTTCTAGTTGTGTTGTGAGAAAAAAAAATAATGTTTTTAATTAAAGATTCTGTAATTCCAAGTTTTAATGTCATTTTATAGGTTATATCCTCTGGAAATTTGAATAAATTATCAGATCGTTGTGAATTTTAATCTTTGCAACAGATTACTCCTCTCTTTTTTTGAAGCTCCTCTTTCATTTGTTTACTTCTTTTATTTGCTAACCTAAGCAAATGCCACATACCCATCCACCACCACTTTCGATTACCACACCCCCCCACCCTACCCCGACAATAATCACAAAAAGAGAAACTGTAACACTTTGGTCGATCATCCACTATAGAGTGTCAAATGCATGCATTCAAGTACCACCCACACTGCCGCTACCATCGCCCCAAACAAATAGACGAATTCAAACTCCTCCATCCCACCCCCTCCCTTTCTCCAAGCCCCACCCACCCCAAGTTAAAAATTGCAATGCAAAAGATAGGACATTAAGTTATGTTTTTAGACCCTCGCCTCCAACCCCTAACTATTTCAAAGTCCTGGATCTACCACTTTCCCCTCCCCAAAATAGAACCAATCAAAAGTCAATGATATACTCAGGTATGTTAATGCTACATAACAAATATTGAAGCCCTGATGTGAAATTTCATTTCATTTAAGGTCAGCATGTAAATATCACACTTTATTATTAAATATTGGTTTTAAATTCTATATTTTTTTTACTGTGATGGTTGGATTCAGTATTAATTATTAATTAATAATTATCTGATAATTATTTAATTTCCCTTAGTTATGCATAGCAACATTTACTATGGTAACTAAAATTGAGATATTCTTTAGATTTTGCATATTTATCGTATACAAATTTAAATTTGTAGATTATTAGCAGGCATGCCTTATTTGCATTTTCAAATTACCGTTTAGTTTCACAAGGTCATATTCGTAAGCACTTTCTTCTGTGATTATTTGTATTCATGAAAACCCCATATTTTATTTACAGCGGGCACCTCCTGTGTAAGCGGTTACCTCCCACGGACGCACTTTGAAAAGCCTGTTTGTTCTTCCTATCTAACTAGTGCATTTGGTGCTTACCGTAAGCAGCTGTGAGCACCTTACTAAAAATGAGATTTTTTGTAAGGAAGCGGCCAATCGAAAAATGTGATACTTATTGCATGAACCTATGAATTATAGGTCCATGTTTATTGTATTTCTTTATATATTAGCTTTATTTGAAGAGGTTTTAAAAACATTACTGTGAAGAGATGAGAAACTACACAGATTTCGACCATTTTTAGTCGCGTGGAAGCGACTCTATAGTTCACTATGTCGGTCGGTTGGTCGATCTGTCTGTCTGTCTGTCGGTCTGTCTGTCTGTCGGTCTGTCGGTCCGGTATCACTATGCGTTTTATCGCTTTCTGACCTTATCTTGATATCAGTTTAATCTAGCTAGGTCAATTTTTCACAGTATATTCCTTATGGCCAGGAATCAATGTGGTTATGTTTTCACGGTGCGCAATAAAAAATTACGCGGTCTACGCACGATTTAACGAAATCACGTTTGTAATCATATCTTCACAACCATGAATCACAATTAAATAAAATTTGGTACTCATAAATCTCAGGGCATAAATCATCATATGGCAATACAATTACGTGCGTAGCGCATGTAACGCATGCGTACGCGCGCTTACAATTTTCAAAATTTATTTTCGATGAAATAAGAGTACGTTTCAGGCAATTTTAAGCGTTTACAAAATTGCCATGAGTGCGCATATTTTTGCGCGCACTGCGCGTTAAATGTTATTGCGCACTCTTTTTGCCCGATTTCAGTTTTCTTGACTTACTTTTCAACTCGAAATTACGTTATACGAGCACGTCAAAAGTGACAGGCTACGCACGTGTAAATTAAAAAAATATAAATGTTTTTAAACATTTCAACATTTTTAAACATGTTCAGTAATTTCGGTCAGTATAGTTCACTATGTCGGTCGGTCGGTCTGTCTGTCTGTCGGTCTGTCGGTCTGTCGGTCTGTCTGTCGGTCTGTCGGTCTGTCTGTCGGCCCGGTATCACTATGCATTGTAGCACGCGACTTAATGGCTGTTGGCCTTGTTCATATGATAAAAGCTTTTAAAATTTGTCTGAAAATGCTAAAAAATACTAAACCACCTGATTATAAATAATAATAGGCCTACAATTAGCTGGAAAATGGAGAGGCTCGTTTTGTTAAGGATATCGTATATAGCCATAATACGTGATTTTGGCCCTTTATCGGCAGAACCTCCCGTAAGGGGTCATCGCCCGTAAGCGGCCACTTTTCCAGGTCCCGAGGGTGGCCACTCAACTGTATTTAAAAAAACAATTATCCTTAGTTACGCATAGAAACAGGTTCTAAGATAACATAAATAATACATTTTGACAAAACTTGACCCAACAAATGACCCTTTCACAAGGTCAGACATTTTCTGGGATTCAGTAGATAAGTAAATTTGGGAAAAAATAGTAAAGCTATGTAATCAATTGTTTGTAGTCATGAAACCCCATATTAGAAATATTGTACTTAGTTACGTATAGAAACAGTTGCTACAATACACTATAGGTAAAATGTTGATGTCATTTGACCTCAATATGTAAGAATTTTTTTTTTCATGAAAACTCCATATTTTATTTAAAAAAAAATATCCTTAGTTACGTAAACAGGTTTAAGATAACACTAAAGGTCAATTTTTTACCTTTATTCAGATTTGTCAAGACTTTCTTTCTGAGATTATTAGGATTCAGTATTTAAAGTAAATTTGGCAAAAAGTAGAAATGTAAAACTATGTAGAAAAAATGTGTTGTATTTATGAAAAACCCCTTGTTTTTTAAATATTTTCGCATAGAAACAGTTACTATGGTAAAATGTTGACCTTATTTGACCTCAAAATGAATGAATTTACAGGGTCAAGTTTGTCATCACTTTAAGATTAATAGAATGCAATAGAAGTCAAATTGAGAAAAATTACAAATGCAAGCAATTCTTTGTATTTATAAAAACGCCATTTTTTACGTTTTTTTAAAAAATTACTTTCCTTAGTTACACATATAGAAATGGTTGCTAACACTATAGGTAAAAAATGAAAATTGTTGAGAATTTTTATGAACTATCTTGTAAATTTTGATCAAACATTAATAGTTTTAGTAATGTGGGGACCTGTCCTGTTTTGCATTCTGACCCCTTTTGACCTCAAATGACCTATTTAAAAGGTCAGACTTTTTGGGAGGTCTTTCTGTATCTCTTTACACAAAATAGATTTAAAAATTTATAAAATCCATTGACGCAATTATTTCAAAGTTTAACATTATTTTCCATCAACTAAATATTTCAATGCAAAATACTGTTTTTCTGGCAATTAATTGAAATAAACCTGGCAAAACATTCTCCTATTTTATCTAAACTATTCGTATGACTCTAGTAGAATTATGACAAGCCACATATAAATTTTATTATTGGATTAGCCATATTTAAATTGTGTTTCATGTGTTTTGTTTGTTGATATTTTGTTTGTATTTTGTTTGTATTTTTTGTATTTTCCTGGCAACACAAAACCTATGTACGAAATTTACCCCAGTGTTTTTTTCGTGATTATTGTTGAAAAACCTATTGACTATCAACTTAAAAAATCTCATTGATTTAAAAACACTACTTTGGAAGTTATAGGTACGTTTATGAGGTATACTTTTATAAAAAAAATATTTTTTAAAAACACCCCTTTTTAAAATAATGGTATCAACCAAACTCCATTTTGTAATATTTTTTTTCTACATTATATGGAACTCAATACATGTTGTTTAAACTGCTATAAACAAAAACTGTATACTGTAAGTAGTTTTGGTTAAAATAAGTATACAAGTTTGTACTTTTTCACTATAGAAAATCTGTGAAAAATGGCAAAAACATCAAAATTTGGATAATTGACCGTTGTCATGGCAACGGAGGCTAAAAATTAAAATGAATGTTGTAGATATATTTTTTATTGAAATGTCTATTCATGGTAAACATTTGAGAGAAATCCATTTTTTTACATCTGCCACCAAATCTTTGATTTTTACAGACAATGGCTCTTAAATCATTTTGAGCATTTCGATAAAACTTTTTCACACAAAACATCAAAATGTACGAAATAGCTTCAAATCTCATGTGGAGACGTTTTAGACCATTTTGTGTATTTCGATGAAACTTGGTTACACAAAACATCAAAATGTACAAAATAGTTTAAGGAGGAAGCAAATTCCACCCTGGCTTTTCTTTAATGCATTTAAACGATTTTTACCAATCCAAATAAAGTTAGAAATTGTTATATCTTCATTGTCTTTTAAAAAAGTTTCTGTTATTCCAAATATTTCAATATCCTTATTGGTGTGCAAAAGCCTAGCTATCTCATATTTTTTACTTTTATAACCTCTAATATTAATGTATATTATTTTAAAATTTGATTTATTGACCCTGGATATCTTCTTCGTCGTCGTGGTCCTGTGAGTCATGACTGACCCTTTGTGCTCCTGCTTATGATGACATTGCACCCATCTCTATCCTGAGCATAGCGAGAAGATGTGCACACATCCAATCCTGTGATCTCTCTAATACCATCAGTCCATCTTATCTTCTGTCTACCACGTTTTCGCTTGCCTTCTACATGACCTTGTGCAATTATCTTTTCCAGGTTGTCACCTTCTCTCCTGACAATGTGACCAAAGTACTGAAGTTTGATCTTATCAACCTTCTGGCATAGGTTGACTCTGCTTCCAATCTGGTTGTTAACAAATTCATTTGACTTATGCTCCTTCCACGATATCCTCAGCAATCTCCTCCAACACCACATTTCAAAAGCTTTGATCTTCTTTCTATCTGCAGCTCCAAGAGCCCATGTCTCAGATCCATAAGTGGCAATCGGAAATACCAATGCATTCATGATATGAATCTTTGTGTTTCTTGAGATCCCTCTATCCTTCCAAATGTTGGTAAGACCTATTGTGGATGTTCTAGCCACAGCGAGATGACGTTTTATTTCCTCTGAGCTTCCTCCAGTGTCAACAATCAGGGAGCCAAGAAAGTTGAAGGTGTTGACTACTTCTATGTCCTCTCCATCTGCTTGAATGCGATGTTCATTCTTTCTTCCACTTATCATTACTTTCGTCTTCTTGACATTGAGGTAAAGACCATATTCCTCACTGGATTGCTTTACTCTTTCAATCAGATCTTGGAGTTCTGCCGCAGTTCTTGCAAGTAAGGTTGTGTCATCTGCATATCTCAGATTATTTAATTGCCGGTCACCGATAGATATCTGCCCCTCGTATCCATCCATGGCAATCCGCATGATGTATTCTGCGTAGACATTTAAGAGATACGGTGACAGGATACATCCTTGGCGTACTCCTTGACCTATCGTAAACCAGTCGCTATCTCCACACTCTGTTCTGACCGTGGCTTCCTGCCCATCATATAAGGAATTTATCAAGACAATCAGATGTGTTGAGAAGCCCATTTTTGCGCATTACTCTCCACAATTTCTGGTGTTGAACACAGTCAAAAGCCTTTGTGTAATCTATGAAGCAGAAGAAAAGTGGCTGCTGAAATTCCATGGTATTCTCCATCAAATTCCTCAAGTTTCCAATCTGATTTCTCGTTCCTCTTCCTCTTCTAAATCCAGCTTGCTCTGGTGGTAATTCACTTTCTAACTTATTCCTGATTCTATCTGCCATAATGTGGAGCAGGACTTTACTAGCATGAGAGATAAGTGAAATGGTACGGTTGTTAGCACATTGCCTTACATCCCCTTTTTTTGGTAATGGGAAAAACACTGCCTTTTTCCAGTCTTCGGGCCATTTTTTACTTTTCCAGATCTTGTTGCACAATCTATGGATGATAACAACACCTTCCTCTCTACTTTCATTCAGCAATTCTGCCTGGATGTTATCTACTCCTGGTGCTTTACCATTTCTTAACTTCTTCATTGCATTATCAACTTCACAGAGAAGAATATCTGGGTCATTTTCAAAATCTTGCTGTTCTCTCTCCTCCTGTGTATCATCATCTTTGGATGCATACAACTGTTCACAGTATTCCTTCAACCTTGTTTTGATTTCATCTTCTTCCGTCAAGATGTTATCATCTTTGTCCTTCAGAACATTGAGCCTGGTGCTAGCTAGGTTTTGAAGTCAGTAGCTTGATGTTTTTATACATGTCTTTGGTGTTGCTTGTAGCGCTGTCCTTCTCCACCTCGGCACATCTCTGTCTGATGAACTCTGTTTTGTCATTTCTGATTTGTTTCTGGATTTCTCTTGATAAATCCCGGTATTCTCTTCTCCTCTCTGCACTTTTCAGTCCTTTTTCTTTGACCTCTCTCCTCTGATCAGCCAGGGCAAATACCTTTTCTGTCAGCCAGGGTCTTCTTTTGCTCTTGCGTTTGGGGATCGTTTTCTGTGCTGTTTCTAAGGTTGCCTGCTTGATGTCTTGCCACAGCTCATCTGGGGTGGATTCTTCCGGGTCAAGTTCCATTAACTTCGGAAATTTGTTCTTCACTTCCACTCTATAAGTATCATCTAACTTGGTGGTATCAAATCTCACTGGTTTTCTTGGCTTCTTGATCCTTCTCAATTTCATCTTCATGGTAGAGACGAGAAGCTGGTGGTCTGATCCGCAGTCTGCTCCTGGATAGGTTTTGGCAGAAGTAAAATTAGATCTCCATTGCTTCTGGACCAGAATGTAGTCAATCTGATTCCTATAGCTTCCGTCCGGTGATAACCAAGTATACAACCGCCTTGGGTTCTGCTTGAAGAGGGTGTTAAGGATCATTAGTCCATTTTCTTGGCAGAAGTCAATCAGCAGTTATCCTCTCTCAATTTGCTCTCCTAGTCCGTAGTTGCCCATCACATTTTTGTTGGTGCACTGTCCTCCTACCTTGGCATTAAGGTCACCAATAATTACCAGGATGTCTCTCTTATTGGTATTTTCTATTGTCTGTTGCAGTAGCTCATAGAAGGTGTTAATTTCATCTTCGGTGGATGAAGAAGTGGGTGCATAGGCTTAAATAATTTTGAGATTCATAGGGGTTCCTTGAATGCGGATGGTGATGATTCTTGAACTGACTTGGTTATAGCCAAGCACGAATCTGGCTACCTCCGGGCAGGCGACAAAGGCAACTCCCTGTTCTCTTTTTTTCTCAGTACCAGAGTAGTAAACAACTTGTTTGCTTGATGTTACAAAGTGCCCTTTCCCTGTCCATCTCACCTCTGATACACCACACAAGCTAAGATCACGTCTCTCCAATTATCTTGTCAAAATGTCCAATTTCCCACTGTTCATTGTCCTGACGTTCCAGGTAGCAATTTTCAAGGTAGTTTTCCAGAGGTTACATCTATTATCATTTCCCTTGGAGTTATCAGCTCCTGAATGTCCAATTGGCTTTAATGCAGCAGCGTCATCGATGCAAGGTATGATGTCATCTGGCCTCTCTTCCCCAGTGGCACTTGAGACACCTTCCGGCCTGCGATTTTTTTTCCGTACGAGAGTTCCTCCATCGGTTCGTTTCGGACTCAATCGACTCTTCGGTAACCACCGATGCTCACTGATGCGTGACAGCAACCACAAGACAAAACGTGAGCAGCTTTTTTGCACGAGTGACAGATTTATACATACTAGAGGCTAATACTATACTCACTGTAAATATAATAATAAATATTAATAGTAGTACTGAACGTCATTGTAATAATAATAATAGGCCTAGAATTTTAATAATATAATACTGTATAGGCAGCCACAAACCAATGTATGTACCATCAGATTCACAAACAGTAACACACATACAGCAGCAGCACTTTGTTGGTCGTCACAAGCAAGGCCTAGCTAGCCTAGCCCTACGTACGTGTGCTTCAAATTCAATGTAGTACATTTCCATCTACAGTACTATTTTTTATTTTAATAAAATGAAGTACAGTAGTAGGTTAGAAATTATATGTACAGAAGTAACACTAACAGATGTTTTTATCAAGAAAATTACAATTTTCTTCAGGTTTTTAAGTGTAACATTTGAAAAATTGTATACATTATAGGCCTAGTATTAGTAACATGTATTCTTGTAAGTTGTAATGTATAGAAACACATGCTTGCTTAATAAAGCGTTTAATATTGTGTTAATTTAATAATTATTGATATCTTGGCCGGTGGAAACTTCGAATTAAAATGAACAATTTAAAAAAAAAATTTATTTCAGAAACCATAATAAAAAAAATAAAATCAAGAATATGGAATACAGAAAACCGATCTTCATGACAAGATGATAGTATCACATATAATTATAAGCTTCCTGGAAAATGTGTTTTATTAAATGTATTTGTACTATTGCAGTCGTGTCAGTACCGTAATTGAATGTTTTTTACTTTGCATGTTTTTTTTATGATTTTCCAAATTACATATACACATAATAAACAATAATATTAGTTGTAGGCCTATAACTTAATTAAAACTCCAAAATTGCCTACATTAAAAGTCGGAAATCTTTATTTTTCAAGATTGGGGATAATTAATACGTACACCTTTAACGTAAAATTTCCATTACCTTACAATATAAATATTAATTTAATAATATTATTTTAAAAGGTATAAAACACATACACTGTGCATAGGAATTCCTACTGTACATAGTCATTTTAAATTCCAAAGTAATACCTTGCATAGGCTTACACAAGCTTGGCTAGGCTAGCCATGGGCTAGCTACAATACCATAAACGATAAGAAAAGAGCCTCTCGTTCGTGACAAAAGGTCGTTCAACCATGGAGGTATTTTATACCTACATGGTTCAACTTCAAAAAATAATATCTGATACGACCTACTATTGGGTCGTAGACCTAAATATCTTCAATATGCTATTGGGTTCTTAATGTAATTACTAAGTAGGCCTAGTATTTATTAATTAATGTCATCAAAACTCGTATTAGTGTAGATTCATTTTACTATTATGAGAGCCTGTGTGAAAGTATTAGCTCGCGGTTTGTTATGTTGTCACGCATCAGTGAGCTGACTTTACCGAATACCGAAGAGAGTCGATTGAGTCCGAAACGAACCGATGGAAGAACTCTCGTACGGAAAAAAAATCGCTTCCGGCCTGGGGGTCCCACTTTCCGGTGTCATAACTCTTTTATCATTAGTTGAAATCATCATCATCAGGTATACGCGGCAAAGAAATTAGGTGGTGGTTTGCCATTGCCTTCCACCTCTGCTAGATGTTTGGTAACAGATCTGCTGGATGGCCGCCGTTGGCTCTCCTGAGCCGGCGCCCTTAAAGATGGATTTTGTTTTTAGTTCTACCTGGGTGTCCAGCCACCCACCTCACCAGCACCCAAGTGGGTACTGGTGGGGGTGCTGGTTTAGTCGCCCACGGCCCGACCCTGAACAGGTTGTACTGGTTACAGGTTACCAGTAGCAAGTCCCCTCAGTTTGACTCCAGTCAGACGAAGAGACTTGACCTGACTAATTTTTTCTTACTTCTCCTTATTTTTTGAATGTTTTGAGTTTTGTATCCTAATAGATTATTACAGATGTCATTCGGAGTTGTGTCAGTTTCATTGACTATAATCATATTGTGGTTGGTTGGTATATCTACTTTACAATCAAGAGTGATATTATTTTCATCAGGAAGGATATTGAATCTGTTGTTAATATTAATTACACTATCATTTACTTTTTTGTCTACGTTAGTTTGACCATACCAATTATTTTCGGCATTCTCTTCCTGGTCGGACCTCTAATATTGTTGCTCGTACTCGTAGTACTGTGTGTTATAACAGATGTTGTGATGAGCTTTGTGTCCCCATTCATTGCAGGTGAAACATCTTATTGGATTTCCGTGTCTGCAGTTCTTGGTTGTGTGGTTGTTTTCGCCACAATAGGAACAGCCGTATTCTCGATACTCGGTTTGATGTTTATTGTAGTATTTTCTGTTTTAGTTGTGTCCATTTTTATTATAGTTTGGTTTCTGTCTGATTATTTCATGTGAATTGTCAATGTTCTTCAGTAATCTAGTAGTCCCTTGTTTGCTAAGATGTAGTTCACTTCTATTTAGGTAATCAATTTCAAAGTTCTCTTCGTTGTCTAAAAGACCACAGTTATTCTCGGTTGCTAAAGATTTTAGTTGATAGTTCAAGTTTTCGACTCGTGTTTGGTGATCATCGTTGTCCATCCTATGACATATTGTAGATATTACTACCACACATAATATCAAATTGTACAAAATAGCTTCAAATCGCATTTGGAGACGTTTTAGACCATTTTGAGCATTCCGATAAAACTTGTTCACACAAAAACATCAAAGTGCACAAAAAAGCTTAATATCGTATTTAAAAACGTTTTAGACCATTTTGGGCATTTCGACAAAACTTTTTCACACAAAACATCAAAGTGTACACAACAGCTTCAAATCGCATTTGGAGACGTTTTAGACAATTTTGTGATTTTCGAAAAAACTTGTTAACATAAAAACACCAAAGTGCTAAGAATAGCTTCCAATCGCATTTGGAGACGTTTTAGACCATTTTGTGATTTTTGATGAAACTTTGTTACACAAAAACATGAAAGTGCTTAAAATCACAATAGAAACCGTTTTAGACCATTTTGAGCATTTCGATAAAATTTTACACAAAAAACATCAAAATGCACAAAATAGCTTAATATGGTATTTAAAAACGTTTTAGACCATTTTGAGCATTTCGACAACACTTTTTCACACAAAACATTAAAGTGTACAGAATAGCTTCAAATCGCATTTGGAGACGTTTTAGACCATTTTGTGCATTTCGATGAAACTTGGTTACACAAAAACACCAAAGTGGTAAGTATAGCTCCAAATCGCATTTGGAGACGTTTTGGACCATTTTGGTCATTTCGATGAAACTTGGTTACACAAAAACATCAAAGTGCTTAAAATCACATTAGAAACCGTTTTAGACCATTTTGAGCATTTCGATAAAACTTTTCACACAAAAACATCAAAGAACACAAAATAGCTTAATATCGTATTTAAAAACGATTAAGACCATTTTGAGCATTTCGACAAAACTTTTTCACACAAAATATTAAAGTGCTTAGAATAGCTTCAAATCGCATTTGGAGACGTTTTGGAACATTTTGTTCATTTCGATGAAACTTGGTTACACAAAAACATCAAAGTGCACAAAATAGCTTAATATGGTATTTGAAAACGTTTAAGACCATTTTGAGCATTTCGACAAAACTTTTTCACACAAAACATCAAAGTGTACAGTATAACTTCAAATCGCATTTGGAGACGTTTTAGACAATGTTGTGATTTTCGAAAAAAACTTGTTAACAGAAAAACATCAAAGTGCTAAGAATAGCTTCAAATCGCATTTGGAGACGTTTTGGACCATTTTGGTCATTTCGATGAAACACAAAAACATCAAAGTGCTTAAAATCACATTAGAAACCGTTTAAGACCGTTTTGAGCATTTCGATAAAACTTTTCACACAAAAACACAAAAGTGTTAAGAGTAGCTTCTAATCGTATTTAAAAACGTTTTAGACCATTTTGAGCATTTCGACCAAAATTTTTCAAACAAAACATCAAAGTGTACAGAATAGCTTCAAATCGCATTTGGAGACGTTTTAGACCATTTTGTGATTTTCGAAAAAACTTGTTAACATAAAAACACCAAAGTGCTAAGAATAGCTACAGTGTTAACATCATCTTATAGAGCCATAGTCAAAAATAAAAAGGTATGTATGTGCATAAATGGCAATATTACCGCATAATTTTAAAAAGTGGAAATTTTGGCAATTTTTCTAAAAAATTCCTATGGTTCCCAGCAGGAAAAATTTTCGCAAAAATGGCCAAATTTCAACCCTTTTATTTTTTGACATAACTAGTTACTATGGCTCTATAAGATTATGTTAACACAATATATGTCCATAAATGGCAAAATTATAGCATAATTATTTAATTTTAAAAAGTGGAAATTTTTTGCCATTTTCGACCCTTTTATATTTTGACATAAGTAGTTGCTATGGCTCTATAAGATGATGTCAGCACAATATAATGTCCATAAATGTCAATATTATAGCATAATTTTTGAATTTTAAAAAGTGGAAATTTTAGTCATTTTTCGAAAAAATTCCTACGCTCCCTCTCCCCACGGAAATTTTCGCAAAAAAGGCCAAATTTTAACCCTTTTATTTTTTGACATAACTAGTTACTATGGCTCTATAAGATGATGTTAGCACAATATATTTGTAAAAATGGCAATATTATAGCATAATTATTGAATTTTTAAAAGTGGGAGTTTTGGCCATTTTTTGACCCTTTTATTTTTTTGACATAACTAGCTGCTATGTCTCTATAAGATGATGTTAACACAATATATTTGCATAAATGCCAATATTATAGGATAATTATAGAATTTTAAAAAGTGGAGATTTTGGCAATTTTTCGAAAAAATTCCTATGATCCCCAGCAGGGAAATTTTCGAAAAATGGCCAAATTTTGATCCTTTTATTTTTTTACATAACTAGTTACTGTGGCTCTATAAGATGATGTTAACATAATATATTTGCATAAATGCCAATATTACTCTCTCTCGCTGATCTCTCTCTCTCTCTCGCTGATCTATCTCTCTCTCTCGCCGATCTATCTCTCTCTCTCGCTGATCTATCTCTCTCGCTGATCTATCTCTCTCTCTGATCTATCTCTCTCTCGCTGATCTATCTCTCTCTCGCTGATCTATCTCTCTCCCCCGCTGATCTATCTCTCTCTCGCTGATCTATCTCTCTCTCTCTCGCTGATCTATCTCTCCCCCGCTGATCTATCTCTCTCTCTCTCGCTGATCTATCTCTCTCTCGCTGATCTATCTATCTCTCTCTCGCTGATCTATCTCTCTCTCGCTGATCTATCTATCTCTCTCTCGCTGATCTATCTCTCTCTCGCTGATCTATCTCTCTCTCGCTGATCTATCTATCTCTCTCTCTCGCTGATCTATCTCTCTCTTGCTGATCTATATATCTCTCTCTCGCTGATCTATCTCTCTCTCGCTGATCTATCTCTCTCTCGCTGATCTATCTCTCTCTCGCTGATCTATCTCTCTCTCTCGCTGATCTATCTCTCTCTCGCTGATCTATCTCTCTCTCGCTGATCTATCTCTCTCTTGCTGATCTATATCTCTCTCGCTGATCTATATCTCTCTCGCTGATCTATATCTCTCTCGCTGATCTATCTCTCTCTCGCTGATCTATCTCTCTCTCGCTGATCTATCTCTCTCTCTCTTTTTCGTACATAAGTTGGGGACCCCTCATGAAACGTCACAAAATAAACATGAACAATTCATCAGTTAATTTGTTTTTCCGTGTGCACCCAAGCGTATAGCAACAAGAAGTGATTACATCAAGCGATACGATTCTTTCTACAGTAGGCCTAGGATTATAGGTCAATTCACGTGATTGCCTTCGGGCCCTCTTCTTCACACACACCACTGGCACTATGCATAATGTGTCGAGGCTAATCGACAGCTAGGCAAGACACATTCAACTCAGTAGTAATTGGACATAGCCCAAAAAAAGCTTTACCCACAAGAATAAAGAATGTGTATAAATTGTGTACTGTAATTTTTTTAATTCTCCTATTTTATTATCAAACAATATGTACTCAAAGGAACTTTAAAATGCGCGTATATGAACACATGAGATGGGAAGATTAGACCCACGAGAATAAAAAATTTATTTTTGTGTAATGTTTATTGTTTAATTTTGCTGACTTATTAGTATTACTCGGACTGTGTCATACCTAACATACACGTCAGCTACTTCTAGAATAGACATGGGTTTAGAGACTAACATTAGGCCTAATACATGTAGAAACTATCATTTTAACACGTAATTCTTTAGTAATAAATTATATTAAAAACACCATAAACTAAAGGCTGATTATTTCGACAATCCACACAAAACGCCGTTATTCTTTTATGAAATCGCACGCCGCAACCACAGCGGAGATAGGCCTAGAATCGTACCGCACTTGTGTAATCACTTCTTGTTGCTATACGCTTGGGTGCACACGGAACAAGAACATTTAACTGATGAATTATTATTTATTATTTTTTGACGTTCCATGCGGGGTCCCCAACTTATGTACGAAAAAAAAAATCGCCTCCGGGGGACCATAGGAATTTTTTCGAAAAATGGCCAAAATTTTTACTTTTTAAATTTCAAAAATTATGCTATAATATTGCCATTTATGCACATATATTGTGCTAACATCATCTTATAGAGCCATAGTAACTAGTTATGTCAAAAAATAAAAGGGTCTAAATTTTGCCATTTTTCAAAAATTTCCCTGCGGGGGACCATTAGATTTTTTTTTTCGAAAAATGGCGAAAATTTACACTTTTTTAAATTCGAAAATTATGCTATAATATTGCCATTTATGCAAATATATTGTGCTAAAAACATCTTATACAGCCAGAGTAACTAGTTATGTCAAAAAATAAAAGGGTCGAAATTGGGCTATTTTTCGAAAATTTTCCTACGGGGGACCATAGGAATTTTTTCGAAAAATGACCAAAATGTCCACCTTTTAAAATTCAATAATTAGACTATAATATTGCCATTTATGCACATATTATATTGTGTTAACATCATCTTATAGAGCCATAGTAACGAGTTATGTCAAAAATAAAAGGATCGAAATTTGGTCATTTTTGCGAAAATTTCCCTGCGTGGGACCTAACGATTTTTTTCGAAAAATGGCAAAAATTTCCAATTTTTTAAATTCTATAATTAGGCTATAGTATTGCCATTTATGCACATATATTGTGCTAACATCATCTTATAGAGCCACAGCAACTACTTATGTCAAAATATAAAAGGGTCGAAAACGACCAAAATTTCCACCTTTTAAAATTCAATAATTAGACTATAATATTGCCATTTATGCACATATATTGTGTTAACATCATCTTATAGAGCCATAGTAACTCGTTATGTCAAAAAACAAGGCCAACAACAATAAGTTGCGTGCTCTCAGAAATAAATGAACTTTCAAAAAGTAATGTACTTTAAAACTTTTCTGTACATCAAAACAGTTCAAAAAGTACAGAAAAGCGATAAAACGCAAAGTGATACCGGACCGACAGACAGACCGACAGACCGACCGACATAGTGAACTGTAGAGTCGCGTCCACACGACTAATAAAAGGTTTGAAGTTTGGCCATTTTTGCGAAAATTTCCCTGCGGGGGACCTAACGATTTTTTTCGAAAAATGGCAAAAATTTCCAATTTTTTAAATTCTATAATTATGCTATAGTATTGCCATTTATGCACATATATTGTGCTAACATCATCTTATAGAGCCACAGCAACTACTTATGTCAAAATATAAAAGGGTCGAAAACGACCAAAATTTCCACCTTTTAAAATTCAATAATTAGACTATAATATTGCCATTTATGCACATATATTGTGTTAACATCATCTTATAGAGCCATAGTAACTCGTTATGTCAAAAAACAAGGCCAACAACAATAAGTTGCGTGCTCTCAGAAATAAATGAACTTTCAAAAAGTAATGTACTTTAAAACTTTTCTGTACATCAAAACAGTTCAAAAAGTACAGAAAAGCGATAAAACGCAAAGTGATACCGGACCGACAGACAGACCGACCGACAGACCGACCAACATAGTGAACTGTAGAGTCGCGTCCACGCGACTAATAAAAGGTTTGAAGTTTGGCCATTTTTGCGAAAATTTTCCTGCGGGGGATCATAGGAATTTTTTCGAAAATGGCAAAAATTTCCAAATTTTCAAAATTCTATAATTAGGCTAGAATATTGCCATTTATGCGCATATATTGTGTTAGCATCATCTTATAGAGCCATAGTAACTAGTTATGTCAAGAAATAAAAGGTTCGAAATTTGGCCATTTTTCGAAAAATTTCCCTGCGGGTGACCATAGGATTTTTTTTTCGAAAAATGGTCAAAATTTCCATTGTTTAAAATTCAAAAATTATGCTATAATATGGCCATTTATGCAAATATATTGTGCTAACATCATCTTATAGAGCCATAGTAACTAGTTATGTCAAAAAATAAAAGGATCAAAATTTGGCCATTTTTCGAAAATTTCCCTGTTGGGGACCATAGGAATTTTTTCGAAAAATGGCGAAAATTTCCACTTTTTAAAATACAATAATTATGCTATAATATTGGCATTTATCCAAATATATTGTGTTAACATCATCTTATAGAGAAATAGCAGCTAGTTATGTCAAAATAATAAAAGGGTCGAAAAATGGCTAAAATTCCCACATGCTATAATATTGCCATTTATGCAAATATATTGTGCTAACATCATCTTATACAGCCAGAGTAACTAGTTATGTCAAAAAATAAAAGGGTCGAAATTTTGCTTTTTTTTTCTCGAAAAATGAATAAAATTTCCACTTTTTAAAATTCAAAAATTATGCTATAATATTGCTATTTATGCACATATATTGTGCTAATGTATTTCAAATGTTCTATATTTGATCTATTTCACTCTCCATTAACCCCATACAAAAATCATCGGAGACAAATTATCTGTTTAAAACATATTTATTCTGGGACATACACACCATACACACCAACTACCATCCATAAATGTTTATTCATAACATATTACAATACAATATCTTGCATGAATCGGACATTTCGCTACCAATGTAGCAACATTGATTAACAAAATCAAAATTCAACAGTTTGGCGTTTTGACCGCGAATTACTAACAATACCATCTTTCCCACTACACCTGCAAAAACTCATTTGCATAATAACAAACGGCATACCAAACTACGATGAGACATACATTCTCTTCTAAACACGTAACGAATATAAATTAATTTCTTTTTACATTAAATTGAGGGCGCTAAAAATAACATTTACGAGATCAAATACATGTTGCGAAAGCCAAAAAAAATTTAAAAAATGTGCTCTCCCTGCCTCAGCACTAAGGCCCTGCCACGGCCTTGGGGTCGTTTCCACCACATCATCACCAGATGCATTGCTAGTGCATTCTCAAGATGTGTGGTGGAAAGGGGGACGTAAATTCTGTGAACCCCAAACACAGTTGGTCGCATACCTTTAACTCTATTTCACCGACCAGCGTGGGAATCGAACCCATGACATACGTGTTGTCAACACGACGCTCAGTCGTCTGAGCTAACTGGTCATTTTGGTTTTAAAAAGGTTAATATGATATTTATGACGTAATGATGAATTACGCAATACACTTATAAATAGACTATTATAAACTGTTCTGTCGTGTACTACTTTATGGCAAAACGGGTAATGCTCAGATTTGAGTGCTCCCAGTAGTGGGTTCGAACCTGTAAGGATATTTTTTTTTATTTGAAAATAAATATTGTTTTTGAAAGTGAGATATTTTGAGGGTTGTAAATGTCAGGCCTAAACAAGTGGACATTTTTTTCAATCAGAAACAAAGTTGCATGGCATTATTTTTCATTGATTGATCATTCATTTCATATAAATAGACTGTTATCAGCTCTTCAGTCATCTACTGGTTTGTGGCGTAACCGGTAGTGCTCATGTTTGAGTTCTAGCAGTAGTGGGTTCAAACCTCTACGAATATTTTTTTTCTTTTTTTCTTTTAATTGAAAATAAATATTGTTTTTGAAAGTGAGATATTTTGAGGGTTGTAAATGTCAGGCCTAAATAAGTGGACCTTTTTTAAAATCAGAAACAAAGTTGCATGGCATTATTTTACATTGATTGATCATTAATTTCATATAAATAGACTATTATCAGCTCTTCAGTTATCTACTGGTTTGTGGCGTAACGGGTAATACCCAGGTTTGAGTGCTCTCAGTAGCGGGTTCCAACCTCTAGGGATATTGCTTTTTTTTCTTATTCAAAATAAATATTTCTTTTGAAAATGAGATATTTTTTAGGGTTGTGAATGTCAGGCCTAAACAAGTGAACCTTTTTTAAAATCAGAAACAAAGTTGCATGGCATTATTTTGATCATTCATTTCATATAAATAGACTATTATCAGCTCTTCAGTCATATACTGGTTTGCGGCGTAACGGGTAATGCTCAGGTTTGAGTGATTTCAATAGTGGGTTCGAACATCTAGGGATTTTTTTTTCTTTTTTTTTTATTTGAAAATAAATATTGTTTTTGAAAGTGAGATATTTTTATGGTTTTAAATGTCTAGCCTAACCAAGTGGACCTTTTTTTAAATCAGAAACAAAGTTGCACAACATCATTTTACATTGATGGATCATTCATTTCATATAAATAGACTATTATCAGCTCTTCACTCATCTACTGGTTTGTGGCGTAACCGGTAATGCTCAGGTTTGAGTTCTCTCAGTAGTGGGTTCGAACCTCTAGGAATATTTTTTTCTTTTTTTTTTAAATTGCAAATAAATATTGTTTTTGAAATCAAATACATGTAAAAAGACTGCCATAAAGCCTCCAAAAGAAGCCAATGTGCTCCTTCATATTCAGTACTCATGGATGAGGTTCTTTTCCACCTGGAGTTCTTTTCGAGAGCTGCTGGGTTCCCGCCCGGAAAATGTTTTATTTACATGATTTGAACAATATTCTAATGTAAATATTAACAGCGTCAAAATTTAACAGTGTGGCGTGTTGACCGCGAATTATTAACATATTATCTTCCCCATAATACACGTGCACAAGCTCATTTGCATAACAACCACGACGGCATACCAAACTGTTTAAAATAAAAAAATAGAGTTGCACAGACTCCAGCCTGAAAATGGTACTTTACATGATTTGAAATTATATGAAACAAAATATATAAGACTATCAAGGACAATAGAGCTTGTCCCCGGAAAGTGTACATATTCATTGAAATATGAAATTAAATATTAGGTCTCCAGTAGGCCTACTAGCCCACCATGTTTTGGGGGAAGAGCTAATAATGAAAATAGAGCCCAGAATTGCACTTATACTTATACTTATTACCATACATAATCACCTATGATATTTATGATATTTGTTCAAAATTCAACTATCCAGATGCGAATTCAAAAGTTTATGTAGAGTTTTCTACTTTAAAAACTCGACTTCGTATATGCCTAAGGCCTAGCCCGGCGGTGGAATTAGTCTAAGTTTCGAAATCAGTCTGGAAATCGGGATCTTTGCAAATGTTCTATATTTGATCTATTTCACTCTCCATTAACCCCATACAAAAATCATCGGAGACAAATTATCTGTTTAAAACATGTTTATTCTGGGACGGTGCGGCCATACACACCAACTACCATCCATAAATGTTTATTCATAACATATTACAATACAATATCTTGCATGAATCGGACATTTCGCTACCAATGTAGCAACATTGATTAACAAAATCAAAATTCAACAGTGTGGCGTGTTGACCGCGAATTACTAACAATGCCATCTTTCCCACTACACCTGCAAAAACTCATTTGCATAATAACAAACGGCATACCAAACTACGGAGAGACATACATTCTCTTCTAAACACGTAACAAAGATAAATTAATTTCTTTATACATTAAATTGAGGGCGCTAAACATACAATTTACGAGATCAAATACATGTAGCGAAAGCCCAAAAAAAATTTTAAAAATGTGCTTTCCCTACCTCAGCACTAAGGCCCTGCCATGGCCTTGGGGTCGTTTCCACCACATCATCACCAGATGCATTGCCAGTGCCTTCTCAAGATGTGTGGTGGAAAGGGGGACGTAAATTCTGTGAACACAGTTGTTCGCATACCTTTAACTCTATTCCACCGACCAGCGTGGGAATCGAACCCACGACATACGTGTTGTCAACACGACGCTCAGTCGTCTGAGCTAACTGGCCATTTTGGTTTTAAAAAGGTTAATATGATATTTATGACGTAATGATGAATTACGTAATACACTTATAAATAGACTATTATAAACTGTTCTGTCGTGTACTACTTTATGGCAAAACGGGTAATGCTCAGATTTGAGTGCTCCCAGTAGTGGGTTCGAATCTGTAAGGATATTTTTTTTTTATTTGAAAATAAATATTGTTTTTGAAAGTGAGATATTTTGAGGGTTGTAAATGTCAGGCCTAAACAAGTGGACATTTTTTTCAATCAGAAACAAAGTTGCATGGCATTATTTTTCATTGATTGATCATTCATTTCATATAAATAGACTGTTATCAGCTCTTCAGTCATCTACTGGTTTGTGGGGTAACCGGTAGTGCTCATGTTTGAGTTCTCGCAGTAGTGGGTTCGAACCTCTACGAATATTTTTTTCTTTTTTTTTTAATTGAAAATAAATATTGTTTTTGAAAGTGAGATATTTTGAGGGTTGTAAATGTCAGGCCTAAACAAGTGGACCTTTTTTAAAATCAGAAACAAAGTTGCATGGCATTATTTTTCATTGATTAATCATTCATTTCATATAAATAGACTATTATCAGCTCCTCAGTCATCTACTGGTTTGTGGGCTCTCGGTAGTGGGTTCGAACCTCTAGGGATTTTTTTTTTTAAAATTGAAAATAATATTGTTTTTGAAAGTGAGATATTTTGAGGGTTGTAAATATCAGGCCTAAACAAGTGGACCTTTTTTAAAATCAGAAACAAAGTTGCATGGCATTATTTTTCATTGATTTATTATTGATTTCATATAAATAGAGTATTATCAGCTCTTCAGCCATCTACTGGTTTGTGGCGTAACGGGTAATGCTCAAGTTTGAGTGCTCTCACTAGTGGGTTCGAACCTCTACGGATATTTTGTTTCTTTTTTTTTTTAATTGAAATTAAATATTGTTTTTGAAAGTGAGATATTTTGAGGGTTGTAAATGTCAGGCCTAAACAAGTGAACCTTTTTAAAAATCAGAAACAAAGTTGCATGGCATTATTTTTCATTGATTGATCATTAATTTCATAAAAATAGACTATTATCAGCTATTCAGTTATCTACTGGTTTGTGGCGTAACGGCTAATACCCAGGTTTGAGTGCTCTCTGTAGAGGGTTCCAACCTCTAGAGATATTGCTTTTTTTTTCTTATTGAAAATAAATATTTTTTTTTTAAATGAGATATTTTTTAGGGTTGTGAATATCAGGCCTAAACAAATGGATCTTTTTTAGAATCAGAAACAAAGTTGCATGGCATTATTTTTCATTGATTGATCATTCATTTCATATAAATAAACTATTATCAGCTCTTCAGTCATCTACTAGTTTGTGGCGTAACGGGTAATGCTCAGGTTTGAGTTCTCGCAGTAGTGGGTCGAACCTCTACCAATATTTTTTTCTTTTTTTTTAAATTGAAAATAAATATGTTTTTTGAAAATGAGATATTTTGAGGGTTGTAAATGTCAGGCCTAAACAAATGAACCTTTTTTAAAAATCAGAAACAAAGTTGCATGGCATTATTTTTCATTGATTTATTATTTATTTCATAAAAATAGAGTATTATCAGCTCTTCAGTCATCTACTAGTTTGTGGCATAACGGGTAATGCTCAAGTCTGAGTGCTTTCACTAGTGGCTTCGAACCTCTACGGATATTTTGTTTCTTTTTTTTTTTATTGAAAATAATATTGTTTTTGAAAGTGAGATATTTTGAGGGTTGTAAATGTCAGGCCTAAACAAATGAACCTTTTTTTAAAATCAGAAACAAAGTTGCATGGCATTATTTTTCATTGATTGATCATTAATTTCATATAAATATACTATTATCAGATCTTCAGTTATCTACTGGTTTGTGGCGTACCGGGTAATACCCAGGTTTGAGTTCTCTCAGTAGCGGGTTCCAACCTGTAAGGATATTTTTTTTATTTGAAAATAAATATTGTTTTTGAAAGTGAGATATTTTGAGGGTTGTAAATGTCAGGCCTAAACAAGTGAACATTTTTTTCAATCAAAAACAAAGTTGCATGGCATTATTTTTCATTGATTGATCATTCATTTCATATAAATAGAGTATTATCAGCTACTCAGTCATCTACTGGTTTGAGGCGTAACGGGTAATGCTCAAGTTTGAGTGCTCGCAGTAGTGGGTTCGAACCTCTAGGGATATTTCTTTTCTTTTTTTTTAAATTGAAAAAAAAAAATTTTTTTGAAAGTGAGATATTTTGAGGGTTGTAAATGTCAGGCCTAAACAAATGAACCTTTTTTAAAATCAGAAACAAAGTTGCATGGCATTATTTTTCATTGATTGATCATTAATTTCATATAAATAGACTATTATCAGCTCTTCAGTTATCTACTGGTTTGTGGCGTAACGGGTAATACCCAAGTTTGAGTGCTCAAAGTAGCGGGTTCCAACCTCTAGGGATATTGCTTTTTTTCTTCTTATTGAAAATAAATATTTTTTTTGAAAATGAGATATTTTTTAGGGTTGTGAATGTCAGGCCTAAACAAATGGATCTTTTTTAGAATCAGAAACAAAGTTGCATGGCATTATTTTTCATTGATTGATCATTCATTTCATATAAATAAACTATTATGAGCTCTTCAGTCATCTACTGGTTTGTGGCGTAACGGGTAATGCTCAGGTTTGAGTGCTCTGAGTAGTGGGTCGAACCTCTAGGGATATTTTTTTTCTTTTTTTTTTAAATTCAAAATAAATATGGTTTTTTAAAAGTGAGATATTTTGAGGGTTGTAAATGTCAGGCCTGAACAAGTGGACATTTTTTTAAATCAGAAACAAAGTTGCATGGCATTTTTTTTCATTGATTGATCATTCATTTCATATAAATAGACTATTATCAGCTACTCAGTCATCTACTGGTTTGTGGCGTAACGGATAATGCTCAAGTTTGTGTGCTCGCAGTAGTGGGTTCGAACCTCTAGGGATATTTCTTTTCTTTTTTTTTTTAATTGAAAATAAATATTTTTTTTGAAAGTGAGATATTTTGAGGGTTGTAAATGTCAGGCCTAAACAAATGAACCTTTTTTTAAAATCAGAAACAAAGTTGCATGGCATTATTTTTCATTGATTGATCATTAATTTCATATAAATAGACTATTATTAGCTCTTCAGTTATCTACTGGTTTGTGGCGTAACGGGTATTACCCAGATTTGAGTGCACTCAGTAGCGGGTTCCAACCTCTAGGGATATTGCTTTTTTTTTTGTTATTGAAAATAAATATTTTTTGGGAAAATGAGATATTTTTTAGGGTTGTGAATGTCAGGCCTAACCAAATGGATCTTTTTTAAAATCAGAAACAAAGTTGCATGGCATTATTTTTCTGTGATTGATCATTCATTTCATATAAATAGACTATTAACAGCTCTTCAGTCATCTACTGGTTTGTGGCGTAACGGGTAATGCTCAAGTTTGAGTGCTCTCACTAGTGGGTTCGAACCTCTACGGATATTTTGTTTCTATTTTTTTTTTATTTAAAATAAATATTGTTTTTGAAAGTGAGATATTTTGAGGGTTGTAAATGTCATGCCTAAACAAGTGAACATTTTTTTCACTCAGAAACAAAGTTGCATGCCATTATTTTTCATTTATTGATCATTCATTTCATATAAATAGAGTATTATCAGCTACTCAGTCATCAACTGGTTTGAGGCGTAACGGGTAATGCTCAAGTTTGAGTGCTCGCAGTAGTGGGTTCAAACCTCTAAGGATATTTCTTTTCTTTTTTTTTTAATTGAAAATAAATATTTTTTTTGAAAGTGAGATATTTTGAGGGTTGTAAATGTCAGGCCTAAACAAATGAACCTTTTTTAAAATCAGAAACAAAGTTGCATGGCATTATTTTTCATTGATTGATCATTAATTTCATATAAATAGACTATTATCAGCTCTTCAGTTATCTACTGGTTTGTGGCGTAACGGGTAATACCCAAGTTTGAGTGCTCAAAGTAGCGGGTTCCAACCTTTAGGGATATTGCTTTTTTTTTTCTTATTGAAAATAAATATTTTTTTTGAAAATTAGATATTTTTTAGGGTTGTGAATGTCAGGCCTAAACAAATGGATCTTTTTTAGAATCAGAAACAAAGTTGCATGGCATTATTTTTCACTGATTGATCATTCATTTCATATAAAAAGACTATTATGAGCTCTTCAGTCATCTACTGGTTTGTGGCGTAACGGGTAATGCTCAGGTTTGAGTGCTCTGAGTAGTGGGTCGAACCTCTAGGGATATTTTTTTTCTTTTTTTTTTTAAATTGAAAATAAATATGGTTTTTTAAAAGTGAGATATTTTGAGGGTTGTAAATGTCAGGCCTGAACAAGTGGACATTTTTTAAAATCAGAAACAAAGTTGCATGCCATTTTTTTTCATTGATTGATCATTCATTTCATATAAATAGACTATTATCAGCTACTCAGTCATCTACTGGTTTGTGGCGTAACGGATAATGCTCAAGTTTGTGTGCTCGCAGTAGTGGGTTCGAACCTCTAGGGATATTTCTTTTCTTTTTTTTTTTAATTGAAAATAAATATTTTTTTTGAAAGTGAGATATTTAGAGGGTTGTAAATGTCAGGCCTAAACAAATGAACCTTTTTTAAAATCAGAAACAAAGTTGCATGGCATTATTTTTCATTGATTGATCATTAATTTCATATAAATAGACTATTATTAGCTCTTCAGTTATCTACTGGTTTGTGGCGTAACGGGTAATACCCAGGTTTGAGTGCTCTCAGTAGCGGGTTCCAACCTCAAGGTATATTGCTTTTTTTTTTCTTATTGAAAATAAATATTTTTTTTTGAAAGTGAGATATTTTGAGGGTTGTAAATGTCAGGCCTAAACAAGTGGACATTTTTTTCAATCAGAAACAAAGTTGCATGGCATTATTTTTCATTGATTGATCATTCATTTCATATAAATAGACTGTTATCAGCTCTTCAGTCATCTACTGGTTTGTGGGGTAACCGGTAGTGCTCAGGTTTGAGTTCTCGCAGTAGTGGGTTCGAACCTCTACGAATATTTTTTTCTTTTTTTTTTAATTGAAAATAAATATTGTTTTTGAAAGTGAGATATTTTGAGGGTTGTAAATGTCAGGCCTAAACAAGTGGACCTTTTTTAAAATCAGAAACAAAGTTGCATGGCATTATTTTTCATTGATTAATCATTCATTTCATATAAATAGACTATTATCAGCTCCTCAGTCATCTACTGGTTTGTGGGCTCTCGGTAGTGGGTTCGAACCTCTAGGGATTTTTTTTTTTAAATTGAAAATTATATTGTTTTTGAAAGTGAGATATTTTGAGGGTTGTAAATATCAGGCCTAAACAAGTGGACCTTTTTTAAAATCAGAAACAAAGTTGCATGGCATTATTTTTCATTGATTTATTATTGATTTCATATAAATAGAGTATTATCAGCTCTTCAGCCATCTACTGGTTTGTGGCGTAACGGGTAATGCTCAAGTTTGAGTGCTCTCACTAGTGGGTTCGAACCTCTACGGATATTTTGTTTCTTTTTTTTTTTAATTGAAATTAAATATTGTTTTTGAAAGTGAGATATTTTGAGGGTTGTAAATGTCAGGCCTAAACAAGTGAACCTTTTTAAAAATCAGAAACAAAGTTGCATGGCATTATTTTTCATTGATTGATCATTAATTTCATATAAATAGACTATTATCAGCTATTCAGTTATCTACTGGTTTGTGGCGTAACGGGTAATACCCAGGTTTGAGTGCTCTCAGTAGAGGGTTCCAACCTCTAGGGATATTGCTTTTTTTTTCTTATTGAAAATAAATATTTTTTTTAAAATGAGATATTTTTTAGGGTTGTGAATATCAGGCCTAAACAAATGGATCTTTTTTAGAATCAGAAACAAAGTCGCATGGCATTATTTTTCATTGATTGATCATTCATTTCATATAAATAAACTATTATCAGCTCTTCAGTCATCTACTAGTTTGTGGCGTAACGGGTAATGCTCAGGTTTGAGTTCTCGCAGTAGTGGGTCGAACCTCTACCAATATTTTTTTCTTTTTTCTAAAATTGAAAATAAATATGTTTTTTGAAAATGAGATATTTTGAGGGTTGTAAATGTCAGGCCTAAACAAATGAACCTTTTTTAAAAATCAGAAACAAAGTTGCATGGCATTATTTTTCATTGATTTATTATTTATTTCATAAAAATAGAGTATTATCAGCTCTTCAGTCATCTACTGGTTTGTGGCATAACGGGTAATGCTCAAGTCTGAGTGCTTTCACTAGTGGGTTCGAACCTCTACGGATATTTTGTTTCTTTTTTTTTTTATTGAAAATAATATTGTTTTTGAAAGTGAGATATTTTGAGGGTTGTAAATGTCAGGCCTAAACAAATGAACCTTTTTTTAAAATCAGAAACAAAGTTGCATGGCATTATTTTTCATTGATTGATCATTAATTTCATATAAATATACTATTATCAGATCTTCAGTTATCTACTGGTTTGTGGCGTACCGGGTAATACCCAGGTTTGAGTTCTCTCAGTAGCGGGTTCCAACCTGTAAGGATATTTTTTTTATTTGAAAATAAATATTTTTTTTTGAAAGTGAGATATTTTGAGGGTTGTAAATGTCAGGCCTAAACAAGTGGACATTTTTTTCAATCAGAAACAAAGTTGCATGGCATTATTTTTCATTGATTGATCATTCATTTCATATAAATAGACTGTTATCAGCTCTTCAGTCATCTACTGGTTTGTGGGGTAACCGGTAGTGCTCAGGTTTGAGTTCTCGCAGTAGTGGGTTCGAACCTCTACGAATATTTTTTTCTTTTTTTTTTAATTGAAAATAAATATTGTTTTTGAAAGTGAGATATTTTGAGGGTTGTAAATGTCAGGCCTAAACAAGTGGACCTTTTTTAAAATCAGAAACAAAGTTGCATGGCATTATTTTTCATTGATTAATCATTCATTTCATATAAATAGACTATTATCAGCTCCTCAGTCATCTACTGGTTTGTGGGCTCTCGGTAGTGGGTTCGAACCTCTAGGAATTTTTTTTTTAAAATTGAAAATTATATTGTTTTTGAAAGTGAGATATTTTGAGGGTTGTAAATATCAGGCCTAAACAAGTGGACCTTTTTTAAAATCAGAAACAAAGTTGCATGGCATTATTTTTCATTGATTTATTATTGATTTCATATAAATAGAGTATTATCAGCTCTTCAGCCATCTACTGGTTTGTGGCGAAACGGGTAATGCTCAAGTTTGAGTGCTCTCACTAGTGGGTTCGAACCTCTACGGATATTTCGTTTCTTTTTTTTTTTAATTGAAATTAAATATTGTTTTTGAAAGTGAGATATTTTGAGGGTTGTAAATGTCAGGCCTAAACAAGTGAACCTTTTTAAAAATCAGAAACAAAGTTGCATGGCATTATTTTTCATTGATTGATCATTAATTTCATATAAATAGACTATTATCAGCTATTCAGTTATCTACTGGTTTGTGGCGTAACGGGTAATACCCAGGTTTGAGTGCTCTCAGTAGAGGGTTCCAACCTCTAGGGATATTGCTTTTTTTTTCTTATTGAAAATAAATATTTTTTTTTTAAATGAGATATTTTTTAGGGTTGTGAATATCAGTCCTAAACAAATGGATCTTTTTTAGAATCAGAAACAAAGTTGCATGGCATTATTTTTCATTGATTGATCATTCATTTCATATAAATAAACTATTATCAGCTCTTCAGTCATCTACTAGTTTGTGGCGTAACGGGTAATGCTCAGGTTTGAGTTCCCGCAGTAGTGGGTCGAACCTCTACCAATATTTTTTTCTTTTTTTTTAAAATTGAAAATAAATATGTTTTTTGAAAATGAGATATTTTGAGGGTTGTAAATGTCAGGCCTAAACAAATGAACCTTTTTTAAAAATCAGAAACAAAGTTGCATGGCATTATTTTTCATTGATTTATTATTTATTTCATAAAAATAGAGTATTATCAGCTCTTCAGTCATCTACTGGTTTGTGGCATAACGGGTAATGCTCAAGTCTGAGTGCTTTCACTAGTGGGTTCGAACCTCTACGGATATTTTGTTTCTTTTTTTTTTTATTGAAAATAATATTGTTTTTGAAAGTGAGATATTTTGAGGGTTGTAAATGTCAGGCCTAAACAAATGAACCTTTTTTTAAAATCAGAAACAAAGTTGCATGGCATTATTTTTCATTGATTGATCATTAATTTCATATAAATATACTATTATCAGATCTTCAGTTATCTACTGGTTTGTGGCGTACCGGGTAATACCCAGGTTTGAGTTCTCTCAGTAGCGGGTTCCAACCTGTAAGGATATTTTTTTTATTTGAAAATAAATATTGTTTTTGAAAGTGAGATATTTTGAGGGTTGTAAATGTCAGGCCTAAACAAGTGAACATTTTTTTCAATCAGAAACAAAGTTGCATGGCATTATTTTTCATTGATTGATCATTCATTTCATATAAATAGAGTATTATCAGCTACTCAGTCATCTACTGGTTTGAGGCGTAACGGGTAATGCTCAAGTTTGAGTGCTCGCAGTAGTGGGTTCGAACCTCTAGGGATATTTCTTTTCTTTTTTTTTAAATTGAAAATAAATATTTTTTTTGAAAGTGAGATATTTTGAGGGTTGTAAATGTTAGGCCTAAACAAATGAACCTTTTTTAAAATCAGAAACAAAGTTGCATGGCATTATTTTTCATTGATTGATCATTATTTTCATATAAATAGACTATTATCAGCTCTTCAGTTATCTACTGGTTTGTGGCGTAACGGGTAATACCCAAGTTTGAGTGCTCAAAGTAGCGGGTTCCAACCTCTAGGGATATTGCTTTTTTTTTTCTTATTGAAAATAAATATTTTTTTTGAAAATGAGATATTTTTTAGGGTTGTGAATGTCAGGCCTAAACAAATGGATCTTTTTTAGAATCAGAAACAAAGTTGCATGGCATTATTTTTCATTGATTGATCATTCATTTCATATAAATAAACTATTATGAGCTCTTCAGTCATCTACTGGTTTGTGGCGTAACGGGTAATGCTCAGGTTTGAGTGCTCTGAGTAGTGGGTCGAACCTCTTGGGATATTTTTTTTCTTTTTTTTTTAAAATTCAAAATAAATATGGTTTTTTAAAAGTGAGATATTTTGAGGGTTGTAAATGTCAGGCCTGAACAAGTGGACATTTTTTTAAATCAGAAACAAAGTTGCATGGCATTTTTTTTCATTGATTGATCATTCATTTCATATAAATAGACTATTATCCGCTACTCAGTCATCTACTGGTTTGTGGCGTAACGGATAATGCTCAAGTTTGTGTGCTCGCAGTAGTGGGTTCGAACCTCTAGGGATATTTCTTTTCTTTTTTTTTTAATTGAAAATAAATATTTTTTTTGAAAGTGAGATATTTTGAGGGTTGTAAATGTCAGGCCTAAACAAATGAACCTTTTTTTAAAATCAGAAACAAAGTTGCATGGCATTATTTTTCATTGATTGATCATTAATTTCATATAAATAGACTATTATTAGCTCTTCAGTTATCTACTGGTTTGTGGCGTAACGGGTAATACCCAGGTTTGAGTGCACTCAGTAGCGGGTTCCAACCTCTAGGGATATTGCTTTTTTTTTGTTATTGAAAATAAATATTTTTTGGGAAAATGAGATATTTTTTAGGGTTGTGAATGTCAGGCCTAACCAAATGGATCTTTTTTAAAATCAGAAACAAAGTTGCATGGCATTATTTTTCTGTGATTGATCATTCATTTCATATAAATAGACTATTAACAGCTCTTCAGTCATCTACTGGTTTGTGGCGAAACGGGTAATGCTCAAGTTTGAGTGCTCTCACTAGTGGGTTCGAACCTCTACGGATATTTTGTTTCTATTTTTTTTTAATTTAAAATAAATATTGTTTTTGAAAGTGAGATATTTTGAGGGTTGTAAATGTCATGCCTAAACAAGTGAACATTTTTTTCAATCAGAAACAAAGTTGCATGGCATTATTTTTCATTTATTGATCATTCATTTCATATAAATAGAGTATTATCAGCTACTCAGTCATCAACTGGTTTGAGGCGTAACGGGTAATGCTCAAGTTTGAGTGCTCGCAGTAGTGGGTTCAAACCTCTAAGGATATTTCTTTTCTTTTTTTTTTAATTGAAAATAAATATTTTTTTTGAAAGTGAGATATTTTGAGGGTTGTAAATGTCAGGCCTAAACAAATGAACCTTTTTTAAAATCAGAAACAAAGTTGCATGGCATTATTTTTCATTGATTGATCATTAATTTCATATAAATAGACTATTATCAGCTCTTCAGTTATCTACAGGTTTGTGGCATAACGGGTAATACCCAAGTTTGAGTGCTCAAAGTAGCGGGTTCCAACCTTTAGGGATATTGGTTTTTTTTTCTTATTGAAAATAAATATTTTTTTTGAAAATTAGATATTTTTTAGGGTTGTGAATGTCAGGCCTAAACAAATGGATCTTTTTTAGAATCAGAAACAAAGTTGCATGGCATTATTTTTCACTGATTGATCATTCATTTCATATAAAAAAACTATTATGAGCTCTTCAGTCATCTACTGGTTTGTGGCGTAACGGGTAATGCTCAGGTTTGAGTGCTCTGAGAAGTGGGTCGAACCTCTAGGGATATTTTTTTTCTTTTTTTTTTAAATTGAAAATAAATATGGTTTTTTAAAAGTGAGATATTTTGAGGGTTGTAAATGTCAGGCCTGAACAAGTGGACATTTTTTAAAATCAGAAACAAAGTTGCATGCCATTTTTTTTCATTGATTGATCATTCATTTCATATAAATAGACTATTATCAGCTACTCAGTCATCTACTGGTTTGTGGCGTAACGGATAATGCTCAAGTTTGTGTGCTCGCAGTAGTGGGTTCGAACCTCTAGGGATATTTCTTTTCTTTTTTTTTTTAATTGAAAATAAATATTTTTTTTGAAAGTGAGATATTTAGAGGGTTGTAAATGTCAGGCCTAAACAAATGAACCTTTTTTAAAATCAGAAACAAAGTTGCATGGCATTATTTTTCATTGATTGATCATTAATTTCATATAAATAGACTATTATTAGCTGTTCAGTTATCTACTGGTTTGTGGCGTAACGGGTAATACCCAGGTTTGAGTGCTCTCATTAGCGGGTTCCAACCTCAAGGTATATTGCTTTTTTTTTTCTTATTGAAAATAAATATTTTTTTTTGAAAATGAGATATTTTTTAGGGTTGTGAATGTCAGGCCTAAACAAATGGATCTTTTTTAAAATCAGAAACAAAGTTGCATGGCATTATTTTTCATTGATTGATCATTCATTTCATATAAATAAACTATTATCAGCCCTTCAGTCTTCTACTGGTTTGTGGCGTAACGGGTAATGCTCAGGTTTGAGTGCTCTGAGTAGTGGGTCGAACCTCTACGGATATTTTGTTTCTTTTTTTTCAATTGAAAATAAATATGGTTTTTTAAAAGTGAGATATTTTGAGGGTTGTAAATGTCAGGCCTAAACAAGTGAACATTTTTTTAAATCAGAAACAAAGTTGCATGGAATTATTTTTCATTGATTGATCATTCATTTCATATATATAGACTATTATCAGCTCCTCAGTCATCTACTGCTTTGTGGCGTAACGGGTAATGCTCAAGTTTGAGTGCTCTCACTAGTGGGTTCGAACCTCTACGGATATTTTGTTTCTTTTTTTTTATTTTATTTAAAATAAATATTGTTTTTGAAAGTGAGATATTTTGAGGGTTGTAAATGTCAGGCCTAAACAAATGAACCTTTTTTTAAAATCAGAAACAAAGTTGCATGGCATTATTTTTCATTGATTGATCATTAATTTCATATAAATAGACTATTATTAGCTCTTCAGTTATCTACTGGTTTGTGGCGTAACGGGTAATACCCAGGTTTGAGTGCTCTCAGTAGCGGGTTCCAACCTCAAGGTATATTGCTTTTTTTTTTCTTATTGAAAATAAATATTTTTTTTTGAAAATGAGATATTTTTTTAGGGTTGTGAATGTCAGGCCTAAACAAATGGATCTTTTTTGAAATCAGAAACAAAGTTGCATGGCATTATTTTTCATTGATTGATCATTCATTTCATATAAATAAACTATTATCAGCCCTTCAGTCTTCTACTGGTTTGTGGCGTAACGGGTAATGCTCAGGTTTGAGTGCTCTGAGTAGTGGGTCGAACCTCTACGGATATTTTGTTTCTTTTTTTTCAATTGAAAATAAATATGGTTTTTTAAAAGTGAGATATTTTGAGGGTTGTAAATGTCAGGCCTAAACAAGTGAACATTTTTTTAAATCAGAAACAAAGTTGCATGGAATTATTTTTCATTGATTGATCATTCATTTCATATATATAGACTATTATACGCTCCTCAGTCATCTACTGCTTTGTGGCGTAACGGGTAATGCTCAAGTTTGAGTGCTCTCACTAGTGGGTTCGAACCTCTACGGATATTTTGTTTCTTTTTTTTATTTTATTTAAAATAAATATTGTTTTTGAAAGTGAGATATTTTGAGGGTTGTAAATGTCAGGCCTAAACAAGTGAACCTTTTTTAAAATCAGAAACAAAGTTGCATGGCATTATTTTTCTGTGATTGATCATTCATTTCATATAAATAGACTATTATCAGCTCTTCAGTCATCTACTGGTTTGTGGCGTAACGGGTAAACAAGTGAACATTTTTTTCAATCAGAAACAAAGTTGCATGGCATTATTTTTCATTGATTGATCATTCATTTAATATAAATAGAGTATTATCAGCTACTCAGTCATCAACTGGTTTGAGGCGTAACGGGTAATGCTCAAGTTTGAGTGCTCGCAGTAGTGGGTTCGAACCTGTAGGGATATTTCTTTTCTTTTTTTTTTAATTGAAAATAAATATTTTGTTTGAAAGTGAGATATTTTGAGGGTTGTAAATGTCAGGCCTAAACAAATGAACCTTTTTTAAAATCAGAAACAAAGTTGCATGGCATTATTTTTCATTGATTGATCATTAATTTCATATAAATAGACTATTATCAGCTCTTCAGTTATCTACTGGTTTGTGGCGTAACGGGTAATACCCAGGTTTGAGTGCTCTCAGTAGAGGGTTCCAACCTCTAGGGATATTGCTTTTTTTTTCTTATTGAAAATAAATATTTTTTTTTAAAATGAGATATTTTGAGGGTTGTGAATATCAGGCCTAAACAAATGGATCTTTTTTAGAATCAGAATCAAAGTTGCATGGCATTATTTTTCATTGATTGATCATTCATTTCATATAAATAAACTATTATCAGCTCTTCAGTCATCTACTAGTTTGTGGCGTAACGGGTAATGCTCAGGTTTGAGTTCTCGCAGTAGTGGGTCGAACCTCTACGAATATTTTTTCCTTTTTTTTTAAATTGAAAATAAATATGTTTTTTTAAAAGTGAGATATTTTGAGGGTTGTAAATGTCAGGCATAAACAAGTGGACATTTTTTAAAATCAGAAACAAAGTTGCATGGCATTATTTTTCATTGATTGATCATTCATTTCATATAAATAGACTATTATCAGCTACTCAGTGATCTACTGGTTTGTGGCGTAACGGATAATGCTCAAGTTTGAGTGCTCGCAGTAGTGGGTTCGAACCTCTAGGGATATTTCTTTTTCTTTTTTTGTTAATTGAAAATAAATATTTTTTTTGAAAATGAGATATTTTGAGGGTTGTAAATGTCAGGCCTAAACAAATGAACCTTTTTTAAAAATCAGAAACAAAGTTGCATGGCATTATTTTTCATTGATTTATTATTTATTTCATAAAAATAGAGTATTATCAGCTCTTCAGTCATCTACTGGTTTGTGGCGTAACGGGTAATGCTCAAGTCTGAGTGCTTTCACTAGTGGGTTCGAACCTCTACGGATATTTTGTTTCTTTTTTTTTTTATTGAAAATAATATTGTTTTTGAAAGTGAGATATTTTGAGGGTTGTAAATGTCAGGCCTAAACAAATGAACCTTTTTTTAAAATCAGAAACAAAGTTGCATGGCATTATTTTTCATTGATTGATCATTAATTTCATATAAATATACTATTATCATATCTTCAGTTATCTACTGGTTTGTGGCGTACCGGGTAATACCCAGGTTGGAGTTCTCTCAGTAGCGGGTTCCAACCTGTAAGGATATTTTTTTAATTTGAAAATAAATATTGTTTTTGAAAGTGAGATATTTTGAGGGTTGTAAATGTCAGGCCTAAACAAGTGGACATTTTTTAAAATCAGAAACAAAGTTGCATGGCATTATTTTTCATTGATTGATCATTCATTTCATATAAATAGACTATTATCAGCTACTCAGTGATCCACTGGTTTGTGGCGTAACGGATAATGCTCAAGTTTGAGTGCTCGTAGTAGTGGGTTCGAACCTCTAGGATATTTCTTTTCTTTTTTTTGTTAATTGAAAATAAATATTTTTTTTGAAAATGAGATATTTTGAGGGTTGTAAATGTCAGGCCTAAACAAATGAACCTTTTTTTAAAATCAGAAACAAAGTTGCATGGCATTATTTTTCATTGATTTATTATTTATTTCATATAAATAGAGTATTATCAGCTCTTCAGTCATCTACTGGTTTGTGGCGTAACGGGTAATGCTCAAGTTTGAATGCTTTCACTAGTGGGTTCGAACCTCTACGGATTTTTCGTTTCTTTTTTTTTTTATTGAAAATAATATAGTTTTTGAAAGTGAGATATTTTGAGGGTTGTAGATGTCAGGCCCAAACAAGTGAACCCTTTTTAAAATCAGAAACAAAGTTGCATGGCATTATTTTTCATTGATTGATCATTAATTTCATATAAATAGACTATTATCAGATCTTCAGTTATCTACTGGTTTGTGGCGTAACGGGTAATACCCAGGTTTGAGTTCTCTCAGTAGCGGGTTCCAACCTGTAAGGATATTTTTTTTTATTTGAAAATAATATTGTTTTTGAAAGTGAGATATTTTGAGGCTTGTAAATGTAAGGCCTAAACAAATGGATCTTTTTTAGAATCAGAAACAAAGTTGCATGGCATTATTTTTCATTGATTGATCATTCATTTCATATAAATAAACTATTATCAGCTCTTCAGTCATCTACTAGTTTGTGGCGTAACGGATAATGCTCAGGTTTGAGTGCTCTGAGTAGTGGGTCAAACCTCTAGGGATATTTTTTTTTCTTTTTTTTTAAATTGAAAATAAATATGTTTTTTTAAAAGTGAGATATTTTGAGGGTTGTAAATGTCAGGCATAAACAAGTGGACATTTTTTAAAATCAGAAACAAAGTTGCATGGCATTATTTTTCATTGATTGATCATTCATTTCATATAAATAGACTATTATCAGCTACTCAGTGATCTACTGGTTTGTGGCGTAACGGATAATGATCAAGATTGAGTGCTCGCAGTAGTGGGTTCGAACCTCTAGGGATATTTCTTTTCTTTTTTTTTTGAAAGTGAGATATTTTGAGGGTTGTAAATGTCAGGCCTAAACAAATGAACCTTTTTTTAAAATCAGAAACAAAGTTGCATGGCATTATTTTTCATTGATTTATTATTTATTTCATATAAATAGAGTATTATCAGCTCTTCAGTCATCTACTGGTTTGTGGCGTAACGGGTAATGCTCAAGTCTGAGTGCTTTCACTAGTGGGTGTGAACCTCTAGGGATATTTTGTTTCTTTTTTTTTTATTGAAAATATTATTGTTTTTGAAAGTGAGATATTTTGAGGGTTGTAAATGTCAGGCCTAAACAAGTGAACCTTTTTTAAAATCAGAAACAAATTTGCATGGCATTATTTTTCATTGATTGATCATTAATTTCATATAAATATACTATTATCAGATCTTCAGTTATCTACTGGTTTGTGGCGTAACGGGTAATACCCATGTTTGAGTTCTCTCAGTAGCGGGTTCCAACCTGTAAGGATATTTTTTTTTATTTGAAAATAAATATTGTTTTTGAAAGTGAGATATTTTGAGGGTTGTAAATGTCAGGCCTAAACAAGTGAACATTTTTTTCAATCAGAAACAAAGTTGCATGGCATTATTTTTCATTGATTGATCATTCATTTCATATAAATAGAGTATAATCAGCTACTCAGTCATCTACTGGTTTGAGGCGTAACGGGTAATGCTCAAGTTTGAGTGCTCGCAGTAGTGGTTTCGAACCTCTAGGGATATTTCTTTTCTTTTTTTTTTAATTGAAAATAAATATTTTTTTTGAAAGTGAGATATTTTGAGGGTTGTAAATGTCAGGCCTAAACAAATGAACCTTTTTTAGAATCAGAAACAAAGTTGCATGGCATTATTTTTCATTGATTAATCATTCATTTCATATAAATAAACTATTATGAGCTCTTCAGTCATCTACTGGTTTGTGGCGTAACGGGTAATGCTCAGGTTTGAGTGCTCTGAGTAGTGGGTCGAACCTCTAGGTATATTTTTTTCTTTTTTTTTTAAATTGAAAATAAATATGGTTTTTTAAAAGTGAGATATTTTGAGGGTTGTAAATGTCAGGCCTGAACAAGTGGAAATTTTTTTAAATCAGAAACAAAGTTGCATGGCATTATTTTTCATTGATTGATCATTCATTTCATATAAATAGACTATTATCAGCTATTCAGTCATCTACTGGTTTGTGGCGTAACGGATAATGCTCAAGTTTGAGTGCTCGCAGTAGTGTGTTCGAACCTCTAGGGATATTTCTTTTCTTTTTTTTTTAATTGAAAATAAATATTTTTTTTGAAAGTGAGATATTTTGAGGGTTTTAAATGTCAGGCCTAAACAAATGAAACTTTTTTTAAAATCAGAAACAAAGTTGCATGGCATTATTTTTCATTGATTGATCATTAATTTCATATAAATAGACTATTATCAGCTCTTCAGTTATCTACTGGTTTGTGGCGTGTAACGGGTAATACCCAGGTTTGAGTGCTCTCGGTAGCGGGTTCCAACCTCTAGGGATATTGCTTTTTTTTGCTTATTGAAAATAAATATTTTTTTTGAAAATTAGATATTTTTTAGGGTTGTGAATGCCAGGCCTAAACAAATGGATCTTTTTTAGAATCAGAATCAAAGTTGCATGGCATTATTATTGGGGCAGAGCTAATAATGAAAATAGAGCCCAGAATTGCACTTATACTTATACTTATTACCATACATAATCACCTATGATATTTATGATATTTGTTCAAAATTCAACTATCCAGATGCGAATTCAAAAGTTTAGGTAGAGTTTTCTACTTTAAAAACTCGACTTCGTATATGCCTAAGGCCCAGCCCGGCGGCGGAATTAGTCTAAGTTTCGAAATCAGTCTGGAAATCGGCATCTTTGCAAATGTTCTATATTTGATCTATTTCACTCTCCATTAACCCCATACAAAAATCATCGGAGACAAATTATCTGTTCAAAACATGTTTATTCAGGGACGGTGCGGCCATACACACCAACTACCATCCATAAATGTTTATTCATAACATATTACAATACAATATCTTGCATGAATCGGACATTTCGCTACCAATGTAGCAACATTGATTAACAAAATCAAAATTCAACAGTGTGGCGTGTTGACCGCGAATTACTAACAATACCATCTTTCCCACTAAAGTGAGATATTTTGAGGGTTGTAAATGTCAGGCCTAAACAAGTGGACCTTTTTTAAAATCAGAAACAAAGTTGCGTGACATTATTTTTCATTGATTGATTGATCATTCATTTCATATAAATAGACTATTATCAGCTCCTCAGTCATCTACTGGCTTGTGGCGTAACGGATAATGCTCAGGTTTGAGTGCTCTCAGTAGTGGGTTCGAACCTCTAGGGATTTTTTTTTTAATTGAAAATAAATATTGTTTTTGAAAGTGAGATATTTTGAGGGTTGTAAATGTCAGGCCTAAACAAGTGGACATTTCATGTCAGGCCTAAACAAATGAACCTTTTTTTAAAATCAGAAACAAAGTTGCATGGCATTATTTTTCATTGATTTATTATTTATTTCATATAAATAGACTATTATCAGCTCTTCAGTTATCTACTGGTTTGTGGCGTAACGGGTAATTCCCAGGTTTGAGTGCTCTCAGTAGCGGGTTCCAACCTCTAGGTATATTGCTTTTTTTTTCTTATTGAAAATAAATATTTTTTTTGAAAATGAGATATTTTTTAGGGTTGTGAATGTCAGGCCTAAACAAATGGATCTTTTTTAAAATCAGAAACAAAGTTGCATGGCATTATTTTTCATTGATTGATCATTCATTTCATATAAATAGACTATTATCAGCTCTTCAGTCATCTACTGGTTTGTGGCGTAACGGGTAATGCTCAGGTTTGAGTGCTCTGAGTAGTGGGTCGAACCTTTAGGGATATTTTTTTTTATTTTTTTTTTAAATTGAAAATAAATATGGTTTTTTAAAAGTGAGATATTTTGAGGGTTGTAAATGTCAGGCCTAAACAAGTGGACATTTTTTAAAATCAGAAACAAAGTTGCATGGCATTATTTTTCATTGATTGATCATTCATTTCATATAAATAGACTATTATCAGCTCTTCAGTCATCTACTGGTTTGTGGCGTAACGGGTAATGCTCAGGTTTGAGTGCTCTGAGTAGTGGGTCGAACCTTTAGAGATATTTTTTTTAATTTTTTTTTTAAATTGAAAATAAATATCGTTTTTTGAAAGTGAGATATTTTGAGGGTTGTAAATGTCAGGCCTAAACAAGTGGACATTTTTTAAAATCAGAAACAAAGTTGCATGGCATTATTTTTCATTGATTGATCATTCATTTCATATAAATAGACTATTATCAGCTACTCAGTGATCTACTGGTTTGTGGCGTAACGGATAATGCTCAAGTTTGAGTGCTCGTAGTAGTGGGTTCGAACCTCTAGGGATATTTCTTTTCTTTTTTTTGTTAATTGAAAATAAATATTTTTTTTGAAAATGAGATATTTTGAGGGTTGTAAATGTCAGGCCTAAACAAATGAACCTTTTTTTAAAATCAGAAACAAAGTTGCATGGCATTATTTTTCATTGATTTATTATTTATTTCATATAAATAGAGTATTATCAGCTCTTCAGTCATCTACTGGTTTGTGGCGTAACGGGTAATGCTCAAGTTTGAATGCTTTCACTAGTGGGTTCGAACCTCTACGGACTTTTCGTTTCTTTTTTTTTTTATTGAAAATAATATAGTTTTTGAAAGTGAGATATTTTGAGGGTTGTAAATGTCAGGCCTAAACAAGTGGACATTTTTTAAAATCAAAAACAAAGTTGCATGGCATTATTTTTCATTGATTGATCATTCATTTCATATAAATAGACTATTATCAGCTCTTCAGTCATCTACTGGTTTGTGGCGTAATGGGTAATGCTAAGGTTTGAGTGCTCTGAGTAGTGGGTCGAACCTTTAGAGATATTTTTTTTAATTTTTTTTTTAAATTGAAAATAAATATGGTTTTTTGAAAGTGAGATATTTTGAGGGTTGTAAATGTCAGGCCTAAACAAGTGGACATTTCATGTCAGGCCTAAACAAATGAACCTTTTTTTAAAATCAGAAACAAAGTTGCATGGCATTATTTTTCATTGATTTATTATTTATTTCATATAAATAGACTATTATCAGCTCTTCAGTTATCTACTGGTTTGTGGCGTAACGGGTAATTCCCAGGTTTGAGTGCTCTCAGTAGCGGGTTCCAACCTCTAGGTATATTGCTTTTTTTTTCTTATTGAAAATAAATATTTTTTTTGAAAATGAGATATTTTTTAGGGTTGTGAATGTCAGGCCTAAACAAATGGATCTTTTTTAAAATCAGAAACAAAGTTGCATGGCATTATTTTTCATTGATTGATCATTCATTTCATATAAATAGACTATTATCAGCTCTTCAGTCATCTACTGGTTTGTGGCGTAACGGGTAATGCTCAGGTTTGAGTGCTCTGAGTAGTGGGTCGAGCCTTTAGGGATATTTTTTTTTATTTTTTTTTAAAATTGAAAATAAATATGGTTTTTTAAAAGTGAGATATTTTGAGGGTTGTAAATGTCAGGCCTAAACAAGTGGACATTTTTTAAAATCAAAAACAAAGTTGCATGGCATTATTTTTCATTGATTGATCATTCATTTCATATAAATAGACTATTATCAGCTCTTCAGTCATCTACTGGTTTGTGGCGTAACGGGTAATGCTAAGGTTTGAGTTCTCTGAGTAGTGGGTAGAACCTTTAGAGATATTTTTTTAATTTTTTTTTTAAATTGAAAATAAATATGGTTTTTTGAAAGTGAGATATTTTGAGGGTTGTAAATGTCAGGCCTAAACAAGTGGACATTTCATGTCAGGCCTAAACAAATGAACCTTTTTTTAAAATCAGAAACAAAGTTGCATGGCATTATTTTTCATTGATTGATCATTCATTTCATATAAATAGACTATTATCAGCTTTTCAGTCATCTACTGGTTTGTGGCGTAACGGGTAATGCTCAGGTTTGAGTGCTCTGAGTAGTGGGTCGAACCTTTAGGGATATTTTTTTTAATTTTTTTTTAAAATTGAAAATAAATATGGTTTTTTAAAAGTGAGATATTTTGAGGGTTGTAAATGTCAGGCCTAAACAAGTGGACATTTTTTAAAATCAGAAACAAAGTTGCATGGCATTATTTTTCATTGATTGATCATTCATTTCATATAAATAGACTATTATCAGCTCTTCAGTCATCTACTGGTTTGTGGCGTAACGGGTAATGCTCAGGTTTGAGTGCTCTGAGTAGTGGGTCGAACCTTTAAAGATATTTTTTTAAATTTTTTTTTAAAATTGAAAATAAATATGGTTTTTTGAAAGTGAGATATTTTGAGGGTTGTAAATGTCAGGCCAAAACAAGTGGACATTTTTTAAAATCAGAAACAAAGTTGCATGGCATTATTTTTCATTGATTGATCATTTATTTCATATAAATAGACTATTATCAGCTACTCAGTGATCTACTGGTTTGTGGCGTAACGGATAATGCTCAAGTTTGAGTGCTCGTAGTAGTGGGTTCGAACCTCTAGGGATATTTCTTTTCTTTTTTTTGTTAATTGAAAATAAATATTTTTTTTGAAAATGAGATATTTTGAGGGTTGTAAATGTCAGGCCTAAACAAATGAACCTTTTTTTAAAATCAGAAACAAAGTTGCATGGCATTATTTTTCATTGATTTATTATTTATTTCATATAAATAGAGTATTATCAGCTCTTCAGTCATCTACTGGTTTGTGGCGTAACGGGTAATGCTCAAGTTTGAATGCTTTCACTAGTGGGTTCGAACCTCTACGGATTTTTCGTTTCTTTTTTTTTTATTGAAAATAATATAGTTTTTGAAAGTGAGATATTTTGAGGGTTGTAGATGTCAGGCCCAAACAAGTGAACCCTTTTTAAAATCAGAAACAAAGTTGCATGGCATTATTTTTCATTGATTGATCATTAATTTCATATAAATAGACTATTATCAGATCTTCAGTTATCTACTGGTTTGTGGCGTAACGGGTAATACCCAGGTTTGAGTTCTCTCAGTAGCGGGTTCCAACCTGTAAGGATATTTTTTTTTATTTGAAAATAATATTGTTTTTGAAAGTGAGATATTTTGAGGCTTGTAAATGTAAGGCCTAAACAAATGGATCTTTTTTAGAATCAGAAACAAAGTTGCATGGCATTATTTTTCATTGATTGATCATTCATTTCATATAAATAAACTATTATCAGCTCTTCAGTCATCTACTAGTTTGTGGCGTAACGGGTAATGCTCAGGTTTGAGTGCTCTGAGTAGTGGGTCGAACCTCTAGGGATATTTATTTTTCTTTTTTTTTAAATTGAAAATAAATATGTTTTTTTAAAAGTGAGATATTTTGAGGGTTGTAAATGTCAGGCATAAACAAGTGGACATTTTTTAAAATCAGAAACAAAGTTGCATGGCATTATTTTTCATTGATTGATCATTCATTTCATATAAATAGACTATTATCAGCTACTCAGTGATCTACTGGTTTGTGGCGTAACGGATAATGATCAAGTTTGAGTGCTCGCAGTAGTGGGTTCGAACCTCTAGGGATATTTCTTTTCTTTTTTTTTTTGAAAGTGAGATATTTTGAGGGTTGTAAATGTCAGGCCTAAACAAATGAACCTTTTTTTTAAAATCAGAAACAAAGTTGCATGGCATTATTTTTCATTGATTTATTATTTATTTCATATAAATAGAGTATTATCAGCTCTTCAGTCATCTACTGGTTTGTGGCGTAACGGGTAATGCTCAAGTCTGAGTGCTTTCACTAGTGGGTTTGAACCTCTAGGGATATTTTGTTTCTTTTTTTTTATTGAAAATAATATTGTTTTTGAAAGTGAGATATTTTGAGGGTTGTAAATGTCAGGCCTAAACAAGTGAACCTTTTTTAAAATCAGAAACAAATTTGCATGGCATTATTTTTCATTGATTGATCATTAATTTCATATAAATATACTATTATCAGATCTTCAGTTATCTACTGGTTTGTGGCGGAACGGGTAATACCCATGTTTGAGTTCTCTCAGTAGCGGGTTCCAACCTGTAAGGATATTTTTTTTTATTTGAAAATAAATATTGTTTTTGAAAGTGAGATATTTTGAGGGTTGTAAATGTCAGGCCTAAACAAGTGAACATTTTTTTCAATCAGAAACAAAGTTGCATGGCATTATTTTTCATTGATTGATCATTCATTTCATATAAATAGAGTATAATCAGCTACTCAGTCATCTACTGGTTTGAGGCGTAACGGGTAATGCTCAAGTTTGAGTGCTCGCAGTAGTGGTTTCGAACCACTAGGGATATTTCTTTTCTTTTTTTTTTAATTGAAAATAAATATTTTTTTTGAAAGTGAGATATTTTGAGGGTTGTAAATGTCAGGCCTAAACAAATGAACCTTTTTTAGAATCAGAAACAAAGTTGCATGGCATTATTTTTCATTGATTAATCATTCATTTCATATAAATAAACTATTATGAGCTCTTCAGTCATCTACTGGTTTGTGGCGTAACGGGTAATGCTCAGGTTTGAGTGCTCTGAGTAGGGGGTCGAACCTCTAGGGATATTTTTTTTCTTTTTTTTTAAAATTGAAAATAAATATGGTTTTTTAAAAGTGAGATATTTTGAGGGTTGTAAATGTCAGGCCTGAACAAGTGGAAATTTTTTAAAATCAGAAACAAAGTTGCATGGCACTATTTTTCATTGATTGATCATTCATTTCATATAAATAGACTATTATCAGCTATTCAGTCATCTACTGGTTTGTGGCGTAACGGATAATGCTCAAGTTTGAGTGCTCGCAGTAGTGTGTTCGAACCTCTAGGGATATTTCTTTTCTTTTTTTTTTAATTGAAAATAAATATTTTTTTTGAAAGTGAGATATTTTGAGGGTTTTAAATGTCAGGCCTAAACAAATGAAACTTTTTTTAAAATCAGAAACAAAGTTGCATGGCATTATTTTTCATTGATTGATCATTAATTTCATATAAATAGACTATTATCAGCTCTTCAGTTATCTACTGGTTTGTGGCGTGTAACGGGTAATACCCAGGTTTGAGTGCTCTCAGTAGAGGGTTCCAACCTCTAGGGATATTGCTTTTTTTTTCTTATTGAAAATAAATATTTTTTTTAAAAATGAGATATTTTTTTGGGTTGTGAATGTCAGGCCTAAACAAATGAACCTTTTTTTAAAATCAGAAACAAAGTTGCATGGCATTATTTTTCATTGATTTATTATTTATTTCATATAAATAGAGTATTATCAGCTCTTCAGTCATCTACTGGTTTGTGGCGTAACGGGTAATGCTCAAGTCTGAGTGCTTTCACTAGTGGGTTTGAACCTCTAGGGATATTTTGTTTCTTTTTTTTTTATTGAAAATAATATTGTTTTTGAAAGTGAGATATTTTGAAGGTTGTAAATGTCAGGCCTAAACAAGTGAACCTTTTTTAAAATCAGAAACAAATTTGCATGGCATTATTTTTCATTGATTGATCATTAATTTCATATAAATATACTATTATCAGATCTTCAGTTATCTACTGGTTTGTGGCGTAACGTGCAATACCCATGTTTGAGTTCTCTCAGTAGCGGGTTCCAACCTGTAAGGATATTTTTTTTTATTTGAAAATAAATATTGTTTTTGAAAGTGAGATATTTTGAGGGTTGTAAATGTCAGGCCTAAACAAGTGAACATTTTTTTCAATCAGAAACAAAGTTGCATGGCATTATTTTTCATTGATTGATCATTCATTTCATATAAATAGAGTATAATCAGCTACTCAGTCATCTACTGGTTTGAGGCGTAACGGGTAATGCTCAAGTTTGAGTGCTCGCAGTAGTGGTTTCGAACCACTAGGGATATTTCTTTTCTTTTTTTTTTAATTGAAAATAAATATTTTTTTTGAAAGTGAGATATTTTGAGGGTTGTAAATGTCAGGCCTAAACAAATGAACCTTTTTTAGAATCAGAAACAAAGTTGCATGGCATTATTTTTCATTGATTAATCATTCATTTCATATAAATAAACTATTATGAGCTCTTCAGTCATCTACTGGTTTGTGGCGTAACGGGTAATGCTCAGGTTTGAGTGCTCTGAGTAGTGGGTCGAACCTCTAGGGATATTTTTTTTCTTTTTTTTTTAAATTGAAAATAAATATGGTTTTTTAAAAGTGAGATATTTTGAGGGTTGTAAATGTCAGGCCTGAACAAGTGGAAATTTTTTTAAATCAGAAACAAAGTTGCATGGCATTATTTTTCATTGATTGATCATTCATTTCATATAAATAGACTATTATCAGCTATTCAGTCATCTACTGGTTTGTGGCGTAACGGATAATGCTCAAGTTTGAGTGCTCGCAGTAGTGTGTTCGAACCTCTAGGGATATTTCTTTTCTTTTTTTTTTAATTGAAAATAAATATTTTTTTTGAAAGTGAGATATTTTGAGGGTTTTAAATGTCAGGCCTAAACAAATGAAACTTTTTTTAAAATCAGAAACAAAGTTGCATGGCATTATTTTTCATTGATTGATCATTAATTTCATATAAATAGACTATTATCAGCTCTTCAGTTATCTACTGGTTTGTGGCGTGTAACGGGTAATACCCAGGTTTGAGTGCTCTCAGTAGCGGGTTCCAACCTCTAGGGATATTGCTTTTTTTTGCTTATTGAAAATAAATATTTTTTTTGAAAATGAGATATTTTTTAGGGTTGTGAATGCCAGGCCTAAACAAATGGATCTTTTTTAGAATCAGAATCAAAGTTGCATGGCATTATTATTGGGGCAGAGCTAATAATGAAAATAGAGCCCAGAATTACACTTATACTTATACTTATTACCATACATAATCACCTATGATATTTATGATATTTGTTCAAAATTCAACTATCCAGATGCGAATTCAAAAGTTTAGGTAGAGTTTTCTACTTTAAAAACTCGACTTCGTATATGCCTAAGGCCCAGCCGGGCGGCGGAATTAGTCTAAGTTTCGAAATCAGTCTGGAAATCGGCATCTTTGCAAATGTTCTATATTTGATCTATTTCACTCTCCATTAACCCCATACAAAAATCATCGGAGACAAATTATCTGTTCAAAACATGTTTATTCTGGGACGGTGCGGCGATACACACCAACTACCATCCATAAATGTTTATTCATAACATATTACAATACAATATCTTGCATGAATCGGACATTTCGCTACCAATGTAGCAACATTGATTAACAAAATCAAAATTCAACAGTGTGGCGTGTTGACCGCGAATTACTAACAATACCATCTTTCCCACTAAAGTGAGATATTTTGAGGGTTGTAAATGTCAGGCCTAAACAAGTGGACCTTTTTTAAAATCAGAAACAAAGTTGCGTGACATTATTTTTCATTGATTGATTGATCATTCATTTCATATAAATAGACTATTATCAGCTCCTCAGTCATCTACTGGCGTGTGGCGTAACGGATAATGCTCAGGTTTGAGTGCTCTCAGTAGTGGGTTCGAACCTCTAGGGATTTTTTTTTTAATTGAAAATAAATATTGTTTTTGAAAGTGAGATATTTTGAGGGTTGTAAACATCAGGCCTAAACAAGTGGACTTTTTTTAAAATCAGAAACAAAGTTGCATGGCATTATTTTTCATTGATTTATTATTTATTTCATATAAATAGACTATTATCAGCTCTTCAGTTATCTACTGGTTTGTGGCGTAACGGGTAATTCCCAGGTTTGAGTGCTCTCAGTAGCGGGTTCCAACCTCTAGGTATATTGCTTTTTTTCTCTTATTGAAAATAAATATTTTTTTTGAAAATGAGATATTTTTTAGGGTTGTGAATGTCAGGCCTAAACAAATGGATCTTTTTTAAAATCAGAAACAAAGTTGCATGGCATTATTTTTCATTGATTGATCATTCATTTCATATAAATAGACTATTATCAGCTCTTCAGTCATCTACTGGTTTGTGGCGTAACGGGTAATGCTCAGGTTTGAGTGCTCTGAGTAGTGGGTCGAACCTTTAGGGATATTTTTTTTTATTTTTTTTTAAATTTGAAAATAAATATGTTTTTTTAAAAGTGAGATATTTTGAGGGTTGTAAATGTCAGGCCTAAACAAGTGGACATTTTTTAAAATCAAAAACAAAGTTGCATGGCATTATTTTTCATTGATTGATCATTCATTTCATATAAATAGACTATTATCAGCTCTTCAGTCATCTACTGGTTTGTGGCGTAACGGGTAATGCTAAGGTTTGAGTGCTCTGAGTAGTGGGTCGAACCTTTAGAGATATTTTTTTTAATTTTTTTTTTAAATTGAAAATAAATATGGTTTTTTGAAAGTGAGATATTTTGAGGGTTGTAAATGTCAGGCCTAAACAAGTGGACATTTCATGTCAGGCCTAAACAAATGAACCTTTTTTTAAAATCAGAAACAAAGTTGCATGGCATTATTTTTCATTGATTTATTATTTATTTCATATAAATAGACTATTATCAGCTCTTCAGTTATCTACTGGTTTGTGGCGTAACGGGTAATTCTCAGGTTTGAGTGCTCTCAGTAGCGGGTTCCAACCTCTAGGTATATTGCTTTTTTTTCTTATTGAAAATAAATATTTTTTTTGAAAATGAGATATTTTTTAGGGTTGTGAATGTCAGGCCTAAACAAATGGATCTTTTTTAAAATCAGAAACAAAGTTGCATGGCATTATTTTTCATTGATTGATCATTCATTTCATATAAATAGACTATTATCAGCTCTTCAGTCATCTACTGGTTTGTGGCGTAACGGGTAATGCTCAGGTTTGAGAGCTCTGAGTAGTGGGTCGAACCTTTAGGGATATTTCTTTTCTTTTTTTTGTTAATTGAAAATAAATATTTTTTTTGAAAATGAGATATTTTGAGGGTTGTAAATGTCGGGCCTAAACAAATGAACCTTTTTTTAAAATCAGAAACAAAGTTGCATGGCATTATTTTTCATTGATTTATTATTTATTTCATATAAATAGAGTATTATCAGCTCTTCAGTCATCTACTGGTTTGTGGCGTAACGGGTAATGCTCAAGTTTGAATGCTTTCACTAGTGGGTTCGAACCTCTACGGATTTTTCGTTTCTTTTTTTTTTTTATTGAAAATAATATAGTTTTTGAAAGTGAGATATTTTGAGGGTTGTAGATGTCAGGCCCAAACAAGTGAACCCTTTTTAAAATCAGAAACAAAGTTGCATGGCATTATTTTTCATTGATTGATCATTAATTTCATATAAATAGACTATTATCAGATCTTCAGTTATCTACTGGTTTGTGGCGTAACGGGTAATACCCAGGTTTGAGTTCTCTCAGTAGCGGGTTCCAACCTGTAAGGATATTTTTTTTTATTTGAAAATAATATTGTTTTTGAAAGTGAGATATTTTGAGGCTTGTAAATGTAAGGCCTAAACAAATGGATCTTTTTTAGAATCAGAAACAAAGTTGCATGGCATTATTTTTCATTGATTGATCATTCATTTCATATAAATAAACTATTATCAGCTCTTCAGTCATCTACTAGTTTGTGGCGTAACGGGTAATGCTCAGGTTTGAGTGCTCTGAGTAGTGGGTCGAACCTCTAGGGATATTTTTTTTTCTTTTTTTTTAAATTGAAAAAAAATATGTTTTTTTAAAAGTGAGATATTTTGAGGTTTGTAAATGTCAGGCATAAACAAGTGGACATTTTTTAAAATCAGAAACAAAGTTGCATGGCATTATTTTTTTTTATTGATTGATCATTCATTCATAGACTATAATAATGCTCAAGTTTGAGTGCTCGCAGTAGTGGGTTCGTACCTCTAGGGATATTTCTTTTCTTTTTTTTTTAATTGAAAATAAATATTTTTTTTCAAAGTGAGATATTTTGAGGGTTGTAAATGTCAGACCTAAACCAATGGATCTTTTTTTAAATCAGAAACAAAGTTGCATGGCATTATTTTTCATTGATTTATTATTTATTTCATATAAATAGACTATTATCAGCTCTTCAGTTATCTACTGGTTTGTGGCGTAACGGGTAATTCCCAGGTTTGAGTGCTCTCAGTAGCGGGTTCCAACCTCTAGGTATATTGCTTTTTTTTCTCTTATTGAAAATAAATATTTTTTTTGAAAATGAGATATTTTTTAGGGTTGTGAATGTCAGGCCTAAACAAATGGATCTTTTTTAAAATCAGAAACAAAGTTGCATGGCATTATTTTTCATTGATTGATCATTCATTTCATATAAATAGACTATTATCAGCTCTTCAGTCATCTACTGGTTTGTGGCGTAACGGGTAATGCTCAGGTTTGAGTGCTCTGAGTAGTGGGTCGAACCTTTAGGGATATTTTTTTTATTTTTTTTTAAATTTGAAAATAAATATGGTTTTTTAAAAGTGAGATATTTTGAGGGTTGTAAATGTCAGGCCTAAACAAGTGGACATTTTTTAAAATCAAAAACAAAGTTGCATGGCATTATTTTTCATTGATTGATCATTCATTTCATATAAATAGACTATTATCAGCTCTTCAGTCATCTACTGGTTTGTGGCGTAACGGGTAATGCTAAGGTTTGAGTGCTCTGAGTAGTGGGTCGAACCTTTAGAGATATTTTTTTTAAATTTTTTTTTTAAATTGAAAATAAATATGGTTTTTTGAAAGTGAGATATTTTGAGGGTTGTAAATGTCAGGCCTAAACAAGTGGACATTTCATGTCAGGCCTAAACAAATGAACCTTTTTTTAAAATCAGAAACAAAGTTGCATGGCATTATTTTTCATTGATTTATTATTTATTTCATATAAATAGACTATTATCAGCTCTTCAGTTATCTACTGGTTTGTGGCGTAACGGGTAATTCCCAGGTTTGAGTGCTCTCAGTAGCGGGTTCCAACCTCTAGGTATATTGCTTTTTTTTCTTATTGAAAATAAATATTTTTTTTGAAAATGAGATATTTTTTAGGGTTGTGAATGTCAGGCCTAAACAAATGGATCTTTTTTAAAATCAGAAACAAAGTTGCATGGCATTATTTTTCATTGATTGATCATTCATTTCATATAAATAGACTATTATCAGCTCTTCAGTCATCTACTGGTTTGTGGCGTAACGGGTAATGCTCAGGTTTGAGTGCTCTGAGTAGTGGGTCGAACCTGCAGGGATATTTTTTTTTCTTTTTTTTTTAATTTGAAAATAAATATGTTTTTTTAAAAGTGAGATATTTTGAGAGTTGTAAATGTCAGGCCTAAACAAGTGGACATTTTTTTAAATCAGAAACAAAGTTGCATGGCATTATTTTTCATTGATTGATCATTCATTTCATATAAATAGACTATTATCAGCTACTCAGTCATCTACTGGTTTGTGGCGTAACGGATAATGATCAAGTTTGAGTGCTCGCAGTAGTGGGTTCGAACCTCTAGGGATATTTCTTTTCTTTTTTTTTTTGAAAGTGAGATATTTTGAGGGTTGTAAATGTCAGGCCTAAACAAATGAACCTTTTTTTAAAATCAGAAACAAAGTTGCATGGCATTATTTTTCATTGATTTATTATTTATTTCATATAAATAGAGTATTATCAGCTCTTCAGTCATCTACTGGTTTGTGGCGTAACGGGTAATGCTCAAGTCTGAGTGCTTTCACTAGTGGGTTTGAACCTCTAGGGATATTTTGTTTCTTTTTTTTTATTGAAAATATTATTTTTGAAAGTGAGATATTTGGAGGGTTGTAAATGTCAGGTCTAAACAAGTGAACCTTTTTTAAAATCAGAAACAAATTTGCATGGCATTATTTTTCATTGATTGATCATTAATTTCATATAAATATACTATTATCAGATCTTCAGGTATCTACTGGTTTGTGGCGTAACGGGTAATACCCATGTTTGAGTTCTCTCAGTAGCAGGTTCCAACCTGTAAGGATATTTTTTTTTATTTGAAAATAAATATTGTTTTTGAAAGTGAGATATTTTGGGGGTTGTAAATGTCAGGCCTAAACAATTGAACATTTTTTTCAATCAGAAACAAAGTTGCATGGCATTATTTTTCATTGATTGATCATTCATTTCATATAAATAGAGTATAATCAGCTACTCAGTCATCTACTGGTTTGAGGCGTATCGGGTAATGCTCAAGTTTGAGTGCTCGCAGTAGTGGTTTCGAACCTCTAGGGATATTTCTTTTCTTTTTTTTTTAATTGAAAATAAATATTTTTTTTGAAAGTGAGATATTTTGAGGGTTGTAAATGTCAGGCCTAAACAAATGAACCTTTTTTAGAATCAGAAACAAAGTTGCATGGCATTATTTTTCATTGATTAATCATTCATTTCATATAAATAAACTATTATGAGCTCTTCAGTCATCTACTGGTTTGTGGCGTAACGGGTAATGCTCAGGTTTGAGTGCTCTGAGTAGTGGGTCGAACCTCTAGGGATATTTTTTTTCTTTTTTTTTTGAATTGAAAATAAATATGGTTTTTTAAAAGTGAGATATTTTGAGGGTTGTAAATGTCAGGCCTGAACAAGTGGAATTTTTTTTAAATCAGAAACAAAGTTGCATGGCATTATTTTTCATTGATTGATCATTCATTTCATATAAATAGACTATTATCAGCTATTCAGTCATCTACTGGTTTGTGGCGTAACGGATAATGCTCAAGTTTGAGTGCTCGCAGTAGTGTGTTCGAACCTCTAGGGATATTTCTTTTCTTTTTTTTTTAATTGAAAATAAATATTTTTTTTGAAAGTGAGATATTTTGAGGGTTTTAAATGTCAGGCCTAAACAAATGAAACTTTTTTAAAAATCAGAAACAAAGTTGCATGGCATTATTTTTCATTGATTGATCATTAATTTCATATAAATAGACTATTATCAGCTCTTCAGTTATCTACTGGTTTGTGGCGTGTAACGGGTAATACCCAGGTTTGAGTGCTCTCAGTAGCGGGTTCCAACCTCTAGGGATATTGCTTTTTTTTGCTTATTGAAAATAAATATTTTTTTTGAAAATGAGATATTTTTTAGGGTTGTGAATGCCAGGCCTAAACAAATGGATCTTTTTTAGAATCAGAATCAAAGTTGCATGGCATTATTATTGGGGCAGAGCTAATAATGAAAATAGAGCCCAGAATTGCACTTATACTTATACTTATTACCATACATAATCACCTATGATATTTATGATATTTGTTCAAAATTCAACTATCCAGATGCGAATTCAAAAGTTTAGGTAGAGTTTTCTACTTTAAAAACTTGACTTCGTATATGCCTAAGGCCCAGCCCGGCGGCGGAATTAGTCTAAGTTTCGAAATCAGTCTGGAAATCGGCATCTTTGCAAATGTTCTATATTTGATCTATTTCACTCTCCATTAACCCCATACAAAAATCATCGGAGACAAATTATCTGTTCAAAACATGTTTATTCTGGGACGGTGCGGCCATACACACCAACTACCATCCATAAATGTTTATTCATAACATATTACAATACAATATCTTGCATGAATCGGACATTTCGCTACCAATGTAGCAACATTGATTAACAAAATCAAAATTCAACAGTGTGGCGTGTTGACCGCGAATTACTAACAATACCATCTTTCCCACTAAAGTGAGATATTTTGAGGGTTGTAAATGTCAGGCCTAAACAATTGGACCTTTTTTAAAATCAGAAACAAAGTTGCGTGACATTATTTTTCATTGATTGATTGATCATTCATTTCATATAAATAGACTATTATCAGCTCCTCAGTCATCTACTGGCTTGTGGCGTAACGGATAATGCTCAGGTTTGAGTGCTCTCAGTAGTGGCTTCGAACCTCTAGGGATTTTTTTTTTAATTGAAAATAAATATTGTTTTGAAAGTGAGATATTTTGAGGGTTGTAAATATCAGGCCTAAACAAGTGGACTTTTTTAAAAATCAGAAACAAAGTTGCATGGCATTATTTTTCATTGATTTATTATTTATTTCATATAAATAGACTATTATCAGCTCTTCAGTTATCTACTGGTTTGTGGCGTAACGGGTAATTTCAAGGTTTGAGTGCTCTCAGTAGCGGGTTCCAACCTCTAGGTATATTGCTTTTTTTTCTCTTATTGAAAATAAATATTTTTTTTGAAAATGAGATATTTTTTAGGGTTGTGAATGTCAGGCCTAAACAAATGGATCTTTTTTAAAATCAGAAACAAAGTTGCATGGCATTATTTTTCATTGATTGATCATTCATTTCATATAAATAGACTATTATCAGCTCTTCAGTCATCTACTGGTTTGTGGCGTAACGGGTAATTCTCAGGTTTGAGTGCTCTGAGTAGTGGGTCGAACCTTTAGGGATATTTTTTTTAATTTTTTTTTAAATTTGAAAATAAATATGGTTTTTTAAAAGTGAGATATTTTGAGGGTTGTAAATGTCAGGCCTAAACAAGTGGACATTTTTTAAAATCAAAAACAAAGTTGCATGGCATTATTTTTCATTGATTGATCATTCATTTCATATAAATAGACTATTATCAGCTCTTCAGTCATCTACTGGTTTGTGGCGTAACGGGTAATGCTAAGGTTTGAGTGCTCTGAGTAGTGGGTCGAACCTTTAGAGATATTCTTTTTAATTTTTTTTTTAAATTGAAAATAAATATGGTTTTTTGAAAGTGAGATATTTTGAGGGTTATAAATGTCAGGCCTAAACAAGTGGACATTTCATGTCAGGCCTAAACAAATGAACCTTTTTTTAAAATCAGAAACAAAGTTGCAGGGCATTATTTTTCATTGATTTATTATTTATTTCATATAAATAGACTATTATCAGCTCTTCAGTTATCTACTGGTTTGTGGCGTAACGGGTAATTCCCAGGTTTGAGTGCTCTCAGTAGCGGGTTCCAACCTCTAGGTATATTGCTTTTTTTTTCTTATTGAAAATAAATATTTTTTTTGAAAATGAGATATTTTTTAGGGTTGTGAATGTCAGGCCTAAACAAATGGATCTTTTTTAAAATCAGAAACAAAGTTGCATGGCATTATTTTTCATTGATTGATCATTCATTTCATATAAATAGACTATTATCAGCTCTTCAGTCATCTACTGGTTTGTGGCGTAACGGGTAATGCTCAGGTTTGAGTGCTCTGAGTAGTGGGTCGAACCTTTAGGGATATTTTTTTTTATTTTTTTTAAAAATTGAAAATAAATATGGTTTTTTAAAAGTGAGATATTTTGAGGGTTGTAAATGTCAGGCCTAAACAAGTGGACATTTTTAAAAATCAGAAACAAAGTTGCATGGCATTATTTTTCATTGATTGATCATTCATTTCTTATAAATAGACTATTATCAGCTCTTCAGTCATCTACTGGTTTGTGGCGTAACGGGTAATGCTCAAGTTTGAGTGCTCTGAGTAGTGGGTCGAACCTTTAGAGATATTTTTTTAAATTTTTTTTTTAAATTGAAAATAAATATGGTTTTTTGAAAGTGAGATATTTTGAGGGTTGTAAATGTCAGGCCTAAACAAGTGGACATTTTTTAAAATCAGAAACAAAGTTGCATGGCATTATTTTTCATTGATTGATCATTCATTTCATATAAATAGACTATTATCAGCTACTCAGTGATCTACTGGTTTGTGGCGTAACGGATAATGCTCAAGTTTGAGTGCTCGTAGTAGTGGGTTCGAACCTCTAGGGATATTTCTTTTCTTTTTTTTTGTTAATTGAAAATAAATATTTTTTTTGAAAATGAGATATTTTGAGAGTTGTAAATGTCAGGCCTAAACAAATGAACCTTTTTTTAAAATCAGAAACAAAGTTGCATGGCATTATTTTTCATTGATTTATTATTTATTTCATATAAATAGAGTATTATCAGCTCTTCAGTCATCTACTGGTTTGTGGCGTAACGGGTAATGCTCAAGTTTGAATGCTTTCACTAGTGGGTTCGAACCTCTACGGATTTTTCGTTTTTTTTTTTTTTATTGAAAATAATATAGTTTTTGAAAGTGAGATATTTTGAGGGTTGTAGATGTCAGGCCCAAACAAGTGAACCCTTTTTAAAATCAGAAACAAAGTTGCATGGCATTATTTTTCATTGATTGATCATTAATTTCATATAAATAGACTATTATCAGATCTTCAGTTATCTACTGGTTTGTGGCGTAACGGGTAATACCCAGGTTTGAGTTCTCTCAGTAGCGGGTTTCCAACCTGTAAGGATATTTTTTTTTATTTGAAAATAATATTGTTTTTGAAAGTGAGATATTTTGAGGCTTGTAAATGTAAGGCCTAAACAAATGGATCTTTTTTAGAATCAGAAACAAAGTTGCATGGCATTATTTTTCATTGATTGATCATTCATTTCATATAAATAAACTATTATCAGCTCTTCAGTCATCTACTAGTTTGTGGCGTAACGGGTAATGCTCAGGTTTGAGTGCTCTGAGTAGTGGGTCGAACCTCTAGGGATATTTTTTTTTCTTTTTTTTAAAATTGAAAATAAATATGTTTTTTTAAAAGTGAGATATTTTGAGGGTTGTAAATGTCAGGCATGAACAAGTGGACTTTTTTTAAAATCAGAAACAAAGTTGCATGGCATTATTTTTCATTGATTGATCATTCATTTCATATAAATAGACTATTATCAGCTACTCAGTGATCTACTGGTTTGTGGCGTAACGGATAATGATCAAGTTTGAGTGCTCGCAGTAGTGGGTTCGAACCTCTAGGGATATTTCTTTTCTTTTTTTTTTGAAAGTGAGATATTTTGAGGGTTGTAAATGTCAGGCCTAAACAAATGAACCTTTTTTTAAAATCAGAAACAAAGTTGCATGGCATTATTTTTCATTGATTTATTATTTATTTCATATAAATAGAGTATTATCAGCTCTTCAGTCATCTACTGGTTTGTGGCGTAACGGGTAATGCTCAAGTCTGAGTGCTTTCACTAGTGGGTTTGAACCTCTAGGGATATTTTGTTTCTTTTTTTTTTATTGAAAATAATATTGTTTTTGAAAGTGAGATATTTTGAGGGTTGTAAATGTCAGGCCTAAACAAGTGAACCTTTTTTAAAATCAGAAACAAATTTGCATGGCATTATTTTTCATTGATTGATCATTAATTTCATATAAATATACTATTATCAGATCTTCAGTTATCTACTGGTTTGTGGCGTAACGGGTAATACCCATGTTTGAGTTCTCTCAGTAGCGGGTTCCAACCTGTAAGGATATTTTTTTTTATTTGAAAATAAATATTGTTTTTGAAAGTGAGATATTTTGAGGGTTGTAAATGTCAGGCCTAAACAAGTGAACATTTTTTTCAATCAGAAACAAAGTTGCATGGCATTATTTTTCATTGATTGATCATTCATTTCATATAAATAGAGTATAATCAGCTACTCAGTCATCTACTGGTTTGAGGCGTAACGGGTAATGCTCAAGTTTGAGTGCTCGCAGTAGTGGTTTCGAACCTCTAGGGATATTTCTTTTCTTTTTTTTTTAATTGAAAATAAATATTTTTTTTGAAAGTGAGATATTTTGAGGGTTGTAAATGTCAGGCCTAAACAAATGAACTTTTTTTAGAATCAGAAACAAAGTTGCATGGCATTATTTTTCATTGATTAATCATTCATTTCATATAAATAAACTATTATGAGCTTTTCAGTCATCTACTGGTTTGTGGCGTAACGGGTAATGCTCAGGTTTGAGTGCTCTGAGTAGTGGGTCGAACCTCTAGGGATATTTTTTTTTTTTTTTTTTTAAATTGAAAATAAATATGGTTTTTTAAAAGTGAGATATTTTGAGGGTTGTAAATGTCAGGCCTGAACAAGTGGAAATTTTTTAAAATCAGAAACAAAGTTACATGGCATTATTTTTCATTGATTGATCATTCATTTCATATTAATAGACTATTATCAGCTATTCAGTCATCTACTGGTTTGTGGCGTAACGGATAATGCTCAAGTTTGAGTGCTCGCAGTAGTGTGTTCGAACCTCTAGGGATATTTCTTTTCTTTTTTTTTAATTGAAAATAAATATTTTTTTTGAAAGTGAGATATTTTGAGGGTTTTAAATGTCAGGCCTAAACAAATGAAACTTTTTTTAAAATCAGAAACAAAGTTGCATGGCATTATTTTTCATTGATTGATCATTAATTTCATATAAATAGACTATTATCAGCTCTTCAGTTATCTACTGGTTTGTGGCGTGTAACGGGTAATACCCAGGTTTGAGTGCTCTCAGTAGCGGGTTCCAACCTCTAGGGATATTGCTTTTTTTTGCTTATTGAAAATAAATATTTTTTTTGAAAATGAGATATTTTTTAGGGTTGTGAATTTCCAGGCCTAAACAAATGGATCTTTTTTAGAATCAGAATCAAAGTTGCATGGCATTATTATTGGGGCAGAGCTAATAATGAAAATAGAGCCCAGAATTGCACTTATACTTATACTTATTACCATACATAATCACCTATGATATTTATGATATTTGTTCAAAATTCAACTATCCAGATGCGAATTCAAAAGTTTAGGTAGAGTTTTCTACTTTAAAAACTCGACTTCGTATATGCCTAAGGCCCAGCCCGGCGGCGGAATTAGTCTAAGTTTCGAAATCAGTCTGGAAATCGGCATCTTTGCAAATGTTCTATATTTGATCTATTTCACTCTCCATTAACCCCATACAAAAATCATCGGAGACAAACTATCTGTTCAAAACATGTTTATTCTGGGACGGTGCGGCGATACACACCAACTACCATCCATAAATGTTTATTCATAACATATTACAATACAATATCTTGCATGAATCGGACATTTCGCTACCAATGTAGCAACATTGATTAACAAAATCAAAATTCAACAGTGTGGCGTGTTGACCGCGAATTACTGACAATACCATCTTTCCCACTAAAGTGAGATATTTTGAGGGTTGTAAATGTCAGGCCTAAACAAGTGGACCTTTTTTAAAATCAGAAACAAAGTTGCGTGACATTATTTTTCATTGATTGATTGATCATTCATTTTATATAAATAGACTATTATCAGCTCCTCAGTCATCTACTGGCTTGTGGCGTAACGGATAATGCTCAGGTTTGAGTTCTCTCAGTAGTGGGTTCGAACCTCTAGGGATTTTTTTTTTAATTGAAAATAAATATTGTTTTTGAAAGTGAGATATTTTGAGGGTTGTAAATATCAGGCCTAAACAAGTGGACTTTTTTTAAAATCAGAAACAAAGTTGCATGGCATTATTTTTCATTGATTTATTATTTATTTCATATAAATAGACTATTATCAGCTCTTCAGTTATCTACTGGTTTGTGGCGTAACGGGTAATTCCCAGGTTTGAGTGCTCTCAGTAGCGGGTTCCAACCTCTAGGTATATTGCTTTTTTTTCTCTTATTGAAAATAAATATTTTTTTTGAAAATGAGATATTTTTTAGGGTTGTGAATGTCAGGCCTAAACAAATGGATCTTTTTTAAAATCAGAAACAAAGTTGCATGGCATTATTTTTCATTGATTGATCATTCATTTCATATAAATAGACTATTATCAGCTCTTCAGTCATCTACAGGTTTGTGGCGTAACGGGTAATGCTCAGGTTTGAGTGCTCTGAGTAGTGGGTCGAACCTTTAGGGATATTTTTTTTTATTTTTTTTTAAATTTGAAAATAAATATGGTTTTTTAAAAGTGAGATATTTTGAGGGTTCTAAATGTCAGGCCTAAACAAGTGGACATTTTTTAAAATCAAAAACAAAGTTGCATGGCATTATTTTTCATTGATTGATCATTCATCTATATATAAATTTACGTAAGGGCAAAATTCGGTAAATCGCGCCTTACTTCTAGAATTTTCACTCGATGGTATGTAAAGTTGGTTCGTACTTTCGGTACTGATTTTAACCGCCTGATGTAACCCTGTTTACTAGTTAAATTGAGTTAGATAATTAGTTATTGACGATTAAAACGAATTTAGGTTCAAAGATTTGCCCCAAATAGGGGTGTTTTCCGATCGTGGTATACACTGTCTAATGGATGTCCATCTTGAAAAATACCCGCCAAAAAAATGCGAGGAGGCTTCGCATTTTTCTATCTCCTCCTACGATAATTGTTTTTAATAGCTGAAAACCGGTTGAACAGCTAGAGTACACCATCATAATGTTGAAGACAGGCCGATTTTCTTTAAAAAATACTATTTTGATAGATTTAATATACGATTATACAAATGTATTGATTTGCGATGAATGGAACATCCCAATCTCTCAGTCTGCCAGAGTTTGGTTTAACACAAGTACTGTAGGTAAATTTATGAGCCCTTGGTTTAACACATATGGTAGGTAAATATATGGGCCCTTTGAGAATAAACTTGCAATACTTTGACAATACTGTAAATACCTATTAACTATTTTTCATTTGAATCGAACATTTCTTACTGTGAATGTTCGTACTGTTAGATGTAATATAAAAATATATACAAATAAACTTTATTACTGAGACTGTGGATAGGCTCTACTGTTAGATATACAAATAAACTTTATACTGACAGTTCCTTCTCAACGTTTGTATTAATTAATAATTACCAAAAATATAAACGTCGTAGTGGTGTATCGTGACATGTACTTTAATATTTCAATCGATTATGACAGTGACAGTTTTAACAAAGTATTAAATCGCAAATGTTTTAGGCCTACTGTATTTAGAGGTATATTATTTATAGGCCTATAAAACATGAACAAAATATTTCGTTACTCAGTGGATAAAGAATATATTTAAAAATTGTTCCTCTTTGTACCTATCCGCTTTCCCATCCCTCAACCCTAATGTTACATAGCGAGGAGGCTTCGCATTTTCCTATCTCCTCCTACGATAATTGTTTTTAATAGCTGAAAACCGGTTGAACAGCTAGAGTACACCATCATAATGTTGAAGACAGGCCGATTTTCTTTTAAAAATACTATTTTGATAGATTGCTAGAGTACACCATCATAATGTTGAAGACAGGCCGATTTTCTTTAAAAAATACTATTTTGATAGATTTAATATACGATTATACAAATGTATTGATTTGCGATGAATGGAACATCCAGTTTGGTTTAACACAAGTACTGTAGGTAAATTTATGAGCCCTTGGTTTAACACATACGGTAGGTAAATATATGGGCCCTTTGAGAATAAACTTGCAATAGGTTCGGAAAATGTTAAAAAACCAATTTCTATTATTTGAATCGGTAAACAGTTTCCATTTATTATACATTGGTAATGAAACATGAAATATTCCTATTTATGTCCCTCGAGGTTCATTACAATTTATATTTAGTAGTCCCACGGACTTCATCTTAGCCACTCCCCCGAGTGCTAAGGCCAAATTTATGATACCCTACTTTCTATGTAAGTTTAGTTACAGTTAGTTCTTGACGATAATACAACGAATTTAGGTTACACCCTTCGGCCGCGAAAACGTTTCTGTACAAATATGATACCGATTGGCTTTATTTCATTCAACAGCGACCATAATCTCGCCAATTACAGGATAGATAAACTATTTTATTATTGATGTGCTTATAAATTAAGACTCATGTAAACAGCTTGATTACATCATTTTACAGACAAACGAAACTTTTTTAAACCTACTGTTTCAATAACTGAGTATAATACTGTATACGTTTTCATAAGTAAGTGCATATACATTTTCGTGTTTTCATTGACGAGATTGTAATAGTAACTTCAGTAACTATTACAGTACTTATTTATTATACGACACAAGACAATTGTATCTGACAGGTACGTACATTATTCTAAAAAATAAGTCTAGATAGATCCCTTAGGCGTCATAAATCACAGGCCAACAAATCAGTACTCATGACAGAAATTCGACCCAGTTTGGTTCACACAAATGTTTACAGGAAGTTCAACACCACAACCGATGATTTGCCCTAAATATTTAGGTAGACTACAGTTTAATTTTTCACTGAATAGGAGCTTGAATTTCCGATTTCCATTTCGCAGAATGTCTAGGTCTATTTATTTAGTTTGGTTCTTATAATATATAAATACAATCAACTTTATTACTGCGGTTCCATCACCACCACAACGTGCCGCCGCCCAATTCCCGTACATACATTTCCATTTCTCCCTAATTTCTTTAATCCACATAAATTAATTGTCCTTTATGGAATCCAGTATTGGTTTTGTTGTCTCTATTTCTGAATACCCCAATTAGGGGGACACTTCCGTTTTTGTTTAGTGTCCTAAAAAAGTCCCCGTCCGTGGATTCTACTGTATTCGAGAACCATCTGTGAGCACCCCTAGATGGTACGCGAGCGAAGCGAGCGTGCCATCTAGTTTCATATAAATAGACTATTATCAGCTCTTCAGTCATCTACTGGTTTGTGGCGTAACGGGTAATGCTAAGGTTTGAGTGCTCTGAGTAGTGGGTCGAACCTTTAGAGATATTTTTTTTAATTTTTTTTTTAAATTGAAAATAAATATGGTTTTTTGAAAGTGAGATATTTTGAGGGTTGTAAATGTCAGGCCTAAACAAGTGGACATTTCATGTCAGGCCTAAACAAATGAACCTTTTTTTAAAATCAGAAACAAAGTTGCATGGCATTATTTTTCATTGATTTATTATTTATTTCATATAAATAGACTATTATCAGCTCTTCAGTTATCTACTGGTTTGTGGCGTAACGGGTAATTCCCAGGTTTGAGTGCTCTCAGTAGTGGGTTCCAACCTCTAGGTATATTGCTTTTTTTTTCTTATTGAAAATAAATATTTTTTTTGAAAATGAGATATTTTTTAGGGTTGTGAATGTCAGGCCTAAACAAATGGATCTTTTTTAAAATCAGAAACAAAGTTGCATGGCATTATTTTTCATTGATTGATCATTCATTTCATATAAATAGACTATTATCAGCTCTTCAGTCATCTACTGGTTTGTGGCGTAACGGGTAATGCTCAGGTTTGAGTGCTCTGAGTAGTGGGTCGAACCTTTAGGGATATTTTTTTTTTTTTTTTTTTTAAATTGAAAATAAATATGGTTTTTTAAAAGTGAGATATTTTGAGGGTTGTAAATGTCAGGCCTAAACAAGTGGACATTTTTTAAAATCAGAAACAAAGTTGCATGGCATTATTTTTCATTGATTGATCATTCATTTCATATAAATAGACTATTATCAGCTCTTCAGTCATCTACTGGTTTGTGGCGTAACGGGTAATGCTCAGGTTTGAGTGCTCTGAGTAGTGGGTCGAACCTTTAGAGATATTTTTTTAAATTTTTTTTTTAAATTGAAAATAAATATGGTTTTTTGAAAGTGAGATATTTTGAGGGTTGTAAATGTCAGGCCTAAACAAGTGGACATTTTTTAAAATCAGAAACAAAGTTGCATGGCATTATTTTTCATTGATTGATCATTCATTTCATATAAATAGACTATTATCAGCTACTCAGTGATCTACTGGTTTGTGGCGTAACGGATAATGCTCAAGTTTGAGTGCTCGTAGTAGTGGGTTCGAACCTCTAGGGATATTTCTTTTCTTTTTTTTGTTAATTGAAAATAAATATTTTTTTTGAAAATGAGATATTTTGAGGGTTGTAAATGTCAGGCCTAAACAAATGAACCTTTTTTAAAAATCAGAAACAAAGTTGCATGGCATTATTTTTCATTGATTTATTATTTATTTCATATAAATAGAGTATTATCAGCTCTTCAGTCATCTACTGGTTTGTGGCGTAACGGGTAATGCTCAAGTTTGAATGCTTTCACTAGTGGGTTCGAACCTCTACGGATTTTTCGTTTCTTTTTTTTTTTTATTGAAAATAATATAGTTTTTGAAAGTGAGATATTTTGAGGGTTGTAGATGTCAGGCCCAAACAAGTGAACCCTTTTTAAAATCAGAAACAAAGTTGCATGGCATTATTTTTCATTGATTGATCATTAATTTCATATAAATAGACTATTATCAGATCTTCAGTTATCTACTGGTTTGTGGCGTAACGGGTAATACCCAGGTTTGAGTTCTCTCAGTAGCGGGTTCCAACCTGTAAGGATATTTTTTTTTATTTGAAAATAATATTGTTTTTGAAAGTGAGATATTTTGAGGCTTGTAAATGTAAGGCCTAAACAAATGGATCTTTTTTAGAATCAGAAACAAAGTTGCATGGCATTATTTTTCATTGATTGATCATTCATTTCATATAAATAAACTATTATCAGCTCTTCAGTCATCTACTAGTTTGTGGCGTAACGGGTAATGCTCAGGTTTGAGTGCTCTGAGTAGTGGGTCGAACCTCTAGGGATATTTTTTTTCCTTTTTTTTTAAATTGAAAAAAAAATATGTTTTTTAAAAGAGAGATATTTTGAGGTTTGTAAATGTCAGGCATAAACAAGTGGACATTTTTTAAAATCAGAAACAAAGTTGCATGGCATTATTTTTTTTATTGATTGATCATTCATTCATAGACTATAATAATGCTCAAGTTTGAGTTCTCGCAGTAGTGGGTTCGTACCTCTAGGGATATTTCTTTTCTTTTTTTTTTTAATTGAAAATAAATATTTTTTTTCAAAGTGAGATATTTTGAGGGTTGTAAATGTCAGACCTAAACAAATGAACCTTTTTTTAAAATAAGAAACAAAGTTGCATGGCATTATTGTTCATTGATTGATCATTAATTTCATATAAATAGACTATTATCAGCTCTTCAGTTATCTACTGGTTTGTGGCGTAACGGGTAATACCCAGGTTTGAGTGCTCTCAGAAGCGGGTTCCTACCTCAAGGTATATTTTTTTTTTTTCTTATTGAAAATAAATATTTTTTTTTAAATGAGATATTTTTTAGGGTTGTGAATGTCAGGCCTAAACAAATGGATCTTTTTTTAAATCAGAAACAAAGTTGCATGGCATTATTTTTCATTGATTGATCATTCATTTCATATAAATAGACTATTATCAGCTCTTCAGTCATCTACTGGTTTGTGGCGTAACGGGTAATGCTCAGGTTTGAGTGCTCTGAGTAGTGGGTCGAACCACCAGGGATATTTTTTTTCTTTTTTTTTTAAATTGAAAATAAATATGGTTTTTTAAAAGTGAGATATTTTGAGGGTTGTAAATGTCAGGCCTAAACAAGTGGACATTTTTTAAAATCAGAAACAAAGTTGCATGGCAATATTTTTCATTGATTGATCATTCATTTCATATAAATAGACTATTATCAGCTACTCAGTCATCTACTGGTTTGTGGCGTAACGGATAATGCTCAAGTTTGAGTGCTCGCAGTAGTGGGTTCGAACCTCTAGGGATACTTCTTTTCTTTTTTTTTTGAAAGTGAGATATTTTGAGGGTTGTAAATGTCAGGCCTAAACAAATGAACCTTTTTTTAAAATCAGAAACAAAGTTGCATGGCATTATTTTTCATTGATTGATCATTCATTTCATATAAATAGACTACTATCAGCTACTCAGTCATCTACTGGTTTGTGGCATAACGGATAATGCTCAAGTTTTAGTGCTCGCAGTAGTGGTTTCGAACCTCTAGGGATATTTCTTTTCTTTTTTTTGTTAATTGAAAATAAATATTTTTTTTGAAAGTGAGATATTTTGAGGGTTGTAATTGTCAGGCCTAAACAAATGAACCTTTTTTAAAATCAGAAACAAAGTTGCATGGCATTATTTTTCATTGATTGATCATTAATTTCATATAAATAGACTATTATCAGCTCTTCAGTTATCTACTGGTTTGTGGCGTAACGGGTAATACCCAGGTTTGAGTGCTCTCAGTAGCGGGTTCCAACATCTAGGGATATTGCTTTTTTTTTTCTTATTGAAAATAAATATTTTTTTTTGAAAATGAGATATTTTTTAGGGTTGTGAATGTCAGGCCTAAACAAATGGATCTTTTTTTAAATCAAAACAAAGTTGCATGGCATTATTTTTCATTGATTGATCATTCTTTTCATATAAATAGACTATTATCAGCTCTTCTGTCATCTACTGGTTTGTGGCGTAACGGGTAATGCTCAGGTTTGAGTGCTCTGAGTTGTGGGTCGAACCTTTAGGGATATTTTTTTTCTTTTTTTTTTAAATTGAAAATAAATATGGTTTTTGAAAGTGAGATATTTTGAGGGTTGAAAATGTCAGGCCTAAACAAGTGGACCTTTTTTAAAATCAGAAACAAAGTTGCATGGCATTATTTTTCATTGATTTATTATTCATTTCATATAAATAGAGTATTATCAGCTCTTCAGTCATCTACTGGTTTGAGGCGTAACGGGTAATGCTCAAGTTTGAGTGCTCGCAGTAGTGGGTTCGAACCTCTAGGGATATTTCTTTTCTTTTTTTTTTAATTGAAAATAAATATTTTTTTTGAAAGTGAGATATTTTGAGGGTTGTAAATGTCAGGCCTAAACAAATGAACCTTTTTTAAAATCAGAAACAAAGTTGCATGGCATTCTTTTTCATTGATTGATCATTAATTTCATATAAATAGACTATTATCAGCTCTTCAGTTATCTACTAGTTTGTGGCGTGTAACGGGTAATACCCAGGTTTGAGTGCTCTCTGTAGCGGGTTCCAACCTCTTTTTTTTGCTTATTGAAAATAAATATTTTTTTTGAAAATGAGATATTTTTTAGGGTTGTGAATGTCAGGCCTAAACAAATGGATCTTTTTTAAAATCAGAAACAAAGTTGCATGGCATTATTTTTCATTGATTGATCATTCATTTCATATAAATAGACTATTATCAGCTCTTCAGTCATCTACTGGTTTGTGGCGTAACGGGTAATGCTCAGGTTTGAGTGCTCTGAGTAGTGGGTCGAACCTTTAGGGATATTTTTTTTAATTTTTTTTTAAAATTGAAAATAAATATGGTTTTTAAAAAGTGAGATATTTTGAAGGTTGTAAATGTTAGGCCTAAACAAGTGGACATTTTTTAAAATCAGAAACAAAGTTGCATGGCATTATTTTTCATTGATTGATCATTCATTTATTATAAATAGACTATTATCAGCTCTTCAGTCATCTACTGGTTTGTGGCGTAACGGGTAATGCTCAGGTTTGAGTGCTCTGAGTAGTGGGTCGAACCTTTAGGGATATTTTTTTTTTTTTTTTTTTAAATTGAAAATAAATATGGTTTTTTAAAAGTGAGATATTTTGAGGGTTGTAAATGTCAGGCCTAAACAAGTGGACATTTTTTAAAATCAGAAACAAAGTTGCATAGCATTATTTTTCATTGATTGATCATTCATTTCATATAAATAGACTATTATCAGCTACTCAGTGATCTACTGGTTTGTGGCGTAACGGATAATGCTCAAGTTTGAGTGCTCGCACTAGTGGGTTCGAACCTCTAGGGATATTTCTTTTCTTTTTTTTGTTAATTGAAAATAAATATTTTTTTTGAAAATGAGATATTTTGAGGGTTGTAAATGTCAGGCCTAAACAAATGAACCTTTTTTTTTAAATCAGAAACAAAGTTGCATGGCATTATTTTTCATTGATTTATTATTTATTTCATATAAATAGAGTATTATCAGCTCTTCAGTCATCTACTGCTTTGTGGCGTAACGGGTAATGCTCAAGTTTGAGTGCTTTCACTAGTGGGTTTGAACCTCTACGGATTTTTTGTTTCTTTTTTTTTTTTATTGAAAATAATATAGTTTTTGAAAGTGAGATATTTTGAGGGTTGTAAATGTCAGGCCCAAACAAGTGAACCCTTTTTAAAATCAGAAACAAAGTTGCATGGCATTATTTTTCATTGATTGATCATTAATTTCATATAATTAGACTATTATCAGATCTTCAGTTATCTACTGGTTTGTGGCGTGACGGGTAATACCCAGGTTTGAGTTCTCTCAGTAGCGGGTTCCAACCTGTAAGGATATTTTTTTTATTTGAAAATAAATATTGTTTTTGAAAGTGAGATATTTTGAGGCTTGTAAATGTCAGGCCTAAACAAATGAACCTTTTTTAAAATCAGAAACAAAGTTGCATGGCATTATTTTTCATTGATTTATTATTTATTTCATATAAATAGAGTATTATCAGCTCTTCAGTCATCTACTGGTTTGTGGCGTAACGGGTAATGCACAAGTTTGAGTGCTCTCACTAGTGGGTTCGAACCTCTACGGATATTTTTTTTTTTTTTTTTTATTGAAAATAATATTGTTTTTGAAAGTGAGATATTTTGAGGGTTGTAAATGTCAGGCCTAAACAAGTGAACCTTTTTTAAAATCAGAAACAAAGTTGCATGGCATTATTTTTCATTGATTGATCATTAATTTCATATAAATATACTATTATCAGATCTTCAGTTATCTACTGGTTTTTGGCGTAACGGGTAAAACCCAGGTTTGAGTGCTCTCAGTAGCGGGTTCCAACCTGTAAGGATATTTTTTTTTTTTTTGAAAATAAATATTGTTTTTGAAAGTGAGATATTTTGAGGGTTGTAAAATGTCAGGCCTAAACAAGTGAACATTTTTTTCAATCAGAAACAAAGTTGCATGGCATTATTTTTCATTGATTGATCATTTATTTCATATATATAGACTATTATCAGCTCCTCAGTCATCTACTGGTTTGTGGCGTAACGGGTAATGATCAAGTTTGAGTGCTCGCAGTAGTGGGTTCGAACCTCTAAGGATATTTTGTTTCTTTTTTTTATTTTATTTAAAATAAATATTGTTTTTGAAAGTGAGATATTTTGAGGGTTGTAAATGTCAGGCCTAAACAAGTGAACCTTTTTTAAAATCAGAAACAAAGTTGCATGGCATTATTTTTCATTGATTTATTATTAATTTCATATAAATAGAGTATTATCAGCTACTCAGTCATCTACTGGTTTGAGGCGTAACGGGTAATGTTCAAGTTTGAGTGCTCGCAGTAGTGGGTTCGAACCTCTAGGGATATTTCTTTTCTTTTTTTTTTTCAATTGAAAATAAATATTTTTTTTGAAAGTGAGATATTTTGAGGGTTGTAAATGTCAGGGCTAAACAAATGAACCTTTTTTTAAAATCAGAAACAAAGTTGCATGGCATTATTTTTCATTGATTGATCATTAATTTCATATAAATAGACTATTATCAGCTCTTCAGTTATCTACTGGTTTGTGGCGTAACGGGTAATACCCAGGTTTGAGTGCTCTCAGTAGCGGGTTCCAACCTCTAGGTATATTGCTTTTTTTTTCTTATTGAAAATAAATATTTTTTTTGAAAATGAGATATTTTTTAGGGTTGTGAATGTCAGGCCTAAACAAATGGATCTTTTTTAAGATCAGAAACAAAGTTGCATGGCATTATTTTTCATTGATTGATCATTCATTTCATATAAATAGACTATTATCAGCTCTTCAGTCATCTACTGGTTTGTGGCGTAACGGGTAATGCTCAGGTTTGAGTGCTCTGAGTAGTGGGTCGAACCTGCAGGGTTATTTTTTTTTCTTTTTTTTTAAATTGAAAATAAATATGTTTTTTTAAAAGTGAGATATTTTGAAGGTTGTAAATGTCAGGCCTAAACAAGTGGACATTTTTTTAAATCAGAAACAAAGTTGCATGGCATTATTTTTCATTGATTGATCATTCATTTCATATAAATAGACTATTATCAGCTACTCAGTCATCTACTGGTTTGTGGCGTAACGGATAATGATCAAGTTTGAGTGCTCGCAGTAGTGGGTTCGAACCTCTAGGGATATTTCTTTTCTTTTTTTTTTCAATTGAAAATAAATATTTTTTTTGAAAGTGAGATATTTTGAGGGTTGTAAATGTCAGGCCTAAACAAATGAACCTTTTTTTAAAATCAGAAACAAAGTTGCATGGCATTATTTTTCATTGATTGATCATTAATTTCATATAAATAGACTATTATCAGCTCTTCAGTTATCTACTGGTTTGTGGCGTAACGGGTAATACCCAGGTTTGAGTGCTCTCAGTAGCGGGTTCCAAACTCTAGGTATATTGCTTTTTTTTTCTTATTGAAAATAAATATTTTTTTTGAAAATGATATATTTTTTAGGGTTGTGAATGTCAGGCCTAAACAAATGGATCTTTTTTAAAATCAGAAACAAAGTTGCATGGCATTATTTTTCATTGATTGATCATTCATTTCATATAAATAGACTATTATCAGCTCTTCAGTCATCTACTGGTTTGTGGCGTAACGGGTAATGCTCAGGTTTGAGTGCTCTGAGTAGTGGGTCGAACCTCTAGGGATATTTTTTTTTTTTTTTTTTTAAATTGAAAAAAATATGGTTTTTTAAAAGTGAGATATTTTGAGGGTTGTAAATGTCAGGCCTAAACAAGTGGACATTTTTAAAAATCAGAAACAAAGTTGCATGGCATTATTTTTCATTGATTGATCATTTATTAAATATAAATAGACTACTATCAGCTACTCAGTCATCTACTGGTTTGTGGCGTAACGGATAATGCTCAAGTTTGAGTGCTCGCAGTAGTGGGTTCGAACCTCTAGGGATATTTCTTTTCTTTTTTTTGTTAATTGAAAAGAAATATTTTTTTTGAAAGTGAGATATTTTGAGGGTTGTAAATGTCAGGCCTAAACAAATGAACCTTTTTTTAAAATCAGAAACAAAGTTGCATGGCATTATTTTTCATTGATTGATCATTAATTTCATATAAATAGACTATTATCAGCTCTTCAGTGATATACTGGTTTGTGGCGTAACGGGTAATACCCAGGTTTAAGTGCTCTCAGTAGCGGGTTCCAACATCTAGGGATATTGCTTTTTTTTTCTTTTTGAAAATAAATATTTTTTTTTGAAAATGAGATATTTTTTAGGTTTGTGAATGTCAGGCCTAAACAAATGGATCTTTTTTAAAATCAGAAACAAAGTTGCATGGCATTATTTTTCATTGATTGATCATTCATTTCATATAAATAGACTATTATCAGCTCTTCTGTCATCTACTGGTTTGTGGCGTAACGGGTAATGCTCAGGTTTGAGTGCTCTGAGTAGTGGGTCGAACCTTTAGGGATATTTTTTTTCTTTTTTTTTTAAATTGAAAATAAATATGGTTTTTGAAAGTGAGATATTTTGAGGGTTGTAAATGTCAGGCCTAAACAAGTGGACCTTTTTTAAAACCAGAAACAAAGTTGCATGGCATTATTTTTCATTGATTGATCATTCATTTCATATAAATAGACTATTATCAGCTACTCAGTGATCTACTGGTTTGTGGCGTAACGGATAATGCTCAAGTTTGAGTGCTCGCAGTAGTGGGTTCGAACCTCTAGGGATATTTCTTTTCTTTTTTTTGTTAATTGAAAATAAATATTTTTTTTGAAAATGAGATATTTTTTAGGGTTGTGAATGTCAGGCCTAAACAAATGGATCTTTTTAAAAATCAGAAACAAAGTTGCATGGCATTATTTTTTATTGATTGATCATTCATTTCATATAAATAGACTATTATCAGCTCTTCAGTTATCTACTGGTTTGTGGCGTAACGGGTAATACCCAGGTTTGAGTGCTCTCAGTAGCGGGTTCCAACCTCTAGGTATATTGCTTCTTTTTTCTTATTGAAAATAAATATTTTTTTTGAAAATGAGATATTTTTTAGGGTTGTGAATGTCAGGCCTAAACAAATGGATCTTTTTTAAAATCAAAAACAAAGTTGCATGGCATTATTTTTCATTGATTGATCATTCATTTCATATAAATAGACTATTATCAGCTCTTCAGTCATCTACTGGTTTGTGGCGTAACGGGTAATGCTCAGGTTTGAGTGCTCTGAGTAGTGGGTCGAACCTCCAGGGATATTTTTTTTTCTTTTTTTTTTAAATTGAAAATAAATATGTTTTTTTAAAAGTGAGATATTTTGAGGGTTGTAAATGTCAGGCCTAAACAAGTGGACATTTTTTTAAATCAGAAACAAAGTTGCATGGCATTATTTTTCATTGATTGATCATTCATTTCATATAAATAGACTATTATAAGCTACTCAGTCATCTACTGGTTTGTGGCGTAACGGATAATGATCAAGTTTGAGCGCTCGCAGTAGTGGGTTCGAACCTCTAGGGATATTTCTTTTTTTTTTTTTTTCATTGAAAATAAATATTTTTTTTGAAAGTGAGATATTTTGAGGGTTGTAAATGTCAGGCCTAAACAAATGAACCTTTTTTAAAATCAGAAACAAAGTTGCATGGCATTATTTTTCATTGATTGATCATTCATTTCATATAAATAGACTATTATCAGCTCCACAGTCATCTACTGGTTTGTGGCGTAACGGATAATGCTCAGGTTTGAGTGCTCTCAGTAGTGGGTTCGAACCTCTAGGAATTTTTTTTTTAAATTGAAAATAAATATTGTTTTTGAAAGTGAGATATTTTGAGGGTTGTAAATATCAGGCCTAAACAAGTGAACCTTTTTTTAATGCAGAAAAAAAGTTGCATGGCATTATTTTTCATTGATTTATTATTTATTTCATATAAATAGAGTATTATCAGCTCTTCAGTCATCTACTGGTTTGTGGCGTAACGGGTAATGCTCAAGTTTGAGTGCTCTCACTAGTGGGTTCGAACCTCTACGAATATTTTTTTCTTTTTTTTTCTTATTGAAAATAAATATTTTTTTTAAAAATGAGATATTTTTTAGGGTTGTGAATGTCAGGCCTAAACAAATGGATCTTTTTTAAAATCAAAAACAAAGTTGCATGGCATTATTTTTCATTGATTGATCATTCATTTCATATAAATAGACTATTATCAGCTCTTCAGTCATCTACTGGTTTGTGGCGTAACGGGTAATGCTCAGGTTTGAGTGCTCTGAGTAGTGGGTCGAACCTACAGGGATATTTTTTTTTCTTTTTTTTTAAAATTGAAAATAAATATGTTTTTTTAAAAGTGAGATATTTTGATGGTTGTAAATGTCAGGCCTAAACAAGTGGACATTTTTTTAAATCAGAAAAAAAGTTGCATGGCATTATTTTTCATTGATTGATCATTCATTTCATATAAATAGACTATTATCAGCTACTCAGTCATCTACTGGTTTGTGGCGTAACGGATAATGATCAAGTTTGAGTGCTCGCAGTAGTGGGTTCGAACCTCTAGGGATATTTCTTTTTTTTTTTTTCATTGAAAATAAATATTTTTTTTGAAAGTGAGATATTTTGAGGGTTGTAAATGTCAGGCCTAAACAAATGAACCTTTTTTAAAATCAGAAACAAAGTTGCATGGCATTATTTTTCATGGATTGATCATTCATTTCATATAAATAGACTATTATCAGCTCCTCAGTCATCTACTGGTTTGTGGCGTAACGGATAATGCTCAGGTTTGAGTGCTCTCAGTAGTGGGTTCGAACCTCTAGGAATTTTTTTTTTAAATTGAAAATAAATATTGTTTTTGAAAGTGAGATATTTTGAGGGTTGTAAATATCAGGCCTAAACAAGTGAACCTTTTTTTAATGCAGAAAAAAAGTTGCATGGCATTATTTTTCATTGATTTATTATTTATTTCATATAAATAGAGTATTATCAGCTCTTCAGTCATCTACTGGTTTGTGGCGTAACAGGTAATGCTCAAGTTTGAGTGCTCTCACTAGTGGGTTCGAACCTCTACGAATATTTTTTTCTTTTTTTTTTAATTGAACATAAATATTTTTTTTGAAAGTGAGATATTTTGAGGGTTGTAAATGTCAGGCCTAAACAAATGAACCTTTTTTAAAATCAGAAACAAAGTTGCATGGCATTTTTTTTCATTGATTGATCATTCATTTCATATAAATAGACTATTATCAGCTCCTCAGTCATCTACTGGTTTGTGGCGTAACGGATAATGCTCAGGTTTGAGTGCTCTCAGTAGTGGGTTCGAACCTCTAGGGATTTTTTTTTTAAATTGAAAATAAATATTGTTTTTGAAAGTGAGATATTTTGAGGGTTGTAAATATCAGGCCTAAACAAGTGAACCTTTTTTTAAAGCAGAAAAAAAGTTGCATGGCATTATTTTTCATTGATTTATTATTTATTTCATATAAATAGAGTATTATCAGCTCTCCAGTCATCTACTGGTTTGTGGCGTAACGGGTAATGCTTAAGTTCGAGTGCTCTCACTAGTGGGTTCGAACCTCTACGAATATTTTTTTCTTTTTTTTTTTAATTGAACATAAATATTGTTTTTGAAAGTGAGATATTTTGAGGGTTGTAAATGTCAGGCCTAAACAAATGAACTTTTTTTAAAATCAGAAACAAAGTTGCATGGCATTATTTTTCATTGATTGATCATTAATTTCATATAAATAGACTATTATCAGCTCTTTAGTTATCTACTGGTTTGTGGCGTAATGGGTAATACCCAGGTTTGAGTGCTCAAAGTAGCGGGTTCCAACCTCTAGGGATATTGCTTTTTTTTTTCTTATTGAAAATAAATATTTTTTTTGAAAATGAGATATTTTTAAGGGTTGTGAATGTCAGGCCTAAACAAATGGATCTTTTTTAGAATCAGAAACAAAGTTGCATGGCATTATTTTTCATTGATTGATCATTCATTTCATATAAATAAACTATTATGAGCTCTTCAGTCATCTACTGGTTTGTGGCGTAACGGGTAATGCTCAGGTTTGAGTGCTCTGAGTAGTGGGTCGAACCTCTAGGGATATTTTTTTTCTTTTTTTTTTAAATTGAAAATAAATATGGTTTTTTAAAAGTGAGATATTTTGAGGGTTGTAAATGTCAGGCCTGAACAAGTGGACATTTTTTAAAATCAGGAACAAAGTTGCATTGCATTATTTTTCATTCATTGATCATTCATTTCATATAAATAGACTATTATCAGCTCCTCAGTCATCTACTGGTTTGTGGCGTAATGGATAATGCTCAGGTTTGAGTGCTCTCAGTAGTGGGTTCGAACCTCTAGGGATTTTTTTTTTTAAATTGAAAATAAATATTGTTTTTGAAAGTGAGATATTTTGAGGGTTGTAAATATCAGGCCTAAACAAGTGGACCTATTTTAAAATCAGAAACAAAGTTGCATGGCATTATTTTTCATTGATTTATTATTTATTTCATAAAAATAGAGTATTATCAGCTCTTCAGTCATCTACTGGTTTGTGGCGTAACGGGTAATGCTCAAGTGTGAGTGCTCTCACTAGTGTGTTCGAACCTCTACGGATATTTTGTTTCTTTTTTTTTTAATTGAAAATAATATTGTTTTTGAAAGTGAGATATTTTGAGGTTGTAAATGTCAGGCCTAAACAAGTGAACCTTTTTTAAAATAAGAAACAAAGTTGCATGGCATTATTTTTCATTGATTTATTATTTATTTCATATAAATAGAGTATTATCAGCTCTTCAGTCATCTACTGGTTTGTGGCGTAACGGGTAATGCTCAAGTTCGAGTGCTCTCACTAGTGGGTTCGAACCTCTACGAATATTTTTTTCTTTTTTTTTTTAATTGAACATAAATATTGTTTTTGAAAGTGAGATATTTTGAGGGTTGTAAATGTCAGGCCTAAACAAATGAACTTTTTTTAAAATCAGAAACAAAGTTGCATGGCATTATTTTTCATTGATTGATCATTAATTTCATATAAATAGACTATTATCAGCTCTTTAGTTATCTACTGGTTTGTGGCGTAATGGGTAATACCCAGGTTTGAGTGCTCAAAGTAGCGGGTTCCAACCTCTAGGGATATTGCTTTTTTTTTTCTTATTGAAAATAAATATTTTTTTTGAAAATGAGATATTTTTAAGGGTTGTGAATGTCAGGCCTAAACAAATGGATCTTTTTTAGAATCAGAAACAAAGTTGCATGGCATTATTTTTCATTGATTGATCATTCATTTCATATAAATAAACTATTATGAGCTCTTCAGTCATCTGCTGGTTTGTGGCGTAACGGGTAATGCTCAGGTTTGAGTGCTCTGAGTAGTGGGTCGAACCTCTAGGGATATTTTTTTTCTTTTTTTTTAAATTGAAAATAAATATGGTTTTTTAAAAGTGAGATATTTTGAGGGTTGTAAATGTCAGGCCTGAACAAGTGGACATTTTTTAAAATCAGGAACAAAGTTGCATTGCATTATTTTTCATTCATTGATCATTCATTTCATATAAATAGACTATTATCAGCTCCTCAGTCATCTACTGGTTTGTGGCGTAATGGATAATGCTCAGGTTTGAGTGCTCTCAGTAGTGGGTTCGAACCTCTAGGGATTTTTTTTTTTAAATTGAAAATAAATATTGTTTTTGAAAGTGAGATATTTTGAGGGTTGTAAATATCAGGCCTAAACAAGTGGACCTATTTTAAAATCAGAAACAAAGTTGCATGGCATTATTTTTCATTGATTTATTATTTATTTCATATAAATAGAGTATTATCAGCTCTTCAGTCATCTACTGGTTTGTGGCGTAACGGGTAATGCTCAAGTGTGAGTGCTCTCACTAGTGTGTTCGAACCTCTACGGATATTTTGTTTCTTTTTTTTTTAATTGAAAATAATATAGTTTTTGAAAGTGAGATATTTTGAGGTTGTAAATGTCAGGCCTAAACAAGTGAACCTTTTTTAAAATAAGAAACAAAGTTGCATGGCATTATTTTTCATTGATTTATTATTTATTTCATATAAATAGAGTATTATCAGCTCTTCAGTCATCTACTGGTTTGAGGCGTAACGGGTAATGCACAAGTTTGAGTGCTCGCAGTAGTGGGTTCGAACCTCTAGGGATATTTCTTTTCTTTTTTTTTTAATTGAAAATAAATATTTTTTTTGAAAGTGAGATATTTTGAGGGTTGTAAATGTCAGGCCTAAACAAATGAACCTTTTTTAAAATCAGAAACAAAGTTGCATGGCATTATTTTTCATTGATTGATCATTAATTTCATATAAATAGACTATTATCAGCTCTTCAGTTATCTACTGGTTTGTGGCGTAACGGGTAATACCCAGGTTTGAGTGCTCTCAGTAGCGGGTTCCAACCTCTAGGGATATTGCTTTTTTTTTGTTATTGAAAATAAATATTTTGTGGGAAATTGAGATATTTTTTAGGGTTGTGAATGTCAGGCCTAAACAAATGGATCTTTTTTAAAATCAGAAACAAAGTTGCATTGCATTATTTTTTATTGATTGATCATTCATTTCATATAAATAGACTATTATCAGCTCTTCAGTCATCTACTGGTTTGTGGCGTAACGGGTAATGCTCAAGTTTGAGTGCTCTCACTAGTGGGTTCGAATCTCTACGGATATTTTGTTTCTATTTTTTTTTTATTTAAAATAAATATTGTTTTTGAAAGTGAGATATTTTGAGGGTTGTAAATGTCATGCCTAAACAAGTGAACATTTTTTTCAATCAGAAACAAAGTTGCATGGCATTATTTTTCATTTATTGATCATTCATTTCATATAAATAGAGTATTATCAGCTACTCAGTCATCAACTGGTTTGAGGCGTAACGGGTAATGCTCAAGTTTGAGTGCTCGCAGTAGTGGGTTCAAACCTCTAAGGATATTTCTTTTCTTTTTTTTTTAATTGAAAATAAATATTTTTTTTGAAAGTGAGATATTTTGAGGGTTGTAAATGTCAGGCCTAAACAAATGAACCTTTTTTAAAATCAGAAACAAAGTTGCATGGCATTATTTTTCATTGATTGATCATTAATTTCATATAAATAGACTATTATCAGCTCTTCAGTTATCTACAGGTTTGTGGCATAACGGGTAATACCCAAGTTTGAGTGCTCAAAGTAGCGGGTTCCAACCTTTAGGGATATTGCTTTTTTTTTCTTATTGAAAATAAATATTTTTTTTGAAAATTAGATATTTTTTAGGGTTGTGAATGTCAGGCCTAAACAAATGGATCTTTTTTAAAATCAGAAACAAAGTTGCATTGCATTATTTTTTATTGATTGATCATTCATTTCATATAAATAGACTATTATCAGCTCTTCAGTCATCTACTGGTTTGTGGCGTAACGGGTAATGCTCAAGTTTGAGTGCTCTCACTAGTGGGTTCGAACCTCTACGGATATTTTGTTTCTATTTTTTTTTTATTTAAAATAAATATTGTTTTTGAAAGTGAGATATTTTGAGGGTTGTAAATGTCAGGCCTAAACAAGTGAACCTTTTTTAAAATCAGAAACAAAGTTGCATGGCATTATTTTTCATTGATTTATTATTTATTTCATATAAATAGAGTATTATCAGCTCTTCAGTCATCAACTGTTTTGAGGCGTAACGGGTAATGCTCAAGTTTGAGTGGTCACAGTAGTGGGTTCGAACCTCTAGGGATATTTCTTTTCTTTTTTTTTTAATTGAAAATAAATATTGTTTTTGAAAGTGAGATATTTTGAGGCTTGTAAATATCAGGCCTAAACAAATGAACCTTTTTTAAAATCAGAAACAAAGTTGCATGGCATTATTTTTCATTTATTGATCATTCATTTCATATAAATAGACTATTAAAATAAAAGGGTCTAAATTTGGCCATTTTTCGAAAATTTTACCGAGGGTGACCATAAGATTTTTTTTCGAAAAATGGCGAAAATTTACATTTTTTAATTGCCATTTTTCCAAATATATTGTGCTAACATCATCTTATAGAGCCATAGTAACTAGTTATGTCAACAAATAAAAGGGTTAAAATTTGGCCATTTTTGCGAAAATTTCCCTGGAGGGAATTTTTTTCCATAGGAATTTTTTTCGAAAAATGACTAAAATTTCCACTTTTTAAAATTCAAAAATTATGCTATAATATTGCTATTTATGTAAATATATTGTGTTAACATCTTTTTATAGAGACATAGCAGCTAGTTATGTCCAAAAAATAAAAGGGTCGAAAAATGGCCAAAATTCCCACTTTTTAAAATTCAATAATTATGCTATAATATTGCCATTTTTTCAAATATATTGTGCTAACATCATCTTATAGAGCCATGGTATCTAGTTATGTCAAAATATAAAAGGGTCGAAAATGGCAAAAATTTTAAACTTTTTAAAATTAAATAATTATGCTATAATTTTTGCCATTTATGGACATATATTGTGTTAACATCATCTTATAGAGCCATCGTAACTAGTTATGTTAAAAAAGAAAAGGGTCAACATTTTGCCATTTTTCAAAAATTTCCCTCTGGGGGACTATAGGAATTTTTTTTTAAAAAGGGCCAAAATTTCCAATTTTTTAAATTCTATAATTATGATATAATATTGCCATTTATGCAAATATATTGTGTTAACATCATCTTATAGAGCCATAGTAACTAGTTATGTCAAAAAATAAAAGGGTCGAAATTTAGCCATTTTTCGAAAAATTTTCCTACTGGGGACCATAAGATTTTTTTTCGAAAAATTGCAAAAATTTACTCTCCCTCGCTGATCTATCTCTCTGTCGCTGATCTATCTCTCTCTCGCTGATCTATCTATCTCTCTCTCGCTGATCTATCTCTCGCTGATCTATCTATCTCTCTCTCGCTTATCTATCTATCTCTCTCTCTCGCTGATCTATCTCTCTCTCGCTGATCTATCTATCTCTCTCTCGCTGAACTATCTCTCTCTCGCTGATCTATCTCTCTCTCGCTGATCTATCTCTCTCGCTGATCTATCTCTCTCACGCTGATCTATCTCTCTCTCGCTGATCTATCTCTCTCTCGCTGATCTATCTCTCTCTCGCTGATCTATCTATCTCTCTCGCTGATCTATCTCTCTCTCTCGCTGATCTGTCTCTCTCTCGCTGATCTATCTCTCTCGCTGATCTATCTCTCTCGCTGATCTATCTCTCTGTCGCTGATCTATCTCTCTCTCGCTGATCTATCTCTCTCTCGCTGATCTATCGCTCTCACGCTGATCTATCTCTCTCTCGCTGATCTATCTCTCTCTCGCTGATCTATCTCTCTCTCGCTGATTTATCTCTCTCTCGCTGATTTATCTCTCTCTCGCTGATCTATCTCTCTCTCTCTCGCTGATCTATCTCTCTCTCTCTCTCTCGCTGATCTATCTCTCTCTCGCTGATCTATCTCTCTCTCGCTGATCTATCTATCTCTCTGTCGCTGATCTATCTCTCTGTCGCTGATCTATCTCTCTCTCGCTGATCTATCTATCTCTCTGTCGCTGATCTATCTCTCTCTCTCGCTGATCTATCTTTCTCTCTGTCGCTGATCTATCTCTCTCTCTCGCTTATCTATCTATCTCTCTCTCTCGCTGATCTATCTCTCTCTCGCTGATCTATCTATCTCTCTCTCGCTGAACTATCTCTCTCTCGCTGATCTATCTCTCTCTCGCTGATCTATCTCTCTCGCTGATCTATCTCTCTCACGCTGATCTATCTCTCTCTCGCTGATCTATCTCTCTCTCGCTGATCTATCTCTCTCTCGCTGATCTATCTATCTCTCTCGCTGATCTATCTCTCTCTCTCGCTGATCTGTCTCTCTCTCGCTGATCTATCTCTCTCGCTGATCTATCTCTCTCGCTGATCTATCTCTCTGTCGCTGATCTATCGCTCTCACGCTGATCTATCTCTCTCTCGCTGATCTATCTCTCTCTCGCTGATCTATCTCTCTCTCGCTGATTTATCTCCCTCTCGCTGATCTATCTCTCTCTCTCTCGCTGATCTATCTCTCTCTCTCTCGCTGATCTATCTCTCTCTCGCTGATCTATCTCTCTCTCGCTGATCTATCTATCTCTCTGTCGCTGATCTATCTCTCTCTCTCGCTGATCTATCTTTCTCTCTGTCGCTGATCTATCTTTCTCTCTGTCGCTGATCTATCTCTCTCTCTCGCTGATCTATCTATCTCTCTCTCGCTGATCTATCTCTCTCTCGCTGATCTATCTATCTCTCTGTCGCTGATCTATCTCTCTCTCACTGATCAATCTATCTATCTATCTCTCTCTCGCTGATCTATCTCTCTCTCGCTGATCTATCTCTCTCTCGCTGATCTATCTCTCTCTCGCTGATCTATCTTTCTCTCGCTGATCTATCTCTCTCTCTCGCTGATCTATCTCTCTCTCGCTGGTCTATCTCTCTCTTGCTGATCTATCTCTCTCTCGCTGATCTATCTCTCTCTCGCTGATCTATCTCTCTCTCTCGCTGATCTATCTCTCTCTCGCTGATCTATCTCTCTCTCGCTGATCTTTCTCTCTCGCTGATCTATCTCTCTCTCACTGATCTATCTCTCTCTCGCTGATCTATCTCTCTGTCACTGATCTATATCTCTCTCGCTGATCTATCTCTCTGTCGCTGATCTATCTCTCTCGCTGATCTATCTATCTCTCTCTCGCTGATCTATCTATCTCTCTGTTGCTGATCTATCTCTCTCTCGCTTATTTATCTATCTCTCTCTCGCTGATCTATCTCTCTCTGATCTACCTATCTCTCTCTCACTGATCTATCTCTCTCTGGCTGATCTATCTATCTCTCTCTCGCTGATCTATCTATCTCTCTCTCGCTGATCTATCTATCTCTCTCGCTTATCTATCTATCTCTCTCTCGCTGATCTATCTCTCTCGCTGATCTATCTCTCTCGCTGATCTATCTCTCTCTCGCTGATCTATCTCTTTCTCGCTGATCTATCTTTCTCTCTCTCGCTGATCTATCTCTCTCTCCCTGAACTATCTCTCTCTCGCTGATCTATCTCTCTCTCGCTGATCTATCTCTCTCTCGCTGATCTATCTCTCTCACGCTGATCTATCTCTCTCTCGCTGATCTATCTCTCTCTCGCTGATCTATCTCTCTCTCGCTGATCTATCTCTCTCTCGCTGATCTATCTCTCTCGCTGATCTATCTATCTCTCTGTCGCTGATCTATCTCTCTGTCGCTGATCTATCTCTCTCTCGCTGATCTATCTATCTCTCTCTCGCTGATCTATCTCTCTCTCTCGCTGATCTATCAATCTCTCGCTGATCTATCTCTCTCTCTCGCTGATCTATCTCTATCTCTCTCTCGCTGATCTATCTCTCTCTCTCGCCGATCTATCTCTCTCTCTAGCTGATCTATATCTCCCTCTCGCTGATCTATCTATCTTTCGCTGATCTATCTATCTCTCTGTCGGTGATCTATCTATCTCTCTATCGCTGATCTATCTATCACTCTGTCGCTGATCTATCTCTCTCTCTCTCTCTCGCTGATCTATCTCTCTCTCTTTCGCTGATCTATCTCTCTCTGTCTCGCTTATCTATCTCTCTCTCGTTGATCTATCTCTCTCTCTCTCTCTCTCTCTCGCTGATCTATCTCTCTCTCGCTGATCTATCTCTCTCTCTCGCTGATCTATCTCTCTCTCGCTGATCTATCTCTGACTCGCTGATCTACCTCTCTCTCTCTCTCTCTCTCTCTCTCTCTCTCTCTCTCACTGATCTACCTCTCTCTTTCGCTGGTCTATCTCTCTCTCGCTGATCTATCTCTCTCTCGCTGATCTATCTCTCTCTCTCACGCTGATCTATCTCTCTCTCGCCGATCTATCTCTCTCGCCGATCTATCTCTCTCTCACTGATCTATCTCTTTCTTGCTGATCTATCTCTTTCTCGCTGATCTATATCTCTCTCGCTGATCTATCTATCTCTCTCTCGCTGATCTATCTCTCTCTCGCCGAACTATCTCTCTCTCGCTGATCTATCTCTCTCTCACTGATCTATCTCTTTCTCGCTGATCTATCTCTCTCTCGCCGAACTATCTCTCTCTCGCTGATCTATCTCTCTCTCACTGATCTATCTCTTTCTCGCTGATCTATCTCTCTCTCGCTGATCTATATCTCTCTCGCTGATCTATCTCTCTCTCTCGCTGAACTATCTCTCTCTCGCTGATCTATCTCTCTCTCGCTGATCTATCTCTCTCTTGCTGATCTATCTATCTCACGCTGATCTATCTCTCTCTCGCTGATCTATCTCTCTCTCGCTGATCTATCTCTCTCTCGCTGATCTATCTATCTCTCTCGCTGATCCATCTCTCTCTCTCCCTGATCTATCTCTCTCTCGCTGATCTATCTCTCTCGCTGATCTATCTCTCTCGCTGATCTATCTCTCTCGCGCTGATCTATCTCTCTATCGCTGATCTATCTCTCTCTTGCTGATCTATCTCTCTCTCGCTGATCTATCTATCTCCCTGTCGCTGATCTATCTCTCTCTCTCTCTCTCGCTGATCTATCTCTCTCTCTCGCTGATCTATCTCTCTCTCTCTCGCTTATCTATCTATCTCTCTGTCGCTGATCTATCTCTCTCGCTTATCTATCTATCTCTCTGTCGCTGATCTATCTCTCTGTCGCTGATCTATCTCTCTGTCGCTGATCTATCTCTCTCTCGCTGATCTATCTCTCTCTCTCGATGATCTATCTCTCTCTCGCTGATCTATCTCTCCCTCGCTGATCTATCTCTCTGTCGCTGATCTATCTCTCTCTCGCTGATCTATCTATCTCTCTCTCGCTGATCTATCTCTCTCTCGCTGAGAGGGCGCACTAGCGGTGGGTGGTCGTGTTTGTGATTTCGTAGTCTAGAGATCTTTTTACTATCATTATTTTTACAATTTTCGATCGCAAGTATTTAAAAAACATAACGCTATTTGCTCTTTAGTATTATTTAGAAAATAAGCCTTTTTGTTCAAGGATTGTTGTGATTTTTATGGATGGCTAGTGGAGGCTATATTGGAGGTGGTGGTAGGCCTAAGACAGCTCGTAAGCTTAGGTCGGCGTTAACCCCAGCGGGGGATGATTCGATACCTCATCTAGGCCTATGTGGTAGTTGTAGTAAAGCTGTTGATAATCAATCAGTAACGTGTGGCATGTGTGGGTTTTGTTTTCATTGTTCATGTCAAGACGTAGGAAAGTCTTTATTTGATGTTATTTCATCTGGTGAACAGGGCCTTCATTGGTATTGTCGTACCTGTAATAAGTCTGCTTGTGGTTTTTTGAAAGCGTTGTCGACGATCGGTAAAACACAAGAAAATATTCTCAAAGACATAAAACGTATAGATGAAACTATCACACGAAATTCAAGTGATATTGCTGATCTCAAGGCTGAGGATTCAACTGATAAGATTGATTTGTTAACAGCAATAAATGAGAGATTTGAAGATGAAGCTGAGAAGGAAAGAAGAAGGTGTAACCTAATGTTATATAATATTGAGGAAAATACAAGTAGTGATCCCATGATCCGCAAACAACATGACTTATCTGTTATCCGTTCTTTTTGTAACGGTTCAGTTGATATCGACGCCGAAATGAAAGTTATCTATCGTGTTGGAAAAGCTGAGAAGGATATTAAGAGGCCTTTGAAATTAGTTTTCAGAAAGGAGTCTATTAAACGTCAAGTTTTTTCTTTAGCAATTCAAAAGGGTTTTGCTGTTAGTAATGATAGAACCATGAAAGAAAGAGAAGCATTCACTAAGGTAAAAGGTGAATTAAAAACGCGATTAGATGCAGGTGAGAAAGACATAGTTATCCGAAGTGGGAAGATTGAGAAGCTTTTTCGTTCCCAATAAAGAAAATAAAAACAGAAAGTTCTCTAATTTAAAAGAAAGTACGTTTTCCAATCAGAAATTTAACTTTTGGTACTCAAATTGTGATGGTTTTCTAAATAAGAAGTCAGAGTTACTTTCCCGTTTGGTTTCAGAAAAAGTTGATTTTATTGCATTGACAGAGATTTTACCAAAGCATTGTTTGTACCCGCCACTGATAAATGAATTTCGTGTCCAAGGTTACCAAGCATTTTTTTCGAATGAGGATTTTACTTCTGGTCGTGGTGTTTTAATTTATGTCAGAAATGGAATTTCAGTTTCCCAAATTTTCTTTAAGAAGAATAAGTTTGTAGAGTCAGTTTGGGTTAGAGTAAAAGAAGTAAAAACGGATCTTTTATTAGGTTGTGTTTACCCTAGCCCGACTTGTAGTATGGATAATAATATCAAGCTGAACTCATTGTTCCGTGAAGTATATAAATCATCTTTTTCTGATTTAATCGTTGTCGGTGATTTTAACTATAAAAGTATTAACTGGGAATTCAATTGTGTGTCTTCGGAAGATGGAGATTCCAGCAGAAGTTTCTTTGACACCATCAACGATCTATTTTTAATTCAACACGTTATGGAACCTACTAGATACAGAGAAGGCGAAACACCCAATGTTTTGGATCTGGTTTTTACAGACAAAGAGAATACTATAAATGGCATTATGCAGTCTCCACCACTGGGTAAAAGCGACCATATGATGTTACAATTTTCATTGGATCTTGTAAGAGATGACAGAATTGAACCAAATATTCGAAGTTACAGGCATGGTAACTATGATTTGCTGCGCAAGAAAATTGGTTTGGTAGATTGGGATGTGGTTTTCAATGACAAATCAGGTATTCAATCGTGGGACGAATTCGAGCATATACTTGCGAAGAATATTGATGAGTGTATCCCGATGAGGAAGGTTTGCCACGGAAGAAAACCCCCTTTGGATGAACAAAAAAATTGAAAAGCAGATTGCCAAAAAGAATAAATGTTGGAAACAGTATGTAAAGGCAAAGAGAAAACAAAAAGTATGTGTGTCAGCAAAATGGTCGAAGTTTGTCCAAGTAAGAAATCAAACAGTAGATCTGATTCGATGTAGTAAATCTGACTTCGAAAATAAAATAGCAATTGAGATCAAATCTATTGAAAAGTCTTTTTGGAGGTATCTCAGTTCTCAGATCAATATAAAGTCTGGTATACCCAACTTAACTGATAGTAATGGAAGGCATGTGTCTGATGACAAGGATAAGGCTGAGTTGCTAAACACGTTTTTTAGTAGTGTATTTGTCGATGAAAATTTTTCGAATGTACCGGCTGTTGATGACATTTCAGAGGATTTTTTTTATCTCAAGTTGACTTTCCTTGTGACGAAATCTTAAATATTTTATCAACGTTGAATATTACTAAAACAGCTGGACCTGATGGTATTCACCCACGCATCTTAGTCGAACTAAAGGATATCATTTGCTACCCCCTACATATTATTTTTACGAAATTGTTTCAAGAAGAAGCCGTCCCTAATAGTTGGAAACGGGCTACAGTGGTACCGATTTTTAAAAAAGGAGTGAAGTCTGACCCAAGCAACTAGACTATAGACCTGTGAGTTTAACTTCAGTAGTTGGTAAAATTATGGAGAGAATTATCAGGAAGGAATTATTGGACTTTCTTGAACATCACTCACTTATTTGTTATGAGCAATTTGGTTTCCGGCAAGGTCGTTCCTGTGCTTTACAATTACTTGATGTTCTTGAAAACTGGTTTTCTTATTTTGATAATCAGGATTGTTTTGATTGTATCTACCTTGACTACAAGAAGGCTTTCGATAGTGTGCCTCATCATAGACTCCTTCTGAAAATGAGTGCATTGGGTATTTGAGGTAAACTTCTAAAACTGGTTTCAAGAATTTCTTAACGATAGACAACAACGGGTTAGTGTCAATGGATGTGTTTCAGATTGGGCTGATGTTCGTAGTGGTATCCCGCAAGGAAGCGTCGTTGGACCTGTTCTTTTCATTATGTTTATAAATGATTTACCTTCTGTTATTTCTTCCTCTGTACGTATGTTTGCAGATGATACTAAATTGTATAGAGTAGTTAACACTGTGAATGATGCTCAAGTTCTACAAGAAGATTTAGAGAAAGCATGTGACTGGTCTGACAAATGGCAATTACCTTTTAACGAGGGTAAGTGCAAAGTAATGCACTTTGGGAAGAAAAACAACAAACATCTGTATGCCATGCGTGGTTTCTTATTGAATGAAGTTGATCATGAAAAAGACCTCGGTGTTACTATTGACTCTAAACTTGTTTTTAATGTACATGTGGCAGATGTAGCAATGAGAGCAAATCGGAAGTTGGGCATGGTATATCGGGCTTTCAAGTTTTTAAATATGGATGGGTTTCTTCGTTTATATAAAGCTATTATTCGTCCGACCTTGGAATACTGCAACGTTGTTTTTAACTCGCTACATTGTAAGGAGGAAGACCTATTGGAAAAAGTCCAAGAACGTGCCACCAAGCTTATATTTTCAATTCGTCATTTACCTTATTCAGAAAGGCTGAAAATTCTCAGCCTACCTACTCTCGCATACAGAAGGCAAAGAGCTCATTTGATACAGATTTTTAAAATGTTACATGGAGTGGATAGTATTTCTGCTGATTCTTTTTTTGAACGTGATGAAGATGTTAGAACACGTGGTCATTCTTTTAAATTAAAATTTAAGTTCTCACGCACAAATTGGATGAGGGACTCATTTGGTCGAAAAGCTATTATATTATGGAATTCGTTATCGGAGGATGTAGTAGCTTCAAGATCAACCAATCAATTTAAGTCCGGGCTTGAACGGGCATGGTCCAACCACCCGCTTAAATTTGCGCCATATTTAAGAGTTGATGTAATTATCAAGAGGAGCTTATAGGCATAGCCTAGCCTCGACTCCGGACCCAGCATTGCTGTAAGTAAGTAATCACTCTCTCGCTGATCTATCTCTCTCTCGCTGATCTATCTCTCTCTCTCGCTTATCTATCTCTCTTTCGCTGATCTATCTCTCTCTGGCTGATCTATCTCTCTCTCGCTGATCTATCTCTCTCTCGCTGATCTATCTCTCTCTCTCGCTGAAATATCTCTCTCTCTCTCTCTCTCTCTCTCGCTGATCTATCTCTCTCTCTCTCTCTCGCTGATCTATCTCTCTCTCTCTCTTTCGCTGATCTATCTATCTATCTCTCTCTCGCTGATCTATTTCTCTCTCGCTGATCTATCTCTCTCTCTCACTGATCTATCTCTCTCTCTCGCTGATCTATCTCTCTCGCGCTGATCTATCTCTCTCTCGCTGATCTACCTCTCTCTCGCTGATCTATCTCTCTCGCTGATCTATCTCTCTCTCGCTGATCTATCTCTCTCTCGCTGATCCATCTCTCTCTCGCTGATCTATCTCTCTCTCGCTGATCTTCTCTCTCGCTGATCTATCTCTCTCTCGCTGATCTATCTCTCTCTCTCGCTGATCTATCTCTCTCTCGCTGATCTATCTATCTCTCTCTCGCTGATCTATCTATTTCTCTCTCGCTGATCTATCTCTCCCTCGCTGATCTATCCCTCTTTCGCCGATCTATCTCTCTCTCAATGATCTATCTCTCTCTCGCTGATCTCTCTCTCTCTCGCTGATCTATCTCTCTCTCGCTGATCTCTCTCTCTCTCTCGCTGATCTATCTCTCTCTCGCTGATCTATCTCTCTCTCTCTCTCTCTCTCGCTGATCTATCTCTCTCTCTCTCTCTCTCTCTCTCTGATCTATCTCTCTCTCTCTCTCGCTGATCTATCTCTCTCTTGCTGATCTATCTCTCTCTCGCTGATCTATCTCTCTCTCGCTGATCTATCTCTCTCTCTAGCTGATCTATCTCTCTCTCGCTGATCTATCTCTCTCTCTCGCTGATATATCTCTCTCTCTTCCAGATCTATCTCTCTCTCACTGATCTATCTCTCTCTCGGTCGCCTGATCTATCTCTCTCTCTCGCTGATTTATCCCTCTCTCGCTGATCTATCTCTCTCTCGCTGATCTATCTCTCTCTCGCTGATCTATCTCACTCTCGCTGATCTATCTCTCTCTCGCTGATCTATCTCTCTCTCTCGCTTATCTATCTCTCTTTTGCTGATCTATCTCTCTTTGGCTGATCTATCTCTCTCTCGCTGATCTATCTCTCTCTCGCTGATCTATCTCTCTCTCTCGCTGAAATATCTCTCTCTCTCTTTCTCTCTCTCTCTCGCTGATCTATCTCTCTCTCTCTCGCTGATCTATCTCTCTCTCTCTCGCTGATCTATCTATCTCTCTCCCGCTGATCTATTTCTCTCTCGCTGATCTATCTCTCTCTCTCACTGATCTATCTCTCTCTCTCGCTGATCTATCTCTCTCGCGCTGATCTATCTCTCTCTCGCTGATCTACCTCTCTCTCGCTGATCTATCTCTCTCGCTGATCTATCTCTCTCTCGCTGATCTATCTCTCTCTCGCTGATCCATCTCTCTCTCGCTGATCTATCTCTCTCTCGCTGATCTTCTCTCTCGCTGATCTATCTCTCTCTCGCTGATCTATCTCTCTCTCTCGCTGATCTATCTCTCTCTCTCTCTCGCTGATCTATCTCTCTCTCGCTGATCTATCTCTCTCTCGCTGATCTATCTCTCTCTCTCGCTGATCTATCTCTCTCTCGCTGATCTATCTCTCTCTCTCCCGCTGATCTATCTCTCTCGCTGATCTATCTCTCTCTTTCGCTGATCTATCTTTCTCTCGCTGATCTATCTCTCTCTCGCTGATCTATCTCTCTCTCGCTGATCTATCTATCTCTCTCGCTGATCTATCTCTCTCTCGCTGATCTATCTCTCTCTCGCTGATCTATCTCTCTCTCGCTGATCTATCTCTCTCTCTCTGATCTATCTCTCTCTCTCGCTGATCTATCTCTCTCTCACTGATATATCTCTCTCTCTCTCGCTGATCTATCTCTCTCTCGCTGATCTATCTCTCTCTCGCTGATCTATCTCTCTCTTGCTGATCTATCTATCTCTCTATCGCTGATATATCTCTATCTCTCGCTGATCTATCTCTCTCGCTGATCTATCTCTCTCTCGCTGATCTATCTCTCTCTCGCTGATCTATCTCTCTATCGCTGATCTATCTATCTCTCTCTCGCTGATCTATCTATCTCTCTCTCGCTGATCTATCTCTCTCGCTGATCTATCTCTCTCTCGCTGATCTATCTCTCTCTCGCTGATCTATCTCTCTCTCTCGCTGATCTATCTCTCTCTCGCTGATCTATCTCTCTCTCTCCCGCTGATCTATCTCTCTCGCTGATCTATCTCTCTCTCTCTCGCTGATCTATCTCTCTCTCGCTGATCTATCTATCTATCTGTCACTGATATATCTCTCTGTCTCTGATCTATCTATCTCTCTGTCGCTGATCTATCTCTCTTTCTCGCTGATCTATCTTTCTCTCGCTGATCTATCTCTCTCTCTCGCTGATCTATCTGTCTTGCTGATCTATCTCTCTCTCGCTGATCTATCTCACTCTCGCTGATTTATCTCACTCTCGCTGATGTATCTCTCTCTCGCTGATCTATCTCTCTCTCTCGCTGATCTATCTCTCTATCGCTGATCTATCTATCTCTCTCTCGCTGATCTATCTATCTCTCTCTCGCTGATCTATCTATCTCTCTCTCTCGCTAATATATCTCTCTCTCGCTGATCTTTCTCTCTCTCGCTGACCTATCTCTCTCTCTCGCTGATCTATCTCTCTCTCGCTGATCTATCTCTCTCTCGCTGATCTATCTCTCTCTCGCTGATCTATCTCTCTCTCTCTTGCTGATCTATCTCTCTCTCGCTGATCTATCTCTCTCTCGCTGATCTATCTCTCTCTCGCTGATCTATCTCTCTCTCTCGCTGATCTATCCCTCTCTCGCTGATCTATCTCTCTCTCGCTGATCTATGTCACTCTCGCTGATCTATCTCTCTCTCCCTGATCTATCTCTCTCTCTCGCTGATCTATCTCTCTCTCGCTGATCTATCTCTCTCTCGCTGATCTATCTCTGTCGCTGATCTATCTCTCTCTTTCGCTGATCTATCTCTCTCTCGCTGATCTATCTCTCTCTCTCGCTGATCTATCCCTCTCTCGCTGATCTATCTCTCTCTCTCGCTGATCTATCTCTCTCTCGCTGATCTATCTCTCTCGCTGATCTATCTCTCTATCGCTGATCTATCTATCTCTCTGTCGCTGATCTATCTCTCTCTCGCTGATCTATCTATCTCTCTCTCGCTGATCTATAAATCTCTCTTACGCTGATCTATATATCTTTCTCTCACTGATCTATCTCTCTCTCGCTGATCTATCTCTTTCCCGCAATTACGGCTCTTTCGGACATGTAATATCTGGTAACCACCGGTAAACAACGGTAAATAGCCACAAATGTACACATATAAATGTAAAAAGTAAATTTAATAATAATCTTTGACAAACAATTCTTCCTTCTATAATCCAAACCCCACCTAAAAAAAACCTACAAAAAAACCCAAGCAATTCTCAACCAATGATACAGTATCCCTATTCCCACACAATTTATACACTTTCCCAAATTCCCAATCCTTCCAGACAAAATATCGACAATCTTCTTATTGTCAGATATAAATCCCAGAAACCCCCCTTCCAAATACAATAATATCACAAGATGAATAATACAATAATAAATGTCCACAATATCGTTCCTTCTTGCCTTTTCTCCTACGCTGACACAAAACAAATTCGAAAGATAAAAGTTAAAACGATTCCGCAACTAAACAACTCCTCTGCTCCCGTTCTGCTTGTATTCCCAATTATACTTTTTCTCAACCTGCAACTATCTTCTGACATATACATAAATGAAATATAAAGTTAAAAATGTTTCTTGAGGTCCTTCTGCACTGCAATCCGCTCCCCGATCAATTATTTCTTTCTCCTTTTCCACGTAACATAATATCAGTATCAATAAAGTCAGTCTTCGATACTTTCAACAAAAGCTTTCTTTAAAAGCAATTAATTCTGCTACTTCCAACAGTTATTATTCGATTTATTAACTTCATGTATCTCACTTTATTTCATTTCTGCTCCAGCTCTAGATCACCATAATTATTTCCAACTCACAATTTATTAACTTCATGTATATCACCTTATTTCGTTTCTGCTTCAGCTCTATATCACCATAATTATTTCCAACTCACAAGTTACTAACTTCATGTAGATCACCTTATTTCCTTTCCGCTTCAGCTCTATATCACCATACTCCTTTCCAACCCACAATTTATTAACTTCATATATACCACTTTACTTCCTTTCTGCTTCAACATAACATAACCCTCCTTCTCTGTCTCCTCTCAATTTTCATCCCCTTCTCAAACTTCCCTCAATTGCCCACATACCACCACCTTATCCTTCTCAACCAATCAGCAACTCACACACCAACTCAACTCTTACACCTCTCCTCCAATCAGCAACCTCCACACACTCCTTCTCTGCACACTAACACTCTGCTCCACTGGCTTCAAACAATAGTTTCCTAAAACAAAAGAAAGGTTCAAATAATGAAAACAAAAGGAAAAGTAAGAATAACTTGCACAATAAATACGAAACTTATGTCACTTGTGACATTTACTCCCCTCTAAAAGAAATATGTACCAACATTTTCTCTAAATATATTTACACTCGACTTAGATAATCAGCTCCTACATTTTCACTGCCTTTAATCGCCTCTATTCGGAACTTGTACGGTTGTAGAGCCAGGGCCCATCTCATAATTCGCCCATTGGACAATTTCGCTCGCTGCATAAACACAAGCGGCTGGTGATCAGTCTCCAACGTAAAGTTTCGTCCATATAAATAAGATTCAAACTTTCGTACACTCCAGACAATGGCTAAACATTCTTTTTCCATCACTGAATATGCTTTTTCTCGAGGAAGCAGTTTCTTGCTAGCGTACGCCACGGGAAACTTCACGTCACCATACTGCTGCATTAGAACCGCTCCCACTCCACATTCGGACGCATCTGTTCTCAAAATAAAATCTTTGTTTAAATTGGGAAGGCATAAAATTGGAGTACTATTTAATTTTCCCTTAAGTTTAACAAACGCACTTTCCTGGGCCTTCTCCCAACATATTCGGTTAGGTTCCCGATTCTTCGTTTTGTCGGTTAATGGACAAGCAATTACAGAGTAATTAGGAATGAACTTCCTATAGTAGTTGGTCATCCCAAGGAATGACCGGAGTTGTTTCTTCGTTTCTGGCTGTTTGGCTGACAGGATGCTTTGCACCTTCTCCACCCTAGGTTGAACCTGTCCTTTCCCTACCACATGGCCAAGAAACTCGATTGTTTCATAACCAATGAAACATTTGCTCGGTCGAGCAGTTAGGTTGGCCCTGCGGAGACGTCCAAACAATTCAGACAAACATTTCATATGTTGATCCCAAGAAGCTGTGTGAATTAGAATGTCATCAATATAATTAAGTGTATTATCCATTCCTTTGAGTAATTTTCTCATGATACGACTGAAAGTAGCTGGTGCATTGACTAAGCCGAACGGCATGACATTAAATTGAAACAAACCATCTGGTGTTAGGAAGGATGTTAAAGGTTTTGACGCTTCATCCATGGGAACTTGCCAATACCCTTTACTTAAATCTATCTTAGTAAAATAATGATCGTGGGCCAACCTTGTGAACAGTTCCTCTTGGTCCGGGATCGGTTCGGCGTCAAAAACTGTAACCTGATTAAGTTTCCGAAAGTCCACGCAGAATCGATTTGACCCATCCGGTTTCTTTACCAATACTATTGGTGATGCAAACGGTGCCCCTGAAGGCTCCACTACACCCAGATTTAACATCATATTTACCTCATCCTTAATGGTACCTCGCAACGCATGTGGAAGTGGATAGGGCTTGGAACGGATTATATCCTCAGTTTCCAACTTGATTTCATGCTGCCCAAGTGTAGTCTTCCCCGGTAAATCCGTCAATACATCTTTGTAGTTTCCGATGAGTCGGTGCACCTCATGCTTTAGGGTATCATCCAGGCTTTCGTTGATGTGAATGTCGGCTGTTGTTTCTTTTGCTAGTAAAGGGTGGAGCTGCAAAAGATTCTCATTAGATAGATGATAATTTTGGTTACTTGTAAATGTTTCATTAGGTTCGCATTCAATAACAGCGGTGCTAGCTAATTCAAGGATACCTGAAGGCTCGGATACCTCCAGAGCAGCACTAATGTCTGCGGTTCGCTCATAATACCTTTTCAAGAGATTGGCGTGAAATATTTTGAATTTCCCATTAATGTCAATTTGGTAGTCTAGATACCCAAATTTCTTTACAACCTTAAAAGGACCTTTCCATTGAAGCAACAGTTTGTTTTTGTCTGTGGGTAGTAAAAGTAGTACCTTATCCCCAACCTCAAATTCCCGGGACTTACTCTTTTTGTCATAATATTGTTTATACCTGACCTTTGATTTTTGTAGATTCTTCTGAGCCATCTGACAGGTTTCATGTAATCGTTCCCGTAAATCCATAACGTACTGGTAGGTGGTTTTTGTTTCTGGTGTTTCAATTTCTTCGGTCCACAATTCCCTTAGGATGGACATGGGTCCTCGGACGGTACGGCCATATAAGAGTTCAAAAGGAGAAAAACCTAAACTTTCTTGTGAAGATTCCCTAACAGCAAACAGTAGTGGGTCAATGTATCGATCCCAATCAGTAGGCCTTTCGGCACACATACGTTTCAGCATTTGTTTGAGTGTTCCATTGAACCGTTCGACCAAACCATTACAAGCTGGGTGATATGGAGATGTCATTACCTGACGTATAGACAACAACTTACTAACTTGCTTCATGACTTCCGATGTAAATTGTGATCCCCTATCGGTAAGCATTTCTTTCGGGATACCAAGTCTAGAGAAAACACCAACCAAGGCCTCAGCAACCCGTTCAGCTTCAATACTTGGTAGAGGCACTGCCTCGGGATAACGAGTAGCAAAATCTATTATTGTGAGTATATAACGATTACGACCTTTAGACATGGGGAAAATGGGACCAACTATATCAACGGCAATCCGTTCAAACGGCACCTCGATCAAAGGCATGCTTCCTAGAGGCACTTTCGTAACTCTACCTTTTTGTACAGTTCTCTGACAAATGTCACAGGATCGACAATATCGAGTAATATCCGCAGTGAACCCAGGCCACCAAAAAGTTGTCAACACTTTATCCGTCGTCTTTTTGACCCCTTGGTGTCCTCCTAATAAGGTTTCATGGGCTTGGCGCATTACCTGGCGTCGATAGTCAGCTGGCACTACCAGTTGGGTAAACTTATCCCCGTGTTCAATATTAGGAGAGGAAAATTGCCTATATAATAGGTCTTTATGATAAATAAACCTAGACGTGGCTTGTTTGTTACTCACAGTTCACATTCATTTAGACTAGACAAAAAGTAGTGAGCCCTCTAGCGGTCATTTGTGATTTCTGAGATTCATCGAAGCGCGACAACATCACCCGGAAATGATGTGAATTTAAAATTTTAATAGGGGTTAAACTCTTTTAACCAATTGAAAGCCTTAAATTATAGTTCCTTATGAATAATTCATGAGAATAATTAAAGCAAGGGTTGAAGAAGCATGTGACTTGGTTTTTGGAACAGGATAGCAGTTATGATCGTGTCAGGTAATCATTGAATTTGCTCTTCTTTTTGTTAGATTTTATACGGTTTTTATCAATAATAATATTGTACATTTTTACGAGACCATAAAAAAATTCCTCAATTTTTTAGTAAACGAGTGACTAAATAAAAAGTTACTATGTAATGTAAATATTCGTTTGACAAAAAATGGGCATGTTGATATTTTCAGGTATTTTTTAAATGGCGATTGAAATAGGTAAACAAATCACATGTATAACGGTGGTTTGTGCGAAGCTGGGCCTAGCCTTGATGGTCCAACTCGTACTGCGTGTTAATCAATGCGTATAAGATACACACGTAGTCGTTTAGGCCAATTTTTTTACATGTTTATTTATTAATATTAGGCCCCATTCTCATTTATTTTAATTAATGTACTGAATGTACCACACTTTACAACTCTATATAAATTAGATTTTGTACTTGTATTAAATTCAAACGTTTTATGGGATTTAAAACATTAAGCTAGGCCTTGTAGTAGGCCTAGGACCACATGCTAGGTTTTTCAGCCTAATTTATCATGCAGTATACCTCTAGCCCATCTTTCAAATACATATTTAAATTAACATACTTTTTATATTTCTATATTTTTTATAGGATCTGACTCCAGAAAACATTTGCATCACTTGAAAGCGGCTATTTATGGACAGCATGTTGACATTCAAAAAAATTTGACCAGCTCTTATTAATTAAATGTCTTTTAAATTAAAGGTTTTCATTATAATGAAATGTACGGTGACAGAAATTTAAATGATTCTCATAATTGAGGTTTCTCATAGATTTAATATTGAAGGTAAATAAATAAAGCTGTTTGTTATTCTTGCCTTTAGAAATAAACATGTTGTTAGTACTATATTATTAGGCCTAGGCCATTATACAAATTAAAACTAAAAAATACAGTAATCATATTTAAGGCCTACTCACAGTACCTTACTTGATTTGATTTTTTTCAAATATTTAATTGATGAAATAAATGAGTTTGACTTTTCAATTAGTTGCCATTTTATTAGTTTCTGTGTGTTTTTATTTATATTCTTAAAACAATTGTATACAAAAACTTTAAAGTATTGCGCAGAAGTGATCAAATTATAGTAGGCCTATTTGTATGTTATTGTCACTTAAAATTATGCAGTTAAAGTATTTGATTTTAGGGTGACAGAAACGGTTAGGCAAGAAAAGAAATAAATTTGGGAATTTTGTTATGCGGTAAAAACAATTAAACATAATTTACCCGTAATGCATGTAAATGTAGAAAACATTTGCTTATGTTAGCGCGACCGAAACTCGCTACTGGGAATAGAGCCTGCAAAAGCGACGCGTACACACCTACTCGGGCACCGGTGGAGCGCGATCGATAGTAAATATACCCGATTTCAAATGATCATAAAATTCTTTTAAAAAATATCAACATTTTGATTTTTTGAGGATTAAAAGTAAAGATATTGAAATTTAACATAATATTTACAAATATGTATTTAAAAATTCGGAAACAATTTTAGCGTGATATTAAAACAAACTTTTTAGAGTTCCGCGATTTCCTACGCAGGATTTGTTTGTTTTCATTGTTAATGGGCGAATGTTACCTAAACTAGAATCGTTATAAATCTTTTAAATTTGTATTATAAGTAATTTCTTTAGTATTCTTAGTAACATCGAATGTCTCTAATTAACTAGCAGTTATTTATACTAACTATTGTTCAATAATAAGCGTGTATGAAGTGAAAATCTATAGTAATAATGTTCTTAGTCAGTTCGTCTCGCTCGCGTGAAGTCTTCGGGTTTCTCAATACAATTCTCAGCGGTAAAGATAGGCTCGCGCTAATGTTTAAATCAAAAGCGCTCTCAAAACACTTTTTGTCCAAAATTCGCAATATGACGTGAGTGTGAGTTGTAGTTTGCTTCTCTGCAAGATCCTTGAATTTTGCAAGGCTGACATCTTGTTGCTGAGCGGTCTTCATAGTTACCGCTGTGATGATTTGCTGGTGTATTTCTGTAGTTTTAAGTGTTCTGAATGGTTTATCCATATTGTTAGCTTGAGACCGGGTGACAACAGAACATCCTTGAAGATTCCGCTCTGTCCATGTGGGATCTGGGTTTCCTGGTGCTCGTACTCCTGCAATATTACCTAATATCAAGTCATAAATAGGGTTATTCATACATAGTGCATACGTATTTCCTGAAAAAAATGGTGTATTAACCTGTATTAATGCAACCGGTAGGTTGCGGACCGTGCCGTCAATCAGCACACAGGTTTTCTCCTTACCAGTAAGTTGTTCGGCTGATACCAGATCTTTCTTTACAACCACCCCACTACAGCCACTGTCACGAAGAACAGAAACGCAGCGTGACCCGACACAGCCTGTATAAACGGGCATTTTACTAATTGAATTATTTAGAGCCGCTGTCATAATTGGAAGACAGTGCCCACATTGAAGAGTGACCCTATCACCATCATTATTGATACAACATTGATTTAAAGATTCTGACATTTTTGTAACCATACTGGCACCCACATCGGGAATTTCTTCTTTGGCTTTACATTCGTGTTGTTTTGTACATTTTTGGCAATCAGACTCTTTTTGTGGTGAAGTAGACAACCCAGCACAACTGTTGGCGTCCTGTCTACAATTTCTGGCAATATGTCCTGTTTTTAAGCATCGGTAACATTTTGGAGGAGAGTTTGGTTTATACATAGTTGAAACTCTGCAATTTCTAGCTAAGTGACCTACACGATGGCATATAAAACAAGTTGGACTACGGAAACTAGAAGGGCTTTGTGCTGAGGATGTACTGGGAACATTAATAGAGGAAAGTTGAGGGGAATTCGGCTCCTTTTGTTTAAACTCTATTGGTTTACCAAATAACCCCCCACGGGCTTCCAAATATTGTTCAGCAATTTCAGCCATCGCTTGTATCGTTTTCGGTTGACGTTCCCTTAGGAACAGGGCAAGGTCCTTCCCACACCCATCAGTAAATTGCTCTCGCAGCAATAAATCTTTTAACCCTTGAAAGGTTTTCTCCCCCTCTGCTAGGTCAATCCACCTATCCAGATAATTGCTTAACCTTGCAGCGAACTGCAGTCCGCTTTCCCCGTGTTCGGGCTTGGCTGTTCGTAACTTATGTCGAAATCCATCGGCGGTTAACTGAAACCGTTTTAGAAGAGCCAATTTCAACAGTTTGTAATCATTAGCTTCAGCTGAAGACAACCTGGAATAAACTTCGAGAGCTTTCCCAGTTAGTAGGGCACTTAAGTTAACCGGCCACTCACTTTCTTTCCACTCCTGACTAGTCGCATACCGTTCAAACCTTTTCAGATAGGCATCTAGGTCATCTGTTCGGTCATGGAAAGGGGGTAATTTAGGTTTACTGGCCTTAACCCGTGACTCAGGATTGGGTAATACTCTACCACCTGGCCGTGCCCGATTCTTTTCTTGCTCTAATTGGATTTCTAACCTTCGCATTTCTATGAGATAGGCCTGATTTTCAGCTTCTTTCACTCTTTCATTTACTCTCTCTTTTTCTTCACTCGCTCTTTTTCTCTCTGCTTCGTCCCTCTCTAGCACCTCTCTTCTCTCTCTCTCTTCCTTCTCTAGTACCTCTCTTCTCTCTCTCTCTTCCTTGTCTCTGTTTCGCTCTTTTTCTTCTCTCTCTCAGTTTCTTTCTTCTCTCTCCCGGTTTCTTTCTTCTCTCTCTAGTGCTCTCTCTTCTCTCTCTCTGGCAGCTTCCTCTCTCTTTTCCACAAACTCTCTTAATTCCACTCCATCTAACCCCAACGCTTTTCCTGCGTCAACAATTTTAGTGAGATCCATTTCTTAAGAAAAAAAAATATATATATATATGTATAAGTATCCAATATAAGTATACAGTATGTCAATAATATGACAAATAGACAATCCAATCAATTACGTACAATTGTTTCATCTACCGATGTTCACGCTAGGTTACAAAGTTTCCCGGACGAGCCCCCATAAATGTCACACAGCCGCAATTACGGCTCTTTCGGACATGTAATATCTGGTAACCACCGGTAAACAACGGTAAATAGCCACAACTGTACACATATAAATGTAAAAAGTAAATTTAATAATAATCTTTGACAAACAATTCTTCCTTCTATAATCCAAACCCCACCTAAAAAAAACCCACAAAAAAACCCAAGCAATTCTCAACCAATGATACAGTATCCCTATTCCCACACAATTTATACACTTTCCCAAATTCCCAATCCTTCCAGACAAAATATCGACAATCTTCTTATTGTCAGATATAAATCCCAGAAACCCCCCTTCCAAATACAATAATATCACAAGATGAATAATACAATAATAAATGTCCACAATATCGTTCCTTCTTGCCTTTTCTCCTACGCTGACACAAAACAAATTCGAAAGATAAAAGTTAAAACGATTCCGCAACTAAACAACTCCTCTGCTCCCGTTCTGCTTGTATTCCCAATTATACTTCTTCTCAACCTGCAACTATCTTCTGACATATACATACATGAAATATAAAGTTAAAAATGTTTCTTGAGGTCCTTCTGCACTGCAATCCGCTCCCCGATCAATTATTTCTTTCTCCTTTTCCACGTAACATAATATCAGTATCAATAAAGTCAGTCTTCGATACTTTCAACAAAAGCTTTCTTTAAAAGCAATTAATTCTGCTACTTCCAACAGTTATTCGATTTATTAACTTCATGTATCTCACTTTATTTCATTTCTGCTCAAGCTCTAGATCACCATAATTATTTCCAACTCACAATTTATTAACTTCATGTATATCACCTTATTTCGTTTCTGCTTCAGCTCTATATCACCATAATTATTTCCAACTCACAAGTTACTAACTTCATGTAGATCACCTTATTTCCTTTCCGCTTCAGCTCTATATCACCATACTCCTTTCCAACCCACAATTTATTAACTTCATATATACCACTTTACTTCCTTTCTGCTTCAACATAACATAACCCTCCTTCTCTGTCTCCTCTCAATTTTCATCCCCTTCTCAAACTTCCCTCAATTGCCTACATACCACCACCTTATCCTTCTCAACCAATCAGCAACTCACACACCAACTCAACTCTTACACCTCTCCTCCAATCAGCAACCTCCACACACTCCTTCTCTGCACACTAACACTCTGCTCCACTGGCTTCAAAAAATAGTTTCCTAAAACAAAAGAAAGGTTCAAATAATGAAAACAAAAGGAAAAGTAAGAATAACTTGCACAATAAATACGAAACTTATGTCACTTGTGACACTCTCGCTGATCTATCTCTCTCTCTCGCTGATCTATCCCTCTCTCGCTGATCTATCTCTCTCTCGCTGATCTATGTCACTCTCGCTGATCTATCTCTCTCTCCCTGATCTATCTCTCTCTCTCGCTGATCTATCTCTCTCTCGCTGATCTATCTCTCTCTCGCTGATCTATCTCTGTCGCTGATCTATCTCTCTCTCTCGCTGATCTATCTCTCTCTCGCTGATCTATCTCTCTCTCTCGCTGATCTATCCCTCTCTCGCTGATCTATCTCTCTCTCTCGCTGATCTATCTCTCTCTCGCTGATCTATCTCTCTCGCTGATCTATCTCTCTATCGCTGATCTATCTATCTCTCTGTCGCTGATCTATCTCTCTCTCGCTGATCTATCTATCTCTCTCTCGCTGATCTATAAATCTCTCTTACGCTGATCTATATATCTCTCTCTCGCTGATTTATCTCTCTCTCGCTGATCTATCTCTTTCTCGCTGATCTATCTCTTTCTCGCTGATCTATCTCTCTCTCTCGCTGATCTATCTTTCTCTCGTTGATCTATCTCTCTCTCGCTGATCTATCTCTCTCTCGCTGATCTATCTATCTCTCTCGCTGATCTATCTCTCTCTCGCTGATCTATCTCTCTCTCGCTGATCTATCTCTGTCTCTCTGATCTATCTCTCTCTCTCGCTGATCTATCTCTCTCTCGCTGATATATCTCTCTCTCTCTTGCTGATCTATCTCTCTCTCGCTTATCTATCTCTCTCTCGCTGATCTATCTCTCTCTTGCTGATCTATCTTTCTCTCTATCGCTGATATATCTCTATCTCTCGCTGATCTATCTCTCTCGCTGATCTATCTCTCTCTCGCTGATCTATCTCTCTCTCGCTGATCTATCTCTCTATCGCTGATCTATCTATCTCTCTCTCGCTGATCTATCTATCTCTCTCTCGCTGATCTATCTCTCTCGCTGATCTATCTCTCTCTCGCTGATCTATCTCTCTCTCGCTGATCTATCTTTCTCTCTCTCGCTGATCTATCTCTCTCTCGCTGATCTATCTCTCTCTCGCTGATCCATCTCTCTCTCTCTTGCTGATCTATCTCTCTCTCGCTGATCTATCTCTCTTTCTCTCGCTGATCTATCCCTCTCTCGCTGATCTATCTCTCTCTCGCTGATCTATCTCTCTCTCGCTGATCTAACTCACTCTCGCTGATCTATCTCTCTCTCCCTGATCTATTTCTCTCTCTCTCTCTCGCTGATCTATCTCTCTCTCGCTGATCTATCTCTCTCTCTCGCTGATCTATCTATCTCTCTCTCGCTGATCTATCTATCTCTCTCTTTCGCTGATCTATCTATCTCTCTCTCGCTGATATATCTCTCTCTCGCTGATCTATCTATCTCTCTCTCGCTGATCTATCTCTCTCTCTCGCTGATCTATCTCTCTCTTGCTGATCTATCTCTCTCTCGCTGATCTATCTCTCTCTCGCTGATCTATCTCTCTCGCTGATCTATCTCTCTCTCGCTGATCTATCTCTCTCTCGCTGATCTATCTCTCTCTCGCTGATCTATCTCTCTCTCTCGCTGGTCTATCTCTCTCTCGCTGATCTATCTCTCTCTCTCGCTGATCAATCTCTCTCTCATGATCTATCTCTTTCTCGCTGATCTATCTCTCTCGCTGATCTATCTCTCTCTCTCGCTGATCTATCTCTCTCTCGCTGATGATCTATCTATCTATCTATCTGTCACTGATATATCTCTCTGTCGCTGATCTATCTATCTCTCTGTCGCTGATCAATCTCTCTCTCTCGCTGATCTATCTTTCTCTCGCTGATCTATCTCTCTCTCTCTCGCTGATCTATCTCTCTCTCTCTCGCTGATCTATCTCTCTCGCTGATCTATCTCTCTCGCTGATCTATCTCTCTCTCGCTGATCTATCTCACTCTCGCTAATCTATCTCACTCTCGCTGATGTATCTCTCTCTCGCTGATCTATCTCTCTCTCTCGCTGATCTATCTCTCTATCGCTGATCTATCTATCTCTCTCTCGCTGATCTATCTTTCTCTCGCTGATCTATCTATCTCTCTCTCGCTGATCTATCTCTCTCTCGCTGGTCTATCTCTCTTCCTCTGATCTATCTCTCTCTCGCTGATCTATCTCTCTCTCGCTGATCTATCTCTCTGTCGCTGATCTATCTGTCTCTCGCTGATCTATCTCTCTCTTTCTCACTGATCTATCTCTCTCTCGCTGATCTATCTCTCTCTCTCGCTGATCTATCTCTCTCGCTGATCTATCTCTCTCTCTCTCTCGCTGATCTATCTCTCTCTCGCTGATCTATCTATCTATCTGTCACTGATATATCTCTCTGTCTCTGATCTATCTATCTCTCTGTCGCTGATCTATCTCTCTCTCTCGCTGATCTATCTTTCTCTCGCTGATCTATCTCTCTCTCTCGCTGATCTATCTGTCTTGCTGATCTATCTCTCTCTCGCTGATCTATCTCACTCTCGCTGATCTATCTCATTCTCGCTGATGTATCTCTCTCTCGCTGATCTATCTCTCTCTCTCGCTGATCTATCTCTCTATCGCTGATCTATCTATCTCTCTCTCGCTGATCTATCTCTCTCTCGCTGATCTATCTTTCTCTCGCTGATCTATCTCTCTCTCTCTCGCTTATCTATCTATCTCTCTCTCTCTCTCGCTGATCTATCTCTCTCTCGCTGATCTCCCTCTCTCTCGCTGATCTATCTCTCTCTCGCTGATCTATCTCTCTCTCTCGCTGATCTATCTCTCTCTCGCTGATCTATCTCTCTCTCGCTGATCTATCTCTCTCTCGCTGATCTATCTCTCTCTCTCTTGCTGATCTATCTCTCTCTCGCTGATCTATCTCTCTCTCGCTGATCTATCTCTCTCTCGCTGATCTATCTCTCTCGCTGATCTATCTCTCTCTCGCTGATCTATCTCTCTCTCGCTGATCTATCTCTCTCTCGCTGATCTATCTCTCTCTCTCACTGATCTATCTCTCTCTCGCTGATCTACCTCTCTCTCGCTGATCTATCTCTCTCTCGCTGATCTATCTCTCTCTCGCTGATCTATCTCTCTCTCGCTGATCTATCTCTCTCTCACTGATCTATCTCTCTCTCTCACTGATCTATCTCTCTCTCGCTGATCTATCTCTCTCTCTGTCGCTGATCTATCTCTCTCTCGATGATGATCTATCTTTCTATCTGTCACTGATATATCTCTCTGTCGCTGATCTATCTATCTCTCTTTCGCTGATCTATCTCTCTCTCTCGCTGATCTATCTTTCTCTCGCTGATCTATCTCTCTCTCTCTCTCGCTGATCTATCTCTCTCTCTCTCGCTGATCTATCTCTCTCGCTGATCTATCTCTCTCTCGCTGATCTATCTCACTCTCGCTAATCTATCTCACTCTCGCTGATGTATCTCTCTCTCGCTGATATATCTCTCTCTCTCGCTGATCTATCTCTCTATCGCTGATCTATCTATCTCTCTGTCGCTGATCTATCTCTCTCTCGCTGATCTATCTATCTCTCTCTCTCGCTGATCTATCTCTCTCTCGCTGATCTATCTATCTCTCTCTCGCTGATCTATCTCTCTCTCGCTGGTCTATCTCTCTCTCTCTCTGATCTATCTCTCTCTCGCTGATCTATCTTTCTCTCGCTGATCTATCTCTCTGTCGCTGATCTATCTCTCTCTCGCTGATCTATATCTCTCTCTCACTGATCTATCTCTCTCTCGCTGATCTATCTCTCTCGCTTATCTATCTCTCTCTCTCTCTCTCTCTCTCGCTGATCTATCTCTCTCTCGCTGATCTATCTATCTATCTGTCACTGATATATCTCTCTGTCTCTGATCTATCTATCTCTCTGTCGCTGATCTATTTCTCTCTCTCGCTGATCTATCTTTCTCTCGCTGATCTATCTCTCTCTCTCTCGCTGATCTATCTGTCTTGCTGATCTATCTCTCTTTCGCTGATCTATCTCACTCTCGCTGATCTATCTCATTCTCGCTTATGTATCTCTCTCTCGCTGATCTATCTCTCTCTCTCGCTGATCTATCTCTCTATCGCTGATCTATCTATCTCTCTCTCGCTGATCTATCTATCTCTCTCTCGCTGATCTATCTATCTCTTTCTCTCGCTGATCTATCTCTCTCTCGCTGATCTATCTCTCTCTCGCTGATCTATCTCTCTCTCGCTGATCTATCTCTCTCTCTCGCTGATCTATCTCTCTCTCGCTGATCTATCTCTCTCTCGCTGATCTATCTCTCTCTCTCACTGATCTATCTCTCTCTCGCTGATCTATCTCTCTCGCTGATCTATCTTTCTCTCTCTCTCGCTGATCTATCTCTCTCTCGCTGATCTATCTATCTATCTGTCACTGATATATCTCTCTGTCTCTGATCTATCTATCTCTCTGTCGCTGATCTATTTCTCTCTCTCGCTGATCTATCTTTCTCTCGCTGATCTATCTCTCTATCTCGCTGATCTATCTGTCTTGCTGATCTATCTCTCTTTCGCTGATCTATCTCACTCTCGCTGATCTATCTCATTCTCGCTGATGTATCTCTCTCTCGCTGATCTATCTCTCTCTCTCGCTGATCTATCTCTCTATCGCTGATCTATCTATCTCTCTCTCGCTGATCTATCTATCTCTCTCTCGCTGATCTATCTATCTCTTTCTCTCGCTGATCTATCTCTCTCTCGCTGATCTATCTCTCTCTCGCTGATCTATCTCTCTCTCGCTGATCTATCTCTCTCTCTCGCTGATCTATCTCTCTCTCGCTGATCTATCTCTCTCTCGCTGATCTATCTCTCTCTCTCTTGCTGATCTATCTCTCTCTCGCTGATCTATCTCTCTCTCTCGCTGATCTATCTATCTCTCTGTCGCTGATCTATCTCTCTCTCGCTGATCTATCTATCTCTCTCTCGCTGATCTATAAATCTCTCTTACGCTGATCTATATATCTCTCTCTCGCTGATCTATCTCTCTCTCGCTGATCTATCTCTCTCTCGCTGATCTATCTCTTTCTCGCTGATCTATCTCTCTCTCTCGCTGATCTATCTTTCTCTCGTTGATCTATCTCTCTCTCGCTGATCTATCTCTCTCTCGCTGATCTATCTATCTCTCTCGCTGATCTATCTCTCTCTCGCTGATCTATCTCTCTCTCTCGCTGATCTATCTCTCTCTCGCTGATCTATCTCTCTCTCTCTGATCTATCTCTCTCTCTCGCTGATCTATCTCTCTCTCGCTGATATATCTCTCTCTCTCTCGCTGATCTATCTCTCTCTCGCTGATCTATCTCTCTCTCGCTGATCTATCTCTCTCTTGCTGATCTATCTTTCTCTCTATCGCTGATATATCTCTATCTCTCGCTGATCTATCTCTCTCGCTGATCTATCTCTCTCTCGCTGATCTATCTCTCTCTCGCTGATCTATCTCTCTATCGCTGATCTATCTATCTCTCTCTCTCTCGCTGATCTATCTATCTCTCTCTCGCTGATCTATCTCTCTCGCTGATCTATCTCTCTCTCGCTGATCTATCTCTCTCTCTCTCGCTGATCTATCTCTCTCTCGCTGATCTATCTCTTTCTCGCTGATCCATCTCTCTCTCTCTTGCTGATCTATCTCTCTCTCGCTGATCTATCTCTCTCTCTCTCGCTGATCTATCCCTCTCTCGCTGATCTATCTCTCTCTCGCTGATCTATCTCTCTCTCGCTGATCTAACTCACTCTCGCTGATCTATCTCTCTCTCCCTGATCTATCTCTCTCTCTCTCTCTCTCGCTGATCTATCTCTCTCTCGCTGATCTATCTCTCTCTCGCTGATCTATCTATCTCTCTCTCGCTGATCTATCTATCTCTCTCTTTCGCTGATCTATCTATCTCTCTCTCGCTGATATATCTCTCTCTCGCTGATCTATCTATCTCTCTCTCGCTGATCTATCTCTCTCTCTCTCGCTGATCTATCTCTCTCTTGCTGATCTATCTCTCTCTCGCTGATCTATCTCTCTCTCGCTGATCTATCTCTCTCGCTGATCTATCTCTCTCTCGCTGATCTATCTCTCTCTCGCTGATCTATCTCTCTCTCGCTGGTCTATCTCTCTCTTGCTGATCTATCTCTCTCTCGCTGATCTATCTCTCTCTCGCTGATCTATCTCTCTCTCTCGCTGATCAATCTCTCTCTCATGATCTATCTCTCTCTCGCTGATCTATCTCTCTCGCTGATCTATCTCTCTCTCTCGCTGATCTATCTCTCTCTCGCTGATGATCTATCTATCTATCTATCTGTCACTGATATATCTCTCTGTCGCTGATCTATCTATCTCTCTGTCGCTGATCTATCTCTCTCTCGCTGATCTATCTTTCTCTCGCTGATCTATCTCTCTCTCTCTCGCTGATCTATCTCTCTCTCTCGCTGATCTATCTCTCTCGCTGATCTATCTCTCTCGCTGATCTATCTCTCTCTCGCTGATCTATCTCACTCTCGCTAATCTATCTCACTCTCGCTGATGTATCTCTCTCTCGCTGATCTATCTCTCTCTCTCGCTGATCTATCTCTCTATCGCTGATCAATCTATCTCTCTCGCTGATCTATCTCTCTCTCGCTGATCTATCTATCTCTCTCTCGCTGATCTATCTCTCTCTCGCTGGTCTATCTCTCTTCCTCTGATCTATCTCTCTCTCGCTGATCTATCTCTCTCTCGCTGATCTATCTCTCTGTCGCTGATCTATCTGTCTCTCGCTGATCTATCTCTCTCTTTCTCACTGATCTATCTCTCTCTCGCTGATCTATCTCTCTCTCTCGCTGATCTATCTCTCTCGCTGATCTATCTCTCTCTCTCTCGCTGATCTATCTCTCTCTCGCTGATCTATCTATCTATCTGTCACTGATATATCTCTCTGTCTCTGATCTATCTATCTCTCTGTCGCTGATCTATCTCTCTCTCTCGCTGATCTATCTTTCTCTCGCTGATCTATCTCTCTCTCTCGCTGATCTATCTGTCTTGCTGATCTATCTCTCTCTCGCTGATCTATCTCACTCTCGCTGATCTATCTCATTCTCGCTGATGTATCTCTCTCTCGCTGATCTATCTCTCTCTCTCGCTGATCTATCTCTCTATCGCTGATCTATCTATCTCTCTCTCGCTTATCTATCTATCTCTCTCTCTCTCTCGCTGATCTATCTCTCTCTCGCTGATCTCCCTCTCTCTCGCTGATCTATCTCTCTCTCGCTGATCTATCTCTCTCTCTCGCTGATCTATCTCTCTCTCGCTGATCTATCTCTCTCTCGCTGATCTATCTCTCTCTCGCTGATCTATCTCTCTCTCTCTTGCTGATCTATCTCTCCCTCGCTGATCTATCTCTCTCTCGCTGATCTATCTCTCTCTCGCTGATCTATCTCTCTCGCTGATCTATCTCTCTCTCGCTGATCTATCTCTCTCTCGCTGATCTATCTCTCTCTCGCTGATCTATCTCTCTCTCTCACTGATCTATCTCTCTCTCGCTGATCTATCTCTCTCTCGCTGATCTATCTCTCTCTCGCTGATCTATCTCTCTCTCGCTGATCTATCTCTCTCTCGCTGATCTATCTCTCTCTCTCGCTGATCTATCTCTCTCTCTCACTGATCTATCTCTCTCTCGCTGATCTATCTCTCTCTCGCTGATCTATCTCTCTCGCTGATCTATCTCTCTCTCTGTCGCTGATCTATCTCTCTCTCGATGATGATCTATCTTTCTATCTGTCACTGATATATCTCTCTGTCGCTGATCTATCTATCTCTCTTTCGCTGATCTATCTCTCTCTCTCGCTGATCTATCTTTCTCTCGCTGATCTATCTCTCTCTCTCTCTCGCTGATCTATCTCTCTCTCTCTCGCTGATCTATCTCTCTCGCTGATCTATCTCTCTCTCGCTGATCTATCTCACTCTCGCTAATCTATCTCACTCTCGCTGATGTATCTCTCTCTCGCTGATATATCTCTCTCTCTCGCTGATCTATCTCTCTATCGCTGATCTATCTATCTCTCTGTCGCTGATCTATCTCTCTCTCGCTGATCTATCTATCTCTCTCTCTCGCTGATCTATCTCTCTCTCGCTGATCTATCTATCTCTCTCTCGCTGATCTATCTCTCTCTCGCTGGTCTATCTCTCTCTCTCTCTGATCTATCTCTCTCTCGCTGATCTATCTTTTTCTCGCTGATCTATCTCTCTGTCGCTGATCTATCTCTCTCTCGCTGATCTATCTCTCTCTCTCACTGATCTATCTCTCTCTCGCTGATCTATCTCTCTCGCTGATCTATCTCTCTCTCGCTGATCTATCTATCTATCTGTCACTGATATATCTCTCTGTCTCTGATCTATCTATCTCTCTGTCGCTGATCTATTTCTCTCTCTCGCTGATCTATCTTTCTCTCGCTGATCTATCTCTCTCTCTCTCGCTGATCTATCTGTCTTGCTGATCTATCTCTCTTTCGCTGATCTATCTCACTCTCGCTGATCTATCTCATTCTCGCTTATGTATCTCTCTCTCGCTGATCTATCTCTCTCTCGCTGATCTATCTCTCTCTCGCTGATCTATCTCTCTCTCGCTGATCTATCTCTCTCTCTCGCTGATCTATCTCTCTCTCGCTGATCTATCTCTCTCTCTCACTGATCTATCTCTTTCTCGCTGATCTATCTCTCTCGCTGATCTATCTTTCTCTCTCTCTCGCTGATCTATCTCTCTCTCGCTGATCTATCTATCTATCTGTCACTGATATATCTCTCTGTCTCTGATCTATCTATCTCTCTGTCGCTGATCTATTTCTCTCTCTCGCTGATCTATCTTTCTCTCGCTGATCTATCTCTCTCTCTCGCTGATCTATCTGTCTTGCTGATCTATCTCTCTTTCGCTGATCTATCTCACTCTCGCTGATCTATCTCATTCTCGCTGATGTATCTCTCTCTCGCTGATCTATCTCTCTCTCTCGCTGATCTATCACTCTATCGCTGATCTATCTATCTCTCTCTCGCTGATCTATCTATCTCTCTCTCGCTGATCTATCTATCTCTTTCTCTCGCTGATCTATCTCTCTCTCTCGCTGATCTATCTCTCTCTCGCTGATCTATCTCTCTCTCGCTGATCTATCTCTCTCTCTCGCTGATCTATCTCTCTCTCGCTGATCTATCTCTCTCTCGCTGATCTATCTCTCTCTCTCTTGCTGATCTATCTCTCTCTCGCTGATCTATCTCTCTCTCTCTGATCTATCTCTCTCGCTGATCTATCTCTCTCTCGCTGATCTATCTCTCTCTCGCTGATCTATCTCTCTCGCTGATCTATCTCTCTCTCGCTGATCTATCTCTCTCTCGCTGGTCTATCTCTCTCTCGCTGATCTATCTCTCTCTCGCTGATCTATCTCTCTCTCGCTGATCTATCTCTCTCTCGCTGATCTATTTCTCTCTCGCTGATCTATCTCTCTCTCTCGCTGATCTATCTCTCTCTCGCTGATCTATCTCTCTCTCGCTGATCTATCTCTCTCGCTGATCTATCTCTCTATCTCTCGCTGATCTATCTCTCTCTCGCTGATGATCTATCTATCTATCTGTCACTGATATATCTCTCTGTCGCTGATCTATCTATCTCTCTGTCGCTGATCTATCTCTCTCTCTCGCTGATCTATCTTTCTCTCGCTGATCTATCTCTCTCTCTCGCTGATCTATCTCTCTCTCTCTCGCTGATCTATCTCTCTCGCTGACCTATCTCTCTCTCGCTGATCTATCTCACTCTCGCTAATCTATCTTACTCTCGCTGATGTATCTCTCTCTCGCTGATCTATCTCTCTATCGCTGATCTATCTATCTCTCTGTCGCTGATCTATCTCTCTGTCGCTGATCTATCTATCTCTCTCTCTCGCTGACCTATCTCTTTCTCTCGCTGGTCTATCTCTCTCTCTCTGATCTATCTCTCTCTCGCTGATCTATCTCTGTCTCGCTGATCTATCTCTCTGTCGCTGATCTATCTCTCTCTCGCTGATCTATCTCTCTCTCTCGCTGATCTATCTCTCTCTCGCTGATCTATCTCTCTCTCTCTCGCTGATCTATCTCTCTCGCTGATCTATCTCTCTCTCTCTCGCTGATCTATCTCTCTCTCGCTGATCTATCTATCTATCTGTCACTGATATATCTCTCTGTCTCTGATCTATCTATCTCTCTGTCGCTGATCTATCTCTCTCTCTCGCTGATCTATCTTTCTCTCGCTGATCTATCTCTCTCTCTCGCTGATCTATCTGTCTTGCTGATCTATCTCTCTCTCGCTGATCTATCTCACTCTCGCTGATTTATCTCACTCTCGCTGATGTATCTCTCTCTCTCGCTGATCTATCTCTCTCTCTCGCTGATCTATCTCTCTATCGCTGATCTATCTATCTCTCTCTCGCTGATCTATCTATCTCTCTCTCGCTGATCTATCTATCTCTCTCTCGCTGATCTATCTATCTCTCTCTCTCGCTAATATATCTCTCTCTCGCTGATCTATCTCTCTCTCGCTGATCTATCTCTCTCTCTCGCTGATCTATCTCTCTCTCGCTGATCTATCTCTCTCTCGCTGATCTATCTTTCTCGCTGATCTATCTCTCTCTCTCTCTTGCTGATCTATCTCTCTCTCTCGCTGATCTATCTCTCTCTCGCTGATCTATCTCTCTCTCTCGCTGATCTATCCCTCTCTCGCTGATCTATCTCTCTCTCGCTGATCTATGTCACACTCGCTGATCTATCTCTCTCTCCCTGATCTATCTCTCTCTCTCGCTGATCTATCTCTCGCTCGCTGATCTATCTCTCTCTCGCTGATCTATCTCTCTCGCTGATCTATCTCTCTCTCGCTGATCTATCTCTCTCTCGCTGATCTATCTCTCTATCGCTGATCTATCTATCTCTCTCTCGCTGATCTATCTATCTCTCTCTCGCTGATCTATCTATCTCTCTCTCGCTGATCTATCTCTCTCGCTGATCTATCTCTCTCTCGCTGATCTATCTCTCTCTCGCTGATCTATCTCTCTCTCGCTGATCTATCTCTCTCTCGCTGATCTATCTCTCTCTCGCTGATCCATCTCTCTCTCTCTCGCTGATCTATCTCTCTCTCGCTGATCTATCTCTCTCGCTGATCTATCTCTCCCTCTCGCTGATCTATCTCTCTCTCGCTGATCTATCTCTCTCTCTCGCTGATCTATCCCTCTCTCGCTGATCTCTCTCTCTCTCTCTCGCTGATCTATCTCTCCCTCGCTGATCTATCTCTCTCGCTGATCTATCTCTCTCTCTCTCTCTCTCGCTGATCTATCTCTCTCTCTCGCTGATCTATCTCTCTCGCTGATCTATCTCTCTCTCGCTGATCTATCTCTCTCTCGCTGATCTATCTCTCTCTCGCTGATCTATCTCTCTCTCGCTGATCTATCTCTCTCTCGCTGATCTATCTCTCCCCCTCTGATCTATCTCTCTCTCGCTGAACTATCTCTCTCTCGCTAATGTATCTCTCTCTCGCTGATCTATCTATCTCTCTGTCGCTGATCTATCTCTCTCTCGCTGATCTATCTATCTCTCTCTCGCTGATCTATCTCTCTCTCGCTGATCTATCTATTTCTCTCTCTCGCTGATCTATTTCTCTCGCTGATCTATCTCTCTCTCGCTGATCTATCTTTCTCTTGCTTATCTATCTCTCTCTCGCTGATCTATCTCTCTCTCGCTGATCTATCTCTCTCTCGCTGATCTATCTCTCTCGTTGATCTATCTCTCTGTCGCTGAACTATCTCTCTCTCGCTGATCTATCTCTCTGTCGCTGATCTATCTCTCTCTCTCGCGGATCTATCTCTCTGTCGCTGATCTATCTCTCTCACTAATCTATCTCTCTTTCGCTGATCTATCTCTCTCTCGCTGACTTATCTCTCTCTCGCTGATCTATCTCTCTCTCGCTGATCTATCTCTCTCTTGCTGATCTATCTCTCTCTCGCTGATCTATCTCTCTCTCGCTGATCTATCTCTCTCTCTCGCTGATCTATCTCTCTCGCTGATCTATCTCTCTGTCGCTGAACTATCTCTCTCTCGCTGATCTATCTCTCTGTCGCTGATGTATCTCTCTCTCGCTGATCTATCTCTTTGTCGCTGATCTATCTCTCTCTCGCTGATCTATCTCTCTCCCGCTGATCTATCTCTCTCTCTCGCTGATCTATCCCTCTCTCGCTGATCTATCTCTCTCTCGCTGATCTATCTCACTCTCGCTGATCTGTCTCTCTCTCCCTGATCAATCTCTCTCTCTCTCGCTGATCTATCTCTCTCTCGCTGATCTATCTCTCTCTCGCTGATCTATCTCTCTCGCTGATCTATCTCTCCCTCTCGCTGATCTATCTCTCTCTCGCTGATCTATCTCTCTCTCTCGCTGATCTATCCCTCTCTCGCTGATCTCTCTCTCTCTCTCGCTGATCTATCTCTCCCTCGCTGATCTATCTCTCTCGCTGATCTATCTCTCTCTCTCTCTCTCTCTCGCTGATCTATCTCTCTCTCTCGCTGATCTATCTCTCTCGCTGATCTATCTCTCTCTCGCTGATCTATCTCTCTCTCGCTGATCTATCTCTCTCTCGCTGATCTATCTCTCTCTCGCTGATCTATCTCTCTCTCGCTGATCTATCTCTCTCTCGCTGATCTATCTCTCCCCCTCTGATCTATCTCTCTCTCGCTGATCTATCTATCTCTCTGTCGCTGATCTATCTCTCTCTCGCTGATCTATCTATCTCTCTCTCGCTGATCTATCTCTCTCTCGCTGATCTATCTATTTCTCTCTCTCGCTGATCTATTTCTCTCGCTGATCTATCTCTCTCTCGCTGATCTATCTTTCTCTTGCTTATCTATCTCTCTCTCGCTGATCTATCTCTCTCTCGCTGATCTATCTCTCTCTCGCTGATCTATCTCTCTCGTTGATCTATCTCTCTGTCGCTGAACTATCTCTCTCTCGCTGATCTATCTCTCTGTCGCTGATCTATCTCTCTCTCTCGCTGATCTATCTCTCTGTCGCTGATCTATCTCTCTCGCTAATCTATCTCTCTTTCGCTGATCTATCTCTCTCTCGCTGACTTATCTCTCTCTCGCTGATCTATCTCTCTCTCGCTGATCTATCTCTCTCTTGCTGATCTATCTCTCTCTCGCTGATCTATCTCTCTCTCGCTGATCTATCTCTCTCTCTCGCTGATCTATCTCTCTCGCTGATCTATCTCTCTCTCGCTGAACTATCTCTCTCTCGCTGATCTATCTCTCTGTCGCTGATGTATCTCTCTCTCGCTGATCTATCTCTTTGTCGCTGATCTATCTCTCTCTCGCTGATCTATCTCTCTTTCGCTGATCTATCTCTCTCTCGCTGACGTATCTCTCTCTCGCTGATCTATCTCTATCTCGCTGATCTATCTATCTCTCTGTCGCTGATCTATCTCTCTGTCGCTGATCTATCTATCTCTCTCTCGCTGATCTATCTCTCTCTCTCTCGCTGATCTATCTATCTCTCTCTCGCTGATCTATCTCTCTCTCGCTGATCTATCTATCTCTCTCTCGCTGATCTATCTCTCTCTCTCTCTCTCTCTCTCTCTCTCTCTCTCTCGCTGATCTTTCTATCTCTCTCTCTCGCTGATCTATATCTCTCTCTCTCTCGCCGATCTATCTCTCTCTCACTGATCTATCTCTTTCTCGCTGATCTATATCTCTCTCTCGCTGATCTATATCTTTCTCGCTGATCTATCGCTCTCTCGCTGATCACAAAAGGGTCTAAAACGTCTCCAAATGCGATTTGAAGCTATTCTGTACACTTTGATGTTTTTATGTCAACAAGTTTTTTCGAAAATGACAAAATGGTCTAAAACGTCTCAAAATGCGATTTTAAGCTATTCTAAGCACTTTGGTGTTTTTATGTTAACAAATTTTTTCGAAAATCACAAAATGGTCTAAAACGTCTCCAAATGCGATTTGAAGTTATTCTGTACACTTTGATGTTTTAATGCTAACAAGTTTTTTCGATAATCACAAAAGGGTCTAAAATGTCTCAAAATGCGATTTGAAGCTATTCTAAGCACTTTGATGTTTTTATGTTAACAATTTTTTTCGAAAATCACAAAATGGTCTAAAACCTCTACAAATGCGATTTGAAGCTATTCTAAGCACTTTTGTGTTTTTATGGTAACAAGTTTTTTCGAAAATCACAAAATGGTCTAAAACGTCTCCAAATGCGATTTGAAGCTATTGTGTACACTTTGATGTTTTTATGTTAACAAGTTTTTTCAAAAATCACAAAATGGTCTAAAATGTCTCCAAATGCGATTTGAAGCTATTCTTAGCACTTTGGTGTTTTTATTTTAACAAGTTTTTTCGGTAATCACAAAAGGGTCTAAAATTTCTCAAAATGCGATTTGAAGCTATTCTAAGCACTTTGATGTTTTTATGTTAACAAGTTTTGTCGAAATGCTCAAAATGGTCAAAAACGTTTTTAAATACGATATTAAGCTATTTTGTGCTCTTTGATGTTTTTGTGTGAAAAGTTTCATCGAAATGCTCAAAATGGTCTAAAACGGTTTCTAATGTGATTTTAACCACTTTGATGTTTTTATGTTAACAAGTTTTTTCGAAAATCACAAAATAGTTTAAAATGTCTCCAAATGCGATTTGAAGCTATTTTTAGCACTTTGGTGTTTTTGTGTAACCAAGTTTTTTCGAAAATCACAAAAAGGTCTAAAATGTCTCAAAATGCGATTTGAAGCTTTTCTAAGCACTTTGGTGGTTTTATGTTAACAAGTTTTTTCGAAAATCACAAAATGGTCTAAAACGTCTACAAATGCGATTTGAAGATATTCTAACCACTTTGGTGTTTTTATGTTAATAAATTTTTTTGAAAATCACAAAATGGTCTAAACGTCTCCAAATGCGATTTGAAGCTATTCTTAGCACTTTGGTGTGTTTATGTTAAAATCGCATTTGGAGACGTTTTAGACCATTTTGTGATTTTCGAAAAAACTTGTTGACATAAAAACATCAAAGTGTACAGAATAGCTTAAAATTGCATTTGGAGACGTTTTAGACCATTTTGTCATTTTGAAAAAAACTTGTTAACATAAAAACCCCGAAGTGCTTATAATAGCTTCAAATCGCATTTTGAGACATTTTAGACCATTTTGGGATTTTCGAAAAAACTTGTTAACATAAAAACACCAAAGTGCTTAGAATAGCTTCAAATCGCATTTTGAGACATTTTAGAACCTTTTGTGATTTTCGAAAAAACTTGTTAACATAAAAACACCAAAGTGCTTAGAATTGCTTCAAACCGCATTTGGAGACGTTTTAGACCATTTTGTGATTTTAGAAAAAACTTAACATAAAAACACCAAATTGCTAAGAATAGCTTCAAATCGCATTTGGAGACATTTTAGACCATTTTGTGATTTTCGAAAAAAACTTGTTAACATAAAAACACCAAAGTGCTTAGAATAGCTTCAAATCGCATTTGGAGACGTTTTAGACCCTTTTGTGATTTTCGAAAAAACTTGTTAACATAAAAACACAAAAGTGCTTAGAATAGCTTCAAATCGCATTTTGAGACATTTTAGACCCTTTTGTAATTTTCGAAAAAACTTGGTTACACAAAAACACCAAAGTGCTTAAAATAGCTTCAAATCGCATTTGGAGACATTTTAGACCATTTTGTGATTTTCGAAAAAACTTGTTAACATAAAAACACCAAAGTTCTTAGAATAGCTTCAAATCGCATTTGGAGACGTTTTAGACCATTTTGTGATTTTCGAAAAAACTTGTTAACTTGTTGAGATAGATCAGCGACAGGGAGATAGATAGATCAGCGAGAGAGAGATAGATCAGCAAGAGAGAGATAGATCAGTGAGAGAGAGATAGATCCGCGAGAGAGAGAGATATATCAGCGAGAGAGAGATAGATAGATCAGCGAGAGAGAGATACATAGATCAGCGAGAGAGAGATAGATCAGCGAGAGAGATAGATCAGCGAGAGAGAGATAGACCAGCGACAGAGAGATAGATAGATCAGCGAGAGAGATAGATCAGCGAGAGAGAGATAGATAGATCATCAGCGAGCGAGAGATAGATCAGCGAGAGAGAGATAGATCAGCGAGAGAGAGAGATAGATCAGCTACAGAGAGATAGATCAGCGAGAGAGAGATAGATCAGCGAGAGAGAGATAGATCTAGTCGCATGCGTCGTTTTACAGTTATCGGCATGATGGCGACCGTATGATTGCGTTAGTGTATGTTCAGATCCATCGCAGAAAGCAATTAGTTTACCGAGACTGCCTCGAACATTTATCATCGTGTTTGCCTTTGTTGATTCTTGCGGCGTCGGTGGTGGTGGTGGTGATGGGTGTGGTTGTTGTTCTTATGCTATATCATCTTCTTGTTGGTACTCCATGAAAACTGGTTCGACCCGGTCGAACCAGTTTTCAATTCCAACATTGCCCTCTTTAATATGTCGTCGTCTGTTGAATTGAACGCTAATAGGTTTTCTAAAAACATGTCCATATCGCAATGATCCATGATGACTACTGACGAATGCACGGTGAGCGAGTTAACGTATATATAGACCCAAACAGCCAATCAACGTCCAGCTTGAATAAGCGGTGTTGACTACCATTTGAAGATGATTCGTTGTTTTTTTGTTTTTTTTTTGTTCACGCTGCTGTTTTTCGTAATGCAATAAGAGTATCGATTAGAGTGTATTTGTGTACGTGTACATTGGAGAGAAAGAGAATGCTTTTGTCATGCAATCTGTTTCCCGTATAGTGGCGAGAAGACCTAACAATTACCTGATTTCAGCTATACTCGTGACTTTATTATGCTGTATTCCATTCGGTATTATAGGAATCGTGTACAGCGTAGATGTAAGTAATCTATTTCCTCTACAACCTCATCCCATCACCACTTTTTTTTAAATTTTTTTTAATCTATTTTAGTTTCTATTCTTTTACTTTTACAGAGTTCGAGAAAGTTCGACTACGGTGACGGTGAGGGTGCAGCCAGATCAGCACGATCGGCAAAGAGATGGTCTATTGCAGGATTGCTGTTTGGAATCATCATCATCGTCGTCGTTTGCATCATATGGACCTTGAACTCAAGTCTACCTAATCATTCCACTCACCCTCCTTCGTTACAAGATATCATGTGATTCAAGCGAGAGGCAGTTGAAAACATTTGTATTTGATAATACATATATAACAGCGTTGTTGTTGTTGAATGATTATGTTTTTTTTTTTTTTCAAAAATAAATAATATGTGCATATAAATAAGAAATGACCAAGTTTAATGCGTTTACAATAAAATACATGCACTGTCCTTGGTGCGTGGGTATTGAAGAATAGTTTTGTCATAAAACTGTTAAAGATCATTTCATACATCGAATGAATGCAATTGTCTTAAACGGCAAGTTAGATATTATAACGCGCCTCCTATAATGCGCACCTTTGGCAACTGTATCGGTATTGAAAATGTTTTGGCATCGTTTGCCATCGTATAATGAACCTTGGTATCAAGTTCTAAACCAATTTCAACTCACCCTCCTTCGTTAAAAGATTATCATGTGATTGAGAGCGGTAGAGGTAATGAATTACTATTTCCTAATTTTATATACTGTAACATCTAAATGAACATTCTAGAATGTGTTTAGATTTAAGAAACCGTGTATAATAATTATTATAAAAACATTCCAAAAGTATCTATTATTTTTGTTCTAAAGAATTATCGAACGAATGATTGATGATGACCAATGACCATGACACTGTCCTCCTTTGTGCTGGGTGTATTGAAGAATAATTTTCTCATAAAACGGTTAAAGGGTCATTTCATATATCGACCAAATGCAAACGGGTACCAGTTTTCTGTCTCTTTTTTGTTCTAAAGAATTATCGATGACAGATGACCAAGTTGAATGCGTTTACAATAACAGCCACGCACTGTCCTCTTTGGTGCGCGTGTATTGAAGAATAATTTTCTCATAAAACTGTTAAAAGGGTCATTTCATACATCCAATGAATGCAAACGGGTACCAGTTTTCTGTCTCTTTTTTGTTCTAAACAATGATGACAGATGACCAAGTTGAAAGCGTTTACAATAAGAGACATGCATTGTCCATTGGTGCGGGAGTATTGAAGAATGGTTTTGTCATACAACTGTTAAAGGGTCATTTCATACATCGAACCAATGCAATTGTCTTAAACGGCAAGTTAGATAATATATCTCGCCTATAATGCGTGCCTCTGCCACTCGGTATTGAATATGTTTAACCGTCATCATAAAATTTTCCAACATTATACAGTAACATGTACATGGACATTCTAGAATGTGTTTAGATTTTAAGAAACCGTGTATAATAATTATTATAAGAACAATCAGAAACATTCCAAAAGTATGATTAGAAACTGTAATACCAATAGAGTAAGAAGTATCATCTAGAAGGTTACGAACATATCGTATACAAGGAAGAAGAGGGAACGGGTAGTGTTCTCTCTCCGTTTGGGTGAACTGAATGCTTGAAAACATTGACTCGCGCTGTTTCCTAAAGTATGCTATCATTAGAAACTGTAATCGAATAGAATAAGAAGTATGATCTGGAAAGTTATAAACATTATTGTATATATACAACAGGCGACGAATGCACGGCATGTTATGCCTCTTATTGATTGCACGACCGTATCAACTCGATCGGTAAAGAGACGGTGTATGTATCTACATGAACATTCTAGAATAAGAGTGTGTTTGGATTTAAGAAACCATGTATAATAATTATACAACGCGCGATGAATGCACGGCATGTTATGCATGTTACTGATTGCGCGGCTTACTCAACTTAACATTGACTATAATCGCGAATAAACAATGCATTGTGATATCCGCGCAAGTAATGCTGTTAAAAAAAGAATGTCCAGAATATAGGCTAACCAGACAACTAGGAGATCATTACGCTTTAGCAGATACAATACGGCGCTTCACTTAATCCATCATGATGGTAGACTGGAGGTTGTAATGTGTTTAAATATATACAATCCTTTTTTTTTTCCATGATAAAAACTAGAAATACATTTGTGAAAATATAATAATAAAATTCTGCCTCTTGCAGAGGCAATAAACTAACAAACCGCATCGGGTTTCGTATATTAATGCCTTGTATATTATAATCATTCATACAAGTCCGATAAAAGTATGACGCGTGAGGGCGCACTTTATTCTATGAAAGGCCATTTTGATTTGTACATTTTTAAACACATATCTGTAAATATTTTAGTTTATAATTGGGTTTTCTTTATAATTTTATGTATTTTATTATACAATTTATTGTAAACTATATTTAAATTTTTGTATAAACTATTAATTTTGTAGGTTTTTAGCTTTGTTAATGCATTTTTCAACGGGCGCTAACGGCGTCTCGTAATTTCAGTCACGCTTCGTCGCATTCGCTGTACACAATAATACGACATGAGACGGTTATAAATTGGGTATAAAAAGTCTAATTTTCTCGTAAAATCCCAAGTTTTGCAAGACGCAACATCAAGAAATGTTATTACCTATATACATAGAACCTACGGATGAAATTTTATTAGGGTACGTTCTTATACCATGGTGAGGGTGATTTTTTGACTGGACTCAACATTCAATATCCATGGGTGTCTAAGCAAACCGTATCCATGTCTCTCTCTCTCTCTCTCTCTCTTTATCAACATTCTCACAATCACATAACATTCTGTCGTCGTCGTCATCGCGTTGGAAGAGAGAAAAAACACAATATTTTTTTTTTCTTTCAAACGTTTAATTGTATTATCACTACTATTACTACAAATTGCGGCATTGAATTGATTAAACGAATGCAAACGGGTACCAGTTTTCTGTCTCTTTTTTGTTCTAAAGAATTATCGATGACAGATGACCAAGTCGAATGCGTTTACAATAACAGACACGCACTGTCCTCTTTGGTGCGCGTGTATTGAAGAATAATTTTCTCATAAAACTGTTAAAAGGGTCATTTCATACATCCAATGAATGCAAACGGGTACCAGTTTTCTGTCTCTTTTTTGTTCTAAACAATGATGACAGATGACCAAGTTGAAAGCGTTTACAATAAGAGACATGCATTGTCCATTGGTGCGGGAGTATTGAAGAATGGTTTTGTCATACAACTGTTAAAGGGTCATTTCATACATCGAACCAATGCAATTGTCTTAAACGGCAAGTTAGATAATATTATATCTCGCCTATAATGCGTGCCTCTGCCACTCGGTATTGAATATGTTTAACCGTCATCATAAAATTTTCCAACATTATACAGTAACATGTACATGGACATTCTAGAATGTGTTTAGATTTTAAGAAACCGTGTATAATAATTATTATAAGAACAATCAGAAACATTCCAAAAGTATGATTAGAAACTGTAATACCAATAGAGTAAGAAGTATCATCTAGAAGGTTACGAACATATCGTATACAAGAAGAGGGAACGGGTAGTGTTCTCTCTCCGTTTGGGTGAACTGAATGCTTGAAAACATTGACTCGCGCTGTTTCCTGAAGTATGCTATCATTAGAAACTGTAATCGAATAGAATAAGAAGTATGATCTGGAAAGTTATAAACATTATTGTATATATACAACACGCGATGAATGCACGGCATGTTATGCCTGTTACTGATTGCGCGACCGTATCAACTCGATCGGTAAAAAGAGACGGTGTATTGCTTCTTCTCGAAGTAAACAATATTTTAAATTGGTTCTCTCGGTATACAACACGCGATGAATGCACGGCATGTTATGCCTCTTACTGATTGCACGACCGTATCAACTCGATCGGTAAAGAGACGGTGTATGTATCTACATGAACATTCTAGAATAAGAGTGTGTTTGGATTTAAGAAACCATGTATAATAATTATACAACGCGCGATGAATGCACGGCATGTTATGCATGTTACTGATTGCGCGGCTTACTCAACTTAACATTGACTATAATCGCGAATAAACAATGCATTGTGATATCCGCGCAAGTAATGCTGTTAGAAAAAGAATGTCAAGAATATAGGCTAACCAGATAACTAGGAGATCATTACCGTTTAGCAGATACAATACGGCGCTTCACTTAATCCATCATGATGGTAGACTGGAGGTTTTAATGTGTTTAAATATATACAATCCTTTTTTTTTTCCATAATAAAAACTAGAAATATATTTGTGAAAATATAATAATAATATTCTGCCTCTTGCAGAGGCAATAACTAACAAACCGCATCGGGTTTCGTATATTATAATCATTCATACAAGTCCGATAAAAGTATGACGCGTGAGGGCGCACTTTATTCTATGAAAGGCCATTTTGATTTGTACATTTTTAAACACATATCTGTAAATATTTTAGTTTATAATTGGGTTTTGTTTATAATGTTATGTATTTTATTATACAATTTATTGTAAACTATATTTAAATTTTTGTATAAACTATTAATTTTGTACGTTTTTAGCTTTGTTAATGCATTTTTCAACGGGCGCTAACGGCGTCTCGTAATTTCAGTCACGCTTCGTCGCATTTGCTGTACACAATAATACGACATGAGGCGGTTATAAATTGGGTATAAAAAGTCTAATTTTCTCGTAAAATCCCAAGTTTTGCAAGACGCAACCATCAAGAAATGTTATTACCTATATACATAGAACCTACGGATGAAATTTTATTAGGGTACGTTCTTATACCATGGTGAGGGTGATTTTTTGACTGGACTGACGGTGTCAATATCCATGGGTGTCTAAGCAAACCGTATCCATGTCTCTCTCTCTCTCTCTTTATTTCTTCATCAACATTCTCACAATCACATAAAATTCTGTCGTCGTCGTCGTCATCGCGTTGGAAGAGAGAAAAAACACAATATTTTTTTTTTCTTTCAAACGTTTAATTGTATTATCACTACTATTACTACAATGTTTATTGCGGCATTGAATTGATTATTACTACACTACAATTTTTAGTTTTCTTAATGAATTCGTTGTTACTATTATATTGAGGTAGACGCAACGTTAAAATTGCATTGATTTGTACAATAAATTATAAATAGAAATAATGAAACGTTTAATTATTATTATTATCACTACTACTATTACTACTACTACAATTACGGCATTGATTTGTACAATAAAAAATTACTAACAACAACAAAATTACTACAAAAACAACAACAATGTTTGTTTTTTTTTAAAGTCAATGGATTCGTTGTTTTTTCTTAATATTGCCGCATTGAGGAAGACGCTTTCGTTTTGTCAGTTGTTGGCGCATCTCATCACGCAAAGTATCGGCCATCGAAAGCAAACTGTCTTGAAACGTAGAAACCATATCGGTTTCTCGTTTTTGCATATTTTCTATTACTTGTTGATATTTGATTTCTCTTTCTTCCGATTTGGTGATGTGATTTTGGAATTCTATCAACATGTTATTGAATTGTGTTTGTAAAGTACTCAATTTGGTCTCTGTTTCGCGTAAATCTTGGCGTGCCTGCTCCAATTGGCTTATCAGTTGTTGAATGCCAATGTTAGATGAGGGTAAATTATTTACATCACTAACAAAACCTCTTGTTGAAGGATACTTGTCTATTAGAGAATCTTTTAAGATTCGTTTTCGTTTGTACTCACATTTTTCTTGTAATTTCGTCATTTGATCTGATATCTGAAGAATGTTTATTATGGCAGTCCAATCACTGCTTGCATGTGATTCCATCGCTCGTCCAACAAATCTAGCAAATAGTGTTTTGTTGATTGAATTGGTTTTGGCAATATTCGCAATGGCGGTGGCAACACCATTCTTTTTCTCCGATGCGCACGGTGTGGAAAAGGCACCGTGCAAAGTTATGGGATACTTCATGTCCGCACCGCAGTGATAGGTTCTTTTTTCTTGTTTATGCAATAACAATATACGGTTGTTGTTGGTCACCGTAATTTGCAACTCTTCCAGTTTACCGTTGTCCAATTCGTTATCCAGAGTCAACTCTAGTCGCATGCGTCGTTTTACAGTTATCGGCATGATGGCGGCCGTATAGACAACTCCATTTGGAGTTCTAAGTCGAACGCCATTCATCGGCGGCGACGACGACGACGACGACGACGCAACATCATCATCGCATTGTGGACTGTAGAGACAGCCGAGTGCCATATAGAAACAAATACGTTTCACGTCGCCATTTATTATGTCAAAAATCGGCACGGGCATCGTCGATACATCGGCGCCGACAAAGTCAGCAACACAGTTTTTATTTCGTGAAGAAACGTTCATAAACACGTTGTCCCTACCGTATTGCTGCATTATTGTTTTCCTATTGTCTTCTCCAAGTACACTCATGACTTGATTTTCAATTGTAGATTCGACAAGTCGCGATGATTCCAGAACACTTGCAACAACCGCGTACTCTTCTTCACCGTCCGTACACATCAATAACATTGGCATCTCGTGCATGTGTCCTTTTGCCTTTTGCAAAGATCCGATCATTCGACCGTATGATTGCGTTAGTGTATGTTCAGATCCATCGCAGAAAGCAATTAGTTTACCGAGACTGCCTCGAACATTTATCATCGTGTTTGCCTTTGTTGATTCTTGCGGCGTCGGTGGTGGTGGTGATGGGTGTGGTTGTTGTTCTGATGCTATATCATCTTCTTGTTGGTACTCCATGAAAACTGGTTCGACCGGGTCTTGCAATTCCAACATTGCCGTCTTTAATATGTCGTCGTCTGTTGAATCGAACGCTAATAGGTTTTCTAAAAACATGTCCATATCGCAATGATCCATGATGACTACTGACGAATGCACGGTGAGCGAGTTAACGTATATAAAGACCCAAACAGCCAATCAACGTCCAGCTTGAATAAGCGGTGTTGACTACCATTTGAAGATGATGCGTTGTTTTTTTGTTTTTTTTTTTGTTCACGCTGCTGTTTTTCGTAATGCAATAAGAGTATCGATTAGAGTGTATTTGTGTACGTGTACATTGGAGAGAAAGAGAATGCTTTTGTCATGCAATCTGTTTCCCGTATAGTGGCGAGAAGACCTAACAATTACCTGATTTCAGCTATACTCGTGACTTTATTATGCTGTATTCCATTCGGTATTATAGGAATCGTGTACAGCGTAGATGTAAGTAATCTATTTCCTCTACAACCTCATCCCATCAACACTTTTTTTTAAATTTTTTTTAATCTATTTTAGTTTCTATTCTTTTACTTTTACAGAGTTCGAGAAAGTTCGACTACGGTGACGGTGAGGGTGCAGCCAGATCAGCACGATCGGCAAAGAGATGGTCTATTGCAGGATTGCTGTTTGGAATCATCATCATCGTCGTCGTTTGCATCATATGGACCTTGAACTCAAGTCTACCTAATCATTCCACTCACCCTCCTTCGTTACAAGACATCATGTGATTCAAGCGAGAGGCAGTTGAAAACATTTGTATTTGATAATACATATATAACAGCGTTGTTGTTGTTGAATGATTATGTTTTTTTTTTTTTTCAAAAATAAATAATATGTGCATATAAATAAGAAATGACCAAGTTTAATGCGTTTACAATAAAATACATGCACTGTCCTTGGTGCGTGGGTATTGAAGAATAGTTTTGTCATAAAACTGTTAAAGATCATTTCATACATCGAATGAATGCAATTGTCTTAAACGGCAAGTTAGATATTATAACGCGCCTCCTATAATGCGCACCTTTGGCAACTGTATCGGTATTGAAAATGTTTTGGCATCGTTTGCCATCGTATAATGAACCTTGGTATCAAGTTCTAAACCAATTTCAACTCACCCTCCTTCGTTAAAAGATTATCATGTGATTGAGAGCGGTAGAGGTAATGAATTACTATTTCCTAATTTTATATACTGTAACATCTAAATGAACATTCTAGAATGTGTTTAGATTTTAAGAAACCGTGTATAATAATTATTATAAAAACATTCCAAAAGTATCTATTATTTTTGTTCTAAAGAATTATCGAACGAATGATTGATGATGACCAATGACCATGACACTGTCCTCCTTTGTGCTGGGTGTATTGAAGAATAATTTTCTCATAAAACGGTTAAAGGGTCATTTCATATATCGACCAAATGCAAACGGGTACCAGTTTTCTGTCTCTTTTTTGTTCTAAAGAATTATCGATGACAGATGACCAAGTTGAATGCGTTTACAATAACAGCCACGCACTGTCCTCTTTGGTGCGCGTGTATTGAAGAATAATTTTCTCATAAAACTGTTAAAAGGGTCATTTCATACATCCAATGAATGCAAACGGGTACCAGTTTTCTGTCTCTTTTTTGTTCTAAACAATGATGACAGATGACCAAGTTGAAAGCGTTTACAATAAGAGACATGCATTGTCCATTGGTGCGGGAGTATTGAAGAATGGTTTTGTCATACAACTGTTAAAGGGTCATTTCATACATCGAACCAATGCAATTGTCTTAAACGGCAAGTTAGATAATATATCTCGCCTATAATGCGTGCCTCTGCCACTCGGTATTGAATATGTTTAACCGTCATCATAAAATTTTCCAACATTATACAGTAACATGTACATGGACATTCTAGAATGTGTTTAGATTTTAAGAAACCGTGTATAATAATTATTATAAGAACAATCAGAAACATTCCAAAAGTATGATTAGAAACTGTAATACCAATAGAGTAAGAAGTATCATCTAGAAGGTTACGAACATATCGTATACAAGGAAGAAGAGGGAACGGGTAGTGTTCTCTCTCCGTTTGGGTGAACTGAATGCTTGAAAACATTGACTCGCGCTGTTTCCTAAAGTATGCTATCATTAGAAACTGTAATCGAATAGAATAAGAAGTATGATCTGGAAAGTTATAAACATTATTGTATATATACAACAGGCGACGAATGCACGGCATGTTATGCCTCTTATTGATTGCACGACCGTATCAACTCGATCGGTAAAGAGACGGTGTATGTATCTACATGAACATTCTAGAATAAGAGTGTGTTTGGATTTAAGAAACCATGTATAATAATTATACAACGCGCGATGAATGCACGGCATGTTATGCATGTTACTGATTGCGCGGCTTACTCAACTTAACATTGACTATAATCGCGAATAAACAATGCATTGTGATATCCGCGCAAGTAATGCTGTTAAAAAAAGAATGTCCAGAATATAGGCTAACCAAACAACTAGGAGATCATTACGCTTTAGCAGATACAATACGGCGCTTCACTTAATCCATCATGATGGTAGACTGGAGGTTGTAATGTGTTTAAATATATACAATCCTTTTTTTTTTCCATGATAAAAACTAGAAATACATTTGTGAAAATATAATAATAAAATTCTGCCTCTTGCAGAGGCAATAAACTAACAAACCGCATCGGGTTTCGTATATTAATGCCTTGTATATTATAATCATTCATACAAGTCCGATAAAAGTATGACGCGTGAGGGCGCACTTTATTCTATGAAAGGCCATTTTGATTTGTACATTTTTAAACACATATCTGTAAATATTTTAGTTTATAATTGGGTTTTCTTTATAATTTTATGTATTTTATTATACAATTTATTGTAAACTATATTTAAATTTTTGTATAAACTATTAATTTTGTAGGTTTTTAGCTTTGTTAATGCATTTTTCAACGGGCGCTAACGGCGTCTCGTAATTTCAGTCACGCTTCGTCGCATTCGCTGTACACAATAATACGACATGAGACGGTTATAAATTGGGTATAAAAAGTCTAATTTTCTCGTAAAATCCCAAGTTTTGCAAGACGCAACATCAAGAAATGTTATTACCTATATACATAGAACCTACGGATGAAATTTTATTAGGGTACGTTCTTATACCATGGTGAGGGTGATTTTTTGACTGGACTCAACATTCAATATCCATGGGTGTCTAAGCAAACCGTATCCATGTCTCTCTCTCTCTCTCTCTCTCTTTATCAACATTCTCACAATCACATAACATTCTGTCGTCGTCGTCATCGCGTTGGAAGAGAGAAAAAACACAATATTTTTTTTTTCTTTCAAACGTTTAATTGTATTATCACTACTATTACTACAAATTGCGGCATTGAATTGATTAAACGAATGCAAACGGGTACCAGTTTTCTGTCTCTTTTTTGTTCTAAAGAATTATCGATGACAGATGACCAAGTCGAATGCGTTTACAATAACAGACACGCACTGTCCTCTTTGGTGCGCGTGTATTGAAGAATAATTTTCTCATAAAACTGTTAAAAGGGTCATTTCATACATCCAATGAATGCAAACGGGTACCAGTTTTCTGTCTCTTTTTTGTTCTAAACAATGATGACAGATGACCAAGTTGAAAGCGTTTACAATAAGAGACATGCATTGTCCATTGGTGCGGGAGTATTGAAGAATGGTTTTGTCATACAACTGTTAAAGGGTCATTTCATACATCGAACCAATGCAATTGTCTTAAACGGCAAGTTAGATAATATTATATCTCGCCTATAATGCGTGCCTCTGCCACTCGGTATTGAATATGTTTAACCGTCATCATAAAATTTTCCAACATTATACAGTAACATGTACATGGACATTCTAGAATGTGTTTAGATTTTAAGAAACCGTGTATAATAATTATTATAAGAACAATCAGAAACATTCCAAAAGTATGATTAGAAACTGTAATACCAATAGAGTAAGAAGTATCATCTAGAAGGTTACGAACATATCGTATACAAGAAGAGGGAACGGGTAGTGTTCTCTCTCCGTTTGGGTGAACTGAATGCTTGAAAACATTGACTCGCGCTGTTTCCTGAAGTATGCTATCATTAGAAACTGTAATCGAATAGAATAAGAAGTATGATCTGGAAAGTTATAAACATTATTGTATATATACAACACGCGATGAATGCACGGCATGTTATGCCTGTTACTGATTGCGCGACCGTATCAACTCGATCGGTAAAAAGAGACGGTGTATTGCTTCTTCTCGAAGTAAACAATATTTTAAATTGGTTCTCTCGGTATACAACACGCGATGAATGCACGGCATGTTATGCCTCTTACTGATTGCACGACCGTATCAACTCGATCGGTAAACAGACGGTGTATGTATCTACATGAACATTCTAGAATAAGAGTGTGTTTGGATTTAAGAAACCATGTATAATAATTATACAACGCGCGATGAATGCACGGCATGTTATGCATGTTACTGATTGCGCGGCTTACTCAACTTAACATTGACTATAATCGCGAATAAACAATGCATTGTGATATCCGCGCAAGTAATGCTGTTAGAAAAAGAATGTCAAGAATATAGGCTAACCAGATAACTAGGAGATCATTACCGTTTAGCAGATACAATACGGCGCTTCACTTAATCCATCATGATGGTAGACTGGAGGTTTTAATGTGTTTAAATATATACAATCCTTTTTTTTTTCCATAATAAAAACTAGAAATATATTTGTGAAAATATAATAATAATATTCTGCCTCTTGCAGAGGCAATAACTAACAAACCGCATCGGGTTTCGTATATTATAATCATTCATACAAGTCCGATAAAAGTATGACGCGTGAGGGCGCACTTTATTCTATGAAAGGCCATTTTGATTTGTACATTTTTAAACACATATCTGTAAATATTTTAGTTTATAATTGGGTTTTGTTTATAATGTTATGTATTTTATTATACAATTTATTGTAAACTATATTTAAATTTTTGTATAAACTATTAATTTTGTACGTTTTTAGCTTTGTTAATGCATTTTTCAACGGGCGCTAACGGCGTCTCGTAATTTCAGTCACGCTTCGTCGCATTCGCTGTACACAATAATACGACATGAGGCGGTTATAAATTGGGTATAAAAAGTCTAATTTTCTCGTAAAATCCCAAGTTTTGCAAGACGCAACCATCAAGAAATGTTATTACCTATATACATAGAACCTACGGATGAAATTTTATTAGGGTACGTTCTTATACCATGGTGAGGGTGATTTTTTGACTGGACTGACGGTGTCAATATCCATGGGTGTCTAAGCAAACCGTATCCATGTCTCTCTCTCTCTCTCTTTATTTCTTCATCAACATTCTCACAATCACATAAAATTCTGTCGTCGTCGTCGTCATCGCGTTGGAAGAGAGAAAAAACACAATATTTTTTTTTTCTTTCAAACGTTTAATTGTATTATCACTACTATTACTACAATGTTTATTGCGGCATTGAATTGATTATTACTACACTACAATTTTTAGTTTTCTTAATGAATTCGTTGTTACTATTATATTGAGGTAGACGCAACGTTAAAATTGCATTGATTTGTACAATAAATTATAAATAGAAATAATGAAACGTTTAATTATTATTATTATCACTACTACTATTACTACTACTACAATTACGGCATTGATTTGTACAATAAAAAATTACTAACAACAACAAAATTACTACAAAAACAACAACAATGTTTGTTTTTTTTTAAAGTCAATGGATTCGTTGTTTTTTCTTAATATTGGCGCATTGAGGAAGACGCTTTCGTTTTGTCAGTTGTTGGCGCATCTCATCACGCAAAGTATCGGCCATCGAAAGCAAACTGTCTTGAAACGTAGAAACCATATCGGTTTCTCGTTTTTGCATATTTTCTATTACTTGTTGATATTTGATTTCTCTTTCTTCCGATTTGGTGATGTGATTTTGGAATTCTATCAACATGGTATTGAATTGTGTTTGTAAAGTACTCAATTTGGTTTCTGTTTCACGTAAATCTTGGCGTGCCTGCTCCAATAGGCTTACGAGTTGTTGAATGCCAATGTTAGATGAGGGTAGATTATTTACATCACTAATAAAACTTCTCGTTGATGGATACTTGTCCATTAGAGAATCTTTTAAGATTCGTTTTCGTTTGTACTCACATTTTTCTTTTAATACCGTCATTTGATCTGATATCTGAAGAATGTTTATTATGGCAGTCCAATCACTGCTTGCATGTGATTCCATCGCTCGTCCAACAAATCTAGCAAATAGTGTTTTGTTGATTGAATTGGTTTTGGCAATATTCGCAATGGCGGTGGCAACACCATTCTTTTTCTCCGATGCGCACGGTGTGGAAAAGGCACCGTGCAAAGTTATGGGATACTTCATGTCCGCACCGCAGTGATAGGTTCTTTTTTCTTGTTTATGCAATAACAATATACGGTTGTTGTTGGTCACCGTAATTTGCAACTCTTCCAGTTTACCGTTGTCCAATTCGTTTTCCAGGGTCAACTCTAGTCAACTCTAGTCGCATGCGTCGTTTTACAGTTATCGGCATGATGGCGACCGTATGATTGCGTTAGTGTATGTTCAGATCCATCGCAGAAAGCAATTAGTTTACCGAGACTGCCTCGAACATTTATCATCGTGTTTGCCTTTGTTGATTCTTGCGGCGTCGGTGGTGGTGGTGGTGATGGGTGTGGTTGTTGTTCTTATGCTATATCATCTTCTTGTTGGTACTCCATGAAAACTGGTTCGACCCGGTCGAACCAGTTTTCAATTCCAACATTGCCCTCTTTAATATGTCGTCGTCTGTTGAATTGAACGCTAATAGGTTTTCTAAAAACATGTCCATATCGCAATGATCCATGATGACTACTGACGAATGCACGGTGAGCGAGTTAACGTATATATAGACCCAAACAGCCAATCAACGTCCAGCTTGAATAAGCGGTGTTGACTACCATTTGAAGATGATTCGTTGTTTTTTTGTTTTTTTTTTGTTCACGCTGCTGTTTTTCGTAATGCAATAAGAGTATCGATTAGAGTGTATTTGTGTACGTGTACATTGGAGAGAAAGAGAATGCTTTTGTCATGCAATCTGTTTCCCGTATAGTGGCGAGAAGACCTAACAATTACCTGATTTCAGCTATACTCGTGACTTTATTATGCTGTATTCCATTCGGTATTATAGGAATCGTGTACAGCGTAGATGTAAGTAATCTATTTCCTCTACAACCTCATCCCATCACCACGTTTTTTTAAATTTTTTTTAATCTATTTTAGTTTCTATTCTTTTACTTTTACAGAGTTCGAGAAAGTTCGACTACGGTGACGGTGAGGGTGCAGCCAGATCAGCACGATCGGCAAAGAGATGGTCTATTGCAGGATTGCTGTTTGGAATCATCATCATCGTCGTCGTTTGCATCATATGGACCTTGAACTCAAGTCTACCTAATCATTCCACTCACCCTCCTTCGTTACAAGATATCATGTGATTCAAGCGAGAGGCAGTTGAAAACATTTGTATTTGATAATACATATATAACAGCGTTGTTGTTGTTGAATGATTATGTTTTTTTTTTTTTCAAAAATAAATAATATGTGCATATAAATAATTTTTTTCTGTCTTGCATTTTGGTACACGCATTGTAATAATGTAATGATTTTGTTGTGGTAGTTTTTTTTTTTCTAAAGAATTATCGAACGAATGCTAAATGACCAAGTTTAATGCGTTTACAATAAAATACATGCACTGTCCTTGGTGCGTGGGTATTGAAGAATAGTTTTGTCATAAAACTGTTAAAGATCATTTCATACATCGAATGAATGCAATTGTCTTAAACGGCAAGTTAGATATTATAACGCGCCTCCTATAATGCGCACCTTTGGCAACTGTATCGGTATTGAAAATGTTTTGGCATCGTTTGCCATCGTATAATGAACCTTGGTATCAAGTTCTAAACCAATTTCAACTCACCCTCCTTCGTTAAAAGATTATCATGTGATTGAGAGCGGTAGAGGTAATGAATTACTATTTCCTAATTTTATATACTGTAACATCTAAATGAACATTCTAGAATGTGTTTAGATTTTAAGAAACCGTGTATAATAATTATTATAAAAACATTCCAAAAGTATCTATTATTTTTGTTCTAAAGAATTATCGAACGAATGATTGATGATGACCAATGACCATGACACTGTCCTCCTTTGTGCTGGGTGTATTGAAGAATAATTTTCTCATAAAACGGTTAAAGGGTCATTTCATATATCGACCAAATGCAAACGGGTACCAGTTTTCTGTCTCTTTTTTGTTCTAAAGAATTATCGATGACAGATGACCAAGTTGAATGCGTTTACAATAACAGCCACGCACTGTCCTCTTTGGTGCGCGTGTATTGAAGAATAATTTTCTCATAAAACTGTTAAAAGGGTCATTTCATACATCCAATGAATGCAAACGGGTACCAGTTTTCTGTCTCTTTTTTGTTCTAAACAATGATGACAGATGACCAAGTTGAAAGCGTTTACAATAAGAGACATGCATTGTCCATTGGTGCGGGAGTATTGAAGAATGGTTTTGTCATACAACTGTTAAAGGGTCATTTCATACATCGAACCAATGCAATTGTCTTAAACGGCAAGTTAGATAATATATCTCGCCTATAATGCGTGCCTCTGCCACTCGGTATTGAATATGTTTAACCGTCATCATAAAATTTTCCAACATTATACAGTAACATGTACATGGACATTCTAGAATGTGTTTAGATTTTAAGAAACCGTGTATAATAATTATTATAAGAACAATCAGAAACATTCCAAAAGTATGATTAGAAACTGTAATACCAATAGAGTAAGAAGTATCATCTAGAAGGTTACGAACATATCGTATACAAGGAAGAAGAGGGAACGGGTAGTGTTCTCTCTCCGTTTGGGTGAACTGAATGCTTGAAAACATTGACTCGCGCTGTTTCCTAAAGTATGCTATCATTAGAAACTGTAATCGAATAGAATAAGAAGTATGATCTGGAAAGTTATAAACATTATTGTATATATACAACAGGCGACGAATGCACGGCATGTTATGCCTCTTATTGATTGCACGACCGTATCAACTCGATCGGTAAAGAGACGGTGTATGTATCTACATGAACATTCTAGAATAAGAGTGTGTTTGGATTTAAGAAACCATGTATAATAATTATACAACGCGCGATGAAAGCACGGCATGTTATGCATGTTACTGATTGCGCGGCCTTCCTTTTCAGCTCGATTGGTAAGGAGACGGTGTATTGCTTCTTCTCGAAGTAAAAAAAAAAAAAAGATTTTCATCCGTTCTCTCGATATACAACCCACGACAAATGCACGGCATGTTATGCCTCTTATTGATTGCACGACCTTATCAGTTAGTTCGGTAAAGAGACGGTGTATGTATCTACATGAACATTCTAGAATAAGAGTGTTTTTGGATTTAAGAAACCATGTATAATAATTATACAACACGCGATGAATGCACGGCATGTTATGCCTGTTACTGATTGCGCGGCCTTATCAGCTCATTCGGTAAAGAGACGGTGTATTGCTTCTTCTCGAAGTAAAAAAAAAAAAAAATATTTTCATTTGTTCTCTCGATATACAACACACGACGAATGCACGGCATGTTATGCCTCTTATTGATTGCACGATCGACCTTATCAGTTCATTCGGTAAAGAGACGGTGTATGTATCTACATGAACATTCTAGAATAAGAGTGTGTTTGGATTTAAGAAACCATGTATAATAATTATACAACACGCGATGAATGCACGGCATGTTATGCCTGTTATTCATTGCGCGACCGTATCAACTCGATCGGAAAAGAGACGATGTATTGCTTATTCTCGAAGTAAAAAAAAAAATATTTTCATTTGTTCTCTCGGTATACAACACGCGATGAATGCACGGCATGTTATGCCTCTTATTGATTGCACGACCGTATCAGTTAGTTCGGTAAAGAGACGGTGTATGTATCTACATGAACATTCTAGAATAAGAGTGTGTTTGGATTTAAGAAACCATGTATAATAATTATACAACACGCGATGAATGCACGGCATGTTATGCCTGTTATTCATTGCGCGACCGTATCAACTCGATCGGTAAAGAGACGGTGTATTGCTTATTCTCGAAGTAAAAAAAAAAAAATGTTCATTTGTTCTCTCGATATACAACCCACGACAAATGCACGGCATGTTATGCCTCTTATTGATTGCACGACCTTATCAGTTAGTTCGGTAAAGAGACGGTGTATGTATCTACATGAACATTCTAGAATAAGAGTGTGTTTGGATTTAAGAAACCATGTATAATAATTATACAACACGCGATGAATGCACGCCATGTTATGCCTGATACTGATTGCACGGCCTTATCAGCTCATTCGGTAAAGAGACGGTGTATTGCTTATTCTCGAAGTAAACAATATTTTCATTTGTTCTCTTGATATACAACAGGCGACGAATGCACGGCATGTTATGCCTCTTATTGATTGCACGACCGTATCAACTCGATCGGTAAAGAGACGGTGTATGTATCTACATGAACATTCTAGAATAAGAGTGTGTTTGGATTTAAGAAACCATGTAGGCCTATAATAATTAATATAAGAACAATCAGGACCATTCCTGAAGTATGCTATCATTAGAAACTGTAATCGAATAGAATAAGAAGTATGATCTGGAAAGTTATAAACATTATTGTATATATACAACAGGCGACGAATGCACGGCATGTTATGCCTCTTATTGATTGCACAACCGTATCAACTCGATCGGTAAAGAGACGGTGTATGTATCTACATGAACATTCTAGAATAAGAGTGTGTTTGGATTTAAGAAACCATGTATAATAATTATACAACACGCGATGAATGCACGGCATGTTATGCCTGTTATTCATTGCGCGACCGTATCAACTCGATCGGTAAAGAGACGGTGTATTGCTTATTCTCGAAGTAAAAAAAAAAAAATGTTCATTTGTTCTCTCGATATACAACCCACGACAAATGCACGGCATGTTATGCCTCTTATTGATTGCACGACCTTATCAGTTAGTTCGGTAAAGAGACGGTGTATGTATCTACATGAACATTCTAGAATAAGAGTGTGTTTGGATTTAAGAAACCATGTATAATAATTATACAACACGCGATGAATGCACGCCATGTTATGCCTGTTACTGATTGCACGGCCTTATCAGCTCATTCGGTAAAGAGACGGTGTATTGCTTATTCTCGAAGTAAACAATATTTTCATTTGTTCTCTTGATATACAACAGGCGACGAATGCACGGCATGTTATGCCTCTTATTGATTGCACGACCGTATCAACTCGATCGGTAAAGAGACGGTGTATGTATCTACATGAACATTCTAGAATAAGAGTGTGTTTGGATTTAAGAAACCATGTAGGCCTATAATAATTAATATAAGAACAATCAGGACCATTCCTGAAGTATGCTATCATTAGAAACTGTAATCGAATAGAATAAGAAGTATGATCTGGAAAGTTATAAACATTATTGTATATATACAACAGGCGACGAATGCACGGCATGTTATGCCTCTTATTGATTGCACAACCGTATCAACTCGATCGGTAAAGAGACGGTGTATGTATCTACATGAACATTCTAGAATAAGAGTGTGTTTGGATTTAAGAAACCATGTATAATAATTATACAACACGCGATGAATGCACGGCATGTTATGCATGTTACTGATTGCGCGGCCTTCCTTATCAGCTCCATTGGTAAGGAGACGGTGTATTGCTTCTTCTCGAAGTAAAAAAAAAAAAAAAAAATATTTTCATCCGTTCTCTCGATATACAACACACGACGTATGCACGGCATGTTATGCCTCTTATTGATTGCACGACCTTATCAGTTAGTTCGGTAAAGAGACGGTGTATGTATCTACATGAACATTATAGAATAAGAGTGTGTTTGGATTTAAGAAACCATGTATAGGCCTAATAATTATACAACACGCGATGAATGCACGGCATGTTATGCCTGTTACTGATTGCACGGCCTTATCAACTCGATCGGTAAAGAGACGGTGTATTGCTTATTCTCGAAGTAAACAATATTTTCATTTGTTCTCTCGGTATACAACACGCGATGAATGCACGGCATGTTATGCCTCTTATTGATTGCACGACCGTATCAACTCGATCGGTAAAGAGACGGTGTATGTATCTACATGAACATTCTAGAATAAGAGTGTGTTTGGATTTAAGAAACCATGTAGGCCTATAATAATTAATATAAGAACAATCAGGACCATTCCTGAAGTATGCTATCATTAGAAACTGTAATCGAATAGAATAAGAAGTATGATCTGGAAAGTTATAAACATTATTGTATATATACAACAGGCGACGAATGCACGGCATGTTATGCCTCTTATTGATTGTACGACCTTATCAGTTCATTCGGTAAAGAGACGGTGTATGTATCTACATGAACATTCTAGAATAAGAGTGTGTTTGGATTTAAGAAACCATGTATAATAATTATACAACACGCGATGAATGCACGGCATGTTATGCATGTTACTGATTGCGCGGCCTTCCTTACAGCTCCATTGGTAAGGAGACGGTGTATTGCTTCTTCTCGAAGTAAAAAAAAAAAAAAAAGATTTTCATCCGTTCTCTCGATATACAACCCACGACAAATGCACGGCATGTTATGCCTCTTATTGATTGCACGACCTTATCAGTTCATTCGGTAAAGAGACGGTGTATGTATCTACATGAACATTCTAGAATAAGAGTGTGTTTGGATTTAAGAAACCATGTATAATAATTATACAACACGCGATGAATGCACGCCATGTTATGCCTGTTACTGATTGCACGGCCTTATCAGCTCATTCGGTAAAGAGACGGTGTATTGCTTATTCTCGAAGTAAACAATATTTTCATTTGTTCTCTTGATATACAACAGGCGACGAATGCACGGCATGTTATGCCTCTTATTGATTGCACGACCGTATCAACTCGATCGGTAAAGAGACGGTGTATGTATCTACATGAACATTCTAGAATAAGAGTGTGTTTGGATTTAAGAAACCATGTAGGCCTATAATAATTAATATAAGAACAATCAGGACCATTCCTGAAGTATGCTATCATTAGAAACTGTAATCGAATAGAATAAGAAGTATGATCTGGAAAGTTATAAACATTATTGTATATATACAACAGGCGACGAATGCACGGCATGTTATGCTAGCAGGGTAACTTAGCACTTTTTTTGTGCACTTTGTGACAAAAGCACCAAATTTGGCACAAACCTTCTTTAGGGTATATCTAACAATCCTAGAAGGGGTGCCCAAAAATCGGAACAATTTAACGACGTCATTTGGACCACGCCCTTTTTTTAGTATTACGTAATTAGGTGAAAACTTAAATCTTCGTATATACATACCAAGTTTGGTATCAAATAAAAACTCATGACATGTACATTGCAATACACACATAAAAAATATATGATTTCTCTTCAGACGGAATATATAGGTCAAATAATGTAATTTTCTGTCATATTGAAGGGTATTTCAATCAAAACGTGCCAATATTGTGCTATGTTATGAACATTGTAGTTATAAGAACAACAACATTCATTTTTGTAATAGTACTAATATATATTTATCCTGTACCAGTTACTTTCCTTTAACATAATATTAGGAACCACTGAAAAAAAGTATTTAAAACATATACTGTATCAAACTTGGCTCAATAACCACTGGACTATTAATAAACCGACAAAAGACCATTTGACTGACAATTATGGCGTTAGCATCCATAACAATACATGGAGGTGATTATCAACTTTACTTTTATGAAATTATTTATCTGGAAACAAACGCTTATAATGGTACAGAGTTGCTAGATGACGAACAAGTTCTACGGCATGGGTAACAAGACCAGTGCACTGCTGAACGACACTTGCAGTTCCCTGAGCAAAAAGGCAACTTTTTGCAGCCACACTTTAGCAATTCCCTACATGCCTTGGATGCTTCAGGTAGTATTGTCCAGACTGGTGTTCATGTACTGCCGGTTTTAGTCCAACCAAAGTCTTCTGGTGATGGAGCATTCTGCTGTGGCTGTAGACTGGTGGTCCAAATGCTTGCTTGGTATATGGATCTGTTGGAATGCTGTAAAAGTGCATCCTGCAATAAACAATTTAAAGATTGGTGTTACCTTTTAATGAAAGAAAAACATGAATCTGATAATAAATTATTAAACGACAATTGACAATTATATGGAAGCTCCCCTTACCTGTGTAGGAGGAATGTTGTCCATTGTCCGTGCCTTTCTTGAAAAAAGATCTTGTCTTAGCTTAGTAACACTTCTTAAAGTACTTGTCTTGTCGTATAGATGACATGTAAACTCCTCTAGCAACTGGAATTGAGATGAGTTGACTCCTAGAAATTTGAAAGGTGTGCCATGAAAAGAAAGGCTTCTGTGACTGCTGGAAATGAGTTCCACGTCTCCCATGCGGAGTGTTTTGATTTTCCGAAGAACTGGGATGTAGTATCGGACCCAGTAAATGCATGAAAAACTGGCAGCCCTCTTGACTTATCCTCTCCTAGGTTATGGCAGATGGTATTTATATTAAAATATTGGAAGTGCTTACGCATGCCAAATGCGACCCAGATACACGTACCAAGATAACAGGCTATTAGATTGCAGAAAATACCAACCAGGATAACAACGACATCAGTATCAACTGTACGCACCAAAATAACCCTGCTACCTTTCTTTAAGGCATCATCAATGTGAATGCACATCCTGGAGTCGGCCTCTTCATGGTCGCAGATTGACATAGGTTGAGTAGATGTCAACATACAACAGACTTGCCTACAGGACATATATCAAGAATTACTTACTAATTTAATATGCCTTTTTAATTAATTATTGGTATGAAACTGTATAAGTAAATTAATCGTTTGGTTACAAACAAAATAAATTAGTATGTATCATAATAAAACTTACCTGATGTAATGTAAACTTCTTTGCAGTCAGAGTAATCATGGGTAGACACCTTTGTAGTTAAAAAGTTAAATAACTCCTCTTTATTTACTGGATCTTTCAGAAAGTCTGGAAAATTCCCTGGAATCTTTGTTTGTCCCCCAACTTTCCTCTTGACCCCTTTTCCTCTTTTTTCTCCTGTAGACTGCTTAAGACTATCTGTTCTGTAAGTGTCCCACACTATATCAATTCTGTTACTATTCTGCAGCTGCTGTCTGGTCCACGGTAGAAAGACCTGTCATACAAATGATACAAGAATAACGATCCGCATATAGAAGTGACCAATTATGTGGTGGTTAAACAATAGATACAATCCTGAATGCAAAGAAATGTACTCACCTTATCACCGTAGTCATCAAATGTAAATGCATGGTTGCTGGAAAGGGCATGGACAATAGCAGCTCTGTCAAACACCTTTACGTCAAAATATGTAGGAGGTTCAGGCTGGCCTCAGTCTCAAAATGCTGTAGCAACTCAGACTTCTTAGTTGGTAGTCGAAGCTTTCCATTTACTGCCAAAGAGGGTTGCCATGGCTGGTTTTCATGCATGAAGAAGTCTTCCAAATCTCCATCACTAGATTGACTTGCAATATACAGTTGACTGAATAGGCTGCAGTCACTTTTTAAACTCTTAACTTGTTGCTTTGTTTTGGACACTGATTTTGACCATGGTGTGTTGAACAACGGCAGCTTATTCTGTTTGATGGCTTGTCGAGAATAACTTCCTTGAAATATTTTTGGTACTGGGTAGTACCTACATCCTGAATTGTACGAACTGTCACTACTGCACTTTCATTGGCACAATCTCGAGCATCCAAGACCAGAAGTTCTGAACAATTATCGAGGAATGGGTTGCCTGCATTGCTCAAGGAACTGCAAGTGCCGTTCAGCAGGTCTTTTTTGCACTGGTCTTTGTTACCCATGCCGTGGAACTTGTTCATTATAAGTGTTTGTTTCCAGATAAATAATTTCATAAAGTAAAGTTGATAATCACCTCCATGTATTGTTATGGATGCTAACGCCATAATTGTCAGTCAAATGGTCTTTTGTCTGTTTACTTAGTCCAGTGATTATTGAGCCAAGTTTGATACAGTATATGTTTATATACTTTTTTTCAGTGGTTCCTAATATTATGTTAAAGGAAAGTAACTGATACAGGATAAATATATATTAGTACTGTAGTTCTATTACAAAAATGAATGTTGTTGTTCTTATAACTACAATGTTCATAACATAGCCCAATATTGGCGCGTTTTGATTGAAATCCCCTTCAATATGACAGAAAATTACATTATTTGACCTATATATTCCGTCTGAAGAGAAATCATATATTTGTTATGTGTGTATTGCAATGTACATGTCATGAGTTTTAATTTGATACCAAACTTGGTATGTATATACAAAGATTTAAGTTTTCACCTAATTACGTAATACTAAAAAAAGGGCGTGGTCCAAATGACGTCGTTAAATTGTTCCGATTTTCGGGCACCCCTTCTAGGATGGTTAGATATACCCTAAAGAAGGTTTGTGCCAAATTTGGTGCTTTTGTCACAAAATGCACAATCTTCATAAAAAATGGAAGTTAGCAACCCTGCTATGCCTCTTATTGATTGCACAACCGTATCAACTCGATCGGTAAAGAGACGGTGTATGTATCTACATGAACATTCTAGAATAAGAGTGTGTTTGGATTTAAGAAACCATGTATAATAATTATACAACACGCGATGAATGCACGGCATGTTATGCATGTTACTGATTGCGCGGCCTTCCTTATCAGCTCCATTGGTAAGGAGACGGTGTATTGCTTCTTCTCGAAGTAAAAAAAAAAAATAAAAAATATTTTCATCCGTTCTCTCGATATACAACACACGACGTATGCACGGCATGTTATGCCTCTTATTGATTGCACGACCTTATCAGTTAGTTCGGTAAAGAGACGGTGTATGTATCTACATGAACATTATAGAATAAGAGTGTGTTTGGATTTAAGAAACCATGTATAGGCCTAATAATTATACAACACGCGATGAATGCACGGCATGTTATGCCTGTTACTGATTGCACGGCCTTATCAACTCGATCGGTAAAGAGACGGTGTATTGCTTATTCTCGAAGTAAACAATATTTTCATTTGTTCTCTCGGTATACAACACGCGATGAATGCACGGCATGTTATGCCTCTTATTGATTGCACGACCGTATCAACTCGATCGGTAAAGAGACGGTGTATGTATCTACATGAACATTCTAGAATAAGAGTGTGTTTGGATTTAAGAAACCATGTAGGCCTATAATAATTAATATAAGAACAATCAGGACCATTCCTGAAGTATGCTATCATTAGAAACTGTAATCGAATAGAAGAAGAAGTATGATCTGGAAAGTTATAAACATTATTGTATATATACAACAGGCGACGAATGCACGGCATGTTATGCCTCTTATTGATTGCACGACCTTATCAGTTCATTCGGTAAAGAGACGGTGTATGTATCTACATGAACATTCTAGAATAAGAGTGTGTTTGGATTTAAGAAACCATGTATAATAATTATACAACACGCGATGAATGCACGGCATGTTATGCATGTTACTGATTGCGCGGCCTTCCTTACAGCTCCATTGGTAAGGAGACGGTGTATTGCTTCTTCTCGAAGTAAAAAAAAAAAAAAAAGATTTTCATCCGTTCTCTCGATATACAACCCACGACAAATGCACGGCATGTTATGCCTCTTATTGATTACACGACCTTATCAGTTCATTCGGTAAAGAGACGGTGTATGTATCTACATGAACATTCTAGAATAAGAGTGTGTTTGGATTTAAGAAACCATGTATAATAATTATACAACACGCGATGAATGCACGGCATGTTATGCATGTTACTGATTGCGCGGCCTTCCTTATCAGCTCCATTGGTAAGGAGACGGTGTATTGCTTCTTCTCGAAGTAAAAAAAAAAAAAAAGATTTTCATTTGTTCTCTCGATATACAACAGGCGACGAATGCACGGCATGTTATGCCTCTTATTGATTGCACGACCTTATCAGTTCATTCGGTAAAGAGACGGTGTATGTATCTACATGAACATTCTAGAATAAGAGTGTGTTTGGATTTAAGAAACCATGTATAATAATTATACAACACGCGATGAATGCACGGCATGTTATGCCTGTTACTGATTGCGCGGCCTTATCAGCTCGATTGGTAAGGAGACGGTGTATTGCTTCTTCTAGAAGTAAAAAAAAAAAAAAAAAGATTTTCATCCGTTCTCTCGATATACAACCCACGACAAATGCACGGCATGTTATGCCTCTTATTGATTGCACGACCTTATCAGTTAGTTCGGTAAAGAGACGGTGTATGTATCTACATGAACATTCTAGAATAAGAGTGTGTTTGGATTTAAGAAACCATGTATAATAATTATACAACACGCGATGAATGCACGGCATGTTATGCCTGTTACTGATTGCGCGACCGTATCAACTCGATCGGTAAAGAGACGGTGTATTGCTTATTCTCGAAGTAAACAATATTTTCATTTGTTCTCTCGATATACAACACACGACGAATGCACGGCATGTTATGCCTGTTACTGATTGCACGACCTTATCAACTCGATCGGTAAAGAGACGGTGTATTGCTTATTCTCGAAGTAAACAATATTTTCATTTGTTCTCTCGGTATACAACACGCGATGAATGCACGGCATGTTATGCCTCTTATTGATTGCACGACCGTATCAACTCGATCGGTAAAGAGACGGTGTATGTATCTACATGAACATTCTAGAATAAGAGTGTGTTTGGATTTAAGAAACCATGTAGGCCTATAATAATTAATATAAGAACAATCAGGACCATTCCTGAAGTATGCTATCATTAGAAACTGTAATCGAATAGAATAAGAAGTATGATCTGGAAAGTTATAAACATTATTGTATATATACAACAGGCGACGAATGCACGGCATGTTATGCCTCTTATTGATTGTACGACCTTATCAGTTCATTCGGTAAAGAGACGGTGTATGTATCTACATGAACATTCTAGAATAAGAGTGTGTTTGGATTTAAGAAACCATGTATAATAATTATACAACACGCGATGAATGCACGGCATGTTATGCATGTTACTGATTGCGCGGCCTTCCTTACAGCTCCATTGGTAAGGAGACGGTGTATTGCTTCTTCTCGAAGTAAAAAAAAAAAAAAAAGATTTTCATCCGTTCTCTCGATATACAACCCACGACAAATGCACGGCATGTTATGCCTCTTATTGATTGCACGACCTTATCAGTTCATTCGGTAAAGAGACGGTGTATGTATCTACATGAACATTCTAGAATAAGAGTGTGTTTGGATTTAAGAAACCATGTATAATAATTATACAACACGCGATGAATGCACGCCATGTTATGCCTGTTACTGATTGCACGGCCTTATCAGCTCATTCGGTAAAGAGACGGTGTATTGCTTATTCTCGAAGTAAACAATATTTTCATTTGTTCTCTTGATATACAACAGGCGACGAATGCACGGCATGTTATGCCTCTTATTGATTGCACGACCGTATCAACTCGATCGGTAAAGAGACGGTGTATGTATCTACATGAACATTCTAGAATAAGAGTGTGTTTGGATTTAAGAAACCATGTAGGCCTATAATAATTAATATAAGAACAATCAGGACCATTCCTGAAGTATGCTATCATTAGAAACTGTAATCGAATAGAATAAGAAGTATGATCTGGAAAGTTATAAACATTATTGTATATATACAACAGGCGACGAATGCACGGCATGTTATGCCTCTTATTGATTGCACAACCGTATCAACTCGATCGGTAAAGAGACGGTGTATGTATCTACATGAACATTCTAGAATAAGAGTGTGTTTGGATTTAAGAAACCATGTATAATAATTATACAACACGCGATGAATGCATGGCATGTTATGCATGTTACTGATTGCGCGGCCTTCCTTATCAGCTCCATTGGTAAGGAGACGGTGTATTGCTTCTTCTCGAAGTAAAAAAAAAAAAATAAAAAATATTTTCATCCGTTCTCTCGATATACAACACACGACGTATGCACGGCATGTTATGCCTCTTATTGATTGCACGACCTTATCAGTTAGTTCGGTAAAGAGACGGTGTATGTATCTACATGAACATTATAGAATAAGAGTGTGTTTGGATTTAAGAAACCATGTATAGGCCTAATAATTATACAACACGCGATGAATGCACGGCATGTTATGCCTGTTACTGATTGCACGGCCTTATCAACTCGATCGGTAAAGAGACGGTGTATTGCTTATTCTCGAAGTAAACAATATTTTCATTTGTTCTCTCGGTATACAACACGCGATGAATGCACGGCATGTTATGCCTCTTATTGATTGCACGACCGTATCAACTCGATCGGTAAAGAGACGGTGTATGTATCTACATGAACATTCTAGAATAAGAGTGTGTTTGGATTTAAGAAACCATGTAGGCCTATAATAATTAATATAAGAACAATCAGGACCATTCCTGAAGTATGCTATCATTAGAAACTGTAATCGAATAGAATAAGAAGTATGATCTGGAAAGTTGTAAACATTATTGTATATATACAACAGGCGACGAATGCACGGCATGTTATGCCTCTTATTGATTGCACGACCTTATCAGTTCATTCGGTAAAGAGACGGTGTATGTATCTACATGAACATTCTAGAATAAGAGTGTGTTTGGATTTAAGAAACCATGTATAATAATTATACAACACGCGATGAATGCACGGCATGTTATGCATGTTACTGATTGCGCGGCCTTCCTTACAGCTCCATTGGTAAGGAGACGGTGTATTGCTTCTTCTCGAAGTAAAAAAAAAAAAAAAAGATTTTCATCCGTTCTCTCGATATACAACCCACGACAAATGCACGGCATGTTATGCCTCTTATTGATTACACGACCTTATCAGTTCATTCGGTAAAGAGACGGTGTATGTATCTACATGAACATTCTAGAATAAGAGTGTGTTTGGATTTAAGAAACCATGTATAATAATTATACAACACGCGATGAATGCACGGCATGTTATGCATGTTACTGATTGCGCGGCCTTCCTTTTCAGCTCCATTGGTAAGGAGACGGTGTATTGCTTCTTCTCGAAGTAAAAAAAAAAAAAAAGATTTTCATTTGTTCTCTCGATATACAACAGGCGACGAATGCACGGCATGTTATGCCTCTTATTGATTGCACGACCTTATCAGTTCATTCGGTAAAGAGACGGTGTATGTATCTACATGAACATTCTAGAATAAGAGTGTGTTTGGATTTAAGAAACCATGTATAATAATTATACAACACGCGATGAATGCACGGCATGTTATGCCTGTTACTGATTGCGCGGCCTTATCAGCTCGATTGGTAAGGAGACGGTGTATTGCTTCTTCTAGAAGTAAAAAAAAAAAAAAAAAGATTTTCATCCGTTCTCTCGATATACAACCCACGACAAATGCACGGCATGTTATGCCTCTTATTGATTGCACGACCTTATCAGTTAGTTCGGTAAAGAGACGGTGTATGTATCTACATGAACATTCTAGAATAAGAGTGTGTTTGGATTTAAGAAACCATGTATAATAATTATACAACACGCGATGAATGCACGGCATGTTATGCCTGTTACTGATTGCGCGACCGTATCAACTCGATCGGTAAAGAGACGGTGTATTGCTTATTCTCGAAGTAAACAATATTTTCATTTGTTCTCTCGATATACAACACACGACGAATGCACGGCATGTTATGCCTGTTACTGATTGCACGACCTTATCAGCTCATTCGGTAAAGAGACGGTGTATTGCTTATTCTCGAAGTAAACAATATTTTCATTTGTTCTCTCGATATACAACGCACGACGAATGCACGGCATGTTATGCCTCTTATTGATTGCACGACCTTATCAGTTCATTCGGTAAAGAGACGGTGTATGTATTTACATGAACATTCTAGAATAAGAGTGTGTTTGGATTTAAGAAACCATGTATAATAATTAATATAAGAACAATCAGGATCATTCCTGAAGTATGCTATCATTAGAAACTGTAATCGAATAGAAAAAGAAGTATGATCTGGAAAGTTATAAACGTTATTGTATATAAGGGGGAAATATGTTCTCTCTTTTTGAAAACATTGACGCACGCTGTCATTAGGCGTCGAAGTAAAGCTTTTATTTTTTTCTAAAACATTATCGAACGAATTCTAGATGGCCAAGTTGCTTGCGCGCTATCCTTCTTGTTGTGAACGTGAACTTTTAGAAACGAAATTTTTTTACAATAACAGTACACGGTGTTCTCGGTTAAAGTTGTTTTCTTTTTTTAATAAACTCTTTTCAAAACAAAACTAATATAGATCGTCGAATGCTATGATTTATTATTGAAGAAACGTACTCTACCGTACACCTTTTATAAATACGAATGCTATAGTTTTGACTTTCATTGCCATAGACTGATTTTGTTTTTTAAGTCGATTCTTCCACTTTTTTCCAATGCATTCATTAATGATTGTAGTTTGTCTGATTTTTGGCAGCATGAATCTCTCTTGCGCCATATAACAAGCATTTCTTGATTACGTTCCCGACTACAAATGTAATGAGCCTGACGTAAATCTTGTTGTTGAGCGAGTGAAATTCCTAAATATGTTGCTATCATTGACCAATCATTGCCCAGCTCTCTTGCCAACTCGGAAATACGCAGATCTGTGAGTGGTCCAAAGTCTTCACCTGAAACACACACAAAAAAAAATTAAAAAAAATAAGCTATTATAAATTTTTTATTTATTTATTTTTTTAAATTTTTTAATTTTTGTCATTTCTCAAGAATCATAATACCTTCGGTGAGCGTTTCACTCTGATCGTTGTTTTCATACACTATCTTTAATTCATCGTTGAAATGCGCTGACCGAGCACGTTTCAATGCTGAATATGACTCCTCGGCAACATGCCTTTTAAAATTGTTCAACTTGGCATCAAAACCATCAGATACCTGGTTAATGTACAAGTTTTTGGCTTTAGACGTAGCATACCCCTGGTCTCCAATTAAGCCCTGTTCTGAATCCATAACCAAACTTATGAAACGTGTGTGGGTGTGTGTGTGTGTGTGTGTGTGTGTGTGCGCGCAAATTAATAATACACCAGCTGCACAGGCTCATTTACATAACATAGCGGTCATCACAAACGCAAATCCTAGACCGGAACCGTACAAACGGGATTGTTGACAGAGAATCATTCCGGTACTATAAATTGATGTGCGTATAAACGAGAAAGTCACTTCAAAAAAAGAAATATTGTTGAACAAGATGTTAAAGAGAAACGGTGGTTTTGATGTTGATAAATTGATCGTTTTGGCCAAAAATTATTTGGAAAACGAGGAAAAAGTTGAACGTGAATATCCGGAAACATTTAGCAACGCAGAATTGAAAACTGAAATCAAGAATCAAGTTGATAAGGTGAAATGTCGCAGCGCCAAGTCATTACACAATCTGCTCGTGGGCATGTTTGAAGACGGCCACGTGAATGAGGGCCGCATTATTGTCACACTTCACGTTGCACGTGAATTTGCTAGTTCCAGTAAAAACAAGGAGGAATATTCTGAAACGTTAACCACATTTCTTAAGCAGTTATTGAAGTGAGTAATATTAGCGATCATATTGTGTGTGTGCGTGCGTGTTGCTGTAGTATTGCGATGGCGTCCAGACGCAGGCACGGTTCTAATGAACGTCACGAAGACAGTAAGAAAGTAAGAAAACTTGATACTGTGTGGATATCATCTGATGATGAAGATGATGATGATGATGGACCTTCAACGTTAGCAAAATCTGCTACCGTAACACCTTTAAATTATGAAATATTTCAACGGCCGCCGAATAACGTGCCCGAAATTGATTCGGAGACTGAAGTTCAACCGGAGCAGCAGCAGCATGCAGGTGATGTATACGACGACGGGTTTTTGGAACGTGATACCGATTCGTCGTACAGAGTACAACACGACGACTCAAAAAATAAGATAAGAAATCTTCATTTTGTAAAAGATAAAGTAAGCGGCAACATTTGGTATAAAGTACCGAAATGGTTGGACGCAAACGCCGTAAACAACTTTACCAAAAGAAATGAACCGTCTACAATTGAAAACATCGTTTCGTTTACAAAACTGTCTGTGTACTTGAACAATACAATTGCTCTGGATAAAATCAAGCAAATGCTCATAAACACAGGCATTGTATTCCCAAAAATCTCAACGGATACAATTGAAACAATTTCGAAAGAAGCGACAGTAATGTTTTTTGATCCGATTAGAACTGCAGTTGTACTCCAATTGATTCACGCGACAATCCAACGGGAAAAAGCATACGCAATATCGAGTGTCATTGCCGATTCGTTGATTTTCTGGGCACCGCTCATTCACGATTTGTTTGTTAAGAAACCAGATTTGATTTCCATGTGGATGTCTCAGATTCCGCCATGTTTCTTTGACAAATTACTGAGTCGAAACGCTCGCAAAAGCGGTTACAATGCAGACGTGAATCGGTTAGTGACCGTATGGGTTGCATCATTGCCCGACAACAAGATCAACGCGACAAGCATGGGCATTCTTCTCGACTCGTCCGTATTCTCGCCGTATAGAATGAACGAACACAACAACAACGTCGTCGTCGATGATTTACGAACCACCGACAGAATCAAGACGCTCTTGAAAATGTCTGCTCGACCACCGGAACGTCAACTTGCCTGTCAGGACACACCGAACGCATCTGTTTTTACCGTTCTTTCTTCCGGTGACGTGTACATGAATCATGCGTTCACAGGTACAACCATACTTGTCATTCGACCATTGTTTCATGACGTAACAATAAAGGGCGTTTTAAGTTGCACGAGTAACAAGAACACACTGTACGCCGTCTTTGAAACAGATTTTCAAGTGTACGAGTGCACCAGAGAAACCCTGAACAAGGGCGGTATAGCAGAATGGACTAAAATTGGCGAAATGCCTGTCGTTTGCCGGCATCGTTGTGGAATGCAAATGTTTTGTTTTCTGGATAGATTGCTAGTGTTTGTTGGTGGTAGATTCGAAACCGGCGCACCGACTGACATGTTAGACTTTCTAGGAACCGACATGAGTAGATGCGATACTGAAAAATATGGATTCGTGTATGACACGATACGAAAAGAGTGGTTTGCTTTCAATACGACGTATCGTTATTACTCGAGTAAATGGTGCAAAGGAAACGAGTCAAACGGTGAAATCGAACTGTTCACTATCGGCAACGTCATGTGCACTAGAGCTGAGCCTAAAACGGTTGTTTCTAAGCTTTCAATAATCTCGAGCCAATTGATGGCCGACGTTGACATTCCGAACAGAATACTTCCGTCTCGTTTCGTTGATAATTTTGCCAAATCATACATTCGACACTTGGACAAAAACACGTCGCTTATACACGACAGTGGACACATTTTTGTTGTCAACAATGAACATGTTTTTAAACGTAATGAAAAACACGGCCCGTGGTTCAGGCAAAAAGTCAGATCAACCGTAAAGTTTCCTTTTATTTACGACGTATTAGACGGAATACCACGCATGATTGGCGGTTACAACCCGGCAACAAGGTCTTGGCATTCTATGGCTCCAACCAAATTGAACAGGTTCGTAAAATTTGAAAACGCCGGACCTCGTCCTCCGTCACACGTCATATCAGCGTCTATACGAAGTGGATTCTCAAAACATTTTCATCACGTTTGCATGCCCGTTACAGAACATAATGAGACAAGACATTGGCCTTTGTTTTCGTTGGTATCGCTTTACATCAGAACCAATTGTGACGCATGGATACAGAGGCGTTGAAACACATTTTACTACTACTACTCATACTACTACTACTACTTTACCACCATCGTTGTGTAATGTGCATCGATGAACGTCCGGACTTGTTAATTGGATCGGTGTACGTTGACGGAGTATCGCCGTTTCTATATCACGACGCATGCATTAGAGAGAGCGAAAAATATGCGTGCATTGACATCATCGAAGACGGTACTCATATTGTTACGTGTTGTGATGAATGCGATCGATGGGACGGTATGAAATATTCTTTAGAAACGTGTAGCCTAAACCGATCGGCTGATGATCAATGGCTTCTCGTACCGGACAATGATGGATGCGATCTGTTTGGTTCTCATTGCTTTTTTCCATTAGGTGAAAACGTGGGAAGGTGCGTTCCCGCTCTGTTTGGTTATCCAGAAACTATTCCCGTATCGGATGAGTGCTTTCAACGATGTAATGTAGACGCGGCAGTATATGAGCCGATGTCGATAGAAATCTTGTGCGTATGCGACATTTAAAAATTGTATATATACAGCACCAAACTTTAACTGCAATGCAACTATGTTATCTACATTGCTACATTAAGTAAATTGAAAAAAAAAAGGGGGGGGGGGAGGAGAGGTTGGGGGTTTTTACGTAATAAGCTGTGTTTATCAGTTGATTTTATTTTGTACACTTTTACTATATCTTGTTTTGTATTCATTTGTGTAAAGTAATGATCTACTGTATGTATCGATGTAAATTGAGGGGGGGGGGGAGGGGTAGGATAGTTGCTTTTGCCTTTTTTTACTTTTCTGTTAATTGTTATATTTTATATTGTGAAGGATGCACCTTTGTGCTAAGTGTGCTAAAGATCTAAAGGTGTAATTCCAAATAAATAAATGCAAAACTTTTTGTATGTAATTCACTTTTATTTTAATGTTGTCACTTTCTTATGGATTAATAAAAGAAAATAAATTTGATACAGCACATTTTTTTGTTTTTGTTTTTCTCTCTCTCTATCTCTCTCTCTCACTCATCTCGCTCTTATAGAAACTGATGTTAAGCATTACTAATGCGTTTTCCACATCTCCCCCCCCCCCCCCGCGCGCGCGTCTATATGGGTCGCGTCACAACTAAAAGAGCCGCCGGCCTTGTGTCGCAAAAGCTATAATATTGCTATAATTAGCTTTGAATGTTGGAATAGTCAATTTAAAATAATTTTTTTTTTCTTACATATTCGACATATTCAACTATTATAGTTTACTTGTCCTTAAAACTTAATTTTGTTCCAAAATACATACATTTTGACGTTTTTTTATAGACAATATTGTAAGGTTTTGTGTGGAATTCTGACTATTTCAGCCGTAAACGGCCGGCCAAAAATCATCTACCTTATTTTTCAATCGAATGTTCCCGCCTTTCCAAACATTGTCACAACTGGTATGGTTTTAAAGCTTGTAACGTCATCTTTCAGAATATCATGAATAAACATTTAAATATGCAATCATAGTCCAATCACAATCACTTTTATAAAGGCTTCGGCCTTAAATACAGCCAAACAAAAGGGACTAATCGCGTCCTCTGATTGGTCAATCACTTGTGAACGTGCGTAGACGTATTGTTTACTACCTTGGTAAGCTGTTCGCACGAGGTTTACAGTGTGCTACTACATTATTGTCCTACTTTAGTGTTATAATTTACAATCTTTTAATAAACTATACTATAATTCTTTTGCATCATTCAAATTAATAGTTTGATATAATTAATAGAAATGTCAGAAATTCTGATAATGAACGATCAGAAAAAGTCATAGCTGACGCTTTAAATGCTAGCCTTCTTGCTAATGCTAAAGCCTGGATGATGGGGATAGACGAAGATTCTGACGGCGAGGATAGTTATTGAAAACGAAGAAGAATGTGTAAGAATTTGTATAGGCCTAATCATGATCTAGAGTAGAAGTGAGTTATGTTAACAGATTGTGTGTGCTCAAAATAATCCATTAATCAACATAATTATGTAATTTTTAATTGTTGTATTTTATATATGAAGATGATAATAAAATTGAAAGAAATTAAAGTGTAATCTATACTCGTATTCATTGTTTAAGTGTTAAAAATTTCATGTAGATTCAGTAATAATAACTAATGGTATCCAAGGCGAATGTGTTGTGGTTATTGAATAAAACCAATGTAATTGTCCACTGAACTTAAAAGGCTGTTTTCTAATTGTTGATAATCTATTGAATTCGGAAGTAATCTATTGAATTCGGAAGTTCTTGGTTGAAATAGGGTCATATCTTAATTGCCTTGAAATAAATTATAAAGCAAGTTACATTATTTTTTTTTAGAAAGCTTAAAGAATGGAGATTAATATTATAATAATAATTTAAAAAAAAAAAAATAATTTCAACCCAAAGCTCCTTTTGTGGTGACACGACACATATCTCTTTTGTAAAATAGGATACAAACTAAACGTCGCCGCGCGTCTTTGGACACTCACACTCACACACACATTAGGCTATTATGGGGGGGGGGGGGGGGGCGAGGGAAATGGTAGATATAAAAAGAGAAATTTTAACAGAAAAAAAAGCACAACAAAACGGGAAATGATGCTGCGAAGATCAGTAACTGAAAAGCTGAGAATTCAAAGAACAGAATACTTTGAAGAGAGATTTAAACGAATTCTGTTGATCAAAGGCTACGATGTACATCGAGACGTTTACACAGACCATACCACTCACGAAATTTATTATGACCATCAATGGTACATTCCGGGGGAAGCGGATGTCCGGATTTCGAAAAGTATGGACTTTCATCCAACGATAGCACACACGGACTTGTTAGGAAAACCGATATTGAAAATGATGATCGCATATCTACTCCAGGGAGCGAATATAGAATTCGCATACACTGGTCGACGTAGGCCTACGTATTTCATTGAGGAATTGGACGAGTATCTGCAAAGAATTCGGTTGCAATACATCAAAGGCGTAATTGTACAGTTTTACGATTTTACGGTGTTTGTGCTCTCGACGACCAATGCAATGTCCATATTGTACGGTACGTTTTCGGCTGCTCAACATAGGTTATCAATGTCTGATTATCACCGGGAGTTTTACAATCAAAACTCACGAGACATTTGGATGATGTAAGTAAAAAAAAAAATTGTTTTTCTGCTTCATCTTCTTCTATTACTTTTCTAGTTACTTATGCATAGGTCACGTCTAGGCTAGGTAGGCCTAAATTGCATGTATTGCAAGTTGCTAGCCAGGTAGCGATTTTTTTTTTCGTACATAATTTGGGGACCCCTCATGAAACGTCACAAAATAAACATGAATAATTCATCAGTTAAATTTGTTTTTCCGTGTGCACCCAAGCGTATAGCAACAAGAAGTGATTAAACTAAAGCGATACGATTCTTTCTACAGTAGAAAAAATTACGCGGCCTGGGATTCTAGGTCAATTCACGTGATTGCCTTCGCGCCCTCTTCTTCACACACACACCACTGGCATGCATAATGTGTCAAGGCTAATCGTAATTCTGCTATTTTATTATCAAACAATATGTACTCAAAGAAAAATGCGCGTATATGAACACATGAGATGGGAAAGATTAGACCCACGAGAATAAAAAATGTATTTTTGTGTAATGTTTATTGTTTAATTTTGCTGACTTATATTAGTATTACTCGGACTGTGTCATACCTAACACACACACACACACACACACAGCTACTACTTGAATAGACCGTGGGTTTAGAGACTAACATTAGGCCTAATACATGTAGTATTAATAGAAACTATCATTTTTTAACACGTAATTCTTTAGTAATAAATTATATTAAAAACACCATAAACTAAAGGCTGATTATTTTGACAATCCACACAAAACGCCGTTATTCTTTTATGAAATTGCACGCCGCAACCACAGCGTAGATAGGCCTAGAATCGTACCGCGCGCGCACTTGTGTAATCACTTCTTGTTGCTATACGCTTCGGGTGCAAACGGAACAAGAACATTTTTATTAACTGATGAATTATTCATGTTTATTTTGTGACGTTTCATGAGGGGTCCCCAACTTATGTACGAAAAACAAAATCGCAGCCAGGTAGGCCTGTCCCCCAAAATGTATTTTATTTTTACTGCTTTTGGAATACCTGTACATATACAGTCAATATATAAAGTGTTGCATGTAGTATGCCTATGGACTTAGTGAGTTATGTTTTGTATAATCCACTGTGTTGTTGCTGGTAATGTGTTTACATTGATATAGAAAAGTTATAATTTTGAAATACATTGTATGTTTCTACGGTGGTTTCGTTATTGACAAAAAGTCATACCCCCTCTATAGTTTTAATCTTAATATTTCCATAACCTAACCAGAGAGGGCGCACTATAATAATAATAATAATATTTATTTGGAACAACACTTTTTTAACAGTGGCACACATGCGTAGATGGTGCGTCCATACCAATCACAACATTAAAAATAAAAACTGAAACGAAAATAAAACATATTTGAGATAATGACATAAAATTTGACTCGAAAATATGAATATTCATGAGAAAATGTTAAATGAGCGGTTATTTTATCTTACTATGGGATGGCGAGAAAAAAAGCGTGTTTCTTCGAAGCCTGGTGAGTAGTTGAAATTTAGAGTGTAAATATGCTTAAAATTAGTAATTATTCAATGTAAAAATATGGTTAAATTTGGATATTTATATATAATTAGTTGTTAGTCACTTTAGGAACTGAGATTTATTTTATTTCGTAGGCAATTGTTACGAGAATTGTTAATATAAGGTTTCAGCTTGACGTGAACCGTATTTGAATTGTATACAGCATGGCCAAGATCGCCCCATCTAGTAGGCCTAGGCTACCCCCACGACGTGGGTAGTCAGGTCCACTTACCAGGTTGACGCGACTTGGCTTGGCTTGTATATAAAGATAATGATTATTTTTGATTTAAAAAAAAATACATTAGCCTAGGCTTAGTTTAGGTGATAATATTAATGTAAAATTTTAAAACTTAACATAGGCTAGCCTAGGTAGGATGGATATCTGGATGGGGTGGACTGGGTAATAATAATGATTAAATCAGCGATGATGTCCAGTATACTAGCTAGCCTAGGCCTAGTAGTAGTAGTAGTAGTAGTTAGTAGGCCTACTAGGCTAGTATATCCACCCATTAATTAATGAATTCAGTAATATAAAAGATACTGTTTAAATGGTATGTATATTATTTAACCTAAAACCGTTTGTTTTAATATTTATAGTATTAAACAGTTTTTTTTAAAGGGTAATGAGGAAAAAATATGTACTTTTTACTTTAGTCAGCTTTGTCAAAATGTTTGTAGGCATAGGCCTAGTCCCTCTATTTAAATAAATACTTGAGTTGACAACACTGCAGTTAAATTAATATTTACTGATCCAAACATGTCTTGGCATTTAAACAAATAACATATAATATTTTTTTTTCAGAACACATGGATGTGCTCCAATCAATATTGTCACAGTCAAAAGTGATGGGCATTGAAGTTAAATGAAAAGGGTAATTTGCATAGAACTATTCAGGTGTATTACAAAGGATGCCATGGTTTTGGCACAGAATGTATAAGAATATCAAATGACAGTTCTCCTACTATACATCCACAATAACAGGAATGAATTCAGTAATATAACAGATACTGTTTAAATGGTATGTATATTATTTAACCTATAACCATTTGTATTAATTCTTATAGTATTAAACAGTTTTTTTTTAAGTAAGTGAGGAAAAAATATGTACTTTTTACTTTAGTTACCTTTGTTTTGTAAGCATAGTCCCTCTATTTAAATTAATACTTCAGTTGACAATGCTGCAGTTAAATTAATATTTACTGAACCAAACATGTCTTGACATTTTAACAAATAACATATAATATTTTTTTTCAGAACACATGGATCAGCTGCAATCAATATTCATATACTGTTTAAATGGTATGTATATAAACTAACATTTGTTTGAATATTTATATTAAACACTAATTAAGTGAAGAAAAAAGAAATGTAGGATGTTGTCTACAGTTAGTTGACATAGCAGCACTTCAATCATCTACTGCTCTGCATAAATGTATGCAAGCACACCTAACTAAATTTTGTTTATACAGATATTTCCAATATTGCAACAGTTTGTTGACATAGCAGCACTTCAACCATCTACTGTTCTGCATCTGCAAACAAAAACAAATATGTTGATAATACTATTATTTCTACAAAATCATCAAAGGTTTACTGATGGTATTTAAAATGCATACTGTGCTTCCTTTTCACAGCATGTTTTATTTTTGCTTGTACTTCAGGTTGTGTGAAGATTAAGTGATTCTTCATCACTGACATTGTTTTTGCCAGAACTGACTTTACACCATACAGACTTCTTTTTTTTTTTTGGTTAAATGACCAGTGAATAAGTTCACCCACCTGCTCATTTAACAAGCTGATTCCAACATGCCATCACTTTAAAAATTCCACAACATGAAATTCGAGCATGTGCAATTTTGGAGATATGTTGATCTCCAATTTTCTGCAGTTGGACATGAAGTCTGATATATTTGAAGCTGTAAGTAAATTAATATATAAATTTAATTAATTCTTTAATAAGCAGCTGAGTGATAGAAACTCAATTCAGATTTTTTTTTTTTTTTCTTACCAACAATATCAATTTCATTCTCAGTCATTGCATTGGTATGGTTGATTGCCTTGTGTATGTCTGAAAATTGGTGGAAGATAGGTGTATAAATCAATTGTGATTGCAATTTTTCAAGAAATCCAATTGGGATATCTGAGCTTTGTTCCTCTAGAACCTGGTTTGATGCAGATGTTAGCTGGTGAATAATATCAACCTGTGAACAATATTGTCAATTGGGTAAATATTCAAACATTGCAACATACAACACTTAGTTTTTTAATAATAGTATTGTCATTAAATTTAAACTGTATACTATCTTAAGTAGATGGTGTATTGTTTATTTTTATAATCACCTGGCAACACTTGTGTACATGATTGCCTACAAAGGCCTTCCCATGATAGGCTTGACTAGGAACCTTGTTTTGTTTGGAGAACTTCCTCCATTGCACAAACAATTGGCCCAGTGCCCTATTTCAAACCTTTGTTCAATTTTGTTTCCTAAAAAAAATACATAATCTGTGTAAACTACTTTTGAATAATTAATTATGCATTCAGAATGCAGTATATGTATGTGTAATACTATTCGTACTTAACATGCCATGTCTTTGATTTCTTGTTGCTTTTCAGCAATACTCATAATTTGTGTCTTTACAGAATCAGATGCTGATGCTTCTGATTTGCAGTTTAAAAATACAAGCGGAATTTCATCTTCTAGGTGGGAAATTTGTGCTTGCATATCTGAGATGTGCTTCATCAATGCTGAATTTGTTGCAGCCTGCTCTACAGTAATTTTGTCGAAATTATTGACACCTCCATCGGAATTTTTTTTGCCTTAACCTGAAGATCTCTGAATCCAATGTGTGCATTTCATTTTCTAACAGGTCATATAATTTCTTAAACACTCCTAAAGAAATATGGAGGCTTGGTACAGATACCTGCAATAATAACACATTTTCAAATGTAACCTCAAGATTTTATATTAGTACTATTACTTTATTATTTCAGTACTTGTACAAGTGTCGGACTGTATTATGATACAAATTGGTGAGCAGCATCATCATGGTGTTGTAGTAGAAAGGATGATAGTAGACATCAATGAACAATGGTGTTTCATTTTATCATTCTCCATAATGTGTGTCATGGTCACCTAAAGGATGCACATTGGACAAATGATGCACTTCTACCGGGGGTCATATGGTAAGTCACACAATTGATAAGTGCGATATTTCCTACATGGTTGATGTCAATAGGCACCATTGTTTTTCTGATTACACTCCTGTATACCTCCTTGGAGTTTACCATTCCATGATCTTCAAATAATTGATAGTCTTCATTCAATGTCTTTATAATAGACCTGTGGTCTTTTGGAACATCACCTCTGCATATCTGATGTTTGGTATGATGGCAAAAGAGACTGCAGTACCTTCCTAATGAAAGATTTGAAATAACAATTAAGGTTTGTATACAATAAATTATAATTCACATTAAATGCATATTAAATAAGATACTGTGTCTTACCATTTGGTCCATTGAGGCCATACATCCCTGACAAAAACTCCTAGTCTCCAAAGAAAAAGAGACGAATTTTGTGGCCCCTTAAAGGAAAAAAAAAATTAAAATTAATACAGCACACAAAAAAAGATTGTTTTTTAAAAATTAAAATGATTTTAATGTTGAAGACATACCTCCATTCAGTTTCTTCGCATACATCCGGAAATACCCTGCTGATGTTGATGGTATAATCTGCTGACTCAAACATTAGAATAACAATAATGTTGCGAAGGGCATTTGGTTTCTCTAGACTGCAAATTTGCAGTTCAAATTTCCTACTGCCACCTCCTTTGTCACCTCCAAAAATTTGATCCATACTTCTTTGTTGTAGAACTTTAGATTGTTTAATCTGTAAGTGAAATATACAATATTGTATTTTATTGTTTGCATAAATTTGGAGTTACAAAATGTAAAATAAGCATGTTATTTACTCATGATGGTGGTCCAAGTAGGAAAACATCAACCTCTCAATATTAATCACTGGCAAAACAGGGGCCAGAAAATATTACAAATGCATTCTCAGCATTTGCTGCATCGCTTTTTAAGATGAATTCATCCATGGAACCATGTAAGTATCCATCTACAATATCCAATTGGTGATCTCGCATTTTGCCTTCTGATGCTATAACACCTGGTTTCACATATCTTGAATAGAATTTAGAATAACAATTGTAAAATGACATTTTAAAATACAGCTAATTAAAATGTTGATATATTATTTTATGCACCACTATTTTCTTAATTTTCATACTTGCCTTCTTAGTTTCAGAATTTGTTGCCAAGTAAGATCGCAGTCAGCTTTGATGGCCAGTGACCTGTCAACATCATCAATGATACCAATTGGTGGCAAGTTAGATTGCATTTTATGATTAAATTGAAGTTGAGCTGAATCATGCGATATTGAATTTCGTATGGTTGATAATTCATGGGTGCGTCAACTGAGGGTTCTTTTGCCAACACAACTGCTGGATTTTGTAGCTTTTTGTCATAGTAGTAATTGTCATTGGCTGTAAGTAAAACATTCTTATATGTTTTATATTTACAAGATTTATTGTCAAAGTTTAATACCTTATTTATTCATGTTCAGGGAATGTGTTTTAATACAATATTGTGTGGTAGGGTAGTTTATTCCAATAAATTCGGTAACAAAACACCCTGCATTGATAGTCAGTTTTTAAAAATATGTCTAAAATATATATACTATTATATATAATTTTTAGGTTCATTTGATTTGCCCATTATTCAATAAAATCTCTGTACTTTGGTACAGTGGTTTTGTGAAAAATGTTGGCTTTCTAAAAAAAAATAACTCACCCTTCTATTTGTTGGTAACTCAATTTTTTTTTTTTTTTTTAGTGATTTGGATACCAACTTCCTTGCAAATTGCTGGACAGGTTCGGGTATCTTCTCGCCAACAATTTCTTTGTTTATGGTCTTAATTGCATTGGTTACAGCATTATACCGTTGCTCAGCCTCTGTTGTGCATTTATGCTGACTGCACTAGTTATACTTCAGACATTTCCCACACAACCGACATTGCAATTCAACCGTTTGCAAAGATTGTTGTACCAGTAATGATGGTTTTTTTCATGTCACGTTCAAATGTTATCGGTGACGCACAGGCAAAACATGGGGAATGTATGTAGTCGAAGAGTACAGAACAATTGACAGAGACAGTACATACAAAAATGGTGGGAACACTGAGTTTCTGCATTATCAAGCGACAGAATATGTTTACAAATAGAACATTGAAACAAAGACAGTGCTGATTGGTCATAAAGGGTGAATTGCTCAGTTAATGAATTGAATTTTAAATCTTGCATGAAAGTTTTTTTATTGAATTTTATCCTGTGACCTTGTTTCTGTTGATTTTCATAAAGATAACAAGCTGTGCACTGTAAATCATCATGTTGTCTCCAGATGTAAGGTGTAATTAATGTCGTTTGTTTGTATGCAGCTGATTGACAAGTATGACAAACATATGATGGATGAACATTTTTATCTTCTTCAACAATTTTAATGTTTAGAAAATTTAAAGTTTGTGTTTTGATGCTTTTAAGTTCATATTTTCAGTCAGAAATTTTGAATTTTATTCCACAAATTCTACAAATATTTAATAAAGATTCAGAATGGAAATCCATAATTAGTATTATTTGTAGGCCCTAGGCCTAATTAATTATGTAATTTTTGTAATCAGCAATTTATTTACACAACACAAATAATACAATGAAATACAGTAAAATGATAATGTAAATAAAGTTTTATGAACAGTACAGGTATAGTTCAGTGTTTCTCTCTCTCTCTGGCTAGGCATCTTAATATGCCAAAATACCCACATCAATTGTCATTAGAGTTTAAAAAAAAGTAGTCTTATTTACCAGGTGTGTAGAGCCTCTAACCAGTTTTTTACGTCAAAACGAAAACTTAAACGGTGAAAGAATAAATATTGAAAATGATCGTTGAACAGTCAGTTTTTCGGTGAAGTGACTACTACTGTACTTTGCGCTTTTTATTGAGGGCGCTATTTATTTACAATTCTATCGAGTACGGCGGTCGTTAAAACAGTCGTACTATTTTTACTAATAACTGAATTAATATTGCATAATTTGAAGTATTACTTCATTGCTTGTTGTAAAACTAATATATTTACTTGTAAATATTATTATTTGTTGTTAATATTTTATATTATGATTGTAACGTTTAATTTACTAGCTTAGTAATTATCGCTATCTCTGCGATGTTCGCTGGGCTCTCGCGTTCAGTCAAGCGTGCAAAACCTTAACAACAAAGGCTTTGGTTAGCGTAAAAAATAAAAGCGCGTTGAAAACACACTTTATGTCCATAGTTACTATTATTCGAAACCACCGTTGCAACTATTGGTTCTTTAAAATAAAGCATTTCGCCATAAAAAGCATGCTTTATAACAGTTTATTACATAAGAGGGGCATAATATACAAAATTGAATTTACAGTAAAACTTTGGACAAAAACTGCTGCCACATTTTTTTTATTATTATAGTGATCGACTAACGTGTATAATTCTCGTCTATTTTAGGTGCATTCAGATGTGCGTAAGCTTAACGTTGCCATTGACCGCTGTTGCATTGAGCATGAAATCGGGTGTGATGTACGATCAATTGACGAGTAGTGAACAAGAAGTATACGTTACATTTGCTATTGCAACAGGAATGTTTTCCTTTATGTTTGTGGAGACTTTTATGTTCGGCTCTAGACGAAGAATAGGTCAATTACACTTTTATTTTACGGCCATTTTTTCATTATTCATATCAGTCGGTATGAAAAAGGATTATTCGATGAGTATACTATTTTTAACATCTCAAGGTAACAAGGCTACGCTTCGACTGCTACACTTGATGGAAGTGTATTGGAAACGTGAGAGGCCGAGAAAGACACAATATCAAGTGACCGTCTGCATACATACAGTACTTACTTTACTCTTTAATTTGATGTTTCCAATACTCTGCTTTTTTTCTCTGGTTTTACATAGGCACCGAAACACGTTCACTGAACTTTCCACAGAAGGTTACGTAATTTTCTGTACACTGCTCATTTTGATAGTCGTGTACAATACATCGTCTGTACTGTCAGCCGTCCGTCTATGTAAAAATATTTCTAATGATTTAAGTGAACCACAGTCTATCGAACTTACATCGACGGCTCCGCCTTCTTACGATGATGTGTTGGCAGAAACTGCCATCGTGTAAAAAAAAAAAAATATGTATTTTAATCATTAGTATTATAGAAATAAAAGAGAGAAAAGAAGAAACAGTTTTTTTTTTGTGTGTCTTAATTTCAGTCACATAAACAACGACGACGAAAGAAATGATTGTAGTGTAACTTTATTTCATTTCCAAGAACCTTATTTGTAAACATTTTCTTATTCTAAATGGTTTTTTTTGTTGTTGGTGGTAAGTTTAACATTTCTTCTGACGTTTACTGTCTACGTTGTGAATGCTTTTCTTTCTCTTTTTTGGTTCATTAGGAACAACAGCAGAAGCAGCATCTTCCGCTTCCTTATCTTTTTTTTTTCTCCTCCTCTTCCTCTTCCTCCTCCTCCTCATCCTCATCCTTTTCTAACTTGATGGCATCACGACGACGAGTTTCAGTTACTTCGATCGCACTATGATACTCTTCCAGTGTGTAGCCGGACATTTCACACGCCTGCTCTTCAGAAACGGCTTCTCGTCCGATTATGCCCTTTACGACGGCCAATATAGTTTCGGGACAGTCTTCGTTCTGACGCGCATAAAACTCTTGGTACGCCGTGTCGTTTTGCGATATCTTGCTTCCAAACAGATATCTTGGCGTAATGTCAACTCCTTTCTCGAGGTTGATGAGAGTAAGAAATCGATTAGCAGGCGATGCATTTTTGTCCGAATAGCATACGATACTCAGATCGGCACGCGCCAGATCACCAGTACCGATGGCCAAGCGCTGTTCGGAACTCATCGGCTGAAGTTGTTTACCGGGTACGAATCTGGCCACGTTTAGGTTCTTGTATCTTCGGTTTGTGGCGTTGTCGAGAAACAGTTTCTTGGACATGTCGGAAACGAACTTTAACGATGGATTGTTGTCTTCGAGCTCTTGTCGCGTGCAATCGCGTGCTTGTCTATAGCTTACGTTCGTCTTCATCTTCACGTATGGATTCTTTGGAGATCCATCAAAGGGCATCTTGACTTTTTGATACACGCCTGCATTGTTAGCCACATCTTTCGATCCATGTTGACCCCTGAATTTCTTCATGATGCTGGTGATGCATCGTTTCGCGTCCACTTTGTCGACGCTGTGACAATCTTTGTAGGAGGCGTGTGACTTGCAGTTCACATGCGCCTCGAAACAATATTTCAACTGTACCATCATGAGTATAATGTTCAGTTTACAGAATCGCACACATCCGTTCAACGGATTTTGATGTCCGTTCACGGTTAGCACGTACGCTGCGTTGTTTAGGTCGGTGGTGCCGAGTTGCTCCTCTCTCAACTGTTTGTCTTTGTTGACTTGTATCTTCTTCTGTAGCAGTTCGGCCGTGAGATAATTGCCCAGTTCACTCAGACCAGATTCGGTAATGGCGAGCGATCCGGTGCTCATCGTTTTGCTCTCGTTGCCGTCACGATCAACAAACATGATGTTAAATTTCGAGCGCAATTGCTCCTTTTTGACGGCTTCGAGACGTATCGACTTGATTGAGAGAACGTCAAATTTTTGCCCGCAGTCCCATTTCTCGACCGATTCGAGCACTCTTTTGCCACTGTCGTCCAAAGACTCGTGTTTCTTGGCGGCACACTCTAGCATCGAGTAGAGAATTTTCACAAAGAGTGGCGTTTTTTTCAAGTTTTCGAAAAACGTATCAAAGTCACGTATCTTACTCTCGTTCCATTCGATCTTTTCGAATCCGGGAAACAGAGTGGAATCCATGACCATCTCATCGGTACAATTCAATGTTCGAGGATCCAACGGCGACTTCCAATTCTTTCCCTTGTTCATAACCCATCTCAGATAGTCGGCAGAAAGTTTTTCGAAAGAAAGTTTATCGTTTAGATACTCTTCTAGAGCTACTTCTTCGGCAGACAACGAGAATCGTAATTGCAATTGCCCTGACATGATGAACACTGATGTTGCGAATAAAAACAAAATCGGCCGTATTTAAGGACTTCTGACGACGACGACGACGACGACGCGCGCACACACACACACACACACACGTTATGGTTTCCTTAGTTTTCTCTTCATCGTTTGTAGCAATCTCGTCCGTCACTTTCCTCGTCATACTCTGTGCTTACACGCCCGATCTGCTACCGAAAACACGTCATTTTGGAAAATCTCGAACCACCGACACATTACAGTTGAGCGGAGACTGTTTAAGTGCCACTCTCACGAACGCGAATCTTTCGTGCAGCATGCACGTCACCGACACTTTTTCTATATTGGCATCGGTTGTGTGCAGCAGCGTCCAAGGCGAGTGTAGTTTGTGTGGCGTGGTCGGAGAGTACGTGTACGTACGGTGTTACGACGATGATGGAAGGTTTGTATACGGTTCACTAGTGTTAACGAAAAAGCCACCACTTTTGTCGAGGTATCCCATATCTCCTCTCTTCAGAACGGTTAACAACAGGTTTGCGTACGCTACGAGCAACGGCACGGTGGAGGAAAAAGTATTAAATAACAGAGACGGAGACTTGATGTTTAGATCAATATGAATCTTATCCGACTACGTACAATTCAACGCATCACTTCTGCGTCCACTGTATGGGTGATACGGTCAAAGTATGCTCGACGAGGCAGCGTATCGTTGATCGCGTCTGCTGCATTCGTTCTGTTGTTGTACGAAACGTTCGCGGTCGAACGGTACCAGTTGTACGGCTGTCACAAACGCTACTCGGTCGGTCAGCAAGAATGCACCATTCAACAACGAAGCGGTTCAGACGGTCTGATGGTGACGTTGCGCGTCGTTGGAACGCTGTTGTTTTCTCTCTCGTTCTTGCCGTTAATCGTCTTGGAATGGTTGTTTGGAGCCAGACGAATGGCTGATGTTATAGCCTGTGACCTAAAACATCATTACGACCGTATTATGGGTAGTAGTGGTGGTGGTGGTGGTGGTGGTGGTGATGATGGTACACGAGGAAAGAATTTCTACGCGTTTTACGTTCGACAATTAGGATACACGGGCAGATTGTCTGGACAAGTTTTTGTTCGCAACGTAGTCGAGCGTGAAGTTTACTGGCGAAGAGTTTTAACGTGTCAGCTCGCCTCTATCTACCTTGAATGGACGTCATCTTCGTACGTCGTCGCACGATCAAGATTGCATAGAGTTAAGCTGGCCGTGAGAATTATCGTGGTTTTCTGTTCGATAGTAGTACCCGCCGCTGTGACACCAAACATTTCGATCGAACATCGAATTTGCGTTGGCGTTGCCGGAATTCTCTTTCACGTGGCTCCTTTGCACGCGTTCATCTTTCTGTTACCGTTCACCGGCTGGTGGTGGACGACCATCGTAGCTTGGATTATTTCTCACGTTATCGGCATTCTGCTTACAATTCGTAGCGAACGAGTCGAGGAACTGGAAGCGGTGATGCGCAACTATAAACATCTCGATAGAAACAACGTGAACGATACAGTGTTTTTGATGTATCTAGGAGGAAAGAAGAAGTGGTCGCCTTCGTCGATGGCATAAACGAGTATATAATATTATGTGCGTCCAAATGTTTAAAATTGCATTATTGACATTGGCATGATGACACCACTTACAAATTAAAGCTACATTCAGATGTTTAATGAATTGCAGCAATCAATTGAATAATTACGACGTTTGTAAACTCAAGTACATATGGGTCGTGTCACCTACAAAAGGAGTTGAAATTTAAAAAAAAAAAAAATGTATTATTATAATAATATTAATCTACATTAATCTATATAATATCTGTATATAATACTGTTAATATATATATATATATATTTTTATACATCTTATATGTTACGATATATATCTTTTATATTCTTGTCTTTTTGATGTTTATTCGTATTTTTATAAGATCTTGTATTTTTGTATTCATGACTTTTTATATATTTTCAATTAATTGTTTGAGAGCTTGTTAACAACGAAACGAATTTCCTTTTGGACCAATAAATTTCTGTATTCTGTATGTATTCTGTATTCTTTAAAACTTTCCAAAAAAATATTTAACTTGCTTTATAATTTCTTTCAAGACAATTAAGATATGACCCGATTTCAACAAAGCACTTCCAAATTCAATAGATTACTTCCGAATTCAATAGATTATCAACAATTAGAAAACAGCCTTTAAAGTTCAAGATACCATTAGTTATTATGTACACACTTAAACAATGAATACGAATAAAGATTACGCTTTAATTTCTTTCAATTTTATTATCATTTTCATATATAAAATACAACAATTAAAAAATTGCATAATTATGTTGATTAATGGATTATTTTGAGCACACAATCTGTTAACATAATTCACTTCTACTCTAGATCATGATTAGGCTGATCCGGGCACGCAATCAAATGAAGAGGCATAACATGTCGTGCATTCGTCGCATGTTGTATGATGAGTAAATCAATTAAAATCTTTTTTTACTTCGGTAAGAAGTCAAAGCATTTGATTGTTTAACTTTTCAATGGGTATTCGTTCGATGTACATAATGCATTGGAACATTAAACATTTATGCAAAACTCATCTTCAAGACTTTCTTCACCAAGGGCAGTACACGTTTATTGTTAAAGTATTCAACATGTGGTGTTACGCATAACGTTCGTTCGATAATGTTTTAGAAAAATCAATCACAATGCGTGTTTAAAACACCGGGTCATACAAAATGAGAGAAATAAAAAGTATATATATTTAAACTGGACATATTATTTATTTAAAGAAAAAAAAAACATATTCATTCAATCCAACGATATAACAACGTGCATCATTGTCTGGCATGCTATAATACAAACGATTACTTCGACCTCAATGACAGTGTGCGTCAATGTTTAAGCATTCAGTTTACACACAAGAGAGAACATACATCCCCTTATACAAAATATGTTCATAACCTTCTAGATCATTCCTTATACGGTACTTCTCACTCAATATTATCAATTCATTATCCCTTTATCCGCCCTTTATCAATTCATTATCCCTTTATCGACAACATCGCGTTACAGAACTTCTATAATAAAACTAAAATATACCCATTTAGAAACAAAGTATAGTTATTGTCTGTCACGCGGCGTGTAACGCAGGTATATTATATGCCAATAGAGGGCGCACTACTTATTGTATTTGTTATCAGGACTACAAAATACTATACAAGCCGTTTAAATTATAATAATATCAATTCATTATCCCGGCCCTTCAATCGATAACAAACACTTTGTCTTCTATTAATATACCGTTTAGTATAACTTCGAATACACTTTTGTTAGTTTTTTTAATCAGGGTTCATTATCGAATACATCGTGTTAGAGAACAACTATAAGTTAGTAAATACAGTATATATTTTCTGTCACGACGTTTAATATCATAATACAGTCATATTATCTGTCAATAGAGGGCGCAATACTTATTTCTTTCGTTATCAGGACTACAATTAGTACTACACGGCGTTTAATTCATTATCCCTTTATCGAGAACAAACACGCCGTCTTCTACGTTTAGTAAAACTTCGAATACACTTTTAATTCTGTATACTGTTTAGTTTACAAATTACACATTTTATTATCAATTCATTATCCCTTTATCGAGAACATCGTGTTAGAGAACAACACGCCGTCGTTTATATTAAAAGCATACATACCCGTTTAGATTACCAAATGCACTTTATTGTTATCGAATAGATCGTACTATAGATTCTGTTAATTTCTTTTATTATTGATTAATGATTGTTAGCAAGAAACAAAACAAAAAACAAAAACAGCACAGATTTTATAAGATAGGATTATTGTATTCATCAACATCACATGTATCTAAGTGATCAACTAACTGAACATGTTCTATGAAATTAAACTCTTTCAGACAACGAAGACATTGTAATAATTCATCCAAATTACTTACCGTCTTCTACAGCTGCATAATCATCAAAAACTAATTCAGGATTATCGGGAGTATTAGAAGATTATAAGATTGTTCAAGTGACGCATACGTCTCTTGATATTGACCAATTATTTTATCAAGTCTGTTATTGTGTTTAGTCAATTCAATTCGCATGTCTTTCCCAAATCTGTTGCCAAACTAAGAACAGCAGCATTGATTTCTTTTTTTTTTTTTTTCGTTTCTCTGTTTGCATCCGCTCAAGTTCAGCAATGATTCTTGTATGTCCAGATATCGGTCTACATCGTGGAGAATTGGAGAATATGAAAAAGGCAAACGATATATTTTACAGACTTTAGAAACGAGATTTGTTGTAACAAAAAAAAAGAAGCTAGGATTGCTTATAGAACTATTTGAGTTGATAGGACATGGGTGTATGGCTGCTAAAATAAAACAGTATGCAACAACAACAGATTACGTCTCACCTTACAAAAAAAAAATCTTTCTCGTTTACCCCACAGACGTATGACAATTCATATTGCATCTGAAATGGGAGAGAGTGACATGAATATTTTAAAGCGGTTTCTAAAAGGCGAATTACCAACAGCAGAATTTTTTTGAGAATTCAATTGAGCTGTTTAGTGTGATGGAGAAAATGGGATACATCTTTTCTCGAAAAAATTGGAAAGGAATAAAACAATTATCATATAATATCAGCAGTGACCGGGTTTAGACGAACTTTGTCACATGGTCTATGTTTTGGCCAGTCTACACCCAACTTTGAGACAATGCTATTGTTTTTAGCTTGTCTCATCTTGCTTTTCACACCTATCAGAAACACTTCACTATTGTTCATGAGAAACAGCCAGTTTCAATCCCTCCCATTGTGTGAACTTGCCATTGTTTCTGGCTTTCACACCAGTCCCACCCTTTCCACTTATATTCCAAGTTTCCTCGACTTTCTGCATTCTCACTCCTGAAGACGATCAAAGCATATTGATCGAAACGTCGAGAAACTCAACAGTTCTTTTCAGAACTAATACATCGAATACAACCGTTTTGTCATAACTTTCGTCATCGATCACAACCGTTTTGTCATAACTTTCGTCATCACAAACAGTATACAAACGAAAACAATGACAACTGCAGCTGCTATGGCCACTTTCGACTACTTAAGAGAGAGAGAGAAAATCAGTCAGTTTATATTTGTTCACCATGGGTGCAGGTAACGATAGCAAGACATTTACTGACGCAACCTATAGCAAATTGATTGTCGAACTAGACAGTGCACTGACAAAAACTGATGTCTGTAAACTCAAATACTTATGTCTCGATAAAACGATCGGTCTTCGCTATGAAGAATTTGATGAAATCTCTTCATTCATTGAATTAGTTTCTCGTCTTGAAGGCATGAAGAAAGTATCAAAAATGAACTTAAACTTACTCGAAGAACTGCTGGGTAATATAGGCGAGATTGAAATGGCGTGTAGAGTAGAACGATACTTGCAGAAAAAAGCGATGCCTATCATCTCACGGTATAGGTAAGTTTAATATTGATATTTGGTTTTTTTTTTCTTTTGTTTTTTGTTTGTTTTTTTAATATGGTCAGCAGAATCTTATTATTATTATTTTATCTATTTTCATCTAGACGTATGCTTGTTGATATTGCTTCAAATATTGATAAAGAGCAAGTGAATGAATTGAAGAATCTTCTGAAAAGCTACATGCCAAGAAAACACATAAAACGGATAAACAATTCGTTTGAGCTCTTTATCGAGTTGGAACATCTAGATTTCATATCAGAAAATAACGTAAATTTGATAGGCTCAATTGGAGATTTGTTGAACGATATGTATATAACTATCGCCATTATTGCCTATGGCGGATCACGATGTTGGTAGTATAGTAATAAAAAAAAAAGTTTAAAAAATTGGTGTTTCTATGTTATCATTGCAAGTAATGACGACGACGATGAGAGATATTATATTGTACATAATATTTATTATTGAAATATGAACAACAACAACAGAGATAAACATAATATTTTCGATGAAATGTTATAACCGGAGGAGGAGGTGGATGACGCACCACGCAGTTGGTCAGACGAGTGTATAGAGGTATTCGTTGCTGCTGCTGCTGTAGTGGTGGTGGTGGTGGTAGGTATGTCGATGATGCACGAATAAGCATCCTGCACTTTGTATAATGCCTTGTTTATGTACAGAGCGGCTATGACACCGGTTATAGAATTACTTTCTTCGTCTACCTTTCCGACAATCACTGTAGTCGCATTCTTTGTAGTTGAAACGGTGTTGAACTCGTCGGTGGGTAACTTTTCTTCTTGTATGTAACCGGAGAACTTACATCGAACGTACAGTCTATTTCTGTAAACTTCAACATACGCCCATGTATTCGTGATGTACTGTTGCGTGCTTATAATCTGAACACGAAGGCCGGAAGGTGATTTGAATATAACGTGTAGATAATTGTCAACGAGTCGCGCGTTAAAATTTGTCGTATCACTCTGATAGCTTAAAATGTTGCCGGAATTTCTTAGCGATATAAAGTAAAAAGAGACTGACGCTTTATCGATCATCAACGGCGGTGTTGTAAGCTTGACGCAGTCTGTTTGATTCAAAAAGAAACTTTTCAATGACGACGGTTCGTACCATAATTGATAGTCTATCCTGGTGTCTACGTCGCGTAAAATCATATTCTCTGGCTCAATTTTGTCAACGACGGCCGGGCCGTCGTTGCAATCAGTGCGAAGATTCAAAGAATCCATCGTCCATCCGTTGATGGTGAAATCGGCGATAGTTCCATCGATCGACGGTAAACGATTGTTTGCGCCAATTATAAACACACCATCCTGTCGGTAAGGGGACTTAAATTCAGACGGTAGCCGTTGCCATCGACTAACCACCTTCGAGTTTGAAGACAAGCGTACAAACCCCATGACCAATTCGAGAGTGTATTGATACCAAGTACCCTGCGTCATTCGTCCGATGTTTTTGATGACAGTCATACGCGACAAAGACACAAAACTGAACTTCAATCGTCCTCCCGGTACGACAACAATTGACATTCGTACGTCGGCACTGTATTCATACAGTAGTATTTGTCGTTTTTCGTCCACCGTATCCAGTTTAATGTAGAATTCGATGACCATTGTGTTTTCTATACGATTCAAAGTGGGAACGGTGAAGGAACGACAAGATTTCTTTTTCAAGTCAATTCTGAATGCAGACTCGAGTGGCGGTGCAGACGGTGTCGTCATGAACGTATCCTCGTCGACGACATCATCATCGTGTGTACACGTTTCGGCTATACTCGGTTGTAATTGAAGATTGTTTACTTTCAACATTGTCACTGTACCTACAATCGACTTTAAAGTATCACTTGCGCCCACCTTAAGCGTTGTCACCACATCGTTGGGCGTAAACCTTTTCGTCACTTGTGCCCATTCGTCAAAGGCCGTATTCAACGACAAGTACACTTGATTTCCTTTCCGTTTTATCAACACCTGGTACCATTCTCGTATCGCAAGTTTTTCGATGCTGCTAAGTCGAGCCGTTTTCGACTTTGCTGTTGCCGAAGAGCCGCGGCTACGCAACTCTACGACTAAATGGCCGTCTTCTATCAAGACGGACGGTCCGAACGCTTCGGCGTTGTTCACCACGTTGGAATACATGATTTGTCCGTCTTCTTTTTTCGTGAGTTTCAACAAGAATTTTACGTTCACCGTTTCATTGAACGTGTACAGGTCGTACGGATCGATATCGAATGCATAACAAGAATCGTTCGTCAACTTCATCTTCCAATCGCCGATCAATGAAACCGTATGATCTGCTGTCGTTGCCCGTGCGTTTTCATCATCATCACCATCATCATCATCATCATCATCATCATTTTTGTTGAATGTGCAGTCTGTAACCGTGTTGGGTTGCAGTAACCATCCATTAAACTGAAAGGATGCTATGCAACCGGTTATCGACTGTGTTCTATTGGTACTGCCCAAATGAAATGTACCGTTCAAATCGAGGCTGGTACCGCCCATCGTATCGTTCAGCTTTGTCCAGCCACCGACGTTGAAATCCGAATCAATTCTAGCCTGATTACCGATTCTGGAAACGTCGAAATGATACCAATTTTCGACAACGAGCACATGATCGCTGACAACTGTCAGCGATCCAGAACCCATGTTAAATGTAGCGTTCAATCGACCGTCGACGATACCCAAAAACATATAATCCTCGTTGCCACTGCTGTACAGAATCTGTCCATCGGCGTCTTTGTTTAGTTTTATGTAAAACGATAAGAACACTCTGTCCTGATAGTCGACGTCACTAGGCCATTGAAAAGTAGTAGAAACGGCGTAAGATAAGTGAAATGCACGTTCACCCTTTAGTAAATTTGCCCTGCTAACAGATTGCGTTGCAGTAGCGCCACGTTCTCGTTGCTGCTGCTGATGCTCAGTTACTTTGCACGTCTTCAGATTCTGCGGTAAGAGGCGTTTACCGTTGAACTGGAACAAAGCGAGACACGCGCTCACCGATGGGAACGTGTCGGACGCACCTATGCCGTACAGATTGTTTGTGTCGAGGCGAGTGTAGTTTCCGTGTACACTCGACCAAGGTCCGAACAGACCGTTTGTTACGATTCTGGCCCACGATCCAACTCGTTTAACGGTGAAATGATACCATTTTCCAACTAAAACGTTCTCTCGACTCACCACCGTCAACGGTTTCGAGCCAAGATCAAATGTGGCAGCCAGTCGACTGTCCAAAATTCGTATAAACATGTAATCTTTGTCACTGTTGCTGTACAGAATTTGCCCATCTCTCGATTCGTTCAATTTAATGTAAAACGACGCAGACATCTGCTGTCGATAGTCGACCTTGCTTTTGTTTGCAGACAAATCAAATTCCAGTCTAGTGTTAAGGTCCACGTTGAACGTCGACTCATCGTCAAATAAAACGGTAACGTTACTTTGTCTGTCGGTTGTTATCATGTCCAGCACCTCGTATTCTCCCTCCGAGTTTGGACACGCAAACTCTCCGTTTCGTTCTATGTTAAACATACTCTCGCTTGAACATATCAGCGTTCTGTTACCGTTCGCAAGTTGACCGTATGGCTTTCCGTGACGTATCACCTTGCCATCGCAATTTAAAAAAAATAGAAACATAAACAACAACATCATCATCATCGTTTGTTAATTGTTAAAGACATGTCGTTTAAACGTTAATAACTTTTTTCTTTTCGTGCATTGACGTGATCCACGTGGAAAAAAAAAAAGAGGAAGAGAAGATGATTTCCCACCAGCGACAAATGCGTACCATATGCAATAGAATAGAAGAACGAAAGCGCCATTCGTTTGGATTATGCGTCCTGAAACCGTTGAGTGAATGCGTTGCCGACAATAATGCAGCAACGGCGGACATGGACAAAAAATGTCTAACGTTCGTAAGCAACGTCAAGTCAACTCTAGAGTTTCTGTGTCGCCAAAGTAACATACGATTAGAGCCGTTTCAGAAGGAAATGTGTAACGCTGTCATAGCTGGACGATTCAACAAAGTGTTTGGAGATCGAGCGTCGAAGCTGAGAATTCCATCACTTTGCATACTCGGCGTACTGTCCGACGAGGAGGCACAGTCGATGACCGAACCGGCTCGATGGCATCCGGCCGTACGACATTCTGCCGCTAGAAAGATAGACGAATTCAATAGAAAGTTTACGGTTGTCAGAGTGCCTCGACGTAGCGGCAAGAATCGCGCCGGTCAACTTGTGGTGGCATCTCTTCTTGTACACGAAAATAGTATATCCGTCGTTAACTGGGCTCAGGATTTGAACTGCGCGCGTACCAATCGAGAAGACGTCATTCGTCTATTGGAGATGGCTCAACGACGATACGCGTTCACGTTCAAAGGTGTTCCGGATGGAGTACAAGTGTTGCAGTCTACGGGCACGACGGCAAACTTTAGAAGCAAAGCAAACACGGCAAACGTGAGTATTGTTGTTTTTATTTTTTTTGCATCATGAGTCGCTCCGAGGCCTATCCAACGTTCCTTGCCGGTTTAACGTACATTTTCAAAAACACGTCCATCATCACCACCAGCCATCACGTGAAACTTGTCAATTTGATAGGCGCCTGCATTGGCACAGCATCGAAAACATCGTACAAAAATAAACTGGAACGATGCAACGAGCAACAGCGACGTCATTTCGATGCGGCCGTATCTATCGGTGGTGGTGGTGGTGATGATGATGATGATAGCATGACGCCCAAAACGGCGTTCGTCTACTATTTTCTCGATACACTCGCTCGGCCGTATCACAGACACATTGCTGCCTACATAACAAATTTTGATGAGTTAATGCAATGGATGCAAGCTGATCGTCGTCGCCGACGCAACAACCACCACCACCACCACCACCACCACCAGACGCGAAAACGGTCATCATTTGTGGTGCCCTTAACCGACAGAATACACGATTCGGCCATTCTCAAATGCATTCTGTTCCAATTGAATCATGTGAAAAGAAAACCGTTGCATCCGATGATGAAAACAATTTTGGAGTTTACAAAGTCCAGTTGGCCGTTCAATCTAATGTTTGCCATACCGAATCGATCAAATGCACTGGTAGAATGCGTTCTACTTTTAAACAAAACGCGCAATGAGAAATACTCTGTTTCGCTCATAACTCAAGCGCTGTCGTTATTAAGCAAAGATGAACTATCCGAGATGAAGAGCATAATGTTTGTTCAGAAACGATGCTCTCAGATAGAATTCTTTTACGATCACAATCCAGCGGCATTTGGATCAGAATCGATTGTTTTTTGTCGCTACTGTTATATAATTTTAACTTACGTAGATCTGAAGAACAGGCCACCGACAAAAGGGATGTATATCGACGAGAATTCTCTCTTACCCACCTGTTACAACTGTCATTCGAGAAGATTGGCTTCTCTGTCGTTGGACGGTGCCGGTGTACGATTGACAGTTAAACAGCCCGATTTGGCAATGATGCGTTCGTGCCCTACTTGCAGTGAGATAACTTCTCGAACAATGTGCGTAACGTGTAAACGTATACAAGAAGAAGAAGAAGAAGAAGAAGAAGAAGACAAATTTGTTCTTTAGATATTTTTTTTTTTATTATTATCAAGAAGGTACTTTTGAGCGATTAGGTGGTTCGGGCAAGTTGACAAGTTTATTACAAATCTCTCGGTCGACGAGCTCACGTGCCAATGTATTGTCATCATCATTCAATTCGTCCTCATCGCTGCTATCATCATCATCATCATCGTCCAACAATCCTCGAATTGAATCCATTGCAGTATTGTGTCTAAGTCGTCTGTTGTTAACGCTTCCTAAAAGTGAACATATCCTATTGGGATTCATGCTCTTCTCTGATTTTCTGAGAGAGTAATCTTCCTCCTTGAGTCGATCGTATTGCAGCCTGTCAAACGTTCGTAATTTAGACGAAAGTGCATCTTTCTCCAACTTTAACATGGCGTTCTGAGACGTGGTCAACATTCGTTCATAATTCGACTTTCGTCTGATCAACGACGACAGCATTTTCGCATCAATTCCATTCTTCAAACCTGACTGTATACTTTCTTGCATTTGCATCGTCTTTTCGTCGAATGTGTGTTGCATGGCGGCAATGTTGCGCATAGATTCTACTCGTTTTTGTTCAATGGCTTCGCCTCTTCTTTTTCTTTTACCAAACATGTTTGCGTGCTGATGCAATAAGGCAGTATAGCGCACAATGAAACCATTTGCGCCGTTAATAGTGACTTTTACGATATTCGTCGTTGTTCTGTACAGTCTTACGTCGAAATACAACTGGCAAGGGAATACGTACGATAAGGAGAAGATAAGCTACAAGCAACTGTTGACGTCCAATATAATTCTGTTTGCCATAACGTTCTACAGTGGACTGAAATATCCTCTCATCAGATACTATTCGAGTTACTACGGCGGTGGCCGGGGTAGACTCATGTTCATGACAGAGACTTTACTTCGCATGACGGTAATGATGGGAATCGATTACAGAGTGCAGAACATTATCGTGTCGCAAATGTCATCGCGTCTGGCCATCATGTTTGGGGATATCATGTCGATCGTCATCGAAGCCAGTATGGAACAGTACACGCCTCACAGTGGGTGAATTCATCGATAGCGTACCGTACCGTATCCAGGCCACGCATGACTCTACAGCACGTTCATAGGTGAAATTGAGTACACGATCAGCGCGTTTAACAAGAAAACGTCTGTCATCGTAAAGAAAACAAAGTCCGTCTGCGCTTGGCATTCCGTCAAGATCGCATCGATGGATCGTTAACGGACCACCTCCCGATACGGGCATGGACGAGAACATGTGCCAAATTAATAAACATTTGTACATGCTTGTAACTTGATCATTTTTATTTATTTCTGTTGTCGGTGTCATTTTTTTCAATCCATTCACGTAGTCACAGACTCTTTCCACGTCCACGTCACACGCCTCCATCCATTTCCTGAACGCCGTTTCGTGTCCAATGATTGCCGGATCGACCACCGTACTTGGATCGACAACGAGACGAAAAAATGTACACGTTGCCGCTCTGCGTTCATCGTGTCTGTCCGGATTCGCCAACATACACTCGAGCAGGTTTCTACTCCAAACATCAAGATTACAATGCTCGAAACACGCGTACTGCTTGGACGCCATGCACCGACGGCGTTCGGCAAAACACAACAGTTTTGCAATCGATGCCGTACACTCGAGACTAATTGTTTTTGGCAACAACGTATAGCTAACGCACGATTCTACATATCGAATTTCTTTCTCGATTTCAATTCTAAGTTTTTCAACGGCATTCTTGACTCGTTTATCGATGCGTTTGGCAAAACCAAACTCATCGTAATAATTTGATGTTGATAATGATGATGATGATGATGATGATGATGATGATGATGATGGTGGTGGTGGTGGTGGCGGTGATGATGATGCTGGAAGTGGAAATACAACGAGTGATGTCTCTTCTTTTTTTGCTGTTTGTTCTGTTGTTTCGCTGAATACGGTAGTGACAAGATGATGACACTCATCTGTAAGGTTTTCATCTTTAATTCTACACCAAAAACATTTGTAGCCGACAATGGGACAGCATCCGATCGGCATTGCCGGTACGGTTCCCATTACAGTCACAAATCTCCAAATTGTTGATAATCTTTCGAGAATTTTGAAAGAGTGCACATTGGTCCAGGCAAAGAGAACATTGCGTTTCAATATACTGTCCATGTCGGCCATTGTACAACACTCGGACGTTATCGTGGTTGTGTCGAACAAGAGACGTTCGATGAGCGCAATGCATCGTGCGTAATAGAGAACATCTTGTTCATCGCCTTTTTTGGTACATATACTCTCCAAATTTCCTTTGAATTCCTTCAACAATTCTTTCAAGTAAGCGTTGTCTTCTTCTTCTTCTTCGTCGTCGTCGTCGTGATGATGATGATGATGATGATGAGACCATTCTATCCATCTACGTTCAACGCGTGACTCTAAACTTTTCCATAAATCAAACGACATAATCTAAAATATGGAGGTAATCAGTTGTCTCTCCTCTTCCTTCTTCTCCTTCTTCTGCTCATGTCGACGAGTATTCGCTATTAGATTGGTCAAGAGAAGATTGATTAGGATTAGAAAGTTATCGGAGCTGGTAACTGGATCGTCTGTTGGGTCAAACATGGTGCTGCAGTGATTACCTTTGGATTGTGTCTAAGATTGTTTTCGAGAATACGTCCGACCAATTGTACATACCAATCTTTCTCCGACCAATCTATACGCATATCCTTGCCAAAAATTACGTATCGTGCATCACCTCTACGGCGATACTTGCACGAATTGTCTGACGCAAGAAAACAAATAGGAACGCTACTTTGACTCGGTTTTACCAATGTCACGCCCGGTATTTTTCCCATGAACGAAATCACTTTCATTACAGTTCTATCGCCTTCGGTTACATTGCCTTTGCGTACGACCATAGGCGCAAAATATGTCGAGCCACATCTGTCGGTCAATTTTGCTGCTGCTTCTACTGTTGATACATCTTCATCATCGGTGGAATTGATGTAATGTCTTGCTTGATTAATCACTTCGTTGAAAGTAAACTCTCCGGTTCCGAATAACTGATGATAGGACGTATTACTTGGACTGTAATCGACAACAAATTGTATTTTGTATTCATCATCATCCTCATTGCCACCATTATGCTCATTATCATCATCATGTTCATCACCGTAATAGTCATGATTGTACTCAGCTTCATCGTATATCTCTTCCTCCTCCACTTTATCCTCTTCATCTTCATCATGATGTAACGTATATAACGAATGCGACGTACGTTTTTTATTGAAAAGTTTCCGTTGTAAGTTTGCAACCTGTCGTTCTCGTTCGCTGTTTGCAGTTTCAACTTTACTAGTTAAAAATTTAACATCAGACTTCAAATGTGCAATCTGTCCATCTTTATATAGATTTTGGCGCTTTTCTTGCTCCAATGACGCTTCGATATCTTTCATTCTTTCATGTAACACATCAGATCCACCATCTCCTCCTCCTCCACCGCCTCCGTCGCTTTGATTCTTTATGAATTCAGACAGTTTCAGATAGGATTCGGATACTTTTCGCTGCGAATGTTCCAATTCCTTTTCGAGACTTTCGATGCGCTTTTGTGCAGTCAAGCTGTGATTTTTTAAAATAATTACCTGAGCGGCAAGAGAGGATATTTCTTTATTCTTGTCGTCGGATAACCGATGTGTTTCAGCTAAACTTTTTTCCTTGGCAGTAAACTTCTCTTGAAGTTTAGCGTTTTGCGTACACAACGAGTCACGAGCTTTTCGCGCTTCTTCTAGATCACGTATTGTCGACTTCAATTCTGTTTTGTGATTGCTCGACGCGTTCGCTGCCGACGTCAACTGTCGCTGTATAGCAGTGCTGTGTTCTTTCGCGACACGTTTCATCTCTGCGTCGTGTTTTTGTCCTAGTTTAGTTACTTCAGATTTCAGTTGTTTTTCGAGTCGATCACGTTCCTCGTCACGTTCCCGCGTGTGCTGTTTCTCGGCCTGTGTCAACATGTCGAGCATCTTCTTTTCAGTCTCTTTCTTCGTGCTCTGTTTAGCTTCCGACACGTACTCGGCGTGTGTCTCGATTGACTTTTTCAGTCGCTCTTCTAAACGTTTTCGAGTGAAATTGTCCTCTGCAGCTTTGCTCGTCAACTCTCGAACCTGTCTTTCCAACAGGACACGATGTTGAGCTGCTTTGTCACGCTCCATCTTCACTTCTTCAACACGTTTCTTCCATTCATCTATTTTTTCGTCGCCATCTCGTTTCAGTTGCGCTACCTTCTGTTCGGTCTCGACAAGAGTTTGTTTCAAATCATCTAGATTCTTTTCGTGTTGAACCGTATCTAGATTCTTTTCGTGTTGAACCGAGTTTTGCCTCTTGTCCTGTTCTTCAATCTCCCTTCTCATTTCGTCCAGCTTGATGGTGAACGTCGTGTTTGCGTTCATCAGTTTATTGTTGAGTTGTTCTCTTTGCAGATGCGCCGAATCGGTGGTCTGTTGCAAGTCACGACCGAGTTTCTGTACGTTTTTCTTCTCGTTTTGCAGCTCATTGTTCAATTTTCTCAGATCGGTCAAATACGCCTGCTCTCGAGATTTTAACATGTTCTCTGCATCATGTTTTAACGAAGCAGAGTTTATTTTTTCGGCATCAAGTTGCGACGCCAAATCGTCAACATGTCGGCTCATCAACTGTTCATTTTTTTGTACGCTCGACTGATACAATCTGCTCTTTTCTTCGTACGTTTGCAAATCAGTTTCCAACTGTTGAATTCGCTGCCTGTACGTTGTCTCCGAAAGCGTGTTGGCCGTGTCCAATCTTCTGTTCAGCACGCGCAATTCACCAACTTCGTTTGTGAGCGCTTCGATGCGACGACTCGTCTGCTCGTCAACGTGTTCTTTTGACGATATCAATTCGGATTGCTTGCGCTTCAAAATCAATTCATGTGCACGTGCTTCGTCCGTCTTTTTGTTAAGCAAGGCTTTTAGAGTGTCTGACTCGTCGACATTTTGCATTTCGGTGTCGTGAAGTTGTTGCTTCATTTCGTCCACCAAACGTTTACTGTTTCGCAGTTCGCCTTCGGTCTTGTCCAGTTTCGTTTCCAACTCTTTAATTTTTGCGTCGCTCACTCGCGTCTTTTTTTCATTTTCTCTCGTCGACTCTGCATTCCTGGTGGCCATGGTCTTCTTGAACTCTTCGTGTTCTACTCGTTGAGTCTCGAGCGTGTTCAAAGCCGTCCGTCGTTCTTCTTCGGCTTTTGCCTTTGTCCATTGCATGACTTCAATCTGCGATTGGGATTCGGCATTAGAATCGGGCTGAGATGATATCCAATCTTCAATATCGTAGAGTTTTACGTGCATTGTACTATTGTGAGCGTTCACATCGTCCGAGATTTCACGCAATCTTTGAACGGTGTCTTCGTCCAAGATGGGCAAATCGTCGTTTGTTGAAGGTAAGATGCTGTTGGCCGTGTTCACGTAAGGAGCGAGCAGTTGACCGATGCTAGGTAAATCATCATCACCGTCACCTTCTTTTTCTTCTTCTTCTTCTTCTTCTTCTTCTTCTTCGTGTACAATTGCGGTGTTCACCGGCATGCTTGCTATGGCAATAGATTCGAGCACAGAAATTGTATCATCGGTGTGTGTACGCGTTTCGGTGTTCATCACCGCCGGCGTCGTACCCGATTCGAGCACAGAAAGTGTGTCTTGGGTGGTGTTTGCCGGCATGCTTGCTATGTCAATAGATTCGAGCACAGAAATTGCATCATCGGTGTGAGTAGTAAGCGCGTCAGCAGTTTCGGTGTTCATCACCGCCGGCGTCGTACCAGATTCAAGCACAGAAAGTAGTGTGTCTTGGGTGGTATTTGCCGGCATACCTTCCATGATGACCAGAGGTTCGAGAACAGAAAGCGTATCTGATGCGTTTGTAGTACGCGCCTCGTCGTCGTCGTCAACAGTTTCGGTGTTCACCTGCTGCTGCACCACCGACATATTATCAGCAGATTCTGTGTTCATCACCGGCATACGAGATTCAGAATCGGTAGTAGTGATGTTGGCGGCACGTTCACGCGCTTTAGCCTCCAAACTTAGCAGATGTTGGTAACTGAGTTGCGTTATTTCGAACCGACTTTGTTCGACCATTGCCATGCCTTCGGTGGCCGTGTCGAGTGAAATCTTGCGCGTTGATTCAGGAGATCTAACCGGTATATTGCAAAGAGCGTTGAGTAGAATAGCACATACGTTCGCCTCGTAATGGCAACAGTCTCTCCATGGCATGTCATCTTGTGCAGTGGGCGTTCCGAACGGAGGTCGTTCACATTGAAACGGTTTAAGTTCGTCGATCGTTCCAGTAACGAGTGCATGATCTCTTAGACGAATCTTGAGAAATTCGTGTTTTTTAATGTACGACACGAGCGCACCAAACAAATGGTCAAAGTCAATGTCCAAAGCATTTCTTTCGTATGGCGCAAAGTCCTCTTGTATCTTTTTTGCCAACTTTCTGATCCATTCGACGGTGGGACGTTCCGCCGAGTCAACGGTCAACCACGGAGCATGTGCCGCGTTCCATTTACTCTCAGCTGCCGTGATTTCCGCGTCGATTCTTTCAAAGTTCCAACTGTTTGTGATCTCTTCACTCTGTCCCAACACGAGATTCCACATGTCGGCTCTGGCGAGCAGTGTAGCATCGCCGATGTGATGAACTATGCGATGTAGTACGAGGCAAGCGAAAATCATGTACAGATTCGGTCTTTTGTCGAACAGCGCGCACACGTATTTCATCAATCGAAACGTGGTTCCGATTTCCACGTTTTGAATGTGCGTACACGCTTTCAACAATCTCTCGAAATCATCTTTACTTAATCCGGTTTCGTTGAAGAGAGCATCACGATCGCTGGAATTGTTACCTTGCGTAGATGTGTAGTGTTTCAGAAAAAAATCTTTCATTGTCAGTCTATTGCCGGCCTGAAACTTTCCCAGCTGTAGAAACGATTTCTCTTTTCCTGCGCCGCCACCGCCTATTACAGGCGACTGTGAATGTATACCTGGAACGGCAGTCATTGTCTTGAGATGTTTTGCAAAGTGTATCTTTTGTTGTATTAGATTACCGTCTTTGATGACGATTGAGACCCGAACTTGTTTCGAATTTAGAAAGCTACCGCCGAGAAACAAACTGTCGCACAATTTACGCGTTCTCTCTTTCATGTCAGCATGTTTGTTGATTTCTGTGATGATTTCAATCATTTTGATTATTTCACACAGACTTTCGTACAAGCTTTTAAGATTCTTTGCGTCGACAACAACTATGCGACCAGAAACGAACGCGTTTGAAAACTGTTTTGAAAAGCCGTCCATTCGAAGTAGCTGCGCTTTTAGACCCAGCATGGATCCATCTGGAGGGTAGCCGGATCTGTAAGCAGTCGATACCATTCTCATGAGCGTCGTTGTTGTGAGCGTCGGGTCTGCGAGTTCGTCGAGAACTCGTCCAAGATACGGCGTCATTTTTTTCGACTGTTTGCCAACCTCTTTATTATCGTCCCGTCCTTTTCTCTTTGTCGGCCTCTGTCTAACAGCCGTCGTGTCCATCAACGTTTCGGTCTGTGATGATGTATACATGATGATGATGATGATTGTCTTCGAATTTACCATTATGTCATTAATGACATGTTGCGCATATACGTACGTCGTGTGAAGAAGAAGAAGAAGAAGAAGAACGAGAAAATGTCATGGCGTCGATCGGCCGATGAACTAATTCAACGTAATTTCTGGTACATGACCACATCAACTGTAAATTCATCATCATCAACACCACCACCAACAACAACAACAACAACAACGACACAATCATCATCATCATCAAAATCGTTGTTGAAGAAAGAAAACGTAATCAAGAAGAAAAAACACAAACGAAAACGTACTAAGATTCTCGATTTAATTTTGCCAAATGATAACGACAAATCTTTTCATTCGCCATGCTCTGTAACAACCTCGAGCACGCTGTCAGTTGAGAGGTCGACACCTGAAATATCGGAAACATCAACCGATCACCTGGCATGGGTTTCAGTTGAGGAAAGCGTGGTTTTAGAATGACGCTTTCCGCCGAACGAATACCATTCAACGTGCTCTTTAGTAAGTACACGACCGTTTCGTGACCGTTGCTGAGTAGAAAGTCTTTCTTGGAATATTGTAACGTCGAGTAGTACATAAACACAGACATAACGTCGAAAATAAAGTCTACCACGTCGTCCAGCATGTTTTCCTCTGGAAGCGCTGTATCCGGTAATCTGTTTGCTGATACGTATTTTAGAAAGGTGTATCTGATTACGGACACGATGTTCTGTTTGCCCATGTTCTCCAAAATCATTTCACAGGCCTTGTGTTCAAAGAAATTTACGTTGTTGTACTTGCATCGTTTCTTTCGATCGTACAATCGTTCCAGAACCTGACGTACGGTTGTGCCGAAACGAAACATTTTTTCGTGTTTATTTCGCGTCGTTGTCATCTTTCTAACCTCTTGCATGTTGTCGTATAGCGGCGTATCGAGTCCAACGACAATCGGTTCATATTCGTCTGTATAGAATTCTTTACCAGTCAATGCGCATCTTCGAGTGTTGTGATCTAAATTTTCCATGACGCAGTCTGCCGACAATGAACAGGTGTGCGTGCGTAGCGACGACATGCACACGAAATTCTCACCGTCTTGCATGGGTTGCACGAACGTACATCTATTCGGTACACATTCGTGAAGTTCGTCCACGTGATATATGTCGAAACGATTTGCTTGTAGATACGCGTTCAGAGCAGCTGTTGTCATCTTTATTTTTGTTTTCAGGCTTCAAGAGGAACCGGTTGTGATATGGGATGGATGGACGAGTATCCGTGGATAAAGCAAACGGCTATGCTATCAACTCTGCCAATCTTTCAACCTAAGAACGTGTCGGTTCTTTTAACATCGTCGATGACTTCGAGTGATCACTGGTCGCAAGAGTTTGTGAATATTAAACACGATGGACGTGCACTGGTTAAATACATTACTCAGTCGTACCTGTGCGATGCGTGCTTCGAGAAAGGAACGCGAACAGTGTGCGCTCACAGGCGACATTTGGTACCGGAACACATTGATGGAAACGACGGTAATGTCGTTCAGCAGATGATGAACCTCATAGCCACCGGAAGCTATGAACTAGAGTGTATGGGCATTCCCGTCTGTTCACCGTCTTCACTCGCCGAGCGACTTTTTTCCGGTAAATTGCTAACCAAACTGTTTTCAGACGAAAGAAGATCCACCACAAGATCTGGCTTCTCATCGGGTCTGTTGATTGGCGTCGATCCAACTCCGTCGGACGTGTCCGGCATTGGATTGGTTGCCGGTGTGTTAACGACGTCGGACGTTAGGCAGGTAAGTCGAACGGATGGTATTTTGCACGCGGCGCCTCTGCTCTCCATAATTCTTCGAAGCGCGTACGTAGCGTGCCCTGGGAGCCCGGCCCGAATCGTAGACAGACCACCACAACAACTGGTATTCTGTACTCGATTTCGAATCGTTGCAACGGCCACGGCCAACGGTGATCCGCATCCGACGGAATGCCACATTGGTTGATCGTACGTGTTGGTCAACAGCTGTACGATGATATTGCGAATGCTATCTATTATCCAATGTTTATCGGTTGGCGTTGATGCTCTGTACTCACGTTCTACATCTGGTAAAAATGTCAAATTGAACATTTCTATTGCCTGTAAGAGAAACGTGTTCAATTGCGATATCTCTCGTTGTCGACCCAATTCAAATTGCGTGGCGGCCATCATTGCCGTTCTTGTGTAAGCCAGAATCGATTGTTTTTGTCGTTGTTCGACCATATCTTGTACGGTTGCATCATTCATTTCCACCAACAACACTGTCTCTCTACCACACGTTCTCACAATCTTTTCGACAATAGGTAATGCGGATGCGTTAATCTCGTCCGTTATAGCCGCCTTGTCTATAGCGCTCTTCCATTCGAAAAACATTCTTTGTCGTTCTTGTAGAAATTCCAGATTGCAATACACGGGATGAAATGCATTCGTCAACATTACGCTACCAATTGATTCTCTTTTTCCTTTTCTTTTTCTTTTATATATATATATATATATATATATATATATATATATATTGATACAGTTTCTCTCTCTCACTCTCTCTCTCTCTCCCTACTATACGTTGAGACGAACAAAAGAAAAGAAAAGCATTTATTAATCGTAATAACCTTTATTTTACTACGCAGATACTTGCTTTGAAACACCACGTTGCACATATGGATCGTATGGATTCTTTACTGGACATGCACGCCCAACTAATAATAGACACGGTGAACAGGACCTTGGCTACGTACAATCAGTTGACATTCATGCCAGTTCGTGTGTACGTAGAACGTAATACATCGCACGCACACGCCGCTCGCATGGCCAAGCAAGTAACGGATCGTTTTGCCGGTACGTCAGTAGACATATCTTTCGAAAAGGAGAGACGTCGAACGGACGGGCGTAGGTGTGTCGGAATTTGGACAAGAGACAAAGGAAATCTGGTACATTTGTCACAAATGTTGCTGGAGAACGATCGAGTCGTGTTTGCACAAGACATCGATGACGGACAGATGAGCATTTTACAGGATCAACTGTGTAACTTCAGAAGACTCGTAAAATCCGACGGTAAAATCACGATAAGTGGAAAGACGGCTGGTGTTCGTGATGATCTTGCCATGACGTTTATTCTGTGGTTGGCGTGGACTTGCTTTCTTTCTAATAAAGTTTATCAATAAAAAAAAAAAAAAATAAAAAAAACAGTTTCAACTTCCTTTCTTTTGTCTACTTCTCGAGTCTATTTGCTTTTAAAATCGATACATGTCTATGTTCGATATTTCAAGAAGCCGATTCCAGCCACAAACACAATTATCATCATCTTAATCATCAATTTCGATCGTACTCGTCGTGCTGAGGAGAAGGACGACGAGGAGGAGGAGGTGGAGGACGTTCGTCGTTCGCGCACATTTACTGCAACAAACAGCTCAATACCTTTCTCCGTTAATCTTGGTGCAATAATCAACTTTTGAAAGTTGACGCCAAACTTTTTACGTAACTTTGAGATTATGGCTGGTAACCAGAAAGAAGTGTGAACATAGAATTTATAATGTATAGTTTCTGGCGTTTCGTACGTACACTCGGCCATCTCTAATTCTTTAGTACCGTTCACACCCATCACCGCCTCCTCTTCCTCCTCCTCCTCCTCCTCCTCATCGTCGTCATCGTCTTCTTCTTCTTCTTCTTCTTTTGAAGGTTCGATATATAAAATATATTTGATTTTCTTGTTTGTACTTTTTGGCATGGATACGTTAATTGAAATTCCAGCCGATTTGGTGACGGCATACAATTGCGTGAGATCGATCTCTGTTCGACCGTCACCCGTCAGCGTTGCACCCCACAAGTCGTCCGTTATCAAGATAGGCTTTGACTTTTCGACAAGTCCACTAGGCAGACTATCCGTAAATCTTTTCCAAGCATCAATCAACATTTTTGTGACCGCTGCTGCTGCTGCTGCTGCTGCTGCTTCTGAAATGTGTGGTTATCGGCAACGAATACTCAAAGTAGTCAATTGTTTGAAAGTGAATCGAATCGGTGGAAATCACATCACCTCTGGCCAAAATGAATCTTCTGGGCGGGAAAGTAATGCCCCTGACTACGGTCGATAGTAACGTGACCAAAAAGACAGTTGACAGCATTAGAGCATCCATTGATTCAGAGACTCGAGACGCTAACATGTTCCTCGACGCAAAAGACTATGCACAACATGTGTTTGAAAAACGCAAAACATGCATGACGGCCGTCAATGAAGAGTTTAAGAACAAAACGTTTTATCTACTCGACGAAGAGCACGCCAAACTATTGCGTCGAACGTTCGATCAGTTGCCAATGTGCATGTGTATACTCAATAGACTGTGTGCATCCATCTCGGTAAAATCAATGTTTGAACATGGAATGCGTGCTAGTGCCGAAGCGATCGTTAGAACGCAGTGCACAACCGTCGAAATACCATCGCCGACTTCATGTACAGTTGCCGTCTTTTGTCAAACGTACAAGGAATCCATCGAACGTTTCATACGCGACACCATTCGATGTATATGGATCTATGGATTTGTGGTGACGACGTGTGTCGATGGTCGTCCGGTTGCCGTCGACATGGACGAATGTTTAGTATTCAGAGACGACGAAGGTGATCTGTATGCTAGATCGATTAAAAGCCAATCTCGTTTGCGTGTCGTTGTCGTTCATCGGCCAGGCGTTGACGGTAGAATGCACAGCGCTCTATAAAATCTGCTCGCCAGCTGTGAAAACGTACGTCTCTTGACCGAATATCATTTGGCGGCCGTGCGCAATTCGGCCACGAACATTATTGTGACCGGTCCTAAAATTCAATCAAAATCTAACGGCATGAATGATGGCGAAGATGACAACAACAACAACAACAACACAGAAGACTTGGTTACCGGAGCAGCCGTAGCGAATCTGATCAAAGCCAGAACCATGGGCGTTCCAATGGCAACTTCTCTACTGGACGACGTTAACAAAACGAGCACAGTAGACGAAAAAGAGAAACTTATCGGCGATCTAGTCAGATGCAGAAAGGAGAAGGAAAAGTTGAGAAAGAGTTTTCTTTTCGATAAAAGACGTGAACGACACTTGTTACCGGTTATGACGACCGAGGATGTTGGTGACGAGAGAAGTATGTTGGCGTCCAGATTGGATGTAAAAACTCAATCGGGACTCGAACAGGCATCCGCCTCTCTCGATGTTCTCGTCAGAAACGTTCTATTGGGATCAATACCGGTGTCAGGGGGAGGCGCCGGCAACGTTGCACGCCACGGAACAACGTCTGCGCTTCCAGCGAAAATGTTACAGCAGATTGTCAGCGATTGTTCGGCATCGTGGCAAGATTTCATCGTCAGTTCACTGCTCGACGATTGGATGAAAGAATACGGCGTACCGCTGAAACCGTGGACAAAGAGAGCGTTTGAGGACATTGAAATGATGATGCCCCTTCTGCCCTACTTTCGATCAGGCTGTGGACGGCGTATGCTCGCCGAAATGCTCGACGTTTCTGAACATGATTTCACGTCAACTTTTCAGCTTACTACTACTACTACTACTACTACTTCTTCTTCTTGATCGTCGAAAGAGAGAGAATCTGTGTTGTTTCTTTGTGGAATTCAAAACGGATGCATGCAGCACTGTCGGTCGCACTGTACCATCGGGAAAGAGAAGCGGTGCGCACGCAACAATAGTACCGTGCTCGAGTTTTATTTTTCTGTTGACAATCTGTATTCGAAATTCGTCGACAGCAGCAGAAGAAGCAGCAGCAGCAGCAACAGACTGTTGGAAAACAAAAGTGTCTACAATGCCGTTACAGCCGATGCGTTGAACAGTGTTTTCGTGTTTCACCTCGCCTATCCATTCACCGGGCGTAGGATGCAATGGTGCCGTTGTTTTCACGAACCTTCCCGACGGTACGTGTACAGTGATGACGGTGTTGCCGTGGAACGCTACAATCGTGTTTGCGTCAAAGAACGAATGCACACTGGTACGTTTCACATTCTTTTGCTTTTCGTTTTCGTCCATGGAAATTGGATGTCTGAGTAGGACGTTCCACGTTGTTCGGGTACGTCGCAACATCACCAGAAGATGATCACCCGCTTGATCCACGTACCATGCGCATAGGTCGCGGCCGTGTTGACACGTTGCGTGCGACGTGTACAATTCACCGCCGACGCCCGTATCCAATGACTGTTCCACGCTCCACGCACCACTATCCAAATCGAACGTTTCAAATTCTTTAGCTCCACCACCGCTTAGTATCAACAAATCTTCGTTCATTCTCGTCAGGCATACCGATTCGTCTGTACGCTTCGTTGTAGAGTTTTGCAATCTTACGAACGTTCCAACGATGGCATTGTATCGATGAAGACGCATCGTCGCGTTCTCCTCGTCTGCTGGAGATACTGTGTACGCCAGATTCCGAACTACGGTAGTTCGATAGAACGGTGCCGTCATGAACGAAGCGGTAACGTGTACGTATTCTTCCAGCTGCTGTTGTGGTATTGATGGTGGTGGAGGTGGCGTTGTTGTTCCGAAAGTGGCAATTTGTCGATGACTGTGACGAACACCCAACGCCGATTGCTCGTTCAATCGATGATGATGAAACACTTGTTTTACATAATGTCTCAAATCTTGAACCAGTTGATTGATGGAGGAGAGACGTACAAACGCAATTCTGTACAGCATTTCCGAATCGTTCAGTAATCTGCCTCGTATGAGTTTAACGAGAGCGTGTTGTTTTCTTGGATGTTCCGTTTTGCCGTTTTTGTTAATCCATGTGTGCACAAGATGCCAAAGATACGATTCTGGCATATAGTACACACTGTCGTGCGATTTTACTTCTGTCGGCTGATCGTGTCTGGCCGTATCCAGCCAGGTCATCAACTCTTCCCACTTGAGTTCCTGTTCGTGCAGTTTAATTTTGCCAAACGTTCTGCAAATGGCCGAGTCGACGACATTCGTCAACGACCAAGATGAAATTCTGTCGGCGGTTCTTCTGGCTTTCAGCAGATCGTGCATGCACATCTCGTACACGGCAGACGTAAACACGCAGATGGTGTCCTTGCAGCCAATCTTCTCGGCTATACTCAAGCAAGAGATTCGATCCTGATAGGAAAGAGTGGCGACAAAGTATGAGTTTCTATTCGTGTTCATGAACGTCAACAACGCGTCAACAAGTTGATCGTTTGCCATTCCAATAATGTTTACGCACCCTTTAGGCTTTTTACTCTCGTACGTGGGTATTATCCAAACCATAATCGTTTTGTCTTTCGATGTACATACTCGAATCTGTTCAGATCCTTTGTAGCCCAACGTTCTCGGTCGTTGACCGACGTATGCTAGATCTTCACGCGCTTTGTGATGATTGACAAGCAAACGTTTCTCTTCCATCTTGTTGTTAACGTCCCGGTTTTCTTTGTTTGTTTTCGTAAAACACACACACACACAAATAATAATGGTATCACGATTCCATCCTTACGCCGCCGGTGATGGTATTAGATGGTACACGGGCATACAGCCAAATTCACCGATCAAAGCGACAGAACGTCGTGGCGAGTACAGACTCGATGAGACAGACATGACGGCCGGTACGTCGCGTATACCAAATTTCGGCGATAGAAGAAACTTTATGTATCCAACGTCAACTCACGCACAAAAGGATACGGACGGTGTTCGTGACATAACAACGTATCACGAATTCTTCAACAGATCCATTCAATTCAATCGAGGCGATATGCTGTTTCTTTACAACGGTCAAAGGAAAATGTCTACTGCAACACCGGCTCCTGTAAACTGTTACGCGTTACCCGAACCCAGTTTTAAAGCGAGTACGGACAAGGCAACGGTGCCGTTGCCTCACCTCCAAAACATCATCAAAGAAGAGGTTACACTCGACATCAACGACTGTTTCGATCGCGACGTGCCGCACAACGAATACATCAAAACGGTGTGTCAACGACGTGGATTCGACAGCTTTGGAGCCGTACTGGCACGCATGAAAACTCCTAGAGATTTCCTCTCTTACTTTCTGCCTATCGGCTATCAGCTTTCTTTCGGTGGCAATCAATGGTTTACGAACGAATCGTATCCGTGCATAACAACGCAACATTTCGGTAAGATGATTACAACACTGTCTGGAGTTCACGAATCGTGTCGATTGAATGCAAAAGCGGGTACTAAACTGTACTTGGCCGTAGGCATGCTACCCGGAGTAACCGACGCTCTTAACTATCCATATCCTTCGCTGTTTTTTAGCAACGATCATTATATTCCCAATCAACTAAAGTCTATGGGATTTGTTTGTCGATCGAGAAACGGTTGTGTGACGCCGTGTATGGTGAAAGCCATCGGAGAGTTTGCTACCGATTTCTACGGTAACGTTCGCAGTCCCGAGATTGAACTGTTTATGAACAGATACTTTCGACCGTATCACTTTTCTTGACGCGACACACACACACACACACACACTATATAATAACGTGTCAGAGCAAAAAAAAAAATCATTCAGATTCGTTCGGTATGGGAAAGTCAAAGGATATGATTGCGGAATTGAAACAGGAACTTGAAGCTATGCAAGTTGATAAGTTGAGTATGTTACAAGAACAAGATCGACTGAGAGGAAGAGTAATCGCTGCCGAAAAGTACGCCAACTCGTTACCGCAAAACATGTACAAAGACTTGACACATGCCGCCATGGACGCGCATAGGGATGTGGTAAAGGAGGAGACACAACGATACGAGATAGACAGCCTAAAGGCAAGACTCGCTGAAATGACTGTGAAGTATGAACAGTTGCGAAGGAAACTGCCCGAAACTTTGGAATTATGTTCCAAATACAAGGGGGCGACCGAGATGATCAAACTTTTAAAAATTCAATGTGAAATCAACAAACAAGACTTTATGAAGGAGCAAGCGGATCGTCAAATGTTGGCCAGAAGAGCAAACTTACCGTACAAACAAACCGTTACAGAAGTCATACGAAAGCTGAATCTATTGATCGGACAGGATTATGTTGATGGTGATCTTGAAACAGACTGTGCCGACGTCAATCAAATAGAAGCAAATGTTTGTCATGCAATTGAACCGGTGCAGTTTCCTGAAGATCCATTACTAGACACGTGCGATCAACTGATGGCCGAATACGGAGCAACGGTGGTGTGAAACAATTGTGTAAAATGTCATGTATAACATAAGAAAGTAAAAATAAATGCACCACAAACCTTAATGTCTTCTTCTTATTTCATTACTGTGCGCGTGTGTTTGTAATATCGATGACAGCTAGTAGTACTGTAAACGATACAAATAACAACGGCCAGAGAAGCAAAAACGTAAATTATCTGAGTGGACGTTGATGATGGTAACAAACTATGTAATACACATGACCGACAAAAACGTAAGTGGTATTAAAAAAAAACCAGTAGTAACTACCGAATACTTAGTTGGTGCTCAAATACCGATGATGATGATGATAATAATTATAAAGAATTGGTTGAGGCACATGTTTGTTTTTGTTTTTTATTATTCCACTACCAATTAAAAAATACACAACAATTGGTCTGCGTTTTCTCTTCACCTTTATTTCGAACGGTTTGTTTGTTGGCCTTCACTACACTTAACTACAGTTAAAGCCGCTGATGAGCCCGCGACGACGTTGTTTCTTTCCAACGTAAGCAAACTCGTGAAACTGTGCTGCCGTGAGTTAACAAAATCTGCCCCATGTCGAATGGATTTAAATTTTCTGGTAGTTAGAACAACGATCGAATTGATCCAAGACGGATATCTTGATGGTTTTAGATGTTCAGTGCGTACAAATTCATTTCCTTCACAACAGAGAAAAAATAAAACGATTTCAACTAACGTGCTTTCTGCATCTCGAGTACATTTTATTATGCGGTAGATTGTCTGTGTATGAATACAATGAATGTATATTGAACTCATAGTATTGCAAGTGCTCGTGTGTAAATTAAGCGTTTATTTGCTCAATCTCTTTGGCAAGTTTTTGTGTATCCTGACACACGGTTCTATACGTTTTAAAATCACTCGGTGACGGTACTTCGTCTTCCATCATCACCGTATCCGCCATGAATCTCTCTAAACGTCTGCAAATCAACAATTGCTCTTCACACACTCGACGATAGCTGGGTATAATGTGCTGATCGAAATGAAGACGAACCTCGTCCAACGTGATATCGTTCATTGATGTGTCTATTGTAGCTATGCTGGTTGTGATACTCTGAAGGATCTCTTTTTGATTTCTACCGCCGTACTTTTCGAATATGTGCTCACCGTGCAACACGGGATGATAGTTTTGTGAACTAGGATCATTGTTGCAAAATTGTCTCTGCTTACTGTCAACGTCATACGAGCACAGTCTACACCCTGCTGCCATCACGGATGTTGCATCATACATACACACACACACACACACACATATATAGTATGTATATTTTATTTTTGTCAAGCAAAACACTATGAAGGACCTATCGATAGATTTTCTTTTTTGCTACGAAGATCCGCACGGTCTTCTCGAGTTCGAGGACGATTTTCTTTTTTGCAACGAGGATGCGCACGGTCTTCTCGAGTTCGAGGACGATTTTCTTTTTTGCTACGAGGATCCGCACGGTCTTCTTGAGTTCGAAGACGAATTTCTTTTTTGCTACGAGGATCCGCATTGTTTGGGGTACGAGGACGAATTTTCTATTTTGTTACGAGGAGGCTATTTGTAGTACTTAAAAAGAGGCAATGAGATGACATTAGTTAGTTGATTACGCATCGTCGTATAGAGATGCTGTTCGTTTGGGATAGAAATATGGCAGAATTAACAGATCTCTTTCAATGCGAATATTGTTTACGGACATGGGAAGGAAACGGTCAATGTCCTTGTTGCAACTATATAGTGACTGAAATGCAGTACGACGCTGGTGATGAAGAAAGTTTACATGCCGGGGAATGTCATGATGATGATGGTGAGATGACAAGAAGATTGTACAATATTGATTTTCCAATTGATAACGATAGTATAAAGGTGCTGTTCGTTGAGGAAGAGAAGAAAAATAGCTATATGGCAGAATTGACAGATCACTTTCAATGCGAATATTGTTTACAGGCATGGGACGGAAACGGTCAATGTCCTTGTTGCAACTATATAGTGACTGAAATGCAGTACGACGCTGGTGATGAAGAAAGTTTACATGCCGGGGAATGTCATGATGATGATGGTGAGATGACAAGAAGATTGTACAATATTGATTTGCCAATTGATAACGATAGTATAAAGGTGCTGTTCGTTGAGGAAGAGAAGAAAAATAGCTATATGGCAGAATTGACAGATCACTTTCAATGCGAACACTGTTTACAGACATGGGACGGAAACGGTCAATGTCCTTGTTGGTACACGCGCAACGATACAGTGACTGAAATACAATACAAAAACGATCCAGTGTTGCAGTACAATAATGAAGAATGTTTACATGCCGACAACGCCCGGGAATATCATGATGATGATGATGACATCGTTGATCATGAGATAACAAGAAAGTTGAACCATATCGATTTGGATCCAATGTTATGCGAAGAAACGTATAGTAGTAATACATCGAATGACCAATCGATTACCGATTCGCCAATAATCTTTGTTGATTCACCACAATCGTCAGCGACGGTGGTAAGCGACGAAGAAGACCATTTGATTACGTGTGACGCGTGCATGAACGTATGGGATGGATTCTCTCAGTGTCCGTGTCTACCTACTACCTAGCACGTTTAAACTTACTGTTGCCTTTACACAATAGAACTACGAACATGTTTGCCGTTACGACGACTGTGTTACTCAATAGTTGGTACGTATATTGGAATCATCGATGTGCTGCTGTTTGTTTTTTTTTTTTTTATATATAGTGATTGTGAAGAATTGATAACGGGTATAAACGCTAGAGATCTTGAAACTGTGTTTTCATGATCTATCTATTACACATGTTGTTTATCGGATTGTTTACTTTGATTCATGAATTGAAACAAATCTTTTACCATAATCTAAATTAAATAGTAGTAGTAGTAGTAGTAGTAGTAGTAGTAGTAGTAGTAGTAGTAGTAGTAGTAGTGACAAATAAAACCAAAAGCAAAGACGTGCGTTACATTGTGTTTTTTTTTTATAATGACTCTTGGACGAACAAAATAAATTAAAAAAAAAAGCTACAATAAATCGTTTTATATATTTTTTTTAATAATTCTTCTCATGATTCTCTTAGACAATAATGAATTACACGACCGCGTGAAGCACGAGGTGAGGCCTCTATCGATCGTTTCTCCATTCTTCTCAATGTGTATCACCGAAATGAGTGAAATGAGAAGATTTATTGGAATACGTTCGATGGGTACTCGTCTGTCGAAAAACATGCAGCACGTCCACTTTAACCGTTCATCTTCACGTTCGTAAAGTACAAGTTGATCGTGTTGCTTCAATCGACAATCGTTCCAATTGAATGTCCACGAAATAGGCTCCGATTGAATTGTGACGACGTTCCTTTTTGTCTTGACCGTTCGGTTATAGATTCCACATGATCGTCGAAACGACTGCACGATACCCGTCTCTGCTTCGGTCTCAAGAACCAACGGTTTCAGTAACGCTTTAACAAACTCGTCGGCTCTACCACCTTTTCCCCAATCTCTCAACACTCTTCCCACCAGCGTTATACTCGTTCGTATGCGTGCGTTATACGTTGACTGTGCGACGTTGAACAAATGCATGTGGATGGCTGGTACGAAGGAGACAAAGAGACGATCGAAACACTTTATCGACGCCAAGTTATGTTTGTGTGCATGACTTCTGAAATCGGTGAGTACACGAACGCGATCGTTCAGTCTGTTCCATAGACGATTCATAACGACAGATTCCAGGAACGGATAGGGATCGTAGCCGACTCTTTCTATTTCTCTTGCTCTTCGAACTACTCCATCGCTCGTCTGGAACGTTGGAAATTTAATCCAATTGAGTCGTGGTGGTGTTGGTAAAAGTACAGGCACCGTTTGAAATGTGACTAAAGACTCGTAAACGTACACCATATCGTTACGTTTGCAAGCGACGATTCTGTGCTGGTAATATTCGCGTTCTATTGCATCCGCGTCCAGATAGTATTCTGACAGCATGTCGTTAGAAAAGTACTTGGAGTGGAGACGCTACTGGACGTTTGACAGTGACTTTTCTGACGCCTGCGATCGTGACGAGAATGTAATCGATAGAGTCGATGTTCGTGGTTATATGGCCATGCAGGATGAATTCGACGTACTATGCAAAAGATCAACGTGCGAAGCTTGGCGAATTGCCAGTGAACATTGCGACTACACGTTTCACATTATTCGCGACAAGGTAGTTGCGGAGGAATTGGTAACAGACGGTGGTGGTGGTGGTGGTGGTGGTATAGTAGACGTTCCTCTTCTTCTCTATCCAAGATTTGAATTTGGAGGAGGAGTAGGAGGAGGAGGAGGAGGTTCACATGTAGACCACATACTCGTTCCTAGGGCTCTTATAAAACAGTTGCGAAAGGCATGGATCATGATCAATTTAGATTTGATTATAGAGTACAATATACTGGCAAAAGAGAGCAGTGTGAAAATAGCAAAATTTATTTATGGACTACAGTTGTTACCAGGACACTGATGATGATGATACGATCGTCGATCGCTTCACTCATCAGAACGGCATTCAACAGCGTATCGTCAACTATTACAACACAGATCGATTCGCATCCGTCGGTCTGCTGGCCAGTCACGCTAAACTTCCTCGTGCCTATACCGTGGCACAGACGTACGCCCGGTGTCAACCTCCTCCAGCCAGTAGGGACGTTGGAGCGTGGACTTGTTTCGCTCTCGATGTACCTAGACGCATATCCGTGTTGGCATCTCAGATGTGCCAAGCGGGCAGCGGCAGTAGAAGTTTTGTGGTTGCGTCACCGACCGCACTAGAGCGTAGTATTCAATCATGCTCCGTGTCGTCGTACAGCGAAGTGTTTAACGAAAACCTCCACATTCACAACATACCGATCGACATCGACGATGCAAACAGACCTCAGTGCAGCGATGAATCTGCCCTGAGAACGGCCGAAAGCATCAAGCGTGCACTTTCGGCCGAGCTCGGCCATTTGCCCGACAATCCACACGTATACTCGAGCCAAGGAAGCGACAAGTTTTCTTTACACGTATACCAACGTTTACCGAGACCGATTGAAAACATTGACGTTCTCTCGTCCATGATGACAGCTTTGTGCAAAGTCTATCCGGAGATGAGATGCGTCGATCTGTCCATTTACGCCGGTGGTAGATCGTTGCGTTTGCCGGGATGTTACAAAATCTCATCGAAACCTATTAAACTTTTGCGTCGTGTAGGCAGCAGCAGCAGCAGCAGCAGCAGCAGCAGCAGCAGCGAAGGCGTCGATGTTCGTCGAGCATTGGCGCACTACTGCTCCGACAGCGTTTGTCAAACACCATACGATCTGTCACATTTGGTAAAAAAGCCAAAGAAAGATGTATCAACAACAACAACCACCACCGAAGAAGTTTTGTCCGAAGAGCAGTTGAGAAATATTGTGGACGACGTGCAACGTGTCACCGGCATGGAAATAACGCGAACGACGAGACGAGGCAATCGTTTCTTCTTTGACACCAATGAAAGTTTCTGCCAAATGTCAGGTCGATGTCATCGTTCATCCAGACAGAAATTGCAATATACCTTGCGTTCAGGTTATGTGAGAAGGGAATGTTGGTCGTCGAAATGTGCTCACAAATTCTTGGACGTTGTCTGCGACACGACACGACCGTCAACGTAGATCATCGAATCGTTTGAAAACCTGTGTCCGTAATCGTTTGGCACCGGTGGATATCCAATGCTTATCTTGCCACTGTCCAAGTCTGTGCGCATGTAGATGGGTACTTGGTCGTCGTCAGCGTCGTAACCGGGTCCTTGCACCAGTATAACATTACCGCTATCTGTGTCGTTGAACAATGTGAACACGTACGCGTTTTTTGTTGAGTACAATGACATTTTAGAAATGCACGTGAACTGTTGATGATCATCTTCGGATCCTCGACATGGTTCGGAAGGCATCCACGTTCGATCGATGGAGCGCATCAGAAGCGATTGCCCTTCGTCCGACACGATTCGATATCCCGTGTCCGAGGTGACGACAACGTCGCCAAAGTTCAGTCTACATTTGTGATCATCCAACGAGCGATAGGCACGTTTCAGATGAACGTGAATCGTGCACACGAGAATTATGAGCACGATTTGGATGCCGCAGAGGAGTAGGCAAAACTTGTCGTTACGTCTATCATCATGATGGATGTCACTCCTAACTTTGCTTCTATCGGACCTACGAGTAGTGATTCTGCCAGCCAACCGACCCTTCTTCTTTTCACTGGAGCCGATCGACTCGGTGTCGTCGCCGCTGTACAGATCACTGCGAGTAACGGATTGTCTTCCCTCCATCCGTCTTCGTAGTATAAGATATTCGCGCTGGTTCTGTCACTAAAGTCTTTTACGAGCAAATCGTCTATCGATGACAATTTCTTAAAGCCAACGCGTATGTCGTGCACGAGAATAGACAAACACGATAATAGAAGGATTGAAAAAAGGGCGACAGAAACGTACATGTCATCATCACCACCAGCAGCACCGTTGCCCACGTTAACGTTGTTTACATTGTCGTTAAAGAAACAACCATGATCGTAGAGACTGTTACCGCACCATTTAAGGTACTTTCAAAGACATGTCAATGTGTCTGTTATCTAATATGGTTTGTAGTGTGTGTCGTCATGATACTCGTCGCTTTATGGGTCGTAAACTTCATCAAACCTTTCATGTGACCAACGCAGTTTTTAGTTTTTTTTTAGCATTCCATCCTAAACTCATGGAAAACGTATGTTCTCGTTATTCTTCGATGAAAGAACCGTCGTTGAAGCAACGAATACCGTGCAGTGACTCAATTGTGTGTGAAGAGTCATAAAAAGGTGTGTGAGTGCATTGCAGGTTTCATTCGGTAACATGAAAAGAAACGTTGACGATCAAGATGGTGCTTTTGCGCCAATAATTCAGAGAGAACGAAAAGAGCGAAAGATATGTTTTGCTGCTCAAAAGACAGACTCGACTTGTCACGCGGCGAGTCGCAGTGCAGGCACAAGATTTAGACAGAGAATGAACGCCGGTGGTAACGTGTCTTTGGTTCAGTCTACGTGCGATATAAAACAGATTGTCGACGAACTTAAAAGGACCAGAGGTGAGTCAGACATTCTCACAAAAAGCGTACACGAATATCAGAAAGAAGAAGAAGAAGAAGAAGAAGAAGGACCAACATCAGAAATGTACGAGTTGAATTTACGACGAGTACTCAAGCAACTGAAAGTTCATGAACACTTTCTAGATCGTGTACGCAACGTACCGAACGAATCACTCGTTCCAGATCAGTGGACGATAGACATGCTCAATTTCAACGGGTACGAACACGGATACAGATCGGACGTGCGTGCAAACGTTCGTCGATGCGCTTCAGCCGACTGTGTATCTCGATACGTAAAAAGTGACGACGGCAACAGTTATACGTTGGGAGAATGCATGAACGTGGACGCAATGAAAACTATTATCATGGGTTGTAATCTGACAGACGTAGGAGCGTCAAACTACTACGGACGACCCTATTGTGTATTATGTACCATATCGAATGCTTACCTAACATGTTCAAATCCGTTGGGAGATCGTCGAATTACACTTTGTGACTACATCACATCATTCTCTTTTCAAATCATCGACGTGAAAAAAGAGTACGAATTGAAATGTCAGATGACACTGGACGATTCCGATGTACAGTTCGAGTACAGTTACGTGAACGTGGATGCTATCGTTGATGTACTGCAATGGGTGAAAGAAAAAAGTTCAGAATTGCATAGAATTGATTTTTCAAATTTACGTCGATGAAATAAAAATTTAAACAAACATATATGTGTTTTATGTGTGTGTGTGTGTGTGTGTTCATGATGACGACGACGACAAATTGCATTTCACGCATACTATTTCGTCCATCATAATCAATCGAACCAATCAAGTATCATCTTGGTAACTTGACGCCACGTTACAATAATAATAATTATTATATACGTCAGTCGTAGGTGTATTACGCGAGACATAAAATCGCCATGGGGCTCAAGGGAAAATTCTCTGACGTCATTGACAGCAATGCTAAGATTAATCAATCGTTTGGTGAAAACTGTAACGATATTGTGGCCGTGATGGTGGACGCTACGCAGACATTTCACAAGATCGTTAAACGTAATATAGGAGTTCGTGTTGAGAAATGTTTTCCAGACCTACAATCCTGTATCGAAAACTCGAGCGTTATCGGAAACCTGGAAAGTAAGAATTGGCGCAATACAGACAACGGTGTGGTGAACGTGTATCAACATTTCACCGTTCAAGATGTACTAACAGAATTTCTCAAAGACGCACTGGCATGCGCGGATGACGTTTTAAAAGTGCAACGACGGAAAAGTGATAATGTTTCGCTGAAGGCACTGCTGTTGTTTGTGGACGGCGCAGCTCCGTATGCAAAGTCAGTGGAATTGAAACGTAGACGAAGCGTTAAAAAAAAGGGAGTTCAAAACCAAGTGAACAAATTAGGTAGTGTAGACGAGAATCTGTGCGCGATTGCCGCTGAAAAGGGCACGTCTGTGTGTCGACAAGAAGACGGCAGTTACATCGGCAGTATAGAATCGTTCATCAGTAGCAGAGAAAACAAATCGGGTGTCGTTCAAGCTCTTCGATCAACGTTCGAAAAGGATCGACAATACGACCGCGAATACGCCGTTTACACGGTCGTCGGAGCCGGTTTTGATGACAGCACGACACGAGACTGGTGTCGTCTGTCCACATGCCTTTCGTCAACGCTGGAAAAGTGGTGCTGTGATTTCGAGAGTTTTCTGCCCGATCGAAACGTATCATCGGAATCAGACATACTGTTTGGCACATTTCATGATATTCTACGCTTCAACGTACAGATTCCTTCGTCCAACATTCTAATGGAAACGTGTGACAGTGACTGTTTGTTTACGCTCACCGCCCTTCAATCAGACGCTCTACTGGTACGCAAACTGCCCAGGATCACTTCGTGTTACAGGCTAGGCAAATGGGCGAGAGACACGCTGTACTGTCCATACGCTAGTCTCAACACTTTGATTGCAGCCTCCTTTCTAGGATCCGATTTTCACACGCATGTCGTTGGCGTCGGTGTAAAGACGCAAGTTAACATATTCGAGTCAGGATACGCATTTCCATTCATCGAAGTATCGTCGAACGTTGTGAAACCGATATATTCATTCTGTCGAGAAGATGATACGACATTGACCAAGTGGCACAATTTGTTGGCACAATACAACAACATGTTCTGTTTTCGATACAAAGATTCTCTGATACCGTTCAGGTACGTTCAGGAGAACATTGCTTCTTATGCAGAAGACATTGTTCAGATGACGGCAAAGTCATGGAAGGATCGAGTGGAAAAGAACGCTAAAGACCTGGAGAGTTTGGATCGACATTTGCGGAAAATGTTCTTTTTTATCGAATACATGACCATCACTGATTCCGGAATAGATTATCGTCTACGAAACAACGGTTCACTTCGAAAAAAATATGGGTTTTAAGAAATTAGAAAAATAAAGACAAAAGCAAATACCATTTTTGTTTTTCTTTTCTTTTATTTCAATAACGTATAAATGTGTGTGCGTGTGTGTGTGTTTGTGTGTGTGTGTGTGTGTGTGTAAGCGTGTGAAAATGGCAAATATCGTGATAGGTGATGATGGAGATTACGAAAACATTCGTCGACATCATGAAATGTTTCAGTTTCAAAACTCATGTTTTGCTAAAATAGACGACGTATCGCGAGACGTTTGTCCTGCAAAGAAACCGGGCGACTATGCCATACAAACTGAACTGCATTCCGACTGTCAACCGTCGAGGGCGCTGTTTCCAATCGATGTTGATGCCGGCTGTAGTGTTTGGCGGTTCGATAAGGTGTCGGTGACATTGAACGCAGGCACCTTTGATCCGTCAACGCTGTACGGATGGCGATTGATGGTGATCGACAAAAAGACCAGATTAATGACGCCGGCCTTTTGCCAAAAGGCTGCCATCACATGGGCGGGTACGGCCGACGTAATTCGTCAAAACGTTACGGCCGACAAGACTGTCGAGAAAGGAGTAAGAACGGCATGGAGGGTCGAGTACCACGGAACGCTGACGGACAAGAAGACTTGCGACGTGGCCGTACCGAGTATGATGAACAACATCAAGAGTGATAACGTACGTCAAGTGTTTGGCACGTCTCTAGTAAAACATCTTGTGGAACGAGATTTTCGCGTTGTCATCGATGATTTCCAAAGAGTCGATCACGACACTCAGTCAATCATCATGCCAAAAAGACATGAAAACTTTGAAGAATACGCAAAGTACATGCAAGATGACGGTTACGGTATCGACGAAATTAACACGGCACACTTTGAGAACGTTGTTCACGCAGCGCTCAAGTCAAACGGTCGCTTGTTGATGGCCATCTCGGACAGGAATCATTTCGACAAGGATAACTTCAAGAGTAGTAACAAGAACGAGTACATTGTTCCTTTTCCGGTCGTACAGTCGCTGGTGAGTGTCACAAAGACTTTACATTCACAGTCGAATTACGTTCTCATGAAAGATAAAAGTCTTGTGCTGGAGCTGGACATCAACAACAAGCAAAACAATTGTTTCGGTTCGATAGAGTTAATCTACGAATACGTGTCGGATCCATTTCCTCTGCCCACTGACCGGCCTTTGAGCGTTGATCAGCTCATCAGAAGTAACGTGTTACAATTCGACAAGACGCTCACCGACGTATTTACCGGGGGACTGTGCGAAAGTAGCGACGACGACGAGCATAGTGATGAAAAAACACCTGTATTACCTCGTCATCATCAACGTGCTGGTGGTGGCGGTGGTGTTGGGGATCATTCCGGTCGTGGTCTTAGATACAACGCAAACGATCACAAGCCGAGAACGTTTAACGTTGGTGACCGAGAGCGTTTACCGAAAGGTAGGAGATTCGTTGAGGATACGAGGTAAGCCACCGTCATCGACTATGATTCATTGTACGCTTGGCTGTAAAGAACTGCGTACGTTGTTGGGCGTACGGTGCGTACGCGAACCTCCTCCAGTGTGCATAACATACGTTTCGTGTAGCAACGGATACGATGCAATGTACAACGTTACGTCCAGTCAATGGTCTCTAATCGAGTGTACTGCTGCTGCTAATGTTGGTGAGAAACATCGATTGTTTGTTGTAATTTGATGTACTGACCACGCTATACATGTGACGATCACGATAAGGATGACGATTGTGCACAGAACCTCGTCTCTTTCTGCTACTGATTTTGGAAGTCCTTCTGACACCCATATGTATTTTGATCGTAATGTAGATGTATCGATGATACTACTGCTGCTACTACTACTACTACTACTACTACTACTACTACTACTACTACTATTCAGTCCTCTAACACGCGCTAAACGTCCAACAATCTTCCATCCGTGTTTTTCGATCGCATACATCAGTCTATCGGGAAAGCTGCTGAGACGAACAAACGGTTGATATTTGCGATAATGTGGCGTGTGTCTAGACACTATGATTTGGTGCCTGCTGGTGTCTGCAAGTCTATAACATACGCTCTCCGCGTAATGTAAACAGTTATTTTCGGGAAAGGTTACGATCACTGGATTAGCGCCGATCACGTACCACGTGTTATTAAGGTGGAAAATCTCTTGATTCAGCACACCTTGTTTTGACATGACAACCGTTCGACCTTCTATCACCGCCACCACCACCATCACCACCGCTGAAAAGAGACGAAACGTTTTCAAAATGTTCTCGTGGATCATGTCGACGATTTGCAACTGTGGACGATATCGATTGCTAGGAGACGAAAATGATAATGATGAAAACGAAGAAGCAGCGGTGAATAAGGTACAAGATCCGAGTAAAGTTTGTGAAAAGATAACAGAGTTCCACAGTCGTCTCGAAGGATACGTTCGATTGCTTGACGCCAAAAAGCAAGACACCAAAGACTGTATGCAAAAGATTCAATCCGAAATGATATGTCTACGCAATCGTATGTACGACGAAGACATTAGTGCTGAAGATGAATTTGACAAGGAAACCGTAAAGGTTGAGATACGTACATTAATGCGAAAAAAAATACAATACGAGCAAATGTTCAGTATGCTAAACTCGATGGACGGTAATCTGAACGATATGAAAATCAAAATAGACACGCACAGTCTGAGCAATTCTTTACAGTCGACACTGTTGAATCTACCTCCTCACGTCAGCGAAGAGAATTACAAGAAAACGTTGACATTGGCCACAATCTACAACGATAAAGTCAACGAGATGGCACAGAACGTAAAACTTCCTCTCGACACCGAAACTCTGTGCTCGGAATCAGAATCTTCTCGAGTCGTGGACGATAGAGTGGCGATTCTGCTTAGTCGAAACGGTGAAACGCAGCATCAACATCATCATCATCATCATCATCAGATTGAAGACGGTCAACGGCGGTCTTTGGCGTCATCATCGTGAAGTGTTCTCTTCTCGTATGACGAGCGTTGCAAACGAATCGACTAGATTTCGGAATTTGTCTATGTTTTCATCGTCACGTAGACCGTGCACTATGTCGGCAACACCCTGGCGCAAACGCATATCTTTCACGTTGGACTTTGTTGATCCATAACATAGATGAGACGGACGGCAACATCTCGAATGCTCTTCGACGCACAGTTCGCATCTCATTGGATCGTGTCGTACAACGTGGCGTTCGTTGTTTTTCCCGTCGTGCGAAAACAGCTCTTTTGGTTTAAGTCCGGCATACTTCCACGTGGCCGTCGTTCTGTAGAAACTCTTACTGGTCGATAACCAACAACCGCTCGTAGGAAACACTCGACACTTTGTCAGCTTCTTTGTCATCTCTTTCAACAACTTTTCCGGCTGTTCACCTGTACGTATTGCAATTGCAGACACGTACATTTTATCGAGTGTTTTGTCGTAGTAACGTTCACCGAAATGTTCGCAAAGAGATTTTTCTAACGAAAAGTCATAGTCTGTATACGACATTCTACCACAACCACCATCACCACCAGCACGATAAAAACGACGACTACGACGACGATGTATAGTCCATGATGGGTTTTCTTCTTCTTCTTTTTCTTCAAATGCGTCACCATTATATTCTTCTTCTCCTGCTTCTCCTCCTCCTCCTCCTCCTCCTCTTTCATCGCAGTCGCCAACGTAAGCTATGTGCAGTTTAGGATCGAGTATGCGCCACGCAACTCGGTTGCCGGAGACCATACGAACTACAGCATGACATCCATCCATGACGGCTTCTTTAAGACGAACGTTACATCTAACTGCGTTTCGTTCGTCCAAAACCATGGCATTTTCCGGCCATCGCATATTCAGACGTACATCATCACGATCGGATGGTTTTTCTACCGCGTAAACAATTTCATTTCGGCCATACAACCCCATTGGAGCGTTGACGGACGACACGTATCGTGAAAACAGCACATTTGGTAACAGCTCTCGTTGTAAAAATTTCCGTTGTATATTATAAAAAGGACGTTTTGTGTCACATGAGAGGCCACGCAACTCTGTTCGATTGGACATCATGAAATCTGAAATTCATAGATGTTACGCTCGTCATAATGGCGCTAATACCGTGGACATGAACTATCTGATAGAAAAACGTAAACAAATCTCACAAGAAGATGTCAGTGCCGAAGTTTTCGAATATCTATCGGCTGCCTTGCATGGGAATCTCGTCAATTTTTGGGAGATTAGCGGTTACGATCCGAGACAGTTGAACCTTCATCGTGAGTTACAACGATTGAGAAGTAGTATGTGGGAAATAAAGGGACGTAACACGGCTGCCGATGTTATACGTCGTTTTCTTCGTATCCGAGAGTCCTATCAAGATTACCAAACGTCTTCGTTGTCCCTCTACTTTGGATACGGCAATTCGGACGTGTTGGACGCACTAAAGAACGTTTTCTATGCCATGCATGAATACGACGACGTACAAACATTTCAGCAATGTAACGAGCAACGAAAATTCTCATCGATGGAGGAGCAACAGAATTTGTTGAATCGACACGTCGCTTATTCGTTTCAGACTCTGCTCTATAACGGCGACTGGACTCATGAGTGTAAAGAACGAGAACAAGGAGAAGTGTTAGATTTTCACGCCGACATCGATGCTTTCCGAAATGAGATATGGACTTCCAGAAATCAATCGGACGTATACAATTACGTCCGATCGTTTTTTATATTACGACAACGTTATCAGTCGTCGAATAAACAAGGATTCTTTGGACACGGTCAGACGGATGCTATCGAATGTTTGCGCAATGTTCTATGGAACGTATACAATACTGTAAACGTACATGGACGTCGTCGACGTAATCTTCTTCGTCCTCGTCATTGTCAGAAATAAATAAAAAAAGAAAACAACAATATAGGCTATGTTTGATTTATTCTTTTATAAAATCGGCACGATTTCTGTCTTTTTTCGTATTGTGATCGTTTAGATTTTACAAAATGTTCAGATAATTTCGTGTCGGTAAATTTAATTAATCTCCATATCTTATGTACTAGTCTATTGTATTCGCTAATTTTGTCCTTTTTCTTATTCCTCCTCTTATTCTTCTTCTTCTTCTTCTTCTTCATAATCATGCTATATTCCAACATATCCAACAAGTTCATCAAGTCAAATTTAAACGATCTTCGAAACGCCTGCAATTGTTCACGGTTTGACTGTATTTCCATGACTCTGGAAAATGATTGAAGCAAGTGAAATATCTCTACACCGTACCGTAAAGCTTCGTCAAACAACTCCATTCGTCTTTCACGAAGCCAAGCGTATTGCCGATCAGACATTCTTGTGTTTACACGCAATATGTTTTAAAATGCAAATGTTCGTTGTAACAGTCACGTATCGACGACGTCGTTTCTACTTTACGTTTTCTCGGCACCTTGACACGCGAACACACTGAAGACTGAATCGATAATGTTCGATTGTTTATGTCGTACAATATTTCTTCCATACGATATCTGTACTCACGTTTCCACCTTTCGATCACTTCTACGTCTTTCAATCTGTTAGCAATCGACAGTGCCAACGTTTCGATATCCATCATTCCACGTTCACCGTCTCTTGTTAGATAACACGAACACAGCAACATCTCAGTCTTTTCTCTCTGATAGACATGCATTACTTCGTTGACTTTCACACGTCCAATTTCACCATCACTCAAGCACAATTTATAACCTTTTCGGTAACATCGAGGATGACAATAGTATACATCCACCCAAATCGAGTTTGTCTCTGGAAGAGGTACAATTTTCGGTTGAAATCTGCTATGTGTACATGGATATTTGCAAATCACAAACGATTTAATCAGTCGAGGAGAAGGTGAACGTAGCTGGTACACGGCGTGAATCGTATTCTCGAGTAGTGTAATCAAACGCAAATGCGTTCCCGTACCTTCCCAGACAAATACTGTTTGACAGTACACTACTATCGCGTACACATTATTCTCTGTTGCGTCTTCGGTTATGATCTTCCACCAAAGCAGCTTGCATTCCATGTCTCCACTCCTCTGTATATTCCATCCAAACAACCGTTTACCGTTTACACTAGCCGAGATTGTATGCGAATTCATTTCCATTTCGATACGATTATCAGTAGTATTGGAGGCAAACAACATCGGCTCACAATAAGACATCAAACTGTTGGTGTAGTCGATAATCATTTCCGTACACGCGGAAAGATGTTTAGCGAACGTGTTGACGTTCAACACGTCAAAATCATTGACGTATCCAAGCACTACACGTTCCACCTGAGCGTAAAGGGCCGTGTACAGTCGATTGCAAAGTAACATGTACGAAGAAAGTATCATCGCGTCAACGTACATGGCGGCGTCGCTGTACGCCAATTCCAGTTTACCGTCGCTCTCGATGAACATGAAAAGCCGTTCGGTTACATGCATCGAGACTGGTACTTTGATACTCATTATTGCAGTTCGACGAAATCTGTTCCAACCATTTACCATCCCGCATAGCTCAGTCCATTGTAATAGACTCTGTTCTGGCGTAAACAATTGACATTCATCATCTTCTGACTTTACGTTGATGATGAAAGCCATGATTTGAACCAAAATTCATAAACATATTTGTATTTATATAATATTTTGTTTGTGTGTGGGTGTGTGTGTGGGTGTGTGTGTGTGCGCGCGCGCAGGCAACTACGGGACAATGTTTCGACTTTGCCTGATTACTCTACTTTGTAGTGCTACTACACGCGGTACGTTGACAATGGACAGAGAGTACGTGGTTGCAAGACCATACACGTCGTTCGAATTGAGATGCACAACGGACAGCAGAAGAGCTTCTCACATACGATGGAATCTACCGAAGCGTGACGTGGGTATGGTTATCGCCCACATCACGTTGGACATGACATCAAGTATGCTGAAGGTAATGGCCATGACAAAGGATGCCACTGGAACGTACTCGTGTTACATCGATGAATACAATCGATCGCGTAGAACGTGGACACGAACGCAAAAAGATGCTGTCGTACAAGTCGTCGACGCGTACATCATGCAACCTCGAGAAGTCGCCACCATCACCATTTCGTCCGGTTCTCGAAACTTTTCAAGCATTCAAGTGTTACGCAATAGCCAAAGGGTTACGTCCGAACCGTCTTCTTCTATGTTCGAGACGTGTTATTCACTGGCAATAGCGTCTACAGACAGAAATGTAATTATTGATCAAGTACGCATCTGTGGATACGATACGATATCAGTGAGGAAGGTTCGATCATGGCCATACGACAGCCTATGTGCACTTTTAGAAACAAAATATTCTGTGTGTTGCATCGTTCCGGATGATCCGTGTAGAAGGGAGGTACCGGCTCGAATTGCAACGATAACGGTGGACGCCGAAACCGTGGCCATCGGACAAACGTTGAATCTACTATGTCAGTTTCCGAGAGAAACTTTAGTGACGTGGATGATACCCGATCCGAAACGTCACGGTACCATGAGAGGTGAACAGTGTAGAACAAACAAAACACATTCGCTTCTACTGGAACAGATCACGGTTCGCGATCAAGGCTTGTACTCGTGCATAGGATCCAGTGATTATGAATCGATATCTGTACACGTTCGAGTGGTAAACACAATAGAAGAACAGGTGAAACCGTCGTCGTCGTCGTTGACTATCGGAAACGTGTGTGCAACGACATTGACAGAAGAATTTGGTACCATTAAGAGAATGCCGGCGATACTGTCACCCGCGATACAAATTGTAAAACCGAAAGGAATGATACTTTTACGTTGCACCACGTCCACGTCCTCAAATAATGTTCTGTGGATACGGAACGGAAAGCAAATTGAACATTCAAGAGCGATAGAGGCGTCTTGTAACAACTATCACGAGCATACACTGACAATTTTCGATGCCAATCGCTGGGATACGGGAGGTTACGAGTGTATTGTTAACAAAACATATTGGGGTAGGGCACACGTGCAGGTTTTAAACGAACCATCTAACCCATCTCTTTTCATCGATCATTTGGTCGACGTGTGTAAAGACTCGAATCCGTGGCAGAATACAGGTCCGAAGCAGGTGGATTCAAACAGTTTGCGTTACTGTTATTATTTCAACAAAAGAAACGTGAATTTCAATCGACCGGGAACGTGTTACGATGACGGCATGTGTGTAGTGAACATTAAAGACAGATGCGATCATCCGTCACATATTCTCGATTATGATGATGATGATGATGATGATGATGATGATGATGACGCGACTCATCCATGCAATCGGGACGCATCAACGATAGGCTCGATTGTAATGTCTAGTCTACATCCGGTACTTGGAGAGTCAGTAACTTTCAATTTTTACTACGAGTCAGTCATTGCAAAACTGTACAATCTAACTGTAAAATACTTTACAACACAAGAAAATGACAAAGTACTCGTAAACGATAACTTACTAACGATTAGACATTGCGCTCGAGGCAGAATGGTTACGGTCCGCGTAAACACAAACTATCAAGAATTTTACGATGTCACGACCGATTATTTGTTTCTTCAAGTAATCTTCTCCGCTAAAAATCTTACCATCTCAAAAGAATTAAAATTGCATAAACAAGACAATGCACCGACCTTTGTCGCCACTGAATTGTGCGCATATAAATTGCCTGTATTATGGCATACTGTTGACCATATTGATATCATTTCGTACAATATGCCATCGCGCCTTTCCATCGAGAACATATCGAGTGTACAGCTACTCACCTACAGCGAACAATGGAACGTCACAGGTACGTCAAACATCCTGTATCTCATCGGTGTACCAAGTACAGCCAAAGTTGAATGGAAAATCAATGGCGAGCAAATGCGATTGCTTGTTGACGAATGTAACGTCAACATCGAATCACACGTGTACCACGATCATCGGGTTATTCGCATCTCCTCTAATCATCATCATCATCATCATCATCATTTAAACGTAACGGCAGTCGTCAAAGACAAGTCTAGTTTAGCGTTTGTCGGTAGAATGGTTAATGTTGCATTCAAACAACCGATGAAGCCCATAGTATCCGTTCACTACTATCATAGCATTAAATATTACGGCATACCGACCGATAGAGTGTATTATTTATCAAACGAGATATAACAATAAAGAAAACAACACAAACTAGTTTGTATATTCATTTTATTTCATATGGTCTACAAGTCGTTGGTTCCAATAGGAAAGACAACGATCTTTGAACATGACAACATCATTTTGCGGTCCATTGTATCCGATAATCTTAAGAAAATCTACAAACATGTTGAAAACGTGTACGTGATCAACATCTTCATCGTTTACGTGCAGTGTTGCCATCACAAACGGTGACTCAAACAGTCCGTAAAAATATTGCATTGTCTGCCGAAATTGAACGATTCCTTTTATACTTTCACCGTTGTAGTTGCATAAGTAGCGCGTTCCACAAAACGATTCCGACAACAGCATATGCTTGTCCGAGTTCAATACGACCGCAAACAGATAACACTTCATACTACGATAACGATTGTTATAATTATATGTTTTTTTTTTGTCTTCTCGTAGGCCACGTCAAGCGTACTAGAAAAAACAATCTGGTATGTTTTCTTTTTCCTCGTCAATTGCTTTCGCGACAAGTTCACTAAAAATGTCTTCAATACGTATCTGCCGAATCGGTTTGTAAGTGAACGAATGGACTGGTATGTGAAACTGACACTCCCTTTCCGCGTTTATGGCATCGTCTGACAATAGGGATTTTTCAATTGAATCTATTCTCTTGTCCAATTCCATCTGCGTAGACTTGACACGTTGCTCAAAGTCTGATTTCCATTCGTGAACGTGATGTTCAGACACTTGTTCGGCCATAACAGACGCTATGTTCCGAAGACGCTCGTCATATATAGTTTTGTCATACATGTTCGATTCGATCAAATTTCTTCGTTCAATCAACCTCTTCAACTCTACATCTTCCCAGTCGGAACGTGGACGTTCAACTCTCGCCTCATCCAGCCACAGTGTGTATCCTTTCTTTTTTGTCTGTTGACAATCTGCGTTGCATGTGCCATACTTAATCCGTACCGAGTTGGAGTGTTTACAGGTAAATATTTCGGGTTTTGATGATCCGCATACCATTTCACGTTCACAAACCTGATCAATGTGTAAAACTTTTGGATATTTACCGAGTTCCAACAGCACGTGGTATAATATCACATCTTTGGCATTTTTATTAAAAGTAAAACGGACGGTTGACAATAAATACAGCCGTTTCATTGTCTCGTCTCCGTTCAAAATCTTAAACCATATTACTTCGCAATTACTTGCATCGGGTCTAAGCAACTTTCCATCCATTTTTGAAAGGCTCTGAATAAGTTGGTCGTATACTATCGTCTCATCTGTGTCGTTGAAAGTTTTCGTCAGTAGCTGCTTTAGATTGTCATTGAATAGAAACGGTTGGCATGGTGCGAGAACCTGTAACCAATATACACCCTGGATTTTTTCCGAATCGTAATGCTTCATGAAACGATCGGCAAAACGGTTCAAATCGAGTATTGCATGTTCACAACGGAGCATACGCAACTTCGATTCTACTACCGTTCGAAAGTCATCGGTAATCGTTGGTTTTATGCGCGTGTTGAGCAATATCAAGTCAGCATAATCGCCAATGTCCTTTAATTTCAAATCGAAATCACCGCCGTTCAACAAGTAGGAAACAAACCTGCTGATTATGTCTGGAGTGATGGATTCCGATAATATGTCTCTCACGTAGACTGTGAAATCAATTTTCAGATTAGGATGTATGAACGAAGTAGACATGATATCGAAATGACAGTCAAAGTGAAATTGTTTGTGCTATTTATTCGTTTTTCTCTAAACAGTCTTTTACAAACGTTGAAAAACTACCGATTATACTCCGTTTAATCTTATGTTCAACAGAACCACGAAATGCAGACGCTGAATGCATTCGTTTGTACTCGCCTCCGCCGGGAAAACATCTAGGTGGAATGCCAAACATTTTACATAGCCCATGGCCCCATTTCATACGTCTGCCACTGTCCAAAGACAGAAAGCGTACACTTCCTCGGTTCGTGTGCAACGTTTGCGAGTACCGTTTACCGATCGCAAACGGTGCAATTATTGCATAATATAAACTACCGTCATCGGCAAATAACTGTACAGTGCCCGGTACAATTGTCTTGTCCGGCGTGTACAGACAAACGCACGCCATAAGCACCCAAACGCTGTCTTCGGTCCAGGTAATCAATGGAACCGGCAGATCAGACGGTGAGGCGTCCAGAAAATCGGCGACACGAGCGTTGTTTCTCGGCTGATGCGGTACGGTCATGTAAACGTTCTCTCGACCGACTTGTTTCAGTCTTTGAATAACTTCACTCTCGTTCAATCCGGCCATCAGCGTGTTTTCTACGTGTGAAACAAGCAGACCGCTACCCTCTCTCGGAGAACACACTTTAAAGTACATTTCGTCCTCTTCATAATCCGATTGTTGTATACTGCAACGACGACATGCAATCAGCGTGGGTACGTCATTTGCTCGCCTGTTTTGGTTTGCAGACATAAAAAGTGCCATCAATTCCAACGATTCTAACACGGATCTTTTTCCTTCTTCGTATAACTTTTTTAGAGGCTCCACGTTGCCTATTACGTCTACTATCGGTTCCTGTAGTCCCACCATTCTGGGAAGGTTCCTCATCAGCTGTCGATACATTACCTCCTCCTCCAAGCCGTCCATTACTCGCTGGTCGTTGTGGTGTCGACAGTTTGACGTGCCTAACAAAGTAAGAAAACATCGTTATTAGTGTCTATATTTGAATCAAATGATGTTGATGATGATGATGATGAAGACGATGGAAAGTATCAAAGAACCGTCGCTCGAAGGACCTAATCGAGCATTCTATGTCGATCAAGCGTATCTGAGTGCCAACTTTGAAAGGGGCTCGAACGACGTACGTGGAAAACTATATCCTCCATCGGACAATACATTGATTCAATCCGGACAGGTATTACTGGGAATATACAGTTTGACATATAATCAAACTGGATTCGTTCCGGGTCCGAACGGCATGGAAACGCCACATCACAAAGACGTAGACGATGCGGAAAGACAGCGTCTGATTAAGGAGAGTGACATGAAGAAATACATGGTACTGGGAGTCGCCGGTACAGAGCTTACAGACTGGCCGTCCAATAAACTCTTTTCCGTTATCACTCAATCTACCGGCTGCAAGTATATCAACACCGGCTCTCGCACAATACTCGACGGACAAATAGTTTGCGTTCGATATCCAACGCAGAGTGAATGCGACGAGCACATGGCCAGATATAGAACATTAAAATGGGTCACGTACGGTCTAAATCCGTCATCGGATTCGTCGCGAATTGACAGTATGCTCAGATACATGGCACTGAACAAAGGTACAGCAGAGGCAGCAAACAACGCACAGTTTGAGATGGCCAGAATGTCTGTTATTGCAATCTGTAAACATGTTAACAAGTTTCAAAAAAATAGGCTGATTCCTGATGATGCACATTGGCCGGAAAACGGTTACTTGGGCGAAGACGTTGCCGAAGTTTTCACCAACGATCAATCGAAAGATGATCTTGCCGATATGATGGGTCATATGTTACGTGTTGGAGACATTGCAACGAGCAAGTTTGGCATGGCCGTGTTAGGATTCGCGTGCGGAGACACGAAACCTTGGCAATCTGGCCGAATAATATTGCAAACAAACGTTTAAATACCATTAACATCTTTGTGTCATCTGTGTGTGTGTGTGTGTGTGTGTTTTTACGACGACGACGACGACGATGATGATGGACACAAAGTACACGATCGCACCGTTTCTCGGTCGTGCTTGCGTAGATCTCAGAGATGTGGTCAACAATGACAATCTGTACCCGATCGATGAGATGCGAGCCATCAGCGGTCATCCTGACTATGTTGGATACTCGGACAGAGGAGCGGCCGTGACTGACCGAGATGTATGTTTGATGAAGGATTTACGATTGAAAACGAGAATTTTGATGAATTCCATGTGCACCGAAGATCCAAACGATCATTCGCTATGGCTATGTCCGCGAGTCATATACAGGGGATTGTCCACGTTCAGTATAACGACAAAAGTGGCAGAGGCCGTGGTGTTGGATCGATGCACCGCAGCATCGGACGTGTCGGCGCTGCGTACCAGAACCAGCTGTAGACAGTACAGCGGCAACATGAGAGGAGGTGCAATAGTCATTTCGGCCGAAGCGATACAGCGCAGCACCGACGAGGCCCTACACAAGCTGTTTATGCTAAAAGAACGACAACTGAGCGCTTCAATGGATGTAACACAAAAACATGACATGTTCAGTAGCATGATGATGGCGCCAACCATAACGTTTGCGGAAATGTGTAACGTTCAGAACGATCGAATGAGCAAATCGGACATGTTTTACAAGCGTTTTCGACAGGACAAGGACGAATTCATGTCTTTCAATCTTCGACGAACCGGTCCACTGGCCACCTTCATCGATCTGGACAAGTCGTTGAGATTCGGAAACACGTCTACCATGTGCACACCACCCGACACCATCATCGTACATCCGGCGCTGATGAGTGAATTGCCTTTGAAAAATGCCACTCATCGCCCTACACGACAAGTCTTCTATCGTTGCACGAAAGATCAAAAAGAACTCGACGAATCGGACATCAAAGTGTTGACGGGTGCCGAATGTCAGGCACCAGCTCCGAACAAAACGATGCTCGTCAACGGTTCCGAACGATATGTCATGTCAATGCCAAATGCTTCCATCGACGACGACGGCTGTCGAAGTAACCTCTCCGAAACGACGGCAAGTTTCAAGAGTTACGTCCTCTCGGGACTGATCCCGTTAAGCCGCGGTCGATCAAGACCCCCGGACTTTGAACGCATCACGAACGTTCCGTGGAACGAGATTCGAGTCACCGATCTAGACAAGGGCATAGACGGTACCATTCGACTGTGTGAGGTAATGGAACGAAGTGGATACTATTCACCCGAAACCTATCAAACATCTCGATACCAACGCATGTTCACCGATACGCCCGCACTGTGTCGCGTCCGAAACCAGATGACGGCGGCAATGTTTGATCGAGACTGTCTGCAGGAACAGAATCTGAGTAATCGATCGTGTCTGCTTCGACCCAGTCGGAAGGTTTTCTACAATCCGATCGAGAAAAAGTTTATGCCGGCCATCACGTACGGACACAGTGAGCTTCCCGAATCACCGGTTGAAGGTGGTGACGTGACAGCCGGCATGACGTTGATGGCAAAGTTTTTCTCGTCCGAAGATAAATTTGATAAACTCTACGAATGTGGCTTTCAGTATCTGCGCAACTGTTTGGCGTTGAAATGGGACGCGCAAACGTGCTTATCGTTGAGGAAAATGGACGAAGATCCGGTAACAATCGATGAAACGCTAAAACACGACGTTGAAAAAAACGATGGATTGACGCATTTCGTTAGACATCGATATCTCACGCGCATTCATGACATTTTCCAAACTCAAGCCAAAGAAGATAAACGCATATTGGAGACGTGCATTGCCATCGAAAGTGCGCTTTCCATCACTGACCGACTGCACGAGATGATTATGTCGTTGACAAAGAAATGTCCAAACTACACGCATTCTTGGTTTTTCTCCAAAGCCGCGCAAGTTTCATGCCGAAGAAATGCTGCTGCTGCTGCTGATGATGATGATGATGATGGTGATGACGATGACGATAGGATTCATTTAAGTCGCGTAAAAGAGATTCTCTTTGATCGTGTGGTACTCAGATTATTGTCGCCACGAATCTACGCCGTCACCGAAACGAATTGGAAACCGAAAGTGCACGAAGAGAACGTGACGTTTTGTCACTTTTTATCCGATCACACCAACGTCAACTGTAGACTGATTGGCAATGATGGAACAACGAGCACTTTTTTCACCACCACCACTCCAAACTGTGTGAATGAAGCGAAAGATGTCACGACACATTTTCCGTATTTTTCGACCGATTGCCCGAGAACGGCACGCGAGTTGTTTGTGAACAGAAACTATTCGCATCGAGTTGAAACGGTGGTTTCAATGCCGCTGACAAACGGCGTAAAAGCAAGCACGTTGCTGTTTCTGTCAATGTTGCAGAATCCCACCACCACCAAGATGTTGACAGAGGCAAATGTGTTTCCGAACACAACCTTTTTACTCTTTCGAATGCCCATACAGAAAACGTGCAGCGCAATCATGTGCCGTTCGGGACCTAATTATCGATACATGTTTTTGGGTAACGGAAAAATCGGCACGATCGAAACGAACGCCTGTTCCTACAAGACGACGTCACGCATCGAAATGACGTACGTGGACACTAGTCCAATCGACAATACACGCGTTCAAAACAATCTAGCGGGAATAGGCTACATGCGCGGCATGGGAAGTTTGATAATGAATTTTAAACAGACACACACAAGACAAGGACACGGAGATTTTGTAGCCGTTCCCATTCCGTCCTCGTTCAATCCAGAGTCTACTGACATAATGCAGTTGAACGGTCGAGCGTCTGTCGGCGACGGTAATTCCAACCAGTCTCTGGATCTACTCGACGAAATCACAAACAAGTTCACCACCAATCCATACGCCACGGTCGGAGCGTCAGAGGCGCACATAACACTCGGTCTTCATCATCCGTTGTGGATGAACGACACCAGCAGAACGACAGGTGTTCACACCACGTTTCTATCCACCAGAAATCCACCGACACAGTACAAGGCCGACGTGGACGTGTTCATGAAACCCATCAGTCATCACGGTTTACAGGAAGACAGTAACGTTGCAATGCAAGGTCGACAGTATTACGACAGTTCACAATTTGAGCCGTGCGCCTTCAAGTCTGTCAACAAGGGATTTTACGGAGAACACGAACACAGTTCGTCTTCGTTTCGTAATCTATTGGACGTTTCCACGGCTAGATTTGATGAAGGCATGGTGCTCGTCGATCCCACAACCTGTCTGCCCACAGGTCGTGGAACGGACGATCAACTCATCAAAACGGGTCTTAGAAAGCGATATAGACCTTAGGAAATTATACCTTTTGTATCCTGCGATCCATTGAAATTCTTTCTCGTCGAAATCCTCGTAGCATTCACTGTGCATCTGACCGCCTTTGCATCGAATCAAGACGACTGCCGATGGACGTGTGGATAAAGCGTACGTGTTGGCCATAAACAAAGCGCCCAATTGTGCCTGAATCTTTGCTCTATCCAAAAGACATGGTTTGAAGCCGACACTACGTTTTCGAGGAGCAAGATCACGTTCTTTTATCAGCTGGGAAACGGTCATGGACGTGTTTTTAAACTCAACCACCACCGCATCTCCACTCGTACGATTCTGCATCACAAGATCTATGATTGCCACAGACGCATCACCATCGTTATCTACGGTGGCGTTGGTGACAGCACACTGCGCCTTCATAAACTCCAAGTCTAACTTTTGCAACTCTTTATTCACTTCCTCGTTGGCCATGCAACAAACTTGAGCGTCCATCTGACGACCGACTTCCATGGCATTCTCACTGGAAAGCGAAGCTGACCCAATGTGACGCGCTCGCTTTATTTTCCATCGTTTGTCAACGTACAGTCTGTTGCAAATCTGTTTTGTTACCGAAATCAGTTTCTTACCGTCAACAGTATACGAGCGACCAGCGCCTCTGCTTATCCTTACACGCCGATTACTTAACATGCTTTATGCTTTTATTTTTCATGCGTTGTACATTTATAATAAATAAAAAAAAATAAATAGAATTTGTGTGTGCGTGCGTGTGTTTGTTGGAAACCATTAGTGTTTTGTTTTTGTTTTTTTATTCCATGTTAATTATAGAGAAGAAATAGATCAAACGATGGGGTACGGAGACGAAATTAGCCTTCGTTCGTTTGGAAATACATTGGCCGAGATTCCAAGCGTTTTGACCGATGCCATGCATGAGGTATACTCTCTGAAAGGTATACGAGCATGGCACGATCATTTTGTGTTGCATCTTCAGAAACTGTTTTACATGTTGGGCGTGTTGATTTCTGCCATATTTCTTGTGAACGAAAGTGAACGAGTTGAACGACATCCAGGTCAGATTGATTTTGTGTTTGTCAGTCGTCCACTTTTGTACGCCGTTGGAGCAGATGTGTTTACGATCATCGTAAACTTTCTTTATCTCATGACTCGTTTCACGTTGGAGAAACATTTGATCAGATACAAACAACCGGCCGTATGGGAACGCATGGTGCTGCACACCGTACCAGTTATCGCTGCCGTATTGCTTGGCCTTTTGGCGTACAGTATACCGTACTGTTACTTGACAACGCAATACATGAACGAACCTTTCTGCAGCTCTTCATTCACGCCAACCACCGACCGCGTTCTACTCATACTCACCGTCGTAGCGTCTGTATGCCATATGATATACGGCGTTTATCATCATTGGCGCTCCACCAGTACCGTGCATTCAAAAAATTCTACAGCGATGGATGATGAAAACGATTACGAATACTCGAGTCTTCTTAACGTGTCGGACGAGAGACGTTCTACCGGAAGAGGAGGAGGAGGAGGAGGAGGAGGAAGAACGCACAGAAACATGACTCGACGATAGTATTTAAGTGTATTTGTCTTTAAAAAAACAAAACAAACAAAAACATTACAAAAAAAAAAATGTCAGGTGGACACAAAAGATATCTCACACAGGCGACGGGCTATCCGTTGGCCGTGAAATCGTCACGATTACGATACGGTGATGTCGCGCGACCGTCTATCGGTGGATACGGACCGTGTTATCCATCCATCAGCGACAAACATTTGAAAGTGTACCGAGTTGGCAACGATCAGAGAGCCGAATTGCCAATTCTAGAAGATAAAGTTAAAGAGGAGACAATGATGCCGATGCGCGAATTTATACGTTCACTCGATCACGTGCTGGAAAAAGACTGTATCACAATTAGTCAAATGGTGAGTGTGGCGAAAAATCGCCCAATTGGTGCTGGAATCGCAGACACGTTATTCAAACTGGTATCTGAACATCAGCAGCGATACACCGTGTACACGCTACGATCGACAGCAAAGATGAAAGCGGCCAATCTGAGAGGAAAACTATCGGACGTCGGACACGATCCAAGTTCTTTAGACAAATTCAGTTCAGCAGCCGCTTTCGGCCGTGTTGAATCGGTGGCCATCGCGTCCACTCGAATGGCCAAACAATACTGGCGTATGCTCAACGAGTACATGGTCAAGAACGGCAAAGCGTTTCCTCTGGCCAGTGCTCGAATGAATCAGATGACGGTGTTGATGTTGGCGCGGTTGTGCTGCACAATGAAATGTCATATTTTCAAGAGCGAACCAAAGGCCATTGTTCTCATTTCCGACAACCTCATGTCCACAATAGACTCGGTGCTCGAAGATCAAGGGCACGGTAACATGAAATTCAGTACATTGACTCGAACGGTGCTAAAACGTTTAGGAATCGGTGGTGGTGGTGGTGGTGGTGGTGGTATCATGAGATATCTGAGAGAATACGACTGGTATCAGAGATCAGCACGGCTGGTAAGAATCGGTGCCGAAATTTTCGAGAAAGAAATTTGCGCAGAAGATCAACCGCCCGAGCGTCGAACGGTGATTGCAGCCGGCGTAGACGAAGATTCACAACTGCTCGTCATGTTACGTCTGCGTTGTCGGCTCAGAAAGTGCAATCATAGGTTCAAAAACGACTACAATCGTACCAAGCACATGGAACGTGAACACCTTTACACGACGGCCGACATCAAATTAGCCACCGACATTGACACGTCCGACACGAGTAGACGGTACGAGCTGGTGAACGAACATGCAGTACTTGCACAGTATCCCTTTCTGGAAGATTTATCAGCCGGTGAAATTCATCCGGATTTCGTGAAACGATCAAAAGAATTCTGTGAGATACACATTGAAAATCTGTTTCGATTGAACATCATCGAAAACGAATTGAAAATGTGGAATAAAATGAAAGTATTGGACGAGGCGTGCCGTGCTCAGAAACAATGGCGTTTAGAAACGATGCAAGAGGCCAAACAATTTATCGTTGACGAAGATCGGTACAACTCAATCATGGCCACGTCTACAACCATCAGTCGAAGAAGAATCGACGAGAACAGAACGGACACAAACTTTATATTGAACATGAAAAAAACCGTGGACGAGAATCCGATGGTGAAACTAATGCGAATGAACGAGACCGATTTCAATCATACGGTTGAGAATAACGACGGAGTGGACATGAGCAGCTTAACCAACAAAACGTTGGCATACGACGGCGAGGCATTACAGAGCAGCGCCAGACGTCAAATGCTGAACGCAGTTAGATTATCAAGTCGTCAATTGGACCCCGAAGGTGAGATTGCAATTCGAAACGTTACAGAACGACTGAAAGCCACCACCGATGCCGTTCACAACAACAGCGATGAAGAAGAAGAAGAAGAAGACAAGGATGATGATGATGAAAAAGAAGACCATCGTTATTGCGAATTGCGTAGAGGTCGTGGCAACGACGACGACGATGATGACGATAACGAGTCTCATAGTTTAGTGCTCCTGAAACCGACCGAAATCCGTGTGCATAGACTGGACGCGTTCAAAGAGATTAAAAACATCGTTGACGGTGTCATGGACAAACACTCACAATTTGATCAAGCCACCGCCGCCATCGCCATGAACAATATAGTGAATTTTACAAGAACAAAGTTTCGACTCAGTGACGCCGGTCAACGAGCCACCTTCAAATACTGCTTTGGTCAATTGCAAAACGTTGCACGACTCGACAAAGAAGATGAACGTCGAAAAGCTGTTGTGGCCATATTTGCCGATGTCTTCAAATTCTTCAACTCTAATCAATCCGGTCAACTCAACAGACTGTATGCGAAACGAAAGTACTCTCGTTTCGATCCTTTCCGAAGAGTTGTCGAGGTGAACGAGTCGGATGCCTACGAAACACCATCCGACAGACAAGCAATTGTAGATATACCACCGTCCGGTCGGCTATCAATTACCATGGAATACAACGAATCTGACGATAACTCCTCGTCGTACGCGAAAGAAGTTGTGGAATTACAGCGTGAAACCTGTGCCATATGCATGTACGAATTTGGATGTCGTTCTCTCGAAGCTTTGCCTTGTGCTACAATTGCAAGCGGAGGAGACTTTACAGCATGCAGCACAGTCGATTGGAACGGTGCGCACATATTTCACATGTCCTGCATTCGAGAGATGATACGAAATCGTGCCAAAGACACGAGAGCCAACCGAGTTGAATGTCCCACGTGTCGTGTCACCATTCACGATGCGGACGCGTTGAACGTGATTAGAATGAAACTTGTTCAAGCAAATTTCGAGGGAGACGTTGACGATTATGATGACGACGTGTTCAATGCAAAAACTGGACATCATGTTGCCGTAACGTGCCAACAGGATTTAGATCGATTAAAGGACTCTGTGAAGAAATTGTACAAACAAAAGGATATGAGTATAAATTGCTCGAGAACTAACGCCAACAACAAACCGTACGAGCTCGGTCTAGTAAACTGGTACTCGGACACGTCTGAAGATGTCACCGAAGATGTTGATTTGTTTATTGCTAAACTCGCCACAGAGAATAAGATATCGGATAATCATGAAGCTCAACTACCGTCGTCGTTTACTCCAAAAATCATATCTTAAATATTTGTGTCATTAATCTTATTCACGAATTAAGTTTTAGAAATAAAAGAAATATGAAATAACTGGCTTTATAATTTCTTTCAAGGCAATTAAGATATGATTATCTTAAAAATTATCTTATCTTATAGATTACTTCCGATAGATTATCAACAATTAGAAAACAGCCTTTGAAGTTCAGTGGTTCTATTCAATATCCATCCACAACACATTCTCCTTGGATACCATTAGTTATTATTAATGGATCTACATTAAATTTTACACACTTGAACAATGAATACGAATAAAGATTACACTTTAATTTCTTTCAATTTTATTATCATCTTCATATATAAAATCAACAATTAAAAATGCATAATTATGTTGATTAATGGATTATTTTGAGCACACAATCTGTTAAGATAACTCACTTCTACTCTAGATCGTGATTAGATTGACTATTCCAACTTTCAAAGCTAATTATAGCAATATAGCTTTTGCGACACAAGGCGACCCATATATTATTAGGAAAGTCAAACGTTTGTTTGTGATTTTTATTTTTATTTTTTTTTTGTTTCTTCGAGATAATAATATCTTGGTAAACGTTATGAAAAGTCGAGTCTTGACAACACTAAAATTGTTGTACTTTTATTGTACACTAGAGAATTCATATTTACGAGATTCAGAAAATTTGCAAAAACAAAAACAAAAACGATGAGAGTGAACGTTATGCAAAGTAATATATCGAGTCTTGATTTGAGAATTCTACTTGCATCGTGTCCAGATGGCACGCATTGTTGCATCGACTGTTCTCGTCTTGTAGGTGTGGTACGATTCTCTTGTGAAAGTCAATGCGACTGTGCAATAGCAAAGCTGGGTATACCCTACGATCATCAATCGTTTGGAAACAAAACACATCCGAGCATAGCATTGGTGGCAAAACGCACAGCTCCGTTTTGTTCATCGGTCGTGATCGATGATGACGTGGCGGTGTTTCTGGACGTCAAACACATAGACTGGTTCACCGTTCAACTGTTGTGCATGTCTTTCGACATGGAAGCTGTCGTCGATCTGAAAGAGAAAACGTTAACCGTTCAAAACGTTATAATAGAGGAAGATGATAAAACAGATTTGGCACATTTGAAAACAGAAAGATACACCTTAGCGATGCGCTACATTAAGAGCAAGGAGAAGAAGAAGAAGAAGAAGAAGAATAAGAAGAAGAGAAATACTAAAAAGAAGAACCGATTGTGGTATGAAACGTTTCGTTGTCGGATACGTGGTGACAGAAGTGACAGCGGTGGTCGTTGACAAAGAATATGATGTAACGCCTGACGTGATAGATCGATGGAAACTCATCGGATTGCCGGTTCGATGGAAACACGTGAAAGCACGTAAGAACGGTGTTGGAATACATTCATCGGGAGGCATCGGTACGGTTCTAGATTGGTGGCGAGACAATACACATCCAGACGCACACGAAGAAGGAACAGGTGCAGTGGCCGTTCTTATAGAGATCACGAATGAACCGTTTTTACGCAGTCCATTCTCACAGCATCTAAACTGTCTGTCACTCAGCTACAGACGCGCCGATCACACTAAATGCGTTGAAGTTTCTCTCGTGGAGACTGGTCAACGAAAAGGTACAGTGGCCGTGTTCTGTAGTGACGAGCGCAGCGCCAGACGTACAGCAGAAAAAAGATTCGGATATAAACGTCGTCGCAAAGTAAAAGAGGAAAAAGAAGGTGCAATGTCTGTGAAGAAGGAAGAAAATTTGCTGGCGGAATTGGAAGTAGTGAAAGATATGGCGAACACGTTACCACCGGAAAAACTCGATGCTCTACTCTCGCTGTTGAAAGACAAGGAAGAGAGCAACGTAAAAGACAAACAAGAAATCAAGGAAGAGGTGGATCTCTTGCGTGAACAATTCGGTGACTTTATACTCCGTTTGAGAGAAACGATGGAGGGAAGACTCGGACCTGAATACAATAAGCAAATGAAAGACTTTAAAGCGGTGACGGATCGATGGGACACGGATCCTGGTATTGACGTTGCCGCCTCGTTTAAGGCCGCCAATGATCTCATCGATGATGCCACCTCGAACATGGCAAACAAGACCGAATTGGGTGATTTGCTCAAGCGCCGTTTTCCAAAAATGGAAGATCAAGTGAACGTTACAAACGCTACATCATTGAGCGAAATACTAGACATTCACAAGCGATTGTTGACAAAAAACAACGAGAATACGATTAACGTCTGCAACGATTACTTCAAAACAGTCGAACAACGAATCAAAAATAATACAATGAACGATCATGGTAATAGAAAACGTAAACACGAAACGAATGAACCGCCAGAGAAAAAACTTAAAGCCACCGCCGCCGCCGCCGCAGCAGCAGCCACCACCACAGACGATGAATTTGAAAAACGTATAAACAGTCTCGAGAAACTTACAGAAATGTTGGGCAAACAACTGCTAGCCCCACCTCCACCACCACCACCACCACCATCACAGACAGTGGATGCATCGTTTGCGTTCAAAGACGACGGATTCAATTATTGGCAAGCTACTCATCAGAATTACATAATGCGATAGTTGACACTGAACCACGTTCGTTTTCCTTTCATCGAACGCTCCAGTTCATCGAACCAATACGGTATCTGCATCTCAGCCAGTGGCGGTGGTGATGCAAGATGATCAACATTCAACGATGATGATGATGATGATGGTGGTGCTGGTGATGTAACTTTAACTGTTGCATTTCGCTGACATTTCAAGTTCTTCAAAGAAGCGCATAGACTGTCAACACTCTTAACGTATCGATCGGTGGCCATAGACACGACTCCGTTCACATCGTTCTCTACAAAGTCATCTACTCTGTACTTTTCCGAAAAGAATCTGCATACATCCATTTGCGTACATCGATTCATCACAAACACACAGGCGCACACACACACTTTAGAAATGTCCACACTGCGTATACCCTTACTGCGATTGCCTATTTCTGACGACGACAATGATGATGATGATGATGATAATGATAATGATACTACTTTAACAGATTCACGATTTACAGAGTTGAGTGAGAGGTACGCTAAGCTGATTAACAGTTTTAGATTGACCAGCGATGAGAACGCGAGGCTATCGAACGTCAACCGACAGTTGAAAAGTCAACTGGAAAGTGTTAGCGACGAACGAGACGAACTTCAAAATCGACTTGAAACCGATGCACACGTTCGAGATTTGCAAGAGGATCCATCGCCCATCGAGCAGTTGGTCGAAATGTACGCCAGCGTTGTGAACGTGCCCATAACCGAATTGAGGAACGAACGTACAATCAACGGACTGTCAAGTTACTACGGCGTTGCTTTCTGGTTCCGCCTGTTGGTCGAAGAAACGTTCAATTTCCTCGATAATAAACTCAAAAAGCAACTGACAAATGAATACAATCTAAATTGCCACAAATTTGTCACCATTGTCGTCGAAAATGGAGTGACCGGTTCGCTGTGTCAAATGATTCGACAGTTGCAATTGTTCAACTTAAACAAAAACAAACTAACCACCGAAATCAATCACAAAATAATTGCCAAGAATCTCTCTGATGAATATCAACGGTTCACCGTTCTGATTGTTCCCATCGTTGTCAAGGAGGACGCGGCTCGTCGTACACAAACGTCACTGTAAGAAAATACGTCAAAGTAATGCACATCGTCCACGATGCATTCATGGAACTTGACAAACGGAGGTATGGACAGTGGAAACATCGTGGAAGCTTCTCTCGTGCACGCTTCCTTGATTTCAGGCGGCACTGCTTTTCCGTTCCATAGTACGCATTCTCTTGTCTTCCAAAGAACGATTCCTTCTACGCCCACGCGCTGTCGGTGATTATCGCCCGTGAACACTAGGTTTTGTTGCGGATCGTACAGACCGACATTGTATTCATCGTTTGAAACGTCCACGCACGGACGCCATCTCTGGAACGTTTCGCAAAATCCACTGTATTCGGCTGCATCCAACAGTATTCCAACGCTTAACAAAAGACGAACGTCCCGGCGCACAAGCATCAACGATGGAATCAAGCGTATCAATCGCAACAGTCTGTGCTCTCTATTACTACTCGGAGAAACTGTCGAATCGATTGCCAGCTTGTTGTCCAGAAACTTGTTGTACTGGAAGAAATCGTCTCGTTCTTTTTCGTTACAACACAGCGCAGTCATTTTCCATAACGGAAACATACAAGTCTGTGTTTTCACCATGTCCGAACGTGAAGCGAGTAGTTGATCTTCGTCGACAACAAGACGAGTGCGATGGCGTCGTTCCGCTTCTATCACTGTCAAAACAATGGAAACTCCGTCATCGTACAACCGTTGGTTTTCACAGAAATTGTACACACGTGCGCCAAAGTTATGCCTACCGTCTCGAAGCTCTAACGCGATGGCAATTCGTCGAATCTCTTTAGGCGAGCACGTTCGAAACCAAAGTTCGAATTCATACGTATCCTGTTGGCTTTGATGAAATGATGCAGTGCTAGTGATCGTTCTCGACGTACCGCTGAAATCGGAAGCTATCAAATGCGCCTTTGTTGGAACGTGTGGCGATTTCAAACTGAGCGCAAACATAATTCCATAATTCACATAAAAAGGCACACTAATAATGATTGACGTTCAGATTGCACTCTGACGACTTGTGGTTAAATTACTAAATAAAATGAACAGATCAGACAAGAAAAAATTGCGTCAAAATCGTCTCTATTTTATTCGTAACATAAACAGCATTAGAGAAGTAATGGAGAAATTGGTACAGAAAGGCGTGTATTCGACCAAGAAGATGGATGCAATTTTATCTAACACGAACGCTCGTGAACGATTGTTGATCGACATCGAAACACGAGGTAGTTTTGCGTACAATGCATTTATCGATTCTATCCATGATGGCGGATTGAACGAGTACAAGATGACTTCAAATCCGCGCGGTTTCACAGTAATCATCAACAATTATGATGATGATGATGATGATGATGATGATTGTGCAGCGCTTGAAAATGTCTTCAATTATCTCGGCTTCCAACTGTCTGTTAATCACAATCTGACGTCCATAGAAACGAAGACGTTGCTCACACGTCTAAGTGAATACGATCACTCTAGACTAGATTGCATTGCCGTGTGCATTCTCACTCACGGTACTGTCAATGTCACTGAAATCGTCGACTGTTTCGAAAAATGTGAAACGTTGAACGGAAAACCTAAACTCTTTTTCATACAAGCTTGTCAAGTAGACGAAACAATTGTCGTGCAGCCTCAATCGTTGCCGAGAGGCTGTGACGTATCCATTACGTATTCGACCCTGGACCGTCAGTATAAGTTTATTCAGTCACTCTGTAAAGTGTTTCATTCGTATTCAACAAAACACGATTTAATGTCCATGTTGACTCTTGCCAACGGAACAATTAAAAGCAATCAGGTGGCCGCAACCCAGCACGGTCTTTGTAAGAAACTCTTTCTACGTCCCGTGCACTAAAACATGCATGCCTACTTTACACGAGTGAAATACTGCCAGAAAAAACTGACAATTCGTTGTACAGACCCGATCGGACGACGTTTGTCGCTGCAGACAAGCAATGTTGAATTCGTCGAATACGTTGAAGATGACGTGTGCGGTGACTGTGTAATGAGCAGAGGTGACAAATACGTAGCATCGAATCGAAAATACAGAAAAGTTGTATCAAACAACAGAAAGAGAATGATAAACGCTTTCGGCAATCTTCCATCTGTCGACGACGATCTGGACGCTCAGTGTGCAGTCGGTGTACACGGATGTGCATGGCATCGATACTCGTTGAATGAGCATGGATTCGTTTCGAACGTACACTATGATGAGCAAGTGCACTTTGAATGCGAAAAAATACATCCTGTAAAACTGTCCGTTCTCTACTTGATCATTAGATTGAACGTATACGGACGAATCATTGCGGCACTGTCTTACGACGGTACGAGTGTTGTACAAGCAGCAACAACAGACGACAATGAACGAAGCATACTGCTTGGAATCATAAAATCTTTCGATTCAGTTGACGTGCTCGTCTATCACGGAGAATGGGTGAGAGCGAGCATACGAGCACGATGTAAGACATTGAACGTGCCGATCGATAGCATGCCCATTTGTCTAGACACCACGAACGATGCGCGCACGTTATGTTGTGATCCAAACTCCCTGTACGAGTACGTTGGTAGACGATCCTGTTTCGAGTTGATGGCCAGCGTATCGGACGGGGCCATGCAAGACGACGCGTCTCTTTTGCCAGAATATTGCAAACAGGTAGAATCGAAAAAATTGATTGATACACTGATGAACGTGTCTAGACTCGTCGGAGTGTTCCCGAACGCATCGAGAACGCAGGTGCTCTCATCCCTGCTTTGCCGCGAGGCTATACGTCGACAAACTGTTTTCCCAAACACTCGTCGTAGAAAATCGACGCGAGACGTTAAAGGTGGTCTTGTACTGGAAACTGTACCCGATATTCACGAACACGTAGAAGTGTACGATTTCAAATCCTACTATCCACGCTTTATAGTAGACAAGAATGTAGACTATTCAACAATGTGTGAGGACGGTTCTTTTGTCGATCGGAACGTACGCGAAGGTCTTTTGCCGTCTATCATGAAGAGACTGGTGTTGGGGCGAGATGCTCATCCGCAGCACGCGACTGCCTACAAACGAGCCGCCAACGAATGCATAGGGTGTCTAGTAATTACCGGCAGTGTTCAACTGTACAACTACGTGACCTCGAAATGCAGACAGCAACTTTGTCGTCTAAAGAAATGCGCCGAAGATAACGGAGCTCGCGTTCTGTACGGAGACACGGATTCATTGTTTGTGAAACTAGCTGATGATTGTTGCAGCAGCAGAAAACGTTTGGAAGAAAGATTTGCGCAGGTTATAGGCGGCGGCGGCGGCGGCGGCGGTGATAGCTGGCAGAAATTTGTACACAGAGAGACACTCTGTCGATTGTTATTGACCAACAAGAAGAAAAGGTACGCGTGTTTGCACGCCGACGGGAACATCAGCACCACTGGCATGTTCACCTTAAAATGTGACGTTGAACCATTACTTACAGAACTGGATAAAAACTTTGTTGAAACTGCTCTGAAGGAACGCGATTGCAACGCGGCCATAGATACGTGCATCGACATCATGCAAACACTTGTCTTTAAACTGAAAGACTCGCAGCAAGTAGACGAGCTAATGATGCGTAGAGTGTCCAAGAAAGAGACTAGCTCTGCCGCGTACAAGCAAATGTGCATCGCCTTTGGACTGTATCGACAAGTGCCCTACTACATCCGACATAACGGAGTGGCGTATCATCCGTTGGCTGCTGCCTGTTGCAATTCGACAGTGGACGCAACCGATTTACTAAGAGGTCTAAGAAAACGTTGTCGCATTGATACAGATTCCGTGCTGGGCGTTCTCGTTTCTTCTTCTTACAACAACAATATCATAAGTATACAAGAACGAATGGATAAGATGTACGCTATGATTGCAAACGTTCCATTGCATCTCTCTCGCGCGAAAACATATGAGCAGCAGCAGCAGACAACAAATGTGGACTGTTGCGCTAAAGTTGTATGCACAACGAGCCAAGAAGAACGTCAGGTTAGAAAGAACGAGCACGTTTTTAGCAGCGTGCAAGAAGAAGATAAAAGAATACTGTTTATTGTACGCTGTCACGATGCCCTTTGTAAACGGGCACATGCTTTCTGCGCTTGAAAAAAAAATAAATAAAATTCAATAATAAATAAACAACTTGTTTGTTTTTTTTTCTTTGTGGTTTTTTATTCTCACAATACATTGCAATTACACGAGTAACTTGCGTCCATGTCTTCTACACCGAGTGTAACATTGTCCAACAGTCTACGTCGGCCAATAAACGATGGTGGGTTCACGACTTCATCGCCGGTACGCAGACAACGTCTAAGTCTGTCTCGTTTGATTTTGTTCTCGTCAATACACAAATCATCACTATCATCACATTCGTTGTGCCGGCCCAAAAATAGAGAAAACACACTCTCGGTGCTTGCTCTGTCCGGTTCGTGTAACACGGTTGATTCGGTTACGCACGGAGGCAACGTGATTCCAATGGCACCTAATCGTTTCCATACACTCGGTTGAAATATGTCGGCACTTGACGTGAACGCCGTACTGCGATCATTCACTTCTGTGAGTAATCGTAACGGACATACAAACTGCGAGAATACTGTATCGATGTACTGACGATACTGATACCAATTTCGTAACGGATTGCGCCTATTCAACGACACGTCTGAAATGAACGCTCGAACGTCAGTGTCGGCCAATTCGAAATCTAATACAGTCCGGTTACCGTCATCCTCCTCCTCCTCCTCCTCCTCATTCTCTTGACCAAGAAAAACCAAGTCTCGAGATCGATTGGCAAGATCTACAAACATGTCGTTCATCGTTTGCAACGAGAAAACGGCTGTAAGAAAGTCAGCGTTTAACCATCGAATCGGTTCGTTGACTCGAGCTTTAAGAAATTTCGGCCGATTACCCGTTTGTATATCACCTCCTACGTACAATTGATCGAGACACGTCTCCAGAATGCGCGCACAATCAGACGCTTGCGAGCCCTGATTGTACGATAAACACAAGTGTCGGAATATTCTCATGAGAAGCTCAAAGTAAGGATTGTCCGAACCGTAACGTTTACCATCAAAGTACCATTGAAACGTTGCAACAGTGTCTATAGTGTACGATCCAACGAACATTCGCCAATCGTGCATCGAGTCTAGCGTACGAAATAGATCCATAAATTGTGTAAAATCGTCTAATCTAGCCATCCATAAACGTTCAGTTTTTTTGTCATCATCGTCTACAGTCAAAAGTTTCGACCAAGAAACGTGCACGGCAGGTGATGGAAGTCCGAGTCTCAACACACACACTGTCTTTAACAATTCCATAATACACACAACAACAAACAAACAAAAAAACACTGTATTACATAAACATTTATTATTTATTTCTTATACACATTTTCGTAAATGTTGAAAGTAAATGTTTTTCGTGTTTGTATTCTGCTAAAATCTCTTCTACTCTACAAACTAATTGTTTGTTTACGTCAGTTTTTTGGTGAAGTTGTTCCAATACACGATACAGGTCATGCACTGGCATCTGAATACATGCTTCCAAGTTCATTTTTTTTCCTAATTTTTTTTTTCTACTTCATCATAAATATCATCATATGATTTTTTTGTTTTTATTTTGTTTTTGCATTCTTCTCTTGTAGAGTAGCGATGATCCGAGTTGTATAATGAATACGTCGTTCATGACACATTTTCCACCACCACCACCACCACCACCACCACCACCAACAACAACAACAACGGCTTGAGTCATTTCAATTGATAGCGTTTTCGTTTGCTGCCAGATCGTTTACGGCACATGTAATGGAATGCTACATTGATTTACAACAGTTTCTGATCAGTCAACGGTTTACCGTACTGCAGTTCATGTTCCATAGACAGTCGACAGTCAACTGAATCGAAATCGTTGATGTGTCTTAGAATTGTATCGAGAAATATGCGGCCGGTACGTTTGAGTGAATCGACCGTTTGAAATTGCGTGTTGCAACGGAGTGACGGTGAAAACAGTTGAAACTTTCGATTGCGTCCGTCTCCTCCGTCCTTGCGATCGTTTGAGATTGTAAACTTGATGGATGGGAAACGATCGTTACTGTCCACCGACTGAGATTCGTTCAACTTGAGGCGTTCCACAACAACCGATGGATTGTCTCGAATTCCATAAATTCTTCCCGCGTGATTCAGGTTATTTGTAGACGTGTGCATCGGAACGCTCTTGAACTTTCCCCATAACAGTGTCTGATGAAATTGATAATTCAATGACGTTTTTGTTCGTACGTTGAAATTTCCTCTCGTCGTAATGTTTGTCGAGCCGGTGGATACAAACGACAAGGCGGTGGATCCTCGACATAACGGCGATTGAAATTCTACCATGTCGTCTTGTAATTTGGTTCCTCGCATGTGTATGGAATGTGTCTTTTCACGTTTGTCGTACGCGTATCGATGAGCAATGTTCTGCGACGACACCACGTTCACTAGGAAGAAATTGATGGCAGCTGTTTTACACGTAGATTCGACTTGGACGTGCACCATGAGTTTTCTCGTATAGGCGTGTGTATCGATTTTATTTTGTTTCCTAACATCTCTTTGAAAACCCTATCGGTGACCGTTTGCTGCTTCACTCCAAGAGGAAGAATGATTGACGAATCCTTTTCAATCTCGACAACTAAATGACCGTCTGTCGTTTGTCGATGCGTTGGAAACAATGACACCAAGAATCGACGTTCTCTGTCGTTGTAAACTCTAAACTCTACCGACGACGACGATGACGACGACGACGATGACGAAGGTTTTCGATACAGATTCAATGCTGATCGAACAAACACGACCGCTAACGTGCCGTCTGCGTTGTCAATCAACAGGTTCATATGATCAACTGTTATGTTTGCGCCACTTTCTTGAAACACCACATCTCCAACTAGCGTTTGAAAGTCTCTGTAAAACAAATGAACGACATTCTGCGCAACCATCTTCACCGATAACATGTCCATAGATTCGATGTTGGTGCGCTGTGATTGAACGTCGTTCTTCAACACTAGAAACGACTTTCTGTTCTCCGGTATTGGATTTAAATTTTCAACAAGCCGATCGATAAAACGTTCACCGAGAACACTTCGATATCGATCCAGTATAGGCAGTTCATCGGACGGCTGGCATTCCAGAGCCTTACATATGTTCATGTCAGAGTTTACGTACGTGTACCAGTAAGCCGTTTCGAATTTTGTCATACCACCTCTTATCTTCACAAATTGTCTGCAGAGGCCGACAAGAGTGTGTAATATCTTCGACTTTTGCCCAGTGTCTCCAAGTCTTTTCATGTCTGTGTATTGCACCTCATCAAATTGTTGGCATTCGTTGTACATTGTGGCCGTCACCACGGTCATTGCGGCAGAAAACACGTCCGATTCACTATTCAGCAGTTTCACCACTCTGTCTGTCATCACGTGACTGATATCTCGATACCCTATGGACACTAGTCTTTCTACGCTGCGCACTCCTCCGAATCCAGTGTCAACGTCCATTGTGTAGATCGGCATGTCCGATGGTATGTACGCGGAGGCTATCGATTCTCCGTGAACGCATCCAACACCTCCAAATAAGCCGACCTTTTTGCTCGATTCAAATTCGATCATTTTTCGACGATGTACTTCGGCCGAACCAAAATCAATAAACTTGAATCGGCCCTGCCGTCTGTTGTACGTCACATTCCTGATGGTTATGTCGTTATGTGCGACTCCTATCTTGTCCAGAAAAGCAAGCCCCTCGCCAACATGTCGATAAAGTGTAAGCACGCACGGCAACATTTGCATTGTCATCCGTATTGTAAACAAGTCAAAACCTTCGTTTGTCATGCGCAGACATTGAGTCACTCCTGAATCGACGACTGCCTGACATATCTGCGGCGTGTACCGTTTCAATCTGTCAAAGTAGTTTGCGTAAGCTAAAATGAAAGTTTCCTTGTTGAATGTTAAACGTACTCGTGCATCGCTGCTATTCTGATTGCCACAATGTAATTTTTCAACTAAACCAGACTCTATCGAATGGACAACGCCAAAAGAACCTCGGCTGTTCACAGTCACCAACGGATCGATTGTATTATCCAATTTGCCAAACGATAAAATCTTTTTTTGACCGTGCATTGCCGTCGTGTGCGTCAATCGAATGATTAAGAGAGAATGGCTTTCTGACGTTTATCTATTTTACCTCGACAAATCGGACACAACAGCAAACTGTTTGAACACGACCAGCAGGCGACCAAATGCGAACATGGAATGAAAAGAACACAAACGTCAGCGTCCATGCATATCTTACATGTTTTTTTTTCGCGTAAATCGCGCACAACAGATTGCAAATCTTCTTCTTCCTCCACTTCTTCCTCTTCTACCACTGTTGGTTTATCGTTCACTGGAATCGTGACAGCGTTCAGAAGCTCAAGGCTAGACGTAAAGTTTCCACCGGTTCTCTTCACGTGATCGTTTACAGTAGTCGATACATGTTGCATGTCAAAACCCATTTCTAAAACTTTCACAACGATTTCAGAGCGCATTGCAATATCAAACGGACTTTTTGACGAAATAAGAGCCGTCTCGATGAAAGGAAAACCTTTTTCGATTCTCAACCAATTGCAGAACGGAAACCACTTTGCATGCTCGATCCAAGGATTATCGTCTAATTGCCAGTCTTTCAGTCCACCGCCGCAATGGAAACACATTGCCTGGCTCCGATTGATTGCAAAGAATCCGGCCTCGGCTATTCCGTTCGGCGTATGATCGGTAGCCCATACTGTAGTAAACGTCATTTTTCGAACATTCAAAAGAGCGTATTGTGGATGCATTGCCCGTTGCCTATTGGTGGTGGTGGTGGTGGGGGTCGCCACGGTGGCCGCGGTGGATAACATGAACTTACACAACGGAAAATGTTTTCTATGCTCTTCGTCGACATTCACTCCTCTTTTCCATCGCTCAAGTAAACCGTTGCAAGAGAAGCATTCGACTACGTCACAGCATGACCTGTAATAAAATCCAGACTTTGCTAAAGTGCACGCCGATACGATGTGTCCAAATGGCCAGTTTTTAAAAGTCGACAATCTGACCATATGCGAGTTTGAGTCGACCAAATGTGTTTTACTGCCGATTAAAGGACTGCTGTTACCACATGACATCAGTTTGCACAACGGGAAGTGTTTCTTGTGCTCTGTATCGGCATCTGCTCCGGCGTTCCATCTCGAAAGTTTACCGTGACAACGGTAACATTCTACCCGGTCGTCTTGCCCCGTATAAAAGAAGCCCGACATTGCTAACGATGTAGGCGATATCACGTGTCCCGCAATCCAAAACTCATACGTGGCCAATCGTCTTTCATAACATTCCATCGCGCCTGTATGCACTATTTTATTCATTTCTGTCTGTGTGCGCGAGCGGGTGTGTGTGTGTGTGTGTGTGTGGCCCGAAGAGTATATATTATAGCAATTTGTAAATTCAGATTCACCACACACGATGGAGGATTCGATCGCAAAAGAAATGAACACTGTTGTGGAAAATCTGAAATCGATATATTTTAAACAATTCTCTGATATTTTGAATACGATGATTAGAAACGGATGCAACGGATGTATTCACGAGCATCCTTCTCAGATCGAACATGATCTATGTTTGATGGCTCCGGATAGAGAGAATATAGAACGTTTCTTTGACAACATTGTTATCGATAAAGAGGTACTGTTCATAGAATGGTGTCATCAAAATGCTGATTTTCTGGAAAGTTGCTCTAATGTCAACGCCTGGTTCGAAGTTCTATTGTCGGAAATAAAAGATAGCAACAATTTAATCGATCAAATATACCGTTATAGATTAATTTAATTTCTCTTGCGCCGGTATTTTCTTCGGTAGATTTGATATGAATTTTTACTCGACATACAACTTGTAATATAGAAACAACTGAATGTATTCTCCTTCATTCATAAGCAAGTCAAACACGAGTGTAGGTGCAGAATGATTTCATCCAATGATCTGGTGAAAACGACCGCAGAGAAGGTTATGCCTAAGTCAGATGATTTGTTACAGGACGAAAACGCTTCGTTGAAGAAAAGTGTAAAATGTATACACCTTCTAGAACAGTTGTTGAAAGACCGTGATAAATCGTTGAACCACTTAGAGAAGACGGTAAAAAACTATAAATTATGTATTGAACATCTACAATGGCGCTTACACAAACACAACTTGGACTCATCAGTTGATTTGAAAGAACATGAAATATTCGAGCCTGGTCACGATAAACCGATTTTAATAAGCTTGTTGAATGACGCTATACGATATAAAAGATTTCTTGACGAGAAGTTTAGCTCCGAAGAGGTAAGACGAAACTAAGTGTGAGAATATTTGTCATGAATTCGTTAAAATTATCATAGTGGTGTGAGTGTGTGATTTATTATTATTTTTTTTTAATGTTCAGGTTGCCGAAGCAAAAGAAACCATTTCTGTTCTTGAGAAAGAAGTTAGTAAGCTGTGTGTACAGTTGAAACGGAAAGAGAACGAACTCATTGTTGTTTTAACTAAAATGAGATCCTCAGACGACGAGAAAGATGTAGTAATTAGTAAGTTAAAATGTCAGCTACGAGATTATTTTTCACAGCGTAACAATGATGACGCTGTTCGTGACACGTTGAGCTCCGAAATAAGAACATTAAAATCAAATACTGAACAGTTTGTTGAAGAGAAAAAGAAGATAACAAATGAACTAAAAGCATATGCGCAAAGAGAGAAGGTATGGGTACAGGAAAGAAATATGTGTTTTGCTCACGCTAGAATTTTACATTCAGAATCAAAGTTCGAAGATGAATGTAAAACGTTGCAAGAACAGGTTCGAAATTTAAGTCGTGAAAATACAGATTTATGTAGGCAATTAAAAGAGATAATTGTTATGAACACTCGCTGGCAAAAGTACTCTGAACAAAGAGAAGCACACGTTGTGCAGTTGAAACAACAATTGAAAGTATCTGAAAACAAAGTTTTCAAGAATCATTGCCTTATTTCTGAACTTGAGCGGATGGAAAAAGAGAAACGAAAAAAAGAAATCGATACTGCTGTTCTTAGTTTGGCAACAGATTTGGGAAAGACATGCGAATTGAATTGACTAAACACAATAACAGACTTGATGAAATAATTGGTCAATATCAAGAGACGTATGCGTCACTTCAACAATCTTACTTACCTTCTTCTAATACTCCCGATGTTCTTGAATTAGTTTGTGATGATGATGATTATGCAGCTGTAGAAGACGGTAATTTGGATGAATTATTACAATGTCCTCGTTTTCTGAAAGAGTTTAATATCATAGAACATGTTCAGTTAGTTGATCATTTAGATACATGTGATGTTGATGAATACAATAATTCTATCTTATAAAATCTGTGCTGTTTTTTGTTTTTATTTTTGTTTTTTTTGTTTCTTGCTAACAATCATTAATCAATAATAAAAGAAATTAACATAATCTATAGTACGATCTATTCGATAACAATAAAGTGCATTTGGTAATCTAGACGGGTATGTATGCTTTTAATATAAATGATGGCGTGTTTTTCTCTAACACGATGTTCTCAATAAAGAAATAATAAATTGATAATAAAGTGTGTATTTTGTAAACTAAACAGTATACAGAATTAAAAGTGTATTCGAAGTTATACTAAACGTAGAAGACGGCGTGTTTGTTCTCGATAAAGGGATACTGAATTAAACGGCGTATAGTACTAATATTGTAGTCCTGATAACGAAGAAAATAAGTATTGCGCCCTCTATTGACAGATAATATGACTATTATTATTATATCGTGACAGACAATATACTGTTTTTTTTTAAACGGGTATAATATTCTTTTATTATAGAAGACGGCGTGATGTTCTGTAACGCGATGTTGTCGATAAAGGGATAATGAATTGATAAAGGGATAATGAATTGATAATATTGAGTGAGAAGTATAAGGAAAGATCTAGAAGATTATAAACATATTTTGTATAACAGGATGTATGTTCTCTCTTGTGTGTGTGTAAACTGAATGCTTAAACATTGATGCACACTGTCATTGAGGTCGAAGTAATCAAAGGCTGTTTTCTAATTGTTGATAATCTATTGAATTCGAAAGTAATCTATTGAATTCGGAAGTGATTTGTTGAAATCGGGTCATATCTTAATTGCCTTGAAAGAAATATAAAGCAAGTTACATATTTTTGGAAAGCTTAGAGAGTATAAACGTGTACTGCCCTTGGTGAAGAAAGTCTTGAAGATGAGTTTTTCATAAATTTTTAATGTCCCAATGTATTATGTACATCGAACGAATACCCATTGAAAAGTTAAACAATCAAATGCTTTGACTTCTTACCGAAGTAAAAAAAAAGATTTTAATTGATTTACTCATCATTATACAACATGCGACGAATGCACGACATGTTATGCCTCTTCAGTTCTCTCTTTGTTGTAAACTGAATGTTTAAATATTGACGCGCGCTGTCATTGGCGTCGATGTAAAGCTTTTATTTTTCTAAAACATTATCGACTGAACGCTATGCGTACTATCACATGTTGAATGCTTTAACAATAAATGGGCACTGTCCTTGAGAGGGAGGTCTTGAATATGAGTTTTTCATAACACAAAGTTTATTCGAGTTTATAGTAACGGACTTTCTATTTAGAAACAAATGAGAGAAGATTTGTTAATTGCGTAATACTTTTATTGATTTTTACTTTACCTATATAAAATACAATGTAAACAAAACTAATGCCCATGATTCAGTGACAACAAAGTATTGCACCCTATATCTATAATTTATAAAATCGAATTCAATCAATTCACGTTTTATTTCAGAACAAAGTCCATATCATAACACACAACAATATTCAATAAATTAATGTAAGTAAGTAAAAAAAAATATATAAAACAAGTCGCACAAAAATGCCGTCGGAAAACCGTCGGTTTTAAATTAGGAGTGAAAAAAATATTTTAATGGCTATACTGTTACGTAAAAAGTATACATGAAATTATGTATACAGAAGTTCAATCCATTTTCTGTGCAATTACTACTACTACTACTACTACTACTACTAATTTATTTTAAAAAAAAACCAAAAATCATCTACATGGTCGTTTAGCAGATGAAACCTCTTCTTCATCATCGGCCACCACCACCGTATTATATTCGGATCTGGATTTTTCGACGCTTACTATGAGCGGTACGTCGTCGTTGACTTTCACATACATTCGGCGTATTCCATCATGTAATTTTAATTTAGCGTTGGTGCCGAATGAATTCGACAAATGTTTAATGTCCTCGTCGCTGAACACGCAGAATTCTACTGTAGTTGCAATATATTGACTCAGTCTGAGAGCCGACATGAGAAACGACATGATCAGTTTCCGATCGTTTGACATGATGTGCATATGTTCCACCACCACAACGTTTCGATTCGGGCTTTCGTTGCCAAATTTGATGTCTCCAATCGAAATGTCATGTTCGTGTACTAGATACACCAATCTATCTTCAACGCGTTTCAACGAAAACTGTTTACCGCCAAACAATACAGTTGAGTCGTGTAGTTTCGAAGCCGCCTTTTCTAGTTTCGATACACATCGACGTTCCGGTACAGGGTTCAAACATTCTTTTAAAGCGTCCGTAAACTCGACTCCCAAGAACGGACTGAATCTATCGATGTATGAATTGTATTTCTTGCTGCTGGAACAATGCGACAGTGAAAATGCGTCGGTCAGTGATCTATCCGGATTCACGTGCGTGTACCAAAACTGGAGATCACGTTCGTTCATCGGACCACGTAGTTCTACCGAATGTCTACACACCTTAATCAAATTGTTGTACGCAAATTTGTCCTTTTTTAAATCACAATAGTCGCTTTGCGTCTCAAACTTATTCCGATTGTTGTCATCATAAAACATTAAAGCCACACTCATCGAGGCGCTGTAAACGTCCGAATTTCGACGCAACATCTTCACTCGTCTGTCTGACATCACATGACTTATGTCCCTGAAAGGTATCCTTGTCAGTTTCTCCTCACTCCTGACGCACGAATAGTTTGGTTCGGTGTCGGAAAAGCGTAGTCGACTTCCCGGTGGCAAGTACTTTGACGCCATGGAACCGGTTCGAACGATACCCAAACACCGATGGCCATGTCTCTCTTTCACAGAAACGCCAAACGTGCTTGCACCGTGCTTTGTAAACTCGGCAGAACCAAAGTCTATTATACAAAATCGATTATCTAATCGACTATACGCCACGTTCTCGATTGTTATGTCGTTGTGAACCACACCTGCGTTTTCGAGAAACGTCAACGCTTTGCAAACATGTAACGAAAGCGTTTTCACGCAAGGCAGAAGCTTGTAACAATAGCGTAGCCTGTACAGATTACATCCTTCGTTTCTCATTGTGATTGATATTGCGATGTTACGCCGATAAGAAACTTCGAGCAGACGAGGCGTACACATTCGAGCCGCGTCCGTTTGTTTTAAGTGTGCAAGAACCAAAACTTCCTTGTTTCCCGACAAGTTCACGTCTTCATGCTCGAGCGTAGACGTGTGGCTGGCCGTGAAATCATACAATGTCTTTATCACAACGTGCACGTTTTCTTTAGCTGTCTTCACTTTGCCATGTTTCCCACTTTCTTGAATTCGAATAGCGCCGTACTTGCCGTTTACAGCCGGTAAACTTTCATACTTTCTCGTTGTTATTTGCGTCTTGTACAGGGGTAGAAATTCAGCCATAGCAGCAGCACAATGTCGGCGATTTACAGATGGCAAGACACAAATTCAAAGAAATTGTACGCGGCACTGATCGTTGAACGTAAATGGATAATACTGGAACGTTTCTCCCCTAGTGATGAATGGAGTCCACCGTTGCCTACACTCGACGTTACACCGGACACATTGGAAATCGAAATGATAACAAAGCCAAGCTGGAACGGTGTTGTGTTCGGAGACTATAATCCGCATCCGTTGCGTGAGCGAGGAGTCGCAATGAGACCGACGCTAAATTTAGCTTCGAATCTGTCGATGGCGCAGATATCCGAATGGCCAACGCATGTCGGTAAGTTCACCGATACCGATATGACGTACGAGAAGAGAACCGATGTTCTTGTGATTAACGGCTGTAGGGTAAACAGATCATATCCGACAATTTCGAGAATCATCAATCATCATCTTCACCACCACCGTCCCAATGTGAAAACTAAAAACAAACGTCGACTCATCACGCATATTACACCACCACCACCATCACCACCACCACCACCACCACCATCATCATCAGAAGAAGAAGACTTTATGCACACGCCTCGAATGTTGAAGCTGTTCACGTCGATGACAAGCGATCCGAACGTAGCTCTATTGGCACTCTCATTTGAGCTGTTCACCGCGTCTACCAAAAATGTGCACGCGCTACGACGGCTGCTCTCGAACATATGCGAGAGAACATCGGCATCAGATCACATACTGACGCAATCGAAACAGTTTTGGTTTCATATGCGATCGCATGGAATCAATCAACACAACTGGCATTCAAAATCTCCATCGAATGTCGTTGCAAAGGCGAGAGAGTATCATCGTCCGCCAGTACAAGACGAATTGATTCTGGCCAGCGTTCTGTTGTGGGAAACGGCCACGTTTGCGCGTGGTAGACGTACCCCGTTCACTTTTGAAGCAGTAAAGATGCAGTGTTATTTGAACGAAGCGCGTGCTGCTGCTGCTGCTGCTGCTGTTGAAGAAGAAGAAATCCTACGCAGAGCGTTGAATGAAGTCGCCAAGAAAAGAGAACGCACGACGTTCGCGTTAGAAGCTGAGAAGATGGGTCTAGAGAACTACGCAGTTATGAACGGTGTCTACATCGATCTTGAAACAGTTTTGTTCAATCTTCCAAAATTACGCGCTACTCTCTACAAAGAAATCGGAAAAAGATTGTTACTGTTTGAGGATTTTGAAACGACGATTCAATGTCTGTGCCTGGACGTGCTTCGACAAGCTTCTTCCTTCTTGAGCAGTTTCGAACTCATCAAATCCATCGCTCCTTTGTATCCGAAAAAACGCAGACGAATCACACAGAAACGCATCGAAGGAATCGACAGGTTTCTTACGAATTTTGAGCGACGCGTTGACGGCAAACGAAGAAAACGTTTTGTCAAGTACCTGCAAACTTGGATTCCGAAATTTCCTGTTCCGGAACACGACGGTTACGCTTCCTTACAACAAAGATGCGATCAAAACGAGGCGCTTCGACTGTTTGCAATTGCCTATCCGGCCATAACATTCTCGTTCGCCGTTCCCGAAGTAAAAAACGACGCCCAGCTTATGTTTGCTCTCGCCAACTGCACATCACACCTGGGTAGACTGATGTGGTTTGACTTTGATCCGGTGACGGTACGCATCAGATCATCCGTGATCGGTCTCACGCCCCTACAAGAACAACGCCTCGAAATGGCTTCTCTTCAACCAGCGTATGACGCGTACGAAGAGTCTATCCGCGTCACTCAGCACATTAGACACAGTATACCTTTCATGCACGCATCGATATTCGAAGGCGTTCAAGCCAACGTGGTTTGCCGACAGAACGAACGCTACGTAACTCGTCTCTCGGCATATCCTCTTATCTTGGCCTCGTATGACGTTATAGACGCGAATGAAGGTAATCGGCAACCTCCACAACCCAAACACGGAGAATGTACATCCTATTACCAGAACGTTGTCACTGTCGACAATGCTGGAGTGGTTAAATGGAATCATACATCGCCATGTTTTGCGCGATTCATTCAATGTGCAAACGTTTTGCTTTTATGTCATAAGAAATCAGACTTTGTTCGTGGCCCTATTCATTCCCCTGAAGATAGCGTTCACGTACTTTGTCAACTTGCACTCGATCACAAGGACGACGATAACGATGACGGAGAACTTGCGTCACCGAGATCGTTTCCTTGTCATCTACCTCGACCGTTTGATGACAATATAGTATTGATAAACGATGACAGTGGTGGTGATGGCGAGGAGAAAATACGGTTCTGTATCGTCAGCCCGGACGATATGAGGCCTTTTTTCCCAAAAGATTTCATCGAAAGTATCATTGCCGATCCCCATCGGACGCCCGTTATACAGAAAAAGATGGTGTTTTACTTGAGGGCCGATCTTACCAATGAATACACAGAAAATCACTTTCTCTCCGACAAGGACAGAAGTGTTCTTGTAGCCGGTTCAATCATAAGACGTCGGTGAATAAACACACACGCACACAATTCAAAACTCGGTGTTCAATTTAGTTATTATTAAGCATTGGCAATTTGGAACAGGACAGTGTAGAAATTGAAACATCATCATCCATTTAACTTTAGTACTTTTTTTACGTATGGTGTTTGTTAGCACGCGATTAATAGCGCCTACAATTTTCGGTGAAGATATATACTTACAGACAATTCCTATTGTCAAACCTGCTAATGATAAAATAATTTTCATAAAGCCCGGCGAGCAGTCTTGTCCAAAAAAAAAAAAAAAAAAGAGAGCAAAAGGGTTTAATTTGTGATTGTGAGATTAATATTAAAATAATAATAAAAAAAAAATTAATTTCAACACAAGGCTCCTTTTGTGGTGACACGAGCCATATTTTCTTTTATTATCCCTAACACAATGTTCTCGAAAAAAAAAAATGACCATAACGTGTCACTTTGTAAACTAAACGGTATACATTCTTTTAGTTATAGTTGTTCACTAACACGATTTATTCGATAATGAACCCTAATTAAAAAAAAAAACAAACAAAAGTGTATTCGAAGTTATACTAAACGGTATATTAATAGAAGACAAAGTATTTGTTATCGATGAAGGGATAATGAAATTGATATTATTATAATTTAAACGGCGTGTTTAGTATTTTGTAGTCCTGATAACGAATACAATAAGTAGTCCGCCCTCTATTGACAAATAATATACCTGCGTTATACGCCGCGTGACAGACAATAATTATACTAGGCCTACTGTGTTTCTTAATGGGTATATTTTAGTTTTATTATAGAAGTTCTGTAACGCGATGTTGTCGATAAAGGGATAATGAATTGATAAAGGGATAATGAATTGATGATTGAGTGAGAAGTATAAGGAATGATCTAGAAGGTTATGAACATAATATTTTGTATAAGGGGATGTATGTTCTGTCTTGTGTGTAAACTGAATGCTTAAACATTGACGCACACTGCCATTGAGGTCGAAGTAATCTTTGCATACGGATGCGTGTTACTGCTCTATCAAGATCAGGACTGCATTATTCACACACATAAAACACTGAGAGTAATAAAGAGAATCTATGCTTGATTGTTTTACACTCGAAAAATGTATTAGTATTTTGTAATAAAATAAAGGTAATTCAAATTGTCACATGATGCATTAATAAATTAATTAATGTTCATAAACGTCCAAATACTAGTTTTCTAGCATTTGTATTAAAATAATGCCTGCTATCTGTCTATATAGCAGATATATTTTCATGTTTCGTTCTGCTCTGCATACGGGATGTGTGTGTGTGTGTGTGTGTGTGTGTGTGTGTGTGTGTGTCTTCTACTGACTGACTGACTGACGTTCACGATTTAACGTTACCGCTCCAAGAATTCAATACTACAATACATTGTTTGTTGTAATATTGATATTGCTATACCTTTCAATGTTCATAAATGTCAATATGCTGGTGTCTCCTATTCCATCTATCTTTGGTACAGTTCTTGAGGATGAGGATACTAAAGACTGGATGGGGATAGACAAAGGTTCTGACGGCGAGGATAGTTATTGAAAACGAAGAAGAATGTGTAAGAATTTGTATAGGCCTAATCATGATCTAGAGTAGAAGTGAGTTATGTTAACAGATTGTGTGTGCTCAAAATAATCCATTAATCAAAATAATTATGCATTTTTAATTGTTGATTTTATATATGAAGATGATAATAAAATTGAAAGAAATTAAAGTGTATTCTTTATTCGTATTCATTGTTTAAGTGTGTAAAATGTCATGTAGATCCAGTAATAATAACTAATGGTATCCAATGCGAATGTGTTGTGGTTATTGAATAGAACCAATGTAATGGTCCACTGAACTTCAAAGGCTGCTTTCTAATTGTTGATAATCTATTGAATTCGGAAGTAATCTATTGAATTCGGAGGTGATTTGTTGAAATCGGGTCATATTTAATTGCCTTGAAAGAAATATAAAGCAAGTTACATATTTTTTTGGAAAGTTTAAAGAATGGAGATTAATATAATAATAATAATAATAAAATTTTAATTTCAACACAAGGCTCCTTTTGTGGTGACACTAGCCATATTTTCTTTTATTATCCCTAACACGATGTTCTCTAAAAAAAAAAATTGACCATAACATGTCACTTTGTAAACTAAACGGTATACATTCTTTTAGTTATAGTTGTTCACTAACACGATTTATTCGATAATGAACCCTAATTAAAAAAAACAAACAAAAGTGTATTCGAAGTTATACTAAACGGTATATTAATAGAAGACAAAGTATTTGTTATCGATGAAGGGATAATGAAATTGATATTATTATAATTTAAACGGCGTGTTTAGTATTTTGTAGTCCTGATAACGAATACAATAAGTAGTTCGCCCTCTATTGACAAATAATATACCTGCGTTATATGCCGCGTGACAGACAATAATTATAGGCCTATTGTGTTTCTAAATGGGTATATTTTAGTTTTATTATAGAAGCTCTGTAACGCGATGTTGTCGATAAAGGGATAATGAATTGATAAAAGGATAATGAATTGATGATTGAGTGAGAAGTATAAGGAATGATCTAGAAGGTTATGAACATAATATTGTATAAGGCGATGTATGTTCTCTCTTGTGTGTAAACTGAATGCTTAAACATTGACGCACACTGTCATTGAGGTCGAAGTAATCATTGGATACGGATGCGTGTTACTGCTATATCAGGATCAGGACTGCATTATTCAAACACATAAAACACTGAGAGTAATAAAGAGAATCTATGCTTGATTGTTTTACACTCGAAAAATTTATTAGTATTTTGTAATAAAATAAAGGTAATTCAAATTGTTACATGATGCATTAATAAATTAATTATTGTTCATAAACGTCCAAATACTAGTTTCCTAGAATTTGTATTAAAATAATGTCTGCTATCTGTCTATGTAGCAGATATATGTTCATGTTTCGTTCTGCTCTGCATACGGGATGTGTGTGTGTGTGTGTCTTCTACTGACTGGCTGACGTTCACGATTTAACGTTACCGCTCCAAGAATTCAATACTACAATACATTGTTTGTTGTAATATTGATATTGCTATACCTTTCAATGTTCATAAATGTCAATATGCTGGTGCTTCCTATTCCATCTATCTTTGGTACAGTTCTTGACCATTCGTTGATTGTTTCAGAATTTATTACCAGCATCGAACCGTGCTCCATTTTTATGTTCACAGGTTTAATGTTTTTGTTGGTGCGGTGTTCGAATCTACAGATTCTAGTAGGTCCCAGAGACATAATGCATACAGGACTTATTTTGCTCCTTTGTACATCATTAAGATAGCATTCCGCTGAATCCTCCGCTCTTGTCAAAGTTACCATATTGTAAAAATGACCAGTCGCAATGTGTATCCATTCACGCATTTCGAGTAGAAACTTTGGCCAGTAACACAGAGGACTTCTCGCTGTGTCGTCGATGTTTGTGTGAACTCCTATTTGGAATGACAACTCCAAATCACCGTACGCTGCACATCTAATGTGGTCTACTTCAGTGATCACATCGCGTAACTTATATAGAGAATCGAATAAATGTGTTTTCCTACATTGTTTTAAAATAGTGTCTGCTATCAGTCTATGTAGCAGATGTACACGAACGCATTTCATGTTATCTTCCGGTCTGCATACGGTGTGTGAATGAAAGCCGAAATAAAACTCATCTTCTGACTGGCTGACGTTCATGATTACTTTATTGCTACAAGAATTCACTACAACTTCCAATTAAAGTTTGAAACTAAAACTCCATACTGGTCGATTTTTATACTTTGCGATGAAGGTTAACTACACGCGTTGTCAACAAACAACGAAACCGATGAATGATTGTCGATTATACTGATGTGTATGTGTGGTGCGCGCTTTAAAATTCGTATTGAATATATCGTGCCTTCTCTTCCTCCTACCCGGCTTAATTTGCGTATGGTTTTCGAATGATGATCATGAAACACACAAACGGGTGTAATTCCATCGTTAGTTACTTTAGTGTTACAATAAAACCGTCTCTCGGCAATATGATGGAAATAAGCGTCACTGTCGGTAAATGTATACACCGGTCCCAAAGAGTCAGGGTCAATTACTTTTTTTTAAGAAATATGTTTAATGTGTATTATTATTATTATAGTTTAATATAAGCGTATTTTATAAATTTAATCTCCGTTGATTCTATCATCATATTTTAAAATCAAAATGCTATGTTTTAAATTCTATTTGGGTTTCTCTCTCTCTCTCTCTCTCTCCCTCTCCCTCTCCTTCTCTCCTTATTAATTTAGATTCGACTATGTAGAAACGGAATTTAATTTCCAAATTAAAACACTGCATTGTAACAATATTATAATCGGTCTGCTTTTCTTTTATCGATGATGACAATAGAAATAAGGGTAGGGCGTGTGTATGTATCACCGCCGGTCAGTGTACACACCAGGTCACAAAGCTTTAAAGAAATATTTTTAATTGTTATCCCGAATATGTGTGTTAGAGTAATTCGTTTTGATATATAATCATTTTGGTATACTAACAATTTGAACAAGCTGCCTCTACGCGCCTAGTCGTAAATCCAATCCTAGAGATTCTATATTTACCGATATTGCGCCCCCTATATAGTTTTTGATAAATTACTAATAATGTTATGGTATCGATAGATTGTAAGCCAGCTGAATGGTTAGTTCTTGAGTCTCGTAATGTAACGCTGTAGCATTAGGCTAGGGTTCGAGAATTGATTTGATACATATATATATATATATATATATATATATATTTTTAATATTTGTTTTACTCACCATCTTCTTTATTGACCATAGTTAAGGTTAACTACACGCGATTTGTCAACAAACAACGAAACCGATGAATGATTGTCGATTACACTGATGTGTATGTGTGGTGCGCGCTTTTAAATTCGTATTGAATATATCGTGCCTCCTCTTCCTCCTACCCGGCTTAATTTGCGTATGGTTTTTGAATGATGATCATGAAACACACAAACGGGTGTAATTCCATCGTGAGTTACTTTAGTGTTACAATAAAACCGTCTCGGCAATATGATGGAAATAAGCGTCACTGTCGGTAAATGTATACACCGGTCCCAAAGAGTCAGGGTCAATACATTTTTTAAAGAAATATGTTTAATGTGTATTATTATTATTATTATAGTTTAATATATTAAGCGTATTTTATAAATTTCATCTCCATCGATTCTATAATCATATTTTAAAATCAAAATGCTATGTTTTAAATTCTATCTACGTTTCTCTCTCTCTCTCTCTGCCCCTCTCCTTCTCTGCTTATTAATTTGGATTCGACTATGTAGAAACGGAATTTAGATTCCAAATTAAAACACTGCATTGTAACAATATTATAATCGGTCTGCATTGCTTTTATCGATGATGACAATAGAAATAAGGGTAGGGCGTGTGCATGTATCACCGTCGGTCAGTGTACGCACCAGGTCACAAAGCTTTAAAGAAATATTTTTAATTGTTATTCCGAATATGTGTGTTAGAGTAATTCGTTTCGATATATAATCATGTTGGTATACTAACAATTTCAACCAGCTGCCTCTACGCGCCTAGTCGTAAATCCAATCCTATAGATTCTATATTTACCGATATTGCGCCCCTATATAGTTGTTGAGTCTCGTAATGTAACGCTGTAGCATTAGGCTAGGGTTCGAGAATTGATTTGATACATATATATATATATTTTTTTAATATTTTTTTACTCACCATCTTCTTTATTGACCATAGTTAAGGTTAACTACACGCGATTTGTCAACAAACAACTAAACCGATGAATGATTGTCGATTACACTGATGTGTATGTGTGGTGCGCGCTTTTAAATTCGTATTGAATATATCGTGCCTCCTCTTCCTCCTACCCGGCTTAATTTGCGTATGGTTTTCGAATGATGATCATGAAATACACAAACGGGTGTAATTCCATCGTAAGTTACTTTAGTGTTTCAATAAAACCGTCTCTGCAATATGATGGAAATAAGCGTCACTGTCGGTAAATGTATACACCGGTCCCAAAGAGTCAGGATCAATTACTTTTTTTTTAGAAATATGTTTAATTTGTATTATTATTATTATAGTTTAATATAAGCGTATTTTATAAATTTCATCTCCATCGATTCTATCATCATATTTTAAAATCAAAATGCTATGTTTTAAATTCTATCTAGGTTTCTCTCTCTCTCTCTCCCTCTCCTTCTCTCCTTATTAATTTGGATTCGACTATGTAGAAACGGAATTTAGATTCCAAATTAAAACACTGCATTGTAACAATATTATAATCGGTCTGCTTTGCTTTTATCGATGACTACAATAGAAATGCGGGTAGGGCGTGTGCATGTATCACCGTCGGTCAGTGTACGCACCAGGTCACAAAGCTTTAAAGAAATATTTTTAATTGTTATCCCGAATATGTGTGATAGAGTGATTCGTTTCGATATATAATCATTTTGGTATACTAACAATTTGAACCTGCTGCCTCTACGCGCCCAGTCGTAAATCCAATCCTAGATTCTATATTTACCGATATTAAGCCCCTATATAGTTTTTGATAAATTACTAATAATGTTATGGTATCGATAGATTGTAAGCCAGCTGAATGGTTAGTTCTTGAGTCTCGTAATGTAACGCTGTAGCATTAGGCTAGGGTTCGAGAATTGATTTGATACATATATATATATATATATATATATATTTTTAATATTTGTTTTACTCACCATCTTCTTTATTGACCATAGTTAAGGTTAACTACACGCGATTTGTCAACAAACAACGAAACCGATGAATGATTGTCGATTACACTGATGTGTATGTGTGGTGCGCGCTTTTAAATTCGTATTGAATATATCGTGCCTCCTCTTCCTCCTACCCTGCTTAATTTGCGTAGAGTTTTCGCATGATGATCATTAAACACACAAACGGGTGTAATTCCATCGTTAGTTACTTTAGTGTTTCAATAAAACCGTCTCGGCAATATGATGGAAAGAAGCGACACCGTCGGTAAATGTATACACCGGTCCCAAAGAGTCAGGGTCAATTAATTTTTTTAATAAATATGTTTAATGTGTATTATTATTATTATTATAGTTTAATATATTAAGCGTATTTTATAAATTTCATCTCCATTGATTCTATCATTCGTTTCGATATATAATCATTTGGTATACTAACAATTTCAACCAGCTGCCTCTACGCGCCTAGTCGTGTGTCTGTATCACCGTCGGTCAGTGTATACACCGGTCACCGGAACCGGTCACAAAGCTTTAAAGAAATATTTTTAATTGTTGTCCCGAATATGTGTGATAGAGTAATTCGTTTCGATATATAATCATTTTGGTATACTAACAATTTGAACAAGCTTCCTCTACGCGCCTAGTCGTAAATCCAATCCTATAGATTCTATATTTACCGATATTGCGCCCCTATATAGTTTTTGATAAATTACTAATACTGTTAGGGTATTGATAGATTGTAAGCCAGCTGAATGGTTAGTTCTTGAGTCTCGTTATGTAACGCTGTAGCCTTAGGCTAGGGTTCGAGAATTTATTTGATACATATATATATTTTTTTAATATTTGTTTTACTCACCATCTTCTTTATTGACCATAGTTAAGGTTAACTACACGCGATTTGTCAACAAACAACGAAACCGATGAATGATTGTCGATTACACTGATGTGTATGTGTGGTGCGCGCTTTTAAATTCGTATTGAATATATCGTGCCTCCTCTTCCTCCTACACTGCATAATTTATGCGTATGGTTTTTGAATGATGATCATGAAACACACAAACGGGTGTAATTCCATCGTAAGTTACTTTAGTGTTTCAATAAAACCGTCTCTGCAATATCATGGAAATAAGCGTCACTGTCGGTAAATGTATACACCGGTCCCAAAGAGTCAGGGTCAATTAATTTTTTTAAGAAATATGTTTAATGTGTATTATTATTATTATAGTTTAATATATTAAGCGTATTTTATAAATTTCATCTCCATCGATTCTATCATCACATTTTAAAATCAAAATGCTATGTTTTAAATTCTATTTAGGTTTCTCTCCCTCTCCTTCTCTCCTTATTAATTTAGATTCGACTATGTAGAAACGGAATTTAATTTCCAAATTAAAACACTGCATTGTAACAATATTATAATCGGTCTGCATTGCTTTTATCGATGATTACAATAGAAATGCGGGTAGGGCGTGTGCATGTATCACCGTCGGTCAGTGTACACACCAGGTCACAAAGCTTTAAAGAAATATTTTTAATTGTTATCCCGAATATGTGTGTTAGAGTGATTCGTTTCGATATATAATCATTTTGGTATACTAACAATTTCAACCAGCTGCCTCTACGCGCCTAGTCATAAATCCAATCCTAGATTCTATATTTACCGATATTGCGCCCCTATATAGTTTTTGATAAATTACTAATAATGTTATGGTATCGATAGATGGTAAGCCAGCTGAATGGTTAGTTGTTGAGTCTCGTAATGTAACGCTGTAGCATTAGGCTAGGGTTCGAGAATTGATTTGATACACACACATATATATATATATATATATTTAATATTTGTTTTACTCACCATCTTCTTTATTGACCATAGTTAAGGTTAACTACACGCGATTTGTCAACAAACAACGAAACCGATGAATGATTGTCGATTACACTGATGTGTATGTGTGGTGCGCGCTTTTAAACTCGTATTGAATATATCGTGCCTCCTCTTCCTCCTACCCTGTTTAATTTGCGTAGAGTTTTCGCATGATGATCATGAAATACACAAACGGGTGTAATTCCATCGTTAGTTACTTTAGTGTTTCAATAAAACCGTCTCGGCAATATGATGGATATAAGCGACACCGTCGGTAAATGTATACACCGGTCCCAAAGAGTCAGGGTCAATTAATTTTTTAAAGAAATATGTTTAATGTGTATTATTATTATTATTATAGTTTAATATATTAAGCGTATTTTATGAATTTCATCTCCATCGATTCTATCATTCGTTTCGATATATAATCATTTGGTATACTAACAATTTCAACCAGCTGCCTCTACGCGCCTAGTCGTGTGTCTGTATCACCGTCGGTCAGTGTATACACCGGTCACCGGAACCGGTCACAAAGCTTTAAAGAAATATTTTTAATTGTTATCCCGAATATGTGTGATAGAGTAATTCGTTTTGATATATAATCATTTTGGTATACTAACAATTTGAACAAGCTTCCTCTACGCGCCTAGTCGTAAATCCAATCCTAGATTCTATATTTACCGATATTGCGCCCCTATATAGTTTTTGATAAATTACTAATACTGTTATGGTATCGATAGATTGTAAGCCAGCTGAATGGTTAGTTCTTGAGTCTCATCATTTTCTTAGAGGAATGTTTTTTTTTTTTTTCGTTTGTTTTTTTAAATGAAAATATAACTTCAAGTCAATGATAACAACAGCGCGCTTCATTGTTAAGCATTCAGGTAGACCATCATGATAACAGCGCGCTTCATTGTTAAGCATTCAGGTAGACCATCATGATAACAGCGCGCTTCATTGTTAAGCATTCAGGAAGACCATCATGATAATCAGCGCGCTTCATTGTTAAGCATTCAGGTAGACCATCATGATAACAGCGCGCTTCATTGTTAAGCATTCAGGAAGACCATCATGATAATCAGCGCGCTTCATTGTTAAGCATTCAGGTAGACCATCATGATAACAGCGCGGCGCTTTATCGGAAAATTTTTCCTAGAATCGGTAGTATACATTTTTATTTTATTCGATGAGAAGTGTATAATAATTACGCGATGTTATTTCTTTCAGTAAACATACTATCTGTACATAATCATTATAAAGTGCGCGTTTATCAATGGTATTCTTGCATGTGTAATGATTAAAACAGAGAACGAGACGGCTAAATTTCATTCGTTTTATTGGCAACACACACACACAAAATATATATAAAAAAAAAACTCACACGTATACAATGTAATTTATATAAGACCATAAACATAATATGAATGCACGGGGGTATGGTATGAAATCATTTTTTTTTTTTTATATATACATATTTACATATTATTAGTTCATAACGTTTGTTTTGAGCACGTACACGGTGAAAGTTTCTTTTCACCAGTCTTGTAAACCAGTGGTCTGAATGCGTGCAGTTTGTCCTTTTCTATAATTGCATCTTCTACGAGTCTTATGTGGCGTAAATAAGTGTCCACGTCGTGTCCAAATCGTTCTCTCAGTTTAATCTCCGTACCATCGGACAACATTCTAATCCATGCTTTTCGTCGTTGAACGTGCGACGGTTCGGCTTCAAGAAATTGCGGTTCTTCTAACTTGAATCTTAATCTATCACGATCTACTACCTCGGTTGTTGGATTTCGAAGCGTTTGTGTCAGATACGGATTTTTACACTTGTGTACCGGTAGACTACCGCCGTTCTTTTCGGCCAATTGCTGAATGTCTAACGTCTGAAACACATCTCTTGTACTACGATCCACGTACATGATGGTTTTACGTTCAGTCATATTTTTAAACACGCACTTTTCCAATACACTCTTGATCATTGATTCGCCGGCTTTCACTTTGTAATGCTTACACGCGTCTTCCAATGAATTCAACGTCAACAGATTTACGTGAAAGAATACGTTCGGTGGTGGTGTTTCCGAGATGATCGAAGAAGAATTGATCAAGTGTCTCAAGTCGTTTGTTAGCAAATTCACACCGTTTCTCAGCTCATCCGCCTCGAACTCGTCATTTACCAGAACGCGTATTCGATTACCTCGGCACGCGTTTTTATCTTCGAGCACAACCTTTGTGCACAATTCGAGTATTTTTTTCAAACGTCTATGTTGTGGCAAAAAGACGCTAACGTGTACCATAAAGGCTCGAGCGTTCGACGTTTCCAATACCAATCTGCACGTGTGATCGTTGTTCATCACCGGCGGTGGCATCGGTAGTCTATCTCTGCTACCGTCATATGATCTGCATTTCAACACCCTTAAACTGTCGGCAATCTCTTTCACGTCAACACCGACCGCAATTGATCCGTTTTCGTCGCAGTCTCCAGTCACACACGATTGGATTGCGAGTTTCCTAACGTACGCCAGTCGGGTCTCGTGAAAATCTAAATTTATTTTTATCCAGTATCTTTCTTCGTTGGTAAACTTTTTCGGCACCGATCCTAGATAATTGATGCTGGATTTGGGATCTTGAGAGTTTGACTGGCCCCAGTACATATGTCGAGCGAAGACGGGCAAATGAGACAAGAAGCGTGCGGCTTGTGTAAGTTTTCCATTGAGCATAACGTATATGTAATGTTTTCCCCTGTACTGTTTTGCATTGCACATTCCTGCCATCATCACGTCCGATATTTCACGGTACTCGTTTGCATGTGACGAAAGATGAGCTTCCGTTGCCTCGCTACATTTGAACAGAAGCTGTTTTTGTCCGTTATCGTCCATTTTTCGAAACAACTTACTCCGTCCACTGTGCATAGCCAACAATATTTCCTTACATTGTTTGCGAGCAACACCCGTTTTGCGCTCTAAAATGGACAGAAGCGCCTCTTCGCTCCTGCACGTCAATTCAAAGTAAGTTTCACCATCTCGATGAACGGGATCATGAGAAGGATCAATCAACTGATCCGCTATCGTTCTCACGATTATCAGTTCGTTCTGTGGCATCGGACACATTAACGAAAATGCAAACAAAATATCAGCAGGATCCGGCTGCGCCTCGGACATTACCATGTCGTGTAGTCGCTTCATGTCCTGTTGCATCAGCCACCGTTGATGTTTGGCTATGATTCTTGAATTGAGACAACAAGTGTTCTCGTTCGGTAATCGAGGTGTATTGGCGTGCAGACTTTGTAACGGACAGCCGTTCACTTGAATCACTGCATTGTGAAAGGCGCACAAACGTGCCAGGTCGATGAGTTTATTGATGGTTCTAGTTTCTGTGGCGAATCCGAATCGGACTCCTTGCCTTTCCAATTCGACAGATATTCTATCGCAAGTCAACAGTAGCATACGATCGTCTTTGTACGAATCTCCTTCCGATCGACGTGGATACAGACCGCACTCTGCCAACCGTACATGTTCCATTACTTTGTGGCGCAGAGCGCCGAATTGCGTTCGAATTTTTAAACGATCCAATTCCTTCTCGTATCCCTCCATTTTCTTGGGCACGTTGACAACACCACTGGGTGCCACGTCAAAAGTGACAACTCGTTCGTTTAACGAGTTACACAAGTTTTTTTCGTTCATGGCCATTATGGTGGCATTATCGCAAACGTTGATTACGGTTCGAACACCGTGTCGAGTGGTTCCCGTGTTCGGATCCGTTACCTTCTCGGTTCGTTCGGTGCGCGTACAGCCGGAATCGAGTTCCTCTTTCATTATTGCCGCTTCTTGACTGCTTTCAATTGACAACGGATTCTTATCGCTTTTAGATCCAGACGACGGTGGCACAAATTCGTTCATGAAGCGTATTTTTTTTGAATTTTTGTACTTTCGCTCATTATCGACGAGCACGGCTTTCTGTGTTCGGTAAGTAACGTCGTCTGAGTAAGCGTTACCGATTACAGATTTAGCGGCTACCATCACAGACGTTTTACCCGTACCGGGAGGTCCAACCAGAATGGCGTGCATGGCCATCGCATCGTGTGGGCATACGATACGTATAGCCGACAGTAAAATGTACAAAAGTTCACCTTTAGCGTTAGACACACCGGCCACATTACCTATCAGAGCCACCATGTTCAAAAGATATCGATAACCTATCGATATTTTCACGTCAGTTTCCTCTTCGTATACGAATGGAACAAAACTGCCGTCACTGTGTCTAGACGCGTTCATACACCAACCCTTCATCTCGGTATCCCACATATCGGCATACGATTGCGTTATTACTTCGCTCATTTGCACGTGTCTTCCCATATGCACTTGCGTGTACATGTCAAAGAAAATTTTGCCGACAGTCTTGTCACGGTATCTTTCCGGAGTCAATTGCAAATTGTGAAAAATCTTTCTCATCATCACTATGCCCGGATTCTTTGCCGTGTATTTTTCACCGTATAAATGCCTATTAAGAAAAAAAAAAAAAACAAAAAACAAAACGAAAACAATTATAAATCAAAAGTAAAACACGCACACTACAATTTGTGTTGTGGTGATGATGATGATGATGATGATGATGATTATAAAATACGTACCTCGAGTCTATGGTCACTTCGTTCTGATTCTGGTTGGTTACATACAGTTTTCCGATTGCCGAAATTTTGTCTTCGTCCAATTGCGCTGCATCATCGCGCATAGCGTGAACAAACAATTTTGTATTACCAATGTTCGTATCACTTTCAAGTGCAGGAAAGTGTCTTTTCAAAAAATAATTCGCCTCGTACATGTGAGGTTCCAATATCCACGCTTTCATATGTTGGAAGCTTACACAACGACTATCGCCTTCGTTCATTATAACTCTCGGATCAATCTGTTGCAAAGACAGTTTAAGAGTCGGAGGTAGATTCAATTCTTTGTCGGCAATTGTCATCAACTGATCGAGAGTTAGCGCATTACTCGATTCATTTGCAATCAAACGTGTCAGCTCACGTCGATGAGTTGCACGTCTAGATGACGAAAAAAGAGTCTTTGGTGTAAACAGATCTGCGCGCTTTTGCCACGCCTCTGCTGTATCTTGTTCTCTAACAGTCGGGGGCAATCGATTGCCTTCGATTTTCGGTATGTCTAAACAGAAATATTTTTCAATGCTTCTTTCAAAATCCCCGAGCACTGTCACGTGTGGAACATAGCTATTTATCTTGGTTCGTTTCATTTGCGACGTTCCACGACCCAATCGGCAATCGAAATGTTTAAATGCATATTTTATTGTCGCCGTTGCTGAATCGTTTCGTTTACGTTTTGTCTTTTTACGTTTCGGTTCATTATCATCATCATCGTCGTCATCATCATCATCATCATCATCAAGATCGTTGTCGGAAAACATTTCGCATCGGACGTCTGTCAAGAATGTTGTGTCCCATGCTGGCAGGTATCCGTTGTTTATCAACAGTATGGACTTGACAACGTACTGTAACATTTTGTGCAAACGTCGTGGGAAGATCAACCAGAACACGTAACCGCACGACACCTTACCCCGAACCGTTTCATCCACGATGCGACTAGGTTCAATAAGAGAGCACACCAGTGCGTGCTGTTCATCGTTGCAGTGCAACTGTAACGCTTTTCTCAACAACACCATCATCATTATGTACGTATGCGGGGAGCAATTGCGCAGCGAGTTTGTCGGTATTTCAAACGATTTCAACTCGACGCACATGATGTGCATGGGTTCACCAAACACAATATCGTCCGTAATTCGACTGCCCGGCCATAATTCACATGGCAGTAGATCATCGGCTGTACTCTCAGATTTACTCATTTTCAACAACCGCGCGACTTTAACTAAACATTAAAAATACACAATCTTGCCTCTTATATATTCACAATCACATACGTTGATATTTTCCAAGGTGGACATCGATTAGACAGTGTACAACTTACCAGGAGATAATACTCATGCCTATTAATTATGCATAAACTTTTGAAGGTCATCGTCTTTTCAATTCGCAAGGAAGTCTTTTATTTAGAAACGTTCAATGCCAACGATTCAATTGTATACACACATAATTCACTTTGCTAGCAGTATATATAGCCTACACACACTTCAGTGAAGCAGTATCCTACACACACTTCAGTGAAGCAGTATCCTACACACATTTCAGTGAAGCAGTATATACTAACTAATAATGTCTCAGCAAACAGCTAAGTGTAAAGTGCAAGAACATACAATGTGGATGACTCCGTGGTGGACTGACGATGTTGAAGGTAATTCATAAATGTGTATTGTTTGATTTAGCAACGTAATATTATTTCTATAGTGTCACTAGTTTTGTTGTTTTTGTTTTATCAAGAAGAAATAATGTTACCATAGTTTTACAAGGGCATGATTCGATATTATCAAGAATATTGTAATATATCTTTTCATTTCATTTCATTTATTTATTTCACTTTACAAATATATAAATATAAAGTGGAGGAGCCTAAAAGAAAGCAAAGCTTGTTGTGAATAGGCTCCTCAAAACAAAACAAATAAAATAGAAATAATATTATAACACAATTAGAAACTCCAAAAAAAAAATAACAACAATTAAACTAATATCTTTTCTCTAACACATAAGTTTAACATGTTTAAAACTAAAAAAAAAAACAAGTAAAAAATAGATTATATAAATTATTTAAGAAATATCAAATACATCAATAATAAAAGAATTTACAAAGAACCTTCAACCAATAATAGTTTAAATTGACGTTTAAATAAAGCACAGTTATGAGATTTTTTTAAGAGATAAAGGAAGAGAATTCCAGAGTTTAGGTCCAGTGTATACAAGGGTATTCATTTTAGTTCGAGTAAATGGCAGGTGATACTAATCTTTTTGTCTTGTTTGGTGAGTGTGGTATTGTTTATTTTAAGTGAATTTACTGGATATTATAGGTGTCGGGCGGTTAATTGAAACATGATGACACCAACATTAAATCTATAGAGATCCTCAATTTTTAATATTTTATTTTTTTTTTGAAAGAGATCTTGGGTGTGAGCACGAAAAATTACCCCTGAGATAATTCTGACAGCTCGTTTCTGGATTAATAAAATTTTAGTAATAATTGATTTTGAAGCATTTCCCCAAGCAAGAACACCATAATTTAAGTACGATAAAATAAGAGTAGAATATAAAATATTTAATACTTTTTGAGGAAATATTGATTTCAATTTATACATCATGCCAACATTTTTTTTGATAATAATTTGCAAAGGTAATTAACATGGGCTTTCCAGTCAAGTCTGTCGTCAATAAATATACCAAGAAATTTTGTGTTGGTTATTTGATTAATAGGAACATTGTTGAAAATAATATCTTTTGGTAACATACTATATTATTTGTTACTAAACAACATAAAATTGTTTTTTAGCATATTTAGTGATAGCTTGTTTGCATGTATCCAATTAGTAACCCTTTTTACCGTGTTATGCAGCGCATAATGACAATGATTGTGGTTTGTCAACTTTTTTTTTTTTTTTAAATTTGGTTTTAGTACAACGAACATCAGTTCAGAATGTTTCACAATGGAAAGATAGTGTTAAAGGTAAATACAATACTAACGTTATATATCTATATTATAAGTGAGAGAGTTTGTACGTCTGTCTGTTTGTTTGTTTGTCTCTTACTTATAATATAGATATTTAGATAGATATGATTCATACTGAAAAACTTGATGCTCATTGGCATAAATAAATATTCAAAGAGGGCACGAATCAGATGTGTACCCTGAACACATCCAGTAGTAAATCCTTCTCCGAGAAGCCTTGTATATGTTTTAATTGGTTGCAAACTAGCACCAGCACCACGTACTATTAGTTGTATAATAAAACCAGTTTTTCTTCTTTTTTTTTTTATAATTTCAGTAACAAGAATACCAATAATGCCGTAAGTATTTTTTCTTCTCTTGACATTACATTTTTGTTTATTTATTCGATTCATATATACATATATATAATTTATTCATAGTACATTCGTAAGAGTTCCCTCGGAAGAGCACCCGTTCAACCCGAAAGAAGAAGAAACCGTGGACAAAGGTAAATTAAAGTAAATGCATTGTTGGCGAACGATACTATTTAACGCTGCTCATATGATTGTTATAATATAATATTATATATATTTGATTTCATATAGAATCAACACAGCAACAACCGTTACATTCGACGGGTCGTTGTAAACGCCCTCAACGAACCAGAGGCGTGTTTTCATGGTAGGTTCACCAACTATTATTCTTGTTCATGCAGGAAAATGCTCCCCAAAAACCCGAAAATCATTATTTTTTATTTACGTCATGTTTTCTTTCACAGGCAAAGCACACTTCTGCCTTTTAAGGAAACGTACGCCTTTGATTCCGAAAACGACAACAACAGCAATATAGACTACCTGATAGCTTCGTCGTGCTCTGCTGTACATAACAGTGACACGGCAAAAGTAGCAGATATATTAAAATGGAATGGCTTCACGTATATCAGAATGAAGCCAACAAAAGACAAACAAACCATAATGAGGTATTTGAATAGATGCAAACGCGTTATTGTGTTCCAAAATCTATTCTTTGAAGATTACGTCAATGACGTATTTACTATCTGCAGCGAAAATTTAGGAATGGTGGAGACAACTCTACCATTCAAAAATAACATTTTTGATATAACGGTTTTTTCTAGTGGTACTGTCATGCGCGTATTGAAAAGAAAATAGTTTCATTGTCAATAATTTGTCTTTTGTTGGTTTAATTAAATAATACCTTTCATCATTAGTTGTACAAGTATAAATTTTTAACTAAATATATATAGGCCTATAGACCTAAATCATAGGCAGGACATAGAAAAAAAAAATCAAGATCAAATCAGTTAAAACTGCCTCAATATATAAGTTTATGTTTCGGGCATAGCCGATCATCAGGTGAAGAAAATCATCAAATATGAAAAGGCATAGTTATAAAGGCACACTTCCAAACGCTTTGGGGTACAAAGCAGAAATGGTTAGTTATAAAGCAGGAAAAATATACATATGTATAATATATTTGTTTGTGGATGTTAACCTAGTTCGTTGTACGTGAATCCATACTTTTGTAATATCTGCTGCTAGTGGTGCATATTGTTATGTACATACAGCATCACGGTTGACTGAAATTTCAGTTTGTTTAATGTTTTATTTATTGATAGAATTTCAATATATTATTGTACTGTATTTATTGTTTATGAATTTAAATGTCGTTAACTCGGAAATCGTTTTAACAAATAAAAAAATTTAAAAAGTTACATCACGTTTGTTTCTTTTTATTTATTCATTTCTTGTGTGTGGGTGCGTGTGCGCGTGCGTGTGTGTGTGTGTTCATGGCTCTGTCATCCTGTGTGCAGAATTTAGGACGACTACTGAATGCGGATAAAAACTCTATTCGAAGACATGCACAGAAAACCGGTTACATATAAACTTTAATTGTCGAATACAATTGCACCAAAGTGCAAATGTATTCCACGTTATAATCAATATTACATTTTAAAATAGATATAGCTAAAAAGTAATACATTAAGGGCGTAATAATATTTTACATAAAATAAGTGTTATCTTTTAACTATTGAAAACACATTAAATAAATGATTGTTTGATACCGCCCGCTCGAAAAAATCTTCCGCGCGGTTCAGTAAACGTTATCAAAGAATATATATCACAAGAATGAGTATTCCGCGATTTTTTCATGAGATATTTGTAACAGAGAGCTCCAGAGAGTGATGTCCGCCCTCATAAGGGGGGATGTATACATACTAAATAAGACTTGATTTAATAGATACCGTATTATACATGTCACATTAAATAGAATTATGATAATATATTTTGCAATTGTAATATATTTTATAATACATATTTATTAAAAAAACTAGTGTACATTCACTTTATTTACAGACAATTATTTACTAACATGCTAAATTCGTTCACAAAAAAAGGCCTAACACAGCAACACCAAAAATCAACGAATCCTTACTCAGCACGGTCTATTCTTATCATTGCCGCGTAGTACTCTACGCCCGGTAAATTAAGTATTGTTTTTATGATACAAATTAGTATAAAATACATGTTATTAATAGGATAAAATGTTAAATGTCATTAACATGTATTTGTTTTACCAGAAACAAGTTAAATATAGGAATATTATTAAACTATCCTTCGTGAAAACGCGTAAACACCAACACGCCCGGTCACGCTATCGTAGCGCCCGGTTGATAAAGCAAACTGTTTATACGGCAGTTTTTACTAAATAAATTGCATAAAACGAACAATTAAATATCCAAATAGCATTTAACATAATGTTGGCATCTAGTTGATAACATTTTTTTATCATGAAAAGTTGTATACATCCCAGATACATCCTCACTTATGGCGGCCCCCTACCACATGGACAAATTACTGTTACATGGAAAATCACGGATTTCTCATTCTTGTGATATAATATTCTTTGACGTTATCTGCTTACACTGAGGGTGCCTGACTTGTTCATTATCATGGGAGCCGTGAAAATCATTTGTGTATGGGTAAATAATAAAAAATATACAGAGGGCGCAATCACACAAAAAGTCAGAAGAGTAAACAAGTTTACTATCTTGTGTACGTGTGTGTGAGTGTGTGTATACAAATAATATTGTTCGCTTCTTGATAAAATCGAAACGGTATAGTGTAGAAAGCGAGCATTACATATTTGTACCGTTTCTTCACGGCTCGAGAACTTATTATCCAGAGAATACTATATTATTTGTGCATGGTAAAATAATAGTTTATAAAAAAAAATTAGACTTTAATATCGTGTGTGTGTATACACAAAACACTTCTTGATAGTGGTGGGTGTGGTGTGAAAAGTATTCAACGTTTCAGAGTGACAAAGCTTTACGAGTGTACTTTTAACCGATGTTTACCGTTTCGCGACGACCAACATTTCTTCGTGGACAGTGCAGTAACGAATACGGTGTTTGGACGACTGTACTTTAGACAGAGTAAATAGACGAACGTAACTGTAGCTATGAGCATAGAAGACCATGTTAATAGGGCAGGAATCCAGATTGAAATTGGAATTCTGCCTATGAAATTCAAGTTAAAGTCAGACATTGCCTTTCCAAGTGCCCGAGCAGGAATTTCTATCAAGCTAGAAACGGTCTTGGCAAACGCTTCAACCGGCGAAACGGACAGGATCGGATGTACTACATAGTTTCTGTGATATTCGGTACATTCGTCTCTTTCTTCTATAAAGATATTTGTTCGCAACCACGACACAAACACATTCATCGTATCAGCATTCTCTGTGATTCGTCTCTGTTGCTTTTCACATTTGTTGACAAGCTGTGTCATCTCGGCCCGATTAACCGCCACTCTCTCTCTGTACAATAATAACCAATTCCATGGAACACTTACAACGAATAAAACAATAAATACGTCGAAAATCAATCCTCTTAGCTTCAACATCACGCACGCATGTGCACTCGACGCTGTACATTAACGATAACTTTTAATCTTCATACTTTTTAAAAAAAATATATAATAATAATAATACATGTAATTTGATTCAAAGGCTGAAGAATAAATGGCTCGTGTCATAACAAACGGAGCCTTGTGTTGAAATTATAATTTCTTTCAAGGCAATTAAGATACGACCCGAATTCAATAGATTACTTCCGAATTCAATAGATTATCAACAATTAAAAAACAGCCTTTGAAGTTCAGTGGACAATTACCGGTACTTTGGTTCTATTCAATATCCACAACACATTCGCCTTGAATACCATTAGTCATTATTAATGGATCTACATTAAATTTTACACACTTAAACAATGAATTCAATGAATTACCACATCACATTTTAAATATTCTTAATTACTGTGACAGTATTAGGCCTACTCATAACCTCAGAACAGAAACTGAATTCGAAATTCCCTTCACAAGACTAACTTGCAGTCAACAGTTTATACACATATATGGACCAAAATTGTGGAAAGAATTCACTTGTAATGGTGGTAATAAACCGGTTATCTTAAAGAAACAAAATAAATGTATAAAAAAACAGGTTAAAAAATACTTTTTATCACTATATGCTGATTAACAACACCTTTGTTTATTTAAGTTCTATATACTTGTTCTTATGTAAAAGGGTCCTACAAAAAAACGAAGCTATAGCTTTTTTATGCAGGATCCCTGTTCTCAGTTGTACTGTAATTATGATGTACTGTAGTTGATGACTAAATAAATGTGGAATAAATGAAATGAAAATAAATGAATACGAATAAAGATTACACTTTAATTTCTTTCAATTTTATTATCATCTTCATATATAAAATCAACCATTAAAAATTGCATAATTATGTTGATTAATGGATTATTTTGAGCACACAATCTGTTAACATAACTCACTTCTACTCTTAGATCATGATTAGGCCTATACAAATTCTTACACATTCTTCTTCGTTTTCAATAACTATCCTCGCCGTCAGAATCTTCGTCTATCTCCCATCCAGTCTTTAGTATCCTCATCCTCATTTTCACTTACCCCATTTTCTTCAGCCCCTCACCGAGTAAAAAAAAAAAAATCCTGAATGTATGTAAGCCTAGCTAGTCGATGAACAGGGCCGTATCGTCAGCAATAGCAAGAAGGCCAGCATTTAAAGCGTCAGCTAATTATAGCAATATAGCTTTTGCGACACAAAGCTCCTTTCGTGGTGACGCGACCCAAATAGAAACAAAAAAAAAACACGCAATGTAAAGACATTTTTTTTTTTGTATTTGCCTTTGTCGTATCATCAAACTTTCCGTTCTTTAGTGAACAGAACATCTTCATCATCCTCCTCTCCATCGGCATCGCCTTTTCTCAGAAAATGACGTTTATGCATCAGCATAAAGCATTGAATAAAGACTATGGTGAAGAATCTGATCAGATGCGAAATCATGAGAGCGAATGCCCAGTGTCGACCTACTTTGTTGATCGGACAGTCTGATGAATCTAGTTTGTGTGCGCTCAAATCGAGTAGATTCTGATAGCAGCTATCGAGCTCATCACATTTGAACAGTTCACGACCGTCAAACATACATGGACCGAGTTTATAGATAAAAACGTTGCGTATCAGATCCAGGATTGTCATAGCCACCGACGTCAATGAAACCGCCTCCCATATGCGTTCCAACGATGAGTATCTGGACATCATGGCGGCAGACAGGAACGCGTACACTACGTGCTCAGAACAAAGTGGATATACAACGGCTCCGGCTAGAACGTCCACCAGTAGCGTGGCAACGACTATAGGCAGTCCAACGAACATGTACCACGTCCAGCAGTCTAGAACTTGATTTCCTTTTGAACGATCGGTTATGTGTAGCATTACCGGCAGAATACCGGTGGGCAGATAGACAAGCAACATTTGTACAGTGTAGTAAATGGAACCGGCAGCTGTCCCCAACTCTACCATGGGACAACGTCGTTGATCGGCTTGCCATCGAAGAGCGTCCGTCATGGCGCGATGACAACGTGCATCAGTTCCGTGAGCACCGCACTCTTGCATCGGATCTCGATAGGATACACCGCACGGTCCGATCAGAAATTTCATATTGGACAGAAACGATATGTTTGCAGCCGCGCACATGCTCAATCGAAACGCCGATATGAGTTTTGTTGTCGATGCAGCGTGTACGAATATGGCGTAGAGGCAAACGGGTAGAAAGATGGCGTGCCAATCGATTATCGGATGAACGTTTGTCTGTAACAGTACGTCGATTACAATAGACGTAGCGAAACATGTTGTGATCAACGAACAAACAGTGTACTCTTTCATCGTCTCTGTGCTGCTGTGTCGTTTCGTGCGCGAAATACGTTCATGTGCTCATCATCATGACACAGAGGAGGGAGAACGAGGAGAAGGCGGCGGCAGAGGAATGAGAATCGTGAATTCAACTTCTCCGTTCGACAGATTTCTTCTGACAACGGGACAATGCATGAATCTGTAAACGGACTGTATACATTTTTCAAAGTCGTGCGCGTTAGTCCATCCAACTTGTGAGTAGAATTCACGATATGCGGTGGGCGTCATGACGTCGGCCGGTCGAAGAGCAAACTTGTCACCGTGTTTATCTATTACAATGGGCTCGGCGCGCAAAAAAGAGGCCGATTCACCGGATTGTAACGGTAATCGTTTGTTTCTAACGCTCGTTCTGAAATCAACTGAGCGCATGATGGCTTCGAAGTATTCGATATCTGGCGCGGGAGGAGGAAGCGGTATGTTCAGTATGTATTGTCTGACTTCGACAGTCCACGGTGGCTGTTTATCACGTTGCACCAACGCTCTGTAATACGATTCTGGAGATTTGTATTGTGGACTGTCGGTCAAGAGAACCTTGTAGAAGAGTGTACTCGCATCGCGTATATCGAACGTGGTGTCGCGATCCATGTATCGAATCGGGATAGCCGCGTACGGAATCTTTGTGTTTTGTTTCCAGCATTTCCGGGCCGCGATCGATGCATGACCGAAGCGTATCCGATCAGGATTGTTACACGACAGCTGCGTGTACGCGCTTGCAGGTAAACGATGTGTAGTGAGAAACGTCGTTCTGTCTTCATCGTGGTAACATATCAAAGTGTCAACATCTATTAATATCCATTGATTGGGATGTACGTGCGGTTGGAGTAATCGTCTGCCTTGTACCGTCATTTTGTTAAGCTGTATTCGTTTATTTGATTTTGAATGTTGTAGAACGGGTAGACGTGTTGCTGCTGCTGCTGCTGCTGCTTCATCATCCGTCTTCATCACCTTCCAACTCGTCCAATCGGTATTATTAAATTCATCTCGTAGTGTTTCACCAACACCACCCGTCGCATTCTCGTTGCCTACAATAAACCAATCGGTGTTGAAGTTGAGAGCCTTTGTCATCGTCGCGCTGTGCGTGTCTCTCTCTCTCTCTCTCTCTCTGTATGTGTCTTGTTAATGGTTAAAAGGAACTGATTACGATTCCATATTTTCATTTTCATTCACGATGATGTCAAACGATGACCATAGATTTGCTTACAGATTTAACAACGATTCAACGTGGTACATCGAAGACCATGCACTTACGTACGGCGATGCAAAAGAGCGTATAATGCTTCAGTGGAACATAAATCCGACGTCGCGTAGACTAGAAATGCGATGTGAAGATAGCATGCGTATACTCGACGACTACGACCCGATCATGAAGAACAGGAACGTTATAATCGATAGTTATTCCGTCCAATATCCTATAGATAATTTCGAAGATATGTTTCATAGAAAAATTGATGAACGAAAGAAAATGAGTAAAGAAGATATACGAAATTGGCTATCAACTGCGTTCAAGTACTGCAATATCGACTACAACTACCCGTATACTCAACCGTTACCGATAATGTCAGATTTGTACGTGTACGTGAACAATCTTCACGCTAAGCTGAACAATTGCAACTCGTTGTCAAAGTTGACGAGATGTGTGCGACTGTTGCAGGAAGCACGATCGATGTTCCCGAACGATACAAAAATGTTTGGTTTGGTAGGCTACGAATTGGACACGTTGCTCAACATATGTTTAGGCGTGTATCAGTATCCAGAGTACAACAAGGCATCAACGTTTGGAGAAGTGATAAGTCTTCGACAGTCAATGTACGTGGGAGACTTGATGAACTTTATTCAGAATGCCCTCGTCAGTTACAATGCTCAGTCAGTATCAGTAGAGAGAGAAGCTTACGACGGCGGCTACAGCGCTATCAGAACGGACATTTGTATGCTTAAACACAAATTGTTGGCAGCAAACAGTTACGAAGACGTCCGAGATTGTTATGACGTGTGCTTAGATATGAAAATGGCCAGTGCAGAACATGATCATTTGAGTTATTATTTCAGAGACTGCAGTGAAGCACTGTTGAACATTCTATGGGATATTGAGATTTGAAAAAAAAAAATAAATAAATAAAAAAATCTTATGAATTTATTTCGTTTATATATGCGCAGTACGTACTAGCATTAAATTTTTGTTTCTGAGATGATGATAATAAAGAATCGAAACGTTAATTTGTTGTTTGTTTTTTTAATGTGTGCGTAAAAGTGATGATGATGATGATGATATCGTTGTGTTGATGTTATAAACGTGTTTTCAACGCGTCCACGCGACATGACAATGATCAAGGTACCGTTAGAGGTATGCCTGAGTATACGCGATTGTCTAAAAGATGATCCGACACGCCGACTGTGTACGTCGAATATTTCAAAAGTTTGGAACGACTTGATATACGGTGATGAGAAAACGGATCGTTGTCGAAAGTGCACTCGATTCTTGCTACAGAATTGTATACACTGCGGCGCAAAAGCATGCGATACATGTAAAATGATGTATAGATGCGCAAATTGCAAGGTGTCTTCGTGTCAGAAATGCGTCGTGACTGTAGTACGTATTGACAGGAAATATTGTAACGAATGCACTTGCGCGAGTCGAAGACGCAAGTGTATTGCTCAGATTTTGCAACGTATGCACAACAACGTAGAGGATCAGAAAATGGATTTGCGGTCTATTGTACGTTTTGTGAGTGAAGCAGTCGAGCACGATCCAGACGAGATTTTGATCGCGGCAATACGCGAACGACAACGTGCCACGATGGGAAGAACGTTTGCTGAAAGTGTACTCTGCATACAATCTCTGCAACGTTTAACTTTGATAGATGTGCCGATCGTCGACAGTTTTTTATCTACGTTGATGACAAATGTAGGAGGTGCAGGAGGAGGAGGAGGAGGAGGAGGTTTGAAAGACGTTCGACTTGTAAGGTGCAACAGGCTGACGTTTGGTAATGATATGCGGCCGAGCGCTTATCCGATGACGGTGTGTATCGAATGTATGGACGTATCTCCGATACAATTGTCAAGTGTGTTTGACAAGGAGCATGTGACGTTAGTGTTGAGAAATTGTAATTTTAGCGAAGACGAACTGGCTGCAGTCGACGACTTTAAATTTGTTATAGAAACGAAATGAATAAAAAACAAATAATTCTGATTCTATTTCTGTTTATTGCAAACAAGTCATTATGTACGTCGTCGCAGGTTGGTTACCTGAAAGACATAAATTATAGAAACGATGCACACGATACGTACGTTGTTATTCCAGACGACGCGTTAAACGTTTCCTCGTGCATTTCCTCTAGTCTCGAGAGTATTAGTTATGATGAAGTGTTTGTATCGAACGTGACTGTGCGACCGTTGTGCGGTAAAGGCATCATAGTGACAGCGAATGATTGCACGTCGTTTTTGATCGGTGATCACGTTCACGTACAAGACTTTTCGTTTAAATGCAACAACTGGTCGCGTTCGTCGTCTGCGCTGCGTCTCACAGGAGTCGGACGCGTGTACAACGTTACATTGGAGCGTCTCGGTGTACACGGTGGTGGTGGTGGTGGTGGTGATGATGATGATGTAATGAATATCGATTCAGCGCCACCGCCCATACTCGTTCACGTATCACCGCTGTTGTCTGAAGAAACGTTGCGGGTACACAACGTGAGTTTAAACTCGATCGTCGGTGGCTCTGTTGTGTTGAATCGACTGTATGGCTCGATGACAGTGTCTAGATCTACGCTCGTCGAGCGTGTAGAGTGTGTTCGACTGGAACTCATCAGAAACGCCACCAAACTATTGGACTGGGACCGATGGATGTCGTTAGGCTGCTCCAGTACTGTACACGAAGACGACTGTGATTGTACACTAGAATTGATTACCTGTTGTACAGCGTTTTTAGTAGCGATCGTGTCTGTCTACGCAATATGCGCTGGAGCCAGAATGCACGTGCATAACCGCAAAGTGGCTGAAAGTGCTCTGGCCGAAGATCATTCATTTCATCAATCAAAGTGAAAAAAATGTTTGATTCGTTTTGCAAAGCGTCCGCGCGTCAAAGAATGACCGCCGGGATCAAGTCTGTGCAACTGATAGCACATTTCTCGATGCAAAGTTCTAAAGATGCGTTTTAATGTGGCCATATAATGAGAGACGAGAGGCCAAGTATTGTACAAAACCACGACGGATATGATAAGATATCGCCGAATCACGTCCAAGATTAGATTTAGATGAAAGGCAAAGCAGATATCGTCCTGATAACTGACGGAGCAGTCACCGTGCGTCGGTTGCCATACGAGTAGATTCATTGGATAATAGACAAGATAACGAGTGAACGTTATCGAGTAAAACCATCGCATTTTGTCACAGAAAACGTATCCCATCGTTCTGTGAAATCCGTAACGTACGACTTGATACCAAGTTTGAAAAGCTTCGCATCCGTCGATGGTGTGCCACAGAGCCTGGAATTGATGCATGTACACGCGTAAACTTTTCTTCTTGGCTTGACTGATGATGATTCGCTCCACTTGTTTCGTTACAGCGGACAATACTTTACATACGTTGCCGACGATGGCTCTGGACGCTACGATGACATAACTGATGAGACTGAACGTTATGAAAAGTATGATAGATATGTAGAAATACGGTTGAATGGGCAACCATCGATAAGCGCATTCGAACAAGGCCAGTTTAATGCCCATAGTGTAGTGCGTGTGTGCGGTGGTTTTTTTTTTTTTTTTTTTTAGAGACAAGCCTGAACGTACGCTAACATCGCTGCCGATACACCACCGACGTACCGATACTCACACGAGAATCCGAAACGATCGTTGGGACACACGCAATAGTTACCGTCTGCGGCGTCAGAGTATACACATCGGCCATTATGCGCTGTACACGTCGTGCAGTTTACTGTTGTTTTAGGAATCGATTGTTTGCACACGGCTCCGGAGACGCCATCGCCTACACACACGCAATATTTCGATACACCATCGTACTCCATTCGTCCACTGATGCCACACAACCGTTCGTTGCATGCGCTATTTCTTCCACGGGACACGTAGACAAGTAGCAACGTTATGCATACGATTGTCAACAAAGTGATAGTGATAGTTTTGACTTCTAGAATCATAGTTTATTATTATACAATTAGTGTTTGTTTACTGTGTTTGGTTTGTAAATGGAAGGTGCTTTTTTTTTTTGTTAATATTCTCGCGTAATGTACGACCAATGCTATTAATAACAGAATCAATAGCAAACAAATAGTGCTGACGATACAACATACAGTATTTATGCGTGTATAAACAAACGAATCCATGTCTTTCTCACTCTCTCTCTCTCTCTCTCTCTCTCCTCCCTCGACATTCTCAATCACATTTATAGTCATAACATTCTGTCGTCGTCATCACGTTGAAAGAGAGAAAAACACAATATATATTTTTTTCTTTCAAACGTTTAATTTTATTGTCACTACTGTACTATTACTACAATGTTTATTGCTGCATTGAATTGATTACTACTACACTATATAATTTTAAGTTTTCTCAATGGATTCGTTGTTACTACGATTTAGTGTTACTGTCAAGAGGTATCTTTCTATAAAACTATAGCAAGTTCGGTATACGTTTCTGTCTGCAGAAATGATGTACATATAGTATAGAGTGTGCTATATAGAGTATCTTGTGTAAACATGTTTTGCCAACCGAAATGTTTAGTCTAGTGACTTTAACGTTGCACACAGCCATCGGTTCAAGGTGTGTCAAGGACATGCATTTTTTTTTTTTCAATAGTTGAGAGAGATTATTTAGAGGGTTAGGTTTGTATAATTAGAAAGTACACTATCATGTAGCACAATTAAATATTTTTTTATTATTATTATAATATTAATCTCCATTCTTTAAGCTTTCGAAAAAATAATGTAACTTGCTTTATAATTTCTTTCAAGGCAATTAAGATATGACCCGATTTCAACAAAGCACTTCCGAATTCAACAAAGCACTTCCGAATTCAATAGATTATCAACAATTAGAAAACAGCCTTTGAAGATTTTACACCCTTAAACAATGAAACCTTAGTCTCTTGCGCTTTATAAATGTTATTTATTATTTATTATTATTAATACGAATAAAGATTACACTTTAATTTCTTTTAATTTTATTATCATCTTCATATATAAAATCAACAATTAAAAATGCATAATTTTTATTGATTAATGGATTATTTTAGTCCAGTCAAAAAATCACCCTCACCATGGTATAAGAACGTACCCTAATAAAATTTCATCCGTAGGTTCTATGTATATAGGTAATAACATTTCTTGATGTTGCGTCTTGCAAAACTTGGGATTTTACGAGAAAATTAGACTTAATATTATTAGAAAGTATTTAATACTTAAAAAAGGAGAATTGGGTAATACAGTATGTAGTTTCTCGCGAATCTTACATCACACTCCAACATTCTCACTCTCTCTTTTATTTAGTGGAAAAACACTTTAACTTTAGAATGCTTTGAATTCTGGAAGACGACTTCGAACTTAAAGAATCGTCATGAATGAAGTTTATTGGCTCAAACTTCACACATCGGTACGATGTGAAGGCCAGACGGATTCAGAGAGGATCAAACCGGCTCCTCCTCCCCATTGGCAGTGGGCAGCGGTGGGTGGCGGCGGGTGAAAGGGGAAAATGAAAAATGTTGATTCAGACGAATGCCAACCAGCCCCTTTGATACGCTCTTAATAATTGTTGGAAAGTGAAAGTAGGTCTACTTGAGGTAGTATCTTTCGTATAGGAGGCGCGCTTACGCGAAATGGATTATCCTTAAATAATTGGTTCTTACTCTAATTAAGATTATAATCGCGAATGATAGTTCAAAATATGCAATGCATTGTGATATTCACGCAAGTAGGCCTAATGCTGTGGAAAAAAAAGAATGTCCAAAATAAAACCAGCGGAACTATCTATCATTACGCTTCAGCAGATATACAAATATACACTTAATCCATCATGATGGTATACTGGAGGTTGTAATGTGTTTAAATATATACAATCCGTTTTTCCATGATAAAAAATATAAATACATTTGTGAAAATATAATAATAATATTCTGCCTCTTGCAGAGGCAATAACTAACAAACCGCATCGGGTTTCGTATATTAATGCCGTGTACTGTGTAACCATCCGGCCATACAAGTCCGATAAAAGTATGACAAAAACCGCATCGGGTTTCGTATATTAATGCCTTGTATATATATAATCATTCATACAAGTCCGATAAAAGTATGACGCGTGAGGGCGCACTTTATTCTATGAAAGGCCATTTTGATTTGTACATTTTTAAACACATATCTGTAAATATTTTAGTTTATAATTGGGTTTTGTTTATAATGTTATGTATTTTATTATACAATTTATTGTAAACTATATTTAAATTTTTGTATAAACTATTAATTTTGTACGTTTTTAGCTTTGTTAATGCATTTTTCAACGGGCGCTAACGGCGTCTCGTAATTTCAGTCACGCTTCGTCGCATTTGCTGTACACAATAATACGACATGAGGCGGTTATAAATTGGGTATAAAAAGTCTAATTTTCTCGTAAAATCCCAAGTTTTGCAAGACGCAACCATCAAGAAATGTTATTACCTATATACATAGAACCTACGGATGAAATTTTATTAGGGTACGTTCTTATACCATGGTGAGGGTGATTTTTTGACTGGACTGACGGTGTCAATATCCATGGGTGTCTAAGCAAACCGTATCCATGTCTCTCTCTCTCTCTCTTTATTTCTTCATCAACATTCTCACAATCACATAAAATTCTGTCGTCGTCGTCTTCATCGCGTTGGAAGAGAGAAAAAACACAATATTTTTTTTTTCTTTCAAACGTTTAATTGTATTATCACTACTATTACTACAATGTTTATTGCGGCATTGAATTGATTATTACTACACTACAATTTTTAGTTTTCTTAATGAATTCGTTGTTACTATTATATTGAGGTAGACGCAACGTTAAAATTGCATTGATTTGTACAATAAATTATAAATAGAAATAATGAAACGTTTAATTATTATTATTATCACTACTACTATTACTACTACTACAATTACGGCATTGATTTGTACAATAAAAAATTACTAACAACAACAAAATTACTACAAAAACAACAACAATGTTTGTTTTTTTTTAAAGTCAATGGATTCGTTGTTTTTTCTTAATATTGCCGCATTGAGGAAGACGCTTTCGTTTTGTCAGTTGTTGGCGCATCTCATCACGCAAAGTATCGGCCATCGAAAGCAAACTGTCTTTAAACGTAGAAACCATATCGGTTTCTCGTTTTTGCATATTTTCTATTACTTGTTGATATTTGATTTCTCTTTCTTCCGATTTGGTGATGTGATTTTGGAATTCTATCAACATGTTATTGAATTGTGTTTGTAAAGTACTCAATTTGGTCTCTGTTTCGCGTAAATCTTGGCGTGCCTGCTCCAATTGGCTTATCAGTTGTTGAATGCCAATGTTAGATGAGGGTAAATTATTTACATCACTAACAAAACCTCTTGTTGAAGGATACTTGTCTATTAGAGAATCTTTTAAGATTCGTTTTCGTTTGTACTCACATTTTTCTTTTAATTTCGTCATTTGATCTGATATCTGAAGAATGTTTATTATGGCAGTCCAATCACTGCTTGCATGTGATTCCATCGCTCGTCCAACAAATCTAGCAAATAGTGTTTTGTTGATTGAATTGGTTTTGGCAATATTCGCAATGGCGGTGGCAACACCATTCTTTTTCTCCGATGCGCACGGTGTGGAAAAGGCACCGTGCAAAGTTATGGGATACTTCATGTCCGCACCGCAGTGATAGGTTCTTTTTTCTTGTTTATGCAATAACAATATACGGTTGTTGTTGGTCACCGTAATTTGCAACTCTTCCAGTTTACCGTTGTCCAATTCGTTATCCAGAGTCAACTCTAGTCGCATGCGTCGTTTTACAGTTATCGGCATGATGGCGGCCGTATAGACAACTCCATTTGGAGTTCTAAGTTGAACGCCATTCATCGGCGGCGACGACGACGACGACGACGACGCAACATCATCATCGCATTGTGGACTGTAGAGACAGCCGAGTGCCATATAGAAACAAATACGTTTCACGTCGCCATTTATTATGTCAAAAATCGGCACGGGCATCGTCGATACATCGGCGCCGACAAAGTCAGCAACACAGTTTTTATTTCGTGAAGAAACGTTCATAAACACGTTGTCCCTACCGTATTGCTGCATTATTGTTTTCCTATTGTTTTCTCCAAGTACACTCATGACTTGATTTTCAATTGTAGATTCGACAAGTCGCGATGATTCCAGAACACTTGCAACAACCGCGTACTCTTCTTCACCGTCCGTACACATCAATAACATTGGCATCTCGTGCATGCGTCCTTTTGCCTTTTGCAAAGATCCGATCATTCGACCGTATGATTGCGTTAGTGTATGTTCAGATCCATCGCAGAAAGCAATTAGTTTACCGAGACTGCCTCGAACATTTATCATCGTGTTTGCCTTTGTTGATTCTTGCGGCGTCGGTGGTGGTGGTGATGGGTGTGGTTGTTGTTCTGATGCTATATCATCTTCTTGTTGGTACTCCATGAAAACTGGTTCGACCGGGTCTTGCAATTCCAACATTGCCGTCTTTAATATGTCGTCGTCTGTTGAATCGAACGCTAATAGGTTTTCTAAAAACATGTCCATATCGCAATGATCCATGATGACTACTGACGAATGCACGGTGAGCGAGTTAACGTATATAAAGACCCAAACAGCCAATCAACGTCCAGCTTGAATAAGCGGTGTTGACTACCATTTGAAGATGATGCGTTGTTTTTTTGTTTTTTTTTTTGTTCACGCTGCTGTTTTTCGTAATGCAATAAGAGTATCGATTAGAGTGTATTTGTGTACGTGTACATTGGAGAGAAAGAGAATGCTTTTGTCATGCAATCTGTTTCCCGTATAGTGGCGAGAAGACCTAACAATTACCTGATTTCAGCTATACTCGTGACTTTATTATGCTGTATTCCATTCGGTATTATAGGAATCGTGTACAGCGTAGATGTAAGTAATCTATTTCCTCTACAACCTCATCCCATCAACACTTTTTTTTAAATTTTTTTTAATCTATTTTAGTTTCTATTCTTTTACTTTTACAGAGTTCGAGAAAGTTCGACTACGGTGACGGTGAGGGTGCAGCCAGATCAGCACGATCGGCAAAGAGATGGTCTATTGCAGGATTGCTGTTTGGAATCATCATCATCGTCGTCGTTTGCATCATATGGACCTTGAACTCAAGTCTACCTAATCATTCCACTCACCCTCCTTCGTTACAAGACATCATGTGATTCAAGCGAGAGGCAGTTGAAAACATTTGTATTTGATAATACATATATAACAGCGTTGTTGTTGTTGAATGATTATGTTTTTTTTTTTTTTCAAAAATAAATAATATGTGCATATAAATAAGAAATGACCAAGTTTAATGCGTTTACAATAAAATACATGCACTGTCCTTGGTGCGTGGGTATTGAAGAATAGTTTTGTCATAAAACTGTTAAAGATCATTTCATACATCGAATGAATGCAATTGTCTTAAACGGCAAGTTAGATATTATAACGCGCCTCCTATAATGCGCACCTTTGGCAACTGTATCGGTATTGAAAATGTTTTGGCATCGTTTGCCATCGTATAATGAACCTTGGTATCAAGTTCTAAACCAATTTCAACTCACCCTCCTTCGTTAAAAGATTATCATGTGATTGAGAGCGGTAGAGGTAATGAATTACTATTTCCTAATTTTATATACTGTAACATCTAAATGAACATTCTAGAATGTGTTTAGATTTTAAGAAACCGTGTATAATAATTATTATAAAAACATTCCAAAAGTATCTATTATTTTTGTTCTAAAGAATTATCGAACGAATGATTGATGATGACCAATGACCATGACACTGTCCTCCTTTGTGCTGGGTGTATTGAAGAATAATTTTCTCATAAAACGGTTAAAGGGTCATTTCATATATCGACCAAATGCAAACGGGTACCAGTTTTCTGTCTCTTTTTTGTTCTAAAGAATTATCGATGACAGATGACCAAGTTGAATGCGTTTACAATAACAGCCACGCACTGTCCTCTTTGGTGCGCGTGTATTGAAGAATAATTTTCTCATAAAACTGTTAAAAGGGTCATTTCATACATCCAATGAATGCAAACGGGTACCAGTTTTCTGTCTCTTTTTTGTTCTAAACAATGATGACAGATGACCAAGTTGAAAGCGTTTACAATAAGAGACATGCATTGTCCATTGGTGCGGGAGTATTGAAGAATGGTTTTGTCATACAACTGTTAAAGGGTCATTTCATACATCGAACCAATGCAATTGTCTTAAACGGCAAGTTAGATAATATATCTCGCCTATAATGCGTGCCTCTGCCACTCGGTATTGAATATGTTTAACCGTCATCATAAAATTTTCCAACATTATACAGTAACATGTACATGGACATTCTAGAATGTGTTTAGATTTTAAGAAACCGTGTATAATAATTATTATAAGAACAATCAGAAACATTCCAAAAGTATGATTAGAAACTGTAATACCAATAGAGTAAGAAGTATCATCTAGAAGGTTACGAACATATCGTATACAAGGAAGAAGAGGGAACGGGTAGTGTTCTCTCTCCGTTTGGGTGAACTGAATGCTTGAAAACATTGACTCGCGCTGTTTCCTAAAGTATGCTATCATTAGAAACTGTAATCGAATAGAATAAGAAGTATGATCTGGAAAGTTATAAACATTATTGTATATATACAACAGGCGACGAATGCACGGCATGTTATGCCTCTTATTGATTGCACGACCGTATCAACTCGATCGGTAAAGAGACGGTGTATGTATCTACATGAACATTCTAGAATAAGAGTGTGTTTGGATTTAAGAAACCATGTATAATAATTATACAACGCGCGATGAATGCACGGCATGTTATGCATGTTACTGATTGCGCGGCTTACTCAACTTAACATTGACTATAATCGCGAATAAACAATGCATTGTGATATCCGCGCAAGTAATGCTGTTAAAAAAAGAATGTCCAGAATATAGGCTAACCAGACAACTAGGAGATCATTACGCTTTAGCAGATACAATACGGCGCTTCACTTAATCCATCATGATGGTAGACTGGAGGTTGTAATGTGTTTAAATATATACAATCCTTTTTTTTTTCCATGATAAAAACTAGAAATACATTTGTGAAAATATAATAATAAAATTCTGCCTCTTGCAGAGGCAATAAACTAACAAACCGCATCGGGTTTTGTATATTAATGCCTTGTATATTATAATCATTCATACAAGTCCGATAAAAGTATGACGCGTGAGGGCGCACTTTATTCTATGAAAGGCCATTTTGATTTGTACATTTTTAAACACATATCTGTAAATATTTTAGTTTATAATTGGGTTTTCTTTATAATTTTATGTATTTTATTATACAATTTATTGTAAACTATATTTAAATTTTTGTATAAACTATTAATTTTGTAGGTTTTTAGCTTTGTTAATGCATTTTTCAACGGGCGCTAACGGCGTCTCGTAATTTCAGTCACGCTTCGTCGCATTCGCTGTACACAATAATACGACATGAGACGGTTATAAATTGGGTATAAAAAGTCTAATTTTCTCGTAAAATCCCAAGTTTTGCAAGACGCAACATCAAGAAATGTTATTACCTATATACATAGAACCTACGGATGAAATTTTATTAGGGTACGTTCTTATACCATGGTGAGGGTGATTTTTTGACTGGACTCAACATTCAATATCCATGGGTGTCTAAGCAAACCGTATCCATGTCTCTCTCTCTCTCTCTCTCTCTTTATCAACATTCTCACAATCACATAACATTCTGTCGTCGTCGTCATCGCGTTGGAAGAGAGAAAAAACACAATATTTTTTTTTTCTTTCAAACGTTTAATTGTATTATCACTACTATTACTACAAATTGCGGCATTGAATTGATTAAACGAATGCAAACGGGTACCAGTTTTCTGTCTCTTTTTTGTTCTAAAGAATTATCGATGACAGATGACCAAGTCGAATGCGTTTACAATAACAGACACGCACTGTCCTCTTTGGTGCGCGTGTATTGAAGAATAATTTTCTCATAAAACTGTTAAAAGGGTCATTTCATACATCCAATGAATGCAAACGGGTACCAGTTTTCTGTCTTTTTTTTGTTCTAAACAATGATGACAGATGACCAAGTTGAAAGCGTTTACAATAAGAGACATGCATTGTCCATTGGTGCGGGAGTATTGAAGAATGGTTTTGTCATACAACTGTTAAAGGGTCATTTCATACATCGAACCAATGCAATTGTCTTAAACGGCAAGTTAGATAATATTATATCTCGCCTATAATGCGTGCCTCTGCCACTCGGTATTGAATATGTTTAACCGTCATCATAAAATTTTCCAACATTATACAGTAACATGTACATGGACATTCTAGAATGTGTTTAGATTTTAAGAAACCGTGTATAATAATTATTATAAGAACAATCAGAAACATTCCAAAAGTATGATTAGAAACTGTAATACCAATAGAGTAAGAAGTATCATCTAGAAGGTTACGAACATATCGTATACAAGAAGAGGGAACGGGTAGTGTTCTCTCTCCGTTTGGGTGAACTGAATGCTTGAAAACATTGACTCGCGCTGTTTCCTGAAGTATGCTATCATTAGAAACTGTAATCGAATAGAATAAGAAGTATGATCTGGAAAGTTATAAACATTATTGTATATATACAACACGCGATGAATGCACGGCATGTTATGCCTGTTACTGATTGCGCGACCGTATCAACTCGATCGGTAAAAAGAGACGGTGTATTGCTTCTTCTCGAAGTAAACAATATTTTAAATTGGTTCTCTCGGTATACAACACGCGATGAATGCACGGCATGTTATGCCTCTTACTGATTGCACGACCGTATCAACTCGATCGGTAAAGAGACGGTGTATGTATCTACATGAACATTCTAGAATAAGAGTGTGTTTGGATTTAAGAAACCATGTATAATAATTATACAACGCGCGATGAATGCACGGCATGTTATGCATGTTACTGATTGCGCGGCTTACTCAACTTAACATTGACTATAATCGCGAATAAACAATGCATTGTGATATCCGCGCAAGTAATGCTGTTAGAAAAAGAATGTCAAGAATATAGGCTAACCAGATAACTAGGAGATCATTACCGTTTAGCAGATACAATACGGCGCTTCACTTAATCCATCATGATGGTAGACTGGAGGTTTTAATGTGTTTAAATATATACAATCCTTTTTTTTTTCCATAATAAAAACTAGAAATATATTTGTGAAAATATAATAATAATATTCTGCCTCTTGCAGAGGCAATAACTAACAAACCGCATCGGGTTTCGTATATTATAATCATTCATACAAGTCCGATAAAAGTATGACGCGTGAGGGCGCACTTTATTCTATGAAAGGCCATTTTGATTTGTACATTTTTAAACACATATCTGTAAATATTTTAGTTTATAATTGGGTTTTGTTTATAATGTTATGTATTTTATTATACAATTTATTGTAAACTATATTTAAATTTTTGTATAAACTATTAATTTTGTACGTTTTTAGCTTTGTTAATGCATTTTTCAACGGGCGCTAACGGCGTCTCGTAATTTCAGTCACGCTTCGTCGCATTCGCTGTACACAATAATACGACATGAGGCGGTTATAAATTGGGTATAAAAAGTCTAATTTTCTCGTAAAATCCCAAGTTTTGCAAGACGCAACCATCAAGAAATGTTATTACCTATATACATAGAACCTACGGATGAAATTTTATTAGGGTACGTTCTTATACCATGGTGAGGGTGATTTTTTGACTGGACTGACGGTGTCAATATCCATGGGTGTCTAAGCAAACCGTATCCATGTCTCTCTCTCTCTCTCTTTATTTCTTCATCAACATTCTCACAATCACATAAAATTCTGTCGTCGTCGTCGTCATCGCGTTGGAAGAGAGAAAAAACACAATATTTTTTTTTTCTTTCAAACGTTTAATTGTATTATCACTACTATTACTACAATGTTTATTGCGGCATTGAATTGATTATTACTACACTACAATTTTTAGTTTTCTTAATGAATTCGTTGTTACTATTATATTGAGGTAGACGCAACGTTAAAATTGCATTGATTTGTACAATAAATTATAAATAGAAATAATGAAACGTTTAATTATTATTATTATCACTACTACTATTACTACTACTACAATTACGGCATTGATTTGTACAATAAAAAATTACTAACAACAACAAAATTACTACAAAAACAACAACAATGTTTGTTTTTTTTTAAAGTCAATGGATTCGTTGTTTTTTCTTAATATTGCCGCATTGAGGAAGACGCTTTCGTTTTGTCAGTTGTTGGCGCATCTCATCACGCAAAGTATCGGCCATCGAAAGCAAACTGTCTTGAAACGTAGAAACCATATCGGTTTCTCGTTTTTGCATATTTTCTATCAGCGAGAGAGAGATAGATCAGCGAGAGAGAGATAGATCAGCGAGAGAGATAGATCAGAGAGAGAGAGAGAGATAGATAGATCAGCAAGAGAGAGATAGATCAGCGAGAGAGAGATAGATAGATCAACGAGAGAGAGATAGATCAGCGACAGAGATATAGATAGATCAGCGAGAGAGAGATATATCAGCGAGAGAGAGATAGATAGATCAGCGAGAGAGAGATAGATCAGCGACAGAGAGATAGATAGATCAGCGAGAGAGAGATAGATCAGCGACAGAGAGATAGATAGATCAGCGAGAGAGAGATAGATCAGCGACAGAGAGATAGATAGATCAGCGAGAGAGAGATAGATCAGCGATAGAGAGATAGATAGATCAGCGAGAGAGAGAAAGATCAGCAAGAGAGAGAGATAGATCAGCTACAGAGAGATAGATCAGTGAGAGAGAGATAGATCAGCGAGAGAGAGATAGATCAGCGAGAGAGAGATAGATCCGCGAGAGAGAGATAGATCAGCGAGAGAGAGATAGATCAGCGAGAGAGAGATAGATCAGCGAGAGAGATAGATAAGCGAGAGTGAGAGAGATAGATCAGAGAGATAGATCAGCGAGAGACAGATAGAAAGATCAGCGAGAGAGAGAGATAGATCAGCTACAGAGAGATAGATCAGCGAGAGAGAGAGATAGATCAGCGAGAGAGAGATATATCAGCGAGAGAGAAAGATCAGCGAGAGAGAGATAGATCAGCGAGAGGAGAGAGAGATAGATCAGCGAGAGAGAGATAGATCAGCGAGAGAGATAGATCAGCGAGAGAGAGACAGATCAGCGAGAGAGAGATAGATCAGCGAGAGAGAGATAGATCAGCGGGAGAGAGAGATAGATCAGCGAGAGAGAGATAGATCAGCGAGAGAGAGATAGATCAGCAAGAGAGAGATAGATCAGCGAGAGAAATATATATCAGCGAGAGAAAGATAGATCAGCGAGAGAGAGATATAGATCAGCGAGAGAGAGATAGATCAGCAAGATAGAGATAGATCAGCGAGAGAGATATAGATCAGCGAGAGGGAGATAGATCAGCGAGAGAGAGATAGATCACCGAGAGAGAGATAGTTCAGCGAGAGAGATAGATCAGCGAGAGAAAGATAGATCAGCGAGAGAGATAGATCAGCGAGAGAGAGATAGATCAGCGAGAGAGAGATAGATCAGCAAGAGAGAGATAGATCAGCGAGCGAGGAGAGAGAGTTACATCAGCGAGAGAGAGAGAGAGATAGATCAGCGAGAGAAAGAGATAGATCAGCGAGAGAGAGAGATAGATCAGCGAGAGAGAGATAGATCAGCGAGAGAGAGATAGATCAGCGAGAGAGAGATAGATCAGCGAGAGAGAGATAGAAAAGCGAGAGAGAGAGATAGATCAGCGAGAGAGAGATAGATAGATCAGCGAGAGAGAGATAGATCAGCGAGAGAGAGATAGATAGATCGATCAGCGAGAGAGAGATAGATCAGCGACAGAGAGATAGACAGATCAGCGAGAGAGATATAGATCAGCGAGAGAGAGATAGATAGATCAGCGAGAGAGATAGATCAGCGACAGAGAGATAGATCAGCGACAGAGAGAGAGATAGATCAGCGATAGAGAGATAGATCAGCGAGAGAGAGATAGATCAGCGAGAGAGATAGATCAGCGAGAGAGAGATAGATCAGCGAGAGAGAGATAGATAGATCAGCGAGAGAGAGATAGATCAGCGAGAGAGAGATAGATAGATCAGCGAGAGAGAGATAGATCAGCAACAGAGAGATAGATAGATCAGCGAGAGAGATATAGATCAGCGAGAGAGAAATAGATAGATCAGCGATAGAGAGATAGATCAGCGACAGAGAGATAGATCAGCGAGAGAGAGATAGATCAGCAACAGAGAGATAGATCAGCGAGAGAGAGATAGATCAGCGAGAGAGAGATAGATCAGCGAGAGAGAGATACATCAGCGAGAGAGAGATAGACCAGTGAGAGAGAGATAGATCAGCGAGAGAGAGATAGATCAGCGAGAGAGATAAATAGATCAGCGAGAGAGAGATAGATCAGCGAGAGAGAGATAGATAGATCGATCAGCGAGAGAGAGATAGATCAGCGACAGAGAGATAGACAGATCAGCGAGAGAGATATAGATCAGCGAGAGAGAGATAGATAGATCAGCGAGAGAGATAGATCAGCGACAGAGAGATAGATCAGCGACAGAGAGAGAGATAGATCAGCGATAGAGAGATAGATCAGCGAGAGAGAGATAGATCAGCGAGAGAGATAGATCAGCGAGAGAGAGATAGATCAGCGAGAGAGAGATAGATAGATCAGCGAGAGAGAGATAGATCAGCGAGAGAGAGATAGATAGATCAGCGAGAGAGAGATAGATCAGCAACAGAGAGATAGATAGATCAGCGAGAGAGATATAGATCAGCGAGAGAGAAATAGATAGATCAGCGAGAGAGAGATAGATCAGCGACAGAGAGATAGATCAGCGAGAGAGAGATAGATCAGCAACAGAGAGATAGATCAGCGAGAGAGAGATAGATCAGCGAGAGAGAGATAGATCAGCGAGAGAGAGATACATCAGCGAGAGAGAGATAGACCAGTGAGAGAGAGATAGATCAGCGAGAGAGAGATAGATCAGCGAGAGAGAGAGATAGATCAGCGACAGAGAGATAGAACAGCGAGAGAGAGATAGATCAGCGACAGAGAGATAGATCAGCGAGAGAGAGAGATAGATCAGCGAGAGAGAGATAGATCAGCGACAGAGAGATAGATCAGCGAGAGAGATATAGATCAGCGAGAAAGAGATAGATCAATGAGAGAGAGATAGATCAGCGAGAGAGATAGATCAGCGAGAGAGAGATAGATCAGCGTGAGAGAGAGATAGATCAGAGAGAGAGAGATAGATCAGCGAGAGAGAGATAGATCAGCGAGAGAGAGAGAGGTAGATCAGCGAGACAGAGATAGATCAGCGAGAGAGAGATAGATCAGCGAGAGAGAGATAGATCAGCGAGAGAGAGATCGATCAGCGAGAGAGAGATAGATCAGCGACAGAGAGATAGATCAGCGAGAGAGAGATAGATCAGCGACAGAGAGATAGATCAGCGAGAGAGAGAGAGATAGATCAGCGAGAGAGAGATAGATCAGCGAGAGAGAGAGATAGATCAACGAGAGAGAGAGATAGATTAACGAGAGAGAGAGAGAGATGGATCAGCGAGAGAGAGAGAGAGATAGATCAGCGACAGAGAGATTGATAGATCAGCGACAGAGAGGGAGATAGATCAGCGAGAGAGAGATAGACCAGCGAGAGAGAGATAGATCAGCGACAGAGAGATAGATAGATCAGCGAGAAAGAGATAGATCAGCGACAGAGAGATAGATCAGCGAGAGAGAGATAGATCAGCGAGAGAGAGAGATAAATCAGCGAGAGAGAGAGAGAGAGAGATCAGCGAGAGAGAGATAGATCAGCGAGAGAGAGATAGATCAGCGAGAGAGAGATAGATCAGCGAGAGAGAGATAGATCAGCGAGAGAGATAGATCAGCGAGAGAGAGATAGATCGGTGAGAGAGAGATAGATAGAGATAGATCAGCGAGAGAAAGAGAGATAGTTCAGAGAGAGAGAGAGAGATAGATCAGCGAGAGAGAGATAGATCAGCGAGAGAGAGATAGATCAGCGAGAGAGAGATAGATCAGCGAAAGAGAGATAGATGAGCGAGAGAGAGAGAGATAGATCAACGAGAGAGAGAGAGATAGATAAGCGAGAGAGAGAGAGAGAGATAGTTCAGCGAGAGAGAGAGAGAGAGAGATAGTTCAGTGACAGAGAGATAGATAGATCAGCGAGAGAGAGATAGATCAGCGAGAAAGAGATAGATCAGCTAGAGTGAGATAGATCAGCGAGAGAGAGATAGATCAGCGAGAGAGATAGATCAGCGAGAGAGAGATAGATCAGCGATAGAGAGATAGATCAGCGAGAGAGAGATAGTTCAGCGAGAGAGAGAGAGATAGATCAGCGAGAGAGAGATATATAGATCAGCGAGAGAGATATAGATCAGCGAGAGAGAGATAGATCAGCGAGAAAGAGATAGATCAGTGAGAGAGAGATAGATCAGCGAGAGAGATAGATCAGCGAGAGAGAGATAGATCAGCGTGAGAGAGAGAGATAGATCAGCGAAAGAGAGAGGTAGATCAGCGAGAGAGAGAGAGAGGTAGATCAGCGTGTCAGAGATAGATCAGCGAGAGAGAGATAGATCAGCGAGAGAGAGAGATAGATCAGCGAGAGAGAGAGATAGATCAGCGATAGAGAGAGAGATAGATCAAGGAGAGAGAGATAGATAAGCGAGACAGAGAGAGATAGATTAGCGAGAGAGAGAGAGAGAGAGAGATAGATCAGCGAGAGAGAGAGAGATAGATCAGTGACAGAGAGATAGATAGATCAGCGACAGAGAGATAGATAGATCACCGACAGAGAGATAGATAGATCAGCGAGAGATAGATAGATCAGCGAGAGGGAGATATAGATCAGCTAGAGAGAGAGATAGATCAGCGAGAGAGAGAGATAGATCAGCGATAGAGAGATAGAGATAGATCAGCGAGAGAGAGAGAGATAGATCAGCGAGAGAGAGAGATAGATCAGCGAGAGAGAGATTGATCAGCGAGAGATTGATAGATCAGCGAGAGAGAGATAGATCAGCGAGAGAGAGATAGATAGATCAGCGAGAGAGAGATAGATCAGCGACAGAGAGATAGATCAGCGACAGAGAGATAGATAGATCAGCGAGAGAGATAGATCAGCGAGAGAGAGATAGATCAGCGAGAGAGAGATAGATCAGCGAGAGAGAGATAGATCAGCGAGAGAGAGATAGATCAGCGTGAGAGAGATAGATCAGCGAGAAAGAGATAGATCAGCGAGAGAGAGATAGATCAGCGAGAGAGAGATAGTTCAGCGAGAGAGAGATAGATCAGCGAGAGAGAGAAAGATAGATCAGCGAGAAAGAGATAGATCAGCGAGAGAGAGATAGATCAGCGAGAGAGATAGATCAGCGAGAGAGATAGATCAGCGAGAGAGAGATAGATAGATCAGCGAGAGAGAGATAGATAGATCAGCGAGAGAGAGATAGATAGATCAGCGAGAGAGAGATAGATAGATCAGCGAGAGAGAGATAGATAGATCAGCCAGAGAGAGATAGATCAGCGAGAGAGAGATAGGTAGATCAGAGAGAGAGATAGATCAGCGAGAGAGAGTTAGATAGATAAGCGAGAGAGAGATAGATCAGTGACAGATAGATAGATAGATCAGCGAGAGAGAGATAGATAGATAAGCGAGAGAGAGATAGATCAGCGACAGAGAGATAGATCAGCGAGAGAGAGATAGATCAGCGACAGAGAGATAGATCAGCGAGAGAGAGATAGATCAGCGAGAGAGAGATAGATCAGCGAGAGAGAAAGATCCGCGAGAGAGAGATAGATCAGCGAGAGAGATAGATCAGCGAGAGAGAGATAGATCGGTGAGAGAGAGATAGATAGAGATAGATCAGCGAGAGAAAGAGAGATAGTTCAGAGAGAGAGAGAGATAGATCAGCGAGAGAGAGATAGATCAGCGAGAGAGAGATAGATCAGCGAAAGAGAGATAGATGAGCGAGAGAGAGAGAGATAGATCAACGACAGAGTGAGAGATAGATAAGCGAGAGAGAGAGAGAGATAGTTCAGCGAGAGAGAGATAGATCGGTGAGAGAGAGATAGATAGAGATAGATCAGCGAGAGAAAGAGAGATAGTTCAGAGAGAGAGAGAGATAGATCAGCGAGAGAGAGATAGATCAGCGAGAGAGAGATAGATCAGCGAAAGAGAGATAGATGAGCGAGAGAGAGAGAGATAGATCAACGAGAGAGAGAGAGATAAATAAGCGAGAGAGAGAGAGAGAGATAGTTCAGCGAGAGAGAGAGAGATAGATAAGCGAGAGAGAGAGAGAGAGATAGTTCAGCGACAGAGAGATAGATAGATCAGCGAGAGAGAGATAGATCAGCGGGAAAGAGATAGATCAGCTAGAGTGAGATAGATCAGCGAGAGAGAGATAGATCAGCGAGAGAGATAGATCAGCGAGAGAGAGATAGATCAGCGATAGAGAGAAAGATCAGCGAGAGAGAGATAGTTCAGCGAGAGAGAGAGAGATAGATCAGCGAGAGAGAGATATATAGATCAGCGAGAGAGATATAGATCAGCGAGAGAGAGATAGATCAGCGAGAAAGAGATAGATCAGTGAGAGAGAGATAGATCAGCGAGAGAGATAGATCAGCGAGAGAGAGATAGATCAGCGTGAGAGAGAGAGATAGATCAGCGAAAGAGAGAGGTAGATCAGAGAGAGAGAGAGAGGTAGATCAGCGTGTCAGAGATAGATCAGCGAGAGAGAGATAGATCAGCGAGAGAGAGAGAGAGATAGATCAGCGAGAGAGAGAGATAGATCAGCGAGAGAGAGAGAGATAGATCAAGGAGAGAGAGATAGATAAGCGAGACAGAGAGAGATAGATTAGCGAGAGAGAGAGAGAGAGAGAGATAGATCAGCGAGAGAGAAAGAGATAGATCAGTGACAGAGAGATAGATAGATCAGCGACAGAGAGATAGATAGATCACCGACAGAGAGATAGATAGATCAGCGAGAGATAGATAGATCAGCGAGAGGGAGATATAGATCAGCTAGAGAGAGAGATAGATCAGCGAGAGAGAGAGATAGATCAGCGATAGAGAGATAGAGATAGATCAGCGAGAGAGAGAGATAGATCAGCGAGAGAGAGAGATAGATCAGCGAGAGAGAGATTGATCAGCGAGAGATTGATAGATCAGCGAGAGAGAGATAGATCAGCGAGAGAGAGATAGATAGATCAGCGAGAGAGAGATAGATCAGCGACAGAGAGATAGATCAGCGACAGAGAGATAGATAGATCAGCGAGAGAGATAGATCAGCGAGAGAGAGATAGATCAGCGAGAGAGAGATAGATCAGCGAGAGAGAGATAGATCAGCGAGAGAGAGATAGATCAGCGTGAGAGAGATAGATCAGCGAGAGAGAGATAGATCAGCGAGAGAGAGATAGATCAGCGAGAGAGAGATAGTTCAGCGAGAGAGAGATAGATCAGCGAGAGAGAGAAAGATAGATCAGTGAGAAAGAGATAGATCAGCGAGAGAGAGATAGATCAGCGAGAGAGATAGATCAGCGAGAGAGAGATAGATAGATCAGCGAGAGAGAGATAGATAGATCAGCGAGAGAGAGATAGATAGATCAGCGAGAGAGAGATAGATAGATCAGCGAGAAAGAGATAGATAGATCAGCCAGAGAGAGATAGATCAGCGAGAGAGAGATAGGTAGATCAGAGAGAGAGAGATAGATCAGCGAGAAAGAGTTAGATAGATAAGCGAGAGAGAGATAGATCAGTGACAGAGAGATAGATAGATCAGCGAGAGAGAGATAGATAGATAAGCGAGAGAGAGATAGATCAGCGACAGAGAGATAGATCAGCGAGAGAGAGATAGATCAGCGACAGAGAGATAGATCAGCGAGAGAGAGATAGATCAGCGAGAGAGAGATAGATCAGCGAGAGAGAAAGATCCGCGAGAGAGAGATAGATCAGCGAGAGAGAGATAGATCAGCGAGAAAGAGATAGATCAGCGAGAGAGAGAGATAGATCAGCGAGAGAGAGATAGATCAGCGAGAGAGAGATAGATCAGCGAGAGAGAGATAGATCAGCGAGAGAGAGATAGATCAGCGAGAGAGAGAGATAGATCAGCGAGAGAAAGATAGATCAGCGAGAGAGAGATAGATCAGCGAGAGAGAGATAGATCAGCGAGAGAGAGATAGATCAGCGAGAGATAGATAGATAAGCGAGAGAGAGAGATAGATCAGCGAGAGAGATAGATCAGCGAGAGAGAGAGATAGATCAGCGACAGAGAGACAGATAGATCAGCGAGAGAGAGAGATAGATCAGCGAGAGAGAGATAGATAGATCAGCGAGAGAGAGATAGATCAGCGAGAGAGAGATAGATCAGCTACAGAGAGATAGATCAGCGAGAGAGATAGATCAGCGATAGAGAGAGATAGATCAGCGAGAGAGAAAGATCAGCGAGAGAGAGAGATAGATCAGCGAGAGAGAGATAGATCAGCGAGAGAGAGATAGATCAGCGAGAGAGATAGATCAGCGAGTGAGAGAGATAGATCAGCGAGAGAGAGATAGATCAGCGAGAGAAAGATAGATAGATCAGCGAGAGAGTGATAGATAGATCAACGACAGAGATTGATAGATCAGCGAGAGAGAGAGAGGTAGATCAGCGCAACAGAGATAGATCAGCGAGAGAGAGATAGATCAGCGGGAGAGAGATAGATCAGCGAGAGAGAGATAGATCAGCGAGAAAAAGAGAGATATATCAGCGACAGGGAGATAGATAGATCAGCGAGAGAGAGATAGATCAGCGAGAAAAAGAGAGATATATCAGCGACAGGGAGATAGATAGATCAGCGAGAGAGATATAGATCAGCAAGAGAGAGATAGATCAGCGAGAGAGAGATAGATCAGCGAGAGAGAGATAGATCAGAGAGAGAGAGATAGATAGATCAGCGAGAGAGAGATACATAGATAAGCTAGAGAGAGATAGATCAGCGACAGAGAGATAGATCAGCGACAGAGAGATAGATAGATAGATCAGTAACAGAGAGATAGATCAGCGAGAGAGAGATAGGTCAGCGAGAGAGAGATTGATAGATCAGCGAGAGAGAGATAGATCAGCGAGAGAGAGAGATAGATCAGCGAGAGAGATATAGATCAGCGAGAGAGAGATAGATCAGCGAGAGAGAGAGATAGATCAGCGAGAGAGAGATAGATCAGCGAGAAAGAGATAGATCAGTGAGAGAGAGAGATAGATCAGCTACAGAGAGATAGATCAGCGAGAGAGAGATAGATCAGCGAGAGAGAGATAGATCAGCGAGAGAGAGATAGATCAGTGAGAGAGAGATAGATCAGCGAGAGAGAGATAGATCAGCGAGAGAGATAGATAGATCAGCGAGAGAGAGATAGATCAGCGAGAGAGAGATAGATCAGCGAGAGAAAGATAGATCAGCGAGAGAGAGAGATAGATCAGCGAGAAAGAGATAGATCAGCAAGAGAGAGATAGATCAGCGAGAGAGAGATAGATCAGCGAGAGAGAGATATATAGATCAGCGTAAGAGAGATAGATAGATCAGCGAGAGAGAGATAGATAGATCAGCGAGAGAGAGATAGATAGATCAGCGAGAGAGAGATAGATCAGCGACAGGGAGATAGATAGATCAGCGATAGAGAGATAGATCAGCGAGAGAGATAGATCAGCGAGAGAGAGATAGATCAGCGAGAGAGAGAGATAGATCAGCGAGAGAGGGATAGATCAGCGAGAGAGAGAGATAGATCAGCGAGAGAGAGATAGATCAGCGAGAGAGAGAGATAGATCAGCGAGAGAGATAGATCAGCGAGAGAGAGAGATAGATCAGCGAGAGAGAGATAGATCAGCGAGAGAGAGATAGATCAGTGAGAGAGATAGATAAGCGAGAGAGAGAGAGAGATAGATCAGAGAGATAGATCAGCGAGAGAGAGATAGATCAGCGACAGAGAGATAGATCAGCGACAGAGAGATAGATAGATCAAAGAGAGAGATAGATCAGCGAGAGAGAGAGAGATCAGCGAGAGAGAGATAGATCAGAGAGAGAGAGATAGATAGATCAGCGAGAGAGAGATACATAGATCAGCGAGAGAGAGATAGATCAGCGACAGAGTGATAGATCAGCGACAGAGAGATAGATAGATCAGCGACAGAGAGATAGATCAGCGAGAGAGAGAGATAGATAGATCAGCGAGCGAGAGATAGATCAGCGAGAGAGAGATAGATCAGCGAGAGAGAGAGATAGATCAGCTACAGAGGGATAGATCAGCGAGAGAGAGATAGATCAGTGAGAGAGAGAGATATAGATCAGCGAGAGAGAAAGATCAGCGAGAGAGAGATAGATCAGCGAGAGAGAGATAGATCAGCGAGAGAGAGATAGATTAGCGAGAGAGAGATAGATCAGCGAGAGAGATATAGATCAGCGAGAGAGAGATAGATCAGCGACAGAGAGATAGATAGATCAGCGACAGAGAGATAGATCAGCGAGAGAGATATAGATAGATCAGCGAGAGAGAGATAGATCAGCGACAGAGATATAGATAGATCAGTGAGAGAGAGCGATAGATCAGCTACAGAGAGATAGATCAGCGAGAGAGAGATAGATCAGCGAGAGAGATAGATCAGCGAGAGAGAAAGATCAGCGAGAGAGAGAGATAGATCAGCGAGAGAGATAGATCAGCGAGAGAGATAGATCAGCGAGAGAGAGAGAGATCAGCGAGAGAGATAGATCAGAGAGAGATAGATAGATCAGCGAGAGAGAGATAGATCAGCGAGAGAGAGATAGATAGATAAGCGAGAGAGAGATAGATCAGCGACAGAGATATAGATAGATCAGCGAGAGAGAGATAGATCAGCGACAGAGAGATAGATAGATCAGCGAGAGAGATATAGATCAGCAAGAGAGAGATAGATAGATCAGCGAGAGAGAGATAGATCAGCGAAAGAGAGAGAGATAGATTAGCGAGAGAGAGATAGATCAGCGAGAGAGATATAGATCAGCGAGAGAGAGATAGATCAGCGACAGAGAGATAGATAGATCAGCGACAGAGAGATAGATCAGCGAGAGAGATATAGATAGATCAGCGAGAGAGAGATAGATCAGCGACAGAGATATAGATAGATCAGTGAGAGAGAGCGATAGATCAGCTACAGAGAGATAGATCAGCGAGAGAGAGATAGATCAGCGAGAGAGATAGATCAGCGAGAGAGAAAGATCAGCGAGAGAGAGATAGATCAGCGAGAGAGAGATAGATCAGCGAGAGAGATAGATCAGCGAGAGAGAGAGAGATCAGCGAGAGAGATAGATCAGAGAGAGATAGATAGATCAGCGAGAGAGAGATAGATCAGCGAGAGAGAGATAGATAGATAAGCGAGAGAGAGATAGATCAGCGACAGAGATATAGATAGATCAGCGAGAGAGAGATAGATCAGCGAAAGAGAGATAGATAGATCAGCGAGGGAGATATAGATCAGCGAGAGAGAGATAGATAGATCAGCGAGAGAGAGATAGATCAGCGAAAGAGAGATAGATAGATCAGCGAGAGAGAGATATATCAGCGACAGAGAGATAGATAGATCAGCGACAGAGAGATAGATCAGCGACAGAGAGATAGATAGATCAGCGAGAGAGATAGATCAGCGAGAGAGAGATAGATCAGCGAGAGAGAGATAGATCAGCGAGAGAGAGATAGATCAGCGAGAGAGAGATAGATCAGCGAGAGAGAGATATATCAGCGAGAGAGAGAGATAGATCAGCGAGAGAGAGATAGGTCAGCGAGAGAGATAGATCAGCGAGAGAGAGATAGATCAGCGAGAGAGAGATAGATCAGCGAGAGAGAGATAGATCAGCGAGAGAGAGAGATAGATAGATCAGCGAGAGAGAGATAGATAGATCAGCGAGAGAGAGATAGATCAGCAACAGAGAGATAGATAGATCAGCGAGAGAGAGATAGATCAGTGAGAGAGAGATAGATAGATCAACGAGAGAGAGATAGATCAGCGAGAGAGAGATAGATCAGCGAGAGAGAGATAGATCAGCGAGAGAGAGAGATAGATAGATCAGCGAGAGAGAGATAGATAGATCAGCGAGAGAGAGATAGATCAGCAACAGAGAGATAGATAGATCAGCGAGAGAGAGATAGATCAGCGAGAGAGAGATAGATAGATCAACGAGAGAGAGATAGATCAGCGAGAGAGAGAGATAGATCAGCTACAGAGAGATAGATCAGCGAGAGAGAGATAGATCAGCGAGAGAGAGATAGATCAGCGAGAGAGAGATAGATAGATCAGCGAGAGAGAGATAGATCAGCAACAGAGAGATAGATAGATCAGCGAGAGAGATATAGATCAGCGAGAGAGAGATAGATAGATCAGCGAGAGAGAGATAGATCAGCGACAGAGAGATAGATCAGCGAGAAAGAGATAGATCAGCAACAGAGAGATAGATCAGCGAGAGAGAGATAGATCAGCGAGAGAGAGATAGATCAGAGAGAGAGAGATAGATAGATCAGCGAGAGAGAGATACATAGATAAGCTAGAGAGAGATAGATCAGCGACAGAGAGATAGATCAGCGACAGAGAGATAGATAGATAGATCAGTAACAGAGAGATAGATCAGCGAGAGAGAGATAGGTCAGCGAGAGAGAGATTGATAGATCAGCGAGAGAGAGATAGATCAGCGAGAGAGAGAGATAGATCAGCGAGAGAGATATAGATCAGCGAGAGAGAGATAGATCAGCGAGAGAGAGAGATAGATCAGCGAGAGAGAGATAGATCAGCGAGAGAGAGATAGATCAGTGAGAGAGAGAGATAGATCAGCTACAGAGAGATAGATCAGCGAGAGAGAGATAGATCAGCGAGAGAGAGATAGATCAGCGAGAGAGAGATAGATCAGTGAGAGAGAGATAGATCAGCGAGAGAGAGATAGATCAGCGAGAGAGATAGATAGATCAGCGAGAGAGAGATAGATCAGCGAGAGAGAGATAGATCAGCGAGAGAAAGATAGATCAGCGAGAGAGAGAGATAGATCAGCGAGAAAGAGATAGATCAGCAAGAGAGAGATAGATCAGCGAGAGAGAGATAGATCAGCGAGAGAGAGATATATAGATCAGCGTAAGAGAGATAGATAGATCAGCGAGAGAGAGATAGATAGATCAGCGAGAGAGAGATAGATAGATCAGCGAGAGAGAGATAGATCAGCGACAGGGAGATAGATAGATCAGCGATAGAGAGATAGATCAGCGAGAGAGATAGATCAGCGAGAGAGAGATAGATCAGCGAGAGAGAGAGATAGATCAGCGAGAGAGGGATAGATCAGCGAGAGAGAGAGATAGATCAGCGAGAGAGAGATAGATCAGCGAGAGAGAGAGATAGATCAGCGAGAGAGATAGATCAGCGAGAGAGAGAGATAGATCAGCGAGAGAGAGATAGATCAGCGAGAGAGAGATAGATCAGTGAGAGAGATAGATAAGCGAGAGAGAGAGAGATAGATCAGAGAGATAGATCAGCGAGAGAGAGATAGATCAGCGACAGAGAGATAGATCAGCGACAGAGAGATAGATAGATCAAAGAGAGAGATAGATCAGCGAGAGAGAGAGAGATCAGCGAGAGAGAGATAGATCAGAGAGAGAGAGATAGATAGATCAGCGAGAGAGAGATACATAGATCAGCGAGAGAGAGATAGATCAGCGACAGAGTGATAGATCAGCGACAGAGAGATAGATAGATCAGCGACAGAGAGATAGATCAGCGAGAGAGAGAGATAGATAGATCAGCGAGCGAGAGATAGATCAGCGAGAGAGAGATAGATCAGCGAGAGAGAGAGATAGATCAGCTACAGAGGGATAGATCAGCGAGAGAGAGATAGATCAGTGAGAGAGAGAGATATAGATCAGCGAGAGAGAAAGATCAGCGAGAGAGAGATAGATCAGCGAGAGAGAGATAGATCAGCGAGAGAGAGATAGATTAGCGAGAGAGAGATAGATCAGCGAGAGAGATATAGATCAGCGAGAGAGAGATAGATCAGCGACAGAGAGATAGATAGATCAGCGACAGAGAGATAGATCAGCGAGAGAGATATAGATAGATCAGCGAGAGAGAGATAGATCAGCGACAGAGATATAGATAGATCAGTGAGAGAGAGCGATAGATCAGCTACAGAGAGATAGATCAGCGAGAGAGAGATAGATCAGCGAGAGAGATAGATCAGCGAGAGAGAAAGATCAGCGAGAGAGAGAGATAGATCAGCGAGAGAGATAGATCAGCGAGAGAGATAGATCAGCGAGAGAGAGAGAGATCAGCGAGAGAGATAGATCAGAGAGAGATAGATAGATCAGCGAGAGATAGATAGATCAGCGAGAGAGAGATAGATAGATAAGCGAGAGAGAGATAGATCAGCGACAGAGATATAGATAGATCAGCGAGAGAGAGATAGATCAGCGACAGAGAGATAGATAGATCAGCGAGAGAGATATAGATCAGCAAGAGAGAGATAGATAGATCAGCGAGAGACAGATAGATCAGCGAAAGAGAGAGAGATAGATTAGCGAGAGAGAGATAGATCAGCGAGAGAGATATAGATCAGCGAGAGAGAGATAGATCAGCGACAGAGAGATAGATAGATCAGCGACAGAGAGATAGATCAGCGAGAGAGATATAGATAGATCAGCGAGAGAGAGATAGATCAGCGACAGAGATATAGATAGATCAGTGAGAGAGAGCGATAGATCAGCTACAGAGAGATAGATCAGCGAGAGAGAGATAGATCAGCGAGAGAGATAGATCAGCGAGAGAGAAAGATCAGCGAGAGAGAGATAGATCAGCGAGAGAGAGATAGATCAGCGAGAGAGATAGATCAGCGAGAGAGAGAGAGATCAGCGAGAGAGATAGATCAGAGAGAGATAGATAGATCAGCGAGAGAGAGATAGATCAGCGAGAGAGAGATAGATAGATAAGCGAGAGAGAGATAGATCAGCGACAGAGATATAGATAGATCAGCGAGAGAGAGATAGATCAGCGAAAGAGAGATAGATAGATCAGCGAGAGAGATATAGATCAGCGAGAGAGAGATAGATAGATCAGCGAGAGAGAGATAGATCAGCGAAAGAGAGATAGATAGATCAGCGAGAGAGAGATATATCAGCGACAGAGAGATAGATAGATCAGCGACAGAGAGATAGATCAGCGACAGAGAGATAGATAGATCAGCGAGAGAGATAGATCAGCGAGAGAGAGATAGATCAGCGAGAGAGAGATAGATCAGCGAGAGAGAGATAGATCAGCGAGAGAGAGATAGATCAGCGAGAGAGAGATAGATCAGCGAGAGAGAGAGATAGATCAGCGAGAGAGAGATAGGTCAGCGAGAGAGATAGATCAGCGAGAGAGAGATAGATCAGCGAGAGAGAGATAGATCAGCGAGAGAGAGATAGATCAGCGAGAGAGAGAGATAGATAGATCAGCGAGAGAGAGATAGATAGATCAGCGAGAGAGAGATAGATCAGCAACAGAGAGATAGATAGATCAGCGAGAGAGAGATAGATCAGCGAGAGAGAGATAGATAGATCAACGAGAGAGAGATAGATCAGCGAGAGAGAGAGATAGATCAGCTACAGAGAGATAGATCAGCGAGAGAGAGATAGATCAGCGAGAGAGAGATAGATCAGCGAGAGAGAGATAGATAGATCAGCGAGAGAGAGATAGATCAGCAACAGAAAGATAGATAGATCAGCGAGAGAGATATAGGTCAGCGAGAGAAAGATAGATAGATCAGCGAGAGAGAGATAGATCAGCGACAGAGAGATAGATCAGCGAGAAAGAGATAGATCAGCAACAGAGAGATAGATCAGCGAGAGAGAGATAGATCAGCGAGAGAGAGATAGATCAGCGAGAGAGAGATAGATCAGCGAGAGAGAGATAGACCAGTGAGAGAGAGATAGATCAGCGAGAGAGAGATAGATCAGCGAGAGAGAGAGATAGATCAGCGACAGAGAGATAGAACAGCGAGAGAGAGATAGATCAGCGACAGAGAGATAGATCAGCGAGAGAGAGAGATAGATCAGCGAGAGAGAGATAGATCAGCGAGAGAGATATAGATCAGCGAGAAAGAGATAGATCAATGAGAGAGAGATAGATCAGCGAGAGAGATAGATCAGCGAGAGAGAGATAGATCAGCGTGAGAGAGAGATAGATCAGAGAAAGAGAGATAGATCAGCGAGAAAGAGATAGATCAGCGAGAGAGAGAGAGGTAGATCAGCGAGACAGCGATAGATCAGCGAGAGAGAGATAGATCAGCGAGAGAGAGATAGATCAGCGAGAGAGAGATAGATCAGCGACAGAGGGATAGATCAACGAGAGAGAGATAGATCAGCGACAGAGAGATAGATCAGCGAGAGAGAGAGAGAGATAGATCAGCGAGAGAGAGATAGATCAGCGAGAGAGAGAGATAGATCAACGAGAGAGAGAGATAGATTAACGAGAGAGAGAGATGGATCAGCGAGAGAGAGAGATAGATCAGCGACAGAGAGATTGATAGATCAGCGACAGAGAGGGAGATAGATCAGCGAGAGAGAGATAGACCAGCGAGAGAGAGATAGATCAGCGACAGAGAGATAGATAGATCAGCGAGAGAGAGATAGATCAGCGACAGAGAGATAGATCAGCGACAGAGAGATAGATCAGCGAGAGAGATAGATCAGCGAGAGAGAGAGATAGAACAGCGAGAGAGAGAGAGAGAGAGATCAGCGAGAGAGAGATAGATCAGCGAGAGAGAGATAGATCAGCGAGAGAGAGATAGATCAGCGAGAGAGAGATAGATCAGCGAGAAAGATAGATCAGCGAGAGAGAGATAGATCGGCGAGAGAGAGATAGATAGAGATAGATCAGCGAGAGAAAGAGAGATAGTTCAGAGAGAGAAAGAGAGATAGATCAGCGAGAGAGAGATAGATCAGCGAGAGAGAGATAGATCAGCGAGAGAGAGATAGATCAGCGAGAGAGAGATAGATCAGCAACAGAGAGATAGATCAGCGACAGAGAGATAGATCAGCGACAGAGAGATAGATCAGCGACAGAGAGATAGATCAGCGACAGAGAGATAGATCAGCGAAAGAGAGATAGATGAGCGAGAGAGAGAGAGATAGATCAACGAGAGATAGAGATAGATAAGCGAGAGAGAGAGAGAGATAGTTCAGCGAGAGAGAGAGATAGATAAGCGAGAGAGAGAGAGAGAGAGATAGTTCAGCGACAGAGAGATAGATAGATCAGCGACAGAGAGATAGATAGATCACCGATAGAGAGATAGATAGATCAGCGAGAGATAGATAGATCAGCGAGAGAGAGAGAGATAGATCAGCGAGAGAGAGATAGATAAGCGAGAGAGAGAGATAGATCAGCGAGAGAGAGATAGATCAGCGAAAGAGAGAGATAGATCAGCGGGAGAGAGAGATAGATCAGCGAGAGATTGATAGATCAGCGAGAGAGAGATAGATCAGCGAGAGAGAGATAGATAGAGATAGATCAGCGAGAGAGAGAGAGATAGATCAGCGACAGAGAGATTGATAGATCAGCGACATAGAGGGAGATAGATCAGCGAGAGAGAGATAGACCAGCGAGAGAGAGATAGATCAGCGACAGAGAGATAGATAGATCAGCGAGAGAGAGATAGATCAGCGACAGAGAGATAGATCAGCGAGAGAGAGATAGATCAGCGAGAGAGAGAGATACATCAGCGAGAGAGAGAAAGATAGATCAGCGAGAGAGAGATAGATCAGCGACAGAGAGATAGATAGATCAGCGACAGAGAGATAGATCAGCGAGAGAGAGATAGATAGATCAGCGAGCGAGAGATAGATCAGCGAGAGAGAGATAGATCAGCGAGAGAGAGAGATAGATCAGCTACAGAGAGATAGATCAGCGAGAGAGAGAGATAGATCAGCGAGAGAGAGATAGATCAGCGAGAGAGAGATAGATCAGCGAGAGAGAGATAGATCAGCGAGAGAGAGATAGATCAGCGAGAGAGAGAGATAGATCAGCGAGAGAGAGATAGATCAGCGAGAGAGAGATAGATCAGTGAGAGAGATAGATAAGCGAGAGAGAGAGAGATAGATCAGAGAGATAGATCAGCGAGAGAGAGATAGATCAGCGACAGAGAGATAGATAGATCAAAGAGAGAGATAGATCAGCGAGAGAGAGATAGATCAGCGAGAGAGAGATAGATCAGAGAGAGAGAGATAGATAGATCAGCGAGAGAGAGATACATAGATCAGCGAGAGAGAGATAGATCAGCGACAGAGTGATGGATCAGCGACAGAGAGATAGATAGATCAGCGACAGAGAGATAGATCAGCGAGAGAGAGAGATAGATAGATCAGCGAGCGAGAGATAGATCAGCGAGAGAGAGATAGATCAGCGAGAGAGAGAGATAGATCAGCTACAGAGGGATAGATCAGCGAGAGAGAGATAGATCAGTGAGAGAGAGAGATAGATCAGCGAGAGAGAAAGATCAGCGAGAGAGAGATAGATCAGCGAGAGAGAGATAGATCAGCGAGAGAGAGATAGATTAGCGAGAGAGAGATAGATCAGCGAGAGAGATATAGATCAGCGAGAGAGAGATAGATCAGCGACAGAGAGATAGATAGATCAGCGACAGAGAGATAGATCAGCGAGAGAGATATAGATAGATCAGCGAGAGAGAGATAGATCAGCGACAGAGATATAGATCAGTGAGAGAGAGCGATAGATCAGCTACAGAGAGATAGATCAGCGAGAGAGAGATAGATCAGCGAGAGAGATAGATCAGCGAGAGAGAAAGATCAGCGAGAGAGAGATAGATCAGCGAGAGAGAGATAGATCAGCGAGAGAGATAGATCAGCGAGAGAGAGAGAGAGATCAGCGAGAGAGATAGATCAGAAAGAGATAGATAGATCAGCGAGAGAGAGATAGATCAGCGAGAGAGAGATAGATAGATAAGCGAGAGAGAGATAGATCAGCGACAGAGATATAGATAGATCAGCGAGAGAGAGATAGATCAGCGACAGAGAGATAGATAGATCAGCGAGAGAGATATAGATCAGCGAGAGAGAGATAGATAGATCAGCGAGAGAGAGATAGATCAGCGAAAGAGAGATAGATAGATCAGCGAGAGAGAGATATATCAGTGACAGAGAGATAGATAGATCAGCGACAGAGAGATAGATCAGTGACAGAGAGATAGATAGATCAGCGAGAGAGATAGATCAGCGAGAGAGAGATAGATCAGCGAGAGAGAGATAGATCAGCGAGAGAGAGATAGATCAGCGAGAGAGAGATAGATCAGCGAGAGAGAGATAGATCAGCGAGAGAGAGAGATAGATCAGCGAGAGAGAGATAGGTCAGCGAGAGAGATAGATCAGCGAGAGAGAGATAGATCAGCGAGAGAGAGATAGATCAGCGAGAGAGAGATAGATCAGTGAGAGAGAGAGATAGATAGATCAGCGAGAGAGAGATAGATAGATCAGCGAGAGAGAGATAGATCAGCGACAGAGAGATAGATAGATAGGCGAGAGAGAGATAGATCAGCGAGAGAGAGATAGATAGATCAACGAGAGAGAGATAGATCAGCGAGAGAGAGATAGATCAGCTACAGAGAGATAGATCAGCGAGAGAGAGATAGATCAGCGAGAGAGAGATAGATCAGCGAGAGAGAGATAGATAGATCAGCGAGAGAGAGATAGATCAGCAACAGAGAGATAGATAGATCAGCGAGAGAGATATAGATCAGCGAGAGAGAGATAGATAGATCAGCGAGAGAGAGATAGATCAGCGACAGAGAGATAGATCAGCGAGAAAGAGATAGATCAGCAACAGAGAGATAGATCAGCGAGAGAGAGATAGATCAGCGAGAGAGAGATAGATCAGCGAGAGAGAGATAGATCAGCGAGAGAGAGATAGACCAGTGAGAGAGAGATAGATCAGCGAGAGAGAGATAGATCAGCGAGAGAGAGAGATAGATCAGCGACAGAGAGATAGAACAGCGAGAGAGAGATAGATCAGCGACAGAGAGATAGATCAGCGAGAGAGAGAGATAGATCAGCGAGAGAGAGATAGATCAGTGAGAGAGAGATAGATCAGCGAGAGAGATATAGATCAGCGAGAAAGAGATAGATCAATGAGAGAGAGATAGATCAGCGAGAGAGATAGATCAGCGAGAGAGAGATAGATCAGCGGGAGAGAGAGATAGATCAGAGAAAGAGAGATAGATCAGCGAGAAAGAGATAGATCAGCGAGAGAGAGAGAGGTAGATCAGCGAGACAGAGATAGATCAGCGAGAGAGAAATAGATCAGCGAGAGAGAGATAGATCAGCGAGAGAGAGATAGATCAGCGACAGAGAGATAGATCAGCGACAGAGGGATAGATCAGCGACAGAGAGATAGATCAGCGAGAGAGAGAGAGATAGATCAGCGAGAGAGAGAGAGATAGATCAGCGAGAGAGAGATAGATCAGCGAGAGAGAGAGATAGATCAACGAGAGAGAGAGATAGATTAACGAGAGAGAGAGAGATGGATCAGCGAGAGAGAGAGAGATAGATCAGCGACAGAGAGATTGATAGATCAGCGACAGAGAGGGAGATAGATCAGCGAGAGAGAGATAGACCAGCGAGAGAGAGATAGATCAGCGACAGAGAGATAGATAGATCAGCGAGAGAGAGATAGATCAGCGACAGAGAGATAGATCAGCGAGAGAGAGATAGATCAGCGAGAGAGAGAGATAGATCAGCGAGAGAGAGAGAGAGAGATCAGCGAGAGAGAGATAGATCAGCGAGAGAGAGATAGATCAGCGAGAGAGAGATAGATCAGCGAGAGAGAGATAGATCAGCGAGAGAGATAGATCAGCGAGAGAGAGATAGATCGGCGAGAGAGAGATAGATAGAGATAGATCAGCGAGAGAAAGAGAGATAGTTCAGAGAGAGAGAGAGAGAGATAGATCAGCGAGAGAGAGATAGATCAGCGAGAGAGAGATAGATCAGCGAGAGAGAGATAGATCAGCAACAGAGAGATAGATCAGCGACAGAGAGATAGATCAGCGACAGAGAGATAGATCAGCGACAGAGAGATAGATCAGCGAGAGAGAGATAGATCAGCGAAAGAGAGATAGATGAGCGAGAGAGAGAGAGATAGATCAACGAGAGATAGAGATAGATAAGCGAGAGAGAGAGGGAGATAGTTCAGCGAGAGAGAGAGATAGATAAGCGAGAGAGAGAGAGAGAGATAGTTCAGCGACAGAGAGATAGATAGATCAGCGACAGAGAGATAGATAGATCACCGATAGAGAGATAGATAGATCAGCGAGAGATAGATAGATCAGCGAGAGAGAGAGAGATAGATCAGCGAGAGAGAGATAGATAAGCGAGAGAGAGAGATAGATCAGCGAGAGAGAGATAGATCAGCGAAAGAGAGAGATAGATCAGCGAGAGAGAGAGATAGATCAGCGAGAGATTGATAGATCAGCGAGAGAGAGATAGATCAGCGAGAGAGAGATAGATAGAGATAGATCAGCGAGAGAGAGAGATAGATCAGCGAGAGAGAGATAGATCAGCGAGAGAGAGATAGATCAGCGAGAGAGAGATAGATCAGCGAGAGAGAGATAGATCAGCGAGAGAGAGATAGATCAGCGAGAGAGAGATAGATCAGCGAGAGAGAGAGATAGATCAGCGAGAGAGAGATAGATCAGCGAGAGAGAGATAGATCAGCGAGAGAGATATAGATCAGCGAGAAAGAGATAGATCAGCGAGAGAGAGATAGATCAGCGAGAGAGAGAGATAGATAGATCAGCGAGAGAGAGATAGATCAGCGACAGAGAGATAGATAGATCAGCGACAGAGAGATAGATCAGCGAGAGAGAGAGATAGATAGATCAGCGAGGGAGAGATAGATCAGCGAGAGAGAGATAGATCAGCGAGAGAGAGAGATAGATCAGCTACAGAGAGATAGATCAGCGAGAGAGAGATAGATCAGTGAGAGAGAGATAGATCAGCGAGAGAGAAAGATCAGCGAGAGAGAGATAGATCAGCGAGAGAGAGATAGATCAGCGAGAGAGAGATAGATTAGCGAGAGAGAGATAGATCAGCGAGAGAGATATAGATCAGCGACAGAGAGATAGATCAGCGACCGAGAGATAGATAGATCAGCGACAGAGAGATAGATCAGTGAGAGAGATATAGATAGATCAGCGAGAGAGAGATAGATCAGCGACAGAGATATAGATAGATCAGCGAGAGAGAGCGATAGATCAGCTACAGAGAGATAGATCAGCGAGAGAGGGATAGATCAGCGAGAGAGATAGATCAGCGAGAGAGAAAGATCAGCGAGAGATAGATAGATCAGCGAGAGAGAGATAGATCAGCGAGAGAGATAGATCAGCGAGAGAGAGAGATCAGCGAGAGAGATAGATCAGAGAGAGATAGATAGATCAGCGAGAGAGAGATAGATCAGCGAGAGAGAGATAGATAGATAAGCGAGAGAGAGATAGATCAGCGACAGAGATATAGATAGATCAGCGAGAGAGAGATAGATCAGCGACAGAGAGATAGATAGATCAGCGAGAGAGATATAGATCAGCGAGAGAGAGATAGATAGATCAGCGAGAGAGAGATAGATCAGCGAAAGAGAGATAGATAGATCAGCGAGAGAGAGATATATCAGCGACAGAGAGATAGATAGATCAGCGAGAGAGAGATAGATCAGCGACAGAGAGATAGATAGATCAGCGAGAGAGAGATAGATCAGCGACAGAGAGAGAGATAGATCAGCTACAGAGAGATAGATCAGCGAGAGAGAGATAGATCAGCGAAAGAAAGATAGATCAGCGAGAGAGATAGATCAGCGAGAGAGAGATAGATCAGCGAGAGAGAGAGATAGATCAGCGAGAGAGAGATAGATCAGCGAGAGAGATATAGATCAGCGAGAGAGAGATAGATAGATCAGCGAGAGAGAGATAGATCAGCGAAAGAGAGATAGATAGATCAGCGAGAGAGAGATATATCAGCGACAGAGAGATAGATAGATCAGCGAGAGAGAGATGGATCAGCGACAGAGAGATAGATAGATCAGCGAGAGAGAGATAGATCAGCGACAGAGAGAGAGATAGATCAGCTACAGAGAGATAGATCAGCGAGAGAGAGATAGATCAGCGAAAGAAAGATAGATCAGCGAGAGAGATAGATCAGCGAGAGAGAGATAGATCAGCGAGAGAGAGAGATAGATCAGCGAGAGAGAGATAGATCAGCGAGAGAGAGATAGATCAGCGAGATAGATAGATAAGCGAGAGAGAGAGAGAAATAGATCAGAGACATAGATCAGCGAGAGAGAGATAGATCAGCGACAGAGAGATAGATCAGCGACAGAGAGATAGATAGATCAGCGAGAGAGATAGATCAGCGAGAGAGAGATAGATCAGCGAGAGAGAGATAGATCAGCGAGAGAGAGATAGATCAGCGAGAGAGAGATAGATCAGCGAGAGAGAGAGATAGATCAGCGAGAGAGAGATAGATCAGCGAGAAAGAGATAGGTCAGCGAGAGAGATAGATCAGCGAGAGAGAGATAGATCAGCGAGAGAGAGATAGATCAGCGAGATAGAGATAGATAGATCAGCGAGAGAGAGATAGATAGATCAGCGAGAGAGAGATAGATCAGCGACAGAGAGATAGATAGATCAGCGAGAGAGAGATAGATCAGCGAGAGAGAGATAGATAGATCAACGAGAGAGAGATAGATCAGCGAGAGAGAGAGAGATAGATCAGCTACAGAGAGATAGATCAGCGAGAGAGAGAGAGATCAGCGAGAGAGAGATAGATCAGCGAGAGAGAGATAGATAGATCAGCGAGAGAGAGATAGATCAGCGAGAGAGAGATAGATTGATCAACGAGAGAGAGATAGATCAGCGAGAGAGAGATAGATCAGCGAGAGAGAGATAGATCAGCGAGATAGAGATAGATAGATCAGCGAGAGAGAGATAGATAGATCAGCGAGAGAGAGATAGATCAGCGACAGAGAGATAGATAGATCAGCGACAGAGAGATAGATCAGCGAGAGAGAGATAGATAGATCAGCGAGCGAGAGATAGATCAGCGAGAGAGAGATAGATCAGCGAGAGAGAGATAGATCAGCGAGAGAGAGATAGATCAGCGAGAGAGAGAGATAGATCAGCGAGAGAGAGAGAGATAGATCAGCGAGAGAGAGTTAGATCAGCGAGAGAGAGATAGGTCAGCGAGAGAGATAGATCAGCGAGAGAGAGATAGATCAGCGAGAGAGAGATAGATCAGCGAGAGAGAGATAGATCAGCGAGATAGAGATAGATAGATCAGCGAGAGAGAGATAGATAGATCAGCGAGAGAGAGATAGATCAGCGACAGAGAGATAGATAGATCAGCGAGAGAGAGATAGATCAGCGAGAGAGAGATAGATAGATCAACGATAGAGAGATAGATCAGCGAGAGAGAGATAGATCAGCTACAGAGAGATAGATCAGCGAGAGAGAGAGAGAGATCAGCGAGAGAGAGATAGATCAGCGAGAGAGAGATAGATAGATAAGCGAGAGAGATAGATCAGCGACAGAGATATAGATAGATAAGCGAGAGAGAGATAGATCAGCGACAGAGAGATAGATAGATCAGCGAGAGAGAGATAGATCAGCGACAGAGAGATAGATAGATCAGCGAGAGAGAGATATATCAGCGACAGGAAGATAGATCAGCGAGAGAGAGATAGATCAGCGACAGAGAGATAGATAGATCAGCGAGAGAGATAGATCAGCGAGAGAGAGATAGATCAGCGAGAGAGAGATAGATCAGCGAGAGAGAGATAGATCAGCGAGAGAGAGATAGGTCAGCGAGAGAGATAGATCAGCGAGAGAGAGATAGATCAGCGAGAGAGAGATAGATCAGCGAGAGAGATAGATCAGCGAGATAGAGATAGATAGATCAGCGAGAGAGAGAGATAGATAGATCAGCGAGAGAGAGATAGATCAGCGAGAGAGAGATAGATAGATCAGCGAGAGAGAGATAGATCAGAGAGAGAGAGATAGATAGATCAACGAGAGAGAGATAGATCAGCGAGAGAGAGAGATAGATCAGCTACAGAGAGATAGATCAGCGAGAGAGAGAGATCAGCGAGAGAGAGAGATAGATCAGCGAGAGAGAGATAGATAGATAAGCGAGAGAGATAGATCAGCGACAGAGATATAGATAGATAAGCGAGAGAGAGATAGATCAGCGACAGAGAGATAGATAGATCAGCGAGAGAGAGATAGATCAGAGACAGAGAGATAGATAGATCAGCGAGAGAGAGATATATCAGCGACAGAAAGATAGATCAGCGAGAGAGAGATAGATCAGTGACAGAGAGATAGATAGATCAGCGAGAGAGAGATAGAACAGCGAGAGAGAGAGATAGATCAGCTACAGAGAGATACATCAGCGAGAGAGAGATAGATCAGCGAGAGAGAGATAGATCAGCGAGAGAGATAGATCAGCGAGAGAGAGATAGATCAGCAAGAGAGAGAGATAGATCAGCGAGAGAGAGATAGATCAGCGAGAGAGAGATAGATCAGCGAGATAGATAGATAAGCGAGAGAGAGAAAGATAGATAAGAGAGATAGATCAGCGAGAGAGAGATAGATCAGCGACAGAGAGATAGATAGATCAGCGAGAGAGATAGATCAGCGAGAGAGAGATAGATCAGCGAGAGAGAGATAGATCAGCGAGAGAGAGATAGATCAGCGAGAGAGAGATAGATCAGCGAGAGAGAGATAGATCAGCGAGAGAGAAATAGATCAGCGAGAGAGAGATAGGTCAGCGAGAGAGATAGATCAGCGAGAGAGAGATAGATCAGCGAGAGAGAGATAGATCAGCGAGAGAGAGATAGATCAGCGAGAGAGAGATAGATCAGCGAGAGAGAGATAGATCAGCGAGAGAGAGAGATAGATCAGCGAGAGAGAGAGAGAGAGAAAGATAGATCAGCTACAGAGAGATAGATCAGCGAGAGAGAGATAGATCAGCGAGAGAGAGATAGATCAGCGAGTGTGAGTTAGATCAGCGAGAGAGAGATAGATCAGCTTGAGAGAGAGAGATAGATCAGCGAGAGAGAGATAGATCAGCAAGAGAGAGATCGATCAGCGAGAGAGATAGATCAGCGAGAGAGAGATAGATCAGCGAGAGAGAGATAGATCAGCGAGAGAGAGATAGATCAGCGAGAGAGATAGATCAGCGAGAGAGAGAGATCAGCGAGAGAGATAGATCAGAGAGAGATAGATAGATCAGCGAGAGAGAGATAGATCAGCGAGAGAGAGATAGATAGATAAGCGAGAGAGAGATAGATTAGCGACAGAGATATAGATAGATCAGCGAGAGAGAGATAGATCAGCGACAAAGAGATAGATAGATCAGCGAGAGAGATATAGATCAGCGAGAGAGATAGATCAGCGAGAGAGAGATAGATCAGCGAGAGAGAGATAGATCAGCGAGAGAGAGATAGATCAGCGAGATAGAGATAGATAGATCAGCGAGAGAGAGATAGATAGATCAGCGAGAGAGAGATAGATCAGCGACAGAGAGATAGATAGATCAGCGATAGAGAGATAGATCAGCGAGAGAGAGATAGATAGATCAACGATAGAGAGATAGATCAGCGAGAGAGAGATAGATCAGCTACAGAGAGATAGATCAGCGAGAGAGAGAGAGAGATCAGCGAGAGAGAGATAGATCAGCGAGAGAGAGATAGATAGATCAGCGAGAGAGATATAGATCAGCGAGAGAGAGATAGATAGATCAGCGAGAGAGAGAGAGATAGATCAGCGAAAGAGAGATAGATAGATCAGCGAGAGAGAGATAGATCAGCGAGAGAGAGATAGATCAGCTACAGAGAGATAGATCAGCGAGAGAGAGAGAGATCAGCGAGAGAGAGATAGATCAGCGACAGAGAGATAGATAGATCAGCGAGAGAGATATAGATCAGCGAGAGAGAGATAGATAGATCAGCGAGAGAGAGAGAGATAGATCAGCGAAAGAGAGATAGATAGATCAGCGAGAGAGAGATATATCAGCGACAGAGAGATAGATAGATCAGCGAGAGAGAGATAGATCAGCGACAGAGAGATAGATAGATCAGCGAGAGAGAGATAGATCAGCGAGAGAGAGAGATAGATCAGCTACAGAGAGATAGATCAGCGAGAGAGAGATAGATCAGCGAAAGAAAGATAGATCAGCGAGAGAGATAGATTAGCGAGAGAGAGATAGATCAGCGAGAGAGAGAGATAGATCAGCGAGAGAGAGATAAATCAGCGAGAGAGAGATAGATCAGCGAGATAGATAGATAAGCGAGAGAGAGAGAGATAGATCAGAGAGATAGATCAGCGAGAGAGAGATAGATCAGCGACAGAGAGATAGATCAGCGAGAGAGAGATAGATAGATCAGCGAGAGAGATAGATCAGCGAGAGAGAGATAGATCAGCGAGAGAGAGATAGATCAGCGAGAGAGAGATAGATCAGCAAGAGAGAGATAGATCAGCGAGAGAGATAGATCAGCGAGAGAGAGATAGATCAGCGAGAGAGAGATAGGTCAGAGAGAGAGATAGATCAGCGAGAGAGAGATAGATCAGCGAGAGAGAGATAGATCAGCGAGATAGAGATAGATAGATCAGCGAGAGAGAGATAGATAGATCAGCGAGAGAGAGATAGATCAGCGACAGAGAGACAGATAGATCAGCGAGAGAGAGATAGATCAGCGAGAGAGAGATAGATAGATCAACGAGAGAGAGATAGATCAGCGAGAGAGAGATAGATCAGCTACAGAGAGATAGATCAGCGAGAGAGAGAGAGATCAGCGAGAGAGAGATAGATCAGCGAGAGAGAGATGTGTAAAAAGAGTTACTATGAATATGTAAAACAATTAGCAACAAACTGAAAAGACCAAAAACCTTTTTGGGCGTTCGTTAATGCTAAAAGACATAAATGTTTTCCAACAAGTTTTAAGTTTGATAACATCACAACAGATGATCCTAGTTTAATTGCTAATAAATTTAATACATTTTTTCATAGTAACTTTTCTAAACCTGTACCCAATAATAACCAGATGATATCTTCATTGGTTGATCCTCCTCTTTCTGATCTGCTGATCAATGAAGCAGATGTTAAATGTCTGATTTCTTCATTAGATGGGAATAAATCCCCAGGGCCTGACGGTATCTCCCCTAAAATGCTTAAACTGTCATCTTTCACAATCATTGGTGTTTTGACTGAGATATTTAATATCTCAATTAAAACCGGTAAAGTCCCAGCTGACTGGAAAGTAGCCCATGTTGTACCAATACATAAATCAGGCCCTGGTGACAATGTTGTAAACTATCGCCCCATCTCCCTGACGTCAGTGGTCGGGAAAATGCTTGAGCGCTTTATTGGAAAGCACATGGTTTCTCATGCTGATAAACTTGGCCTTTTGCCTTCCACACAACATGGTTTCTGTAACAAAAGATCGTGTGTAACACAGCTTGCCACAATTTACCACCAATGGGCTAAATGTTTAGATGTAATCAAACCGCCAAGAGTTGATGCTGTGTTTTTAGATTGGTCCAAGGCTTTTGACAAGGTTTGTCATTCACTTCTCATTAATAAGCTACAAAAATATGGCTTTGCCGGTAAGCTCATGAGTTGGTTACAATCTTTTCTGATTAACCGTAGCCAAGCAGTGTTATTCAAAGGTTCACTTTCAGATTGGAAAGATGTATTATCGGGGGTACCTCAAGGTTCCGTGTTGGGACCTATTCTTTTTAATTTGTATACATGTGAGCTCCCATCAGTATTTAACTCAAATATTGCATTATATGCAGATGATAATGTGTTGTTCAGAGTAATAAATAATCAAGATGATTGTTTGAAGCTTCAAGACGATCTAACTGCCATAACCCTATGGGGCAATGATAATTATATGTCTCTAAATAACAGTAAATGTAAGGTTATGTCGATCTCTAGATCGAAAGTAAAACAGTATTTTCATTATGAAATTGATAATAAAGTACTAGAAAGTGTAACAGAATACAAGTATCTTGGTGTTACCTTGTCTTCAGATTTGAAGTGGAATAAACACATCTCTCTGACTACTGGTAAATGCAATAAACTTGTAGGATTTATTAAGAGGTGTGTTAGAACCAATGATCAGACCGTTTTTCCTAAATTATTTAAATCTATCATTAGGCCTGTAATTGAATACGCTTCACCTGTCTGGTTTCCATTTCTGCAAAGCACCATCAATCAGATTGAATCTGTTCAGAGACGCTTTACACGATCATGCTTCCCACGTTTTTTTCACATGGATTATGACATGCGGCCGTCATACGAACAAAGGTTACGGACTCTAAAATTACCCACGATTTATAATAGACTTAAATTCATCCGTGTTAAATTTGTTGTGAAGTGCCTCTGTACAGATTTCCTAATTGATGGTGCTTTGCTACCTAAACCTGTTGAACGTAGAAGTGAGAAACTTGTTTTCAGACATGAGAAGTCTCGTACTAATGCTTTTTTTTATTCTGTTTTTATTTCATTTCCACGGATGTGGGATGAGATTCCGGTATATATAACAGACATGTTATATATCATAAGAGATAGGTCAGCGAGAGAGATAGATCAGCGAGAGAGAGATAGATCAGCGGGAGAGAGATATATCAGCGAGAGATAGATAGATCAGCGAGAGAGAGATAGATAGATCAGCGAGAGAGAGATAGATAGATCAGCGTGAGAGAGAGATAGATCAGCGACAGAGAGATAGATAGATCAGCGAGAGAGAGAGAGAGATAGATCAGCGAGAGAGAGAGAGAGATAGATCAGCGAGAGAGAGATAGATCAGCGGGAGAGAGATAGATAAGCGAGAGATAGATAGATCAGCGAGAGAGAGATAGATCTGCGAGAGAGAGATAGATCAGCGAGAAAAAGATAGATCAGCGACAGAGAGATAGATAGATCAGCGAGAGAGAGATAGATAGATCAGCGAGAGAGATATAGATCAGCGAGAGAGAGAGATAGATAGATCAGCGAGAGAGAGATAGATCAGCGAGAGAGAGAGAGATAGATAGATCAGCGAGAGAGAGAGATAAATCAGCGAGAGAGAGATAGATAGATCAGCGAGAGAGAGATAGATCAGCGAGAGAGAGAGATATATCAGTGAGAGAGAGATAGATCAGCGAGAGAGAGAGAAGTAGATCAGCAAGAGAGAGATAGATCAGCGAGAGAGAGATAGATAGATCAGCGAGAGAGAGAGATAGATCAGCGAGAGAGAGATAGATAGATCAGCGACAGAGAGATAGATCAGCGAGAGAGAGATAGATAGATCAGCGAGAGAGAGAGAGATAGATTAGCGAGAGAGAGATAGATAGATCAGCGAGAGAGAGATAGATCAGCGAGAGAGAGAGATAGATCAGCGAGAGAGAGAGAGAGATAGATCAGCGAGAGAGAGATAGATCAGCGAGAGAGAGATAGATCAGCGAGAGAGATAGATCAGCGAGAAAGAGATAGATCAGCGAGAGAGATATAGATCAGCGAGAGAGAGATAGATCAGCGAGAGAGAGATAGATCAGCGAGAGAGCGAGAGAGAGAGATAGATAGATCAGCGAGAGAGAGAGATAGATAGATCAGCGAGAGAGAGATAGATAGATCAGCGAGAGAGAGATAGATCAGCGACAGAGAGATAGATAGATCAGCGAGAGAGAGATAGATCAGCGAGAGAGAGATAGATCAGCGAGAGAGAGATAGATCAGCGACAGAGAGATAGATCAGCGAGAGAGAGATAGATAAGCGAGAGAGAGATAGATAAACGAGAGATAGATAGATCAGTGAGAGAGAGATAGATCAGCGAGAGAGAGAGATAGATCAGCGAGAGAGAGATAGATCAGCGACAGAGAGATAGATCAGCGACAGAGAGATAGAAAGATCAGCGAGAGAGAGATAGATCAGCGAGAGAGATAGATCAGCGAGAGAGAGATAGGTCAGCGAGAGAGATAGATCAGCGAGAGAGAGATAGATCAGCGAGAGAGAGATAGATCAGCGAAAGATAGATAGATCAGCGAGAGAGAGATAGATAGATCAGCGAGAGAGAGATAGATAGATCAGCGTGAGAGAGAGATAGATCAGCGACAGAGAGATAGATAGATCAGCGAGAGAGAGATAGATCAGCGAGAAAGAGAGAGAGATAGATCAGCGAGAGAGAGATAGATCAGCGAGAGAGAGAGATAGATAAGCGAGAGATAGATAGATCAGCGAGACAGAGATAGATCAGCGAGAGAGAGATAGATCAGCGAGAAAAAGATAGATCAGCGACAGAGAGATAGATAGATCACCGAGAGAGAGATAGATCAGCGAGAGAGAGATAGATAGATCAGCGAGAGAGATATAGATCAGCGAGGGAGAGAGATAGATAGATCAGCGAGAGAGAGATAGATCAGCGAGAGAGAGAGATAGATAGATCAGCGAGAGAGAGATAAATCAGCGAGAGAGAGATAGATAGATCAGCGAGAGAGAGATAGATCAGCGAGAGAGATATATATCAGCGAGAGAGAGATAGATCAGCGAGAGAGAGAGAGATAGATCAGCAAGAGAGAGATAGATCAGCGAGAGAGAGAGATAGATAGATCAGCGAGAGAGAGAGATAGACCAGCGAAAGAGAGATAGATAGATCAGCGAGAGAGAGAGAGATAGATCAGCGAGAGAGAGAGATAGATAGATCAGCGAGAGAGAGATAGATCAGCGAGAGAGAGAGAGATAGATCAGCGAGAGAGAGATAGATCAGCGAGAGAGAGATAGATAAGCGAGAGATAGATAGATCAGTGAGACAGAGATAGATCAGCGAGAGAGAGATAGATCAGCGAGAGAGATAGATCAGCGAGAGAGAGATAGATCAGCGAGAGAGATATAGATCAGCGAGAGAGAGAGAGATCAGCGAGAGAGAGATAGATCAGCGAGAGAGCGAGAGAGAGAGATAGATAGATCAGCGAGAGAGAGATAGATCAGCGAGAGAGATAGATAGATCAGCGAGAGAGAGATAGATCAGCGACAGAGAGATAGATAGATCAGCGAGAGAGAGATAGATCAGCGAGAGAGAGATAGATCAGCGACAGAGAGATAGATCAGCGAGAGAGAGATAGATCAGCGAGAGAGAGATAGATAAGCGAGAGATAGATAGATCAGTGAGAGAGAGATAGATCAGCGAGAGAGAGATAAATCAGCGACAGAGAGATAGATCAGCGACAGAGAGATAGATAGATCAGCGAGAGAGAGATAGATCAGCGAGAGAGAGATAGATAGATCAGCGAGAAAGATATAGATCAGCGAGAGAGAGAGATAGATAGATCAGCGAGAGAGATAGATCAGCGAGAGAGAGATAGATAGATCAGAGAGAGAGAGATAGATAGATCAGAGAGAGAGAGATAGATCAGCGAGAGAGAAATAGATAGATCAGCGAGAGAGATATAGATCAGGGAGAGAGAGATATATCAGCGAGAGAGAGATAGATCAGCGAGAGAGATAGATCAGCGAGAGAGAGAGAGATAGATCAGCGAGAGAGAGATAGATAGATCAGCGAGAGAGAGAGATAGATCAGCGAGAGAGAGATAGATAGATCAGCGAGAGAGAGATAAATCAGCGAGAGAGAGAGATAGATCAGCTACAGAGAGATAGATCAGCGAGGGAGAGATAGATCAGCGAGAGAGAGATAGATCAGCGAGAGAGAGATAGATCAGCGAGAGAGAGATAGATCAGCGAGAGAGAGATAGATCAGCGAGAGAGAGAGATAGATCAGCGAGAGAGAGATAGATCAGCGAGAGAGAGAGATAGATCAGCGAGAGAGAGAGAGAGAGATAGATCAGGTACAGAGAGATAGATCAGCGAGAGAGATAGATCAGCGAGAGAGAGATAGATCAGCGAGTGTGAGATAGATCAGCGAGAGAGAGATAGATCAGCGAGAGAGAGAGAGATAGATCAGCGAGAGAGAGATAGATCAGCGAGAGAGAGATAGATCAGCGAGAGAGATAGATAAGCGAGAGAGAGAGATAGATCAGAGAGATAGATCAGCGAGAGAGAGATAGATCAGCGACAGAGAGATAGATCAGCGACAGAGAGATAGATAGATCAGCGAGAGAGATAGATCAGCGAGAGAGAGATAGATCAGCGAGAGAGAGATAGATCAGCGAGAGAGAGATAGATCAGCGAGAGAGATAGATCAGCGAGAGAGAGATAGATCAGCGAGAGAGAGATAGATCAGCGAGAGAGAGATAGGTCAGCGAGAGAGATAGATCAGCGAGAGAGAGATAGATCAGCGAGAGAGAGATAGATCAGCGAGAGATAGGTAGATCAGCGAGAGAGAGATAGATAGATCAGCGAGAGAGAGATAGATAGATCAGCGTGAGAGAGAGATAGATCAGCGACAGAGAGATAGATAGATCAGCGAGAGAGAGAGAGAGATAGATCAGCGAGAGAGAGAGAGAGAGATAGATCAGCGAGAGAGAGATAGATCAGGGAGAGAGAGATAGATAAGCGAGAGATAGATAGATCAGCGAGAGAGAGATAGATCAGCGAGAGAGAGATAGATCAGCGAGAATAAGATAGATCAGCGACAGAGAGATAGATAGATCAGCGAGAGAGATATAGATCAGCGAGAGAGAGATAGATAGATCAGCGAGAGAGATATAGATCAGCGAGAGAGAGAGATAGATAGATCAGCGAGAGAGAGATAGATCAGCGAGAGAGAGAGAGATAGATAGATCAGCGAGAGAGAGAGATAAATCAGCGAGAGAGAGATAGATAGATCAGCGAGAGAGAGATAGATCAGCGAGAGAGAGATATATCAGCGAGAGAGAGATAGATCAGCGAGAGAGAGAGAGAGATAGATCAGCAAGAGAGAGATAGATCAGCGAGAGAGAGATAGATAGATCAGCGAGAGAGAGAGATAGATCAGCGAGAGAGAGATATATAGATCAGCGAGAGAGAGAGATAGATCAGCGAGAGAGAGATAGATAGATCAGCGAGAGAGAGAGAGATAGATTAGCGAGAGAGATAGATAGATCAGCGAGAGAGAGATAGATCAGCGAGAGAGAGAGATAGATCAGCGAGAGAGAGAGAGATAGATCAGCGAGAGAGAGATAGATCAGCGAGAGAGAGAGATAGATCAGCGAGAGAGATAGATCAGCGAGAAAGAGATAGATCAGCGAGAGAGATATAGATCAGCGAGTGTGAGATAGATCAGCGAGAGAGAGATAGATCAGCGAGAGAGAGAGAGATAGATCAGCGAGAGAGAGATAGATCAGCGAGAGAGAGATAGATCAGCGAGAGAGATAGATAAGCGAGAGAGAGAGATAGATCAGAGAGATAGATCAGCGAGAGAGAGATAGATCAGTGACAGAGAGATAGATCAGCGACAGAGAGATAGATAGATCAGCGAGAGAGATAGATCAGCGAGAGAGAGATAGATCAGCGAGAGAGAGATAGATCAGCGAGAGAGAGATAGATCAGCGAGAGAGAGATAGATCAGCGAGAGAGAGATAGATCAGCGAGAGAGATAGATCAGCGAGAAAGAGATAGATCAGCGAGAGAGATATAGATCAGCGAGTGTGAGATAGATCAGCGAGAGAGAGATAGATCAGCGAGAGAGAGAGAGATAGATCAGCGAGAGAGAGATAGATCAGCGAGAGAGAGATAGATCAGCGAGAGAGATAGATAAGCGAGAGAGAGAGATAGATCAGAGAGATAGATCAGCGAGAGAGAGATAGATCAGCGACAGAGAGATAGATCAGCGACAGAGAGATAGATAGATCAGCGAGAGAGATAGATCAGCGAGAGAGAGATAGATCAGCGAGAGAGAGATAGATCAGCGAGAGAGAGATAGATCAGCGAGAGAGAGATAGATCAGCGAGAGAGAGATAGATCAGCGAGAGAGAGATAGATCAGCGAGAGAGATAGATAAGCGAGAGAGAGAGATAGATCAGAGAGATAGATCAGCGAGAGAGAGATAGATCAGTGACAGAGAGATAGATCAGCGACAGAGAGATAGATAGATCAGCGAGAGAGATAGATCAGCGAGAGAGAGATAGATCAGCGAGAGAGAGATAGATCAGCGAGAGAGAGATAGATCAGCGAGAGAGAGATAGATCAGCGAGAGAGAGATAGATCAGCGAGAGAGATAGATCAGCGAGAAAGAGATAGATCAGCGAGAGAGATATAGATCAGCGAGTGTGAGATAGATCAGCGAGAGAGAGATAGATCAGCGAGAGAGAGAGAGATAGATCAGCGAGAGAGAGATAGATCAGCGAGAGAGAGATAGATCAGCGAGAGAGATAGATAAGCGAGAGAGAGAGATAGATCAGAGAGATAGATCAGCGAGAGAGAGATAGATCAGCGACAGAGAGATAGATCAGCGACAGAGAGATAGATAGATCAGCGAGAGAGATAGATCAGCGAGAGAGAGATAGATCAGCGAGAGAGAGATAGATCAGCGAGAGAGAGATAGATCAGCGAGAGAGAGATAGATCAGCGAGAGAGAGATAGATCAGCGAGAGAGAGAGATAGATCAGCGAGAGAGAGATAGGTCAGCGAGAGAGATAGATCAGCGAGAGAGAGATAGATCAGCGAGAGAGAGATATATCAGCGAGAGATAGGTAGATCAGCGAGAGAGAGATAGATAGATCAGCGAGAGAGAGATAGATAGATCAGCGTGAGAGAGAGATAGATCAGCGACAGAGAGATAGATAGATCATTGAGAGAGAGAGAGAGATAGATCAGCGACAGAGAGAGAGAGATAGATCAGCGAGAGAGAGATAGATCAGCGAGAGAGAGATAGATAAGCGAGAGATAGATAGATCAGCGAGAGAGAGATAGATCAGCGAGAGAGAGATAGATCAGCGAGAATAAGATAGATCAGCGACAGAGAGATAGATAGATCAGCGAGAGAGAGATAGATCAGCGAGAGAGAGATAGATAGATCAGCGAGAGAGATATAGATCAGCGAGAGAGAGAGATAGATAGATCAGCGAGAGAGAGATAGATCAGCGAGAGAGAGAGAGAAAGATAGATCAGCGAGAGAGAGAGATAAATCAGCGAGAGAGAGATAGATAGATCAGCGAGAGAGAGATAGATCAGCGAGAGAGAGATATATCAGCGAGAGAGAGATAGATCAGCGAGAGAGACAATTAGATCAGCAAGAGAGAGATAGATCAGCGAGAGAGAGATAGATAGATCAGCGAGAGAGAGAGATAGATCAGAAATAGAGAGATAGATAGATCAGCGAGAGAGAGAGATAGATCAGCGAGAGAGAGATAGATAGATCAGCGAGAGAGAGAGAGATAGATTAGCGAGAGAGAGATAGATAGATCAGCGAGAGAGAGATAGATCAGCGAGAGAGAGAGATAGATCAGCGAGAGAGAGAGAGATAGATCAGCGAGAGAGAGATAGATCAGCGAGAGAGAGATAGATCAGCGAGAGAGATAGATCAGCGAGAAAGAGATAGATCAGCGAGAGAGATATAGATCAGCGAGAGAGAGATAGATCAGCGAGAGAGAGATAGATCAGCGAGAGAGCGAGAGAGAGAGATAGATAGATCAGCGAGAGAGAGATAGATAGATCAGCGAGAGAGAGATAGATAGATCAGCGAGAGAGAGATAGATCAGCGACAGAGAGATAGATAGATCAGCGAGAGAGAGATAGATCAGCGAGAGAGAGATAGATCAGCGAGAGAGAGATAGATCAGCGACAGAGAGATAGATCAGCGAGAGAGAGATAGATCAGCGAGAGAGAGATAGATAAACGAGAGATAGATAGATCAGTGAGAGAGAGATAGATCAGCGAGAGAGAGATAGATCAGCGACAGAGAGATAGATCAGCGACAGAGAGATAGATAGATCAGCGAGAGAGAGATAGATCAGCGAGAGAGAGATATATCAGCGAGAGAGAGATAGATCAGCGAGAGAGAGAGAGATAGATCAGCAAGAGAGAGATAGATCAGCGAGAGAGAGATAGATAGATCAGCGAGAGAGATAGATAGATCAGCGAGAGAGAGATAGATAGATCAGCGAGAGAGAGAGATAGATCAGCGAGAGAGAGAGATAGGTAGATCAGCGAGAGAGAGAGAGATAGATTAGCGAGAGAGAGATAGATAGATCAGCGAGAGAGAGATAGATCAGCGAGAGAGAGAGATAGATCAGCGAGAGAGAGAGAGAGATAGATCAGCGAGAGAGAGATAGATCAGCGAGAGAGAGATAGATCAGCGAGAGAGATAGATCAGCGAGAAAGAGATAGATCAGCGAGAGAGATATAGATCAGCGAGAGAGAGATAGATCAGCGAGAGAGAGATAGATCAGCGAGAGAGCGAGAGAGAGAGATAGATAGATCAGCGAGAGAGAGATAGATAGATTAGCGAGAGAGAGATAGATAGATCAGCGAGAGAGAGATAGATCAGCGACAGAGAGATAGATAGATCAGCGAGAGAGAGATAGATCAGCGAGAGAGAGATAGATCAGCGAGAGAGAGATAGATCAGCGACAGAGAGATAGATCAGCGAGAGAGAGATAGATCAGCGAGAGAGAGATAGATAAACGAGAGATAGATAGATCAGTGAGAGAGAGATAGATCAGCGAAAGAGAGATAGATCAGCGACAGAGAGATAGATCAGCGACAGAGAGATAGATTGATCAGCGAGAGAGAGATAGATCAGCGAGAGAGATAGATCAGCGAGAGAGAGATAGGTCAGCGAGAGAGATAGATCAGCGAGAGAAAGATAGATCAGCGAGAGAGAGATAGATCAGCGAGAGATAGATAGATCAGCGAGAGAGAGATAGATAGATCAGCGAGAGAGAGATAGATAGATCAGCGTGAGAGAGAGATAGAACAGCGACAGAGAGATAGATAGATCAGCGAGAGAGAGAGAGATAGATCAGCGAGAGAGAGATAGATCAGCGAGAGAGAGAGATAGATAAGCGAGAGATAGATAGATCAGCGAGACAGAGATAGATCAGCGAGAGAGAGATAGATCAGCGAGAAAAAGATAGATCAGCGACAGAGAGATAGATAGATCAGCCAGAGAGAGATAGATCAGCGAGAGAGAGATAGATAGATCAGCGAGAGAGATATAGATCAGCGAGAGAGAGAGATAGATAGATCAGCGAGAGAGAGATAGATCAGCGAGAGAGAGAGATAGATAGATCAGCGAGAGAGAGATAAATCAGCGAGAGAGAGATAGATAGATCCGCGAGAGAGAGATATATCAGCGAGAGAGAGATATATCAGCGAGAGAGAGATAGATCAGCGAGAGAGAGAGAGATATAGATCAGCAAGAGAGAGATAGATCAGCGAGAGAGAGATAGATAGATCAGCGAGAGAGAGAGATAGACCAGCGAAAGAGAGATAGATAGATCAGCGAGAGAGAGAGATAGATCAGCGAGAGAGAGATAGATAGATCAGCGAGAGAGAGATAGATCAGCGAGAGAGAGATAGATAAGCGAGAGATAGATAGATCAGCGAGACAGAGATAGATCAGCGAGAGAGAGATAGATCAGCGAGAGAGATAGATCAGCGAGAGAGAGATAGATCAGCGAGAGAGATATAGATCAGCGAGAGAGAGATAGATCAGCGAGAGAGATAGATCAGCGAGAAAGAGATAGATCAGCGAGAGAGATATAGATCAGCGAGAGAGAGATAGATCAGCGAGAGAGAGATAGATCAGCGAGAGAGCGAGAGAGAGAGATAGATAGATCAGCGAGAGAGAGATAGATAGATTAGCGAGAGAGAGATAGATAGATCAGCGAGAGAGAGATAGATCAGCGACAGAGAGATAGATAGATCAGCGAGAGAGAGATAGATCAGCGAGAGAGAGATAGATCAGCGAGAGAGAGATAGATCAGCGACAGAGAGATAGATCAGCGAGAGAGAGATAGATCAGCGAGAGAGAGATAGATAAACGAGAGATAGATAGATCAGTGAGAGAGAGATAGATCAGCGAGAGAGAGATAGATCAGCGACAGAGAGATAGATCAGCGACAGAGAGATAGATTGATCAGCGAGAGAGAGATAGATCAGCGAGAGAGATAGATCAGCGAGAGAGAGATAGGTCAGCGAGAGAGATAGATCAGCGAGAGAAAGATAGATCAGCGAGAGAGAGATAGATCAGCGAGAGATAGATAGATCAGCGAGAGAGAGATAGATAGATCAGCGAGAGAGAGATAGATAGATCAGCGTGAGAGAGAGATAGAACAGCGACAGAGAGATAGATAGATCAGCGAGAGAGAGAGAGATAGATCAGCGAGAGAGAGATAGATCAGCGAGAGAGAGAGATAGATAAGCGAGAGATAGATAGATCAGCGAGACAGAGATAGATCAGCGAGAGAGAGATAGATCAGCGAGAAAAAGATAGATCAGCGACAGAGAGATAGATAGATCAGCGAGAGAGAGATAGATCAGCGAGAGAGAGATAGATAGATCAGCGAGAGAGATATAGATCAGCGAGAGAGAGAGATAGATAGATCAGCGAGAGAGAGATAGATCAGCGAGAGAGAGAGACAGATAGATCAGCGAGAGAGAGATAAATCAGCGAGAGAGAGATAGATAGATCCGCGAGAGAGAGATATATCAGCGAGAGAGAGATATATCAGCGAGAGAGAGATAGATCAGCGAGAGAGAGAGAGATATAGATCAGCAAGAGAGAGATAGATCAGCGAGAGAGAGATAGATAGATCAGCGAGAGAGAGAGATAGACCAGCGAAAGAGAGATAGATAGATCAGCGAGAGAGAGAGATAGATCAGCGAGAGAGAGATAGATAGATCAGCGAGAGAGAGATAGATCAGCGAGAGAGAGATAGATAAGCGAGAGATAGATAGATCAGCGAGACAGAGATAGATCAGCGAGAGAGAGATAGATCAGCGAGAGAGATAGATCAGCGAGAGAGAGATAGATCAGCGAGAGAGATATAGATCAGCGAGAGAGAGATAGATCAGCGAGAGAGAGATAGATAAGCGAGAGAGCGAGAGAGAGAGATAGATAGATCAGCGAGAGAGAGATAGATCAGCGAGAGAGATAGATAGATCAGCGAGAGAGAGATAGATCAGCGACAGAGAGATAGATAGATCAGCGAGAGAGATAGATCAGCGAGAGAGAGATAGATCAGCGACAGAGAGATAGATCAGCGAGAGAGAGATAGATCAGCGAGAGAGAGATAGATAAGCGAGAGATAGATAGATCAGTGAGAGAGAGATAGATCAGCGAGAGAGCGATAAATCAGCGACAGAGAGATAGATCAGCGACAGAGAGATAGATAGATCAGCGAGAGAGAGATAGATCAGCGAGAGAGAGATAGATCAGCGAGAGAGAGATAGATAGATCAGCGAGAGAGATATAGATCAGCGAGAGAGAGAGATAGATAGATCAGCGAGAGAGAGATAGATCAGCGAGAGAGAGATAGATAGATCAGAGAGAGAGATAGATCAGCGAGAGAGAAATAGATAGATCAGCGAGAGAGATATAGATCAGGGAGAGAGAGATATATCAGCGAGAGAGAGATAGATCAGCGAGAGAGAGATAGATCAGCGAGAGAGAGAGATAGATCAGCGAGAGAGAGATAGATCAGCGAGAGAGAGATAGATAGATCAGCGAGAGAGAGAGATAGATCAGCGAGAGAGAGATAGATAGATCAGCGAGAGAGAGGGAGATAGATCAGCGAGAGAGAGATAGATAGATCAGCGAGAGAGAGAGAGAGAGAGATAGATTAGCGAGAGGGGGAGAGATAGATCAGCGAGAGAGAGATAGATCAGCGAGAGAGAGGTAGATCAGCGAGAGAGAGATAGATCAGCGAGAGAGAAATAGATCAGCGAGAGAGAGATAGATCAGCGAGAAAGAGATAGATCAGCGACAGAGAGATAGATCAGCGAGAGATAGATCAGCGAGAGAGATAGATCAGCGAGAGAGAGATAGATCAGCGAGAGATAGATAGATCAGCGAGAGAGAGATAGATCAGCGAGAGATAGATAGATAGATCAGCGAGAGAGAGATAGATCAGCGACAGAGAGATAGATAGATCAGCGAGAGAGAGATAGATCAGCGAGAGAGAGATAGATAGATCAGCGAGAGAGAGATAGATAGATCAGCGAGAGAGAGATAGATAGATCAGCGAGAGAGAGATAGATAGATCACCGAGAGAGAGATAGATAGATCAGCGAGAGAGAGATAAGATAAGATAAGATAATATAAGTTTTATTGATCCTCAAAAAGGAAATTCATTGCTCGTCATAATAACAAAGAAAACACAATAAAAAACAAATATAGCATAAAACCATTCATATAAAAACATCTAAAAAATTACAAGATAAAATTATCTTCTTGACTTCCTGTTGTACTGGATGATACCGGAGGGAATAAAGGATTTAGCAAATCGATTTGTTTTCACACTGAGGAGCCTCAATCTACCACTTGGATTAAGTTGGTCTATGATCACTTTGTGGAGAGGATGAGAGGCATCCGACTCAATACGTTCGAAATCTTTCTTTAGGTGTTCTAGGTGCACATCGGTAAAGGAAGGCAGTTCCAGACCAATCATTTTACCAGCCCGACGGATGAAAGTTTCAAGGCGTCCTTTATTCCCTCCGGTAACATTACCAGCCCAACAGAAGAGGCAATACGTCCAAACACTACATATAACGGATCTATTGAACGAAAGTAACATCAAATCACAGGAGTTAAATTTATATAAAGTTCTCATACAATACATTCTGGGATTTAATTTTTTGCTGATGAAGTCTATATAGTCTCCCCAACTCAGTTTATCATTGAAAACAATTCCTAGATACTTGTACTGGTCAACAATTTCAATTCCGTTACCTTTGATAGTGATTGGTTGAAAATTAAATTTATGTTTAGTCCTAAAATCAATGATCATCTCCTTTGTTTTTTATGCATTTATTTGGAGATAATTATCGTCACAAAATTTAACAAATCTTTGTATTTCGCTACGATAATTTTCATCATTGTTTGAAACTATGAGACCAATAGTACTAGTGTCATCAGCGAATTTAACAACGAGGCAAAGCTCATCATTTAAAGATCTGTAATCGGCCGTATACAAGGAATATAATTTAGGTGCGTTGACAGTACCCTGAGGAACACCGGTGTCAGAGGTTACGATTTCTGACTTAACACCATTAATATTAACAAATTGTTTTCTATCACAAATGAAATTTAAAACTAAACGAACAATCGGACGGGGAAACTCCATATTCAACATTTTGTCTGCTAAGATATGGGGTTGTATGGTATTAAACGCAGACTGAAAATCAAAATACATAATACGTGCCGAGTGGCCTTTCTTTACATTATCTAGATGTTAATACAATTTATTTAATTTAAAATAAATCGCATCACTGGTACGACGGAGTGATCGGTAAGCAAATTGCAACGGGTCTAACACTTTTGCAGCATAAGGTTGCATAATTTTTAAAATAATACGTTCCAATATTTTCATCGCGACAGACGTGAGTGCAACGGGTCTCAAATCATTCATGCTGTTAATCTTAGGTTTCTTAGGTACCGGTATTATGCATGAAAGTTTCCAAATATCCGGAAACGCATGATAAGAAAGACACATATTGAAAATAAATGTAAATATACCATCAAGGTGAGGAGAGCAGATCTTAAGTACTCGTGGTGGGATTCTATCCGGCCCAGCAGCCTTCGATGAATTGAGTTTCATGAATTCGTTATGTACATCAGAAATGCTTATACTAAATTTGGGATCATCTTCAGTCACCCGACACAAGCTAAATAGAGCCTCTCTTTCTTTTTTAAAATCATGAACATTAAAACGGTTATAAAATTCATTTAACTCATTAACATATTGCACAGTAACATTCGGAATCGAGGTGGGTGTATTACCACCGTTTGTGTAACCACTCATAAGTTTAATACCCTGCCAAACTTGTTTCATATTATTAGACCTGAAGTTATGTTCAACTTTTTTCCTATAAATGTTCTTCTGTTTCATTATTTCAGATTTAATCTCTCTAGTCAATATTTTCATACGATTAGAGTCGCCCATCTTAAAGGCTTTACGTTTCTCACACAACAGTAATTTAACGCCTTTCGTGACCCATGGCTTGTTATTATATAGATCAGCGAGAGAGAGATAGATAGATCAGCGAGAGAGAGATAGATAGATCAGCGAGAGAGAGATAGATAAATCAGCGAGAGAGAGATAGATAGATCAGCGAGAGAGAGATAGATAGATCAGCGAGAGAGAGGTAGGTAGATCAGCGAGAGAGAGATAGGTAGATCAGCGAGAGAGAAATAGATAGATCAGCGAGAGAGAGATAGATAGATCAGCGAGAGAGAGATAGATATATCAGCGAGAGAGAGATAGATAGATCAGCGAGAGAGAGATAGATAGATCAGCGAGAGAGAGAGATAGATAGATAAGTGAGAGAGAGATAGATAGATCAGCGAGAGAGAGATAGATAGATCAGCGACAGAGAGATAGATAGATCAGCGACAGATATATAGATCAGCGACAGAGAGATAGATAGATCAGCGAGAGAGAGATAGATCAGCGAGAGAGAGATAGATCAGCGACAGAGAGATAGATCAGCGAGAGAGAGATAGATCGGCGAGAGAGATAGCTCGGCGAGAGAGAGAGATAGATCAGCAAGAAAGAGATATATCAGCGAGAAAGCACATCCACGTCAAACAGCGAAAATGGGACATTAAGTGTTCCGAGAGCCGTTTTCATTGTTTAAGTTAGCCGGAGCCTTTTTCGATTGGCTATAAATAGAAAGTTCCCGAGCATTTCGAGCGACGCGAGTTCGGACTTCCGTGTTTTATAGGCTGTCTAAATTTCCCTTTTAACGGGTTTATATTAAATTATATTGTTGTTTGATTTATTTCTGTTTATTAAGAAAATTTATATTAAACAAAAACCACAACAATAGCAATTTTAGTTGATTATGGATTAATTGATTTGAATTGTAAGATAAACGTCTAAGCCAAGTGCAAACGTAAACAAAGTGAGTCATACGGCGAAAACAAAAAAGTGAAAACTAACTAATCTGTTAAAATAGCTAACATTAATTTGCAATTTTTAAATGAAATTCTGAAAATGCTATAATATAGTCTTATATGCATTTTCAAAGATTTCCAAATATAAGCTTGGAGTTATTTTTCAAACAAATTCTATAAGGAGTTGAAGATAGTGTATTTTGAGCGAAAGTGCGGTGCGCGTAGGCCTAGGAAGACGCGGCAGGGCTGGAATACTCGTTTCCTTAGGCGACGAGAACGTCGGAAGATGCGCTCTATCACTGGGCTCTCGATTTTAGTTCTTGTTAAGTGGATGATGCAGAATCTTATAAAATGGGCTTATAAATTTTAAAATAAAGTGCTGAACTTTCATTTTTCTTAAAATTATGAAGATTGGTGTGAAGTGAGGACTGTATCTGCATGCCTGAACGGTTGACTTGGTAAAATACTGAAAATTCAGTAAATTAGTTAGGCCTAGCTAGGCTAATTAATGTACAGTATATAATGTCATTATTTTTATGAATAGAGCTAAACCTACTAGTAGGCTTACAAGTAATCTCATAATAAATCTTTTAATGTCACCTGTCACTAACATATGATTGATTTAAGTACAGTATATGCTGAAAATGTTTACTTTTTATCGGAGCTAAAATGAAATTTCATGATTCCCTGCTTTTTATTATAATAATGGAGCAATAAATGAAATACAAATACACACCAATTAACATTTTAACTTTTAATATTATCACAAATTTCACCTTAAAAATTAGACAACAAGTTTTCTACATCAAATTAGCTAACATCTTTTGTACTAAGCCTAATCTTCAAAAGATTTTCTATTACTGTAGTAGGCCTATTACCATTATTTATTTGCCGATTTGAAATGTACATTTAAACTTTATTAAACTACTGCACAACAACCAACTCCCACTTGAACCTTTAAATAAGTAAATTAGGATAAGTTAAAGTTTTTAAAAAATAAAATGTCGTTTTGGCAATACATCTATAGATATCCATTATTACAGTATTAATAGTGTTTTTTCACATTATATGCCAGAGGTAAATTAATATGACTCATAAGAAATTGTTGTTGATTTAATGCTATTTGTATTGAAGTATGTAGAACAATCCTCTGTGGTCTGTAAAAAAAAAACAACATTCAATTAATAATAATCATTATTTAATTATATTTGTATATTTTACTTATTTTCTTAGGCCTATAAACAATGCGCGCCCGACAATGAACACGCGCCAATAATGCACGCACTACCCCACTATTATAGGCTAAAGCCTGGCTCTCCTACTGTACTACAGGCCTAGACTATATTGATTTATAAATAAAACAAAGAGGCTTTGTAGAGTTTTATGATAAAAAACAGCTTTCTTATATAGTATATGTTGCCCTTATTAATTTACAAAACCACATTTTTTATCTTATGGCGTAAAAAATGATTTTAGCTACAACCATTTCAACCATTTTCAATAGTGAAATACCCAAGAAGGCACATGTTTAAGCAGCCATTAAAAAACAAAAAAAATAACCCCAACGAGATTTTTTATTAACTACTATTGAAAAATCAAATATTCAGAAACTATAAAACCCACCTTCTCAAAAAATTGCGTTGTTTTATTACAGCCTCAACAAATTAGACGAAATTTTAACATTCGAATATCCTAAAATTGTTTAAAAAACATCGGTGTAATTCACCCTTGTTTCACACAAATATAATGGGTTCGTCGATTAAAAAACAATATCACGTGGTTCGTAGATGCCTTGTCAAAGGTTTTCATAAATTATTCATTAGTAAATAAAACCAAAAGTTCCAATTGGCCAGTTTTCACAAACCTAAGATTTACTTTTCAAAACAAAGTTGCTTCCGGGTAATTGTCCACGCTGTCTCGTGTGCAAAAACGATTCGCTGCCGATAGAGGGCTCACTATTTTTTGTCCCTGGTGAATCGAGTGTGAAAGAGACAGATAGATCAGCGAGAGAGAGATAGATCAGCGAGAGAGAGATAGATCAGCGAGGGAGAGAGAGATAGATCGGCGAGAGAGAGATAGATCAGAGAGAGAGAGAGAGAGAGAAAGATCAGCGAGAGAGAGATAGATCAGCGAGAAAGAGATAGATCAGCGAGAGAGAGATAGATCAGCGAGAGAGAGATAGATCAACGAGAGTGAGATAGATCAGCGAGAGAAAGATAGATCAGCGAGAGAGATAGATCAGCGAGAGAGGGATAGATCAGCGAGAGAGAGATAGATAAGCGAGAGAGAGATAGATCAGCGAGAGAGAGATAGATCAGCGCGAGAGAGATAGGTCAGCGAGAGAGAGAGAAATCAGTGACAGAGAGATAGATCAGCGACAGATAGATAGATCAGCGAGAGAGATAGATCAGCGAGAGAGAGATAGATCAGCGAGAGAGAGATAGATCAGCGAGAGAGAGATAGATCAGCGAGAGTGAGATAGATCAGCGAGAGAGAGATAGATCATCGAGAGAGATAGATCAGCGAGAGAAAGATAGATCAGCGAGAGAGAGATAGATCAGCGAGAGAGAGATAGATCAGCGAGAGAGAGAGAGACCAGCGACAGAGAGATAGAACCGCGACAGAGAGATAGATCAGCGAGAGAGATAGATCAGCGAGAGAGATATAGATCAGCGACAGAGAGAGATAGATAGATCAGCGAGAGAGATAGATCAGCGAGAGAGAGATAGGTAGAACATCGAGAGAGAGATAGATCAGCGAGAGAGAGATAGATAGATCAGCGAGAGAGAGATAGATAGATCAGCGAGAGAGATAGATAGATCAGCGATAGAGAGATAGATCAGCGAGAGAGATAGATAGATCAGCGAGAGAAAGATAGATCAGCGAGAGAGAGATAGATAGATCAGCGAGAGAGAGATAGATCAGCGAGAGAGAGAGAGATAGATCAGCGAGAGAGAGATAGATCAAGGAGAGAGAGATAGATCAGTGAGAGAGAGAGATAGATCAGCGAGAGAGAGATAGATCAGCGAGAGAGATAGATCAGCGAGAGAGAGAGATAGATCAGCGAGAGAGAGAGAGATCAGCGAGGGAGAGAGAGATAGATCAGCGAGAGAGAGATAGATCAGCGAGAGAGAGAGATAGATAGATCAGCGAGAGAGAGATAGATAGATCAGCGAGAGAGATAGATAGATCAGCGAGAGAGAGATAGATAGATCAGCGAGAGAGAGATAGATAGATCAGCGAGAGAGAGAGATAGATCAGAGAGAGATAGATAGATCAGCGAGAGAGAGAGATAGATAGATCAGCGAGAGAGAGATAGATAGATCAGCGAGAGAGAGATAGATCAGCGAGAGATAGATAGATCAGCAAGAGAGAGATAGATCAGCGAGAGAGAGATAGATCAGCGAGAGAGAGAGATAGATCAGCGAGAGAGAGATAGATCAGTGAGAGAGAGATAGATAGATCAGCGAGAGAGAGATAGATAGATCAGCGAGAGAGAGAGAGATAGATAGATCAGCGAGAGAGAGAGAGAGAGATAGATCAGTAAGAGAGAGAGATAGATCAGCGAGAGAGATAGATCAGCGATAGAGAGATAGATCAGCGAGAGATAGATAGATCAGCGAGAGAGAGATAGGTCAGCGAGAGAGAGAGATAGATCAGCGAGAGAGAGATAGATCAGCGAGAGAGAGATAGATCAGCGAGAGAGAGATAGATCAGCGAGAGAGAGATAGATCAGCGAGAGAGAGATAGATCAGCGAGAGAGAGAGATAGATCAGCGAGAGAGAGAGATAGATCAGCTAGAGAGAGTAAATTTTCGCCATTTTTCGAAAAAAAATTTTATGGTCCCCAGCAGGAAAATTTTTCGAAAAATTGCTAAATTTCGACCCTTTTATTTTTTGACATAACTAGTTACTATGGCTCTATAAGATGATGTTAACACAATATATTTGCATAAATGGCAATATTATAGCATAATTATAGAATTTTAAAAATTGGAAATTTTGGCCCTTTTACAAAAAAATTCCTATAGTCCCCCAGAGGGAAATTTTCGAAAATTTGCAAAATTTTCACCCTCTTATTTTTTGACATAACTAGTTACGATGGCTCTATAAGATGATGTTAACACAATATATGTCCATAAATGGCAAAATTTTAGCATAATTATTTAATTTTAAAAAGTGTAAAATTTTTGCCTTTTTCGACCCTTTTATATTTTGACATAAGTAGTTGCTATGGCTCTATAAGATGATGTCAGTACAATATTGCATAAATGGCAATAATTATAGCATAATTTGTGAATTTTAAAAAATGGAAATTTTATTCATTTTTCGAAAAAATTCCTATGGTCCCCCACACCCCCAAGGGAAATTTTCGCAAAAATGGCCAAAATTTAACCCTTTTATTTTTTGACATAACTAGTTACTATGGCTCTATAAGATGATGTTAGCACAATATATTTGCAAAAATGGCAATATTATAGCATAATTATTGAATTTTATAAAGTGGGAATTTTGGCCATTTTTCGACCCTTTTATTTTTTTGACATAACTAGTTGCTATGTCTCTATAAGATGATGTTATCACAATATATTTGGATAAATGGCAATATTATAGCATAATTTTCGAATTTTAGAAATTGGAAATTTTGTCCATTTTTCGAAAAAAAATACTATGATCCCCCGCAGGAAAATTATCGAAAAATGGCCAACTTTCAACCCTTTTATTTTTTGACATAATTCGTTATTATGGCTCTATAAGATGATGTTAGCACAATATATTTGTATAAATTGCAATATTATAGCATAATTTTCGAATTGTAGAAATTAGGAAATTTTGTCAATTTTTAGAAAAAATCTCTATGGTCTCCCGCAGGGAAATTTTCGCAAAAATGGCCAAATTTCGACCCTTTTATTTTTTGACATAACTCGTTACTATGTCTCTATAAGTTGATGTTAACACAATGTATGTGCATAAATGGCAATATTATAGCCTAATTATTGAATTTTAAAAGGTGGAAATTTTGGTTATTTTTTTGAAAAAATTCCTGTGGTCCCCCGCAGGAAAATTTTCGAAAAATGGCCAAATGTCGATCCTTTCATTTTTTGACATGATAACTAGTTACTAGCTCTATAAGATGATGTTAACACAATATATGTGCATAAATGGCAATATTATAGGCTAATTATTGAAGTTTAAAGGTGGAAATTTTGGTTATTTTTCGAAAAAATTCCTGTTGTCCCCCGCAGGAATATTTTCCAAAAATGTAAAAATTGCGACGCTTTCATTTTTTGACATAACTAGTTACTATGGCTCTATAAGATGATGTTTGCACAATATAGTTGCATAAATGGCAATATTATAGCATAATTTTCGAATTTTAAAAAGTGGAAATTTTGTCCATTTTTCGAAAAAAAATCCTATTGTCCCCCGCAGGGAAATTTTCGTAAAATGGCCAAATTTTGACCCTTTTATTTGATGACATAACTAGTTACTATGGCTCTATAAGATGATGTTAGCAAAATATATCTGTATAAATGGCAATATTATAGCCTAATTATTTAATTTTAAAAGGTGAAAATTTTGTTTATTTTTTGTTTGTTTTTCAAAAAACTTCCTATGATCCCCGCAGGAAAATTTTCGAAAAATTGGAAAATTTCGACCCTTTTATTTTTTTTACTATGGCTCTATAAGATGATGTTAGCACAATATATTTGCATAAATGGCAATATTATAGCATAATTTTCGAATTTTAGAAATTGGAAATTTAGTTCATTTTCGAAAAAAATCTTATGGTCCCCCGTAGGAAAATTTTCGAAAAATTGTCAAATTTCAACCCTTTTAATTTTTGATATAATTCGTTACTATGACTCTATAAGATGATGTTAGCAAAATATATCTGTATAAATGGAAATATTATAGCATATTTATTTTATTTTAAAAAGTGGAAAATGGTGCCATTTTTCGACCCTTTTATTTTTTTGACATAACTAGTGGCTATGTCTCTATAAGATGATGTTATCACAATATATTTGGATAAATGGCAATATTATAGCATAATTTTCGAATTTTAAAAATTGGAAATTTTGTCCATTTTTTGAAAAAAATACTATGGTCCCCCGCAGAAAAATTATCGAAAAATGGCCAACTTTCAACCCTTTTATTTTTTGACATAATTCGTTACTATGGCTCTATAAGATGATGTTAGCACAATATATTTGTATAAATTACAATATTATAGCACAATTTTCGAATTGTAGAAATTTGAAATTTTGTCAATTTTTCGAAAAAAATCTCTATGGAATTTCAGGGAAATTTTCGCAAAAATTGCCAAATTTCGACCCTTTTATTTTTTGACATAACTCGTTACTATGTCTGTATAAGAATATGTTAATACAATATATGTGCATAAATGGCAATATTATAGCCTAATTATTGAATTTTAAAAGGTGGAAATTTTGGTTATTTTTTTGAAAAAATTCCTGTGGTCCCCCGCAGGAAAATTTTCGAAAAATGGCCAAATGTCGATCCTTTCATTTTTTGACATGATAACTAGTTACTATGGCTCTATAAGATGATGTTAACACAATATGATAATGTGCATAAATGGCAATATTATAGCATAATTTTCGAATTTTAAAAAGTGGAAATTTTGTCCATTTTTCGAAAAAAATTCCTATTGTCCCCTGTTGAACCCACAAATGTAAAAACGCCCACAAATGTGAAAACAACCACAAATGTGAAAACGCATCACCCACAAATGTGAAAACAACCACAAATGTGAAAACGAATCAACCACAAATGTAATAAACAGCGCCCACAAATGTGAAAACGATCATCGCCCACAAATGTGATAACGCCCACAAATGTAAAAAAAAATGAGAATTTTTCGGCCACAAATGTAAAAAAAAAAATCAGATCAAATTTAATGGTAGACTCAAACAATTTTGATCGAGGTACTACATTATATCATGATTGTATTGAGTTGTTTCAATAATTGTTTGTTAACGATACGTCTGTTAGGGTCGTGGTTAACGCATTGGATTATTATAATTTGCTGCTCATGCGCGCAATATTTGCACGTTAACTCGTTTGTTTAATGAACGTAATAGTTCAAGACGATATTTTTTATTTGCTGCGCGCGTGCACGATACTTAAAGGTCAAGGCCATGTTATATCATTGTTGCTTCTACTGTGTGGTTGTTGGCTTACTATTATGTACGTATAGTTATAAGTCGATGTTCGATGTTTTTTTGAGCGTGCACACGATACAACAAGGTCAAGGTTAAATTGCTACTTGTATGTAGTGTGTGGTTATTAACTCGTTGGCTTACTGTTATGTACGTATAGTTCAAGTCGATGTTCGATTCGATGTTTTTGTGCACGTACACGATACCACAAGATCAAGGTCATATATACTATTGCTAATTAATTCTATTTCTTTAAATTGTCGAATATACGTTTGATAGTAAATCAGTTAAATTTTAATGCATTCAATAGGTAATATTATTCTCCGTATATCTTTATAATTATCCGCTAAAAATAGATATACAAATTAAACAATAAGCATCAGATTAAACCACGAATGTAAATAGTAGTATAGTAGGAAGTTTTGTCCATTAGTATAATTGTTATAGATTTCATAGTATGTTTTATAGAATACATGTTCGTGACAAGTTTGATGCTATCGTATCGTGTATTATGTTTGGTTGGATATTGGTGTTACGGTATTATTCTATGTTACAATTTGTTTATCGCTCTAAAATAAAGAAATATTCTTGTATTAGTTGGTCTTGCTCTAGCTCTTGTATTATTATCTTGTGGTTATAGTTTTGTAAAAAAATTGAACATTAGGAACTACTGCAATAACTGAACGACGAGTATAGCATTGATCTTGTAGTATCGTGTACACCGAGCATCGACTTGGAGCTATAATACGTACATAATACTAATATAGTAAGCCCAACTGCACTTCAAGCAGCAATGATATATGACCTTGTAGTATCGTGCACGCGCACAAAAAAAAAATCGAATCGACCATCGACTTGGAACTATACGTACATAACAATAAGCCAACGAGTTAACAACCACAAGTAGCAATATTATATATGACCTTGACCTTGTGGTATCGTGTACGTGCACAAAAACATCGAATCGAACATCGACTTGAACTATACGTACATAACAGTAAGCCAACGAGTTAATAACCACACACTACATACAAGTAGCAATTTAACCTTGACCTTGTTGTATCGTGTGCGCGCAAAAAAAAAATATCGAACATCGACTTATAACTATACGTACATAATAGTAAGCCAACAACGACACAGTAGAAGCAACAATGATATAACATGGCCTTGACCTTGAAGTATCGTGCACGCGCGCAGCAAATAACAAATATCGTCTTGAACTATTACGTTCATTAAACAAACGAGTTAACGTGCAAAAATCGCGCGCACGAGCAGCAAATGATAATAATCCAACGTGTTAACGACGACCCTAACAGACGTATCGTGAACAAACAACTCAATACAATCATGATATAATGTTTGTCTGAATCTAGCATTAAATTTGATCTGAATTTTTTTACATTTGTGGGCGAAAAAGTCTCTCTTGTTTTTACATTTGTGGGCGTTATCACATTTGTGGGCGATGATCATTTTCACATTTGTGGGCGCTGTTTTCACATTTGTGGTTGATGCGTTTTCACATTTGTGGTTGTGGTAGGTGATGCGTTTTCACATTTGTGATTGTTTTCACATTTGTGGGTGATGCGTTTTCACATCTGTGGTTGTTTTCACATTTGTTGGCGTTTTCACATTTGTGGGTTCAACATCCCCCGCAGGGAAATTTTCGGAAAATGGCCAAATTTCGACCCTTTTATTTGATGACATAACTAGTTACTATGGCTCTATAAGATGTTGTTAGCAAAATATATCTGTATAAATGGCAATATTATAGCCTAATTATTTAATTTTAAAAGGTGGAAATTTTGTTTATTTTTTGTTTGTTTTTCAAAAAACTTCCTATGATCCCCGCAGGAAAATTTTCGAAAAATTGAAAAATTTCGACCCTTTTATTTTTTTTACTATGGCTCTATAAGATGATGTTAGCACAATATATTTGCATAAATGGCAATATTATAGCATAATTTTCGAATTTTAGAAATTGGAAATTTAGTTCATTTTCGAAAAAATTCTTATGGTCCCCCGAAGGAAAATTTTCGAAAAATTGTCAAGTTTCAACCCTTTTAATTTTTGATATAATTCGTTACTATGACTCTATAAGATGATGTTAGCAAAATATATCTGTATAAATGGAAATATTATAGCATATTTATTTTATTTTAAAAAGTGGAAAATGGTGCCATTTTTCGACCCTTTTATTTTTTTGACATAACTAGTTGCTATGTCTCTATAAGATGATGTTATCACAATATATTTGGATAAATGGCAATATTATAGCATAATTTTCGAATTTTAGAAATTGGAAATTTTGTCCATTTTTCGAAAAAAATACTATGGTCCCCCGCAGGAAAATTATCGAAAAATGGCCAACTTTCAACCCTTTTATTTTTTGACATAATTCGTTACTATGGCTTTATAAGATGATGTTAGCACAATATATTTGTATAAATTACAATATTATAGCATAATTTTCGAATTGTAGAAATTGGAAATTTTGTCAATTTTTCGAAAAAATCTCTATGGTCCCCCGCAGGGAAATTTTCCAAAAAATTGCCAAATTTCGACCCTTTTATTTTTTGACATAACTCGTTACTATGTCTCTATAAGTTGATGTTAACACAATATATGTGCATAAATGGCAATATTATAGCCTAATTATTGAATTTTAAAAGGTGGAAATTTTGGTTATTTTTTTGAAAAAATTCCTGTGGTCCCCCGCAGGAAAATTTTCGAAAAATGGCCAAATGTCGATCCTTTCATTTTTTGACATGATAACTAGTTACTAGCTCTATAAGATGATGTTAACACAATATATGTGCATAAATGGCAATATTATACCCTAATTATTGAAGTTTAAAGGTGGAAATGTTGGTTATTTGTTTGAAAAAATTCCTGTGGTCCCCCGCAGGAATATTTTCCAAAAATGTCAAAATTGCGACGCTTTTATTTTTTGACATAACTAGTTACTATGGCTCTATAAGATGATGTTTGCACAATATATTTGCATAAATGGCAATATTATAGCATAATTTTCGAATTTTAAAAAGTGGAAATTTTGTCCATTTTTCGAAAAAAATTCCTATTGTCACCCGCAGGGAAATGTTCGCCCTTTTATTTGATGACATAACTAGTTACTATGGCTCTATAAGATGATGTTAGCAAAATATATCTGTATAAATGGCAATATTATAGCCTAATTATTTAATTTTAAAAGGTGGAAATTTTGTTTATTTTTGGTTTGTTTTTCAAAAAACTTCCTATGATCCCCACAGGAAAATTTTCGAAAGATTGCAAAATTTCGACCCTTTTATTTTTTTTACTATGGCTCTATAAGATGATGTTAGCACAATATATTTGCATAAATGGCAATATTATAGCATAATTTTCGAATTTTAGAAATTCGAAATTTAGTTCATTTTCGAAAAAATTCTTATGGTCCCCCGCAGGAAAATTTTCGAAAAATTGTCAAATTTCAACCCTTTTAATTTTTGATATAATTCGTTACTATGACTCTATAAGATGATGTTAGCAAAATATATCTGTATAAATGGAAATATTATAGCATATTTATTTTATTTTAAAAAGTGGAAAATGGTGCCATTTTTCGACCCTTTTATTTTTTTGACATAACTAGTTGCTATGTTTCTATAAGATGATGTTATCACAATATATTTGGATAAATGGCAATATTATAGCATAATTTTAGAATTTTAGAAATTGGAAATTTTGTCCATTTTTCGAAAAAATACTATGGTCCCCCGCAGGAAAATTATCGAAAAATGGCCAACTTTAAACCCTTTTATTTTTTGACATAATTCGTTACTATGGCTCTATAAGATGATGTTAGCACAATATATTTGTATAAATTACAATATTATAGCATAATTTTCGAATTGTAGAAATTGGAAATTTTGTCAATTTTTCGAAAAAATCTCTATGGTCCCCCGCAGGGAAATTTTCGCAAAAAAGGCCAAATTTCGACCCTTTTATTTTTTGACATAACTCGTTACTATGTCTCTATAAGTTGATGTTAACTCAATATAATTATGTGCATAAATGGCAATATTATAGCCTAATTATTGAATTTTAAAAGGTTGAAATTTTGGTTATTTTTTTGAAAAAATTCCTGTGGTCCCCCGCAGGAAAATTTTCGAAAAATGGCCAAATGTCGATCCTTTCATTTGTTGACATGATAACTAGTTACTATGGCTCTATAAGATGATGTTAACACAATATATGTGCATAAATGGCAAAATTATAGGCTAATTATTGAAGTTTAAAGGTTTAAATTTTGGTTATTTTTCGAAAAAATTCCTGTGGTCCCACGCAGGAATATTTTCCAAAAATGTCAAAATTGCGATGCTTTTATTTTTTGACATAACTAGTTACTATGGCTCTATAAGATGATGTTTGCACAATATATTTGCATAAATGGCAATATTATAGCATAATTTTCGAATTTTAAAAAGTGGAAATTTTTGCCATTTTTCAAAAAAATTCCTATAGTCCCCGCAGGAAATTTTTTCGAAAAATGGCCAAATTTCGACCCTTTTATTTTTTGACATAACTAGTAACTATGGCTCTATCAGATGATGTTAGTGCATAAATGGCAATATTATAACATAATTTTCGAAGTTTAGAATTTAAAAATATTGGCCATTTTTCGAAAAAATTCCTATGGTCCCCCGGAGGCGTACATAAGTTGGGGACCCCTCATGAAACGTCACAAAATAAACATGAATAATTCATCAGTTAAATTTTCTTGTTCCGCCGTGTGCACCCAAGCGTATAGCAACAAGAAGTGATTACACAAGTGCGGTACGATTCTAGGCCTATCTCCGCTGTTGTTGCGGCGTGCGATTTCATAGAAGAATAGCGGCGTTTTGTGTGGATTTTCGAAATAATCAGCCTTTAGTTTATGGTGTTTTTAATATAATTAATTACTATAGAATTACGTGTTAAAATTATAGTTTCTATTAATACTATTAGGCCTAATTATTAGGCAATCACGTGAATTGACTTTCCTAGGCCTACTGTAGAAAGTATCGTATCGCAGTTGTGTAATCACTTGTTGTTGCTATACGCTTGGGTGCAAAAACGGCAAAAATTCAAACCTTTTATTTTTGACATAACTAGTTACTATGGCTCTATAAGATGATGTTAACACAACATATGTCAATAAATGGCAATATTATAGTCTAATTATTGAATTTTGAAAGGTGGAAATTTTGGTCATTTTTCGAAAAAAAATTACTATGGTCCCCCGCAGGAAAATTTTTCGAAAAATGGCCAAATTTCGACCCATTTATTTTTTGACATAACTAGTTACTATGGCTCTATAAGATCATGTTAGCACAATATATTTGCATAAATGGCAATATTATAGCATAATTTTCGAATTTTAAAAAGTGGAAATTTTTGTTATTTTTCGAAAAAATTCCTATGGTCCCCCGTAGGGAAATTGTCGGAAAATGGCCAAATTTCGACACTTTTATTTTTTGCCATAACTAGTTACTATGGCTCTATAAGATGATGTTAACAAAATATATGTGCATAAATGGATATATTATAGCCTAATTATTGAATTTTAAATGGTAGACATTTTGGTTATTTTTCGAAAAAATTCCTGTCGTCCCCTGAAGGGAAATTTTCGGAAAATGGCCAAATTTCGACCCTTTTATTTTTTGACATAATTCGTTACTATGGCTCTATAAGATGATGTTAGCACAATATATTTGTATAAATTACAATATTATAGCATAATTTTCGAATTGTAGAAATTGGAAATTTTGTCAATTTTTCGAAAAAATCTCTATGGTCCCCCGCATGGAAATTTTCGCGAAAATGGCCAAATTTCGACCCTTTTATTTTTTGACATAACTCGTTACTATGTCTCTATAAGTTGATGTTAACTCAATATATGTGCATAAATGGCAATATTATAGCCTAATTATTGAATTTTAAAAGGTGGAAATTTTGGGGTTTTTTTTGAAAAAATTCCTGTGGTCCCCCGCAGGAAAATTTTCGAAAAATGGCCAAATGTCGATCCTTTCATTTTTTGACATGATAACTAGTTACTATGGCTCTATAAGATGATGTTAACACAATATATGTGCATAAATGGCAATATTATAGCCTAATTATTGAAGTTTAAAGGTGGACATTTTGGTTATTTTTCGAAAAAAATCCTGTGGTCCCACGCAGGAATATTTTCCAAAAATGTAAAAATTGCGACGCTTTTATTTTTTGACATAACTAGTTACTATGGCTCTATAAGATGATGTTTGCACAATATATTTGCATAAATGGCAATATTATAGCATAATTTTCGAATTTTAAAAAGTGGAAATTTTTGCCATTTTTCAAAAAAATTCCTATGGTCCCCGCAGGAATTTTTTTCGAAAAATGGCCAAATTTCGACCCTTTTATTTTTTGACATAACTAGTAACTATGGCTCTATCAGATGATGTAAGTGCATAAATGGCAATATTATAGCATAATTTTCGAAGTTTAGAAATTGAAAATTTTGGCCATTTTTCGAAAAAATTCCTATGGTCCCCCGGAGGCGATTTTTTTTTCGTACATAAGTTGGGGACCCCCTCATGAAACGTCACAAAATAAACATGAATAATTTATCAGTTAAATTTTCTTGTTCCGCCGTGTGCACCCAGGCGTATAGCAACAAGAAGTGATTACACAAGTGCGGTACGATTCTAGGCCTATCTCCGCTGTTGTTGCGGCGTGCGATTTCATAGAAGAATAGCGGCGTTTTGTGTGGATTGTCGAAATAATCAGCCTTTAGTTTATGGTGTTTTTAATATAATTTATTACTATAGAATTACGTGTTAAAATTATAGTTTCTATTAATACTATTAGGCTTAATTATTAGTCTCTAAACCCATGTCTATTCTAGTAGTAGCTGTGTGGGTGTGTGTGACGTGTGTGTTAGGTATGACCAAAGATAGTTACACTATCTTTAGTATGACACAATCCGAGTAATAAGTCAGCAAAATTAAACAATAAACATTACACAAAAATACATTTTTTATTCTCGTGGGTCAAATCTTCCCATCTCATGTGTTCATATACGCGCATTTTTAAAGTTCCTTTGAGTACATGCATTATTGTTTGATAATAAAATAGCAGAATTAAAAAAATACAGTACACAAATTATACACATTCTTTATTCTTGTGGGTCTAAGCTTTCTTTGGGCTATGTCCAATGAATTACTAGCTGTCGATTAGCCTCGACTCGACACATTTTGTGTGAAGAAGAGTGCGCGAAGGCAATCACGTGAATTGACTTTCCTAGGCCTACTGTAGAAAGTATCGTATCGCAGTTGTGTAATCACTTCTTGTTGCTATACGCTTGGGTGCAAAAACGGCAAAATTTCAAACCTTTTATTTTTAACATAACTAGTTACTATGGCTCTATAAGATGATGTTAACACAACATATGTCAATAAATGGCAATATTATAGTCTAATTATTGAATTTTGAAAGGTGGAAATTTGTGTCATTTTTCGAAAAAAAATTACTATGGTCCCACGCAGGAAAATTTTTCGAAAAATGGCCAAATTTCGACCCATTTATTTTTTGACATAACTAGTTACTATGGCTCTATAAGATCATGTTAGCACAATATATTTGCATAAATGGCAATATTATAGCATAATTTTCGAATTTTAAAAAGTGGAAATTTTTGTTATTTTTCGAAAAAATTCCTGTGGTCCCCCGTAGGGAAATTGTCGGAAAATGGCCAAATTTCGACACTTTTATTTTTTGACCTAACTAGTTACTATGGCTCTATAAGATGATGTTAACAAAATATATGTGCATAAATGGATATATTATAGCCTAATTATTGAATTTTAAATGGTAGACATTTTGGTTATTTTTCGAAAAAATTCCTGTCGTCCCCTGAAGGGAAATTTTCGGAAAATGGCCAAATTTCGACCCTTTTATTTTTGACATAACTAGTTATAAATCAGCGAGAGAGAGATAGATCAGCGAGAGACAGATAGATCAGCGAGAGAGAGAGATAGATCAGCGAGAGAGAGAGATAGATCAGCGAGAGAGAGATCGATCAGCGAGAGAGAGATAGATCAGCGAGAGAGAGATAGATCAGCGAGAGAGAGATAGATCAGCGAGAGAGAGATAGATCAGTGAGAGAGAGATAGATCAGCGAGAGAGAGATAGATCAGCGAGAGAGAGATAGATCAGCGAGAGAGAGAGATAGACCAGCGAGAAAGAGAGATAGATCAGCGAGAAAGGGATAGATCAGCGAGAGAGAGATAGATCAGCGAGAGAGAGATAGATCAGCTAGAGAGAGATAGATCAGCGAGAGAGAGATAGATCAGCGAGAGAGAGAGATAGATCAGCGAGAGAGAGATAGATCAGCAAGAGAGAGATAGATCAGCGAGAGAGAGATAGATCAGCGAGAGAGAGATAGATCAGCAAGAGAGAGATAGATCAGCGAGAGAGAGATAGATTAGTGAGAGAGAGATAGATCAGCGAGAGAGAGATAGATCAGCGAGAGAGAGAGAGACAGATCAGCGAGAGAGAGATAGATCAGCGAGAGAGATAGATCAGTTAGAGAGAGATAGATAGATCAGCGAGAGAGAGAGAGAGATAGATCAACGAGAGAGATAGATAGATCAGCGAGAGAGAGAGAGGTAGATCAGCGAGAGAGAGATAGATCAGCGAGAGAGAGATAGATCAGCGAGAGAGAGATAGATCAGCGAGAGAGAGATAGATCAGCGAGAAAGAGAGATAGATAGATCAGCGAGAGAGAGATAGATCAACGTTAGAGAGATAGATAGATCAGCGAGAGAGAGATAGATAGATCCGCGAGAGAGATAGATCAGCGAGAGAGAGATAGATAGATCAGCGAGAGAGAGATAGATCAGCGAGAGAGATAGATAGATCAGCGAGAGAGAGATAGATCAGCGAGAGAGAGATAGATTGATCAGCGAGAGAGATAGATCAGCGAGAGAGAGATAGATAGATCAGCGAGAGAGAGATAGATCAGCGAGAGAGAGAGATAGATAGATCAGCGAGAGAGAGAGATAGATAGATCAGCGAGAGAGAGATAGATCAGCGAGAGAGAGATAGATAGATCAGCGAGAGAGAGATAGATCAGCGAGAGAGAGATAGATCAGCGAGAGATAGATCAGCGAGAGAGAGATAGATAGATCAGCGAGAGAGAGATAGATCAGCGAGAGAGAGATAGATCAGCGAGAGAGAGATAGATCAGCGAGAGAGATATAGATCAGCGAAAGAGAGAGATAGATCAGCGAGAGAGAGATAGATCAGCGAGAGAGAGAGATAGATAGATCAGAGAGAGAGATAGATCAGCGAGAGAGAGAGATAGATAGATCAGCGAGAGAGAGAGAGATAGATCAGCGACAGAGAGATAGATAGATCAGCGAGAGAGAGATAGATCAGCGAGAGAGAGAGAGAGAGAGAAAGATCAGCGAGAGAGAGATAGATCAGCGAGAAAGATATAGATCAGCGAGAGAGAAATAGATCAGCGAGAGAGATAGATCAGCGAGAGTGAGATAGATCAGCGAGAGAGAGATAGATCAGCGAGAGAGATAGATCAGCGAGAGAGGGATAGATCAGCGAGAGAGAGATAGATAAGCGAGAGAGAGATAGATCAGCGAGAGAGATAGATCAGCGAGAGAGAGATAGATGAGCGAGAGAGAGATAGATCAGCGAGAGTGAGATAGATCAGCGAGAGAGAGATAGATCAGCGAGAGAGATAGATCAGCGAGAGAGAGATAGATCAGCGAGAGAGAGATAGATCAGCGAGAGAGATAGATCAGCGAGAGAGAGATAGATCAGCGAGAGAGAGAGAGAGAGATCAGCGACAGAGAGATAGAACAGCGACAGAGAGATAGATCAGCGAGAGAGATAGATCAGCGAGAGAGATATAGATCAGCGACAGAGAGATAGAAGGAGGAGATAGATCAGCGAGAGAGATAGGTAGAACATCGAGAGAGAGATAGATCAGCGAGAGAGAGATAGATAGATCAGCGAGAGAGAGATAGATAGATCAGCGAGAGAGATAGATAGATCAGCGATAGAGAGATAGATCAGCGAGAGAGATAGATAGATCAGCGAGAGAAAGATAGATCAGCGAGAGAGAGATAGATAGATCAGCGAGAGAGAGATAGATCAGCGGAGAGAGAGAGAGAGATAGATCAGCGAGAGAGAGATTGATCAACGAGAGAGAGATAGATCAGCGAGAGAGAGATAGATCAGCGAGAGAGAGATAGATCAGCGAGAGAGAGAGATAGATCAGCGAGAGAGAGAGAGAGATCAGCGAGGGAGAGAGAGATAGATCAGCGAGAGAGAGAGATAGATCAGCGAGAGAGAGATAGATCAGCGAGAAAGAGATAGATCAGCGAGAGAGAGATAGATCAGCGAGAGAGAGAGAGATAGATCAGCGAGAGAGAGAGAGATATCAGCGGGGGAGAGAGAGAGGGAGAGAGAGAGGAGGAGAGAGAGAGAGAGAGAGGAGAGAGAGAGAGGAGAGAGAGAGAGAGAGAGAGAGAGAGAGAGAGAGAGAGAGAGAGAGAGAGAGAGAGAGAGAGAGAGAGAGAGAGAGAGAGAGAGAAAGATCAGCGAGAGAGATAGATCAGCGAGAAAGATATAGATCAGCGAGAGAGAAATAGATCAGCGAGAGAGATAGATCAGCGAGAGTGAGATAGATCAGCGAGAGAGAGATAGATCAACGAGAGAGAGATAGATCAGCGAGAGAGGGATAGATCAGCGAGAGAGAGATAGATAAGCGAGAGAGAGATAGATCAGCGAGAGAGAGATAGATCAGCGAGAGAGATAGATCAGCGAGAGAGAGAGAAATCAGTGACAGAGGGATAGATCAGCGACAGATAGATAGATCAGCGAGAGAGATAGATCAGCGAGAGAGAGATAGATCAGCGAGAGAGATATAGATCAGCCAGAGAGAGATAGATCAGCGAGAGTGAGATAGATCAGCAAGAGAGAGATAGATCAGCGAGAGAGAGATAGATCAGCGTGAGAGAGATAGATCAGCGAGAGAGAGATAGATCAGCGAGAGAGAGATAGATCAGCGAGAGAGAGATAGTTCAGCGAGAGAGAGATAGATCAGCGAGAGAGAGAAAGATAGATCAGCGAGAAAGAGATAGATCAGCGAGAGAGAGATAGATCAGCGAGAGAGAGATAGATCAGCGAGAGAGAGAGAGATAGATCAGCGAGAGAGAGAGAGAGATATCAGCGGGGGAGAGAGAGAGGGAGAGAGAGAGGAGGAGAGAGAGAGAGAGAGAGAGAGGAAAGAGAGAGAGAGAGAGAGAGAGAGAGAGAGAGAGAGAGAGAGAGAGAGAGAGAGAGAGAGAGAGAGAGAGAGAGAGAGAGAGAGAGAAAGATCAGCGAGAGAGAGATAGATCAGCGAGAAAGATATAGATCAGCGAGAGAGAAATAGATCAGCGAGAGAGATAGATCAGCGAGAGTGAGATAGATCAGCGAGAGAGAGATAGATCAGCGAGAGAGATAGATCAGCGAGAGAGGGATAGATCAGCGAGAAAGAGATAGATAAGCGAGAGAGAGATAGATCAGCGAGAGAGAGATATATCAGCGAGAGAGATAGATCAGCGAGAGAGAGAGAAATCAGTGACAGAAGGATAGATCAGCGACAGATAGATAGATCAGCGAGAGAGATAGATCAGCGAGAGAGAGATAGATCAGCGAGAGAGATATAGATCAGCGAGAGAGAGATAGATCAGCGAGAGTGAGATAGATTAGCAAGAGAGAGATAGATCAGCGAGAGAGATAGATCAGCGAGAGAGAGATAGATCAGCGAGAGAGAGATAGATCAGCGAGAGAGAGATAGATCAGCGAGAGAGAGGTAGATCAGCGAGAGAGAGAGAGAGAGAGATCAGCGACAGAGAGATAGAACAGCGACAGAGAGATAGATCAGCGAGAGAGATAGATCAGCGAGAGAGATATAGATCAGCGACAGAGAGAGATAGATAGATCAGCGAGAGAGATAGATCAGCGAGAGAGAGATAGGTAGAACATCGAGAGAGAGAGATAGATCAGCGAGAGAGAGATAGATAGATCAGCGAGAGAGATAGATAGATCAGCGATAAAGAGATAGATCAGCGAGAGAGATAGATAGATCAGCGAGAGAAAGATAGATCAGCGAGAGAGAGATAGATAGATCAGCGAGAGAGAGATAGATCAGCGAGAGAGAGAGAGATAGATCAGCGAGAGAGATAGATCATCGAGAGAGAGATAGATCCGCGAGAGAGAGATAGATCTGCGAGAGAGAGATAGATCAGCAAGAGAGAGATAGATCAGCGAGAGAGAGATAGATCAGCGAGAGAGAGAGAGATCAGCGATAGAGAGATAGAACAGCGACAGAGAGATAGATCAGCGAGAGAGATATAGATCAGCGACAGAGAGAGATAGATAGATCAGCGAGAGAGATAGATCAGCGAGAGAGAGATAGGTAGAACATCGAGAGAGAGATAGATCAGCGAGAGAGAGATAGATAGATCAGCGAGAGAGAGATAGATAGATCAGCGAGAGAGATAGATAGATAAGCGATAGAGAGATAGATCAGCGAGAGAGATAGATAGATCAGCGAGAGAAAGATAGACCAGCGAGAGAGAGATAGATAGATCAGCGAGAGAGAGATAGATCCGCGAGAGAGAGAGATAGATCAGCGAGAGAGAGATAGATCAACGAGATAGAGAGATAGATCAACGAGAGAGAGATAGATCAGCGAGAGAGAGATAGATCAGCGAGAGAGAGATAGATCAGCGAGAAAGAGATAGATCAGCGAGAGAGAGATAGATCAGCGAGAGAGAGATAGAGAGAGAGAGAGAGAGAGAGAGAGAGAGAGAGAGAGATCAGCGAGAGAGAGATAAATCAGCGAGAAAGAGATAGATCAGCGAGAGAGAGATAGATCAGCGAGAAAGAGATAGATCAGCTAGAGTGAGATAGATCAGCGAGAGAGAGATAGATCAGCGAGAGAGATAGATCAGCGAGAGAGAGATAGATCAGCGAGAAAGAGATAGATCAGCGAGAGAGAGATAGATCAGCGAGAGAGAGATAGATCAGCGACAGATAGAGAGATCAGCGACAGAGAAAAAGATCAGCGAGAGAGATAGATCAGCGAGAGAGATATAGATCAGCGAGAGAGAGATAGATAGATCAGCGAGAGAGATAGATCAGCGAGAGAGAGATATATAGAACATCGAGAGAGAGATAGATCAGCGAGAGAGAGATAGATAGATCAGCGAGAGAGAGATAGATAGATCAGCGAGAGAGATAGATAGATCAGCGAGAGAGAGATAGATCAGCGAGAGAGATAGATAGATCAGCGAGAGAAAGATAGATCAGCGAGAGAGAGATAGATAGATCAGCGAGAGACAGATAGATCAGCGAGAGAGAGAGATAGATCAGCGAGAGAGAGATAGATCAACGAGAGAGAGAGATAGATCAGTGAGAGAGAGATAGATCAGCGAGAGAGAGATAGATCAGCGAGAGAGAGATAGATCAGCGAGAAAGAGATAGATCAGCGAGAGAGAGATAGATCAGCGAGAGAGAGATAGAGAGAGAGAGAGAGAGAGAGAGAGAGAGAGAGAGAGATATCAGCGAGAGAGAGATAAATCAGCGAGAAAGAGATAGATCAGCGAGAGAGAGATAGATCAGCGAGAAAGAGATAGATCAGCTAGAGTGAGATAGATCAGCGAGAGAGAGAGATAGATCAGCGAGAGAGATAGATCAACGAGAGAGAGATAGTTCAGCGAGAGAGAGATAGATCAGCGAGAGAGAGAAAGATAGATCAGCGAGAAAGAGATAGATCAGCGAGAGAGAGATAGATCAGCGAGAGAGAGATAGATCAGCGAGAGAGAGAGAGATAGATCAGCGAGAGAGAGAGAGAGATATCAGCGGGGGAGAGAGAGAGGGAGAGAGAGAGGAGGAGAGAGAGAGAGAGAGAGAGAGGAAAGAGAGAGAGAGAGAGAGAGAGAGAGAGAGAGAGAGAGAGAGAGAGAGAGAGAGAGAGAGAGAGAGAGAGAGAAAGATCAGCGAGAGAGAGATAGATCAGCGAGAAAGATATAGATCAGCGAGAGAGAAATAGATCAGCGAGAGAGATAGATCAGCGAGAGTGAGATAGATCAGCGAGAGAGAGATAGATCAGCGAGAGAGATAGATCAGCGAGAGAGGGATAGATCAGCGAGAAAGAGATAGATAAGCGAGAGAGAGATAGATCAGCGAGAGAGAGATATATCAGCGAGAGAGATAGATCAGCGAGAGAGAGAGAAATCAGTGACAGAAGGATAGATCAGCGACAGATAGATAGATCAGCGAGAGAGATAGATCAGCGAGAGAGAGATAGATCAGCGAGAGAGATATAGATCAGCGAGAGAGAGATAGATCAGCGAGAGTGAGATAGATTAGCAAGAGAGAGATAGATCAGCGAGAGAGATAGATCAGCGAGAGAGAGATAGATCAGCGAGAGAGAGATAGATCAGCGAGAGAGAGATAGATCAGCGAGAGAGAGGTAGATCAGCGAGAGAGAGAGAGAGAGAGATCAGCGACAGAGAGATAGAACAGCGACAGAGAGATAGATCAGCGAGAGAGATAGATCAGCGAGAGAGATATAGATCAGCGACAGAGAGAGATAGATAGATCAGCGAGAGAGATAGATCAGCGAGAGAGAGATAGGTAGAACATCGAGAGAGAGAGATAGATCAGCGAGAGAGAGATAGATAGATCAGCGAGAGAGATAGATAGATCAGCGATAAAGAGATAGATCAGCGAGAGAGATAGATAGATCAGCGAGAGAAAGATAGATCAGCGAGAGAGAGATAGATAGATCAGCGAGAGAGAGATAGATCAGCGAGAGAGAGAGAGATAGATCAGCGAGAGAGATAGATCATCGAGAGAGAGATAGATCCGCGAGAGAGAGATAGATCTGCGAGAGAGAGATAGATCAGCAAGAGAGAGATAGATCAGCGAGAGAGAGATAGATCAGCGAGAGAGAGAGAGATCAGCGATAGAGAGATAGAACAGCGACAGAGAGATAGATCAGCGAGAGAGATATAGATCAGCGACAGAGAGAGATAGATAGATCAGCGAGAGAGATAGATCAGCGAGAGAGAGATAGGTAGAACATCGAGAGAGAGATAGATCAGCGAGAGAGAGATAGATAGATCAGCGAGAGAGAGATAGATAGATCAGCGAGAGAGATAGATAGATAAGCGATAGAGAGATAGATCAGCGAGAGAGATAGATAGATCAGCGAGAGAAAGATAGACCAGCGAGAGAGAGATAGATAGATCAGCGAGAGAGAGATAGATCCGCGAGAGAGAGAGATAGATCAGCGAGAGAGAGATAGATCAACGAGATAGAGAGATAGATCAACGAGAGAGAGATAGATCAGCGAGAGAGAGATAGATCAGCGAGAGAGAGATAGATCAGCGAGAAAGAGATAGATCAGCGAGAGAGAGATAGATCAGCGAGAGAGAGATAGAGAGAGAGAGAGAGAGAGAGAGAGAGAGAGAGAGAGAGAGAGAGAGATCAGCGAGAGAGAGATAAATCAGCGAGAAAGAGATAGATCAGCGAGAGAGAGATAGATCAGCGAGAAAGAGATAGATCAGCTAGAGTGAGATAGATCAGCGAGAGAGAGATAGATCAGCGAGAGAGATAGATCAGCGAGAGAGAGATAGATCAGCGAGAAAGAGATAGATCAGCGAGAGAGAGATAGATCAGCGAGAGAGAGATAGATCAGCGACAGATAGAGAGATCAGCGACAGAGAAAAAGATCAGCGAGAGAGATAGATCAGCGAGAGAGATATAGATCAGCGAGAGAGAGATAGATAGATCAGCGAGAGAGATAGATCAGCGAGAGAGAGATATATAGAACATCGAGAGAGAGATAGATCAGCGAGAGAGAGATAGATAGATCAGCGAGAGAGAGATAGATAGATCAGCGAGAGAGATAGATAGATCAGCGAGAGAGAGATAGATCAGCGAGAGAGATAGATAGATCAGCGAGAGAAAGATAGATCAGCGAGAGAGAGATAGATAGATCAGCGAGAGACAGATAGATCAGCGAGAGAGAGAGATAGATCAGCGAGAGAGAGATAGATCAACGAGAGAGAGAGATAGATCAGTGAGAGAGAGATAGATCAGCGAGAGAGAGATAGATCAGCGAGAGAGAGATAGATCAGCGAGAAAGAGATAGATCAGCGAGAGAGAGATAGATCAGCGAGAGAGAGATAGAGAGAGAGAGAGAGAGAGAGAGAGAGAGAGAGAGAGATATCAGCGAGAGAGAGATAAATCAGCGAGAAAGAGATAGATCAGCGAGAGAGAGATAGATCAGCGAGAAAGAGATAGATCAGCTAGAGTGAGATAGATCAGCGAGAGAGAGAGATAGATCAGCGAGAGAGATAGATCAGCGAGAGAGAGATAGATCAGCGAGAGAGAGATAGATCAGCGAGAGAGATAGATCAGCGAGAGAGAGATAGATCAGCGACAGATAGAGAGATCAGCGACAGAGAAATAGATCAGCGAGAGAGATAGATCAGCGAGAGAGATATAGATCAGCGAGAGAGAGATAGATAAGATAGATCAGCGAGAGAGAGATATATAGAACATCGAGAGAGAGATAGATCAGCGAGAGAGAGATAGATAGATCAGCGAGAGAGAGATAGATAGATCAGCGAGAGAGATAGATAGATCAGCGAGAGAGAGATAGATCAGCGAGAGAGATAGATAGATCAGCGAGAGAAAGATAGATCAGCGAGAGAGAGATAGATAGATCAGCGAGAGAGAGATAGATCAGCGAGAGGCAGATAGATCAGCGAGAGAGAGATAGATCAGCGAGAGAGAGATAGATAGATCAGCGAGAGAGATAGATCAACGAGAGAGAGATAGATCCGCGAGAGAGAGAGATAGATCAGCGAGAGAGAGAGATAGATCAGCGAGAGAGAGATAGATCAGCGAGAGTGAGATAGATCAGCAAGAGAGAAATAGATCAGCGAGAGAGATAGATCAGCGAGAGAGAGATAGATCAGCGAGAGAGAGATAGATCAGCGAGAGAGAGGTAGATCAGCGAGAGAGAGAGAGAGAGAGATCAGCGACAGAGAGATAGAACAGCGACAGAGAGATAGATCAGCGAGAGAGATAGATCAGCGAGAGAGATATAGATCAGCGACAGAGAGAGATAGATAGATCAGCGAGAGAGATAGATCAGCGAGAGAGAGTTAGGTAGAACATCGAGAGAGAGATAGATCAGCGAGAGAGAGATAGATAGATCAGCGAGAGAGATAGATAGATCAGCGATAGAGAGATAGATCAGCGAGAGAGATAGATAGATCAGCGAGAGAAAGATAGATCAGCGAGAGAGAGATAGATAGATCAGCGAGAGAGAGATAGATCAGCGAGAGAGAGAGAGAGATAGATCAGCGAGAGAGATAGATCAACGAGAGAGAGATAGATCTGCGAGAGAGAGATAGATCAGCGAGAGAGAGATAGATCAGCGAGAGAGAGATAGATCAGCGAGAGAGAGATAGATCAGCGAGAGAGAGAGATCAGCGATAGAGAGATAGAACAGCAACAGAGAGATAGATCAGCGAGAGAGATATAGATCAGCGACAGAGAGAGATAGATAGATCAGCGAGAGAGATAGATCAGCGAGAGAGAGATAGGTAGAACATCGAGAGAGAGATAGATCAGCGAGAGAGAGATAGATAGATCAGCGAGAGAGAGATAGATAGATCAGCGAGAGAGATAGATAGATAAGCGATAGAGAGATAGATCAGCGAGAGAGATAGATAGATCAGCGAGAGAAAGATAGACCAGCGAGAGAGAGATAGATAGATCAGCGAGAGAGATAGATCAGCGAGAGAGAGAGAGATAGATCAGTGAGAGAGAGATAGATCAACGAGAGAGAGAGATAGCTCAGCGAGAGAGAGATAGATCAGCGAGAGAGAGATAGATCAGCGAGAGAGAGATAGATCAGCGAGAAAGAGATAGATCAGCGAGAGAAAGATAGATCAGCGAGAGAGAGATAGAGAGAGAGAGAGAGAGAGAGAGAGAGAGAGAGAGAGAGAGAGAGAGAGAGAGAGAGAGAGAGAGAGAGAGAGAGATCAGCGAGAGAGAGAGATAGATCAGAGAGAGAGATAGATCAGCGAGAGAGAGATAGATCAGCGAGAGAGAGATAGATCAGCGAGAGAGAGATAGATCAGCGAGAGAGATAGATAGATCAGCGAGAGAGAGATAGATCAGCGAGAGAGAGATAGATCAGCGAGAGAAAGATAGATCAGCGAGAGAGAGAGATAGATCAGCGAGAAAGAGATAGATCAGCGAGAGAGAGATAGATCAGCGAGAGAGAGATATATAGATCAGCGTGAGAGAGATAGATAGATCAGCGAGAGAGAGATAGATAGATCAGCGAGAGAGAGATAGATAGATCAGCGAGAGAGAGATAGATCAGCGAGAGAGAGAGATAGATCAGCGAGAGAGAGATAGATCACCGAGAAAGAGATAGATCAGCGAGAGAGAGAGAGAGAGATAGATCAGCGAGAAAAATAGATCAGCGAGAGAGAGATAAATAGATCAGCGAGAGAGAGATAGATAGATCAGCGAGAGAGAGATAGATCAGCGAGAGAGAGAGATAGATAGATTAGCGACAGAGAGATACATAGATCAGCGAGAGAGATAGATCAGCGAGAGAAAGATAGATCAGCGAGAGAGAGATAGATCAGCGAGAGAGATAGATCAGCGAGAGAGAGAGAGAGAGATCAGCGACAGAGAGATAGAACAGCGACAGAGAGATAGATCAGCGAGAGAGATAGATCAGCGAGAGAGATATAGATCAGCGACAGAGAGAGATAGATAGATCAGCGAGAGAGATAGATCAGCGAGAGAGAGATAGGTAGAACATCGAGAGAGAGATAGATAGATCAGCGAGAGAGATAGATAGATCAGCGATAGAGAGATAGATCAGCGAGAGAGATAGATAGATCAGCGAGAGATAGATAGATCAGCGAGAGAGAGATAGATCAGCGAGAGAGAGATAGATCAGCGAGAGAGAGAGAGATAGATCAGTGAGAGAGATAGATCAACGAGAGAGAGATAGATCCGCGAGAGAGAGATAGATCAGCGAGAGAGAGATAGATCAGCGAGAGAGAGATAGATCAGCGAGAGAGAGATAGATCAGCGAGAGAGAGAGAGATCAGCGATAGAGAGATAGAACAGCGACAGAGAGATAGATCAGCGAGAGAGATATAGATCAGCGACAGAGAGAGATAGATAGATCAGCGAGAGAGATAGATCAGCGAGAGAGAGATAGGTAGAACATCGAGAGAGAGATAGATCAGCGAGAGAGAGATAGATAGATCAGCGAGAGAGAGATAGATAGATCACGGCAGTTTCCAGCGAGACAAAAAGTGGTGAGCCCTCTATAGTTTCGATGCTCGCTTTTTCTTATTTTATGTTATAGAGGGCGCTAGTTTAAATACCCGGAAGACTATTTTTACTACCCTGGTAAAAGAGAGGGAATAAACTGACCAATAGACAGTGTTATAATTGAAAATTTAATGAATATTCATGTTATATTCGAAGAAGAAGGCGTGTAATTGATATTCGAAGCCAGCGGTCACTCCGTTTCTCAAGACTTCACGAGATATGAGTATTGAAATCTTACGTCTATTTTGCGACAAAAAACAGTAAAAAATAGCAGTTTAATTACAGGGTAATGGTGAGGTTATATATTTTTTTTGCAATTTACATAAACATCGGCGCCTAGTCGATGTGAAAATTCAAAAACTTGATAAACAATATTTAAAAAATCTCGCTGACGTCTAATCCAGTTTAATAATTATATACACAGAAAGTCGGGGCCCATTTGCCTGTTTTGCACACGTGGGTGTGCTGCTAAAGGCCTAGGCCTAACAAAGGTTTGTCACCTAGTACTAGGTTTAAGCCACGAAAAATAAATACTGTATAGGCCTAGGCCTAGAATAATATACTCTTAGTAGGCCTAGCCCAAGTATATGTCGTTAAGAGGGGAAATCAGCAGGGCCAGGCTTTAGTAACAGCTCTATCTAGCTAGGCTAGGCCTAATTTTTTAATATGGTACCATCAAGACATAGGTAGGCCTAGGAGGATAGGTATACTTACTAACTAGCTTTCATGAGGGCCTAATTTATTCTACAGTAGAAAATGTGAAAATATCATAGTCTATCTTCCTATGGCTTGAATATTACTAAACTATGGCAGCAACAGCATTGCATTTGTAGAATAAAAAATAAAATTTTGATTTTAATTTTGACAGTATAGTCCTAATTATAATATAATATTTCATCATGTATTTCAATCGCTAGTCCACCATTTTTTTAAATAATGATGATAAATATTTATAATTCAAAAATTGTACTACAGGTTCCAAAAATACCACCAACACAAACAAGTACGACTACTTTATTGATGCAAGTGTGGTTCATAAGAGAATCCATAATAAAGAAGAAGATGGCACTCCGTCAGATTTATCAGTAAGCCTATATTTTCTTTTATTTCGTATTCATTGTCGTGTACTTTATTCTTCTTTTTCTGAAAAATATAAACAGGTTTATTTAATTTTTGGTGAGCAGGGAGCTAAAAAGCACAAATAGTGTAATCAATAAAGTGTAAATTGTTACCAATTTTTCTTCTTTTGGGTTCAACTATTTCTTCTATTATGCATGGCTGAGTGGTAATTGCATGTGACCGCATCATGGATGTTAACTGTCCAAGTCTGTCATGCATCCCAGCAACTGTTCTTTTCCTTTTATTAAGCGCGGCGTGAATAGACTCCCCACCTTGCTCGCTAACCAGTCCCAGACCAAATCTCCAAGCCTTTAATTGGGGAATGACATGTTCCTCGAGCATATGTAATTTTGGAGATATACTTTTGTTGGTTTTTCGATATTCCTCCATAAAGTCTTTTATGGCTTTATCTGAATTTTTTTTGTAGAAGAGAAAAGAAACAGTTGCAGTGTGTTGTAGGAAAAGAAACAATGGCATGTCTAAGGAATACCTTGAAAGGTAAGCATAATTACATTACCATTTCCTTGAATATCAACATCTGTGACAGGTTTTGAATGATTCAAGTTATTGTGAACCCTAGAAAATTTTGAAAGGAGTGCATCGTACTTGGTGACCAATTCTTTTACTCTTTTGTCAATTAGCTGAATTTTTCCGATAGGAATCTCAGCTTCTTGAATTTTCATTTCATGTAGTGGAGCATTCACTAGTTCATTCCTAACATGGTCCTATTAAAAACAAATATACATTTTAAAAACTACAATTTTAATAATTAACAGTTGAAACAATATCAATTAAAAGAATAGTTAATTTACCTGACAACATTTATGAACATGGTTACCAATAAATGATTTACCATGATAGGCTTGCCGTTGGATGCGATTTTTTTGTAGCACACGCTCCAGTGATGTGACAATTGGACCCGTTCCAAATGGAAGCCCATTTTCCATGCATTTTGTCTGTAAAATAAAATATAATACAAGTTTTGTCTTTAGAGTATGTGTCTGGCAAGACGCATCTATGTCATTTATTGTTTGAGTAACTTACCAGTGACTCAATCTCTTCTCTCAATCTGACTATCTTTCCCACATTGGTAATGATGCTACCATCAACACTTCCTTTAAGATAGATTAATGGCATTGCATCCTCCATCTCAGTCAACTTTAATTTCTTTTCTTCAATCTTTTCTTTGATATCAATTTGTGTTTGGATCTGATGTTGAATTATTTTATCAAACTTTGATTCAGAAGTGTCATCAAGTTCTCCATTTTTCCTTAGGGAATATATGAGGCAATCTATGCTGTGCGCCTCCGTCTCAAGCATATCAAAGAGCTTCTTGAATATGCCCAATGACAAGTGCAGGCTAGGAACAGACACCTAAAAGATATAAATTTTAATACCAACAGTGCCATATAATGAAGTAAGTACATTTGTTTCTCTAATATAAAGATAATTAAAAACAAAACTGATGTACTTACATGATCTACCTCAATTGATACTAAGGGATTATTAACAACGCTCATGGAAACATCCTTAGATCGGCTTTCAATTCCGCCATCTTCCATAAACATTCTATAGTTGGCTCTGATTGAAGCCAATGATCGCTGTTTGGCGGGTGGTGCCTTTAATTGCATTTCTGCTTTTGGTTTTTCACAAAAGAGACAGCAGTATCGAGCTAAAAGTATTCCAATTTTTTCACAATGTTTAAAAATGCTAAAATATGCAGTAATACAGTATAAATAAAATTGGCTTAGAAAGATTTTGTATAAATTAAATGATGATAAAATAATTTAATAGTTTACCATTTGGTCCATTTAATCCATAGAGTTTTGTTAGATACTCATAGTCCCCAAAACAGAAAACTCTCAGTGTGTAATTGCTGAAAGAAATTATACATATATTTTTATTTTATTACTTGTATACGCATCCACATAATTAAGTTGATATACTAGTTGTATTCTTACCGCCATTTTTCCCCGTTCAAAGCAACAACTTGGTGGGCCACTTCCGGAAGAGTCCGGTTAATATTAAACATCATGTCAGGGGCATCAAATATTAGTACGACGATGATGTTGTTAATTGAATTTGGTTTGGCGAGGCTACATATCTGTACCTCAAATTTGGTACTTCCACCTCCCTTATCCCCGCCAAACTTTATCCAAATCTCGTTATTATTGGGAGATAGGTTGTTCAGTCTGTAAAAAAATTTAGTAAATATTAATTCAGTTTTTAATTAATTTCTTTTAACTTTTATTTCCATAGCAAATCCATAGGAACAAAAGTAAAGTCCTAAAAAGTAAGTTCTACACTTTGTAAGCACATATTAAAATTTAACTTCAGCGTACCTTGAGTGTTCATCAAGATATGAAAATACAACTTTTTTAATGTTTTTCAGTTTGACAGTAGGCGTTGATCTTAATTCTATCCCGTCTGGGGACGTCTCAGACCTAAAACATAGCATTTCCATTGTGGATTCAAAATAATCCCCAATGAGATCATTTTGCCGCTGCCGCATCCTTTTCTCTGATGGTATTGTCCCCTTCTCCACATATCTAGTACATAAAAAGGATTAATAATGTAGTCTCGCTTTATTACTAGACATACTTGACTGTGTCTAAAATGCCTGTATTCATGCATGGTTTTATTTAATCACATAATTGTTTGTTTACCTTCTTAGCTTTCGTAGCTGGTTCCATGCCAGATGGCAGTCTGACACCATTGCCAGAGCCTTATCTGTATCTATAGACGAAGTTGATGCTATGTTGGCTGCTTTTAAGACCGCTTGACTCATATGTTTGGCTGAGTACACTTTTTGATGGAAATCACCAGCCTCACTATTGCCAACTGATTTTATGATGCTGCTGATGCTATTTGCTCGTCTTGAAACAGTTCGAGAACTGGCCTTATCACTTGAGACTTTGGTGTTTGGTATGATAGCAATCTTTGCTGGCTGTAGATAAGAATTGTATTTGTATGTTTTATGCTAACAATTCTGTTATAATAATATTAATCTACTTTTTATAACATGCAATATGATAATTACAGAATTTGTTTTAAAGCACTCACCCGACCATTTGTTGCAATCAGCATTTCCTTACTTTTCTTTAGTTGATTGTAAACAACTTTTTCTGCAAACGTTTGTATTGTTTGGGAGACATGACTATCTTCTAGTGATTTCTCTAACACTGATACAGCTTTTGAAACATTATGATAAACCACTTCTTTAGTTGTCTGGTGTTCACAAATATGTCTCTGATGTTGAGAGTATTTTATGAACTTATTGCACGAGCATTGTAATTCTAGTGATTTTAGAGACTCTATTACAATTTGGGAGGCGGGTTTAAATTCCAGCATGTGCATTGGCTTTGCGCACACAAGACATGAACATACGTTAACATGGAGGGTACTAAACAAATTATACATACAACTAGAACAATAGTGATGTGAACAGTTTGACTCAAGACTGTTGAAAGACAAAATCGAGTTGCATATTTGGCAAATGAAAGGTTCAGAATTGATTTTGTCATTGACTGTAAATTTTGATGGAATAACGTCACATTCTGTTTCAGAAAATAATGTGTTGAGTTTTACTTGTTTTAGTCTCTTACCTGGTTTTGACTGTTCTGATAATAAATAACATGTGAAACATGATTGTTGTGTGTGTTGTCTCCAGATGTACCTTTGAGTTGTGCTAACCTTGTTATAGCTTGAAAATTGACAGTTCTTGCAAATGAATGGTGGATGTACATCTTTGTTTTCATGGGTTAAATCGATATTTAAAAATGTCAGGACGCTATCTTTTACTTTAGTTAGGTCAAATTTTCGCTGATTTCGTGTTAACTTGACACCACATACACGACATAAATTACTCAATGCATATGTATGGTACTCCATTTCACAAGACAATAAATAACAGTAACATACCACATACAGTCAATGCAAAACCAATACACAATTCTTTAAAAAATATATAATTAACTTTGCCCTAGGCCTATTTTTACCTATAAAATCACTGGAATTTTGAACAGAAATAAGTCAATTTCAAATTTAGCTCAAATCAATTTGAAAGTAGACGTCAGCCTGAATTTTGAGCTAAATAAAGAATAAAGTCTCCGCTTTCTCTTGGAATTAACGGTGTTGCTCGAAAAAATTGCAGAGATTTGCTATCAGACGATCAAAAGCTTGAACTTACCGCGACGATAAACTTTCGCCGTGAGGGCGCTATTTATGTATATTTTCAGCTTTTGAAACTATCGCAAACATCGTTAAAATTTCGCTTTTTTAATAATATTTTTTAATCCTAGACAATTTTCCCTAATACAAAATACAATAATAAAGCAAACACTGTAAGATTCGAGGAAAACTTTATTAATTTGTCATTGTAAGACTGTATTTACTTCGTATGATACACTCTCTGTTTATAGCTAGCTAATGTAAACATTTCGCTCGATGTTGGTGGGCTATAAATAGCTGCTCAAGGCTCGCGCCAGGCGTATCAATCAAAAGCGCGTTGTAAACACTTTGTGTCTCGGATATCGCGTTTGAAACTGCCGTGAGATCAGCGAGAGAGATAGATAAATAAGCGATAGAGAGATAGATCAGCGAGAGAGATAGATAGATCAGCGAGAGAAAGATAGACCAGCGAGAGAGAGAGATAGATAGATCAGCGAAAGAAAGATAGATCAGCGAGAGAGAGAGATAGATCAGCGAGAGAGAGATAGATCAACGAGAGAGAGAGATAGATCAGCGAGAGAGAGATAGATCAGCGAGAGAGAGATAGATCAGCGAGAGAGAGATAGATCAGCGAGAAAGAGATAGATCAGCGAGAGAGAGATAGATCAGCGAGAGAGAGATAGAGAGAGAGAGAGAGAGAGAGAGAGAGAGAGAGAGAGAGAGAGAGAGAGAGAGAGAGAGAGAGATCAGCGAGAGAGAGATAAATCAGCGAGAAAGAGATAGATCAGCGAGAGAGAGATAGATCAGCGAGAAAGAGATAGATCAGCTAGAGTGAGATAGATCAGCGAGAGAGAGATAGATCAGCGAGAGAGATAGATCAGCGAGAGAGAGATAGATCAACGAGAGAGAGATAGATCAGCGAGAGAGATAGATCAGCGAGAGAGAGAGATAGATCAGCGACAGATAGAGAGATCAGCGACAGAGAAATAGATCAGCGAGAGAGATAGATCAGCGAGAGAGATATAGATCAGCGAGAGAGAGATAGATAGATCAGCGAGAGAGAGATATATAGAACATCGAGAGAGAGATAGATCAGCGAGAGAGAGATAGATAGATCAGCGAGAGAGAGATAGATAGATCAGCGAGAGAGATAGATAGATCAGCGAGAGAGAGATAGATCAGCGAGAGAGATAGATAGATCAGCGAGAGAAAGATAGATCAGCGAGAGAGAGATAGATAGATCAGCGAGAGAGAGATAGATCAGCGAGAGGCAGATAGATCAGCGAGAGAGAGATAGATCAGCGAGAGAGAGATAGATAGATCAGCGAGAGAGATAGATCAACGAGAGAGAGATAGATCCGCGAGAGAGAGATAGATCAGCGAGAGAGAGATAGATCAGCGAGAGAGAGATAGATCAGCGAGAGTGAGATAGATCAGCAAGAGAGAAATTGATCAGCGAGAGAGATAGATCAGCGAGAGAGATAGATCAGCGAGAGAGAGATAGATCAGCGAGAGAGAGGTAGATCAGCGAGAGAGAGAGAGAGAGATCAGCGACAGAGAGATAGAACAGCGACAGAGAGATAGATCAGCGAGAGAGATAGATCAGCGAGAGAGATATAGATCAGCGACAGAGAGAGATAGATAGATCAGCGAGAGAGATAGATCAGCGAGAGAGAGTTAGGTAGAACATCGAGAGAGAGATAGATCAGCGAGAGAGAGATAGATAGATCAGCGGGAGAGATAGATAGATCAGCGATAGAGAGATAGATCAGCGAGAGAGATAGATAGATCACCGAGAGAAAGATAGATCAGCGAGAGAAAGATAGATCAGCGAGAGAGAGATAGATAGATCAGCGAGAGAGAGATAGATCAGCGAGAGAGAGAGAGAGAGAGATAGATCAGCGAGAGAGAGATAGATCAGCGAGAGAGAGATAGATCAGCGAGAGAGAGATAGATCAGCGAGAGAGAGAGAAATCAGCGATAGAGAGATAGAACAGCGACAGAGAGATAGATCAGCGAGAGAGATATAGATCAGCGACAGAGAGAGATAGATAGATCAGCGAGAGAGATAGATCAGCGAGAGAGAGATAGGTAGAACATCGAGAGAGAGATAGATCAGCGAGAGAGAGATAGATAGATCAGCGAGAGAGAGATAGATAGATCAGCGAGAGAGATAGATAGATAAGCGATAGAGAGATAGATCAGCGAGAGAGATAGATAGATCAGCGAGAGAAAGATAGACCAGCGAGAGAGAGATAGATAGATCAGCGAGAGAGAGATAGATCAGAGAGAGAGAGAGATAGATCAGTGAGAGAGAGATAGATCAACGAGAGAGATAGATAGATCAGCGAGAGAGAGATAGATCAGCGAGAGAGAGATAGATCAGCGAGAGAGAGATAGATCAGCGAGAAAGAGATAGATCAGCGAGAGAGAGATAGATCAGCGAGAGAGAGATAGAGAGAGAGAGAGAGAGAGAGAGAGAGAGAGAGAGAGAGATCAGCGAGAGAGAGATAAATCAGCGAGAAAGAGATAGATCAGCGAGAAAGAGATAGATCAGCTAGAGTGAGATAGATCAGCGAGAGAGATAGATCAGCGAGAGAGAGATAGATCAGCGAGAGAGAGATAGATCAGCGAGAGAGAGATAGATCAGCGACAGATAGAGAGATCAGCGACAGAGAAATAGATCAGCGAGAGAGATAGATCAGCGAGAGAGATATAGATCAGCGAGAGAGAGATAGATAGATCAGCGAGAGAGATAGATCAGCGAGAGAGAGATATATAGAACATCGAGAGAGAGATAGATCAGCGAGAGAGAGATAGATAGATCAGCGAGAGAGAGATAGATAGATCAGCGAGAGAGATAGATAGATCAGCGAGAGAGAGATAGATCAGCGAGAGAGATAGATAGATCAGCGAGAGAAAGATAGATCAGCGAGAGAGAGATAGATAGATCAGCGAGAGAGAGATAGATCAGCGAGAGACAGATAGATCAGCGAGAGAGAGATAGATCAGCGAGAGAGAGATAGATAGATCAGCGACAGAGAGATACATAGATCAGCGAGAGAGATAGATCAGCGAGAGAGAGATAGATCAGCGAGAGAGAGATAGATCAGCGAGAGAGAGATAGATCAGCGAGAGAGAGATAGATCAGCGAGAGAGAGATAGATCAGCGAGAGAAAGATAGATCAGCGAGAGAGAGATAGATAGATCAGCGAGAGATAGATAGATCAGCGAGAGAGAGAGAGAGATAGATCAGCGAGAGAGAGATAGATCAGCGAGAGAGAGAGAAATCAGCGATAGAGAGATAGAACAGCGACAGAGAGATAGATCAGCGAGAGAGATATAGATCAGCGACAGAGAGAGATAGATAGATCAGCGAGAGAGATAGATCAGCGAGAGAGAGATAGGTAGAACATCGAGAGAGAGATAGATCAGCGAGAGAGAGATAGATAGATCAGCGAGAGAGAGATAGATAGATCAGCGAGAGAGATAGATAGATAAGCGATAGAGAGATAGATCAGCGAGAGAGATAGATAGATCAGCGAGAGAAAGATAGACCAGCGAGAGAGAGATAGATAGATCAGCGAGAGAGAGATAGATCAGAGAGAGAGAGAGATAGATCAGTGAGAGAGAGATAGATCAACGAGAGAGATAGATAGATCAGCGAGAGAGAGATAGATCAGCGAGAGAGAGATAGATCAGCGAGAGAGAGATAGATCAGCGAGAAAGAGATAGATCAGCGAGAGAGAGATAGATCAGCGAGAGAGAGATAGAGAGAGAGAGAGAGAGAGAGAGAGAGAGAGAGAGAGAGAGAGATCAGCGAGAGAGAGATAAATCAGCGAGAAAGAGATAGATCAGCGAGAAAGAGATAGATCAGCTAGAGTGAGATAGATCAGCGAGAGAGATAGATCAGCGAGAGAGAGATAGATCAGCGAGAGAGAGATAGATCAGCGAGAGAGAGATAGATCAGCGACAGATAGAGAGATCAGCGACAGAGAAATAGATCAGCGAGAGAGATAGATCAGCGAGAGAGATATAGATCAGCGAGAGAGAGATAGATAGATCAGCGAGAGAGATAGATCAGCGAGAGAGAGATATATAGAACATCGAGAGAGAGATAGATCAGCGAGAGAGAGATAGATAGATCAGCGAGAGAGAGATAGATAGATCAGCGAGAGAGATAGATAGATCAGCGAGAGAGAGATAGATCAGCGAGAGAGATAGATAGATCAGCGAGAGAAAGATAGATCAGCGAGAGAGAGATAGATAGATCAGCGAGAGAGAGATAGATCAGCGAGAGACAGATAGATCAGCGAGAGAGAGATAGATCAGCGAGAGAGAGATAGATAGATCAGCGACAGAGAGATACATAGATCAGCGAGAGAGATAGATCAGCGAGAGAGAGATAGATCAGCGAGAGAGAGATAGATCAGCGAGAGAGAGATAGATCAGCGAGAGAGAGATAGATCAGCGAGAGAGAGATAGATCAGCGAGAGAAAGATAGATCAGCGAGAGAGAGATAGATAGATCAGCGAGAGATAGATAGATCAGCGAGAGAGAGAGAGAGATAGATCAGCGAGAGAGATAGATCAACGAGAGAGAGATAGATATGCGAGAGAGAGATAGATCAGCGAGAGAGAGATAGATCAGCGAGAGAGAGATAGATCAGCGAGAGAGAGATAGATCAGCGAGAGAGAGAGAGATCAGCGATAGAGAGATAGAACAGCGACAGAGAGATAGATCAGCGAGAGACATATAGATCAGCGACAGAGAGAGATAGATAGATCAGCGAGAGAGATAGATCAGCGAGAGAGAGATAGGTAGAACATCGAGAGAGAGATAGATCAGCGAGAGAGAGATAGATAGATCAGCGAGAGAGAGATAGATAGATCAGCGAGAGAGATAGATAGATAAGCGATAGAGAGATAGATCAGCGAGAGAGATAGATAGATCAGCGAGAGAAAGATAGACCAGCGAGAGAGAGAGATAGATAGATCAGCGAGAGAGAGATAGATCAGCGAGAGAGAGAGATAGATCAGCGAGAGAGAGATAGATCAACGAGAGAGAGAGATAGATCAGCGAAAGAGAGATAGATCAGCGAGAGAGAGATAGATCAGCGAGAGAGAGATAGATCAGCGAGAAAGAGATAGATCAGCGAGAGAGAGATAGATCAGCGAGAGAGAGATAGAGAGAGAGAGAGAAAGAGAGAGAGAGAGAGAGAGAGAGAGAGAGAGAGAGAGAGAGAGAGAGAGAGAGAGATCAGCGCGAGAGAGATAAATCAGCGAGAAAGAGATAGATCAGCGAGAGAGAGATAGATCAGCGAGAAAGAGATAGATCAGCTAGAGTGAGATAGATCAGCGAGAGAGAGATAGATCAGCGAGAGAGATAGATCAGCGAGAGAGAGATAGATCAGCGAGAGAGAGATAGATCAGCGAGAGAGAGATAGATCAGCGAGAGAGAGATAGATCAGCGACAGATAGAGAGATCAGCGACAGAGAAATAGATCAGCGAGAGAGATAGATCAGCGAGAGAGATATAGATCAGCGAGAGAGAGATAGATAGATCAGCGAGAGAGATAGATCAGCGAGAGAGAGATATATAGAACATCGAGAGAGAGATAGATCAGCGAGAGAGAGATAGATAGATCAGCGAGAGAGATAGATAGATCAGCGAGAGAGAGATAGATCAGCGAGAGAGATAGATAGATCAGCGAGAGAAAGATAGATCAGCCAGAGAGAGATAGATAGATCAGCGAGAGAGAGATAGATCAGCGAGAGACAGATAGATCAGCGAGAGACAGATAGATCAGCGAGAGAGAGATAGATAGATCAGCGACAGAGAGATACATAGATCAGCGAGAGAGAGATAGATCAGCGAGAGAGAGATAGATGAGAGAGAGAGAGATAGATATATCAGCGAGAGATAGATAGATCAGCGAGAGAGAGATAGATAGATCAGCGAGAAAGAGATAGATCAGCGAGAGAGAGATAGATAGATCAGCGAGAGAGAGTTAGATCAGCGAGAGAGAGATAGATAGATCAGCGAGAGAGAGATAGATCAGCGAGAGAGAGAGAGATAGATAGATCAGCGAGAGAGAGAGATAGATAGATCAGCGAGAGAGATAGATAGATCAGCGAGAGAGAGATAGATAGATTAGCGAGAGAGAGATAGATAGATCAGCGAGAGAGAGATAGATCAGAGAGAGATAGATAGATCAGCGAGAGAGAGAGCAGGATAGATCAGCGAGAGAGAGATAGATAGATCAGCGAGAGAGAGATAGATCAGCGAGAGATAGATAGATCAGCAAGAGAGAGATAGATAAGCGAGAGAGAGATAGATCAGCGAGAGAGAGATAGATCAGCGAGAGAGAGATAGATCAGCGAGAGAGAGATAGATCAGCGAGAGATAGATAGATCAGCGAGAGAGAGATAGATAGATCAGCGAGAGAGAGAGATAGATAGATCAGCGAGAGAGAAATAGATAGATCAGCGAGAGAGAGATAGATAGATCAGCGAGAGAGAGAGATATAGATCAGTGAGAGAGAGTGATAGATCAGCGAGAGAGATAGATCAGCGATAGAGAGATAGATCAGCGAGAGAGAGATAGATCAGCGAGAGAGAGATAGATCAGCGAGAGAGAGAGATAGATCAGCGAGAGAGAGATAGATCAGCGAGAGAGAGATAGATCAGCGAGAGAGAGATAGATCAGCGAGAGAGAGATAGATCAGCGAGAGAGAGATAGATCAGCGAGAGAGAGAGATAGATCAGCGAGAGAGAGTAAATTTTCGCCATTTTTCGAAAAAAAATCTTATGGTCCTCAGCAGGAAAAATGGCTAAATTTCGACCCTTTTATTTTTTGACATAACTAGTTACTATGGCTCTATAAGATGATGTTAACACAATATATTTGCATAAATGGCAATATTATAGCATAATTATAGAATTTAAAAAATTGGAAATTTTGGCCCTTTTACAAAAAAATTCCTATAGTCCCCAAGAGGGAAATTTTCGAAAATTTCCAAAATTTTAACCCTCTTATTTTTTGACATAACTAGTTACGATGGCTCTATAAGATGATGTTAACACAATATATGTCCATAAATGGCAAAATTTTAGCATAATTATTTAATTTTAAAAAGTGTAAAATTTTTGCCATTTTCGACCCTTTTATATTTTGACATAAGTAGTTGCTATGGCTCTATAAGATGATGTCAGTACAATATATGTGCATAAATGGCAATATTATAGCATAATTTGTGAATTTTAAAAAGTGGAAATTTTATTCATTTTTCGAAAAAATTCCTATGGTCCCCCACACCCCCAAGGGAAATTTTCGCAAAAATGGCCAAAATTTAACCCTTTTATTTTTTGACATAACTAGTTACTATGGCTCTATAAGATGATGTTAGCACAATATATTTGCAAAAATGGCAATATTATAGCATAATTATTGAATTTTATAAAGTGGGAATTTTGGCCATTTTTCGACCCTTTTATTTTTTTGACATAACTAGCTGCTATGTCTCTATAAGATGATGTTAACACAATATATTTGCATAAATGCCAATATTATAGCATAATTATTGAATTTTAAAAAGTGGAAATTTTTGCCATTTTTCAAAAAATTCCTATGGTCCCCAGCAGGGAAATTTTCGAAAAATGGCCAAATTTTGATCCTTTTATTTTTTGACATAACTAGTTACTATAGCTCTATAAGATGATGTTAGCACAATATAATTATTTGCATAAATGGCAATATTATAGCATAATTTTGGAATTTTAAACAATGGAAATTTTGACCATTTTTCGAAAAAAAAATCCTATGGTTCCCCGCAGGGAAATTTTTCGCAAAAATGGCCAAATTTCGACTTATTTATTTCTTGACATAACTAGTTACTATGGCTCTATAAGATGATGTTAAAACAATATATGCGCATAAATGGCAATATTATAGCCTAATTATAGAATTTTGAAAATATGATTTTTTTGCCATTTTTCGAAAAAATTCCTATGGTCCGATCCCCCCCAGGGAAATTTTCGCAAAAATGGCCAAACTTCAAACCTTTTATTAGTCGCGTGGACGCGACTCTACAGTTCACTATGTCGGTCGGTCTGCCTGTCGGTCCGGTATCACTTTGCGTTTTATCGCTTTTCTGTACTTTTGAACTGTTTTGATGTACAGAAAAGTTTTAAAGTACATTACTTTTTGAAAGTTCATTTATTTCTGAGAGCACGCAACTTATTGTTGTTGGCCTTGTTTTTTGACATAACGAGTTACTATGGCTGTATAAGATGATGTTAACACAATATATGTGCATAAATGACAATATTATAGTCTAATTATTGGATTTTAAAAGGTGGATATTTTGGTCGTTTTCGACCTTTTTATATTTTGACATAAGTAGTTGCTGTGGCTCTATAAGATGATGTTAGCACAATATATGTGCATAAATGGCAATACTATAGCCTAATTATAGAATTTAAAAAATTGGAAATTTTTTCCATTTTTCGAAAAAAAATCGTTAGGTCCCCCGCAGGGAAATTGTCGCAAAAATGGCGAAATTTCAACACAATATATTTGCATAAATGGCAATATTATAGCATAATTATAGAATTAAAAAAATTTGAAATTTTGGCCCTTTTCGGAAAAAAAATCCTATGGTCCCCCAGAGGGAAATTTTCAAAAATTGGCAACATTTTGACCCTTTTACTTTTTGACATAACTAGTTACGATGGCTCTATAAGATGATGTTAACACAATATATGTCCATAAATGGCAAAATTATAGCATAATTATTTATGTTTAAAAAGTGTAAAATGTTTGCTATTTTCGACCCTTTTATATTTTGACATAAGTAGTTGCTATGGCTCTATAAGATGATGTCAGCACAATATATGTGCATAAACGGCAATATTATAGCATAATTTTTGAATTTTAAAAAGTGGAAATTTTAGTCATTTTTCGAAAAAATTCCTTTGGTCCCCCCAGGGAAATGTTCGCAAAAACGGCGAAATTTCAAACCTTTTATTTTTGACATAACTAGTTACTATGGCTCTATAAGATGATGTTAACACAACATATGTGCATAAATGGCAATATTATAGTCTAATTATTGAATATTTTTTTTTTTTTTTTAAATTCCTATGGTCCCCCAAAGGAAAATTGTCGAAAAATAGCCAAATTTCGACCGTTTTATTTTTTGACATAACTAGTTACTCTGGCTGTAAAAGATGATGTTAGCACAATATATTTGCATAAAATGTAAATAATAATTATAGCATAATTTTCGAATTTAAGAAAGTGTAAATTTTCGCCATTTTTCGAAAAAAAAAATCTTATGGTCCCCCGCAGGGAAATTTTCGAAAAATGGCCAAATTTAGACCCTTTTATTTTTTGACATTACTAGTTACTATGGCTCTATAAGATGATGTTAGCACAATATATGTGCATAAATGGCAATATTATATCATAATTTTTGAATTTTAAAAAGTGGAAATTTTGGCCATTTTTCGAAAAAATTCCTATGGTCCCCCGCAGGGAAATTTTTGCAAAAATTTCCAAATTTCAAACCTTTTATTTTTTGACATAACTAGTTACTATGGCTCTATAAGATGATGTTAGCACAATATATTTGCATAAATTGCAATATTATAGCATAATTTTTTAATTTTAAACAATGGAAATTTTTTAACATTTTTGAAAAAAAATCCTATGTTCCCCCGCAGGCGATTTTTTTTTTCGTACATAAGTTGGGGACCCCTTAATTAAACGTCACAAAATAAACATGAATAATTCATCAGTTAAATTTTCTTGTTCCGTGTCCACCCAAGCGTATAGCAACAAGAAGTGATTACACGACACGTGCACAACTGCGATACGATTCTAGGCCTATCTCCGCTGTGGTTGCGGCGTGAGATTTCATAAAAGAATAGCGGCGTTTTGTGTGGATTGTAGAAATAATCAGCCTTTAGTTTAGTGTTTTTAATATAATGTATTACTAAAGAATTACGTGTTAAAATTATAGTTTCTATTAATACTATTAGGCCTAATTATTAGTCTCTAAAGCCCATGTCTATTCTAGTAGTAGGCCTAGTCTGTGTGGGTGTGACGTGTGTGTGTTACTGTTGGTATGACACAGTTCGAGTAATAAGTCAGCAAAATTAAACAATTACATTACACAAAAATACATTTTTTATTCTCGTGGTTCTAATCTTTCCATCTCATGTGTTCATAATTTAACGGGCATTTTTAAAGTTCATTTGAGTACATGCATATTGTTTGATAATAAAATAGCAGAATTAAAAAATTAGAGTACACAAATTATACACATTCTTCTTGTGGGTCTATGGGCTATGTCTAATTACTACTTAGTTAAATGTCTTGCATAGCTGTCGATTAGCCTCGACACATTTTGCATAGGTTGGTGTGTGTGTGAACATAGTCAATAGCTATTGACTATGGTGTGAAGAAGAGTGCGCGAAGGCAATCACATGAATTGACCTAGAATCCTAGGACTAGAAAGAATCGTATCGCAGTTGTAATCACTTGTTGCTATACGCTTGGGTACACACGGAACAACAAATTTAACTGATGAATTATTCATGTTTATTTTGTGACGTTTCATGAGGGGTCCCCAACTTATGTACGAAAAAGAAAATCGCCCCCCGCAAAGAAATTTTTCGAAAAATGGCCAAATTTCAACCCTTTTATTTTTGGACATAATTCGTTACTATGGTTTTATAAGATGATGCTAGCAAAATATATCTGTATAAATGGCAATATTATAGCATAATTATTTAATTTTAAAAAGTGGAAAATGCTTCCACTTTTCGACCCTTTTATTTTTTTGACATAACTAGTTGCGATATCTCTATAAGATGATGTTAGCATAATATATGTTAATAAATGGCAATATTATAGCATAATTACTGAATTTAAAAAAGTGGAAATTTTGGCCATTTTTTGAAAAATTCTTATGGTCCCCCGCAGCGAAATTTTCGATAAATTGTTAAATTTTGACCCTTTTATATTTTGACATAACTAGTTACGATGGCTCTATAAGATGATGCTAACACAATATATTTGCATATATGCCAATATAATGGAATAATTATTGAATTTTAAAAAGTTGAAATTTTCGCCATTTTTTGAAAAAATCTCTATGGTCCCCCGCAGGGAAATTTTCGCAAAAATGGCCAAATTTCGACCCTTTTATTTTTTGACATAACTCGTTACTATGTCTCTATAAGATGATGTTAACACAATATATGTGCATAAATGGCAATATTATAGCCTAATTATTGAATTTTAAAAGGTGGACATTTTGGTTATTTTTTTGAAAAAATTCCTGTGGTCCCCCGCAGGAAAATTTTCCAAAAATGGCCAAATGTCGATCCTTTCATATTTTGACATGATAACTAGTTACTATTAGTCCAGTCAATCTACCGATAGACCCAAAACAAATTGCAATAGTTTCCGAACCTTTTTTATTTGATTCTATATGTTCCTGGAAGAAACATTTCCAAAATCTACCAAAATCGGTTCAGTGGAACATACTTTTTTAAGGGGTCAAGAGGTCATGAGGGTCAAATTATATATTTGTATATCTCAGTAACCGCTTGGCCGAACTTGGTAATTTTGGTGTCAAACAATTCAGAAGACCCATATTTATATTCACTCTAATGAAAGTTTTTTTATCAAAAATGACCGGAATCCATGTTTTTGACCTTTGACCTATTATTTTGGCATATTCATATCTCGGTAACCACTGGGCGTAAACAAGCGTTTTTGGTGTCAAAATACCCAGAAGGTCTATGTTTATATTCACTCTAATAAAAACGTTTTGTGTATTATGACCAGACGACATCATTTTGACCTTTGAGATATATTCATTATTTTATATTATTTTACTAATTAAATTTTTTGTATCTCGGTGACCAATAGTCGTAACTTCGTAATTTTTGTGTTAATCAATTCAGAAGACCCTTATTTATATTCACTATAATAAAACTTTTTACAAAAAATGACCGGAAACTACTCTTTTGACCTTTGACCTATTATATTGGTATATTCATATCTTTGTAACCAATGGGCGTAGATGAGCATTTTTTGTGTCAAAATATTCAAAAGGTCTATGCTTATATTCACTCTAATGAAAAAGTCATCGTTTCGACCGTTAACATATATTCTTTATTTCATATCTCACTAAATTTATTTTTTGTATCTCGGTGACCAATAAGCGTAACTTTTGTGTTAAACGATTCAGAAGAACCATATTTATTTACTCTAATGAAACTATTTTTACAGAAAATGACCGGAAGCTTTCAACTATTATATTTATATATTTGTATCTTTGTGAACTATGGGTTTAGATGAGCATTTTTTGTGTCAAACAACTCAGAAGGACATCCACTCTAATAAAAAATGTCTGTGTATATAGTCAATGCGAAAGTAATTATTTTTACCTTTGATGTCTATCCAGAAAACGTTTAGTAATTGGGGCAATATATTGGTGTTATATTTCTTCATAGACCAGCACCTAAGATAACATTTAACTATTCATTATTCTGTTTATATTTACTCTAAAAACACACAAAACAGAAAAATATCCAAATAGGCCTGGTAGAGAATATTTACCAATCGTCTGACTTTACAAACCCATTGTTGAATCTTCAGAATCGGTATATTCATTATCATCTAGTGAAATGTTTGCGCATACACCTCGACACTCACTACATGCCATGGAGCAATCTAATCCATTGTTCCTACAGCTGCATTTCATATTTTAGCAGCCTGTTTTGCATTTGCATCTTATGATTTGTAGGAGCAATTGTGGTGCTGGGGGGTTGTCCGTCAAATATGGTATCATCCTGCCTTGGCTGATCTTCCATCCATATTTATCTGGAGGTACATTTTCTTCATTTCCAAGCCAAACTTGAACTTGTTGGTACACCCTTAGACTATGATACGTTGCCGCTGATGCCGTTGGGGGTAAAGAACGTGGATGAACTGCTTTAGTACTGCATGTAGTCTTTTCATGAAATTTACGAAACCTCAATTCATCTAGGTTTTCATTATCGCTGCTACCATACAAAGACAAAATGGCGTTATTACCCGCTGCAATTGCCTCCTGTCTGTTTTCCTTACAAGTCATAAACACTTTGGCTTGTTCAGAAAAGAAACAGTCACTTCTTACTTTAGTTACTGCTTTGATTTTCCCAATACCAAAAAATCGCGATGTCGTGTCACATCCAAGGAACGCGTGACAAAATAGGATATATTTACAAACATTGCTGCCAAGGTCAAGTCTTGTTGCCGCAATGTTCCAACATCGTTGCACCTTTTTAGTTTCTTTCCTTTGGTTTGGCTTGAACCATACATTATGTTTGGTGTGACCACCATGGTGGATAAGAAGGACCAGGATATCTGTATCATCTGCGATGACAACCGTGCCTATTTGTTCTGCGTAGGACAGAGCCATCTTCGACACAAGATAGTCAGCGTCAGCTTCTGCGTGGTGAACAGTACAACCTTCTTTTTCAAGACTATTTCCCAAAATCTTAATGAATCTTTGTTTGTTTTGAACGTTTGACAGAAATTCTTCTTTTTTGGTTTGTAAGGTCATAGATTGGTCAAAGTGTACAGCTACAACACCACCACCACTTCTCCTTGTATGTGTACAGTCTTTTGTACTTAGTGAGTTATCGTACCCATCAAAAACAACAATGGATTTTCCATATTTGTGAGAAACATATTTAGTGTATACTCTCATAATGTCACCCCTGAAGCCCCTCTTGTCCATGGAATGTTATGAAGTAGTGCTCCTCCATCTAAGACGTACTGAATTTGATCAGGAGGTTCTGGAGCAACCTCGATTGCTGTTGACCACAAACTATCAGCTAAACTAGCTTTATTTGCAGACCTCATCATATCTGGTGATTCAAACAATCTAAATATATCTGATACATTATCGCATCTTGTGCCGGCAGTTACAAGTCGTTGAAATAGAAGTAAAGGATCTACATTGACCACATCATCTTTTATCTTCAATGCGCTTTTAGAGTTCATTGTAATGGATTGGCTCTTTTTCCGAAATGTGTAGTCGGCGACCTTTTGGTTTGTCATTGATTGCACAATTTGTTGACCTACACAGGGCCGTAGCCAGGATCTGTCAAGGGGGGGGGGGTTCGGACACTAAGTATTTGGGTCACTGTCCCACTGTCACTGTGTTTCCCTTGTGGCCCGGGCAACAGCCTTAATTTCATACTAAATGTTGTTTCTGCCACTAATTTGAAATTGAGTTCCATTTCATCGTATACCATCCGGACACGGAACTTGATAGGCTTAGTCATAAAGTAGTTACAGAGTTGTAGGGCATTTTATCATTGTTGAATGTTTTGATATTAGCCTAATTGTTAAAACGACCTTCACAACCAAAATATTTCTTTGTAATAAAATCTATTTTAAATGGAACGCTACAAAAATAATCCTCTGCTTTATCAGAGCATGCATACCTAATAACCAGACAAGAACGTGTCTTTATTACATTTTAATATCAATCTATTTTCAAGTCACGCAATCCATTTTTCAATAATATAGTAGTATAATAACATTTTGATTGAATAGTGAGGGATTAGTTACAGTTTGACTTTGAATAAACAATTGGTATTCGGTATTTCTAGAATGTGTACTCGATGGTATATAAAGTTGGTTATAATCTCGGTACTGATTTTAACCACCTGATGTAACCCTGTTTACTAATTAAATTTAGTTAGATAATTAGTTATTGACAATTAAAACGAATTTAGGTTCAACCATTTGCCCCAAATAGGGGTGTTTTCCAATCGTGGTATACACTGTCTAATGGATGTCCTCATGAAAAATACCTGTACACAATAATACGAGGATACTTCGCATTTTCCTATCTCCTCCTACGATAATTGTTTTTAATAGCTGAAAACCGGTTGAACAGCTCGAGTAGAGTATCATAATGTTGAAGACAGGCCGATTTTCTTTAAAAAATACTATTTTGATAGATTTAATATACGTTTATACAAATGTATTGATTTGCGATGAATGGAACATTCCAAATTATTTGGTTTAACCATGCTTGCATACCTCCATGATTTAACACAAGTAGGTCAATTTATGGGCCCTTTGAGAATAAACATAAATAGTATTGTAAAGCTATACAATACTGTAAATAGGTATTAACCACTTTTGATAGCCATTTGAATCGCAAATTTCTTATTGTGTGCGTTGGTAGGCCTACTGTTTATTATAATATAAACAAATATACTAATAAACTTTATTACTGTGAGTGTGGGTAGCCCCTACTTTTAGATTATAAACACATAATAATAATAATACTTTATTACTGATAGTTGCTTCTCAACGTTTGTATTAATTAATAATTACAAAAAAATATAAACGTCGTGATGGTGTATCGTTACATGTACTTTACTATTTCAATCGACTATGACAGTGACAATTTTAACAGTTATTAAATCGGAAATGTTTTACTCTATTTAGTGTTATTTATAGGCCTATTAAAAAAAAAAACCCAACCCTCAATAATGTTAGATACAAAATACAAATTGGGTTTGTTTAAATGAGTCCAAATGAAACATTTGGACTCATTTTGTGAGAAGTTTCTCTTTTGGAAGTAATTCGCACGGTGCTAATTTTGGTTGACTACATAAATACATAAATAAATGTTTTATAGTCATGCGGTACGTAGGCCTACATTTTGAAATCGCCAGTTTTTTTACGCTGAAATTACTATGTATTCGAGAACCATATGTGGGCACGACCTAGATGGTACGCGAGCGAAGCGAGCGTACCATCTAGTATATTAAATTCACTATAATCCTCTATGATGATGATACGTCAATATCATGTTACATCCTGGAACCAAAAATTCGTATTATTTTTCAGGTGAAAATCGGCAACCAATTCATTTGTTTAACAATAAGGTATGAGTTATTCACGAATTTTTCAATTTACAAACAACCTTTTGTATTTGGAGGATTTTCAGAGATGAGGGTGTGGTGAGGTATTGTGGATGTCGGGGATAGGGGTTCGCAGTCGGTTAAGGGGGGGGGGTGTCGCTGTAAAGGGGGGTTCGCCTGAACCATAACCCCCCCCCCTGGCTACGGGCCTGCTACATGCTTGGCATTGTCACAGTCTACATTGATATGTGCCGTCACTCCAGTTGCAATGTTTGTCAGTGATTTTGTACTGTCTGTATTGAATGGATTTCGCTGTGTCAGATACCTTGATATGTCTTGTACATCACTGAGGTCCTTCATCTTTCTGGCATATGTTGTTTCTTTATGTTGTTCACTGGTAGTATACAACACGTTAGTGAACTCTTGCATTGGATGATTGATCTTGGCGCAGACTGGAGTTGAAAGGACCCAGACAAGTCGTTGAATTTCTGTTAATCCTCGCCCTCTTGTTAGACCTCCTCTTGTTTTTATGCTACGCATAAAACACTGTTCTATGGCAAGATCAGTTGATATTCCAGCCCAACGTCTGTCAGATCGCCGCACTTATTATTTGGTCAAATTTAAAATGTTATACTCGAGACCCGAGATTTATTCATGACACGACTAGAAAATGTTAACGGTCAAAATAATGATTTTCGGTTATATTGTACATTTGCATTTGTTTTAATTAGAGTAAATATAAACAAATATACTGGTATAATAGGTCAAAGGTCAAAAACATAGTTTCTATCCATTTTAAAAAAAACTTTTTCATTAGGCCTATAGTGAATATAAATATGAGTCTTCTGAATCTTTTGACACAAAATTGACGAAGTTGTGCTTAGTGGTTACTGAGATATAAAAAATGTAGTTACTGAGAAATCTAAAATAATGAATATGTGTCAAAGGTCAAAATAATGACTTCCGGTCATTTTACACGAATCTTTTCCATTAGAACTAATATAAACATTGACCTTATGAGTAGTTTGACGCAAATAACGCTCATCTACGCCCACTGGTTACTAAGATACGAATATACGAATATATACAATAAAATAGGTCAAAGGTCAAAAACATGCTTTCCTGTAATTTTTGGTAAAAAGGTTTCATTAGAGTACATATAAATATGGGTCTTCTGAATAGTTTGACACCAAAATTAACATGCTACGCCTAGTAGTTTTCCAAATAGAAAAATGTGTAATTTGACCCCTATGACCTTAAAACCCCTTAAAAAGTATGTTCCACTGAACCGATTTTGGTAGATTTTGGAAATGATCTTCCCAGATGCTTATAGAATCAAATAAAAAAGGTTTGGAAACTATTGCAATTTGTTTTGGGTTACGCCTTTTTTTGTCATAGATTGACTGGACTATATGGCTCTATAAGATGATGTTAACACAATATATGTGCATAAATGGCAATATTATAGGCTAATTATTGAAGTTTAAAGGTGGAAATTTTGGTTATTTTTCGAAAAAATTCCTGTGGTCCCCCGCAGGAATATTTTCCAAAAATGGCCAAATTTCGACCCTTTTATTTGATGACATAACTAGTTACTATGGCTCTATAAGATGATGTTAGCAAAATATATCTGTATAAATGGCAATATTATAGCCTAATTATTTAATTTTAAAAGGTGGAAATTTAGTTTATTTTTTGTTTGTTTTTCAAAAAACTTCCTATGATCCCCGCAGGAAAATTTTCGAAAAATTGCAAAATTTCGACCCTTTTATTTTTTTTACTATGGCTCTATAAGATCTAGCACAATATATTTGCATAAATGGCAATATTATAGCATAATTTTCGAATTTTAGAAATTGGAAATTTAGTTCATTTTCGAAAAAATTCTTATGGTCCCCCGCAGGAAAATTTTCGAAAAATTGTCAAATTTCAACCCCTTTAATATTTGATATAATTCGTTACTATGACTCTATAAGATGATGTTAGCAAAATATATCTGTATAAATGGAAATATTATAGCATATTTATTTTATTTTAAAAAGTGGAAAATGGTGCCATTGTTGACCCTTTTTTTTACATAACTAGTTGCTATGTCTCTATAAGATGATGTTATCACAATATATTTGGATAAATGGCAATATTATAGCATAATTTTCGAATTTTAGAAATTGGAAATTTTGTCCATTTTTCGAAAAAAAATACTATGGTCCCCCGCAGGAAAATTATCGAAAAATGGCCAACTTTCAACCCTTTTATTTTTTGACATAATTCGTTATTATGGCTCTATAAGATGATGTTAGCACAATATATTTGTATAAATTGCAATATTATAGCATAATTTTCGAATTGTAGAAATTGGAAATTTTGTCAATTTTTCGAAAAAATCTCTATGGTCCCCCGCATGGAAATTTTCGCAAAAATGGCCAAATTTCGACCCTTTTATTTTTTTGACATAACTCGTTACTATGTCTCTATAAGTTGATGTTAACACAATATTATGTGCATAAATGGCAATATTATAGCCTAATTATTGAATTTTAAAAGGTGGAAATTTTGGTTATTTTGTTGAAAAAATTCCTGTGGTCCCCGGCAGGAAAATTTCGAAAAATGGCCAAATGTCGATCCTTTCATTTTTTGACATGATAACTAGTTACTATGGCTCTATAAGATGATGTTAACACAATATATGTGCATAAATGGCAATATTATAGGCTAATTATTGAAGTTTAAAGGTGGAAATTTTGGTTATTTTTCGAAAAAATTCCTGTTGTCCCCCGAAGGAATATTTTCCAAAAATGTCAAAATTGCGACGCTTTCATTTTTTGACATAACTAGTTACTATGGCTCTATAAGATGATGTTTGCACAATATAGTTGCATAAATGGCAATATTATAGCATAATTTTCGAATTTTAAAAAGTGGAAATTTTGTCAATTTTTCGAAAAAAATTCCTATTGTCCCCCGCAGGGAAATTTTCGTAAAATGGCCAAATTTCGACCCTTTTATTTGATGACATAACTAGTTACTATGGCTCTATAAGATGATGTTAGCAAAATATATCTGTATAAATGGCAATATTATAGCCTAATTATTTAATTTTAAAAGGTGGAAATTTTGTTTATTTTTTGTTTGTTTTTCAAAAAACTTCCTATGATCCCCGCAGGAAAATTTTCGAAAAATTGCAAAATTTCGACCCTTTTATTTTTTTTACTATGGCTCTATAAGATGATGTTAGCACAATATATTTGCATAAATGGCAATATTATAGCATAATTTTTGAATTTTAGAAATTGGAAATTTAGTTCATTTTCGAAAAAAATCTTATGGTCCCCCGTAGGAAAATTTTCGAAAAATTGTCAAATTTCAACCCTTTTAATTTTTGATATAATTCGTTACTATGACTCTATAAGATGATGTTAGCAAAATATATCTGTATAAATGGAAATATTATAGCATATTTATTTTATTTTAAAAAGTGGAAAATGGTGCCATTTTTCGACCCTTTTATTTTTTTGACATAACTAGTTGCTATGTCTCTATAAGATGATGTTATCACAATATATTTGGATAAATGGCAATATTATAGCATAATTTTCGAATTTTAGAAATTGGAAATTTTGTCCATTTTTCGAAAAAAATACTATGGTCCCCCGCAGAAAAATTATCGAAAAATGGCCAACTTTCAACCCTTTTATTTTTTGACATAATTCGTTACTATGGCTCTATAAGATGATGTTAGCACAATATATTTGTATAAATTACAATATTATAGCATAATTTTCGAATTGTAGAAATTTGAAATTTTGTCAATTTTTTGAAAAAATCTCTATGGAATTTCAGGGAAATTTTCGCAAAAATTGCCAAATTTCGACCCTTTTATTTTTTGACATAACTCGTTACTATGTCTGTATAAGTTGATGTTAATACAATATATGTGCATAAATGGCAATATTATAGCCTAATTATTGAATTTTAAAAGGTGGAAATTTTGGTTATTTTTTTGAAAAAATTCCTGTGGTCCCCCGCAGGAAAATTTTCGAAAAATGGCCAAATGTCGATCCTTTCATTTTTTGACATGATAACTAGTTACTATTTATGGCTCTATAAGATGATGTTAACACAATATATGTGCATAAATGGCAATATTATAGGTTAATTATTGAAGTTTAAAGGTGGAAATTTTGGTTATTTTTCGAAAAAATTCCTGTGGTCCCCCGAAGGAATATTTTCCAAAAATGTCAAAATTGCGACGCTTTTATTTTTTGACATAACTAGTTACTATGGCTCTATAAGTGATGTTTGCACAATATATTTGCATAAATGGCAATATTATAGCATAATTTTCGAATTTTAAAAAGTGGAAATTTTGTCCATTTTTCGAAAAAAATTCCTATTGTCCCCCGCAGGGAAATTTTCGGAAAATGGCCAAATTTCGACCCTTTTATTTGATGACATAACTAGTTACTATGGCTCTATAAGATGATGTTAGCAAAATATATCTGTATAAATGGCAATATTATAGCCTAATTATTTAATTTTAAAAGGTGGAAATTTTATTTATTTTTTGTTTGTTTTTCAAAAAACTTCCTATGATCCCCGCAGGAAAATTTTCGAAAAATTGCAAAATTTCGACCCTTTTATTTTTTTTACTATGGCTCTATAAGATGATGTTAGCACAATATATTTGCATAAATGGCAATATTATAGCATAATTTTCGAATTTTAGAAATTGGAAATTTAGTTCATTTTCGAAAAAAATTCTTATGGTCCCCCGAAGGAAAAATTTTCGAAAAATTGTCAAATTTCAACCCTTTTAATTTTTGATAAAATTCGTTACTATGACTCTATAAGATGATGTTAGCAAAATATATCTGTATAAATGGAAATATTATAGCTTTTTTATTTTATTTTAAAAAGTGGAAAATGGTGCCATTTTTCGACCCTTTTATTTTTTTGACATAACTAGTTGCTATGTCTCTATAAGATGATGTTATCACAATATATTTGGATAAATGGCAATATTATAGCATAATTTTCGAATTTTAGAAATTGGAAATTTTGTCCATTTTTCGAAAAAAAATACTATGGTCCCCCGCAGAAAAATTATCGAAAAATGGCCAACTTTCAACCCTTTTATTTTTTGACATAATTCGTTACTATGGCTCTATAAGATGATGTTAGCACAATATATTTGTATAAATTACAATATTATAGCATAATTTTCGAATTGTAGAAATTTGAAATTTTGTCAATTTTTCGAAAAAATCTCTATGGAATTTCAGGGAAATTTTCGAAAAAATTGCCAAATGTCGATCCTTTCATTTTTTGACATGATAACTAGTTACTATGGCTCTATAAGATGATGTTAACACAATATATGTGCATAAATGGCAATATTATAGGCTAATTATTGAAGTTTAAAGGTGGAAATTTTGGTTATTTTTCGAAAAAATTCCTGTGGTCCCCCGCAGGAATATTTTCAAAAAATGTCAAAATTGGGACGCTTTTATATTTTGACATAACTAGTTACTATGGTATTAATTGTTTAAATGATATATTATTGTGATTTAAACTTACAAAGATACTAAGCATTTTTCTCCAATATTTCTGAATAAATCTACAACTAAAAAACAAATGATTTTCATTTTCAATTTCTCCACATTTGTCACACGTTTGTGTTTCCTTAACTTTCCACTGATACAGCCGTTTGTTGGTAGGCAGTATTCTATGTAACATCTTATAATTGAATTGTGCTAGTTTCTTATCTTTCATTTTACATACTTTCCGTAACCAAGAAGTTTTCCAATCAATGTTGTTATCATTGAAGTACTCTTCCCATTTTAGTTGTGACATTGGAGTAATGAAATATTCTTTCACAAACCATGAGTATATTAGTTTGGTAGTATTAATCTCATACTTGGTCCCAACTAATTCATCATTATCATCACAATTGAAAATATCTACCTCCTTAATAATACGTTTCCATTGAATTGGTATTGCCTTAATAATGCACAAATACTCATTTAACCAGTTTGTTTTACATTGTAGTTTCACCAGTATTTCGTTTGATGTTAAAAAAGTGTTCTTATTAACAATGTCTTTAATACTGATAATGCCACTGTCAATCCAATGCTTGTAGAAAAGTGATTTTTTTTTAGTTTAACGTAGTGGTTTCCCCACAGTTGCTCATTAATTATATCGTTATAAGTTTCAGGTTTTTTTTTAGAGATTCTGTTATAATTTATGTAGGCTTTTATCATATTTTTGTAAAACAGTGGAATTTTATCAGAATTAACATCAATAATGTTATAACATGACATATTAAGTAAAACATTAACATCACATATTTTTTTAATATAATACATTGGAATATTTTTCCATTTAGCACCATCATCATTCATAATTCTTTTTAACCAGCCACACATGAGTGCGTTAACATGAAGAGTAAAATCAGGCATTTTAATGCCTCCCATCTCAACATCACCAATTAGAGTTTTTCTTTTTATCTTTTCCCTTTTATTGTTCCAAATAAAATTATATATTAGATTTGTAACTTGTGTATATACATATTTTGGAACATCAGTGATATTTGCAGCATATGTTAATTTAGATAGTGCAAGACTTTTCAGGATTATTATTCTACCAAAAATTGAGAGATTTCTAGCATTCCATTGTTTTAAAGTCTTTTCTAGCTCTATTAATTTAACATCCCAGTTTTTTCTGGTACATTCTTCTGTATTATACCCTACATATATGCCTAAAATTTTGATCGGGTGTTTTACCCAATTTAATTCTAAAGGTCTATCTATTCTGTTCTTCTATTTACCAATCCAAAAAGCATTGGTTTTTTTTTTATTTAGTGTCATTCCAGATACTTCACAAAAACGTTCAATTACACTGACTGCTGACGCAATACTTTTGTCATTACCAACATACAAAACAGTATCATCGGCTAATTGGCTTATTCTAGCTTTTATGTTATTTTCATTATTTGGAAGTTTAATACCCTTATAGTCATCTTTGTTTCTTATTCTAGATGCCATTACTTCAACCACTAAAATGAATAACAGAGCAGATAGAGGACAACCTTGTCTAATACCTCTTTCCATTTTAAAATTGTTTGAAACCCAACCATTGTTAACTGTGACACATTCAACGTTATTGTATAATACTTTTACCCAGTTACAAAAGAACATTCCAAAGTTAAACTTTTCTAGAACATTGAACATAAAATCTCTACTAATAGAGTCAAAAGCCTTCTTAAAATCTACGGTAATTATTGCCCCTTCGATATCATTACACTCTGTATAATAAAGCAGGTCTTCTATTAACCGAATGTTTTCACCAGCGAAACGGCCTTTTATATAACCTTTTTGGTCTGAACTTACTATTGATTTAATAACCATTTTAAGTCTGTTACTTAATACATGTGCAAGAATTTTGTAATCGGTGTTTAAGAGGGTAATGGGACGCCAATTATTCAAATTTTCTCTTTCTCCATCCTTGAACAAAAGGGTGATTACACCTCGTTTTTGCGAAAAGGATAATTCTTGAGAATTATAACTTTCATTTAACGCATCGCAAATTAAATGTTTAATATTATTCCAAAAGAACACATAAAATTCAACACTTAGACCATCCGATCCAGGTGTTTTATTTTTTTCCATCATTGAAATGGCCTTTTTACACTCATCAATAGTGACGTAACCTTCACAATTTTTTTTTTCTATTTCTGAAAGCTTGTTTATAATAGAATTACAAAGGTATTTATTAATTTTTCCAGGGTTTATGACATTTTTTGCGTATAATCCTTCGAAATGTTGTATTTGTTCCTTTAAAATATCAATTGGGCTCGTTGCTAAGCTCCCATCTTTAGTAATTAAACTTTTTATGTGTTTCTTTTTACTTTTGGATCTTTCTAACCCAAGAAAGTATTTTGTATTCCGCTCGCCTTCCTCTATCCATTTTACTCTGGACCTAATTTGCGCGCCTTTTGCTTCTACATTATAAATGTTTTCAAGCTCTATTTTTTTGTTTTCAATTTTATTTTCAATGGTTATATCACAATTTTGAGTATTCATAATTGTTTCATTTAAGTTTTTTATTTGTTTTTGTAATTTTTCTTTCTTTTTATTCTGGTTTTTATTTTTTTTTTTTCCGTATGCAATTGAAAATTCTTTTATTTTTGTTTTTACAAGCTCCCATAGCAAACTTGCACTTACAGGTTCTCTATTATTTTTTAGTATTGAAACATCAATTATTTTAATTACTAATTTTGTAAATGTTTCATCTTTCAGAAAGCTATTGTTGAACATCCATAAACCAGGACCGCGTTTTTTTTCATGCAAATCTATTTTAATTGATACCGCCTGGTGATCTGTGAGAATAGCTGGACGAATGTCACAGGCTAAAACATCTCCATTTGAAAAGAGATCTTCTGATATTAACCAGTAATCCAGCCTACGGAAAATGTTGTTAAATCTCTTACGCCACGTAAATTGTCGCTTATTCATGTTTTTGGATCTCCAAATATCATTTAAATTTAAATTTTTCATTAGGTTTTTAATCGTAAAAACAGATTTATCAGACCTATTTGCGCTACCTTTTTGGTCAATGTCACTATTCATGATTGTTTCATTTAAGTTTTTTATTTGTTTTTGTAATTTTTCTTTCTTTTTATTCTGGTTTTTATTTTTTTGTTTTCCGTATGCAATTGAAAATTCTTTTATTTTTGTTTTTACAAGCTCCCATAGCAAACTTGCACTTACAGGTTCTCTATTATTTTTTAGTATTGAAACATCAATTATTTTAATTACTAATTTTGTAAATGTTTCATCTTTCAGAAAGCTATTGTTGAACATCCATAAACCAGGACCGCGTTTTTTTTCATGCAAATCTATTTTAATTGATACTGCCTGGTGATCTGTGAGAATAGCTGGACGAATGTCACAGGCTAAAACATCTCCATTTGAAAAGAGATCTTCTGATATTAACCAGTAATCCAGCCTACGGAAAATGTTGTTAAATCTCTTACGCCACGTAAATTGTCGCTTATTCATGTTTTTGGATCTCCAAATATCATTTAAATTTAAATTTTTCATTAGGTTTTTAATCGTAAAAACAGATTTATCAGACCTATTTGCGCTACCTTTTTGGTCAATGTCACTATTCATGATGCAATTCAGATCTCCACCTAGAATGATAGAATTACCCTTCCCTCCATCAAAGTCATTGTAACATTTGTGTATGGTCCTAAAGAATGCACTTCTATTTTTGCTTTCATTAGGAGCATAAATATTTATAATGTCCAGTTCCTTTTCATTTATCATTAAATTAAGAAATATATATCTTCCATCAATATCAGTTAACTTTTTAACAATTTTGCAGTCAAGACCTTTTCGTAATAGATTATATTTACACGTTTGCAGCATTTACTATTTATAGAATAAAAATGTTATCTGCACTAAATAAGCCAGTGGGTAAATCTTTATGGAATTCATTTAAAAGCAATATGTTATATAACATTGAATGTGAAACATATAACAATAAAGAAACAAGTATAGAAAAATGGGTAGCTTTAAGAAATAATATTATGATAGTATAATTTCTAATTTGATACGATTAACTGAAAAAGAATTACAGTGATACGGGTTACTGGTGGTACTGAGCTATTATTGTTTTTTTTTATCATGTATATAAATATATTGTATAATCCGGGTTGTAAAATGAAAACAAACAAATGAAAATGTGTGAACTATTTTAAAACGGGATAGATGATAATGATGATCCTGTCAAGTGTATAACAAAATATAAGAAAATTAATGAAAAAAGGAGTAATACAGAATTCATATATGTAAAAATGTTACTTATGAACTGTAACGACATTTACAAGTTAAATAATACGATTTTATGTAATATGAGATAATATGAATGTGAATAAAAGTGGTGTTTGCGCCACAAAAGAGAGAAAAAAAAAAACTAGTTACTATGGCTCTAAAAGATGATGTTTGCACAATATATTTGCATAAATGGCAATATTATAGCATAATTTTCGAATTTTAAAAAGTGGAAATTTTGTCCATTTTTCGAAAAAAATTCCTATTGTCCCCCGCAGGAAAATTTTCGGAAAATGGCCAAATTTCGACCCTTTTATTTGATGACATAACTAGTTACTATGGCTCTATAAGATGATGTTAGCAAAATATATCTGTATAAATGGCAATATTATAGCCTAATTATTTAATTTTAAAAGGTGGAAATTTTGTTTATTTTTTGTTTGTTTTTCAAAAAACTTCCTATGATCCCCGCAGGAAAATTTTCGAAAAATTGCAAAATTTCGACCCTTTTATTTTTTTTACTATGGCTCTTTAAGATGATGTTAGCACAATATATTTGCATAAATGGCAATATTATAGCATAATTTTCGAATTTTAGAAATTGGAAATTTAGTTCATTTTCGAAAAAAATCTTATGGTCCCCCGCAGGAAAATTTTCGAAAAATTGTCAAATTTCAACCCTTTTAATTTTTGATATAATTCGTTACTATGATTCTATAAGATGATGTTAGCAAAATATATCTGTATAAATGGAAATATTATAGCATATTTATTTTATTTTAAAAAGTGGAAAATGGTGCCATTTTCGACCCTTTTTTTTGACATAACTAGTTGCTATGTTTCTATAAGATGATGTTATCACAATATATTTTGATAAATGGCAATATTATAGCATAATTTTCGAATTTTAGAAATTGGAAATTTTGTCCATTTTTCGAAAAAAATACTATGGTCCCCCACAGGAAAATTATCGAAAAATGGCCAACTTTCAATCCTTTTATTTTTTGACATAATTCGTTACTATGGCTCTATAAGATGATGTTAGCACAATATATTTGTATAAATTACAATATTATAGCATAATTTTTGAATTGTAGAAATTGGAAATTTTGTCAATTTTTCGAAAAAATCTCTATGGTCCCCCGCAGGGAAATTTTCGCAAAAATGGCCAAATTTCGACCCTTTTATTTTTTGACATAACTCGTTACTATGTCTCTATAAGTTGATGTTAACTCAATATATTTGCATAAAATGCAATATAATAGCATAATTTTCAAATTTTAGAAATTGAAAATTTAGTTCATTTTCGAAAAAATTCTTATGGTCCCCCGAAGGAAAATTTTCGAAAAATTGTCAAGTTTCAACCCTTATAATTTTTGATATAATTCGTTACTATGACTCTATAAGATGATGTTAGCAAAATATATCTGTATAAATGGAAATATTATAGCATATTTATTTTATTTTAAAAAGTGGAAAATGGTGCCATTTTTCGACCCTTTTATTTTTTTGACATAACTAGTTGCTATGTCTCTATAAGATGATGTTATCACAATATATTTGGATAAATTGCAATATTATAGCATAATTTTCGAATTTTAGAAATTGGAAATTTTGTCCATTTTTCGAAAAAAATACTATGGTCCCCCGCAGGAAAATTATCGAAAAATGGCAAACTTTCAACCCTTTTATTTTTTGACATAATTCGTTACTATGGCTTTATAAGATGATGTTAGCACAATATATTTGTATAAATTACAATATTATAGCATAATTTTCGAATTGTAGAAATTTGAAATTTTGTCAATTTTTCGAAAAAATCTCTATGGAATTTCAGGAAAATTTTCGCAAAAATTGCCAAATTTCGACCCTTTTATTTTTTGACATAACTCGTTACTATGTCTGTATAAGTTGATGTTAATACAATATATGTGCATAAATGGCAATATTATAGCCTAATTATTGAATTTTAAAAGGTGGAAATTTTGGTTATTTTTTTGAAAAAATTCCTGTGGTCCCCCGCAGGAAAATTTTCGAAAAATGGCCAAATGTCGATCCTTTCATTTTTTGACATGATAACTAGTTACTATTTATGGCTCTATAAGATGATGTTAACACAATATATGTGCATAAATGGCAATATTATAGGCTAATTATTGAAGTTTAAAGGTGGAAATTTTGGTTATTTTTCGAAAAAATTCCTGTGGTCCCCCGAAGGAATATTTTCCAAAAATGTCAAAATTGCGACGCTTTTATTTTTTGACATAACTAGTTACTATGGCTCTATAAGTGATGTTTGCACAATATATTTGCATAAATGGCAATATTATAGCATAATTTTCGAATTTTAAAAAGTGGAAATTTTGTCCATTTTTCGAAAAAAATTCCTATTGTCCCCCGCAGGGAAATTTTCGGAAAATGGCCAAATTTCGACCCTTTTATTTGATGACATAACTAGTTACTATGGCTCTATAAGATGATGTTAGCAAAATATATCTGTATAAATGGCAATATTATAGCCTAATTATTTAATTTTAAAAGGTGGAAATTTTATTTATTTTTTGTTTGTTTTTCAAAAAACTTCCTATGATCCCCGCAGGAAAATTTTCGAAAAATTGCAAAATTTCGACCCTTTTATTTTTTTTACTATGGCTCTATAAGATGATGTTAGCACAATATATTTGCATAAATGGCAATATTATAGCATAATTTTCGAATTTTAGAAATTGGAAATTTAGTTCATTTTCGAAAAAATTCTTATGGTCCCCCGAAGGAAAAATTTTCGAAAAATTGTCAAATTTCAACCCTTTTAATTTTTGATATAATTCGTTACTATGACTCTATAAGATGATGTTAGCAAAATATATCTGTATAAATGGAAATATTATAGCTTTTTTATTTTATTTTAAAAAGTGGAAAATGGTGCCATTTTTCGACCCTTTTATTTTTTTGACATAACTAGTTGCTATGTCTCTATAAGATGATGTTATCACAATATATTTGGATAAATGGCAATATTATAGCATAATTTTCGAATTTTAGAAATTGGAAATTTTGTCCATTTTTCGAAAAAAAATACTATGGTCCCCCGCAGAAAAATTATCGAAAAATGGCCAACTTTCAACCCTTTTATTTTTTGACATAATTCGTTACTATGGCTCTATAAGATGATGTTAGCACAATATATTTGTATAAATTACAATATTATAGCATAATTTTCGAATTGTAGAAATTTGAAATTTTGTCAATTTTTCGAAAAAATCTCTATGGAATTTCAGGGAAATTTTCGAAAAAATTGCCAAATGTCGATCCTTTCATTTTTTGACATGATAACTAGTTACTATGGCTCTATAAGATGATGTTAACACAATATATGTGCATAAATGGCAATATTATAGGCTAATTATTGAAGTTTAAAGGTGGAAATTTTGGTTATTTTTCGAAAAAATTCCTGTGGTCCCCCGCAGGAATATTTTCAAAAAATGTCAAAATTGCGACGCTTTTATATTTTGACATAACTAGTTACTATGGTATTAATTGTTTAAATGATATATTATTGTGATTTAAACTTACAAAGATACTAAGCATTTTCCTCCAATATTTCTGAATAAATCTACAACTAAAAAACAAATGATTTTCATTTTCAATTTCTCCACATTTGTCCACTGATACAGCCGTTTGTTGGTAGGCAGTATTCTATGTAACATCTTATAATTGAATTGTGCTAGTTTCTTATCTTTCATTTTACATACTTTCCGTAACCAAGAAGTTTTCCAATCAATGTTGTTATCATTGAAGTACTCTTCCCATTTTAGTTGTGACATTGGAGTAATGAAATATTCTTTCACAAACCATGAGTATATTAGTTTGGTAGTATTAATCTCATACTTGGTCCCAACTAATTCATCATTATCATCACAATTGAAAATATCTACCTCCTTAATAATACGTTTCCATTGAATTGGTATTGCCTTAATAATGCACAAATACTCATTTAACCAGTTTGTTTTACATTGTAGTTTCACCAGTATTTCGTTTGATGTTAAAAAAGTGTTCTTATTAACAATGTCTTTAATACTGATAATGCCACTGTCAATCCAATGCTTGGAGAAAAGTGATTTTTTTTTAGTTTAACGTAGTGGTTTCCCCACAGTTGCTCATTCATTATATCGTTATAAGTTTCAGGTTTTTTTTTAGAGATTCTGTTATAATTTATGTAGGCTTTTATCATATTTTTGTAAAACAGTGGAATTTTATCAGAATTAACATCAATAATGTTATAACATGACATATTAAGTAAAACATTAACATCACATATTTTTTTAATATAATACATTGGAATATTTTTCCATTTAGCACCATCATCATTCATAATTCTTTTTAACCAGCCACACATGAGTGCGTTAACATGAAGAGTAAAATCAGGCATTTTAATGCCTCCCATCTCAACATCACCAATTAGAGTTTTTCTTTTTATCTTTTCCCTTTTATTGTTCCAAATAAAATTATATATTAGATTTGTAACTTGTGTATATACATATTTTGGAACATCAGTGATATTTGCAGAATATGTTAATTTAGATAGTGTAAGACTTTTCAGGATTATTATTCTACCAAAAATTGAGAGATTTCTAGCATTCCATTGTTTTAAAGTCTTTTCTAGCTCTATTAATTTAACATCCCAGTTTTTTCTGGTACATTCTTCTGTATTATACCCTACATATATGCCTAAAATTTTGATCGGGTGTTTTACCCAATTTAATTCTAAAGGTCTATCTATTCTGTTCTTCTATTTACCAATCCAAAAAGCATTGGTTTTTTTTTTTATTTAGTGTCATTCCAGATACTTCACAAAAACGTTCAATTACACTGACTGCTGACTTAATACTTTTGTCATTACCAACATACAAAACAGTATCATCGGCTAATTGGCTTATTCTAGCTTTTATGTTATTTTCATTATTTGGAAGTTTAATACCCTTATAGTCATCTTTGTTTCTTATTCTAGATGCCATTACTTCAACCACTAAAATGAATAACAGAGCAGATAGAGGACAACCTTGTCTAATACCTCTTTCCATTTTAAAATTGTTTGAAACCCAACCATTGTTAACTGTGACACATTCAACGTTATTGTATAATACTTTTACCCAGTTACAAAAGAACATTCCAAAGTTAAACTTTTCTAGAACATTGAACATAAAATCTCTACTAATAGAGTCAAAAGCCTTCTTAAAATCTACGGTAATTATTATCATTACACTCTGTATAATAAAGCAGGTCTTCTATTAACCGAATGTTTTCACCAGCGAAACGGCCTTTTATATAACCTTTTTGGTCTGAACTTACTATTGATTTAATAACCATTTTAAGTCTGTTACTTAATACATGTGCAAGAATTTTGTAATCGGTGTTTAAGAGGGTAATGGGACGCCAATTATTCAAATTTTCTCTTTCTCCATCCTTGAACAAAAGGGTGATTACACCTCGTTTTTGCGAAAAGAATAATTCTTGAGAATTATAACTTTCATTTAACGCATCGCAAATTAAATGTTTAATATTATTCCAAAAAAACACATAAAATTCAACACTTAGACCATCCGATCCAGGTGTTTTATTTTTTTCCATCATTGAAATGGCCTTTTTACACTCATCAATAGTGACGTAACCTTCACAATTTTCTTTTTCTATTTCTGAAAGCTTGTTTATAATAGAATTACAAAGGTATTTATTAATTTTTCCAGGGTTTATGACATTTTTTGCGTATAATCCTTCGAAATGTTGTATTTGTTCCTTTAAAATATCAATTGGGCTCGTTGCTAAGCTCCCATCTTTAGTAATTAAACTTTTTATGTGTTTCTTTTTACTTTTGGATCTTTCTAACCCAAGAAAGTATTTTGTATTCCGCTCGCCTTCCTCTATCCATTTTACTCTGGACCTAATTTGCGCGCCTTTTGCTTCTACATTATAAATGTTTTCAAGCTCTATTTTTTTGTTTTCAATTTTATTTTCAATGGTTATATCACAATTTTGAGTATTCATAATTGTTTCATTTAAGTTTTTTATTTGTTTTTGTAATTTTTCTTTCTTTTTATTCTGGTTTTTATTTTTTTTTTTTTCCGTATGCAATTGAAAATTCTTTTATTTTTGTTTTTACAAGCTCCCATAGCAAACTTGCACTTACAGGTTCTCTATTATTTTTTAGTATTGAAACATCAATTATTTTAATTACTAATTTTGTAAATGTTTCATCTTTCAGAAAGCTATTGTTGAACATCCATAAACCAGGACCGCGTTTTTTTTCATGCAAATCTATTTTAATTGATACCGCCTGGTGATCTGTGAGAATAGCTGGACGAATGTCACAGGCTAAAACATCTCCATTTGAAAAGAGATCTTCTGATATTAACCAGTAATCCAGCCTACGGAAAATGTTGTTAAATCTCTTACGCCACGTAAATTGTCGCTTATTCATGTTTTTGGATCTCCAAATATCATTTAAATTTAAATTTTTCATTAGGTTTTTAATCGTAAAAACAGATTTATCAGACCTATTTGCGCTACCTTTTTGGTCAATGTCACTATTCATGATTGTTTCATTTAAGTTTTTTATTTGTTTTTGTAATTTTTCTTTCTTTTTATTCTGGTTTTTATTTTTTTGTTTTCCGTATGCAATTGAAAATTCTTTTATTTTTGTTTTTACAAGCTCCCATAGCAAACTTGCACTTACAGGTTCTCTATTATTTTTTAGTATTGAAACATCAATTATTTTAATTACTAATTTTGTAAATGTTTCATCTTTCAGAAAGCTATTGTTGAACATCCATAAACCAGGACCGCGTTTTTTTTCATGCAAATCTATTTTAATTGATACCGCCTGGTGATCTGTGAGAATAGCTGGACGAATGTCACAGGCTAAAACATCTCCATTTGAAAAGAGATCTTCTGATATTAACCAGTAATCCAGCCTACGGAAAATGTTGTTAAATCTCTTACGCCACGTAAATTGTCGCTTATTCATGTTTTTGGATCTCCAAATATCATTTAAATTTAAATTTTTCATTAGGTTTTTAATCGTAAAAACAGATTTATCAGACCTATTTGCGCTACCTTTTTGGTCAATGTCACTATTCATGATGCAATTCAGATCTCCACCTAGAATGATAGAATTACCCTTCCCTCCATCAAAGTCATTGTAACATTTGTGTATGGTCCTAAAGAATGCACTTCTATTTTTGCTTTCATTAGGAGCATAAATATTTATAATGTCCAGTTCCTTTTCATTTATCATTAAATTAAGAAATATATATCTTCCATCAATATCAGTTAACTTTTTAACAATTTTGCATTCAAGACCTTTTCGTAATAGATTATATTTACACGTTTGCAGCATTTACTATTTATAGAATAAAAATGTTATCTGCACTAAATAAGCCAGTGGGTAAATCTTTATGGAATTCATTTAAAAGCAATATGTTATATAACATTGAATGTGAAACATATAACAATAAAGAAACAAGTATAGAAAAATGGGTAGCTTTAAGAAATAAGATTATGATAGTATAATTTCTAATTTGATACGATTAACTGAAAAAGAATTACAGTGATACGGGTTACTGGTGGTACTGAGCTATTATTGTTTTTTTTTATCATGTATATAAATATATTGTATAATCCGGGTTGTAAAATGAAAACAAACAAATGAAAATGTGTGAACTATTTTAAAACGGGATAGATGATAATGATGATCCTGTCAAGTGTATAACAAAATATAAGAAAATTAATGAAAAAAGGAGTAATACAGAATTCATATATGTAAAAATGTTACTTATGAACTGTAACGACATTTACAAGTTAAATAATACGATTTTATGTAATATGAGATAATATGAATGTGAATAAAAGTGGTGTTTGCGCCACAAAAGAGAGAAAAAAAAAACTAGTTACTATGGCTCTAAAAGATGATGTTTGCACAATATATTTGCATAAATGGCAATATTATAGCATAATTTTCGAATTTTAAAAAGTGGAAATTTTGTCCATTTTTCGAAAAAAAATCCTATTGTCCCCCGCAGGAAAATTTTCGGAAAATGGCCAAATTTCGACCCTTTTATTTGATGACATAACTAGTTACTATGGCTCTATAAGATGATGTTAGCAAAATATATCTGTATAAATGGCAATATTATAGCCTAATTATTTAATTTTAAAAGGTGGAAATTTTGTTTATTTTTTGTTTGTTTTTCAAAAAACTTCCTATGATCCCCGCAGGAAAATTTTCGAAAAATTGCAAAATTTCGACCCTTTTATTTTTTTTACTATGGCTCTATAAGATGATGTTAGCACAATATATTTGCATAAATGGCAATATTATAGCATAATTTTCGAATTTTAGAAATTGGAAATTTAGTTCATTTTCGAAAAAAATCTTATGGTCCCCCGCAGGAAAATTTTCGAAAAATTGTCAAATTTCAACCCTTTTAATTTTTGATATAATTCGTTACTATGATTCTATAAGATGATGTTAGCAAAATATATCTGTATAAATGGAAATATTATAGCATATTTATTTTATTTTAAAAAGTGGAAAATGGTGCCATTTTTCGACCCTTTTTTTTGACATAACTAGTTGCTATGTTTCTATAAGATGATGTTATCACAATATATTTTGATAAATGGCAATATTATAGCATAATTTTCGAATTTTAGAAATTGGAAATTTTGTCCATTTTTCGAAAAAAATACTATGGTCCCCCACAGGAAAATTATCGAAAAATGGCCAACTTTCAACCCTTTTATTTTTTGACATAATTCGTTACTATGGCTCTATAAGATGATGTTAGCACAATATATTTGTATAAATTACAATATTATAGCATAATTTTTGAATTGTAGAAATTGGAAATTTTGTCAATTTTTCGAAAAAATCTCTATGGTCCCCCGCAGGGAAATTTTCGCAAAAATGGCCAAATTTCGACCCTTTTATTTTTTGACATAACTCGTTACTATGTCTCTATAAGTTGATGTTAACTCAATATATTTGCATAAAATGCAATATAATAGCATAATTTTCAAATTTTAGAAATTGAAAATTTAGTTCATTTTCGAAAAAATTCTTATGGTCCCCCGAAGGAAAATTTTCGAAAAATTGTCAAGTTTCAACCCTTTTAATTTTTGATATAATTCGTTACTATGACTCTATAAGATGATGTTAGCAAAATATATCTGTATAAATGGAAATATTATAGCATATTTATTTTATTTTAAAAAGTGGAAAATGGTGCCATTTTTCGACCCTTTTATTTTTTTGACATAACTAGTTGCTATGTCTCTATAAGATGATGTTATCACAATATATTTGGATAAATTGCAATATTATAGCATAATTTTCGAATTTTAGAAATTGGAAATTTTGTCCATTTTTCGAAAAAAATACTATGGTCCCCCGCAGGAAAATTATCGAAAAATGGCAAACTTTCAACCCTTTTATTTTTTGACATAATTCGTTACTATGGCTTTATAAGATGATGTTAGCACAATATATTTGTATAAATTACAATATTATAGCATAATTTTCGAATTGTAGAAATTGGAAATTTTGTCAATTTTTCGAAAAAATCTCTATGGTCCCCCGCATAATTTTCCAAAAAATTGCCAAATTTCGACCCTTTTATTTTTTGACATAACTCGTTACTATGTCTCTATAAGTTGATGTTAACACAATATATGTGCATAAATGGCAATATTATAGCCTAATTATTGAATTTTAAAAGGTGGAAATTTTGTTTATTTTTTGTTTGTTTTTCAAAAAACTTCCTATGATCCCCGCAGGAAAATTTTCGAAAAATTGCAAAATTTCGACCCTTTTATTTTTTTTTTACTATGGCTCTATAAGATGATGTTAGCACAATATATTTGCATAAATGGCAATATTATAGCATAATTTTCGAATTTTAGAAATTGGAAATTTAGTTCATTTTCGAAAAAAATCTTATGGTCCCCCGCAGGAAAATTTTTGAAAAATTGTCAAATTTCAACCCTTTTAATTTTTGATATAATTCGTTACTATGATTCTATAAGATGATGTTAGCAAAATATATCTGTATAAATGGAAATATTATAGCATATTTATTTTATTTTAAAAAGTGGAAAATGGTGTCATTTTTCGACCCTTTTTTTTGACATAACTAGTTGCTATGTCTCTATAAGATGATGTTATCACAATATATTTGGATAAATGGCAATATTATAGCATAATTTTCGAATTTTAGAAATTGGAAATTTTGTCCATTTTTCGAAAAAAATACTATGGTCCCCCCGGCCGTTCCAAGGTAAAACCACGTAACTCGCATTTTGGACGATTTTGAGATTTTTTCATTTGGGGAAATTATTGAAGTTGCTGTACATCCTGTGAAAATTTCAAGTCTCAGAGATCATTACTTTTTTAGATAGTACCACGTATCTTTAAGCAAAACAATAATAATTCTGGTATTTTCCGTGGCAAAACCACGTATCTTTAAGATTACAAGGCAAAACCACGTATCTAACAGATACGTGGTTCTGCCACGGAATTGTATTACATTTCCACATCCTGGAAGTTGTAGTTACGTTGCTTTATAAGCTGATTCCCACGCGTTGACGATGACGTACATAGCAACGATCTTGACAATGCAAGACGCACAGAGTCACGTGATGCTACACCCGCGAAAAAACAAATAATTTGTTTACTCTCTCTCGTGACTCGTTCTCGACTAGACTGGCAGCAGCAATATTCGCAATAACAATGGATCGTACAAGTAGAGCATACAAATTAGTCCAGATGGCTCAGAAAAGTAAGAAAACGAATAATAAGATATTTCTTAGGCGTAGATAGACATTATTTAATATTTCTTTAGGTAGGCTACAGCCTCATTCAAGTAGGTAGGCTAGCCTACTACTACTGCTGGTACTGCTGGCTCTCCCTAACCTAGCTATTGCCTAGCTAGGCATAGGTCTAGTCGCCTAGCTAGCTAGGCTAGAACTAGGTAAGAGGTAAGCCTAGGCCTAAATATAGGGCCACCAGGCCTCTTGCCTACTATTAGTAGTAGGCCTAGGCTAGGCTACCTACTAGGCTAGTAGTAGTACTAGTACTCTAGTAGGCCTAGCTATAGGCCCTACTACTACTACTAGCTAGGCCTAGGCTAGGCATAGATGTCATTTTTTATGCTAGGCCTACTAGAATAGGCTATATGCCTAGGCCTAAGTAAGCCTAAACTAAAGCTAGAGAGATGCCCACCGCCCTGGCTTCTAGTAGGCTGGGTTAAGTTACCTACTACTACTAGGCCTAGCCTAGGCCTACTCTATTAATAATAGGCTATTAGTATTACTTAGGCCTAGTATAATTATTATTTTATAGCCTTGCCTAATCCTACTGTAGGAGATAGACTAGCTACTACTAGCTAGTACTTGGGCCAGGTCAGGATTATGTACTAGCTAGGCTACCTTGGCTAGTTAGTACAAGCCTGACCATAGTAGTAGCTAATCTATATTAGCCTAGTTAGTATAGTAGGCCTAGTCTAGGTTATGTCTAGGACTAAGCCTAGTAGGCCTATGGTACAGTAGATAGGGGTTCCGTTATTTGTAGGTCTAGAGAAATGGGAAAGCCTAACCTAGCTTAAAAATAGACCTATTTAGTATTTTATTTGTGAATATTATTTTGTTTTAGATGTTAGAGAAACAGTCAGAAATACCACATCTTCCCCACCCAGGACAACATGGACAGGAAATGCCCCAATAAGTAAAGGTAAGCAATGACTTGAGATACATGGTATTTAAGTTTAATATACAAGCATTCTACTAATGATTAGGAAAGAAAAATTATAGGTAAATAAAATAAGAACTGTGCACTCTTTAGGTGTACAAATAGTTTTAAAGATGTTCATTCATCTATTTTATTTTAGCCATGGAACTACTTCAAAACATACTGACAGATGACAACTTTGATGATGATCAGACATCAGGTAATTTTTTTTCACAATAATATTTTACATTTTTAGTAGTGTAGTAAATAAATAAATATTTGTTTGACATTTTAAATAAATCATTAAATTATTTGCTGTATGTCAAATACTAAAAGTATACAGTGTTTTGTTTATTTTTATTTAGTTGAAAAAGGTAGTAGTAGTAGTGCAAAAGGAGAAATGGAAAGTCAAGAGGCAGTTACCCTCAATGATGCTTATGGACTTTACGGTATGGAAGTTAATATTAGCACATAATGAATATGACGTGTACAGTCAAATAGGGATTGCTGTTAAATACTGTGAATTAATTACATAGAAGAATTTGTTAATATTGAGTGAAATATATTATAAATTTGTTTGTTTATTTAGTTGATGGTGATAGAAGAGAGAGAGAGAGTAGCGGCAGAGAATGGATTAATTTTGGATGGGGTTGATGAAAGCTATGGTAAATTGTTTATTGTTAATAAGTCATTGCTATTGGGTTACAAGCATTTGATTGTACTGTGTTATATATGAAATAAAAGTTGTGATTGCTACTTTCATTGACGTTTAATAGTTGACATTCTTTATTGTGTTTATATTTCTATACAGGTGATCAATATGAATCAAATGAGGAAGCTCAAAATGAGGAAGCTCAAAATGATGGTAACACATATTGCATATCCATTTTATTATTTTATTAGTATTACATATTACTTTCATTGTATATGTATTTTTTATATAAGTTTAAAAATATTCAGTTTAGTTAATAATTTTATTGAGATTTATTTTTATAAATAAAAATAATAATCTGTACTTTTAAAGTATATTTTTGTATGATTAAAACGAAAAAGAAATCTTATCTTTATTATATAATATATTATTAATATGTAATTATTTTCATGTGTAAGGTCGTATTACTATTATTATTTATTATACTTTTACTTTCATTGTATATGTATTTTTATATAAGTTTAAAAATATTCAGTTCAATTATAATTTTATTCATAGTTATATTTATAAATAAGAATAATCAGTACTTATAAAGTATTATTTTTGTATGATTAAAAAAAACATACTTATCTTTAATATATAATATATTATTAATATGTAATTATTTTCATTTGTAAGGTCGTATTATTATTATTTATTATACTTTTACTTTCTGACTTAATTAATTACATTATAAATATAATAAATTACTCTTTAAATTAATAATATACTAGATGGTACGCTCGCTTCGCTCGCGTACCATCTAGGTCGTGCCTACAGATGGTTCTCGAATACACAGTAATTTCAGCGTAACAAAACTGGCGATTTCAAATGTACGTACCGCAGGACTATAATACATTGTCGTTTACAGAAACGAATAAATAGTAACGATAATTTATGTAGTCAACTAAAATTAGCAAATTTTTGATTTGGACTCATTTAAAGAAACCCAATTTGTGTTTTGTATGTAACATTAGGGTTGAGGGATGGGAAAGCGGATAGGTACAAAGAGGAACAAATTTTAAATATATTCTTTATCCACTCAGTAACGAAATATTTTTTTCGTGTTTTATAGGCCTATAAATAATATACCTCTAAATAAAGTAAAACATTTGCGATTTAATACTTTGTTAAAACTGTCACTGTCATAATCGATTGAAATATCAAAGTACATGTCACGATACACCACTACGACGTTTATATTATTGGTAATTATTAATTAATACAAACGTTGAGAAGGAACTGTCAGTATAAAGTTTATTTGTATATAATAATGTGTTTATATATCAGTAGAGCCTTACCACAATCTCAGTAATAAAGTTTATTTGTATATATTTTTATATTACATCTAACAGTATGAACATTCGCAGTAAGAAATGTTTGATTCAAATGACGACCAAAAATAGTTAATAGGTATTTACAGTATTGTCAAAGTATTGCAAGTTTATTCTCAAAGGGCCCATATATTTACCTACCGTATGTGTTAAACCAAGGGCTCATAAATTTACCTACTTGTGTTAAACCAAACTCTGGGATGTTCCATTCATCGCAAATCAATACATTTGTATAATCGTATATTAAATCTATCAAAATAGTATTTTTTAAAGAAAATCGGCCTGTCTTCAACATTATGATGCTGGACTCTAGCTGTTCAACCAGTTTTCAGCTATTAAAAACAATTATCGTAGGAGGAGATAGGAAAATGCGAAGCCTCCTCGCATTTTTGTGGCGGGTATTTTTCAAGATGGTCATCCATTAGACAGTGTATACCACGATCGGAAAACACCCCTATTTGGGGCAAATCGTTGAACCTAAATTCGTTTTAATCGTCAATAACTAATTACCTAACTCAATTTAATTAGTAAACAGGGTTATGTCAGATGGTTAAAATCAGTACCGAAAGTATGAACCAACTTTATATACCATCGAGTAAAAATTTTATAAATTAACCGAGATTTATCGAATTTTGCCCTTACGTAAATTTATATATAGATTACTTTAAGAAAAAAATTACACATGTGATTAAAGTAATTTATATAGAATTCTTAAATCCAAAATTTTGATTTGTATAATACTTTTACTTTCATTGTATATGTATGTTCTATTATAAGTATAAAATATTCAGTTCAATTATAATTATTTATATTTAGATTTATATTTATAAATATAAGTATAATAAGTATATTTTTGTATGATTAAAACGAAAAAAACATATTTATCTTTAATATATAAAATATTATCAATATATAGTTATTTTCATTTGTTTTATATGTACGGTAACCATTACTTTTTAATTTATACTTTTATTTTTACTTTTGTATTTTATGTATATAATTTTGTTTTTATGTAATAAAGATACTGACAATACATTTGAGGATGATGTTTTTTTTTTTCTAAATATAACAATATTTTACAGTATACGGTATCGTTTAACAAGTGAGGATTAATTCTATACAGATCGACCAAGAAAACGCTGTCGCACCGATTCCGAAAAAACTGCCAGAGATGCAAAGAAATTCAAAATATTAAATCCTTGTGGAAGAGGGTGTAGGTTAAAATGCACTGAAAGGTTTGCTGAAGAGCAAAGAACAGATATCTTTCATAGCTACTGGTATATGTCCTATAATAGAAGGAGAGACTGGTTAGTGAATATGGTCAGCCAAAAAGAAAAAAGGCGTGATGAAGCTACAAGAAGAAACTTTACTTTGGAGTGGAAATTGGGAGCGACGAAAGTCTGCAAGACTTTTTTTTTGCACACCTTGGGCTACAAATATGACAATTCAGTTCGGGCTGCATTGCGTAATGCAAACACAGCAATGAACTCAAATATAATAATAGGGGCAAAGCCTGATAAAAAAGGAAGGCACGAGCCCATAAACAAAAAAAATGAAATCTTAAGACAAAGAGTAATCGAGCATAATAGAATCATTTAGACCGGTTATTTCACATTACAGACGAGAGCATGCACCAAACAGACGGTATCTTAGTGCCGATTTAAATGTAACTAAGATGCACAAATTGTTTCTAGAAACCTTAGATAGAGAGAATATTAGTTGCTCTCGTACGTGGTACGAAACTGTTTTTAAGAGTCAGAATATTTCGTTTGCCACCCCAGGTAACGATCGGTGCGACTTGTGTGAAGAACACAAAAATGCACATCCTGGCACTGAAAGTGACCACGACTGCAGTGATTGTATTTGCAGTCTCTGTCGTGTGTATGTCGAACATCGAAGTAATGCCGCAAAAGCCAGACACAGTCTGGATGCCGACACAGCAAAGATATCTAGAGAGGTGCAAGTGGCATGTGCAGACATGCAAAAAGTGCTGCACATTCCAAAATTGACGACTAAAGAGTATTATTTCTCCCGAAAACTAGTCATGTTTAATGAAACATTTGCTTCCCCAGGAAAACAAAGTGAAGCAACAACTGTGTTGTGGCATGAAGGTGAAGCAGGTAGGAAGGCATCAAACATCGCCAGTTCCTATGTGCACTTTGCTCTTTCAAAAAGAGATGCCACAGAAATCATTTTATGGGCAGATAATTGTGGTTCCCAAAACAAAAACTACACGCTATTTTCTGCTATGCCATTATTAGTAAATGACAATAGAATAGGCGCACAAAGTATAGCCATAAAATACCTTGAAAAAAGGCACACTTTCATGGCTGCAGACAGCGTATATGGATGCATAACAAAGGCCATTAATAAATTACCCATGATATGTGATTTTCAGGAAATGCAAGAAGTTATCCGAACTTCCAGAAAGAAAGCAGTCAATACAATAGAGTTGACGTATGACGACATGTGGCTATTTTAAAATGAAGCTAAGAAAGTCGATTTAGTTGTTAATAAAATAAAGGTAATTGAATTTCACAGAGGTTCACTTAACATGTTTGTTAAGGACGACCATGAGGGTATATTTAGAGAAATTGATTTCCTGAAGCCACGTTTCAAATCCCAGGTTGAAAACAAGTTAGTGATTAATGAGAACCCTTTGGATCTAATTGATCACATGCCAGAAGAAAGAGGTATTACTGGTGTTAAAATGAATGATCTTAAGAAACTAGGTAAGTGTATGCCTGAATACAAAAGATTATTTATTAACAACTTGCCGGTAAATGATGATTCTTTGGATCTAGAAATTGTCGCCGAATATGAATGAAATGTGAATAGGTCTTAAACGACAATTGGAATCAATAAATGAATTAAATTGAGAAGCTTAAACGAATTACATTTATATTGGTTAGTGTTTTAATTCATTAGCTAGTGTTTTAATTAAGGTATACCCTTACCCCCAAAAACATTTTAACATAAAACGCTAATAACCTTAGCAAAAAATACATACAATACATCCCTATATTTTTCTTGTTCAAATCAATTTTTTTACTCTGTAGGATTAAAATGATAAAAAGTTTAAGTTTAACTGTGTACGGTGACCCCCTCCAACCCATTAACTATACATTTGAAAAATATAATTATATAGGCCTAAAAAAAGCTTCATTAAAAAAAAATCGATAGATCTGCATAAAACAAAACAAAAATATTATCCTGCTCAGCTCAACCGAAAGATCGCAGTTACGTTGTTTTGCCACGGAATGATCGCAGTTACGTTGTTTTGCCACGGAAAGATCACAGTTACGTTGTCTTACCACGGAAAGATCGCAGTTACGTTGTTTTGCCTCAGAAATTACTTTCACTAAATACACGATAATCCCAAGGCAAAACAACGTATCTCTTAAAAGTGCTAATAACTTCTTATTTTATTGGCCGTTTTAATAAAAAAAACGTATGCAATTATAAATATTATAAATATATAATCATGCAAAATTTCGCATCCTTACACTAATTTGTTCATGAATTGCAAACAACCAAACTTTAAATCCATTTTTCTCGAAAAGTCATATTTTGTAGTTACGTGGTTTTGCCTTGGAACGGCCGCCCCGCAGGAAAATTATCGAAAAATGGCCAACTTTCAACCCTTTTATTTTTTGACATATTTCGTTATTATGGCTCTATAAGATGATGTTAGCACAATATATTTGTATAAATTGCAATGTTATAGCATAATTTTCGAATTGTAGAAATTTGAAATTTTGTCAATTTTTAGAAAAAATCTCTATGGTCCCCCGCAGGGAAATTTTCGCAAAAATGGCCAAATTTCGACCCTTTTATTTTTTGACATAACTCGTTACTATGTCTCTATAAGTTGATGTTAACACAATATATGTGCATAAATGGCAATATTAGAGCCTAATTATTGAATTTTAAAAGGTGGAAATTTTGGTTATTTTTTTGAAAAAATTCCTGTGGTCCCCGGCAGGAAAAATTTCGAAAAATGACCAAATGTCGATCCTTTCATTTGTTGACATGATAACTAGTTACTATGGCTCTATAAGATGATGTTAACACAATATATGTGCATAAATGGCAATATTATAGGCTAATTATTGAAGTTTAAAGGTGGACATTTTGGTTATTTTTCGAAAAAATTCCTGTTGTCCCCCGCAGGAATATTTTCCAAAAATGTCAAAATTGCGACGCTTTCATTTTTTGACATAACTAGTTACTATGGCTCTATAAGATGATGTTTGCACAATATAGTTGCATAAATGGAAATATTATAGCATAATTTTCGAATTTTAAAAAGTGGAAATTTTGTCCATTTTTCGAAAAAAATTCCTATGGTCCCCGCAGGAAATTTTTTCGAAAAATGGCCAAATTTCGACCCTTTTATTTTTTGACATAACTAGTAACTATGGTTCTATCAGATGATGTTAGTGCATAAATGGCAATATTATAGCATAATTTTCGAAGTTTAGAAATTGAAAATTTTAGCCATTTTTCGAAAAAATTCTTATGGTCCCCCGGAGGCGATTTATTTTTTCGTACATATGTTGGGGACCCCTCATGAAACGTCACAAAATAAACCTGAATAATTCATCAGTTAAATTTTCTTGTTCCGCCGTGTGCACCCAAGCGTATAGCAACAAGAAGTGATTACAGAAGTGCGGTACCATTCTAGGCCTATCTCCGCTGTTGTTGCGGCGTGCGATTTCATAGAAGAATAGCGGCGTTTTGTGTGGATTGTCGAAATAATCAGCCTTTAGTTTATGGTGTTTTTAATATAATTAATTACTATAGAATTACGTGTTAAAATTATAGTTTCTATTAATACTATTAGGCCTAATTATTGGTCTCTAAACCCATGTCTATTCTAGTAGTAGCTGTGTGGGTGTGTGTGACGTGTGTGTTAGGTATGACCAAAGATAGTTACACTATCTTTAGTATGTCTCCAAATGCGATTTGAAGTTATTCTGTACACTTTGATGTTTTTATGTTAACAAGTTTTTTCGAAAATCACAAAATGGTTTAAAACTTCTCCAAATGCGATTTGAAGCTATTTTAAGCACTTTGGTGTTTTTGTGTAACCAAGTTTTTTCGAAAATCACAAAAGGGTCTAAAATGTCTCAAAATGCGATTTGAAGCTATTCTAAGCACTTTGGTGTTTTTATGTTAACAAGTTTTTTCGAAAATCACAAAATGGTCTAAAACGTCTCCAAATGCGATTTGAAGCTATTCTGTACACTTTGATGTTTTTATGTTAACAAGTTTTTTCGAAAAACACAAAATGGTCTAAAATGTCTCAAAATGCGATTTGAAGCTATTCTAAGCTCTTTGGTGTTTTTATGTTAACAAGTTTTTTTCAAAATCACAAAATGGTCTAAAACGTCTCCAAATGCGATTTGAAGCTATTCTGTACATTTTGATGTTTTTATTTTAACAAGTTTTTTCGAAAATCACAAAATGGTCTAAAATGTCTCAAAATGCGATTTGAAGCTATTCTGTACACTTTGATGTTTTTATCTTAACAAGTTTTTTCGGAAATCACAAAATGGTCTAAAATGTCTCCAAATGCGATTTGAAGCTATTCTTAGCACTTTGGTGTTTTTATGTTAACAAGTTTTTTCGAAAATCACAAAATGGTCTAAAACGTCTCCAAATGCGATTTGAAGCTATTCTGTGCACTTTGCTGTTTTGTGTGAACATTTTTTGTCGAAATGCTCAAAATGGTCAAAAACGTTTTTAAATACGATATTAAGCTATTTTGTGCTCTTTGATGTTTTTGTTTGAAAAGTTTTATCGAAATGCTCAAAATGGTCTAAAACGGTTTCTAATGTGATTTGAAGCACTTTGATGTTTTTATGTTAACAAGTTTTTTCGAAAATCTCAAAAAGGTCTAAAACGTCTGCAAATACGATTTGAAGCTATTCTGTACACTTTGCTGTTTTGTGTGAAAATTTTTTGTCGAAATGCTCAAAATGGTCTAAAACGGTTTCTAATGTGATTTGAAGCACTTTGATGTTTTTATGTTAACAAGTTTTTTCGAAAATCACAAAATGGTCTAAAACGTCTCCAAATGCGATTTGAAGTTATTCTGTGCACTTTGCTGTTTTGTGTAAAAATTTTTTGTCGAAATGCTCAAAATGGTCAAAAACGTTTTTAAATACGATATTAAGCTATTTTGTGCTCTTTGATGTTTTTGTGTGAAAAGTTTTATCGAAATGCTTAAAATGGTCTAAAACGGTTTCTAATGTGATTTTAAGCACTTTGATGTTTTTATGTTAACAAGTTTTTTCGAAAATCACAAAATAGTCTAAAATGTCTCCAAATGCGATTTGAAGTTATTCTGTGCACTTTGCTGTTTTGTGTGAAAATTTTTTTTTCGAAATGCTCAAAATGGTCAAAAACGTTTTTAAATACGATATTAAGCTATTTTGTGCTCTTTGATGTTTTTGTGTGAAAAGTTTTATCGAAATGCTCAAAATGGTCTAAAACGGTTTCTAATGTGATTTTAAGCACTTTGATGTTTTTACGATATTAAGCTATTTTGTGCTCTTTGATGTTTTTGTGTGAAAAGTTTTATCGAAATGCTCAAAATGGTCTAAAACGGTTTCTAATGTGATTTTAAGCACTTTGGTGTTTTTATGGTAACAAGTTTTTTCGAAAAACACAAAATGGTCTAAAATGCGATTTGAAGCTATTCTTAGCACTTTGGTGTTTTTATGTTAACAAGTTTTTTCGAAAATCACAAAAAGGTCTAAAACGTCTCCAAATACGATTTGAAGCTAGTCTGTACACTTTGCTGTTTTGTGTGAAATTTTTTTGTCGAAATGCTCAAAATGGTCAAAACCGTTTTTAAATACGATATTAAGCTATTTTGTGCTCTTTGATGCTTTTGTGTGAAAAGTTTTATCGAAATGCTCAAAATGGTCTAAAATTGTTTCTAATGTGATTTTAAGCACTTTGGTGTTTTTGTGTAACCAAGTTTTTTCGAAAATCACAAAAGGGTCTAAAATGTCTCAAAATGCGATTTGAAGCTATTCTAAGCACTTTGGTGTTTTTATGTTAACAAGTTTTTTCGAAAATCACAAAATGGTCTAAAACGTCTCCAAATGCGATTTGAAGCTATTCTAAGCACTTTGATGTTTTTATGTTAACAAGTTTTTTCGAAAATCACAAAATGGTCTAAAACGTCTCCAAATGCGATTTTAAGCTATTCTGTACACTTTGATGTTTTTATGTTAACAAGTTTTTTCGAAAAACACAAAATGGTCTAAAATGTCTCAAAATGCGATTTGAAGCTATTCTAAGCACTTTGGTGTTTTTATGGTAACAAGTTTTTTCGAAAATCACAAAAAGGTCTAAAACGTCTCCAAATACGATTTGAAGCTATTCTGTACACTTTGCTGTTTTGTGTGAAAAATTTTTGTCGAAATGCTCAAAATGGTCAAAAACGTTTTTAAATACGATATTAAGCTATTTTGTGCTCTTTGATGTTTTTGTGTGAAAAGTTTTATCGAAATGCTCAAAATGGTCTAAAACGGTTTCTAATGTGATTCTAAGCACTTTGATGTTTTTATGTTAACAAGTTTTTTCGAAAATCACAAAAGGGTCTAAAACGTCTCAAAATGCGATTTGAAGCTATTCTAAGCACTTTGGTGTTTTTATGTTAACAAGTTTTTTTCAAAATCACAAAATGGTCTAAAACTTCTCCAAATGCGATTTGAAGCTATTTTAAGCACTTTGGTGTTTTTGTGTAACCAAGTTTTTTTGAAAATCACAAAAGGGTCTAAAATGTCTCAAAATGCGATTTGAAGCTATTCTAAGCACTTTGGTGTTTTTATGTTAACAAGTTTTTTCGAAATGCTCAAAATGGTCAAAAACGTTTTTTAATACGATATTAGGCTATTTTGTGCTCTTTGATGTTTTTGTGTGAAAAGTTTTATCGAAATGCTCAAAATGGTCTAAAACGGTTTCTAATGTGATCTTAAGCACTTTGATGTTTTTATGTTAACAAGTTTTTTCGAAAATCACAGAATGGTCTAAAACGTCTCAAAATGCGATTTGAAGCTATTCTAAGCACTTTGGTGTTTTTATGTTAACAAGTTTTTTCAAAAATCACAAAATGGTCTAAAACGTCTCCAAATGCGATTTGAAGTTATTCTGTACACTTTGATGTTTTTATGTTAACAAGTTTTTTCGAAAATCACAAAATGGTTTAAAACTTCTCCAAATGCGATTTGAAGCTATTTTAAGCACTTTGGTGTTTTTGTGTAACCAAGTTTTTTCGAAAATCACAAAAGGGTCTAAAATGTCTCAAAATGCGATTTGAAGCTATTCTAAGCACTTTGGTGTTTTTATGTTAACAAGTTTTTTCGAAAATCACAAAAGGGTCTAAAATGTCTCAAAATGCGATTTGAAGCTATTCTAAGCACTTTGGTGTTTTTATGTTAACAAGTTTTTTCGAAAATCACAAAATGGTCTATAACGTCTCCAAATGCGATTTGAAGCTATTCTGTACACTTTGATGTTTTTATCTTAACAAGTTTTTTCGAAAATCACAAAATGGTCTAAAATGTCTCCAAATGCGATTTGAAGCTATTCTTAGCACTTTGGTGTTTTTATGTTAACAAGTTTTTTCGAAAATCACAAAATGGTCTAAAACGTCTCCAAATGCGATTTGAAGTTATTCTGTGCACTTTGCTGTTTTGTGTGAAAATTTTTTGTCGAAACGGTCAAAATGGTCAAAAACGTTTTTAAATACGATATTAAGCTATTTTGTGCTCTTTGATGTTTTTGTTTGAAAAGTTTTATCGAAATGCTCAAAATGGTCTAAAACGGATTCTAATGTGATTTTAAGCACTTTGATGTTTTTATGTTAACAAGTTTTTTCGAAAATCACAGAATGGTCTAAAACGTCTCAAAATGCGATTTGAAGCTATTCTAAGCACTTTGGTGTTTTTATGTTAACAAGTTTTTTTCGAAAATCAAAAAATGGTCTAAAACGTCTCCAAATGCGATTTGAAGCTATTCTAAGCACTTTGGTGTTTTTATGTTAACAAGTTTTTTCGAAAATCACAAAAAGGTCTAAAACGTCTCCAAATACGATTTGAAGCTATTCTGTACACTTTGCTGTTTTGTGTGAAAAATTTTTGTCGAAATGCTCAAAATGGTCAAAAACGTTTTTAAATACGATATTAAGCTATTTTGTGCTCTTTAATGTTTTTGTGTGAAAAGTTTTATCGAAATGCTCAAAATGGTCTAAAACGGTTTCTAATGTGATTTTAAGCACTTTGATGTTTTTATGTTAACAAGTTTTTTCGAAAATCACAGAATGGTCTAAAACGTCTCCAAATGCGATTTGAAGTTATTCTGTGCACTTTGCTGTTTTGTTTGAAAATTTTTTGTCTAAATGCTCAAAATGGTCAAAAACGTTTTTAAATACGATATTAAGCTATTTTGTGCTCTTTGATGTTTTTGTGTTAAAAGTTTTATCGAAATGCTCAAAATGGTCTAAAACGGTTTCTAATGTGATTTGAAGCACTTTGATGTTTTTATGTTAACAAGTTTTTTCGAAAATCACAGAATGGTCTAAAACGTCTCAAAATGCGATTTGAAGCTATTCTAAGCACTTTGGTGTTTTTATGTTAACAAGTTTTTTCGAAAATCACAAAAAGGTCTAAAACGTCTCCAAATACGATTTGAAGCTATTCTGTACACTTTGCTGTTTTGTTTTAAAAATTTTTGTCGAAATGCTCAAAATGGTCTAAAACGGTTTCTAATGTGATTTGAAGCACTTTGATATTTTTATCTTAAGTTTTTTCGAAAATCACAAAATAGTCTAAAATGTCTCCAAATGCGATTTGAAGCCATTCTAAGCACTTTGGTGTTTTTATGTTAAAAAGTTTTTTCAAAAATCACAACATGGTCTAAAACGTCTCCAAATGCGATTTGAAGCTATTCTAAGCACTTTGGTGTTTTTATGTTAACAAGTTTTTTCGAAAATTACAAAATGGTCTAAAACGTCTCCAAATGCGATTTTAAGTTATTCTGTGCACTTTGCTGTTTTGTTTGAAAATTTTTTGTCGAAATGCTCAAAATGGTCAAAAACGTTTTTAAATACGATATTAAGCTATTTTGTGCTCTTTGATGTTTTTTGTGTGAAAAGTTTTATCGAAATGCTCAAAATGGTCTAAAACGGTTTCTAATGTGATTTTAAGCACTTTGATGTTTTTATGTTAACAAGTTTTTTCGAAAATCACAGAATGGTCTAAAACGTCTCAAAATGCGATTTGAAGCTATTCTAAGCACTTTGGTGTTTTTATGGTAACAAGTTTTTTCGAAAATCAAAAAATGGTCTAAAACGTCTCCAAATGCGATTTTAAGCTATTCTAAGCACTTTGGTGTTTTTATGTTAACAAGTTTTTTCGAAAATCACAAAAAGGTCTAAAACGTCTCCAAATACGATTTGAAGCTATTCTGTACACTTTGCTGTTTTGTGTGAAAAATTTTTGTCGAAAGGCTCAAAATGGTCAAAAACGTTTTTAAATACGATATTAAGCTATTTTGTGCTCTTTAATGTTTTTGTGTGAAAAGTTTTATCGAAATGCTCAAAATGGTCTAAAACGGTTTCTAATGTGATTTTAAGCACTTTGATGTTTTTATGTTAACAAGTTTTTTCGAAAATCACAGAATGGTCTAAAACGTATCCAAATGCGATTTGAAGTTATTCTGTGCACTTTGCTGTTTTGTTTGAAAATTTTTTGTCTAAATGCTCAAAATGGTCAAAAACGTTTTTAAATACGATATTAAGCTATTTTGTGCTCTTTGATGTTTTTGTGTGAAAAGTTTTATCGAAATGCTCAAAATGGTCTAAAACGGTTTCTAATGTGATTTTAAGCACTTTGATGTTTTTATGTTAACAAGTTTTTTCGAAAATCACAGAATGGTCTAAAACGTATCCAAATGCGATTTGAAGTTATTCTGTGCACTTTGCTGTTTTGTTTGAAAATTTTTTGTCTAAATGCTCAAAATGGTCAAAAACGTTTTTAAATACGATATTAAGCTATTTTGTGCTCTTTGATGTTTTTGTGTGAAAAGTTTTATCGAAATGCTCAAAATGGTCTAAAACGGTTTCTAATGTGATTTTAAGCACTTTGATGTTTTTATGTTAACAAGTTTTTTCGAAAATCACAGAATGGTCTAAAACGTCTCAAAATGCGATTTGAAGCTATTCTAAGCACTTTGGTGTTTTTATGGTAACAAGTTTTTTCGAAAATCAAAAAATGGCCTAAAACGTCTCAAAATGCGATTTGAAGCTATTCTAAGCACTTTGGTGTTTTTATGTTAACAAGTTTTTTTGAAAATCACAAAAAGGTCTAAAACGTCTCCAAATACGATTTGAAGCTATTCTGTACACTTTGCTGTTTTGTGTGAAAATTTTTTGTCGAAATGCTCAAAATGGTCTAAAACGGTTTCTAATGTGATTTTAAGCACTTTGATGTTTTTATGTTAACAAGTTTTTTCGAAAATCACAAAGTGGTCTAAAATGTCTCCAAATGCGATTTGAAGCTATTCTTAGCACTTTGGAATTTTTATGTTAACAAGTTTTTTCGAAAATCACAAAATGGTCTAAAATGTCTCAAAATGCGATTTGAAGCTATTCTAAGCACTTTGGTGTTTTTATGTTAACAAGTTTTTTCGAAAATCACAAAATGGTCTAAAACGTCTCCAAATGCGATTTGAAGTTATTATGTACACTTTGCTGTTTTTATGTTAACAAGTTTTTTCGAAAATCACAAAATGGTTTAAAACTTCTCCAAATGCGATTTGAAGCTATTTTAAGCACTTTGGTGTTTTTGTGTAACCAAGTTTTTTCGAAAATCACAAAAGGGTCTAAAATGTCTCAAAATGCGATTTGAAGCTATTCTAGGCACTTTGGTGTTTTTATGTTAACAAGTTTTTTCGAAAATCACAAAATGGTCTAAAACGTCTCCAAATGCGATTTGAAGCTATTGTGTACACTTTGATGTTTTTATCTTAACAAGTTTTTTCGAAAATCACAAAATGGTCTAAAATGTCTCTAAATGCGATTTGAAGCTATTCTTAGCACTTTGGTGTTTTTATGTTAACAAGTTTTTTCGAAAATCACAAAATGGTCTAAAACGTCTCCAAATGCGATTTGAAGCTATTCTGTGCACTTTGCTGTTTTGTGTGAACATTTTTTGTCGAAATGCTCAAAATGGTCAAAAACGTTTTTAAATACGATATTAAGCTATTTTGTGCTCTTTGATGTTTTTGTTTGAAAAGTTTTATCGAAATGCTCAAAATGGTCTAAAACGGTTTCTAATGTGATTTTAAGCACTTTGATGTTTTTATGTTAACAAGTTTTTTCGAAAATCAAAAAATGGTCTAAAACGTCTCCAAATGCGATTTGAAGCTATTCTAAGCACTTTGGTGTTTTTATGTTAACAAGTTTTTCGAAAATCACAAAAAGGTCTAAAACGTCTCCAAATACGATTTGAAGCTATTCTGTAAACTTTGCTGTTTTGTGTGAACATTTTTTGTCGAAATGCTCAAAATGGTCTAAAACTGTTTCTAATGTGATTTGAAGCACTTTGATGTTTTTATGTTAACAAGTTTTTTCCAAAATCTCAAAAAGGTCTAAAACGTCTGCAAATACGATTTGAAGCTATTCTGTACACTTTGCTGTTTTGTGTGAAAATTTGTTGTCGAAATGCTCAAAATGGTCTAAAACGGTTTCTAATGTGATTTGAAGCACTTTGATGTTTTTATGTTAACAAGTTTTTTCGAAAATCACAGAATGGTCTAAAACGTCTCAAAATGCGATTTGAAGCTATTCTAAGCACTTTGGTGTTTTTATGTTAACAAGTTTTTTCGAAAATCACAAAAAGGTCTAAAACGTCTCCAAATACGATTTGAAGCTATTCTGTACACTATGCTGTTTTGTGTGAAAATTTTTTGTTGAAATGCTCAAAATGGTCTAAAACGGTTTCTAATGTGATTTGAAGCACTTTGATATTTTTATCTTAAGTTTTTTCGAAAATCACAAAATAGTCTAAAATGTCTCCAAATGCGATTTGAAGCCATTTTAAGCACTTTGGTGTTTTTATGTTAACAAGTTTTTTCGAAAATCACAAAATGGTCTAAAACGTCTCCAAATGCGATTTTAAGTTATTCGGTGCACTTTGCTGTTTTGTTTGAAAATTTTTTGTCGAAATGCTCAAAACTCTCAAAAACGTTTTTAAATACGATATTAAGCTATTTTGTGCTCTTTGATGTTTTTGTGTGAAAAGTTTTATCGAAATGCTCAAAATGGTCTAAAACGGTTTCTAATGTGATTTTAAGCTCTTTGATGTTTTTATGTTAACAAGTTTTTTCGAAAATCACAGAATGGTCTAAAACGTCTCAAAATGCGATTTGAAGCTATTCTAAGCACTTTGGTGTTTTTATGGTAACAAGTTTTTTCGAAAATCACAAAAAGGTCTAAAACGTCTCCAAATACGATTTGAAGCTATTCTGTACACTTTGCTGTTTTGTTTTAAAAATTTTTGTCGAAATGCTCAAAATGGTCAAAAACGTTTTTAAATACGATATTAAGCTATTTTGTGCTCTTTGATGTTTTTGTGTGAAAAGTTTTATCGAAATGCTCAAAATGGTCTAAAACGGTTTCTAATGTGATTCTAAGCACTTGTATGTTTTTATGTTAACAAATTTTTTCGAAAATCACTAAAGGGTCTAAAACGTCTCAAAATGCGATTTGAAGCTATTCTAAGCACTTTGGTGTTTTTATGTTAACAAGTTTTTTTCAAAATCACAAAATGGTCTAAAACTTCTCCAAATGCGATTTGAAGCTATTTTAAGCACTTTGGTGTTTTTGTGTAACCAAGTTTTTTTGAAAATCACAAAAGGGTCTAAAATGTCTCAAAATGCGATTTGAAGCTATTCTAAGCACTTTGGTGTTTTTTTGGTAACAAGTTTTTTCCAAAATCTCAAAAAGGTCTAAAACGTCTGCAAATACGATTTGAAGCTATTCTGTACACTTTGCTGTTTTGTGTGAAAAGTTTTATCGAAATGCTCAAAATGGTCAAAAACGTTTTTAAATACGATATTAAGCTATTTTGTGCTCTTTGATGTTTTTGTGTGAAAAGTTTTATCGAAATGCTCAAAATGGTCTAAAACGGTTTCTAATGTGATTTTAAGCTCTTTGATGTTTTTATGTTAACAAGTTTTTTCGAAAATCACAGAATGGTCTAAAACGTCTCAAAATGCGATTTGAAGCTATTCTAAGCACTTTGGTGTTTTTATGGTAACAAGTTTTTTCGAAAATCACAAAAAGGTCTAAAACGTCTCCAAATACGATTTGAAGCTATTCTGTACACTTTGCTGTTTTGTTTTAAAAATTTTTGTCGAAATGCTCAAAATGGTCAAAAACGTTTTTAAATACGATATTAAGCTATTTTGTGCTCTTTGATGTTTTTGTGTGAAAAGTTTTATCGAAATGCTCAAAATGGTCTAAAACGGTTTCTAATGTGATTCTAAGCACTTGTATGTTTTTATGTTAACAAATTTTTTCGAAAATCACTAAAGGGTCTAAAACGTCTCAAAATGCGATTTGAAGCTATTCTAAGCACTTTGGTGTTTTTATGTTAACAAGTTTTTTTCAAAATCACAAAATGGTCTAAAACTTCTCCAAATGCGATTTGAAGCTATTTTAAGCACTTTGGTGTTTTTGTGTAACCAAGTTTTTTTGAAAATCACAAAAGGGTCTAAAATGTCTCAAAATGCGATTTGAAGCTATTCTAAGCACTTTGGTGTTTTTTTGGTAACAAGTTTTTTCCAAAATCTCAAAAAGGTCTAAAACGTCTGCAAATACGATTTGAAGCTATTCTGTACACTTTGCTGTTTTGTGTGAAAAGTTTTATCGAAATGCTCAAAATTGTCTAAAACGGTTTCTAATGTGATCTTAAGCACTTTGATGTTTTTATGTTAACAAGTTTTTTCGAAAATCACAGAATGGTCTAAAACGTCTAAAAATGCGATTTGAAGCTATTCTAAGCACTTTGGTGTTTTTATGTTAACAAGTTTTTTCAAAAATCACAAAATGGTCTATAACGTCTCCAAATGCGATTTGAAGCTATTCTGTACACTTTGATGTTTTTATCTTAACAAGTTTTTTCGAAAATCACAAAATGGTCTAAAATGTCTCCAAATGCGATTTGAAGCTATTCTTAGCACTTTGGTGTTTTTATGTTAACAAGTTTTTTCGAAAATCACAAAATGGTCTAAAACGTCTCCAAATGCGATTTGAAGTTATTCTGTGCACTTTGCTGTTTTGTGTGAAAATCTTTTGTCGAAATGGTCAAAATGGTCAAAAACGTTTTTAAATACGATATTAAGCTATTTTGTGCTCTTTGATGTTTTTGTTTGAAAAGTTTTATCGAAATGCTCAAAATGGTCTAAAACGGTTTCTAATGTGATTTTAAGCACTTTGATGTTTTTATGTTAACAAGTTTTTTCGAAAATCAAAAAATGGTCTAAAACGTCTCCAAATGTGATTTGAAGCTATTCTAAGCACTTTGGTGTTTTTATGTTAACAAGTTTTTCGAAAATCACAAAAAGGTCTAAAACGTCTCCAAATACGATTTGAAGCTATTCTGTAAACTTTGCTGTTTTGTGTGAACATTTTTTGTCGAAATGCTCAAAATGGTCTAAAACGGTTTCTAATGTGATTTGAAGCACTTTGATGTTTTTATGTTAACAAGTTTTTTCGAAAATCTCAAAAAGGTCTAAAACGTCTTCAAATACGATTTGAAGCTATTCTGTACACTTTGCTGTTTTGTGTGAAAATTTTTTGTCGAAATGCTCAAAATGGTCAAAAACGTTTTTAAATACGATATTAAGCTATTTTGTGCTCTTTGATGTTTTTGTGTTAAAAGTTTTATCGAAATGCTCAAAATGGTCTAAAACGGATTCTAATGTGATTTTAAGCACTTTGATGTTTTTATGTTAACAAGTTTTTTCGAAAATCACAGAATGGTCTAAAACGTCTCAAAATGCGATTTGAAGCTATTCTAAGCACTTTGGTGTTTTTATGTTAACAAGTTTTTTCGAAAATCAAAAAATGGTCTAAAACGTCTCCAAATGCGATTTGAAGCTATTCTAAGCACTTTGGTGTTTTTATGTTAACAAGTTTTTTCGAAAATCACAAAAAGGTCTAAAACGTCTCCAAATACGATTTGAAGCTATTCTGTACACTTTGCTGTTTTGTGTGAAAAATTTTTGTCGAAATGCTCAAAATGGTCAAAAACGTTTTTAAATACGATATTAAGCTATTTTGTGCTCTTTAATGTTTTTGTGTGAAAAGTTTTATCGAAATGCTCAAAATGGTCTAAAACGGTTTCTAATGTGATTTTAAGCACTTTGATGTTTTTATGTTAACAAGTTTTTTCGAAAATCACAGAATGGTCTAAAACGTCTCCAAATGCGATTTGAAGTTATTCTGTGCACTTTGCTGTTTTGTTTGAAAATTTTTTGTCTAAATGCTCAAAATGGTCAAAAACGTTTTTAAATACGATATTAAGCTATTTTGTGCTCTTTGATGTTTTTGTGTGAAAAGTTTGATCGAAATGCTCAAAATGGTCTAAAACGGTTTCTAATGTGATTTGAAGCACTTTGATGTTTTTATGTTAACAAGTTTTTTCGAAAATCACAGAATGGTCTAAAACGTCTCAAAATGCGATTTGAAGCTATTCTAAGCACTTTGGTGTTTTTATGTTAACAAGTTTTTTCGAAAATCACAAAAAGGTCTAAAACGTCTCCAAATACGATTTGAAGCTATTCTGTACACTTTGCTGTTTTGTTTTAAAAATGTTTGTCGAAATGCTCAAAATGGTCTAAAACGGTTTCTAATGTGATTTGAAGCACTTTGATATTTTTATCTTAAGTTTTTTCGAAAATCACAAAATAGTCTAAAATGTCTCCAAATGCGATTTGAAGCCATTCTAAGCACTTTGGTGTTTTTATGTTAAAAAGTTTTTTCGAAAATCACAACATGGTCTAAAACGTCTCCAAATGCGATTTGAAGCTATTCTAAGCACTTTGGTGTTTTTATGTTAACAAGTTTTTTCGAAAATTACAAAATGGTCTAAAACGTCTCCAAATGCGATTTGAAGTTATTCTGTGCACTTTGCTGTTTTGTTTGAAAATTTTTTGTCGAAATGCTCAAAATGGTCAAAAACGTTTTTAAATACGATATTAAGCTATTTTGTGCTCTTTGATGTTTTTGTGTGAAAAGTTTTATCGAAATGCTCAAAATGGTCTAAAACGGTTTCTAATGTGATTTTAAGCACTTTGATGTTTTTATGTTAACAAGTTTTTTCGAAAATCACAGAATGGTCTAAAACGTGTCAAAATGCGATTTGAAGCTATTCTAAGCACTTTGGTGTTTTTATGGTAACAATTTTTTTCGAAAATCAAAAAATGGTCTAAAACGTCTCCAAATGCGATTTGAAGCTATTCTAAGCACTTTGGTGTTTTTAAGTTAACAAGTTTTTTCGAAAATCACAAAAAGGTCTAAAACGTCTCCAAATACGATTTGAAGCTATTCTGTACACTTTGCTGTTTTGTGTGAAAAATTTTTGTCGAAATGCTCAAAATGGTCAAAAACGTTTTTAAATACGATATTAAGCTATTTTGTGCTCTTTAATGTTTTTGTGTGAAAAGTTTTATCGAAATGCTCAAAATGGTCTAAAACGGTTTCTATTGTGATTTTAAGCACTTTGATGTTTTTATGTTAACAAGTTTTTTCGAAAATAACAGAATGGTCTAAAACGTATCCAAATGCGATTTGAAGTTATTCTGTGCACTTTGCTGTTTTGTTTGAAATTTTTTTGTCTAAATGCTCAAAATGGTCAAAAACGTTTTTAAATACGATATTAAGCTATTTTGTGCTCTTTGATGTTTTTGTGTGAAAAGTTTTATCGAAATGCTCAAAATGGTCTAAAACGGTTTCTAATGTGATTTTAAGCACTTTGATGTTTTTATGTTAACAAGTTTTTTCGAAAATCACAGAATGGTCTAAAACGTCTCAAAATGCGATTTGAAGCTATTCTAAGCACTTTGGTGTTTTTATGGTAACAAGTTTTTTCGAAAATCAAAAAATGGTCTAAAACGTCTCCAAATGCGATTTGAAGCTATTCTAAGCACTTTGGTGTTTTTATGTTAACAAGTTTTTTTGAAAATCACAAAAAGGTCTAAAACGTCTCCAAATACGATTTGAAGCTATTCTGTACACTTTGCTGTTTTGTGTGAAAATTTTTTGTCGAAATGCTCAAAATGGTCTAAAACGGTTTCTAATGTGATTTTTTAAGCACTTTGATGTTTTTATGTTAACAAGTTTTTTCGAAAATCACAAAGTGGTCTAAAATGTCTCCAAATGCGATTTGAAGCTATTCTTAGCACTTTGGAATTTTTATGTTAACAAGTTTTTTCGAAAATCACAAAAGGGTCTAAAATGTCTCAAAATGCGATTTGAAGCTATTCTAAGCACTTTGGTGTTTTTATGTTAACAAGTTTTTTCGAAAATCACAAAAGGGTATAAAATGTCTCAAAATGCGATTTGAAGCTATTCTAAGCACTTTGGTGTTTTTATGTTTACAAGTTTTTTCAAAAATCACAAAATGGTCTAAAACGTCTCCAAATGCGATTTGAAGTTATTCTGTACACTTTGATGTTTTTATGTTAACAAGTTTTTTCGAAAATCACAAAATGGTCTAAAACGTCTCCAAATGCGATTTGAAGCTATTCTGTACACTTTGATATTTTTATCTTAACAAGTTTTTTCGGAAATCACAAAATGGTCTAAAATGTCTCCAAATGCGATTTGAAGCTATTCTTAGCACTTTGGTGTTTTTATGTTAACAAGTTTTTTCGAAAATCACAAAATGGTCTAAAACGTCTCCAAATGCGATTTGAAGCTATTCTGTGCACTTTGCTGTTTTGTGTGAACATTTTTTGTCGAAATGCTCAAAATGGTCAAAAACGTTTTTAAATACGATATTAACCTATTTTGTGCTCTTTGATGTTTTTGTTTGAAAAGTTTTATCGAAATGCTCAAAATGGTCTAAAACGGTTTCTAATGTGATTTTAAGCACTTTGATGTTTTTATGTTAACAAGTTTTTTCGAAAATCAAAAAATGGTCTAAAACGTCTCCAAATGCGATTTGAAGCTATTCTAAGCACTTTGGTGTTTTTATGTAAACAAGTTTTTTCGAAAATCACAAAAAGGTCTAAAACGTCTCCAAATACGATTTGAAGCTATTCTGTAAACTTTGCTGTTTTGTGTGAACATTTTTTGTCGAAATGCTCAAAATGGTCTAAAACGGTTTCTAATGTGATTTGAAGCACTTTGATGTTTTTATGTTAACAAGTTTTTTCGAAAATCTCAAAAAGGTCTAAAACGTCTGCAAATACGATTTGAAGCTATTCTGTACACTTTGCTGTTTTGTGTGAAAATTTTTTGTCGAAATGCTCAAAATGGTCTAAAACGGTTTCTAATGTGATTTGAAGCACTTTGATGTTTTTATGTTAACAAGTTTTTTCGAAAATCACAGAATGGTCTAAAACGTCTCAAAATGCGATTTGAAGCTATTCTAAGCACTTTGGTGTTTTTATGTTAACAAGTTTTTTCGAAAATCACAAAAAGGTCTTAAACGTCTCCAAATACGATTTGAAGCTATTCTGTACACTTTGCTGTTTTGTGTGAAAATTTTTTGTCGAAATGCTCAAAATGGTCTAAAACGGTTTCTAATGTGATTTGAAGCACTTTGATATTTTTATCTTAAGTTTTTTCGAAAATCACAAAATAGTCTAAAATGTCTCCAAATGCGATTTGAAGCCATTCTAAGCACTTTGGTGTTTTTATGTTAACAAGTTTTTTCGAAAATCACAAAATGGTCTAAAACGTCTCCAAATGCGATTTTAAGTTATTCTGTGCACTTTGCTGTTTTGTTTGAAAATTTTTTGTCGAAATGCTCAAAATGCTCAAAAACGTTTTTAAATACGATATTAAGCTATTTTGTGCTCTTTGATGTTTTGTGTGAAAAGTTTTATCGAAATGCTCAAAATGGTCTAAAACGGTTTCTAATGTGATTTTAAGCACTTTGATGTTTTTATGTTAACAAGTTTTTTCGAAAATCACAGAATGGTCTAAAACGTCTCAAAATGCGATTTGAAGCTATTCTAAGCACTTTGGTGTTTTTATGGTAACAAGTTTTTTCGAAAATCACAAAAAGGTCTAAAACGTCTCCAAATACGATTTGAAGCTATTCTGTACACTTTGCTGTTTTGTGTGAAAAATTTTTGTCGAAATGCTCAAAATGGTCAAAAACGTTTTTAAATACGATATTAAGCTATTTTGTGCTCTTTGATGTTTTTGTGTTAAAAGTTTTATCGAAATGCTCAAAATGGTCTAAAACGGTTTCTAATGTGATTCTAAGCACTTTGATGTTTTTATGTTAACAAGTTTTTTCGAAAATCACAAAAGGGTCTAAAACGTCTCAAAATGCGATTTGAAGCTATTCTAAGCACTTTGGTGTTTTTATGTTAACAAGTTTTTTTCAAAATCACAAAATAGTCTAAAATGTCTCCAAATGCGATTTGAAGCCATTCTAAGCACTTTGGTGTGTTTATGTTAACAAGTTTTTTCGAAAATCACAAAATGGTCTAAAACGTCTCCAAATGCGATTTTAAGTTATTCTGTGCACTTTGCTGTTTTGTTTGAAAATTTTTTGTCGAAATGCTCAAAATGCTCAAAAACGTTTTTAAATACGATATTAAGCTATTTTGTGCTCTTTGATGTTTTTGTGTGAAAAGTTTTATCGAAATGCTAAAAATGGTCTAAAACGGTTTCTAATGTGATTTTAAGCACTTTGATGTTTTTATGTTAACAAGTTTTTTCGAAAATCACAGAATGGTCTAAAACGTCTCAAAATGCGATTTGAAGCTATTCTAAGCACTTTGGTGTTTTTATGGTAACAAGTTTTTTCGAAAATCACAAAAAGGTCTAAAACGTCTCCAAATACGATTTGAAGCTATTCTGTACACTTTGCTGTTTTGTGTGAAAAATTTTTGTCGAAATGCTCAAAATGGTCAAAAACGTTTTTAAATACGATATTAAGCTATTTTGTGCTCTTTGATGTTTTTGTGTGAAAAGTTTTATCGAAATGCTCAAAATGGTCTAAAACGGTTTCTAATGTGATTCTAAGCACTTTGATGTTTTTATGTTAACAAGTTTTTTCGAAAATCACAAAAGGGTCTAAAACGTCTCAAAATGCGATTTGAAGCTATTCTAAGCACTTTGGTGTTTTTATGTTAACAAGTTTTTTTTCAAAATCACAAAATGGTCTAAAACTTCTCCAAATGCGATTTGAAGCTATTTTAAGCACTTTGGTGTTTTTGTGTAACCAAGTTTTTTTGAAAATCAAAAAAGGGTCTAAAATGTCTCAAAATGCGATTTGAAGCTATTCTAAGCACTTTGGTGTTTTTATGTTAACAAGTTTTTTCGAAATGCTCAAAATGGTCAAAAACGTTTTTAAATACGATATTAGGCTATTTTGTGCTCTTTGATGTTTTTGTGAAAAGTTTTATCGAAATGCTCAAAATGGTCTAAAACGGTTTCTAATGTGATCTTAAGCACTTTGATGTTTTTATGTTAACAAGTTTTTTCGAAAATCACAGAATGGTCTAAAACGTCTCAAAAATGCGATTTGAAGCTATTCTAAGCACTTTGGTGTTTTTATGTTAACAAGTTTTTTCAAAAATCACAAAATGGTCTAAAACGTCTCCAAATGCGATTTGAAGTTATTCTGTACACTTTGATGTTTTTATGTTAACAAGTTTTTTCGAAAATCACAAAATGGTTTAAAACTTCTCCAAATGCGATTTGAAGCTACTTTAAGCACTTTGGTGTTTTTGTGTAACCAAGTTTTTTCGAAAATCACAAAAGGGTCTAAAATGTCTCAAAATGCGATTTGAAGTTATTCTGTGCACTTTGCTGTTTTGTGTGAAAATTTTTTGTCTAAATGCTCAAAATGGTCAAAAACGTTTTTAAATACGATGTTAAGCTATTTTGTGCTCTTTGATGTTTTTGTGTGAAAAGTTTTATCGAAATGCTCAAAATGGTCTAAAACGGTTTCTAATGTGATTTTAAGCACTTTGATGTTTTTATGTTAACAAGTTTTTTTCGAAAATCACAGAATGGTCTAAAACGTCTCAAAATGCGATTTGAAGCTATTCTAAGCACTTTGGTGTTTTTATGTTAACAAGTTTTTTTCGAAAATCAAAAAATGGTCTAAAACGTCTCCAAATGCGATTTGAAGCTATTCTAAGCACTTTGGTGTTTTTATGTTAACAAGTTTTTTCGAAAATCACAAAAAGGTCTAAAACGTCTCCAAATACGATTTGAAGCTATTCTGTACACTTTGCTGTTTTGTGTGAAAAATTTTTGTCGAAATGCTCAAAATGGTCTAAAACGGTTTCTAATGTGATTTGAAGCACTTTGATGTTTTTATGTTAAAAAGTTTTTTCGAAAATCTCAAAAAGGTCTAAAACGTCTGCAAATACGATTTGAAGCTATTCTGTACACTTTGCTGTTTTGTGTGAAAATTTTTTGTCGAAATGCTCAAAATGGTCTAAAACGGTTTCTAATGTGATTTGAAGCACTTTGATGTTTTTATGTTAACAAGTTTTTTCGAAAATCACAAAATAGTCTAAAACGTCTCCAAATGCGATTTGAAGTTATTCTGTGCACTTTGCTGTTTTGTGTAAAAATTTTTTGTCGAAATGCTCAAAATGGTCAAAAACGTTTTTAAATACGATATTAAGCTATTTTGTGCTCTTTGATGTTTTTGTGTGAAAAGTTTTATCGAAATGCTCAAAATGGTCTAAAACGGTTTCTAATGTGATTTTAAGCACTTTGATGTTTTTATGTTAACAAGTTTTTTTCGAAAATCACAGAATGGTCTAAAACGTCTCAAAATGCGATTTGAAGCTATTCTAAGCACTTTGGTGTTTTTATGTTAACAAGTTTTTTTCGAAAATCAAAAAATGGTCTAAAACGTCTCCAAATGCGATTTGAAGCTATTCTAAGCACTTTGGTGTTTTTATGTTAACAAGTTTTTTCGAAAATCACAAAAAGGTCTAAAACGTCTCCAAATACGATTTGAAGCTATTCTGTACACTTTGCTGTTTTGTGTGAAAAATTTTTGTCGAAATGCTCAAAATGGTCTAAAACGGTTTCTAATGTGATTTGAAGCACTTTGATGTTTTTATGTTAAAAAGTTTTTTCGAAAATCTCAAAAAGGTCTAAAACGTCTGCAAATACGATTTGAAGCTATTCTGTACACTTTGCTGTTTTGTGTGAAAATTTTTTGTCGAAATGCTCAAAATGGTCTAAAACGGTTTCTAATGTGATTTGAAGCACTTTGATGTTTTTATGTTAACAAGTTTTTTCGAAAATCACAAAATAGTCTAAAACGTCTCCAAATGCGATTTGAAGTTATTCTGTGCACTTTGCTGTTTTGTGTAAAAATTTTTTGTCGAAATGCTCAAAATGGTCAAAAACGTTTTTAAATACGATATTAAGCTATTTTGTGCTCTTTGATGTTTTTGTGTGAAAAGTTTTATCGAAATGCTTAAAATGGTCTAAAACGGTTTCTAATGTGATTTTAAGCACTTTGATGTTTTTATGTTAACAAGTTTTTTCGAAAATCACAAAATAGTCTAAAATGTCTCAAAATGCGATTTGAAGCTATTCTGTACACTTTGATGTTTTTATGTTAACAAGTTTTTTCGAAAAACACAAAATAGTCTAAAATGTCTCCAAATGCGATTTGAAGCTATTCTTAGCACTTTGGTGTTTTTATGTTAACAAGTTTTTTCGAAAATCACAAAAAGGTCTAAAACGTCTCCAAATGCGATTTGAAGTTATTCTATGCACTTTGCTGTTTTGTGTGAAAATTTTTTTTTCGAAATGCTCAAAATGGTCAAAAACGTTTTTAAATACGATATTAAGCTTTTTTGTGCTCTTTGATGTTTTTGTGTGAAAAGTTTTATCGAAATGCTCAAAATGGTCTAAAACGGTTTCTAATGTGATTTTAAGCACTTTGATGTTTTTACGATATTAAGCTATTTTGTGCTCTTTGATGTTTTTGTGTGAAAAGTTTTATCGAAATGCTCAAAATGGTCTAAAACGGTTTCTAATGTGATTTTAAGCACTTTGGTGTTTTTTTGTTAACAAGTTTTTTCGAAAAACACAAAATGGTCTAAAATGCGATTTGAAGCTATTCTTAGCACTTTGGTGTTTTTATGTTAACAAGTTTTTTCGAAAATCACAAAAAGGTCTAAAACGTCTCCAAATACGATTTGAAGCTAGTCTGTACACTTTGCTGTTTTGTGTGAAATTTTTTTGTCGAAATGCTCAATATGGTCAAAAACGTTTTTAAATACGATATTAAGCTATTTTGTGCTCTTTGAAGTTTTTGTGTGAAAAGTTTTATCGAAATGCTCAAAATGGTCTAAAACGGTTTCTAATGTGATTTTAAGCACTTTGGTGTTTTTGTGTAACCAAGTTTTTTCGAAAATCACAAAAGGGTCTAAAATGTCTCAAAATGCGATTTGAAGCTATTCTAAGCACTTTGGTGATTTTATGTTAACAAGTTTTTTCGAAAATCACAAAATGGTCTAAAACGTCTCCAAATGCGATTTGAAGTTATTCTGTGCACTTTGCTGTTTTGTGTGAAATTTTTTTGTCGAAATGCTCAAAATGGTCAAAAACGTTTTAAAATACGATATTAAGCTATTTTGTACTCTTTGATGTTTTTGTGTGAAAAGTTTTATCGAAATGCTCAAAATGGTCTAAAACGGTTTCTAATGTGATTTTAAGCACTTTGGTGTTTTTGTGTAACCAAGTTTTTTCGAAAATCACAAAATATTCTAAAATGTCTCCAAATGCGATTTGAAGCTATTTTAAGCACTTTGGTGTTTTTGTGTAACCAAGTTTTTTCGAAAATCACAAAAGGGTCTAAAATGTCTCAAAATGCGATTTGAAGCTATTCTAAGCACTTTGGTGTTTTTATGTTAACAAGTTTTTTCGAAAATCACAAAATGGTCTAAAACGTCTCCAAATGCGATTTGAAGCTATTCTAAGCACTTTGATGTTTTTATGTTAACAAGTTTTTTCGAAAATCACAAAATGGTCTAAAACGTCTCCAAATGCGATTTGAAGCTATTCTGTACACTTTGATGTTTTTATGTTAACAAGTTTTTTCGAAAAACACAAAATGGTCTAAAATGTCTCCAAATGCGATTTGAAGTTATTCTGTGCACATTGCTGTTTTGTGTGAAAATTTTTATCGAAATGCTCAAAATGGTCTAAAACGGTTTCTAATGTGATTTTAAGCACTTTGATGTTTTTATGTTAACATGTTTTTTCGAAAATCACAAAATGATCTAAAACGTCTCCAACTGCGATTTGAAGCTATTCTGTACACTTTGATGTTTTTATGTTAACAAGTTTTTTCGGAAATCACAAAATGCTCTAAAAAGTCTCCAAATTCGATTTGAAACTATTTTAAGCACTTTGGTGTTTTTTTTAACCAAGTTTTTTCGAAAATCATAAAAGGGTCTAAAATGTCTCAAAATGCGATTTGAAGCTATTCTAAGCACTTTGGTGTTTTTATGTTAACAATTTTTTTCGAAAATCACAAAATGGTCTAAAACGTCTCCAAATGCGATTTGAAGCTATTCTGTACACTTTGATGTTTTTATGTTAACAAGTTTTTTCGAAAATCACAAAATGGTCTTTGAAGTTATTCTGTGCACTTTGCTGTTTTGTGTGAAAATTTTTTGTCGAAATGCTCAAAATGGTCAAAAACGTTTTTAAATACGATATTAAGCTATTTTGTGCTCTTTGATGTTTTTGTGTGAAAAGTTTTATCGAAATGCTCAAAATGGTCTAAAACGGTTTCTAATGTGATTTTAAGCACTTTGATGTTTTTATGTTAACAAGTTTTTTCGAAAATCACAAAATGGTCTAAAATGTCTCCAAATGCGATTTGAAGCTATTCTTAGCACTTTGGTGTTTTTATGTTAACAAGTTTTTTCGAAAATCACAAAATTGTCTAAAACGTCTCCAAATCCGATTTGAAGTTATTCTGTGTTTTTTTTATTTGGTGTTTTTATGTTAACAAGTTTTTTCAAAAATCACAAAATGGTCTAAAACGTCTCCAAATGCGATTTGAAGTTATTCTGTACACTTTGATGTTTTTATGTTAACAAGTTTTTTCGAAAATCACAAAATGGTTTAAAACTTCTCCAAATGCGATTTGAAGCTATTTTAAGCACTTTGGTGTTTTTGTGTAACCAAGTTTTTTCGAAAATCACAAAAGGGTCTAAAATGTCTCAAAATGCGATTTGAAGATATTAATCTATTTTGTGCTCTTTAATGTTTTTGTGTGAAAAGTTTTATCGAAATGCTCACAATGGTCTAAAACGGTTTCTAATGTGATTTTAAGCACTTTGATGTTTTTATGTTAAGTTTTTTCGAAATTCACAAAATATTCTAAAATGTCTCCAAATGCGATTTGAAGCTATTCTAAGCACTTTGGTGTTTTTATGTTAACAAGTTTTTTTGAAAATCACAAAATGGTCTAAAACGTCTCCAAATGCGATTTGAAGCTATTCTAAGCACTTTGATGTTTTTATGTTAACACGTTTTTTCGAAAATCACAAAATGGTCTAAAACGTCTCCAAATGCGATTTGAAGCTATTCTGTACACTTTGATGTTTTTATGTTAACAAGTTTTTTCGAAAAACACAAAATGGTCTAAAATGTCTCAAAATGCGATTTGAAGCTATTCTAAGCTCTTTGGTGTTTTTATGTTAACAAGTTTTTTTCAAAATCACAAAATGGTCTAAAACGTCTCCAAATGCGATTTGAAGCTATTCTGTACATTTTGATGTTTTTATTTTAACAAGTTTTTTCGAAAATCACAAAATGGTCTAAAATGTCTCAAAATGCGATTTGAAGCTATTCTAAGTTCTTTGGTGTTTTTATGTTAACAAGTTTTTTTCAAAATCACAAAATGGTCTAAAACGTCTCCAAATGCGATTTGAAGCTATTCGGTACACTTTGATGTTTTTATTTTAACAAGTTTTTTCGAAAATCACAAAAGGGTGTAAAATGTCTCAAAATGCGATTTGAAGCTATTCTAAGCACTTTGGTGTTTTTATGTTAACAAGTTTTTTCAAAAATCACAAAATGGTCTAAAACGTCTCCAAATGCGATTTGAAGTTATTCTGTACACTTTGATGTTTTTATGTTAACAAGTTTTTTCGAAAATCACAAAATGGTTTAAAACTTCTCCAAATGCGATTTGAAGCTATTTTAAGCACTTTGGTGTTTTTGTGTAACCAAGTTTTTTCGAAAATCACAAAAGGGTCTAAAATGTCTCAAAATGCGATTTGAAGCTATTCTAAGCACTTTGGTGTTTTTATGTTAACAAGTTTTTTCGAAAATCACAAAATGGTCTAAAACGTCTCCAAATGCGATTTGAAGCTATTCTGTACACTTTGATGTTTTTATCTTAACAAGTTTTTTCGAAAATCACAAAATGGTCTAAAATGTCTCCAAATGCGATTTGAAGCTATTCTTAGCACTTTGGTGTTTTTATGTTAACAAGTTTTTTCGAAAATCACAAAATTGTCTAAAACGTCTCCAAATGCGATTTGAAGTTATTCTGTGTTTTTTTTATTTGGTGTTTTTATGTTAACAAGTTTTTTCAAAAATCACAAAATGGTCTAAAACGTCTCCAAATGCGATTTGAAGTTATTCTGTACACTTTGATGTTTTTATGTTAACAAGTTTTTTCGAAAAACACAAAATGGTCTAAAATGTCTCAAAATGCGATTTGAAGCTATTCTAAGCTCTTTGGTGTTTTTATGTTAACAAGTTTTTTTCAAAATCACAAAATGGTCTAAAACGTCTCCAAATGCGATTTGAAGCTATTCTGTACATTTTGATGTTTTTATTTTAACAAGTTTTTTCGAAAATCACAAAATGGTCTAAAATGTCTCAAAATGCGATTTGAAGCTATTCTAAGTTCTTTGGTGTTTTTATGTTAACAAGTTTTTTTCAAAATCACAAAATGGTCTAAAACGTCTCCAAATGCGATTTGAAGCTATTCGGTACACTTTGATGTTTTTATTTTAACAAGTTTTTTCGAAAATCACAAAAGGGTGTAAAATGTCTCAAAATGCGATTTGAAGCTATTCTAAGCACTTTGGTGTTTTTATGTTAACAAGTTTTTTCAAAAATCACAAAATGGTCTAAAACGTCTCCAAATGCGATTTGAAGTTATTCTGTACACTTTGATGTTTTTATGTTAACAAGTTTTTTCGAAAATCACAAAATGGTTTAAAACTTCTCCAAATGCGATTTGAAGCTATTTTAAGCACTTTTGTGTTTTTGTGTAACCAAGTTTTTTCGAAAATCACAAAAGGGTCTAAAATGTCTCAAAATGCGATTTGAAGCTATTCTAAGCACTTTGGTGTTTTTATGTTAACAAGTTTTTTCGAAAATCACAAAATGGTCTAAAACGTCTCCAAATGCGATTTGAAGCTATTCTGTACACTTTGATGTTTTTATCTTAACAAGTTTTTTCGAAAATCACAAAATGGTCTAAAATGTCTCCAAATGCGATTTGAAGCTATTCTTAGCACTTTGGTGTTTTTATGTTAACAAGTTTTTTCGAAAATCACAAAATTGTCTAAAACGTCTCCAAATGCGATTTGAAGTTATTCTGTGTTTTTTTTATTTGGTGTTTTTATGTTAACAAGTTTTTTCAAAAATCACAAAATGGTCTAAAACGTCTCCAAATGCGATTTGAAGTTATTCTGTACACTTTGATGTTTTTATGTTAACAAGTTTTTTCGAAAATCACAAAATGGTTTAAAACTTCTCCAAATGCGATTTGAAGCTATTTTAAGCACTTTGGTGTTTTTGTGTAACCAAGTTTTTTCGAAAATCACAAAAGGGTCTAAAATGTCTCAAAATGCGATTTGAAGATATTAATCTATTTTGTGCTCTTTAATGTTTTTGTGTGAAAAGTTTTATCGAAATGCTCAAAATGGTCTAAAACGGTTTATAATGTGATTTTAAGCACTTTGATGTTTTTATGTTAAGTTTTTTCGAAATTCACAAAATATTCTAAAATGTCTCCAAATGCGATTTGAAGCTATTTTAAGCACTTTGGTGTTTTTGTGTAACCAAGTTTTTTCGAAAATCACAAAAGGGTCTAAAATGTCTCAAAATGCGATTTGAAGCTATTCTAAGCACTTTGGTGTTTTTATGTTAACAAGTTTTTTCGAAAATCACAAAATGGTCTAAAACGTCTCCAAATGCGATTTTAAGCTATTCTAAGCACTTTGATGTTTTTATGTTAACAACTTTTTTCGAAAATCACAAAATGGTCTAAAACGTCTCCAAATGCGATTTGAAGCTATTCTGTACACTTTGATGTTTTTATGTTAACAAGTTTTTTCGAAAAACACAAAATGGTCTAAAATGTCTCAAAATGCGATTTGAAGCTATTCTAAGCTCTTTGGTGTTTTTATGTTAACAAGTTTTTTTCAAAATCACAAAATGGTCTAAAACGTCTCCAAATGCGATTTGAAGCTATTCTGTACATTTTGATGTTTTTATTTTAACAAGTTTTTTCGAAAATCACAAAATGGTCTAAAATGTCTCAAAATGCGATTTGAAGCTATTCTAAGCTCTTTGGTGTTTTTATGTTAACAAGTTTTTTTCAAAATCACAAAATGGTCTAAAACGTCTCCAAATGCGATTTGAAGCTATTCTGTACACTTTGATGTTTTTATTTTAACAAGTTTTTTCGAAAATCACAAAAGGGTGTAAAATGTCTCAAAATGCGATTTGAAGCTATTCTAAGCACTTTGGTGTTTTTATGTTAACAAGTTTTTTCAAAAATCACAAAATGGTCTAAAACGTCTCCAAATGCGATTTGAAGTTATTCTGTACACTTTGATGTTTTTATGTTAACAAGTTTTTTCGAAAATCACAAAATGGTTTAAAACTTCTCCAAATGTGATTTGAAGCTATTTTAAGCACTTTGGAGTTTTTGTGTAACCAAGTTTTTTCGAAAATCACAAAAGGGTCTAAAATGTCTCAAAATGCGATTTGAAGCTATTCTAAGCACTTTGGTGTTTTTATGTTAACAAGTTTTTTCGAAAATCACAAAATGGTCTAAAACGTCTCCAAATGCGATTTGAAGTTATTCTGTGCACTTTGCTGTTTTGTGTGAAAATTTTTTGTCGAAATGCTCAAAATGGTCAAAAACGTTTTTAAATACGATATTAATCTATTTTGTGCTCTTTGATGTTTTTGTGTGAAAAGTTTTATCGAAATGCTCAAAATGGTCTAAAACGGTTTCTAATGCACTTTGATGTTTTTATGTTAACAAGTTTTTTTCGAAAAACACAAAATGGTCTAAAATATCTCCAATTGCGATTTGAAGCTATTCTTAGCACTTTGGTCTTTTTATGTTAACAAGTTTTTTCGAAAATCATAAAAAGGTCTAAAACGTCTCCAAATACGATTTGAAGCTATTCTGTACACTTTGCTGTTTTGTGTGAAAAATTTTTGTCGAAATGCTCAAAATGGTCAAAAACGTTTTTAAATACGATATTAAGCTATTTTGTGCTCTTTGATGTTTTTGTGTGAAAAGTTTTATCGAAATGCTCAAAATGGTCTAAAACGGTTTCTAATGTGATTTTAAGCACTTTGATGTTTTTATGTTAACAAGTTTTTTCGAAAATCACAAAATGGTCTAAAACGTCTCCAAATGCGATTTGAAGCTATTCTGTACACTTTGATGTTTTTATGTTAACAAGTTTTTTCGAAAATCACAAAATGGTCTAAAATGCCTCCAAATGCGATTTGAAGCTATTCTTAGCACTTTGGTGTTTTTATGTTAACAAGTTTTTTCGAAAATCACAAAAAGGTCTAAAACGTCTCCAAATACGATTTGAAGCTATTCTGTACACTTTGCTGTTTTGTGTGAAAATTTTTTGTCGAAATGCTCAAAATGGTCAAAAACGTTTTTGAATACGATATTAAGCTATTTTGTGCTCTTTGATGTTTTTGTGTGAAAAGTTTTATCGAAATGCTCAAAATGGTCTAAAACGGTTTCTAATGTGATTTTAAGCACTTTGATGTTTTTATGTTAACAAGTTTTTTCGAAAATCACAATATAGTCTAAAATGTCTCCAAATGCGATTTGAAGCTATTTTAAGCACATTGGTGTTTTTGTGTAACAAAGTTTTTTTCGAAAATCACAAAAGGGTCTAAAATGTCTCAAAATGCGATTTGAAGCTATTGTAAGCACTTTGGTGTTTTTATGTTAACAAGTTTTTTCGAAAATCACAAAATGGTCTAAAACGTCTCCAAATGCGATTTGGAGTTATTCTGTGCACTTTGCTGTTTTGTGTGAAATTTTTTTTTGAATGCTCAAAATGGTCAAAAACGTTTTTAAATACGATATTAAGCTATTTTGTGCTCTTTGATGTTTTTGTGTGAAAAGTTTTATCGAAATGCTCAAATTGGTCTAAAACGGTTTCTAATGTGATTTTAAGGACTTTGATGTTTTTATGTTAACAAGTTTTTTCGAAAATCACAGAATGGTCTAAAACGTCTCAAAATGCGATTTGAAGCTATTCTAAGCACTTTGGTGTTTTTATGGTAACAAGTTTTTTCGAAAATCACAAAATGGTCTAAAACGTCTCCAAATGCGATTTGAAGCTATTTTAAGCACTTTGGTGTTTTTGTGTAACCAAGTTTTTTCGAAAATCACAAAAGGGTCTAAAATGTCTAAAAATGCGATTTGAAGCTATTCTAAGCACTTTGGTGTTTTTATGTTAACAAGTTTTTTCGAAAATCACAAAATGGTCTAAAACGTCTCCAAATGCAATTTGAAGCTATTCTGTACACTTTGATGTTTTTATGTTAACAAGTTTTTTCGAAAATCACAAAATGGTCTAAAATGTCTCCAAATGCGATTTGAAGCTATTCTTAGCACTTTGGTGTTTTTATGTTAACAAGTTTTTTCGAAAATCACAAAAAGGTCTAAAACGTCTCCAAATACGATTTGAAGCTAGTCTGTACACTTTGCTGTTTTGTGTGAAAATTTTTTGTCGAAATGCTCAAAATGGTCAAAAACGTTTTTAAATACGATATTAAGCTATTTTGTGCCCTTTGATGTTTTTGTGTGAAAAGTTTTATCGAAATGCTCAAAATGGTCTAAAACGGTTTCTAATGTGATTTTAAGCACTTTGGTGTTTTTATGTTAACAAGTTTTTTCGAAAAACACAAAATGGTCTAAAATGTCTCCAAATGCGATTTGAAGCTATTCTTAGCACTTTGGTGTTTTTATGTTAACAAGTTTTTTCGAAAATAACAAAAAGGTCTAAAACGTCTCCAAATCCGATTTGAAGTTATTCTGTACACTTTGATGTTTTTATGTTAACAAGTTTTTTCGAAAATCACAAAATGGTTTAAAACTTCTCCAAATGCGATTTGAAGCTATTTTAAGCACTTTGGTGTTTTTGTGTAACCAAGTTTTTTCGAAAATCACAAAAGGGTCTAAAATGTCATAAAATGCGATTTGAAGATATTAATCTATTTTGTGCTCTTTAATGTTTTTGTGTGAAAAGTTTTATCGAAATGCTCAAAATGGTCTAAAACGGTTTCTAATGTGATTTTAAGCACTTTGATGTTTTTATGTTAAGTTTTTTCGAAATTCACAAAATATTCTAAAATGTCTCCAAATGCGATTTGAAGCTATTCTAAGCACTTTGGTGTTTTTATGTTAACAAGTTTTTTCGAAAATCACAAAATGGTCTAAAACGTCTCCAAATGCGATTTGAAGCTATTCTAAGCACTTTGATGTTTTTATGTTAACAAGTTTTTTCGAAAATCACAAAATGGTCTAAAACGTCTCCAAATGCGATTTGAAGCTATTCTGTACACTTTGATGTTTTTATGTTAACAAGTTTTTTCGAAAAACACAAAATGGTCTAAAATGTCTCAAAATGCGATTTGAAGCTATTCTAAGCTCTTTGGTGTTTTTATGTTAACAAGTTTTTTTCAAAATCACAAAATGGTCTAAAACGTCTCCAAATGCGATTTGAAGCTATTCTGTACATTTTTATGTTTTTATTTTAACAAGTTTTTTCGAAAATCACAAAATGGTCTAAAATGTCTCAAAATGCGATTTTAAGCTATTCTAAGCTCTTTGGTGTTTTTATGTTAACAAGTTTTTTTCAAAATCACAAAATGGTCTTAAACGTCTCCAAATGCGATTTGAAGCTATTCTGTACACTTTGATGTTTTTATTTTAACAAGTTTTTTCGAAAATCACAAAAGGGTGTAAAATGTCTCAAAATGCGATTTGAAGCTATTCTAAGCACTTTGGTGTTTTTATGTTAACAAGTTTTTTCAAAAATCACAAAATGGTCTAAAACGTCTCCAAATGCGATTTGAAGTTATTCTGTACACTTTGATGTTTTTATGTTAACAAGTTTTTTCGAAAATCACAAAATGGTTTAAAACTTCTCCAAATGCGATTTGAAGCTATTTTAAGCACTTTGGTGTTTTTGTGTAACCAAGTTTTTTCGAAAATCACAAAAGGGTCTAAAATGTCTCAAAATGCGATTTGAAGCTATTCTAAGCACTTTGGTGTTTTTATGTTAACAAGTTTTTTCGAAAATCACAAAATGGTCTAAAACGTCTCCAAATGCGATTTGAAGCTATTCTGTACACTTTGATGTTTTTATCTTAACAAGTTTTTTCGAAAATCACAAAATGGTCTAAAATGTCTCCAAATGCGAATTGAAGCTATTCTTAGCACTTTGGTGTTTTTATGTTAACAAGTTTTTTCGAAAATCACAAAATTGTCTAAAACGTCTCCAAATGCGATTTGAAGTTATTCTGTGTTTTTTTTATTTGGTGTTTTTATGTTAACAAGTTTTTTCAAAAATCACAAAATGGTCTAAAACGTCTCCAAATGCGATTTGAAGTTATTCTGTACACTTTGATGTTTTTATGTTAACAAGTTTTTTCGAAAATCACAAAATGGTTTAAAACTTCTCCAAATGCGATTTGAAGCTATTTTAAGCACTTTGGTGTTTTTGTGTAACCAAGTTTTTTCGAAAATCACAAAAGGGTCTAAAATGTCTCAAAATGCGATTTGAAGATATTAATCTATTTTGTGCTCTTTAATGTTTTTGTGTGAAAAGTTTTATCGAAATGCTCACAATGGTCTAAAACGGTTTCTAATGTGATTTTAAGCACTTTGATGTTTTTATGTTAAGTTTTTTCGAAATTCACAAAATATTCCAAAATGTCTCCAAATGCGATTTGAAGCTATTTTAAGCACTTTGGTGTTTTTGTGTAACCAAGTTTTTTCGAAAATCACAAAATGGTCTAAAACGTCTCCAAATGCGATTTGAAGCTATTCTAAGCACTTTGATGTTTTTATGTTAACACTTTTTTTCGAAAATCACAAAATGGTCTAAAACGTCTCCAAATGCGATTTGAAGCTATTCTGTACACTTTGATGTTTTTATGTTAACAAGTTTTTTCGAAAAACACAAAATGGTCTAAAATGTCTCAAAATGCGATTTGAAGCTATTCTAAGCTCTTTGGTGTTTTTATGTTAACAAGTTTTGTTCAAAATCACAAAATGGTCTAAAACGTCTCCAAATGCGATTTGAAGCTATTCTGTACATTTTGATGTTTTTATTTTAACAAGTTTTTTCGAAAATCACAAAATGGTCTAAAATGTCTCAAAATGCGATTTGAAGCTATTCTAAGTTCTTTGGTGTTTTTATGTTAACAAGTTTTTTTCAAAATCACAAAATGGTCTAAAACGTCTCCAAATGCGATTTGAAGCTATTCGGTACACTTTGATGTTTTTATTTTAACAAGTTTTTTCGAAAATCACAAAAGGGTGTAAAATGTCTCAAAATGCGATTTGAAGCTATTCTAAGCACTTTGGTGTTTTTATGTTAACAAGTTTTTTCAAAAATCACAAAATGGTCTAAAACGTCTCCAAATGCGATTTGAAGTTATTCTGTACACTTTGATGTTTTTATGTTAACAAGTTTTTTCGAAAATCACAAAATGGTTTAAAACTTCTCCAAATGCGATTTGAAGCTATTTTAAGCACTTTGGTGTTTTTGTGTAACCAAGTTTTTTCGAAAATCACAAAAGGGTCTAAAATGTCTCAAAATGCGATTTGAAGCTATTCTAAGCACTTTGGTGTTTTTATGTTAACAAGTTTTTTCGAAAATCACAAAATGGTCTAAAACGTCTCCAAATGCGATTTGAAGCTATTCTGTACACTTTGATGTTTTTATGTTAACAAGTTTTTTCGAAAAACACAAAATGGTCTAAAATGTCTCAAAATGCGATTTGAAGCTATTCTAAGCTCTTTGGTGTTTTTATGTTAACAAGTTTTTTTCAAAATCACAAAATGGTCTAAAACGTCTCCAAATGCGATTTGAAGCTATTCTGTACATTTTGATGTTTTTATTTTAACAAGTTTTTTCGAAAATCACAAAATGGTCTAAAATGTCTCAAAATGCGATTTGAAGCTATTCTAAGCTCTTTGGTGTTTTTATGTTAACAAGTTTTTTTCAAAATCACAAAATGGTCTAAAACGTCTCCAAATGCGATTTGAAGCTATTCTAAGCACTTTGATGTTTTTATGTTAACACTTTTTTTCGAAAATCACAAAATGGTCTAAAACGTCTCCAAATGCGATTTGAAGCTATTCTGTACACTTTGATGTTTTTATGTTAACAAGTTTTTTCGAAAAACACAAAATGGTCTAAAATGTCTCAAAATGCGATTTGAAGCTATTCTAAGCTCTTTGGTGTTTTTATGTTAACAAGTTTTGTTCAAAATCACAAAATGGTCTAAAACGTCTCCAAATGCGATTTGAAGCTATTCTGTACATTTTGATGTTTTTATTTTAACAAGTTTTTTCGAAAATCACAAAATGGTCTAAAATGTCTCAAAATGCGATTTGAAGCTATTCTAAGTTCTTTGGTGTTTTTATGTTAACAAGTTTTTTTCAAAATCACAAAATGGTCTAAAACGTCTCCAAATGCGATTTGAAGCTATTCGGTACACTTTGATGTTTTTATTTTAACAAGTTTTTTCGAAAATCACAAAAGGGTGTAAAATGTCTCAAAATGCGATTTGAAGCTATTCTAAGCACTTTGGTGTTTTTATGTTAACAAGTTTTTTCAAAAATCACAAAATGGTCTAAAACGTCTCCAAATGCGATTTGAAGTTATTCTGTACACTTTGATGTTTTTATGTTAACAAGTTTTTTCGAAAATCACAAAATGGTTTAAAACTTCTCCAAATGCGATTTGAAGCTATTTTAAGCACTTTGGTGTTTTTGTGTAACCAAGTTTTTTCGAAAATCACAAAAGGGTCTAAAATGTCTCAAAATGCGATTTGAAGCTATTCTAAGCACTTTGGTGTTTTTATGTTAACAAGTTTTTTCGAAAATCACAAAATGGTCTAAAACGTCTCCAAATGCGATTTGAAGCTATTCTGTACACTTTGATGTTTTTATGTTAACAAGTTTTTTCGAAAAACACAAAATGGTCTAAAATGTCTCAAAATGCGATTTGAAGCTATTCTAAGCTCTTTGGTGTTTTTATGTTAACAAGTTTTTTTCAAAATCACAAAATGGTCTAAAACGTCTCCAAATGCGATTTGAAGCTATTCTGTACATTTTGATGTTTTTATTTTAACAAGTTTTTTCGAAAATCACAAAATGGTCTAAAATGTCTCAAAATGCGATTTGAAGCTATTCTAAGCTCTTTGGTGTTTTTATGTTAACAAGTTTTTTTCAAAATCACAAAATGGTCTAAAACGTCTCCAAATGCGATTTGAAGCTATTCTGTACACTTTGATGTTTTTATTTTAACAAGTTTTTTCGAAAATCACAAAAGGGTGTAAAATGTCTCAAAATGCGATTTGAAGCTATTCTAAGCACTTTGGTGTTTTTATGTTAACAAGTTTTTTCAAAAATCACAAAATGGTCTAAAACGTCTCCAAATGCGATTTGAAGTTATTCTGTACACTTTGATGTTTTTATGTTAACAAGTTTTTTCGAAAATCACAAAATGGTTTAAAACTTCTCCAAATGCGATTTGAAGCTATTTTAAGCACTTTGGTGTTTTTGTGTAACCAAGTTTTTTCGAAAATCATAAAAGGGTCTAAAATGTCTCAAAATGAAATTTGAAGCTATTCTAAGCACTTTGGTGTTTTTATGTTAACAAGTTTTTTCGAAAATCACAAAATGGTCTAAAACGTCTACAAATGCGATTTGAAGTTATTCTGTGCACTTTGCTGTTTTGTGTGAAAATTTTTTGTCGAAATGCTCAAATTGGTCAAAAACGTTTTTAAATACGATATTAATCTATTTTGTGCTCTTTGATGTTTTTGTGTGAAAAGTTTTATCGAAATGCTCAAAATGGTCTAAAACGGTTTCTAATGCACTTTGATGTTTTTATGTTAACAAGTTTTTTCGAAAAACACAAAATGGTCTAAAATATCTCCAATTGCGATTTGAAGCTATTCTTAGCACTTTGGTCTTTTTATGTTAACAAGTTTTTTCGAAAATCATAAAAAGGTCTAAAACGTCTCCAAATACGATTTGAAGCTATTCTGTACACTTTGCTGTTTTGTGTGAAAAATTTTTGTCAAAATGCTCAAAATGGTCAAAAACTTTTTTAAATACGATATTAAGCTATTTTGTGCTCTTTGATGTATTTGTGTGAAAAGTTTTATCGAAATGCTCAAAATGGTCTAAAACGGTTTCTAATGTGATTTTAAGCACTTTGATGTTTTTATGTTAAGTTTTTTCGAAATTCACAAAATATTCTAAAATGTCTCCAAATGCGATTTGAAGCTATTTTAAGCACTTTGGTGTTTTTGTGTAACCAAGTTTTTTCGAAAATCACAAAAGGGTCTAAAATGTCTCAAAATGCGATTTGAAGCTATTCTAAGCACGTTGGTGTTTTTATGTTAACAAGTTTTTTCGAAAATCACAAAATGGTCTAAAACGTCTCCAAATGCGATTTGAAGTTATTCTGTGCACTTTGCTGTTTTGTGTGAAATTTTTTTGTCGAAATGCTCAAAATGGTCAAAAACGTTTTTAAATACGATATTAATCTATTTTGTGCTCTTTGATGTTTTTGTGTGAAAAGTTTTATCGAAATGCTCAAAATGGTCTAAAACGGTTTCTAATGTGATTTTAAGCACTTTGATGTTTTTATGTTAACAAGTTTTTTCGAAAATCACAGAATGGTCTAAAACGTCTCCAAATGCGATTTGAAGTTATTCTGTGCACTTTGCTGTTTTGTGTGAAAATTTTTTGTCGAAATGCTCAAAATGGTCAAAAACGTTTTTAAATACGATATTAAGCTATTTTGTGCTCTTTGATGTTTTTGTGTGAAAAGTTTTATCGAAATGCTCAAAATGGTCTAAAACGGTTTCTAATGTGATTTTAAGCACTTTGATGTTTTTATGTTAACAAGTTTTTTCGAAAAACACAAAATGGTCTAAAATATCTCCAATTGCGATTTGAAGCTATTCTTAGCACTTTGGTGTTTTTATGTTAACAAGTTTTTTCGAAAATCACAAAAAGGTCTAAAACGTCTCCAAATACGATTTGAAGCTATTCTGTACACTTTGCTGTTTTGTGTGAAAAATTTTTGTCGAAATGCTCAAAATGGTCAAAAACGTTTTTAAATACGATATTAAGCTATTTTGTGCTCTTTGATGTTTTTGTGTGAAAAGTTTTATCGAAATGCTCAAAATGGTCTAAAACGGTTTCTAATGTGATTTTAAGCACTTTGATGTTTTTATGTTAAGTTTTTTCGAAATTCACAAAATATTCTAAAATGTCTCCAAATGCGATTTGAAGCTATTTTAAGCACTTTGGTGTTTTTGTGTAACCAAGTTTTTTCGAAAATCACAAATGGGTCTAAAATGTCTCAAAATGCGATTTGAAGCTATTCTAAGCACTTTGGTGTTTTTATGTTAACAAGTTTTTTCGAAATTCACAAAATGGTCTTTGAAGTTATTCTGTGCACTTTGCTGTTTTGTGTGAAATTTTTTTGTCGAAATGCTCAAAATGGTCAAAAACGTTTTTAAATACGATATTAAGCTATTTTGTGCTCTTTGATGTTTTTGTGTGAAAAGTTTTATCGAAATGCTCAAAATGGTCTAAAACGGTTTCTAATGTGATTTTAAGCACTTTGATGTTTTTATGTTAACAAGTTTTTTCGAAAAACACAAAATGGTCTAAAATATCTCCAATTGCGATTTGAAGCTATTCTTAGCACTTTGGTGTTTTTATGTTAACAAGTTTTTTCGAAAATCACAAAAAGGTCTAAAACGTCTCCAAATACGATTTGAAGCTATTCTGTACACTTTGCTGTTTTGTGTGAAAAATTTTTGTCGAAATGCTCAAAATGGTCAAAAACGTTTTTAAATACGATATTAAGCTATTTTGTGCTCTTTGATGTTTTTGTGTGAAAAGTTTTATCGAAATGCTCAAAATGGTCTAAAACGGTTTCTAATGTGATTTTAAGCACTTTGATGTTTTTATGTTAAGTTTTTTCGAAATTCACAAAATATTCTAAAATGTCTCCAAATGCGATTTGAAGCTATTTTAAGCACTTTGGTGTTTTTGTGTAACCAAGTTTTTTCGAAAATCACAAATGGGTCTAAAATGTCTCAAAATGCGATTTGAAGCTATTCTAAGCACTTTGGTGTTTTTATGTTAACAAGTTTTTTCGAAATTCACAAAATGGTCTTTGAAGTTATTCTGTGCACTTTGCTGTTTTGTGTGAAATTTTTTTGTCGAAATGCTCAAAATGGTCAAAAACGTTTTTAAATACGATATTAAGCTATTTTGTGCTCTTTGATGTTTTTGTGTGAAAAGTTTTATCGAAATGCTCAAAATGGTCTAAAACGGTTTCTAATGTGATTTTAAGCACTTTGATGTTTTTATGTTAACAAGTTTTTTCGAAAATCACAGAATGGTCTAAAACGTCTCAAAATGCGATTTGAAGCTATTCTAAGCACTTTGGTGTTTTTATGGTAACAAGTTTTTTCGAAAATCACAAAATGGTCTTTGAAGTTATTCTGTGCACTTTGCTGTTTTGTTTGAAAATTTTTTGTCGAAATGCTCAAAATGGTCAAAAACGTTTTTAAATACGATATTAAGCTATTTTGTGCTCTTTGATGTTTTTGTGTGAAAAGTTTTATCGAAATGCTCAAAATGGTCTAAAACGGTTTCTAATGTGATTTTAAGCACTTTGATGTTTTTATGTTAAGTTTTTTTGAAAATCACAGAATGGTCTAAAACGTCTCAAAATGCGATTTGAAGCTATTCTAAGCACTTTGGTGTTTTTATGGTAACAAGTTTTTTCGAAAATCAAAAAATGGTCTAAAACGTCTCCAAATGCGATTTGAAGCTATTCTAAGCACTTTGGTGTTTTTATGTTAACATTTTTTTTCGAAAATCACAAAAAGGTCTAAAACGTCTCCAAATACGATTTGAAGCTATTCTGTACACTTTGCTGTTTTGTGTGAAAAATTTTTGTCGAAATGCTCAAAATGGTCAAAAACGTTTTTAAATACGATATTAAGCTATTTTGTGCTCTTTAATGTTTTTGTGTGAAAAGTTTTATCGAAATGCTCAAAATGGTCTAAAACTGTTTCTAATGTGATTTTAAGCACTTTGATGTTTTTATGTTAACAAGTTTTTTCGAAAATCACAGAATGGTCTAAAACGTCTCCAAATGCGATTTGAAGTTATTCTGTGCACTTTGCTGTTTTGTTTGAAAATTTTTTGTCGAAATGCTCAAAATGGTCAAAAACGTTTTTAAATACGATATTAAGCTATTTTGTGCTCTTTGATGTTTTTGTGTGAAAAGTTTTATCGAAATGCTCAAAATGGTCTAAAACGGTTTCTAATGTGATTTTAAGCACTTTGATGTTTTTATGTTAACAAGTTTTTTCGAAAATCACAGAATGGTCTAAAACGTCTCAAAATGCGATTTGAAGCTATTCTAAGCACATTGGTGTTTTTATGGTAACAAGTTTTTTCGAAAATCAAAAAATGGTCTAAAACGTCTCCAAATGCGATTTGAAGCTATTCTAAGCACTTTGGTGTTTTTATGTTAACAAGTTTTTTCGAAAATAACAAAAAGGTCTAAAACGTCTCCAAATACGATTTGAAGCTATTATGTACACTTTGCTGTTTTGTGTGAAAATTTTTTGTCGAAATGCTCAAAATGGTCTAAAACGGTTTCTAATGTGATTTTAAGCACTTTGATGTTTTTATGTTAACAAGTTTTTTCGAAAATCACAAAATTGTCTAAAACGTCTCCAAATGCAATTTGAAGCTATTCTGTACACTTTGATGTTTTTATGTTAACAAGTTTTATCGAAATGCTCAAAATGGTCTAAAACGGTTTCTAATGTGATTTTAAGCACTTTGATGTTTTTATGTTAACATGTTTTTTCGAAAATCACAAAATGATCTAAAACGTCTCCAACTGCGATTTGAAGCTATTCTGTACACTTTGATGTTTTTATGTTAACAAGTTTTTTCGGAAATCACAAAATGGTCTAAAAAGTCTCCAAATGCGATTTGAAGCTATTTTAATCACTTTGGTATTTTTTTTAACCAAGTTTTTTCGAAAATCATAAAAGGGTCTAAAATGTCTCAAAATGCGATTTGAAGCTATTCTAAGCACTTTGGTGTTTTTATGTTAACAATTTTTTTCGAAAATCACAAAATGGTCTAAAACGTCTCCAAATGCGATTTGAAGCTATTCTGTACACTTTGATGTTTTTATGTTAACAAGTTTTTTCGAAAATCACAAAATGGTCTTTGAAGTTATTCTGTGCACTTTGCTGTTTTGTGTGAAAATTTTTTGTCGAAATGCTCAAAATGGTCAAAAACGTTTTTAAATACGATATTAAGCTATTTTGTGCTCTTTGATGTTTTTGTGTGAAAAGTTTTATCGAAATGCTCAAAATGGTCTAAAACGGTTTCTAATGTGATTTTAAGCACTTTGATATTTTTATGTTAACAAGTTTTTTCGAAAATCACAAAATGGTCTAAAATGTCTCCAAATGCGATTTGAAGCTATTCTTAGCACTTTGGTGTTTTTATGTTAACAAGTTTTTTCGAAAATCACAAAAAGGTCTAAAACGTCTCCAAATACGATTTGAAGCTAGTCTGTACACTTTGCTGTTTTGTGTGAAAATTTTTTGTCGAAATGCTCAAAATGGTCTAAAACGGTTTCTAATGTGATTTGAAGCACTTTGATGTTTTTATCTTAACAAGTTTTTTCGAAAATCACAAAATAGTCTAAAATGTTTCCAAATGCGATTTGAAGCTATTTTAAGCAAATGGTGTTTTTGTGTAACCAAGTTTTTTCGAAAATCATAAAAGGGTCTAAAATGTCTCAAAATGCGATTTGAAGCTATTCTAAGCACTTTGGTGTTTTTATGTTAACAAGTTTTTTCGAAAATCACAAAATGGTCTAAAACGTCTTCAAATGCGATTTGAAGTTATTCTGTGCACTTTGCTGTTTTGTTTGAAATTTTTTTGTCGAAATGCTCAAAATGGTCAAAAACGTTTTTAAATACGATATTAAGCTATTTTGTGCTCTTTGATGTTTTTGTGTGAAAAGTTTTATCGAAATGCTCAAAATGGTCTAAAACGGTTTCTAATGTGATTTTAAGCACTTTGGTGTTTTTATGTTAACAAGTTTTTTCGAAAATCACAAAATGGTCTAAAACGTCTCCAAATGCGATTTGAAGCTATTCTGTACACTTTGATGTTTTTATGTTAACAAGTTTTTTCGAAAATCACAAAATGGTCTTTGAAGTTATTCTGTGCACTTTGCTGTTTTGTGTGAAATTTTTTTGTCGAAATGCTCAAAATGGTCAAAAACGTTTTTAAATACGATATTAAGCTATTTTGTGCTCTTTGATGTTTTTGTGTGAAAAGTTTTATCGAAATGCTCAAAATGGTCTAAAACGGTTTCTAATGTGATTTTAAGCACTTTGATGTTTTTATGTTAACAAGTTTTTTCGAAAATCACAGAATGGTCTAAAACGTCTCAAAATGCGATTTGAAGCTATTCTAAGCACTTTGGTGTTTTTATGGTAACAAGTTTTTTCGAAAATCAAAAAATGGTGTAAAACGTCTCCAAATGCGATTTGAAGCTATTCTAAGCACTTTTGTGTTTTTATGTTAACAAGTTTTTTCGAAAATCACAAAAAGGTCTAAAACGTCTCCAACTACGATTTGAAGCTATTCTGTACACTTTGCTGTTTTGTGTGAAAAATTTTTGTCGAAATGCTCAAAATGGTCAAAAACGTTTTTAAATACGATATTAAGCTATTTTGCTCTTTGATGTTTTTGTGTGAAAAGTTTTATCGAAATGCTCAAAATGGTCTAAAACGGTTTCTAATGTGATTCTAAGCACTTTGATGTTTTTATGTTAACAAGTTTTTTCGAAAATCACAAAAGGGTCTAAAACGTCTCAAAATGCGATTTGAAGCTATTCTAAGCACTTTGGTGTTTTTATGTTAACAAGTTTTATTCGAAAATCACAAAATGGTCTAAAATGTCTCAAAATGCGATTTGAAGCTATTCTAAGCTCTTTGGTGATTTTATGTTAATAAGTTTTTTTCAAAATCACAAAATGGTCTAAAATGTCTCAAAATGCGATTTGAAGCTATTCTAAGCTCTTTGGTGTTTTTATGTTAACAAGTTTTTTTCAAAATCACAAAATGGTCTAAAACGTCTCCAAATGCGATTTGAAGCTATTCTGTACACTTTGATGTTTTTATTTTAACAATTTTTTTCGAAAATCACAAAAGGGTGTAAAATGTCTCAAAATGCGATTTGAAGCTATTCTAAGCACTTTGGTTTTTTTATGTTAACAAGTTTTTTCAAAAATCACAAAATGGTCTAAAACGTCTCCAAATGCGATTTGAAGTTATTCTGTACACTTTGATGTTTTTATGTTAACAAGTTTTTTCGAAAATCACAAAATGGTTTAAAACTTCTCCAAATGCGATTTGAAGCTATTTTAAGCACTTTGGTGTTTTTGTGTAACCAAGTTTTTTCGAAAATCACAAAAGGGTCTAAAATGCCTCAAAATGCGATTTGAAGCTCTTCTAAGCACTTTGGTGTTTTTATGTTAACAAGTTTTTTCGAAAATCACAACATGGTCTAAAACGTCTCCAAATGCGATTTGAAGCTATTCTGTACACTTTGATGTTTTTATCTTAACAAGTTTTTTCGAAAATCACAAAATGGTCTAAAACGTCTCCAAATGCGATTTGAAGTTATTCTGTGCACTTTGCTGTTTTGTGTGAAAATTTTTTGTCGAAATGCTCAAAATGGTCAAAAACGTTTTTAAATACGATATTAAGCTATTTTGTGCTCTTTGATGTTTTTGTTTGAAAAGTTTTATCGAAATGCTCAAAATGGTCTAAAACGGATTCTAATGTGATTTTAAGCACTTTGATGTTTTTATGTTAACAAGTTTTTTCGAAAATCACAGAATGGTCTAAAACGTCTCAAAATGCGATTTGAAGCCATTCTAAGCACTTTGGTGTTTTTATGTTAACAAGTTTTTTCGAAAATCAAAAAATGGTCTAAAACGTCTCCAAATGCGATTTGAAGCTATTCTAAGCACTTTGGTGTTTTTATGTTAACAAGTTTTTTCGAAAATCACAAAAAGGTCTAAAACGTCTCCAAATACGATTTGAAGCTATTCTGTACACTTTGCTGTTTTGTGTGAAAAATTTTTGTTGAAATGCTCAAAATGGTCTAAAACGGTTTCTAATGTGATTTGAAGCACTTTGATGTTTTTATGTTAACAAGTTTTTTCGAAAATCTCAAAAAGGTCTAAAACGTCTGCAAATACGATTTGAAGCTATTCTGTACACTTTGCTGTTTTGTGTGAAACTTTTTTGTCGAAATGCTCAAAATGGTCTAAAACGGTTTCTAATGTGATTTGAAGCACTTTGATGTTTTTATGTTAACAAGTTTTTTCGAAAATCACAGAATGGTCTAAAACGTCTCAAAATGCGATTTGAAGCTATTCTAAGCACTTTGGTGTTTTTATGTTAACAAGTTTTTTCGAAAATCACAAAAAGGTCTAAAACGTCTCCAAATACGATTTGAAGCTATTCTGTACACTTTGCTGTTTTGTGTTAAAAAATTTAGTCGAAATGCTCAAAATGGTCTAAAACGGTTTCTAATGTGATTTGAAGCACTTTGATATTTTTATCTTAAGTTTTTTCGAAAATCACAAAACAGTCTAAAATGTCTCCAAATGCGATTTGAATCCATTCTAAGCACTTTGGTGTTTTTATGTTAAAAAGTTTTTTTGAAAATCACAACATGGTCTAAAACGTCTCCAAATGCGATTTGAAGCTATTCTAAGCACTTTGGTGTTTTTATGTTAACAAGTTTTTTCGAAAATCACAAAATGGTCTAAAACGTCTCCAAATGCGATTTGAAGTTATTCTGTGCACTTTGCTGTTTTGTTTGAACATTTTTTGTCGAAATGCTCAAAATGGTCAAAAACGTTTTTAAATACGATATTAAGCTATTTTGTGCTCTTTGATGTTTTTGTGTGAAAAGTTTTATCGAAATGCTCAAAATGGTCTAAAACGGTTTCTAATGTGATTTTAAGCACTTTGATGTTTTTATCTTAACAAGTATTTCGAAAATCACAGAATGGTCTAAAACGTCTCAAAATGCGATTTGAAGCTATTCTAAGCACTTTGGTGTTTTTATGTTAACAAGTTTTTACGAAAATCACAAAAAGGTCTAAAACGTCTCCAAATACGATTTGAAGCTATTCTGTACACTTTGCTGTTTTGTGTGAAAAATTTTTGTCGAAATGCTCAAAATGGTCAAAAACGTTTTTAAATACGATATTAAGCTATTTTGTGCTCTTTAATGTTTTTGTGTGAAAAGTTTTATCGAAATGCTCAAAATGGTCTAAAACGGTTTCTAATGTGATTTTAAGCAATTTGATGTTTTTATGTTAACAAGTTTTTTCGAAAATCACAGAATGGTCTAAAACGTCTCAAGATGCGATTTGAAGCTATTCTAAGCACTTTGATGTTTTTATGTTAACAAGTTTTTTCGAAAATCACAAAAGGGTCTAAAACGTCTCCAAATGCGATTTGAAGCTATTCTGTACACTTTGATGTTTTTATGTTAACAAGTTTTTTCGAAAATCACAAAATGGTCTAAAATGTCTCCAAATGCGATTTGAAGCTATTCTTAGCACTTTGGAATTTTTATGTTAACAAGTTTTTTCGAAAATCACAAAATGGTCTAAAACGTCTCCAAATGCGATATGAAGCTTTTGTGTACACTTTGATGTTTTTATCTTAACAAGTTTTTTCGAAAATCACAAAATGGTCTAAAATGTCTCCAAATGCGATTTGAAGCTATTCTTAGCACTTTGGTGTTTTTATGTTAACAAGTTTTTTCGAAAATCACAAAATGGTCTAAAACGTCTCCAAATGCGATTTGAAGTTATTCTGTGCACTTTGCTGTTTTGTGTGAAAATTTTTTGTCGAAATGCTCAAAATGGTCAAAAACGTTTTTAAATACGATATTAAGCTATTTTGTGCTCTTTGATGTTTTTGTTTGAAAAGTTTTATCGAAATGCTCAAAATGGTCTAAAACGGATTCTAATGTGATTTTAAGCACTTTGATGTTTTTATGTTAACAAGTTTTTTCGAAAATCACAGAATGGTCTAAAACGTCTCAAAATGCGATTTGAAGCTATTCTAAGCACTTTGGTGTTTTTATGTTAACAAGTTTTTTCGAAAATCAAAAAATGGTCTAAAACGTCTCCAAATGCGATTTGAAGCTATTCTAAGCACTTTGGTGTTTTTATGTTAACAAGTTTTTTCGAAAATCACAAAAAGGTCTAAAACGTCTCCAAATACGATTTGAAGCTATTCTTAGCACTTTGGAATTTTTATGTTAACAAGTTTTTTCGAAAATCACAAAATGTTCTAAAGCGTCTCCAAATGCGATTTGAAGCTATTGTGTACACTTTGATGTTTTTATCTTACCAAGTTTTTTCGAAAATCACAAAATGGTCTAAAATGTCTCCAAATGCGATTTGAAGCTATTCTTAGCACTTTGGTGTTTTTATGTTAACAAGTTTTTTCGAAAATCACAAAATGGTCTAAAACGTCTCCAAATGCGATTTGAAGTTATTCTGTGCACTTTGCTGTTTTGTGTGAAAATTTTTTGTCGAAATGCTCAAAATGGTCAAAAACGTTTTTAAATACGATATTAAGCTATTTTGTGCTCTTTGATGTTTTTGTTTGAAAAGTTTTATCGAAATGCTCAAAATGGTCTAAAACGGATTCTAATGTGATTTTAAGCACTTTGATGTTTTTATGTTAACAAGTTTTTTCGAAAATCACAGAATGGTCTAAAACGTCTCAAAATGCGATTTGAAGCTATTCTAAGCACTTTGGTGTTTTTATGTTAACAAGTTTTTTCGAAAATCAAAAAATGGTCTAAAACGTCTCCAAATGCGATTTGAAGCTATTCTAAGCACTTTGGTGTTTTTATGTTAACAAGTTTTTTCGAAAATCACAAAAAGGTCTAAAACGTCTCCAAATACGATTTGAAGCTATTCTGTACACTTTGCTGTTTTGTTTGAAAAATTTTTGTCGAAATGCTCAAAATGGTCAAAAACGTTTTTAAATACGATATTAAGCTATTTTGTGCTCTTTAATGTTTTTGTTTGAAAAGTTTTATCGAAATGCTCAAAATGGTCTACAACGGTTTCTAATGTGATTTTAAGCACTTTGATGTTTTTATGTTAACAAGTTTTTTCGAAAAATCACAGAATGGTCTAAAACGTCTCCAAATGCGATTTGAAGTTATTCTGTGCACTTTGCTGTTTTGTTTGAAAATTTTTTGTCTAAATGCTCAAAATGGTCAAAAACGTTTTTAAATACGATATTAAGCTATTTTGTGCTCTTTGATGTTTTTGTGTGAAAAGTTTTATCGAAATGCTCAAAATGGTCTAAAACGGTTTCTAATGTGATTTTAAGCACTTTGATGTTTTTATGTTAACAAGTTTTTTCGAAAATCACAGAATGGTCTAAAACGTCTCAAAATGCGATTTGAAGCTATTCTAAGCACTTTGGTGTTTTTATGGTAACAAGTTTTTTCGAAAATCAAAAAATGGTCTAAAACGTCTCCAAATGCGATTTGAAGCTATTCTAAGCACTTTGGTGTTTTTATGTTAACAAGTTTTTTTGAAAATCACAAAAAGCTCTAAAACGTCTCCAAATACGATTTGAAGCTATTCTGTACACTTTGCTGTTTTGTGTGAAAATTTTTTGTCGAAATGCTCAAAATGGTCTAAAACGGTTTCTAATGTGATTTTAAGCACTTTGATGTTTTTATGTTAACAAGTTTTTTCGAAAATCACAAAGTCGTCTAAAATGTCTCCAAATGCGATTTGAAGCTATTCTTAGCACTTTGGAATTTTTATGTTAACAAGTTTTTTCGAAAATCACAAAAGGGTCTAAAATGTCTCAAAATGCGATTTGAAGCTATTCTAAGCACTTTGGTGTTTTTATGTTAACAAGTTTTTTCGAAAATCACAAAAGGGTATAAAATGTCTCAAAATGCGATTTGAAGCTATTCTAAGCACTTTGGTGTTTTTATGTTAACAAGTTTTTTCAAAAATCACAAAATGGTCTAAAACGTCTCCAAATGCGATTTGAAGTTATTCTGTACACTTTGATGTTTTTATGTTAACAAGTTTTTTCGAAAATCACAAAATGGTCTAAAACGTCTCCGAATGCGATTTGAAGCTATTCTGTACACTTTGATGTTTTTATCTTAACAAGTTTTTTCGGAAATCACAAAATGGTCTAAAATGTCTCCAAATGCGATTTGAAGCTATTCTTAGCACTTTGGTGTTTTTATGTTAACAAGTTTTTTCGAAAATCACAAAATGGTCTAAAACGTCTCCAAATGCGATTTGAAGCTATTCTGTGCACTTTGCTGTTTTGTGTGAACATTTTTTGTCGAAATGCTCAAAATGGTCAAAAACGTTTTTAAATACGATATTAAGCTATTTTGTGCTCTTTGATGTTTTTGTTTGAAAAGTTTTATCGAAATGCTCAAAATGGTATAAAACGGTTTCTAATGTGATTTTAAGCACTTTGATGTTTTTATGTTAACAAGTTTTTTCGAAAATTAAAAAATGGTCTAAAACGTCTCCAAATGCGATTTGAAGCTATTCTAAGCACTTTGGTGTTTTTATGTTAACAAGTTTTTTCGAAAATCACAAAAAGGTCTAAAACGTCTCCAAATGCGATTTGAAGCTATTGTGTACACTTTGATGTTTTTATCTTAACAAGTTTTTTCGAAAATCACAACATGGTCTAAAACGACTCAAAATGCGATTTGAAGCTATTCTAAGCACTTTGGTGTTTTTATGTTAACAAGTTTTTTCGAAAATCACAAAATGGTCTAAAACGTCTCCAAATGCGATTTGAAGTTATTCTGTGCACTTTGCTGTTTTGTGTGAAAATTTTTTGTCGAAATGCTCAAAATGGTCAAAAACGTTTTTAAATACGATATTAAGCTATTTTGTGCTCTTTGATGTTTTTGTTTGAAAAGTTTTATCGAAATGCTCAAAATGGTCTAAAACGGATTCTAATGTGATTTTAAGCACTTTGATGTTTTTATGTTAACAAGTTTTTTCGAAAATCACAGAATGGTCTAAAACGTCTCAAAATGCGATTTGAAGCTATTCTAAGCACTTTGGTGTTTTTATGTTAACAAGTTTTTTCGAAAATCAAAAAATGGTCTAAAACGTCTCCAAATGCGATTTGAAGCTATTCTAAGCACTTTGGTGTTTTTATGTTAACAAGTTTTTTCGAAAATCACAAAAAGGTCTAAAACGTCTCCAAATACGATTTGAAGCTATTCTGTACACTTTGCTGTTTTGTGTGAAAAATTTTTGTCGAAATGCTCAAAATGGTCTAAAACGGTTTCTAATGTGATTTGAAGCACTTTGATGTTTTTATGTTAACAAGTTTTTTCGAAAATCTCAAAAAGGTCTAAAACGTCTGCAAATACGATTTGAAGCTATTCTGTACACTTTGCTGTTTTGTGTGAAAATTTTTTGTCGAAATGCTCAAAATGGTCTAAAACGGTTTCTAATGTGATTTGAAGCACTTTGATGTTTTTATGTTAACAAGTTTTTTCGAAAATCACAGAATGGTCTAAAACGTCTCAAAATGCGATTTGAAGCTATTCTAAGCACTTTGGTGTTTTTATGTTAACAAGTTTTTTCGAAAATCACAAAAAGGTCTAAAACGTCTCCAAATACGATTTGAAGCTATTCTGTACACTTTGCTGTTTTGTGTGAAAAATTTTTGTCGAAATGCTCAAAATGGTCTAAAACGGTTTCTAATGTGATTTGAAGCACTTTGATATTTTTATCTTAAGTTTTTTCGAAAATCACAAAACAGTCTAAAATGTCTCCAAATGCGATTTGAAGCCATTCTAAGCACTTTGGTGTTTTTATGTTAAAAAGTTTTTTCGAAAATCACAACATGGTCTAAAACGTCTCCAAATGCGATTTGAAGCTATTCTAAGCACTTTGGTGTTTTTATGTTAACAAGTTTTTTCGAAAATCACAAAATGGTCTAAAACGTCTCCAAATGCGATTTGAAGTTATTCTGTGCACTTTGCTGTTTTGTTTGAAAATTTTTTGTCGAAATGCTCAAAATGGTCAAAAACGTTTTTAAATACGATATTAAGCTATTTTGTGCTCTTTGATGTTTTTGTGTGAAAAGTTTTATCGAAATGCTCAAAATGGTCTAAAACGGTTTCTAATGTGATTTTAAGCACTTTGATGTTTTTATCTTAACAAGTTTTTTCGAAAATCACAGAATGGTCTAAAACGTCTCCAAATGCGATTTGAAGCTATTCTGTACACTTTGATGTTTTTATGTTAACAAGTTTTTTCGAAAATCACAAAATGGTCTAAAATGTCCCCAAATGCGATTTGAAGCTATTCTTAGCACTTTGGAATTTTTATGTTAACAAGTTTTTTCGAAAATCACAAAATGGTCTAAAACGTCTCCAAATGCGATTTGAAGCTATTGTGTACACTTTGATGTTTTTATCTTACCAAGTTTTTTCGAAAATCACAAAATGGTCTAAAATGTCTCCAAATGCGATTTGAAGCTATTCTTAGCACTTTGGTGTTTTTATGTTAACAAGTTTTTTCGAAAATCACAAAATGGTCTAAAACGTCTCCAAATGCGATTTGAAGTTATTCTGTGCACTTTGCTGTTTTGTGTGAAAATTTTTTGTCGAAATGCTCAAAATGGTCAAAAACGTTTTTAAATACGATATTAAGCTATTTTGTGCTCTTTGATGTTTTTGTTTGAAAAGTTTTATCGAAATGCTCAAAATGGTCTAAAACGGATTCTAATGTGATTTTAAGCACTTTGATGTTTTTATGTTAACAAGTTTTTTCGAAAATCACAGAATGGTCTAAAACGTCTCAAAATGCGATTTGAAGCTATTCTAAGCACTTTGGTGTTTTTATGTTAACAAGTTTTTTCGAAAATCACAAAAAGGTCTAAAACGTCTCCAAATACGATTTGAAGCTATTCTGTACACTTTGCTGTTTTGTGTGAAAAATTTTTGTCGAAATGCTCAAAATGGTCAAAAACGTTTTTAAATACGATATTAAGCTATTTTGTGCTCTTTAATGTTTTTGTGTGAAAAGTTTTATCGAAATGCTCAAAATGGTCTAAAACGGTTTCTAAAAATATAATTTTAAGCACTTTGATGTTTTTATGTTAACAAGTTTTTTCGAAAATCACAGAATGGTCTAAAACGTCTCCAAATGCGATTTGAAGTTATTCTGTGCACTTTGCTGTTTTGTTTGAAAATTTTTTGTCTAAATGCTCAAAATGGTCAAAAACGTTTTTAAATACGATATTAAGCTATTTTGTGCTCTTTGATGTTTTTGTGTGAAAAGTTTTATCGAAATGCTCAAAATGGTCTAAAACGGTTTCTAATGTGATTTTAAGCACTTTGATGTTTTTATGTTAACAAGTTTTTTCGAAAATCACAGAATGGTCTAAAACGTCTCAAAATGCGATTTGAAGCTATTCTAAGCACTTTGGTGTTTTTATGTTAACAAGTTTTTTCGAAAATCAAAAAATGGTCTAAAACGTCTCCAAATGCGATTTGAAGCTATTCTAAGCACTTTGGTGTTTTTATGTTAACAAGTTTTTTTGAAAATCACAAAAAGGTCTAAAACGTCTCCAAATACGATTTGAAGCTATTCTGTACACTTTGCTGTTTTGTGTGAAAATTTTTTGTCGAAATGCTCAAAATGGTCTAAAACGGTTTCTAATGTGATTTTAAGCACTTTGATGTTTTTATGTTAACAAGTTTTTTCGAAAATCACAAAGTGGTCTAAAATGTCTCCAAATGCGATTTGAAGCTATTCTTAGCACTTTGGAATTTTTATGTTAACAAGTTTTTTCGAAAATCAAAAAATGGTCTAAAACGTCTCCAAATGCGATTTGAAGCTATTCTAAGCACTTTGGTGTTTTTATGTTAACAAGTTTTTTCGAAAATCACAAAAAGGTCTAAAACGTCTCCAAATACGATTTGAAGCTATTCTGTACACTTTGCTGTTTTGTGTGAAAAATTTTTGTCGAAATGCTCAAAATGGTCTAAAACGGTTTCTAATGTGATTTGAAGCACTTTGATATTTTTATCTTAAGTTTTTTCGAAAATCACAAAACAGTCTAAAATGTCTCCAAATGCGATTTGAAGCCATTCTAAGCACTTTGGTGTTTTTATGTTAAAAAGTTTTTTCGAAAATCACAACATGGTCTAAAACGATTTCTAATGTGATTTGAAGCTATTCTTAGCACTTTGGAATTTTTATGTTAACAAGTTTTTTCGAAAATCACAAAAGGGTCTAAAATGTCTCAAAATGCGATTTGAAGCTATTCTAAGCACTTTGGTGTTTTTATGTTAACAAGTTTTTTCGAAAATCACAAAAGGGTATAAAATGTCTCAAAATGCGATTTGAAGCTATTCTAAGCACTTTGGTGTTTTTATGTTAACAAGTTTTTTCAAAAATCACAAAATGGTCTAAAACGTCTCCAAATGCGATTTGAAGTTATTCTGTACACTTTGATGTTTTTATGTTAACAAGTTTTTTCGAAAATCACAAAATGGTCTAAAACGTCTCCGAATGCGATTTGAAGCTATTCTGTACACTTTGATGTTTTTATCTTAACAAGTTTTTTCGAAGCTATTCTAAGCACTTTGGTGTTTTTATGTTAACAAGTTTTTTCGAAATGCTCAAAATGGTCAAAAACATTTTTAAATACGATATTAGGCTATTTTGTGCTCTTTGATGTTTTTGTGTGAAAAGTTTTATCGAAATGCTCAAAATGGTCTAAAACGGTTTCTAATGTGATCTTAAGCACTTTGATGTTTTTATGTTAACAAGTTTTTTCAAAAATCACAGAATGGTCTAAAACGTCTCAAAATGCGATTTGAAGCTATTCTAAGCACTTTGGTGTTTTTATGTTAACAAGTTTTTTCAAAAATCACAAAATGGTCTAAAACGTCTCCAAATGCGATTTGAAGTTATTCTGTACACTTTGATGTTTTTATGTTAACAAGTTTTTTCGAAAATCACAAAATGGTTTAAAACTTCTCCAAATGCGATTTTAAGCTATTTTAAGCACTTTGGTGTTTTTGTGTAACCAAGTTTTTTCGAAAATCACAAAAGGGTCTAAAATGTCTCAAAATGCGATTTGAAGTTATTCTGTGCACTTTGCTGTTTTGTGTGAAAATTTTTTGTCGAAATGGTCAAAATGGTCAAAAACGTTTTTAAATACGATATTAAGCTATTTTGTGCTCTTTGATGTTTTTGTTTGAAAAGTTTTATCGAAATGCTCAAAATGGTCTAAAACGGATTCTAATGTGATTTTAAGCACTTTGATGTTTTTATGTTAACAAGTTTTTTCGAAAATCACAGAATGGTCTAAAACGTCTCAAAATGCGATTTGAAGCTATTCTAAGCACTTTGGTGTTTTTAAGTTAACAAGTTTTTTCGAAAATCAAAAAATGGTCTAAAACGTCTCCAAATGCGATTTGAAGCTATTCTAAGCACTTTGGTGTTTTTATGTTAACAAGTTTTTTCGAAAATCACAAAAAGGTCTAAAACGTCTCCAAATACGATTTGAAGCTATTCTGTACACTTTGCTGTTTTGTTTGAAAAATTTTTGTCGAAATGCTCAAAATGGTCAAAAACGTTTTTAAATACGATATTAAGCTATTTTGTGCTCTTTAATGTTTTTGTTTGAAAAGTTTTATCGAAATGCTCAAAATGGTCTACAACGGTTTCTAATGTGATTTTAAGCACTTTGATGTTTTTATGTTAACAAGTTTTTTCGAAAATCACAGAATGGTCTAAAACGTCTCCAAATGCGATTTGAAGTTATTCTGTGCACTTTGCTGTTTTGTTTGAAAATTTTTTGTCTAAATGCTCAAAATGGTCAAAAACGTTTTTAAATACGATATTAAGCTATTTTGTGCTCTTTGATGTTTTTGTGTGAAAAGTTTTATCGAAATGCTCAAAATGGTCTAAAACGGTTTCTAATGTGATTTTAAGCACTTTGATGTTTTTATGTTAACAAGTTTTTTCGAAAATCACAGAATGGTCTAAAACGTCTCAAAATGCGATTTGAAGCTATTCTAAGCACTTTGGTGTTTTTATGGTAACAAGTTTTTTCGAAAATCAAAAAATGGTCTAAAACGTCTCCAAATGCGATTTGAAGCTATTCTAAGCACTTTGGTGTTTTTATGTTAACAAGTTTTTTTGAAAATCACAAAAAGCTCTAAAACGTCTCCAAATACGATTTGAAGCTATTCTGTACACTTTGCTGTTTTGTGTGAAAATTTTTTGTCGAAATGCTCAAAATGGTCTAAAACGGTTTCTAATGTGATTTTAAGCACTTTGATGTTTTTATGTTAACAAGTTTTTTCGAAAATCACAAAGTCGTCTAAAATGTCTCCAAATGCGATTTGAAGCTATTCTTAGCACTTTGGAATTTTTATGTTAACAAGTTTTTTCGAAAATCACAAAAGGGTCTAAAATGTCTCAAAATGCGATTTGAAGCTATTCTAAGCACTTTGGTGTTTTTATGTTAACAAGTTTTTTCGAAAATCACAAAAGGGTATAAAATGTCTCAAAATGCGATTTGAAGCTATTCTAAGCACTTTGGTGTTTTTATGTTAACAAGTTTTTTCAAAAATCACAAAATGGTCTAAAACGTCTCCAAATGCGATTTGAAGTTATTCTGTACACTTTGATGTTTTTATGTTAACAAGTTTTTTCGAAAATCACAAAATGGTCTAAAACGTCTCCGAATGCGATTTGAAGCTATTCTGTACACTTTGATGTTTTTATCTTAACAAGTTTTTTCGGAAATCACAAAATGGTCTAAAATGTCTCCAAATGCGATTTGAAGCTATTCTTAGCACTTTGGTGTTTTTATGTTAACAAGTTTTTTCGAAAATCACAAAATGGTCTAAAACGTCTCCAAATGCGATTTGAAGCTATTCTGTGCACTTTGCTGTTTTGTGTGAACATTTTTTGTCGAAATGCTCAAAATGGTCAAAAACGTTTTTAAATACGATATTAAGCTATTTTGTGCTCTTTGATGTTTTTGTTTGAAAAGTTTTATCGAAATGCTCAAAATGGTATAAAACGGTTTCTAATGTGATTTTAAGCACTTTGATGTTTTTATGTTAACAAGTTTTTTCGAAAATTAAAAAATGGTCTAAAACGTCTCCAAATGCGATTTGAAGCTATTCTAAGCACTTTGGTGTTTTTATGTTAACAAGTTTTTTCGAAAATCACAAAAAGGTCTAAAACGTCTCCAAATGCGATTTGAAGCTATTGTGTACACTTTGATGTTTTTATCTTAACAAGTTTTTTCGAAAATCACAACATGGTCTAAAACGACTCAAAATGCGATTTGAAGCTATTCTAAGCACTTTGGTGTTTTTATGTTAACAAGTTTTTTCGAAAATCACAAAATGGTCTAAAACGTCTCCAAATGCGATTTGAAGTTATTCTGTGCACTTTGCTGTTTTGTGTGAAAATTTTTTGTCGAAATGCTCAAAATGGTCAAAAACGTTTTTAAATACGATATTAAGCTATTTTGTGCTCTTTGATGTTTTTGTTTGAAAAGTTTTATCGAAATGCTCAAAATGGTCTAAAACGGATTCTAATGTGATTTTAAGCACTTTGATGTTTTTATGTTAACAAGTTTTTTCGAAAATCACAGAATGGTCTAAAACGTCTCAAAATGCGATTTGAAGCTATTCTAAGCACTTTGGTGTTTTTATGTTAACAAGTTTTTTCGAAAATCAAAAAATGGTCTAAAACGTCTCCAAATGCGATTTGAAGCTATTCTAAGCACTTTGGTGTTTTTATGTTAACAAGTTTTTTCGAAAATCACAAAAAGGTCTAAAACGTCTCCAAATACGATTTGAAGCTATTCTGTACACTTTGCTGTTTTGTGTGAAAAATTTTTGTCGAAATGCTCAAAATGGTCTAAAACGGTTTCTAATGTGATTTGAAGCACTTTGATGTTTTTATGTTAACAAGTTTTTTCGAAAATCTCAAAAAGGTCTAAAACGTCTGCAAATACGATTTGAAGCTATTCTGTACACTTTGCTGTTTTGTGTGAAAATTTTTTGTCGAAATGCTCAAAATGGTCTAAAACGGTTTCTAATGTGATTTGAAGCACTTTGATGTTTTTATGTTAACAAGTTTTTTCGAAAATCACAGAATGGTCTAAAACGTCTCAAAATGCGATTTGAAGCTATTCTAAGCACTTTGGTGTTTTTATGTTAACAAGTTTTTTCGAAAATCACAAAAAGGTCTAAAACGTCTCCAAATACGATTTGAAGCTATTCTGTACACTTTGCTGTTTTGTGTGAAAAATTTTTGTCGAAATGCTCAAAATGGTCTAAAACGGTTTCTAATGTGATTTGAAGCACTTTGATATTTTTATCTTAAGTTTTTTCGAAAATCACAAAACAGTCTAAAATGTCTCCAAATGCGATTTGAAGCCATTCTAAGCACTTTGGTGTTTTTATGTTAAAAAGTTTTTTCGAAAATCACAACATGGTCTAAAACGTCTCCAAATGCGATTTGAAGCTATTCTAAGCACTTTGGTGTTTTTATGTTAACAAGTTTTTTCGAAAATCACAAAATGGTCTAAAACGTCTCCAAATGCGATTTGAAGTTATTCTGTGCACTTTGCTGTTTTGTTTGAAAATTTTTTGTCGAAATGCTCAAAATGGTCAAAAACGTTTTTAAATACGATATTAAGCTATTTTGTGCTCTTTGATGTTTTTGTGTGAAAAGTTTTATCGAAATGCTCAAAATGGTCTAAAACGGTTTCTAATGTGATTTTAAGCACTTTGATGTTTTTATCTTAACAAGTTTTTTCGAAAATCACAGAATGGTCTAAAACGTCTCCAAATGCGATTTGAAGCTATTCTGTACACTTTGATGTTTTTATGTTAACAAGTTTTTTCGAAAATCACAAAATGGTCTAAAATGTCCCCAAATGCGATTTGAAGCTATTCTTAGCACTTTGGAATTTTTATGTTAACAAGTTTTTTCGAAAATCACAAAATGGTCTAAAACGTCTCCAAATGCGATTTGAAGCTATTGTGTACACTTTGATGTTTTTATCTTACCAAGTTTTTTCGAAAATCACAAAATGGTCTAAAATGTCTCCAAATGCGATTTGAAGCTATTCTTAGCACTTTGGTGTTTTTATGTTAACAAGTTTTTTCGAAAATCACAAAATGGTCTAAAACGTCTCCAAATGCGATTTGAAGTTATTCTGTGCACTTTGCTGTTTTGTGTGAAAATTTTTTGTCGAAATGCTCAAAATGGTCAAAAACGTTTTTAAATACGATATTAAGCTATTTTGTGCTCTTTGATGTTTTTGTTTGAAAAGTTTTATCGAAATGCTCAAAATGGTCTAAAACGGATTCTAATGTGATTTTAAGCACTTTGATGTTTTTATGTTAACAAGTTTTTTCGAAAATCACAGAATGGTCTAAAACGTCTCAAAATGCGATTTGAAGCTATTCTAAGCACTTTGGTGTTTTTATGTTAACAAGTTTTTTCGAAAATCACAAAAAGGTCTAAAACGTCTCCAAATACGATTTGAAGCTATTCTGTACACTTTGCTGTTTTGTGTGAAAAATTTTTGTCGAAATGCTCAAAATGGTCAAAAACGTTTTTAAATACGATATTAAGCTATTTTGTGCTCTTTAATGTTTTTGTGTGAAAAGTTTTATCGAAATGCTCAAAATGGTCTAAAACGGTTTCTAAAAATATAATTTTAAGCACTTTGATGTTTTTATGTTAACAAGTTTTTTCGAAAATCACAGAATGGTCTAAAACGTCTCCAAATGCGATTTGAAGTTATTCTGTGCACTTTGCTGTTTTGTTTGAAAATTTTTTGTCTAAATGCTCAAAATGGTCAAAAACGTTTTTAAATACGATATTAAGCTATTTTGTGCTCTTTGATGTTTTTGTGTGAAAAGTTTTATCGAAATGCTCAAAATGGTCTAAAACGGTTTCTAATGTGATTTTAAGCACTTTGATGTTTTTATGTTAACAAGTTTTTTTGAAAATCACAGAATGGTCTAAAACGTCTCAAAATGCGATTTGAAGCTATTCTAAGCACTTTGGTGTTTTTATGGTAACAAGTTTTTTCGAAAATCAAAAAATGGTCTAAAACGTCTCCAAATGCGATTTGAAGCTATTCTAAGCACTTTGGTGTTTTTATGTTAACAAGTTTTTTTGAAAATCACAAAAAGGTCTAAAACGTCTCCAAATACGATTTGAAGCTATTCTGTACACTTTGCTGTTTTGTGTGAAAATTTTTTGTCGAAATGCTCAAAATGGTCTAAAACGGTTTCTAATGTGATTTTAAGCACTTTGATGTTTTTATGTTAACAAGTTTTTTCGAAAATCACAAAGTTGTCTAAAATGTCTCCAAATGCGATTTGAAGCTATTCTTAGCACTTTGGAATTTTTATGTTAACAAGTTTTTTCGAAAATCACAAAAGGGTCTAAAATGTCTCAAAATGCGATTTGAAGCTATTCTAAGCACTTTGGTGTTTTTATGTTAACAAGTTTTTTCGAAAATCACAAAAGGGTATAAAATGTCTCAAAATGCGATTTGAAGCTATTCTAAGCACTTTGGTGTTTTTATGTTAACAAGTTTTTTCAAAAATCACAAAATGGTCTAAAACGTCTCCAAATGCGATTTGAAGTTATTCTGTACACTTTGATGTTTTTATGTTAACAAGTTTTTTCGAAAATCACAAAATGGTCTAAAACGTCTCCGAATGCGATTTGAAGCTATTCTGTACACTTTGATGTTTTTATCTTAACAAGTTTTTTCGGAAATCACAAAATGGTCTAAAATGTCTCCAAATGCGATTTGAAGCTATTCTTAGCACTTTGGTGTTTTTATGTTAACAAGTTTTTTCGAAAATCACAAAATGGTCTAAAACGTCTCCAAATGCGATTTGAAGCTATTCTGTGCACTTTGCTGTTTTGTGTGAACATTTTTTGTCGAAATGCTCAAAATGGTCAAAAACGTTTTTAAATACGATATTAAGCTATTTTGTGCTCTTTGATGTTTTTGTTTGAAAAGTTTTATCGAAATGCTCAAAATGGTCTAAAACGGTTTCTAATGTGATTTTAAGCACTTTGATGTTTTTATGTTAACAAGTTTTTTCGAAAATCAAAAAATGGTCTAAAACGTCTCCAAATGCGATTTGAAGCTATTCTAAGCACTTTGGTGTTTTTATGTTAACAAGTTTTTTCGAAAATCACAAAAAGGTCTAAAACGTCTCCAAGTACGATTTGAAGCTATTCTGTAAACTTTGCTGTTTTGTGTGAACATTTTTTGTCGAAATGCTCAAAATGGTCTAAAACGGTTTCTAATGTGATTTGAAGCACTTTGATGTTTTTATGTTAACAAGTTTTTTCGAAAATCTCAAAAAGGTCTAAAACGTCTGCAAATACGATTTGAAGCTATTCTGTACACTTTGCTGTTTTGTGTGAAAATTTTTTGTCGAAATGCTCAAAATGGTCTAAAACGATTTCTAATGTGATTTGAAGCACTTTGATGTTTTTATGTTAACAAGTTTTTTCGAAAATCACAGAATGGTCTAAAACGTCTCAAAATGCGATTTGAAGCTATTCTAAGCACTTTGGTGTTTTTATGTTAACAAGTTTTTTCGAAAATCACAAAAAGGTCTAAAACGTCTCCAAATACGATTTGAAGCTATTCTGTACACTTTGCTGTTTTGTGTGAAAATTTTTTGTCGAAATGCTCAAAATGGTCTAAAACGGTTTCTAATGTGATTTGAAGCACTTTGATATTTTTATCTTAAGTTTTTTCGAAAATCACAAAATAGTCTAAAATGTCTCCAAATGCGATTTGAAGCCATTCTAAGCACTTTGGTGTTTTTATGTTAACAAGTTTTTTCGAAAATCACAAAATGGTCTAAAACGTCTCCAAATGCGATTTTAAGTTATTCTGTGCACTTTGCTGTTTTGTTTGAAAATTTTTTGTCGAAATGCTCAAAATGCTCAAAAACGTTTTTAAATACGATATTAAGCTATTTTGTGCTCTTTGATGTTTTTGTGTGAAAAGTTTTATCGAAATGCTCAAAATTGTCTAAAACGGTTTCTAATGTGATTTTAAGCACTTTGATGTTTTTATGTTAACAAGTTTTTTCGAAAATCACAGAATGGTCTAAAACGTCTCAAAATGCGATTTGAAGCTATTCTAAGCACTTTGGTGTTTTTATGGTAACAAGTTTTTTCGAAAATCACAAAAAGGTCTAAAACGTCTCCAAATACGATTTGAAGCTATTCTGTACACTTTGCTGTTTTGTGTGAAAAATTTTTGTCGAAATGCTAAAAAATGGTCACAAACGTTTTTAAATACGATATTAAGCTATTTTGTGCTCTTTGATGTTTTTGTGTGAAAAGTTTTATCGAAATGCTCAAAATGGTCTAAAACGGTTTCTAATGTGATTCTAAGCACTTTGATGTTTTTATGTTAACAAGTTTTTTCGAAAATCACAAAAGGGTCTAAAACGTCTCAAAATGCGATTTGAAGCTATTTTAAGCACTTTGGTGTTTTTGTGTAACCAAGTTTTTTTGAAAATCACAAAAGGGTCTAAAATGTCTCAAAATGCGATTTGAAGCTATTCTAAGCACTTTGGTGTTTTTATGTTAACAAGTTTTTTCGAAATGCTCAAAATGGTCAAAAACATTTTTAAATACGATATTAGGCTATTTTGTGCTCTTTGATGTTTTTGTGTGAAAAGTTTTATCGAAATGCTCAAAATGGTCTAAAACGGTTTCTAATGTGATCTTAAGCACTTTGATGTTTTTATGTTAACAAGTTTTTTCGAAAATCACAGAATGGTCTAAAACGTCTCAAAATGCGATTTGAAGCTATTCTAAGCACTTTGGTGTTTTTATGTTAACAAGTTTTTTCAAAAATCACAAAATGGTCTAAAACGTCTCCAAATGCGATTTGAAGTTATTCTGTACACTTTGATGTTTTTATGTTAACAAGTTTTTTCGAAAATCACAAAATGGTTTAAAACTTCTCCAAATGCGATTTTAAGCTATTTTAAGCACTTTGGTGTTTTTGTGTAACCAAGTTTTTTCGAAAATCACAAAAGGGTCTAAAATGTCTCAAAATGCGATTTGAAGTTATTCTGTGCACTTTGCTGTTTTGTGTGAAAATTTTTTGTCGAAATGGTCAAAATGGTCAAAAACGTTTTTAAATACGATATTAAGCTATTTTGTGCTCTTTGATGTTTTTGTTTGAAAAGTTTTATCGAAATGCTCAAAATGGTCTAAAACGGATTCTAATGTGATTTTAAGCACTTTGATGTTTTTATGTTAACAAGTTTTTTCGAAAATCACAGAATGGTCTAAAACGTCTCAAAATGCGATTTGAAGCTATTCTAAGCACTTTGGTGTTTTTAAGTTAACAAGTTTTTTCGAAAATCAAAAAATGGTCTAAAACGTCTCCAAATGCGATTTGAAGCTATTCTAAGCACTTTGGTGTTTTTATGTTAACAAGTTTTTTCGAAAATCACAAAAAGGTCTAAAACGTCTCCAAATACGATTTGAAGCTATTCTGTACACTTTGCTGTTTTGTGTGAAAAATTTTTGTCGAAATGCTCAAAATGGTCTAAAACGGTTTCTAATGTGATTTTAAGCACTTTGATGTTTTTATGTTAACAAGTTTTTTCGAAAATCTCAAAAAGGTCTAAAACGTCTGCAAATACGATTTGAAGCTATTCTGTACACTTTGCTGTTTTGTGTGAAAATTTTTTGTCGAAATGCTCAAAATGGTCTAAAACGGTTTCTAATGTGATTTGAAGCACTTTGCTGTTTTTATGTTAACAAGTTTTTTCGAAAATCACAAAATGGTCTAAAACGTCTCCAAATGCGATTTGAAGTTATTCTGTGCACTTTGCTGTTTTGTGTAAAAATTTTTTGTCGAAATGCTCAAAATGGTCAAAAACGTTTTTAAATACGATATTAAGCTATTTTGTGCTCTTTGATGTTTTTGTGTGAAAAGTTTTATCGAAATGCTTAAAATGGTCTAAAACGGTTTCTAATGTGATTTTAAGCACTTTGATGTTTTTATGTTAACAAGTTTTTTCGAAAATCACAAAATAGTCTAAAATGTCTCAAAATGCGATTTGAAGCTATTCTGTACACTTTGATGTTTTTATGTTAACAAGTTTTTTCGAAAAACACAAAATAGTCTAAAATGTCTCCAAATGCGATTTGAAGCTATTCTTAGCACTTTGGTGTTTTTATGTTAACAAGTTTTTTCGAAAATCACAATAAGGTCTAAAACGTCTCCAAATGCGATTTGAAGTTATTCTGTGCACTTTGCTGTTTTGTGTGAAAATTTTTTTTTCGAAATGCTCAAAATGGTCAAAAACGTTTTTAAATACGATATTAAGCTATTTTGTGCTCTTTGATGTTTTTGTGTGAAAAGTTTTATCGAAATGCTCAAAATGGTCTAAAACGGTTTCTAATGTGATTTTAAGCACTTTGATGTTTTTACGATATTAAGCTATTTTGTGCTCTTTGATGTTTTTGTGTGAAAAGTTTTATCGAAATGCTCAAAATGGTCTAAAACGGTTTCTAATGTGATTTTAAGCACTTTGATGTTTTTATGTTAACAAGTTTTTTCGAAAATCACAAAGTGGTCTAAAATGTCTCCAAATGCGATTTGAAGCTATTCTTAGCACTTTGGAATTTTTATGTTAACAAGTTTTTTCGAAAATCACAAAAGGGTCTAAAATGTCTCAAAATGCGATTTGAAGCTAATCTAAGCACTTTGGTGTTTTTATGGTAACAAGTTTTTTCGAAAATCACAAAATGGTCTAAAACGTCTCCAAATGCAATTTGAAGCTATTTTAAGCACTTTGGTGTTTTTGTGTAACCAAGTTTTTTCGAAAATCACAAAAGGGTCTAAAATGTCTCAAAATGCGATTTGAAGCTATTCTAAGCACTTTGGTGTTTTTATGTTAACAAGTTTTTTCGAAAAACACAAAATGGTCTAAAATGCGATTTGAAGCTATTCTTAGCACTTTGGTGTTTTTATGTTAACAAGTTTTTTCGAAAATCACAAAATTGTCTAAAACGTCTCCAAATGCGATTTGAAGTTATTCTGTGCACTTTGCTGTTTTGTGTGAAAATTTTTTGTCGAAATGCTGAAAATGGTCAAAAACGTTTTTAAATACGATATTAAGCTATTTTGTGCTCTTTGATGTTTTTGTTTGAAAAGTTTTATCGAAATGCTCAAAATGGTCTAAAACGGATTCTAATGTGATTTTAAGCACTTTGATGTTTTTATGTTAACAAGTTTTTTCGAAAATCAAAAAATGGTCTAAAACGTCTCCAAATGCGATTTGAAGCTATTCTAAGCACTTTGGTGTTTTTATGTTAACAAGTTTTTTCGAAAATCACAAAAAGGTCTAAAACGTCTCCAAATACGATTTGAAGCTATTCTGTACACTTTGCTGTTTTGTGTGAAAAATTTTTGTCGAAATGCTCAAAATGGTCAAAAACGTTTTTAAATACGATATTAAGCTATTTTGTGCTCTTTAATGTTTTTTTGTGAAAAGTTTTATCGAAATGCTCAAAATGGTCTAAAACGGTTTCTAATGTGATTTTAAGCACTTTGATGTTTTTATGTTAACAAGTTTTTTCGAAAATCACAGAATGGTCTAAAACGTCTCCAAATGCGATTTGAAGTTATTCTGTGCACTTTGCTGTTTTGTTTGAAAATTTTTTGTCTAAATGCTCAAAATGGTCAAAAACGTTTTTAAATACGATACGAAATACGAAATACTATTTTGTGCTCTTTGATGTTTTTATGTGAAAAGTTTTATCGAAATGCTCAAAATGGTCTAAAACGGTTTCTAATGTGATTTTAAGCACTTTGATGTTTTTATGTTAACAAGTTTTTTCGAAAATCACAGAATGGTCTAAAACGTCTCAAAATGCGATTTGAAGCTATTCTAAGCACTTTGGTGTTTTTATGGTAACAAGTTTTTTCGAAAATCAAAAAATGGTCTAAAACGTCTCCAAATGCGATTTGAAGCTATTCTAAGCACTTTGGTGTTTTTATGTTAACAAGTTTTTTCGAAAATCACAAAAAAAGGTCTAAAACGTCTCCAAATACGATTTAAAGCTATTCTGTACACTTTGCTGTTTTGTGTGAAAATTTTTTGTCGAAATGCTCAAAATGGTCTAAAACGGTTTCTAATGTGATTTTAAGCACTTTGATGTTTTTATGTTAACAAGTTTTTTCGAAAATCACAAAGTGGTCTAAAATGTCTCCAAATGCGATTTGAAGCTATTCTTAGCACTTTGGTGTTTTTATGTTAAAAAGTTTTTCGAAAATCACAACATGGTCTAAAACGTCTCCAAATGCGATTTGAAGCTATTCTAAGCACTTTGGTGTTTTTGTGTAACCAAGTTTTTTCGAAAATCACAAAAGGGTCTAAAATGTCTCAAAATGCGATTTGAAGCTATTCTAAGCACTTTGGTGTTTTTATGTTAACAAGTTTTTTCGAAAATCACAAAATGGTCTAAAACGTCTCCAAATGCGATTTGAAGCTATTCTAAGCACTTTGATGTTTTTATGTTAACAAGTTTTTTCGAAAATCACAAAATGGTCTAAAACGTCTCCAAATGCGATTTGAAGCTATTCTGTACACTTTGATGTTTTTATGTTAACAAGTTTTTTCGAAAAACACAAAATGGTCTAAAATGTCTCAAAATGCGATTTGAAGCTAATCTAAGCACTTTGGTGTTTTTATGGTAACAAGTTTTTTCGAAAATCACAAAATGGTCTAAAACTTCTCCAAATGCAATTTGAAGCTATTTTAAGCACTTTGGTGTTTTTGTGTAACCAAGTTTTTTCGAAAATCACAAAAGGGTCTAAAATGTCTCAAAATGCGATTTGAAGCTATTCTAAGCACTTTGGTGTTTTTATGTTAACAAGTTTTTTCGAAAATCACAAAATGGTCTAAAACGTCTCCAAATGCGATTTGAAGCTATTCTAAGCACTTTGGTGTTTTTATGTTAACAAGTTTTTTCGGAAATCACAAAAAGGTCTAAAACGTCTCCAAATACGATTTGAAGCTATTCTGTACACTTTGCTGTTTTGTGTGAAAAATTTTTGTCGAAATGCTCAAAATGGTCAAAAACGTTTTTAAATACGATATTAAGCTATTTTGTGCTCTTTAAAGGAAAGGAACACCCTGGGCTAAATGTGCCACTGTGCTTATAGATAAATGTAATAAAAACATGATTACAATGGTTCAAGGTACAATAGTAAGCAATTTAGTTAAAAAATAGACTTTTAAACGACAAAATATCGGAAATTGAACAGCGCCATTTTGACAGGTTAAGAGCAATTATGTGACGTCAGATTAGGTGGACGCATTCAAGCAAATCCAAGCGCCCATCGTCTTAGTACAGTATTTCAATATGGAAGTGCGGGATATAACCATAAATAAAATCAATTAAATAGCCTAACATACCTAATATTTTCGGAATATGGCTTGGAGTTTTTATAATTCAAAAAATTTGGAACCAGAATATACAGAAAGAGAGTTAGTTTTGCGTCGTGCTGATGAGGAAAAAAGAAGAAAAGAAGAACATTCTCGAGCATAACAAGCCGTCGAAGAATGGTGTACTTTCGGCCAGTGTATCTGTACTGTATGCCTTACTAGGCCTAGAACTCGTGTTGAACGAAAATAAAGTAGACACTGCATCGTCAACCAACAGCCTCCGTTTCGAAGGTTTGCCAGTTAATTCCCCTACCAAATCCCGTTTGAAACAGCTAGGCAATAAAAGTAACAATAGATTAACAATAGCTGAAAGATTTACGAATTGGCTTGCAGAAGAAAAGATCGATCGAAGGTTTGTTTACCAAGCCAGCGCATGCTCATACCGTGTCATCGCCGTCCTGCATGACCGCATGTCGCGTTATTAGCCAATCATATTAGCGGATTCGCTTAGCCAATAGAAGCGCTGAATGCAACCGCGAATCTTAAAATTTTCGTCGGCCGTATCTGACGTCACAAACAGGCTGCCATGAGCACAAGATGGCGATTTTCAAATGTCTTGAAAACAGCTTTAAAATCCTGTTTACTAGAAAACTACAAATCCGATTTAAAGATAAATTGTGCTGAATATTAAGTTGGTAGGGTTACTTTTATAATAGTTAGGTAAGATATTAATGAGTTCCTTTCCTTTAATGTTTTTGTGTGAAAAGTTTTATCGAAATGCTCAAAATGGTCTAAAACGGTTTCTAATGTGATTTTAAGCACTTTGATGTTTTTATGTTAACAAGTTTTTTCGAAAATCACAGAATGGTCTAAAACGTCTCCAAATGCGATTTGAAGTTATTCTGTGCACTTTGCTGTTTTTTGTCTAAATGCTCAAAATGGTCAAAAACGTTTTTAAATACGATATTAAGCTATTTTGTGCTCTTTGATGTTTTTGTGTGAAAAGTTTTATCGAAATTCTCAAAATGGTCTAATACGGTTTCTAATGTGATTTGAAGCAAATCGAAAATGTTAACAAGTTTTTTCAAAAATCACAAAAGGGTCTAAAATGTCTCAAAATGCGATTTGAAGCTATTCTAAGCACTTTGGTGTTTTTATGTTAACAAGTTTTTTCGAAAATCACAAAATGGTCTAAAACGTCTCCAAATGCGATTTGAAGTTATTCTGTGCACTTTGCTGTTTTGTGTGAAATTTTTTTGTCGAAATGCTCAAAATGGTCAAAAACGTTTTTAAATACGATATTAAGCTATTTTGTGCTCTTTGATGTTTTCGTGTGAAAAGTTTTATCGAAATGCTCAAAATGGTCTAAAACGGTTTCTAATGTGATTTTAAGCACTTTGGTGTTTTTGTGTAACCAAGTTTTTTCGAAAATCACAAAATATTCTAAAATGTCTCCAAATGCGATTTGAAGCTATTTTAAGCACTTTGGTGTTTTTGTGTAACCAAGTTTTTTCGAAAATCACAAAAGGGTCTAAAATGTCTCAAAATGCGATTTGAAGCTATTCTAAGCACTTTGATGTTTTTATGTTAACAAGTTTTTTCGAAAATCACAAAATGGTCTAAAACGTCTCCAAATGCGATTTGAAGCTATTCTGTACACTTTGATGTTTTTATGTTAACAAGTTTTTTCGAAAAACACAAAATGTTCTAAAATGTCTCAAAATGCGATTTGAAGCTATTCTAAGCTCTTTGGTGTTTTTATGTTAACAAGTTTTTTTCAAAATCACAAAATGGTCTAAAACGTCTCCAAATGCGATTTGAAGCTATTCTGTACATTTTGATGTTTTTATTTTAACAAGTTTTTTCGAAAATCACAAAATGGTCTAAAATGTCTCAAAATGCGATTTGAAGCTATTCTAAGCTCTTTGGTGTTTTTATGTTAAGTTTTGTTCAAAATCACAAAATGGTCTAAAACGTCTCCAAATGCGATTTGAAGCTATTCTGTACATTTTGATGTTTTTATTTTAACAAGTTTTTTCGAAAATCACAAAAGGGTGTAAAATGTCTAAAAATGCGATTTGAAGCTATTCTAAGCACTTTGGTGTTTTTATGTTAACAAGTTTTTTCAAAAATCACAAAATGGTCTAAAACGTCTCCAAATGCGATTTGAAGTTATTCTGTACACTTTGATGTTTTTATGTTAACAAGTTTTTTCGAAAATCACAAAATGGTTTAAAACTTCTCCAAATGCGATTTGAAGCTATTTTAAGCACTTTGGTGTTTTTGTGTAACCAAGTTTTTTCGAAAATCACAAAAGGGTCTAAAATGTCTCAAAATGCGATTTGAAGCTATTCTAAGCACTTTGGTGTTTTTATGTTAACAAGTTTTTTCGAAAATCACAAAATGGTCTAAAACGTCTCCAAATGCGATTTGAAGCTATTGTGTACACTTTGATGTTTTTATCTTAACAAGTTTTTTCGAAAATCACAAAATGGTCTAAAATGTCTCCAAATGCGATTTGAAGCTATTCTTAGCACTTTGGTGTTTTTATGTTAACAAGTTTTTTCGAAAATAACAAAATTGTCTAAAACGTCTCCAAATGCGATTTGAAGTTATTCTGTGCACTTTGCTGTTTTGTGTGAACATTTTTTGTCGAAATGCTCAAAATGGTCAAAAACGTTTTTAAATACGATATTAAGCTATTTTGTGCTCTTTGATGTTTTTGTTTGAAAAGTTTTATCGAAATGCTCAAAATGGTCTAAAACGGATTCTAATGTGATTTTAAGCACTTTGATGTTTTTATGTTAACAAGTTTTTTCGAAAATCACTGAATTGTCTAAAACGTCTCAAAAATGCGATTTGAAGCTATTCTAAGCACTTTGGTGTTTTTATGTTAACAAGTTTTTTCGAAAATCAAAAAATGGTCTAAAACGTCTCCAAATACGATTTGAAGCTATTCTGTACACTTTGCTGTTTTGTGTGAAAAATTTTTGTCGAAATGCTCAAAATGGTCTAAAACGGTTTCTAATGTGATTTGAAGCACTTAAATGTTTTTATGTTAACAAGTTTTTTCGAAAATCACAAAATAGTCTAAAATGTCTCCAAATGCGATTTGAAGCTATTTTAAGCACTTTGGTGTTTTTGTGTAACCAAGTTTTTTCGAAAATCACAAAAGGGTCTAAAACGTCTCAAAATGCGATTTGAAGCTATTCTAAGCACTTTGGTGTTTTTATGTTAACAAGTTTTTTCGAAAATCACAAAAAGGTCTAAAACGTCTCCAAATACGATTTGAAGCTATTCTGTACACTTTGCTGTTTTGTGTGAAAAATTTTTGTCGAAATGCTCAAAATGGTCTAAAACGGTTTCTAATGTTATTTGAAGCACTTTGATATTTTTATCTTAAGTTTTTTCGAAAATCACAAAATAGTCTAAAATGTCTCCAAATGCGATTTGAAGCCATTCTAAGCACTTTGGTGTTTTTATGTTAACAAGTTTTTTCGAAAATCACAAAAGGGTCTAAAATGTCTCAAAATGCGATTTGAAGCTATTCTAAGCACTTTGGTGTTTTTATGTTAACAAGTTTTTTCGAAAATCACAAAATGGTCTAAAACGTCTCCAAATGCGATTTGAAGCTATTGTGTACACTTTGATGTTTTTATCTTAACAAGTTTTTTCGAAAATCACAAAATGGTCTAAAATGTCTCCAAATGCGATTTGAAGCTATTCTTAGCACTTTGGTGTTTTTATGTTAACAAGTTTTTTCGAAAATCACAAAATGGTCTAAAACGTCTCCAAATGCGATTTGAAGTTATTCTGTGCACTTTGCTGTTTTGTGTGAAAATTTTTTGTCGAAATGCTCAAAATGGTCAAAAACGTTTTTAAATACGATATTAAGCTATTTTGTGCTCTTTGATGTTTTTGTTTGAAAAGTTTTATCGAAATGCTCAAAATGGTCTAAAACGGATTCTAATGTGATTTTAAGCACTTTGATGTTTTTATGTTAACAAGTTTTTTCGAAAATCACAGAATGGTCTAAAACGTCTCAAAATGCGATTTGAAGCTATTCTAAGCACTTTGGTGTTTTTATGTTAACAAGTTTTTTCGAAAATCAAAAAATGGTCTAAAACGTCTCCAAATGCGATTTGAAGCTATTTTAAGCACTTTGGTGTTTTTATGTTAACAAGTTTTTTCGAAAATCACAAAAAGGTCTAAAACGTCTCCAAATACGATTTGAAGCTATTCTGTAGACTTTGCTGTTTTGTGTGAAAAATTTTTGTCGAAATGCTCAAAATGGTCTAAAACGGTTTCTAATGTGATTTGAAGCACTTTGATATTTTTATCTTAAGTTTTTTCGAAAATCACAAAATAGTCTAAAATGTCTCCAAATGCGATTTGAAGCCATTCTAAGCACTTTGGTGTTTTTATGTTAACAAGTTTTTTCGAAAATCACAAAAGGGTCTAAAATGTCTCAAAATGCGATTTGAAGCTATTCTAAGCACTTTGGTGTTTTTATGTTAACAAGTTTTTTCGAAAATCACAAAATGGTCTAAAACGTCTCCAAATGCGATTTGAAGCTATTGTGTACACTTTGATGTTTTTATCTTAACAAGTTTTTTCGAAAATCACAAAATGGTCTAAAATGTCTCCAAATGCGATTTGAAGCTATTCTTAGCACTTTGGTGTTTTTATGTTAACAAGTTTTTTCGAAAATCACAAAATGGTCTAAAACGTCTCCAAATGCGATTTGAAGTTATTCTGTGCACTTTGCTGTTTTGTGTGAAAATTTTTTGTCGAAATGCTCAAAATGGTCAAAAACGTTTTTAAATACGATATTAAGCTATTTTGTGCTCTTTGATGTTTTTGTTTGAAAAGTTTTATCGAAATGCTCAAAATGGTCTAAAACGGATTCTAATGTGATTTTAAGCACTTTGATGTTTTTATGTTAACAATTTTTTTCGAAAATCACAGAATGGTCTAAAACGTCTCAAAATGCGATTTGAAGCTATTCTAAGCACTTTGGTGTTTTTATGTTAACAAGTTTTTTCGAAAATCAAAAAATGGTCTAAAACGTCTCCAAATGCGATTTGAAGCTATTCTAAGCACTTTGGTGTTTTTATGTTAACAAGTTTTTTCGAAAATCACAAAAAGGTCTAAAACGTCTCCAAATACGATTTGAAGCTATTCTGTACACTTTGCTGTTTTGTGTGAAAAATTTTTGTCGAAATGCTCAAAATGGTCTAAAACGGTTTCTAATGTGATTTGAAGCACTTTGATGTTTTTATGTTAACAAGTTTTTTCGAAAATCTCAAAAAGGTCTAAAACGTCTGCAAATACGATTTGAAGCTATTCTGTACACTTTGCTGTTTTGTGTGAAAATTTTTTGTCGAAATGCTCAAAATGGTCTAAAACGGTTTCTAATGTGATTTGAAGCACTTTGGTGTTTTTATGTTAACAAGTTTTTTCGAAAATCAAAAAATGGTCTAAAACGTCTCCAAATGCGATTTGAAGCTATTCTAAGCACTTTGGTGTTTTTATGTTAACAAGTTTTTTCGAAAATCACAAAAAGGTCTAAAACGTCTCCAAATACGATTTGAAGCTATTCTGTACACTTTGCTGTTTTGTGTGAAAAATTTTTGTCGAAATGCTCAAAATGGTCTAAAACGGTTTCTAATGTGATTTGAAGCACTTTGATATTTTTATCTTAAGTTTTTTCGAAAATCACAAAATAGTCTAAAATGTCTCCAAATGCGATTTGAAGCCATTCTAAGCACTTTGGTGTTTTTATGTTAACAAGTTTTTTCGAAAATCACAAAAGGGTCTAAAATGTCTCAAAATGCGATTTGAAGCTATTCTAAGCACTTTGGTGTTTTTATGTTAACAAGTTTTTTCGAAAATCACAAAATGGTCTAAAACGTCTCCAAATGCGATTTGAAGCTATTGTGTACACTTTGATGTTTTTATCTTAACAAGTTTTTTCGAAAATCACAAAATGGTCTAAAATGTCTCCAAATGCGATTTGAAGCTATTCTTAGCACTTTGGTGTTTTTATGTTAACAAGTTTTTTCGAAAATCACAAAATGGTCTAAAACGTCTCCAAATGCGATTTGAAGTTATTCTGTGCACTTTGCTGTTTTGTGTGAAAATTTTTTGTCGAAATGCTCAAAATGGTCAAAAACGTTTTTAAATACGATATTACGCTATTTTGTGCTCTTTGATGTTTTTGTTTGAAAAGTTTTATCGAAATGCTCAAAATGGTCTAAAACGGATTCTAATGTGATTTTAAGCACTTTGATGTTTTTATGTTAACAAGTTTTTTCGAAAATCACAGAATGGTCTAAAACGTCTCAAAATGCGATTTGAAGCTATTCTAAGCACTTTGGTGTTTTTATGTTAACAAGTTTTTTCGAAAATCAAAAAATGGTCTAAAACGTCTCCAAATGCGATTTGAAGCTATTCTAAGCACTTTGGTGTTTTTATGTTAACAAGTTTTTTCGAAAATCACAAAAAGGTCTAAAACGTCTCCAAAGACGATTTGAAGCTATTCTGTACACTTTGCTGTTTTGTGTGAAAAATTTTTGTCGAAATGCTCAAAATGGTCTAAAACGGTTTCTAATGTGATTTGAAGCACTTTGATGTTTTTATGTTAACAAGTTTTTTCGAAAATCTCAAAAAGGTCTAAAACGTCTGCAAATACGATTTGAAGCTATTCTGTACACTTTGCTGTTTTGTGTGAAAATGTTTTGTCGAAATGCTCAAAATGGTCTAAAACGGTTTCTAATGTGATTTGAAGCACTTTGATGTTTTTATGTTAACAAGTTTTTTCGAAAATCACAGAATGGTCTAAAACGTCTCAAAATGCGATTTGAAGCTATTCTAAGCACTTTGGTGTTTTTATGTTAACAAGTTTTTTCGAAAATCACAAAAAGGTCTAAAACGTCTCCAAATACGATTTGAAGCTATTCTGTACACTTTGCTGTTTTGTGTGAAAAATTTTTGTCGAAATGCTCAAAATGGTCTAAAACGGTTTCTAATGTGATTTTAAGCACTTTGATGTTTTTATGTTAACAAGTTTTTTCGAAAATCACAAAGTGGTCTAAAATGTCTCCAAATGCGATTTGAAGCTATTCTTAGCACTTTGGTGTTTTTATGTTAACAAGTTTTTTCGAAAATCACAAAAAGGTCTAAAACGTCTCCAAATGCGATTTGAAGTTATTCTGTGCACTTTGCTGTTTTGTGTGAAAATTTTTTTTTCGAAATGCTCAAAATGGTCAAAAACGTTTTTAAATACGATATTAAGCTATTTTGTGCTCTTTGATGTTTTTGTGTGAAAAGTTTTATCGAAATGCTCAAAATGGTCTAAAACGGTTTCTAATGTGATTTTAAGCACTTTGGTGTTTTTGTGTAACCAAGTTTTTTCGAAAATCACAAAATATTCTAAAATGTCTCCAAATGCGATTTGAAGCTATTTTAAGCACTTTGGTGTTTTTGTGTAACCAAGTTTTTTCGAAAATCACAAAAGGGTCTAAAATGTCTCAAAATGCGATTTGAAGCTATTCTAAGCAATTTGGTGTTTTTATGTTAACAAGTTTTTTCGAAAATCACAAAATGGTCTAAAACGTCTCCAAATGCGATTTGAAGCTATTCTAAGCACTTTGATGTTTTTATGTTAACAAGTTTTTTCGAAAATCACAAAATGGTCTAAAACGTCTCCAAATGCGATTTGAAGCTATTCTGTACACTTTGATGTTTTTATGTTAACAAGTTTTTTCGAAAAACACAAAATGGTCTAAAATGTCTCAAAATGCGATTTGAAGCTATTCTAAGCTCTTTGGTGTTTTTATGTTAACAAGTTTTTTTCAAAATCACAAAATGGTCTAAAACGTCTCCAAATGCGATTTGAAGCTATTCTGTACATTTTGATGTTTTTATTTTAACAAGTTTTTTCGAAAATCACAAAATGGTCTAAAATGTCTCAAAATGCGATTTGAAGCTATTCTAAGCTCTTTGGTGTTTTTATGTTAAGTTTTTTTCAAAATTACAAAATGGACTAAAACGTCTCCAAATGCGATTTGAAGCTATTCTGTACACTTTGATGTTTTTATTTTAACAAGTTTTTTCGAAAATCACAAAAGGGTGTAAAATGTCTAAAAATGCGATTTGAAGCTATTCTAAGCACTTTGGTGTTTTTATGTTAACAAGTTTTTTCAAAAATCACAAAATGGTCTAAAACGTCTCCAAATTCGATTTGAAGTTATTCTGTACACTTTTATGTTTTTATGTTAACAGGTTTTTTCGAAAATCACAAAATTGTTTAAAACTTCTCCAAATGCGATTTGAAGCTATTTTAAGCACTTTGGTGTTTTTATGTTAACAAGTTTTTTCGAAAATCACAAAATGGTCTAAAATGTCTCAAAATGCGATTTGAAGCTATTCTAAGCTCTTTGGTGTTTTTATGTTAACAAGTTTTTTCGAAAATCACAAAAGGGTCTAAAATGTCTCAAAATGCGATTTGAAGCTAATCTAAGCACTTTGGTGTTTTTATGGTAACAAGTTTTTTCGAAAATCACAAAATGGTCTAAAACGTCTCCAAATGCAATTTGAAGCTATTTTAAGCACTTTGGTGTTTTTGTGTAACCAAGTTTTTTCGAAAATCACAAAAGGGTCTAAAATGTCTCAAAATGCGATTTGAAGCTATTCTAAGCACTTTGGTGTTTTTATGTTAACAAGTTTTTTCGAAAATCACAAAATGGTCTAAAACGTCTCCAAATGCGATTTGAAGCTATTCTAAGCACTTTGGTGTTTTTATGTTAACAAGTTTTTTCGGAAATCACAAAAAGGTCTAAAACGTCTCCAAATACGATTTGAAGCTATTCTGTACACTTTGCTGTTTTGTGTTAAAAAATTTTGTCGAAATGCTCAAAATGGTCAAAAACGTTTTTAAATACGATATTAAGCTATTTTGTGCTCTTTAATGTTTTTGTGTGAAAAGTTTTATCGAAATGCTCAAAATGGTCTAAAACGGTTTCTAATGTGATTTTAAGCACTTTGGTGTTTTTATGTTAACAAGTTTTTTCGAAAATCACAGAATGGTCTAAAACGTCTCCAAATGCGATTTGAAGTTATTTTGTGCACTTTGCTGTTTTGTTTGAAAATTTTTTGTCTAAATGCTCAGAATGGTCAAAAACGTTTTTAAATACGATATTAAGCTATTTTGTGCTCTTTGATGTTTTTGTGTGAAAAGTTTTATCGAAATGCTCAAAATGGTCTAAAACGGTTTCTAATGTGATTTGAAGCACTTTGATGTTTTTATGTTAACAAGTTTTTTCAAAAATCACAAAAGGGTCTAAAATGTCTCAAAATGCGATTTGAAGCTATTCTAAGCACTTTGGTGTTTTTATGTTAACAAGTTTTTTCGAAAATCACAAAATGGTCTAAAACGTCTCCAAATGCGATTTGAAGTTATTCTGTGCACTTTGCTGTTTTGTGTGAAATTTTTTTTTCGAAATGCTCAAAATGGTCAAAAACGATTTTAAATACGATATTAAGCTATTTTGTGCTCTTTGATGTTTTTGTGTGAAAAGTTTTGTCGAAATGCTCAAAATGGTCTAAAACGGTTTCTAATGTGATTTGAAGCACTTTGATGTTTTTATGTTAACAAGTTTTTCGAAAATCCCAAAATGGTCTAAAACGTCTCCAAATGCGATTTGAAGTTATTCTGTGCACTTTGCTGTTTTGTGTAAAAATTTTTTGTCGAAATGCTCAAAATGGTCAAAAACGTTTTTAAATACGATATTAAGCTATTTTGTGCTCTTTGATGTTTTTGTGTGAAAAGTTTTATCGAAATGCTTAAAATGGTCTAAAACGGTTTCTAATGTGATTTGAAGCACTTTGATGTTTTTATGTTAACAAGTTTTTTCAAAAATCACAAAAGGGTCTAAAATGTCTCAAAATGCGATTTGAAGCTAATCTAAGCACTTTGGTGTTTTTATGGTAACAAGTTTTTTCGAAAATCACAAAATGGTCTAAAACGTCTCCAAATGCAATTTGAAGCTATTTTAAGCACTTTGGTGTTTTTGTGTAACCAAGTTTTTTCGAAAATCACAAAAGGGTCTAAAATGTCTAAAAATGCGATTTGAAGCTATTCTAAGCACTTTGGTGTTTTTATGTTAACAAGTTTTTTCGAAAATCACAAAATGGTCTAAAACGTCTCCAAATGCGATTTGAAGCTATTCTAAGCACTTTGGTGTTTTTATGTTAACAAGTTTTTTCGGAAATCACAAAAAGGTCTAAAACGTCTCCAAATACGATTTGAAGCTATTCTGTACACTTTGCTGTTTTGTGTTAAAAATTTTTGTCGAAATGCTCAAAATGGTCAAAAACGTTTTTAAATACGATATTAAGCTATTTTGTGCTCTTTAATGTTTTTGTGTGAAAAGTTTTATCGAAATGCTCAAAATGGTCTAAAACGGTTTCTATTGTGATTTTAAGCACTTTGATGTTTTTATGTTAACAAGTTTTTTCGAAAATCACAGAATGGTCTAAAACGTCTCCAAATGCGATTTGAAGTTATTTTGTGCACTTTGCTGTTTTGTTTGAAAATTTTTTGTCTAAATGCTCAGAATGGTCAAAAACGTTTTTAAATACGATATTAAGCTATTTTGTGCTCTTTGATGTTTTTGTGTGAAAAGTTTTATCGAAATGCTCAAAATGGTCTAAAACGGTTTCTAATGTGATTTGAAGCACTTTGATGTTTTTATGTTAACAAGTTTTTTCAAAAATCACAAAAGGGTCTAAAATGTCTCAAAATGCGATTTGAAGCTATTCTAAGCACTTTGGTGTTTTTATGTTAACAAGTTTTTTCGAAAATCACAAAATGGTCTAAAACGTCTCCAAATGCGATTTGAAGTTATTCTGTGCACTTTGCTGTTTTGTGTGAAATTTTTTTTTCGAAATGCTCAAAATGGTCAAAAACGATTTTAAATACGATATTAAGCTATTTTGTGCTCTTTGATGTTTTTGTGTGAAAAGTTTTATCGAAATGCTTAAAATGGTCTAAAACGGTTTCTAATGTGATTTTAAGCACTTTGATGTTTTTATGTTAACAAGTTTTTTCGAAAATCACAAAATAGTCTAAAATGTCTCAAAATGCGATTTGAAGCTATTCTGTACACTTTGATGTTTTTATGTTAACAAGTTTTTTTCGAAAAACACAAAATAGTCTAAAATGTCTCCAAATGCGATTTGAAGCTATTCTTAGCACTTTGGTGTTTTTATGTTAACAAGTTTTTTCGGAAATCACAAAAAGGTCTAAAACGTCTCCAAATACGATTTGAAGCTATTCTGTACACTTTGCTGTTTTGTGTGAAAAATTTTTGTCGAAATGCTCAAAATGGTCAAAAACGTTTTTAAATACGATATTAAGCTATTTTGTGCTCTTTAATGTTTTTGTGTGAAAAGTTTTATCGAAATGCTCAAAATGGTCTAAAACGGTTTCTAATGTGATTTTAAGCACTTTGATGTTTTTATGTTAACAAGTTTTTTCGAAATTCACAGAATGGTCTAAAACGTCTCCAAATGCGATTTGAAGTTATTCTGTGCACTTTGCTGTTTTGTTTGAAAATTTTTTGTCTAAATGCTCAGAATGGTCAAAAACGTTTTTAAATACGATATTAAGCTATTTTGTGCTCTTTGATATTTTTGTGTGAAAAGTTTTATCGAAATGCTCAAAATGGTCTAAAACGGTTTCTAATGTGATTTGAAGCACTTTGATGTTTTTATGTTAACAAGTTTTTTCAAAAATCACAAAAGGGTCTAAAATGTCTCAAAATGCGATTTGAAGCTATTCTAAGCACTTTGGTGTTTTTATGTTAACAAGTTTTTTCGAAAATCACAAAATGGTCTAAAACGTCTCCAAATGCGATTTGAAGTTATTCTGTGCACTTTGCTGTTTTGTGTGAAAATTTTTTTTTCGAAATGCTCAAAATGGTCAAAAACGTTTTTAAATACGATATTAAGCTATTTTGTGCTCTTTGATGTTTTTGTGTGAAAAGTTTTATCGAAATGCTCAAAATGGTCTAAAACGGTTTCTAATGTGATTTTAAGCACTTTGGTGTTTTTATGTTAACAAGTTTTTTCGAAAAACACAAAATGGTCTAAAATGCGATTTGAAGCTATTCTTAGCACTTTGGTGTTTTTATGTTAACAAGTTTTTTCGAAAATCACAAAAAGGTCTAAAACGTCTCCAAATACGATTTGAAGCTACTTTTCTGTTTTGTGTGAAATTTTTTTGTCGAAATGCTCAAAATGGTCAAAAACGTTTTTAAATACGATATTAAGCTATTTTGTGCTCTTTGATGTTTTTGTGTGAAAAGTTTTATCGAAATGCTCAAAATGGTCTAAAACGGTTTCTAATATGATTTTAAGCACTTTGATGTTTTTATGTTAACAAGTTTTTTCGAAAATCACAAAGTGGTCTAAAATGTCTCCAAATGCGATTTGAAGCTATTCTTAGCACTTTGGAATTTTTATGTTAACAAGTTTTTTCGAAAATCACAAAAGGGTCTAAAATGTCTCAAAATGCGATTTGAAGCTATTCTAAGCACTTTGGTGTTTTTATGTTAACAAGTTTTTTCGAAAATCACAAAATGGTCTAAAATGTCTCAAAATGCGATTTGAAGCTATTCTAAGCTCTTTGGTGTTTTTATGTTAACAAGTTTTTTCAAAAATCACAAAAGGGTCTAAAATGTCTCAAAATGCGATTTGAAGCTAATCTAAGCACTTTGGTGTTTTTATGGTAACAAGTTTTTTCGAAAATCACAAAATGGTCTAAAACGTCTCCAAATGCAATTTGAAGCTATTTTAAGCACTTTGGTGTTTTTGTGTAACCAAGTTTTTTCGAAAATCACAAAAGGGTCTAAAATGTCTCAAAATGCGATTTGAAGCTATTCTAAGCACTTTGGTATTTTTATGTTAACAAGTTTTTTCGAAAATCACAAAATGGTCTAAAACGTCTCCAAATGCGATTTGAAGCTATTCTAAGCACTTTGGTGTTTTTATGTTAACAAGTTTTTTCGGAAATCACAAAAAGGTCTAAAACGTCTCCAAATACGATTTGAAGCTATTCTGTACACTTTGCTGTTTTGTGTAAAAAATTTTTGTCGAAATGCTCAAAATGGTCAAAAACGTTTTTAAATACGATATTAAGCTATTTTGTGCTCTTTAATGTTTTTGTGTGAAAAGTTTTATCGAAATGCTCAAAATGGTCTAAAACGGTTTCTAATGTGATTTTAAGCACTTTGATGTTTTTATGTTAACAAGTTTTTTCGAAAATCACAGAATGGTCTACAACGTCTCCAAATGCGATTTGAAGTTATTCTGTGCACTTTGCTGTTTTGTTTGAAAATTTTTTGTCTAAATGCTCAAAATGGTCAAAAACGTTTTTAAATACGATATTAAGCTATTTTGTGCTCTTTGATGTTTTTGTGTGAAAAGTTTTATCGAAATGCTCAAAATGGTCTAAAACGGTTTCTAATGTGATTTTAAGCACTTTGATGTTTTTATGTTAACAAGTTTTTTCGAAAATCACAAAGTGGTCTAAAATGTCTCCAAATGCGATTTGAAGCTATTCTTAGCACTTTGGAATTTTTATGTTAACAAGTTTTTTCGAAAATCACAAAAGGGTCTAAAATGTCTCAAAATGCGATTTGAAGCTATTCTAAGCACTTTGGTGTTTTTATGTTAACAAGTTTTTTCAAAAATCACAAAAGGGTCTAAAATGTCTCAAAATGCGATTTGAAGCTAATCTAAGCACTTTGGTGTTTTTATGGTAACAAGTTTTTTCGAAAGTCACAAAATGGTCTAAAACGTCTCCAAATGCAATTTGAAGCTATTTTAAGCACTTTGGTGTTTTTGTGTAACCAAGTTTTTTCGAAAATCACAAAAGGGTCTAAAATGTCTCAAAATGCGATTTGAAGCTATTCTAAGCACTTTGGTGTTTTTATGTTAACAAGTTTTTTCGGAAATCACAAAAAGGTCTAAAACGTCTCCAAATACGATTTGAAGCTATTCTGTACACTTTGCTGTTTTGTGTGAAAAATTTTTGTCGAAATGCTCAAAATGGTCAAAAACGTTTTTAAATACGATATTAAGCTATTTTGTGCTCTTTAATGTTTTTGTGTGAAAAGTTTTATCGAAATGCTCAAAATGGTCTAAAACGGTTTCTAATGTGATTTTAAGCACTTTGATGTTTTTATGTTAACAAGTTTTTTCGAAAATCACAGAATGGTCTAAAACGTCTCCAAATGCGATTTGAAGTTATTCTGTGCACTTTGCTGTTTTGTTTGAAAATTTTTTGTCTAAATGCTCAAAATGGTCAAAAACGTTTTTAAATACGATATTAAGCTATTTTGTGCTCTTTGATGTTTTTGTGTGAAAAGTTTTATCGAAATGCTCAAAATGGTCTAAAACGGTTTCTAATGTGATTTGAAGCACTTTGATGTTTTTATGTTAACAAGTTTTTTCAAAAATCACAAAAGGGTCTAAAATGTCTCAAAATGCGATTTGAAGCTATTCTAAGCACTTTGGTGTTTTTATGTTAACAAGTTTTTTCGAAAATCACAAAATAGTCTAAAACGTCTCCAAATGCGATTTGAAGTTATTCTGTGCACTTTGCTGTTTTGTGTGAAAATTTTTTTTTCGAAATGCTCAAAATGGTCAAAAACGTTTTTAAATACGATTTTAAGCTATTTTGTGCTCTTTGATGTTTTTGTGTGAAAAGTTTTATCGAAATGCTCAAAATGGTCTAAAACGGTTTCTAATGTGATTTTAAGCACTTTGATGTTTTTACGATATTAAGCTATTTTGTGCTCTTTGATGTTTTTGTGTGAAAAGTTTTATCGAAATGCTCAAAATGGTCTAAAATGGTTTCTAATGTGATTTTAAGCACTTTGATGTTTTTATGTTAACAAGTTTTTTCGAAAATCACAAAATAGTCTAAAATGTCTCAAAATGCGATTTGAAGCTATTCTGTACACTTTGATGTTTTTATGTTAACAAGTTTTTTCGAAAAACACAAAATAGTCTAAAATGTCTCCAAATGCGATTTGAAGCTATTCTTAGCACTTTGGTGTTTTTATGTTAACAAGTTTTTTCGAAAATCACAAAAAGGTCTAAAACGTCTCCAAATGCGATTTGAAGTTATTCTGTGCACTTTGCTGTTTTGTGTGAAAATTTTTTTTTCGAAATGCTCAAAATGGTCAAAAACGTTTTTAAATACGATATTAAGCTATTTTGTGCTCTTTGATGTTTTTGTGTGAAAAGTTTTATCGAAATGCTCAAAATGGTCTAAAACGGTTTCTAATGTGATTTTAAGCACTTTGATGTTTTTACGATATTAAGCTATTTTGTGCTCTTTGATGTTTTTGTGTGAAAAGTTTTATCGAAATGCTCAAAATGGTCTAAAACGGTTTCTAATGTGATTTTAAGCACTTTGGTGTTTTTATGTTAACAAGTTTTTTCGAAAAACACAAAATGGTCTAAAATGCGATTTGAAGCTATTCTTAGCACTTTGGTGTTTTTATGTTAACAAGTTTTTTCGAAAATCACAAAAAGGTCTAAAACGTCTCCAAATACGATTTGAAGCTAGTCTGTACACTTTTCTGTTTTGTTTGAAATTTTTTTGTCGAAATGCTCAAAATGGTCAAAAACGTTTTTAAATACGATATTAAGCTATTTTGTGCTCTTTGATGTTTTTGTGTGAAAAGTTTTATCGAAATGCTCAAAATGGTCTAAAACGGTTTCTAATGTGATTTTAAGCACTTTGATGTTTTTATGTTAACAAGTTTTTTCAAAAATCACAAAGTGGTCTAAAATGTCTCCAAATGCGATTTGAAGCTATTCTTAGCACTTTGGAATTTTTATGTTAACAAGTTTTTTCGAAAATCACAAAAGGGTCTAAAATGTCTGAAAATGCGATTTGAAGCTATTCTAAGCACTTTGGTGTTTTTATGTTAACAAGTTTTTTCGAAAATCACAAAATGGTCTAAAATGTCTCAAAATGCGATTTGAAGCTATTCTAAGCTCTTTGGTGTTTTTATGTTAACAAGTTTTTTGAAAATCACAAAAGGGTCTAAAATGTCTCAAAATGCGATTTGAAGCTAATCTAAGCACTTTGGTGTTTTTATGGTAACCAGTTTTTTCGAAAATCACAAAATGGTCTAAAACGTCTCCAAATGCAATTTGAAGCTATTTTAAGCACTTTGGTGTTTTTGTGTAACCAAGTTTTTTCGAAAATCACAAAAGGGTCTAAAATGTCTCAAAATGCGATTTGAAGCTATTCTAAGCACTTTGGTGTTTTTATGTTAACAAGTTTTTTCGGAAATCACAAAAAGGTCTAAAACGTCTCCAAATACGATTTGAAGCTATTCTGTACACTTTGCTGTTTTGTGTGAAAAATTTTTGTCGAAATGCTCAAAATGGTCAAAAACGTTTTTAAATACGATATTAAGCTATTTTGTGCTCTTTAATGTTTTTGTGTGAAAAGTTTTATCGAAATGCTCAAAATGGTCTAAAACAGTTTCTAATGTGATTTTAAGCACTTTGATGTTTTTATGTTAACAAGTTTTTTCGAAAAACACAGAATGGTCTAAAACGTCTCCAAATGCGATTTGAAGTTATTCTGTGCACTTTGCTGTTTTGTTTGAAAATTTTTTGTCTAAATGCTCAAAATGGTCAAAAACGTTTTTAAATACGATATTAAGCTATTTTGTGCTCTTTGATGTTTTTGTGTGAAAAGTTTTATCGAAATGCTCAAAATGGTCTAAAACGGTTTCTAATGTGATTTGAAGCACTTTGATGTTTTTATGTTAACAAGTTTTTTCAAAAATCACAAAAGGGTCTAAAATGTCTCAAAATGCGATTTGAAGCTATTCTAAGCACTTTGGTGTTTTTATGTTAACAAGTTTTTTCGAAAATCACAAAATGGTCTAAAACGTCTCCAAATGCGATTTGAAGTTATTCTGTGCACTTTGCTGTTTTGTGTGAAATTTTTTTGTCGAAATGCTCAAAATGGTCAAAAACGTTTTTAAATACGATATTAAGCTATTTTGTGCTCTTTGATGTTTTTGTGTGAAAAGTTTTATCGAAATGCTCAAAATGGTCTAAAACGGTTTCTAATGTGATTTTAAGCACTTTGGTGTTTTTGTGTAACCAAGTTTTTTCGAAAATCACAAAATATTCTAAAATGTCTCCAAATGCGATTTGAAGCTATTTTAAGCACTTTGGTGTTTTTGTGTAACCAAGTTTTTTCGAAAATCACAAAATGGTCTAAAACGTCTCCAAATGCGATTTGAAGCTATTCTAAGCACTTTGATGTTTTTATGTTAACAAGTTTTTTCGAAAATCACAAAATGGTCTAAAACGTCTCCAAATGCGATTTGAAGCTATTCTGTACACTTTGATGTTTTTATGTTAACAAGTTTTTTCGAAAAACACAAAATGGTCTAAAATGTCTCAAAATGCGATTTGAAGCTATTCTAAGCTCTTTGGTGTTTTTATGTTAACAAGTTTTTTTCAAAATCACAAAATGGTCTAAAACGTCTCCAAATGCGATTTGAAGCTATTCTGTACATTTTGATGTTTTTATTTTAACAAGTTTTTTCGAAAATCACAAAATGGTCTAAAATGTCTCAAAATGCGATTTGAAGCTATTCTAAGCTCTTTGGTGTTTTTATGTTAAGTTTTTTTCAAATTCACAAAATGGTCTAAAACGTCTCCAAATGCGATTTGAAGCTATTCTGTACACTTTGATGTTTTTATTTTAACAAGTTTTTTCGAAAATCACAAAAGGGTGTAAAATGTCTCAAAATGCGATTTGAAGCTATTCTAAGCACTTTGGTGTTTTTATGTTAACAAGTTTTTTCAAAAATCACAAAATGGTCTAAAACGTCTCCAAATGGGATTTGAAGTTATTCTGTCCACTTTGATGTTTTTATGTTAACAAGTTTTTTCGAAAATCACAAAATGGTTTAAAACTTCTCCAAATGCGATTTGAAGCTATTTTAAGCACTTTGGTGTTTTTGTGTAACCAAGTTTTTTCGAAAATCACAAAAGGGTCTAAAATGTCTCAAAATGCGATTTGAAGCTATTCTAAGCACTTTGGTGTTTTTATGTTAACAAGTTTTTTCGAAAATCACAAAATGGTCTAAAACGTCTCCAAATGCGATTTGAAGCTATTGTGTACACTTTGATGTTTTTATCTTAACAAGTTTTTTCGAAAATCACAAAATGGTCTAAAATGTCTCCAAATGCGATTTGAAGCTATTCTTAGCACTTTGGTGTTTTTATGTTAACAAGTTTTTTCGAAAATCACAAAATTGTCTAAAACGTCTCCAAATGCGATTTGAAGTTATTCTGTGCACTTTGCTGTTTTGTGTGAAAATTTTTTGTCGAAATGCTCAAAATGGTCAAAAACGTTTTTAAATACGATATTAAGCTATTTTGTGCTCTTTGATGTTTTTGTTTGAAAAGTTTTATCGAAATGCTCAAAATGGTCTAAAACGGATTCTAATGTGATTTTAAGCACTTTAATGTTTTTATGTTAACAAGTTTTTTCGAAAATCACAGAATTGTCTAAAACGTCTCAAAATGCGATTTGAAGCTATTCTAAGCACTTTGGTGTTTTTATGTTAACAAGTTTTTTCGAAAATCAAAAAATGGTCTAAAACGACTCCAAATACGATTTGAAGCTATTCTGTACACTTTGCTGTTTTGTGTGAAAAATTTTTGTCGAAATGCTCAAAATGGTCTAAAACGGTTTCTAATGTGATTTGAAGCACTTTGATGTTTTTATGTTAACAAGTTTTTTCGAAAATCACAAAATAGTCTAAAATGTCTCCAAATGCGATTTGAAGCTATTTTAAGCACTTTGGTGTTTTTGTGTAACCAAGTTTTTTCGAAAATCACAAAAGGGTCTAAAACGTCTCAAAATGCGATTTGAAGCTATTCTAAGCACTTTGGTGTTTTTATGTTAACAAGTTTTTTCGAAAATCACAAAAAGGTCTAAAACGTCTCCAAATACGATTTGAAGCTATTCTGTACACTTTGCTGTTTTGTGTGAAAAATTTTTGTCGAAATGCTCAAAATGGTCTAAAACGGTTTCTAATGTGATTTGAAGCACTTTGATATTTTTATCTTAAGTTTTTTCGAAAATCACAAAATAGTCTAAAATGTCTCCAAATGCGATTTGAAGCCATTCTAAGCACTTTGGTGTTTTTATGTTAAAAAGTTTTTTCGAAAATCACAACATGGTCTAAAACGACTCCAAATGCGATTTGAAGCTATTCTAAGCACTTTGGTGTTTTTATGTTAACAAGTTTTTTCGAAAATCACAAAATGGTCTAAAACGTCTCCAAATGCGATTTGAAGTTATTCTGTGCACTTTGCTGTTTTGTTTGAAAATTTTTTGTCGAAATGCTCAAAATGGTCAAAAACGTTTTTAAATACGATATTAAGCTATTTTGTGCTCTTTGATGCTTTTGTGTGAAAAGTTTTATCGAAATGTTCAAAATGGTCTAAAACGGTTTCTAATGTGATTTTAAGCACTTTGATGTTTTTATGTTAACAAGTTTTTTCGAAAATCACAGAATGGTCTAAAACGTCTCAAAATGCGATTTGAAGCTATTCTAAGCACTTTGGTGTTTTTATGGTAACAAGTTTTTTCGAAAATCAAAAAATGGTCTAAAACGTCTCCAAATGCGATTTGAAGCTATTCTAAGCACTTTGGTGTTTTTATGTTAACAAGTTTTTTCGAAAATCACAAAAAGGTCTAAAACGTCTCCAAATACGATTTGAAGCTATTCTGTACACTTTGGTGTTTTGTGTGAAAAATTTTTGTCGAAATGCTCAAAATGGTCTAAAACGGTTTCTAATGTGATTTGAAGCACTTTGATGTTTTTATGTTAACAAGTTTTTTCGAAAATCTCAAAAAGGTCTAAAACGTCTGCAAATACGATTTGAAGCTATTCTGTACACTTTGCTGTTTTGTGTGAAAATTTTTTGTCGAAATGCTCAAAATGGTCTAAAACGGTTTCTAATGTGATTTGAAGTACTTTGATATTTTTATGTTAACAAGTTTTTTCGAAAATCACAGAATGGTCTAAAACGTCTCAAAATGCGATTTGAAGCTATTCTAAGCACTTTGGTGTTTTTATGTTAACAAGTTTTTTCGAAAATCACAAAAAGGTCTAAAACGTCTCCAAATACGATTTGAAGCTATTCTGTACACTTTGCTGTTTTGTGTGAAAAATTTTTGTCGAAATGCTCAAAATGGTCTAAAACGGTTTCTAATGTGATTTGAAGCACTTTGATATTTTTATCTTAAGTTTTTTCGAAAATCACAAAACAGTCTAAAATGTCTCCAAATGCGATTTGAAGCCATTCTAAGCACTTTGGTGTTTTTATGTTAAAAAGTTTTTTCGAAAATCACAACATGGTCTAAAACGTCTCCAAATGCGATTTGAAGCTATTCTAAGCACTTTGGTGTTTTTATGTTAACAAGTTTTTTCGAAAATCACAAAATGGTCTAAAACGTCTCCAAATGCGATTTGAAGTTATTCTGTGCACTTTGCTGTTTTGTGTGAAAATTTTTTGTCGAAATGCTCAAAATGGTCAAAAACGTTTTTAAATACGATATTAAGCTATTTTGTGCTCTTTGATGTTTTTGTTTGAAAAGTTTTATCGAAATGCTCAAAATGGTCTAAAACGGATTCTAATGTGATTTTAAGCACTTTGATGTTTTTATGTTAACAAGTTTTTTCGAAAATCACAGAATGGTCTAAAACGTCTCAAAATGCGATTTGAAGCTATTCTAAGCACTTTGGTGTTTTTATGTTAACAAGTTTTTTCGAAAATCAAAAAATGGTCTAAAACGTCTCCAAATGCGATTTGAAGCTATTCTAAGCACTTTGGTGTTTTTATGTTAACAAGTTTTTTCGAAAATCACAAAAAGGTCTAAAACGTCTCCAAATACGATTTGAAGCTATTCTGTACACTTTGCTGTTTTGTGTGAAAAATTTTTGTCGAAATGCTCAAAATGGTCTAAAACGGTTTCTAATGTGATTTGAAGCACTTTGATGTTTTTATGTTAACAAGTTTTTTCGAAAATCTCAAAAAGGTCTAAAACGTCTGCAAATACGATTTGAAGCTATTCTGTACACTTTGCTGTTTTGTGTGAAAATTTTTTGTCGAAATGCTCAAAATGGTCTAAAACGGTTTCTAATGTGATTTGAAGCACTTTGATGTTTTTATGTTAACAAGTTTTTTCGAAAATCACAGAATGGTCTAAAACGTCAAAAAATGCGATTTGAAGCTATTCTAAGCACTTTGGTGTTTTTATGTTAACAAGTTTTTTCGAAAATCACAAAAAGGTCTAAAACGTCTCCAAATACGATTTGAAGCTATTCTGTACACTTTGCTGTTTTGTGTGAAAATTTTTTGTCGAAATGCTCAAAATGGTCTAAAACGGATTCTAATGTGATTTTAAGGACTTTGATGTTTTTATGTTAACAAGTTTTTTCGAAAATCACAAAATGGTCTAAAACGTCTCCAAATGCGATTTGAAGCTATTCTAAGCACTTTGATGTTTTTATGTTAACAAGTTTTTTCGAAATTCACAAAATGGTCTAAAACGTCTCCAAATGCGATTTGAAGCTATTCTGTATACTTTGATGTTTTTATGTTAACAAGTTTTTTCGAAAAACACAAAATGGTCTAAAATGTCTCAAAATGCGATTTGAAGCTATTCTAAGCTCTTTGGTGTTTTTATGTTAAAAAGTTTTTTTCAAAATCACAAAATGGTCTAAAACGTCTCCAAATGCGATTTGAAGCTATTCTGTACATTTTGATGTTTTTATTTTAACAAGTTTTTTCGAAAATCACAAAATGGTCTAAAATGTCTCAAAATGCGATTTGAAGCTATTCTAAGCTCTTTGGTGTTTTTATGTTAAGTTTTTTTCAAAATCACAAAATGGTCTAAAACGTCTCCAAATGCGATTTGAAGCTATTCTGTACACTTTGATGTTTTTATTTTAACAAGTTTTTTCGAAAATCACAAAAGGGTGTAAAATGTCTAAAAATGCGATTTGAAGCTATTCTAAGCTCTTTGGTGTTTTTATGTTAAGTTTTTTCAAAAATCACAAAATGGTCTAAAACGTCTCCAAATGCGATTTGAAGTTATTCTGTACACTTTGATGTTTTTATGTTAACAAGTTTTTTCGAAAATCACAAAATGGTTTAAAACTTCTCCAAATGCGATTTGAAGCTATTTTAAGCACTTTGGTGTTTTTGTGTAACCAAGTTTTTTCGAAAATCACAAAAGGGTCTAAAATTTCTCAAAATGCGATTTGAAGCTATTCTAAGCACTTTGGTGTTTTTATGTTAACAAGTTTTTTCGAAAATCACAAAATGGTCTAAAACGTCTCCAAATGCGATTTGAAGCTATTGTGTACACTTTGATGTTTTTATCTTAACAAGTTTTTTCGAAAATCACAAAATTGTCTAAAACGTCTCCAAATGCGATTTGAAGTTATTCTGTGCACTTTTCTGTTTTGTGTGAAAATTTTTTGTCGAAATGCTCAAAATGGTCAAAAACGTTTTTAAATACGATATTAATCTATTTTGTGCTCTTTGATGTTTTTGTTTGAAAAGTTTTATCGAAATGCTCAAAATGGTCTAAAACGGATTCTAATGTGATTTTAAGCACTTTGATGAATTTATGTTAACAAGTTTTTTCGAAAATCACAGAATTGTCTAAAACGTCTCAAAATGCGATTTGAAGCTATTCTAAGCACTTTGGTGTTTTTATGTTAACAAGTTTTTTCGAAAATCAAAAAATTGTCTGAAACGTCTCCAAATACGATTTGAAGCTATTCTGTACACTTTGCTGTTTTGTGTGAAAAATTTTTGTCGAAATGCTCAAAATGGTCTAAAACGGTTTCTAATGTGATTTGAAGCACTTTGATGTTTTTATGTTAACAAGTTTTTTCGAAAATCACAAAATAGTCTAAAATGTCTCCAAATGCGATTTGAAGCTATTTTAAGCACTTTGGTGTTTTTGTGTAACCAAGTTTTTTCGAAAATCACAAAAGGGTCTAAAACGTCTCAAAATGCGATTTGAAGCTATTCTAAGCACTTTGGTGTTTTTATGTTAACAAGTTTTTTCGAAAATCACAAAAAGGTCTAAAACGTCTCCAAATACGATTTGAAGCTATTCTGTACACTTTGCTGTTTTGTGTGAAAAATTTTTGTCGAAATGCTCAAAATGGTCTAAAACGGTTTCTAATGTGATTTGAAGCACTTTGATATTTTTATCTTAAGTTTTTTCGAAAATCACAAAATAGTCTAAAATGTCTCCAAATGCGATTTGAAGCCATTCTAAGCACTTTGGTGTTTTTATGTTAACAAGTTTTTTCGAAAATCACAAAAGGGTCTAAAATGTCTCAAAATGCGATTTGAAGCTATTCTAAGCACTTTGGTGTTTTTATGTTAACAAGTTTTTTCGAAAATCACAAAATGGTCTATAACGTCTCCAAATGCGATTTGAAGCTATTGTGTACACTTTGATGTTTTTATCTTAACAAGTTTTTTCGAAAATCACAAAATGGTCTAAAATGTCTCCAAATGCGATTTGAAGCTATTCTTAGCACTTTGGTGTTTTTATGTTAACAAGTTTTTTCGAAAATCACAAAATGGTCTAAAACGTCTCCAAATGCGATTTGAAGTTATTCTGTGCACTTTGCTGTTTTGTGTGAAAATTTTTTGTCGAAATGCTCGAAATGGTCAAAAACGTTTTTAAATACGATATTAAGCTATTTTGTGCTCTTTGATGTTTTTGTTTGAAAAGTTTTATTGAAATGCTCAAAATGGTCTAAAACGGATTCTAATGTGATTTTAAGGACTTTGATGTTTTTATGTTAACAAGTTTTTTCGAAAATCACAGAATGGTCTAAAACGTCTCAAAATGCGATTTGAAGCTATTCTAAGCACTTTGGTGTTTTTATGTTAACAAGTTTTTTCGAAAATCAAAAAATGGTCTAAAACGTCTCCAAATACGATTTGAAGCTATTCTGTACACTTTGCTGTTTTGTGATAAAAATTTTTGTCGAAATGCTCAAAATGGTCTAAAACGGTTTCTAATGTAATTTGAAGCACTTTGATGTTTTTATGTTAACAAGTTTTTTCGAAAATCACAAAATAGTCTAAAATGTCTCCAAATGCGATTTGAAGCTATTTTAAGCACTTTGGTGTTTTTGTGTAACCAAGTTTTTTCGAAAATCACAAAAGGGTCTAAAACGTCTCAAAATGCGATTTGAAGCTATTCTAAGCACTTTGGTGTTTTTATGTTAACAAGTTTTTTCGAAAATCACAAAAAGGTCTAAAACGTCTCCAAATACGATTTGAAGCTATTCTGTACACTTTGCTGTTTTGTGTGAAAAATTTTTGTCGAAATGCTCAAAATGGTCTAAAACGGTTTCTAATGTGATTTGAAGCACTTTGATATTTTTATCTTAAGTTTTTTCGAAAATCACAAAATAGTCTAAAATGTCTCCAAATGCGATTTGAAGCCATTCTAAGCACTTTGGTGTTTTTATGTTAACAAGTTTTTTCGAAAATCACAAAAGGGTCTAAAATGTCTCAAAATGCGATTTGAAGCTATTCTAAGCACTTTGGTGTTTTTATGTTAACAAGTTTTTTCGAAAATCACAAAATGGTCTATAACGTCTCCAAATGCGATTTGAAGCTATTGTGTACACTTTGATGTTTTTATCTTAACAAGTTTTTTCGAAAATCACAAAATTGTCTAAAATGTCTCCAAATGCGATTTGAAACTATTCTTAGCACTTTGGTGTTTTTATGTTAACAAGTTTTTTCGAAAATCACAAAATGGTCTAAAACGTCTCCAAATGCGATTTGAAGTTATTCTGTGCACTTTGCTGTTTTGTGTGAAAATTTTTTGTCGAAATGCTCAAAATGGTCAAAAACGTTTTTAAATACGATATTAAGCTATTTTGTGCTCTTTGATGTTTTTGTTTGAAAAGTTTTATCGAAATGCTCAAAATGGTCTAAAACGGATTCTAATGTGATTTTAAGCACTTTGATGTTTTTATGTTAACAAGTTTTTTCGAAAATCACAGAATGGTCTAAAACGTCTCAAATGCGATTTGAAGCTATTCTAAGCACTTTGGTGTTTTTATGTTAACAAGTTTTTTCGAAAATCAAAAAATGGTCTAAAACGTCTCCAAATGCGATTTGAAGCTATTCTAAGCACTTTGGTGTTTTTATGTTAACAAGTTTTTTCGAAAATCACAAAAAGGTCTAAAACGTCTCCAAATACGATTTGAAGCTATTCTGTACACTTTGCTGTTTTGTGTGAAAAATTTTTGTCGAAATGCTCAAAATGGTCTAAAACGGTTTCTAATGTGATTTGAAGCACTTTGATGTTTTTATGTTAACAAGTTTTTTCGAAAATCTCAAAAAGGTCTAAAACGTCTGCAAATACGATTTGAAGCTATTCTGTACACTTTGCTGTTTTGTGTGAAAATTTTTTGTCGAAATGCTCAAAATGGTCTAAAACGGTTTCTAATGTGATTTGAAGCACTTTGATGTTTTTATGTTAACAAGTTTTTTCGAAAATCACAGAATGGTCTAAAACGTCAAAAAATGCGATTTGAAGCTATTCTAAGCACTTTGGTGTTTTTATGTTAACAAGTTTTTTCGAAAATCACAAAAAGGTCTAAAACGTCTCCAAATACGATTTGAAGCTATTCTGTACACTTTGCTGTTTTGTGTGAAAAATTTTTGTCGAAATGCTCAAAATGGTCTAAAACGGTTTCTAATGTGATTTGAAGCACTTTGATATTTTTATCTTAAGTTTTTTCGAAAATCACAAAACAGTCTAAAATGTCTCCAAATGCGATTTGAAGCCATTCTAAGCACTTTGGTGTTTTTATGTTAAAAAGTTTTTTCGAAAATCACAACATGGTCTAAAACGTCTCCAAATGCGATTTGAAGCTATTCTAAGCACTTTGGTGTTTTTATGTTAACAAGTTTTTTCGAAAATCACAAAATGGTCTAAAACGTCTCCAAATGCGATTTGAAGTTATTCTGTGCACTTTGCTGTTTTGTTTGAAAATTTTTTGTCGAAATGCTCAAAATGGTCAAAAACGTTTTTAAATACGATATTAAGCTATTTTGTGCTCTTTGATGTTTTTGTGTGAAAAGTTTTATCGAAATGCTCAAAATGGTCTAAAACGGTTTCTAATGTGATTTTAAGCACTTTGATGTTTTTATCTTAACAAGTTTTTTCGAAAATCACAGAATGGTCTAAAACGTCTCAAAATGCGATTTGAAGCTATTCTAAGCACTTTGGTGTTTTTATGTTAACAAGTTTTTTCGAAAATCACAAAAAGGTCTAAAACGTCTCCAAATACGATTTGAAGCTATTCTGTACACTTTGCTGTTTTGTGTGAAAAATTTTTGTCGAAATGCTCAAAATGGTCAAAAACGTTTTTAAATACGATATTAAGCTATTTTGTGCTCTTTAATGTTTTTGTGTGAAAAGTTTTTTCGAAATGCTCAAAATGGTCTAAAACGGTTTCTAATGTGATTTTAAGCACTTTGATGTTTTTATGTTAACAAGTTTTTTCGAAAATCACAGAATGGTCTAAAACGTCTCAAGATGCGATTTGAAGCTATTCTAAGCACTTTGATGTTTTTATGTTAACAAGTTTTTTCGAAAATCACAAAAGGGTCTAAAACGTCTCCAAATGCGATTTGAAGCTATTCTGTACACTTTGATGTTTTTATGTTAACAAGTTTTTTTGAAAATCACAAAATGGTCTAAAATGTCTCCAAATGCGATTTGAAGCTATTCTTAGCACTTTGGAATTTTTATGTTAACAAGTTTTTTCGAAAATCACAAAATGGTCTAAAACGTCTCCAAATGCGATTTGAAGCTATTGTGTACACTTTGATGTTTTTATCTTAACAAGTTTTTTCGAAAATCACAAAATGGTCTAAAATGTCTCCAAATGCGATTTGAAGCTATTCTTAGCACTTTGGTGTTTTTATGTTAACAAGTTTTTTCGAAAATCACAAAATTGTCTAAAACGTCTCCAAATGCGATTTGAAGTTATTCTGTGCACTTTGCTGTTTTGTGTGAAAATTTTTTGTCGAAATGCTCAAAATGGTCAAAAACGTTTTTAAATACGATATTAAGCTATTTTGTGCTCTTTGATGTTTTTGTTTGAAAAGTTTTATCGAAATGCTCAAAATGGTCAAAAACGGATTCTAATGTGATTTTAAGCACTTTGATGTTTTTATGTTAACAAGTTTTTTCGAAAATCACAGAATGGTCTAAAACGTCTCAAAATGCGATTTGAAGCTATTCTGTACACTTTGCTGTTTTGTGTGAAAAGTTTTATCGAAATGCTCAAAATGGTCTAAAACGGTTTCTAATGTGATTTTAAGCACTTTGGTGTTTTTATGTTAACAAGTTTTTTCGAAAAACACAAAATGGTCTAAAATGCGATTTGAAGCTATTCTTAGCACTTTGGTGTTTTTATGTTAACAAGTTTTTTCGAAAATCACAAAAAAGGTCTAAAACGTCTCCAAATACGATTTGAAGCTATTCTGTACACTTTGCTGTTTTGTGTGAACATTTTTTGTCGAAATGCTCAAAATGGTCAAAAACGTTTTTAAATACGATATTAAGCTATTTTGTGCTCTTTGATGTTTTTGTGTGAAAAGTTTTATCGAAATGCTCAAAATGGTCTAAAACGGTTTCTAATGTGATTTTAAGCACTTTGATGTTTTTATGTTAACAATTTTTTGAAAGTCACAAAATGGTCTAAAAGTCTCCAAATGCGGTTTGAAGCTATTCTAAGCACTTTGATGTTTTTATGTTAACAAGTTTTTTGAAAATCACAAAATGGTCTAAAACGTCTCCAAATGCGATTTGAAGCTATTCTGTACACTTTGATGTTTTTATGTTAACAAGTTTTTTCGAAAATCACAAAATGGTCTAAAATGTCTCCAAATACGATTTGAAGCTATTCTGTACACTTTGCTGTTTTGTGTGAAAATTTTTTTTCGAAATGATCAAAATGGTCAAAAACGTTTTTAAATACGATAATAAGCTATTTTGTGCTCTTTGATGTTTTTTTGTTAAAAGTTTTATCGAAATGCTCAAAATGGTCTAAAACGGTGTCTAATGTGATTTTAAGCACTTTGATGTTTTTATATTAACAAGTTTTTTCGAAAATCACAAAATGGTCTAAAACGTCTTCAAATGCGATTTGAAGCTATTCTGTACACTTTGATGTTTTTGTGTAACCAAGTTTTTACGAAAATCACAAAAGGGTCTAAAACGTCTCAAAATACGATTTGAAGCTATTCTAAGCACTTTGGTGTTTTTATGTTAACAAGTTTTTTCGAAAATCACAAAATGGTCTAAAACGTCTTCAAATGCGATTTGAAGTTATTCTGTGCACTTTGCTGTTTTGTGTGAAAATTTTTTGTCGAAATGCTCAAAATGGTCAAAAACGTTTTTCAATACGATATTAAGCTATTTTGTGCTCTTTGATGTTTTTGTGTGAAAAGTTTTATCGAAATACTCAAAATGGTCTAAAACGGTTTCTAATGTGATTTTAAGCACTTTGGTGTTTTTATGTTAACAAGTTTTTTCGAAAAACACAAAATGGTCTAAAATGTCTCCAAATGCGATTTGAAGCTATTCTTAGCACTTTGGTGTTTCTATGTTAAGTTTTTTCGAAAATCACAAAAAGGAGTAAAACGTCTCCAAATACGATTTGAAGCTATTCTGTACACTTTGCTGTTTTGGATGAAAAATTTTTTCGAAATGCTCAAAATGGTCAAAAACGTTTTTAAATACGATATTAAGCTATTTTGTGCTCTTTGATGTTTTTGTGTGAAAAGTTTTATCGAAATGCTCAAAATGGTCTAAAATGTCTCCAAATGCGATTTGAAGCTATTCTTAGCACTTTGGTGTTTTTATGTTAACAAGTTTTTTCGAAAATCACAAAAAGGTCTAAAACGTCTCCAAATACGATTTGAAGCTATTCTGTACACTTTGCTGTTTTGTGTGAAAATTTTTTTGTCGAAATGCTCAAAATGGTCAAAAACGTTTTTAAATACGATATTAAGCTATTTTGTGCTCTTTGATGTTTTTGTGTGAAAAGTTTTATCGAAATGCTCAAAATGGTCTAAAACGGTTTCTAATGTGAGGTCTAAAACTTCTCCAAATACGATTTGAAGCTATTCTGTACACTTTGCTGTTTTGTGTGCAAAATTTTTGTCGAAATGCTCAAAGTGGTAAAAAACGTTTTTAAATACGATATTAAGCTATTTTGTGCTCTTTGATGTTTTTGTGTGAAAAGTTTTATCGAAATGCTCAAAATGGTCTAAAACGGTTTCTAATGTGATTTTAAGCACTTTGATGTTTTTATGTTAACAAGTTTTTTCGAAAATCACAAAATAGTCTAAAATGTCTCCAAATGCGATTTGAAGCTATTTTAAGCACTTTGGTGTTTTTGTGTAACCAAGTTTTTTCGAAAATCACAAAATGGTTTAAAACGTCTCCAAATGCGATTTGAAGCTATTCTAAGCACTTTGGTGTTTTTATGTTAACAAGTTTTTTTGAAAATCACAAAATGGTCTAAAACGTCTGCAAATGCGATTTGAAGTTATTTTGTACACTTTGCTGTTTTGTGTGAAAATTTTTTGTCGAAATCCTCAAAATGGTCAAAAACGTTTTTAAATACGATATTAAGCTATTTTGTGCTCTTTGATGTTTTTGTGTGAAAAGTTTTATCGAAATGCTCAAAATGGTCTAAAACGGTTTCTAATGTGCTTTGAAGCTATTCTAAGCACTTTGGTGTTTTTATGTTAACAAGTTTTTTCGAAAATCACAAAATGGTCTAAAACGTCTTCAAATGCGATTTGAAGCTATTTTAAGCACTTTGGTGTTTTTTGTGTAACCAAGTTTTTTCGAAAATCACAAAAGGGTCTAAAATGTCTCAAAATGCGATTTGAAGCTATTCTAAGCACTTTGGTGTTTTTATGTTAACAAGTTTTTTTCAAAATCACAAAATGGTCTAAAACGTCTCCAAATGCGATTTGAAGCTATTCTGTACACTTTGATGTTTTTATTTTAACAAGTTTTTTCGAAAATCACAAAAGGCTCTAAAATGTCTCCAAATGCGATTTGAAGCTATTTTAAGCACTTTGGTGTTTTTGTGTAACCAAGTTTTTTCGAAAATCACAAAAGGGTCTAAAATGTCTCAAAATGCGATTTGAAGCTATTCTAAGCACTTTTGTGTTTTTATGTTAACAAGTTTTATCGAAAATCACAAAATGGTCTAAAACGTCTCCAAATGCGATTTGAAGCTATTCTAAGCACTTTGGTGTTTTTATGTTAACAAGTTTTTTCGAAAATCACAAAATGGTCTAAAATGTCTCCAAATGCGATTTGAAGCTATTCTTAGCACTTTGGTGTTTTTATGTTAACAAGTTTTTTTCGAAAATCACAAAAAGGTCTAAAACGTCTCCAAATACGATTTGAAGCTATTCTGTACACTTTGCTGTTTTGTGTGAAAATTTTTTTGTCGAAATGCTCAAAATGGTCAAAAACGTTTTTAAATACGATATTAAGCTATTTTGTGCTCTTTGATGTTTTTGTGTGAAAAGTTTTATCGAAATGCTTAAAATGGTCTAAAACGGTTTCTAATGTGATTTTAAGCACTTTGATGTTTTTATGTTAACAAGTTTTTTCGAAAATCACAAAATAGTCTAAAATGTCTCAAATTGCGATTTGAAGCTATTCTGTACACTTTGATGTTTTTATGTTAACAAGTTTTTTCGAAAATCACAAAAAGGTCTAAAACGTCTCCAAATGCGATTTGAAGTTATTCTGTGCACTTTGCTGTTTTGTTTGAAAATTTTTTGTCTAAATGCTCAAAATGGTCAAAAACGTTTTTAAATACGATATTAATCTATTTTGTGCTCTTTGATGTTTTTGTGTGAAAAGTTTTATCGAAATGCTCAAAATGGTCTAAAACGGTTTCTAATGTGATTTTAAGCACTTTGATGTTTTTATGTTAACAAGTTTTTGCGAAAATCACAGAATGGTCTAAAACGTCTCAAAATGCAATTTGAAGCTATTCTAAGCACTTTGGTGTTTTTATGTTAACAAGTTTTTTCGAAAATCACCAAAAGGTCTAAAACGTCTCCAAATACGATTTGAAGCTATTCTGTGCTCTTTGATGTTTTTGTGTGAAAAGTTTTATCGAAATTCTCAAAATGGTCTAAAACGGTTTCTAATGTGATTTGAAGCACTTTGATGTTTTTATGTTAACAAGTTTTTTCAAAAATCACAAAATAGTCTAAAATGTCTCCAAATGCGATTTGAAGCCATTCTAAGCACTTTGGTGTTTTTATGTTAAAAAGTTTTTTCGAAAATCACAACATGGTCTAAAACGTCTCCAAATGCGATTTGAAGCTATTCTAAGCACTTTGGTGTTTTTATGTTAACAAGTTTTTTCGAAAATTACAAAATGGTCTAAAACGTCTCCAAATGCGATTTGAAGTTATTCTGTGCACTTTGCTGTTTTGTTTGAAAATTTTTTGTCGAAATGCTCAAAATGGTCAAAAACGTTTTTAAATACGATATTAAGCTATTTTGTGCTCTTTGATGTTTTGGTGTGAAAAGTTTTATCGAAATGCTCAAAATGGTCTAAAACGGTTTCTAATGTGATTTTAAGCACTTTGATGTTTTTATGTTAACAAGTTTTTTCGAAAATCACAGAATGGTCTAAAACGTCTCAAAATGCGATTTGAAGCTATTCTAAGCACTTTGGTGTTTTTATGGTAACAAGTTTTTTCGAAAATCACAAAAAGGTCTAAAACGTCTCCAAATACGATTTGAAGCTATTCTGTACACTTTGCTGTTTTGTGTGAAAATTTTTTTGTCGAAATGCTCAAAATGGTCAAAAACGTTTTTAAATACGATATTAAGCTATTTTGTGCTCTTTGATGTTTTTGTGTAAAAAGTTTTATCGAAATGCTTAAAATGGTCTAAAACGGTTTCTAATGTGATTTTAAGCACTTTGGTGTTTTTATGTTAACAAGTTTTTTCGAAAATCACAAAATGGTCTAAAATGTCTCCAAATGCGATTTGAAGCTATTCTTAGCACTTTGGTGTTTTTATGTTAACAAGTTTTTTCGAAAATCACAAAAAGGTCTAAAACGTCTCCAAATACGATTTGAAGCTATTCTGTACACTTTGCTGTTTTGTGTGAAAATTTTTTTGTCGAAATGCTCAAAATGGTCAAAAACGTTTTTAAATACGATATTAAGCTATTTTGTGCTCTTTGATGTTTTTGTGTGAAAAGTTTTATCGAAATGCTTAAAATGGTCTAAAACGGTTTCTAATGTGATTTTAAGCACTTTGATGTTTTTATGTTAACAAGTTTTTTCGAAAATCACAAAATAGTCTAAAATGTCTCAAATTGCGATTTGAAGCTATTCTGTACACTTTGATGTTTTTATGTTAACAAGTTTTTTCGAAAATCACAAAAAGGTCTAAAACGTCTCCAAATGCGATTTGAAGTTATTCTGTGCACTTTGCTGTTTTGTTTGAAAATTTTTTGTCTAAATGCTCAAAATGGTCAAAAACGTTTTTAAATACGATATTAAGCTATTTTGTGCTCTTTGATGTTTTTGTGTGAAAAGTTTTATCGAAATGCTCAAAATGGTCTAAAACGGTTTCTAATGTGATTTGAAGCACTTTGATGTTTTTATGTTAACAAGTTTTTTCAAAAATCACAGAATGGTCTAAAACGTCTCAAAATGCAATTTGAAGCTATTCTAAGCACTTTGGTGTTTTTATGTTAACAAGTTTTTTCGAAAATCACAAAAAGGTCTAAAACGTCTCCAAATACGATTTGAAGCTATTCTGTACACTTTGCTGTTTTGTTTTAAAAATTTTTGTCGAAATGCTCAAAATGGTCTAAAACGGTTTCTAATGTGATTTGAAGCACTTTGATATTTTTATCTTAAGTTTTTTCGAAAATCACAAAATAGTCTAAAATGTCTCCAAATGCGATTTGAAGCCATTCTAAGCACTTTGGTGTTTTTATGTTAAAAAGTTTTTTCGAAAATCACAACATGGTCTAAAACGTCTCCAAATGCGATTTGAAGCTATTCTAAGCACTTTGGTGTTTTTATGTTAACAAGTTTTTTCGAAAATTACAAAATGGTCTAAAACGTCTCCAAATGCGATTTGAAGTTATTCTGTGCACTTTGCTGTTTTGTTTGAAAATTTTTTGTCGAAATGCTCAAAATGGTCAAAAACGTTTTTAAATACGATATTAAGCTATTTTGTGCTCTTTGATGTTTTGGTGTGAAAAGTTTTATCGAAATGCTCAAAATGGTCTAAAACGGTTTCTAATGTGATTTTAAGCACTTTGATGTTTTTATGTTAACAAGTTTTTTCGAAAATCACAGAATGGTCTAAAACGTCTCAAAATGCGATTTGAAGCTATTCTAAGCACTTTGGTGTTTTTATGGTAACAAGTTTTTTCGAAAATCAAAAAATGGTCTAAAACGTCTCCAAATGCGATTTGAAGCTATTCTAAGCACTTTGGTGTTTTTATGTTAACAAGTTTTTTCGAAAATCACAAAAAGGTCTAAAACGTCTCCAAATGCGATTTGAAGTTATTCTGTGCACTTTGCTGTTTTGTTTGAAAATTTTTTATCTAAATGCTCAAAATGGTCAAAAACGTTTTTAAATACGATGTTAAGCTATTTTGTGCTCTTTGATGTTTTTGTGTGAAAAGTTTTATCGAAATGCTCAAAATGGTCTAAAACGGTTTCTAATGTGATTTTAAGCACTTTGATGTTTTTATGTTAACAAGTTTTTTCGAAAATCACAGAATGGTCTAAAACGTCTCAAAATGCGATTTGAAGCTATTCTAAGCACTTTGGTGTTTTTATGTTAACAAATTTTTTTCGAAAATCAAAAAATGGTCTAAAACGTCTCCAAATGCGATTTGAAGCTATTCTAAGCACTTTGGTGTTTTTATGTTAACAAGTTTTTTCGAAAATCACAAAAAGGTCTAAAACGTCTCCAAATACGATTTGAAGCTATTCTGTACACTTTGCTGTTTTGTGTGAAAAATTTTTGTCGAAATGCTCAAAATGGTCTAAAACGGTTTCTAATGTGATTTGAAGCACTTTGATGTTTTTATGTTAACAAGTTTTTTCGAAAATCTCAAAAAGGTCTAAAACGTCTGCAAATACGATTTGAAGCTATTCTGTACACTTTGCTGTTTTGTGTGAAAAATTTTTGTCGAAATGCTCAAAATGGTCTAAAACGGTTTCTAATGTGATTTGAAGCACTTTGATGTTTTTATGTTAACAAGTTTTTTTGAAAATCACAAAATGGTCTAAAACGTCTCCAAATGCGATTTGAAGTTATTCTGTGCACTTTGCTGTTTTGTGTAAAAAATTTTTGTCGAAATGCTCAAAATGGTCAAAAACGTTTTTAAATACGATATTAAGCTATTTTGTGCTCTTTGATGTTTTTGTGTGAAAAGTTTTATCGAAATGCTTAAAATGGTCTAAAACGGTTTCTAATGTGATTTTAAGCACTTTGATGTTTTTATGTTAACAAGTTTTTTCGAAAATCACAAAATAGTCTAAAATGTCTCAAAATGCGATTTGAAGCTATTCTGTACACTTTGATGTTTTTATGTTAACAAGTTTTTTCGAAAAACACAAAATAGTCTAAAATGTCTCCAAGCACTTTGATGTTTTTATGTTAACAAGTTTTTTCGAAAATCAGAAAATGGTCTAAAACGTCTCCAAATGCGATTTGAAGCTATTCTGTACACTTTGATGTTTTTATGTTAACAAGTTTTTTCGAAAAACACAAAATGGTCTAAAATGTCTCAAAATGCGATTTGAAGCTATTCTAAGCTCTTTGGTGTTTTTATGTTAACAAGTTTTTTTCAAAATCACAAAATGGTCTAAAACGTCTCCAAATGCGATTTGAAGCTATTCTGTACATTTTGATGTTTTTATTTTAACAAGTTTTTTCGAAAATCACAAAATGGTCTAAAATGTCTCAAAATGCGATTTGAAGCTATTCTAAGCTCTTTGGTGTTTTTATGTTAACAGGTTTTTTTCAAAATCACAAAATGGTCTAAAACGTCTCCAAATGCGATTTGAAGCTATTCTGTACACTTTGATGTTTTTATTTTAACAAGTTTTTTCGAAAATCACAAAAGGGTGTAAAATGTCTCAAAATGCGATTTGAAGCTATTCTAAGCACTTTGGTGTTTTTATGTTAACAAGTTTTTTCAAAAATCACAAAATGGTCTAAAACGTCTCCAAATGCGATTTGAAGTTATTCTGTACACTTTGATGTTTTTATGTTAACAAGTTTTTTCGAAAATCACAAAATGGTTTAAAACTTCTCCAAATGCGATTTGAAGCTATTTTAAGCACTTTGGTGTTTTTGTGTAACCAAGTTTTTTCGAAAATCACAAAAGGGTCTAAAATGTCTCAAAATGCGATTTGAAGCTATTCTAAGCACTTTGGTGTTTTTATGTTAACAAGTTTTTTCGAAAATCACAAAATGGTCTAAAACGTCCCCAAATGCGATTTGAAGCTATTGTGTACACTTTGATGTTTTTATCTTAACAAGTTTTTTCGAAAATCACAAAATGGTCTAAAATGTCTCCAAATGCGATTTGAAGCTATTCTTAGCACTTTGGTGTTTTTATGTTAACAAGTTTTTTCGAAAATCACAAAATTGTCTAAAACGTCTCCAAATGCGATTTGAAGTTATTCTGTGCACTTTGCTGTTTTGTGTGAAAATTTTTTGTCGAAATGCTCAAAATGGTCAAAAACGTTTTTAAATACGATATTAAGCTATTTTGTGCTCTTTGATGTTTTTGTTTGAAAAGTTTTATCGAAATGCTCAAAATGGTCTAAAACGGATTCTAATGTGATTTTAAGCACTTTGATGTTTTTATGTTAACAAGTTTTTTCGAAAATCAAAAAATGGTCTAAAACGTCTCCAAATGAGATTTGAAGCTATTCTAAGCACTTTGGTGTTTTTATGTTAACAAGTTTTTTCGAAAATCACAAAAGGGTCTAAAATGTCTCAAAATGCGATTTGAAGCCATTCTAAGCACTTTGGTGTTTTTATGTTAAAAAGTTTTTTCGAAAATCACAACATGGTCTAAAACGTCTCCAAATGCGATTTGAAGCTATTCTAAGCACTTTGGTGTTTTTGTGTAACCAAGTTTTTTCGAAAATCACAAAAGGGTCTAAAATGTCTCAAAATGCGATTTGAAGCTATTCTAAGCACTTTGGTGTTTTTATGTTAACAAGTTTTTTCGAAAATCACAAAATGGTCTAAAACGTCTCCAAATGCGATTTGAAGCTATTCTAAGCACTTTGGTGTTTTTATGTTAACAAGTTTTTTCGAAAATCACAAAAAGGTCTAAAACGTCTCCAAATACGATTTGAAGCTATTCTGTACGCTGTTTTGTGTGAAAAATTTTTGTCGAAATGCTCAAAATGGTCAAAAACGTTTTTAAATACGATATTAAGCTATTTTGTGCTCTTTAATGTTTTTGTGTGAAAAGTTTTATCGAAATGCTCAAAATGGTCTAAAACGGTTTCTAATGTGATTTTAAGCACTTTGATGTTTTTATGTTAACAAGTTTTTTCGAAAATCACAGAATGGTCTAAAACGTCTCAAAATGCGATTTGAAGCTATTCTAAGCACTTTGGTGTTTTTATGTTAACAAGTTTTTTTCGAAAATCAAAAAATGGTCTAAAACGTCTCCAACTGCGATTTGAAGCTATTCTAAGCACTTTGGTGTTTTTATGTTAACAAGTTTTTTCGAAAATCACAAAAAGGTCTAAAACGTCTCCAAATACGATTTGAAGCTATTCTGTACACTTTGCTGTTTTGTGTGAAAAATTTTTGTCGAAATGCTCAAAATGGTCTAAAATGGTTTCTAATGTGATTTGAAGCACTTTGATGTTTTTATGTTAACAAGTTTTTTCGAAAATCACAAAATGGTCTAAAACGTCTCCAAATGCGATTTGAAGTTATTCTGTGCACTTTGCTGTTTTGTGTAAAAATTTTTTGTCGAAATGCTCAAAATGCTCAAAAACGTTTTTAAATACGATATTAAGCTATTTTGTGCTCTTTGATGTTTTTATGTGAAAAGTTTTATCGAAATGCTCAAAATGGTCTAAAACTGTTTCTAATGTGATTTTAAGCTATTCTAAGCACTTTGGTGTTTTTATGTTAACAAGTTTTTTCGAAAATCACAAAATGGTCTAAAACGTCTTCAAATGCGATTTGAAGCTATTTTAAGCATTTTGGTGTTTTTGTGTAACCAAGTTTTTTCGAAAATCACAAAAGGGTCTAAAATGTCTCAAAAAGCGATTTGAAGCTATTCTAAGCACTTTGGTGTTTTTATGTTAACAAGTTTTTTCGAAAATCACAAAATGGTCTAAAACGTCTCCAAATGCGATTTGAAGTTATTCTGTGCACTTTGCTGTTTTTGTGTGAAAATTTTTTGTCGAAATGCTCAAAATGGTCAAAAATCGTTTTTAAATACGATATTAAGCTATTTTGTGCTCTTTGATGTTTTTGTGTGAAAAGTTTTATCGAAATTCTCAAAATGGTCTAAAACGGTTTCTAATGTGATTTTAAGCACTTTGATGTTTTTATTTTAACAAGTTTTTTCGAAAATCACAAAATGGTCTAAAAACGTCTCCAAATGCGATTTGAAGCTATTCTGTACACTTTGATGTTTTTATGTTAACAAGTTTTTTCGAAAATCACAAAATGGTCTAAAACGTCTCCAAATGCGATTTTAAGCTATTCTGTACACTTTGATGTTTTTATGTTAAGTTTTTTCGAAAATCACAAAATGGTCTTTGAAGTTATTCTGTGCACTTTGCTGTTTTGTGTGAAAATTTTTTGTCAAAATGCTCAAAATGGTCAAAAACGTTTTTAAATACGATATTAAGCTATTTTGTGCTCTTTGATGTTTTTGTGTGAAAAGTTTTATCGAAATGCTCAAAATGGTCTAAAACGGTTTCTAATGTGATTTTAAGCACTTTGATGTTTTTATGTTAACAAGTTTTTTCGAAAATCACAAAAGGGTCTAAAATGTCTCAAAATGCGATTTGAAGCTATTCTAAGCACTTTGGTGTTTTTATGTTAACAAGTTTTATCGAAAATCACAAAATGGTCTAAAACGTCTCCAAATGCGTTTAGAAGTTATTCTGTGCACTTTGCTGTTTTGTGTGAAAATTTTTTGTCGAAATGCTCAAAATGCTCAAAAACGTTTTTAAATACGATATTAAGCTATTTTGTGCTCTTTCATGTTTTTATGTGAAAAGTTTTATCGAAATGCTCAAAATGGTCTAAAACGGTTTCTAATGTGATTTTAAGCTATTCTAAGCACTTTGGTGTTTTTATGTTAACAAGTTTTTTCGAAAATCACAAAATGGTCTAAAACGTCTTCAAATGCGATTTGAAGCTATTTTAAGCACTTTGGTGTTTTTTGTGTAACCGAGTTTTTTCGAAAATCACAAAAGGGTCTAAAATGTCTCAAAATGTGATATGAAGCTATTCTAAGCACTTTGGTGTTTTTATGTTAACAAGTTTTTTCGAAAATCACAAAATGGTCTAAAACGTCTCCAAATGCGATTTGAAGTTATTCTGTGCACTTTGCTGTTTTGTGTGAACATTTTTTGTCGAAATGCTCAAAATGGTCAAAAATCGTTTTTAAATACGATATTAAGCTATTTTGTGCTCTTTGATGTTTTTGTGTGAAATGTTTTATCGAAATGCTCAAAATGGTCTAAAATGTCTCCAAATGCGATTTGAAGCTATTCTAAGCACTTTGGTGTTTTTATGTTAACAAGTTTTTTCGAAAATCACAAAATGGTCTAAAACGTCTCCAAATGCGATTTGAAGTTATTCTGTGCACTTTGCTGTTTTGTGTGAAAATTTTTTGTCGAAATGCTCAAAATGGTCAAAAACGTTTTTAAATACGATATTAAGCTATTTTGTGCTCTTTGATGTTTTTGTGTGAAAAGTTTTATCGAAATGCTCAAAATGGTCTAAAACGGTTTCTAATGTGATTTTAAGCTATTCTAAGCACTTTGGTGTTTTTATGTTAACAAGTTTTTTCGAAAATCACAAAATGGTCTAAAATGTCTTCAAATGCGATTTGAAGCAATTTTAAGCACTTTGGTGTTTTTTGTGTAACCAAGTTTTTTCGAAAATCACAAAAGGGTCTAAAATGTCTCAAAATGCGATTTGAAGCTATTCTAAGCACTTTGGTGTTTTTATGTTAACAAGTTTTTTCGAAAATTACAAAATGGTCTAAAACGTCTCCAAATGCGATTTGAAGCTATTCTGTACACTTTGATGTTTTTATGTTAACAAGTTTTTTCGAAAAACACAAAATGGTCTAAAATGTCTCCAAATGCGATTTGAAGCTATTCTTAGCACTTTGGTGTTTTTATGTTAACAAGTTTTTTCGAAAATCACAAAATGGTCTAAAATGTCTCAAAATGCGATTTGAAGCTATTCTAAGCACTTTTGTGTTTTTATGTTAACAAGTTTTTTTCAAAATCACAAAATGGTCTAAAACGTCTCCAAATGCGATTTGAAGCTATTCTGTACACTTTGATGTTTTTATTTTAACAAGTTTTTTCGAAAATCACAAAAGGGTCTAAAATGTCTCCAAATGCGATTTGAAGCTATTTTAAGCACTTTGGTGTTTTTGTGTAACCAAGTTTTTTCGAAAATCACAAAATGGTCTAAAACGTCTCCAAATGCGATTTGAAGCTATTCTGTACACTTTGATGTTTTTATGTTAACAAGTTTTTTCGAAAAACACAAAATGGTCTAAAATGTCTCCAAATGCGATTTGAAGCTATTCTTAGCACTTTGGTGTTTTTATGTTAACAAGTTTTTTCGAAAATCACAAAATGGTCTAAAATGTCTCAAAATGCGATTTGAAGCTATTCTAAGCACTTTGGTGTTTTTATGATAACAAGTTTTTTTCAAAATCACAAAATGGTCTAAAACGTCTCCAAATGCGATTTGAAGCTATTCTGTACACTTTGATGTTTTTATTTTAACAAGTTTTTTCAAAAATCACAAAAGGGTCTAAAATGTCTCCAAATGCGATTTGAAGCTATTTTAAGCACTTTGGTGTTTTTGTGTAACCAAGTTTTTTCGAAAATCACAAAAGGGTCTAAAATGTCTCAAAATCCGATTTGAAGCTATTCTAAGCACTTTTGTGTTTTTATGTTAACAAGTTTTATCGAAAATCACAAAATGGTCTAAAACGTCTCCAAATGCGATTTGAAGCTATTCTAAGCACTTTGGTGTTTTTATGTTAACAAGTTTTTTCGAAAATCACAAAATGGTCTAAAATGTCTCCAAATATGATTTGAAGCTATTCTGTACACTTTGCTGTTTTGTGTGAAAATTTTTTTTCGAAATGATCAAAATGGTCAAAAACGTTTTTAAATACGATATTAAGCTATTTTGTGCTCTTTGATGTTTTTTTGTTAAAAGTTTTATCGAAATGCTCAAAATGGTCTAAAACGGTTTCTAATGTGATTTTAAGCACTTTGATGTTTTTACGATATTAAGCTATTTTGTGCTCTTTGATGTTTTTGTGTGAAAAGTTTTATCGAAATGCTCAAAATGGTCTAAAACGGTTTCTAATGTGATTTTAAGCACTTTGATGTTTTTATGTTAACAAGTTTTTTCGAAAATCACAGAATGGTCTAAAACGTCTCAAGATGCGATTTGAAGCTATTCTAAGCACTTTGATGTTTTTATGTTAACAAGTTTTTTCGAAAATCACAAAAGGGTCTAAAACGTCTCCAAATGCGATTTGAAGCTATTCTGTACACTTTGATGTTTTTATGTTAACAAGTTTTTTCGAAAATCACAAAATGGTCTAAAATGTCTCCAAATGCGATTTGAAGCTATTCTTAGCACTTTGGAATTTTTATGTTAACAAGTTTTTTCGAAAATCACAAAATGGTCTAAAACGTCTCCAAATGCGATTTGAAGCTATTGTGTACACTTTGATGTTTTTATCTTAACAAGTTTTTTCGAAAATCACAAAATGGTCTAAAATGTCTCCAAATGCGATTTGAAGCTATTCTTAGCACTTTGGTGTTTTTATGTTAACAAGTTTTTTCGAAAATCACAAAATTGTCTAAAACGTCTCCAAATGCGATTTGAAGTTATTCTGTGCACTTTGCTGTTTTGTGTGAAAATTTTTTGTCGAAATGCTCAAAATGGTCAAAAACGTTTTTAAATACGATATTAAGCTATTTTGTGCTCTTTGATGTTTTTGTTTGAAAAGTTTTATCGAAATGCTCAAAATGGTCTAAAACGGATTCTAATGTGATTTTAAGCACTTTGATGTTTTTATGTTAACAAGTTTTTTCGAAAATCACAGAATGGTCTAAAACGTCTCAAAATGCGATTTGAAGCTATTCTGTACACTTTGCTGTTTTGTGTGAAAAGTTTTATCGAAATGCTCAAAATGGTCTAAAACGGTTTCTAATGTGATTTTAAGCACTTTGGTGTTTTTATGTTAACAAGTTTTTTCGAAAAACACAAAATGGTCTAAAATGCGATTTGAAGCTATTCTTAGCACTTTGGTGTTTTTATGTTAACAAGTTTTTTCGAAAATCACAAAAAGGTCTAAAACGTCTCCAAATACGATTTGAAGCTAGTCTGTACACTTTTCTGTTTTGTGTGAAATTTTTTTGTCGAAATGCTCAAAATGGTCAAAAACGTTTTTAAATACGATATTAAGCTATTTTGTGCTCTTTGATGTTTTTGTGTGAAAAGTTTTATCGAAATGCTCAAAATGGTCTAAAACGGTTTCTAATGTGATTTTAAGCACTTTGATGTTTTTATGTTAACAAGTTTTTTCGAAAATCACAAAGTGGTCTAAAATGTCTCCAAATGCGATTTGAAGCTATTCTTAGCACTTTGGAATTTTTATGTTAACAAGTTTTTTCGAAAATCACAAAAGGGTCTAAAATGTCTCAAAATGCGATTTGAAGCTATTCTAAGCACTTTGGTGTTTTTATGTTAACAAGTTTTTTCGAAAATCACAAAAGGGTCTAAAATGTCTCAAAATGCGATTTGAAGCTAATCTAAGCACTTTGGTGTTTTTATGGTAACAAGTTTTTTCGAAAATCACAAAATGGTCTAAAACGTCTCCAAATGCAATTTATAGCTATTTTAAGCACTTTGGTGTTTTTGTGTAACCAAGTTTTTTCGAAAATCACAAAAGGGTCTAAAATGTCTCAAAATGCGATTTGAAGCTATTCTAAGCACTTTGGTGTTTTTATGTTAACAAGTTTTTTCGAAAATCACAAAATGGTCTAAAACGTCTCCAAATGCGATTTGAAGCTATTCTAAGCACTTTGGTGTTTTTATGTTAACAAGTTTTTTCGGAAATCACAAAAAGGTCTAAAACGTCTCCAAATACGATTTGAAGCTATTCTGTACACTTTGCTGTTTTGTGTGAAAAATTTTTGTCGAAATGCTCAAAATGGTCAAAAACGTTTTTAAATACGATATTAAGCTATTTTGTGCTCTTTAATGTTTTTGTGTGAAAAGTTTTATCGAAATGCTCAAAATGGTCTAAAACGGTTTCTAATGTGATTTTAAGCACTTTGATGTTTTTATGTTAACAAGTTTTTTCGAAAATCACAGAATGGTCTAAAACGTCTCCAAATGCGATTTGAAGTTATTCTGTGCACTTTGCTGTTTTGTTTGAAAATTTTTTGTTTTAATGCTCAAAATGGTCAAAAACGTTTTTAAATACGATATTAAGCTACTTTGTGCTCTTTGATGTTTTTGTGTGAAAAGTTTTATCGAAATTCTCAAAATGGTCTAAAACGGTTTCTAATGTGATTTGAAGCACTTTGATGTTTTTATGTTAACAAGTTTTTTCAAAAATCACAAAAGGGTCTAAAATGTCTCAAAATGTGATTTGAAGCTATTCTAAGCACTTTGGTGTTTTTATGTTAACAAGTTTTTTCGAAAATCACAAAATGGTCTAAAACGTCTCCAAATGCGATTTGAAGTTATTCTGTGCACTTTGCTGTCTTGTGTGAAATTTTTTTGTCGAAATTTTCAAAATGGTCAAAAACGTTTTTAAATACGATATTAAGCTATTTTGTGCTTTTTGATGTTTTTGTGTGAAAAGTTTTATCGAAATGCTCAAAATGGTCTAAAACGGTTTCTAATGTGATTTTAAGCACTTTGGTGTTTTTGTGTAACCAAGTTTTTTCGAAAATCACAAAATATTCTAAAATGTCTCCAAATGCGATTTGAAGCTATTTTAAGCACTTTGGTGTTTTTGTGTAACCAAGTTTTTTCGAAAATCACAAAAGGGTCTAAAATGTCTCAAAATGCGATTTGAAGCTATTCTAAGCACTTTGGTGTTTTTATGTTAACAAGTTTTTTCGAAAATCACAAAATGGTCTAAAACGTCTCCAAATGCGATTTGAAGCTATTCTAAGCACTTTGATGTTTTTATGTTAACAAGTTTTTTCGAAAATCACAAAATGGTCTAAAACGTCTCCAAATGCGATTTGAAGCTATTCTGTACACTTTGATGTTTTTATGTTAACAAGTTTTTTCGAAAAACACAACATGGTCTAAAATGTCTCAAAATGCGATTTGAAGCTATTCTAAGCTCTTTGGTGTTTTTATGTTAACAAGTTTTTTTCAAAATCACAAAATGGTCTAAAACGTCTCCAAATGCGATTTGAAGCTATTCTGTACATTTTGATGTTTTTATTTTAACAAGTTTTTTCGAAAATCACAAAATGGTCTAAAATGTCTCAAAATGCGATTTGAAGCTATTCTAAGCTCTTTGGTGTTTTTATGTTAACAAGTTTTTTCGAAAAACACAAAATGGTCTAAAATGTCTCCAAATGCGATTTGAAGCTATTCTTAGCACTTTGGTGTTTTTATGTTAACAAGTTTTTTCGAAAATCACAAAATGGTCTAAAATGTCTCAAAATGCGATTTGAAGCTATTCTAAGCACTTTTGTGTTTTTATGTTAACAAGTTTTTTTCAAAATCACAAAATGGTCTAAAACGTCTCCAAATGCGATTTGAAGCTATTCTGTACACTTTGATGTTTTTATTTTAACAAGTTTTTTCGAAAATCACAAAAGGGTGTAAAATGTCTAAAAATGCGATTTGAAGCTATTCTAAGCACTTTGGTGTTTTTATGTTAACAAGTTTTTTCAAAAATCACAAAATGGTCTAAAACGTCTCCAAATGCGATTTGAAGTTATTCTGTATACTTTGATGTTTTTATGTTAACAAGTTTTTTCGAAAATCACAAAATGGTTTAAAACTTCTCCAAATGCGATTTGAAGTTATTCTGTGCACTTTGCTGTTTTGTTTGAAAATTTTTTGTCGAAATGCTCAAAATGGTCAAAAACGTTTTTAAATACGATATTAAGCTATTTTGTGCTCTTTGATGTTTTTGTTTGAAAAGTTTTATCGAAATGCTCAAAATGGTCTAAAACGGTTTCTAATGTGATTTTTAGCACTTTGATGTTTTTATCTTAACAAGTTTTTTCGAAAATCACAGAATGGTCTAAAACGTCTCAAAATGCGATTTGAAGCTATTCTAAGCACTTTGGTGTTTTTATGTTAACAAGTTTTTTCGAAAATCACAAAAAGGTCTAAAACGTCTCCAAATACGATTTGAAGCTATTCTGTACACTTTGCTGTTTTGTGTGAAAAATTTTTGTCGAAATGCTCAAAATGTTCTAAAACGGTTTCTAATGTGATTTGAAGCACTTTGATGTTTTTATGTTAACAAGTTTTTTCGAAAATCACAAAATAGTCTAAAATGTCTCCAAATGCGATTTGAAGCTATTTTAAGCACTTTGGTGTTTTTGTGTAACCAAGTTTTTTCGAAAATCACAAAAGGGTCTAAAACGTCTCAAAATGCGATTTGAAGCTATTCTAAGCACTTTGGTGTTTTTATGTTAACAAGTTTTTTCGAAAATCACAAAAAGGTCTAAAACGTCTCCAAATACGATTTGAAGCTATTCTGTACACTTTGCTGTTTTGTGTGAAAAATTTTTGTCGAAATGCTCAAAATGGTCTAAAACGGTTTCTAATGTGATTTGAAGCACTTTGATATTTTTATCTTAAGTTTTTTCGAAAATCACAAAACAGTCTAAAATGTCTCCAAATGCGATTTGAAGCCATTCTAAGCACTTTGGTGTTTTTATGTTAAAAAGTTTTTTCGAAAATCACAACATGGTCTAAAACGTCTCCAAATGCGATTTGAAGCTATTCTAAGCACTTTGGTGTTTTTATGTTAACAAGTTTTTTCGAAAATCACAAAATGGTCTAAAACGTCTCCAAATGCGATTTGAAGCTATTGTGTACACTTTGATGTTTTTATCTTAACAAGTTTTTTCGAAAATCACAAAATGGTCTAAAATGTCTCCAAATGCGATTTGAAGCTATTCTTAGCACTTTGGTGTTTTTATGTTAACAAGTTTTTTCGAAAATCACAAAATGGTCTAAAACGTCTCCAAATGCGATTTGAAGTTATTCTGTGCACTTTGCTGTTTTGTGTGAAAATTTTTTGTCGAAATGCTCAACATGGTCTAAAACGTCTCCAAATGCGATTTGAAGCTATTCTAAGCACTTTGGTGTTTTTATGTTAACAAGTTTTTTCGAAAATCACAAAATGGTCTAAAACGTCTCCAAATGCGATTTGAAGCTATTCTAAGCACTTTGATTTTTTTATGTTAACAAGTTTTTTCGAAAATCACAAAATGGTCTAAAACGTCTCCAAATGCGATTTGAAGCTATTCTGTACACTTTGATGTTTTTATGTTAACAAGTTTTTTCGAAAAACACAAAATGGTCTAAAATGTCTCAAAATGCGATTTGAAGCTATTCTAAGCTCTTTGGTGTTTTTATGTTAACAAGTTTTTTTCAAAATCACAAAATGGTCTAAAACGTCTCCAAATGCAATTTGAAGCTATTCTGTACATTTTGATGTTTTTATTTTAACAAGTTTTTTCGAAAATCACAAAATGGTCTAAAATGTCTCAAAATGCGATTTGAAGCTATTCTAAGCTCTTTGGTGTTTTTATGTTAAGTTTTTTTCAAAATCACAAAATGGTCTAAAACGTCTCCAAATGCGATTTGAAGCTATTCTGTACACTTTGATGTTTTTATTTTAACAAGTTTTTTCGAAAATCACAAAAGGGTGTAAAATGTCTAAAAATGCGATTTGAAGCTATTCTAAGCACTTTGGTGTTTTTATGTTAACAAGTTTTTTCAAAAATCACAAAATGGTCTAAAACGTCTCCAAATGCGATTTGAAGTTATTCTGTACACTTTGATGTTTTTATGTTAACAAGTTTTTTCGAAAATCACAAAATGGTTTAAAACTTCTCCAAATGCGATTTGAAGCTATTTTAAGCACTTTGGTGTTTTTGTGTAACCAAGTTTTTTCGAAAATCACAAAAGGGTCTAAAATGTCTCAAAATGCGATTTGAAGCTATTCTAAGCACTTTGGTGTTTTTATGTTAACAAGTTTTTTCGAAAATCACAAAATGGTCTAAAACGTCTCCAAATGCGATTTGAAGCTATTGTGTACACTTTGATGTTTTTATCTTAACAAGTTTTTTCGAAAATCACAAAATGGACTAAAAGGTCTCCAAATGCGATTTGAAGCTATTCTTAGCACTTTGGTGTTTTTATGTTAACAAGTTTTTTCGAAAATCACAAAATTGTCTAAAACGTCTCCAAATGCGATTTGAAGTTATTCTGTGCACTTTGCTGTTTTGTGTGAAAATTTTTTGTCGAAATGCTCAAAATGGTCAAAAACGTTTTTAAATACGATATTAAGCTATTTTGTGCTCTTTGATGTTTTTGTGTGAAAAGTTTTATCGAAATGCTCAAAATGGTCTAAAACGGATTCTAATGTGATTTTAAGCACTTTGATGTTTTTATGTTAACAAGTTTTTTCGAAAATCACAGAATTGTCTAAAACGTCTCAAAATGCGATTTGAAGCTATTCTAAGCACTTTGGTGTTTTTATGTTAACAAGTTTTTTCGAAAATCACAAAAAGGTCTAAAACGTCTCCAAATACGATTTGAAGCTATTCTGTACACTTTGCTGTTTTGTGTGAAAAATTTTTGTCGAAATGCTCAAAATGGTCAAAAACGTTTTTAAATACGATATTAAGCTATTTTGTGCTCTTTAATGTTTTTGTGTGAAAAGTTTTATCGAAATGCTCAAAATGGTCTAAAACGGTTTCTAATGTGATTTTAAGCACTTTGATGTTTTTATGTTAACAAGTTTTTTCGAAAATCACAGAATGGTCTAAAACGTCTCAAGATGCGATTTGAAGCTATTCTAAGCACTTTGATGTTTTTATGTTAACAAGTTTTTTCTAAAATTACAAAAGGGTCTAAAACGTCTCCAAATGCGATTTGAAGCTATTCTGTACACTTTGATGTTTTTATGTTAACAAGTTTTTTCGGAAATCACAAAATGGTCTAAAATGTCTCCAAATGCGATTTGAAGCTATTCTTAGCACTTTGGAATTTTTATGTTAACAAGTTTTTTCGAAAATCACAAAATGGTCTAAAACGTCTCCAAATGCGATTTGAAGCTATTGTGTACACTTTGATGTTTTTATCTTAACAAGTTTTTTCGAAAAACACAAAATGGTCTAAAATGCGATTTGAAGCTATTCTTAGCACTTTGGTGTTTTTATGTTAACAAGTTTTTTCGAAAATCACAAAAAGGTCTAAAACGTCTCCAAATACGATTTGAAGCTAGTCTGTACACTTTTCTGTTTTGTGTGAAATTTTTTTGTCGAAATGCTCAAAATGGTCAAAAACGTTTTTAAATACGATATTAAGCTATTTTGTGCTCTTTGATGTTTTTGTGTGAAAAGTTTTATCGAAATGCTCAAAATGGTCTAAAACGGTTTCTAATGTGATTTTAAGCACTTTGATGTTTTTATGTTAACAAGTTTTTTCGAAAATCACAAAATGGTCTAAAACGTCTCCAAATACGATTTGAAGCTATTCTGTACACTTTCCTGTTTTGTGTGAAAAATTTTTGTCGAAATCCTCAAAATGGTCTAAAACGGTTTCTAATGTGATTTGAAGCACTTTGATGTTTTTATGTTAACAAGTTTTTTCGAAAATCACAAAATAGTCTAAAATGTCTCCAAATGCGATTTGAAGCTATTTTAAGCACTTTGGTGTTTTTGTGTAACCAAGTTTTTTCGAAAATCACAAAAGGGTCTAAAACGTCTCAAAATGCGATTTGAAGCTATTCTAAGCACTTTGGTGTTTTTATGTTAACAAGTTTTTTCGAAAATCACAAAAAGGTCTAAAACGTCTCCAAATACGATTTGAAGCTATTCTGTACACTTTGCTGTTTTGTGTGAAAAATTTTTGTCGAAATGCTCAAAATGGTCTAAAACGGTTTCTAATGTGATTTGAAGCACTTTGATATTTTTATCTTAAGTTTTTTCGAAAATCACAAAATAGTCTAAAATGTCTCCAAATGCGATTTGAAGCCATTCTAAGCACTTTGGTGTTTTTATGTTAACAAGTTTTTTCGAAAATCACAAAAGGGTCTAAAATGTCTCAAAATGCGATTTGAAGCTATTCTAAGCACTTTGGTGTTTTTATGTTAACAAGTTTTTTTTCGAAAATCACAAAATGGTCTAAAATGTCTCAAAATGCGATTTGAAGCTATTCTAAGCTCTTTGGTGTTTTTATGTTAACAAGTTTTTTCAAAAATCACAAAAGGGTCTAAAATGTCTCAAAATGCGATTTGAAGCTAATCTAAGCACTTTGGTGTTTTTATGGTAACAAGTTTTTTCGAAAATCACAAAATGGTCTAAAACGTCTCCAAATGCAATTTGAAGCTATTTTAAGCACTTTGGTGTTTTTGTGTAACCAAGTTTTTTCGAAAATCACAAAAGGGTCTAAAATGTCTCAAAATGCGATTTGAAGCTATTCTAAGCACTTTGGTGTTTTTATGTTAACAAGTTTTTTCGAAAATCACAAAATGGTCTAAAACGTCTCCAAATGCGATTTGAAGCTATTCTAAGCACTTTGGTGTTTTTATGTTAACAAGTTTTTTCGGAAATCACAAAAAGGTCTAAAACGTCTCCAAATAGGATTTGAAGCTATTCTGTACACTTTGCTGTTTTGTGTGAAAAATTTTTGTCGAAATGCTCAAAATGGTCAAAAACGTTTTTAAATACGATATTAAGCTATTTTGTGCTCTTTAATGTTTTTGTGTGAAAAGTTTTATCGAAATGCTCAAAATGGTCTAAAACGGTTTCTAATGTGATTTTAAGCACTTTGATGTTTTTATGTTAACAAGTTTTTTCGAAAATCACAGAATGGTCTAAAACGTCTCCAAATGCGATTTGAAGTTATTCTGTGCACTTTGCTGTTTTGTTTGAAATTTTTTTGTCTAAATGCTCAAAATGGTCAAAAACGTTTTTAAATACGATATTAAGCTATTTTGTGCTCTTTGATGTTTTTGTGTGAAAAGTTTTATCGAAATTCTCAAAATGGTCTAAAACGGTTTCTAATGTGATTTGAAGCACTTTGATGTTTTTATGTTAACAAGTTTTTTCAAAAATCACAAAAGGGTCTAAAATGTCTCAAAATGCGATTTTAAGCTATTCTAAGCACTTTGGTGTTTTTATGTTAACAAGTTTTTTCGAAAATCACAAAATGGTCTAAAACGTCTCCAAATGCGATTTGAAGTTATTCTGTGCACTTTGCTGTTTTGTGTGAAATTTTTTTGTCGAAATGCTCAAAATGGTCAAAAACGTTTTTAAATACGATATTAAGCTATTTTGTGCTCTTTGATGTTTTTGTGTGAAAAGTTTTATCGAAATGCTCAAAATGGTCTAAAACGGTTTCTAATGTGATTTTAAGCACTTTGGTGTTTTTGTGTAACCAAGTTTTTTCGAAAATCACAAAATATTCTAAAATGTCTCTAAATGCGATTTGAAGCTATTTTAAGCACTTTGGTGTTTTTGTGTAACCAAGTTTTTTCGAAAATCACAAAAGGGTCTAAAATGTCTCAAAATGCGATTTGAAGCTATTCTAAGCACTTTGGTGTTTTTATGTTAACAAGTTTTTTCGAAAATCACAAAATGGTCTAAAACGTCTCCAAATGCGATTTGAAGCTATTCTAAGCACTTTGATGTTTTTATGTTAACAAGTTTTTTCGAAAATCACAAAATGGTCTAAAACGTCTCCAAATGCGATTTGAAGCTATTCTGTACACTTTGATGTTTTTATGTTAACAAGTTTTTTCGAAAAACACAAAATGGTCTAAAATGTCTCAAAATGCGATTTGAAGCTATTCTAAGCTCCTTGGTGTTTTTATGTTAACAAGTTTTTTTCAAAATCACAAAATGGTCTAAAACGTCTCCAAATGCGATTTGAAGCTATTCTGTACATTTTGATGTTTTTATTTTAACAAGTTTTTTCGAAAATCACAAAATGGTCTAAAATGTCTCAAAATGCGATTTGAAGCTATTCTAAGCTCTTTGGTGTTTTTATGTTAAGTTTTTTTCAAAATCACAAAATGGTCTAAAACGTCTCCAAATGCGATTTGAAGCTATTCTGTACACTTTGATGTTTTTATTTTAACAAGTTTTTTCGAAAATCACAAAAGGGTGTAAAATGTCTAAAAATGCGATTTGAAGCTATTCTAAGCACTTTGGTGTTTTTATGTTAACAAGTTTTTTCAAAAATCACAAAATGGTCTAAAACGTCTCCAAATGCGATTTGAAGTTATTCTGTACACTTTGATGTTTTTATGTTAACAAGTTTTTTCGAAAATCACAAAATGGTTTAAAACTTCTCCAAATGCGATTTGAAGCTATTTTAAGCACTTTGGTGTTTTTGTGTAACCAAGTTTTTTCGAAAATCACAAAAGGGTCTAAAATGTCTCAAAATGCGATTTGAAGCTATTCTAAGCACTTTGGTGTTTTTATGTTAACAAGTTTTTTCGAAAATCACAAAATGGTCTAAAACGTCTCCAAATGCGATTTGAAGCTATTGTGTACACTTTGATGTTTTTATCTTAACAAGTTTTTTCGAAAATCACAAAATGGACTAAAAGGTCTCCAAATGCGATTTGAAGCTATTCTTAGCACTTTGGTGTTTTTATGTTAACAAGTTTTTTCGAAAATCACAAAATTGTCTAAAACGTCTCCAAATGCGATTTGAAGTTATTCTGTGCACTTTGCTGTTTTGTGTGAAAATTTTTTGTCGAAATACTCAAAATGGTCAAAAACGTTTTTAAATACGATATTAAGCTATTTTGTGCTCTTTAATGTTTTTGTTTGAAAAGTTTTATCGAAATGCTCAAAATGGTCTAAAACGGATTCTAATGTGATTTTAAGCACTTTGATGTTTTTATGTTAACAAGTTTTTTCGAAAATCACAGAATTGTCTAAAACGTCTCAAAATGCGATTTGAAGCTATTCTAAGCACTTTGGTGTTTTTATGTTAACAAGTTTTTTCGAAAATCAAAAAATGGTCTAAAACGTCTCCAAATACGATTTGAAGCTATTCTGTACACTTTCCTGTTTTGTGTGAAAAATTTTTGTCGAAATCCTCAAAATGGTCTAAAACGGTTTCTAATGTGATTTGAAGCACTTTGATGTTTTTATGTTAACAAGTTTTTTCGAAAATCACAAAATAGTCTAAAATGTCTCCAAATGCGATTTGAAGCTATTTTAAGCACTTTGGTGTTTTTGTGTAACCAAGTTTTTTCGAAAATCACAAAAGGGTCTAAAACGTCTCAAAATGCGATTTGAAGCTATTCTAAGCACTTTGGTGTTTTTATGTTAACAAGTTTTTTCGAAAATCACAAAAAGGTCTAAAACGTCTCCAAATACGATTTGAAGCTATTCTGTACACTTTGCTGTTTTGTGTGAAAAATTTTTGTCGAAATGCTCAAAATGGTCTAAAACGGTTTCTAATGTGATTTGAAGCACTTTGATATTTTTATCTTAAGTTTTTTCGAAAATCACAAAATAGTCTAAAATGTCTCCAAATGCGATTTGAAGCCATTCTAAGCACTTTGGTGTTTTTATGTTAACAAGTTTTTTCGAAAATCACAAAAGGGTCTAAAATGTCTCAAAATGCGATTTGAAGCTATTCTAAGCACTTTGGTGTTTTTATGTTAACAAGTTTTTTCGAAAATCACAAAATGGTCTAAAACGTCTCCAAATGCGATTTGAAGCTATTGTGTACACTTTGATGTTTTTATCTTAACAAGTTTTTTCGAAAATCACAAAATGGTCTAAAATGTCTCCAAATGCGATTTGAAGCTATTCTGTGCACTTTGCTGTTTTGTGTGAAAATTTTTTGTCGAAATGCTCAAAATGGTCAAAAACGTTTTTAAATACGATATTAAGCTATTTTGTGCTCTTTGATGTTTTTGTTTGAAAAGTTTTATCGAAATGCTCAGAATGGTCTAAAACGGATTCTAATGTGATTTTAAGCACTTTGATGTTTTTATGTTAACAAGTTTTTTCGAAAATCACAGAATGGTCTAAAACGTCTCAAAATGCGATTTGAAGCTATTCTAAGCACTTTGGTGTTTTTATGTTAACAAGTTTTTTCGAAAATCAAAAAATGGTCTAAAACGTCTCCAAATGCGATTTGAAGCTATTCTAAGCACTTTGGTGTTTTTATGTTAACAAATTTTTTCGAAAATCACAAAAAGGTCTAAAACGTCTCCAAATACGATTTGAAGCTATTCTGTACACTTTGCTGTTTTGTGTGAAAAATTTTTGTCGAAATTCTCAAAATGGTCTAAAACGGTTTCTAATGTGATTTGAAGCACTTTGATGTTTTTATGTTAACAAGTTTTTTCGAAAATCTCAAAAAGGTCTAAAACGTCTGCAAATACGATTTGAAGCTATTCTGTACACTTTGCTGTTTTGTGTGAAAATTTTTTGTCGAAATGCTCAAAATGGTCTAAAACGGTTTCTAATGTGATTTGAAGCACTTTGATGTTTTTATGTTAACAAGTTTTTTCGAAAATCACAGAATGGTCTAAAACGTCTCAAAATGCGATTTGAAGCTATTCTAAGCACTTTGGTGTTTTTATGTTAACAAGTTTTTTCGAAAATCACAAAAAGGTCTAAAACGTCTCCAAATACGATTTGAAGCTATTCTGTACACTTTGCTGTTTTGTGTGAAAAATTTTTGTCGAAATGCTCAAAATGGTCTAAAACGGTTTCTAATGTGATTTGAAGCACTTTGATATTTTTATCTTAAGTTTTTTCGAAAATCACAAAACAGTCTAAAATGTCTCCAAATGCGATTTGAAGCCATTCTAAGCACTTTGGTGTTTTTATGTTAAAAAGTTTTTTCGAAAATCACAACATGGTCTAAAACGTCTCCAAATGCGATTTGAAGCTATTCTAAGCACTTTGGTGTTTTTATGTTAACAAGTTTTTTCGAAAATCACAAAATGGTCTAAAACGTCTCCAAATGCGATTTGAAGTTATTCTGTGCACTTTGCTGTTTTGTTTGAAAATTTTTTGTCGAAATGCTCAAAATGGTCAAAAACGTTTTTAAATACGATATTAAGCTATTTTGTGCTCTTTGATGTTTTTGTGTGAAAAGTTTTATCGAAAAGCTCAAAATGGTCTAAAACGGTTTCTAATGTGATTTTAAGCACTTTGATGTTTTTATCTTAACAAGTTTTTTCGAAAATCACAGAATGGTCTAAAACGTCTCAAAATGCGATTTGAAGCTATTCTAAGCACTTTGGTGTTTTTATGTTAACAAGTTTTTTCGAAAATCACAGAATGGTCTAAAACGTCTCCAAATGCGATTTGAAGTTATTCTGTGCACTTTGCTGTTTTGTTTGAAAATTTTTTGTCTAAATGCTCAAAATGGTCAAAAACGTTTTTAAATACGATATTAAGCTATTTTGTGCTCTTTGATGTTTTTGTGTGAAAAGTTTTATCGAAATTCTCAAAATGGTCTAAAATGGTTTCTAATGTGATTTGAAGCACTTTGATGTTTTTATGTTAACAAGTTTTTTCAAAAATCACAAAAGGGTCTAAAATGTCTCAAAATGCGATTTGAAGCTATTCTAAGCACTTTGGTGTTTTTATGTTAACAAGTTTTTTCGAAAATCACAAAATGGTCTAAAACGTCTCCAAATGCGATATGAAGCTATTCTAAGCACTTTGGTGTTTTTATGTTAACAAGTTTTTTCGAAAATAACAAAATGGTCTAAAACGTCTCCAAATGCGATTTGAAGCTATTCTAAGCACTTTGATGTTTTTATGTTAACAAGTTTTTTCGAAAATCACAAAATGGTCTAAAACGTCTCCAAATGCGATTTGAAGCTATTCTGTACACTTTGATGTTTTTATGTTAACAAGTTTTTTTCAAAATCACAAAATGGTCTAAAACGTCTCCAAATGCGATTTGAAGCTATTCTGTACATTTTGATGTTTTTATTTTAACAAGTTTTTTCGAAAATCACAAAATGGTCTAAAATGTCTCAAAATGCGATTTGAAGCTATTCTAAGCTCTTTGGTGTTTTTATGTTAAGTTTTTTTCAAAATCACAAAATGGTCTAAAACGTCTCCAAATGCGATTTGAAGTTATTCTGTACACTTTGATGTTTTTATGTTAACAAGTTTTTTCGAAAATCACAAAATGGTTTAAAACTTCTCCAAATGCGATTTGAAGCTATTTTAAGCACTTTGGTGTTTTTGTGTAACCAAGTTTTTTCGAAAATCACAAAAGGGTCTAAAATGTCTCAAAATGCGATTTGAAGCTATTCTAAGCACTTTGGTGTTTTTATGTTAACAAGTTTTTTCGAAAATCACAAAATGGTCTAAAACGTCTCCAAATGCGATTTGAAGCTATTGTGTACATTTTGATGTTTTTATCTTAACAAGTTTTTTCGAAAATCACAAAATGGTCAAAAATGTCTCCAAATGCGATTTGAAGCTATTCTTAGCACTTTGGTGTTTTTATGTTAACAAGTTTTTTCGAAAATCACAAAATTGTCTAAAATGTCTCCAAATGCGATTTGAAGTTATTCTGTGCACTTTGCTGTTTTGTGTGAAAATTTTTTGTCGAAATGCTCAAAATGGTCAAAAACGTTTTTAAATACGATATTAAGCTATTTTGTGCTCTTTGATGTTTTTGTTTGAAAAGTTTTATCGAAATGCTCAAAATGGTCTAAAACGGATTCTAATGTGATTTTAAGCACTTTGATGTTTTTATGTTAACAAGTTTTTTCGAAAATCACAGAATTGTCTAAAACGTCTCAAAATGCGATTTGAAGCTATTCTAAGCACTTTGGTGTTTTTATGTTAACAAGTTTTTTCGAAAATCAAAAAATGGTCTAAAACGTCTCCAAATACGATTTGAAGCTATTCTGTACACTTTGCTGTTTTGTGTGAAAAATTTTTGTCGAAATGCTCAAAATGGTCTAAAACGGTTTCTAATGTGATTTGAAGCACTTTGATGTTTTTATGTTAACAAGTTTTTTCGAAAATCACAAAATAGTCTAAAATGTCTCCAAATGCGATTTGAAGCTATTTTAAGCACTTTGGTGTTTTTGTGTAACCAAGTTTTTTCGAAAATCACAAAAGGGTCTAAAACGTCTCAAAATGCGATTTGAAGCTATTCTAAGCACTTTGGTGTTTTTATGTTAACAAGTTTTTTCGAAAATCACAAAAAGGTCTAAAACGTCTCCAAATACGATTTGAAGCTATTCTGTACACTTTGCTGTTTTGTGTGAAAAATTTTTGTCGAAATGCTCAAAATGGTCTAAAACGGTTTCTAATGTGATTTGAAGCACTTTGATATTTTTATCTTAGGTTTTTTCGAAAATCACAAAATAGTCTAAAATGTCTCCAAATGCGATTTGAAGCCATTCTAAGCACTTTGGTGTTTTTATGTTAACAAGTTTTTTCGAAAATCACAAAAGGGTCTAAAATGTCTCAAAATGCGATTTGAAGCTATTCTAAGCTCTTTGGTGTTTTTATGTTAACAAGTTTTTTTCAAAATCACAAAATGGTCTAAAACGTCTCCAAATGTGATTTGAAGCTATTCTGTACATTTTGATGTTTTTATTTTAACAAGTTTTTTCGAAAATCACAAAATGGTCTAAAATGTCTCAAAATGCGATTTGAAGCTATTCTAAGCTCTTTGGTGTTTTTATGTTAAGTTTTTTTCAAAATCACAAAATGGTCTAAAACGTCTCCAAATGCGATTTGAAGCTATTCTGTACACTTTGATGTTTTTATTTTAACAAGTTTTTTCGAAAATCACAAAAGGGTGTAAAATGTCTAAAAATGCGATTTGAAGCTATTCTAAGCACTTTGGTGTTTTTATGTTAACAAGTTTTTTCAAAAATCACAAAATGGTCTAAAACGTCTCCAAATGCGATTTGAAGTTATTCTGTACACTTTGATGTTTTTATGTTAACAAGTTTTTTCGAAAATCACAAAATGGTTTAAAACTTCTCCAAATGCGATTTGAAGCTATTTTAAGCACTTTGGTGTTTTTGTGTAACCAAGTTTTTTCGAAAATCACAAAAGGGTCTAAAATGTCTCAAAATGCGATTTGAAGCTATTCTAAGCACTTTGGTGTTTTTATGTTAACAAGTTTTTTCGAAAATCACAAAATGGTCTAAAACGTCTCCAAATGCGATTTGAAGCTATTGTGTACACTTTGATGTTTTTATCTTAACAAGTTTTTTCGAAAATCACAAAATGGTCTAAAATGTCTCCAAATGCGATTTGAAACTATTCTTAGCACTTTGGTGTTTTTATGTTAACAAGTTTTTTCGAAAATCACAAAAGGGTCTAAAACGTCTCAAAATGCGATTTGAAGCTATTCTAAGCACTTTGGTGTTTTTATGTTAACAAGTTTTTTCGAAAATCACAAAAAGGTCAAATACGATTTGAAGCTATTCTGTACACTTTGCTGTTTTGTGTGAACAATTTTTGTCGAAATGCTCAAAATGGTCAAAAACGTTTTTAAATACGATATTAAGCTATTTTGTGCTCTTTAATGTTTTTGTGTGAAAAGTTTTATCGAAATGCTCAAAATGGTCTAAAACGGTTTCTAATGTGATTTTAAGCACTTTGATGTTTTTATGTTAACAAGTTTTTTCGAAAATCACAGAATGGTCTAAAACGTCTCAAGATGCGATTTGAAGCTATTCTAAGCACTTTGATGTTTTTATGTTAACAAGTTTTTTCGAAAATCACAAAAGGGTCTAAAACGTCTCCAAATGCGATTTGAAGCTATTCTGTACACTTTGATGTTTTTATATTAACAAGTTTTTTCGAAAATCACAAAATGGTCTAAAATGTCTCCAAATGCGATTTGAAGCTATTCTTAGCACTTTGGAATTTTTATGTTAACAAGTTTTTTCGAAAATCACAAAATGGTCTAAAACGTCTCCAAATGCGATTTGAAGCTATTGTGTACACTTTGATGTTTTTATCTTAATAAGTTTTTTCGAAAATCACAAAATGGTCTAAAATGTCTCCAAATGCGATTTGAAGCTATTCTTAGCACTTTGGTGTTTTTATGTTAACAAGTTTTTTCGAAAAACACAAAATTGTCTAAAACGTCTCCAAATGCGATTTGAAGTTATTCTGTGCACTTTGCTGTTTTGTGTGAAAATTTTTTGTCGAAATGCTCAAAATGGTCAAAAACGTTTTTAAATACGATATTAAGCTATTTTGTGCTCTTTGATGTTTTTGTGTGAAAAGTTTTATCGAAATGCTCAAAATGGTCTAAAACGGTTTCTAATGTGATTTTAAGCACTTTGATGTTTTTACGATATTAAGCTATTTTGTGCTCTTTGATGTTTTTGTGTGAAAATTTTTTGTCGAAATGCTCAAAATGGTCAAAAACGTTTTTAAATACGATATTAAGCTATTTTGTGCTCTTTGATGTTTTTGTTTGAAAATTTTTATCGAAATGCTCAAAATGGTCTAAAACGGATTCTAATGTGATTTTAAGCACTTTGATGTTTTTATGTTAACAAGTTTTTTCGAAAATCACAGAATGGTCTAAAACGTCTCAAAATGCGATTTGAAGCTATTCTAAGCACTTTGGTGTTTTTATGTTAACAAGTTTTTTCGAAAATCAAAAAAATGGTCTAAAACGTCTCCAAATGCGATTTGAAGCTATTCTAAGCACTTTGGTGTTTTTATGTTAACTAGTTTTTTCGAAAATCACAAAATGGTCTAAAACGTCTCCAAATGCGATTTGAAGTTATTCTGTGCACTTTGCTGTTTTGTTTGAAACAAGTTTTTTGTCGAAATGCTCAAAATGGTCAAAAACGTTTTTAAATACGATATTAAGCTATTTTGTGCTCTTTGATGTTTTTGTGTGAAAAGTTTTATCGAAATGCTCAAAATGGTCTAAAACGGTTTCTAATGTGATTTTAAGCACTTTGATGTTTTTATGTTAACAAGTTTTTTCGAAAATCACAGAACGGTCTAAAACGTCTCAAAATGCGATTTGAAGCTATTCTAAGCACTTTGGTGTTTTTATGGTAACAAGTTTTTTCGAAAATCAAAAAATGGTCTAAAACGTCTCCAAATGCGATTTGAAGCTATTCTAAGCACTTTGGTGTTTTTATGTTAACAAGTTTTTTCGAAAATCACAAAAAGGTCTAAAACGTCTCCAAATACGATTTGAAGCTATTCTGTACACTTTGCTGTTTTGTGTGAAAAATTTTTGTCGAAATGCTCAAAATGGTCAAAAACGTTTTTAAATACGATATTAAGCTATTTTGTGCTTTTTAATGTTTTTGTGTGAAAAGTTTTATCGAAATGCTCAAAATGGTCTAAAACGGTTTCTAATGTGATTTTAAGCACTTTGATGTTTTTATGTTAACAAGTTTTTTCGAAAATCACAGAATGGTCTAAAATGCGATTTGAAGCTATTCTTAGCACTTTGGTGTTTTTATGTTAACAAGTTTTTTCGAAAATCACAAAAAGGTCTAAAACGTCTCCAAATACGATTTGAAGCTACTTTTCTGTTTTGTGTGAAATTTTTTTGTCGAAATGCTCAAAATGGTCAAAAACGTTTTTAAATACGATATTAAGCTATTTTGTGCTCTTTGATGTTTTTGTGTGAAAAGTTTTATCGAAATGCTCAAAATGGTCTAAAACGGTTTCTAATGTGATTTTAAGCACTTTGATGTTTTTATGTTAACAAGTTTTTTCGAAAATCACAAAGTGGTCTAAAATGTCTCCAAATGCGATTTGAAGCTATTCTTAGCACTTTGGAATTTTTATGTTAACAAGTTTTTTCGAAAATCACAAAAGGGTCTAAAATGTCTCAAAATGCGATTTGAAGCTATTCTAAGCACTTTGGTGTTTTTATGTTAACAAGTTTTTTCGAAAATCACAAAATGGTCTAAAATGTCTCAAAAGGCGATATGAAGCTATTCTAAGCTCTTTGGTGTTTTTATGTTAACAAGTTTTTTCAAAAATCACAAAAGGGTCTAAAATGTCTCAAAATGCGATTTGAAGCTAATCTAAGCATTTTGGTGTTTTTATGGTAACAAGTTTTTTCGAAAATCACAAAATGGTCTAAAACGTCTCCAAATGCAATTTGAAGCTATTTTAAGCACTTTGGTGTTTTTGTGTAACCAAGTTTTTTCGAAAATCACAAAAGGGTCTAAAATGTCTCAAAATGCGATTTGAAGCTATTCTAAGCACTTTGGTGTTTTTATGTTAACAAGTTTTTTCGAAAATCACAAAATGGTCTAAAACGTCTCCAAATGCGATTTGAAGCTATTCTAAGCATTTTGGTGTTTTTATGTTAACAAGTTTTTTCGGAAATCACAAAAAGGTCTAAAACGTCTCCAAATACGATTTGAAGCTATTCTGTACACTTTGCTGTTTTGTGTGAAAAATTTTTGTCGAAATGCTCAAAATGGTCAAAAACGTTTTTAAATACGATATTAAGCTATTTTGTGCTCTTTAATGTTTTTGTGTGAAAAGTTTTATCGAAATGCTCAAAATGGTCTAAAACGGTTTCTAATGTGATTTTAAGCACTTTGATGTTTTTATGTTAACAAGTTTTTTCGAAAATCACAGAATGGTCTAAAACGTCTCCAAATGCGATTTGAAGTTATTCTGTGCACTTTGCTGTTTTGTTTGAAAATTTTTTGTCTAAATGCTCTAAATGGTCAAAAACGTTTTTAAATACGATATTAAGCTATTTTGTGCTCTTTGATGTTTTTGTGTGAAAAGTTTTATCGAAATGCTCAAAATGGTCTAAAACGGTTTCTAATGTGATTTGAAGCACTTTGATGTTTTTATGTTAACAAGTTTTTTCAAAAATCACAAAAGGGTCTAAAATGTCTCAAAATGCGATTTGAAGCTATTCTAAGCACTTTGGTGTTTTTATGTTAACAAGTTTTTTCGAAAATCACAAAATGGTCTAAAACGTCTCCAAATGCGATTTGAAGTTATTCTGTGCACTTTGCTGTTTTGTGTGAAATTTTTTTGTCGAAATGCTCAAAATGGTCAAAAACGTTTTTAAATACGATATTAAGCTATTTTGTGCTCTTTGATGTTTTTGTGTGAAAAGTTTTATCGAAATGCTCAAAATGGTCTAAAACGGTTTCTAATGTGATTTTAAGCACTTTGGTGTTTTTGTGTAACCAAGTTTTATCGAAAATCACAAAATATTCTAAAATGTTTCCAAATGCGATTTGAAGCTATTTTAAGCACTTTGGTGTTTTTGTGTAACCAAGTTTTTTCGAAAATCACAAAAGGGTCTAAAATGTCTCAAAATGCGATTTGAAGCTATTCTAAGCACTTTGGTGTTTTTATGTTAACAAGTTTTTTCGAAAATCACAAAATGGTCTAAAACGTCTCCAAATGCGATTTGAAGCTATTCTAAGCACTTTGATGTTTTTATGTTAACAAGTTTTTTCGAAAATCACAAAATGGTCTAAAACGTCTCCAAATGCGATTTGAAGCTATTCTGTACACTTTGATGTTTTTATGTTAACAAGTTTTTTCGAAAAACACAAAATGGTCTAAAATGTCTCAAAATGCGATTTGAAGCTATTCTAAGCTCTTTGGTGTTTTTATGTTAACAAGTTTTTTTCAAAATCACAAAATGGTCTAAAACGTCTCCAAATGCGATTTGAAGCTATTCTGTACATTTTGATGTTTTTATTTTAACAAGTTTTTTCGAAAATCACAAAATGGTCTAAAATGTCTCAAAATGCGATTTGAAGCTATTCTAAGCTCTTTGGTGTTTTTATGTTAAGTTTTTTTCAAAATCACAAAATGGTCTAAAACGTCTCCAAATGCGATTTGAAGCTATTCTGTACACTTTGATGTTTTTATTTTAACAAGTTTTTTCGAAAATCACAAAAGGGTGTAAAATGTCTAAAAATGCGATTTGAAGCTATTCTAAGCACTTTGGTGTTTTTATGTTAATAAGTTTTTTCAAAAATCACAAAATGGTCTAAAACGTCTCCAAATGCGATTTGAAGTTATTCTGTACACTTTGATGTTTTTATGTTAACAAGTTTTTTCGAAAATCACAAAATGGTTTAAAACTTCTCCAAATGCGATTTGAAGCTATTTTAAGCACTTTGGTGTTTTTATGTTAACAAGTTTTTTCGAAAATCACAAAATGGTCTAAAATGTCTCAAAATGCGATTTGAAGCTATTCTAAGCTCTTTGGTGTTTTTATGTTAACAAGTTTTTTCGAAAATCACAAAAGGGTCTAAAATGTCTCAAAATGCGATTTGAAGCTAATCTAAGCACTTTGGTGTTTTTATGGTAACAAGTTTTTTCGAAAATCACAAAATGGTCTAAAACGTCTCCAAATGCAATTTGAAGCTATTTTAAGCACTTTGGTGTTTTTGTGTAACCAAGTTTTTTCGAAAATCACAAAAGGGTCTAAAATGTCTCAAAATGCGATTTGAAGCTATTCTAAGCACTTTGGTGTTTTTATGTTAACAAGTTTTTTCGAAAATCACAAAATGGTCTAAAACGTCTCCAAATGCGATTTGAAGCTATTCTAAGCACTTTGGTGTTTTTATGTTAACAAGTTTTTTCGGAAATCACAAAAAGGTCTAAAACGTCTCCAAATACGATTTGAAGCTATTCTGTACACTTTGCTGTTTTGTGTGAAAAATTTTTGTCGAAATGCTCAAAATGGTCAAAAACGTTTTTAAATACGATATTAAGCTATTTTGTGCTCTTTAATGTTTTTGTGTAAAAAGTTTTATCGAAATGCTCAAAATGGTCTAAAACGGTTTCTAATGTGATTTTAAGCACTTTGATGTTTTTATGTTAACAAGTTTTTTCGAAAATCACAGAATGGTCTAAAACGTCTCCAAATGCGATTTGAAGTTATTCTGTGCACTTTGCTGTTTTGTTTGAAAATTTTTTGTCTAAATGCTCAAAATGGTCAAAAACGTTTTTAAATACGATATTAAGCTATTTTGTGCTCTTTGATGTTTTTGTGTGAAAAGTTTTATCGAAATGCTCAAAATGGTCTAAAACGGTTTCTAATGTGATTTGAAGCACTTTGATGTTTTTATGTTAACAAGTTTTTTCGAAAATCACAGAATGGTCTAAAACGTCTCAAAATGCGATTTGAAGCTATTCTAAGCACTTTGGTGTTTTTATGGTAACAAGTTTTTTTGAAAATCAAAAAATGGTCTAAAACGTCTCCAAATGCGATTTGAAGCTATTCTAAGCACTTTGGTGTTTTTATGTTAACAAGTTTTTTTGAAAATCACAAAAAGGTCTAAAACGTCTCCAAATACGATTTGAAGCTATTCTGTACACTTTGCTGTTTTGTGTGAAAATTTTTTGTCGAAATGCTCAAAATGGTCTAAAACGGTTTCTAATGTGATTTTAAGCACTTTGATGTTTTTATGTTAACAAGTTTTTTCGAAAATCACAAAGTGGTCTAAAATGTCTCCAAATGCGATTTGAAGCTATTCTTAGCACTTTGGTGTTTTTATGTTAACAAGTTTTTTCGAAAATCACAAAAAGGTCTAAAACGTCTCCAAATGCGATTTGAAGTTATTCTGTGCACTTTGCTGTTTTGTGTGAAAATTTTTTTTTCGAAATGCTCAAAATGGTCAAAAACGTTTTTAAATACGATATTAAGCTATTTTGTGCTCTTTGATGTTTTTGTGTGAAAAGTTTTATCGAAATGCTCAAAATGGTCTAAAACGGTTTCTAATGTGATTTTAAGCACTTTGATGTTTTTACGATATTAAGCTATTTTGTGCTCTTTGATGTTTTTGTGTGAAAAGTTTTATCGAAATGCTCAAAATGGTCTAAAACGGTTTCTAATGTGATTTTAAGCACTTTGGTGTTTTTATGTTAACAAGTTTTTTCGAAAAACACAAAATGGTCTAAAATGCGATTTGAAGCTATTCTTAGCACTTTGGTGTTTTTATGTTAACAAGTTTTTTCGAAAATCACAAAAAGGTCTAAAACGTCTCCAAATACGATTTGAAGCTACTTTTCTGTTTTGTGTGAAATTTTTTTGTCGAAATGCTCAAAATGGTCAAAAACGTTTTTAAATACGATATTAAGCTATTTTGTGCTCTTTGATGTTTTTGTGTGAAAAGTTTTATCGAAATGCTCAAAATGGTCTAAAACGGTTTCTAATGTGATTTTAAGCACTTTGATGTTTTTATGTTAACAAGTTTTTTCGAAAATCACAAAGTGGTCTAAAATGTCTCCAAATGCGATTTGAAGCTATTCTTAGCACTTTGGAATTTTTATGTTAACAAGTTTTTTCGAAAATCACAAAAGGGTCTAAAATGTCTCAAAATGCGATTTGAAGCTATTCTAAGCACTTTGGTGTTTTTATGTTAACAAGTTTTTTCGAAAATCACAAAATGGTCTAAAATGTCTCAAAATGCGATTTGAAGCTATTCTAAGCTCTTTGGTGTTTTTTTGGTAACAAGTTTTTTCGAAAATCACAAAATGGTCTAAAACGTCTCCAAATGCAATTTGAAGCTATTTTAAGCACTTTGGTGTTTTTGTGTAACCAAGTTTTTTCGAAAATCACAAAAGGGTCTAAAATGTCTCAAAATGCGATTTGAAGCTATTCTAAGCACTTTGGTGTTTTTATGTTAACAAGTTTTTTCGGAAATCACAAAAAGGTCTAAAACGTCTCCAAATACGATTTGAAGCTATTCTGTACACTTTGCTGTTTTGTGTGAAAAATTTTTGTCGAAATGCTCAAAATGGTCAAAAACGTTTTTAAATACGATATTAAGCTATTTTGTGCTCTTTAATGTTTTTGTGTGAAAAGTTTTATCGAAATGCTCAAAATGGTCTAAAACGGTTTCTAATGTGATTTTAAGCACTTTGATGTTTTTATGTTAACAAGTTTTTTCGAAAATCACAGAATGGTCTAAAACGTCTCCAAATGCGATTTGAAGTTATTCTGTGCACTTTGCTGTTTTGTTTGAAAATTTTTTGTCTAAATGCTCAAAATGGTCAAAAACGTTTTTAAATACGATATTAAGCTATTTTGTGCTCTTTGATGTTTTTGTGTGAAAAGTTTTATCGAAATGCTCAAAATGGTCTAAAACGGTTTCTAATGTGATTTGAAGCACTTTGATGTTTTTATGTTAACAAGTTTTTTCAAAAATCACAAAAGGGTCTAAAATGTCTCAAAATGCGATTTGAAGCTATTCTAAGCACTTTGGTGTTTTTATGTTAACAAGTTTTTTCGAAAATCACAAAATGGTCTAAAACGTCTCCAAATGCGATTTGAAGTTATTCTGTGCACTTTGCTGTTTTGTGTGAAATTTTTTTGTCGAAATGCTCAAAATGGTCAAAAACGTTTTTAAATACGATATTAAGCTATTTTGTGCTCTTTGATGTTTTTGTGTGAAAAGTTTTATCGAAATGCTCAAAATGGTCTAAAACGGTTTCTAATGTGATTTTAAGCACTTTGGTGTTTTTGTGTAACCAAGTTTTTTCGAAAATCACAAAATATTCTAAAATGTCTCCAAATGCGATTTGAAGCTATTTTAAGCACTTTGGTGTTTTTGTGTAACCAAGTTTTTTCGAAAATCACAAAATGGTCTAAAACGTCTCCAAATGCGATTTGAAGCTATTCTAAGCACTTTGATGTTTTTATGTTAACAAGTTTTTTCGAAAATCACAAAATGGTCTAAAACGTCTCCAAATGCGATTTGAAGCTATTCTGTACACTTTGATGTTTTTATGTTAACAAGTTTTTTCGAAAAACACAAAATGGTCTAAAATGTCTCAAAATGCGATTTGAAGCTATTCTAAGCTCTTTGGTGTTTTTATGTTAACAAGTTTTTTTCAAAATCACAAAATGGTCTAAAACGTCTCCAAATGCGATTTGAAGCTATTCTGTACATTTTGATGTTTTTATTTTAACAAGTTTTTTCGAAAATCACAAAATGGTCTAAAATGTCTCAAAATGCGATTTGAAGCTATTCTAAGCTCTTTGGTGTTTTTATGTTAAGTTTTTTTCAAAATCACAAAATGGTCTAAAACGTCTCCAAATGCGATTTGAAGCTATTCTGTACACTTTGATGTTTTTATTTTAACAAGTTTTTTCGAAAATCACAAAAGGGTGTAAAATGTCTCAAAATGCGATTTGAAGCTATTCTAAGCACTTTGGTGTTTTTATGTTAACAAGTTTTTTCAAAAATCACAAAATGGTCTAAAACGTCTCCAAATGGGATTTGAAGTTATTCTGTCCACTTTGATGTTTTTATGTTAACAAGTTTTTTCGAAAATCACAAAATAGTCTAAAATGTCTCCAAATGCGATTTGAAGCTATTTTAAGCACTTTGGTGTTTTTGTGTAACCAAGTTTTTTCGAAAATCACAAAAGGGTCTAAAACGTCTCAAAATGCGATTTGAAGCTATTCTAAGCACTTTGGTGTTTTTATGTTAACAAGTTTTTTCGAAAATCACAAAAAGGTCTAAAACGTCTCCAAATACGATTTGAAGCTATTCTGTACACTTTGCTGTTTTGTGTGAAAAATTTTTGTCGAAATGCTCAAAAAAACGCTTTAAAACGTTTTTAAATACGATATTAAGCTATTTTGTGCTCTTTAATGTTTTTGTGTGAAAAGTTTTATCGAAATGCTCAAAATGGTCTAAAACGGTTTCTAATGTGATTTTAAGCACTTTGATGTTTTTATGTTAACAAGTTTTTTTTTAAATCACAGAATGGTCTAAAACGTCTCCAAATGCGATTTGAAGTTATTCTGTGCACTTTGCTGTTTTGTTTGAAAATGTTTTGTCTAAATGCTCAAAATGGTCAAAAACGTTTTTAAATACGATATTAAGCTATTTTGTGCTCTTTGATGTTTTTGTGTGAAAAGTTTTATCAAAATTCTCAAAATGGTCTAAAACGGTTTCTAATGTGATTTGAAGCACTTTGATGTTTTTATGTTAACAAGTTTTTTCAAAAATCACAAAAGGGTCTAAAATGTCTCAAAATGCGATTTGAAGCTATTCTAAGCACTTTGGTGTTTTTATGTTAACAAGTTTTTTCGAAAATCACAAAATGGTCTAAAACGTCTCCAAATGCGATTTGAAGTTATTCTGTGCACTTTGCTGTTTTGTGTGAAATTTTTTTGTCGAAATGCTCAAAATGGTCAAAAACGTTTTTAAATACGATATTAAGCTATTTTGTGCTCTTTGATGTTTTTGTGTGAAAAGTTTTATCGAAATGCTCAAAATGGTCTAAAACGGTTTCTAATGTGATTTTAAGCACTTTGGTGTTTTTGTGTAACCAAGTTTTTTTCGAAAATCACAAAATATTCTAAAATGTCTCTAAATGCGATTTGAAGCTATTTTAAGCACTTTGGTGTTTTTGTGTAACCAAGTTTTTTCGAAAATCACAAAAGGGTCTAAAATGTCTCAAAATGCGATTTGAAGCTATTCTAAGCACTTTGGTGTTTTTATGTTAACAAGTTTTTTCGAAAATCACAAAATGGTCTAAAACGTCTCCAAATGCGATTTGAAGCTATTCTAAGCACTTTGATGTTTTTATGTTAACAAGTTTTTTCGAAAATCACAAAATGGTCTAAAACGTCTCCAAATGCGATTTGAAGCTATTCTGTACACTTTGATGTTTTTATGTTAACAAGTTTTTTCGAAAAACACAAAATGGTCTAAAATGTCTCAAAATGCGATTTGAAGCTATTCTAAGCTCTTTGGTGTTTTTATGTTAACAAGTTTTTTTCAAAATCACAAAATGGTCTAAAACGTCTCCAAATGCGATTTGAAGCTATTCTGTACATTTTGATGTTTTTATTTTAACAAGTTTTTTCGAAAATCACAAAATGGTCTAAAATGTCTCAAAATGCGATTTGAAGCTATTCTAAGCTCTTTGGTGTTTTTATGTTAAGTTTTTTTCAAAATCACAAAATGGTCTAAAACGTCTCCAAATGCGATTTGAAGCTATTCTGTACACTTTGATGTTTTTATTTTAACAAGTTTTTTCGAAAATCACAAAAGGGTGTAAAATGTCCAAAAATGCGATTTGAAGCTATTCTAAGCACTTTGGTGTTTTTATGTTAACAAGTTTTTTCAAAAATCACAAAATGGTCTAAAACGTCTCCAAATGCGATTTGAAGTTATTCTGTACACTTTGATGTTTTTATGTTAACAAGTTTTTTCGAAAATCACAAAATGGTTTAAAACTTCTCCAAATGCGATTTGAAGCTATTTTAAGCACTTTGGTGTTTTTGTGTAACCAAGTTGTTTCGAAAATCACAAAAGGGTCTAAAATGTCTCAAAATGCGATTTGAAGCTATTCTAAGCACTTTGGTGTTTTTATGTTAACAAGTTTTTTCGAAAATCACAAAATGGTCTAAAACGACTCCAAATGCGATTTGAAGCTATTGTGTACACTTTGATGTTTTTATCTTAACAAGTTTTTTCGAAAATCACAAAATGGTCTAAAATGTCTCCAAATGCGATTTGAAGCTATTCTTAGCACTTTGGTGTTTTTATGTTAACAAGTTTTTTCGAAAATCACAAAATTGTCTAAAACGTCTCCAAATGCGATTTGAAGTTATTCTGTGCACTTTGCTGTTTTGTGTGAACATTTTTTGTCGAAATGCTCAAAATGGTCAAAAACGTTTTTAAATACGATATTAAGCTATTTTGTGCTCTTTGATGTTTTTGTTTGAAAAGTTTTATCGAAATGCTCAAAATGGTCTAAAACGGATTCTAATGTGATTTTAAGCACTTTGATGTTTTTATGTTAACAAGTTTTTTCGAAAATCACAGAATTGTCTAAAACGTCTCAAAATGCGATTTGAAGCTATTCTAAGCACTTTGGTGTTTTTATGTTAACAAGTTTTTTCGAAAATCAAAAAATGGTCTAAAACGTCTCCAAATACGATTTGAAGCTATTCTGTACACTTTGCTGTTTTGTGTGAAAAATTTTTGTCGAAATGCTCAAAATGGTCTAAAACGGTTTCTAATGTGATTTGAAGCACTTTGATGTTTTTATGTTAACAAGTTTTTTCGAAAATCACAAATTAGTCTAAAATGTCTCCAAATGCGATTTGAAGCTATTTTAAGCACTTTGGTGTTTTTGTGTAACCAAGTTTTTTCGAAAATCACAAAAGGGTCTAAAACGTCTCAAAATGCGATTTGAAGCTATTCTAAGCACTTTGGTGTTTTTATGTTAACAAGTTTTTTCGAAAATCACAAAAAGGTCTAAAACGTCTCCAAATACGATTTGAAGCTATTCTGTACACTTTGCTGTTTTGTGTGAAAAATTTTTGTCGAAATGCTCAAAATGGTCTAAAACGGTTTCTAATGTGATTTGAAGCACTTTGATGTTTTTATGTTACAAGTTTTTTCGAAAATCTCAAAAAGGTCTAAAACGTCTGCAAATACGATTTGAAGCTATTCTGTACACTTTGCTGTTTTGTGTGAAAATTATTTGTCGAAATGCTCAAAATGGTCTAAAACGGTTTCTAATGTGATTTGAAGCACTTTGATGTTTTTATGTTAACAAGTTTTTTCGAAAATCACAGAATGGTCTAAAACGTCTCAAAATGCGATTTGAAGCTATTCTAAGCACTTTGGTGTTTTTATGTTAACAAGTTTTTTCGAAAATCACAAAAAGGTCTAAAACGTCTCCAAATACGATTTGAAGCTATTCTGTACACTTTGCTGTTTTGTGTGAAAAATTTTTGTCGAAATGCTCAAAATGGTCTAAAACGGTTTCTAATGTGATTTGAAGCACTTTGATATTTTTATCTTAAGTTTTTTCGAAAATCACAAAACAGTCTAAAATGTCTCCAAATGCGATTTGAAGCCATTCTAAGCACTTTGGTGTTTTTATGTTAAAAAGTTTTTTCGAAAATCACAACATGGTCTAAAACGTCTCCAAATGCGATTTGAAGCTATTCTAAGCACTTTGGTGTTTTTATGTTAACAAGTTTTTTCGAAAATCACAAAATGGTCTAAGACGTCTCCAAATGCGATTTGAAGTTATTCTGTGCACTTTGCTGTTTTGTTTGAAAATTTTTTGTCGAAATGCTCAAAATGGTCAAAAACGTTTTTAAATACGATATTAAGCTATTTTGTGCTCTTTGATGTTTTTGTGTGAAAAGTTTTATCGAAATGCTCAAAATGGTCTAAAACGGTTTCTAATGTGATTTTAAGCACTTTGATGTTTTTATCTTAACAAGTTTTTTCGAAAATCACAGAATGGTCTAAAACGTCTCAAAATGCGATTTGAAGCTATTCTAAGCACTTTGGTGTTTTTATGTTAACAAGTTTTTTCGAAAATCACAAAAAGGTCTAAAACGTCTCCAAATACGATTTGAAGCTATTCTGTACACTTTGCTGTTTTGTGTGAAAAATTTTTGTCGAAATGCTCAAAATGGTCAAAAACGTTTTTAAATACGATATTAAGCTATTTTGTGCTCTTTAATGTTTTTGTGTGAAAAGTTTTATCGAAATGCTCAAAATGGTCTAAAACGGTTTCTAATGTGATTTTAAGCACTTTGATGTTTTTATGTTAAAAAGTTTTTTCGAAAATCACAGAATGGTCTAAAACGTCTCAAGATGCGATTTGAAGCTATTCTAAGCACTTTGATGTTTTTATGTTAACAAGTTTTTTCGAAAATCACAAAAGGGTCTAAAACGTGAAGTTATTCTGTGCACTTTGCTGTTTTGTTTGAAATTTTTTTGTCGAAATGCTCAAAATGGTCAAAAACGTTTTTAAATACGATATTAAGCTATTTTGTGCTCTTTGATGTTTTTGTGTGAAAAGTTTTATCGAAATGCTCAAAATGGTCTAAAACCGTTTCTAATGTGATTTTAAGCACTTTGGTGTTTTTATCTTAACAAGTTTTTTCGAAAATCACAGAATGGTCTAAAACGTCTCAAAATGCGATTTGAAGCTATTCTAAGCACTTTGGTGTTTTTATGTTAACAAGTTTTTTCGAAAATCACAAAAAGGTCTAAAACGTCTCCAAATACGATATGAAGCTATTCTGTACACTTTGCTGTTTTGTGTGAAAAATTTTTGTCGAAATGCTCAAAATGGTCAAAAACGTTTTTAAATACGATATTAAGCTATTTTGTGCTCTTTAATGTTTTTGTGTGAAAAGTTTTATCGAAATGCTCAAAATGGTCTAAAACGGTTTCTAATGTGATTTTAAGCACTTTGATGTTTTTATGTTAAAAAGTTTTTTCGAAAATCACAGAATGGTCTAAAACGTCTCAAGATGCGATTTGAAGCTATTCTAAGCACTTTGATGTTTTTATGTTAACAAGTTTTTTCGAAAATCACAAAAGGGTCTAAAACGTCTCCAAATGCGATTTGAAGCTATTCTGTACACTTTGATGTTTTTATATTAACAAGTTTTTTCGAAAATCACAAAATGGTCTAAAATGTCTCCAAATGCGATTTGAAGCTATTCTTAGCACTTTGGAATTTTTATGTTAACAAGTTTTTTCGAAAATCACAAAATGGTCTAAAACGTCTCCAAATGCGATTTGAAGCTATTGTGTACACTTTGATGTTTTTATCTTAATAAGTTTTTTCGAAAATCACAAAATGGTCTAAAATGTCTCCAAATGCGATTTGAAGCTATTCTTAGCACTTTGGTGTTTTTATGTTAACAAGTTTTTTCGAAAATCACAAAATTGTCTAAAACGTCTCCAAATGCGATTTGAAGTTATTCTGTGCACTTTGCTGTTTTGTGTGAAAATTTTTTGTCGAAATGCTCAAAATGGTCAAAAACGTTTTTAAATACGATATTAAGCTATTTTGTGCTCTTTGATGTTTTTGTTTGAAAAGTTTTATCGAAATGCTCAAAATGGTCTAAAACGGATTCTAATGTGATTTTAAGCACTTTGATGTTTTTATGTTAACAAGTTTTTTCGAAAATCACAGAATGGTCTAAAACGTCTCAAAATGCGATTTGAAGCTATTCTAAGCACTTTGGTGTTTTTATGTTAACAAGTTTTTTCGAAAATCAAAAAATGGTCTAAAACGTCTCCAAATGCGATTTGAAGCTATTCTAAGCACTTTGGTGTTTTTATGTTAACAAGTTTTTTCGAAAATCACAAAAAGGTCTAAAACGTCTCCAAATACGATTTGAAGCTATTCTGTACACTTTGCTGTTTTGTGTGAAAAATTTTTGTCGAAATGCTCAAAATGGTCTAAAACGGTTTCTAATGTGATTTGAAGCACTTTGATATTTTTATCTTAAGTTTTTTCGAAAATCACAAAATAGTCTAAAATGTCTCCAAATGCGATTTGAAGCCATTCTAAGCACTTTGGTGTTTTTATGTTAAAAAGTTTTTTCGAAAATCACAACATGGTCTAAAACGACTCCAAATGCGATTTGAAGCTATTCTAAGCACTTTGGTGTTTTTATGTTAACAAGTTTTTTCGAAAATCACAAAATGGTCTAAAACGTCTCCAAATGCGATTTGAAGTTATTCTGTGCACTTTGCTGTTTTGTTTGAAAATTTTTTGTCGAAATGCTCAAAATGGTCAAAAACGTTTTTAAATACGATATTAAGCTATTTTGTGCTCTTTGATGTTTTTGTGTGAAAAGTTTTATCGAAATGCTCAAAATGGTCTAAAACGGTTTCTAATGTGATTTTAAGCACTTTGATGTTTTTATGTTAACAAGTTTTTTCGAAAATCACAGAAAGATCTAAAACGTCTCAAAATGCGATTTGAAGCTATTCTAAGCACTTTGGTGTTTTTATGGTAACAAGTTTTTTCGAAAATCAAAAAATGGTCTAAAACGTCTCCAAATGCGATTTGAAGCTATTCTAAGCACTTTGGTGTTTTTATGTTAACAAGTATTTTCGAAAATCACAAAAAAGTCTAAAACGTCTCCAAATACGATTTGAAGCTATTCTGTACACTTTGCTGTTTTGTGTGAAAAATTTTTGTCGAAATGCTCAAAATGGTCAAAAACGTTTTTAAATACGATATTAAGCTATTTTGTGCTCTTTAATGTTTTTGTGTGAAAAGTTTTATCGAAATGCTCAAAATGGCCTAAAACGGTTTCTAATGTGATTTTAAGCACTTTGATGTTTTTATGTTAACAAGTTTTTTCGAAAATCACAGAATGGTCTAAAACGTCTCAAAAGGCGATTTGAAGTTATTCTGTGCACTTTGCTGTTTTGTTTGAAAATTTTTTGTCTAAATGCTCAAAATGGTCAAAAACGTTTTTAAATACGATATTAAGCTATTTTGTGCTCTTTGATGTTTTTGTGTAAAAAGTTTTATCGAAATGCTCAAAATGGTCTAAAACGGTTTCTAATGTGATTTTAAGCACTTTGATGTTTTTATGTTAACAAGTTTTTTCGAAAATCACAGAATGGTCTAAAACGTCTCAAAATGCGATTTGAAGCTATTCTAAGCACTTTGGTGTTTTTATGGTAACAAGTTTTTTCGAAAATCAAAAAATGGTCTAAAACGTCTCCAAATGCGATTTGAAGCTATTCTAAGCACTTTGGTGTTTTTATGTTAACAAGTTTTTTTGAAAATCACAAAAAGGTCTAAAACGTCTCCAAATACGATTTGAAGCTATTCTGTACACTTTGCTGTTTTGTGTGAAAATTTTTTGTCGAAATGCTCAAAATGGTCTAAAACGGTTTCTAATGTGATTTTAAGCACTTTGATGTTTTTATGTTAACAAGTTTTTTCGAAAATCACAAAGTGGTCTAAAATGTCTCCAAATGCGATTTGAAGCTATTCTTAGCACTTTGGTGTTTTTATGTTAACAAGTTTTTTCGAAAATCACAAAAAGGTCTAAAACGTCTCCAAATGCGATTTGAAGTTATTCTGTGCACTTTGCTGTTTTGTGTGAAAATTTTTTTTTCGAAATGCTCAAAATGGTCAAAAACGTTTTTAAATACGATATTAAGCTATTTTGTGCTCTTTGATGTTTTTGTGTGAAAAGTTTTATCGAAATGCTCAAAATGGTCTAAAACGGTTTCTAATGTGATTTTAAGCACTTTGGTGTTTTTGTGTAACCAAGTTTTTTCGAAAATCACAAAATATTCTAAAATGTCTCCAAATGCGATTTGAAGCTATTTTAAGCACTTTGGTGTTTTTGTGTAACCAAGTTTTTTCGAAAATCACAAAATGGTCTAAAACGTCTCCAAATGCGATTTGAAGCTATTCTAAGCACTTTGATGTTTTTATGTTAACAAGTTTTTTCGAAAATCACAAAATGGTCTAAAACGTCTCCAAATGCGATTTGAAGCTATTCTGTACACTTTGATGTTTTTATGTTAACAAGTTTTTTCGAAAAACACAAAATGGTCTAAAATGTCTCAAAATGCGATTTGAAGCTATTCTAAGCTCTTTGGTGTTTTTATGTTAACAAGTTTTTTTCAAAATCACAAAATGGTCTAAAACGTCTCCAAATGCGATTTGAAGCTATTCTGTACATTTTGATGTTTTTATTTTAACAAGTTTTTTCGAAAATCACAAAATGGTCTAAAATGTCTCAAAATGCGATTTGAAGCTATTCTAAGCTCTTTGGTGTTTTTATGTTAAGTTTTTTTCAAAATCACAAAATGGTCTAAAACGTCTCCAAATGCGATTTGAAGCTATTCTGTACACTTTGATGTTTTTATTTTAACAAGTTTTTTCGAAAATCACAAAAGGGTGTAAAATGTCTCAAAATGCGATTTGAAGCTATTCTAAGCACTTTGGTGTTTTTATGTTAACAAGTTTTTTCAAAAATCACAAAATGGTCTAAAACGTCTCCAAATGGGATTTGAAGTTATTCTGTCCACTTTGATGTTTTTATGTTAACAAGTTTTTTCGAAAATCACAAAATGGTTTAAAACTTCTACAAATGCGATTTGAAGCTATTTTAAGCACTTTGGTGTTTTTGTGTAACCAAGTTTTTTCGAAAATCACAAAAGGGTCTAAAATGTCTCAAAATGCGATTTGAAGCTATTCTAAGCACTTTGGTGTTTTTATGTTAACAAGTTTTTTCGAAAATCACAAAATGGTCTAAAACGTCTCCAAATGCGATTTGAAGCTATTGTGTACACTTTGATGTTTTTATCTTAACAAGTTTTTTCGAAAATCACAAAATGGTCTAAAATGTCTCCAAATGCGATTTGAAGCTATTCTTAGCACTTTGGTGTTTTTATGTTAACAAGTTTTTTCGAAAATCACAAAATTGTCTAAAACGTCTCCAAATGCGATTTGAAGTTATTTTGTGCACTTTGCTGTTTTGTGTGAAAATTTTTTGTCGAAATGCTCAAAATGGTCAAAAACGTTTTTAAATACGATATTAAGCTATTTTGTGCTCTTTGATGTTTTTGTTTGAAAAGTTTTATCGAAATGCTCAAAATGGTCTAAAACGGATTCTAATGTGATTTTAAGCACTTTAATGTTTTTATGTTAACAAGTTTTTTCGAAAATCACAGAATTGTCTAAAACGTCTCAAAATGCGATTTGAAGCTATTCTAAGCACTTTGGTGTTTTTATGGTAACAAGTTTTTTCGAAAATCAAAAAATGGTCTAAAACGTCTCCAAATACGATTTGAAGCTATTCTGTACACTTTGCTGTTTTGTGTGAAAAATTTTTGTCGAAATGCTCAAAATGTTCTAAAAGGGTTTCTAATGTGATTTGAAGAACTTTGATGTTTTTATGTTAACAAGTTTTTTCGAAAATCACAAAATAGTCTAAAATGTCTCCAAATGCGATTTGAAGCTATTTTAAGCACTTTGGTGTTTTTGTGTAACCAAGATTTTTCGAAAATCACAAAAGGGTCTAAAACGTCTCAAAATGCGATTTGAAGCTATTCTAAGCACTTTGGTGTTTTTATGTTAACAAGTTTTTTCGAAAATCACAAAGAGGTCTAAAACGTCTCCAAATACGATTTGAAGCTATTCTGTACACTTTGCTGTTTTGTGTGAAAAATTTTTGTCGAAATGCTCAAAATGGTCAAAAACGTTTTTAAATACGATATTAAGCTATTTTGTGCTCTTTAATGTTTTTGTGTGAAAAGTTTTATCGAAATGCTCAAAATGGTCTAAAACGGTTTCTAATGTGATTTTAAGCACTTTGATGTTTTTATGTTAACAAGTTTTTTCGAAAATCACAGAATGGTCTAAAACGTCTCCAAATGCGATTTGAAGTTATTCTGTGCACTTTGCTGTTTTGTTTCAAAATTTTTTGTCTAAATGCTCAAAATGGTCAAAAACGTTTTTAAATACGATATTAAGCTATTTTGTGCTCTTTGATGTTTTTGTTTGAAAAGTTTTATCGAAATTCTCAAAATGGTCTAAAACGGTTTCTAATGTGATTTGAAGCACTTTGATGTTTTTATGTTAACAAGTTTTTTCAAAAATCACAAAAGGGTCTAAAATGTCTCAAAATGCGATTTGAAGCTATTCTAAGCACTTTGGTGTTTTTATGTTAACAAGTTTTTTCGAAAATCACAAAATGGTCTAAAACGTCTCCAAATGCGATTTGAAGTTATTCTGTGCACTTTGCTGTTTTGTGTCAAATTTTTTTGTCGAAATGCTCAAAATGGTCAAAAACGTTTTTAAATACGATATTAAGCTATTTTGTGCTCTTTGATGTTTTTGTGTGAAAAGTTTTATCGAAATGCTCAAAATGGTCTAAAATGGTTTCTAATGTGATTTTAAGCACTTTGGTGTTTTTGTGTAACCAAGTTTTTTCGAAAATCACAAAATATTCTAAAATGTCTCCAAATGCGATTTGAAGCTATTTTAAGCACTTTGGTGTTTTTGTGTAACCAAGTTTTTTCGAAAATTACAAAAGGGTCTAAAATGTCTCAAAATGCGATTTGAAGCTATTCTAAGCACTTTGGTGTTTTTATGTTAACAAGTTTTTTCGAAAATCACAAAATGGTCTAAAACGTCTCCAAATGCGATTTGAAGCTATTCTAAGCACTTTGATGTTTTTATGTTAACAAGTTTTTTCGAAAATCACAAAATGGTCTAAAACGTCTCCAAATGCGATTTGAAGCTATTCTGTACACTTTGATGTTTTTATGTTAACAAGTTTTTTTCGAAAAACACAAAATGGTCTAAAATGTCTCAAAATGCGATTTGAAGCTATTCTAAGCTCTTTGGTGTTTTTATGTTAACAAGTTTTTTTCAAAATCACAAAATGGTCTAAAACGTCTCCAAATGCGATTTGAAGCTATTCTGTACATTTTGATGTTTTTATTTTAACAAGTTTTTTCGAAAATCACAAAATGGTCTAAAATGTCTCAAAATGCGATTTGAAGCTATTCTAAGCTCTTTGGTGTTTTTATGTTAAGTTTTTTTCAAAATCACAAAATGGTCTAAAACGTCTCCAAATGCGATTTGAAGCTATTCTGTACACTTTGATGTTTTTATTTTAACAAGTTTTTTCGAAAATCACAAAAGGGTGTAAAATGTCTAAAAATGCGATTTGAAGCTATTCTAAGCACTTTGGTGTTTTTATGTTAACAAGTTTTTTCAAAAATCACAAAATGGTCTAAAACGTCTCCAAATGCGATTTGAAGTTATTCTGTACACTTTGATGTTTTTATGTTAACAAGTTTTTTCGAAAATCACAAAATGGTTTAAAACTTCTCCAAATGCGATTTGAAGCTATTTTAAGCACTTTGGTGTTTTTATGTTAACAAGTTTTTTCCAAAATCACAAAATGGTCTAAAATGTCTCAAAATGCGATTTGAAGCTATTCTAAGCTCTTTGGTGTTTTTATGTTAACAAGTTTTTTCGAAAATCACAAAAGGGTCTAAAATGTCTCAAAATGCGATTTGAAGCTAATCTAAGCACTTTGGTGTTTTTATGGTAACAAGTTTTTTCGAAAATCACAAAATGGTCTAAAACGTCTCCAAATGCAATTTGAAGCTATTTTAAGCACTTTGGTGTTTTTGTGTAACCAAGTTTTTTCGAAAATCACAAAAGGGTCTAAAATGTCTCAAAATGCGATTTGAAGCTATTGTAAGCACTTTGGTGTTTTTATGTTAACAAGTTTTTTCGAAAATCACAAAATGGTCTAAAACGTCTCCAAATGCGATTTGGAGTTATTCTGTGCACTTTGCTGTTTTGTGTGAAATTTTTTTTTGAATGCTCAAAATGGTCAAAAACGTTTTTAAATACGATATTAAGCTATTTTGTGCTCTTTAATGTTTTTGTCTGAAAAGTTTTATCGAAATGCTCAAAATGGTCTAAAACGGTTTCTAATGTGATTTTAAGCACTTTGATGTTTTTATGTTAACAAGTTTTTTCGAAAATCACAGAATGTTCTAAAACGTCTCCAAATGCGATTTGAAGTTAATCTGTGCACTTTGCTGTTTTGTTTGAAAATTTTTTGTCTAAATGCTCAAAATGGTCAAAAACGTTTTTAAATACGATATTAAGCTATTTTGTGCTCTTTGATGTTTTTGTGTGAAAAGTTTTATCGAAATGCTCAAAATGGTCTAAAACGGTTTCTAATGTGATTTTAAGCACTTTGATGTTTTTATGTTAACAAGTTTTTTCGAAAATCACAGAATGGTCTAAAACGTCTCCAAATGCGATTTGAAGCTATTCTAAGCACTTTGGTGTTTTTATGTTAACAAGTTTTTTCGAAAATCACAAAAAGGTCTAAAACGTCTCCAAATACGATTTGAAGCTATTCTAAGCACTTTAGTGTTTTTATGTTAACAAGTTTTTTTGAAAATCACAAAAAGGTCTAAAACGTCTCCAAATACGATTTGAAGCTATTCTGTACACTTTGCTGTTTTGTGTGAAAATTTTTTGTCGAAATGCTCAAAATGGTCTAAAACGGTTTCTAATGTGATTTTAAGCACTTTGATGTTTTTATGTTAACAAGTTTTTTCGAAAATCACAAAGTGGTCTAAAATGTCTCCAAATGCGATTTGAAGCTATTCTTAGCACTTTGGTGTTTTTATGTTAACAAGTTTTTTCGAAAATCACAAAAAGGTCTAAAACGTCTCCAAATACGATTTGAAGCTATTCTGTACACTTTGCTGTTTTGTGTGAAAAATTTTTGTCGAAATGCTCAAAATGGTCAAAAACGTTTTTAAATACGATATTAAGCTATTTTGTGCTCTTTAATGTTTTTGTGTGAAAAGTTTTATCGAAATGCTCAAAATGGTCTAAAACGGTTTCTAATGTGATTTTAAGCACTTTGATGTTTTTATGTTAACAAGTTTTTTCGAAAATCACAGAATGGTCTAAAACGTCTCCAAATGCGATTTGAAGTTATTCTGTGCACTTTGCTGTTTTGTTTGAAAATTTTTTGTCTAAATGCTCAAAATGGTCAAAAACGTTTTTAAATACGATATTAAGCTATTTTGTGCTCTTTGATGTTTTTGTGTGAAAAGTTTTATCGAAATGCTCAAAATGGTCTAAAACAGTTTCTAATGTGATTTGAAGCACTTTGATGTTTTTATGTTAACAAGTTTTTTCAAAAATCACAAAAGGGTCTAAAATGTCTCAAAACGCGATTTGAAGCTATTCTAAGCACTTTGGTGTTTTTATGTTAACAAGTTTTTTCGAAAATCACAAAATGGTCTAAAACGTCTCCAAATGCGATTTGAAGTTATTCTGTGCACTTTGCTGTTTTGTGTGAAATTTTTTTGTCGAAATGCTCAAAATGGTCAAAAACGTTTTTAAATACGATATTAAGCTATTTTGTGCTCTTTGATGTTTTTGTGTGAAAAGTTTTGTCGAAATGCTCAAAATGGTCTAAAACGGTTTCTAATGTGATTTGAAGCACTTTGATGTTTTTATGTTAACAAGTTTTTTCGAAAATCACAAAATGGTCTAAAACGTCTCCAAATGCGATTTGAAGTTATTCTGTGCACTTTGCTGTTTTGTGTAAAAATTTTTTGTCGAAATGCTCAAAATTGTCAAAAACGTTTTTAAATACGATATTAAGCTATTTTGTGCTCTTTGATGTTTTTGTGTGAAAAGTTTTATCGAAATGCTTAAAATGGTCTAAAACGGTTTCTAATGTGATTTTAAGCACTTTGATGTTTTTATGTTAACAAGTTTTTTCGAAAATCACAAAATGGTCTAAAACGTCTCAAAATGCGATTTGAAGCTATTCTGTACACTTTGATGTTTTTATGTTAACAAGTTTTTTCGAAAAACACAAAATGGTCTAAAATGTCTCAAAATGCGATTTGAAGCTATTCTAAGCTCTTTGGTGTTTTTATGTTAACAAGTTTTTTTCAAAATCACAAAATGGTCTAAAACGTCTCCAAATGCGATTTGAAGCTATTCTGTACATTTTGATGTTTTTATTTTAACAAGTTTTTTCGAAAATCACAAAATGGTCTAAAATGTCTCAAAATGCGATTTGAAGCTATTCTAAGCTCTTTGGTGTTTTTATGTTAAGCTTTTTTCAAAATCACAAAATGGTCTAAAACGTCTCCAAATGCGATTTGAAGCTATTCTGTACACTTTGATGTTTTTATTTTAACAAGTTTTTTCGAAAATCACAAAAGGGTGTAAAATGTCTAAAAATGCGATTTGAAGCTATTCTAAGCACTTTGGTGTTTTTATGTTAACAAGTTTTTTCAAAAATCACAAAATGGTCTAAAACGTCTCCAAATGCGATTTGAAGTTATTCTGTACACTTTGATGTTTTTATGTTAACAAGTTTTTTCGAAAATCACAAAATGGTTTAAAACTTCTCCAAATGCGATTTGAAGCTATTTTAAGCACTTTGGTGTTTTTATGTTAACAAGTTTTTTCGAAAATCACAAAATGGTCTAAAATGTCTCAAAATGCGATTTGAAGCTATTCTAAGCTCTTTGGTGTTTTTATGTTAACAAGTTTTTTCGAAAATCACAAAAGGGTCTAAAATGTCTCAAAATGCGATTTGAAGCTAATCTAAGCACTTTGGTGTTTTTATGGTAACAAGTTTTTTCGAAAATCACAAAATGGTCTAAAACGTCTCCAAATGCAATTTGAAGCTATTTTAAGCACTTTGGTGTTTTTGTGTAAACAAGTTTTTTCGAAAATCACAAAAGGGTCTAAAATGTCTCAAAATGCGATTTGAAGCTATTCTAAGCACTTTGGTGTTTTTATGTTAACAAGTTTTTTCGAAAATCACAAAATGGTCTAAAACGTCTCCAAATGCGATTTGAAGCTATTCTAAGCACTTTGGTGTTTTTATGTTAACAAGTTTTTTCGGAAATCACAAAAAGGTCTAAAACGTCTCCAAATACGATTTGAAGCTATTCTGTACACTTTGCTGTTTTGTGTGAAAAATTTTTGTCGAAATGCTCAAAATGGTCAAAAACGTTTTTAAATACGATATTAAGCTATTTTGTGCTCTTTAATGTTTTTTGTGTGAAAAGTTTTATCGAAATGCTCAAAATGGTCTAAAACGGTTTCTAATGTGATTTTAAGCACTTTGATGTTTTTATGTTAACAAGTTTTTTCGAAAATCACAGAATGGTCTAAAACGTCTCCAAATGCGATTTGAAGTTATTCTGTGCACTTTGCTGTTTTGTTTGAAAATTTTTTGTCTAAATGCTCAAAATGGTCAAAAACGTTTTTAAATACGATATTAAGCTATTTTGTGCTCTTTGATGTTTTTGTGTGAAAAGTTTTATCGAAATGCTCAAAATGGTCTAAAACGGTTTCTAATGTGATTTGAAGCACTTTGATGTTTTTATGTTAACAAGTTTTTTCAAAAATCACAAAAGGGTCTAAAATGTCTCAAAATGCGATTTGAAGCTATTCTAAGCACTTTGGTGTTTTTATGTTAACAAGTTTTTTCGAAAATCACAAAATGCTCTAAAACGTCTCCAAATGCGATTTGAAGTTATTCTGTGCACTTTGCTGTTTTGTGTGAAATTTTTTTGTCGAAATGCTCAAAATGGTCAAAAACGTTTTTAAATACGATATTAAGCTATTTTGTGCTCTTTGATGTTTTTGTGTGAAAAGTTTTGTCGAAATGCTCAAAATGGTCTAAAACGGTTTCTAATGTGATTTGAAGCACTTTGATATTTTTATGTTAACAAGTTTTTTCGAAAATCACAAAATGGTCTAAAACGTCTCCAAATGCGATTTGAAGTTATTCTGTGCACTTTGCTGTTTTGTGTAAAAATTTTTTGTCGAAATGCTCAAAATGGTCAAAAACGTTTTTAAATACGATATTAAGCTATTTTGTGCTCTTTGATGTTTTTGTGTGAAAAGTTTTATCGAAATGCTTAAAATGGTCTAAAACGGTTTCTAATGTGATTTTAAGCACTTTGATGTTTTTATGTTAACAAGTTTTTTCGAAAATCACAAAATAGTCTAAAATGTCTCAAAATGCGATTTGAAGCTATTCTGTACACTTTGATGTTTTTATGTTAACAAGTTTTTTCGAAAAACACAAAATAGTCTAAAATGTCTCCAAATGCGATTTGAAGCTATTCTTAGCACTTTGGTGTTTTTATGTTAACAAGTTTTTTCGAAAATCACAAAAAGGTCTAAAACGTCTCCAAATGCGATTTGAAGTTATTCTGTGCACTTTGCTGTTTTGTGTGAAATTTTTTTTTTCGAAATGCTCAAAATGGTCAAAAACGTTTTTAAATACGATATTAAGCTATTTTGTGCTCTTTGATGTTTTTGTGTGAAAAGTTTTATCGAAATGCTCAAAATGGTCTAAAACGGTTTCTAATGTGATTTTAAGCACTTTGGTGTTTTTATGTTAACAAGTTTTTTCGAAAAACACAAAATGGTCTAAAATGCGATTTGAAGCTATTCTTAGCACTTTGGTGTTTTTATGTTAACAAGTTTTTTCGAAAATCACAAAAAGGTCTAAAACGTCTCCAAATACGATTTGAAGCTAGTCTGTACACTTTTCTGTTTTGTGTGAAATTTTTTTGTCTAAATGCTCAAAATGGTCAAAAACGTTTTTAAATACGATATTAAGCTATTTTGTGCTCTTTGATGTTTTTGTGTGAAAAGTTTTATCGAAATGCTCAAAATGGTCTAAAACGGTTTCTAATGTGATTTGAAGCACTTTGATGTTTTTATGTTAACAAGTTTTTTCAAAAATCACAAAAGGGTCTAAAATGTCTCAAAATGCGATTTGAAGCTATTCTAAGCACTTTGGTGTTTTTATGTTAACAAGTTTTTTCGAAAATCACAAAATGCTCTAAAACGTCTCCAAATGCGATTTGAAGTTATTCTGTGCACTTTGCTGTTTTGTGTGAAATTTTTTTGTCGAAATGCTCAAAATGGTCAAAAACGTTTTTAAATACGATATTAAGCTATTTTGTGCTCTTTGATGTTTTTGTGTGAAAAGTTTTGTCGAAATGCTCAAAATGGTCTAAAACGGTTTCTAATGTGATTTGAAGCACTTTGATATTTTTATGTTAACAAGTTTTTTCGAAAATCACAAAATGGTCTAAAACGTCTCCAAATGCGATTTGAAGTTATTCTGTGCACTTTGCTGTTTTGTGTAAAAATTTTTTGTCGAAATGCTCAAAATGGTCAAAAACGTTTTTAAATACGATATTAAGCTATTTTGTGCTCTTTGATGTTTTTGTGTGAAAAGTTTTATCGAAATGCTTAAAATGGTCTAAAACGGTTTCTAATGTGATTTTAAGCACTTTGATGTTTTTATGTTAACAAGTTTTTTCGAAAATCACAAAATAGTCTAAAATGTCTCAAAATGCGATTTGAAGCTATTCTGTACACTTTGATGTTTTTATGTTAACAAGTTTTTTCGAAAAACACAAAATAGTCTAAAATGTCTCCAAATGCGATTTGAAGCTATTCTTAGCACTTTGGTGTTTTTATGTTAACAAGTTTTTTCGAAAATCACAAAAAGGTCTAAAACGTCTCCAAATGCGATTTGAAGTTATTCTGTGCACTTTGCTGTTTTGTGTGAAATTTTTTTTTTCGAAATGCTCAAAATGGTCAAAAACGTTTTTAAATACGATATTAAGCTATTTTGTGCTCTTTGATGTTTTTGTGTGAAAAGTTTTATCGAAATGCTCAAAATGGTCTAAAACGGTTTCTAATGTGATTTTAAGCACTTTGGTGTTTTTATGTTAACAAGTTTTTTCGAAAAACACAAAATGGTCTAAAATGCGATTTGAAGCTATTCTTAGCACTTTGGTGTTTTTATGTTAACAAGTTTTTTCGAAAATCACAAAAAGGTCTAAAACGTCTCCAAATACGATTTGAAGCTAGTCTGTACACTTTTCTGTTTTGTGTGAAATTTTTTTGTCGAAATGCTCAAAATGGTCAAAAACGTTTTTAAATACGATATTAAGCTATTTTGTGCTCTTTGATGTTTTTGTGTGAAAAGTTTTATCGAAATGCTCAAAATGGTCTAAAACGGTTTCTAATGTGATTTGAAGAACTTTGATGTTTTTATGTTAACAAGTTTTTTCGAAAATCACAAAATAGTCTAAAATGTCTCCAAATGCGATTTGAAGCTATTTTAAGCACTTTGGTGTTTTTGTGTAACCAAGTTTTTTCGAAAATCACAAAAGGGTCTAAAACGTCTCAAAATGCGATTTGAAGCTATTCTAAGCACTTTGGTGTTTTTATGTTAACAAGTTTTTTCGAAAATCACAAAAGGGTCTAAAACGTCTCCAAATACGATTTGAAGCTATTCTGTACACTTTGCTGTTTTGTGTGAAAAATTTTTGTCGAAATGCTCAAAATGGTCAAAAACGTTTTTAAATACGATATTAAGCTATTTTGTGCTCTTTAATGTTTTTGTGTGAAAAGTTTTATCGAAATGCTCAAAATGGTCTAAAACGGTTTCTAATGTGATTTTAAGCACTTTGATGTTTTTATGTTAACAAGTTTTTTCGAAAATCACAGAATGGTCTAAAACGTCTCCAAATGCGATTTGAAGTTATTCTGTGCACTTTGCTGTTTTGTTTGAAAATTTTTTGTCTAAATGCTCAAAATGGTCAAAAACGTTTTTAAATACGATATTAAGCTATTTTGTGCTCTTTGATGTTTTTGTGTGAAAAGTTTTATCGAAATTCTCAAAATGGTCTAAAACGGTTTCTAATGTGATTTGAAGCACTTTGATGTTTTTATGTTAACAAGTTTTTTCAAAAATCACAAAAGGGTCTAAAATGTCTCAAAATGCGATTTGAAGCTATTCTAAGCACTTTGGTGTTTTTATGTTAACAAGTTTTTTCGAAAATCACAAAATGGTCTAAAACGTCTCCAAATGCGATTTGAAGTTATTCTGTGCACTTTGCTGTTTTGTGTGAAATTTTTTTGTCGAAATGCTCAAAATGGTCAAAAACGTTTTTAAATACGATATTAAGCTATTTTGTGCTCTTTGATGTTTTTGTGTGAAAAGTTTTATCGAAATGCTCAAAATGGTCTAAAACGGTTTCTAATGTGATTTTAAGCACTTTGGTGTTTTTGTTTAACCAAGTTTTTTCGAAAATCACAAAATATTCCAAAATGTCTCTAAATGCGATTTGAAGCTATTTTAAGCACTTTGGTGTTTTTGTGTAACCAAGTTTTTTCGAAAATCACAAAAGGGTCTAAAATGTCTCAAAATGCGATTTGAAGCTATTCTAAGCACTTTGGTGTTTTTATGTTAACAAGTTTTTTCGAAAATCACAAAATGGTCTAAAACGTCTCCAAATGCGATTTGAAGCTATTCTAAGCACTTTGATGTTTTTATGTTAACAAGTTTTTTCGAAAATCACAAAATGGTCTAAAACGTCTCCAAATGCGATTTGAAGCTATTCTGTACACTTTGATGTTTTTATGTTAACAAGTTTTTTCGAAAAACACAAAATGGTCTAAAATGTCTCAAAATGCGATTTGAAGCTATTCTAAGCTCTTTGGTGTTTTTATGTTAACAAGTTTTTTTCAAAATCACAAAATGGTCTAAAACGTCTCCAAATGCGATTTGAAGCTATTCTGTACATTTTGATGTTTTTATTTTAACAAGTTTTTTCGAAAATCACAAAATGGTCTAAAATGTCTCAAAATGCGATTTGAAGCTATTCTAAGCTCTTTGGTGTTTTTATGTTAAGTTTTTTTCAAAATCACAAAATGGTCTAAAACGTCTCCAAATGCGATTTGAAGCTATTCTGTACACTTTGATGTTTTTATTTTAACAAGTTTTTTCGAAAATCACAAAAGGGTGTAAAATGTCTAAAAATGCGATTTGAAGCTATTCTAAGCACTTTGGTGTTTTTATGTTAACAAGTTTTTTCAAAAATCACAAAATGGTCTAAAACGTCTCCAAATGCGATTTGAAGTTATTCTGTACACTTTGATGTTTTTATGTTAACAAGTTTTTTCGAAAATCACAAAATGGTTTAAAACTTCTCCAAATGCGATTTGAAGCTATTTTAAGCACTTTGGTGTTTTTGTGTAACCAAGTTTTTTCGAAAATCACAAAAGGGTCTAAAATGTCTCAAAATGCGATTTGAAGCTATTCTAAGCACTTTGGTGTTTTTATGTTAACAAGTTTTTTCGAAAATCACAAAATGGTCTAAAACGTCTCCAAATGCGATTTGAAGCTATTGTGTACACTTTGATGTTTTTATCTTAACAAGTTTTTTCGAAAATCACAAAATGGTCTAAAATGTCTCCAAATGCGATTTGAAGCTATTCTTAGCACTTTGGTGTTTTTATGTTAACAAGTTTTTTCGAAAATCACAAAATTGTCTAAAACGTCTCCAAATGCGATTTGAAGTTATTCTGTGCACTTTGCTGTTTTGTGTGAAAATTTTTTGTCGAAATGCTCAAAATGGTCAAAAACGTTTTTAAATACGATATTAAGCTATTTTGTGCTCTTTGATGTTTTTGTTTGAAAAGTTTTATCGAAATGCTCAAAATGGTCTAAAACGGATTCTAATGTGATTTTAAGCACTTTGATGTTTTTATGTTAACAAGTTTTTTCGAAAATCACAGAATTGTCTAAAACGTCTCAAAATGCGATTTGAAGCTATTCTAAGCACTTTGGTGTTTTTATGTTAACAAGTTTTTTCGAAAATCAAAAAATGGTCTAAAACGTCTCCAAATACGATTTGAAGCTATTCTGTACACTTTGCTGTTTTGTGTGAAAAATTTTTGTCGAAATGCTCAAAATGGTCTAAAACGGTTTCTAATGTGATTTGAAGCACTTTGATGTTTTTATGTTAACAAGTTTTTTCGAAAATCACAAAATAGTCTAAAATGTCTCCAAATGCGATTTGAAGCTATTTTAAGCACTTTGGTGTTTTTGTGTAACCAAGTTTTTTCGAAAATCACAAAAGGGTCTAAAACGTCTCAAAATGCGATTTGAAGCTATTCTAAGCACTTTGGTGTTTTTATGTTAACAAGTTTTTTCGAAAATCACAAAAAGGTCTAAAACGTCTCCAAATACGATTTGAAGCTATTCTGTACACTTTGCTGTTTTGTGTGAAAAATTTTTGTCGAAATGCTCAAAATGGTCTAAAACGGTTTCTAATGTGATTTGAAGCACTTTGATATTTTTATCTTAAGTTTTTTCGAAAATCACAAAATAGTCTAAAATGTCTCCAAATGCGATTTGAAGTTATTCTGTGCACTTTGCTGTTTTGTGTGAAAATTTTTTGTCGAAATGCTCAAAATGGTCAAAAACGTTTTTAAATACGATATTAAGCTATTTTGTGCTCTTTGATGTTTTTGTTTGAAAAGTTTTATCGAAATGCTCAAAATGGTCTAAAACGGATTCTAATGTGATTTTAAGCACTTTGATGTTTTTATGTTAACAAGTTTTTTCGAAAATCACAGAATGGTCTAAAACGTCTCAAAATGCGATTTGAAGCTATTCTAAGCACTTTGGTGTTTTTATGTTAACAAGTTTTTTCGAAAATCACAAAAAGGTCTAAAACGTCTCCAAATACGATTTGAAGCTATTCTGTACACTTTGCTGTTTTGTGTGAAAAATTTTTGTCGAAATGCTCAAAATGGTCTAAAACGGTTTCTAATGTGATTTGAAGCACTTTGATATTTTTATCTTAAGTTTTTTCGAAAATCACAAAATAGTCTAAAATGTCTCCAAATGCGATTTGAAGCCATTCTAAGCACTTTGGTGTTTTTATGTTAAAAAGTTTTTTCGAAAATCACAACATGGTCTAAAACGACTCCAAATGCGATTTGAAGCTATTCTAAGCACTTTGATGTTTTTATGTTAACAAGTTTTTTCGAAAATCACAGAATGGTCTAAAACGTCTCCAAATGCGATTTGAAGTTATTCTGTGCACTTTGCTGTTTTGTTTCAAAATTTTTTGTCTAAATGCTCAAAATGGTCAAAAACGTTTATAAATACGATATTAAGCTATTTTGTGCTCTTTGATGTTTTTGTGTAAAAAGTTTTATCGAAATGCTCAAAATGGTCTAAAACGGTTTCTAATGTGATTTTAAGCACTTTGATGTTTTTATGTTAACAAGTTTTTTCGAAAATCACAGAATGGTCTAAAACGTCTCAAAATGCGATTTGAAGCTATTCTAAGCACTTTGGTGTTTTTATGGTAACAAGTTTTTTCGAAAATCAAAAAATGGTCTAAAACGTCTCCAAATGCGATTTGAAGCTATTCTAAGCACTTTGGTGTTTTTATGTTAACAAGTTTTTTTGAAAATCACAAAAAGGTCTAAAACGTCTCCAAATACGATTTGAAGCTATTCTGTACACTTTGCTGTTTTGTGTGAAAATTTTTTGTCGAAATGCTCAAAATGGTCTAAAACGGTTTCTAATGTGATTTTAAGCACTTTGATGTTTTTATGTTAACAAGTTTTTTCGAAAATCACAAAGTGGTCTAAAATGTCTCCAAATGCGATTTGAAGCTATTCTTAGCACTTTGGTGTTTTTATGTTAACAAGTTTTTTCGAAAATCACAAAAAGGTCTAAAACGTCTCCAAATGCGATTTGAAGTTATTCTGTGCACTTTGCTGTTTTGTGTGAAAATTTTTTTTTCGAAATGCTCAAAATGGTCAAAAACGTTTTTAAATACGATATTAAGCTATTTTGTGCTCTTTGATGTTTTTGTGTGAAAAGTTTTATCGAAATGCTCAAAATGGTCTAAAACGGTTTCTAATGTGATTTTAAGCACTTTGGTGTTTTTATGTTAACAAGTTTTTTCGAAAAACACAAAATGGTCTAAAATGCGATTTGAAGCTATTCTTAGCACTTTGGTGTTTTTATGTTAACAAGTTTTTTCGAAAATCACAAAAAGGTCTAAAACGTCTCCAAATACGATTTGAAGCTACTTTTCTGTTTTGTGTGAAATTTTTTTGTCGAAATGCTCAAAATGGTCAAAAACGTTTTTAAATACGATATTAAGCTATTTTGTGCTCTTTGATGTTTTTGTGTGAAAAGTTTTATCGAAATGCTCAAAATGGTCTAAAACGGTTTCTAATGTGATTTTAAGCACTTTGATGTTTTTATGTTAACAAGTTTTTTCGAAAATCACAAAGTGGTCTAAAATGTCTCCAAATGCGATTTGAAGCTATTCTTAGCACTTTGGAATTTTTATGTTAACAAGTTTTTTCGAAAATCACAAAAGGGTCTAAAATGTCTCAAAATGTGATTTGAAGCTATTCTAAGCACTTTGGTGTTTTTATGTAAACAAGTTTTTTCGAAAATCACAAAATGGTCTAAAATGTCTCAAAATGCGATTTGAAGCTATTCTAAGCTCTTTGGTGTTTTTATGTTAACAAGTTTTTTCAAAAATCACAAAAGGGTCTAAAATGTCTCAAAATGCGATTTGAAGCTAATCTAAGCACTTTGGTGTTTTTATGGTAACAAGTTTTTTCGAAAATCACAAAATGGTCTAAAACGTCTCCAAATGCAATTTGAAGCTATTTTAAGCACTTTGGTGTTTTTGTGTAACCAAGTTTTTTCGAAAATCACAAAAGGGTCTAAAATGTCTCAAAATGCGATTTGAAGCTATTCTAAGCACTTTGGTGTTTTTATGTTAACAAGTTTTTTCGAAAATCACAAAATGGTCTAAAACGTCTCCAAATGCGATTTGAAGCTATTCTAAGCACTTTGGTGTTTTTATGTTAACAAGTTTTTTTCAAAATCACAAAATGGTCTAAAACGTCTCCAAATGCGATTTGAAGCTATTCTGTACATTTTGATGTTTTTATTTTAACAAGTTTTTTCGAAAATCACAAAATGGTCTAAAATGTCTCAAAATGCGATTTGAAGCTATTCTAAGCTCTTTGGTGTTTTTATGTTAAGTTTTTTTCAAAATCACAAAATGGTCTAAAACGTCTCCAAATGCGATTTGAAGCTATTCTGTACACTTTGATGTTTTTATTTTAACAAGTTTTTTCGAAAATCACAAAAGGGTGTAAAATGTCTAAAAATGCGATTTGAAGCTATTCTAAGCTCGTTGGTGTTTTTATGTTAAGTTTTTTTCAAAATCACAAAATGGTCTAAAACGTCTCCAAATGCGATTTGAAGTTATTCTGTACACTTTGATGTTTTTATGTTAACAAGTTTTTTCGAAAATCACAAAATGGTTTAAAACTTCTCCAAATGCGATTTGAAGCTATTTTAAGCACTTTGGTGTTTTTATGTTAACAAGTTTTTTCGAAAATCACAAAATGGTCTAAAATGTCTCAAAATGCGATTTGAAGCTATTCTAAGCTCTTTGGTGTTTTTATGTTAACAAGTTTTTTCGAAAATCACAAAAGGGTCTAAAATGTCTCAAAATGCGATTTGAAGCTAATCTAAGCACTTTGGTGTTTTTATGGTAACAAGTTTTTTCGAAAATCACAAAATGGTCTAAAACGTCTCCAAATGCAATTTGAAGCTATTTTAAGCACTTTGGTGTTTTTGTGTAACCAAGTTTTTTCGAAAATCACAAAAGGGTCTAAAATGTCTCAAAATGCGATTTGAAGCTATTCTAAGCACTTTGGTGTTTTTATGTTAACAAGTTTTTTCGAAAATCACAAAATGGTCTAAAACGTCTCCAAATGCGATTTGAAGCTATTCTAAGCACTTTGATGTTTTTATGTTAACAAGTTTTTTCGAAAATCACAGAATGGTCTAAAACGTCTCCAAATGCGATTTGAAGTTATTCTGTGCACTTTGCTGTTTTGTTTGAAAATTTTTTGTCTAAATGCTCAAAATGGTCAAAAACGTTTTTAAATACGATATTAAGCTATTTTGTGCTCTTTGATGTTTTTGTGTGAAAAGTTTTATCGAAATGCTCAAAATGGTCTAAAACGGTTTCTAATGTGATTTTAAGCACTTTGATGTTTTTACGATATTAAGCTATTTTGTGCTCTTTGATGTTTTTGTGTGAAAAGTTTTATCGAAATGCTCAAAATGGTCTAAAACGGTTTCTAATGTGATTTTAAGCACTTTGATGTTTTTATGTTAACAAGTTTTTTCGAAAATCACAAAGTGGTCTAAAATGTCTCCAAATGCGATTTGAAGCTATTCTTAGCACTTTGGAATTTTTATGTTAACAAGTTTTTTCGAAAATCACAAAAGGGTCTAAAATGTCTCAAAATGCGATTTGAAGCTATTCTAAGCACTTTGGTGTTTTTATGTTAACAAGTTTTTTCGAAAATCACAAAATGGTCTAAAATGTCTCAAAATGCGATTTGAAGCTATTCTAAGCACTTTGGTGTTTTTATGTTAACAAGTTTTTTCGAAAATCACAAAATGGTCTAAAACGTCTCCAAATGCGATTTGAAGCTATTCTAAGCACTTTGATGTTTTTATGTTAACAAGTTTTTTCGAAAATCACAAAATGGTCTAAAACGTCTCCAAATGCGATTTGAAGCTATTCAAACAAGTTTTTTCGAAAATCACAAAATGGTCTAAAATGTCTCAAAATGCGATTTGAAGCTATTCTAAGCTCTTTGGTGTTTTTATGTTAACAAGTTTTTTCAAAAATCACAAAAGGGTCTAAAATGTCTCAAAATGCGATTTGAAGCTAATCTAAGCACTTTGGTGTTTTTATGGTAACAAGTTTTTTCGAAAATCACAAAATGGTCTAAAACGTCTCCAAATGCAATTTGAAGCTATTTTAAGCACTTTGGTGTTTTTGTGTAACCAAGTTTTTTCGAAAATCACAAAATGGTCTAAAACGTCTCCAAATGCGATTTGAAGCTATTCTAAGCACTTTGGTGTTTTTATGTTAACAAGTTTTTTCGGAAATCACAAAAAGGTCTAAAACGTCTCCAAATACGATTTGAAGCTATTCTGTACACTTTGCTGTTTTGTGTGAAAAATTTTTGTCGAAATGCTCAAAATGGTCAAAAACGTTTTTAAATACGATATTAAGCTATTTTGTGCTCTTTAATGTTTTTGTGTGAAAAGTTTTATCGAAATGCTCAAAATGGTCTAAAACGGTTTCTAATGTGATTTTAAGCACTTTGATGTTTTTATGTTAACAAGTTTTTTCGAAAATCACAGAATGGTCTAAAACGTCTCCAAATGCGATTTGAAGTTATTCTGTGCACTTTGCTGTTTTGTTTGAAAATTTTTTGGCTAAATGCTCAAAATGGTCAAAAACGTTTTTAAATACGATATTAAGCTATTTTGTGCTCTTTGATGTTTTTGTGTGAAAAGTTTTATCGAAATTCTCAAAATGGTCTAAAACGGTTTCTAATGTGATTTGAAGCACTTTGATGTTTTTATGTTAACAAGTTTTTTCAAAAATCACAAAAGGGTCTAAAATGTCTCAAAATGCGATTTGAAGCTATTCTAAGCACTTTGGTGTTTTTATGTTAACAAGTTTTTTCGAAAATCACAAAATGGTCTAAAACGTCTCCAAATGCGATTTGAAGTTATTCTGTGCACTTTGCTGTTTTGTGTCAAATTTTTTTGTCGAAATGCTCAAAATGGTCAAAAACGTTTTTAAATACGATATTAAGCTATTTTGTGCTCTTTGATGTTTTTGTGTGAAAAGTTTTATCGAAATGCTCAAAATGGTCTAAAACGGTTTCTAATGTGATTTTAAGCACTTTGGTGTTTTTGTGTAACCAAGTTTTTTCGAAAATCACAAAATATTCTAAAATGTCTCCAAATGCGATTTGAAGCTATTTTAAGCACTTTGGTGTTTTTGTGTAACCAAGTTTTTTCGAAAATTACAAAAGGGTCTAAAATGTCTCAAAATGCGATTTGAAGCTATTCTAAGCACTTTGGTGTTTTTGTGTAACCAAGTTTTTTCGAAAATCACAAAATGGTCTAAAACGTCTCCAAATGCGATTTGAAGTTATTCTGTACACTTTGATGTTTTTATGTTAACAAGTTTTTTCGAAAATCACAAAATGGTTTAAAACTTCTCCAAATGCGATTTGAAGCTATTTTTAGCACTTTGGTGTTTTTATGTTAACAAGTTTTTTCGAAAATCACAAAATGGTCTAAAACGTCTCCAAATGCGATTTGAAGCTATTCTAAGCACTTTGATGTTTTTATGTTAACAAGTTTTTTCGAAAATCACAAAATGGTCTAAAACGTCTCCAAATGCGATTTGAAGCTATTCTGTACACTTTGATGTTTTTATGTTAACAAGTTTTTTCGAAAAACACAAAATGGTCTAAAATGTCTCAAAATGCGATTTGAAGCTATTCTAAGCTCTTTGGTGTTTTTATGTTAACAAGTTTTTTTCAAAATCACAAAATGGTCTAAAACGTCTCCAAATGCGATTTGAAGCTATTCTGTACATTTTGATGTTTTTATTTTAACAAGTTTTTTCGAAAATCACAAAATGGTCTAAAATGTCTCAAAATGCGATTTGAAGCTATTCTAAGCTCGTTGGTGTTTTTATGTTAAGTTTTTTTCAAAATCACAAAATGGTCTAAAACGTCTCCAAATGCGATTTGAAGCTATTCTGTACACTTTGATGTTTTTATTTTAACAAGTTTTTTCGAAAATCACAAAAGGGTGTAAAATGTCTAAAAATGCGATTTGAAGCTATTCTAAGCACTTTGGTGTTTTTATGTTAACAAGTTTTTTCGAAAATCACAAAATGGTCTAAAATGTCTCAAAATGCGATTTGAAGCTATTCTAAGCACTTTGGTGTTTTTATGTTAACAAGTTTTTTCGAAAATCACAAAATGGTCTAAAACGTCTCCAAATGCGATTTGAAGCTATTCTAAGCACTTTGGTGTTTTTATGTTAACAAGTTTTTTCGGAAATCACAAAATGGTCTAAAACGTCTCCAAATGCAATTTGAAGCTATTTTAAGCACTTTGGTGTTTTTGTGTAACCAAGTTTTTTCGAAAATCACAAAAGGGTCTAAAATGTCTCAAAATGCGATTTGAAGCTATTCTAAGCACTTTGGTGTTTTTATGTTAACAAGTTTTTTCGAAAATCACAAAATGGTCTAAAACGTCTCCAAATGCGATTTGAAGCTATTCTAAGCACTTTGGTGTTTTTATGTTAACAAGTTTTTTCGGAAATCACAAAAAGGTCTAAAACGTCTCCAAATACGATTTGAAGCTATTCTGTACACTTTGCTGTTTTGTGTGAAAAATTTTTGTCGAAATGCTCAAAATGGTCAAAAACGTTTTTAAATACGATATTAAGCTATTTTGTGCTCTTTAATGTTTTTTGTGTGAAAAGTTTTATCGAAATGCTCAAAATGGTCTAAAACGGTTTCTAATGTGATTTTAAGCACTTTGATGTTTCTATGTTAACAAGTTTTTTCGAAAATCACAGAATGGTCTAAAACGTCTCCAAATGCGATTTGAAGTTATTCTGTGCACTTTGCTGTTTTGTTTGAAAATTTTTTGTCTAAATGCTCAAAATGGTCAAAAACGTTTTTAAATACGATATTAAGCTATTTTGTGCTCTTTGATATTTTTGTGTGAAAAGTTTTATCGAAATGCTCAAAATGGTCTAAAACGGTTTCTAATGTGATTTGAAGCACTTTGATGTTTTTATGTTAACAAGTTTTTTCAAAAATCACAAAAGGGTCTAAAATGTCTCAAAATGCGATTTGAAGCTATTCTAAGCACTTTGGTGTTTTTATGTTAACAAGTTTTTTCGAAAATCACAAAATGGTCTAAAACGTCTCCAAATGCGATTTGAAGTTATTCTGTGCACTTTGCTGTTTTGTGTGAAATTTTTTTGTCGAAATGCTCAAAATGGTCAAAAACGTTTTTAAATACGATATTAAGCTATTTTGTGCTCTTTGATGTTTTTGTGTGAAAAGTTTTATCGAAATGCTCAAAATGGTCTAAAACGGTTTCTAATGTGATTTGAAGCACTTTGATGTTTTTATGTTAACAAGTTTTTTCGAAAATCACAAAATGGTCTAAAACGTCTCCAAATGCGATTTGAAGTTATTCTGTGCACTTTGCTGTTTTGTGTAAAAATTTTTTGTCGAAATGCTCAAAATGGTCAAAAACGTTTTTAAATACGATATTAAGCTATTTTGTGCTCATTGATGTTTTTGTGTGAAAAGTTTTATCGAAATGCTTAAAATGGTCTAAAACGGTTTCTAATGTGATTTTAAGCACTTTGATGTTTTTATGTTAACAAGTTTTTTCGAAAATCACAAAATAGTCTAAAATGTCTCAAAATGCGATTTGAAGCTATTCTGTACACTTTGATGTTTTTATGTTAACAAGTTTTTTCGAAAAACACAAAATAGTCTAAAATGTCTCCAAATGCGATTTGAAGCTATTCTTAGCACTTTGGTGTTTTTATGTTAACAAGTTTTTTCGAAAATCACAAAAAGGTCTAAAACGTCTCCAAATGCGATTTGAAGTTATTCTGTGCACTTTGCTGTTTTGTGTGAAAATTTTTTTTTCGAAATGCTCAAAATGGTCTAAAACGGTTTCTAATGTGATTTGAAGCACTTTGATGTTTTTATGTTAACAAGTTTTTTCAAAAATCACAAAAGGGTCTAAAATGTCTCAAAATGCGATTTGAAGCTATTCTAAGCACTTTGGTGTTTTTATGTTAACAAGTTTTTTCGAAAATCACAAAATGGTCTAAAACGTCTCCAAATGCGATTTGAAGTTATTCTGTGCACTTTGCTGTTTTGTGTGAAATTTTTTTGTCGAAATGCTCAAAATGGTCAAAAACGTTTTTAAATACGATATTAATCTATTTTGGGCTCTTTGATGTTTTTGTGTGAAAAGTTTTATCGAAATGCTCAAAATGGTCTAAAACGGTTTCTAATGTGATTTTAAGCACTTTGATGTTTTTATGTTAACAAGTTTTTTCGAAAATCACAAAATAGTCTAAAATGTCTCAAAATGCGATTTGAAGCTATTCTGTACACTTTGATGTTTTTATGTTAACAAGTTTTTTCGAAAAACACAAAATAGTCTAAAATGTCTCCAAATGCGATTTGAAGCTATTCTTAGCACTTTGGTGTTTTTATGTTAACAAGTTTTTTCGAAAATCACAAAAAGGTCTAAAACGTCTCCAAATGCGATTTGAAGTTATTCTGTGCACTTTGCTGTTTTGTGTGAAAATTTTTTTTTCGAAATGCTCAAAATGGTCTAAAACGGTTTCTAATGTGATTTGAAGCACTTTGATGTTTTTATGTTAACAAGTTTTTTCAAAAATCACAAAAGGGTCTAAAATGTCTCAAAATGCGATTTGAAGCTATTCTAAGCACTTTGGTGTTTTTATGTTAACAAGTTTTTTCGAAAATCACAAAATGGTCTAAAACGTCTCCAAATGCGATTTGAAGTTATTCTGTGCACTTTGCTGTTTTGTGTGAAATTTTTTTGTCGAAATGCTCAAAATGGTCAAAAACGTTTTTAAATACGATATTAATCTATTTTGGGCTCTTTGATGTTTTTGTGTGAAAAGTTTTATCGAAATGCTCAAAATGGTCTAAAACGGTTTCTAATGTGATTTTAAGCACTTTGATGTTTTTATGTTAACAAGTTTTTTCGAAAATCACAGAATGGTCTAAAACGTCTCCAAATGCGATTTGAAGTTATTCTGTGCACTTTGCTGTTTTGTGTGAAAAATTTTTGTCGAAATGCTCAAAATGGTCTAAAACGGTTTCTAATGTGATTTGAAGCACTTTGATGTTTTTATGTTACAAGTTTTTTCGAAAATCTCAAAAAGGTCTAAAACGTCTGCAAATACGATTTGAAGCTATTCTGTACACTTTGCTGTTTTGTGTGAAAATTTTTTGTCGAAATGCTCAAAATGGTCTAAAACGGTTTCTAATGTGATTTGAAGCACTTTGATGTTTTTATGTTAACAAGTTTTTTCGAAAATCACAGAATGGTCTAAAACGTCTCAAAATGCGATTTGAAGCTATTCTAAGCACTTTGGTGTTTTTATGTTAACAAGTTTTTTCGAAAATCACAAAAAGGTCTAAAACGTCTCCAAATACGATTTGAAGCTATTCTGTACACTTTGCTGTTTTGTGTGAAAAATTTTTGTCGAAATGCTCAAAATGGTCTAAAACGGTTTCTAATGTGATTTGAAGCACTTTGATATTTTTATCTTAAGTTTTTTCGAAAATCACAACATGGTCTAAAACGTCTCCAAATGCGATTTGAAGCTATTCTAAGCACTTTGGTGTTTTTATGTTAACAAGTTTTTTCGAAAATCACAAAATGGTCTAAAACGTCTCCAAATGCGATTTGAAGTTATTCTGTGCACTTTGCTGTTTTGTGTGAAATTTTTTTGTCGAAATGCTCAAAATGGTCAAAAACGTTTTTAAATACGATATTAAGCTATTTTGTGCTCTTTGATGTTTTTGTGTGAAAAGTTTTATCGAAATCCTCAAAATGGTCTAAAACGGTTTCTAATGTGATTTTAAGCACTTTGGTGTTTTTGTGTAACCAAGTTTTTTCGAAAATCACAAAAGGGTCTAAAATGTCTCAAAATGCGATTTGAAGCTATTCTAAGCACTTTGGTGTTTTTATGTTAACAAGTTTTTTTCGAAAATCACAAAATGGTCTAAAACGTCTCCAAATGCGATTTGAAGTTATTCTGTGCACTTTGCTGTTTTGTGTGAAATTTTTTTGTCGAAATGCTCAAAATGGTCAAAAACGTTTTTAAATACGATATTAATCTATTTTGGGCTCTTTGATGTTTTTGTGTGAAAAGTTTTATCGAAATGCTCAAAATGGTCTAAAACGGTTTCTAATGTGATTTTAAGCACTTTGATGTTTTTATGTTAACAAGTTTTTTCGAAAATCACAGAATGGTCTAAAACGTCTCCAAATGCGATTTGAAGTTATTCTGTGCACTTTGCTGTTTTGTGTGAAAATTTTTTTTCGAAATGCTCAAAATGGTCAAAAACGTTTTTAAATACGATATTAAGCTATTTTGTGCTCTTTGATGTTTTTGTGTGAAAAGTTTTATCGAAATGCTCAAAATGGTCTAAAACGGTTTCTAATGTGATTTTAAGCACTTTGATGTTTTTATGTTAACAAGTTCTTTCGAAAAACACAAAATGGTCTAAAATATCTCCAATTGCGATTTGAAGCTATTCTTAGCACTTTGGTGTTTTTATGTTAACAAGTTTTTTCGAAAATCACAAAAAGGTCTAAAACGTCTCCAAATACGATTTGAAGCTATTCTGTACACTTTGCTGTTTTGTGTGAACAATTTTTGTCGAAATGCTCAAAATGGTCAAAAACATTTTTAAATACGATATTAAGCTATTTTGTGCTCTTTGATGTTTTTGTGTGAAAAGTTTTATCGAAATGCTCAAAATGGTCTAAAACGGTTTCTAATGTGATTTTAAGCACTTTGATGTTTTTATGTTAAGTTTTTTCGAAAATCACAAAATGGTCTAAAACGTCTCCAAATGCGATTTGAAGCTATTTTAAGCACTTTGGTGTTTTTGTGTAACCAAGTTTTTTCGAAAATAACAAAATGGTCTAAAACGTCTCCAAATGCAATTTGAAGCTATTCTGTACACTTTGATGTTTTTATGTTAACAAGTTTTATCGAAATGCTCAAAATGGTCTAAAACGGTTTCTAATGTGATTTTAAGCACTTTGATGTTTTTATGTTAACAAGTTTTTTCAAAAATCACAAAAGGGTCTAAAATGTCTCAAAATGCGATTTGAAGCTATTCTAAGCACTTTGGTGTTTTTATGTTAACAAGTTTTTTCGAAAATCACAAAATGGTCTAAAACGTCTCCAAATGCGATTTGAAGTTATTCTGTGCACTTTGCTGTTTTGTGTGAAATTTTTTTGTCGAAATGCTCAAAATGGTCAAAAACGTTTTTAAATACGATATTAAGCTATTTTGTGCTCTTTGATGTTTTGTGTGAAAAGTTTTATCGAAATGCTCAAAATGGTCTAAAACGGTTTCTAATGTGATTTTAAGCACTTTGGTGTTTTTGTGTAACCAAGTTTTTTCGAAAATCACAAAATATTCTAAAATGTCTCTAAATGCGATTTGAAGCTATTTTAAGCACTTTGGTGTTTTTGTGTAACCAAGTTTTTTCGAAAATCACAAAAGGGTCTAAAATGTCTCAAAATGCGATTTGAAGCTATTCTAAGCACTTTGGTGTTTTTATGTTAACAAGTTTTTTTCGAAAATCACAAAATGGTCTAAAACGTCTCCAAATGCGATTTGAAGTTATTCTGTGCACTTTGCTGTTTTGTGTGAAATTTTTTTGTCGAAATGCTCAAAATGGTCAAAAACGTTTTTAAATACGATATTAATCTATTTTGGGCTCTTTGATGTTTTTGTGTGAAAAGTTTTATCGAAATGCTCAAAATGGTCTAAAACGGTTTCTAATGTGATTTTAAGCACTTTGATGTTTTTATGTTAACAAGTTTTTTCGAAAATCACAGAATGGTCTAAAACGTCTCCAAATGCGATTTGAAGTTATTCTGTGCACTTTGCTGTTTTGTGTGAAAATTTTTTTTCGAAATGCTCAAAATGGTCAAAAACGTTTTTAAATACGATATTAAGCTATTTTGTGCTCTTTGATGTTTTTGTGTGAAAAGTTTTATCGAAATGCTCAAAATGGTCTAAAACGGTTTCTAATGTGATTTTAAGCACTTTGATGTTTTTATGTTAACAAGTTCTTTCGAAAAACACAAAATGGTCTAAAATATCTCCAATTGCGATTTGAAGCTATTCTTAGCACTTTGGTGTTTTTATGTTAACAAGTTTTTTCGAAAATCACAAAAAGGTCTAAAACGTCTCCAAATACGATTTGAAGCTATTCTGTACACTTTGCTGTTTTGTGTGAACAATTTTTGTCGAAATGCTCAAAATGGTCAAAAACATTTTTAAATACGATATTAAGCTATTTTGTGCTCTTTGATGTTTTTGTGTGAAAAGTTTTATCGAAATGCTCAAAATGGTCTAAAACGGTTTCTAATGTGATTTTAAGCACTTTGATGTTTTTATGTTAAGTTTTTTCGAAAATCACAAAATGGTCTAAAACGTCTCCAAATGCGATTTGAAGCTATTTTAAGCACTTTGGTGTTTTTGTGTAACCAAGTTTTTTCGAAAATAACAAAATGGTCTAAAACGTCTCCAAATGCAATTTGAAGCTATTCTGTACACTTTGATGTTTTTATGTTAACAAGTTTTATCGAAATGCTCAAAATGGTCTAAAACGGTTTCTAATGTGATTTTAAGCACTTTGATGTTTTTATGTTAACAATTTTTTTTCGAAAATCACAAAATGATCTAAAACGTCTCCAACTGCGATTTGAAGCTATTCTGTACACTTTGATGTTTTTATGTTAACAAGTTTTTTCGGAAATCACAAAATGGTCTAAAAAGTCTCCAAATGCGATTTGAAGCTATTTTAAGCACTTTGGTGTTTTTTTTAACCAAGTTTTTTCGAAAATCATAAAAGGGTCTAAAATGTCTCAAAATGCGATTTCAAGCTATTCTAAGCACTTTGGTGTTTTTATGTTAACAAGTTTTTTCGAAAATCACAAAATGGTCTAAAACGTCTCCAAATGCGATTTGAAGCTATTCTGTACACTTTGATGTTTTTATGTTAACAAGTTTTTTCGAAAATCACAAAATGGTCTTTGAAGTTATTCTGTGCACTTTGCTGTTTTGTGTGAAAATTTGTGTCGAAATGCTCAAAATGGTCAAAAACGTTTTTAAATACGATATTAAGCTATTTTGTGCTCTTTGATGTTTTTGTGTGAAAAATTTTATCGAAATGCTCAAAATGGTCTAAAACGGTTTCTAATGTGATTTTAAGCACATTGGTGTTTTTATGTTAACTAGTTTTTTCGAAAATCACAGAATGGTCTAAAACGTCTCAAAATGCGATTTGAAGCTATTCTAAGCACTTTGGTGTTTTTATGTTAACAAGTTTTTTCGAAAATCACAAAAAGGTCTAAAACGTCTCCAAATACGATTTGAAGCTATTCTGTACACTTTGCTGTTTTGTGTGAAAATTTTTTGTCGAAATGCTCAAAATGGTCTAAAACGGTTTCTAATGTGATTTGAAGCACTTTGATATTTTTATCTTAAGTTTTTTCGAAAATCACAACATGGTCTAAAACGTCTCCAAATGCGATTTGAAGCTATTCTAAGCACTTTGGTGTTTTTATGTTAACAAGTTTTTTCGAAAATCACAAAATGGTCTAAAACGTCTCCAAATGCGATTTGAAGTTATTCTGTGCACTTTGCTGTTTTGTGTGAAATTTTTTTGTCGAAATGCTCAAAATGGTCAAAAACGTTTTTAAATACGATATTAAGCTATTTTGTGCTCTTTGATGTTTTTGTGTGAAAAGTTTTATCGAAATCCTCAAAATGGTCTAAAACGGTTTCTAATGTGATTTTAAGCACTTTGGTGTTTTTGTGTAACCAAGTTTTTTCGAAAATCACAAAAGGGTCTAAAATGTCTCAAAATGCGATTTGAAGCTATTCTAAGCACTTTGGTGTTTTTATGTTAACAAGTTTTTTTCGAAAATCACAAAATGGTCTAAAACGTCTCCAAATGCGATTTGAAGTTATTCTGTGCACTTTGCTGTTTTGTGTGAAATTTTTTTGTCGAAATGCTCAAAATGGTCAAAAACGTTTTTAAATACGATATTAATCTATTTTGGGCTCTTTGATGTTTTTGTGTGAAAAGTTTTATCGAAATGCTCAAAATGGTCTAAAACGGTTTCTAATGTGATTTTAAGCACTTTGATGTTTTTATGTTAACAAGTTTTTTCGAAAATCACAGAATGGTCTAAAACGTCTCCAAATGCGATTTGAAGTTATTCTGTGCACTTTGCTGTTTTGTGTGAAAATTTTTTTTCGAAATGCTCAAAATGGTCAAAAACGTTTTTAAATACGATATTAAACTATTTTGTGCTCTTTGATGTTTTTGTGTGAAAAGTTTTATCGAAATGCTCAAAATGGTCTAAAACGGTTTCTAATGTGATTTTAAGCACTTTGATGTTTTTATGTTAACAAGTTCTTTCGAAAAACACAAAATGGTCTAAAATATCTCCAATTGCGATTTGAAGCTATTCTTAGCACTTTGGTGTTTTTATGTTAACAAGTTTTTTCGAAAATCACAAAAAGGTCTAAAACGTCTCCAAATACGATTTGAAGCTATTCTGTACACTTTGCTGTTTTGTGTGAACAATTTTTGTCGAAATGCTCAAAATGGTCAAAAACATTTTTAAATACGATATTAAGCTATTTTGTGCTCTTTGATGTTTTTGTGTGAAAAGTTTTATCGAAATGCTCAAAATGGTCTAAAACGGTTTCTAATGTGATTTTAAGCACTTTGATGTTTTTATGTTAAGTTTTTTCGAAAATCACAAAATGGTCTAAAACGTCTCCAAATGCGATTTGAAGCTATTTTAAGCACTTTGGTGTTTTTGTGTAACCAAGTTTTTTCGAAAATAACAAAATGGTCTAAAACGTCTCCAAATGCAATTTGAAGCTATTCTGTACACTTTGATGTTTTTATGTTAACAAGTTTTATCGAAATGCTCAAAATGGTCTAAAACGGTTTCTAATGTGATTTTAAGCACTTTGATGTTTTTATGTTAACAAGTTTTTTCAAAAATCACAAAAGGGTCTAAAATGTCTCAAAATGCGATTTGAAGCTATTCTAAGCACTTTGGTGTTTTTATGTTAACAAGTTTTTTCGAAAATCACAAAATGGTCTAAAACGTCTCCAAATGCGATTTGAAGTTATTCTGTGCACTTTGCTGTTTTGTGTGAAATTTTTTTGTCGAAATGCTCAAAATGGTCAAAAACGTTTTTAAATACGATATTAAGCTATTTTGTGCTCTTTGATGTTTTGTGTGAAAAGTTTTATCGAAATGCTCAAAATGGTCTAAAACGGTTTCTAATGTGATTTTAAGCACTTTGGTGTTTTTGTGTAACCAAGTTTTTTCGAAAATCACAAAATATTCTAAAATGTCTCTAAATGCGATTTGAAGCTATTTTAAGCACTTTGGTGTTTTTGTGTAACCAAGTTTTTTCGAAAATCACAAAAGGGTCTAAAATGTCTCAAAATGCGATTTGAAGCTATTCTAAGCACTTTGGTGTTTTTATGTTAACAAGTTTTTTTCGAAAATCACAAAATGGTCTAAAACGTCTCCAAATGCGATTTGAAGTTATTCTGTGCACTTTGCTGTTTTGTGTGAAATTTTTTTGTCGAAATGCTCAAAATGGTCAAAAACGTTTTTAAATACGATATTAATCTATTTTGGGCTCTTTGATGTTTTTGTGTGAAAAGTTTTATCGAAATGCTCAAAATGGTCTAAAACGGTTTCTAATGTGATTTTAAGCACTTTGATGTTTTTATGTTAACAAGTTTTTTCGAAAATCACAGAATGGTCTAAAACGTCTCCAAATGCGATTTGAAGTTATTCTGTGCACTTTGCTGTTTTGTGTGAAAATTTTTTTTCGAAATGCTCAAAATGGTCAAAAACGTTTTTAAATACGATATTAAGCTATTTTGTGCTCTTTGATGTTTTTGTGTGAAAAGTTTTATCGAAATGCTCAAAATGGTCTAAAACGGTTTCTAATGTGATTTTAAGCACTTTGATGTTTTTATGTTAACAAGTTCTTTCGAAAAACACAAAATGGTCTAAAATATCTCCAATTGCGATTTGAAGCTATTCTTAGCACTTTGGTGTTTTTATGTTAACAAGTTTTTTCGAAAATCACAAAAAGGTCTAAAACGTCTCCAAATACGATTTGAAGCTATTCTGTACACTTTGCTGTTTTGTGTGAACAATTTTTGTCGAAATGCTCAAAATGGTCAAAAACATTTTTAAATACGATATTAAGCTATTTTGTGCTCTTTGATGTTTTTGTGTGAAAAGTTTTATCGAAATGCTCAAAATGGTCTAAAACGGTTTCTAATGTGATTTTAAGCACTTTGATGTTTTTATGTTAAGTTTTTTCGAAAATCACAAAATGGTCTAAAACGTCTCCAAATGCGATTTGAAGCTATTTTAAGCACTTTGGTGTTTTTGTGTAACCAAGTTTTTTCGAAAATAACAAAATGGTCTAAAACGTCTCCAAATGCAATTTGAAGCTATTCTGTACACTTTGATGTTTTTATGTTAACAAGTTTTATCGAAATGCTCAAAATGGTCTAAAACGGTTTCTAATGTGATTTTAAGCACTTTGATGTTTTTATGTTAACAATTTTTTTTCGAAAATCACAAAATGATCTAAAACGTCTCCAACTGCGATTTGAAGCTATTCTGTACACTTTGATGTTTTTATGTTAACAAGTTTTTTCGGAAATCACAAAATGGTCTAAAAAGTCTCCAAATGCGATTTGAAGCTATTTTAAGCACTTTGGTGTTTTTTTTAACCAAGTTTTTTCGAAAATCATAAAAGGGTCTAAAATGTCTCAAAATGCGATTTCAAGCTATTCTAAGCACTTTGGTGTTTTTATGTTAACAAGTTTTTTCGAAAATCACAAAATGGTCTAAAACGTCTCCAAATGCGATTTGAAGCTATTCTGTACACTTTGATGTTTTTATGTTAACAAGTTTTTTCGAAAATCACAAAATGGTCTTTGAAGTTATTCTGTGCACTTTGCTGTTTTGTGTGAAAATTTGTGTCGAAATGCTCAAAATGGTCAAAAACGTTTTTAAATACGATATTAAGCTATTTTGTGCTCTTTGATGTTTTTGTGTGAAAAATTTTATCGAAATGCTCAAAATGGTCTAAAACGGTTTCTAATGTGATTTTAAGCACATTGGTGTTTTTATGTTAACTAGTTTTTTCGAAAACCACAAAATGGTCTAAAATGTCTCCAAATGCGATTTGAAGTTATTCTGTACACTTTGATGTTTTTATGTTAACAAGTTTTTTCGAAAATCACAAAATGGTTTAAAACTTCTCCAAATGCGATTTGAAGCTATTTTAAGCACTTTGGTGTTTTTGTGTAACCAAGTTTTTTCGAAAATCACAAAAGGGTATAAAACGTCTCAAAATGATTTTTGAAGCTATTCTAAGCACTTTGGTGTTTTTATGGTAACAAGTTTTTTCGAAAATCAAAAAATGGTCTAAAACGTCTCCAAATGCGATTTGAAGCTATTCTAAGCACTTTGGTGTTTTTATGTTAACAAGTTTTTTCGAAAATCACAAAAAGGTCTAAAACGTCTCCAAATACGATTTGAAGCTATTCTGTACACTTTGCTGTTTTGTGTGAAAATTTTTTTTTCGAAATGCTCAAAATGGTCAAAAACGTTTTTAAATACGATATTAAGCTATTTTGTGCTCTTTGAAGTTTTTTTGTGAAAAGTTTTATCGAAATGCTCAAAATGGTCAAAAACGGTTTCTAATGTGATTTGAAGCACTTTGATGTTTTTATGTTAACAAGTTTTTTCGAAAATCACAAAATAGTCTAAAATGTCTCCAAATGCGATTTGAAGCTATTTTAAGCACTTTGGTGTTTTTGTGTAAACAAGTTTTTTCGAAAATCACAAAAGGGTCTAAAATGTCTCAAAATGCGATTCGAAGCTATTCTAAGCACTTTGGTGTTTTTATGTTAACAAGTTTTTTCGAAAATCACAAAATGGTCTAAAACGTCTCCAAATGCGATTTGAAGTTATTCTGTGCACTTTGCTGTTTTGTTTGAAAATTTTTTTGTCGAAATGCTCAAAATGGTCAAAAAAGTTTTTAAATACGATATTAAGCTATTTTGTGCTCTTTGATGTTTTTGTGTGAAAAGTTTTATCGAAATGCTCAAAATGGTCTAAAACGGTTTCTAATGTGAATTTTAAGCACTTTGATGTTTTTACGATATTAAGCTATTTTGTGCTCTTTGATGTTTTTGTGTGAAAAGTTTTATCGAAGTGCTCAAAATGGTCTAAAACGGTTTCTAATGTGATTTTAAGCACTTTGATGTTTTTATGTTAACAAGTTTTTTCGAAAATCACAAAATGGTCTAAAACGTCTCCAAATGCGATTTGAAGCTATTCTGTACACTTTGATGTTTTTATGTTAACAAGTTTTTTCGAAAATCACAAAATGGTCTAAAATGCCTCCAAATGCGATTTGAAGCTATTCTTAGCACTTTGGTGTTTTTATGTTAACAAGTTTTTTCGAAAATCACAAAAAGGTCTAAAACGTCTCCAAATACGATTTGAAGCTATTCTGTACACTTTGCAGTTTTGTGTGAAAAATTTTTGTCGAAATGCTCAAAATGGTCAAAAACGTTTTTGAATACGATATTAAGCTATTTTGTGCTCTTTGATGTTTTTGTGTGAAAAGTTTTATCGAAATGCTCAAAATGGTCTAAAACGGTTTCTAATGTGATTTTAAGCACTTTGATGTTTTTATGTTAACAAGTTTTTTCGAAAATCACAATATAGTCTAAAATGTCTCCAAATGCGATTTGAAGCTATTTTAAGCACTTTGGTGTTTTTGTGTAACCAAGTTTTTTTCGAAAATCACAAAAGGGTCTAAAATGTCTCAAAATGCGATTTGAAGCTATTGTAAGCACTTTGGTGTTTTTATGTTAACAAGTTTTTTCGAAAATCACAAAATGGTCTAAAACGTCTCCAAATGCGATTTGGAGTTATTCTGTGCACTTTGCTGTTTTGTGTGAAATTTTTTTTTGAATGCTCAAAATGGTCAAAAACGTTTTTAAATAATATATTAAGCTATTTTGTGCTCTTTGATGTTTTTGTGTGAAAAGTTTTATCGAAATGCTCAAATTGGTCTAAAACGGTTTCTAATGTGATTTTAAGGACTTTGATGTTTTTATGTTAACAAGTTTTTTCGAAAATCACAGAATGGTCTAAAACGTCTCAAAATGCGATTTGAAGCTATTCTAAGCACTTTGGTGTTTTTATGGTAACAAGTTTTTTCGAAAATCACAAAATGGTCTAAAACGTCTCCAAATGCAATTTGAAGCTATTCTGTACACTTTGATGTTTTTATGTTAACAAGTTTTTTCGAAAAACACAAAATGGTCTAAAATGTCTCCAAATGCGATCTGAAGTTATTCTGTGCACATTGCTGTTTTGTGTGAAAATTTTTATCGAAATGCTCAAAATGGTCTAAAACGGTTTCTAATGTGATTTTAAGCACTTTGATGTTTTTATGTTAACAAGTTTTTTCGAAAATCTCAAAAAGGTCTAAAACGTCTGCAAATACGATTTGAAGCTATTCTGTACACTTTGCTGTTTTGTGTGAAAATTTTTTGTCGAAATGCTCAAAATGGTCTAAAACGGTTTCTAATGTGATTTGAAGCACTTTGATGTTTTTATGTTAACAAGTTTTTTCGAAAATCACAGAATGGTCTAAAACGTCTCAAAATGCGATTTGAAGCTATTCTAAGCACTTTGGTGTTTTTATGTTAACAAGTTTTTTCGAAAATCACAAAAAGGTCTAAAACGTCTCCAAATACGATTTGAAGCTATTCTGTACACTTTGCTGTTTTGTGTGAAAAATTTTTGTCGAAATGCTCAAAATGGTCTAAAACGGTTTCTAATGTGATTTGAAGCACTTTGATATTTTTATCTTAAGTTTTTTCGAAAATCACAAAACAGTCTAAAATGTCTCCAAATGCGATTTGAAGCCATTCTAAGCACTTTGGTGTTTTTATGTTAAAAAGTTTTTTTCGAAAATCACAACATGGTCTAAAACGTCTCCAAATGCGATTTGAAGCTATTCTAAGCACTTTGGTGTTTTTATGTTAACAAGTTTTTTCGAAAATCACAAAATGGTCTAAAACGTCTCCAAATGCGATTTGAAGTTATTCTGTGCACTTTGCTGTTTTGTTTGAAAATTTTTTGTCGAAATGCTCAAAATGGTCAAAAACGTTTTTAAATACGATATTAAGCTATTTTGTGCTCTTTGATGTTTTTGTGTGAAAAGTTTTATCGAAATGCTCAAAATGGTCTAAAACGGTTTCTAATGTGATTTTAAGCACTTTGATGTTTTTATCTTAACAAGTTTTTTCGAAAATCACAGAATGGTCTAAAACGTCTCAAAATGCGATTTGAAGCTATTCTAAGCACTTTGGTGTTTTTATGTTAACAAGTTTTTTCGAAAATCACAAAAAGGTCTAAAACGTCTCCAAATACAATTTGAAGCTATTCTGTACACTTTGCTGTTTTGTGTGAAAAATTTTTGTCGAAATGCTCAAAATGGTCAAAAACGTTTTTAAATACGATATTAAGCTATTTTGTGCTCTTTAATGTTTTTGTGTGAAAAGTTTTATCGAAATGCTCAAAATGGTCTAAAACGGTTTCTAATGTGATTTTAAGCACTTTGATGTTTTTATGTTAAAAAGTTTTTTCGAAAATCACAGAATGGTCTAAAACGTCTCAAGATGCGATTTGAAGCTATTCTAAGCACTTTGATGTTTTTATGTTAACAAGTTTTTTCGAAAATCACAAAATGGTCTAAAACGTCTCCAAATGCGATTTGAAGTTATTCTGTGCACTTTGCTGTTTTGTGTGAAATTTTTTTGTCGAAATGCTCAAAATGGTCAAAAACGTTTTTAAATACGATATTAAGCTATTTTGTGCTCTTTGATGTTTTTGTGTGAAAAGTTTTGTCGAAATGCTCAAAATGGTCTAAAACGGTTTCTAATGTGATTTGAAGCACTTTGATGTTTTTATGTTAACAAGTTTTTTCGAAAATCACAAAATGGTCTAAAACGTCTCCAAATGCGATTTGAAGTTATTCTGTGCACTTTGCTGTTTTGTGTAAAAATTTTTTGTCGAAATGCTCAAAATGGTCAAAAACGTTTTTAAATACGATATTAAGCTATTTTGTTCTCTTTGATGTTTTTGTGTGAAAAGTTTTATCGAAATGCTTAAAATGGTCTAAAACGGTTTCTAATGTGATTTTAAGCACTTTGATGTTTTTATGTTAACAAGTTTTTTCGAAAATCACAAAATGGTCTAAAACGTCTCAAAATGCGATTTGAAGCTATTCTGTACACTTTGATGTTTTTATGTTAACAAGTTTTTTCGAAAAACACAAAATGGTCTAAAATGTCTCAAAATGCGATTTGAAGCTATTCTAAGCTCTTTGGTGTTTTTATGTTAACAAGTTTTTTTCAAAATCACAAAATGGTCTAAAACGTCTCCAAATGCGATTTGAAGCTATTCTGTACATTTTGATGTTTTTATTTTAACAAGTTTTTTCGAAAATCACAAAATGGTCTAAAATGTCTCAAAATGCGATTTGAAGCTATTCTAAGCTCTTTGGTGTTTTTATGTTAAGCTTTTTTCAAAATCACAAAATGGTCTAAAACGTCTCCAAATGCGATTTGAAGCTATTCTGTACACTTTGATGTTTTTATTTTAACAAGTTTTTTCGAAAATCACAAAAGGGTGTAAAATGTCTAAAAATGCGATTTGAAGCTATTCTAAGCACTTTGGTGTTTTTATGTTAACAAGTTTTTTCAAAAATCACAAAATGGTCTAAAACGTCTCCAAATGCGATTTGAAGTTATTCTGTACACTTGGATGTTTTTATGTTAACAAGTTTTTTCGAAAATCACAAAATGGTTTAAAACTTCTCCAAATGCGATTTGAAGCTATTTTAAGCACTTTGGTGTTTTTATGTTAACAAGTTTTTTCGAAAATCACAAAATGGTCTAAAATGTCTCAAAATGCGATTTGAAGCTATTCTAAGCTCTTTGGTGTTTTTATGTTAACAAGTTTTTTCGAAAATCACAAAAGGGTCTAAAATGTCTCAAAATGCGATTTGAAGCTAATCTAAGCACTTTGGTGTTTTTATGGTAACAAGTTTTTTCGAAAATCACAAAATGGTCTAAAACGTCTCCAAATGCAATTTGAAGCTATTTTAAGCACATTGGTGTTTTTGTGTAACCAAGTTTTTTAGAAAATCACAAAAGGGTCTAAAATGTCTCAAAATGCGATTTGAAGCTATTCTAAGCACTTTGGTGTTTTTATGTTAACAAGTTTTTTCGAAAATCACAAAATGGTCTAAAACGTCTCCAAATGCGATTTGAAGCTATTCTAAGCACTTTGGTGTTTTTATGTTAACAAGTTTCTTCGGAAATCACAAAAAGGTCTAAAACGTCTCCAAATACGATTTGAAGCTATTCTGTACACTTTGCTGTTTTGTGTGAAACATTTTTGTCGAAATGCTCAAAATGGTCAAAAACGTTTTTAAATACGATATTAAGCTATTTTGAGCTCTTTAATGTTTTTTGTGTGAAAAGTTTTATCGAAATGCTCAAAATGGTCTAAAACGGTTTCTAATGTGATTTTAAGCACTTTGATGTTTTTATGTTAACAAGTTTTTTCGAAAATTAAAGAATGGTCTAAAACGTCTCCAAATGCGATTTGAAGTTATTCTGTGCACTTTGCTGTTTTGTTTGAAAATTTTTTGTCTAAATGCTCAAAATGGTCAAAAACGTTTTTAAATACGATATTAAGCTATTTTGTGCTCTTTGATGTTTTTGTGTGAAAAGTTTTATCGAAATGCTCAAAATGGTCTAAAACGGTTTCTAATGTGATTTTAAGCACTTTGATGTTTTTATGTTAACAAGTTTTTTCAAAAATCACAAAAGGGTCTAAAATGTCTCAAAATGCGATTTGAAGCTATTCTAAGCACTTGGGTGTTTTTATGTTAACAAGTTTTTTCGAAAATCACAAAATGGTCTAAAACGTCTCCAAATGCGATTTGAAGTTATTCTGTGCACTTTGCTGTTTTGTGTGAAATTTTTTTGTCGAAATGCTCAAAATGGTCAAAAACGTTTTTAAATACGATATTAAGCTATTTTGTGCTCTTTGATGTTTTTGTGTGAAAAGTTTTGTCGAAATGCTCAAAAGGGTCTAAAACGGTTTCTAATGTGATTTGAAGCACTTTGATGTTTTTATGTTAACAAGTTTTTTCGAAAATCACAAAATGGTCTAAAACGTCTCCAAATGCGATTTGAAGTTATTCTGTGCACTTTGCTGTTTTGTGTAAAAATTTTTTGTCGAAATGCTCAAAATGGTCAAAAACGTTTTTAAATACGATATTAAGCTATTTTGTGCTCTTTGATGTTTTTGTGTGAAAAGTTTTATCGAAATGCTTAAAATGGTCTAAAACGGTTTCTAATGTGATTTTAAGCACTTTGATGTTTTTATGTTAACAAGTTTTTTCGAAAATCACAAAATAGTCTAAAATGTCTCAAAATGCGATTTGAAGCTATTCTGTACACTTTGATGTTTTTATGTTAACAAGTTTTTTCGAAAAACACAAAATAGTCTAAAATGTCTCCAAATGCGATTTGAAGCTATTCTTAGCACTTTGGTGTTTTTATGTTAACAAGTTTTTTCGAAAATCACAAAAAGGTCTAAAACGTCTCCAAATGCGATTTGAAGTTATTCTGTGCACTTTGCTGTTTTGTGTGAAAATTTTTTTTTCGAAATGCTCAAAATGGTCAAAAACGTTTTTAAATACGATATTAAGCTATTTTGTGCTCTTTGATGTTTTTGTGTGAAAAGTTTTATCGAAATGCTCAAAATGGTCTAAAACGGTTTCTAATGTGATTTTAAGCACTTTGATGTTTTTACGATATTAAGCTATTTTGTGCTCTTTGATGTTTTTGTGTGAAAAGTTTTATCGAAATGCTCAAAATGGTCTAAAACGGTTTCTAATGTGATTTTAAGCACTTTGGTGTTTTTATGTTAACAAGTTTTTTCGAAAAACACAAAATGGTCTAAAATGCGATTTGAAGCTATTCTTAGCACTTTGGTGTTTTTATATTTAACAAGTTTTTTCGAAAATCACAAAAAGGTCTAAAACGTCTCCAAATACGATTTGAAGCTAGTCTGTACACTTTTTTGTTTTGTGTGAAATTTTTTTGTCGAAATGCTCAAAATGGTCAAAAACGTTTTTAAATACGATATTAAGCTATTTTGTGCTCTTTGATGTTTTTGTGTGAAAAGTTTTATCGAAATGCTCAAAATGGTCTAAAACGGTTTCTAATGTGATTTTAAGCACTTTGATGTTTTTATGTTAACAAGTTTTTTCGAAAATCACAAAGTGGTCTAAAATGTCTCCAAATGCGATTTGAAGCTATTCTTAGCACTTTGGAATTTTTATGTTAACAAGTTTTTTCGAAAATCACAAAATGGTCTAAAATGTCTCAAAATGCGATTTGAAGCTATTCTAAGCTCTTTGGTGTTTTTTTGGTAACAAGTTTTTTCGAAAATCACAAAATGGTCTAAAACGTCTCCAAATGCAATTTGAAGCTATTTTAAGCACTTTGGTGTTTTTGTGTAACCAAGTTTTTTCGAAAATCACAAAAGGGTCTAAAATGTCTCAAAATGCGATTTGAAGCTATTCTAAGCACTTTGGTGTTTTTATGTTAACAAGTTTTTTCGGAAATCACAAAAAGGTCTAAAACGTCTCCAAATACGATTTGAAGCTATTCTGTACACTTTGCTGTTTTGTGTGAAAAATTTTTGTCGAAATGCTCAAAATGGTCAAAAACGTTTTTAAATACGATATTAAGCTATTTTGTGCTCTTTAATGTTTTTGTGTGAAAAGTTTTATCGAAATGCTCAAAATGGTCTAAAACGGTTTCTAATGTGATTTTAAGCACTTTGATGTTTTTATGTTAACAAGTTTTTTCGAAAATCACAGAATGGTCTAAAACGTCTCCAAATGCGATTTGAAGTTATTCTGTGCACTTTGCTGTTTTGTTTGAAAATTTTTTGTCTAAATGCTCAAAATGGTCAAAAACGTTTTTAAATACGATATTAAGCTATTTTGTGCTCTTTGATGTTTTTGTGTGAAAAGTTTTATCGAAATTCTCAAAATGGTCTAAAACGGTTTCTAATGTGATTTGAAGCACTTTGATGTTTTTATGTTAACAAGTTTTTTCAAAAATCACAAAAGGGTCTAAAATGTCTCAAAATGCGATTTGAAGCTATTCTAAGCACTTTGGTGTTTTTATGTTAACAAGTTTTTTCGAAAATCACAAAATGGTCTAAAACGTCTCCAAATGCGATTTGAAGTTATTCTGTGCACTTTGCTGTTTTGTGTGAAATTTTTTTGTCGAAATGCTCAAAATGGTCAAAAACGTTTTTAAATACGATATTAAGCTATTTTGTGCTCTTTGATGTTTTTGTGTGAAAAGTTTTATCGAAATGCTCAAAATGGTCTAAAACGGTTTCTAATGTGATTTTAAGCACTTTGGTGTTTTTGTGTAACCAAGTTTTTTCGAAAATCACAAAATATTCTAAAATGTCTCCAAATGCGATTTGAAGCTATTTTAAGCACTTTGGTGTTTTTGTGTAACCAAGTTTTTTCGAAAATCACAAAATGGTCTAAAACGTCTCCAAATGCGATTTGAAGCTATTCTAAGCACTTTGATGTTTTTATGTTAACAAGTTTTTTCGAAAATAACAAAATGGTCTAAAACGTCTCCAAATGCGATTTGAAGCTATTCTGTACACTTTGATGTTTTTATGTTAACAAGTTTTTTCGAAAAACACAAAATGGTCTAAAATGTCTCAAAATGCGATTTGAAGCTATTCTAAGCTCTTTGGTGTTTTTATGTTAACAAGTTTTTTTCAAAATCACAAAATGGTCTAAAACGTCTCCAAATGCGATTTGAAGCTATTCTGTACATTTTGATGTTTTTATTTTAACAAGTTTTTTCGAAAATCACAAAATGGTCTAAAATGTCTCAAAATGCGATTTGAAGCTATTCTAAGCTCTTTGGTGTTTTTATGTTAAGTTTTTTTCAAAATCACAAAATGGTCTAAAACGTCTCCAAATGTGATTTGAAGCTATTCTGTACACTTTGATGTTTTTATTTTAACAAGTTTTTTCGAAAATCACAAAAGGGTTGTTGAACCCACAAATGTAAAAACGCCCACAAATGTGAAAACAACCACAAATGTGAAAAAGCATCACCCACAAATGTGAAAACAACCACAAATGTGAAAACGCATCACCCACAATGTGAAAACAACCACAAATGTGAAAACGCATCAACCACAAATGTAATAAACAGCGCCCACAAATGTGAAAACGATCATCGCCCACAAATGTGATAACGCCCACAAATGTAAAAAAAAATGAGAATTTTTCGGCCACAAATGTAAAAAAAAAAATCAGATCAAATTTAATGCTAGACTCAAACAATTTTGATCGAGGTACTACATTATATCATGATTTTATTGAGTTGTTTCAATAATTGTTTGTTCACGATACGTCTGTTAGGGTCGTGGTTAACGCGTTGGATTATTATAATTTGCTGCTTATGCGCGCGATATTTGCACGTTAACTCGTTTGTTTAATGAACGTAATAGTTCAAGACAATATTTGTTATTTGCTGCGCGCGTGCACCATACTTCAAGGCCATGTTATATCATTGTTGCTTCTAGTGTGTGGTTGTTGGCTTACTATTATGGACGTATAGTTATAAGTCGATGTTCGATGTTTTTTTGCGCGTGCACACGATACTAAAAGGTCAAGGTTAAATTGCTACTTGTATGTAGTGTGTGGTTGTTAACTCGTTGGCTTACTGTTATGTACGTCATTAGGCGCAGGAGCCCCGGATAGCGTTACGAAGTCGTTAACTCTGTCAACCCATGGTCAGCCCAACTAATGTGTTTTTCCCAAGGACAACTTATCAATAACTAAACTTTGTCACCACCCATAAGTGTGCTGTTCATTTCCTATTGACCAATGAACACCAATGTAACTGGACCTGAGTTACTTGCTATTCGACCTTGGGTGCAAATTATACAATTAATTGATGTTAAGGCCACTGACTACTCTTTTCTGTATAGAAACACTGAATTGACTGAATAAGAAAACCCTACAATAATTTCTACTACTACTTGATATGGTGTTATACAACAACTATATTAAAAGAATTGAATGTATGGAGAATGAAAAAAAACAATTGTTAAACGTTATATGTAAAACATCACTTAGATGATATCTATCAGATATATCATTTTCTAAACATTGTTTCATTAGTTATATCACGGAAAAATAAGTTAGTTATAAATAAGTAAGTTATTTCTCCATGAAAGTTTCTCCATTGTTATATTCACATCACATATATTTATATTTGGTTTTACACGTAATATTTCATTAAGAATTTCATTTTCTGACAATGTGATTGAAAAATGATGATGTTAACTGTTGGGCCTACAGAAATGATACAAATTCTCAGTTGATATGACACAAAATTTACAGAATTCAGCACTAACAACATACCATATTCTTCAGTTCAGGTCACAAGTTTCAGGGGCGACAATGCAAACATCCCGCCAAAATTGTCCTTCATATCTCTGTATTGCCAAGTAACACACGGGAAAAGAACAAATAAAAAACAAAAACCTTTCAAAACAGACCTATTTCTGTTTTTAAAAAGATTGAAATGAAATAATTCTTTTTAAACACTGTACTGTACTTGGAAACACGTACTTGATTTGTGATATCCTCCGTTAAAAATACAGTAGAAAGTGTCCCCTTAATAGGGGTTCTACTGCCCCTGGAACAATTCCTAAAAAAACATGTCCTCTTCATAGAGGTTTCGCAGAAAAAAACCAATATACTGATCTGGACTCGGAAATTTAAAATGTAGCAGGCAACGTTTCATAATTATTATGATATCCATTTTTATTTAATAACGATAAATGGATATAAATATTTCGTCTTTTTTGTTATTTTGTGATGGAAAAAATATTGAGTGAACATTGGCACTGAGCTTAAATGTTCCCCGTCCCCTTAATGTCCCCTTTATAAGAGTGTCCCCTCAGTAAGGATTGACTGTTTCGCCCCTTAATAATAAATGATGGTGTCCATCTTATGTCCTCTCAATTTTAATGTGCTACACCCGATAATAGAATACACATCTAGCTCGTGTGCACTTTAAAAAACCTAGTAAATCTTTCGAGACGAGCAGGGGGTTACCCCGGTGTATTAGTACATCACAGCCACTGATCATCAACTGGGCCCTATGGGAGACCAGTCTGTGTCTGAAGAGGTTACCCAGTATAAATATATATTTCAATTCAATTCAATTCAATTCAACGTAAGGTGGTGTTTGGCATGTTGTGCAGGATAGGGAGGTCAGACAATATTGTCATAAAATGTATTCATTAATTTGCTTTTCCTTCATCCAATCTACATAGTAGATGGATGAAGCTATTGTTCTAACCACGTGACTATGTGGCGTAGGTTTTTTTTTTTTTTTAATATATCCACACACACACACACACACATATATATATATTTATATATTTGCTACAATAATGTACACTAATTTGTTACTGAACTATGGAGATTTTTTTTTTTCCGAAATAAAAGATGAATGAATGAATGAATGAATAGAATAACTGTACAGTAGGCTCCCATGTGTTACCCAATGTGCTCAATTTGATTGTGCTACCCAATGTGCTATCCATTTGAAATAATGTGCTATCCATTTGAAAGAATGTGCTACCCGATAATCCGTATAGAATAATGTACAGTACTATATCCATTTGACTGTGCTACCCATTTGAAATAATGTGATATCCATTTGAAATAATGTGACTATCCATTTGAAAGAATGTGCTACCCGATAATCCTTATAGAATAATGTACAGTACAATTACATCCATTTGATTATGCTACCTAATGTGCTATCCATTTGAAAGAATGTGCTACCCGATAATCCGTATAGAATAATGTACAGTACAATTATATCCATTTGATTATGCTACCTAATGTGCTATCCATTTGAAAGAATGTGCTACCCGATAATCCTTATAGAATAATGTACAGTACTATATCCATTTGATTGTGCTACCCAATGTGCTATCCATTTGAAATAATGTGCTATCCATTTGAAATAATGTGACTATCCATTTGAAAGAATGTGCTACCCGATAATCCTTATAGAATAATGTACAGTACAATTATATCCATTTGATTATGCTACCTAATGTGCTATCCATTTGAAATAATGTGCTATCCATTTGAAAGAATGTGCTATCCATTTGAAAGAATGTGCTATCCATTTGAAAGAATGTGCTATCCATTTGAAATAATGTGACTATCCATTTGAAAGAATGTGCTACCCGATAATCCGTATAGAATAATGTACAGTACAATTATATCCATTTGATTGTGCTACCTAATGTGCCTTCCATTTGAAATAATGTGACTATCCATTTGAAATAATGCTACCCGATAATCCGTATAGAATAATGTACAGTACAATTATATCCATTTAATTGTGCTACCTGATGTGCTATCCATTTGAAAGAATGTGCTATCCATTTGAAAGAATGTGCTACCCGATAATCCTTATAGAATAATTTACAGTACTATATCCATTTGATTGTGCTACCTAATGTGCCTTCCATTTGAAATAATGTGACTATCCATTTGAAATAATGCTACCCGATAATCCGTATAGAATAATGTACAGTACAATTATATCCATTTGATTGTGCTACCTGATGTGCTATCCATTTGAAATAATGTGCTATCCATTTGAAAGAATGTGCTACCCGATAATCCTTATAGAATAATGTACAGTACTATATCCATTTGATTGTGCTACCCAATGTGCTATCCATTTGAAATAATGTGCTATCCATTTGAAATAATGTGCTATCCATTTGAAAGAATGTGCTACCCGATAATCCTTATAGAATAATGTACAGTACAATTATATCCATTTGATTGTGCTACCCAATGTGCTATCCATTTGAAATAATGTGCTATCCATTTGAAAGAATGTGCTACCCGATAATTCTTATAGAATAATGTACAGTACAGTTATATCCATTTGATTGTGCTATCTATTGTGCTATCTGTTTGAACTAATGTGCTGTCTGTTTGAAATAATTCAGGTTTTTTATTTTGAATATGTTTTGCTATCCATTTTAGACGTGCTAAACAAGTTACATATTTGTTGATATAAATTTGCGGTACACCACGTATATTAGTTCTGAAAAGAACTGTTGAGTTGCTCGACGTTTCGATTTACTCCAAAGTCAAAGTCTCCAAAGCTATTCCATCATGTCGTATTCGGGGAATCGCCCACAAGTGTTTTCTCAGAGCAGGGTATGTTCCGTATAGGGTTCTGTATGCTATTTTTTAATAATGTACAAAAAATGAAATGAATAATCATCGGTATGTACGGAGAAAGCTCGAGCGGAAGTCGAGGTTACTTTTGCCAACAAGACGAAGCGCGAAACAAATAAAAACGCAGCGCGAAACATCTGAAATGATATACAATTTCTCAAAACATGAAAACACAGAATATATTATATTAATATAACTTTTTAATATTTCCAAAGGCTCGGACATGGAAGAAGGGCCTTAAAAAACTGAATTGCTATATGTTAGACCACTTTTCCATAACTTTTCAAAACTCATCGAACCCTCTGCTAGTAGGCCTAATTAATATAGGAGCGTCGCCAAATCATTAGAAAAAAAAACATGGCATGAAGATGTAATTAATCAAACAACGGCCAAAGAATACCAACAATTTTAATTTAGGTTTCGATTCGTAATTACTAATGTGGTGGACTAGAAGCCTAGTTTGAAACTATAGTGACCATTTATTTTAGAAAGAAAGATAGAAAAATGTGTTTCCATCTCCATGTTAATACCAAGGCACTTTTCAATTAAAAATTCTGGCCTAGTATTCTTGCAAGGTCGTCACAGCTCCAGTTACAAAGGTCGTCACAGCTCCAGTTACAAACGGTGATACAAAGTGTCAATCATTTGACCAGTGAACAGCCCACTGGTAGGATAGTCCTTGAAACCGTCCATAAAACACATTAATCACTCACATCAGTCATGCCGCTAATGGTTGAAAACCTCACTTTTTGGGGTTTTCAAACGTAACGCTATCCGGGGCTCCTGCGCCTAATGGTATAGTTCAAGTCGATGCTCGATTCGATGTTTTTGTTGGCGTACACGATACCACAAGGTCAAGTTCATAATATACTATTGCTACTTGTGGTTGTTAATTCGTTGGCTTATTGTTATGTTCGTATAGTTCCAAGTCGATGTTCGATTCGATGTTTTTTGTGCGCGTGCACGATACTACAAAGGTCATGACTTGTATACCATTGCTACTTGTGGTGTGTGGTTGTTAACGTATAGTTTCAAGTCGAAGTTCGATGTTTTGCGCGCGTGCACGATACTACAAGGTCAATAACTGAACGACGAGTATAGTTGATCTTGTAGTATCGTGTACACCGAGCATCGACTTGGAGCTATAATACGTACATAATACTAATATAGTAAGCCCAACTGCACTTCAAGCAGCAATGATATATGACCTTGTAGTATCGTGCACGCGCACAAAAAACATCGAATCGACCATCGACTTGGAACTATCATAACAATAAGCCAACGAGTTAACAACCACAATACAAGTAGCAATAGTATATATGACCTTGACCTTGTGGTAGTACGCGCCCAAAAACATCGAATCGAGCATCGACTTGGAACTATACGTACATAACAGTAAGCCAACGAGTTAATAACCACACACTACATACAAGTAGCAATTTAACCTTGACCTTGTTGTATCGTGTGAGCGCGCAAAAAAATAACGAACATCGACTTATAACTATACGTACATAATAGTAAGCCAACAACAACACACTAGAAGCAACAATGATATAACATGGCCTTGACCTTGAAGTATGGTGCACGCGCGCAGCAAATAACAAATAATATTGTCTTGAACTATTACGTTCATTAAACAAATGAGTTAACGTGCAAATATCGCGCGCACGAGCAGCAAATGATAATAATCCAACGTGTTAACGACGACCCTAACAGACGTATCGTGAACAAACAACTCAATACAATCATGATATAATTTTTGTCTGAATCTAGCATTAAATTTGATCTGATTTTTTTTACATTTGTGGGCGAAAAAGTCTCTCCTTTTTTCACATTTGTGGGCGTTATCACATTTGTGGGCGATGATCGTTTTCACATTTGTGGGTGCTGTTTTCACATTTGTGGTTGATGCGTTTTCACATTTGTGGTTGTTTTCACATTTGTGGGTGATGCGTTTTCACATTTGTGGTTGTTTTCACATTTGTGGGTGATGCGTTTTCACATTTGTGGTTGTTTTCACATTTGTGGGCGTTTTCACATTTGTGGGTTCAACAAGGGTGTAAAATGTCTCAAAATGCGATTTGAAGCTATTCTAAGCACTTTGGTGTTTTTATGTTAACAAGTTTTTTCAAAAATCACAAAATGGTCTAAAACGTCTCCAAATGGGATTTGAAGTTATTCTGTCCACTTTGATGTTTTTATGTTAACAAGTTTTTTCGAAAATCACAAAATGGTTTAAAACTTCTACAAATGCGATTTGAAGCTATTTTAAGCACTTTGGTGTTTTTGTGTAACCAAGTTTTTTCGAAAATCACAAAAGGGTCTAAAATGTCTCAAAATGCGATTTGAAGCTATTCTAAGCACTTTGGTGTTTTTATGTTAACAAGTTTTTTCGAAAATCACAAAATGGTCTAAAACGTCTCCAAATGCGATTTGAAGCTATTGTGTACACTTTGATGTTTTTATCTTAACAAGTTTTTTCGAAAATCACAAAATGGTCTAAAATGTCTCCAAATGCGATTTGAAGCTATTCTTAGCACTTTGGTGTTTTTATGTTAACAAGTTTTTTCGAAAATCACAAAATTGTCTAAAACGTCTCCAAATGCGATTTGAAGTTATTTTGTGCACTTTGCTGTTTTGTGTGAAAATTTTTTGTCGAAATGCTCAAAATGGTCAAAAACGTTTTTAAATACGATATTAAGCTATTTTGTGCTCTTTGATGTTTTTGTTTGAAAAGTTTTATCGAAATTCTCAAAATGGTCTAAAACGGTTTCTAATGTGATTTGAAGCACTTTGATGTTTTTATGTTAACAAGTTTTTTCAAAAAAATCACAAAAGGGTCTAAAATGTCTCAAAATGCGATTTGAAGCTATTCTAAGCACTTTGGTGTTTTTATGTTAACAAGTTTTTTCGAAAATCAAAAAATGGTCTAAAACGTCTCCAAATACGATTTGAAGCTATTCTGTACACTTTGCTGTTTTGTGTGAAAAATTTTTGTCGAAATGCTCAAAATGTTCTAAAAGGGTTTCTAATGTGATTTGAAGAACTTTGATGTTTTTATGTTAACAAGTTTTTTCGAAAATCACAAAATAGTCTAAAATGTCTCCAAATGCGATTTGAAGCTATTTTAAGCACTTTGGTGTTTTTGTGTAACCAAGTTTTTTCGAAAATCACAAAAGGGTCTAAAACGTCTCAAAATGCGATTTGAAGCTATTCTAAGCACTTTGGTGTTTTTATGTTAACAAGTTTTTTCGAAAATCAAAAAATGGTCTAAAACATCTCCAAATGCGATTTGAAGCTATTCTAAGCACTTTGGTGTTTTTATGTTAACAAGTTTTTTCGAAAATCACAAAAAGGTCTAAAACGTCTCCAAATGCGATTTGAAGCTATTCTAAGCACTTTGATGTTTTTATGTTAACAAGTTTTTTCGAAAATCACAAAATGGTCTAAAACGTCTCCAAATGCGATTTGAAGCTATTCTGTACACTTTGATGTTTTTATGTTAACAAGTTTTTTCGAAAAACACAAAATGGTCTAAAACGTCTCAAAATGCGATTTGAAGCTATTCTAAGCACTTTGGTGTTTTTATGTTAACAAGTTTTTTCGAAAATCAAAAAATGGTCTAAAACGTCTCCAAATACGATTTGAAGCTATTCTGTACACTTTGCTGTTTTGTGTGAAAAATTTTTGTCGAAATGCTCAAAATGGTCTAAAACGGTTTCTAATGTGATTTGAAGCACTTTGATGTTTTTATGTTAACAAGTTTTTTCGAAAATCACAAAATAGTCTAAAATGTCTCCAAATGCGATTTGAAGCTATTTTAAGCACTTTGGTGTTTTTGTGTAACCAAGTTTTTTCGAAAATCACAAAAGGGTCTAAAACGTCTCAAAATGCGATTTGAAGCTATTCTAAGCACTTTGGTGTTTTTATGTTAACAAGTTTTTTCGAAAATCACAAAAAGGTCTAAAACGTCTCCAAATACGATTTGAAGCTATTCTGTACACTTTGCTGTTTTGTGTGAAAAATTTTTGTCGAAATGCTCAAAATGGTCTAAAACGGTTTCTAATGTGATTTGAAGCACTTTGATATTTTTATCTTAAGTTTTTTCGAAAATCACAAAATAGTCTAGAATTTCTCCAAATGCGATTTGAAGCCATTCTAAGCACTTTGGTGTTTTTATGTTAAAAAGTTTTTTCGAAAATCACAACATGGTCTAAAACGACTCCAAATGCGATTTGAAGCTATTCTGTGCACTTTGCTGTTTTGTTTGAAAATTTTTTGTCTAAATGCTCAAAATGGTCAAAAACGTTTTTAAATACGATATTAAGCTATTTTGTGCTCTTTGATGTTTTTGTGTGAAAAGTTTTATCGAAATGCTCAAAATGGTCTAAAACGGTTTCTAATGTGATTTGAAGCCCTTTGATGTTTTTATGTTAACAAGTTTTTTCAAAAATCACAAAAGGGTCTAAAATGTCTCAAAATGCGATTTGAAGCTATTCTAAGCACTTTGGTGTTTTTATGTTAACAAGTTTTTTCCAAAATCACAAAATGGTCTAAAACGTCTCCAAATGCGATTTGAAGTTATTCTGTGCACTTTGCTGTTTTGTGTGAAATTTTTTTGTCGAAATGCTCAAAATGGTCAAAAACGTTTTTAAATACGATATTAAGGTATTTTGTGCTCTTTGATGTTTTTGTGTGAAAAGTTTTGTCGAAATGCTCAAAATGGTCTAAAACGGTTTCTAATGTGATTTGAAGCACTTTGATGTTTTTATGTTAACAAGTTTTTTCGAAAATCACAAAATGGTCTAAAACGTCTCCAAATGCGATTTGAAGTTATTCTGTGCACTTTGCTGTTTTGTGTAAAAATTTTTTGTCGAAATGCTCAAAATGGTCAAAAACGTTTTTAAATACGATATTAAGCTATTTTGTGCTCTTTGATGTTTTTGTGTGAAAAGTTTTATCGAAATGCTTAAAATGGTCTAAAACGGTTTCTAATGTGATTTTAAGCACTTTGATGTTTTTATGTTAACAAGTTTTTTCGAAAATCACAAAATAGTCTAAAATGTCTCAAAATGCGATTTGAAGCTATTCTGTACACTTTGATGTTTTTATGTTAACAAGTTTTTTCGAAAAACACAAAATAGTCTAAAATGTCTCCAAATGCGATTTGAAGCTATTCTTAGCACTTTGGTGTTTTTATGTTAACAAGTTTTTTCGAAAATCACAAAAAGGTCTAAAACGTCTCCAAATGCGATTTGAAGTTATTCTGTGCACTTTGCTGTTTTGTGTGAAAATTTTTTTTTCGAAATGCTCAAAATGGTCTAAAACGGTTTCTAATGTGATTTGAAGCACTTTGATGTTTTTATGTTAACAAGTTTTTTCAAAAATCACAAAAGGGTCTAAAATGTCTCAAAATGCGATTTGAAGCTATTCTAAGCACTTTGGTGTTTTTATGTTAACAAGTTTTTTCGAAAATCACAAAATGGTCTAAAACGTCTCCAAATGCGATTTGAAGTTATTCTGTGCACTTTGCTGTTTTGTGTGAAATTTTTTTGTCGAAATGCTCAAAATGGTCAAAAACGTTTTTAAATACGATATTAATCTATTTTGGGCTCTTTGATGTTTTTGTGTGAAAAGTTTTATCGAAATGCTCAAAATGGTCTAAAACGGTTTCTAATGTGATTTTAAGCACTTTGATGTTTTTATGTTAACAAGTTTTTTCGAAAATCACAGAATGGTCTAAAACGTCTCCAAATGCGATTTGAAGTTATTCTGTGCACTTTGCTGTTTTGTGTGAAAAATTTTTGTCGAAATGCTCAAAATGGTCTAAAACGGTTTCTAATGTGATTTGAAGCACTTTGATGTTTTTATGTTACAAGTTTTTTCGAAAATCTCAAAAAGGTCTAAAACGTCTGCAAATACGATTTGAAGCTATTCTGTACACTTTGCTGTTTTGTGTGAAAATTTTTTGTCGAAATGCTCAAAATGGTCTAAAACGGTTTCTAATGTGATTTGAAGCACTTTGATGTTTTTATGTTAACAAGTTTTTTCGAAAATCACAGAATGGTCTAAAACGTCTCAAAATGCGATTTGAAGCTATTCTAAGCACTTTGGTGTTTTTATGTTAACAAGTTTTTTCGAAAATCACAAAAAGGTCTAAAACGTCTCCAAATACGATTTGAAGCTATTCTGTACACTTTGCTGTTTTGTGTGAAAAATTTTTGTCGAAATGCTCAAAATGGTCTAAAACGGTTTCTAATGTGATTTGAAGCACTTTGATATTTTTATCTTAAGTTTTTTCGAAAATCACAACATGGTCTAAAACGTCTCCAAATGCGATTTGAAGCTATTCTAAGCACTTTGGTGTTTTTATGTTAACAAGTTTTTTCGAAAATCACAAAATGGTCTAAAACGTCTCCAAATGCGATTTGAAGTTATTCTGTGCACTTTGCTGTTTTGTGTGAAATTTTTTTGTCGAAATGCTCAAAATGGTCAAAAACGTTTTTAAATACGATATTAAGCTATTTTGTGCTCTTTGATGTTTTTGTGTGAAAAGTTTTATCGAAATCCTCAAAATGGTCTAAAACGGTTTCTAATGTGATTTTAAGCACTTTGGTGTTTTTGTGTAACCAAGTTTTTTCGAAAATCACAAAAGGGTCTAAAATGTCTCAAAATGCGATTTGAAGCTATTCTAAGCACTTTGGTGTTTTTATGTTAACAAGTTTTTTTCGAAAATCACAAAATGGTCTAAAACGTCTCCAAATGCGATTTGAAGTTATTCTGTGCACTTTGCTGTTTTGTGTGAAATTTTTTTTAATGCTCAAAATGGTCAAAAACGTTTTTAAATACGATATTAATCTATTTTGGGCTCTTTGATGTTTTTGTGTGAAAAGTTTTATCGAAATGCTCAAAATGGTCTAAAACGGTTTCTAATGTGATTTTAAGCACTTTGATGTTTTTATGTTAACAAGTTTTTTCGAAAATCACAGAAGGGTCTAAAACGTCTCCAAATGCGATTTGAAGTTATTCTGTGCACTTTGCGGTTTTGTGTGAAAATTTTTTTTCGAAATGCTCAAAATGGTCAAAAACGTTTTTAAATACGATATTAAGCTATTTTGTGCTCTTTGATGTTTTTGTGTGAAAAGTTTTATCGAAATGCTCAAAATGGTCTAAAACGGTTTCTAATGTGATTTTAAGCACTTTGATGTTTTTATGTTAACAAGTTCTTTCGAAAAACACAAAATGGTCTAAAATATCTCCAATTGCGATTTGAAGCTATTCTTAGCACTTTGGTGTTTTTATGTTAACAAGTTTTTTCGAAAATCACAAAAAGGTCTAAAACGTCTCCAAATACGATTTGAAGCTATTCTGTACACTTTGCTGTTTTGTGTGAAAAATTTTTGTCGAAATGCTCAAAATGGTCAAAAACATTTTTAAATACGATATTAAGCTATTTTGTGCTCTTTGATGTTTTTGTGTGAAAAGTTTTATCGAAATGCTCAAAATGGTCTAAAACGGTTTCTAATGTGATTTTAAGCACTTTGATGTTTTTATGTTAAGTTTTTTCGAAAATCACAAAATGGTCTAAAACGTCTCCAAATGCGATTTGAAGCTATTTTAAGCACTTTGGTGTTTTTGTGTAACCAAGTTTTTTCGAAAATAACAAAATGGTCTAAAACGTCTCCAAATGCAATTTGAAGCTATTCTGTACACTTTGATGTTTTTATGTTAACAAGTTTTATCGAAATGCTCAAAATGGTCTAAAACGGTTTCTAATGTGATTTTAAGCACTTTGATGTTTTTATGTTAACAATTTTTTTTCGAAAATCACAAAATGATCTAAAACGTCTCCAACTGCGATTTGAAGCTATTCTGTACACTTTGATGTTTTTATGTTAACAAGTTTTTTCGGAAATCACAAAATGGTCTAAAAAGTCTCCAAATGCGATTTGAAGCTATTTTAAGCACTTTGGTGTTTTTTTTAACCAAGTTTTTTCGAAAATCATAAAAGGGTCTAAAATGTCTCAAAATGCGATTTCAAGCTATTCTAAGCACTTTGGTGTTTTTATGTTAACAAGTTTTTTCGAAAATCACAAAATGGTCTAAAACGTCTCCAAATGCGATTTGAAGCTATTCTGTACACTTTGATGTTTTTATGTTAACAAGTTTTTTCGAAAATCACAAAATGGTCTTTGAAGTTATTCTGTGCACTTTGCTGTTTTGTGTGAAAATTTGTGTCGAAATGCTCAAAATGGTCAAAAACGTTTTTAAATACGATATTAAGCTATTTTGTGCTCTTTGATGTTTTTTGTGTGAAAAATTTTATCGAAATGCTCAAAATGGTCTAAAACGGTTTCTAATGTGATTTTAAGCACGTTGGTGTTTTTATGTTAACTAGTTTTTTCGAAAACCACAAAATGGTCTAAAATGTCTCCAAATGCGATTTGAAGTTATTCTGTACACTTTGATGTTTTTATGTTAACAAGTTTTTTCGAAAATCACAAAATGGTTTAAAACTTCTCCAAATGCGATTTGAAGCTATTTTAAGCACTTTGGTGTTTTTGTGTAACCAAGTTTTTTCGAAAATCACAAAAGGGTATAAAACGTCTCAAAATGATTTTTGAAGCTATTCTAAGCACTTTGGTGTTTTTATGGTAACAAGTTTTTTCGAAAATCAAAAAATGGTCTAAAACGTCTCCAAATGCGATTTGAAGCTATTCTAAGCACTTTGGTGTTTTTATGTTAACAAGTTTTTTCGAAAATCACAAAAAGGTCTAAAACGTCTCCAAATACGATTTGAAGCTATTCTGTACACTTTGCTGTTTTGTGTGAAAATTTTTTTTTCGAAATGCTCAAAATGGTCAAAAACGTTTTTAAATACGATATTAAGCTATTTTGTGCTCTTTGATGTTTTTTTGTGAAAAGTTTTATCGAAATGCTCAAAATGGTCTAAAACGGTTTCTAATGTGATTTGAAGCACTTTGATGTTTTTATGTTAACAAGTTTTTTCGAAAATCACAAAATAGTCTAAAATGTCTCCAAATGCGATTTGAAGCTATTTTAAGCACTTTGGTGTTTTTGTGTAAACAAGTTTTTTCGAAAATCACAAAAGGGTCTAAAATGTCTCAAAATGCGATTCGAAGCTATTCTAAGCACTTTGGTGTTTTTATGTTAACAAGTTTTTTCGAAAATCACAAAATGGTCTAAAACGTCTCCAAATGCGATTTGAAGTTATTCTGTGCACTTTGCTGTTTTGTTTGAAAATTTTTTTGTCGAAATGCTCAAAATGGTCAAAAAAGTTTTTAAATACGATATTAAGCTATTTTGTGCTCTTTGATGTTTTTGTGTGAAAAGTTTTATCGAAATGCTCAAAATGGTCTAAAACGGTTTCTAATGTGAATTTTAAGCACTTTGATGTTTTTACGATATTAAGCTATTTTGTGCTCTTTGATGTTTTTGTGTGAAAAGTTTTATCGAAGTGCTCAAAATGGTCTAAAACGGTTTCTAATGTGATTTTAAGCACTTTGATGTTTTTATGTTAACAAGTTTTTTCGAAAATCACAAAATGGTCTAAAACGTCTCCAAATGCGATTTGAAGCTATTCTGTACACTTTGATGTTTTTATGTTAACAAGTTTTTTCGAAAATCACAAAATGGTCTAAAATGCCTCCAAATGCGATTTGAAGCTATTCTTAGCACTTTGGTGTTTTTATGTTAACAAGTTTTTTCGAAAATCACAAAAAGGTCTAAAACGTCTCCAAATACGATTTGAAGCTATTCTGTACACTTTGCAGTTTTGTGTGAAAAATTTTTGTCGAAATGCTCAAAATGGTCAAAAACGTTTTTGAATACGATATTAAGCTATTTTGTGCTCTTTGATGTTTTTGTGTGAAAAGTTTTATCGAAATGCTCAAAATGGTCTAAAACGGTTTCTAATGTGATTTTAAGCACTTTGATGTTTTTATGTTAACAAGTTTTTTCGAAAATCACAATATAGTCTAAAATGTCTCCAAATGCGATTTGAAGCTATTTTAAGCACTTTGGTGTTTTTGTGTAACCAAGTTTTTTTCGAAAATCACAAAAGGGTCTAAAATGTCTCAAAATGCGATTTGAAGCTATTGTAAGCACTTTGGTGTTTTTATGTTAACAAGTTTTTTCGAAAATCACAAAATGGTCTAAAACGTCTCCAAATGCGATTTGGAGTTATTCTGTGCACTTTGCTGTTTTGTGTGAAATTTTTTTTTGAATGCTCAAAATGGTCAAAAACGTTTTTAAATAATATATTAAGCTATTTTGTGCTCTTTGATGTTTTTGTGTGAAAAGTTTTATCGAAATGCTCAAATTGGTCTAAAACGGTTTCTAATGTGATTTTAAGGACTTTGATTTTTTTATGTTAACAAGTTTTTTCGAAAATCACAGAATGGTCTAAAACGTCTCAAAATGCGATTTGAAGCTATTCTAAGCACTTTGGTGTTTTTATGGTAACAAGTTTTTTCGAAAATCACAAAATGGTCTAAAACGTCTCCAAATGCGATTTGAAGCTATTTTAAGCACTTTGGTGTTTTTGTGTAACCAAGTTTTTTCGAAAATCACAAAAGGGTCTAAAATGTCTCAAAATGCGATTTGAAGCTATTCTAAGCACTTTGGTGTTTTTATGTTAACAAGTTTTTTCGAAAATCACAAAATGGTCTAAAACGTCTCCAAATGCAATTTGAAGCTATTCTGTACACTTTGATGTTTTTATGTTAACAAGTTTTTTAAAAAAACACAAAATGGTCTAAAATGTCTCCAAATGCGATCTGAAGTTATTCTGTGCACATTGCTGTTTTGTGTGAAAATTTTTATCGAAATGCTCAAAATGGTCTAAAACGGTTTCTAATGTGATTTTAAGCACTTTGATGTTTTTATGTTAACAAGTTTTTTCGAAAATCTCAAAAAGGTCTAAAACGTCTGCAAATACGATTTGAAGCTATTCTGTACACTTTGCTGTTTTGTGTGAAAATTTTTTGTCGAAATGCTCAAAATGGTCTAAAACGGTTTCTAATGTGATTTGAAGCACTTTGATGTTTTTATGTTAACAAGTTTTTTCGAAAATCACAGAATGGTCTAAAACGTCTCAAAATGCGATTTGAAGCTATTCTAAGCACTTTGGTGTTTTTATGTTAACAAGTTTTTTCGAAAATCACAAAAAGGTCTAAAACGTCTCCAAATACGATTTGAAGCTATTCTGTACACTTTGCTGTTTTGTGTGAAAAATTTTTGTCGAAATGCTCAAAATGGTCTAAAACGGTTTCTAATGTGATTTGAAGCACTTTGATATTTTTATCTTAAGTTTTTTCGAAAATCACAAAACAGTCTAAAATGTCTCCAAATGCGATTTGAAGCCATTCTAAGCACTTTGGTGTTTTTATGTTAAAAAGTTTTTTCGAAAATCACAACATGGTCTAAAACGTCTCCAAATGCGATTTGAAGCTATTCTAAGCACTTTGGTGTTTTTATGTTAACAAGTTTTTTCGAAAATCACAAAATGGTCTAAAACGTCTCCAAATGCGATTTGAAGTTATTCTGTGCACTTTGCTGTTTTGTTTGAAAATTTTTTGTCGAAATGCTCAAAATGGTCAAAAACGTTTTTAAATACGATATTAAGCTATTTTGTGCTCTTTGATGTTTTTGTGTGAAAAGTTTTATCGAAATGCTCAAAATGGTCTAAAACGGTTTCTAATGTGATTTTAAGCACTTTGATGTTTTTATCTTAACAAGTTTTTTCGAAAATCACAGAATGGTCTAAAACGTCTCAAAATGCGATTTGAAGCTATTCTAAGCACTTTGGTGTTTTTATGTTAACAAGTTTTTTCGAAAATCACAAAAAGGTCTAAAACGTCTCCAAATACAATTTGAAGCTATTCTGTACACTTTGCTGTTTTGTGTGAAAAATTTTTGTCGAAATGCTCAAAATGGTCAAAAACGTTTTTAAATACGATATTAAGCTATTTTGTGCTCTTTAATGTTTTTGTGTGAAAAGTTTTATCGAAATGCTCAAAATGGTCTAAAACGGTTTCTAATGTGATTTTAAGCACTTTGATGTTTTTATGTTAAAAAGTTTTTTCGAAAATCACAGAATGGTCTAAAACGTCTCAAGATGCGATTTGAAGCTATTCTAAGCACTTTGATGTTTTTATGTTAACAAGTTTTTTCAAAAATCACAAAAGGGTCTAAAACGTCTCCAAATGCGATTTGAAGCTATTCTGTACACTTTGATGTTTTTATATTAACAAGTTTTTTCGAAAATCACAAAATGGTCTAAAATGTCTCCAAATGCGATTTGAAGCTATTCTTAGCACTTTGGAATTTTTATGTTAACAAGTTTTTTCGAAAATCACAAAATGGTCTAAAACGTCTCCAAATGCGATTTGAAGCTATTGTGTACACTTTGATGTTTTTATCTTAATAAGTTTTTTCGAAAATCACAAAATGGTCTAAAATGTCTCCAAATGCGATTTGAAGCTATTCTTAGCACTTTGGTGTTTTTATGTTAACAAGTTTTTTCGAAAATCACAAAATTGTCTAAAACGTCTCCAAATGCGATTTGAAGTTATTCTGTGCACTTTGCTGTTTTGTGTGAAAATTTTTTGTCGAAATGCTCAAAATGGTCAAAAACGTTTTTAAATACGATATTAAGCTATTTTGTGCTCTTTGATGTTTTTGTTTGAAAAGTTTTATCGAAATGCTCAAAATGGTCTAAAACGGATTCTAATGTGATTTTAAGCACTTTGATGTTTTTATGTTAACAAGTTTTTTCGAAAATCACAGAATGGTCTAAAACGTCTCAAAATGCGATTTGAAGCTATTCTAAGCACTTTGGTGTTTTTATGTTAACAAGTTTTTTCGAAAATCAAAAAATGGTCTAAAACGTCTCCAAATGCGATTTTGAGCATTTCGATAAAACTTTTCACACAAAAAACATTAAAGAGCACAAAATAGCTTAATATCGTATTTAAAAACGTTTTTGACCATTTTGAGCATTTCGACAAAAATTTTTCACACAAAACAGCAAAGTGTACAGAATAGCTTCAAATCGTATTTGGAGACGTTTTAGACCTTTTTGTGATTTCCGAAAAAACTTGTTAACATAAAAACACCAAAGTGCTTAGAATAGCTTCAAATCGCATTTGGAGACGTTTTAGACCATTTTGTGATTTTCGAAAAAACTTGTTAACATAAAAACACCAAAGTGCTTAGAATAGCTTCAAATCGCATTTTGAGACATTTTAGACCCTTTTGTGATTTTCGAAAAAAACTTGGTTACACAAAAACACCAAAGTGCTTAAAATAGCTTCAAATTGCATTTGGAGACGTTTTAGACCATTTTGTGATTTTCGAAAAAACTTGTTACAATAAAAACACCAAAGTGCTTAGATTAGCTTCAAATCGCATTTTGAGACATTTTAGACCCTTTTGTGATTTTTGAAAAAACTTGTTAACATAAAAACACCAAAGAGCTTAGAATAGCTTCAAATCGCATTTTCAGACATTTTAGACCATTTTGTGATTTTCGAAAAAACTTGTTAACATAAAAACACCAAAGTGCTTAGAATAGCTTCAAATCGCATTTTGAGACATTTTAGACCCTTTTGTGATTTTCGAAAAAACTTGTTAACATAAAAATTCCAAAGTGCTAAGAATAGCTTCAAATCGCATTTGGAGACATTTTAGACCACTTTGTGATTTTCGAAAAAACTTGTTAACATAAAAACATCAAAGTGCTTAAAATCACATTAGAAACCGTTTTAGACCATTTTGAGCATTTCGATAAAACTTTTCACACAAAAACATCAAAGAGCACAAAATAGCTTAATATCGTATTTAAAAACGTTTTTGACCATTTTGAGCATTTCGACAAAAAAATTTCACACAAAACAGAAAAGTAGCTTCAAATCGTATTTGGAGACGTTTTAGACCTTTTTGTGATTTTCGAAAAAACTTGTTAACATAAAAACACCAAAGTGCTAAGAATAGCTTCAAATCGCATTTTAGACCATTTTGTGTTTTTCGAAAAAACTTGTTAACATAACAACACCAAAGTGCTTAAAATCACATTAGAAACCGTTTTAGGCCATTTTGAGCATTTCGATAAAACTTTTCACACAAAAACATCAAAGAGCACAAAATAGCTTAAAGATGATATGAAACGATTCCAAAAAGTTTGATTTTATGTTTTCAACACGTAGTATATACTGTTACATACAGCTGACTGTTAGAGTACATTTCAGAGATGACGATGACGCATAGAAAACAGCCCTAAGAAATGAAAACAAATCCGCCTGTGACGTCACAAGCGGAAACTTTTGTACAGGAGGAGATAGGAATTTTTGGGTTAATCGTCCACTGCGCCAAAACTATTTCGATATTAACTTATCCGCTTTACAGTTTCATTCTTAAATGATTAATACATCGTAAATCGTTGAAATTATGGAATATTTCCTTCATTTTTTTATATAAATTGATTTTTAATTTCGTTTTTCACGCTCATTTTCTCCGAAACATTCAGTCAAACCCTACACAAGCTAGGTACACGAACCGATAATACGCATGCGTCAGATACACTTTCGACTCGTTCGTTTGTTGTGTATGGACGCCATTTAATTTTTCAATCGCTAGATAGCTTTACGTTTTATTTCTACTATATACTATCTAATATTTACAATAATTTTAAATGGATAGCGATATGTCGTCCTTATCGTCCTCGGCATCATCCGAAGATGAGCATGATATTGTTGCAGTGAATTGGAGAGGAGTGTTTGAAAACGATCCAAGGGTGCCCGCTGGTTGAGCGGAGGGAGAAGTGAGCCTACTCGGCGGCGATGCTGCACACCACCGAGATCGGGCTAGAGCACATGGATTCGCAGCGATGGGCCTACCACAAAATCTTCATTTGAGACAAGGACGAGATTGGTAGGTATATTTATTTGTAAGGAGGGAGTAAAGTGGTAGTCTAGGTTTGGGGATAAAGTACTGTATAATTAATAAGGCCTAAAACTATATAGGCCTTAGGCCTAGTAGTAGGCCTAGCTAGCCTAGCTAGTATTAATACAGTAATAATATCCTAGGCCTCCTAGTACTAGGCCTAGACTCTAGAGTACTACTAGACTAGGGAGTCCCTAGGCTAGTAGGCCTAGCATATAGGCCTCTAGCTAGTATAGTAATATATAAATGCTTTATTTTAGGGCTAGTAAGTAGTAGAGTAGGCGTACTACTAACTAGTCTACTAGCCTAACTAGGCCTAGACCTTCATATTTTAAGAAGTGAGACATTCTAACAACATATTCATATTCCTTCTTTTTCTACTACAGGTGTTGTAGAGGAGAATGTGAGAAAATAGATATTGTTGTCAAGAAGTAAGCAGTGTTAAATTATGTATTAAAATAAAATTGCTCCATATTAAAACTGTCATAACCATACATTTTCAATTGTATGATTGATAGTAAATAAATTCCATTAGTGAAAATATCACTTTTTTTTAAAAATAAACAGGTAGAGAAAATAATGGATAAAAATAAGGAAAATGAACATAATGGATGTATCACCACCCATCCCTGGTTCCAAGCTGCCATTCTTAATCCGGCAACCCTCCAAATTGCGTATGCATCTCAATATGATGAACTCGTTGTGGAAGGAAGAATAGAAAGGTAAACACCATGTTTTTGCAGTATAGTAATTTGTAACTGATTTGCCTTTATTTTTATTCAAAAAATCATTTTTTACAAGTTATTTTTTTTTGCACAGGAAATACAGGTATACAGCGTATCGACAGTTTGTGCGTTGGTGTTGGAGGTATCTTGGGCGACACAGGCGTGTCCCAATTACATCCTGTGTAATAAATAAAATCAGCGAAGCTTTTCCTGACCCTGAACAAAATTATACAGCATTTACATATCCTCGATTGGATGAAGACTAGTTTAGTTTATTTTATGAATTAACACTCCATATAAATACAAATCTATGTACAGTAGTTCCTGCCGTATAAAAATAAATGTACAGTAGTTACCTTATGAATAAATACCTGTTTTTTTTTGTGAACAACAGAAGCATGCATGTCAAAATACAATGAACTAAAACAAAGGAATAAATTAACAACTAAACAATTCTTTTTCTCCGAGATATAAAATCAGTGATCAAGGTAGTGATAAAATAAAAATATTCTAAATTTATGACACAAGTTCTGTGAAGCAGTGTAAAGTTAATGCTTAAATCTAGAGATTAACTTTGCAACAAAGTCTGTCTTGTCTGGTTTTGGCAGTTTTTCTGTAATTGTACCAGGATCACACATCATTTCTGCCGTGTAATATAATCCTTTTGTATTAGTTTTGGCCATATACATCGCCATTTCAATGGTGTTGATGGCATAAACTGCAAAGACAAAAATATTACTGTTTAATGTAATAGGATATTTTATAAATTAGTTCCACATTTTGCTTACAAACACTTTCAATTATGGCATAACTTAGTAACAATTAATAGTAACTGGTCCTTACCAAATGTGGGATCAACAAGATGTTTTTTGGCCATCCAGTCCTTTTTTGCCCGTGAATACCACAAAGAGTGTTCTGTGTCCCCTTTTTTGTTGACCCTTTGTGGCCTGCCAACATTCTCATTGCAATGCAAGGCTGCAAGGTAGGTTCTGAAGTAAATGCACAATATAGAATTACAACACATTACATTGATTGTTAAAGGCTTCAGGCTTAATTAGTGTAAATCATAGATTATAAAGACCTTACTTAATTGGTTCTCTATCATTAAATTATACAATATGCTATTCTATCAAATTATACCTTGCAAGCATGCCCTTAAACCTGAAATGGTGCATTTTTGGCGCAAAATGATTAATAATTTGATGAAACGATTCATTTGAATAGGTCTGGATAGTGGGTGACAACTGCTTAATAGATCTCAACAAATAAGGTGAATTCAGGATGTTTGAAACTACTTCTTCCGCTTTTGAATCTGGAAAAAAAAAATATAAATTTTAGCAAAATAAAAAAAAACTGTCAATAATCTTCACCAAAATCAATACTACAACTTACTTGGTTGAATGTAGTCTCGAGGTTCCAGCTCTCCATGAAGGCATTTGGGATATAGTGTGGTTTCGTGATTATGAATACCCCGTATGTGATTATATATGCTTTGGAATGTTTGCTTCCTCAGTTCACCATCGGCATCCAAGTCCTCCGTTTCTTGTGTGGTATTTCCGATCCAATATACCATCCTGATAATGGATGGTATCCATTTGCCAATTTTGTCACATTCTTTGTTATTGCTGGCTTTTATGCATTTTTTCTTTATTCCTGAATATATTTTATATATATAAAAAAAACAAAATTACAGTAAGACGAAAAAAGTTGTACCTTTTTACATCATTTGACATACATTGATTCCTTTTATTTGTGGTAATTTGAGTAAAATAACTATTAAGACATATTACTTACCCTTGGCAATGTGCCATGCATCAAAGTAATGAAAAAAAAATACATATCGATGATGTACCAGGCAATTCTTCTTCAATCAAAATCTGAAATGAAATATAAAATGAAAAGTAAGAATACATAGGTTGGAAACTTTCCATTCTTTGTTTGGTAACAAAGCTCCTTGATGATAACAAAACAGAACCACACAGTATCCAGGTCTAGACTAGGCCAAGCTTCCATGGAGGTACCTCCATGGCTTACCTGGGTATTCTTTAGCAATAACAATTATTAAAATTATCAACTGGTGTGAATTAAAAAAATTGTCATACAATTTTGTAAAATAAACTTTTAAAATGTTTTTGTTAAAACTAACATACCAAGCCTGGGGGAATATTTCTTGATGATCATGAGGAAACACTACTTGATTAAGGATGTGGGTTATAGGCCAGTAGAAATAGTGATTGAAGGGTTGTTGACCTGATGGTCAGAGTGTTACACCAGGACAACTCCCTGGTTACACTAGGCCTAATAATAGGCCTATGTATAATGGTTCACCAACGAGGACCTATATGGTTACCTAGATAGTCTGGGCCTCTGGGCCCACAGATTTAAAAGGAAATATTTTAATTTAAATATTTTATTATTATTTTCATAAACTAAATCGAACGATTATGATAGTACAGTATAATCAGGTGGGCCTAGATTTGAACGACAACGTTACGTACGTAGGCAACCGTCCACGCAGGGGATTTTAATTTATAAAAATATTTCTTACCCTTTCAACCTCGCGTCTTCGACACGCCGCAGTCCGAGGCCGCACTTTCCGTTTTTTGGGTTGGGGTGGTAGGCCTTCTTCCTCACTTACCGGAGCTTTTATGGTGAGGTAAGCATCCGTTTTTAGTCTCGGCTTTACCACCACCCCCGTCTTCTTCATTTCAGAAATATGGCGCTACATATTCTGTTAGTCCGCTTCCACACATACCCCTTTCTAGTTAACTTAACAAATTCAGTCCATTTATTAAACGTTTCACTGCGTTTTAACTTGTCGGGGAATAAAAAAAAAAGAAACATTTGGGTGTGTTGATCCAGTCCGGTTACATCCACCGATACAACAAGCACTCGGCATCTTGCGAAAATAATGATGGTGAGATTGTGTCGCACATGTTGTTTTCGTCGTCATGCATGAAACGTCAAGCTCGCTGTGTCTCTCTCTGTCAAAGTGCATGAAATCAACCAATCACGATTCGCCTGGGTTGAAAAAGAGTAACCAATCACATAACAACGGCTGCCGTGGCTACTACCGCGGGTATTTCAAATCAGCTGAGCGATCGGACGTACGTGTGTTTAGAGCGATCGTGAAAACCAATATGGCGTGCAAGTTGGTCGGCCATTTTCCGGAGGATTTTCTTTAAAACTTAATTTGTTTATTTTTCGAGTTTTATGAGGTATTTAAACCTAATTTCTGGTGTGTTAGTTATTTACATTAGACAGATTCATAAACACTAATTTATTTAAATTTTCAAAATCGTTTCATATCATCTTTAATATCGTATTTAAAAACGTTTTTGACCATTTTGAGCATTTCGAAAAAAAAATTTTCACACAAAACAGCAAAGTGCACAGAATAACTTCAAATCGCATTTGGAGACGTTTTAGACCTTTTTGTGATTTTCGAAAAAACTTGTTAACATAAAAACACCAAAGTGCTAAGAATAGCTTCAAATCGCATTTGGAGACATTTTAGACCACTTTGTGATTTTCGAAAAAACTTGTTAACATAAAAACATAAAAGTGCTTAAAATCACATTAGAAACCGTTTTAGACCATTTTGAGCATTTCGACAAAAAATTTTCACACAAAACAGCAAAGTGTACAGAATAGCTTCAAATCGTATTTGGAGACGTTTTAGACCTTTTTGTGATTTTCAAAAAAACTTGTTAACATAAAAACACCAAAGTGCTTAGAATAGCTTCAAATCGCATTTGGAGACGTTTTAGACCATTTTTTGATTTTCGAAAAAACTTGTTACCATAAAAACACCAAAGTGCTTAGAATAGCTTCAAATCGCATTTTGAGACGTTTTAGACCATTCTGTGATTTTCGAAAAAACTTGTTAACATAAAAACATCAAAGTGCTTAAAATCACATTAGAAACCGTTTTAGACCATTTTGAGCATTTCGATAAAACTTTTTACACAAAAACATCAAAGAGCACAAAATAGCTTAATATCGTATTTAAAAACGTTTTTGACCATTTTGAGCATTTAGACAAAAAATTTTCAAACAAAACAGCAAAGTGCACAGAATAACTTCAAATCGCATTTGGAGACGTTTTAGACCATTCTGTGATTTTCGAAAAAACTTGTTAACATAAAAACATCAAAGTGCTTAAAATCACATTAGAAACCGTTTTAGACCATTTTGAGCATTTCGATAAAACTTTTCACACTAAAACATTAAAGAGCACAAAATAGCTTAATATCGTATTTAAAAACGTTTTTGACCATTTTGAGCATTTCGACAAAAATTTTTCACACAAAACAGCAAAGTGTACAGAATAGCTTCAAATCGTATTTGGAGACGTTTTAGACCTTTTTGTGATTTTCGAAAAAACTTGTTAACATAAAAACACCAAAGTGCTAAGAATAGCTTCAAATCGCATTTGGAGACATTTTAGACCACTTTGTGATTTTCGAAAAAACTTGTTAACATAAAAACATCAAAGTGCTTAAAATCACATTAGAAACCGTTTTAGACCATTTTGAGCATTTCGACAAAAAATTTTCACACAAAACAGCAAAGTGTACAGAATAGCTTCAAATCGTATTTGGAGACGTTTTAGACCTTTTTGTGATTTTCAAAAAAACTTGTTAACATAAAAACACCAAAGTGCTTAGAATAGCTTCAAATCGCATTTGGAGACGTTTTAGACCATTTTTTGATTTTCGAAAAAACTTGTTACCATAAAAACACCAAAGTGCTTAGAATAGCTTCAAATCGCATTTTGAGACGTTTTAGACCATTCTGTGATTTTCGAAAAAACTTGTTAACATAAAAACATCAAAGTGCTTAAAATCACATTAGAAACCGTTTTAGACCATTTTGAGCATTTCGATAAAACTTTTTACACAAAAACATCAAAGAGCACAAAATAGCTTAATATCGTATTTAAAAACGTTTTTGACCATTTTGAGCATTTCGACAAAAAATTTTCAAACAAAACAGCAAAGTGCACAGAATAACTTCAAATCGCATTTGGAGACGTTTTAGACCATTCTGTGATTTTCGAAAAAACTTGTTAACATAAAAACATCAAAGTGCTTAAAATCACATTAGAAACCGTTTTAGACCATTTTAAGCATTTCGATAAAACTTTTCACACAAAAACATCAAAGAGCACAAAATAGCTTAATATCGTATTTAAAAACGTTTTTGACCATTTTGAGCATTTCGAAAAAAAATTTTCACACAAAACAGCAAAGTGCACAGAATAACTTCAAATCGCATTTGGAGACGTTTTAGACCATTCTGTGATTTTCGAAAAAACTTGTTAACATAAAAACATCAAAGTGCTTAAAATCACATTAGAAACCGTTTTAGACCATTTTGAGCATTTCGATAAAACTTTTCACACAAAAACATCAAAGAGCCCAAAATAGATTAATATCGTATTTAAAAACGTTTTTGACCATTTTGAGCATTTCGACAAAAAAATTTCACACAAAACAGCAAAGTGCACAGAATAACTTCAAATCGCATTTGGAGACGTTTTAGACCATTTTGTGATTTTCGAAAAAACTTGTTAACATAAAAACACCAAAGTGCTTAGAATAGCTTCAAATCGCATTTTGAGACATTTTAGACCCTTTTGTGATTTTTGAAAAAACTTGTTAACATAAAAACATCAAAGTGCTTCAAATCACATTAGAAACCGTTTTAGACCATTTTGAGCATTTCGATAAAACTTTTCACACAAAAACATCAAAGAGCACAAAATAGCTTAATATCGTATTTAAAAACGTTTTTGACCATTTTGAGCATTTAGACAAAAAATTTTCAAACAAAACAGCAAAGTGCACAGAATAACTTCAAATCGCATTTGGAGACGTTTTAGACCATTCTGTGATTTTCGAAAAAACTTGTTAACATAAAAACATCAAAGTGCTTAAAATCACATTAGAAACCGTTTTAGACCATTTTGAGCATTTCGATAAAACTTTTCACACAAAAACATTAAAGAGCACAAAATAGCTTAATATCGTATTTAAAAACGTTTTTGACCATTTTGAGCATTTCGACAAAAATTTTTCACACAAAACAGCAAAGTGTACAGAATAGCTTCAAATCGTATTTGGAGACGTTTTAGACCTTTTTGTGATTTCCGAAAAAACTTGTTAACATAAAAACACCAAAGTGCTTAGAATAGCTTCAAATCGCATTTGGAGACGTTTTAGACCATTTTGTGATTTTCGAAAAAACTTGTTAACATAAAAACACCAAAGTGCTTAGAAAAGCTTCAAATCGCATTTTGAGACATTTTAGACCCTTTTGTGATTTTCGAAAAAACTTGGTTACACAAAAACACCAAAGTGCTTAAAATAGCTTCAAATTGCATTTGGAGACGTTTTAGACCATTTTGTGATTTTCGAAAAAACTTGTTACCATAAAAACACCAAAGTGCTTAGATTAGCTTCAAATCGCATTTTGAGACATTTTAGACCCTTTTGTGATTTTCGAAAAAACTTGTTAACATAAAAACACCAAAGAGCTTAGAATAGCTTCAAATCGCATTTTGAGACATTTTAGACCATTTTGTGATTTTCGAAAAAACTTGTTAACATAAAAACACCAAAGTGCTTAAAATAGCTTCAAATCGCATTTGGAGAAGTTTTAAACCATTTTGTGATTTTCGAAAAAACTTGTTAACATAAAAACATCAAAGTGTACAGAATAACTTCAAATCGCATTTGGAGACGTTTTAGACCATTTTGTGATTTTTGAAAAAACTTGTTAACATAAAAACACCAAAGTGCTTAGAATAGCTTCAAATCGCATTTTTAGACATTTTACACCCTTTTGTGATTTTCGAAAAAACTTGTTAAAATAAAAACATCAAAGTGTACAGAATAGCTTCAAATCGCATTTGGAGACGTTTTAGACCATTTTGTGATTTTGAAAAAAACTTAACATAAAAACACCAAAGAGCTTAGAATAGCTTCAAATCGCATTTTGAGACATTTTAGACCATTTTGTGATTTTCAAAAAAACTTGTTAAAATAAAAACATCAAAATGTACAGAATAGCTTCAAATCGCATTTGGAGACGTTTTAGACCATTTTGTGATTTTGAAAAAAACTTGTTAACATAAAAACACCAAAGAGCTCAGAATAGCTTCAAATCGCATTTTGAGACATTTTAGACCATTTTGTGTTTTTCGAAAAAACTTGTTAACATAAAAACATCAAAGTGTACAGAATAGCTTCAAATCGCATTTGGAGACGTTTTAGACCATTTTGTGATTTTCGAAAAAACTTGTTAACATAAAAACATCAAAGTGCTTAGAATAGCTTCAATTCGCATTTGGAGACGTTTTAGACCATTTTGTGATTTTCGAAAAAACTTGTTAACATAAAAACACCGAAGTGCTTAGAATAGCTTCAAATCGCATTTTGAGACATTTTAGACCCTTTTGTGATTTTCGAAAAAACTTGGTTACACAAAAACACCAAAGTGCTTAAAATAGCTTCAAATCGCATTTGGAGACATTTTTGAATATTTTGTGATTTTCGAAAAAACTTGGTTACACAAAAACACCAAAGTGCTTAAAATCACATTAGAAACCGTTTTAGACCATTTTGAGCATTTCGATAAAACTTTTCACACAAAAACATCAAAGAGCACAAAATAGCTTAATATCGTATTTAAAAACGTTTTTGACCATTTTGAGCATTTCGACAAAAAAATTTCACACAAAACAGCAAAGTGCACAGAATAACTTCAAATCGCATTTGGAGACGTTTTAGACCATTTTGTGATTTTCGAAAAAACTTGTTAACATAAAAACACCAAAGTGCTTAGAATAGCTTCAAATCGCATTTTGAGACATTTTAGACCCTTTTGTGATTTTTGAAAAAACTTGTTAACATAAAAACATCAAAGTGCTTCAAATCACATTAGAAACCGTTTTAGACCATTTTGAGCATTTCGATAAAACTTTTCACACAAAAACATCAAAGAGCACAAAATAGCTTAATATCGTATTTAAAAACGTTTTTGACCATTTTGAGCATTTAGACAAAAAATTTTCAAACAAAACAGCAAAGTGCACCGAATAACTTCAAATCGCATTTGGAGACGTTTTAGACCATTCTGTGATTTTCGAAAAAACTTGTTAACATAAAAACATCAAAGTGCTTAAAATCACATTAGAAACCGTTTTAGACCATTTTGAGCATTTCGATAAAACTTTTCACACAAAAACATTAAAGAGCACAAAATAGCTTAATATCGTATTTAAAAACGTTTTTGACCATTTTGAGCATTTCGACAACAATTTTTCACACAAAACAGCAAAGTGTACAGAATAGCTTCAAATCGTATTTGGAGACGTTTTAGACCTTTTTGTGATTTCCGAAAAAACTTGTTAACATAAAAACACCAAAGTGCTTAGAATAGCTTCAAATCGCATTTTGAGACATTTTAGACCCTTTTGTGATTTTCGAAAAAACTTGGTTACACAAAAACACCAAAGTGCTTAAAATAGCTTCAAATTGCATTTGGAGACGTTTTAGACCATTTTGTGATTTTCGAAAAAACTTGTTACCATAAAAACACCAAAGTGCTTAGATTAGCTTCAAATCGCATTTTGAGACATTTTAGACCCTTTTGTGATTTTCGAAAAAACTTCGTTAACATAAAAACACCAAAGAGCTTAGAATAGCTTCAAATCGCATTTTGAGACATTTTAGACCATTTTGTGATTTTCGAAAAAACTTTTTAACATAAAAACACCAAAGTGCTTAGAATAGCTTCAAATCGCATTTTGAGACATTTTAGACCCTTTTGTGATTTTCGAAAAAACTTGTTAACATAAAAATTCCAAAGTGCTAAGAATAGCTTCAAATCGCATTTGGAGACATTTTAGACCACTTTGTGATTTTCGAAAAAACTTGTTAACATAAAAACATCAAAGTGCTTAAAATCACATTAGAAACCGTTTTAGACCATTTTGAGCATTTCGATAAAACTTTTCACACAAAAACATCAAAGAGCACAAAATAGCTTAATATCGTATTTAAAAACGTTTTTGACCATTTTGAGCATTTCGACAAAAAAATTTCACACAAAACAGAAAAGTAGCTTCAAATCGTATTTGGAGACGTTTTAGACCTTTTTGTGATTTTCGAAAAAACTTGTTAACATAAAAACACCAAAGTGCTAAGAATAGCTTCAAATCGCATTTTAGACCATTTTGTGTTTTTCGAAAAAACTTGTTAACATAAAAACACCAAAGTGCTTAAAATCACATTAGAAACCGTTTTAGACCATTTTGAGCATTTCGATAAAACTTTTCACACAAAAACATCAAAGAGCACAAAATAGCTTAATATCGTATTTAAAAACGTTTTTGACCATTTTGAGCATTTCGAAAAAAAATTTTTCACACAAAACAGCAAAGTGCACAGAATAACTTCAAATCGCATTTGGAGACGTTTTAGACCTTTTTGTGATTTTCGAAAAAACTTAACATAAAAACACCAAAGTGCTAAGAATAGCTTCAAATCGCATTTGGAGACATTTTAGACCACTTTGTGATTTTCGAAAAAACTTGTTAACATAAAAACATCAAAGTGCTTAAAATCACATTAGAAACCGTTTTAGACCATTTTGAGCATTTCGACAAAAATTTTTCACACAAAACAGCAAAGTGTACAGAATAACTTCAAATCGTATTTGGAGACGTTTTAGACCTTTTTGTGATTTTCAAAAAAACTTGTTAACATAAAAACACCAAAGTGCTTAGAATAGCTTCAAATCGCATTTGGAGACGTTTTAGACCATTTTTGTGATTTTCGAAAAAACTTGTTACCATAAAAACACCAAAGTCCTTAGAATAGCTTCAAATCGCATTTTGAGACGTTTTAGACCATTCTGTGATTTTCGAAAAAACTTGTTAACATAAAAACATCAAAGTGCTTAAAATCACATTAGAAACCGTTTTAGACCATTTTGAGCATTTCGATAAAACTTTTTACACAAAAACATCAAAGAGCACAAAATAGCTTAATATCGTATTTAAAAACGTTTTTGACCATTTTGAGCATTTAGACAAAAAAATTTCAAACAAAACAGCAAAGTGCACAGAATAACTTCAAATCGCATTTTGAGACGTTTTAGACCATTCTGTGATTTTCGAAAAAACTTGTTAACATAAAAACATCAAAGTGCTTAAAATCACATTAGAAACCGTTTTAGACCATTTTGAGCATTTCGATAAAACTTTTCACACAAAAACATTAAAGAGCACAAAATAGCTTAATATCGTATTTAAAAACGTTTTTGACCATTTTGAGCATTTCGACAAAAATTTTTCACACAAAACAGCAAAGTGTACAGAATAGCTTCAAATCGTATTTGGAGACGTTTTAGACCTTTTTGTGATTTTCGAAAAAACTTGTTAACATAAAAACACCAAAGTGCTTAGAATAGCTTCAAATCGCATTTGGAGACGTTTTAGACCATTTTTTGATTTTCGAAAAAACTTGTTACCATAAAAACACCAAAGTGCTTAGAATAGCTTCAAATCGCATTTTGAGACGTTTTAGACCATTCTGTGATTTTCGAAAAAACTTGTTAACATAAAAACATCAAAGTGCTTAAAATCACATTAGAAACCGTTTTAGACCATTTTGAGCATTTCGATAAAACTTTTCACACAAAAACATCAAAGAGCACAAAATAGCTTAATATCGTATTTAAAAACGTTTTTGACCATTTTGAGCATTTCGACAAAAAATTTTCAAACAAAACAGCAAAGTGCACAGAATAACTTCAAATCGCATTTGGAGACGTTTTAGACCATTTTGTGATTTTAAAAAAAACTTGTTAACATAAAAACACCAAAGTGCTTAGAATAGCTTCAAATCGCATTTGGAGTCGTTTTTATGTTAACAAGTTTTTTCGAAAATCACAAAAAGGTCTAAAACGTCTCCAAATACGATTTGAAGCTATTCTGTACACTTTGCTGTTTTGTGTGAAAAATTTTTGTCGAAATGCTCAAAATGGTCAAAAACGTTTTTGAATACGATATTAAGGTATTTTGTGCTCTTTGATGTTTTTGTGTGAAAAGTTTTATCGAAATGCTCAAAATGGTCTAAAACGGTTTCTAATGTGATTTTAAGCACTTTGATGTTTTTATGTTAACAAGTTTTTTCGAAAATCACAATATAGTCTAAAATGTCTCCAAATGCGATTTGAAGCTATTTTAAGCACTTTGGTGTTTTTGTGTAACCAAGTTTTTTTCGAAAATCACAAAAGGGTCTAAAATGTCTCAAAATGCGATTTGAAGCTATTGTAAGCACTTTGGTGTTTTTATGTTAACAAGTTTTTTCGAAAATCACAAAATGGTCTAAAACGTCTCCAAATGCGATTTGGAGTTATTCTGTGCACTTTGCTGTTTTGTGTGAAATTTTTTTTTGAATGCTCAAAATGGTCAAAAACGTTTTTAAATACGATATTAAGCTATTTTGTGCTCTTTAATGTTTTTGTCTGAAAAGTTTTATCGAAATGCTCAAAATGGTCTAAAACGGTTTCTAATGTGATTTTAAGCACTTTGATGTTTTTATGTTAACAAGTTTTTTCGAAAATCACAGAATGTTCTAAAACGTCTCCAAATGCGATTTGAAGTTAATCTGTGCACTTTGCTGTTTTGTTTGAAAATTTTTTGTCTAAATGCTCAAAATGGTCAAAAACGTTTTTAAATACGATATTAAGCTATTTTGTGCTCTTTGATGTTTTTGTGTGAAAAGTTTTATCGAAATGCTCAAAATGGTCTAAAACGGTTTCTAATGTGATTTTAAGCACTTTGATGTTTTTATGTTAACAAGTTTTTTCGAAAATCACAGAATGGTCTAAAACGTCTCCAAATGCGATTTGAAGCTATTCTAAGCACTTTGGTGTTTTTATGTTAACAAGTTTTTTCGAAAATCACAAAAAGGTCTAAAACGTCTCCAAATACGATTTGAAGCTATTCTAAGCACTTTGGTGTTTTTATGTTAACAAGTTTTTTTGAAAATCACAAAAAGGTCTAAAACGTCTCCAAATACGATTTGAAGCTATTCTGTACACTTTGCTGTTTTGTGTAAAAATTTTTTGTCGAAATGCTCAAAATGGTCTAAAACGGTTTCTAATGTGATTTGAAGCACTTTGATGTTTTTATGTTAACAAGTTTTTTCAAAAATCACAAAAGGGTCTAAAATGTCTCAAAACGCGATTTGAAGCTATTCTAAGCACTTTGGTGTTTTTATGTTAACAAGTTTTTTCGAAAATCACAAAATGGTCTAAAACGTCTCCAAATGCGATTTGAAGTTATTCTGTGCACTTTGCTGTTTTGTGTGAAATTTTTTTGTCGAAATGCTCAAAATGGTCAAAAACGTTTTTAAATACGATATTAAGCTATTTTGTGCTCTTTGATGTTTTTGTGTGAAAAGTTTTGTCGAAATGCTCAAAATGGTCTAAAACGGTTTCTAATGTGATTTGAAGCACTTTGATGTTTTTATGTTAACAAGTTTTTTCGAAAATCACAAAATGGTCTAAAACGTCTCCAAATGCGATTTGAAGTTATTCTGTGCACTTTGCTGTTTTGTGTAAAAATTTTTTGTCGAAATGCTCAAAATGGTCAAAAACGTTTTTAAATACGATATTAAGCTATTTTGTGCTCTTTGATGTTTTTGTGTGAAAAGTTTTATCGAAATGCTTAAAATGGTCTAAAACGGTTTCTAATGTGATTTTAAGCACTTTGATGTTTTTATGTTAACAAGTTTTTTCGAAAATCACAAAATGGTCTAAAACGTCTCAAAATGCGATTTGAAGCTATTCTGTACACTTTGATGTTTTTATGTTAACAAGTTTTTTCGAAAAACACAAAATGGTCTAAAATGTCTCAAAATGCGATTTGAAGCTATTCTAAGCTCTTTGGTGTTTTTATGTTAACCAGTTTTTTTCAAAATCACAAAATGGTCTAAAACGTCTCCAAATGCGATTTGAAGCTATTCTGTACATTTTGATGTTTTTATTTTAACAAGTTTTTTCGAAAATCACAAAATGGTCTAAAATGTCTCAAAATGCGATTTGAAGCTATTCTAAGCTCTTTGGTGTTTTTATGTTAAGCTTTTTTCAAAATCACAAAATGGTCTAAAACGTCTCCAAATGCGATTTGAAGCTATTCTGTACACTTTGATGTTTTTATTTTAACAAGTTTTTTCGAAAATCACAAAAGGGTGTAAAATGTCTAAAAATGCGATTTGAAGCTATTCTAAGCACTTTGGTGTTTTTATGTTAACAAGTTTTTTCAAAAATCACAAAATGGTCTAAAACGTCTCCAAATGCTATTTGAAGTTATTCTGTACACTTTGATGTTTTTATGTTAACAAGTTTTTTCGAAAATCACAAAATGGTTTAAAACTTCTCCAAATGCGATTTGAAGCTATTTTAAGCACTTTGGTGTTTTTATGTTAACAAGTTTTTTCGAAAATCACAAAATGGTCTAAAATGTCTCAAAATGCGATTTGAAGCTATTCTAAGCTCTTTGGTGTTTTTATGTTAACAAGTTTTTTCGAAAATCACAAAAGGATCTAAAATGTCTCAAAATGCGATTTGAAGCTAATCTAAGCAATTTGGTGTTTTTATGGTAACAAGTTTTTTCGAAAATCACAAAATGGTCTAAAACGTCTCCAAATGCAATTTGAAGCTATTTTAAGCACATTGGTGTTTTTGTGTAACCAAGTTTTTTAGAAAATCACAAAAGGGTCTAAAATGTCTCAAAATGCGATTTGAAGCTATTCTAAGCACTTTGGTGTTTTTATGTTAACAAGTTTTTTTGAAAATCACAAAATGGTCTAAAACGTCTCCAAATGCGATTTGAAGCTATTCTAAGCACTTTGGTGTTTTTATGTTAACAAGTTTTTTCGGAAATCACAAAAAGGTCTAAAACGTCTCCAAATACGATTTGAAGCTATTCTGTACACTTTGCTGTTTTGTGTGAAACATTTTTGTCGAAATGCTCAAAATGGTCAAAAACGTTTTTAAATACGATATTAAGCTATTTTGTGCTCTTTAATGTTTTTTGTGTGAAAAGTTTTATCGAAATGCTCAAAATGGTCTAAAACGGTTTCTAATGTGATTTTAAGCACTTTGATGTTTTTATGTTAACAAGTTTTTTCGAAAATCACAGAATGGTCTAAAACGTCTCCAAATGCGATTTGAAGTTATTCTGTGCACTTTGCTGTTTTGTTTGAAAATTTTTTGTCTAAATGCTCAAAATGGTCAAAAACGTTTTTAAATACGATATTAAGCTATTTTGTGCTCTTTGATGTTTTTGTGTGAAAAGTTTTATCGAAATGCTCAAAATGGTCTAAAACGGTTTCTAATGTGATTTTAAGCACTTTGATGTTTTTATGTTAACAAGTTTTTTCAAAAATCACAAAAGGGTCTAAAATGTCTCAAAATGCGATTTGAAGCTATTCTAAGCACTTTGGTGTTTTTATGTTAACAAGTTTTTTCGAAAATCACAAAATGGTCTAAAACGTCTCCAAATGCGATTTGAAGTTATTCTGTGCACTTTGCTGTTTTGTGTGAAATTTTTTTGTCGAAATGCTCAAAATGGTCAAAAACGTTTTTAAATACGATATTAAGCTATTTTGTGCTCTTTGATGTTTTTGTGTGAAAAGTTTTGTCGAAATGCTCAAAAGGGTCTAAAACGGTTTCTAATGTGATTTGAAGCACTTTGATGTTTTTATGTTAACAAGTTTTTTCGAAAATCACAAAATGGTCTAAAACGTCTCCAAATGCGATTTGAAGTTATTCTGTGCACTTTGCTGTTTTGTGTAAAAATTTTTTGTCGAAATGCTCAAAATGGTCAAAAACGTTTTTAAATACGATATTAAGCTATTTTGTGCTCTTTGATGTTTTTGTGTGAAAAGTTTTATCGAAATGCTTAAAATGGTCTAAAACGGTTTCTAATGTGATTTTAAGCACTTTGATGTTTTTATGTTAACAAGTTTTTTCGAAAATCACAAAATAGTCTAAAATGTCTCAAAATGCGATTTGAAGCTATTCTGTACACTTTGATGTTTTTATGTTAACAAGTTTTTTCGAAAAACACAAAATAGTCTAAAATGTCTCCAAATGCGATTTGAAGCTATTCTTAGCACTTTGGTGTTTTTATGTTAACAAGTTTTTTCGAAAATCACAAAAAGGTCTAAAACGTCTCCAAATGCGATTTGAAGTTATTCTGTGCACTTTGCAGTTTTGTGTGAAAATTTTTTTTTCGAAATGCTCAAAATGGTCAAAAACGTTTTTAAATACGATATTAAGCTATTTTGTGCTCTTTGATGTTTTTGTGTGAAAAGTTTTATCGAAATGCTCAAAATGGTCTAAAACGGTTTCTAATGTGATTTTAAGCACTTTGATGTTTTTATGTTAACAAGTTTTTTCGAAAATCACAAAGTGGTCTAAAATGTCTCCAAATGCGATTTGAAGCTATTCTTAGCACTTTGGAATTTTTATGTTAACAAGTTTTTTTCGAAAATCACAAAAGGGTCTAAAATGTCTCAAAATGCGATTTGAAGCTATTCTAAGCACTTTGGTGTTTTTATGTTAACAAGTTTTTTCGAAAATCACAAAATGGTCTAAAATGTCTCAAAATGCGATTTGAAGCTATTCTAAGCTCTTTGGTGTTTTTTTGGTAACAAGTTTTTTCGAAAATCACAAAATGGTCTAAAACGTCTCCAAATGCAATTTGAAGCTATTTTAAGCACTTTGGTGTTTTTGTGTAACCAAGTTTTTTCGAAAATCACAAAAGGGTCTAAAATGTCTCAAAATGCGATTTGAAGCTATTCTAAGCACTTTGGTGTTTTTATGTTAACAAGTTTTTTCGGAAATCACAAAAAGGTCTAAAACGTCTCCAAATACGATTTGAAGCTATTCTGTACACTTTGCTGTTTTGTGTGAAAAATTTTTGTCGAAATGCTCAAAATGGTCAAAAACGTTTTTAAATACGATATTAAGCTATTTTGTGCTCTTTAATGTTTTTGTGTGAAAAGTTTTATCGAAATGCTCAAAATGGTCTAAAACGGTTTCTAATGTGATTTTAAGCACTTTGATGTTTTTATGTTAACAAGTTTTTTCGAAAATCACAGAATGGTCTAAAACGTCTCCAAATGCGATTTGAAGTTATTCTGTGCACTTTGCTGTTTTGTTTGAAAATTTTTTGTCTAAATGCTCAAAATGGTCAAAAACGTTTTTAAATACGATATTAAGCTATTTTGTGCTCTTTGATGTTTTTGTGTGAAAAGTTTTATCGAAATTCTCAAAATGGTCTAAAACGGTTTCTAATGTGATTTGAAGCACTTTGATGTTTTTATGTTAACAAGTTTTTTCAAAAATCACAAAAGGGTCTAAAATGTCTCAAAATGCGATTTGAAGCTATTCTAAGCACTTTGGTGTTTTTATGTTAACAAGTTTTTTCGAAAATCACAAAATGGTCTAAAACGTCTCCAAATGCGATTTGAAGTTATTCTGTGCACTTTGCTGTTTTGTGTGAAATTTTTTTGTCGAAATGCTCAAAATGGTCAAAAACGTTTTTAAATACGATATTAAGCTATTTTGTGCTCTTTGATGTTTTTGTGTGAAAAGTTTTATCGAAATGCTCAAAATGGTCTAAAACGGTTTCTAATGTGATTTTAAGCACTTTGGTGTTTTTGTGTAACCAAGTTTTTTCGAAAATCACAAAATATTCTAAAATGTCTCCAAATGCGATTTGAAGCTATTTTAAGCACTTTGGTGTTTTTGTGTAACCAAGTTTTTTCGAAAATCACAAAATGGTCTAAAACGTCTCCAAATACGATTTGAAGCTATTCTGTACACTTTGCTGTTTTGTGTGAAAAATTTTTGTCGAAATGCTCAAAATGTTCTAAAAGGGTTTCTAATGTGATTTGAAGAACTTTGATGTTTTTATGTTAACAAGTTTTTTCGAAAATCACAAAATAGTCTAAAATGTCTCCAAATGCGATTTGAAGCTATTTTAAGCACTTTGGTGTTTTTGTGTAACCAAGTTTTTTCGAAAATCACAAAAGGGTCTAAAACGTCTCAAAATGCGATTTGAAGCTATTCTAAGCACTTTGGTGTTTTTATGTTAACAAGTTTTTTCGAAAATCACAAAAGGGTCTAAAACGTCTCCAAATACGATTTGAAGCTATTCTGTACACTTTGCTGTTTTGTGTGAAAAATTTTTGTCGAAATGCTCAAAATGGTCAAAAACGTTTTTAAATACGATATTAAGCTATTTTGTGCTCTTTAATGTTTTTGTGTGAAAAGTTTTATCGAAATGCTCAAAATGGTCTAAAACGGTTTCTAATGTGATTTTAAGCACTTTGATGTTTTTATGTTAACAAGTTTTTTCGAAAATCACAGAATGGTCTAAAACGTCTCCAAATGCGATTTGAAGTTATTCTGTGCACTTTGCTGTTTTGTTTGAAAATTTTTTGTCTAAATGCTCAAAATGGTCAAAAACGTTTTTAAATACGATATTAAGCTATTTTGTGCTCTTTGATGTTTTTGTGTGAAAAGTTTTATCGAAATTCTCAAAATGGTCTAAAACGGTTTCTAATGTGATTTGAAGCACTTTGATGTTTTTATGTTAACAAGTTTTTTCAAAAATCACAAAAGGGTCTAAAATGTCTCAAAATGCGATTTGAAGCTATTCTGAGCACTTTGGTGTTTTTATGTTAACAAGTTTTTTCGAAAATCACAAAATGGTCTAAAACGTCTCCAAATGCGATTTGAAGTTATTCTGTGCACTTTGCTGTTTTGTGTGAAATTTTTTTGTCGAAATGCTCAAAATGGTCAAAAACGTTTTTAAATACGATATTAAGCTATTTTGTGCTCTTTGATGTTTTTGTGTGAAAAGTTTTATCGAAATGCTCAAAATGGTCTAAAACGGTTTCTAATGTGATTTTAAGCACTTTGGTGTTTTTGTGTAACCAAGTTTTTTCGAAAATCACAAAATATTCTAAAATGTCTCTAAATGCGATTTGAAGCTATTTTAAGCACTTTGGTGTTTTAGTGTAACCAAGTTTTTTCGAAAATCACAAAAGGGTCTAAAATGTCTCAAAATGCGATTTGAAGCTATTCTAAGCACTTTGGTGTTTTTATGTTAACAAGTTTTTTCGAAAATCACAAAATGGTCTAAAACGTCTCCAAATGCGATTTGAAGCTATTCTAAGCACTTTGATGTTTTTATGTTAACAAGTTTTTTCGAAAATCACAAAATGGTCTAAAACGTCTCCAAATGCGATTTGAAGCTATTCTGTACACTTTGATGTTTTTATGTTAACAAGTTTTTTCGAAAAACACAAAATGGTCTAAAATGTCTCAAAATGCGATTTGAAGCTATTCTAAGCTCTTTGGTGTTTTTATGTTAACAAGTTTTTTTCAAAATCACAAAATGGTCTAAAACGTCTCCAAATGCGATTTGAAGCTATTCTGTACATTTTGATGTTTTTATTTTAACAAGTTTTTTCGAAAATCACAAAATGGTCTAAAATGTCTCAAAATGCGATTTGAAGCTATTCTAAGCTCTTTGGTGTTTTTATGTTAAGTTTTTTTCAAAATCACAAAATGGTCTAAAACGTCTCCAAATGCGATTTGAAGCTATTCTGTACACTTTGATGTTTTTATTTTAACAAGTTTTTTCGAAAATCACAAAAGGGTGTAAAATGTCTAAAAATGCGATTTGAAGCTATTCTAAGCACTTTGGTGTTTTTATGTTAACAAGTTTTTTCAAAAATCACAAAATGGTCTAAAACGTCTCCAAATGCGATTTGAAGTTATTCTGTACACTTTGATGTTTTTATGTTAACAAGTTTTTTCGAAAATCACAAAATGGTTTAAAACCTCTCCAAATGCGATTTGAAGCTATTTTAAGCACTTTGGTGTTTTTGTGTAACCAAGTTTTTTCGAAAATCACAAAAGGGTCTAAAATGTCTCAAAATGCGATTTGAAGCTATTCTAAGCACTTTGGTGTTTTTATGTTAACAAGTTTTTTCGAAAATCACAAAATGGTCTAAAACGTCTCCAAATGCGATTTGAAGCTATTGTGTACACTTTGATGTTTTTATCTTAACAAGTTTTTTCGAAAATCACAAAATGGTCTAAAATGTCTCCAAATGCGATTTGAAGCTATTCTTAGCACTTTGGTGTTTTTATGTTAACAAGTTTTTTCGAAAATCACAAAATTGTCTAAAACGTCTCCAAATGCGATTTGAAGTTATTCTGTGCACTTTGCTGTTTTGTGTGAAAATTTTTTGTCGAAATGCTCAAAATGGTCAAAAACGTTTTTAAATACGATATTAAGCTATTTTGTGCTCTTTGATGTTTTTGTTTGAAAAGTTTTATCGAAATGCTCAAAATGGTCTAAAACGGATTCTAATGTGATTTTAAGCACTTTGATGTTTTTATGTTAACAAGTTTTTTCGAAAATCACAGAATTGTCTAAAACGTCTCAAAATGCGATTTGAAGCTATTCTAAGCACTTTGGTGTTTTTATGTTAACAAGTTTTTTCGAAAATCAAAAAATGGTCTAAAACGTCTCCAAATACGATTTGAAGCTATTCTGTACACTTTGCTGTTTTGTGTGAAAAATTTTTGTCGAAATGCTCAAAATGGTCTAAAACGGTTTCTAATGTGATTTGAAGCACTTTGATGTTTTTATGTTAACAAGTTTTTTCGAAAATCACAAAATAGTCTAAAATGTCTCCAAATGCGATTTGAAGCTATTTTAAGCACTTTGGTGTTTTTGTGTAACCAAGTTTTTTCGAAAATCACAAAAGGGTCTAAAACGTCTCAAAATGCGATTTGAAGCTATTCTAAGCACTTTGGTGTTTTTATGTTAACAAGTTTTTTCGAAAATCACAAAAAGGTCTAAAACGTCTCCAAATACGATTTGAAGCTATTCTGTACACTTTGCTGTTTTGTGTGAAAAATTTTTGTCGAAATGCTCAAAATGGTCTAAAACGGTTTCTAATGTGATTTGAAGCACTTTGATATTTTTATCTTAAATTTTTTCGAAAATCACAAAATAGTCTAAAATGTCTCCAAATGCGATTTGAAGTTATTCTGTGCACTTTGCTGTTTTGTGTGAAAATTTTTTGTCGAAATGCTCAAAATGGTCAAAAACGTTTTTAAATACGATATTAAGCTATTTTGTGCTCTTTGATGTTTTTGTTTGAAAAGTTTTATCGAAATGCTCAAAATGGTCTAAAACGGATTCTAATGTGATTTTAAGCACTTTGATGTTTTTATGTTAACAAGTTTTTTCGAAAATCACAGAATGGTCTAAAACGTCTCAAAATGCGATTTGAAGCTATTCTAAGCACTTTGGTGTTTTTATGTTAACAAGTTTTTTCGAAAATCAAAAAATGGTCTAAAACGTCTCCAAATGCGATTTGAAGCTATTCTAAGCACTTTGGTGTTTTTATGTTAACAAGTTTTTTCGAAAATCACAAAAAGGTCTAAAACGTCTCCAAATACGATTTGAAGCTATTCTGTACACTTTGCTGTTTTGTGTGAAAAATTTTTGTCGAAATGCTCAAAATGGTCTAAAACGGTTTCTAATGTGATTTGAAGCACTTTGATATTTTTATCTTAAGTTTTTTCGAAAATCACAAAATAGTCTAAAATGTCTCCAAATGCGATTTGAAGCCATTCTAAGCACTTTGGTGTTTTTATGTTAAAAAGTTTTTTCGAAAATCACAACATGGTCTAAAACGACTCCAAATGCGATTTGAAGCTATTCTAAGCACTTTGATGTTTTTATGTTAACAAGTTTTTTTCGAAAATCACAGAATGGTCTAAAACGTCTCCAAATGCGATTTGAAGAAATTCTGTGCACTTTGCTGTTTTGTTTCAAAATTTTTTGTCTAAATGCTCAAAATGGTCAAAAACGTTTATAAATACGATATTAAGCTATTTTGTGCTCTTTGATGTTTTTGTGTAAAAAGTTTTATCGAAATGCTCAAAATGGTCTAAAACGGTTTCTAATGTGATTTTAAGCACTTTGATGTTTTTATGTTAACAAGTTTTTTCGAAAATCACAGAATGGTCTAAAACGTCTCAAAATGCGATTTGAAGCTATTCTAAGCACTTTGGTGTTTTTATGGTAACAAGTTTTTTCGAAAATCAAAAAATGGTCTAAAACGTCTCCAAATGCGATTTGAAGCTATTCTAAGCACTTTGGTGTTTTTATGTTAACAAGTTTTTTTGAAAATCACAAAAAGGTCTAAAACGTCTCCAAATACGATTTGAAGCTATTCTGTACACTTTGCTGTTTTGTGTGAAAATTTTTTGTCGAAATGCTCAAAATGGTCTAAAACGGTTTCTAATGTGATTTTAAGCACTTTGATGTTTTTATGTTAACAAGTTTTTTCGAAAATCACAAAGTGGTCTAAAATGTCTCCAAATGCGATTTGAAGCTATTCTTAGCACTTTGGTGTTTTTATGTTAACAAGTTTTTTCGAAAATCACAAAAAGGTCTAAAACGTCTCCAAATGCGATTTGAAGTTATTCTGTGCACTTTGCTGTTTTGTGTGAAAATTTTTTTTTCGAAATGCTCAAAATGGTCAAAAACGTTTTTAAATACGATATTAAGCTATTTTGTGCTCTTTGATGTTTTTGTGTGAAAAGTTTTATCGAAATGCTCAAAATGGTCTAAAACGGTTTCTAATGTGATTTTAAGCACTTTGGTGTTTTTATGTTAACAAGTTTTTTCGAAAAACACAAAATGGTCTAAAATGCGATTTGAAGCTATTCTTAGCACTTTGGTGTTTTTATGTTAACAAGTTTTTTCGAAAATCACAAAAAGGTCTAAAACGTCTCCAAATACGATTTGAAGCTACTTTTCTGTTTTGTGTGAAATTTTTTTGTCGAAATGCTCAAAATGGTCAAAAACGTTTTTAAATACGATATTAAGCTATTTTGTGCTCTTTGATGTTTTTGTGTGAAAAGTTTTATCGAAATGCTCAAAATGGTCTAAAACGGTTTCTAATGTGATTTTAAGCACTTTGATGTTTTTATGTTAACAAGTTTTTTCGAAAATCAGAAAGTGGTCTAAAATGTCTCCAAATGCGATTTGAAGCTATTCTTAGCACTTTGGAATTTTTATGTTAACAAGTTTTTTCGAAAATCACAAAAGGGTCTAAAATGTCTCAAAATGTGATTTGAAGCTATTCTAAGCACTTTGGTGTTTTTATGTAAACAAGTTTTTTCGAAAATCACAAAATGGTCTAAAATGTCTCAAAATGCGATTTGAAGCTATTCTAAGCTCTTTGGTGTTTTTATGTTAACAAGTTTTTTCAAAAATCACAAAAGGGTCTAAAATGTCTCAAAATGCGATTTGAAGCTAATCTAAGCACTTTGGTGTTTTTATGGTAACAAGTTTTTTCGAAAATCACAAAATGGTCTAAAACGTCTCCAAATGCAATTTGAAGCTATTTTAAGCACTTTGGTGTTTTTGTGTAACCAAGTTTTTTCGAAAATCACAAAAGGGTCTAAAATGTCTCAAAATGCGATTTGAAGCTATTCTAAGCACTTTGGTGTTTTTATGTTAACAAGTTTTTTCGAAAATCACAAAATGGTCTAAAACGTCTCCAAATGCGATTTGAAGCTATTCTAAGCACTTTGGTGTTTTTATGTTAACAAGTTTTTTTCAAAATCACAAAATGGTCTAAAACGTCTCCAAATGCGATTTGAAGCTATTCTGTACATTTTGATGTTTTTATTTTAACAAGTTTTTTCGAAAATCACAAAATGGTCTAAAATGTCTCAAAATGCGATTTGAAGCTAATCTAAGCTCTTTGGTGTTTTTATGTTAAGTTTTTTTCAAAATCACAAAATGGTCTAAAACGTCTCCAAATGCGATTTGAAGCTATTCTGTACACTTTGATGTTTTTATTTTAACAAGTTTTTTCGAAAATCACAAAAGGGTGTAAAATGTCTAAAAATGCGATTTGAAGCTATTCTAAGCACTTTGGTGTTTTTATGTTAACAAGTTTTTTCAAAAATCACAAAATGGTCTAAAACGTCTCCAAATGCGATTTGAAGTTATTCTGTACACTTTGATGTTTTTATGTTAACAAGTTTTTTCGAAAATCACAAAATGGTTTAAAACTTCTCCAAATGCGATTTGAAGCTATTTTAAGCACTTTGGTGTTTTTATGTTAACAAGTTTTTTCGAAAATCACAAAATGGTCTAAAATGTCTCAAAATGCGATTTGAAGCTATTCTAAGCTCTTTGGTGTTTTTATGTTAACAAGTTTTTTCGAAAATCACAAAAGGGTCTAAAATGTCTCAAAATGCGATTTGAAGCTAATCTAAGCACTTTGGTGTTTTTATGGTAACAAGTTTTTTCGAAAATCACAAAATGGTCTAAAACGTCTCCAAATGCAATTTGAAGCTATTTTAAGCACTTTGGTGTTTTTGTGTAACCAAGTTTTTTCGAAAATCACAAAAGGGTCTAAAATGTCTCAAAATGCGATTTGAAGCTATTCAAACACTTTGGTGTTTTTATGTTAACAAGTTTTTTCGAAAATCACAAAATGGTCTAAAACGTCTCCAAATGCGATTTGAAGCTATTCTAAGCACTTTGATGTTTTTATGTTAACAAGTTTTTTCGAAAATCACAAAATGGTCTAAAACGTCTCCAAATGCGATTTGAAGCTATTCTAAGCACTTTGGTGTTTTTATGTTAACAAGTTTTTTTCAAAATCACAAAATGGTCTAAAACGTCTCCAAATGCGATTTGAAGCTATTCTGTACATTTTGATGTTTTTATTTTAACAAGTTTTTTCGAAAATCACAAAATGGTCTAAAATGTCTCAAAATGCGATTTGAAGCTAATCTAAGCTCTTTGGTGTTTTTATGTTAAGTTTTTTTCAAAATCACAAAATGGTCTAAAACGTCTCCAAATGCGATTTGAAGCTATTCTGTACACTTTGATGTTTTTATTTTAACAAGTTTTTTCGAAAATCACAAAAGGGTGTAAAATGTCTAAAAATGCGATTTGAAGCTATTCTAAGCACTTTGGTGTTTTTATGTTAACAAGTTTTTTCAAAAATCACAAAATGGTCTAAAACGTCTCCAAATGCGATTTGAAGTTATTCTGTACACTTTGATGTTTTTATGTTAACAAGTTTTTTCGAAAATCACAAAATGGTTTAAAACTTCTCCAAATGCGATTTGAAGCTATTTTAAGCACTTTGGTGTTTTTATGTTAACAAGTTTTTTCGAAAATCACAAAATGGTCTAAAATGTCTCAAAATGCGATTTGAAGCTATTCTAAGCTCTTTGGTGTTTTTATGTTAACAAGTTTTTTCGAAAATCACAAAAGGGTCTAAAATGTCTCAAAATGCGATTTGAAGCTAATCTAAGCACTTTGGTGTTTTTATGGTAACAAGTTTTTTCGAAAATCACAAAATGGTCTAAAACGTCTCCAAATGCAATTTGAAGCTATTTTAAGCACTTTGGTGTTTTTGTGTAACCAAGTTTTTCGAAAATCACAAAAGGGTCTAAAATGTCTCAAAATGCGATTTGAAGCTATTCAAACACTTTGGTGTTTTTATGTTAACAAGTTTTTTCGAAAATCACAAAATGGTCTAAAACGTCTCCAAATGCGATTTGAAGCTATTCTAAGCACTTTGATGTTTTTATGTTAACAAGTTTTTTCGAAAATCACAGAATGGTCTAAAACGTCTCCAAATGCGATTTGAAGTTATTCTGTGCACTTTGCTGTTTTGTTTGAAAATTTTTTGTCTAAATGCTCAAAATGGTCAAAAACGTTTTTAAATACGATATTAAGCTATTTTGTGCTCTTTGATGTTTTTGTGTGAAAAGTTTTATCGAAATGCTCAAAATGGTCTAAAACGGTTTCTAATGTGATTTGAAGCACTTTGATGTTTTTATGTTAACAAGTTTTTTCAAAAATCACAAAAGGGTCTAAAATGTCTCAAAATGCGATTTGAAGCTATTCTAAGCACTTTGGTGTTTTTATGTTAACAAGTTTTTTCGAAAATCACAAAATGGTCTAAAACGTCTCCAAATGCGATTTGAAGTTATTCTGTGCACTTTGCTGTTTTGTGTGAAATTTTTTTGTCGAAATGCTCAAAATGGTACAAAACGTTTTTAAATACGATATTAAGCTATTTTGTGCTCTTTGATGTTTTTGTGTGAAAAGTTTTGTCGAAATGCTCAAAATGGTCTAAAACGGTTTCTAATGTGATTTGAAGCACTTTGATGTTTTTATGTTAACAAGTTTTTTCGAAAATCACAAAATGGTCTAAAACGTCTCCAAATGCGATTTGAAGTTATTCTGTGCACTTTGCTGTTTTGTGTAAAAATTTTTTGTCGAAATGCTCAAAATGGTCAAAAACGTTTTTAAATACGATATTAAGCTATTTTGTGCTCTTTGATGTTTTTGTGTGAAAAGTTTTATCGAAATGCTTAAAATGGTCTAAAACGGTTTCTAATGTGATTTTAAGCACTTTGATGTTTTTATGTTATCAAGTTTTTTCGAAAATCACAAAATAGTCTAAAATGTCTCAAAATGCGATTTGAAGCTATTCTGTACACTTTGATGTTTTTATGTTAACAAGTTTTTTCGAAAAACACAAAATAGTCTAAAATGTCTCCAAATGCGATTTGAAGCTATTCTTAGCACTTTGGTGTTTTTATGTTAACAAGTTTTTTCGAAAATCACAAAAAGGTCTAAAACGTCTCCAAATGCGATTTGAAGTTATTCTGTGCACTTTGCTGTTTTGTGTGAAAATTTTTTTTTCGAAATGCTCAAAATGGTCAAAAACGTTTTTAAATACGATATTAAGCTATTTTGTGCTCTTTGATGTTTTTGTGTGAAAAGTTTTATCGAAATGCTCAAAATGGTCTAAAACGGTTTCTAATGTGATTTTAAGCACTTTGATGTTTTTACGATATTAAGCTATTTTGTGCTCTTTGATGTTTTTGTGTGAAAAGTTTTATCGAAATGCTCAAAATGGTCTAAAACGGTTTCTAATGTGATTTTAAGCACTTTGGTGTTTTTATGTTAACAAGTTTTTTCGAAAAACACAAAATGGTCTAAAATGCGATTTGAAGCTATTCTTAGCACTTTGGTGTTTTTATGTTAACAAGTTTTTTCGAAAATCACAAAAAGGTCTAAAACGTCTCAAAATGCGATTTGAAGCTATTCTAAGCTCTTTGGTGTTTTTATGTTAACAAGTTTTTTCGAAAATCACAAAAGGGTCTAAAATGTCTCAAAATGCGATTTGAAGCTAATCTAAGCACTTTGGTGTTTTTATGGTAACAAGTTTTTTCGAAAATCACAAAATGGTCTAAAACGTCTCCAAATGCAATTTGAAGCTATTTTAAGCACTTTGGTGTTTTTGTGTAACCAAGTTTTTTCGAAAATCACAAAAGGGTCTAAAATGTCTCAAAATGCGATTTGAAGCTATTCTAAGCACTTTGGTGTTTTTATGTTAACAAGTTTTTTCGAAAATCACAAAATGGTCTAAAACGTCTCCAAATGCGATTTGAAGCTATTCTAAGCACTTTGGTGTTTTTATGTTAACAAGTTTTTTCGGAAATCACAAAAAGGTCTAAAACGTCTCCAAATACGATTTGAAGCTATTCTGTACACTTTGCTGTTTTCGAAAAACACAAAATGGTCTAAAATGCGATTTGAAGCTATTCTTAGCACTTTGGTGTTTTTATGTTAACAAGTTTTTTCAAAAATCACAAAAGGGTCTAAAATGTCTCAAAATGCGATTTGAAGCTATTCTAAGCACTTTGGTGTTTTTATGTTAACAAGTTTTTTCGAAAATCACAAAATGGTCTAAAACGTCTCCAAATGCGATTTGAAGTTATTCTGTGCACTTTGCTGTTTTGTGTCAAATTTTTTTGTCGAAATGCTCAAAATGTTCAAAAACGTTTTTAAATACGATATTAAGCTATTTTGTGCTCTTTGATGTTTTTGTGTGAAAAGTTTTATCGAAATGCTCAAAATGGTCTAAAACGGTTTCTAATGTGATTTTAAGCACTTTGGTGTTTTTGTGTAACCAAGTTTTTTCGAAAATCACAAAATATTCTAAATGTCTCCAAATGCGATTTGAAGCTATTTTAAGCACTTTGGTGTTTTTGTGTAACCAAGTTTTTTCGAAAATTACAAAAGGGTCTAAAATGTCTCAAAATGCGATTTGAAGCTATTCTAAGCACTTTGATGTTTTTATGTTAACAAGTTTTTTCGAAAATCACAAAATGGTCTAAAACGTCTCCAAATGCGATTTGAAGCTATTCTGTACACTTTGATGTTTTTATGTTAACAAGTTTTTTCGAAAAACACAAAATGGTCTAAAATGTCTCAAAATGCGATTTGAAGCTATTCTAAGCTCTTTGGTGTTTTTATGTTAACAAGTTTTTTTCAAAATCACAAAATGGTCTAAAACGTCTCCAAATGCGATTTGAAGCTATTCTGTACATTTTGATGTTTTTATTTTAACAAGTTTTTTCGAAAATCACAAAATGGTCTAAAATGTCTCAAAATGCGATTTGAAGCTATTCTAAGCTCTTTGGTGTTTTTATGTTAAGTTTTTTTCAAAATCACAAAATGGTCTAAAACGTCTCCAAATGCGATTTGAAGCTATTCTGTACACTTTGATGTTTTTATTTTAACAAGTTTTTTCGAAAATCACAAAAGGGTGTAAAATGTCTAAAAATGCGATTTGAAGCTATTCTAAGCACTTTGGTGTTTTTATGTTAACAAGTTTTTTCAAAAATCACAAAATGGTCTAAAACGTCTCCAAATGCGATTTGAAGTTATTCTGTACACTTTGATGTTTTTATGTTAACAAGTTTTTTCGAAAATCACAAAATGGTTTAAAACTTCTCCAAATGCGATTTGAAGCTATTTTAAGCACTTTGGTGTTTTTATGTTAACAAGTTTTTTCGAAAATCACAAAATGGTCTAAAATGTCTCAAAATGCGATTTGAAGCTATTCTAAGCTCTTTGGTGTTTTTATGTTAACAAGTTTTTTCGAAAATCACAAAAGGGTCTAAAATGTCTCAAAATGCGATTTGAAGCTAATCTAAGCACTTTGGTGTTTTTATGGTAACAAGTTTTTTCGAAAATCACAAAATGGTCTAAAACGTCTCCAAATGCAATTTGAAGCTATTTTAAGCACTTTGGTGTTTTTGTGTAACCACGTTTTTTCGAAAATCACAAAAGGGTCTAAAATGTCTCAAAATGCGATTTGAAGCTATTCTAAGCACTTTGGTGTTTTTATGTTAACAAATTTTTTCGAAAATCACAAAATGGTCTAAAACGTCTCCAAATGCGATTTGAAGCTATTCTAAGCACTTTGATGTTTTTATGTTAACAAGTTTTTTCGAAAATCACAGAATGGTCTAAAACGTCTCCAAATGCGATTTGAAGTTATTCTGTGCACTTTGCTGTTTTGTTTGAAAATTTTTTGTCTAAATGCTCAAAATGGTCAAAAACGTTTTTAAATACGATATTAAGCTATTTTGTGCTCTTTGATGTTTTTGTGTGAAAAGTTTTATCGAAATGCTCAAAATGGTCTAAAACGGTTTCTAATGTGATTTGAAGCACTTTGATGTTTTTATGTTAACAAGTTTTTTCAAAAATCACAAAAGGGTCTAAAATGTCTCAAAATGCGATTTGAAGCTATTCTAAGCACTTTGGTGTTTTTATGTTAACAAGTTTTTTCGAAAATCACAAAATGGTCTAAAACGTCTCCAAATGCGATTTGAAGTTATTCTGTGCACTTTGCTGTTTTGTGTGAAATTTTTTTGTCGAAATGCTCAAAATGGTCAAAAACGTTTTTAAATACGATATTAAGCTATTTTGTGCTCTTTGATGTTTTTGTGTGAAAAGTTTTGTCGAAATGCTCAAAATGGTCTAAAACGGTTTCTAATGTGATTTGAAGCACTTTGATGTTTTTATGTTAACAAGTTTTTTCGAAAATCACAAAATGGTCTAAAACGTCTCCAAATGCGATTTGAAGTTATTCTGTGCACTTTGCTGTTTTGTGTAAAAATTTTTTGTCGAAATGCTCAAAATGGTCAAAAACGTTTTTAAATACGATATTAAGCTATTTTGTGCTCTTTGATGTTTTTGTGTGAAAAGTTTTATCGAAATGCTTAAAATGGTCTAAAACGGTTTCTAATGTGATTTTAAGCACTTTGATGTTTTTATGTTAACAAGTTTTTTCGAAAATCACAAAATAGTCTAAAATGTCTCAAAATGCGATTTGAAGCTATTCTGTACACTTTGATGTTTTTATGTTAACAAGTTTTTTCGAAAAACACAAAATAGTCTAAAATGTCTCCAAATGCGATTTGAAGCTATTCTTAGCACTTTGGTGTTTTTATGTTAACAAGTTTTTTCGAAAATCACAAAAAGGTCTAAAACGTCTCCAAATGCGATTTGAAGTTATTCTGTGCACTTTGCTGTTTTGTGTGAAAATTTTTTTTTCGAAATGCTCAAAATGGTCAAAAACGTTTTTAAATACGATATTAAGCTATTTTGTGCTCTTTGATGTTTTTGTGTGAAAAGTTTTATCGAAATGCTCAAAATGGTCTAAAACGGTTTCTAATGTGATTTTAAGCACTTTGATGTTTTTACGATATTAAGCTATTTTGTGCTCTTTGATGTTTTTGTGTGAAAAGTTTTATCGAAATGCTCAAAATGGTCTAAAACGGTTTCTAATGTGATTTTAAGCACTTTGGTGTTTTTATGTTAACAAGTTTTTTCGAAAAACACAAAATGGTCTAAAATGCGATTTGAAGCTATTCTTAGCACTTTGGTGTTTTTATGTTAACAAGTTTTTTCGAAAATCACAAAAAGGTCTAAAACGTCTCCAAATACGATTTGAAGCTAGTCTGTACACTTTTCTGTTTTGTGTGAAATTTTTTTGTCGAAATGCTCAAAATGGTCAAAAACGTTTTTAAATACGATATTAAGCTATTTTGTGCTCTTTGATGTTTTTGTGTGAAAAGTTTTATCGAAATGCTCAAAATGGTCTAAAACGGTTTCTAATGTGATTTTAAGCACTTTGATGTTTTTATGTTAACAAGTTTTTTCGAAAATCACAAAGTGGTCTAAAATGTCTCCAAATGCGATTTGAAGCTATTCTTAGCACTTTGGAATTTTTATGTTAACAAGTTTTTTCGAAAATCACAAAAGGGTCTAAAATGTCTCAAAATGCGATTTGAAGCTATTCTAAGCACTTTGGTGTTTTTATGTTAACAAGTTTTTTCGAAAATCACAAAATGGTCTAAAATGTCTCAAAATGCGATTTGAAGCTATTCTAAGCACTTTGGTGTTTTTATGTTAACAAGTTTTTTCGAAAATCACAAAATGGTCTAAAACGTCTCCAAATGCGATTTGAAGCTATTCTAAGCACTTTGATGTTTTTATGTTAACAAGTTTTTTCGAAAATCACAAAATGGTCTAAAACGTCTCCAAATGCGATTTGAAGCTATTCAAACAAGTTTTTTCGAAAATCACAAAATGGTCTAAAATGTCTCAAAATGCGATTTGAAGCTATTCTAAGCTCTTTGGTGTTTTTATGTTAACAAGTTTTTTCAAAAATCACAAAAGGGTCTAAAATGTCTCAAAATGCGATTTGAAGCTAATCTAAGCACTTTGGTGTTTTTATGGTAACAAGTTTTTTCGAAAATCACAAAATGGTCTAAAACGTCTCCAAATGCAATTTAAAGCTATTTTAAGCACTTTGGTGTTTTTGTGTAACCAAGTTTTTTCGAAAATCACAAAAGGGTCTAAAATGTCTCAAAATGCGATTTGAAGCTATTCTAAGCACTTTGGTGTTTTTATGTTAACAAGTTTTTTCGAAAATCACAAAATGGTCTAAAACGTCTCCAAATGCGATTTGAAGCTATTCTAAGCACTTTGGTGTTTTTATGTTAACAAGTTTTTTCGGAAATCACAAAAAGGTCTAAAACGTCTCCAAATACGATTTGAAGCTATTCTGTACACTTTGCTGTTTTGTGTGAAAAATTTTTGTCGAAATGCTCAAAATGGTCAAAAACGTTTTTAAATACGATATTAAGCTATTTTGTGCTCTTTAATGTTTTTGTGTGAAAAGTTTTATCGAAATGCTCAAAATGGTCTAAAACGGTTTCTAATGTGATTTTAAGCACTTTGATGTTTTTATGTTAACAAGTTTTTTCGAAAATCACAGAATGGTCTAAAACGTCTCCAAATGCGATTTGAAGTTATTCTGTGCACTTTGCTGTTTTGTTTCAAAATTTTTTGTCTAAATGCTCAAAATGGTCAAAAACGTTTTTAAATACGATATTAAGCTATTTTGTGCTCTTTGATGTTTTTGTGTGAAAAGTTTTATCGAAATTCTCAAAATGGTCTAAAAGGGTTTCTAATGTGATTTGAAGCACTTTGATGTTTTTATGTTAACAAGTTTTTTCAAAAATCACAAAAGGGTCTAAAATGTCTCAAAATTCGATTTGAAGCTATTCTAAGCACTTTGGTGTTTTTATGTTAACAAGTTTTTTCGAAAATCACAAAATGGTCTAAAACGTCTCCAAATGCGATTTGAAGTTATTCTGTGCACTTTGCTGTTTTGTGTCAAATTTTTTTGTCGAAATGCTCAAAATGGTCAAAAACGTTTTTAAATACGATATTAAGCTATTTTGTGCTCTTTGATGTTTTTGTGTGAAAAGTTTTATCGAAATGCTCAAAATGGTCTAAAACGGTTTCTAATGTGATTTTAAGCACTTTGGTGTTTTTGTGTAACCAAGTTTTTTCGAAAATCACAAAATATTCTAAAATGTCTCCAAATGCGATTTGAAGCTATTTTAAGCACTTTGGTGTTTTTGTGTAACCAAGTTTTTTCGAAAATTACAAAAGGGTCTAAAATGTCTCAAAATGCGATTTGAAGCTATTCTAAGCACTTTGGTGTTTTTATGTTAACAAGTTTTTTCGAAAATCACAAAATGGTCTAAAACGTCTCCAAATGCGATTTGAAGCTATTCTAAGCACTTTGATGTTTTTATGTTAACAAGTTTTTTCGAAAATCACAAAATGGTCTAAAACGTCTCCAAATGCGATTTGAAGCTATTCTGTACACTTTGATGTTTTTATGTTAACAAGTTTTTTCGAAAAACACAAAATGGTCTAAAATGTCTCAAAATGCGATTTGAAGCTATTCTAAGCTCTTTGGTGTTTTTATGTTAACAAGTTTTTTTCAAAATCACAAAATGGTCTAAAACGTCTCCAAATGCGATTTGAAGCTATTCTGTACATTTTGATGTTTTTATTTTAACAAGTTTTTTCGAAAATCACAAAATGGTCTAAAATGTCTTAAAATGCGATTTGAAGCTATTCTAAGCTCTTTGGTGTTTTTATGTTAAGTTTTTTTCAAAATCACAAAATGGTCTAAAACGTCTCCAAATGCGATTTGAAGCTATTCTGTACACTTTGATGTTTTTATTTTAACAAGTTTTTTCGAAAATCACAAAAGGGTGTAAAATGTCTAAAAATGCGATTTGAAGCTATTCTAAGCACTTTGGTGTTTTTATGTTAACAAGTTTTTTCAAAAATCACAAAATGGTCTAAAACGTCTCCAAATGCGATTTGAAGTTATTCTGTACACTTTGATGTTTTTATGTTAACAAGTTTTTTCGAAAATCACAAAATGGTTTAAAACTTCTCCAAATGCGATTTGAAGCTATTTTAAGCACTTTGGTGTTTTTATGTTAACAAGTTTTTTCGAAAATCACAAAATGGTCTAAAATGTCTCAAAATGCGATTTGAAGCTATTCTAAGCTCTTTGGTGTTTTTATGTTAACAAGTTTTTTCGAAAATCACAAAAGGGTCTAAAATGTCTCAAAATGCGATTTGAAGCTAATCTAAGCACTTTGGTGTTTTTATGGTAACAAGTTTTTTCGAAAATCACAAAATGGTCTAAAACGTCTCCAAATGCAATTTGAAGCTATTTTAAGCACTTTGGTGTTTTTGTGTAACCAAGTTTTTTCGAAAATCACAAAAGGGTCTAAAATGTCTCAAAATGCGATTTGAAGCTATTCTAAGCACTTTGGTGTTTTTATGTTAACAAGTTTTTTCGAAAATCACAAAATGGTCTAAAACGTCTCCAAATGCGATTTGAAGCTATTCTAAGCACTTTGGTGTTTTTATGTTAACAAGTTTTTTCGGAAATCACAAAAAGGTCTAAAACGTCTCCAAATACGATTTGAAGCTATTCTGTACACTTTGCTGTTTTGTGTGAAAAATTTTTGTCGAAATGCTCAAAATGGTCAAAAACGTTTTTAAATACGATATTAAGCTATTTTGTGCTCTTTAATGTTTTTTGTGTGAAAAGTTTTATCGAAATGCTCAAAATGGTCTAAAACGGTTTCTAATGTGATTTTAAGCACTTTGATGTTTTTATGTTAACAAGTTTTTTCGAAAATCACAGAATGGTCTAAAACGTCTCCAAATGCGATTTGAAGTTATTCTGTGCACTTTGCTGTTTTGTTTGAAAATTTTTTGTCTAAATGCTCAAAATGGTCAAAAACGTTTTTAAATACGATATTAAGCTATTTTGTGCTCTTTGATGTTTTTGTGTGAAAAGTTTTATCGAAATGCTCAAAATGGTCTAAAACGGTTTCTAATGTGATTTGAAGCACTTTGATGTTTTTATGTTAACAAGTTTTTTTCAAAAATCACAAAAGGGTCTAAAATGTCTCAAAATGCGATTTGAAGCTATTCTAAGCACTTTGGTGTTTTTATGTTAACAAGTTTTTTCGAAAATCACAAAATGGTCTAAAACGTCTCCAAATGCGATTTGAAGTTATTCTGTGCACTTTGCTGTTTTGTGTGAAATTTTTTTGTCGAAATGCTCAAAATGGTCAAAAACGTTTTTAAATACGATATTAAGCTATTTTGTGCTCTTTGATGTTTTTGTGTGAAAAGTTTTGTCGAAATGCTCAAAATGGTCTAAAACGGTTTCTAATGTGATTTGAAGCACTTTGATGTTTTTATGTTAACAAGTTTTTTCGAAAATCACAAAATGGTCTAAAACGTCTCCAAATGCGATTTGAAGTTATTCTGTGCACTTTGCTGTTTTGTGTAAAAATTTTTTGTCGAAATGCTCAAAATGGTCAAAAACGTTTTTAAATACGATATTAAGCTATTTTGTGCTCTTTGATGTTTTTGTGTGAAAAGTTTTATCGAAATGCTTAAAATGGTCTAAAACGGTTTCTAATGTGATTTTAAGCACTTTGATGTTTTTATGTTAACAAGTTTTTTCGAAAATCACAAAATAGTCTAAAATGTCTCAAAATGCGATTTGAAGCTATTCTGTACACTTTGATGTTTTTATGTTAACAAGTTTTTTCGAAAAACACAAAATAGTCTAAAATGTCTCCAAATGCGATTTGAAGCTATTCTTAGCACTTTGGTGTTTTTATGTTAACAAGTTTTTTCGAAAATCACAAAAAGGTCTAAAACGTCTCCAAATGCGATTTGAAGTTATTCTGTGCACTTTGCTGTTTTGTGTGAAAATTTTTTTTTCGAAATGCTCAAAATGGTCTAAAACGGTTTCTAATGTGATTTGAAGCACTTTGATGTTTTTATGTTAACAAGTTTTTTCAAAAATCACAAAAGGGTCTAAAATGTCTCAAAATGCGATTTGAAGCTATTCTAAGCACTTTGGTGTTTTTATGTTAACAAGTTTTTTCGAAAATCACAAAATGGTCTAAAACGTCTCCAAATGCGATTTGAAGTTATTCTGTGCACTTTGCTGTTTTGTGTGAAAAATTTTTGTCGAAATGCTCAAAATGGTCTAAAACGGTTTCTAATGTGATTTGAAGCACTTTGATGTTTTTATGTTACAAGTTTTTTCGAAAATCTCAAAAAGGTCTAAAACGTCTGCAAATACGATTTGAAGCTATTCTGTACACTTTGCTGTTTTGTGTTAAAATTTTTTGTCGAAATGCTCAAAATGGTCTAAAACGGTTTCTAATGTGATTTGAAGCACTTTGATGTTTTTATGTTAACAAGTTTTTTCGAAAATCACAGAATGGTCTAAAACGTCTCAAAATGCGATTTGAAGCTATTCTAAGCACTTTGGTGTTTTTATGTTAACAAGTTTTTTCGAAAATCACAAAAAGGTCTAAAACGTCTCCAAATACGATTTGAAGCTATTCTGTACACTTTGCTGTTTTGTGTGAAAAATTTTTGTCGAAATGCTCAAAATGGTCTAAAACGGTTTCTAATGTGATTTGAAGCACTTTGATATTTTTATCTTAAGTTTTTTCGAAAATCACAACATGGTCTAAAACGTCTCCAAATGCGATTTGAAGCTATTCTAAGCACTTTGGTGTTTTTATGTTAACAAGTTTTTTCGAAAATCACAAAATGGTCTAAAACGTCTCCAAATGCGATTTGAAGTTATTCTGTGCACTTTGCTGTTTTGTGTGAAATTTTTTTGTCGAAATGCTCAAAATGGTCAAAAACGTTTTTAAATACGATATTAAGCTATTTTGTGCTCTTTGATGTTTTTGTGTGAAAAGTTTTATCGAAATCCTCAAAATGGTCTAAAACGGTTTCTAATGTGATTTTAAGCACTTTGGTGTTTTTGTGTAACCAAGTTTTTTCGAAAATCACAAAAGGGTCTAAAATGTCTCAAAATGCGATTTGAAGCTATTCTAAGCACTTTGGTGTTTTTATGTTAACAAGTTTTTTTCGAAAATCACAAAATGGTCTAAAACGTCTCCAAATGCGATTTGAAGTTATTCTGTGCACTTTGCTGTTTTGTGTGAAATTTTTTTGTCGAAATGCTCAAAATGGTCAAAAACGTTTTTAAATACGATATTAATCTATTTTGGGCTCTTTGATGTTTTTGTGTGAAAAGTTTTATCGAAATGCTCAAAATGGTCTAAAACGGTTTCTAATGTGATTTTAAGCACTTTGATGTTTTTATGTTAACAAGTTTTTTCGAAAATCACAGAATGGTCTAAAACGTCTCCAAATGCGATTTGAAGTTATTCTGTGCACTTTGCTGTTTTGTGTGAAAATTTTTTTTCGAAATGCTCAAAATGGTCAAAAACGTTTTTAAATACGATATTAAGCTATTTTGTGCTCTTTGATGTTTTTGTGTGAAAAGTTTTATCGAAATGCTCAAAATGGTCTAAAACGGTTTCTAATGTGATTTTAAGCACTTTGATGTTTTTATGTTAACAAGTTCTTTCGAAAAACACAAAATGGTCTAAAATATCTCCAATTGCGATTTGAAGCTATTCTTAGCACTTTGGTGTTTTTATGTTAACAAGTTTTTTCGAAAATCACAAAAAGGTCTAAAACGTCTCCAAATACGATTTGAAGCTATTCTGTACACTTTGCTGTTTTGTGTGAAAAATTTTTGTCGAAATGCTCAAAATGGTCAAAAACATTTTTAAATACGATATTAAGCTATTTTGTGCTCTTTGATGTTTTTGTGTGAAAAGTTTTATCGAAATGCTCAAAATGGTCTAAAACGGTTTCTAATGTGATTTTAAGCACTTTGATGTTTTTATGTTAAGTTTTTTCGAAAATCACAAAATGGTCTAAAACGTCTCCAAATGCGATTTGAAGCTATTTTAAGCACTTTGGTGTTTTTGTGTAACCAAGTTTTTTCGAAAATAACAAAATGGTCTAAAACGTCTCCAAATGCAATTTGAAGCTATTCTGTACACTTTGATGTTTTTATGTTAACAAGTTTTATCGAAATGCTCAAAATGGTCTAAAACGGTTTCTAATGTGATTTTAAGCACTTTGATGTTTTTATGTTAACAATTTTTTTTCGAAAATCACAAAATGATCTAAAACGTCTCCAACTGCGATTTGAAGCTATTCTGTACACTTTGATGTTTTTATGTTAACAAGTTTTTTCGGAAATCACAAAATGGTCTAAAAAGTCTCCAAATGCGATTTGAAGCTATTTTAAGCACTTTGGTGTTTTTTTTAACCAAGTTTTTTCGAAAATCATAAAAGGGTCTAAAATGTCTCAAAATGCGATTTCAAGCTATTCTAAGCACTTTGGTGTTTTTATGTTAACAAGTTTTTTCGAAAATCACAAAATGGTCTAAAACGTCTCCAAATGCGATTTGAAGCTATTCTGTACACTTTGATGTTTTTATGTTAACAAGTTTTTTCGAAAATCACAAAATGGTCTTTGAAGTTATTCTGTGCACTTTGCTGTTTTGTGTGAAAATTTGTGTCGAAATGCTCAAAATGGTCAAAAACGTTTTTAAATACGATATTAAGCTATTTTGTGCTCTTTGATGTTTTTGTGTGAAAAATTTTATCGAAATGCTCAAAATGGTCTAAAACGGTTTCTAATGTGATTTTAAGCACGTTGGTGTTTTTATGTTAACTAGTTTTTTCGAAAACCACAAAATGGTCTAAAATGTCTCCAAATGCGATTTGAAGTTATTCTGTACACTTTGATGTTTTTATGTTAACAAGTTTTTTCGAAAATCACAAAATTGTTTAAAACTTCTCCAAATGCGATTTGAAGCTATTTTAAGCACTTTGGTGTTTTTGTGTAACCAAGTTTTTTCGAAAATCACAAAAGGGTATAAAACGTCTCAAAATGATTTTTGAAGCTATTCTAAGCACTTTGGTGTTTTTATGGTAACAAGTTTTTTCGAAAATCAAAAAATGGTCTAAAACGTCTCCAAATGCGATTTGAAGCTATTCTAAGCACTTTGGTGTTTTTATGTTAACAAGTTTTTTCGAAAATCACAAAAAGGTCTAAAACGTCTCCAAATACGATTTGAAGCTATTCTGTACACTTTGCTGTTTTGTGTGAAAATTTTTTTTTCGAAATGCTCAAAATGATCAAAAACGTTTTTAAATACGATATTAAGCTATTTTGTGCTCTTTGATGTTTTTTTGTGAAAAGTTTTATCGAAATGCTCAAAATGGTCTAAAACGGTTTCTAATGTGATTTGAAGCACTTTGATGTTTTTATGTTAACAAGTTTTTTCGAAAATCACAAAATAGTCTAAAATGTCTCCAAATGCGATTTGAAGCTATTTTAAGCACTTTGGTGTTTTTGTGTAAACAAGTTTTTTCGAAAATCACAAAAGGGTCTAAAATGTCTCAAAATGCGATTCGAAGCTATTCTAAGCACTTTGGTGTTTTTATGTTAACAAGTTTTTTCGAAAATCACAAAATGGTCTAAAACGTCTCCAAATGCGATTTGAAGTTATTCTGTGCACTTTGCTGTTTTGTTTGAAAATTTTTTTGTCGAAATGCTCAAAATGGTCAAAAAAGTTTTTAAATACGATATTAAGCTATTTTGTGCTCTTTGATGTTTTTGTGTGAAAAGTTTTATCGAAATGCTCAAAATGGTCTAAAACGGTTTCTAATGTGAATTTTAAGCACTTTGATGTTTTTACGATATTAAGCTATTTTGTGCTCTTTGATGTTTTTGTGTGAAAAGTTTTATCGAAGTGCTCAAAATGGTCTAAAACGGTTTCTAATGTGATTTTAAGCACTTTGATGTTTTTATGTTAACAAGTTTTTTCGAAAATCACAAAATGGTCTAAAACGTCTCCAACTGCGATTTGAAGCTATTCTGTACACTTTGATGTTTTTATGTTAACAAGTTTTTTCGGAAATCACAAAATGGTCTAAAAAGTCTCCAAATGCGATTTGAAGCTATTTTAAGCACTTTGGTGTTTTTTTTAACCAAGTTTTTTCGAAAATCATAAAAGGGTCTAAAATGTCTCAAAATGCGATTTCAAGCTATTCTAAGCACTTTGGTGTTTTTATGTTAACAAGTTTTTTCGAAAATCACAAAATGGTCTAAAACGTCTCCAAATGCGATTTGAAGCTATTCTGTACACTTTGATGTTTTTATGTTAACAAGTTTTTTCGAAAATCACAAAATGGTCTTTGAAGTTATTCTGTGCACTTTGCTGTTTTGTGTGAAAATTTGTGTCGAAATGCTCAAAATGGTCAAAAACGTTTTTAAATACGATATTAAGCTATTTTGTGCTCTTTGATGTTTTTGTGTGAAAAATTTTATCGAAATGCTCAAAATGGTCTAAAACGGTTTCTAATGTGATTTTAAGCACGTTGGTGTTTTTATGTTAACTAGTTTTTTCGAAAACCACAAAATGGTCTAAAATGTCTCCAAATGCGATTTGAAGTTATTCTGTACACTTTGATGTTTTTATGTTAACAAGTTTTTTCGAAAATCACAAAATGGTTTAAAACTTCTCCAAATGCGATTTGAAGCTATTTTAAGCACTTTGGTGTTTTTGTGTAACCAAGTTTTTTCGAAAATCACAAAAGGGTATAAAACGTCTCAAAATGATTTTTGAAGCTATTCTAAGCACTTTGGTGTTTTTATGGTAACAAGTTTTTTCGAAAATCAAAAAATGGTCTAAAACGTCTCCAAATGCGATTTGAAGCTATTCTAAGCACTTTGGTGTTTTTATGTTAACAAGTTTTTTTCGAAAATCACAAAAAGGTCTAAAACGTCTCCAAATACGATTTGAAGCTATTCTGTACACTTTGCTGTTTTGTGTGAAAATTTTTTTTTCGAAATGCTCAAAATGATCAAAAACGTTTTTAAATACGATATTAAGCTATTTTGTGCTCTTTGATGTTTTTTTGTGAAAAGTTTTATCGAAATGCTCAAAATGGTCTAAAACGGTTTTTAATGTGATTTGAAGCACTTTGATGTTTTTATGTTAACAAGTTTTTTCGAAAATCACAAAATAGTCTAAAATGTCTCCAAATGCGATTTGAAGCTATTTTAAGCACTTTGGTGTTTTTGTGTAAACAAGTTTTTTCGAAAATCACAAAAGGGTCTAAAATGTCTCAAAATGCGATTCGAAGCTATTCTAAGCACTTTGGTGTTTTTATGTTAACAAGTTTTTTCGAAAATCACAAAATGGTCTAAAACGTCTCCAAATGCGATTTGAAGTTATTCTGTGCACTTTGCTGTTTTGTTTGAAAATTTTTTTGTCGAAATGCTCAAAATGGTCAAAAAAGTTTTTAAATACGATATTAAGCTATTTTGTGCTCTTTGATGTTTTTGTGTGAAAAGTTTTATCGAAATGCTCAAAATGGTCTAAAACGGTTTCTAATGTGAATTTTAAGCACTTTGATGTTTTTACGATATTAAGCTATTTTGTGCTCTTTGATGTTTTTGTGTGAAAAGTTTTATCGAAGTGCTCAAAATGGTCTAAAACGGTTTCTAATGTGATTTTAAGCACTTTGATGTTTTTATGTTAACAAGTTTTTTCGAAAATCACAAAATGGTCTAAAACGTCTCCAAATGCGATTTGAAGCTATTCTGTACACTTTGATGTTTTTATGTTAACAAGTTTTTTCGAAAATCACAAAATGGTCTAAAATGCCTCCAAATGCGATTTGAAGCTATTCTTAGCACTTTGGTGTTTTTATGTTAACAAGTTTTTTCGAAAATCACAAAAAGGTCTAAAACGTCTCCAAATACGATTTGAAGCTATTCTGTACACTTTGCAGTTTTGTGTGAAAAATTTTTGTCGAAATGCTCAAAATGGTCAAAAACGTTTTTGAATACGATATTAAGCTATTTTGTGCTCTTTGATGTTTTTGTGTGAAAAGTTTTATCGAAATGCTCAAAATGGTCTAAAACGGTTTCTAATGTGATTTTAAGCACTTTGATGTTTTTATGTTAACAAGTTTTTTCGAAAATCACAATATAGTCTAAAATGTCTCCAAATGCGATTTGAAGCTATTTTAAGCACTTTGGTGTTTTTGTGTAACCAAGTTTTTTTCGAAAATCACAAAAGGGTCTAAAATGTCTCAAAATGCGATTTGAAGCTATTGTAAGCACTTTGGTGTTTTTATGTTAACAAGTTTTTTCGAAAATCACAAAATGGTCTAAAACGTCTCCAAATGCGATTTGGAGTTATTCTGTGCACTTTGCTGTTTTGTGTGAAATTTTTTTTTGAATGCTCAAAATGGTCAAAAACGTTTTTAAATAATATATTAAGCTATTTTGTGCTCTTTGATGTTTTTGTGTGAAAAGTTTTATCGAAATGCTCAAATTGGTCTAAAACGGTTTCTAATGTGATTTTAAGGACTTTGATGTTTTTATGTTAACAAGTTTTTTCGAAAATCACAGAATGGTCTAAAACGTCTCAAAATGCGATTTGAAGCTATTCTAAGCACTTTGGTGTTTTTATGGTAACAAGTTTTTTCGAAAATCACAAAATGGTCTAAAACGTCTCCAAATGCGATTTGAAGCTATTTTAAGCACTTTGGTGTTTTTGTGTAACCAAGTTTTTTCGAAAATCACAAAAGGGTCTAAAATGTCTCAAAATGCGATTTGAAGCTATTCTAAGCACTTTGGTGTTTTTATGTTAACAAGTTTTTTCGAAAATCACAAAATGGTCTAAAACGTCTCCAAATGCAATTTGAAGCTATTCTGTACACTTTGATGTTTTTATGTTAACAAGTTTTTTCGAAAAACACAAAATGGTCTAAAATGTCTCCAAATGCGATCTGAAGTTATTCTGTGCACATTGCTGTTTTGTGAGAAAATTTTTATCGAAATGCTCAAAATGGTCTAAAACGGTTTCTAATGTGATTTTAAGCACTTTGATGTTTTTATGTTAACAAGTTTTTTCGAAAATCTCAAAAAGGTCTAAAACGTCTGCAAATACGATTTGAAGCTATTCTGTACACTTTGCTGTTTTGTGTGAAAAATTTTTGTCGAAATGCTCAAAATGGTCTAAAACGGTTTCTAATGTGATTTGAAGCACTTTGATGTTTTTATGTTAACAAGTTTTTTGGAAAATCACAGAATGGTCTAAAACGTCTCAAAATGCGATTTGAAGCTATTCTAAGCACTTTGGTGTTTTTATGTAAACAAGTTTTTTCGAAAATCACAAAAAGGTCTAAAACGTCTCCAAATACGATTTGAAGCTATTCTGTACACTTTGCTGTTTTGTGTGAAAAATTTTTGTCGAAATGCTCAAAATGGTCTAAAACGGTTTCTAATGTGATTTGAAGCACTTTGATATTTTTATCTTAAGTTTTTTCGAAAATCACAAAACAGTCTAAAATGTCTCCAAATGCGATTTGAAGCCATTCTAAGCACTTTGGTGTTTTTATGTTAAAAAGTTTTTTCGAAAATCACAACATGGTCTAAAACGTCTCCAAATTCGATTTGAAGCTATTCTAAGCACTTTGGTGTTTTTATGTTAACAAGTTTTTTCGAAAATCACAAAATGGTCTAAAACGTCTCCAAATGCGATTTGAAGTTATTCTGTGCACTTTGCTGTTTTGTTTGAAAATTTTTTGTCGAAATGCTCAAAATGGTCAAAAACGTTTTTAAATACGATATTAAGCTATTTTGTGCTCTTTGATGTTTTTGTGTGAAAAGTTTTATCGAAATGCTCAAAATGGTCTAAAACGGTTTCTAATGTGATTTTAAGCACTTTGATGTTTTTATCTTAACAAGTTTTTTCGAAAATCACAGAATGGTCTAAAACGTCTCAAAATGCGATTTGAAGCTATTCTAAGCACTTTGGTGTTTTTATGTTAACAAGTTTTTTCGAAAATCACAAAAAGGTCTAAAACGTCTCCAAATACAATTTGAAGCTATTCTGTACACTTTGCTGTTTTGTGTGAAAAATTTTTGTCGAAATGCTCAAAATGGTCAAAAACGTTTTTAAATACGATATTAAGCTATTTTGTGCTCTTTAATGTTTTTGTGTGAAAAGTTTTATCGAAATGCTCAAAATGGTCTAAAACGGTTTCTAATGTGATTTTAAGCACTTTGATGTTTTTTAGACCAGTCGTATTTGAGGTGTAGGTGTCACTTTTTGCAGAATTTACTTCATGTACTTTTTCTGGGGTAATTTTGGCTGTAGAATACGAATAGGAATGTTGATCGCGACGGGGAGGGGGCGTTTTTGAGATATGAAGGGTCAAAGGTCAAATTAGGTCAAATAAGTCATTTTATGAAGAGGAAATCGTTTAGATATGTTAAATGCAACAGAAATGTGTTGTCTAGTTGATATAGTCCAAATAAACATCATATCCAAAATTTATCAAAATCGGACACCGGAAAGTGGGTTAATTGGCATAAATTCAAAATGGCCGCCATTTACCATTTGAAGTTCCCATATCTCCTCAACGGTTGGTTTTAGACCACCTAAGTGCATTACGAGTAAATATAAATGTGACATTAAACTTTCAAACTAGCATATTTAAATTACCATATGACGTAACTATGACGTCATAAGGTAGTTGTGACGTCATATATTATGTTATAACTGCTTAAATGACATTATCCTATGCTAAAAAAAATGTAGAAACCGCAGGAAAACAATTTTCTAACATTTTCTTGTTGAAATGAACATGATACGGTCAGACATCAAAAAGGTTAATTAGCATAAATTCAGAATAGCCGCTATATAAATGTGGTATTAAACTTTCCAATTAATATTTAAATTACCATATAACGTACCTATGACGTCATAAGTTAGTAAAGTATGATGTCAAAAGAATGCGCAATTGGCATATTCTAAGAAAAAATATGTTTTAAATCTCATGAAAATAGTAAAACATCCAGGTTAAGATCATCAACTGTGTATCCGCATGGGCTCTATCCCCTCGTCGGGGAGCCTATCCCATATCTGGGAACACAGGTACTTTTTGTCGAGTCGGGGAATACTGTAAAAATCGTTGGCGTTCACTTCGTAGCCTCAGCGCCTAGAAAACCGCGACGTTCCATTGACCGCGAGTACGTCGGAGGGCTATTATGCATTCATTATTGCCAGCTATCCAACTATTAAACAATAGGTACGCACTTGTCTGGCGGTATCCCTTTGTACGAATCGTTCAACGTTGTGTCCAAACGCGTGATATCATATTCCATCCAGGGACCAAAATGTGTCGTAGTATTACTTTCCAGGCGAAGTTTACTGACGGTTACGTTATGTACTGTGTATCGACGTATGCTACAGCAAAAACGAATTATGTTAATCTGATACGTTTGTAATGAGTTTAATGTCGTTTAATTCCACCCTTACCTAAAAGCCATCCTAAATCTGGAGGGGCGAAGCAAATTTGGTTAAATGACACCTCTAGATGGCCGGAAATGGTATACTCTCGCACATAACATTCATGATAAATAGCACCTCTAATTAGTCGGAAAAGACACTCTCATGCAGCATGCTACCAATGAGCAAAACGATCGTATTCGTACCTTTTTTGATCATTCACTTGCGTTCAAGTTCAATGTGAACGTACGTACGTCTAGGGAAATCCCCGAAAAAAGCACTTTGTGTGAGAAGGCAAATTCAATGCTTATTATAGCTCTACCTATATTTATTTACAGCAATTTGAAGAAATTAAATATTAATCAATCTTCTAATAGTAACCCACACTCTAATAATAGTAACCCTCCTTTTAATAGTAATAGTGTAACCCAGTCAATAGTCAATCTATAATAATAACAACCCACTACTCTGATAGTAATAAGGAGATAATGCATGTTGATCTCGGGTGTGGGGAAGGATTGAGTGTTTTTGAGTTTATAAGTTAGTTAGATTTTTTATTTTTTTTTTTATTTTTTATTTTATTTTATTTAATTTTCAGGCAAACATACATGACAACACAGCGGTGCAGCACCCTGAGGATTGCCATGAGTGCAAAGCACTATCGAGATGGCTCTCCATATACTGCACTAGAACATATAAGACAAACATATACACAAGATGCTCTACATAGACAAAGACTTATTATTAAGTCTTTGGGAGTGGAGTTGTAAATTGTCATGAGAAAAAAACCCTGACATATGACAGGACTTGAACCCAGGACCCTTAGATTGGTAGCCAAGCATCATAACCACCAAGCCACAGCTCCACTAGTTAGTTCTGTTCAAACAAATGTGTTTATCCGTACTGTTTTATTATTTTGCTATAAGCTGCTGACCGGAATAGTTGGGGTGGGTTACTATTTTCAAGTAATAGTAACCCACTACTCTAATAGTAATCCCCTTCTAGTAGTAACCCACCCTAAAAAACAATCAAAGAATAATATAATAACCCAGGGTTACAATTAGAAGATTTACGGTATACTTTATGCATGCTGACTGCCGTGATCTAAACAATATAGGTACGTACGCTATTGTCTGGCGGTGTCCTTTGTACGAATCGTTCGTGCCCCAGCTCACTTTATGAGTACGATACACGCATCAATATCATGTTACATCCAGGGATTTCAGGTGAAAATCGGCAATTCATTTGCAACTCGTAAATTTACAGACACGTATCGCTCGACATACGCTCATACAGTGAAGAAGGTATCGAGTTATTCACGAACGAATTTTTCAAATTAACCTTTTGTACTGTGTGGGGCACGTATTTGGAGGATTTTAAGAGATGAGGGTGAGGTATTGGGCATGTCGGGAATGGGGGTTCGCCCGAACCATAAAAACCCCTCTGGCTACGCGCCTGTACATATACATAGAAAATGCAATAGTTCATCATCAAAATACAGTATTACTATTATGGAATCAAACCACCATACACGCAAATTCCACATTTATCAGTTGGTCTTTGACATTTTAAACCATAATTATTATATGATGCTGGCTGTTTATTTTGTAGAATACATTTGGTATGATATAGCCATGTTTATTGGAATTATGTTGGTTCAGGGACAGAGAAACATTGTTTTATGTGATTTTCTACAGCTAGTTCTTTAGGGCAACCTTATTTTCTTTTATTGTTTAAAACATGATCTCAGTCAGAGAGGAAATATGTTCATGCTAGATGCAGCTTTCGTAATAAATAATACATTCAATATCGTTGTAGTATTTTCACAATGTTTCCACCTGAACAATGATGTCACCTGTGAGAAATCGTTGGTTGATAGGGTTGCTGAATGTATTGTTATAATCAGCTGAATATACGGGTAGTAGTACACAGCATTTATTAGATTTATGTATACAAAAATAAATGTTTTAGCTGTAAGACTACACACACGACACCATAATACATCTACACCTACGCTACTATTATGCCAGCTAGTTACTACATCAGTACTAGGCCTAGTAGTATAGTAGTAGCCTACTCTAGAAGCCTGTCAGTAATAATAATATAAGTTCTAGGCCCTTACACCACCTAAAAATCGGGGGAAAAAATTTAAAAACAGTAGTACACATGTTTATGTAAAGCTAGCGCTGCATGCAAAATAAGCTAGAGAAAGATGTTTCATGCATACGGTCACAATACGCTAGGCTAGTAAAAGCCTACCCACTATTCACTTGAGCGAACTTTATATGCGGTCATCGCGGTTTAAACGTCCTTTGTTTACATACGTCGTACGCTGGAAGCATTCATATTCGGGCCTAGACAATATCATTTTTGATCACTGAAAACGCGAAAATGAAAAGTTCTAACTAACTTTATACTACACAGTGTATTACTAAAACAATTTCAGCATATAAAACCGATCAGATTTATAAATTATTTTCACATTTACGTGAATAAAATTAACAGCAACGAAGTCTTTTTTAATCCAATTTACTCATAATTATGTAGAAAGTGCGCCCTCTATTGTCTAAATTTGTTTTATTTTGATTAATTTCGGCTCTCAAAAATCAAGATTTTAAACGTTTATATCTTTAAAAAGCCCCCACGTTAGTCCGATCAACAACCAGATTCGTAATCTACGTCAAAAAATGCACTAGAAAAAGTTGGTTTGGAAAATTCTGCAGAAAAGTGACACCTGCCTCCAGATCCGACTGGTCTATTTATGTTAAAAAGTTTTTTCGAAAATCACAGAATGGTCTAAAACGTCTCAAGATGCGATTTGAAGCTATTCTAAGCACTTTGATGTTTTTATGTTAACAAGTTTTTTCGAAAATCACAAAAGGGTCTAAAACGTCTCCAAATGCGATTTGAAGCTATTCTGTACACTTTGATGTTTTTATATTAACAAGTTTTTTCGAAAATCACAAAATGGTCTAAAATGTCTCCAAATGCGATTTGAAGCTATTCTTAGCACTTTGGAATTTTTATGTTAACAAGTTTTTTCGAAAATCACAAAATGGTCTAAAACGTCTCCAAATGCGATTTGAAGCTATTGTGTACACTTTGATGTTTTTATCTTAATAAGTTTTTTCGAAAATCACAAAATGGTCTAAAATGTCTCCAAATGCGATTTGAAGCTATTCTTAGCACTTTGGTGTTTTTATGTTAACAAGTTTTTTCGAAAATCACAAAATTGTCTAAAACGTCTCCAAATGCGATTTGAAGTTATTCTGTGCACTTTGCTGTTTTGTGTGAAAATTTTTTGTCGAAATGCTCAAAATGGTCAAAAACGTTTTTAAATACGATATTAAGCTATTTTGTGCTCTTTGATGTTTTTGTTTGAAAAGTTTTATCGAAATGCTCAAAATGGTCTAAAACGGATTCTAATGTGATTTTAAGCACTTTGATGTTTTTATGTTAACAAGTTTTTTCGAAAATCACAGAATGGTCTAAAACGTCTCAAAATGCGATTTGAAGCTATTCTAAGCACTTTGGTGTTTTTATGTTAACAAGTTTTTTCGAAAATCAAAAAATGGTCTAAAACGTCTCCAAATGCGATTTTGAGCATTTCGATAAAACTTTTCACACAAAAAACATTAAAGAGCACAAAATAGCTTAATATCGTATTTAAAAACGTTTTTGACCATTTTGAGCATTTCGACAAAAATTTTTAACACAAAACAGCAAAGTGTACAGAATAGCTTCAAATCGTATTTGGAGACGTTTTAGACCTTTTTGTGATTTCCGAAAAAACTTGTTAACATAAAAACACCGAAGTCCTTAGAATAGCTTCAAATCGCATTTGGAGACGTTTTAGACCATTTTGTGATTTTCGAAAAAACTTGTTAACATAAAAACACCAAAGTGCTTAGAATAGCTTCAAATCGCATTTTGAGACATTTTAGACCCTTTTGTGATTTTCGAAAAAAACTTGGTTACACAAAAACACCAAAGTGCTTAAAATAGCTTCAAATTGCATTTGGAGACGTTTTAGACCATTTTGTGATTTTCGAAAAAACTTGTTACAATAAAAACACCAAAGTGCTTAGATTAGCTTCAAATCGCATTTTGAGACATTTTAGACCCTTTTGTGATTTTTGAAAAAACTTGTTAACATAAAAACACCAAAGAGCTTAGAATAGCTTCAAATCGCATTTTGAGACATTTTAGACCATTTTGTGATTTTCGAAAAAACTTGTCAACATAAAAACACCAAAGTGCTTAGAATAGCTTCAAATCGCATTTTGAGACATTTTAGACCCTTTTGTGATTTTCGAAAAAACTTGTTAACATAAAAATTCCAAAGTGCTAAGAATAGCTTCAAATCGCATTTGGAGACATTTTAGACCACTTTGTGATTTTCGAAAAAACTTGTTAACATAAAAACATCAAAGTGCTTAAAATCACATTAGAAACCGTTTTAGACCATTTTGAGCATTTCGATAAAACTTTTCACACAAAAACATCAAAGAGCACAAAATAGCTTAATATCGTATTTAAAAACGTTTTTGACCATTTTGAGCATTTCGACAAAAAAATTTCACACAAAACAGAAAAGTAGCTTCAAATCGTATTTGGAGACGTTTTAGACCTTTTTGTGATTTTCGAAAAAACTTGTTAACATAAAAACACCAAAGTGCTAAGAATAGCTTCAAATCGCATTTTAGACCATTTTGTGTTTTTCGAAAAAACTTGTTAACATAACAACACCAAAGTGCTTAAAATCACATTAGAAACCGTTTTAGACCATTTTGAGCATTTCGATAAAACTTTTCACACAAAAATATCAAAGAGCACAAAATAGCTTAATATCGTATTTAAAAACGTTTTTGACCATTTTGAGCATTTCGAAAAAAAATTTTCACACAAAACAGCAAAGTGCACAGAATAACTTCAAATCGCATTTGGAGACGTTTTAGACCTTTTTGTGATTTTCGAAAAAACTTGTTAACATAAAAACACCAAAGTGCTAAGAATAGCTTCAAATCGCATTTGGAGACATTTTAGACCACTTTGTGATTTTCGAAAAAACTTGTTAACATAAAAACATAAAAGTGCTTAAAATCACATTAGAAACCGTTTTAGACCATTTTGAGCATTTCGACAAAAAATTTTCACACAAAACAGCAAAGTGTACAGAATAGCTTCAAATCGTATTTGGAGACGTTTTAGACCTTTTTGTGATTTTCAAAAAAACTTGTTAACATAAAAACACCAAAGTGCTTAGAATAGCTTCAAATCGCATTTGGAGACGTTTTAGACCATTTTTTGATTTTCGAAAAAACTTGTTACCATAAAAACACCAAAGTGCTTAGAATAGCTTCAAATCGCATTTTGAGACGTTTTAGACCATTCTGTGATTTTCGAAAAAACTTGTTAACATAAAAACATCAAAGTGCTTAAAATCACATTAGAAACCGTTTTAGACCATTTTGAGCATTTCGATAAAACTTTTTACACAAAAACATCAAAGAGCACAAAATAGCTTAATATCGTATTTAAAAACGTTTTTGACCATTTTGAGCATTTAGACAAAAAATTTTCAAACAAAACAGCAAAGTGCACAGAATAACTTCAAATCGCATTTGGAGACGTTTTAGACCATTCTGTGATTTTCGAAAAAACTTGTTAACATAAAAACATCAAAGTGCTTAAAATCACATTAGAAACCGTTTTAGACCATTTTAAGCATTTCGATAAAACTTTTCACACAAAAACATCAAAGAGCACAAAATAGCTTAATATCGTATTTAAAAACGTTTTTGACCATTTTGAGCATTTCGACAAAACATTTTTACACAAAACAGCAAAGTGCAAAGAATAACTTCAAATCGCATTTGGAGACGTTTTAGACCATTTTGTGATTTTCGAAAAAACTTGTTAACATAAAAACATCAAAGAGCTTCAAATCACATTAGAAACCGTTTTAGACCATTTTGAGCATTTCGATAAAACTTTTCACACAAAAACATCAAAGAGCACAAAATAGCTTAATATCGTATTTAAAAACGTTTTTGACCATTTTGAGCATTTCGAAAAAAAATTTTCACACAAAACAGCAAAGTGCACAGAATAACTTCAAATCGCATTTGGAGACGTTTTAGACCATTCTGTGATTTTCGAAAAAACTTGTTAACATAAAAACATCAAAGTGCTTAAAATCACATTAGAAACCGTTTTAGACCATTTTGAGCATTTCGATAAAACTTTTCACACAAAAACATCAAAGAGCCCAAAATAGATTAATATCGTATTTAAAAACGTTTTTGACCATTTTGAGCATTTCGACAAAAAAATTTCACACAAAACAGCAAAGTGCACAGAATAACTTCAAATCGCATTTGGAGACGTTTTAGACCATTTTGTGATTTTCGAAAAAACTTGTTAACATAAAAACACCAAAGTGCTTAGAATAGCTTCAAATCGCATTTTGAGACATTTTAGACCCTTTTGTGATTTTTGAAAAAACTTGTTAACATAAAAACATCAAAGTGCTTCAAATCACATTAGAAACCGTTTTAGACCATTTTGAGCATTTCGATAAAACTTTTCACACAAAAACATCAAAGAGCACAAAATAGCTTAATATCGTATTTAAAAACGTTTTTGACCATTTTGAGCATTTAGACAAAAAATTTTCAAACAAAACAGCAAAGTGCACAGAATAACTTCAAATCGCATTTGGAGACGTTTTAGACCATTCTGTGATTTTCGAAAAAACTTGTTAACATAAAAACATCAAAGTGCTTAAAATCACATTAGAAACCGTTTTAGACCATTTTGAGCATTTCGATAAAACTTTTCACACAAAAACATTAAAGAGCACAAAATAGCTTAATATCGTATTTAAAAACGTTTTTGACCATTTTGAGCATTTCGACAAAAATTTTTCACACAAAACAGCAAAGTGTACAGAATAGCTTCAAATCGTATTTGGAGACGTTTTAGACCTTTTTGTGATTTCCGAAAAAACTTGTTAACATAAAAACACCAAAGTGCTTAGAATAGCTTCAAATCGCATTTGGAGACGTTTTAGACCATTTTGTGATTTTCGAAAAAACTTGTTAACATAAAAACACCAAAGTGCTTAGAAAAGCTTCAAATCGCATTTTGAGACATTTTAGACCCTTTTGTGATTTTCGAAAAAACTTGGTTACACAAAAACACCAAAGTGCTTAAAATAGCTTCAAATTGCATTTGGAGACGTTTTAGACCATTTTGTGATTTTCGAAAAAACTTGTTACCATAAAAACACCAAAGTGCTTAGATTAGCTTCAAATCGCATTTTGAGACATTTTAGACCCTTTTGTGATTTTCGAAAAAACTTGTTAACATAAAAACACCAAAGAGCTTAGAATAGCTTCAAATCGCATTTTGAGACATTTTAGACCATTTTGTGATTTTCGAAAAAACTTGTTAACATAAAAACACCAAAGTGCTTAAAATAGCTTCAAATCGCATTTGGAGAAGTTTTAAACCATTTTGTGATTTTCGAAAAAACTTGTTAACATAAAAACATCAAAGTGTACAGAATAACTTCAAATCGCATTTGGAGACGTTTTAGACCATTTTGTGATTTTTGAAAAAACTTGTTAACATAAAAACACCAAAGTGCTTAGAATAGCTTCAAATCGCATTTTTAGACATTTTACACCCTTTTGTGATTTTCGAAAAAACTTGTTAAAATAAAAACATCAAAGTGTACAGAATAGCTTCAAATCGCATTTGGAGACGTTTTAGACCATTTTGTGATTTTGAAAAAAACTTAACATAAAAACACCAAAGAGCTTAGAATAGCTTCAAATCGCATTTTGAGACATTTTAGACCATTTTGTGATTTTCAAAAAAACTTGTTAAAATAAAAACATCAAAATGTACAGAATAGCTTCAAATCGCATTTGGAGACGTTTTAGACCATTTTGTGATTTTGAAAAAAACTTGTTAACATAAAAACACCAAAGAGCTCAGAATAGCTTCAAATCGCATTTTGAGACATTTTAGACCATTTTGTGTTTTTCGAAAAAACTTGTTAACATAAAAACATCAAAGTGTACAGAATAGCTTCAAATCGCATTTGGAGACGTTTTAGACCATTTTGTGATTTTCGAAAAAACTTGTTAACATAAAAACATCAAAGTGCTTAGAATAGCTTCAATTCGCATTTGGAGACGTTTTAGACCATTTTGTGATTTTCGAAAAAACTTGTTAACATAAAAACACCGAAGTGCTTAGAATAGCTTCAAATCGCATTTTGAGACATTTTAGACCCTTTTGTGATTTTCGAAAAAACTTGGTTACACAAAAACACCAAAGTGCTTAAAATAGCTTCAAATCGCATTTGGAGACATTTTTGAATATTTTGTGATTTTCGAAAAAACTTGGTTACACAAAAACACCAAAGTGCTTAAAATCACATTAGAAACCGTTTTAGACCATTTTGAGCATTTCGATAAAACTTTTCACACAAAAACATCAAAGAGCACAAAATAGCTTAATATCGTATTTAAAAACGTTTTTGACCATTTTGAGCATTTCGACAAAAAAATTTCACACAAAACAGCAAAGTGCACAGAATAACTTCAAATCGCATTTGGAGACGTTTTAGACCATTTTGTGATTTTCGAAAAAACTTGTTAACATAAAAACACCAAAGTGCTTAGAATAGCTTCAAATCGCATTTTGAGACATTTTAGACCCTTTTGTGATTTTTGAAAAAACTTGTTAACATAAAAACATCAAAGTGCTTCAAATCACATTAGAAACCGTTTTAGACCATTTTGAGCATTTCGATAAAACTTTTCACACAAAAACATCAAAGAGCACAAAATAGCTTAATATCGTATTTAAAAACGTTTTTGACCATTTTGAGCATTTAGACAAAAAATTTTCAAACAAAACAGCAAAGTGCACCGAATAACTTCAAATCGCATTTGGAGACGTTTTAGACCATTCTGTGATTTTCGAAAAAACTTGTTAACATAAAAACATCAAAGTGCTTAAAATCACATTAGAAACCGTTTTAGACCATTTTGAGCATTTCGATAAAACTTTTCACACAAAAACATTAAAGAGCACAAAATAGCTTAATATCGTATTTAAAAACGTTTTTGACCATTTTGAGCATTTCGACAACAATTTTTCACACAAAACAGCAAAGTGTACAGAATAGCTTCAAATCGTATTTGGAGACGTTTTAGACCTTTTTGTGATTTCCGAAAAAACTTGTTAACATAAAAACACCAAAGTGCTTAGAATAGCTTCAAATCGCATTTTGAGACATTTTAGACCCTTTTGTGATTTTCGAAAAAACTTGGTTACACAAAAACACCAAAGTGCTTAAAATAGCTTCAAATTGCATTTGGAGACGTTTTAGACCATTTTGTGATTTTCGAAAAAACTTGTTACCATAAAAACACCAAAGTGCTTAGATTAGCTTCAAATCGCATTTTGAGACATTTTAGACCCTTTTGTGATTTTCGAAAAAACTTCGTTAACATAAAAACACCAAAGAGCTTAGAATAGCTTCAAATCGCATTTTGAGACATTTTAGACCATTTTGTGATTTTCGAAAAAACTTTTTAACATAAAAACACCAAAGTGCTTAGAATAGCTTCAAATCGCATTTTGAGACATTTTAGACCCTTTTGTGATTTTCGAAAAAACTTGTTAACATAAAAATTCCAAAGTGCTAAGAATAGCTTCAAATCGCATTTGGAGACATTTTAGACCACTTTGTGATTTTCGAAAAAACTTGTTAACATAAAAACATCAAAGTGCTTAAAATCACATTAGAAACCGTTTTAGACCATTTTGAGCATTTCGATAAAACTTTTCACACAAAAACATCAAAGAGCACAAAATAGCTTAATATCGTATTTAAAAACGTTTTTGACCATTTTGAGCATTTCGACAAAAAAATTTCACACAAAACAGAAAAGTAGCTTCAAATCGTATTTGGAGACGTTTTAGACCTTTTTGTGATTTTCGAAAAAACTTGTTAACATAAAAACACCAAAGTGCTAAGAATAGCTTCAAATCGCATTTTAGACCATTTTGTGTTTTTCGAAAAAACTTGTTAACATAAAAACACCAAAGTGCTTAAAATCACATTAGAAACCGTTTTAGACCATTTTGAGCATTTCGATAAAACTTTTCACACAAAAACATCAAAGAGCACAAAATAGCTTAATATCGTATTTAAAAACGTTTTTGACCATTTTGAGCATTTCGAAAAAAAATTTTTCACACAAAACAGCAAAGTGCACAGAATAACTTCAAATCGCATTTGGAGACGTTTTAGACCTTTTTGTGATTTTCGAAAAAACTTAACATAAAAACACCAAAGTGCTAAGAATAGCTTCAAATCGCATTTGGAGACATTTTAGACCACTTTGTGATTTTCGAAAAAACTTGTTAACATAAAAACATCAAAGTGCTTAAAATCACATTAGAAACCGTTTTAGACCATTTTGAGCATTTCGACAAAAATTTTTCACACAAAACAGCAAAGTGTACAGAATAACTTCAAATCGTATTTGGAGACGTTTTAGACCTTTTTGTGATTTTCAAAAAAACTTGTTAACATAAAAACACCAAAGTGCTTAGAATAGCTTCAAATCGCATTTGGAGACGTTTTAGACCATTTTTGTGATTTTCGAAAAAACTTGTTACCATAAAAACACCAAAGTCCTTAGAATAGCTTCAAATCGCATTTTGAGACGTTTTAGACCATTCTGTGATTTTCGAAAAAACTTGTTAACATAAAAACATCAAAGTGCTTAAAATCACATTAGAAACCGTTTTAGACCATTTTGAGCATTTCGATAAAACTTTTTACACAAAAACATCAAAGAGCACAAAATAGCTTAATATCGTATTTAAAAACGTTTTTGACCATTTTGAGCATTTAGACAAAAAAATTTCAAACAAAACAGCAAAGTGCACAGAATAACTTCAAATCGCATTTTGAGACGTTTTAGACCATTCTGTGATTTTCGAAAAAACTTGTTAACATAAAAACATCAAAGTGCTTAAAATCACATTAGAAACCGTTTTAGACCATTTTGAGCATTTCGATAAAACTTTTCACACAAAAACATTAAAGAGCACAAAATAGCTTAATATCGTATTTAAAAACGTTTTTGACCATTTTGAGCATTTCGACAAAAATTTTTCACACAAAACAGCAAAGTGTACAGAATAGCTTCAAATCGTATTTGGAGACGTTTTAGACCTTTTTGTGATTTTCGAAAAAACTTGTTAACATAAAAACACCAAAGTGCTTAGAATAGCTTCAAATCGCATTTGGAGACGTTTTAGACCATTTTTTGATTTTCGAAAAAACTTGTTACCATAAAAACACCAAAGTGCTTAGAATAGCTTCAAATCGCATTTTGAGACGTTTTAGACCATTCTGTGATTTTCGAAAAAACTTGTTAACATAAAAACATCAAAGTGCTTAAAATCACATTAGAAACCGTTTTAGACCATTTTGAGCATTTCGATAAAACTTTTCACACAAAAACATCAAAGAGCACAAAATAGCTTAATATCGTATTTAAAAACGTTTTTGACCATTTTGAGCATTTCGACAAAAAATTTTCAAACAAAACAGCAAAGTGCACAGAATAACTTCAAATCGCATTTGGAGACGTTTTAGACCATTTTGTGATTTTAAAAAAAACTTGTTAACATAAAAACACCAAAGTGCTTAGAATAGCTTCAAATCGCATTTGGAGTCGTTTTTATGTTAACAAGTTTTTTCGAAAATCACAAAAAGGTCTAAAACGTCTCCAAATACGATTTGAAGCTATTCTGTACACTTTGCTGTTTTGTGTGAAAAATTTTTGTCGAAATGCTCAAAATGGTCAAAAACGTTTTTGAATACGATATTAAGGTATTTTGTGCTCTTTGATGTTTTTGTGTGAAAAGTTTTATCGAAATGCTCAAAATGGTCTAAAACGGTTTCTAATGTGATTTTAAGCACTTTGATGTTTTTATGTTAACAAGTTTTTTCGAAAATCACAATATAGTCTAAAATGTCTCCAAATGCGATTTGAAGCTATTTTAAGCACTTTGGTGTTTTTGTGTAACCAAGTTTTTTTCGAAAATCACAAAAGGGTCTAAAATGTCTCAAAATGCGATTTGAAGCTATTGTAAGCACTTTGGTGTTTTTATGTTAACAAGTTTTTTCGAAAATCACAAAATGGTCTAAAACGTCTCCAAATGCGATTTGGAGTTATTCTGTGCACTTTGCTGTTTTGTGTGAAATTTTTTTTTGAATGCTCAAAATGGTCAAAAACGTTTTTAAATACGATATTAAGCTATTTTGTGCTCTTTAATGTTTTTGTCTGAAAAGTTTTATCGAAATGCTCAAAATGGTCTAAAACGGTTTCTAATGTGATTTTAAGCACTTTGATGTTTTATGTTAACAAGTTTTTTCGAAAATCACAGAATGTTCTAAAACGTCTCCAAATGCGATTTGAAGTTAATCTGTGCACTTTGCTGTTTTGTTTGAAAATTTTTTGTCTAAATGCTCAAAATGGTCAAAAACGTTTTTAAATACGATATTAAGCTATTTTGTGCTCTTTGATGTTTTTGTGTGAAAAGTTTTATCGAAATGCTCAAAATGGTCTAAAACGGTTTCTAATGTGATTTTAAGCACTTTGATGTTTTTATGTTAACAAGTTTTTTCGAAAATCACAGAATGGTCTAAAACGTCTCCAAATGCGATTTGAAGCTATTCTAAACCCTTTGGTGTTTTTATGTTAACAAGTTTTTTCGAAAATCACAAAAAAGGTCTAAAACGTCTCCAAATACGATTTGAAGCTATTCTAAGCACTTTGGTGTTTTTATGTTAACAAGTTTTTTTGAAAATCACAAAAAGGTCTAAAACGTCTCCAAATACGATTTGAAGCTATTCTGTACACTTTGCTGTTTTGTGTGAAAATTTTTTGTCGAAATGCTCAAAATGGTCTAAAACGGTTTCTAATGTGATTTTAAGCACTTTGATGTTTTTATGTTAACAAGTTTTTTCGAAAATCACAAAGTGGTCTAAAATGTCTCCAAATGCGATTTGAAGCTATTCTTAGCACTTTGGTGTTTTTATGTTAACAAGTTTTTTCGAAAATCACAAAAAGGTCTAAAACGTCTCCAAATACGATTTGAAGCTATTCTGTACACTTTGCTGTTTTGTGTGAAAAATTTTTGTCGAAATGCTCAAAATGGTCAAAAACGTTTTTAAATACGATATTAAGCTATTTTGTGCTCTTTAATGTTTTTGTGTGAAAAGTTTTATCGAAATGCTCAAAATGGTCTAAAACGGTTTCTAATGTGATTTTAAGCACTTTGATGTTTTTATGTTAACAAGTTTTTTCGAAAATCACAGAATGGTCTAAAACGTCTCCAAATGCGATTTGAAGTTATTCTGTGCACTTTGCTGTTTTGTTTGAAAATTTTTTGTCTAAATGCTCAAAATGGTCAAAAACGTTTTTAAATACGATATTAAGCTATTTTGTGCTCTTTGATGTTTTTGTGTGAAAAGTTTTATCGAAATGCTCAAAATGGTCTAAAACGGTTTCTAATGTGATTTGAAGCACTTTGATGTTTTTATGTTAACAAGTTTTTTCAAAAATCACAAAAGGGTCTAAAATGTCTCAAAACGCGATTTGAAGCTATTCTAAGCACTTTGGTGTTTTTATGTTAACAAGTTTTTTCGAAAATCACAAAATGGTCTAAAACGTCTCCAAATGCGATTTGAAGTTATTCTGTGCACTTTGCTGTTTTGTGTGAAATTTTTTTGTCGAAATGCTCAAAATGGTCAAAAACGTTTTTAAATACGATATTAAGCTATTTTGTGCTCTTTGATGTTTTTGTGTGAAAAGTTTTGTCGAAATGCTCAAAATGGTCTAAAACGGTTTCTAATGTGATTTGAAGCACTTTGATGTTTTTATGTTAACAAGTTTTTTCGAAAATCACAAAATGGTCTAAAACGTCTCCAAATGCGATTTGAAGTTATTCTGTGCACTTTGCTGTTTTGTGTAAAAATTTTTTGTCGAAATGCTCAAAATGGTCAAAAACGTTTTTAAATACGATATTAAGCTATTTTGTGCTCTTTGATGTTTTTGTGTGAAAAGTTTTATCGAAATGCTTAAAATGGTCTAAAACGGTTTCTAATGTGATTTTAAGCACTTTGATGTTTTTATGTTAACAAGTTTTTTCGAAAATCACAAAATGGTCTAAAACGTCTCAAAATGCGATTTGAAGCTATTCTGTACACTTTGATGTTTTTATGTTAACAAGTTTTTTCGAAAAACACAAAATGGTCTAAAATGTCTCAAAATGCGATTTGAAGCTATTCTAAGCTCTTTGGTGTTTTTATGTTAACAAGTTTTTTTCAAAATCACAAAATGGTCTAAAACGTCTCCAAATGCGATTTGAAGCTATTCTGTACATTTTGATGTTTTTATGTTAACAAGTTTTTTCGAAAATCACAAAAAGGTCTAAAACGTCTCCAAATACGATTTGAAGCTATTCTGTACACTTTGCTGTTTTGTGTGAAAAATTTTTGTCGAAATGCTCAAAATGGTCAAAAACGTTTTTGAATACGATATTAAGGTATTTTGTGCTCTTTGATGTTTTTGTGTGAAAAGTTTTATCGAAATGCTCAAAATGGTCTAAAACGGTTTCTAATGTGATTTTAAGCACTTTGATGTTTTTATGTTAACAAGTTTTTTCGAAAATCACAATATAGTCTAAAATGTCTCCAAATGCGATTTGAAGCTATTTTAAGCACTTTGGTGTTTTTGTGTAACCAAGTTTTTTTCGAAAATCACAAAAGGGTCTAAAATGTCTCAAAATGCGATTTGAAGCTATTCTAAGCACTTTGGTGTTTTTATGTTAACAAGTTTTTTTGAAAATCACAAAAAGGTCTAAAACGTCTCCAAATACGATTTGAAGCTATTCTGTACACTTTGCTGTTTTGTGTGAAAATTTTTTGTCGAAATGCTCAAAATGGTCTAAAACGGTTTCTAATGTGATTTTAAGCACTTTGATGTTTTTATGTTAACAAGTTTTTTCAAAAATCACAAAAGGGTCTAAAATGTCTCAAAATGCGATTTGAAGCTATTCTAAGCACTTTGGTGTTTTTATGTTAACAAGTTTTTTCGAAAATCACAAAATGGTCTAAAACGTCTCCAAATGCGATTTGGAGTTATTCTGTGCACTTTGCTGTTTTGTGTGAAATTTTTTTTTGAATGCTCAAAATGGTCAAAAACGTTTTTAAATACGATATTAAGCTATTTTGTGCTCTTTAATGTTTTTGTCTGAAAAGTTTTATCGAAATGCTCAAAATGGTCTAAAACGGTTTCTAATGTGATTTTAAGCACTTTGATGTTTTTATGTTAACAAGTTTTTTCGAAAATCACAGAATGTTCTAAAACGTCTCCAAATGCGATTTGAAGTTAATCTGTGCACTTTGCTGTTTTGTTTGAAAATTTTTTGTCTAAATGCTCAAAATGGTCAAAAACGTTTTTAAATACGATATTAAGCTATTTTGTGCTCTTTGATGTTTTTGTGTGAAAAGTTTTATCGAAATGCTCAAAATGGTCTAAAACGGTTTCTAATGTGATTTTAAGCACTTTGATGTTTTTATGTTAACAAGTTTTTTCGAAAATCACAGAATGGTCTAAAACGTCTCCAAATGCGATTTGAAGCTATTCTAAACACTTTGGTGTTTTTATGTTAACAAGTTTTTTCGAAAATCACAAAAAGGTCTAAAACGTCTCCAAATACGATTTGAAGCTATTCTAAGCACTTTGGTGTTTTTATGTTAACAAGTTTTTTTGAAAATCACAAAAAGGTCTAAAACGTCTCCAAATACGATTTGAAGCTATTCTGTACACTTTGCTGTTTTGTGTGAAAATTTTTTGTCGAAATGCTCAAAATGGTCTAAAACGGTTTCTAATGTGATTTTAAGCACTTTGATGTTTTTATGTTAACAAGTTTTTTCGAAAATCACAAAGTGGTCTAAAATGTCTCCAAATGCGATTTGAAGCTATTCTTAGCACTTTGGTGTTTTTATGTTAACAAGTTTTTTCGAAAATCACAAAAAGGTCTAAAAAGTCTCCAAATACGATTTGAAGCTATTCTGTACACTTTGCTGTTTTGTGTGAAAAATTTTTGTCGAAATGCTCAAAATGGTCAAAAACGTTTTTAAATACGATATTAAGCTATTTTGTGCTCTTTAATGTTTTTGTGTGAAAAGTTTTATCGAAATGCTCAAAATGGTCTAAAACGGTTTCTAATGTGATTTTAAGCACTTTGATGTTTTTATGTTAACAAGTTTTTTCGAAAATCACAGAATGGTCTAAAACGTCTCCAAATGCGATTTGAAGTTATTCTGTGCACTTTGCTGTTTTGTTTGAAAATTTTTTGTCTAAATGCTCAAAATGGTCAAAAACGTTTTTAAATACGATATTAAGCTATTTTGTGCTCTTTGATGTTTTTGTGTGAAAAGTTTTATCGAAATGCTCAAAATGGTCTAAAACGGTTTCTAATGTGATTTGAAGCACTTTGATGTTTTTATGTTAACAAGTTTTTTCAAAAATCACAAAAGGGTCTAAAATGTCTCAAAACGCGATTTGAAGCTATTCTAAGCACTTTGGTGTTTTTATGTTAACAAGTTTTTTCGAAAATCACAAAATGGTCTAAAACGTCTCCAAATGCGATTTGAAGTTATTCTGTGCACTTTGCTGTTTTGTGTGAAATTTTTTTGTCGAAATGCTCAAAATGGTCAAAAACGTTTTTAAATACGATATTAAGCTATTTTGTGCTCTTTGATGTTTTTGTGTGAAAAGTTTTGTCGAAATGCTCAAAATGGTCTAAAACGGTTTCTAATGTGATTTGAAGCACTTTGATGTTTTTATGTTAACAAGTTTTTTCGAAAATCACAAAATGGTCTAAAACGTCTCCAAATGCGATTTGAAGTTATTCTGTGCACTTTGCTGTTTTGTGTAAAAATTTTTTGTCGAAATGCTCAAAATGGTCAAAAACGTTTTTAAATACGATATTAAGCTATTCTGTGCTCTTTGATGTTTTTGTGTGAAAAGTTTTATCGAAATGCTTAAAATGGTCTAAAACGGTTTCTAATGTGATTTTAAGCACTTTGATGTTTTTATGTTAACAAGTTTTTTCGAAAATCACAAAATGGTCTAAAACGTCTCAAAATGCGATTTGAAGCTATTCTGTACACTTTGATGTTTTTATGTTAACAAGTTTTTTCGAAAAACACAAAATGGTCTAAAATGTCTCAAAATGCGATTTGAAGCTATTCTAAGCTCTTTGGTGTTTTTATGTTAACAAGTTTTTTTCAAAATCACAAAATGGTCTAAAACGTCTCCAAATGCGATTTGAAGCTATTCTGTACATTTTGATGTTTTTATGTTAACAAGTTTTTTCGAAAATCACAAAAAGGTCTAAAACGTCTCCAAATACGATTTGAAGCTATTCTGTACACTTTGCTGTTTTGTGTGAAAAATTTTTGTCGAAATGCTCAAAATGGTCAAAAACGTTTTTGAATACGATATTAAGGTATTTTGTGCTCTTTGATGTTTTTGTGTGAAAAGTTTTATCGAAATGCTCAAAATGGTCTAAAACGGTTTCTAATGTGATTTTAAGCACTTTGATGTTTTTATGTTAACAAGTTTTTTCGAAAATCACAATATAGTCTAAAATGTCTCCAAATGCGATTTGAAGCTATTTTAAGCACTTTGGTGTTTTTGTGTAACCAAGTTTTTTTCGAAAATCACAAAAGGGTCTAAAATGTCTCAAAATGCGATTTGAAGCTATTGTAAGCACTTTGGTGTTTTTATGTTAACAAGTTTTTTCGAAAATCACAAAATGGTCTAAAACGTCTCCAAATGCGATTTGGAGTTATTCTGTGCACTTTGCTGTTTTGTGTGAAATTTTTTTTTGAATGCTCAAAATGGTCAAAAACGTTTTTAAATACGATATTAAGCTATTTTGTGCTCTTTAATGTTTTTGTCTGAAAAGTTTTATCGAAATGCTCAAAATGGTCTAAAACGGTTTCTAATGTGATTTTAAGCACTTTGATGTTTTTATGTTAACAAGTTTTTTCGAAAATCACAGAATGTTCTAAAACGTCTCCAAATGCGATTTGAAGTTAATCTGTGCACTTTGCTGTTTTGTTTGAAAATTTTTTGTCTAAATGTTCAAAATGGTCAAAAACGTTTTTAAATACGATATTAAGCTATTTTGTGCTCTTTGATGTTTTTGTGTGAAAAGTTTTATCGAAATGCTCAAAATGGTCTAAAACGGTTTCTAATGTGATTTTAAGCACTTTGATGTTTTTATGTTAACAAGTTTTTTCGAAAATCACAGAATGGTCTAAAACGTCTCCAAATGCGATTTGAAGCTATTCTAAGCACTTTGGTGTTTTTATGTTAACAAGTTTTTTCGAAAATCACAAAAAGGTCTAAAACGTCTCCAAATACGATTTGAAGCTATTCTAAGCACTTTGGTGTTTTTATGTTAACAAGTTTTTTTGAAAATCACAAAAAGGTCTAAAACGTCTCCAAATACGATTTGAAGCTATTCTGTACACTTTGCTGTTTTGTGTGAAAATTTTTTGTCGAAATGCTCAAAATGGTCTAAAACGGTTTCTAATGTGATTTTAAGCACTTTGATGTTTTTATGTTAACAAGTTTTTTCGAAAATCACAAAGTGGTCTAAAATGTCTCCAAATGCGATTTGAAGCTATTCTTAGCACTTTGGTGTTTTTATGTTAACAAGTTTTTTCGAAAATCACAAAAAGGTCTAAAACGTCTCCAAATACGATTTGAAGCTATTCTGTACACTTTGCTGTTTTGTGTGAAAAATTTTTGTCGAAATGCTCAAAATGGTCAAAAACGTTTTTAAATACGATATTAAGCTATTTTGTGCTCTTTAATGTTTTTGTGTGAAAAGTTTTATCGAAATGCTCAAAATGGTCTAAAACGGTTTCTAATGTGATTTTAAGCACTTTGATGTTTTTATGTTAACAAGTTTTTTCGAAAATCACAGAATGGTCTAAAACGTCTCCAAATGCGATTTGAAGTTATTCTGTGCACTTTGCTGTTTTGTTTGAAAATTTTTTGTCTAAATGCTCAAAATGGTCAAAAACGTTTTTAAATACGATATTAAGCTATTTTGTGCTCTTTGATGTTTTTGTGTGAAAAGTTTTATCGAAATGCTCAAAATGGTCTAAAACGGTTTCTAATGTGATTTGAAGCACTTTGATGTTTTTATGTTAACAAGTTTTTTCAAAAATCACAAAAGGGTCTAAAATGTCTCAAAATGCGATTTGAAGCTATTCTAAGCACTTTGGTGTTTTTATGTTAACAAGTTTTTTCGAAAATCACAAAATGGTCTAAAACGTCTCCAAATGCGATTTGAAGTTATTCTGTGCACTTTGCTGTTTTGTGTGAAATTTTTTTGTCGAAATGCTCAAAATGGTCAAAAACGTTTTTAAATACGATATTAAGCTATTTTGTGCTCTTTGATGTTTTTGTGTGAAAAGTTTTGTCGAAATGCTCAAAATGGTCTAAAACGGTTTCTAATGTGATTTGAAGCACTTTGATGTTTTTATGTTAACAAGTTTTTTCGAAAATCACAAAATGGTCTAAAACGTCTCCAAATGCGATTTGAAGTTATTCTGTACACTTTGCTGTTTTGTGTAAAAATTTTTTGTCGAAATGCTCAAAATGGTCAAAAACGTTTTTAAATACGATATTAAGCTATTTTGTGCTCTTTGATGTTTTTGTGTGAAAAGTTTTATCGAAATGCTTAAAATGGTCTAAAACGGTTTCTAATGTGATTTTAAGCACTTTGATGTTTTTATGTTAACAAGTTTTTTCGAAAATCACAAAATAGTCTAAAATGTCTCAAAATGCGATTTGAAGCTATTCTGTACACTTTGATGTTTTTATGTTACCAAGTTTTTTCGAAAAACACAAAATAGTCTAAAATGTCTCCAAATGCGATTTGAAGCTATTCTTAGCACTTTGGTGTTTTTATGTTAACAAGTTTTTTCGAAAATCACAAAAAGGTCTAAAACGTCTCCAAATGCGATTTGAAGTTATTCTGTGCACTTTGCTGTTTTGTGTGAAAATTTTTTTTTCGAAATGCTCAAAATGGTCAAAAACGTTTTTAAATACGATATTAAGCTATTTTGTGCTCTTTGATGTTTTTGTGTGAAAAGTTTTATCGAAATGCTCAAAATGGTCTAAAACGGTTTCTAATGTGATTTTAAGCACTTTGATGTTTTTACGATATTAAGCTATTTTGTGCTCTTTGATGTTTTTGTGTGAAAAGTTTTATCGAAATGCTCAAAATGGTCTAAAACGGTTTCTAATGTGATTTTAAGCACTTTGGTGTTTTTATGTTAACAAGTTTTTTCGAAAAACACAAAATGGTCTAAAATGCGATTTTAAGCTATTCTTAGCACTTTGGTGTTTTTATGTTAACAAGTTTTTTCGAAAATCACAAAAAGGTCTAAAACGTCTCCAAATACGATTTGAAGCTAGTCTGTACACTTTTCTGTTTTGTGTGAAATTTTTTTGTCGAAATGCTCAAAATGGTCAAAAACGTTTTTAAATACGATATTAAGCTATTTTGTGCTCTTTGATGTTTTTGTGTGAAAAGTTTTATCGAAATGCTCAAAATGGTCTAAAACGGTTTCTAATGTGATTTTAAGCACTTTGATGTTTTTATGTTAACAAGTTTTTTCGAAAATCACAAAGTGGTCTAAAATGTCTCCAAATGCGATTTGAAGCTATTCTTAGCACTTTGGAATTTTTATGTTAACAAGTTTTTTCGAAAATCACAAAAGGGTCTAAAATGTCTCAAAATGCGATTTGAAGCTATTCTAAGCACTTTGGTGTTTTTATGTTAACAAGTTTTTTCGAAAATCACAAAATGGTCTAAAATGTCTCAAAATGCGATTTGAAGCTATTCTAAGCACTTTGGTGTTTTTATGTTAACAAGTTTTTTCGAAAATCACAAAATGGTCTAAAACGTCTCCAAATGCGATTTGAAGCTATTCTAAGCACTTTGATGTTTTTATGTTAACAAGTTTTTTCGAAAATCACAAAATGGTCTAAAACGTCTCCAAATGCGATTTGAAGCTATTCAAACAAGTTTTTTCGAAAATCACAAAATGGTCTAAAATGTCTCAAAATGCGATTTGAAGCTATTCTAAGCTCTTTGGTGTTTTTATGTTAACAAGTTTTTTCAAAAATCACAAAAGGGTCTAAAATGTCTCAAAATGCGATTTGAAGCTAATCTAAGCACTTTGGTGTTTTTATTGTAACAAGTTTTTTCGAAAATCACAAAATGGTCTAAAACGTCTCCAAATGCAATTTGAAGCTATTTTAAGCACTTTGGTGTTTTTATTGTAACAAGTTTTTTCGAAAATCACAAAATGGTCTAAAACGTCTCCAAATGCAATTTGAAGCTTTTTTTAAGCACTTTGGTGTTTTTGTGTAACCAAGTTTTTTCAAAAATCACAAAAGGGTCTAAAATGTCTCAAAATGCGATTTGAAGCTATTCTAAGCACTTTGGTGTTTTTATGTTAACAAGTTTTTTCGAAAATCACAAAAAGGTCTAAAACGTCTCCAAATACGATTTGAAGCTATTCTGTACACTTTGCTGTTTTGTGTCAAATTTTTTTCGAAATGCTCAAAATGGTCAAAAACGTTTTTAAATACGATATTAAGCTATTTTGTGCTCTTTAATGTTTTTGTGTGAAAAGTTTTATCGAAATGCTCAAAATGGTCTAAAACGGTTTCTAATGTGATTTTAAGCACTTTGATGTTTTTATGTTAACAAGTTTTTTCGAAAATCACAGAATGGTCTAAAACGTCTCCAAATGCGATTTGAAGTTATTCTGTGCACTTTGCTGTTTTGTTTCAAAATTTTTTGTCTAAATGCTCAAAATGGTCAAAAACGTTTTTAAATACGATATTAAGCTATTTTGTGCTCTTTGATGTTTTTGTGTGAAAAGTTTTATCGAAATTCTCAAAATGGTCTAAAACGGTTTCTAATGTGATTTGAAGCACTTTGATGTTTTTATGTTAACAAGTTTTTTCAAAAATCACAAAATGGTCTAAAACGTCTCCAAATGCGATTTGAAGTTATTCTGTACACTTTGATGTTTTTATGTTAACAAGTTTTTTCGAAAATCACAAAATGGTTTAAAACTTCTCCAAATGCGATTTGAAGCTATTTTAAGCACTTTGGTGTTTTTATGTTAACAAGTTTTTTCAAAAATCACAAAAGGGTCTAAAATGTCTCAAAATGCGATTTGAAGCTATTCTAAGCACTTTGGTGTTTTTATGTTAACAAGTTTTTTCGAAAATCACAAAATGGTCTAAAACGTCTCCAAATGCGATTTGAAGTTATTCTGTGCACTTTGCTGTTTTGTGTGAAATTTTTTTGTCGAAATGCTCAAAATGGTCAAAAACGTTTTTAAATACGATATTAAGCTATTTTGTGCTCTTTGATGTTTTTGTGTGAAAAGTTTTATCGAAATGCTCAAAATGGTCTAAAACGGTTTCTAATGTGATTTTAAGCACTTTGGTGTTTTTGTGTAACCAAGTTTTTTCGAAAATCACAAAATATTCTAAAATGTCTCTAAATGCGATTTGAAGCTATTTTAAGCACTTTGGTGTTTTTGTGTAACCAAGTTTTTTCGAAAATCACAAAAGGGTCTAAAATGTCTCAAAATGCGATTTGAAGCTATTCTAAGCACTTTGGTGTTTTTATGTTAACAAGTTTTTTCGAAAATCACAAAATGGTCTAAAACGTCTCCAAATGCGATTTGAAGCTATTCTAAGCACTTTGATGTTTTTATGTTAACAAGTTTTTTCGAAAATCACAAAATGGTCTAAAACGTCTCCAAATACGATTTGAAGCTATTCTGTACACTTTGATGTTTTTATGTTAACAAGTTTTTTCGAAAAACACAAAATGGTCTAAAATGTCTCAAAATGCGATTTGAAGCTATTCTAAGCTCTTTGGTGTTTTTATGTTAACAAGTTTTTTTCAAAATCACAAAATGGTCTAAAACGTCTCAAAATGCGATTTGAAGCTATTCTGTACATTTTGATGTTTTTATTTTAACAAGTTTTTTCGAAAATCACAAAATGGTCTAAAATGTCTCAAAATGCGATTTGAAGCTATTCTAAGCTCTTTGGTGTTTTTATGTTAAGTTTTTTTCAAAATCACAAAATGGTCTAAAACGTCTCCAAATGCGATTTGAAGCTATTCTGTACACTTTGATGTTTTTATTTTAACAAGTTTTTTCGAAAATCACAAAAGGGTGTAAAATGTCTAAAAATGCGATTTGAAGCTATTCTAAGCACTTTGGTGTTTTTATGTTAACAAGTTTTTTCAAAAATCACAAAATGGTCTAAAACGTCTCCAAATGCGATTTGAAGTTATTCTGTACACTTTGATGTTTTTATGTTAACAAGTTTTTTCGAAAATCACAAAATGGTTTAAAACTTCTCCAAATGCGATTTGAAGCTATTTTAAGCACTTTGGTGTTTTTGTGTAACCAAGTTTTTTCGAAAATCACAAAAGGGTCTAAAATGTCTCAAAATGCGATTTGAAGCTATTCTAAGCACTTTGGTGTTTTTATGTTAACAAGTTTTTTCGAAAATCACAAAATGGTCTAAAACGTCTCCAAATGCGATTTGAAGCTATTGTGTACACTTTGATGTTTTTATCTTAACAAGTTTTTTCGAAAATCACAAAATGGTCTAAAATGTCTCCAAATGCGATTTGAAGCTATTCTTAGCACTTTGGTGTTTTTATGTTAACAAGTTTTTTCGAAAATCACAAAATTGTTTAAAACGTCTCCAAATGCGATTTGAAGTTATTCTGTGCACTTTGCTGTTTTGTGTGAAAATTTTTTGTCAAAATGCTCAAAATGGTCAAAAACGTTTTTAAATACGATATTAAGCTATTTTGTGCTCTTTGATGTTTTTGTTTGAAAAGTTTTATCGAAATGCTCAAAATGGTCTAAAACGGATTCTAATGTGATTTTAAGCACTTTGATGTTTTTATGTTAACAAGTTTTTTCGAAAATCACAGAATTGTCTAAAACGTCTCAAAATGCGATTTGAAGCTATTCTAAGCACTTTGGTGTTTTTATGTTAACAAGTTTTTTCGAAAATCAAAAAATGGTCTAAAACGTCTCCAAATACGATTTGAAGCTATTCTGTACACTTTGCTGTTTTGTGTGAAAAATTTTTGTCGAAATGCTCAAAATGGTCTAAAACGGTTTCTAATGTGATTTGAAGCACTTTGATGTTTTTATGTTAACAAGTTTTTTCGAAAATCACAAAATAGTCTAAAATGTCTCCAAATGCGATTTGAAGCTATTTTAAGCACTTTGGTGTTTTTGTGTAACCAAGTTTTTTCGAAAATCACAAAAGGGTCTAAAACGTCTCAAAATGCGATTTGAAGCTATTCTAAGAATTTGGTGTTTTTATGTTAACAAGTTTTTTCGAAAATCACAAAAAGGTCTAAAACGTCTCCAAATACGATTTGAAGCTATTCTGTACACTTTGCTGTTTTGTGTGAAAAATTTTTGTCGAAATGCTCAAAATGGTCTAAAACGGTTTCTAATGTGTTTTGAAGCACTTTGATATTTTTATCTTAAGTTTTTTCGAAAATCACAAAATAGTCTAAAATGTCTCCAAATGCGATTTGAAGTTATTCTGTGCACTTTGCTGTTTTGTGTGAAAATTTTTTGTCGAAATGCTCAAAATGGTCAAAAACGTTTTTAAATACGATATTAAGCTATTTTGTGCTCTTTGATGTTTTTGTTTGAAAAGTTTTATCGAAATGCTCAAAATGGTCTAAAACGGATTCTAATGTGATTTTAAGCACTTTGATGTTTTTATGTTAACAAGTTTTTTCGAAAATCACAGAATGGTCTAAAACGTCTCAAAATGCGATTTGAAGCTATTCTAAGCACTTTGGTGTTTTTATGTTAACAAGTTTTTTCGAAAATCAAAAAATGGTCTAAAACGTCTCCAAATGCGATTTGAAGCTATTCTAAGCACTTTGGTGTTTTTAAGTTAACAAGTTTTTTCGAAAATCACAAAAAGGTCTAAAACGTCTCCAAATACGATTTGAAGCTATTCTGTACACTTTGCTGTTTTGTGTGAAAAATTTTTGTCGAAATGCTCAAAATGGTCTAAAACGGTTTCTAATGTAATTTGAAGCACTTTGATGTTTTTATGTTAACAAGTTTTTTCGAAAATCACAGAATGGTCTAAAACGTCTCAAAATGCGATTTGAAGCTATTCTAAGCACTTTGGTGTTTTTATGTTAACAAGTTTTTTCGAAAATCAAAAAATGGTCTAAAACGTCTCCAAATGCGATTTGAAGCTATTCTAAGCACTTTGGTGTTTTTATGTTAACAAGTTTTTTCGAAAATCACAAAAAGGTCTAAAACGTCTCCAAATACGATTTGAAGCTATTCTGTACACTTTGCTGTTTTGTGTGAAAAATTTTTGTCGAAATGCTCAAAATGGTCTAAAACGGTTTCTAATGTGATTTGAAGCACTTTGATATTTTTATCTTAAGTTTTTTCGAAAATCACAAAATAGTCTAAAATTTCTCCAAATGCGATTTGAAGCCATTCTAAGCACTTTGGTGTTTTTATGTTAAAAAGTTTTTTCGAAAATCACAACATGGTCTAAAACGACTCCAAATGCGATTTGAAGCTATTCTAAGCACTTTGATGTTTTTATGTTAACAAGTTTTTTCGAAAATCACAGAATGGTCTAAAACGTCTCCAAATGCGATTTGAAGTTATTCTGTGCACTTTGCTGTTTTGTTTCAAAATTTTTTGTCTAAATGCTCAAAATGGTCAAAAACGTTTATAAATACGATATTAAGCTATTTTGTGCTCTTTGATGTTTTTGTGTAAAAAGTTTTATCGAAATGCTCAAAATGGTCTAAAACGGTTTCTAATGTGATTTTAAGCACTTTGATGTTTTTATGTTAACAAGTTTTTTCGAAAATCACAGAATGGTCTAAAACGTCTCAAAATGCGATTTGAAGCTATTCTAAGCACTTTGGTGTTTTTATGGTAACAAGTTTTTTTGAAAATCACAAAAAGGTCTAAAACGTCTCCAAATACAATTTGAAGCTATTCTGTACACTTTGCTGTTTTGTGTGAAAATTTTTTGTCGAAATGCTCAAAATGGTCTAAAACGGTTTCTAATGTGATTTTAAGCACTTTGATGTTTTTATGTTAACAAGTTTTTTCGAAAATCACAAAGTGGTCTAAAATGTCTCCAAATGCGATTTGAAGCTATTCTTAGCACTTTGGTGTTTTTATGTTAACAAGTTTTTTCGAAAATCACAAAAAGGTCTAAAACGTCTCCAAATGCGATTTGAAGTTATTCTGTGCACTTTGCTGTTTTGTGTGAAAATTTTTTTTTCGAAATGCTCAAAATGGTCAAAAACGTTTTTAAATACGATATTAAGCTATTTTGTGCTCTTTGATGTTTTTGTGTGAAAAGTTTTATCGAAATGCTCAAAATGGTCTAAAACGGTTTCTAATGTGATTTTAAGCACTTTGGTGTTTTTATGTTAACAAGTTTTTTCGAAAAACACTAAATGGTCTAAAATGCGATTTGAAGCTATTCTTAGCACTTTGGTGTTTTTATGTTAACAAGTTTTTTCGAAAATCACAAAAAGGTCTAAAACGTCTCCAAATACGATTTGAAGCTACTTTTCTGTTTTGTGTGAAATTTTTTTGTCGAAATGCTCAAAATGGTCAAAAACGTTTTTAAATACGATATTAAGCTATTTTGTGCTCTTTGATGTTTTTGTGTGAAAAGTTTTATCGAAATGCTCAAAATGGTCTAAAACGGTTTCTAATGTGATTTTAAGCACTTTGATGTTTTTATGTTAACAAGTTTTTTCGAAAATCACAAAGTGGTCTAAAATGTCTCCAAATGCGATTTGAAGCTATTCTTAGCACTTTGGAATTTTTATGTTAACAAGTTTTTTCGAAAATCACAAAAGGGTCTAAAATGTCTCAAAATGTGATTTGAAGCTATTCTAAGCACTTTGGTGTTTTTATGTAAACAAGTTTTTTCGAAAATCACAAAATGGTCTAAAATGTCTCTAAATGCGATTTGAAGCTATTCTAAGCTCTTTGGTGTTTTTATGTTAACAAGTTTTTTCAAAAATCACAAAAGGGTCTAAAATGTCTCAAAATGCGATTTGAAGCTAATCTAAGCACTTTGGTGTTTTTATGGTAACAAGTTTTTTCGAAAATCACAAAATGGTCTAAAACGTCTCCAAATGCAATTTGAAGCTATTTTAAGCACTTTGGTGTTTTTGTGTAACCAAGTTTTTTCGAAAATCACAAAAGGGTCTAAAATGTCTCAAAATGCGATTTGAAGCTATTCTAAGCACTTTGGTGTTTTTATGTTAACAAGTTTTTTCGAAAATCACAAAATGGTCTAAAACGTCTCCAAATGCGATTTGAAGCTATTCTAAGAACTTTGGTGTTTTTATGTTAACAAGTTTTTTTCAAAATCACAAAATGGTCTAAAACGTCTCCAAATGCGATTTGAAGCTATTCTGTACATTTTGATGTTTTTATTTTAACAAGTTTTTTCGAAAATCACAAAATGGTCTAAAATGTCTCAAAATGCGATTTGAAGCTATTCTAAGCTCTTTGGTGTTTTTATGTTAAGTTTTTTTCAAAATCACAAAATGGTCTAAAACGTCTCCAAATGCGATTTGAAGCTATTCTGTACACTTTGATGTTTTTATTTTAACAAGTTTTTTCGAAAATCACAAAAGGGTGTAAAATGTCTAAAAATGCGATTTGAAGCTATTCTAAGCACTTTGGTGTTTTTATGTTAACAAGTTTTTTCAAAAATCACAAAATGGTCTAAAACGTCTCCAAATGCGATTTGAAGTTATTCTGTACACTTTGGTGTTTTTATGTTAACAAGTTTTTTCGAAAATCACAAAATGGTCTAAAACGTCTCCAAATGCGATTTGAAGCTATTCTAAGCACTTTGATGTTTTTATGTTAACAAGTTTTTTCGAAAATCACAGAATGGTCTAAAACGTCTCCAAATGCGATTTGAAGTTATTCTGTGCACTTTGCTGTTTTGTTTGAAAATTTTTTGTCTAAATGCTCAAAATGGTCAAAAACGTTTTTAAATACGATATTAAGCTATTTTGTGCTCTTTGATGTTTTTGTGTGAAAAGTTTTATCGAAATGCTCAAAATGGTCTAAAACGGTTTCTAATGTGATTTGAAGCACTTTGATGTTTTTATGTTAACAAGTTTTTTCAAAAATCACAAAAGGGTCTAAAATGTCTCAAAATGCGATTTGAAGCTATTCTAAGCACTTTGGTGTTTTTATGTTAACAAGTTTTTTCGAAAATCACAAAATGGTCTAAAACGTCTCCAAATGCGATTTGAAGTTATTCTGTGCACTTTGCTGTTTTGTGTGAAATTTTTTTGTCGAAATGCTCAAAATGGTCAAAAACGTTTTTAAATACGATATTAAGCTATTTTGTGCTCTTTGATGTTTTTGTGTGAAAAGTTTTGTCGAAATGCTCAAAATGGTCTAAAACGGTTTCTAATGTGATTTGAAGCACTTTGATGTTTTTATGTTAACAAGTTTTTTCGAAAATCACAAAATGGTCTAAAACGTCTCCAAATGCGATTTGAAGTTATTCTGTACACTTTGCTGTTTTGTGTAAAAATTTTTTGTCTAAATGCTCAAAATGGTCAAAAACGTTTTTAAATACGATATTAAGCTATTTTGTGCTCTTTGATGTTTTTGTGTGAAAAGTTTTATCGAAATGCTTAAAATGGTCTAAAACGGTTTCTAATGTGATTTTAAGCACTTTGATGTTTTTATGTTAACAAGTTTTTTCGAAAATCACAAAATAGTCTAAAATGTCTCAAAATGCGATTTGAAGCTATTCTGTACACTTTGATGTTTTTATGTTAACAAGTTTTTTCGAAAAACACAAAATAGTCTAAAATGTCTCCAAATGCGATTTGAAGCTATTCTTAGCACTTTGGTGTTTTTATGTTAACAAGTTTTTTCGAAAATCACAAAAAGGTCTAAAACGTCTCCAAATGCGATTTGAAGTTATTCTGTGCACTTTGCTGTTTTGTGTGAAAATTTTTTTTTCGAAATGCTCAAAATGGTCAAAAACGTTTTTAAATACGATATTAAGCTATTTTGTGCTCTTTGATGTTTTTGTGTGAAAAGTTTTATCGAAATGCTCAAAATGGTCTAAAACGGTTTCTAATGTGATTTTAAGCACTTTGATGTTTTTACGATATTAAGCTATTTTGTGCTCTTTGATGTTTTTGTGTGAAAAGTTTTATCGAAATGCTCAAAATGGTCTAAAACGGTTTCTAATGTGATTTTAAGCACTTTGGTGTTTTTATGTTAACAAGTTTTTTCGAAAAACACAAAATGGTCTAAAATGCGATTTTAAGCTATTCTTAGCACTTTGGTGTTTTTATGTTAACAAGTTTTTTCGAAAATCACAAAAAGGTCTAAAACGTCTCCAAATACGATTTGAAGCTAGTCTGTACACTTTTCTGTTTTGTGTGAAATTTTTTTGTCGAAATGCTCAAAATGGTCAAAAACGTTTTTAAATACGATATTAAGCTATTTTGTGCTCTTTGATGTTTTTGTGTGAAAAGTTTTATCGAAATGCTCAAAATGGTCTAAAACGGTTTCTAATGTGATTTTAAGCACTTTGATGTTTTTATGTTAACAAGTTTTTTCGAAAATCACAAAGTGGTCTAAAATGTCTCCAAATGCGATTTGAAGCTATTCTTAGCACTTTGGAATTTTTATGTTAACAAGTTTTTTCGAAAATCACAAAAGGGTCTAAAATGTCTCAAAATGCGATTTGAAGCTATTCTAAGCACTTTGGTGTTTTTATGTTAACAAGTTTTTTCGAAAATCACAAAATGGTCTAAAATGTCTCAAAATGCGATTTGAAGCTATTCTAAGCACTTTGGTGTTTTTATGTTAACAAGTTTTTTCGAAAATCACAAAATGGTCTAAAACGTCTCCAAATGCGATTTGAAGCTATTCTAAGCACTTTGATGTTTTTATGTTAACAAGTTTTTTCGAAAATCACAAAATGGTCTAAAACGTCTCCAAATGCGATTTGAAGCTATTCAAACAAGTTTTTTCGAAAATCACAAAATGGTCTAAAATGTCTCAAAATGCGATTTGAAGCTATTCTAAGCTCTTTGGTGTTTTTATGTTAACAAGTTTTTTCAAAAATCACAAAAGGGTCTAAAATGTCTCAAAATGCGATTTGAAGCTAATCTAAGCACTTTGGTGTTTTTATTGTAACAAGTTTTTTCGAAAATCACAAAATGGTCTAAAACGTCTCCAAATGCAATTTGAAGCTATTTTAAGCACTTTGGTGTTTTTATTGTAACAAGTTTTTTCGAAAATCACAAAATGGTCTAAAACGTCTCCAAATGCAATTTGAAGCTTTTTTTAAGCACTTTGGTGTTTTTGTGTAACCAAGTTTTTTCAAAAATCACAAAAGGGTCTAAAATGTCTCAAAATGCGATTTGAAGCTATTCTAAGCACTTTGGTGTTTTTATGTTAACAAGTTTTTTCGAAAATCACAAAAAGGTCTAAAACGTCTCCAAATACGATTTGAAGCTATTCTGTACACTTTGCTGTTTTGTGTCAAATTTTTTTCGAAATGCTCAAAATGGTCAAAAACGTTTTTAAATACGATATTAAGCTATTTTGTGCTCTTTAATGTTTTTGTGTGAAAAGTTTTATCGAAATGCTCAAAATGGTCTAAAACGGTTTCTAATGTGATTTTAAGCACTTTGATGTTTTTATGTTAACAAGTTTTTTCGAAAATCACAGAATGGTCTAAAACGTCTCCAAATGCGATTTGAAGTTATTCTGTGCACTTTGCTGTTTTGTTTCAAAATTTTTTGTCTAAATGCTCAAAATGGTCAAAAACGTTTTTAAATACGATATTAAGCTATTTTGTGCTCTTTGATGTTTTTGTGTGAAAAGTTTTATCGAAATTCTCAAAATGGTCTAAAACGGTTTCTAATGTGATTTGAAGCACTTTGATGTTTTTATGTTAACAAGTTTTTTCAAAAATCACAAAATGGTCTAAAACGTCTCCAAATGCGATTTGAAGTTATTCTGTACACTTTGATGTTTTTATGTTAACAAGTTTTTTCGAAAATCACAAAATGGTTTAAAACTTCTCCAAATGCGATTTGAAGCTATTTTAAGCACTTTGGTGTTTTTATGTTAACAAGTTTTTTCGAAAATCACAAAATGGTCTAAAATGTCTCAAAATGCGATTTGAAGCTAATCTAAGCACTTTGGTGTTTTTGTGTAACCAAGTTTTTTCGAAAATCACAAAAGGGTCTAAAATGTCTCAAAATGTGATTTGAAGCTATTCTAAGCACTTTGGTGTTTTTATGTTAACAAGTTTTTTCGAAAATCACAAAATGGTCTAAAACGTCTCCAAATGTGATTTGAAGCTATTCTAAGCACTTTGGTGTTTTTATGTTAACAAGTTTTTTCGGAAATCACAAAAAGGTCTAAAACGTCTCCAAATACGATTTGAAGCTATTCTGTACACTTTGCTGTTTTGTGTGAAAATTTTTTGTCGAAATGCTCAAAATGGTCAAAAACGTTTTTAAATACGATATTAAGCTATTTTGTGCTCTTTAATGTTTTTTGTGTGAAAAGTTTTATCGAAATGCTCAAAATGGTCTAAAACGGTTTCTAATGTGATTTTAAGGACTTTGATGTTTTTATGTCAACAAGTTTTTTCGAAAATCACAGAATGGTCTAAAACGTCTCCAAATGCGATTTGAAGTTATTCTGTGCACTTTGCTGTTTTGTTTGAAAATTTTTTGTCTAAATGCTCAAAATGGTCAAAAACGTTTTTAAATACGATATTAAGCTATTTTGTGTTCTTTGATGTTTTTGTGTGAAAAGTTTTATCGAAATGCTCAAAATGGTCTAAAACGGTTTCTAATGTGATTTGAAGCACTTTGATGTTTTTATGTTAACAAGTTTTTTCAAAAATCACAAAAGGGTCTAAAATGTCTCAAAATGCGATTTGAAGCTATTCTAAGCACTTTGGTGTTTTTATGTTAACAAGTTTTTTCGAAAATCACAAAATGGTCTAAAACGTCTCCAAATGCGATTTGAAGTTATTCTGTGCACTTTGCTGTTTTGTGTGAAATTTTTTTGTCGAAATGCTCAAAATGGTCAAAAACGTTTTTAAATACGATATTAATCTATTTTGGGCTCTTTGATGTTTTTGTGTGAAAAGTTTTATCGAAATGCTCAAAATGGTCTAAAACGGTTTCTAATGTGATTTTAAGCACTTTGATGTTTTTATGTTAACAAGTTTTTTCGAAAATCACAAAATGGTCTAAAACGTCTCCAAATGCGATTTGAAGTTATTCTGTGCACTTTGCTGTTTTGTTTGAAAATTTTTTGTCGAAATGCTCAAAATGGTCAAAAACGTTTTTAAATACGATATTAAGCTATTTTGTGCTCTTTGATGTTTTTTTGTGAAAAGTTTTATCGAAATGCTCAAAATGGTCTAAAACGGTTTCTAATGTGATTTTAAGCACTTTGATGTTTTTATCTTAACAAGTTTTTTCGAAAATCACAGAATGGTCTAAAACGTCTCAAAATGCGATTTGAAGCTATTCTAAGCACTTTGGTGTTTTTATGTTAACAAGTTTTTTCGAAAATCACAAAAAGGTCTAAAACGTCTCCAAATACAATTTGAAGCTATTCTGTACACTTTGCTGTTTTGTGTGAAAAATTTTTGTCGAAATGCTCAAAATGGTCAAAAACGTTTTTAAATACGATATTAAGCTATTTTGTGCTCTTTAATGTTTTTGTGTGAAAAGTTTTATCGAAATGCTCAAAATGGTCTAAAACGGTTTCTAATGTGATTTTAAGCACTTTGATGTTTTTATGTTAAAAAGTTTTTTCGAAAATCACAGAATGGTCTAAAACGTCTCAAGATGCGATTTGAAGCTATTCTAAGCACTTTGATGTTTTTATGTTAACAAGTTTTTTCGAAAATCACAAAAGGGTCTAAAACGTCTCCAAATGCGATTTGAAGCTATTCTGTACACTTTGATGTTTTTATATTAACAAGTTTTTTCGAAAATCACAAAATGGTCTAAAATGTCTCCAAATGCGATATGAAGCTATTCTTAGCACTTTGGAATTTTTATGTTAACAAGTTTTTTCGAAAATCACAAAATGGTCTAAAACGTCTCCAAATGCGATTTGAAGCTATTGTGTACACTTTGATGTTTTTATCTTAATAAGTTTTTTCGAAAATCACAAAATGGTCTAAAATGTCTCCAAATGCGATTTGAAGCTATTCTTAGCACTTTGGTGTTTTTATGTTAACAAGTTTTTTCGAAAATCACAAAATTGTCTAAAACGTCTCCAAATGCGATTTGAAGTTATTCTGTGCACTTTGCTGTTTTGTGTGAAAATTTTTTGTCGAAATGCTCAAAATGGTCAAAAACGTTTTTAAATACGATATTAAGCTATTTTGTGCTCTTTGATGTTTTTGTTTGAAAAGTTTTATCGAAATGCTCAAAATGGTCTAAAACGGATTCTAATGTGATTTTAAGCACTTTGATGTTTTTATGTTAACAAGTTTTTTCGAAAATCACAGAATGGTCAAAAACGTCTCAAAATGCGATTTGAAGCTATTCTAAGCACTTTGGTGTTTTTATGTTAACAAGTTTTTTCGAAAATCAAAAAATGGTCTAAAACGTCTCCAAATGCGATTTTGAGCATTTCGATAAAACTTTTCACACAAAAAACATTAAAGAGCACAAAATAGCTTAATATCGTATTTAAAAACGTTTTTGACCATTTTGAGCATTTCGACAAAAATTTTTCACACAAAACAGCAAAGTGTACAGAATAGCTTCAAATCGTATTTGGAGACGTTTTAGACCTTTTTGTGATTTCCGAAAAAACTTGTTAACATAAAAACACCAAAGTGCTTAGAATAGCTTCAAATCGCATTTGGAGACGTTTTAGACCATTTTGTGATTTTCGAAAAAACTTGTTAACATAAAAACACCAAAGTGCTTAGAATAGCTTCAAATCGCATTTTGAGACATTTTAGACCCTTTTGTGATTTTCGAAAAAAACTTGGTTACACAAAAACACCAAAGTGCTTAAAATAGCTTCAAATTGCATTTGGAGACGTTTTAGACCATTTTGTGATTTTCGAAAAAACTTGTTACAATAAAAACACCAAAGTGCTTAGATTAGCTTCAAATCGCATTTTGAGACATTTTAGACCCTTTTGTGATTTTTGAAAAAACTTGTTAACATAAAAACACCAAAGAGCTTAGAATAGCTTCAAATCGCATTTTCAGACATTTTAGACCATTTTGTGATTTTCGAAAAAACTTGTTAACATAAAAACACCAAAGTGCTTAGAATAGCTTCAAATCGCATTTTGAGACATTTTAGACCCTTTTGTGATTTTCGAAAAAACTTGTTAACATAAAAATTCCAAAGTGCTAAGAATAGCTTCAAATCGCATTTGGAGACATTTTAGACCACTTTGTGATTTTCGAAAAAACTTGTTAACATAAAAACATCAAAGTGCTTAAAATCACATTAGAAACCGTTTTAGACCATTTTGAGCATTTCGATAAAACTTTTCACACAAAAACATCAAAGAGCACAAAATAGCTTAATATCGTATTTAAAAACGTTTTTGACCATTTTGAGCATTTCGACAAAAAAATTTCACACAAAACAGAAAAGTAGCTTCAAATCGTATTTGGAGACGTTTTAGACCTTTTTGTGATTTTCGAAAAAACTTGTTAACATAAAAACACCAAAGTGCTAAGAATAGCTTCAAATCGCATTTTAGACCATTTTGTGTTTTTCGAAAAAACTTGTTAACATAACAACACCAAAGTGCTTAAAATCACATTAGAAACCGTTTTAGACCATTTTGAGCATTTCGATAAAACTTTTCACACAAAAACATCAAAGAGCACAAAACAGCTTAATATCGTATTTAAAAACGTTTTTGACCATTTTGAGAATTTCGAAAAAAAAATTTTCACACAAAAAAGCAAAGTGCACAGAATAACTTCAAATCGCATTTGGAGACGTTTTAGACCTTTTTGTGATTTTCGAAAAAACTTGTTAACATAAAAACACCAAAGTGCTAAGAATAGCTTCAAATCGCATTTGGAGACATTTTAGACCACTTTGTGATTTTCGAAAAAACTTGTTAACATAAAAACATAAAAGTGCTTAAAATCACATTAGAAACCGTTTTAGACCATTTTGAGCATTTCGACAAAAAATTTTCACACAAAACAGCAAAGTGTACAGAATAGCTTCAAATCGTATTTGGAGACGTTTTAGACCTTTTTGTGATTTTCAAAAAAACTTGTTAACATAAAAACACCAAAGTGCTTAGAATAGCTTCAAATCGCATTTGGAGACGTTTTAGACCATTTTTTGATTTTCGAAAAAACTTGTTACCATAAAAACACCAAAGTGCTTAGAATAGCTTCAAATCGCATTTTGAGACGTTTTAGACCATTCTGTGATTTTCGAAAAAACTTTTTACACAAAAACATCAAAGAGCACAAAATAGCTTAATATCGTATTTAAAAACGTTTTTGACCATTTTGAGCATTTAGACAAAAAATTTTCAAACAAAACAGCAAAGTGCACAGAATAACTTCAAATCGCATTTGGAGACGTTTTAGACCATTCTGTGATTTTCGAAAAAACTTGTTAACATAAAAACATCAAAGTGCTTAAAATCACATTAGAAACCGTTTTAGACCATTTTGAGCATTTCGATAAAACTTTTCACACAAAAACATTAAAGAGCACAAAATAGCTTAATATCGTATTTAAAAACGTTTTTGACCATTTTGAGCATTTCGACAAAAATTTTTCACACAAAACAGCAAAGTGTACAGAATAGCTTCAAATCGTATTTGGAGACGTTTTAGACCTTTTTGTGATTTTCGAAAAAACTTGTTAACATAAAAACACCAAAGTGCTAAGAATAGCTTCAAATCGCATTTGGAGACATTTTAGACCACTTTGTGATTTTCGAAAAAACTTGTTAACATAAAAACATCAAAGTGCTTAAAATCACATTAGAAACCGTTTTAGACCATTTTGAGCATTTCGACAAAAAATGTTCACACAAAACAGCAAAGTGTACAGAATAGCTTCAAATCGTATTTGGAGACGTTTTAGACCTTTTTGTGATTTTCAAAAAAACTTGTTAACATAAAAACACCAAAGTGCTTAGAATAGCTTCAAATCGCATTTGGAGACGTTTTAGACCATTTTTTGATTTTCGAAAAAACTTGTTACCATAAAAACACCAAAGTGCTTAGAATAGCTTCAAATCGCATTTTGAGACGTTTTAGACCATTCTGTGATTTTCGAAAAAACTTGTTAACATAAAAACATCAAAGTGCTTAAAATCACATTAGAAACCGTTTTAGACCATTTTGAGCATTTCGATAAAACTTTTTACACAAAAACATCAAAGAGCACAAAATAGCTTAATATCGTATTTAAAAACGTTTTGACCATTTTGAGCATTTAGACAAAAAATTTTCAAACAAAACAGCAAAGTGCACAGAATAACTTCAAATCGCATTTGGAGACGTTTTAGACCATTCTGTGATTTTCGAAAAAACTTGTTAACATAAAAACATCAAAGTGCTTAAAATCACATTAGAAACCGTTTTAGACCATTTTAAGCATTTCGATAAAACTTTTCACACAAAAACATCAAAGAGCACAAAATAGCTTAATATCGTATTTAAAAACGTTTTTGACCATTTTGAGCATTTCGACAAAAAATTTTTACACAAAACAGCAAAGTGCACAGAATAACTTCAAATCGCATTTGGAGACGTTTTAGACCATTTTGTGATTTTCGAAAAAACTTGTTAACATAAAAACATCAAAGTGCTTCAAATCACATTAGAAACCGTTTTAGACCATTTTGAGCATTTCGATAAAACTTTTCACACAAAAACATCAAAGAGCACAAAATAGCTTAATATCGTATTTAAAAACGTTTTTGACCATTTTGAGCATTTCGAAAAAAAATTTTCACACAAAACAGCAAAGTGCACAGAATAACTTCAAATCGCATTTGGAGACGTTTTAGACCATTCTGTGATTTTCGAAAAAACTTGTTAACATAAAAACATCAAAGTGCTTAAAATCACATTAGAAACCGTTTTAGACCATTTTGAGCATTTCGATAAAACTTTTCACACAAAAACATCAAAGAGCCCAAAATAGATTAATATCGTATTTAAAAACGTTTTTGACCATTTTGAGCATTTCGACAAAAAAATTTCACACAAAACCGCAAAGTGCACAGAATAACTTCAAATCGCATTTGGAGACGTTTTAGACCATTTTGTGATTTTCGAAAAAACTTGTTAACATAAAAACACCAAAGTGCTTAGAATAGCTTCAAATCGCATTTTGAGACATTTTAGACCCTTTTGTGATTTTTGAAAAAACTTGTTAACATAAAAACATCAAAGTGCTTCAAATCACATTAGAAACCGTTTTAGACCATTTTGAGCATTTCGATAAAACTTTTCACACAAAAACATCAAAGAGCACAAAATAGCTTAATATCGTATTTAAAAACGTTTTTGACCATTTTGAGCATTTAGACAAAAAATTTTCAAACAAAACAGCAAAGTGCACAGAATAACTTCAAATCGCATTTGGAGACGTTTTAGACCATTCTGTGATTTTCGAAAAAACTTGTTAACATAAAAACATCAAAGTGCTTAAAATCACATTAGAAACCGTTTTAGACCATTTTGAGCATTTCGACAAAAAATGTTCACACAAAACAGCAAAGTGTACAGAATAGCTTCAAATCGTATTTGGAGACGTTTTAGACCTTTTTGTGATTTTCAAAAAAACTTGTTAACATAAAAACACCAAAGTGCTTAGAATAGCTTCAAATCGCATTTGGAGACGTTTTAGACCATTTTTTGATTTTCAAAAAAACTTGTTACCATAAAAACACCAAAGTGCTTAGAATAGCTTCAAATCGCATTTTGAGACGTTTTAGACCATTCTGTGATTTTCGAAAAAACTTGTTAACATAAAAACATCAAAGTGCTTAAAATCACATTAGAAACCGTTTTAGACCATTTTGAGCATTTCGATAAAACTTTTTACACAAAAACATCAAAGAGCACAAAATAGCTTAATATCGTATTTAAAAACGTTTTTGACCATTTTGAGCATTTAGACAAAAAATTTTCAAACAAAACAGCAAAGTGCACAGAATAACTTCAAATCGCATTTGGAGACGTTTTAGACCATTCTGTGATTTTCGAAAAAACTTGTTAACATAAAAACACCAAAGTGCTTAGAATAGCTTCAAATCGCATTTTGAGACATTTTAGACCCTTTTGTGATTTTTGAAAAAACTTGTTAACATAAAAACATCAAAGTGCTTCAAATCACATTAGAAACCGTTTTAGACCATTTTGAGCATTTCGATAAAACTTTTCACACAAAAACATCAAAGAGCACAAAATAGCTTAATATCGTATTTAAAAACGTTTTTGACCATTTTGAGCATTTAGACAAAAAATTTTCAAACAAAACAGCAAAGTGCACAGAATAACTTCAAATCGCATTTGGAGACGTTTTAGACCATTCTGTGATTTTCGAAAAAACTTGTTAACATAAAAACATCAAAGTGCTTAAAATCACATTAGAAACCGTTTTAGACCATTTTGAGCATTTCGATAAAACTTTTCACACAAAAACATTAAAGAGCACAAAATAGCTTAATATCGTATTTAAAAACGTTTTTGACCATTTTGAGCATTTCGACAAAAATTTTTCACACAAAACAGCAAAGTGTACAGAATAGCTTCAAATCGTATTTGGAGACGTTTTAGACCTTTTTGTGATTTCCGAAAAAACTTGTTAACATAAAAACACCAAAGTGCTTAGAATAGCTTCAAATCGCATTTTGAGACATTTTAGACCCTTTTGTGATTTTCGAAAAAACTTGGTTACACAAAAACACCAAAGTGCTTAAAATAGCTTCAAATTGCATTTGGAGACGTTTTAGACCATTTTGTGATTTTCGAAAAAACTTGTTACCATAAAAACACCAAAGTGCTTAGATTAGCTTCAAATCGCATTTTGAGACATTTTAGACCCTTTTGTGATTTTCGAAAAAACTTGTTAACATAAAAACACCAAAGAGCTTAGAATAGCTTCAAATCGCATTTTGAGACATTTTAGACCATTTTGTGATTTTCGAAAAAACTTGTTAACATAAAAACACCAAAGTGCTTAGAATAGCTTCAAATCGCATTTTGAGACATTTTAGACCCTTTTGTGATTTTCGAAAAAACTTGTTAACATAAAAATTCCAAAGTGCTAAGAATAGCTTCAAATCGCATTTGGAGACATTTTAGACCACTTTGTGATTTTCGAAAAAACTTGTTAACATAAAAACATCAAAGTGCTTAAAATCACATTAGAAACCGTTTTAGACCATTTTGAGCATTTCGATAAAACTTTTCACACAAAAACATCAAAGAGCACAAAATAGCTTAATATCGTATTTAAAAACGTTTTTGACCATTTTGAGCATTTCGACAAAAATTTTTCACACAAAACAGCAAAGTGTACAGAATAGCTTCAAATCGTATTTGGAGACGTTTTAGACCTTTTTGTGATTTTCGAAAAAACTTGTTAACATAAAAACACCAAAGTGCTAAGAATAGCTTCAAATCGCATTTGGAGACATTTTAGACCACTTTGTGATTTTCGAAAAAACTTGTTAACATAAAAACATCAAAGTGCTTAAAATCACATTAGAAACCGTTTTAGACCATTTTGAGCATTTCGACAAAAAATGTTCACACAAAACAGCAAAGTGTACAGAATAGCTTCAAATCGTATTTGGAGACGTTTTAGACCTTTTTGTGATTTTCAAAAAAACTTGTTAACATAAAAACACCAAAGTGCTTAGAATAGCTTCAAATCGCATTTGGAGACGTTTTAGACCATTTTTTGATTTTCGAAAAAACTTGTTACCATAAAAACACCAAAGTGCTTAGAATAGCTTCAAATCGCATTTTGAGACGTTTTAGACCATTCTGTGATTTTCGAAAAAACTTGTTAACATAAAAACATCAAAGTGCTTAAAATCACATTAGAAACCGTTTTAGACCATTTTGAGCATTTCGATAAAACTTTTTACACAAAAACATCAAAGAGCACAAAATAGCTTAATATCGTATTTAAAAACGTTTTGACCATTTTGAGCATTTAGACAAAAAATTTTCAAACAAAACAGCAAAGTGCACAGAATAACTTCAAATCGCATTTGGAGACGTTTTAGACCATTCTGTGATTTTCGAAAAAACTTGTTAACATAAAAACATCAAAGTGCTTAAAATCACATTAGAAACCGTTTTAGACCATTTTAAGCATTTCGATAAAACTTTTCACACAAAAACATCAAAGAGCACAAAATAGCTTAATATCGTATTTAAAAACGTTTTTGACCATTTTGAGCATTTCGACAAAAAATTTTTACACAAAACAGCAAAGTGCACAGAATAACTTCAAATCGCATTTGGAGACGTTTTAGACCATTTTGTGATTTTCGAAAAAACTTGTTAACATAAAAACATCAAAGTGCTTCAAATCACATTAGAAACCGTTTTAGACCATTTTGAGCATTTCGATAAAACTTTTCACACAAAAACATCAAAGAGCACAAAATAGCTTAATATCGTATTTAAAAACGTTTTTGACCATTTTGAGCATTTCGAAAAAAAATTTTCACACAAAACAGCAAAGTGCACAGAATAACTTCAAATCGCATTTGGAGACGTTTTAGACCATTCTGTGATTTTCGAAAAAACTTGTTAACATAAAAACATCAAAGTGCTTAAAATCACATTAGAAACCGTTTTAGACCATTTTGAGCATTTCGATAAAACTTTTCACACAAAAACATCAAAGAGCCCAAAATAGATTAATATCGTATTTAAAAACGTTTTTGACCATTTTGAGCATTTCGACAAAAAAATTTCACACAAAACCGCAAAGTGCACAGAATAACTTCAAATCGCATTTGGAGACGTTTTAGACCATTTTGTGATTTTCGAAAAAACTTGTTAACATAAAAACACCAAAGTGCTTAGAATAGCTTCAAATCGCATTTTGAGACATTTTAGACCCTTTTGTGATTTTTGAAAAAACTTGTTAACATAAAAACATCAAAGTGCTTCAAATCACATTAGAAACCGTTTTAGACCATTTTGAGCATTTCGATAAAACTTTTCACACAAAAACATCAAAGAGCACAAAATAGCTTAATATCGTATTTAAAAACGTTTTTGACCATTTTGAGCATTTAGACAAAAAATTTTCAAACAAAACAGCAAAGTGCACAGAATAACTTCAAATCGCATTTGGAGACGTTTTAGACCATTCTGTGATTTTCGAAAAAACTTGTTAACATAAAAACATCAAAGTGCTTAAAATCACATTAGAAACCGTTTTAGACCATTTTGAGCATTTCGACAAAAAATGTTCACACAAAACAGCAAAGTGTACAGAATAGCTTCAAATCGTATTTGGAGACGTTTTAGACCTTTTTGTGATTTTCAAAAAAACTTGTTAACATAAAAACACCAAAGTGCTTAGAATAGCTTCAAATCGCATTTGGAGACGTTTTAGACCATTTTTTGATTTTCGAAAAAACTTGTTACCATAAAAACACCAAAGTGCTTAGAATAGCTTCAAATCGCATTTTGAGACGTTTTAGACCATTCTGTGATTTTCGAAAAAACTTGTTAACATAAAAACATCAAAGTGCTTAAAATCACATTAGAAACCGTTTTAGACCATTTTGAGCATTTCGATAAAACTTTTTACACAAAAACATCAAAGAGCACAAAATAGCTTAATATCGTATTTAAAAACGTTTTTGACCATTTTGAGCATTTAGACAAAAAATTTTCAAACAAAACAGCAAAGTGCACAGAATAACTTCAAATCGCATTTGGAGACGTTTTAGACCATTCTGTGATTTTCGAAAAAACTTGTTAACATAAAAACATCAAAGTGCTTAAAATCACATTAGAAACCGTTTTAGACCATTTTAAGCATTTCGATAAAACTTTTCACACAAAAACATCAAAGAGCACAAAATAGCTTAATATCGTATTTAAAAACGTTTTTGACCATTTTGAGCATTTCGACAAAAAATTTTTACACAAAACAGCAAAGTGCACAGAATAACTTCAAATCGCATTTGGAGACGTTTTAGACCATTTTGTGATTTTCGAAAAAACTTGTTAACATAAAAACATCAAAGTGCTTCAAATCACATTAGAAACCGTTTTAGACCATTTTGAGCATTTCGATAAAACTTTTCACACAAAAACATCAAAGAGCACAAAATAGCTTAATATCGTATTTAAAAACGTTTTTGACCATTTTGAGCATTTCGAAAAAAAATTTTCACACAAAACAGCAAAGTGCACAGAATAACTTCAAATCGCATTTGGAGACGTTTTAGACCATTCTGTGATTTTCGAAAAAACTTGTTAACATAAAAACATCAAAGTGCTTAAAATCACATTAGAAACCGTTTTAGACCATTTTGAGCATTTCGATAAAACTTTTCACACAAAAACATCAAAGAGCCCAAAATAGATTAATATCGTATTTAAAAACGTTTTTGACCATTTTGAGCATTTCGACAAAAAAATTTCACACAAAACAGCAAAGTGCACAGAAAAACTTCAAATCGCATTTGGAGACGTTTTAGACCATTTTGTGATTTTCGAAAAAACTTGTTAACATAAAAACACCAAAGTGCTTAGAATAGCTTCAAATCGCATTTTGAGACATTTTAGACCCTTTTGTGATTTTTGAAAAAACTTGTTAACATAAAAACATCAAAGTGCTTCAAATCACATTAGAAACCGTTTTAGACCATTTTGAGCATTTCGATAAAACTTTTCACACAAAAACATCAAAGAGCACAAAATAGCTTAATATCGTATTTAAAAACGTTTTTGACCATTTTGAGCATTTAGACAAAAAATTTTCAAACAAAACAGCAAAGTGCACAGAATAACTTCAAATCGCATTTGGAGACGTTTTAGACCATTCTGTGATTTTCGAAAAAACTTGTTAACATAAAAACATCAAAGTGCTTAAAATCACATTAGAAACCGTTTTAGACCATTTTGAGCATTTCGATAAAACTTTTCACACAAAAACATTAAAGAGCACAAAATAGCTTAATATCGTATTTAAAAACGTTTTTGACCATTTTGAGCATTTCGACAAAAATTTTTCACACAAAACAGCAAAGTGTACAGAATAGCTTCAAATCGTATTTGGAGACGTTTTAGACCTTTTTGTGATTTCCGAAAAAACTTGTTAACATAAAAACACCAAAGTGCTTAGAATAGCTTCAAATCGCATTTGGAGACGTTTTAGACCATTTTGTGATTTTCGAAAAAACTTGTTAACATAAAAACACCAAAGTGCTTAGAATAGCTTCAAATCGCATTTTGAGACATTTTAGACCCTTTTGTGATTTTCGAAAAAACTTGGTTACACAAAAACACCAAAGTGCTTAAAATAGTTTCAAATTGCATTTGGAGACGTTTTAGACCATTTTGTGATTTTCGAAAAAACTTGTTACCATAAAAACACCAAAGTGCTTAGATTAGCTTCAAATCGCATTTTGAGACATTTTAGACCCTTTTGTGATTTTCGAAAAAACTTGTTAACATAAAAACACCAAAGAGCTTAGAATAGCTTCAAATCGCATTTTGAGACATTTTAGACCATTTTGTGATTTTCGAAAAAACTTGTTAACATAAAAACACCAAAGTGCTTAAAATAGCTTCAAATCGCATTTGGAGAAGTTTTAAACCATTTTGTGATTTTCGAAAAAACTTGTTAACATAAAAACATCAAAGTGTACAGAATAACTTCAAATCGCATTTGGAGACGTTTTAGACCATTTTGTGATTTTTGAAAAAACTTGTTAACATAAAAACACCAAAGTGCTTAGAATAGCTTCAAATCGCATTTTTAGACATTTTACACCCTTTTGTGATTTTCGAAAAAATTTGTTAAAATAAAAACATCAAAGTGTACAGAATAGCTTCAAATCGCATTTGGAGACGTTTTAGACCATTTTGTGATTTTGAAAAAAACTTGTTAACATAAAAACACCAAAGAGCTTAGAATAGCTTCAAATCGCATTTTGAGACATTTTAGACCATTTTGTGATTTTCAAAAAAACTT